>NC_140357.1:9067176-11722496 GCF_963514085.1 Chelon labrosus | reverse complement strand
GCCCTTCTGTTGCCGAGGCCTCCCATCTCCATCCCCTGATCTGGATCACACATAATAATAATAATAATAAATCCCCAAATAAATCATGGAGGTAAAGGAGCTCTTTAAGCTTTTAAATACAGACTGATAAAACATTAAATATGAGCACATCGTACCGTCCATATCATCGACTCCATCTGTCTCCTTCTTCACCTTCTTCTTCTTTTGTTTCGGTGCAGGAGCGTCTACTGCAGAAGTAAATTACAAAGAGCTTCAGTACAAATACGAAGGGTGAATATTCTTCATCAGAAGTCCACACTCACCGGTTGTGTCTTGACTTCACGTGTCCACGAATCACAAAAAAAGAAAAAAGCGAAAGGGAGGAGTTTAGTTTGACTCTTTAACGTAACGTCACAGTAGCTGATAGAAATAACAACTTTCTCGTACCTGGACATGGTGGGAAGCGCTCGCAGGTCCTCGCTGAAGACACAGAAACACACTAATTTTAGTTTTAAGTCAGCAGGAAAGCAGTTTTTAAGCAGCATCAAAGTGAATTTTTGTGAAAGTTCTTCCAAACCGACCCACGAACAACAACAAGTTACCACATCAGCCACTAAGGATTAGTAGAATCTGATTGGTTTACAGTCTAAACACATTAACAAATAGCCTCACTCAATATCAATAAGGTGTGATCCACAGAAAGTAATTTGACAAATTACACACCTGAGATAACATTCAGACTGAATCAGACAACATTCAAACCTTACCGTCATCTTTCTGGCCATTTCACCCAAGAATCAACAACGACCGAGCGAGGCGACACATAACTTGCCGACCGTTAAATCCTCAGCTAAATCATGTGTGCATTCATCTGCAGGACCGAGGATTACTCGGGCAGAGGTCAGACGATTCAAGCCTTCTTTTAAACTCCTCGAGAAGCGGAAGAAGCAGCGGCAGCGGCGTGAGGATTTGTGTGAGTAAAACGTAAATGACGTAAGTGGTTTAATGTTTCTGCTATTTGTTATTCCTCCCTAGAGTCAGACTACTTCTAAAGTATTTTATAGGTTTTCAATGGAGAACTCTACATAAATAATAATATTGTTAGATATTCAACTAACACTCATGTAAAACAGGGTAAAGCAGCGATTCCTAATATTTAGGAAGTTAAACTGACATAATTCATTCATAATCGACGTAAAGTTTTATAGAGCTGAATAAAACAGATGTATATGTTTTTACTTTTTAATCCTGAGAAGATAAAGCCAGTGGTTTTCTCAACTTGGACTAAAAAATGTAAGGAAACTAACTGATGACTATTATTTTCCAGCCTATCTTGTCTGTAAATGTCATAAAACTGTAAATATCATGAATGAATCTGATTTAAAAAACCTGGAATAAACTATTTCTTTGGCATTCATCGCGTCCTAATCGTTTAATCGAGTAAACAGGTGGAATAATTATTCAACAAACTGTAAGTGGATGTTATTTACTAACCTGTGGAAGAGGCGGAAGCTCCCTGGTCCTCATTTTCTAAACATTATCAGAGATAAAAACAAATAAATTAGTCCTAACATTAACTCATACATAGTGAAATAAAGATTTACAGAAGATTACACCAAATTACAGCCTATAATAAAGGCTTTCTGACCTCCCTAATGGAGATTTTTAAGTAATATCAGATTGTTTTGTTAGCTAAATAACACTTAAGCTAGCCTCATAAACAGCCGTTATTTATTAAAATACGCACCTTTGAGCCTCCTGTATCCATACTTCGACATTAAAAATAAACCCACACCTTTAAAAAAATTAATAAAGTTAAATCATATGCAGCAGAGAAGCATATTTTAACAACTATAACGGTTTAAAAGCGAGTAAACCGTTACTTTTACTGTTATTTGTTTACTCTCTGCGGACGCACAGCCGTTACCCGGAAGTACTTACGAGAAGAGTAACCGACTTCCGGCGTCTTCAGAATAAAAGCTCACACACGTGTAAATTAGAATTAGTTTATTAATTTCACAATTATTGGTACAAACATTAAAATGCCACTGCTTTGGTTGCAATTTTAGAAAAAAAACAAAAGATTTTAACCGCATTTCTTTTGTGAAATGATGAATTTTGGCAAGGAACAAAACATCTACCAAGATTTAAAAAAGACGCATTCTAATGTGTAAACATCAATTAACATGTTTTGTTCAATTTAAAGCAGAAAAACACATTTTCTTTTGTAATTTAAACATCGACTAGGTCAGAAAAAGGCGCTATTTACCAAAATGGTCCCAAACTTTTTGTCTTACAACTAGTTGAAGGAAAAAAACTGACATTATTAGAGATTTCTTTGGGCTTGAGTCCAGTTTCGTGTCATCTTCAGTGATTTGAAGCGACTTAAAGCACATCACAGACAATAACCATATAAATATTTAGATGTTTAACGCTCTGCTCCCCTCAAACATGCAGTTTTGGACATAAAAACTGATTTTCTCCTGCATCATGATTCAGTGGTGGGTCGTATCCAGCTGGCAGGGACCCACTGAGGCTCATCCTGCGCCTTCCTCACTGCCGTCAGCAGCTGGACGCAGGAGTCCTGCAGCTCGTCGTTGACGACCACATGATCGAAGAAGTGCTGGTAGTGGGACTCGATCTTGCGGGCGGATTCCTCCATCTCCTGGAAGTCTTCATCCTGTTGGAGGAAACCAAAGAGTGACGTCTCTTTTCATTGCTTTCATTTTAATGTTTTTAAAAGTTGTTTTCATCTGGTCTGTGGCCTTACTTTAAACGGTCGGTTGACGTAGTAGTTGGTGATGATGTACGAGTCCTGTCTGGTCTCTCTGAGGCGCTCCATAGACGGAGGCTTCACATAGATGACGTAGGCCCTCAGCTCGTGGGTCCTCACTGCCTGGATGGCCTGAAGAGAGAAATAAAATCACATAGAAGCAGTTCCACTTCTAAAAACAAACTGATCTTGGACAGTAAGTAGTTGCGCTGGACGTACGTTTGGCTCGATGTCAACGACGCAGATCTTTCCGGCGTTTAAAACTTCCCTCACAGACTCGATGCTGGTGCCGTAAAGATTCCCTTTGTACTCCCCGTACTCCAGAAACCTGTCAGACATAAATATACCGGTGAGGAGTTGGACTGTGATGTGAAATAAAAAATAAAACAGACTCATAAAGAGGAGCTTTGTCAGATTCACCTGTTATTATAAACCATGTTGTCAAAGATTTCTCTGCTGGTGAAGTAATACTCTCTGCCGGACTCCTCGTATCCTCTGGGTGCTCTCGTTGTGTCTGTTAAAATACAAAATAAACACATATTACTTCTCATTAGTCATCGTAGTTTGCTTTAAAGTGCTGCAGTAAAATGTTTAAAACATACGAGGTACAGCTCCCTGGAAGACGTTGGGGTTCATCTCAATCAAGCGCCTCCTGAGTTCATTGACCCCGACACCAGACGGACCTGAACAGAGAGCACCTTTCAGTTTTAATTCTATTTAACGGAATATTTTCTGTGTGAAACTAAAACACAGATTATATGCTGCACCGGTGAGGGCGATGAGGCGGTGTGCGTCCTGCGGGTGGCGCTGGTAGCGCACCACCTCCTCGTAGGGGCTGTTGAGGGCGCTGGAGCAGCTGCTGGGACAGCGGGTGTGGCAGGACGGCTGGGTGGTGCTGTGAAACCGCCGCCGACACAGACGCATGCTGCGCCTGAAGCCCGCTGACGGAGAACACCACATGAAAGGATGTGACTGACTCGAGCAGTAATCACAACTAAACTAAAAATTAAATAAAAGTCAAGAAGAAGAAGATTTACCTAAATACATTCCTTCAATGTTGCTGCTGAAGTCATCCTCCTCTGGGTGGAGAGACACGTAGATAACACATGGAGACAAATGTAGGAAAGGTAAAATATATTAGACACAGACACAAGGCCACACAGTCTTTGCTACCGGGCTGTGAGGAGGAACACAGGACAAACGTGACGTCTCCTGGATCAAAAAATTGCTGTTATTAAAGGAAGTAACCCTCCACACCAGCAGGTGGCAGTATTCTGTATTTATTATTAAAAAAGGGGAAACAGGAAGCGCTACTATTAACTAGGAGGCTAGGAAGATCTATTTTCTCATGCACAAAGCTGCAGAGTAGCCCTGACTGTCTACTATAGCTGTAAAAACACCAAACCCTAAATTTCCCACAATGCAACACTCCAACAGTACTTTCAGAAATCTAAATAAGCAAAAACCAATTAAAATTTTGTCTCCCGTTCATAAAAACACAAACATTTTCGGGTTTTCTCACCGTCTCTGAGCTCGTCTGACATTTCCCGGTCGGACGGCAGGAAAAAAACACAAAAAAAGAAATGTTTCTGACGACAGGAGACGCTCTGAACTCAGAGACGAAGCCGACTAAATCAGCAAAGACTTACCTACCAGATTCAAACGCCTCCTCGTCTGCCGCGGAAGAAGAATAAGAGAAAAACAGAGATTAAACACAAAGAAGATTAAATAAAAACAAAGCAGTGAAGGGATGAAGATTTACCTGCTTCGACGCACTTCTCATCAAGGGCCATCATGTCTTCCTCTGTGGGCGGAAAAAGTAAAAAGTCAGATGTGGAATAAAAACCTTTAAATAAAAACACAGTGACCTTCTCCTCACCTTCTTCTACGGTGCTCACTTCAGAAAGCAAAGCAAAGAAAGGAAAACTGTGATCAAGGGGGATTTAAAGTCTGAGAGCGCTTCAAGAAAAACCTGAGTGGACTCACGGGTCTGAACGCAGGGGTGAGGCTGGTACGGCTGAGACCACCAGAACTCCCTCTGCTTCCTGTCCAGCCACAAGAGGAGAACAAAGTGTCCGTCACAAGCTTGCACCGACACGTAAAAGCAGCAAACTTTGTCCCACTGACCGTCTGAGCAGGCTGGTGGAGGGGATGAGGCCGGCGCAGGCGGCGTCGCTGGGCAGCTTCTTAGCCTGCCACCAGAGCGCGTCCGTCTGGTCCACGATCTCCAGGACGTCGCCCTTTTTGAAGCTCATGCCGGCGTCGGCGCAGGGGATGGTGGGGTCCTGCTGGGGGCTGTAGTCGGTCATGGCCCGCACGTACATCTGAAAACACCAGAGGTTAGTTTATTACGATGTTTCTGTGAGTGAAAGAGAAAAGGAGGAGGATTTACCATCGTCTGGTTGTGGACCGGCCGCTCTGTGATCGGGACGACCTTGAACATGATTGTTCCATGAGAGCGAGCTTGCTGAAAGAAGAAACGTGGACTCATTAGAATATTAACAACTTATCATACACTTTAAATATAATTATTCAGCAGCCAGACACCCACCACTACTTGGATAACTTGCTCAGGCTCCATGCCGTCCACAGGAAAACCATTCACCTCTATGATCCTGTCCCCTGCATGGAGCAGACCTAAAAGTAATTTAAAAAAAAGTCTTTATTTGACATCTTATCGCCTCATGTGTAAAGTTTCTGCAGAACAGAGTGTCAGTCAGGTCTCACCGCTTCGATCGGCCAGCCCTCCATGAATCACCCGAGCTACAAAGATCTCCCCCGTGATCTCGCTTCTCTTTATAGTCGCTCCCTACGAGAGAGAGAGAGAGATGAAAGCACAGAGAATGAATAAGTAAAACAGTCGAAGGGTCAAATCGAACCGTGCGTGAAGACAAATCGAAGTGATGGAGGGCAAATGAAACGAGATCGGAGAGAGAGGCTGAGCTCGGGCCAAAAGGGAAGCGACACAGATGAAAGGAGAGCAGAGCTCCGAGGTCCTGAGATGGAAATGGATGAAATGCAACAAAAAGAAAAGTCAACTACCACTGAGTGTGTTTGCAGGTTAGCCTCTCTTGATAGGACCAAACAGGTCCAGTCTTTGTCCTCTCTCACGTCGCCTTCTTCCTCTTCTTCTTCTTCTTCTTCTGGTTCGTCTCCTCCGGTTCATCCAGCAGCCCGTTGGTGAGATCACGAGTGGACACTTCCACATCCGAGTGGCGGTGCTTCTTCTTTGGCCCGTTTTTAGTCTTGGCTCGTGGAGATGCATGGCCGGACACAGACGTACAGCTGGTGGCCTTGGAGGTGGAGGGGGCGTCCAGGGAGCTGCTGAACGAGCTGGAGGAGGAAGAGAGCGAAGGGAGGGAGGGGATGGAACATCTGGACTGGTGAGTCAAAGACGGACGCTGCCCTCCTGGTTTCGGGGAGTTGTCCTGCTCGCCGTCTGCAGCCTTCACGCTGCCGGTCTCCGTCCTGCTGGCCGCCAGCAGCGTCTGCAGCCGCTCCACCACCTCCGCGAGGAGGACCAAAGCCTGCGAGTTGTCCTGCACCGTCTCCGTCATGCGCTCCGTGGCGGCCGCCATCTTCTCCCCGAGGATCTTGATGTCTCTGGTGCTGCTCTCCATGGAGCTGGCGGCCAGCTGCACGGTCGTCCTCAGCTCGTCCAGGCTCTCCTGCTTGGCGAGCTCCACGGGGGGGACCTCCAGGACCCGGTGGCGTCGCATGGGGCTCGGGGGGGCCGTGCGGACGCGAGGGCTTTGGCCTCGAAGCCTCGGAGACAAGCCTGGCTGGAGGTAGTCATCGATGCTGGAGCAGTAGGGGACGCTGAGATGGGGAGGAGACGCGGTCCACGCCGTCTTAGCGGACTGTCCTGCATCATCCCCATCTGCACTGTCCAGCTCTTCAACGATGTTGTCTCCAACGAGAAAACAGAGATTATTAATCCATGAAATGATGAATGAATGATAGATGAAGAGAGCACAGTGATGAGGAATCAACAAGGCCTCCAAGAAATCTTTTGGGAAACCTTTTCTTTTCTTACCAATCAGGACGGAGCCGTAGACCGAAGGAGCGGATCGGTTCAAGCTTTGCTTCCAGAGCAGGTCGCTGTAACAAACCCGACACTGGCTCATGGCCTCGCCGCCGCAGCACGACTGACAGCTACTCATCGGGTGATATCGAGGAGGAGGAGGATGAGGGTACGGCCGAGCAGCTGCTTGGTGACACAGCTGCTCGGTTGGAGGGTAGCTGCCCCTCCGAGCGCCACACCCCCTCGATGAATCCTTCACATGGAGGCTCTGACTTCCAGGAGCGAGGAGGCTAAAGGCTTCCCCTCGATGGAGCCTCTGACGGGTCAGACTCCTCAGAGTGGCCCAGTGACTGGAGCTTTTAGCTCTGGGAGGGGAAGCGGCGCAGCGAGGAGGCAAGACGCCGCGGTGCTCGCAAAGCTGTGAGACAACAGAGTCACAAACCGACCGACACCTGTAGCTTCAACGGACAATTATTATCTGGTCTCTGTTGGAGTCAGCTGTCCGTTCCAATTGGAGAAGATGATTTAACTTGTGTACTCACCAGAGGCTGTTTGTTCTTGACCAGGCAGACGATCCTGGTGGCCTCCTCGTCCTCCGGCGCGTCGTCCGGCATCGGCGGCAGCTCGGGCTCGAAGTCCTTCTGGGCCACCGTGTCATGAGCCGAGAGCAGAGCCTAGGAAACAGAAAGAGGAGGAGGACGAGGAGGAGGAGGAGGAAGAGGAGGTTGTTTTTGTGCCTTTTTCACCAAAAACAATTAGTATGCATGTCTTCTTACCTGCAGGTGTGGCTGCCGCAGGAGTCGATACAGCTCCCTGGCGTCTTCAGAGCAGCCTGGTAGCGCTCTGATGTCTATCAGCAGCTGCACACAAACAACTCATTCACAAAAGATTCTACATGACGTGAGAAATTATTATTATTATTATAATAAAACAACAAACCTGAAGAGAGAGTCCTGAGGCGTAGTCCAGAGCCGGGGCCGGTGAGTCTCTCTGGTGCCTTTGAAGACACTCGTAAACCTGAAAGAAAGTCACGATTTAATGAGCTCACACGTTTATCTTCACGTGGTCTGACGCCGTTATCAGTTTTGAGACAAACAAACAGAGACGGGATTATTTCCAGACCTTGAGCAGCGACTGGAGCCAGGAGGCGTTCAGGAGCCCGTGAAGAACCTCGGCTCCGTCGATGTCCCGACTCACCGACTTCCTCACCTCCTCGATGACGTCTGCCAGGATCTGACGCAGACCTGCAGCACAGAGGAGAAGACACGAGCGTGAGCAGGAAGCAGAACCGAGTGAGTCGATAACGAGGCCGAGCGGACACTGACCGTGTTCTCCGAGCTCGCAGTACGGGTTTAACACCTGAGCCTCCACCGCCTGCCTCATGGTCCCCCCGACCTTTGACCTCAACCACCTGCTGACCGATTACCAGGACAGGATGCGACGCGGAGATGATCCCTGTAAATACTGAAAACACAACTCCTCCTCCAATTAACCTGCAAAAAGAGCGGCGCCTGATTTGCAGCTTTGATGAGAAAGACTTAAGAGTGATTTAAAGTTGCCGGATCGGAACAAAACCTTGGTCTTTTCTATTTAAATCAGCCTCTAAGCTGCAGCAGGTCTTAAAATAAATGAAAAATGCTCCTAACTTTAGTCTCTTTAAACTTTTCATCATATTTAAGGACGGTTAAGTCGTTTTTTAAGGATCAGCTTCCTGTGTGCAGGTTTCTAATGACGCACAGTGAAGCTGAGGCCCTCCTGCTCATTTTATGTTTTCTCCAGTATAATCTAGTCGTGCAGCAGCAGCAGTGGGATCAGGTGAAGTCTCTGCTCCATCAGTGTGAACGGGGTCAGGGGTTAGTGGCACACTTCACGGCAGCTTGCAAGAGCAACCGTGGAGTAAACGCAGAGATGTGCAGGCGTTAATCTGCACCGAGCCACCGGGAGGAAACGAAACGCCGCTCGGACTAACGCCAGGCTCATTTGTAGAGGAAATAAATGTGTCTTCATGTCTCCGGTCATGACAGAGAAGATGTTTAAGAAGACAGAGAGCCTTTCTGGTAGATGTTTGTAGTTAAAGAAGAGGATGAACCCTGTGGCCTCCTCCTCTGAGCTCCTCAAACAAATATCTACTTCCTGCCTCTTTACCTTGACCCCTGCAGCCTCAGTGCGTCCTCCAGACGTTCTCCAGCACCTCCTGCAGGTTCCAGCTCCAATGCAGATGCAGGGAAATGTAAATATGACGGGGAAATATATCCACGGAGACTACTCGCTCTCATCAGGGCTAGAGGAAAAAAGAGAGAGAGAGAGAGAGAGAAAGAGAGAGGGCTGTAATCTCTCCCGATCCCACTTAATCCCGAGGCAAGTGAGCCGCCTGCCTCTGGCCACCGGAAGCCTGGTTGGCTGCTGCAGAGCCGCCAAATCTTCTTAACTCTTTCAGCCGTGAGCGGCACGCAGGAGACGGGCTGATGAGAAGGGAGGAAAAGAAAAAGGAAGGTGTTACTTCAAAGAGACGAGAGGAGGAGACGTCCTCGGAGCTAATCTGCCTCAGCAGCTGGAGTTCATGGAGAACAATCTTCTCTCCTTCTTAACTAAAACAAAAACCTGGTAATTGGAGCAAAATCCCAATCTGAAAAGTCTTAAGACGCCTTACTGGACCCAAAACACTCAGATTATCTCTTTGCACATGACACACACAAAAAAAACCCTCTCCAAACATACGGGGCTGATTATCGCCTTGGCTCAAAGCTGAAAAAGAGCAGAAACAAAAGAGGATTTATTAGAACTCTGACCTGTCTGCAATTAAAAATGAACTTTAAATCCAAACAATGTGCATTTGCTCTAAACATACCTGATTAGAGACGAAGGAAAAGCATCAAAACTTGATCTAAATAATCAGAATATGAAGACACGAAGGTGCAGAGAGGCTACGCTAGCAGCTACATGCTAAAATTAGCAAGATAGCATGTTACTAATTAGCACCAAACACAAAGACAGCTACATACATATATATTAATGTCATTGTATTTGGTTAAATTAAAAGTTTTGTCTTCTTGTATGAGCAGGATAAACAAATTACCATTGATAAATCAGCCAGAACATTATGACTACTTACAAAAGGGATTTAGGATCACTGCTTCAGTCAGTTGGTGGGATATTTCAGGGGAACAAGTGATGTTAGAAGCAGGAAAATGTTCAAGAGGATGCATTTGAGAGACTTTGATGAGGACCAAACTGTGGTAGCTCCACAACTGCAGCTCTCGTGGGGTGTTCCTGGTCTGCAGCGGTCCAAGGAAGTAGAAGAGATGAACTATGTAGGCTTCCAAGAAGAATATTTCATCGTGTTGTTCGCTTCACATGTTGCTGGTTTTAATGTTGTGGCTGATCTGTGGTAAAACCTTCTACGTACAGTGAGGAAAATGTAAAGAAACAACATATTTGTCTTTTTAAGTGACAGAAAAAATAAGGAAACCCATCTTTTAAACTATTTTAGAAGGGATACACTGAAAATTTTTAAATGAAAATGCACTTTTGGGCCATTTTCGGCCGAAAATTGCTGTGGTTGTTGCTTGCACGTGTTGTTTTGGCGATAAAAGTCCAAAAATTTTCGGCCGAAAACCGAAAATGCACTTTAGGCCGAAAATTTATCGCCGAAACAGGATGTTGTGATGGTGCAAGCAACCAAAAAAATGGCCAAAAATGGCCCCAAAGTCAATTTTCGGCCGAATATTTTCAGTGCATCCCTAAAATTTAGCTTCAAAAACACCCAATAAATATGAATCGATTACTCTGCAGACGCCACAAAACAAACAGTGGAGCAGACGACGCTGCCATCAAACACGTTTATTGCCCTTTGTATTTATTTTATAAAGGTACAACACGAGATGTGGAAGTCAGCGAGTTAAAACTCCACTCCGGTCATTTATTTTTGTTTTTATTTTACACACACATTTGATGCAGCAGCACGAGGTACAGTCAGTGAACCAGTCAGCGAACCAGTCAGTCACAGGGATTAAAACATGAACCAGTTAATGAGTCAGTTGGTGCACATTACAAACATTACAATCAGTTCTGCAAGTCAGTTTTAAGGAGCAGCAGCGTTCAGGTTTCAAGGCAGAGTCTCGTCAGTAAAACACAAACTTAAAGTCTCAGGTTTGCAAATTGATTTGTCACCGTTTTCTTTGCACATTTTTACAGTTTTTGAATTGTAGCGTCACCTGTGATGAGCAAAAAACAAAACAAAAAAACTAAAGCTAGCAGAGGTATTAAAAAAAGAATCCGCTCTTAAGCTCTTTCATTATTGCCCGACTGTAAACGGTTTTTAAAAAAAGAACAGTATTAACAGATGGTGTGCAGATTTGAACCGGCGGCGTTTGCGTCGAGCTGAAACGATTTTATTCAAATTTGACCTTCTGCACCGATTATTTTTTTGCAGTAAAATGAAAACAGAGGCTCTTAACATCCACCCTCCTTCCACAACGTGAGCACAGATGGAACGAAGGTGACGCTTTAGGGATGAAATATAAAGAAAATCCTCCAGCTTTCGCGAAAAACTAAAGTTTGCAGATGCATGTTTCGACTAGAAAGACTAGAAGAATGTGTTTTAATACCGCTTTGAATCTTCTGATGCCCTGCAAGCTGCCCCAAGAGCCTTTTATTGTAATTAACCGATAAATGTGGGCACCAGAAACACTTCTCACGGTAGGTGCATTCCTTCAAAACCGCTCTTGGAAGAGAAGAAAACTTTGCAGGAAAGCAGCTCGCTAGTTTAAACCGACGCCGAACGAACGAACGACCAGCGAAAAAAGCTACAGCTTCCGACCAGCAGGTGGCAGTAGTCTGTATTCATCATGGGAAAAGGGGAAACAGGAAGAGCTACGAACCGTTGTAAAGACACAATATCTGTGGATCTGAATGTTCAAATCAGAGGAAGATGAAAAGCTCTAAGCTGAGCAGCCAATCACACACCTCAAAAACTAGGTCTGGTGTGTAGCTGTGCTTCAGAGAATGTGTTTCCTTTCTATCCGGCTGCCTCTGAGTTAATAAGAATAACCGTTTCTTCATTTGGGACGTTCGATAACACTGTCAGGGTGTGTGCTCCGCTTGCTTTCACTCTTCTGGTGCATCATGTCGAGTTATATCCAGGTCAGTTTACATTTACCCAACGCATGCTGTGCAATTATTCTTTATACATTTATATAAATACATGTTTTTCTGTAGAAAATCTCTCTATGTGCCGCCCAGACAACAAATACTCTCTTTGTAGAAGTTCCAGGTACAGTATCGAGTCCCTGCAGGGGGCAGCGATGAGCCCGTTACAGGTTGAAGTTTGAAGTTTGAAGTGAAGAAGAGGAGTTTCAAACCGTATCGTTCGGTTTCAACAACATAAGACGTCAGTGAGGAAGATTAAAATGAAGGTACGAGAGCGAGTAAACGTCTAAAGCAGGAGAAGACGACAGGCGCTTCATCTGCTCGTCTGCTTCCGTCAAGACGTGGAAAGAGAAGTCGAGGCTCAACAGTATTCACATGTGTACCTCCACGATGAAGAGGCAGGGAAGAGGCCCTGAATGAGCAAAGAGCTCTGCAGCCTTTTCATACCGTCCTGGCGCTGGGACAGGCGGCTTGGGACGGACTCAGGAGGAAGAGGGGGAGGAGATCCTTAAGTGATCTTCTCGTGCTGGATCTGGTAGTAGCAGGCCTAGAGGAGGGAAAGACTAATCAGTTAAAGAGTCTGTGTGAGCAAAGCGAGGCTGTGTTTATGTTGTTTATGTGCGTGGCGTTACCTTGAGCGTGGTGAACATGATGCCGTGCTCTCCGTGCTGAACGCAGGGGTCCATCAGGTCCTCGATCAGACTCACCTCCGAGCCGAGGTTCCTGATTCTGAGGGCGACAAATACAAAAAATATAATATATTTCTGACCAGATCTTTTGTTTAAATACTGCGAGGGCTTCGTTTGAGTTTGCAGCGCTGACCGAGCTCGCAGCACGACGTAGAGGAAGACGGGGAAAAGGTCGTCCATCGACCACAGGAAGTCCTGCTTCAGCAGCGACTGCACCTGCTGCGTGATCTCCTCGAAGGTGAGCTGGATCACCTGCAGCTTGTCCGACGGGGTGAATGTCGTGCTGCAAGAAATTAAAAACAAAAAAACAGTTACTTTGATATATTAGATGTGTGTTTAGCCAGGAGGCGCTACATGCTACGCTGGTTTTAAAGAGGACGGAGCTCCACCTGATCTGCTGGAGGGTTTCCACTGCAGAGGCAAAGCAGGTGTCTTTGGTGCTGGACATCACCTGCAGGAGAAGACGAACGCTCACATATTAAACATTTAACTACTGCGCTATAGTATATGCAACATCAGCTGGCTTCAAGTTTACCTGCTGCTTCTCTCCCAACGATGCCGGGATGGATATCGGCCAAAACTTCCTGAAAAACCGAGACAAAACAAAACAGGAGGTTAATGATCGTTAGTTTTCTCCGTGTTCACCTGCAGCGTACGCGACGTACTGCTGGACGCCGAGGAAGGCGAGCAAGGCGAGGTCGGTCTGCTTGTTGAGGCGCAGGACACACTCCCAGTACACGTCGTCCTCCTTCTCCTTGTCCAGCGCGTAGAGGGTGAAGAGCGGCGGGTAGAGGCGAGGCAGCAGGACGGGGAGCAGCAGGCCCGAGCTGCTCACCACACGGCTGAAACAAAAAACAGAGGAAAGAGGTTAAAGGTTAAAAGGATCCAGAGCTTGACAGAAGGAGGTTTGATTTGTTGATGTGTACCCAGGTTTGGGTGAATCCAGCTGGGCTTCAGTCGTCGAGCTCGGCTCCTTCCTGTCCTCGAGGCTGGAGGTCGGCTCTGGTATTAGGCCACCCTCTTCTGGAAGATCTGGGAACAGAAATCTGCAGAAAAGATTCAATAATAATTACATCTAAATGACTTCTAGGGTTTATTTATTTCTTAGAGTCAGTGTCCTGTCTACGTACCGGACGATCTGGAAGATGCGGTTCAGGTAAGACTTGATCTCGTTGACCGCCTGAGGCAGGAGCCGACGGTTGGCTCCCACGCCCACGTAGGTCATCCTGTAGACGGCCACCAGGGTCTCCACCAGGCGGCCCAGCGGGTGGAGGGGGGTGTCACACGCCTGTTGTGGAAAGCAGCCTTGATTTTAGATTCTACAAACTAAGCCTCGGTGAAGCACGGCAGTAAAAAGCATCAGTGTCTGTTGAGCTCACCTGGATGAGGTAGAGGCGGATGCTGTTGTACCTCTCCATGTTGATGAGCCCTTCGTGCTGAGGGATGACCTCCAGACTCTCCAGCGTTCGGCTGTGACTCCGAGACAACATCTCCAGACTTGGGACACACAAACAGACGTTTATATCACTTGGTTTGTTTGCTAGCAGGAGACGCTAAGCTAAACGGAAACCGTCCCACCTGTCGTGGATGTGCTGCCGGCTGGTGGTGAGGGCCACGGCGATGTTCTCCCAGGCCTTGGAGTTCTCGCCCCGTCCCGGCGCCTCGCAGCCCAGCTGGCTCCAACACTCCTCGAACACCGCCTGCCACTTATCCTCGGCGCTCACGCACAGACGACCCAGCTTCCTGCAACAGAATCCACAAACAAATCAGACTCAAACGAAGCTTTTTTTTTTCCCCCATCAACGTCCCGACTGGATGTGAGCTTACACGGCTCGCGTCTTGTCCTTGTCGTTATCAAACAGGTGAGGTTTGAAGTAGGAGCCCGTCACTTTGAGGCCGGTGCCCCACTCGCCGCTAAAGGAGCCCTCCAGGTAGTCGCCGTTCGCCATGGTCAGCACGCCCTGACGGAGAACACGTTTTAATACGAGCGTCTTCTTTAATTCTAGAGGTTTAAAAAAAATAAAACCACCTTTCCACTGAGGGTCCAGTCGTCGGAGAACTCCCCTTCATACGTCGTGTCGTCCTCGGACAGAAGGATCCCAGTCCCCTTGAGACGGAAGAAACAAACAAACTGAGTCACGTCTTTCTAATTTCCTCTCCAACAAGTATAAAACAACTCCTGATGGATTATGATCTGATTAACAGCGATTCATTCGTTGCAGCGTGTTTTGATTAAATGAACTCCTGCAACCCATCATTTTATAACGGGAATTGTTGCCTAATATGAGACAGAGGAAATATTTAAAAGTTCATTTAGGGTTTAAGTGTTAAAATAAGCTGAAACTATTGATCTGTGGACGCTGGGAACTGAAGTTTGTGTGCTGTAAAGTGCACGGAAACAGCTTTTTCCTTATTGCCTGTGCAGCGTTGGGCTCCTTCATTTCCTTCCAGACCTTTAAAGTCTTAATTTTCCTCCTCATCTTTAGGAATTTAATCAGGTGGAGGTCAGAGAGGTTGATTCAACATCCTGAACTCGCTGAAAAGTCTGCGACAGAGGTCTGACTGGTGCCAAAAAAGCATCAGCTCACCGTCATCTTATTGTCTTTAAAGGTTCCTTCGTAGTACAGCCCGAACTGGGTGACGACGACCCCGGTGCCCTGCCGCAGATGGTCCTGCCACATGCCCATGTACTTTTCTCCTCTGGAAATAAAAAGACACGTTATCTTATATTCTTAAATCAGTAAAAGCTGTGGAGCCGCCGGTAGAGGAGCCTACTTTGTAATGTCGTCGAAGACCCCGTAACCCGTCTTCTTGTCCTGCAGCCACTGGCCGATGAAGACGCTCGGGGAGGAGGTGTTGAGCTTGCCGGTGCGCAGCATCCCGTGGCCGTGTCGCATGCCGTCCTGGAAGGATCCGTCGTAGACTTCACCGCTGGCGTACCTGCAGCCAGACGACGACGGCGGGCGTTTCACTCAAGTCTTGAAAGGAATGAACCGCGTGAACATTAACGCAGACTCACCTGTACGTGCCCAGGCCGTGCATCTTGCCGTCTTTCCACTCCCCTTGATAGTGGTCGTTCTTGTTGAGCGTCTTGTTCGGAGCCACAAACTCGCCAAAGCTGCAGAAGCACATTAATACGTGAGAGGATAACTCAGCTGAACACACACAGGATGACAGCTTACGAGGAACTCACCCGTCTTCCAGACCGTTCCTGAACGCCCCCGTGTATATTCTCCCATCAGCCCATTTTAAAACTCCTCTGACAAACAAAAGAAATGACTTGAGTTAGAAATATTTAAATTACCGATAAATAGAGGTGCAAGCGTTCGCATCCAACCTGCCGTTGGGTTTCCCGGCGAGCCAGCGCCCCTCGTACGTCGCCTCCTTCAGCCGCCCGTCCTTATAAAAAGTGTAGGAGGCCGTCCTGGACGCGGGAGGCTCCAGCTTCTGCGCCGCGTCCTGCCCCGCTCCACTCAGGGCCTGGTCCACCGCCTGGTTGATGGAGCGAAGCCACTTGGCCTAAGAAGGAACAAAGAGCCACTTTAAGGTGAGCTCCCTCCAAACGTTTTGCAGTTTCGCAGAATCGTAGGATTGAAAGTTTCACCTTCTCCGTGGAAGACGAGGCCAGCAGGGTGAACGTCTCCTCTGGGGCGATCACCTTTAACCCGTATCTACACAAAGACACGCTTAATTAGACGGATAAATTAAAAACTGAGAGACAAGACAGCTGCTAACTAAACTAAACTCACAGTCCAGAGTCTTCCTCCGGGATGGGCTCCACCCACAGCGTGGCCAACGGGAAGATGTGATGGGTGGAGAACTGGAGGAAGGAGGAAAAAGAGGAGAGAGGAGCAAAGTGTGTTTAATCATCCTGCGTTTAAGGCTCGATCGGCTTGGTTAATATAAAATACATTTAAAAGACATTCACAGAGAGTGTCTTTTCCTCCCGTCAACAGAGTCACACCACGAGACGCTGAGGACAACCACAGTCTCTAGGTGTCAGTTACACTTTATTTTTTTATTTATTTTTAAAGACACGTCTAGCTTCTATGAACGACGATGAAAACAAGCACAACTGAAGGTACAGTTGGGGAGTAGGGGAACCAAAATGTGCAGGACGACTACGGGACTGGTGCAGACTAGAGAGGACGGGGGACAAACAGGAAGGGGGGAGACAGAGGGGAAGGAAACTGCTGAGGAGAAGTGAAACAGAAACTGTTGGTGTTTATTTGCAACAGTGAAAAAAAATAAACCAAGGCTTCACGAGGAATTAACTTGAAAATACATCAGAATGTTTATTTGATGTTTTAATTTTAATTTAAATTTGCAATGAGACCAAATGAAAAACAAGGAAAGACTTGGTTAGAGTCAACTCCTCCTCATAGACAGTCTACCACGGAGCAGGCAGGGGGGAGGAGGTGGGGGGGAGGAGGTGGGGGGGGGGGTTATAGTTATGATATGTTATTTATGATTCCAAAGTGAAAGACAGAAGAAGAAGAAGAAGAAGAAGAAGGAGGAGGACTAGGAGGAGGAGGAGGAATAAGAAGAAGAAGGAGGAGGAGGACTAAGAAGAATGAGGAGGAGGAGGAAGAGGACTAAGAAGAAGGAGGAGGAGGAGGTGGAAGAGGACTAAGAAGAAGGAGGAGGAGGAAGAGGACTAAGAAGAAGGAGGAGGAGGAGGAAGAGGACTAAGAAGAAGGAGGAGGAGGAGGAGGAGGAGGAGGAGGAAGAGGACTAAGAAGAAGGAGGAGGAGGAGGAGGACTAAGAAGAAGGAGGAGGAGGAGGACTAAGAAGAAGGAGGAGGAGGAGGAGGACTAAGAAGGAGGAGGAAGAGGACTAAGAAGAAGGAGGAGGAGGAGGAAGAGGACTAAGAAGAAGGAGGAGGAGGAGGAAGAGAACTAAGAAGAAGGAGGAGGAGGAGGAAGAGGACTAAGAAGAAGGAGGAGGAGGACTAAGAAGAAGGAGGAGGAGGAGGAGGACTAAGAAGGAGGAGGAGGAGGAGGACTAAGAAGGAGGAGGAAGAGGACTAAGAAGAAGGAAGAGGAGGAGGAGGAGGAGGAGGATGATAAAGATAAAGAAGACGGATGCAGATGAGGAATAAGAAGAAAGGAGGAAACAAAAGAATTACAGGAAGAAGAAGTGTCGGAAGGAGGAGGATGAAAAAGATGAAGATGAGGATGACGATGATGAAGGTGATGTCTCTGTGCTGCTGGCTGAATACTTACTAGATTCTTACAAGGCGCCACGCCCTGACAGCACGGAGGCAAGCACACACAAACGCTTGAAACACACCAGGTTACACTGTCTGAAATATGGTGGCTTCAAAAAAGTGAAAGAGGGGAAGGCGTGACGGGACAGTGTGTGTGTGTGTGTGTGTGTGTGTGTGTGTGTGTGTGAGAGAGAGGGGCTGACCTGAGCGTGGACCAGGGCGTCGTTGAAAAGGATGAACCAGTTGACGGAGAACCTCCCGGCGTTCTGCAGCGTCAGAGCTTTGTTGCTGCTCTCGCAGATCAGGCGGCGGTGAGGCTTCCTCAGGGAGTCCTGGGACCGAACAAGGACCCCATTCATCACTACGAGGCACCACGGGACACCCCCGGGGGACGCCGGAAAAAGAAAAACTCAACGAACTTACCGTCATCTTCCCGGGGAAGCTCTTCCAGAAGTGAAAGCTGTACTCGGCCTCTTTCCTTTTCCTCTTCAGCTGCTGATCCAACGACTCAAACTTGGAGCAGCCGTCCTGGAGCTTCTGGTAGTCGCCGGAGCTCTGACGACGAAAAAATGACAACGAATCAGTCAGTAAAGAACAAAAGCGATGTTTAAATGTGCTGGGCTGCTTTTCAACCCACCACCTCGAAGCAGGTGGCCAGCTTGAGAAGCACTCGGGCGTATTCGTGAATGTGGCGAGTCGGGAGGTAGAAGAGCGCCGCCAGGAGGTCGGCCATGGGCGGGTTCTCCTCGCTGCACTCCGTCAGCCTCTGGAGGAGCTCGGGACTCTTCCCAAAGAAGTCGCTTAAAGGAAATAATCAGTAGCCGGTTAGTTTAAATTTATGTTTTGAGCTGATGTAAAAGAGAGAGAGAGAGTACTCACAGGGACGGTTTGGTGAGAGTCTGGAAGCCTCCCATCACCTGGAAGTTCCCCACGGCGCTGCAGTAGCTTAAAAAAAATAAATAAAAAAGAGACGGGACGTTACGACGGAGCCGGACAGGAGCAGTGAGTACAGTGAGGAGTACGACCCGTGAGTACGTACTCGTGGTAGGAGTCGACGAAGATGCCGGTGTGGTCGAGGATGAGCAGGTTCTTGACCTCGCGGCCGCGGCGCAGGCTGGCGGTGAGGCTGGCGGCGTGCTGCCCCGTCAGGTGGCACAGGAGGCTGAAGCGGCCCGCCAGCACCTGGAGGAGGTCGAGGAGCACGGGGCCGAGGGTGGAGCTCAGAGACTCTGGAGGGAGAAGACGGGGGTTAAAATAAAGAGAGAGGTGGATTTAAAGTCGTCCTCGCTTTGTTGTCGTCGTTCCTACCGAGCTCCAGCAGGGGGCGTACGATCTGCGACTTGATGTTACACAGCTTGCAGTAGAGCTTCCTCTCGGCCGACGCCAGCTCGTGGAGGCTGGCGATGAAGCCCATCACGTTCCGGTCCGAGAGCGCCACGCAGCGACGGCCGCCGGCAAACACGCTGCTCACGTAGCCCAGCTGAAACAAAAAATAAATAAACATTAGCGGGGACGTTGAACGCCTCCAACAGCGAAAAATAAAATAAAATCCTTACGTTCATGCAGAAGGGAAGCAACACAGGCTGCTGGGTGTAGCCTCCTCCTCTTCCTCTCCCCTCCTCTTCCTCTCCGTCATCCTCCTTGCCGTTGCTCTCCTCCTCCTCCTCCCCCTCCTTCACCTGCTGCCCGCTGTAGTAAATGATGGGCTGGATGCAGTCGCCGTCCGCTAGCAGGACCGTGTGCCTCTCTCCGGCGCTCACGTCCCACACCCGGATCCCCTCCGACAGCTGGACCAGGGACATTGTCAAAAACATGAACATCTAGTTTTTATTTTTATGTGTGTGTGTGAAGCAGGAGGCTGGTCTCCTCACCTTGGCGAGGCGTGGGACGGTGCTCGGCGACTCCATGTGCCCGAGCTGCCCCGAGCTGTTGCTGCCCCATGAGAACACCTGGAAAATTCAGGAAACACCGTCTCACAACTTTGGTTCCTACCCCTAAAGTCACTGCTTTAAATCTGGACGGGTGCTGGAGTTGCCGACTGACCTGAGACTGAGCAGTCAGAGCGAGGGAGTGGTGGGCGCCGGCCGCCACCCGCACCACCTCCTTATTGTTCAGACTCTTGATGCAAAGAGGCTGCAGCCTAAAAACAAAAAAACGACGCTTGTTAAGAGACAAACAAAAAGAAAACCACACAATCCCGAGGCTACTATGAGTTGCGTCCTACCTGGCGAGGTTGTCCCCGTGTCCCAGCTGCCCCTGCTCGCCGTGGCCCCAGCTCCACACCTCCGTCTGCAGGGTGGGCAGCACCTCCTGCGCCTCGGGCACGGCCCCTCCCAGCGGGGTGAGGGCGACGGCGCGCATCCTGGGGCGACCGGCTTTCCTGAGCAGGCGCGGGGACACTGAAACGGGACGGACATTTATGCTTAAAAAGACGTATTTTTTTTAAGGTGGTAATGTGTCGTATGGAAGCACAGAGACAACAGCCAGCGGCTTTAAAAAACACAAACGACGAGAGGAAACCTGGAGGCAGCAGACGGAGCAAACAATGACACCACAAATAATAGATTTTAAAAAAGCCAAACACACTTTGAACAGGTCTTTCTGGGTGTGCAGGTTCTGGCTAACGGTCCACAGCACTTCCTTTTTAAACCTAACTTAGATAAATAAAACGACAGACGAGAGAAAGCACTTCTGTCAATCTATTTTTAATACTTCCCATCTTTACACAGAAGCTTTTTCCAGACTCCCTCTCTCTTTTAATCAAACTGAAACCTTTGTTCTACTCTGTTAAATCTGCTAAATCCTCCTGCGCCCTCCTGATCAGGTAACGAGAGTCTGAACGTGTCTCTTTTTTAATTCATTTAGATCCAAAACATCAACGTTTGAAAAAAATGAAAACACACAGAGGTCATGCAACAAAGCCGTGCACACAAGCTCTGTCACACGGACGAACGTGGAGGTGCACAACGCGCGCAAGGCGTACTTACGCAGCAGGGCATAGGAGGAGGATAAGAGGTGAACAGCGTATCTACCCTGAGAGAGGAGTCCCGGCAGAGAGAGGCGGCGCCGCAGACCCTCGGCTTCCTCCTCGCGGATGTCCCCCGTGCTGGAGCTCTTCTTCCCCTGCATGGAGTCCTCCTGCCGCACGCGCTCCGCGGTGTTGTCGCCCGCCACGGGGACGGCGCCGGCGGTGAGCCCCGCCGACCTGGAGGCTCCGGAGGGCAGGTAGAAGTTCATCATCTTCTTCAGGGACAGGGCCTCGTAGGTGGAGGCGACCCGCTCGCCCACTGCGGAGGCGCAGGAGGAGACCAGGTTGTTGAGCGCCGAGGTGGGGGCGGAGGAAGGCTGGAAGACAGGTTATCATTAAAATCATCCTTTTTTAAAAATGACTAGTTTCTACGCCGTCCCGCTCACCAGCAGAGTGTGTAACCCTCCTGCCGTCGTCTTGGCTTCTGCCTGCGTGTTGTCTGACAGTTTCTTCAGGTAGTCTTTCACCGCCTGCTCGTCTGGATAAAGTGAACTCTTTGCCCCGACAACAGCACCGCTCCCGCCTTTAGACTGAGCCGAGTCTGAAGCCGGGAGCACTCCGTTAGCCAAAGACGCTTCCCCTTTCTCAGAGTCCTGAGGGTTGGACGGGTCAGAGGTGGAGTCTGCACCTTCTTCATGTGCAGAAGGGGATGTTGAGTTTAAGGTGGAGGTGTGGGAGGGAAGGACTGGCTCTGATGGGGATGTTTTGAGCCCTTGCGTAGGAGCAGGCGCCTCCAGCCGGCTCTCGTCCTCCGTCAGCTCCACACCAACGGGGCAGTAGTGGCTGTCAGAGATGATGACGTGGTCCTCTTTGTCTGTCATGGTGTAGAGCAGCTGATTACACTGACCACACTTGTCCACAGGCGGTCGCTGGACGTCCTGAGGCCCCAGGCAGCGCACCAGAGCCAAGCTGTGCGAAGCCCCGCAGGCCACCTGTAACACGTGTCTGCCCGCCAAGTGTTCCACCTTCTGTGGTTTCCAGACAGGGAACGCGGTAACGTTGAGGCCCAGCTGGCAACCGCTGCCCCAGGCCCACACCTCCCGCTGCACCGTCAGCGCCAGCGTGTGCTTCTCCCCGCAGGCCAGCTCCAGCACGGGCACCGTCTGCGGAGGCCTGGTATCGGAGTCCACCACGGCCACCGGCGTCGGGTTGGGGACGGTGCTGAGGCCAGAGAGGCCGCACTGTCCGGCGCCGTTGTCCCCCCACATGTGGACGCCGCCGTCCTCCGTCACAGCCCCGCTGTGGAAGCTTCCAGCCGCGACCGACACCACGCGCTGCCCACTGAGCGCGCTCTCCACGGTGGGTTTCGCCACCTCTGGCACTTGACTCTGCTTCCATGGCAGCTCCCCAAAACTGTACACCTGTCCTCCTGAAGTGGAAATAACAGCTTTGTATGTCTTGTCATGTCTCAAATGAAATAAAACCAATAATATAATTTTACCTTCCAGCAGCAGGACGCCGTGTCGTGTACCCAGAGCCACCTGAAGGACGGGCCGGGGCAGGAGCAGCCTCTCTGGGGTGATGCTGTACACGTAGCCTTTCCAGGTGTGGAGCAGGCCTCGCTCCCCGCCGTCAACCTCCCCAGAGCTGCTAGAAAATAACAAGAATTTACAAACAAGAAAGTCTGAAATGTGTTTTTTTTCTTTTTGCTTACAAGACTAATTTAAAAGCAGGAGCACTGCAGACTACAGCTGATTCAAGCAGACAGATCTGAGAGCGAGGCGTGTGGGCGGCTGACGAAGCACAGCAGAAGTGGTCAAACTTCTTCGACACTTGGCCCGAGCTGCGTCCCCACTCTCCTGTGCAGCGTCACAACTGAACAACAGAGGTTTTGTGGGTGAAAGCAGAAGTGAGAACAGCTCCGACCGTAGGCGATGTCACATGGCGATCACGTCCAGCCAGCCAGCCAGCCAGGCGAAACAGCATGAGCAGCATAATCCTCTTTGAGTCAGACCTACCTCTTCCTCTGGGTTTCCATCAGTGGGCTTTATTTCTCCACCAGCAGCATGTCGGACTCTGGACTCTTGCAGATGTGGCACCTGAATGCAAACCTGCAATCCAAAAGCAAACACATGAGCAGCTGCTGTCTCCTATGTGGCTGTCATGCTGGCTCGACCTGTTCAGCTTTATAGGGGGAAAACCAGGAAGGAAACACCTGCATCAAAAAGCAACAGTTGCTGCATGTCAAAATGAAACTATAATTACTTTCATTTTCTGATTTTATTTTAATATATTTACTCCACATTCAGACTCTTTTGAATTATCTTTAAGTGTCTGACACAAAAAAAGAAAAAAATCTCTCAGAACTAACCCAGTATCCATCCCCTGACAGGTGTTTTCTACCTGCTGCTGGAAAAACGTGTTAATCTCGCTAAGCTAACCTTAGCTAATCAATCAGCTAACTAGCCTATAAGCTAGCACAAACCACAGGTGTCTCGGCTCATTTTTTCTACACAAAACGCTCATTATTTCTTACCGGCGCCGGTTCCTGTCGCCACTTCTTAAGTCGTTCGCCTAAACGGGGCAGCGACAGACACGTCCGTTGACTCGGTTAGCAGCTAAACGCCGCTGGTTGTTGATCATCTCTCAGTGTTGACACATAGAAGCGCCGCTAACTTCAAAGATCGTCTGTTAGCGCTGAGAGCCAGCGACAACAACAAGGGGCCTGCCTTAAAGGGACACAACGCATGTTTTAAAACTTCCTTCTATATATAGTGAATAATCGTGAACATTAACTCGCCAACATTCCTTATTAATCTTTACTGTCATTGCTGATTTAGTAAAAAATGTACAAATCATTCTAAACGTAAGGTTAGGATGCGACAGCGGGCTGATTTCAACAAACGACAGCAGAGTGAGACCTCTTTCGTTTTTCTCTGCTCTTCGGCGCCGCTCAGCTGCTGCTCTGTTGTTGTAACTGAATCTACGGGATCCGAGAAGGCCCAGAATAGACGGAACGCGAAGGCTTAAAAGCGAATACATACTTTGAAGTAACTTTTAACGACTTTAAAACTTGACTTGCACTGTTGTTTGAGCAATTTTGAAGTCTGTATCATTACTAATGTTTATTTAGGTTACTTTCACAATTTAACGTGTTGATTGTAAGCCACAATTATTAAAAGAATAAGTAAAAACATGTGAAATGAATCAAATCTAGGGAAAAAAAGTGAATTAAAATGGTTAAAGTCAAAATGTATGTCTGAAAATTTAAATTATAGTATTTTTTTAAGATACTGGCACAAAATTATTAGCAATCCAGAAAAAGAAGGTGGCTTAGTAAGCCAAAATAAAGATTAAAGGGTTAAAAAGGTTATTAAGTCTAACATAAAACATACTAGGGTTAGGGTTACCTGGAGTACCCAGAGAGAACCCAGATAGACACAGGAAGAACATGCAAACTCCACACAGAAAGGCCCCAGTCGGCCGATGGATTCAAACCCAGGACCTTCTTGCTGTGAGGCATCAGTGCTAACCACCATGCCACTGTGCTGCCCCCTTTGCCATCTAAATTACGCCATAAAGCTGTCAGAATGAGAACATACCAATGAATCTGTTTTACTAAATCATAAATAAATGAGCATTTTGCCACAGATGACCTTCTGTACCTTTCTGACCTGGTTTTGGAGGCAAACAATTACTTTAGAGTCAGTCAGTAGACGTCAGAAATGCACATTTATCTTTCAGCCCCTCCACGATCAGCTGAGTCAAATATGAGATTTAAGGTCATCCATTAAAACCAGTGCTTTAATTCCAGCACTTTGCATGTCTGACTTCAAAGCACAGACACCGCTTCATACAAAATAGAGTAAGAGAGTCAGGGAGGGAAGGGAGGGTATCATGCTCTGTCTGATTGAAGCTGAGAGACAGAGAAAGAGCGCTGAGCTTGGTGGAATGGGTGTGTGTTCAGCCTCTGCAGTCAGTTATAATCTTATTCTGAATATGAGAAAAGAGCTTCTCTGTTCACTTGAAGGGAACATTAACATGACTACATCTGGGATCCGTGCAGAATAGACAGACGTCAGAGGCCTCAGTGTAAACAGAACATGACTATTTCACTCAATGTAAACACTAAATAGCTTCCAGGGACAGCCAGAATAAGTCAACAGTGTGTGTCAGATAATAAAATGACTGGGTTTTCCAATCTGAGAGCAGCTTAAGGGAAATTAAAAGGGATAACTGAATAAGAAGCCAGTATTAAGACTTGCATTTCAGCACCACGGACAGCTACAGCCTCATCTACAATGTTTAATTTAATCAAATCCTTTACTAATTTAGATGCTTTACAAAACCAAATATAAGAAAATAAGGACAAGGGAAATAATATGTGTGATACTGAGGTATGTGGGTTGTATGGGACCCTGACATAGCAAAAGAAAGGGGGTGATATTTGGTTACAGCAGTGGGTAAGAGCTTTGAAAATGATTTGGGGGAGGTAAGTCCCACATGACCAATGGCTAGTAATTATTGAAGAAATCTTAATGGCTGTGTTTCTTGCAGGCTATCTTTAGGTCCCAAGAAAAATCAGTGACACTTACAATATTCAGAACTGCAGAGATGATGGGTAAAAGATATCTAAACCACTTCCAGACAGGAAATTGTTTTTACTATCATGTAAAGTTGGACTTAACTAATAAATAAACACATGTCTTCTCACACTATTGTCATGATAGGTTTGCATGCGCAGCTTTACCATTAGGCGAGTTAGCTGCTACTTGCTAATTAATTCAGAAAGTGGTCCAGTTACATAATACAGCCATGAATGATGTAACACCTGCAGTTATCAGCTATTAGAGGCTTGGGTAGCAGAAGTGGAAAGCAAATTAATTTAAGTTCTGTGCATGTACGTAGATGGTTATATATTTTATTTATTTATTTATTTATTTGTCCACTTGTGTAACTTGCCTTGTCCCTGGTTAGGCCTCACAATTACATGTTTTTTTTTTTTAAATCAATTTTTATTTAGTTAGTTTTATTAAAATAGTATATGAAATTTAGATCATAGTTAAATAAAATGTCATTAATTTCTTGTCGACATTTTTTGGGGAATTTCCACTGGTTGCCTAGCAGCCGCTAACAAGCAAGCTAGCTAGTTTGGTAAAATTAGCATTTGTCTTGTTTATAGAATAATTAATTATTATTATTTTTTGGTATTCATTAAAATAATTTAATACAAAAGTGTGTATTAATTAGAGGTTTTAAATGTATAAATAGTCTGATTTTATTACAGTTCCATAATTTTTGCCGAGATTTTTATGAGGGGTGGACGCAGTTTCCGCTTGTTACCTAGCAACAACTTAGAACCGGGGAAAAAAAGGAGGTTAATCCGGCGGTGCAATAGCGGTTAACCACATTTTTACATCGTTTTTTTTTTTTTACGAGTTAAACACATGAAATACAACAATATCCCCTGTCGGACATCTAGCAGTGTCAGCAAGGTTGATTTTATTCCCGCTGGAGGTAGGCTAATTAGCTTAAAAACCCCGTTTCCCGTATTTATGTTAAGCTAATTTAGCCGTTTGCTAGCTTCATAGTTAGCATTAGCTCAACGTTTTCCGGATAAAACGTAAAGCGGTAACTCTTTGTTAAATGTAAAAAAAAAAAACCTTTCCAGCAACAACTTTTTATTTAGTATTTGTAATTTGTAAGTAATGTTATTAAATCTTTAGTTTTCAGTCAGTTTAGAAATGCATTCATGCTACTCGCTTGTAGAAACATAATACTGCAAAGCACAGAGATTGTTAAAGTCTCTGTAAGATCCAATGGGAGCAGGATACCTCAGTGATGACAGGACGTGGTGGTGGTGGTGGCGATGTTCGCTGCTAGATCCATCCAGCTGCAGGAGGACGACACCGGGACACACCGTTTGGAGATGAGCGGTGGGGAAAACACAGCGGCTGGACACTTGTAGGACAACCTGAGGTCCGTGTGTACACAGCTGTCTTTCCAATGGAGCAGAAAGGAGTCCTGACACCGCTTTACTGCTGCTGGATGATCATTAACTCCGGTAAGTGTTCACACAAGTGTTCAAGTATACAGAGGAGGAAGAACAACCTTATATTCTTAAGATGTCTTATAATATTTAAATTGCGTTTTCCTCCCCAGCTTGTACGACATGTTGTTGTGTTCCTGGAGGCGTTTTTTAAATCAGTTTATTAGGATTAATTAATAATTAATATGATCATCTTTAGTTATAGTGATTTTATCATATTTAAAACTTGACTTTTCCGTTTTGCAATAACATATAGGAACAATTTCAACCATAGATGAGCTGTAAACAATACTCAACTCAATTTATACGTCTTTTCCAACATAATTTTAAGATATTTTAAACAATTCAAGTGCAAGAATCGAATCACATCCAGAAATAAACAAGTGACAGGATTTCTTTTTAATATTCAGCAGTACAAAGTCATTATTATCACAGCACGACTCGATTCTGCCGATCCAACCTGAACGATCTCCTCCGTGAGAAACAGGTGAACCCAGTTAAAACGTCTGCACCGAGCCTTTTAGCTAAAACAAGTGGATTTTAATTACAGCGTGACACGTTGTTGAGGAGAAACTGAAAGTAGAAATGAAGAACAGCCTCTTCTCCCACATGTTTAACCCGAGCATCGTTGTAAATAAGACAACACTTGTGCCGTAATCCCACAAATCTGTTTCTCCTTCTCCAATATAATCACAAAAAGGTTGGCGTCTCACACATGCATGAACACATTTGAGCAATCTGTGCTCTTGGCTCCTGTGATGGCTAGAGTTCAAAGCTGTGAGCAAGCGAGAGGTACCGAACAGAAGAGCAGCCTGCTGTGATGTTCATGCATCCTGCAAGACGGATCACGCTTGTTAATAAAGGTCAAACACGCGTAATTGAAGAGGTTTATCCCAAGCGTGAAATTACGCCTCTGATGAGCGACGTGTCTGCTGGAAAATCTGCCTCAACGCTGAGTTTTCCATCAGCTTTAATTACCACCAGGTGTAGTCGATCACACCCTCCACGTACAGTCCTGAATCTGTGAAACCTCGTGACCAGTGAAGTTCAGGTGATTACTTTTCTCCAGAGAGAGGCAACAATCCTTCCTGGACGGGATTTAGAAAGGTGAGGAGATAAATCACTTCTACACAGTAAAAAGAAAGTAGAGACGTATATAGAAACATGAATAAAAAGTAGAAAAACAGCCGATGTCCTTGTTTCATCTTTATGTTCTTATTATTGTTGGATGATAATTCTGCTTTGTCAGTTCTGGCTGAAGGATGGACTCGCGTTTACACGGAGGACGAGCTCTTCAGGAGCCTGTTTGGAGGCTACAGCAAGTGGACTCGTCCGGCGCAGAACATCACGGACGTGGTCATCGTCAAGTTCGGCCTCTCCATCGCACAGCTGATAGATGTGGTTGGTGGGACGGCATGCGCAGAAAAAACACACACACAGAGCACGCCGTCAGCTATTTAAAATATTTTCCGCTTTCAGCGTTTACACAGGATTGTGTCTTTTGACTCCGAAACAGGATGAGAAAAATCAGATGATGACGACCAACGTGTGGCTGAAACAGGTGGGCACAAAGATGCAAACTAAAGATAGAAGTTTGTAATCATAACTGGAGAAGTAGTAGGAAATTAAAAGCTCACAGAAACATGTGTTTGTTGACAGGAATGGACGGATTATAAGCTGCAGTGGAGTCCTGCTGACTACGACAACGTGACGTCCATCAGAGTTCCTTCTGAGCTCATCTGGGTGCCGGACATCGTGCTGTACAACAAGTAAAAATCACACACACGGATCCTGCACAACCTCCTAAACTTGACAACTCTGAGTTTCTGTGGGCGGAGCAGGAAATTATCTGTAGTGTTCAATTACCTGCTTGATCCACAACATTGCGCTCGTCCACTGGAGAGCGTCTCAGGAGGTCGCTCATATAGAGGCTGATCGTGCCACAGTACTTCTGCATTTTCCTGCATATCAATTGGCGATACATGCAAATTATCCCGTTGAATAAATGACTCGGATCCTATCGCCTCCGCACAAAGAACTTGCATCATAGCGTCTGAGTCAAGTTTCCGCCCCTCGGGGCTAAAGGAAGAATTAATTCTGAATTTCATCTGGATGGAGTTGAAACTTTCCCTTTTTTTTGTGTCGTTGATTTGATCTTGCATCATGAACACGGCGTCATTAACATTCACTTATCAATTATTAAGCATTGTCTGGGTAAACTGGCTCAGCCTCAGGTTTATGGATTCACTTTTTAGAAGTTGAAAGCTAATGAGGTGCAGACGTCTGATTTTCTTTCCTTTCCTGTCAACTTTCTCACCGTCTTCTCCTCCCAGCGCCGACGGAGAGTTCGCTGTCACCCACATGACCAAAGCCCAGCTGTTCCACACGGGCCGCGTCCGCTGGGTGCCCCCGGCCATCTACAAGTCCTCCTGCTCCATCGACGTCACCTTCTTCCCCTTCGACCAGCAGAGCTGCAAGATGAAGTTCGGATCCTGGACGTACGACCGCGCCAAGATCGACCTGGAGCCCTTTGAGAACGCCGTGGACCTGAAGGTAGATAAACGTCAGCGTGACTAAGCATCGTGGTTCATAATCTGGTGACCGTGATTTCTAATCCCTAGGATTACTGGGAGAGTGGAGAGTGGGCGATTGTCAACGCCGTGGGCACCTACAACACCAAGAAGTACGACTGCTGCCATGAGATCTACCCGGACATCACGTACTACTTCGTCATCCGCCGCCTCCCGCTGTTCTACACCATCAACCTCATCATCCCCTGCCTGCTCATCTCCTTCCTCACCGTCCTGGTCTTCTACCTGCCGTCGGACTGCGGCGAGAAGATCACGCTGTGCATCTCCGTGCTGCTGTCGCTCACCGTCTTCCTGCTGCTCATCACGGAGATCATCCCGTCCACGTCGCTGGTCATCCCGCTGATCGGGGAGTACCTGCTCTTCACCATGATCTTCGTCACGCTGTCGATCATCGTCACCGTGTTCGTGCTGAACGTGCACCACCGCTCGCCGGAGACCCACACCATGCCGAGGTGGGTGCGGAGGCTGTTCCTGTCCGCGGTGCCGCGCTGGCTGTGCATGAAGCGTCCGACCCACGACCTCAGACCTGTCAGGTGAGAAACGACTTCATCTCTTTAAACAAACTGAAACATGTGAGTCGTTTAAGATTAAAACCTTTCCTCAGGCGGCGCCCCCTCACCGACCCCTCCATCAGCACCTCCGCCTGGATCACTCAGGAGTCCGACATCGATCTCCACGGTTACCAGGAGGACGGCGACTGCCACCAGCTGGACTCCCTGGATACCCGGGTTGAGATCAACTACTGCGACCTCCACGGTTTTCCAGACGCCGATCACCTGACCAGGTTTGGCCTGTCTCCTCCTTCCCCTCGGTCTCTGGGTTACACCCTCCTCCCGCAGAGACACTCGTCTCTCAGCTTGGACTGGGACGCCCCTCCTGTGGAGTCCGGTTCGACCCAAAGACAAACACTTCTGTCTCCGGCGGTGGTAGCGGCCCTGGAGGGGGTGACCTACATCGCAGAGCATCTGAGGGCGGAAGACGCAGACTTCTCGGCAAGTGCAGCCGCTTTTTTGTTTATATGAACAGACTTCCTCTCAACATTAGTGTCTGTTCTGATGATTTGTCGAGTTTTTCCGTCTCCTCTTTATGTCTCTCCAGGTGAAGGAGGACTGGAAGTACGTCGCCATGGTCGTGGACCGGATCTTCCTGTGGATGTTCATTATAGTGTGTCTGCTGGGGACTGTCGGACTCTTCCTGCCTCCGTGGCTCTCTGGGATGATTTAAATTATTAAAAGCATGAATAATAATTAAATGAATAAAGATAATATCCACACAAGGTGGGAGGGTCGTGTCCTGTAGGTGTGGAAGGAGAGGTTCCTATCAAACACCAGTGAAACGTACAGACTAATAAACTTCTCTTTGTGTAAAAACCTCAGAGATTCTTCCCTTTATTAAAACAAATGCTTTTCTTTTTGAGATAAACAGTCTCTCATGATATTTTCTCGTTAACAGATGACGCCAGCTGGACAGGAGACGGACCAGATATCACCTGTGGTGCAGGAAGCGAATTGAAGAACGAGAAAGAGAGAGGAAATAACTTCCTTAACATGTACAGTAAGTACTAAAGCCTCAATCACCTAATTACACAAGATAAAAGTATCTGCCACTCAGAGGTTATCACAGCGTCTCTCGTTAATTTCAACACGATATATTGAGGTCAAACATACAGCGGCGTTTGCCTCAGGCGCTCCAGAGGAGTCTCTTTTATTTCACTTCTGTTTGAGTAAAAACTGATAGACAGCGTGGTAGCTCTACAGCTCACAAATGAACACGTAATAGCATCACGTTTATGCTAAGCTAAGCTAACTGGCTGCAGATGGACGGACAATATGAGCGAGAAAAGTAAACGTTCCCCAAAACTAAACATTTAAAGGATTTGAAGTGTGTTGTTAGACTTGTAGTGACTTTGTGTTGACTTTAAGGACAAATTAAGAATCCGTGGCTCCAGCTAAAACATGGTTTCATAAGATATAAATACTAAGAATAGATTATATTCCTAGAAACCCAAGTTCCAAGAAGTTTCCGTCACTAAAAACTCAATAAAATAACAGCAACTCATTCATCCAGAGCTTGTTTGGCCCGACTCATTCACGTAGTTCTTTCTATTCAGTGAAAGTTATAATGACTCATTTCTGGACGATCACACTGAATCACAGATATCAGGCTCGTTTCAAGCTTGATTTGTCCAGGCCTTACAAACTGGTAGAATCAGTGTTTTAACGCGTGAAATCAGCTAATTTCACTTTAACTGTCATAGTATAATGAAATGGGGAAAGTCGGACGTTAAGAGAATAGTGGGAATATCGCCTCAGGGAAACTTCAGGTCATTCCAAGAAAGTGGCGCCGAGGCTTGTGAGCGTGACCGCTTCACCGACAGCGTTCTCTTTTTCAGATCATCATCAGAGCCTCGGTCGACCCCGACCACGTCTAATCACAAGTCAGTGTCAAACCAAACCACACTCACAAGCTTCCTCTTACGTAGAACTGTCTCTAGCAGGACATTGGCTCACTATCATGACATGTTCCCGTCCTGAAGCACCAGCTGCAGCGATTCATAAAGAAACTCTCCGTTCATGACATTTGTACGGAGCCAAATGTTTTTATAACTCACCGTCACAGTGAGTTTGTAGCTGTCTGCCTTTATATAACTCTAGTTAGAGCTAGACTTTATTATTTAATGGGAGTATGAAGATGTATTACCATTTCTGAAGGGCGGTCGATTGGAAACTAGTTAAAAAGTGTGAAAGGACGGAGGATTTTTAACCTTCTCTGTGGTCTAGTGATGATCGTACAGCCTCCACTCACTGTGCTGTCAGTTTTCCTCAGCGGCCACTCGAATAAAACACTAAATTAATCTCAAGTATAGCTTTTTATTCTTAATTAAAACAGTTTTCATATAAATAAAACTGTCAGATGAGTCAGTATCAGTATTTTTATTCATCTTTAATCCAGTCTCTAGTGGAATCATTCATTTAAAGCTTAAATGACAGAGAAACACTGATTCAGAGCTGAAGTAGGACGATCTTTATTAATGAAAATCACAGGAATAAAACAAATCTGTCGGTTTCTTCGCTTCTCATTCAGCGTAAAGCATTTCTTTCCTTTTAGCGTACATGTAGCTGAGAGAAAACACGGCGTCGGCGACGACGGTGGGCAGGAAAGGGAAGAGCCTGAAGAAGAACGCGTCCAGGGCCGAGACCACCAGGTATCTGTACCTGGGCCGAGCGGCCGTGAGCGCGTGCAGCATGGCGTGGATGACCAGCTCGGTGTCCTTGAACCCCGTCCTGCACGTCGACACGAAGTAGTTGTTGGCCAGCTCGATGTAGCGCCGGTTGAAGGTTTGCTTTCGCTCGTCGTCCAGTTTCTCCCAGATGTCCCAGCTGGTTTTCTTCCTCAGGATGTTGGTGGCCTGGCCGAAGTTACCCGGCTGGATGATGCTGACCTGGAGGCAGAGGGACGAGTAGTTCTCATGAGAAATAGGTAATAAGCATTAAAAGTTAGAAAGAGAAGGAGAGAGAGTTCTTTGTAACGTCTAAACAAAAACGTTTATTGATGCTGCTGGGCAAATTTCTTTTTTACAGAACTGAATCAAGATCCAAATCCTAATTTTAAGGTTCAACATTTTACTTTAGTCGCCCAGAAACCTCCCACGGTAACGGCTGAGAAGATCAGTTAATGTTCCTCTAGCTTTTCTCAAGAATATGAATTTAAATGTCTCCCTAAAGTTAAAATGATTCCTTCCTTGGTGGGTTTAATTGGAAGCAGCGTGACACCACAGTGTTTTGTTCTTCCTCGTTTCCTCCAGGCGTCGTGTTTTATTAACCGCAGATTCCCCCCAAAATGTTCCGCTTCGCGCTGCAGAGTGTCACAGAATTAGTTTGTGAGTTTTTTTTTCCCGTCGCTGCCGTACCTTCACGCCAAAACTGTCCATCTCCACCCGCAGGCAGTCCGCGAACGCCTCCAGCCCTCTCTTTGACACGCTGTACGCGCCCATGTTCAGGCAGTTGAAGAAGGCGAAGATGCTCGACACGTAAACCATCCGACCTGGAGGCGGAAAACGTGGTCACGTGTGTGAAAAAGTTTCCCGCCTCGTGAAAGCGAGGACGCGGAGCTAAACGTTGAGCTCACCTTTGGAAGCGCGGACCAAAGGGAGGAAAGCGATGGACGTCCTGATGGAGCCGAACAGGTTGACGTCCACCATGTTGTGAAAATCGTTTATGGTGCTCCATTCGATCTCGGCCCAGTCTGAGACGCCGGCGTTGTTCACAACCGCCCAGAGGCCTGGACGACAAACAGTCCCACACCGATTAATCTAATAAACCGGCTCATAGATAAATCTGATAAAAACCGCTCTGTGGTTAACGTAGCTTATATTTGTTTGTAGAAGTCAGTTTCCACCAAAATCTGACTTTTAGTACTTTAAAATGATACCTTAGTATTTTCCCCTGTGTGCTGAACTCTCACCTTTCTCTGGCAGGTTCTCCTGGACCGTCTTCTTCGCCTGCTGCACCTCTTCGTCCCTGGTCACGTCCATCCTGAGGATTTTCAGGTTAGTGGAGCTCTGTCCGGCCAGGCTCCGGGCTCCGGCTCCTTCTGGAGACAGACACCCGGCGAACACCACGAAGCCTTTCTGATCCAAGCAGCGAGCCAGATGGTGCCCGAAGCCGCTGTCACAGCCCGTTATCAGCACAGCGTAGCCGCGGCCGTCCTGCACATTACTGCTGCTGCTGCTGCTGCTGCTGCTGCGGTGGCGGCAAACCAGCTTGACGAGGACGAAGACCAGGGCAGCGGTGATGGGGACGATGCCGATGATTTGGCCGAGGAAGAGCGTTGAGTTCATGTCTCTGGTGCTGCTGGTGTGGACCAGTGTGTCTGAGGGCAGTCCTCTCCCCTGACAGTATATGAACCTAATCACAACAGTTCACAGCCACGACTGTTTTCATTCACACAATTTGTGCTGGTTTACATGTGACTTAAAAAGACACCTTTGTTGTCCAACGGGCAGCTCACCAGCGGCCATATGAGGACAGGCTGAGTAAGACCAAGACCCCAAAATTACACAACTGAGCAAAACAATTCACAGAATCAGCGTCAGGTTTCAGTCTCATGATGCTTCATTGCTTGATCATTCTACGTTTACAAATCAACAAGAGTCTGCAGATTTATGTTGAATTAAATGAAAAACACAGATTTGTAATATTTGGTTGTGCTTCTTTCTTTGTGATTTCCACCCTCAACCACATTTCTCTTGAGGAGATCGTCATCTGGCCTGGAGTCGACACTTGAAGTTCGTAAAAGTACATAAACACATGAAATAATCAGGGTCCAGTCGCCTTAATCTAAACATCTAATCTTCATGTGAGCTGTAGCTGCCGGTTATAGATTTATGTAGGGAACAAAACAGACATGGTTGCTGAGTGAAACTGTCAGCCAAAAGTTTAGTTTGCTTAGCCAAGTAGTGACAAGCAAAATGTATGTTAGATAATTCAGTAAAGATAACTGTAGTTCAGATTGTGCTAATTTAGCTAATCTACATTTAGCTAACTCTGGACAAGTTTAACATACTTTAGCTTGTTTTAAGTTAGTAACTTTCGACAAGCTAGTCGTCCCTTAGCTTTAGTCAAGCGAAGTATACGTTAGCATGTGCTAATTCAGCTAACTCCAATTTAGCTTATCTAACGCTAGCTAACTCCGGGCAAGCTAATCATACTTTAGCCTGTTTAAACTTAGCTAACGTTGGACACGCTAACCGCACTTTAGCTTATCTAATTCAACTAACTACAATTTAGCTGGTCTACAGTTAGGTAACACCAGACAAGCTAACCATATTTACCCTGCTTAAAATGTAGCTAAAGTCGGACACGGTAACTGTACATTAGCTTGTCTAATTTAGCTAACTGTAATTGAGCTGATCGGCAGTTAGCTAACCCTACTTTAGCCTGTTCAAACTTAGCTTACGTCGGACAAACTAGCCGTACATTAGCTTGTCTAATTAGCTAACTGCTATTTAGCTGGTCTACGGTTAGCTAAGTCTGGGTAAGCTAACCGCACTTCAGCCTGTTTAAACCTAGCTAGCTATGGACAAGCTAGCCGTGCTTTAGCGTATCTAATGCAGCTAACTGCAATTTAGCTGGTCTGCAGTTAGCTAACCCGGGAGAAGCTAACCCTACTTTAGCCTGTTTAAACTTAGCTAGCGTTGGATACACTAGCTGTACTTTAGCTTGTCAAATTTACCAAACGGTAATTTAGCCGCTCTAAAGTTAGCTATCTCTAGACACGTTAGCCGTGCTTTAGCTTGTTTAAACTTAGCTAACTTCAGACTAGCTCGCCATACTTTAGCTTGTCTAATTTAGCCAACCGTAATTTAACGGGTCTACCGTTAGCTAACTTCGGACAAGCTAAACGTACTGTAGCTTGTCTAATTTAGCCAACCGTAATTTAACGGTTCTACGGTTAGCTAACTTCGGACAAGCTAAACGTACTGTAGCTTGTCTAATTTAGCCAACCGTAATTTAACGGTTCTACGGTTAGCTAACTTCGGACAAGCTAAACGTACTGTAGCTAGCTTTATGCAGGCTTTTAATGTACCAGTTAAATTTATACATCAAACAAACACAAACCCGTTTTAGATTTATTTCAGCATCAGATATGGACAAGTTATAACACACGGCAACATTAAAACGTTTACAGTTGCTCTCAAATAAAATGGTCACTGTTAGCATGTGCTAACAGGACAAAAATATAGTTCTTCACTGATAATCAAACAGGTAAATACAGCAGAGGATGTATTTTGAACAGTCAGATAAAATGCAACTAGAAATGTTTCCCCCTTTGTGGCAGATATATATCATTGCAGATAAATGCATGTTCACATTTGAATTTTGGGGACGTTTATCGGGTTTAAAACAGGCATTAAGGCTTATTTCTTATTTTGTGAGTACATATATTATAAATAAACACTTATTTGAAATTTAAAAAACTAAAATGCCCTGTCTTGATAACAAGCAGTGAAAACAAATTGCATAAAAAAACAGTCATATTCTGGAGAGTGTGTGCTACGTGGAGGGGAAATGTAAAGCAAAATAAACATCCCACTTTAATGAGCAATGTGCAAATGTGAGCGAGTAAGGCAGGGTTCAGACATCTCCCTCAATATCCACGGCTTAAACAGTATTTGCTCAAAAAAAATATATAAAAACTGATGTTGAATAAAACCTTTATTACACTTCCTCAAGCTTATACGTCTGCCCCTGCTGTTGTGGTGGCTGTAATTAATGTTTTTTATATCTTAAGATCCAAATTAATCTGCAACATCTCAGCTTTGCTGTTAGCATTTAGCATTCAGCAGTTGATTTCCTGTTCTCTGCTGCCCCCTAGTGGCCAAAACTCTTCAGCGCAGCTTTAATTCGACTGAAGCTGTATTGGTATCAGTGACTTCTCTGGTCTTAAAGGGCTCATTGTCTTGCTCAAGGGCACTTCTGGTAGCATTGCTTCTTTAGCTGGATGATAAGTTTTGTTTCTGTGTGAAAGTAACTGTGAAGAACAACAAATTCAACGAAAAGGCAACAATGAACGACGCTGGCTGACATAGTTAAAGACAAATTTGTCCAAATGCGATGAATTTAAATTGATTTGTCCCTCGATTAGTCTCGATTTTCATTTTCAAGTTTGAACACTGATTCGTGAGGCAGTGCTTTTTTTTGTTTATACAATAAAAACGTACATGTATTCAGCATGTTGTGCATAATATGACATAAGCAGAGTGTACAGTACCTAAAAACAGTTATTAAAGGTGGTAGAAAGCTTCCATTCAGGACGGTGCTACTGTTTATTAATGTGCAATAAATCACAGTCTAACCTTCGAAATTATCTAATCTAAAGCCACAGCAACCAGGCGACATGAGGCTCCAGTTTCTGAACTCAGTGTCCTGATTGTACTCAGTTTGATCTCGGCTTTCCCCGGCACACAGTAGTCCAGTAATGTCCCTACTTTCCTGACTCACGGCTCTCCTTGGTCCAATCAGGTCTCGACTTTGCCGTAGGTGCCGTCAGGAGGTCGGTAGTGTTTGGGGAAGGCCTTGAGCTGCAGAGAGTTGAACGCGTACTTTCGGCATCCGACGTTCTTCACGGTGTTTTCCCGTCGGCAGCCCTCGCTGAGGAGACAGAGGAAGAGGGAGGAGGAGGAGGAGGAGACAGAGGGGAGGGCGTCCACAGACAGAATGAGAGCAAAAAAAAACAAGAAGCAGAGATGGTGACTGGTGCAGATGACGACAAGAAGGAGGTTTGTTTCTGGACTAGCATGAAACTCTTCTAATAAAACATCTGTCTCTTTGATAAATACACACTTAGAGACTACAATACCCAAGATGCACAGCAAGAAAAAACTCCAGTCACAGAGCTTTAAGTTGAAGTCAGAGCTAAACATTTCAGTGTCCACTTCCTCTGGCAACAGCAACAGAGGGCTTATGGGTAATGTAGTATTTCGACCCGTCCCCGAAACAGACACAGTACGATTACTTTCTTTCACAGTGGGAATATTTACATTAATTAGGGGAGTGTAAAAATGCAAATAAATACGTCAACAAGAACATTTGCTTTAGAGAATCAGAAAATTAGGTAAAGTAATGATTTAAAGGATACTTGCGGCGTATTATAATGTAGTTGAGGTCCAACATGTAGAGGAAAATAAACAGAAGAATTATTAAATGATAATTCATCACTAAAAAATATTAAAGATCCTGTTTCTTTGCTAAATTAGTAAAAGTATTGTTGTTGTAATTACCACTAATGAACCACTAGATGTCAGTAAGTGCTTTAAACAAGGAGGAACCCAACAAATACAGATGTTCTAAGTCTAACCATCAAGAACATGAAGCAAATAAAGCAACTAAAGCAATAAAAAGGTGACGCCAACGAACAGGAAACAAACTGTAAAGACGATAAAACACGACTGAAGTCAGTTTATGTTCTGCGGGTGGAGGCACAAAAACATTTATTTCAGCAGGAGGAAGTGACCATCGACACGCGCCGAAGCTTTTGAGACGTTAAACAGTCGAGGCAAGCGGGTTTTTAAAAACAAGAAACAAAAATACAGACAACTCAGCTTTATAGCTTCCTGTTGGGTGCTGATGAATAGTCCGGGGGTGTCACAGCAACAGTTTTTAAAATTAAGACACAGTTTCTGAACAAGTCACCGTTAAATTTAAACCACATAAAAATAATTAGAAGCTCTTGAACCTATTAATACTTCCTTTAACATAATAACAGTTTGTCATCATGTTCCTACTAATATATTATATATAAAAACAAACAAACAAGAAGGCTCAGAGGTTTGAAAATAGCGACGACACATTTATGCAGCTGTGATATAAAGTGAGGACAGAACGACAGGCACGGCACAAGCGTGATAATCATCAATATACTCTGCTCTGGAATAACTTAAGACGATATATGGCATAAATAAAGCAACAGAAGCTTTTAAATACACTTTATGTACAGCGGTACAAATATATTCTCTGACACGTCTGGAAAAAATGAGCAGCTGATTCTCTTTCAATGATATAATGATCAGAAATGAATATTTGTAGGAAGCACTTTAATATAATAACACCTGTGAATATGGAGCTTTAATGGTTGTTTATATATTTACCTCACTGTAACTGCTCCTTCAATAAACTTTCATATATTCTCTGTAATTTCTCTAAAATAACTACATCCCTGCTGCTCAGTGACCTCGTATATCTTTATGTTATATTATATTATCTATATGATTTTATTATATATTTGAATAAGTGTTTAACTTCTGTCTCAGAGAGGTAGGTCAGCACAGTGTTAACAGAAATACTAAAGTAACATGATATAAATAATAACATAGAGGAATAATAAAATAACTTTTTATCTGCCGTTTCGCCAGAATTCAGATAAAACTATTCACACCACGCTGTATGATTAGTTAGCGTAGCATAGCTAAACTCTTTGTACCACAAATGTTTTTTTTTTTAAACAGATTTAATTTTTATTCAGCGAGCGTTAAAGAAGGTCGTAGACAAATATCTATTTTGACTTTACACAGAGCCAAGCTGATTGTTTCACAGTTTAAGGCTGTGTTCTTCCTAGCCTCCCAGCTAACAGTAGCTCTTCCTAGCCTCCCAGCTAACAGCAGCTCTTCCTAGCCTCCCAGCTAACAGTAGCTCTTCCTAGCCTCCCAGCTAAAAGTAGCTCTTCCTAGCCTCCCAGCTAATAGCAGCTCTTCCTAGCCTCTAGGCTAAAAGTAGCTCTTCCTAGCCTCCCAGCTAATAGTAGCTCTTCCTAGCCTCCCAGCTAACAGCAGCTCTTCCTAGCCTCCCAGCTAATAGTAGCTCTTCCTAACTTCCTAGCCTCACTAGCTAATAGCAAAACTTCCAAGCTTCCTAGCCCCCCAGGTACTTGCAGACTACTGCCACCTGCTGGTATGGAGAGTGCAACTATTTTGGTCTAGACGTCAGGCAACAGTTTTGTTGCCAGTATTTCTTGACGTTTTTTTGCTTTACAAAATCAATAGTTATGAAATGAACCTTCAGCTAGCATCTGATTAGTTTAACTTTGCATAAAGAAACAAAAACAGTTTAAAAACTATTTCTAGCTAATTTCAGCTAACTAGCTAAGTAGACAGAGTGATATCAATCTTCTCACTGAACTCCATAACACTGTTATCCTTCTGAGTTTACCATACAATACTAGAAGAAACAGAGAAACGTTGAATATTTTTAGGCTCCAGACGGAGACACTACTGTACGTGTTGAGTGTTTAGAGGTCAGCGGGGCGAGTTAACTCCCAAAGGAGGATATTTTTGTTCCGATCCATTTCCTTACTGGGTCGATCTTAATGAGACGGAGCCTCCAAACTCAGGGGAAGCGACTGACGCCGTGATTTAGCTTCACAGCCAAAGATATTGACGTTTGTGTTAAATTTACAGAAAGTCAAGCTTCCGTGTTCATTTTATTGTTGTTGTTTGAGATATTGAATCATTTTTATGGGTTTAACCACAATCCAGGAAACACAAGTTAATTAAATCTGGTTTTAAAACAATATTTAAGTATTTTATGGCTTTATACTATAAAATAATACTATTGGGGCTGTATTTTATCATGACACAACCATATAAGAGGGAGGACACACAAAATCCCCAAATAAGACATAGATAAATAGATAGATAGCACAATTTGACAGAAGAAACAATGGGAACATTATATTCCAGTAAAGTGACATGAAAACAAAGAGTCTTTTTGTATTTTTCCATATTTCTAGACGTCTTTTTACGTCTTAAACTCTTTGCAAACACAGAACCCACAAACCCAGACTGAAGCATTTGGCTCCAGCATGAACACATCCCTCAGTCATCTCATCATCCATGGAATAAAGGAGCAGAGCCTTCCCTCCAATGGGATCTATAAAGCTAATGTAAGAGCTGGTACAGATAAAAGCTCTAAAGGGTGAAGCTACAACCTGCAGCCCTACTCTGCATAATCAAAACTCGTTTTCCCCTGAATATCCTACAATCATACATCAGCCAATTAGAAGCTTGCATCCTGCAGACTCAGCTCCGTCCATTGGCCGAGACGAGAGCCGATCTTCACTGCATTTGGCCACGAAGGCCCGAGGAGCAGATGTGGGTTAAAATCGTGTGTTTGGTTTGGCACGCCGGGACAAATGACCTGGACCCATGAACAACAGTCAGCCAGGACAGAGAGAGCCTCAAACCTGAGAGGGACACCTAGAGACTTTACTGTCGCTAAATTAACTAGTTTGTAATACGCTTTTTCTGGCACAGGTCAGACTCTATCGGATTCTGTTGATTTCTTTTCGTGAGGGTTGAATATTTGCTCTAAGGGGTCCAGTCCCTGTAATTGTTTTCCTTGCAGGAAGTTTGTCCTTAACGCCTTGTAAGTACAACTTCTGCTACACCCTCCAAAACAGGAAAATCCACATACCGCTCTAGGATCAGCTTGTCATCTACAGTATATGGGTCACGCCTTGATCCCTGAGCTTCCTGCACGGCTTTGCGCTAATGAGAGGTATGCGAGGTATTTACGCTCCAGGAGAAATGAACGGCATCTCTGTCGGGCCACGTGAGCGGAAAGCAAACACTGTTATAAAGTCTCTTATGAACGACTGTAGCCTGGCTGATGAGTGCTCAATGGGTTCAGTTCATTTCCTTCTGGTCAAAATAGGCTGCGTGTAAACAGGGACTGACCCAGATCTGCTGGAAAGTGCACAAGCTGAAGTAGAAGCACAAAAAATAAAACAACTCCTTCTATCTTCTAGAAAAAGCAGGAAGACTTAAAGACTAAAAGAAATAAAAATATACTTGCTTCATTTTGGCATCAGATAAAAGCTTTAGTTGCGTCGTTAGCTCGTAGGTGCAGAAGCACACGGAAGACGATGATAAAACCAAACGAGCTAAAAGGTATCGCACGAATGAAATAAGCCGCGTGCGCCAAAGCTTAAATCATAAATTAAACATTGGTTTTCCTTCATGAGAGCTACCGTTAGTCGAAGTTTCTATTTACACGTATTCACAAATAAACCGTCACCTTTAGTTTGTTTTCGGCGCGTTGGCGGCGACGGGTAAGGCAGAGCCAGCGTCTCGTCCACCCCACCCGGGGTGAAGGAAGCTGAAAATGGCAGCTTCTGTCATTTTAAACATCTCTTAATGACTTTCTGATCAGAAAATTATGAATTCCAGTGAAAGAAACTAAAATTAACTGTATTAAAACTGAATTTGGCTGAATTAAAAACCTTAATCATGGCCAAAGGTGGAAGGGGAGAAACATTTAGCAGTTTTCCTCTTATCAAGACGTTTAAGTCTGGCTGGACACTAACGTGGATGTTCAGTGTGGATAAAGTGTAATATCAGGGCTGATAAATATCTGTACGACACTTTTCCAGGAACAAAAGGAAACAGAAAGATGGAGAGGCAGGGCGGGACGTCAGCAGCGTGAAGCCCTTAGTCAGGGTGGGGCAGCGTGTTTTACACACTCACAGGACGGTGGCACAGTTTCAGAAAACACCCTGGGGAGTCGGTGTGGAGCGTTAGCGCCCCGCTATGTTTTTTACACCAAGGGCTGGCGGCGGCCGTTCAGCTGCAGCGGAGCTTGGCTAGGAAGTAGGCCACGCTGAGGAAGATCCACACCACCAGGAGGTTGGGGCTGAGGGCCAGCAGGGGCAGAGAGTACAGGAGGCTGGGGTCCAGCCGGAAGTCACGCACCGGCAGCAAGCCGCTCAGGTTCTTCTGGATCACCCCCTCCCTCGTACCAACGCTGCCGAGTCACGGGGGAAGGAGGAGGAGGAGGAGGAGGAGGAGGAGGAAGGAAGTGTGGAGCAGCAAATAAAGTTGTGAAGGATTGAAAGATGAAAGGGAAAAACAAAGACGGAGGAGGAGGAGGAAATAAAGACGTGATGGACGAGGAAGAAGTGGGAATGGTGAGGAAGGAGACGGGCAGCGTGTGTCGCAACGAAGCCAAAAAGAACCAGATGGCGCGTACATACGCATGCACACACGGGAGAGGGGGGAAATGGAAAACCAACACGGGCGACAAAAATCACAAAGAGGAAGTCACAGCCGCGATTACACAAAGCAAGATATTGAGGTCACAAATGGACAAAATCAAACCAAAACCCGCACGGATGAGAAATGTCACGGGGGAAACAGAGGAAGAGGAAAAAGAGAAGAGAGAAAAAAGAGAAATTAAGAAAGATGTCTGACGTCTTTCAGAGGGGGGACGGAGGTAAGAAAATACAGCAATGGCTCTCCATGTTTAAATCCTCTAAGACATGGGGTGGAGACGGAGGACGAGGGACGAGGGAGGGACGAGGGAGGGACGAGGGAGGGACGAGGGAGGCTTGTTGGTTTCTCTTCACAAACAGAAACCAAACTTCAGTCACTTAATGAAAAGGCACAGCTAACATGCAGTATTAGACTTTTAAAATGTGTTAACGTATAAATGTTCATTTGATTCATTCAGCGCTGATAAGAGGAGGAACGATGGTAATGAAGGGGAAACCTGGAGGGAAGTGGAGCAATGTCTCAGCCTTTTTTGTTTTGTATTTGTTTTTTCCAAACATGCTCAAGCTCAAATGAATCCAAGACGTGATCGAGAAGCTGTTTTCATGCTCGTCGGCTGATGAGGCAGAGGGGGGGGGGGGAGGAAAGAGGGGGAGAGATGTGAGGAGAAGAACAGAGGTGAAGAGACATCGTATCATGCGAGCGTCCCTCAGGGCTTCAGCTGTACAGCGAGACAGGCGTGTGGGTTCGTCTTTCAACGACACGGAGCCGAAAACAAAACTTGCACACAAGAGGCAATAAGTTGACGTTTACAGGCAACTGTGGATCAATGTCAGCAACGCTCTGTTTAGGAACATAAGCTCCCCGATGTCTTCTTCTAGAGAGTTTTTAAGCTGATAAAAATCTATTTGTTTTCTTTTATTAGAGGCAAAGTACAGGAAATGTATAAATGTCAGACAACAAGAACTCTGTAAATGAGTTTTGGACGTAGAGGAAACTGAATTAAAGTTTGGTGAAGAGAGGAAACCGACTGAAGCATCCTCCACGTCAGTTTGCTTCTGTTCATGTTTCACGTTTCAAATCACACACGAGCAAAATGCTTTTAGTTTTAGTTTTTTTTTTTTTACCAGACACAGAGGAATCATCTGAACCGGATTAATCTAATCCAGAGAATTTATTCCTTGACTCACGTCACAGATCAGGGTGTGAGCTAAACTGTTTCCCTGGACACCAATCAGACATGTGTGTTCACGTCAAAACATCAGAGACTACAGAGCTTCATCGATGAAGAGGTTGTGATGATGTGGAAATATAAAAGAAGAAGAAGAAGAAGAAGAGGAGGAGGAAATGGAAGGAGGAGGAGAAGGAGGAAAAGGCGGGAGGTGGAGGAGGAGCAAGGGAAGAAAGGGAGAAAGAGGAAGTGCAGGAGGGGGAAGACATTTAAGGAAGAGGCAATGGAGAGAAGTAAGAGAAAAAGGAGAAGAGGAAAAACAGCAGTCACTACAGGACAGAGAAGAAGAACAAGGAGAAAAAGAAGAAGGAGGAAGAAAAGGAGAACAGAGGATGAGCTGGAGGAAATGGAAGGAGGAGGAGAAGGAGGAAAAGGGAGGAGGGGGAGGAGGACAAGAATGAAGAGGAGGTGCTGAAAAGTAAGAGAAAAAGGAGCAGGAAGAGACGTGAAGCAGCAGGAGTTGGGGGAAAAAGAAGGGGGAGGAGCTGGAGGAAGTAGAAAGAAGAGGAGGTGGAAGAAGAAGAAGAAGACTGAGGAGGAGAAGAGGAAGGAGACATCACATCAGAACATCAGTCACTACAGAGAAGAAGAAGAGGGAAGAGGAGGAGGAGGAAAAAGGGGGACGTGGAGGAGGAGGAAGAGAAGACATGAAGAAGCAGGAGTTGGAAAAAGTAGGAGGAGGAGGAGATGGAAGAAGAGAAGAAGACTAAGGAGGAGAAGACGAGACATCACAGAAAAAAGTAGTAGAAGAAGATGATGAGGATGAGGAGTCTGAATTGAATACCGTGTCCATGGAAACGTAGTGACTGATAACCTCAGAGGTTAACGTCTGAGAGTATTTTCTTCTCCACCTCTCTCTGAGAGATTAATCCAGTCCAGATGTTTTTAAATAAAGTTTCCCGTCTGTTAAAACCTCATGACGTTTGTATTTCCGTTCAGGCGCGGTGTGGGCGTCCTACCTGCGCATACAGTCGAGGGCCTGCGTGAAGACCTGCGGCGCCATGCCGTGCTCGTGCTGCAGGATCAAGCACTGCTCCAACGTCACCGACATGGCCGTGCGGTCTTTGGCGCTTTTGCAGCTGGTGAAACGGACGCCGTTCAGCCGGCGACAGATCTGAGACAGAGAGCGGACACGCACATCAAACATCTGTCATAATCTGAATATAATCTATGTTTAAACTAAAGCGTCTGCTGCTCAGGAACACGGGGTAATTTTCTGCGTTAAGTTCAGTCGTCACCTCGGCGGCCTGCCAGAGAATGTCCACGTTCTTGTTTTTCCGGGCGTTGACGTTCTGGCCCAGGAACCTCAGCAGCTCAGGAAGACAAGTCTGAGAGCGAGACCTCGGGAGGCCTGAGCACAGGAGACGGAGAGAACAGTCAACACTAAAGCTTCAAATGATCACAAAACAAACAGATTCAAATTAAATTCTTCATAAGCTTCTAAACCGTCTATACTCACAGTCCTCTGGAAGGACTTCTTTGAACTGTTCATAGTAGGAGTTCAGTCTGGAGAGACTCTCTGAGTTGATGACCTCCTGCAGCGACGTGTCTCCAAACCTAAAAACCACACAGAGATAATCAACATGTCCCTCATCAGCACTAAACCATCCGTCCCAGGCGTCTCTCTCTCTCTGTCTCTCACTTCTCGGCCAGCGTCTGCTGCTCGTTGATGCCCACGTTGAAGTGCACGGGCTGAACCCTCAGCAGCATCCCGCTCTGGATCTCCCGGGGCAGCGCGTCGAACATGGTCCCCGGCAGCGGGATGCGGACGTTGAAGCCGTCCCTGTTTCCCGTGATGATCGGCAACATGTCGGGGGCGGAGCTGCCGGTTGCCTGAGTGACCTTCAAGTGGTCGGGTTCAATATTTAGTATCAGGATCAGAACGACACGTTTAATCACATTTAATGTCGACGTCTTTCTACCTTAAAGGTGACGTTGCGCAGATCCATGATGCCGACGCTCATGTCCTCCAGCATGGCCAGCTCCTCTCCTACAAACACACACAGAGAGTAAACGGCTGGAGGTTCAGACGGGCGGAGGAGGAAACGTGAGACCTGGACGCCGCTGTACCGTAGGTGCTGAGCAGGGACTCGAACTGAGCCAGCAGGCCGATGGTGTAGAGCTGCCGCAGGAAACCGTTGTCACGGAGACAGTTCCTCAGTTTGATGATGAAGCCGCAGATGAGGGCGGTGAGCTGCAACGTCAGCATCAAGGTCAGAACAGGGGGAGTTAGTTTGTTTGTGTTGCAGCATCAGTGGAAACTTTTAGCTCTTAGTGTTCTCCACTTTTAAGAAACATGTTTAATACGCGTCAATCTTTCATTATGGTGCATAATTAATTCATTTATGACGACTCAGGGCTTTAATCTGCACCATGTTCTGTGAAGCTGATGAGATTACGTAAGAGGCTGCAGTCTGTAGGCATCCACGCGTAAAGGAACTCCTGAGCAGCTCAGCGTGTGTGTGTGAGGATTTCGACTAAAACAACTCAGTCTGGCTGAGGACAGGAGCGTCAGACACGTTTTAAAGCCGGTGAACAACTCGGTCCACCAAACTAGGACTAGGACGAAGACATTCATCTCATTATAGAGCTAGTTTAAAAGAGCTGGAGCCCAACAAATGTTTCTTTTCTTCTTTATTCTTCATACTTTGACTCGATACCTCAGCTCAACCTGGTTTGTTTATTTATCTGGTGAAGACGCTTGCCAAACCTTTTACGCCGTCCTTGTCTTTACACTTTTCCCCAGTGTTTAGTTGTCCTATAAATATTGCCTTCCCCGTGTTTACCGGTGTATATTATCTAAATGTGTGTGTGTGTGGGTGAGCGCTGAGCACTGAGTGGACGGTGTTTGCGTTTGTGCGCGCTGACCGTCTGGCAGAAGACGACGTCCCGGCGGTACTGCAGAGACACGTCCATGGCTATCGTCGGGGCGCTGTCCTGCATCAGCAGGAAGACCATGGACTTCTTGGCCTTGTCGCTCATCATGGCGACGCACTCTGTGAGCGTGGTGAGGAGGGGATACAACGCCTCGCTCCACTCGCCTGGGAAAAAGAAACGGTGGTACAGAAATAAATCAGCTTTGAACTGACGATTAATCTACGAGTTGAACTGAACAGAAACAGAAAACAAGTGGAACAGACACGACAGAGAAAGCAGAAGCGCTGATAAGAAACGTACGATCAGGGAGAAGATCCTGGAGAAGTGAGCACTGCTAACGAACGAATCAGAAACGAAACTGAAACTCTCAACGTGGGGAAATTACAGCAGAATATTTCTTTATTACGTAATAAACTCAGCTTCAATAACTTCCTGCTGAACCCAGAGCCTAACCTCAATTTGGAAACGCTCTTTTTTTATTACGACATAAAGCGAAAAGGCTTCAGACTAAAGTCGTGGCACACACAGGAGTCTAACAAATGAGTATTCTCTGCCTCAAATGCTGTCGAGCCCTGGAGAGAGACAGAAGCATGGGAGGGGGGGCAGGTCTTACCTGGGTACGCCTCCTCTGGACCGGGGCTTCCATCTGGAAGAGGGGATGGAGGTGCAACATGCAACATGATTAGCAAGCACAGAGACACACACACACACAGAGAAAACACTGCAGACCAGGGTGAAAGGTCTATATCGTGAAGCTTGACAGACATTTGACCCCGGTTCAGCAGAACAAGTCCAGTAAACACAAAGTCTCAGATATGACGGCCTGGCTGAAGGCCTGGCTCCGCTCACAGGACGAAAGGACGAAGATCGCACACAGAACGAAAACCTGGCTTGATTTCATTACCGTCGGGTGAGAACAGTAAAGAGATGTGACAGTAAAGAGAAGCCTGAAGCTAAAGCTGCTGTGTGAACCTACAGGTTTGCTGTTCGGGGCTGGGAGGACGAGCAGAGGAGAGGGCAGGCAGAGAGGAAGAAGATGGAGGTGGAGGAGGAGGAGGTGATGAGGATGATGATGGTTGAAGTGGTTCTGATGATGATGATGATGGTATGGATGGAGAGTCCTCTGACACGCTTCCTGGGTTGATCCAGAACGCTCGTCTCTTCCCGTCATCTTTTCACACAGAAGAGTCAGTTTGTGCTAATAAACATATTTTCTGTTGTAGCTGCTACGTGTGACTGTGAAGACTGACTTACCTTTCTTACAGGTGCCGCCCTGCAGGTCACTCTGGCTACTGTCCTGGCTGCAGTCACTGGGTCTCCTCTCTTTCTGCAGCAGCTTGTCGACGCGCTGGATGATGCACTCCAGCGACTTATCCACGTTCAACCACACCTTCTCCTGACAGAGTTTAAAGTATTTTTGTTTGTTGGACACGAGTAAGAAAGAAGTGGATATTTATATATAAAACCCATCCGTCTCAGACTTACCCACTCCTCCTCATGCCAGTCCACGTGCAGTGAAGATCGGCTGTTGCTGCCGCTCCACTTGGCCAGCAGCGTGTCCTGGTCGTTGCGGAGGACCACCTGCTCCGAGTCGGCGGAAGGGGACGCTTTGGAGGCGATGTACTCGGGCCGGGCTGCGTTCAGGGCCTGGATGGCCGAAGCCAGAAGCTTGCAGTCGCACACCGTCACCAGCTGGCGAGTCTGAAAGGTAGAGGAGAACGTTTAAGTATGTATCGGGTAGAATAAGTCATAAATAACAAAAAAAACAAATCTGTTTGATACCTTATCAGCCAGAATAGCGAGCGTCCTCTCCAGTCCGCTGGCTGATCGGTCCTTGGCAGCTCGGGAAAGCCTCTCAGCGTAGTAGCCGACCTGAGTCTTTAACGTGTTGATGTGGGCGATGATCTCTTTGGCTCGGACTATGTCCTGGGGTATGTAGACGATAGACTGCGAGCTGGAGAGGGCGCTGCTGAAGAAAGCAAAGACGCGCTTCACTTCATATCAGATCACATTCTCTTCAAACGTAAAGAGCTAAGGCTCCGTTTCAGACGTTAAAGGAGCAACTCCGACTATATTTGTAATTCAAATCCTCTTTGTTAATGTAACAGACACTCACAGACACAGATAAGGTGTTTGCATGCACATGACAATGATCTTAACCAGTGGCTCAGGAGTGACACTCGTTGGGAGATACCGCTCACGTCACAAATCCAGATACAGGTTAATAAGAAGAACCTGAAACGTCAGCCGCTTCATTTTAATAAAGCGAAGCCGTGACTGAATTTATAAAATGAGCGGTATGTTGAGAGACTGTTGAGTTACTCTCAGACTGGACTGTTAATATCAATGCATCATTACTCCCTGTCGTAAGGCACGTGATCATCATCCACATTAAAACTGCTCACCTGCTTCGTCTGCAAAGCTTGAAAACATTTAGTTGTACAACTTTTTTTATTTGGTGGTGGTGGTGGTACAAGGCAGTGAGACGCAAACGGTGGACATTCAAATGAAAACGAGCAAAGCAGTGCAACAACTCACCATCCCTCCTCATAAACGCTGATCGAGAAAGTAACAAAAACAAAATTAAGAGGAAGCCAGAGAAATAACCGAACTGAAGAATTAAACCAGAACTTTACAAAGTTTGAACCATCAGAAAGAATCAAAGGATGAATGAAGCAAAAGGAAAATAGTAGGAAGATAAAAACATGCATTTTTCTCTAAACTGATGTGAACTCACTGTTTCTTCGCCTCCTCAAACTTCTGGATGAGTTTCCTCAGGCCGCTGTTTTTAAAACCCTGGCAGTGAGCAGCCGGAGCGCCGATCGTCACCACGTCGTATGTGTGCTCTGAAGAAAGGAAATCGTTTTAAATGAGGTTCTCCAGGAGCTCGTACAGAAAGCTACAACCACGCAGGCGTGTTTCAGGATCTCACCAAAGCCCAGCTCGTCCTGCACCCTCATCCTCTGAACGTGGAGGTTGGTCGGCATGAACTCCATCTTCCTCTCTGCCTTCAGGTTGCTGGCTTTGAATGAGGGACCTGACGCAGTGAGAAAGGGCGGGAAGACGTTTAGCACTTGATATTTACAAGCAGACATTTAGAAAAACCGCAGCAGACGCTAACCTCTGTAGTCGTTGAGGTCAGACAGCGTTTCCTGGTAAGCGAGTATGATGGTCTGGTACTGAGAGATGATCTGTCGCCGCAGATTCTCCCAACACGGCGACAACTCTCCCAACTCCTCCAGCTCACAAACCCTGAGGACGGAGGAGGAAGAGTCAGGCAGGAGAATGTGATATTTAAATACTTTCTAGCATTTCAGGGATCAAATAATAAACGTCTTAGACACTCATGGGTCTGAATATGGGCTGAGAACATCAAACATTTACATCAGCAGCAGCGTTTTATCTCTACGTGCACATGTGTGCTTGTACCTGGCTGCGTCCTCCTCCAGCAGCAGCTTGACAAACTGTCTGGGAATGTTTAACGACAGGATGCTCTCGGCCATCTGCTCCAGCACCCGTAGGTGGTTCCCGTCGGTGGTGGGGAAGCGGTACATCCTGGACATGGTGCCTCCGAACACTGCAGTCACCAGAAACTCAATTAGCTTTGACAGATTCACATCATTATTCTTATTATTATTCCTTTCCACAGCGTACATGTGGTATTTTTAGATCTGTAATGTATCCCGGAGGTAAACAGATACGTCCCACACACGGCTGACAATCGATATATTTCTGCTTCGTGTATTGGAGAGAGACATGAAGGACGAGGGTGAAAAACAGGCGGAGGGTCAAGATGCAGACGGTTTCAGTGAGTCTTTTCTGTTTAAATGAATATGAGACAAACCAAGCAGCGTCCCTAGGGTGCAGACGTTTGCTAATAACTGTTAATGTCTTGCCGTCTCACCCGAGCGCAGCAGGGTGTCTTTGCATAGCGAGGCGTACTTGATCCGGACTCCCATCGACTCCGTCAGGCTCTCGTCGACAGGCAGCACCGTCTGCGGGACACGAGACATGCGCCGTCGTGAAAAACAGGTACTCAGGCGTCCAGGTTTAAAGCCTGGTGAGGCTCTGTGACATAAACTGAAATTATGAAGACAAGCAGGAAGGAAAGAAATGTAAAATAATAATCCCAGTCTCTTACCCGACCGTTGATGCTGTCTGGTAGACGGCCGACCGACATCCTCTGATCCGCTCTCTCCTCCATCTGCCACCCTGCTATGGTGACGTTCCCCACCCGCTCGTTCTCCGCCGATCTGTCCATCGAAACACACGACTGCATTCATTCTTGTACTTATTAATTAACTGGGTTTAATCTGGAGAGTCATGCTGAATCATAATCAAGCTGGTCGTGTTTGAGCTCGTGCACAAAGACAGTTTGATTTAAAACCACAAATCTTTCATCACATCCTATTTCAACCATAAGATTTTTTATTTTTTTTTACATGCAAACCACAAACACAAGAAACCACCACAGACAGATTATGAGATATTGCGAAATATTACAACATGATTACGGACGTTTCAAGTCGAATCAAACGTGCATAACCTTGCGCTCATTTATTTTTTAACAGTGGTTAAACCACAAAGTGAATCATGGCAGTTTAATATCAGAAAATGTACTAGTTTGCAAAATGTTTTCATATTTTTCTTGTGTTTAAAGATTTTAATTCACAATACTGGCTAAATTAAACAGACAGATATTCTAGATACAAGGTTTCTCTCCTAAACTGAGGTGACTTCACAGCAGCAAAGACAGAAGTGTGTGTGTGTTACCTCAGTTCCAGCTGTAATCTGTGGCTCTTCTCTTGCAGCAACTCCTTGACGGGAAAAAGTGCCGACCCCAACATGTACATCTGGAAAGACAGAGAGAGAGACAGACAAATGTAAAGTTGCAGCTGATTTAGAAAGCACACATCTATGAATCGGCGCTCCGACTCGTACCGTGCCCTGTGAGCGGTCCTTCACGTCGTACACGGACAGCTTCACCTGCGTCTGCTGGTTGATGTTGGAGTCCTGGAAGAAGGCGACGCTGCTGAGGAAGATGGGGTTACTGGTGCCCTGTGGAGAGAAACAAGATCAGCTCATGAGATGATGTTTTCAATAGGGAACAGCTCAGTGAGGGAGGTGTGGGTCGTTTAAAACAAGCTGAATTCAGACGTTAAGTGACATTTAACGGAGGACACGGGAGCAGTCTGACCTCAATGACTTCAGTCTGGGCGTGTTTGGTCCAGAAGGCCTGCGGCGGTGTCGTGCAGCTGACTGCTACAAAGCTGTTGGGTTTTCGATCCAAAGCAGGAGTCACCAGGTCGTTGCACACTGAAGAGACGGTCAATAATAAATGAGACAAACTGTTTATTCTCTATTTTTTTATTTGATTTATTTAATGGAGATGTTATGTCATAATGTTTCACTAGAAGAGTGCAATAAAAGAGTCTGACAGGATCAGATGTGTGACTCACCCACGCTGAACTCCAGCACCGGCTCATCCGGGTCCTGACTATTTCCTGGAAACACAAGACATTTAATCAGTGTTATTTAATCTCTCTCTCTCTCTCTCTTTCTCCCTCTCTCCTCACCTGCGAGGGTCAAGCTGATCATCTCATCGGACAGCTCGAACGTGTTGGCCCGGTACACCGACCACGGCCTCTGCGACCTGGAGACGCGCTCCCTGCCCCCCGCCATGCCTGTCCGAGGAGAGTGGGCGACGGCAGGAGGCCCGAACACACGCCCTCACGCGCACGGTCGCGCTCTCCCATGTGACGAGGCCCTCCTCCTCCGGGCGCTGATCCACGGCTGCTCGGGACGACGCTTCACCTCTCTGAGCGGGAAAAAAAAAACAGCACGAAGAGCGTTCATCAGTTTATAGGAGCGTTGTTATTAATTTATTGGTTTATTTACTTTAAGTCTGAAGTTGAGTGTCTTGGTGATTTTAAGTCTTATCTTTCATGTGCTGCAAACTGAAATAAAAAAGCATCATCCCAACAAGACTAAGAGAGGAAGAAGAAGAAGAAAATGAAGAATGAGAGGAAGACGGAAGAAGAAGACGACTGTCAAAGAGGAGACAACTAAAAAATAAGAAGACTGACGAATGAGACGAAGAAGAAAACACGTGAAGAAGAAGAAACTGATGAAGAGGATTCAGAAGAGGAGTGAAGAATAAGAATAAGACCAAGAGAGAGAAGACAGAAGAAGAACAAAGAACAAGAAGTAGACAAGAGAGACTGAAGAATGAGAAGAAGAAAGTCAAGAGAGGAAGAAGAAGAAGAAGAAAATGAAGAATGAGAAGAAGACGGAAGACGAAGACGACTGTCAAAGAGGAGGAGAACACCGATAAATGAAAGAAAAAGAAGAAAATTAGTTAGGAATGAGAAGAAGCAGAAAACTAAAAGAAGAAGAAGAAGAAACAGAAACAGAAGCTGATGAAGAGGATTCAGAAGAGGAGTGAAGAATAAGAATAAGACCAAGAGAGAGAAAAGACGGAAGAAGAACAAAGAATGAGAAGTAGACAAGAGAGAAGACAGAAGAAGAACAAAGAATGAGAAGTAGACAAGAGAGAAGACAACTGAAAAAAGACTGAAGAATGAGAAGAAGAAAGTCGAGAGAAGACAGAAGAAGAAGAAAATGACTGAAGCAAGTGGAGAAGAAGAAGAAGAGGACTGAGAAGGAGAGTGAAGAAAACCGCAGAGAAGAAGAATGAAGACTGAAGAACGGAGAGAAAGAAGACGTAGAAACTGACTGAAGAGTGTGATGAAGAGGCAGAAGAAGAAGAAGACTGAGGATCAGAAGAGACTGAAGAGGAGGAGGAGGAGATGAAGACTGGAAATACAAAGACCAAAGAATGAGGAAGTGGAAAGAACACAAAGAAGAATTATCAGCAACGGACCGGTCATCCTAAAGTTACAACAACCCTCACACACCGTGGTTTCAACCACAAGCATGAATTCCAATGAATCGAAGGTGATGGTGATGGGAGGCAGCGAGGAAGGAAGGGGGGGCGGGGAACCGTATGGAGAACAGAAATAAGGAACAAGATACAGAGAGTAAAAACTGAGCACAGACACAAAACAAACAAAGTACCAGCTGAAACCTTCAAGGGCAAAGAAACCATCAAGGCTTCAACAGACGGACTCTGTGTGTGTCTAAAGATTCCTACATGTTGTTGTTGTTGTTGTTGTTGTTGTTGTTGTTAGAGGGTCTCCTCCTGTCTCTCCTGTTCATTTTTATATTCCTTCTTCTTCTATACTCATTTCTAAATCTATCGCTCCACTTCCTCCCTCACCAAACCTCTTTTGGGAATACATCCCTGAGAACGTTTCAGGCTCTGGACGGAGCGGCTGCCCCACTCTCTCTGTCCCATTTAGGTGAGGAGCAATTAGCCCATTTGGAGCGAAGCTGTAAAACGCCAGGGACGTTAGCTCTAGCTAGCTGGCTGGCTCGAAACGGAGAAGCACAGTGGTCTGGTTTATTCTGGATGAATAGTGCTCCATTTATAAATCAAAACAAAGTCAAATGAATGAACGTCTATCTGTTAAAACCGGACTCTAAAACAGAGCGATCTCATTTTTAATTGTGGGTTAATAGCTGCTAGCCTACTTCCTGACAGCGTCCCACTTTGGTCAGATACGAGCGGCCAACATGTGTCGCCTCAAACATCTGGAGCACGACCTGCAGTCCTTGATTTACATTCGCATTTGAATCTAAGTTTACATGTTCCCGTGAGCAGCAGGAGGCTGATCTGATACCTTAACATTTACATAACCACACTCTGGGGTGACGCCTTCGCCTGATAAATAGACTAAATATCATCACCACTAACAGGTGAAGTGAATATCTGGACATCAAGGTTGGAGTGGAAGGAAAAGCTCTTAACGTTTCACAGGTCTCTCAGTGTTTGTCCACACGCACGTTTCATCACCTGCTACATGTTTTGTTTCTTCTTTTTGAAATGTGACTATACTCGACAAAACGTCCAGACTCAAACGTTCACAAACCTGAAAGGAAACTTTCCAGCGTCTCGGCCAACTCAAGAAGTCACTTTTTCCACTTCGAGACGCCAAAAAAACTTCACAGAGCGGCTGATGTTCAAGCTTCCTTATCAGAGAACGCTTCCTACACATCATCCATTTCCAAGTCCTGGGATTTTTTATTTTTTTTTTACTGAACTTGGTCTGAGTTTCATCCTATAAATAGAAAAAACAATAAAAGAGGAGACGTCCTCTTAAAAAGCAGCTTTGCAGGGACGCATCATCATCTACGTTATCTCCTGCCGCCTCTCCTCTAACGCCGTTACACACCACGGCGACCGGTTTTAACACCTCAAATCAATTAAGCGAGCTCTGGGAATCCGCCGTCCTGCCAAAAGCGGAGCGCGGACGCCAAAACAACACATCATGAGCAGCGCACGCACGGCGAACATCGCGGAGGGGGAAAAAGCCGCCATATAAGGCAGCTCCAAATTTAGCCTGCACGGCGGCTTGTGTCGGTGTCGGTGTGTGTGTGTGTAGGTTTGTGAGTCACATGAACTGGGGCACACACACACACACACACTCGAGTAAATCCAAGCCAGAGCTCCTGGATTCACAGAGTGGATTTTGGTTTATTAGAGGTGTAAACAGGCCTATTAACGCATCATAACAACTCATAAAAATCAATCTGAGGGGCCTGAATTATCTGCCCCTGCCCCCCCGATGGACCGTGAGCAAAAAAATAAACATCTACAGCTTGAATTCAAACCCAAACCAGCAATTATTTCATCTTTTGTCCAAACTACGGCGTCCTCGCCGCATAAAAATGGCTCTAAGACGACATCGGTCAACGTTCGTGACCTTAAACAAGCAGATTTAGATGCTTAACCTTCATCTGCATTGTTGTTGCAACCGTCACTCGGCTTTTAGATGAGAATATAGAAATAACATCTATAAAAAATATAAAATATCTTAGGATGAAGCTTCTAAAGCCGTTTACTTTTAGCCTCACGTGCTCGTCTGTGCAGCACAGCTCTGTGTTTAGCTTCACCCTCGGGCCAGAAAAAGACAGATTTGGAAGAAAGCGTGGCAGACGGCAAAGAGAGTAAAAGAGTCCAGTTGACCATACATGGTGAAAACCCCCAGTTTACAGCCCCAGCACCAGAGCTCAGGGTGAAAACGACACCACCACCACCACACCGCCGCTCGCTAACAGAGGTGTTCCCTGTGCGTCCGCCGCCGACCCTCAGGAGGGATCAGCCTTAGAGTATAGCGTGAATAATGTCCTTAGAGGGAGCGAGCAGCTGTGGCCTTTTCACATGAAAATGAGCATCGCCCCCCCCACACACACACACCCTCAAACACAAACACACTCAGTTCCTCCCCCCCCTCACATTCGGTGGCCTTGTCTCTTTCGCCTCCAGCTATTTCTCAGTTTATTTGAGTTAAAAATGACCTCGCATCTTAAAATCTCAACATATAAAACCTTTACGTTCATCTGCTGCAACAGGCTCCTGCAGGATTTATCTTCACTTACATTTGGCATGTACAGGACGTGTAACGCAGCCTTAAGAAGCCGTAAAGTTACTTGTCTCTTTTGCTAAACCGGCTGCTAAGAGGGAATAAAAGCAGCGTACAGACCTCACTCACTGTGTGTGTGTGGGAAACTGCTTCAGCATCACTTCCTTCTCTTGTTTCAGGAAGTGTCTTAAAACAGTCGGTCTGGGCTGAAAGCAGCAACATGAAACTATGTTAAATCAATAAAATAAACATCATTTTATACTTCTCTACAGCGTGTACATGTATTTTCATTCGGTAAAGACTCCCCGGGGGTTCACAGAGCTGCTTCTCAGACGGGCCTTTAAGAAGGAAAACCGTCAAAAAGATCTGAAACTGGTCGCCACAGATTGAAGAGCAACAACACGCTCAGTTCCCCACTTGAGAAAGAAACACAACAGTTAGAATTCACTTTCATTTACGCTTGCTTTCACTTGTTAGCGACTAAAAATATGGAAATGTTTATAGCTCAAAAAAAAAAAAGACAAAAGACAAAAAAGAACAGAACTTTTTTTTCCTGCAGAAACCTCTCACCCCGTGCCTCTGCTCATACGTGGCACCGAAAATAAGCACAGGGGGTCTTATTAAAGACGGGCGGTTTCACCGAGACGAGTCGAGGTGGAAACCGTGAGCTGCTTCTTTTGTGCTTCACAAGAAGAGACGAAATAAACCCACCAGTCTGGGGGCATCTGAATCTGAAGAGGCGCGCTGAAAGCAGAAGTGCGCAGGCAGCCAGGCAGGCCAGGCAGCGTCAACCCTCAAGTCTCTGTCTCTCTTTGACGGGACTCTGACTAAAAACCGCAAGCACCAGTTCCTGCAACGCGAAAGGAAGCAATCGATGAGGGGACTCGCTGACGACGAGCAAAAGGCTTGAGTCGAGAGGTTTCGCCAAGAAGACTGAAACCAACAAAGACTCTCTGAGGCTTCCTCTGAGCGCTATGATTAATGAAAACTGAATATTCAGGATCATCAAGTATAAAGGTCCAAACACACGACTTCTTACAAGTAATAAATAATCTTGTTTGCTTGTGAGAACAGAGCAAAGTGGAGAAAAAGTAAACACTGAATATTTTTTGACAAACTTAAAGGAACAGTATGTAGGATTGTGGCCAGAGCTGGTACTGCAGTCACTTTCAAAATACTGTAGAACGGTGTATCCCCTCCAACCTCCCCCCTGACTCGAGGTTGCCAGGTTACCGAGGTAAAGTTAGGCTACTCAATACGTCTCAGTTACGTTTCACATTGCCATAATCGACGTGCTAATGTTGTTTTCCTCGGCGTTTCAGCGTAACGACAGAGAAACGGGCTCATAATGCATCGCTAATGTTAGCAACGACGACTCGCCGTTTTCCGTTTTTATGTACAAGTAAGTTAGCCAGGAGAAAATTAGCAACGTTGGCGTCTGTCTTCAAATTCTTCTCCGTTTTCAGCCGTCTCCATCTTTCAAAGGCATCTCCTACAAATCCTTGTTTTATTTCGGACTTTGTCACGACGTAGTTCGGATTCACAACGAGGTCTTTTAGGTTTCGTAACGTTATACATGTTTTATCCGACACGTTCGTAGCTGCAGCTGCGGTAACTAGAGCAGAGTTGGCAACCCGGATGACGAAACTCTACTGACTTCGTGATTGGTCGATAGGTGGAGGGTGGCGCCTCAGGCCAAAACACAACATGACAACAATAACATCAGTTGAGGGCTGCAACTTTCACTTGTAAATGACAATATCCTGGCCGGACCACTGTTGTCAGTGATATAAGTATTTGAAATGAACATGATTTCTTCATGTCTAGTGACATATCAGTACATTTCTTACATACGGTTCCTTTAACCAGAGAGAAAGTGAAAAGGGGACCACGTTCAGTACAAAGTCATAAAAATGTAGTGAAGCGAAGGTAATCACATTATTATTTTAACTTCTCAAAGCTTTATTAGACTGAATACAACACTACATGTACTTTAGGACGCAATCGCTTTGTTGAAATGTAGTTTTTTAAAGTAAACCACGAGACTATGGACCTGCTCTGAGAGAAAACACGGACTAAAACCAACACGTGAATGAAGACGCTATTAAAATCATCTCTACACGCGTGTGTGTCGCGCTACAGACTCTAAATCTAACCCTAACCCAGTCATCTGTTTGTCAGGACGGATATATGTGTGTTTCTAAGAATTTATGAGGAGAGATCATGTTTTTTTGGTTTTTTTTGAAGCTTTACTTTTTACTTTTGTTCTCAAGTTTCTATTGAAATCATTTGTGCAGCAGGAGGAGGAGGAAGAGGAGGAGGAGGAGGAGGCAGGAGTACGGAAATATCTGAATGTTCAGATTAGAGGAAGGATCCAAGATGGCTGCTCCAAGTTTTGTAAAAAAATAAATGGTTTATTAGGACTGATTTGTTTAATTTAACATCAGACTAATTGATTATAGCTTGTGGCAACACACCAGTAAGTTGTTAAGCTGTTATTTTTACCAGTTTGGTGTATTTTTCTTCTTTCTTATCTTTTATGTGTAAAGTTTTAGTCTCTCCTACTAAGAAGGAGCATTTATGGTTATTCTCGTTTGCTTCTCTTTGCTTTAACGGACACACAAGTCATTTATGTGGCTGTGAAAACGCTCTTTAAGCCTCAGCAAAGGTGTGAAAAGACAGGCTGTTAGCACGCAGCAGCAGCATGACGGTGCATTTCCTCCCAAATAGGCCCCGAACAGGTTCATCTCAACACGTTAAAAAGCAGCTTTGCATATCTGTGTCTCTGGATGTTCACACACACACACATGCCCTGCTCCGTCTGCCGCTGACGGACGTAAACAAACCTCACGCTGCTGCAGACGGCGTCACGAGGCGACGGAGAGACTGCAGCTGCCCTCGCCCTCTCCCAGCAGCTCCCTGCTTTCCCCCCCCGAGCGTTCAATTAACTCCTCCTCTGCCCTGAATCTGCAGCAAAAAAAAAACAAAAACCCAGCATCATCTCTTCATGACGCTTCTGGGGCGACGTGATCCAAGACGACCACGCAGAGCAGAGGGCTAGGTCATCAATTATTAAAGGAGTCGTTCCCTGAGAGTGGAGGACATCTACGCACACTCACTTCAACGATTTGCATGAAAAGAGAAGAAGCTTAAAGATATTTTCCATCTCTAACAGCTTGACATCCTAACTCACAAAGTAAATCTCATGTTCAAGCTCTTAATATCTGAATATGACGTGGTTAACCTACTCCTCCACATGATGTTGGTTTCTGGTTAGTGACTGGTTGCTACGACTTTATAAATTCTCCTCATTTCGTTTGCTCCATCTATTCAAAACAGACGGCATCAGCAGGCGTCAAGACATCTGCCAGCAACCACCGGGGACACGTGTGTCGCTGTGCAGAGTGAGACAGGAGGACCAGAATCAGAGGAAGACACAGACGGCGTTTTGAGACGAGCAGGTTGGGTTTGATGAGTCACCACGCACACACACACACGCAGAGAGAGAGATGTGACGGAGCCACGGGGAGAAAAACAAACCACGCGGCTGAAAAATCAAATCACAACAACACAACATCGATACGGCTCAGACGGAGTCAATAACCTGTCTGATTAAACTCTACGAGTGAACGTGCTTCATCTTTCACGCTGAACGTATTCAGCCGAACGAGATCAACAAGAAAATCGACGCGTAAATCAACAGTAACGACTTTTAAAACGCGAAAACGTCACTTTACTTTCTCATAAACTGAATTTCCTCAAGTTGCTTTAAGCTGTAGGGAATCATAAAAGTATTTATTCTCCAGTTTCTGGCATTTTAAAAAGAATATTCACCTAATTTCCACCGATGCTGAAACTGTAGACGCACACAGCTGCAAGTGTACAATTAAATAAAGCAGTAAACTAACAAATCTTTACGTTTAAGAAGCTGCGACGTGAAGCATTTCCGCTTAAACGACTCAAACGACGACGTTCAGTTTGACTTAATCAGTTAATCATTGTCCTCCTGCCAATAGAGAAGGCCTACTTTACAAAACAACCAGTTTTAGACGTTTCAAGTCATAAGGACACCTTGATAAAGTCGTTAATCATCAGAGAGGAAGGTTTCTCACAATTTATGAGGACAGATCATGTTTTTTTGTTTTGAAGCTTTACTTTTTACTTCTGTTCTTAATTTTTATATTGAAATCATTTGTGCAAGAGGAGGAGGAGGAGGAGGAGGAGAAAGGAGGAGGAGGAGGAGGAGTAGGAGGCAGGAGGAGGAGAAAGGAGGAGGAGGAGGAGGAGAAAGGAGGAGGAGGAGGAGGAGGAGAAAGGAGGAGGAGGAGAAAGGAGGAGGAGGAGGAGGAGGAGGCAGGAGGAGAAGGAGGAAGAGTAGGAGGAAGGAGGAAGAGTAGGAGGAAGGAGGAGGAGTAGGAGGAGGAAGGAGGAGGAGGAGGAGGAGGAAGGAGGAGGAGTAGGAGGAAGGAGGAGGAGGAGAAGGAGGAGGAGGAGGAGGAGGAGAAGGAGGCAGGAGGAGGAGGAAGGAGGAAGAGTAGGAGGAAGGAGGAGGAGGAGGAGGAGGCAGGAGGAGGAGGGAGGAAGGAGGAGGAGTAGGAAGAGGAAGGAGGAGGAGGAGGAGAAGGAGGCAGGAGGAGGAGGAGGAAGGAGGAAGGAGGAGGAAGAAGGAGGAGGAGGAGGAGAAGGAGGCAGGAGGAGGAGGAGGAGGAGGAGGAGGAAGGAGGAAGAAGAAGAAGGAGGAGGGAGGAGGAAGAAGGAGGAGGGAGGAGGAAGGAGGAGGAGGAGGAGAAGGAGGGAGGAGGAGGAAGGAGGAGGAGGAGGAGAAGGAGAAGGAGGAGGAGGAAGGAGGAGGAGGAGGAGGAGAAGGAGGAGGAGAAGAAGGAGGAGAAGGAGGAGGAAGGAGGAGGAGAAGGAGGAGGAGGAAGGAGGAGGAGGAGAAGGAGGAGGAGGAGGAGGAGAAGGAGGAGGAGAAGAAGGAGGAGGAAGGAGGAGGAGGAGGAAGGAGGAGGAGGAGGACGAGGCAGGAGGAGAAGGAAGGAGGAGAAGGAAGGAGGAGGAGAAGGAGGAGGAGGAAGGAGGAGGAGGAGGAGGAGGAAGGAGGAGGAGGAAGAGGAAGGAGGAGGAGAAGGAGGAGGAGGAAGGAGGAAGGAGGAGGAGAAGGAGGCAGGAGGAGGAAGAGTAATCTTTCTCTGTCTCGGAATAATCTTTCCTCTAAAAGGTTGAGGGGCGCACGTTTAATCTGGAAATACCTTGAGAGTTTTCTCCCCGGCTGAAAAATGTGGTGGAAATGTTGTCTTGTTCTTGGCAAGCTCTTGAAACTAGCTGGTCTGGACTGATGTTTGGATTAGTGCGACAGAAAGGGAGACAAACGGTGATTTATGGGGAAACGGACGGAGCAGGAGCAGAGGTTTGTCCTAGGAGTATGGGGGAGCTAAAAACAGACTGAAGAAGTACAGATTCCTCTTTTGAGTCTGAGCGTTCATCGCTGATTAACACAAAAAAAAAACAAGCGTTCGACATATTAAGGTTCAACTCCCTCAACATCTTATTGGGTCAGAGGGAAGTGCACGCTTTAGCTGAACAATATTTGACTCAATCCTGTTTCTCTCTTTGATGCAAAGGTGATTTATTCTAAGTTCTGGGTGATTACATGTCGTCTAAATAAAGTTTGTCTTGCACGTACGCGCTCTCAAACCACTGCAGCTCAGGCCAGCTGACAAAGTTATAAAGTTTAAATTGAATGTTGCACACACGGTCAGAGCGAAGGCCTCATTTTCAAGCATCCTCCTCTTCCTCCTAAACAGCATCATCAGCTCTTTGAAATCCATGTCCAGCTGACCTTGACTGCTGCACAGGGAAACTCAAAACCAGCAGATAGACTGCAGTGAGCTGTGAGGACCACATGTGTGCATCCACAGTCACCATCCATACACATTACATACAAATATATATATATATATAAATAACTACACGCACTTAGAAATGACACTGTAAACAGACTAGGGTGGGTGTGTAACAGGATATTATTGACATGGCATAAAACAAGGATGCATTAAAACGTGACACAGCAATAAATGTTTGCAGAAAACGTTTCCTGGTTAAGTTGCGTAATACTGGCAGCAGCAGTGTTTCTCAAGCCACAGCCAAGGAACCGCTAACATGTGTCCTGTCACTTTAACGCAGCAATTTTAACCAACTCTCATGTCGCATTTCACGTCTTTTTTTCGGCAACCTTACGTCTAACGTTATCTCCCCGCTTCCTGTCCTCTGATTTTTATGAGTAATGTGCCAGAAATATGACCGAAAAACGACAACAACAAACTAAGCTTTCACAACTTGTCGCTAGCAGCATAAACACTGACAGAGCCAACGGCTGCCGTTAGCTCTCTAAAGCCGACAAAGGCGTCGTAAGCTTCGTACTTTGAATTAAAATCCACCGTAATGAACCAATACTCACCGGCTCGGCTGCGTGTTGTGGTAAAATATCCGTTTATTGACCAAAAAGACAACTATTGTGAGGAGTGTGTCCTCAAGCTGCCGCACTGTTTCGCTCAGTGTCTCTTCTCTTTGGATGGAGCCGCAGTAACGACAGCCGCTGGCTACGTACAGTGCGTAATTACGTACGCTTGTGTACGTCACGTACGCTTTTCTAAACAATGTTTTTTCCTTTTTTTGATTTATTACTAAATTATTCACCAATAAACACAATAAACTCTAATTTTTTCAACAAACATTTAAATCAACACTTAAATACATCAACTCTTCAATCTCCTTTAGTTACTATTCTTTTTGTACTTGCTGAAACACTCACATAAAACCAAACCAAACACATCAACATTTGTCAAATTTCACATTATTTACCATAACAAAAAAAGAATATGACTGCTTTTATATTTACAATTAATGTAATAAAAGAAAACAGATCAACATACCTGTACCATGTAGGGTTTTATTTATTTATTTTTTAATAACACATACAAATTGCACAAAACACTGCCCAAAAAATGGTAAGCTCCTTTCACATTTGAACTCGTCTTATTTATTTTCTTTACATTTATTTTCTTATAAACACTCAATAATTGTTTCATCTCCTCCATTTTAGTTACTTAACTTATTCAAGTGGAACAATGTTATGCTAATTTACTTACCTAAAATCAAACCAACTTGTCAAATTTAACTTAATTCACATTCATTTATTGCATTCAGTATCAGGGTTATTAATTTTACAATAAGTGATTGTTTTTACATGATTAAATTATGGAATGAAATAAAATTGTGCAAACTGAACACATACAAATTGCAAAAAACATTCCTCAAAAAAATGCAACTTGTCAACTTGTCCTTCAGTGTCCTTGTCCTTTTGGCTTTCTGCACATTATACTTCCACTGCATTACATGTAATCTGACATCTATAATTACATCTTACACTTTACTTGGTACTTTACCTTTTCCTGACAATATTCAGTGAAGTACTAGTATTTTCAATGTTTCCTGAGACACAGAAAAACAAACATACACAGAAAAAAACTCACGTAACATTCTCCATGTAGAAGAACTATTTAAGCTGATGTGCTAAATGTTAAAAAAATAAAAAATACACTTACAGTGTTATTTAATAGCAATAACATTGGTCACTGGATGTTATTTGGCGCCATCTAAGGGTGAAAATAATAACTGCAAAAAATGTTTTTAATGTGTGAATGATTCAAGAGGAACTGGACTTTATTTGTTGGTGCTATTAGAATAGATTGATTGCAGCACTGCTGATGATGTTAAATGGAAAAACATCTGGATGAAGCTCTCCTCTTCAATCCACCTCCCAGCAACATGGTCCAGTCAGAGTCTGAGAGTCACAAGCTGCTGCTGATTCATCCTCTCTGGATCATCAGGACTCAGCTCATCCTCTCTCAGCACAAATACCATCCTGTTTACCTTGACTTCCACCTATGGAACAGAAGAAACAACAGAGGAGATGATTTAGTGTATCCAGAGACTCCTTTTCATCAGGTGCAGCACATCCAGTATAAAGAGCAGCAGGGACTTCAGTCCTGTTCAGAGCAGCTGTGGAGCTCAGTCAGCTTCCTTTCAGCTCTCATGTTAACGTGCTGGAGCTGGAAGCTCACAGACATGCAGAGACTTTTGGCATCAAGTCTGTTTCCTCTGTAGATTTCTCTCAAGTCCACAGAGGAAATAAACTGCTGAGAGTCATGAACGCTTCATTACTGTGCAAACACTTTAGTGATGGATTTACAGCTGTTCCATTTAAATAAAGAGTCTGAGTGTGTTGATGAACATCTCATGTGTTTCTGAATCATCAGCTGACTGATAAACATTGAAGTTATCTGATTAAACTAATGACAGAGATACAGATGTGATGACTGGACCTTAGCAGAGGTTCTGCTCTGTATAAAGACCACATGGTTACTAAATGTAATGATGGTTCTGTGATTTACAGGCTTCAGTCAGACTGATCTCAGAGCTGTGACAAAGATGAAACTGATCAGTTGTTTAGTTTTGAGGTGAGAGAACAAACAGTCTGAGATCAGATTTGATGAATGAGGACCACTGTCTCTATTCATCAAGTAAGGCTGTCAGTTGGAATCCAGATTTATTTCATGAAAACATGAACACAACAAGCTTCAGGATGATCTGATTGGCGGATCGTTGCCTTTCTGTCCAGTCTGTCTCCATTCTCCTCTGACAGCGTCTCTGAAGAAAGCAGCAGCAGGTTTCCAGGAAACACTTTTGATACTGTGTCTAGTACAATACTACTGAAAGAAGTATGGACTGACTCCAACCCTCCACTCACCTCAGAGTCTCCAGTCTACAGTCTGGACTCTCCACAAGATCAAGCAGCTGCTTGACATCTGAATCATTCAGATTGTTGTCACTCAGGTTCAGATGTTTCAGATGAGAGGGGTTGGACATCAGAGCTGAGGCCAGAGTATCACAACTGATGTCTGATATCCTGCAATAACTCAGTCTGAATAAAGAATAAAAGATATTAATAAAATCCATGACAATCAATCAGATGTGTTCAGGTTTTAATTTCCATATCAACATTACTAAGTCCTAATCAATGAGCTGTTCTCTAAAATGAATAGAGTGACTTTGTCCTTATGTTATTGTGGATAATCATCATGTCAGCCTTATACACATTCAGCTAACACTCATCTTTGAGATGACAGACTAAATTTAGGACAGGAAAAAAGAAAATAAGTGGAGGAGGAAATTTACATCTATGTGGATGGAAGTTCTGTATGAACATAAATTAAGTTTGTAATTAAACAAACCAGATCCACAACAGCAACAGACATCCAAGTGAACTAACCCCAGAGTCTCTAGTCTACAGTCTGGACTCTCCAGAAAACCACACAGATGCTTCACTCCTGAATCCTGCAGTGTTAAGTTGTCACTCAGGTCCAGATGTTTCAGATGGGAGGGGTTGGACTTCAGAGCTGAGACCAGATAATCACAGCTGATCTCTGACAAACTGCAGAGATTAAATCTGAATAAAGAATAAAAAATGTTAATAAAATCATTCATGATCAATCAGATGTGTTCAGGTTTTAATGTTCAGATCAACATTACTACGTCCTAATCAATGAGCTGTTCTCTAAAATGAGTAGAGTGACTTTGTCCTTGTGTTATTGTGGATCATCATCATGTCAGCCTTCCACAGATATCATCCAAACATCAACACAACATTCAGACAACTATTCATGTCAATACAGATCAATAACATGCTGCTGACCTCAGTCAAGTGGATCACCTCAGTCAAGTGGATCAATATCAAATCACACATGTTGGAAAACAAACTGTTCATTAGTTCATTGATTCCATGACCTTCTTCTTCCTGTATTTGGTATCTCAGTAGGTTGGTGTTGACTTGATGACTTTCTTCACAGATAGTATGAACAGAAAGAATGATTACAGACTCCAATAACTCTTTAAATGTACATGTGAACACTAGACTGGTCCTAATTTGAGATCAGACCGACCACTGATGACTGAGGAAACACCTGCTGCTATGAAGGGACATGATGCTCCTTCATTTAAACAAACTGTTTGTGGTCCATTTTCTATCTGTCAAGAAAACTGTTTAATCTGATAAAAACATTCAGTGAACTGACCTCAGAGTCTCCAGTTTACAGTTTGGACTCTCCAGTCCAACACACAGATGTTTCACTCCTGAATCCTTCAAGATGTTGTTACTCAGGTCCAACTCTGTCAGATGGGAGGGGTTGGACTTCAGAGCTGAGGCCACAACTTCACAGTGACTCTCTGAGAGTCCACAGTGAGTAAGTCTGCCATGACACATAAATATAAAATATGTTAATATGAATGAAGACACTTTATTATTTACATCATGCATTTGAAGACTAAACAGTTGGACTCATCCTGTTTGACATTTTGTTTTTCACATCAGTGATTCAGCTTCTTATCTGACATGACACAATAATTCTCATCAGTTTCTCTTAAACCTGCAGACTTCTAAACTTTGTTTTGTTTTAATCTGCAAATGAATGGAAATAAATGGAGTTACATTTAGGCTTCTTCCACACAGTCTGTCAGTGTGATCTGATCTCACATCTGACTCTCACATGTGACTCCACAAAGTCATCAAGATTAAAATGATAAAAATGGGGAAAACATACCTTTAAGGCACATTTAGAACAGACTAAAATAGACAATATTAATGTCTAATTAAATATATCAATCAATGGACAGCTCTAATATACTGTATATATAAATAAAGGAGGATAAACAGAAGAAAAACTACATTTTCACAGTGTTTGAAACAGCTGGAGAACATCTCTAACAAAATACAACTGTAATGTTTGCAATAAACAAGTTAAACACTGTTTGATGATTTCGTAGTGTGAAAATTTAAAGAACTAAACTAATGTAAACTGATTTATAACGTTAATCACATCTCGACTCACAGAGCCTTTCTGCAGTTCCTCACAGCTGGAATCAGTCTTCGTCTTCCCTCCCATGATGTGTGATACTTTTTCAGGTCCAACTCATCCAAAACCTCCTCTGACATCTGTAGCATGTAGGCCAGAGCTGAGCAGTGGATCTCAGAGAGTTTCTTCTCTGACTTCAGGAACTCTTGGATCTCCTGATGAACTGAGAGGTCGTTCATCTCCATCAGACAGTGGAAGATGTTGATGTTTCTGTCAGGAGAAATGTTATACATGTTCATCTTCTTCAGGTTGTTGATGGCTCTCTGGGTGATTTCTGGAGTGATCTCTGTCTGACCCAGCAGACCTCTTAACAGTCTCTGGTTGGACTGCAGACAGACGCCATGGAGGAAGCGAACCATCAGGTCCAGGTGACCATTTATACTCTGCAGGGATTCCTCCATAACTCTCTTCAGAAAGACATCCAGAGTTGAATCATTATAGTTTTGTCCCAGGAAGTCCTCCAGCACCTCTGTCTTCCTGTTGGTGTAACAGTGGATCATGTAGACTGCAGCCACAAACTCCTGAACACTCAGATGAACGAAGCAAAACACCTTGTCCTGGTACAGTCTTCTCTCCTCTTTAAAGATCTGTGTCAACACTCCTGAGTACACTGAGGCTGCTCTGATATCGATGCCACACTCTGTCAGGTCTGATTCATAGAAAATCAGGTTTCCTTTCAGCAGCTGATCAAAAGCCAGTTTTCCCAGAGACTCAATCATCTTCCCGGTCTCTGGACTCCAGTGTGGATCTGTCTCAGATCCTCCATCATACTTGACATTCTTCACTTTGATCTGAACCACCAGGAAGTGGATGTACATCTCAGTCAGGGTCTTGGGCAGGTCTCCTCGCTCTCTGGTTTTCAACACATCCTCCAGAACTGTAGCAGAAATCCAGCAGAAGACTGCGATGTGACACATGATGTGGAGGCTTTGTGATGTCTTGATGTGGGAGATGATCCTGCTGGCCTGCTCCCCATCGATGAATCTCTTCCTGAAGTACTCCTCCTTCTGGGGATCAGTGAACCCTCTGACCTCTGTCACCATGTCAACACACTCAGGAGGGATCTGATTGGCTGCTGCAGGTCGTGTGGTTATCCAGACGTGAGCAGACGGAAGCAGTTTCCCCCTGATGAGGTTTGTCAGCAGCACATCCACTGAGGTGGACTCTGTAACATCAGTCAGGATCTCATTGTTGTGGAAGTCCAGAGGAAGTCGACACTCATCCAGACCGTCAAAGATGAACACAACCTGGAACTCTTCAAAGCTGCAGATTCCTGCTTCTTTGGTTTCAGTGAAGAAGTGATGAACAAGTTCCACCAAGCTGAACTTTCTCTCTTTCAACACATTCAGCTCTCTGAAAGTAAATGGAAATGAGAAGTGGATGTTCTGGTTGGCTTTGTCTTCAGCCCAGTCCAGAGTGAACTTCTGTGTTAAGACTGTTTTCCCAATACCAGCCACTCCCTTTGTCATCACTCTTCTGATTGGTTTATGTCTTCCAGGTGAGGCTTTAAAGATGTCTTCTGGTCTGATGGTTGTTTCTGGTCTGTCTAGTTTCCTGGATGCTGTTTCAATCTCTCTGACCTCATGTTCATCATTGACCTCTGCAGTCTCTCCCTCTGTGATGTAGAGCTCTGTGTAGATCTCATTCAGAAGAGTTGAGTTTCCTGCTTTAGCAATCCCCTCAAACACACACTGGAACTTCTCCTTCAGAGTAGATTTAAGTTTACGTTGACAAACTGCAGCTTCATGCTCTGAATGAACAAACAAGAAATATAATATATGACTAAATTACACAATAAGTAATCCAATACTTCCTGCACCTTAAGAATAAGTGTGGTCAATATATATCATTCCATCTCTTGAGACATTTGTAAATGTTTAATTTATTCATCAGGTTCAATGTTTAGAGAAATCCTCTTACTACTCTGCAGACGATCAGCCAGCTCCACCTGCTTCATTCTCTTCAGGAAGTTCAGTGTGATCTTCACAAATGCATCTCTGCTGCTCCTCCTATGCTCTTCATCCTCACCCTCCAACACCTCCTTATCCAACCTCTGACTCTCTAAGCATTCTGGGTAATCTGGATTTAGATCCCTCTGAATCTTCTTCAGCTCGTTCTTCACAAAAGTGACAATGTTGTCCTCCAGCAGCTGGAACAGAAAACTATATGAATGACAACCAGACTGAAATCATGGAGACACACATCAGATCCATGTTGGACAGACTGACAGTCCACTGGTTTACAAAGAGCAGCATGGAGATGATGGAAAGTAGTTGTTGTCCATGTACAGACCTTAAATATGGAGTACTGGTGTGTTTGATGCTGATCAACAGACTGACCACTAAGAACAGTTAAACTCTGCTGCTCCACTCTGTGAATGAATCATCAACAATTAGTTCACATTATTGTTGTTGTGAGTCTGGTTTCTGCTGTATCTTCGTAGATGGAGAGAAATCCTCAGTTTATCAGGTTCAAACAACGAAAAGATGAAATTTGTTCAAGTCCAACAAATATATATCACATTTGTAAACTCAGTAAGCCTCTGACATCACACAGTAACTACACCCAGACAGATGCTGCTTTCCAGAGTGTGTACAGGAGAGACGTATTGTGGCTCTACAGTAGTAGGATGTGCTCAGAAGTACACCTGACCATAACGTTAAATGTGGATTCATTTTAAATTCATTCGTAACTGACTTTTGTACAGTTGAGTGTTTTTGTCTTTTAAAGGTAATTTCAGCATCCTTTGATCGATCACTTTTCATAGACACACAGCTGGGTTCAGGTTTAAGGTCAGCTCTCTCTTCTCTCTGATGACTCCTAGGAGACAAAGATGAAAATCATTACCTCACAGTTACTGAAGCTGCTATAAAAAGTATAAAGAGCAGATCACTGTGGACCGACTGTACCACTGAGACCAGCTGTAAACCTGACTGACCACAAGAGACACTGCAGTCAATCATCATACTGTGTTAAAAACTTACCACGATGAAGTGATTTAGTTTCACCAACTGAGACTGGACAAAATTATAAATCTCCTCAAGACTATTACAGCACGTTTTAATTGTTGGCTGGTGGCCAGTGCCTGGAAGCAACTGTTGTGTCTTTATCTTTCGTTTAAGCAGATGCTAATAGCTATCATGGCAGTGCTACATTCCAGTTCAATTGCAAGTTGTAAGCCGTTTGAAATGACGCTGCAAACAGAGCAGGATGCGTGTATAACAGTACATTACTTCCTCTAACACTGACATTCTTGTTTGATGATAAAATCTGTGTGACAACAGGAACAGAGAATATAACAGTCTCATGTATGTCTCTCTGGTCATCATCTGACCCAGACTAGCTGGACTGGACATCGTCCAATATTCAACAAGAAAATTATACCATGTCCAATAAATTCACATCCATCCAACAAATTACAGTCAATGATGAACCAGTGACACTATACTCTCAGAAACAGTTTACCTCTGGGCATCAGGGGAAACTTGTCCTTTAAAGTTGATAAGAAAATGTTTTGACTGGTCACTCTTGAAGGACACACAGCTAGGTTCAGGTGAGTCTGGTCTTTGATGGATCCTGAAAGAAAAACAGTAATGATGAACTCACTGAAGCTCAGATATCCAGTTAAATGATTTCTAATATTTCTGTACTTGCTGTAACATTATCTTACCTTTTCTCAGATAAATGTTGTTGTTTAAAATCATGTTCCCCACTCAGAGTGGTTTTAGAGGGAGGGACTCCCTCCTCTCTGTCCTCACACTGATCCATGCTGCTGGATTCACATCAGCTCACACACACTTTCTACCTTTACCTGAAGAGGAAACACAAATCATTCACCTGAACATCAAATCCTTGACATCATTTCTACTGTAAAAGCATCAGCTGCTCCTCCAGTGACTGGTTCTTATTCTCTGTTTCATATCAGTGTCAGTGGATGAAGTCAGACAGCAGAGACAGAGACTCTACTATCAGCTGCTGTTCTTCTACTATTAGTCCACTAGATGGAGTCATGAAGCTGTAGAAGTGAAAGGCAGTTGAATCGACACAGACTTACGTTTTATTTCAACTTTAATGGTGGAGATGACGATTTTATATCCGGAGATAAAAACAAAATGCAGTTTATATTCTGAAGAAAGCAAACAAAAATCAGCTGATCATCATTTTGTTTGATTCCAGAGAATCAGTAATCTAAATAACAGACTGATCTTCAAACACAAGAGTGATCCAAACTTATTAATGAAATAAGAAGTGAACACCTTCTACAAACATTACAGAGCAGAAACAAACTTACAGTTTATTAAAACAGTCCACAGAGCTGAAGAAGAAGACTCCACTCCACACCTGGACACTAGAGACTCTGACACAGGTGAGCTACTTTCTGGAACGAGTCAGGCGTCACCTGTGATGGAGGCAGAACAGGTTAGACAGGTTCAACAGGAGCAGCAGTCTAGTTCATTTAACATTCAAGGTCCCAAATAATGAGTTTTGATCTGACAAGTAATGCTTCTGTCTGGTCTCGTTTTCCCCTTTATTCTGTCATTCCCTTTAAATGTCTTCTATGATTCTTATTTTACACTGACCTCTTTTGAAACTGGACTGATTTTAACATGACCTGCTCTGCTCAGTGATTTTAATCCAATATATACTATATGTGAGTTATTTTCAATCCTCCCCACTGATAATTACGTCTACAAAGATCTCTTGTTTTTCTGAATGGACTGATTCTCCTGTGATTTAATCCCAAAAATGAGTTTTGTTCATCTTTTATTCCGGATGGATGTCAGAAAACAATCAGCTTCCTGAAGAAGTGTGACACTAAATCTAAAATATGTTTCATGTTTGTGTGTTCAGCTTTGACTGAGTTAGGACTGATGATTGTTTACTCCTTTGTCTTTTTGGACTTTATCATCTGCACTAATCAGGCTTTTAGTCACTTCACAGTTTCTCTTTCTGTTTACACACACACACATATAAAGAGGGGCATCTGAACTATGAATGGAATGAACAGAGGCCAACAGTCTTAAACCACGTTATACTTAAAGGTAAACTCTGATGCCTTCAGGTCGACAGTTTTTAAAATCTTCAAGTGACATTAACTCATGAAAAGAGGCAAAGTTATTACTTTTACTCGCTGAACACCATTTGTCAAAAAGTAGACTTTATTCTCAAGCAAAATCAACATGGGATGATGTGACTGTTTGAGATTTCCGAATCGTTGTCTATACACCTCCAGTATGAATTCAAACACACTGAGCTTCGTCATCTTGCAGATGATTACCAAACATTAAAAACATTAAACTAATAATACACTATGGAAAAAATACAACCAATATTTTTTAATATTACGTTAAAAATATAAAAAGCACTTGATTAACAAGGAATATAGTCAGCACAGACTTAAAGACGTCAGTTTATGTTGATGTTCAAACAGCAGTTCTTCACATTATTCAAACTAAAGACTTACATTTTATTGAAGCTGATATAACTGATATAATAAACACAGATGATAATAAGTGTTTTTAAATGATCTAATCCCAGAAACTATCATGATCACATAAACAGAGATAATGTTAACTGACGCCTTCAGGAAACACACATCTCTTTCAATGTTGTAGGAAAACATAGTCGGCAGTGTTACATCTGAAAAATGCGTTTATGATGCTTTTCATGGTGAAAAAGTGAACTGTAAGAGAGTCAGCATGACAGTCACTGACAGGAAGCTACAGTGCTAGAAAATAAGTCCTTTCTTTTCCTCCTTTGGTGAGCCATCAAATGGAGAAACTGTCCTCATTGTTTAGTATTGGGAGGACAGAATATTAGGAACAGTCCAATGTACAGCAGTGAGCCACTGTCAACAAGCAGAAGGTATCAGCAGCAGAAAGCTTAAATGTCCAATTTTTGCTGAATGCTCCTTGAATGAAAATAGAGACAACAGTAAGATGTTGCGGCTGATTCAACCTCTCTGGATCATCAGGACTCAGCTCATCCTCTCTCAGCACACATACTGTCCTGTTTATGATGACACCCACCTACAGAGAGAAGAAACAACAGAGGAGATGATTTAGTGTTTCCAGAGTCTCTATGGCATCAAGTGTCAGTCAGTGATGCAGCACATCCAGTATAAAGAGCAGCAGGGACTTCAGTCCTGTTCAGAGCAGCTGTGGAGCTCAGCCAGCTTCCTTTCAGCTCTCATGTTAATGTGTTGGAGCTGGAAGCTCACAGACCTGCAGAGACTTTTAGGATCAAGTCTGTTTCCTCTGCAGATTTCTCTCAAGTCCACAAAGGAAATAAACTGCTGAGAGTCATGAACGCTTCATTACTGCACAAACATTTTATGGATATGATGGATTTACAGCTGTTCCATTTAAATAAAGACTCTGAATGTGTTGATGAATATCTCACGTGTTTCTGAAGCATCAACTAACTAATAAACATTGAAGATATCTGAAGAAACTAATGACAGAGACACAGATGTGATGAATGGACCTCAGCAGAGGTTCTGCTCTGTATAAAGACCACATGGTTACTAAATGTAATGATGGTTCTGTGATTTACAGGCTTCAGTCAGACTGATCTCAGAGCTGTGACAAAGATGAAACTAATCAGTTGTTTAGTTTTGAGGTGAGAAAACAAACACTCTGAGATCAGATTTAATGAATGAGGACCACTGTCTCTATTTATCTAGTAAGGCTGACAGCTGGAATCCAGATTTATTTCCTGAAAACATGAACACAACAAGCTTCAGGATGATCAGATTGGCTGACTGTTGTCTCTGTCTTTCTGCCCAGTCTGTCTCCTTTCTTCTCTGACAGTGTCTCTGAAGAAAGCAGCAGCAATACTACTGAAAGAAATATGGACTGACTCCAACTCTCCACTCACTTCAGAGTCTCCAGTCTACAGTCTGGACTCTTCACAAGATCAAGAAGCTGCTTCACATCTGAATCCTGCAGGTTGTTGTTACTCAGGTCCAGATGTTTCAGATGGGAGGGGATGGACTTCAGAGCTGAGACCAGATAATCACAGCTGGTCTTTGACAAACTGCAGCAACTCAATCTGAATAAAGAATAAAAGATGTTAATAAAATCATTGATAATCAATCAAATGTGTTCATGTTTTAATGTTCAGATCAACATTACTACGTCCTATTCAATGAGTTGTTCTCTAAAATGAGTAGAGTGACTTTGTCCTTGTGTTATTGTGGATCATCATCTCATGTCAGCCTTCTACACTTTCAACTAACACTCATCTTTGAGATGACAGACTAAATTTAGGACAAGAAAAGAGACAATATGAGCAGGAGGAAATTTACATCTTTATTAATAGAAGTTCTGTATGAACATAAATTAATTTCAGTTTGTAATTAAACAAATCAGATCCACAATAGTAAAAGAGATCCAGTGAACTGACCCCAGAGTCTCCAGTCTACAGTCTGGACTCTGCAGAAAACCACACAGATGCTTCACTCCTGAATCCACCAGGTTTAAGTTGTCACTCAGGTCCAGATGTTTCAGATGGGAGGGGTTGGACTTCAGAGCTGACACCAGATAATCACAGCTGATCTTTGACAAATTGCAGCAACTCAATCTGAATGAAGAATAAAAGATGTTAATAAAATCATTGATAATCAATCAGATGTGTTCAGGTTTTAATGTTCAGAACAACATTACTACGTCCTAATCAATGAGCTGTTCTGTTCTCTGATCATGACCATCATCATGTCAGCCTTCTACAGACATCATCCAAACATCAACACAACATTCAGACAAGTATTCATGTCAACACAGATCAATGACATGATGCTGACCTCAGTCAAGTCTCTCATAACAGGATCAATATCAAATCACACACGTTGGAAAAAGAATGTTCATTAATTCATTGATTCCATGACCTTCTTCTTCCTGTATTTGGTTTCTCAGTAGGTTTGTGTTGTTAAAATGTTAAAGGAAAAGTTCATATTTTCAAGTCTGTCTTCAAACAACAGTCACATGTCAGATGTACATTACAGAGTTCTTATAATTCCTGCTATCCACACTGACAGTGAAGTGGTCTCTTCCTAACACAACTACACTCTAAGAAATTACTTGATAAGTTTCTTCACAGACAGTATGAACAGAAAGAATGATTACTGACTCCAATAACTCTTTAAATGTACATGTGAACACTAGACTGGTCCTGATTTGAGATCAGACCGACCACTGATGACTGAGGAGACACCTCCTGATATTAAGGAACATGATGCTCCTTCATTTAAACCAACTGTTTGTGGTCCATTTTCTATCTGTCAATCCTGACAAGAGAACTGTTTAATCTGATAAAAACATTCAGGGAGCTGACCTCAGAGTCTCCAGTCTACAGGTTGGGCTCTTCAGTCCAACACACAACTTCTTCACTCCTGAATCCTGCAGGTAGTTGTTGTAGCTCAGGTCCAGCTCTGTCAGATGGGAGGGGTTGGACTTCAGAGCAGAGGCCACAACTTCACAGTGACTCTCTGAGAGTCCACAGCCAGAAAATCTGTCATGACACATAAATATAAAACATGTTAATATGAATGAAGACACTTTATTATTTACTTCATGCATTTGAAGACTAAACAGTTGGACTCATCCTGTCTGACATTTTGTTCTTCACATCAGTGATTCAGCTTCTTATCTGACATGACACAAAAATTCTCATCAGTTTGTCTTGAATGTGCAGACTTCTAAACTTTTCTTTGTTTTAATTTGCAAATGAATGGAGAGATAAATGGAGTTACATTTAGGCTTCTTCCACACAGTGATCTGATCTCACGTCTGACTCCACAAAGTCATCATGATTAAAATGATAAAAATGTGGAAAACAACCCCTTTAAGGCACAATTACATATTTTAATCAACAGACAGCTCTAATATACTGTATATCTAAATAAAAGAAGAGAAACAGAAGAAAATCTACATTCTCACAGTGTTTGAAACAGCTAGATCTGTAACAAAACACAACTGACATTTAATGTTTACAATAAACAAGTTGAACACTGTTTAATAGGGTTATAATTTTATAGTGTGAACATTTAAAGAATTAAGCTAATGTAAACTGATTTGTAATGTTAATCACATCTGGACTCACAGAGCCTTTCTGCAGTTCCTCACAGCTGGAATCAGTCTCCGTTGTCCCTCCTTTGATGTGTTGAACTTGTTCAGGTTCAACTCATCCAGAATCTCCTCTGACATCTGCAGCATGTAGGCCAGAGCTGAGCAGTGGATCTCAGAGAGTTTCTCCTCTAATCTGTTCTCTGACTTCAGGAACTCTTGGATCTCCTGATGAACTGAGAGGTCGTTCATCTCCATCAGACAGTGGAAGATGTTGATGTTTCTGTCAGGAGAAATGTTGTCCATGTTCATCTTCTTCAGGTTGTTGATGGCTCTCTGGATGATTTCTGGACTGATCTCTGTCTGACCCAGCAGACCTCTTAACAGTCTCTGGTTGGACTGCAGACAGACGCCATGGAGGAAGCGAACCAACAGGTCCAGGTGACCATTTATACTCAGCAGGGATTTCTCCTTGACTCTGTTTAGAAAGACATCCAGAGTTGAATCATTGTAGTTTTGTCCCAGGAAGTCCTCCAGCACCTCTGTCTTCCTGTTGGCGTAACAGTGGATCATGTAGACTGCAGCCAGAAACTCCTGAACGCTCAGATGGACGAAGCAGAACACCTTGTCCTGGTACAGTCCTCTCTCCTCTTTAAAGATCTGTGTCAACACTCCTGAGTACACTGAGGCTGCTCTGATATCGATGCCACACTCTGTCAGGTCTGATTCATAGAAGATCAGGTTTCCTTTCAGCAGCTGATCAAAGGCCAGTTTTCCCAGAGACTCAATCATCTTCCTGGTCTCTGGACTCCAGTGTAGATCTGTCTCAGATCCTCCATCATACTTGACCTTCTTCACTTTGGTCTGAACCACCAGGAAGTGGACGTACATCTCAGTCAGGGTCTTGGGCAGCTCTCCTCGCTCTCTGGTTTTCAACACATCCTCCAGAACTGTAGCAGAGATCCAGCAGAAGACTGGGATGTGACACATGATGTGGAGGCTTCGTGATGTCTTGATGTGGGAGATGATCCTGCTGGCCTGCTCCTCGTCTCTGAATCTCTTCCTGAAGTACTCCTCCTTCTGAGTGTCAGTGAACCCTCTGACCTCTGTCACCATGTCAACACAGTCAGGAGGGATCTGATTGGCTGCTGCAGGTCGTGTGGTTATCCAGAGGTGAGCAGAGGGAAGCAGTTTCCCCCTGATGAGGTTTGTCAGCAGCACATCCACTGAGGTGGACTCTGTAACATCAGTCAGGTTCTCAGCGTTGTGGAAGTCCAGAGGAAGTCGACACTCATCCAGACCGTCAAAGATGAACACAACCTTGAACTCTTCAAAGTTGCAGATTCCTGCTTCTTTGGTTTCAGTGAAGAAGTGATGAACAAGTTCCACCAAGCTGAACTTTCTCTCTTTCAACACATTCAGCTCTCTGAAAGTGAATGGAAATGTGAACTGGATGTCCTGGTTGGCTTTGTCTTCAGCCCAGTCCAGAGTGAACTTCTGTGTTAAGACTGTTTTCCCAATGCCAGCCACTCCCTTTGTCATCACTCTTCTGATTGGTTTATGTCTTCCAGGTGAGGCTTTAAAGATGTCTTCTGGTCTGATGGTTGTTTCTGGTCTGTCTAGTTTCCTGGATGATGTTTCAATCTGTCTGACCTCATGTTCATCATTGACCTCTGTAGTCTCTCCCTCTGTGATGTAGAGCTCTGTGTAGATCTCATTCAGAAGAGCTGAGTTTCCTGCTTTAGCAATCCCCTCAAACACACACTGGAACTTCTCCTTCAGAGTAGATTTAAGTTTACGTTGACAAACTGGAGCAAAATCGTCTGAGTAAATACAACTGAGAACATCTGGGTCATGACTTTTCCTTGATTTATTATCTCTGTTTTCAGTCCAGGCCTCTAGTTCAGGTTCACGCTTCCTAAAAAACAAAGGGCAGATTCTATAATGAACCCAGAACACCTTGAGACAAGATCTTTAAAATATAAATCACTGTGAAAATGTGTTTTGATCATCAATCCACTCTGAGTGAACCACAAACCACCAAGAAAGCTTCATAGACATGTCTCTTAACATCCAGACAGTAACATTCAGAAACTAGTCCAGGTGTGTTTTATGGTGATGGACAGAGTGACCACTGAGAACATTTAAACTCTGCTGCTTTCACTTTCTCCGGACATAAACAAAGGACAGACTCTGCACTGGAACACACTGATATCATGTCTATACTGATGCAGACACATTTAATAATTCATCTACACAGTCAGCTCCTGGTTTGCTTATTCATTAAAACACATTTCTTCTTTAATGCTCATGTTGTTCTTTTAACTTGATGGAGACTCTCAATGGAGTAGCTCCAGGAGCAACTTTGGTCATGATGTGAGATCTTCCACACTGACATTCTTGTTTGATAATAAAGTTTAAATGAATCAAACTCCCAGCCATTTGTTATTTTAAAATCTGTGCGAGAACAGAAACCGAGAATATAACAGTCTCATGTATGTTTCACTGGTCATCATCTGAACCAGACTGGTTGGACTGGACAGCGTCCAATATTCAACAAGGCAATTATACGTATACGTATATATCCAATAAATTCCCATCTATCCAACAAATTACAGTCAAAGATGAACCAGTAACACTATACTCTCAGTAACAGTTTACCTCTGATCATTAGGGGAAACTTGTCCTTCAAAGACGATAAAACACTCTTTTGACTGGTCACTCTTGAAGGACACACAGCTGGGTTCAGGTGACTCTGGTCTCTGATGGATCCTGAAAGAAAAACAGTAATGATGAACTCACTGAAGTTCAGATATTTAGTTAAATGATTTCAAATATTTCTGTACGAGCTGTAACATTGTCTTACCTTTTCTCAGATAAATGTTGTTTAAAGTCATGTTCACCACTCAGAGTGGTTTTAGAGGGAGGGACCTCCTCTCTGTCCTCACACTGATCCATGCTGCTAGATTCACATCAGCTCACACACACTTTCTACCTTCATCTGCAGAGGAAACACAAATCATTCACCTGAACATCAAATCCTTGACATCATTGGTCATGAAGCTGCAGAAGTGAAAACAGACACAGACTCTGCGACTTCATCAAGAACTTTTACATTTTGTTTTGAAAGGTTTCAAAGGAAACCGCAGCAAACATTCAGTTTTATTCTAGTAAATAAAAACATAATGCAGTTTAATTTCAGAAGAAAGCAAACAGATCAGCTGATCATCATATTGTTAGATTCCAATGAATGAATCAATGAAGCGATGTTACTATAAAGGCAACGTCCCCCTCTATATATAATGCACAGTCTCTGTCCTACTATCACTTTTTATTTTACAAATACTTCAGATCATGTCTAATAATTCTGGTGAATATAAAGAAGTTTCTTCATCAGAAATGTTATCGAGGAAAACATGTTGTTATTATGAAGAATAAATCTAAACTGGATGAAACTGAAGCGGAGTAACGTCCGTTCAACTGAATCAATGCGCGCTCCCGAGGCTCACCTGTCTCTGCTGTGCTCACACACATAGACACAAAATGGCGGATAGATTTACAGTTGCCTATTCGTCCTTTAGGCTACTTTACATTATCAGCTCCGTCTCAGTTAACGTGAACTATTTCTGAAGTATTTCTGCTGGAACTAAACTGATGTTAAAGAGTTAAACATTATAAACTACTGACTTTACCTTCAGACGGAGGTTTACACAGAGAAAAATATCTGCGACACAACGTTGATGAAAGTGAAAGTAACTTTAGACTTAAATCTGAGGCTGGATCCAGATTAATGAAGATTTAATTATTTAATTTAATTTAATCTGATCATCATATTGTTTGATTCCAGTTAATCATTTATCTAATAATAATTTAGACTGATCTTACTTACAGTTTATTCAACCAGTCCAAAGAGCTGAAGAAGACTCCACTCCGCACCTGGAAAACTAAACAGGTGAGCTACTTCCTGGAACGAGCCAACTTTACCTGCGATAGGCAGGACAGGTAGGAGGGATGTAGATTTTCACAATAAGATGACAGTTTATCAGACATATATGATCGTGGTTCATTTAATTACTGTTATTGTCAGATTGAAACGACTTTCTCTGATAGTTTCTATGTTGTATGAAAACATAGTCTGCAGTTTTATATCTAAAAAACACATTTAAAAACAGGATTTATTCTCCTGACTGAACACAGTGAGTGTCTGCTCTGTCACTGATCTCTTCTACAGTATTAAATGAACAGATTGTAGTTTATAATGTGGACACTGTTGCATCTGATCAAACTATTATTTATATGTAGCAGTGGGACATTGTAGATGAGGACAGATGCATACATTCAGGTAAATAGCAAAACAAGACAATGCTTAAATATCATATTTTTCCTGAACGGTCCTTGAATGATGAACTGAAAGTGGAGACAGCAGTAAGACGATGACTATGTTCATCTGTTGTGCTTCTGTTTCTGTAATGTGTTGTTTAATTTTTTAACACTATATTCTGGCCTTTTATGGAATTGGTTAGAAGAAACAAACAGGAGGATTACATTAGATATGGCTTAAATTCGCTTTTCGTCTTCACATTAAAACAATCTCAAACGACCTGTGATGGAGATTTGTCTCCCTCTAGTGGTGTCAATGTGAACTGCAAGGCGCACAGAAACTATCACCATCACTGACCTCTAGTGGTCACTGTCAGTAACTGTCCACATCCAACAATACTCACATTCACATTTACTGTAGTGTTGTCAATGACAATGACACAGTTGTTTGTATAATTTACAGATAAATCCACAATCCACGAAAGAAAAACGTTTTATAAGTAAAAATAAACTTTTGCTATGTTAAGTAAATCTGACATCTTTCAAAGTTCATGGACACACAGGTCGAAAAATCACCTCACAGTTTCAACTTGGAAAAAATATGTGAAATCACTTTAACCTGAACATTTCATAATATTGGCTTTTACCAGAATACAAGATTTTTTTTCAATGGTTTACAAATGAAAGACAACACTTTATTTTACAACTAATCTATCTTCCAGATAATTTCATGGAAATCTGACTTTTCCTGAAATGTAATCTGATGAAAAAAAATAAAATAAAAAAAAAAAACTCTAAATAATGACTCCTGGTTTCTTGGTGACTCTGACCTGCTGTACAATGAAGAATCATCTTTCAGTCATCTGCATTTTAAAACTTCTGGAGTGATGATTTGGTGAGGACAAATGTTCTAAGACGCTGGAATCTACTGAAAGAATTGTTGATGCTGGCAGGTTTACATGAGAGAATATTTGATTTGTTGGTAATGTGTCTGAAAAATTCAAAAGGGACCGGACTGTTTTTGATCATGCAGTGCAGCTCTGTTGATGATGTGAAATGGAAAAACATGAAGCTCTCCTCTTCACTCCACCTCCCAGTACCGTGGTCCAGTCAGAGTCTCTCTACACACAAGCTGCTGCTCTCTGGATAATCAGGACTCAGTTCATCCTCTCTCAACACACACACAATGACTCCCATCTACAGAGAGAAGAAACAACGGAGGAGATAATTTACTGTTTCCAAAAACTCCTTTTCATCAGGTGTCAGTCAGCACATCTAGTATAAAGAGCAGCAGGGACTTCAGTCCTGTTCAGAGCAGCTGTGGAGCTCAGTCAGCTTCCTTTCAGCTCTCATGTTAACGTGTTGGAGCTGGAAGCTCACAGACCTGCAGAGACTTTTAGCATCAAGTCTATTTCCTCTGCAGATTTCTCTCAAGTCCACAGAGGAAACAAACTGCTGAGAGTCATGAACATTTCATTACTGCACAAACACTTTAGTGATGGATTCACAGCTGTTCCATTTAAATAAAGAGTCTGAGTGTGTTGATGAACATCTCATGTGTTTCTTAAGCATCAGCTGACTAATAAGCATTGAAGATATCTGATGAAACTAATGACAGAGATACAGATGTGATGACTGGACCTCAGCAGAGGTTCTGTTTTGTATAGAGACCACATGGTTACTAAATGTAATGATGGTTCTGTGATTTACAGGCTTCAGTCAGACTGATCTCAGAGCTGTGACAAAAATGAAACTGATCAGTTGTTTAGTTTTGAAGTGAGAGAACAAACAGTCTGAGATCAGATTTGATGAATGAGGACCACTGTCTCTATTCATCTAGTAAAGCTGTCAGCTGGAATCCAGATTTATTTCCTGAAAACATGAACAAAACAAACTTCAGGATGATCTGATTGGCTGACTTTTGTCTCTGTCTTTCTGTCCAGTCTGTCTCCATTCTCCTCTGACAGCATCTCTGAAGAAAGCAGCAGCAGGTTTCCAGGAAACACTTTTGATACTGTGTCTAGTACAATACTACTGAAAGAAGTATGGACTGACTCCAACCCTCCACTCACCTCAGAGTCTCCAGTCTACAGTCTGGACTCTTCACAAGATCAAGCAGATGCTTCACATCTGACTCCTGCAGGTTGTTTTCACTCAGGTCCAGATGTTTCAGATGGGAGGGGTTGGACTTCACAGCTGAGACCAGAGAATCACAGCTGATCTTTGACAAAATGCAGCAACTCAATCTGAATAAAGAATAAATTATGTAGATAAAATCAAAATCAATTAGATCCATCTATACCAACTCATGTTGGCCAACAAACAAAGTAAAAACCCTCTGACATTTATTTCACTTTCTACTCAAAGCTCAGAAAAAAAAGGAACAAATACACCTGGATAAATTTTGGAGATATGAACATTCATTCATTCATCTTCTGTACCCGCTTATTGTTACTGTTAAGGGTTGCAGGGTCGTGGGCGAGAGGCAGGGGTACACCCTGGACAGGTCACCAGTCTATCTCAGGGCCAACACAGAGAGACAGACAACCATTCACACGTACACCTACGGCCAATTTAGAATCACCAATTAACCTAACCAGCATGTCTTTGGATGGTGGGAGGAAGCTGGGGTACCTGGAGAGAACCCACAGACACAAGGAGAACATGCAAACTCCACACAGAAAGGAACCAGTCGGCCCATGGATTCAAACCCGGGACCTTCGAGCTGTGAGGCATCAGTGATAACCACCTCGCCACTGTGCCATCCCGAGATATGAACAGAAAACATTCAAAATATTTCTGCGAGATACATGGAGCCAGTGAATCAAAAAGCGACTTCAGTTCAGTAGACATCAGAAATCGTAGAGAAATCAAATACTGAATGTACTAGTTGAAATGACATTTCATCATTGTACTGATGATTTATCGTAGTATGCAAAAACCGCTGTTTTATTGTTACACAAAGGTTTAAATGTGTTGGTCAACATGTGTCTCTGCCACAGTCAATGGACTAAAGAACAGAAGAAGAAAACAGACTTTACCATGAGGATCCTCATTAAGGATCAGTAGAATATCAGCCTGATGTCTGTAGATTAGTGTCAACTCAACTTTCACATAATATTAATCTGAGCACACAAATAAAATGTGATGTCTGACCCCAGAGTCTCCAGTCTCCAGTCTGGACTCATCAGAAAACCACACAGCTGCTTCACTCCTGAATCCTGCAGGTGGTTGTTACTCAGGCCCAGATGAGTCAGATGGGAGGGGTTGGACTTCAGGGCTGAGACCAGAGAATAACAGCTGATCTCTGACAAACTGCAGTCACTCAATCTGAATAAAGAAGAAAAGATGTTAATAAATTCATTGATAATCAAACAGATGCGTTCAGGTTTTAATGTTCAGATCAACATTACTACGTCCTAATCAATGAACTGTTCTCCAAAATGAGTAGAGTGACTTTGTCCTTGTGTTATTGTGGATCATCATCATCATGTCAGCCTTCAACACTTTCAACTAACACTCATCTTTGAGATGACAGACTAATTTCAGGACAAGAAAAGAGAAAACATGAGAAGGAGGAAATGTTTATCTTTATGGATGGATGTTCTGTATGAACATACATTAAGATCAGTTTGTAATTAAACAAATCAGATCCACAATAGTAACAGACATCCAGTGAACTCACCTCAGTGTCTCCAGTCTACAGTCTGGACTCTCCAGAAAACCACACAGAGGTTTCACTCCTGAATCCTCCAGGTTGTTGTGACTGAGGTCCAGATATTTCAGATGGGAGGGGTTGGACTTCAGAGCTGAGACCAGAGAATCACAATTGATCTCTGACAAACTGCAGTAATTCAGTCTGAATAAAGAATAAAAGATGTTAATAAAATCGTTGAAAACCAATCAGATGTGTTCAGGTTTTAATGTTCAGTTCAACATTACTACGTCCTAATCAGTGACCTGTTCTCTAAAATGAGTAGAGTGACTTTGTCCTTGTCTTATTGTGGATTGTCATCATCTCAGCCTTCTAAATGTTAAAGGAGAAGTTCATATTTTCAAGTCTGTCTTTAAACAACAGTCACATGTCAGATATGCATTTCAGAGTTCTGCTGTCCACACTGACTGTGAAGTGGTCTCTTGCTAACACAACTACGCTGTAAGAAATGCCTTGATGAGTTTGTATGAACAGAAAGAATGATTACTGACTCCAGTAACTCTTTAAATGTACATGTGAACACTAGACTGGTCCTTATTTGAGATCAGACCAACCACTGATGACTGAGGTGACACCTGCTGATATTAAGGAACATGGTGCTCCTTCATTTAAACCAACTGTTTGTGGTCCATTTTCTACCTGAACTGTTTTTATCAAATTAAACAGTTGTCCTGTCAAGACTGACAAGAGAACTGTTTAATCTGATAAAAACATTCAGTGAACTGACCTCAGAGTCTCCAGTCTACAGTTTGGGCTCTTCAGTCCAACACACAGCTGCCTCACTGCTGAATCCTGCAGGTTGTTGTAACTCAGGTCCAACTCTGTCAGATGGGAGGGGTTGGACTTCAGAGCAGAGGCCACAACTTCACAGTGACTCTCTGAGAGTCCACAGTTATAAAATCTGTCATGACACATAAATATAAAATATGTTAATATGAATGGAGACACTTTATTATTTACTTCATGCATTTTAAGACTAAACAGTTGGACTCATCCTGTTTGACATGTTGTTCTTCACATTGGTGACTCAGCTTCTTATCTGACATGACACAATAATTCTCATCAGTTTCTCTTAAACCTGCAGACTTCTAAACTTTGTTGTTTTTTTTAATCTTAATGGAGATAAATGGAGTTACATTTAGGCTTCTTCCACACAGTCTGTCAGTGTAATCTGATCTCACATCTGAGTCATCATGATTAAAATGATTAAAATGTGGAAAACATCCCTTTAAGGCACATTTAGAACAGATTAAAAATGGACAAACGATGTCCAATTAAATGTATTAATCAACAGACAGCTCTAATATACTGTATATATAAATAAAAGAAGATTAACAGAAGAAAATTTACATTCTCACAGTGTTTGAAACAACTGGAGAACACCTGTAACAAAATACAACTGACATGTAATGTTTACAATAAACAAGTTAAACACTGTTTGATAGGGTGATAATTTCACAGTGTGAACATTTAAAGAATTAAACTAATATAAACTGATTTATAATGTTAATCACATCTGGACTCACAGAGCCTTTCTGCAGTTCCTCACAGCTGGAAACAGTCTCCATCGTCCCTCCCATGATGTGTTGAACTTCTTCAGGTCCAACTCATCCAGAACCTCCTCTGACATCTGCAGCATGTAGGCCAGAGCTGAGCAGTGGATCTCAGAGAGTTTCTTCTCTGGTCTTTTCTCTGACTTCAGGAACTCTTGGATCTCCTGATGAACTGAGAGGTCGTTCATCTCCATCAGACAGTGGAAGATATTGATGTTTCTGTCAGGAGAAATGTTGTCCATGTTCATCTTCTTCAGCTTTTTGATGGCTATCTGGATGATTTCTGGACTGATCTCTGTCTGACCCAGCAGATCTCTTAACAGTCTCTGGTTGGACTGCAGACAGACGCCATGAAGGAAGCGAACCATCAGGTCCAGGTGACCATTTATACTCTGCAGGGATTTCTCCATGACTCTGTTCAGAAAGACATGCAGAGTTGAGTCATTGTAGTTTTGTCCCAGGAAGTCCTCCAGCACCTCTGTCTTCCTGTTGGTGTAACAGTGGATCATGTAGACTGCAGCCAGAAACTCCTGAATGCTCAGATGGACGAAGCAGAACACCTTGTCCTGGTACAGTCCTCTCTCCTCTTTAAAGATCTGTGTCAACACTCCTGAGTACACTGAGGCTGCTCTGATATCGATGCCACACTCTGTCAGGTCTGATTCATAGAAGATCAGGTTTCCTTTCAGCAGCTGATCAAAAGCCAGTTTTCCCAGAGACTCAATCATCTTCCTGGTCTCTGGACTCCAGTGTAGATCTGTCTCAGATCCTCCATCATACTTGACCTTCTTCAATTTGATCTGAACCACCAGGAAGTGGACATACAACTCAGTCAGGGTCTTAGGCAGCTCTCCTCTCTCTCTGGTTTTCAACACATCCTCCAGAACTGTAGCAGAGATCCAGCAGAAGACTGGGATGTGACACATGATGTGGAGGCTTCGTGATGTCTTGATGTGGGAGATGATCCTGCTGGCCTGTTCCTCATCTCTGAATCTCTTCCTGAAGTACTCCTCCTTCTGAGTGTCAGTGAACCCTCTGACCTCTGTCACCATGTCAACACAGTCAGGAGGGATCTGATTGGCTGCTGCAGGTCGTGTGGTTATCCAGAGGTGAGCAGAGGGAAGCAGTTTCCCCCTGATGAGGTTTGTCAGCAGCACATCCACTGAGGTGGACTCTGTAACATCAGTCAGGATCTCAGTGTTGTGGAAGTCCAGAGGAAGTCGACACTCATCCAGACCGTCAAAGATGAACACAACCTGGATCTCTTCAAAGCTGCAGATTCCTCCTTCTTTGGTTTCACTGAAGAAATGATGAATAAGTTCCACCAAGCTGAACTTTCTCTCTTTCAACACATTCAGCTCTCTGAAAGTAAATGGAAATGTGAACTGGATGTCCCGGTTGGCTTTGTCTTCAGCCCAGTCCAGAGTGAACTTCTGTGTTAAGACTGTTTTCCCAATGCCAGCCACTCCCTTTGTCATCACTCTTCTGATTGGTTTATCTCTTCCAGGTGAGGCTTTAAAGATGTCTTCTGGTCTGATGGGTGTTTCTGGTCTGTTTAGTTTCCTGGATGCTGTTTCAATCTGTCTGACCTCATGTCCATCATTGACATCTGCAGTCTCTCCCTCTGTGATGTAGAGCTCTGTGTAGATGTCATTCAGAAGAGTGGAGTTTCCTGCTTTAGCAATCCCCTCAAACACACACTGGAACTTCTCCTTCAGAGTAGATTTAAGCTTACATTGCACTGGAGCGAAATCTTCTGAGTCAATATAACTGAGAACATCTGGGTCAGGACTTTTCCTTGATTTATTGTCTCTGTTTTCAGTCCCGGCTTTTAGTTCAGGTTCATGCTTCCTAAAAAACACAGGGTAGATTCTTTCATGAACCCAGAACACCTTGAGACAAGATCTTTAAAATATAAAACGCTGTGAAAATGTGTTTTGTTCATCATTCCACTCTGAGTGAACCACAAACCACCAAGAAAGCTTCATAGACATGCCTCTTAAATTTCAAACAGTGACATGGTGATGGACAGACTGACTTCTGAGAACATTTAAACTCTACTGCTCTCTCACTTTCTCCTGACATAAACACAGGATAGACTCTGCACTGGAACACACTGATATCATGTCTATGCTGATGCAGACACATGTAATAATTCATCTCCACAGTCAGCTCCTGGTTTCCTCATTCATTAAAACACTTTTCTTCCTTAATGCTCCTGTCGTTCTTTTAATTTGATGGAGACTCTCAGTGGAGTAGCTCCAGGAGCAACTTAGTTAACATGAACATGTTAGTCAAATACATTTCTGTCAATCAAAAGAATCAATAAATTACAGTCAAAATAGATAAACAAATATATTTCCAGTTACAGTTTACCTCTGATCATCAGGGGAAACTTGTCCTTTAAAGTCGATAAAAAACTGTTTTGACTGGTCACTTTTGAAAGACACACAGCTGGGTTCAGGTGAGTCTGGTCTCTGATGGATCCTGAAAGAAAAATAGATAATATAACAGTCAGTGCACATTTGTCTCATTAGTACTACGCTGTACACCATTCAATATTCAACAAGATGAAATAGAAATAATTTCACATGCCAAATACATTTCCATCCATCCATCCATCAAATTACAGTCAAAGATGAACCAGTAACAGTTTACCTCTGATCATCAGGGGAAACGTGTCCTTTAAAGTCGATAACAAACTGTTTTGACTGGTCACTCCTGAAAGACACACAGCTGGGTTCAGGTGAGTCTGGTCTCTGATGGATCCTGAAAGAAAAACAGTAATGATGAACTCACTGAAGCTCAGATATTCATAAAATGAAATGAACAGCCTTTGTTTCCACTGACATCACATCAATGCTTTTTAAAATGAACAAATATGAACAGAAAATAAGATATTCTACAAAACACAATTACAAACAATCCCATTTAAAACCCAGACCATAATACATATTAAATATATTATTAAGGTGGCTTTTATAGTCACTGAGTGTGTTTTCTACTGGATGGCTCTTGAGTTTTTATGGACCTGTATCTCCTCCCAGGGGTCAGGAGGTCAAACAGGTGGTGGCCGAGGTGGAAAGAGTCCTTCACAATGTTTATTTATTCTCTTGAGATTTAACAGGCGTCTACAATGTCATGGAAAGCTGTCAGAGGACACTAGATGATTCTTTGTGCTTCATAAAGTCCAGAATGAGTTTTTTAACTTACTGTTAATGAGGGAGGGAGGGAGGGAGGGAGGGAGGGAGTGAGAGAGTTGGCTTTGATAAGACTCAATACTAATCTTCTTTCAATTGACAGTTCCTTAGAGTCCCCCTCCCCCCAGGTTAAGAGTCTCGGTGCCATCCTTGACAGCTCATTATCATTTCACTCTCATATCAATAACGTTACGTTACTACATATTTCTAAATGGTCTCCTCCCCCCTTCTGATAATAAAGGAGCTGAGAGTTGAGCTCTGACATGTAGAAGAGTCATGGACAGTTAGAGATGTTCATCTCACCTCTGATCTTTGGTCTGGTTCTCATGTTCCCCACTCAGAGTGGTTTTAGAGGGAGGGACTCCCTCCTCTCTGTCCTCACACTGATCCATGCTGCTGGATTCACATCAGTTCACACACTTTCTACTTCATCTGCAGAGGATACACAGATCATTCACCTGAACATGAAATCCTTGACATCATTTGTCATGAAGCTGCAGAAGTGAAAACAGACACAGACTCTGCAACTTCATCAAGAACCTCATTTCACAGGAAACAGCAGCAAATACTCGGTTTTATTCTCGTAAATAAAACATAAAGCAGTTTAATTTGAGAAGAAGGAAACAGATCAGCTGATCATCATATTGTTTGATTCCAATGAATCAATGATGAAGCGATGTTACTATAAAGGCAACGTATCCTCCTTTATGATGCACTGTCTCTGTCCTACTATCACGTTTTATTTTACAAATACTGCAGATCATGTTTAATAATTCAGGTGAATATAAAGAAGTTTCTTTGTCAGAAATGTTATTGAGGAAAACTCGTTATTATGAAGAATAAATCATCTAAACTGGATGAAACTGAAGCGGAGTAACGTCCGTTCACCTGAATCAATGCGCGCTCCCGAGGCTCACCTGTCTCTGCAGCGCTCAGACAAATAGACCCAAAATGGCGGATAGATTTACAGTTGCCTCATTCGTCCTTTACATTTTCAGCTCCGTCTCAGTTAACGTGAACTATTTCCGAAGTATTTCTGCTGGAACTAAACTGATGTTAAAGAGTTAAACATTATAAACTACTGACTTTATCTTCAGACGGAGGTTTACACGGAGAAAAAGATCTGTGACACAACGTTGAAGGAAGTGAAAGTAACTTTAGACTTAAATCTGAGGCTGATCCAGATTAATGAAGATTTAATAATTTAATTTAATTTAATCTGATCATCATATTGTTTGATTCCAGTTAATCATTTATCTAATAATAATTTAAATTGATCTTAATTACAGTTTATTCAACCAGTCCAAAGAGCTGAAGACTCGAGTCCGCACCTGGAAAACTAAACAGGTGAGCTACTTCCTGGAACAACTCCGCTTTACCTGCGATAGGCAGGACAGGTAGGAGGGATGTAGATTTTCACAATAAGATGACAATTTATCAGACATATTTATTCTTGGTTCATTTACTTACTGTTATTGTCAGTTTGAAATAACTTTCTCTGATAGTTTCTATGAAAACATGGTCTGCAGTTTTATATCTAAAAAACACATTTAAGAACAGGATTTATTCTCCTGACTGAACACAGTAAGTGTCTGCTCTGTCACTGATCTCTTCTACAGTATTAAATGAACAGATTGTAGTTTATAATGTGGACACTGTTGCATCTGATCAAACTATTATTTATATGTAGCAGTGGGACCTTGTAGATGAGGACAAATGTATACATTCAGGTAAACAGCAAAACAAGACAATGCTTAAATATCATATTTTCCTTGAACGGTCTTTGAATGATGAACTGAAAGTGGAGACAGCAGTAAGATGATGACTATGTTCATCTGTTGAACTTCTGTTTCTGTAATGTGTTGTTTAGTGTTTAATGTTTTAACAGTGTATTCTGGCCTTTTATGGAATTGGTTAGAAGAAAGAAGCAGGAGGATTACATTAGATATGGTTTAATTAGTGATGCAGAGCTACGCAATGCAAACTATTGACCCTCATAGCAAAGCTATGGGAGTCAATAGTTTGCAGTGCGAAGCACTGCAAACTATTGTTCTTCACTACGTTTTTTCTTCTTATTATTAAACTTTTTCCTACGGATTTTCGAAACTTTTCAACTCAAATACCGTTCGTCGCACACAGGTCAAAATACATCAAAACGTGCGTCTCGATCGGACTCGGTGTGCTTCTATACAGTTCTTCCAAACAAGATTTTTTCGCGACGTAGTCGCGAAAAAACTGCGACAAATTTCCCAATTGAAATGAATGGAGAAGCCCGAAAAAAAAAAAAATTCAACAGACATTTTCAACAATGAACTGCTCTGGCATACTTTAACCGAGAGACTTCATTTCAACTTTAAAACGTAGGTACTCTTGCCTTCTCTTCAGAGATTCACTTCACTTATCGACAACTTTTACCGTTTTTAAACTATGAAGCCTCAGATTTGTGTAGGTTTTTACTCAAATTTCAGGGTTTATAATGGGTGTGTATTGCGCGGAATGTTTGTGCTAGAGTGGATGACATCATCAGCTAGAGTGAGGAGGGGAGACGAAAATTAGTCAAAAAACTGTACAGAAACTGCTCCCGTGGCCACAAATTTCACACGACAGACATAATTTATACATAGAAACGTAGGAAAATTTGTCTTCTCACTCAAATTCGTCTGCTAAAGCTGTAAGTCTTATAGTTTTGGCGTCAGACACAAAGATGCGCCAGCAACACCCATCCACAGCTCCATAGGCTGCCATGTTAAAAAGGCAGGGAAATTTCTGGAGGAAAGCAGACGTAACCTTTCTTTGAATCGCTTTAAATAGGTCACATTTCTTCATTTTACCCACAAACTGCATATGTAGACGTTCAGGAAAGCCTCAAGATGCCCAAAGTTAAGTCGGTTCAATGATTGGAAATACGGTTTGGCCACAAGTCCTTCCTGTTCGAGGCGATTTTTCAGCATTTTCTCTCTCTCTCCCCGTCTTCCAACTGACATTCGAACAGGAGCAGTTGACCCTGGTAGCCATGACAACCAGACCCCAACCAGCTTACACACGTTCACACACGCAGCTGCTGGGGACGAGAGGCGGGAAAAGAGCTCTCAGTGGAAAACATGATCTGCCAAAACATTAAAACCCCCCAAACCATTACTGCAGTACTGTAGGGGGCCAGAACCTGACATTATGACCTTTTCCTTTATTTTAAACACAAATTATATCTGGCTGCTTTGCTGAAACTCCTGACACAACATCCCTGACCCGTTTCCTTCATCTTATTAGGTCAGTGAATAGCTAAACTGCTAACAGACGCTAACGACTAGCCGCCCAGTGATTTAGCCGACGACTAGCCTTCCAGCATAGCTCATGTATGTTAGCAAGCTAGCGGAGCTAACGGAGCTAGCTAGCCGCTACCTTAACGCCGCGGACTCAACCGCGGAGTTAGCCTCGAGCTAACCGCTAACTAACCGCTAGCTAACCGGGATTTAACCGCGGACCCGCGGGAGTTAAACACGAATTAGCCGCGGCAGTTCGCCGTGAGCTAACGCGGAGGCTAGTGGGGTTAGCCGCCGGCTAATTCGCCGCCTTGCTAGCGGGTGCTTATCACAGTAATAATGTTGAAGTTTTACAATTTAAAGGGAAGATATTTTTAAATTAAACTGTGTCAAACTGAAAAATATATTATTCCACCACATAAAGTAGGAAACATTTATGGCTTGCAACAACATTAATGACAGTATAGCCTATATATAATTGGAGTAATTTAATATAATATGATGTTTTTAATTAAATAAATAATGAGCTGTTGAACACTCATAAGAGTTATATTAAGTATGTTACATAACATTATTTGACATGTCTGTTTGTCTGCCTATAGTTTTCCTCCAGCTGATCCAGACAGACTGCAGTGACGTCCAACATGAGACAAAGAGCTGGACTCGCAGGACAATTTGAAGGTCTTCACGTCATCGCTGATTCCTTGTTACAGCCTGGATGTGTTAAGTTTAATATTATTGTTTATCTAACTGTAAGACTGTGCCGTAAACTGTTAAACTATTGCTCAGGTAGGAGTAATGAGTTTTATTGTTAAAATTATTTAAAGAAGGACTTAAGGCACTATCACACTACTTGGAGAACAGACTGCCTGAACAGATGTCCCCTGCTGCATTTATTCTACAACTTGCAGAATGGACTCTTAATAACAATGTGTCTAGTTCGCTTTTCATCTTCACTTGAAATCAATCTCTTATTTCATATTAAGAAACCAACTATGACTATCTTAGTAAAAGTCTTTTCTTCTCAAACCAGAAAAACATTCAAATCATCAATGTTCAAATGACCTATGATGGAGATTTGTCTCCCTCTCATGGTGTCAATGTGACCTACAAGGCACCCAGACACTATCATGATCACTGACCTCTAGTGGTCACTGTTAGTAACTACAACTGTCCACATCCAATAATACTCACATTTACATTTACTGCAGTGTTGTCAATGACAATGACACAGTTGTTTGTTTGTTTCCACATTTTTTATTTGAGTTTGTTCCACAGGAAATATCAAAGATTTTATATTTTGAATGCACTGTATTTATTCTCACACCTGTAATTGGTTGCTGTAAGAATACGGTTGAAACGTATTCAGCTTAGTAAATTATTTGATCATCAGAAAAGTACTTAAATTATTCACATATTTAAAGAATAACTAATTTACAGATAAATCTCCAATAAATTAATCTTCAGCTACAACGTGAAATTAAATCATTAAAACCAGCTACAAAAGAAAAATGCTTTATAAGTAAAAATACAATAAGATATTATCACATTTTTATTTGCTATGTTAAGTACATTCAGGACTCAACTCATCCTCTCTCAACACCAATACCGTCCTGTTCACCTTTACTTCCACCTATAGAGAGAAGAAACAACAGAGGAGATGATTTAGTGTTTCTCCTTTTCATCAGGTGTCAGTCAGTGATGCAGCACATCCAGTATAAAGAGCAGCAGGGACTTCAGTCCTGTTCAGAGCAGCTGTGGAGCTCAGCCAGCTTCCTTTCAGCTCTCATGTTAACGTGTTGGAGCTGGAAGCTCACAGACCTGCAGAGACTTTTAGCATCAGGTCTGTTTCCTCTGCAGATTTCTCTCAAGTCCACAGAGGAAATAAACTGCTGAGAGTCATGAACGCTTCATTACTGCACAAACACTTTAGTGACGGATTTACAGCTGTTCCATTTAAATAAAGAGTCTGAGTGTGTTGATGAACAGCTCATGTGTTTCTGAATTCTTACATTCTTAGAGAGAGAAATACCAACTGCACATTATTATTGTTATTGCACCGAATTATTGCAGATTACACAGAAAGGTCAGAGAGTCAGAAATCAGGAAACTGGACACCTTGATAAAGTCGTTCTCATCAGAGAGGAGGAATAATCTTTCCTCTAAAAGGTTGAGGGGCGCACGTTAAATCTGGAAACGCCTTGAGAGTTTTCTCCCCGGCTGAAAAATGTTGTGGAAAAGTGGTCTTGTTCTTGGCAAGCTCTTGAAACTAGCTGGTCCGGACTGATGTTTGGATTAGTGCGACAGAAAGGGTGACAAACGGTGATTTATGGGGAAACGGACGGAGCAGGAGCAGAGGTTTTTCCTAGGAGTATGGGGGAGCTAAAAACAGACTGAAGAAGTACAGATTCCTCTTTTGAGTCTGAGCGTTCATCGCTGATTAACACAAAAAAAAAAAAACAAGCATTCGACATATTAAGGTTCAACTCCCTCAACATCTTATTGGGTCAGAGGGAAGTGCACGCTTTAGCTGAACAATATTTGACTCAATCCTGTTTCTCTCTTTGATGCAAAGGTGATTTATTCTAAGTTCTGGGTGATTACATGTCGTCTAAATAAAGTTTGTCTTGCACGTATGCGCTCTCAAACCACTGCAGCTCAGGCCAGCTGACAAAGTTATAAAGTTTAAATTGAATGTTGCACACACGGTCAGAGCGAAGGCCTCATTTTCAAGCATCCTCCTCTTCCTCCTAAACAGCATCATCAGCTCTTTGAAATCCATGTCCAGCTGACCTTGACTGCTGCACAGGGAAACTCAAAACCAGCAGATAGACTGCAGTGAGCTGTGAGGACCACATGTGTGCATCCACAGTCACCATCCATACACATTACATACAAATATATATATATATATAAATAACTACACGCACTTAGAAATGACACTGTAAACAGACTGGGGTGGGTGTGTAACAGGATATTATTGACATGGCATAAAACAAGGATGCATTAAAACGTGACACAGCAATAAATGTTCGCAGAAAACGTTTCCTGGTTAAGTTGCGTAATACTGGCAGCAGCAGTGTTTCTCAAGCCACAGCCAAGGAACCGCTAACATGTGTCCTGTCACTTTAACGCAGCAATTTTAACCAACTCTCATGTCGCATTTCGCCTCTTTTTCGGCAACCTTACGTCTAACGTTATCTCCCCGCTTCCTGTCCTCTGATTTTTATGAGTAATGTGCCAGAAATATCACCGAAAAACGACAACAACAAACTAAGCTTTCACAACTTGTCGCTAGCAGCATAAACACTGACAGAGCCAACGGCTGCCGTTAGCTCTCTAAAGCCGACAAAGGCGTCGTAAGCTTCGTACTTTGAATTAAAATCCACCGTAATGAACCAATACTCACCGGCTCGGCTGCGTGTTGTGGTAAAATATCCGTTTATTGACCAAAAAGACAACTATTGTGAGGAGTGTGTCCTCAAGCTGCCGCACTGTTTCGCTCAGTGTCTCTTCTCTTTGGATGGAGCCGCAGTAACGACAGCCGCTGGCCACGCCCCCTGCGTAATGCGTACAGTGCGTAATTACGTACACCTGTGAACGTTACGTACGCTTTTCGAAACAATGTTTTTTCCTTTTTTTAATTTATTACTCTATTACTCACCAATAAACACAATAAACTCTATTTTTTTTCCAGCAAACAGTTAAATCAACACTTAAATACATCAACTGTTCAATCTACTTCAGATACTGTTCTTTTTGTACTTAAGTTGTACGTTTTGCTAAAACACTCACAAAAATCATTTACCATAACAAAAAAAAAAAGAATATGACTGCTTTTATATCTACAATTAATGTGTAATAAAAGAAAATTGATCAACGTACCTGTACTGTGTAGGGTGTAACTGCTCCCAAAGGTTTTCTTCTAGCTCAGACAGACTTGACGAGTCAACCACTGTTCAACAGTTTATTATCACGCACTGTAGATGAACATCGTTTTTTGGTGAAAAACTGTAACAGAAATAATATACGTATAAAAATATGTTACATGTCAAATAAACAAATACACATTACAAATACACATGGTCACACATACCGTTTCGCCTTCTGAACCGGAATTCAGGAGAAGTTAGGAGAATGTGCCTACATTGCATCCTATGGACCATAAACAGGAAGTAATGAGCAACTCTTGCTCTCGGCTTCCTTCTCAACCTAACTGTGCGATCCTGATCACCTGACTTTTCTACACCACATTCAATGCAACTCTTAAATGAACAGCAGGGGGCGCAATTAACCAAATTAAATGTGAAACTTCACGGCATATTACACCTGTAGTCATATTACAATCATGAAATGTAGAAAGGTAAATTATTTATTTATTAATATAATCATGAACTTAAATCCAAGACAGTTACACTGCCACCAAATTATAATGAATTATGTGACCATATTATTGAAAATAATAACTTAAATCATATAATTTTCTAATAAACTGTCATTTAACTTTTCCTGATTAACTCTATTTAGGTTAGACACCGTCAGGTAAAATAGTTAAGACTGGCTTTCCACTAGCACCACTAGCTTATGCACTGGACGCTCAAGAATAGATGGCTGTGTCAAGCGTTCACCTTTCCTGCCCAGACTTCTCTGACCTATTTGAACTTTAACCTTTCTCACGAGACCATCATCATCTTCGCTCGTCTCCACAATCCTGGCCAGTTTCCACTCATTTCTGGGAACATTGTCCTCCTTGACAATCACTACATCCCCTATTTGTACGTTTCTTCTGGGCACAAGCCATCGTTGTCTGAGGCTTATATTAGCCAGGTACTCTTTGCGCCATCTACTCCAGAATTGTTCTGTCAGGTATTGCACCCTCCGCCACCTCTTCCTGCCATACAGATCTTCTTCGACAAAGTTGCCAGGAGGAGGGAGGGGCACAGACGTCTTCATAGTGAGGAAGTGATTGGGTGTTAGCGGTTCTACACTCTTGGGGTCATTGATCGTATCTGTTGTGAGGGGGCGATTGTTCACAATAGACATAGCCTCGTAGAAGAATGTTCTCAATGAGGTGTCATCCAGTCTTCCTGTAGCTTGTATCAGGACAGAGCTCATCACACTCCTGACTGTCCGTATCTGGTGTTCCCACACACCTCCCATGTGGCTTGCTTCAGGAACGTTCATCAGGAAATCACACTGTTTCCTTGCAAGGTAGGTTGTAATCCTCTCCTTGTCTAATTCCATAAGACTCTTTTGTAACTCATTCCTTGCTCCGACAAAGTTAGTGCCTCGGTCACATCTGATCTGTCTCACCGCTCCTCGTATTGCTATAAAACATCTTAAAGCGTTTAGGAATGCATCAGTTGTGAGATCCTCCAGCATCTCGATGTGGATTGCTCTGGAGCTTAAACATGTGAACAACAGACCATACCTTTTGTTTTCCTTCCGACCTGTTTTTGTGTGGAAAGGGCCGAAGCAGTCAATTCCGGTATATGAGAATGGTGGAGAGGGATCTACTCGGTCAACTGGCAGGTCCGCCATACGTTGCTCTTCGATTCGTCCACGCACCTTCCTGCAGATGACACAGTTTTTGATGTATTTGGCCACTGTCTTGCTGCCGCCAATAATCCAGTATCCACTGGCCCTGAGCTCGTTCATTGTTTGGCCAGGGCCCTGGTGTTGAGTTCTCTTGTGACAGTCGTCCAATATCAGTTGTGTGACGATACCTTCCCTAGGTAGGATCACTGGATACTTCAGCTCAAGGGATGCAGAAGATCGCCTAAGCCGTCCTCCGACCCTGAGTAGTCCATCTTCAAAGGTAGGATCAAGCTGATACAGTTTACTTGTTTTTGGTAATTTTTTAGATTTCTGGCTAAGCCATTTTTGATCCTCTTCAAAGGCTTCTCTTTGTGCTACCTTGACGAGTGTAGTAGCAGCCTTTCTTCTCTCCTCTACACTAATGGGCCCAGACTGGTCTCTGCTAGCCAGCCTTTTAATCCGAGCGATAGTGTTGAGGGCTGTATTCCAGTCTGAGAATCTTGACAACCGCTCAAGGAAGTTTTCACTAGGGATGCACCGATCCGACTTTTTCAGTCCCGATACCGATACCGATGCCTGGGCTTTGTATATCTGTCGATACCCGATACCGATCCGATACCGTTGTTGAATTAATATAATAAACTGCATACCTTCCACCTTATACCTTCCTTCCACCATGTAGAAGAATCTAAAGGCACCAGACTTTCCTAACTAAGACAAAATAACATAGATGTAATGTATTGAATACTTATTTATTTGTTATTTGAACAATTGTGCATCCAAATTGAAAATAAAATGTAATCAAACTTCTTAAAATAAATTTAAATAAATAAAATGTAGTAGTAGAAACAAAACAGTAATCAAAACAAGTTACCAAACACTGTAAACATGTAAAACATATATTAAGTGCAAAGTACTGCAGGAATTCAAAATACAAAAGCAGCTGAACCTGAGAATAAACTAATACAAACAGCCGTCGAACTATTTGCTCTTTCGCTCGCTCCATGTTAAACGCTCCAGCTCGTTCTTCTTCTTCTTCTGTTTAATGGCGGATCATATCTTTACGACATACCGCCACCTACTGGACTACTACACAGGATCTCCAACTCGTTCCACCATGCTGCTAACGAATGACGAAGGATTTGCTGCGACGGAGGAAAAAAAGAAAAGAAAAGAAAACTGGATCGGCCCGTGGATCGGTTAATTTTACCGATACCCGATCCAGCTATTTTTTCCAATATCGGGGCCGATACCCGATACCAATATCGGATCGGTGCATCCCTAGTTTTCACCTTCCAAGGCATCTGTTTTGAGGACCCTGACCTCTGGGTCACCAACAAGAAGTTCTGGGGATGTTTGGTTCATTACTATCTTTTGTTCCCATAGGAACTTAGGACCTGTCAGCCAGTTTGACTCACTCAGGTCTGCCACCTTGAGACCCCTAGACGCATGGTCTGCTGGATTTTGACTTGTCTCGATGTAGAACCATTGGTTTGGGTCTGTAGTGTCTCTTATTCTTTGGACTCGATTGGCGACGAACACATGGAAGCGCCGGGCTTCGTTCTTGATATACCCAAGCACCACCTGCGAGTCGGTCCAGAAGAATTCCTGGTCTATCTTCAGATCAAGCTCTTCTCTGAGAATATTCACGATGTTGATGGGTGCCACTCTGGCTTTACCCATGACCAGTGCGCAATGCACCTGCTCTTCAGCAACAACCCTAATGTACGAACATTGGCCATAGCCATTGTTGCTCGCGTCTGAGAAATGATGCAGTTTGATTTTTTGGATCGCACCAAGGTTCTCAGGAATGAAGCATCTTGGTATTTGGATTCTTTGGAGATTCTCCAAGTCAAGGAGCCATGCTTCCCACCTTGGCTCTAGTTCTGGGGGGAGGGGATCATCCCATCCAACTCCTCGTTTGCACATCTCTGGTGATTGGCGACTCTATTTTGCGGAACGTGAAGATACAGAAACCAGCGACCATAGTTAGATGCATTCCAGGGGCCAGAGCGGGCGACACTAAATCTTACCTCAAACTGCTGGCTAAGGCTAAGGTTAAATACAGTAAAATTGTTATTCACGTCGGCAGTAATGACACCCGGTTACGTCAGTCGGAGGTCACAAAACTTAATGTGGAATCGGTGTGTAAGTTTGCTAAAACTATGTCGGACTCCGTAGTTTTCTCTGGTCCCCTGCCCAACCTGACCAATGATGACATGTTTAGTCGCACGTCGTCATTCCATCGCTGGTTATCTAGGTGGTGTCCAGAAAACAACGTGGCCTTCATTGACAATTGGCACACTTTCTGGGGAAAGCCTGGTCTGATTAGGCGAGATGGCATCCACCCAACTTTAGCGGGTGCTGCTCTCATCTCTAGGAATATGGCCGATTTTATTAACCCCTCGAAACCATGACAACCCAGAGTTCAGACCAGGAGGCGGAGTCGTAGTCTTACACACTTCTCTGCCGCTTCTCAAGGACTGTCTCACACCCTAAACTATATAAACTCTATAGATGTTCTGTCTGCTCCCAGATTATTTAAACCAATAAATAACAAAAGAGGAGTTTCTCATAGGAACCTTATTCAAATCAGTACAAGTTCATTGGTAGAACACAAGAATAGGAAAATTAAATGTGGTCTTTTAAATGTCAGATCTCTCTCATCTAAATCTCTTTTAGTGAATGATCTGATAACTGATCATCAGATTGATCTTTTTAGTTTGACTGAAACATGGCTACAGGATGATGAATATGTTAGTTTAAATGAGTCTACTCCACCCAGTCATAGTAATTATCATATTCCTAGAAGCACAGGTAGAGGAGGAGGAGTGGCAGCAATCTTCCACTCTGATTTATCTATTAATCCTAGACCTAAGGAGAGCTTTAATTCATTTGAAAGTCTTACTCTTAGTCTTCCCCATCCAGAACAGAAAATACAAAAACCAATTCTTTTTGTTGTGGTGTATCGCCCACCTGCTCCTTATTCTGAGTTTTTAGCTGAATTCTCTGAGTTTTTATGTGATTTAGTTCTTAGAACAGATAAAGTCATTATAGTAGGTGACTTTAACATCCATGTTGATGTTGTCAGTGACAGCCTTAGCTCCTCATTTACATCATTATTAGATTCAATTGGCTTTTCTCAGAATGTAAACGGATCAACTCACAGTTTTAATCACACCTTAGATCTTGTCCTAACATATGGCATAGAAACTGAAGGTTTAACAGTATTTACTCATAACCCTCTTTTGTCTGATCATTTCCTCATAACCTTTGAATTTACAATAATGGATTACACAGGAACTGAAAAGACATTTCATTACAGTAGATGTTTGTCTGACAATGCTGTAACTAGATATAAAGAATTAATTCCTTCTTTATTTACCTCAGTGCCATGTACCAATGTTGTGGACGACAGCAACCACAATTTAACCCCTGCACTAATAGATTATTTTGTCGATGGCACTGCAGCATCGCTTAGTTCAACTTTAAACTTAGTTGCTCCTCTGAAAAAGAAGGTCATAAATAGGAGGAGGCTCGCTCCATGGTATAATTCACAGTTGCGCTGTTTAAAACAGGCAGTCCGAAAGCTAGAAAGAATTTGGCATTCCACTAATTCTGAAGAAGCTCGCATAGCCTGGAAAGATAGTTTAACAACTTATAAAAAAGCTCTCAGTAGTATTAGAACAGCATATTATTCATCATTAATAGAAGAAAACAAGAACAACCCCAGATTTCTTTTCAGCACTGTAGCCAGGCTGACAAAGAGCCACAGCTCTGTTGAGCCATCTATTCCTTTAGCCCTCAGTAGTAATGACTTCATGAGCTTCTTTACTAATAAAATTGTCGGCATTAGAGAAAATATTCAAGGCATCCTTCCAACAGCTGTTAAAGATGCAAGTACAGCGACATTAGAAACTTTTGTACGACCTTATCAATATCTGGAATCCTTCTCCCCAGTAGATCTTCTTGAGCTCTCTTCAACAATTACAGCATCTAAACCATCAACCTGTCTTCTAGATCCAATCCCAACTAAATTGCTCAAAGAAGTTTTTCCATTAATTAACACCTCCATATTGAACCAGATAAATTTATCTTTATTAACAGGATATGTGCCTCAGTCTTTTAAGATTGCTGTAATTAAGCCCTTACTTAAGAAAGCCACTTTAGATCCAGATGTTTTAGCCAACTATAGACCAATCTCCAACCTTCCTTTTATTTCCAAAATTCTAGAAAAAGTTGTTGCCAATCAGTTGTGTGACCACTTAAACAAGAATGGTCTGTTTGAAGAGTTTCAGTCAGGTTTTAGAGTTCATCATAGTACAGAAACAGCTCTGGTTAAAGTTACCAATGATCTCCTCATGGCTTCAGACAGTGGACTTGTCTCTATACTTGTTCTGCTAGATCTTAGTGCTGCATTTGACACTATTGATCATAATATTTTACTACAGAGACTTGAAAGTGAGGTCAAGATTAAAGGAACTGCATTAGACTGGTTTGAATCCTATCTATCTGACAGATTCCAGTTTGTTCATGTCAATAATGATTCCTCTACTTATACAAAAGTAAGTTATGGAGTTCCTCAGGGTTCTGTGCTAGGACCAATACTCTTCACGTTATACATGTTGCCATTAGGCAAGATTATTAGAAAACATGGCATAAACTTTCATTGCTATGCAGACGACACCCAGCTATATTTATCTATGAAACCAGATGAAACTAATCAGTTGGTTAAACTCCAAGCATGCCTTAAAGACATAAAGGCTTGGATGACCTGTAATTTCCTACTCTTAAACTCAGACAAAACAGAAGTTATTGTATTCGGTCCTAAGCATCTCAGAGATTCATTATCTAATCACATGGTGTCTTTGGATGGCATTACCTTGGCCTCCAGTAATAATAATAATAATAATAATACATTTTATTTGGGGCGCCTTTCATGGCACTCAAGGACACCTTACAGCAACAAACAATAACAACAGATAAAATAATAAAATACTAAATCACTAAAAGAATGTTAAAGGGAGTACGCCTGTTTAAAAAGGTGGGTTTTCAGATGTGATTTGAAGGTGGAGAGTGTGTCAATGTTCCTGATGCTTGGTGGGAGAGAATTCCAGAGACCGGGGGCAGAGCGGCTGAAGGCTCTGGCCCCCATGGTGGTCAGACGGGCAGGAGGCACAATGAGGCTGATAGATGAGGCAGATCTGAGTGTCCGGGAAGGAGTGTTGATGTGGAGAAGGTCAGATATGTATGGGGGAGAGAGGTTATGAATGGCCTTGAAGGTGTGGAGCAGAATCTTGAAGTCCACACGAAATTTGACCGGAAGCCAGTGAAGCTGTTGCAGAACAGGTGTGATGTGATTGATGGATGGGATCCTGGTGATGATGCGGGCAGCAGAATTCTGAACCAATTGGAGTTTATGGATGTACTTGTGGGGAAGACCAAAGAGAAGGGAGTTGCAATAGTCCAGCCGAGATGTGACCAGGGTGTGGACTAGGATGGCAGTGGAGTTGGGAGTGAGGGATGGGCGGAGACGGTTGATGTTGCGTAGATGGTAATACGCTGACCGAGTAATGTTATTGATGTGGCTTTGGAATGAAAGAGTACCATCAAGGACGACACCCAAACTCTTAACCTGCGGGGAGGGGCAAACAGAGGAGTTATCAATGGGGATGGTGAAACTTGGAGTTTTAGTGAGAGTGGACTTGGAACCAATGAGGAGAACCTCTGTTTTATCACTGTTGAGTTTCAGGAAATTGGAAGAGAACCAGGTTTTAATTTCTTGTAAACAGTCACAGAGGGAGGAGGGCGGGAATGTGGAGGTGGGTTTTGAAGAAAGGTAGAGCTGGGTGTCGTCCGCATAACAGTGGAAGTGGATGTTGAATTTACGGAGGATCTGACCAAGGGGGAGGAGATAGATGATAAACAGAATAGGGCCTAGTACAGAGCCTTGGGGAACACCAGAGGAGAGGGGAGATGGTTGGGATGTGAATGTTTTCAACTGGATGAACTGAGTGCGGCCAGAGAGATAAGATTTAAACCAGTCCAGGGGTGTGTCAGAGATGCCAATAGATACTAATCTGTCAATGAGGGTGGTGTGGGAGATGGTGTCGAAGGCTGCACTCAGATCGAGAAGGATGAGGATGGATAATAGTCCGGAGTCAGCTGCCATCAGGAGGTCATTAGTGATTTTGAGGAGGGCTGTTTCTGTGCTGTGTCGTGGACGGAAACCAGACTGGAACTGTTCATAAAGGTTATTGTTATGAAGATGTGTGTGTATCTGTGAAGCCACTGCTTTTTCCAGAATCTTAGAGAGAAATGGTAGGTTAGAGATCGGGCGTAGGTTATTGAAGTCACTGGGGTCTGAACCAGGTTTCTTGACTATAGGTGTAACAGCAGCAGATTTAAGAGTGGATGGTACAGAACCAGTGGTGAGGGAGGAGTGAATGATGGCAGTTATCATGGGTAACAAGGACGGTAGACAGGCAGTGACTAAGGGAGTAGGCAGGGGGTCAAGCTGACATGTAGATGTTTTAGATTTCCGAATGAGGTCCGAAATGTCAGCAGCAGAGGGCAGTTGGAAGCTAGAGAATACTTGAGAGAAGGGCACGTCGACAACCAGAGAGGATGGAGTGCAGGGAGTTTGAGGGGACAGTTGCTGGTGAATCCCCTGTATTTTTCCATTGAAAAATGACATTAGGGAATTGCAGTGATCAGAGGAGTAAAACTGTGGAGGAAGTGAGGTCGGGGGTCGTAGTGTGTTATTGAGCACTGAGAACAGGGCTCGAGTATTCCCATCACCTGCACTGATTAGACCTGCATAATATTGTGATTTAGCTGAGGAGAGGGTGTCTTTGTAGAGAAGGATGTGGGTGTGGTACATTTGTTTGTGAACAGAGAGTCTGGTTTTTTTGAAGAGCCGCTCCAGTTGACGTCCCTTGGCTTTGAGCTGTCGTAGATGGGGTGTGAACCATGGAGCAGAGTTGGTGAATGACACACTCCGAGTTTTAACAGGAGCAAGTGAATTCAACAGGGAATGGAGGCCTTCGTTGTAGTGAGTAACCAGTTGATCAGGAGTGGGTGAACAACTGAGACTCGGGAGGCTGTTAATGCCTGTGGTGAGAGCTGCTAAATTAATATTTTTGATGTTGCGGAAAGAAATTAGCCGCGACTGCTTAACTTTGGACAGAGTTAAGCTAGCATGAAATGATATTAACATGTGGTCTGAGATGGGAAGGTCATCAGCTGAGCAGTTAATAGGAGTAATGCCAGAGCAGCAAACAAGATCTAAAATATGGCCTTTAGAGTGGGTAGGGAAGTTAATATATTGTTTTAGGTCAAAACTATCCAGGCAGGAAGTAAAATCCTTGGAGAGGGCTTGACTGAAATTGTCCATATGGATATTAAAATCACCGAGAATAATTATATTGGAGGAGAGTGAGGTGAGATGAGTGAGAAGAGCAGAAAAGTCATTAATGAAATCCTTATTTGGCTTAGGTGGTCGATAGACAGTGACTAAAATAGTTGGAGTTGGACCATTCAGTTGAAGAGCCACAGATTCAAAAGATGAATATGTAGGCACCGTGACGGACGAGATCTTCCAGGCATCGCGATAGATTATCGCGAGACCTCCTCCTCTCCCGGTGAGACGGGGCTGACAGGTGTAAACAAACCCAGATGGTATAGCTTCATTGAGCTGGGAAAAGTCATTAGGTTGTTGCCACGTCTCAGTTAGACATAAAAAGTCGTACTTGCGGTCAAGGAGAAGGTCCTGCAGCAGATGTCCTTTGCCTGTTAGGGAACGGATGTTAAGTAATCCCACTTTGATGTCGCTATGCTCTTTGGATGAGCCAACGTTAGCCGCCGCTCTGGGTAAGCGAGCTAACACACTGCGGTCCACTTTGCGGCCAGAGTTACTCGGCTGATGGCGGGTCGTGGACCAGATGGAGTTGATGGCGGTAGAGTCATCGATGTGGTAGCTTTGTCGGGAACCACGGTGTGTGTATTTCCGATACGGTGGGCGAGCGATGTCCGGGCAGAAGCGCATCGGTGGCGGATCAACAGGTGGATGGAACCGAAGCTGGAGGAGCTCAGCAGCGGTGTATTGGAGCAAGGCAGACGATGGATTCAATACGATGGACAGGATAATCCAGAGGAGCACAAGCCTCACAGTCAGGTAGATCCGCATGATGAGCGAGGGACGAATAGAGTCCAACAATTCCACAGGACGAAAAGAGTCCAGATAACATTTAAATGGAAAAAGAGCCGGAGAGCAGCGGCAGCTAAACACGCCAGCGTTCACTCAACCGGAGTGCCCACATCGATACAGTACTACTGTAAAAAACCTTGGTGTTATATTTGATGAGGATATGTCCTTTAAATGTCACATAAAGCAAGTGACCAGGACTGCCTTCTTTCACCTGCGTAATATCGTCAAAATTAGGAACATCCTGTCTCAGAGTGATGCTGAAAAACTAGTTCATGCATTTGTGTCGTCCAGACTGGATTATTGTAATTCATTACTGTCTGGCTGTCCAAATAGCTCTTTAAAAAGCCTCCAGTTGATTCAAAATGCCGCAGCAAGAGCATTGACAGGAATTAGCAAGAGAGATCATATTACTCCAGTTTTAGCTTCTCTTCACTGGCTCCCTTTAAAGTCTAGAATAGAATTTAAAATCCTCCTCCTTACATACAAGGCCCTTAAAGGCCTAGCTCCATCGTATCTTAAAGACCTTATTGTACCATATCATCCCAGCAGATCACTTCGGTCTGAAAGTGCAGGCCTACTTGTGGTTCCTAGAATTTCAAAAAGTAGAATGGGAGGTAGAGCTTTCAGCTATCAGGCTCCTCTCCTATGGAACCAGCTCCCAGTTTGGGTTCGGGAGGCAGACACTCTCTCTATTTTTAAGGTCAGGCTTAAGACTTTCCTTTTTGATCAGGCTTATAGTTAGGGCTGGACTAAACCATCCCTTAGTTATGCTGCTATAGGCCTAGGCTGCTGGGGGACGATGCACCAAACACATGTCCTCCTTCTTTCTTCTGTCTCCTCTCTCGCATCCTCCACTTTCTTTTCTCTGGCACAGAGCTCTTGCCCTCTAATTTCCTATATACTACTAGTCATACAATTCTGAGCTATTACTATGTAGAATGTTTACTGCTGTGTGTGTCCCACCCCCCTTCCCCCCCCCTTCCCCCCCTTCCCCCCTCTTCTTGTGAGTATCTCTGGCCTGGAGTGGTGTGTTTCCTGTGGAGCTCTATACTACATCTGTTGTCGTGGTCTCATCAGCCTGCCCAGTCTTCATGGAATCCTGCAGTTATCCACTCCTACCTGAATGAACAATTCTCCAACCTGCCTATGATTCCTCTTACATTTTCAAACTGTCATGTAACATCATCAGTTTGTATCATAAGATTCCACATGTACACTTTAGTCAGATATGTGTATCTATGACAGATGTATGTTTATCTTGCTGTTCTCTTCTCTTCTCACTTTGCTGTTCTCTTCTCTCTTTCTTCTGTCTGTACCCGGCTGGCCTTAGGCAGATGGGTCCCTCCATATGAGCTGGGTTCTGCTCGAGGTTTCTTCCTGTTAAAAGGGAGTTTTTCCTTGCCACCGTTGCCTTCAGGCTTGCTCTGGGGGTTTCAGGCCGGGTTTTTGTAAAGCGTCTTGAGACGATTTGTATTGTTATTGACGCTATATAAATAAAATTGAATTGAATTGAATTGAATCTCTTGCAACACTCTCTTTCCAGTCAAGATGTAGGGGGAGAGAAATCCTAGAGGGTCATACACGCTTGCAACTGTAGATAGGATTCCTCGCCGCGTGGCAGTCTTTTCATTGAGGACAACATTGTATGAGAACGCGTCCGTTTCTACATTCCACTTGACTCCTAATACACTCTGCATTGGAAGCTCACTGTAATTCTGGTCTACATCGTTCACTACAGTAGCACGATCACTCTCCTGGATGGTATTTAATACTTCTCTGCTGTTAGACACGAACTTGTGCAGGTGCAGTTTTCCTTTAGCACAGATCTCTTGTGCTTCCATGATCAGCTGGACGGCTTCCTTGACTGAGTCCACACTGATAAGTCCATCGTCTACATAAAAATGTTTGCGGACAAAGCTTGCTGCCATTGGGTAATCCTTTTCATATTCACAGGCGAGATATTTCATGCCGTAGTTGGCGCATCCCGGAGATGACGCTGCTCCGAAAATATGAACGCGCATGCGATATTCTTTGAGCTCACCTTCTGTGTTTCCCTTTTTCCACAACAGGAATCTCATGAAGTCCCGATCGTCTGGGTGGACGTGAAAACGGTGAAACATCTTTTCTACATCACAGGTGATTGCAATCTGATGCTCACGGAATCTACACAGTACTCCTGTCAGAGTGTTAGTTAGATCCGGTCCTGTGAGTAGGTGATCATTAAGAGAGGTGCCTTCAAATTTGGCTGAGCAGTCGAATACAACTCTAATTTTTTCAGGCTTCCGCGGGTGGTACACCCCGTGGTGTGGGATGTACCATGTGCTGCCCTCCTTTGGTAAGTTGTCCGCTTCTTCCGCATCACCATCCTCAAATACGCCATCCATGAATTTCACATAATCTTCCTTGTACCTTGGATTCTTGTCTAGTTTTCGCTTTAGATGCCTCGCTCTGACCGTAGCAAGGTGTTTGTCGTTTGGGAGCTGGGGACGCTCTCTGAAGGGTAGAGGCATCTCTAGATGTCCTTTCTTATTATGATGGATGTTCCCATTCAGGTGCTGTAAAAACTGAATATCTTCTTGGGATATGTTCCTTTCCTTGGCGTTCGTGTCCAGAAAGTCTGTTTCCAATGCCTTAATGACAGAGGCAGGTGTGATAGGCGGAAGTTCCTTCACAGAGACGCGATGGCAGAACCCTGTCACATCCTTTGAGCTAGCTTGAGCTGTTTTGGATCCCACTATACTCCAACCTAACTCTGTCTTGACTGCATATGGATCACTGTCTTCCCCTGATATCACTTGTGTTGGTTTCAGGGCTCTTGCACAGTCATATCCGATCAGGAGTCCTACCGGACAGTCCAGTAGACCAGGGAGCTCTTTTGCTATGCTGAAAAGGTGAGTCCATCCCCTTGCAGTTTCACATGTGGGAATACTGTTTTGCTCCAACGGGATGCATTCTCTAGTGTAGGCTGGCGGTAGCTCAATGCTCTCTTCTGAGCAGTATCCTCTCACCTTAAGTCCCACTGCTCTTTGGCAGTTCACTATAGAACCTCTGTCAGTCATTGTTGACAACTTCAGTTTGACAGGTTCAGTCTCTGCTCGAAGTCTCTCGCAAATATCTTGGTCAACAAATGTATTGCTGCTCTGTGTGTCCAGTAATGCATACACCAAGATTTCTGGGCTTTCTTTTGCTTCACAGGACAGCCACACCGGAACAATCATTGAAGTGCGATCACTGTTGTCTACTCTCACACTGTGAGAAGATGCACTTTCTGCTGGTGTCAGAGTTTCCGGTCTCTCCTTCTGAGGACGCTCCTCATGAAGTGGAGTGGGATGGCTTCGTTTGCAGATATTACATGTGGCCCTTTTTCTACAGTCTTTGGCGACATGGCCAACCCTAAGGCAACCATAGCACATCTTGTTGTCTAGGATGAACTTCTTCTTTTCTTCCTGAGACATAGTTGTGAATTTTTCACATTTATAGATGAAGTGCTTTTCTTTACAGCAGGGACACTCTAATTGCCTTTTGCTCTCTGCATTTTTAGAGCCTTTGTCTCCGACTGATACACTGGAGTCTTCGTCTTGTTGGTCAGTGCGTTTTGTTTTCTGAGACACCTTTGCTGATGTCATCAGAGTGCTGACTTTGAGACGCTTCTTTTCTCTTCCTGAGATTTCATCTCCACCTTTTAGTGCATGAAGGGAGGAGATTGGATTGCACGCTATGCGTGCCTCTTCTGCTATGAAGTCTGAGAACGCCTTGAAACCTGGATATGGCTTCTCTTCATCTAGTGTTTTAGTGACATGGCGATTCCAGCGTGTTGTTGCCCAGTCAGGAAGTTTCTGTAGTAACTTCTGATTTTCTTCACAGTCATCTAGAATCCTCAGACCTTGCACGTGGGGCATCGCATTTTTGCAGGAGACGAGGAAATCACTAAACTCCCCTAGTTTAAGAGACTCCTTCGGACCAATCTTTGGCCAGCTGCTTAGTTTTCCCCTGAAAGCTCTCTGGATTATGAAGGAGTGGCCATAGCGTTTGTTCAGGGCATCCCATGCCTGTGTGTAGGCTTCCTCGTCACTTCTGTAGAATGTTCCTTCTAGCACACTAAGTGCTTCTCCATCTATGTATTTCTTCAAGTAATACAGTCTATGTGCTGGGTCTGTACAGCTTGTTTCAATCAATGCTTTAAAGCAGCTGCTCCATTCAGTGAACTTCAGTGGGTCTCCTTTGAACACAAAAGGCTCTGGTGCTGGGAGTCTAGTCGTTGCCAGGGTTTCTTTTAACACCTGAGCCAGTGAGGCCTCATTTGCTCCTGGATCTGACTTACTTAAAGTGCGAGGAGGGACTGAGATGTTTTGGGGAACTTGGATGCATGGAGCACTGTTTTGTTGCACTGGAAGCTGATTTTGAGGTTGAATGATTATTATTCCATCATTCTCTATTTCAGTGTTCCATTTTGATTCTTCTTCAGCATACACACTGTATTCAGCCTCCATGGCTTCGATATCCCTCTGAGCTTCCAGCATTTTTATTCTCTCTTGCTGGGCAAGCAACTCCTCCTCTGCTCTGTTCTGTTGCTGGACAAGCAACTTCTTCTGTTCTGCGATTTCTTCTTCTCTTTTTGTTTCAGCTCTTTTTGACGCCAAGCGTGCTGCTAATTCCGCCCTCTTTAGAGACATCTGACTTCCAAGCTGACTACTCTGTTCAGCTCTTGACACAGTCGATCCACAGATAGATCTGGCATCCTCTCTTTTGAGTAACTGGCGGAGTGTTTCTTTTTCAGCTACTGCATCAAACTCCTTGACACCCGCTTCAGTGTGACGCCTATTCAGGACTGCAATCATTTCAGAGGTAACTGAGGTGCAGCTATCCATTTTCCTTCTTGTATCTTGTGATGGAGTGGTCATTACACGTAGACTCTCATATAATTGTTTTAGTTCTGACTCATATTTCTCTAGAGTTGTGATCATGTCACTTAACTCCTCTCTAGCACACTCATTTTTAAGCTTAGATCTGCTATACTGGACCTCTGCCTTGAAGTTTACATACGTAGACATAAACTTTCTTTCCTTTTTTGCTATTTCTTCCCTTTGAAATGCAAGCATTTTTTCTGTGGGGTGCTTCACCCTTTCACTTCGCCTCAGCTCTTGCTCAACATTACTTGCTGGCTCTGACTCTGTAAGCCTTACATTCTTTATTCCAAGCTCTACATGAATCTCACCTATGCGGTCTTTTATCTTTTTGATTTCTGTATCTTCCATTTCTGATTCTAACTTCTGTTCTAATTGTGCCTTCTCTTCTTCTAAAATCTGGATTTCACGCTCTATTGCATCTCTAACTGCTTTATGTGGTTCCATATTTGCTTTGCTATTTTGCTATTTGCTGTTTGAAACCAAACTATTGAAATCCAAGAATGAAAGGCTACTATAGAATCGTAATGGATATACACATCAAGTATCAAACCAAATTACACATTTCCTATAAACATGTTATCTGAAAGCAAATTCGGTTTTACAAACACATCCATGCAGAAAACGTACTGTTTCAAACTTAAACGATACATCTGACCTGGCATCCCATGGCAAAGTACTGTTGCTGAATTGTCCAGAGCATCATACTGCCACCTTGTGACCGCTTTCGGAACCGCGGCGCTGTCCCTTTGATTCCATCATGCAGGCGGATATTTCTCAATTGAGTCTTTAATCAACAGTTCTGGCCTATTATGTCTTCTTAGGAACACTTCTTTACTTGCCCACGGGGTACATTTGCCCACGATGACGATAACTCACTTGCCCGCGAAGATACCTCTTCAACTGATGACGACCACTCAATCAATATTGCCGGTCACACATACCGTTTCGCCTTCTGAACCGGAATTCAGGAGAAGTTAGGAGAATGTGCCTACATTGCATCCTATGGACCATAAACAGGAAGTAATGAGCAACTCTTGCTCTCGGCTTCCTTCTCAACCTAACTGTGCGATCCTGATCACCTGACTTTTCTACACCACATTCAATGCAACTCTTAAATGAACAGCAGGGGGCGCAATTAACCAAATTAAATGTGAAACTTCACGGCATATTACACCTGTAGTCATATTACAATCATGAAATGTAGAAAGGTAAATTATTTATTTATTAATATAATCATGAACTTAAATCCAAGACAGTTACATAGGGTTTTATTTATTTATTTGTTTTTTGCATAATAACACACACAAATAGCATAAAACACTGCCCAAAAAATGTTAGGGTCCTTTCTCGTTGTAACTCATCATTAATCATTTGTTTTCTTTACATTTATTTTCTTATAAATCACGAATAAACAATATTTGTTTCATCTCTGTTTTAGTTACTTAATTTGTTCAAGTGGTACAATGTTTTGCTAATTTATTTACCGAAAATCAAACCAACTTGTCAAATTTAACTTAATTCACATTCAATTATTGCATTCAGTATCAGGGTTATTAATTTTTTAAATGATTAAATTATGAAATAAAATAAAATTGCACACATTAAGCACATACAAATTGCAAAAAACATTGCTCAAAAAAATGCCAGTCTTTCTGTACCACACAGTAAAACAAACATAGGCAGAAAAAAATTAACATTCTCCATGCAGAAGAACTATTTAAGCTGATGTGCTAAATGTAAAAAAAATACACTCATAGTGTTATTTAATATTATTGGTCACTGGTAGTTATTTGGCGCCATCTAAAGGAGAAAATAATAACTGCAAAAAATGTTTTTAATGTGCGAATGATTGAAGAGGAACTGGATTGAATTTGTTGGTAGTATTAGAATAGTTTGATTGCAGCTCTGTTGATGATGTTAAATGTAAAAACATCTGGATGAAGCTCTCCTCTTCACTCCACCTCCAGTAACATGACCCAGCCAGAGTCTCTCTACACACAAGCTGCTGCTGATTCAACCTCTCTGGACCATCAGGACTCAGCTCATCCTCTAAAATACATTTTCTGCTTGGAAAAATGGCTCCCACCTATAGAGAGAAGAAACAACAGAGGAGATGATTTAGTGTTTCCAGAGATTCCTTTTCATCAGGTGTCAGTCAGTGGTGCAGCACATCCAGTATAAAGAGCAGCAGGGACTTTAGTCCTGTTCAGAGCAGCTGTGGAGCTCAGCTATTCAGCTCTCATGTTAACGTCTTGGGGCTGGAAGCTCACAGACCTGCAGAGACTTTTAGCATCAAGTCTGTTTCCTCTGCAGATTTCTCTCAAGTCCACAGAGGAAATAAACTGCTGAGAGTCATGAACGCTTTATTACTGCACAAACACTTTAGTGATGGATTTACAGCTGTTCCATTTAAATAAAGAGTGTGCTGATGAACATCTCATGTGTTTCTGAAGCATCAGCTGACTAATAAACATTGAAGATATCTGATGAAACTAATGACAGAGATACAGATGTGATGACTGGACCTCAGCAGAGGTTCTGCTCTGTGTAAAGACCACATGGTTACTAAATGTAATGATGGTTCTGTGATTTACAGGCTTCAGTCAGACTGATCTCAGAGCTGTGACAAAGATGAAACTGATCAGTTGTTTAGTTTTGAGGTGAGAGAACAAACAGTCTGAGATCAGATTTGATGAATGAGGACCACTGTCTCTATTCATCTAGTAAGGCTGTCAGCTGGAATCCAGATTTATTTCCTGAAAACATGAACACAACAAGGTTCAGGATGATCTGATTGGCTGACTGTTGTCTCTGTCTTTCTGTCCAGTCTGTCTCCATTCTCCTCTGACAGTGTCTCTGAAGAAAGCAGCAGCAGGTTTCCAGGAAACACTTTTGATACTGTGTCTAGTACAATACTACTGAAAGAAGTATGGACTAAGTCCAACCTTTCATTCACCTCAGAGTCTCCAGTCTATAGTCTGGACTCTTCACAAGATCAAGCAGATGCTTCACATTGGAATGTTTCAGCTTGTTGTAACTCAGCTCCAGATGTTTCAGATGGGAGGGGTTGGACATCAGAGCTGAGACCAGAGAATCACAGCTGATCTCTGACAAACTGCAGTACCTCAATCTGAATAAAGAACAAAAGATTTTAATAAAATCATTGATAATCAATCAGATGTGTTCAGGTTTAAATGTTCAGATCAACATCACTACGTCCTAATCAATGAGCTGTTCTCTAAAATGAGAAGAGTGACTTTGTCCTTGTGTTATTGTGGATCATCATCACGTCAGTCTTCTACACTTTCAACTAACACTCATCTTTGAGATGACAGACTAAATTTAGGGCGAGAAAAGAGAAAATATGAGCAGGAGGACATTTACATCTTTCTGCTTGGTAGTTGAACATGAATTAAGTTCAGATTGTAATTAAACAAATCAGATCCACAACAGTAACAGACATCCAGTGAACTGACCCCAGAGTCTCCAGTCTACAGTCTGGACTCTCCAGAAAACCACACAGATGCTTCACTCCTGAATCCTTCAGGTTGTTTCCACTCAGGTCCAGATGTTTCAGATGGGAGGGATTGGACTTCAGAGCTGAGACCAGAGAATTTAATCTGATCTCTGACAACCTGCACCAACTCAATCTGAATAAAGAATGAAAGATGTTAATAAAATCATTGATAATCAATCAGATGTGTTCAGGTTTTAATGTTCAGATCAACATTACTTCGTCTTAATCAATGAGCTGTTCTCTAAAATGAGTGGAGTGACTTTGTCCTTGTGTTATTGTGGATCATTATCATGTCAACCTTCTACAGACATCATCCAAACATCAACACAACATTCAGACAACTATTCATGTCAGCACAGATCAATAACATGCTGCTGCTCAGTCGAGTCTCTCATTACAGAATCAATATCAAATCACACATGTTGGAAAACAAACTGTTCATTAGTTCATTGATTTCATGACCTTCTTCTTCCTGTATCTGGTATCTCAGTGGGTTGGTGTAGTTAAAGGAGAAGTTCATATTTTCAAGTCTGTCTTCAAACAACAGTCACATGTCAGATGTACATTACAGAGTTCTTATAATTCCTGCTATCCACACTGACTGTGAAGTGGTCTCTTCAGTGAACTGACCTCAGAGTCTCCAGTCTACAGTTTGGACTCTCCAGTGCAACACACATCTGCCTCACTGCTGAATCCTGCAGGTTGTTGTAGCTCAGGTCCAACTCTGTCAGATGGGAGGGGTTTGACTTCAGAGCAGAGGCCACTACTTCACAGTGACTCTCTGAGAGTCCACAGCCAGTAAATCTGTCATGAGACATAAATATAAAATATGTTAATATGAATGAAGACACTTCATTATTTACTTCATGCATTTGAATATCTGGAATCCTTCTCCCCAGTAGATCTTCTTGAGCTCTCTTCAACAATTACAGCATCTAAACCATCAACCTGTCTTCTAGATCCAATCCCAACTAAATTGCTCAAAGAAGTTTTTTTTTTTACATTAATTAACACCTCCATATTGAACCAGATAAATTTATCTTTATTAACAGGATATGTGCCTCAGTCTTTTAAGATTGCTGTAAGTAAGCCCTTACTCAAGAAAGCCACTCTAGATCCAGATGTTTTAGCCAACTATAGACCAATCTCCAACCTTCCTTTTATTTCCAAAATTCTAGAAAAAGTTGTTGCTAATCAGTTGTGTGACCACTTAAACAGGAATGGTCTGTTTGAAGAGTTTCAGTCAGGTTTTAGAGTTCATCATAGTACAGAAACAGCTCTGGTTAAAGTTACCAATGATCTCCTCATGTCTTCAGACAGTGGACTTGTCTCTATACTTGTTCTGCTAGATCTTAGTGCTGCATTTGACACTATTGATCATAATATTTTACTACAGAGACTTGAAAGTGAGATCAAGATTAAAGGAACTGCATTAGACTGGTTTGAATCCTATCTGTCTGACAGATTCCAGTTTGTTCATGTCAGCATTGATTCCTCTCCTTATACAAAAGTAAGTTACGGAGTTCCTCAGGGTTCTGTGCTAGGACCAATACTCTTCACGTTATACATGTTGCCATTAGGAAATATTATTAGAAAACATGGCATAAACTTTCATTGCTATGCAGACGACACCCAGCTATATTTATCCATGAAACCAGATGAAACTAATACGCTGGTTAAACTCCAAGCATCCCTTAAAGACATAAAGGCTTGGATGACCTGTAATTTCCTACTCTTAAACTCAGACAAAACAGAAGTTATTGTATTCGGTCCTAAGCATCTCAGAGATTCATTATCTAATCACGTGGTTTCTTTGGATGGCATTACCTTGGCCTCCAGTACTACTGTGAAAAACCTTGGTGTTATATTTGATGAGGATATGTCCTTTAAATGTCACATAAAGCAAGTGACCAGGACTGCCTTCTTTCACCTGCGTAATATCGTCAAAATTAGGAACATCCTGTCTCAGAGTGATGCTGAAAAACTAGTCCATGCATTTGTGTCGTCCAGACATGATTACTGTAATTCATTACTGTCTGGCTGTCCAAATAGCTCTTTAAAAAGCCTCCAATTGATTCAAAATGCCGCAGCAAGAGCACTGACAGGAATTAGCAAGAGAGATCATATTACTCCAGTTTTAGCTTCTCTTCACTGGCTCCCTTTAAAGTCTAGAATAGAATTTAAAATCCTCTTCCTAAAATACAAGGCCCTTAAAGGCCTAGCTCCATTGTATCTTAAAGACCTCATTGTACCATATTATCCCAACAGATCACTTCGGCCTGAAAGTGCAGGCCTACTTGTGGTTCCTAGAATTTCAAAAAGTAGAATGGGAGGTAGAGCTTTCAGCTATCAGGCTCCTCTCCTGTGGAACCAGCTCCCAGTTTGGGTTCGGGAGGCAGAAACTCTCTCTATTTTTAAGGTCAGGCTTAAGACTTTCCTTTTTGATCGGCTTATACTTAGGGCTGGACTAAACCATCCCTTAGTTATGCTGCTATAGGCCCAGGCTGCTGGGGGACGAAGCACCAAACACATGTCCTCCTTCTTTCTGGCTCTCCTGTCTCGCATCCTCCACTTTCTTTTCTCTGGCACAGAGCTCTTGCCCTCTAATTTCCTATTTACTACTAGTCATGCAATTCTGTGCTATTACTATATAGAATGTTTACTGCTGTGCCCCCCCCCCCCCCCCCCCTCTCTTTGCTGTTCTCTTCTCTCTTTCCTTGCTGTTCTCTTCTCTTCTCTCTTTGCTGTTCTCTTCTCTCTTTCTTCTGTCTGTACCTGGCTTGCCTTAGGCAGATGGGTCCCTCATTATGAGCTGGGTTCTCCTCAAGGTTTCTTCCTGTTAAAAGGGAGGTTTTCCTTGCCACCGTTGCCTTCAGGCTTGCTCTGGGGGTTTCAGGCCGGGTTTTTGTAAAGCGTCTTGAGATGATTTGTATTGTTATTGACGCTATATAAATAAAATTGAATTGAATTGAATTGAAGACTAAAAAGTTGGACTTATCCTGTTTGACATTTTGTTCTTCACATCAGTGATTCAGCTTCTTATCTGACATGACAGAATAATTTTCATCAGTTTCTCTTAAATACGCAGACATCTAAACTGTTTTGTTTTTATTTGCAAATGAATGGAGATAAATGGAGTTACTTTTAGGCTACTTCCACACAGTCTGTCAGTGTGATCTGATCTCACGTCTGAAAAAATGTGTAAAAGCATCCATTTAAGGCACATTTAGGACAGATTAAAAATGGAAAATTAATGTCTAAATATATTAATGAACAGACAGCTCTAATATACTGTATATATAAATAAAGGAAGATAAACAGAAAAAATCTACATTCTCACAGTGTTTGAAACAGCTGGAGAACATCTGTAACAAAATACAACTGACATGTAATGTTTGCAATAAACAAGTTAAACACTGTTTGATAGGGTGATAATTTTATAGTGTGAACATTTGAAGAACTAAACTAATGTAAACTGATTTATAATGTTAATCACATCTGGACTCACAGAGCCTTTCTGCAGTTCCTCACAGCTGGAATCAGTCTCCATCGTCCCTCCTCTGATGTGTTCAACTTGTTCAGGTTCAACTCATCCAGAACCTCCTCTGACATCTGCAGCATGTAGGCCAGAGCTGAGCAGTGGATCTCAGAGAGTTTCTTCTCTGATCTTTTCTCTGACTTCAGGAACTCTTGGATCTCCTGATGAACTGAGAGGTCGTTCATCTCCATCAGACAGTGGAAGATGTTGATGTTTCTGTCAGGAGAAATGTTGTCCATGTTCATCTTCTTCAGGTTGTTGATGGCTCTCTGGATGATTTCTGGACTGATCTCTGTCTGGCCCAGCAGACCGCTTAACAGTCTCTGGTTGGACTGCAGACAGACGCCATGGAGGAAGCGAACCAACAGGTCCAGGTGACCATTTATAGTCTGCAGGGATTTCTCCATGACCTTCCTAATAAAGACATCCAGAGTTGAGTCATTGTAGTTTTGTCCCAGGAAGTCCTCCAGCACCTCTGTCTTCCTATTGGTGTAACAGTGGATCATGTAGACTGCAGCCAGAAACTCCTGTACGCTCAGATGGACGAAGCAGAACACCTTGTCCTGGTACAGTCCTCTCTCCTCTTTAAAGATCTGTGTCAACACTCCTGAGTACACTGAGGCTGCTCTGATATCGATGCCACACTCTGTCAGGTCAGATTCATAGAAGATCAGGTTTCCTTTCAGCAGTTGATCAAAAGCCAGTTTTCCCAGAGACTCAATCATCTTCCTGGTCTCTGGACTCCAGTGTGGATCTGTCTCAGATCCTCCATCATACTTGACCTTCTTCACTTTGGTCTGAACCACCAGGAAGTGGATGTACATCTCAGTCAGGGTCTTGGGCAGCTCTCCTCTCTCTCTGGTTTTCAACACATCCTCCAGAACTGTAGCAGTGATCCAGCAGAAGACTGGGATGTGACACATGATGTGGAGGCTTTGTGATGTCTGGATGTGGGAGATGATCCTGCTGGCCTGCTCCTCATCTCTGAATCTCTTCCTGAAGTACTCCTCCTTCTGGGGGTCAGTAAACCCTCTGACCTCTGTAACCATGTCAACACACTCAGGAGGGATCTGATTGGCTGCTGCAGGTCGTGTGGTTATCCAGAGGCGAGCAGAGGGAAGCAGTTTCCCCCTGATGAGGTTTGTCAGCAGCACATCCACTGTGGTGGACTCTGTAACATCAGTCAGGATATCAGTGTTGTGGAAGTCCAGAGGAAGTCGACACTCATCCAGACCATCAAAGATGAACACAACCTGGAACTCTTCAAACCTGCATATTCTTGCTTCTTTGGTTTCAGTGAAGAAGTGATGAACAAGTTCCACCAAGCTGAACTTTCTCTCTTTCAACACATTCAGCTCTCTGAAAGTCAATGGAAATGTGAACTGGATGTCCTGGTTGGCTTTGTCTTCAGCCCAGTCCAGAGTGAACTTCTGTGTTAAGACTGTTTTCCCAATGCCAGCCACTCCCTTTGTCATCACTCTTCTGATTGGTTTTTCTCTTCCAGGTGAGGCTTTAAAGATGTCTTCTGGTCTGATGGTTGTTTCTGGTCTGTGTAGTTTCCTGGATACTGTTTCAATCTGTCTGACCTCATGTTCATCATTGACCTCTGCAGTCTCTCCCTCTGTGATGCAGAGCTCTGTGTAGATCTCATTCAGAAGAGTTGAGTTTCCTGCTTTAGCAATCCCCTCAAACACACACTGGAACTTCTCCTTCAGAGTAGATTTAAGTTCACGTTGACAAACTGCAGCTTCATGATCTGAATGAACAGGCAAGAAATAAAATATGTCACCAGTTTACACAGTAATTATTCTGATATTTAATTCCCCTAAAGAATAAGTCTTTCAATATATTTTGCCTTACATCTTGAGACATTAGTAAGTTTTTCATTTATTCATCAGGTTCAGTGTTCAGAGAAATCCTCTTACTGCTCTGCAGACGATCAGCCAGCTCCTCCTGCTTCATTCTCTTCAGGAAATTCAGTGTGATCTTCACAAATGCCTCTCTGCTGCTCCTCCTTTGCTCTTCATCCTCACCCTGCAACACATCCTCATCCTCCCTCTGACTCTCTAAGCATTCTGAGTAATCTGGACTCAGATCAATCTGAATCTTCTTCAGCTCGTTCTTCACAAAAGTGACAATGTTGTCCTCCAGCAGCTGGAACAGAAAACTATATGAATGACAACCAGACTGAAATCATGGAGACAAACATCAGATCCATGTTGGACAGACTGACAGTCCACTGGTCTACAAAGAGCAGCATGGAGATGATGTAAAGTAGTTGTTGTCCATGTACAGACCTTAAATATGGAGTCCAGGTGTGTTTGATGCTGATCAACAGACTGACCACTGAGAACATTTAAACTCTGCTGCTCCACTCTGTGAATGAATCATCAACAGTTAGTTCACATCATATCAGAACACAGAGACCAACATGTAAATGTCCATGAAGTGATATCTGGATGTGAACAGTGAATCAGATGACTCCTTGTAGTCATAAAGTTTGACTTTCAGCTCTTGTTTCTTGATGTTTGTATTTACATCTGATTTCTGACCAACATCATTTCTGACATAACTTCTGGTTCCATTTGTCTCTTAAATGAATATTGTTAATGTTAATCTTATAACAGAGTCAGTCAGGTTCAGGTTATTGTATCTTGTTATTCTCACTTTCTCCCAAGACAAACAGAGGATAGACTCTGCACTGGAACACACTGATATCATGTCTATACTGATGCAGACACATGTAATAATTCATCTCCACAGTCAGCTCCTGGTTTCCTCATTTATTAAAACGCATTTCTTCTTTAATGTTCCTGTCGTTCTTTTAATTTGATGGAGACTCTCAGTGGAGTAGCTCCAGGAGCAACTTAGTTAAGACGAACATGTTAGTCAAATAAATTTCTGTCAATCAAAAGAATTAAGAAATTACAGTCAAAATTAGAAAAACAAATATATTTCCAGTTACAGTTTACCTCTGACCATCAGGGGAAACGTATTCTTTAAACTCAATAAAACACTCTTTTGACAGGTCACTCTTGAAGGACACACAGCTGGGTTCAGGTGAGTCTGGTCTCTGATGGATCCTGAAAGAAAAATAGATGATATAACAGTCAGTGCACATTTGTCTCATTAGTACTACACTGTACACCATTCAATATTCAACAAGAAATAATTTCACATGCCAAATACATTTCCATCCATTCAACCAATAAATTACAGTCAAAGTTGAACCAGTAACATTGTACCTCTGATCATCAGGGGAAACTTGTCCTTTAAAGTCGATAAAAAACTGTTTTGACCGGTCACTCTTAAAGGACACACAGCTGGGTTCAGGTGAGTCTGGTCTCTGATGGATCCTGAAAGAAAAACAGTAATGATGAACTCACTGAAGCTCAGATATTCATTTAAACAATGCATTAATAGCATCCAGGAGAATCTCAAGTTTTAACATGTTTAAGTATTTAGAGTAACTTCATCCTACATTTCCTTTGATAAATGTTTTTGTTCTTTTGAACGGTCAGTCTTGAAGGACGCACAGCTGGGTTGTGGTTCATTCCTGTGAATAATGAAATATTATTAAGGTGGCTTTTATAGTCACTGAGTGTGTTTATTGATTCACTGGATGGCTCTTGAGTTTTTATGGACCTGTATCTCCTCCCAGGGGTCAGAAGGTCAAACAGGTGGTGGCCAGGATGGGAAGAGTCCTTCACAATGTTTATTTATTCTCTTGAGAGGTAACAGGCGTCTACAATGTCATGGAAAGCTGTCAGAGGACAACAGATGATCCTCTGTGCTTCATAAAGTCCAGAATGCGCTTTTTAACTTACTGTTCATGAGGGAGGTACGGAGAGAGTTGGCTTTGATAAGACTCAATACTAGTCTTCTTTCAATCTGGGTGTCATTTTTGACAACTCATTATAATTTCACTCTCATATCAATAACGTTACCCGGTCTGCATATTTCCACCTACGCAATATAAATGGTCTCCGCACCTCCCTCAGCCCCCATACCACTTCCATCCTTGTTCACAGCCTTGTCACCTCCCGCATTGATCACTGCAACTCTCTCCTCTTCAGCCTCCCTCACAAATCCCTCCACAAGCTTCAAATGGTCCAGAATTCAGCCGCTCGTATCATCACCAAAACTCCTTCATTTCACCACATTACCCCGTATTACAGCATCTCCAATGGCTCCCTGTCAAACTCAGAATCAACTTCAAAATCCTTCTGAACACCTTCAAGGCCATCCATAACCCTGCCCCTCTCTATCTCTCGGATCTCCTTCATACTGTCACCCCCCCCCCCCCCCCCCCCCCCCCCCGCTCCCTCAGATCCTCCTCCTCCATCCACCTCTCTGTGCCCCCGGCCCGCCTCAGTACCAACATTGACTCTTTCCCTCTCTTCAAATCCAGACTCAAAACACACCTGTTCCACAAAGCATACTCACTGTGATTGCACTGTTCCATTTTATCCAGTCTTTTTTGTTTGTGTCTTATTGTTCTGTCTTTATTATTATTTATATGTTGTACGGTGTCCTCGAGTGCCCAGAGAGGCGCCTCCAAATAAAATGTATTATTATTATTATTGTCTTTGTAAAGTGTCCTAGTGTCCCAGAAATGTATTATGTATGACATGTAGAAGAGTCATGGACAGTTCATCTCACCTCTGATCTTTGGTCTGGTCCTCATGTTCCCCACTCAGAGTGGTTTTAGAGGGAGGGACTCCCTCCTCTCTGTCCTCACACTGATCCATGCTGCTGGATTCACATCAGCTCACACACACTTTCTACCTTCACCTGCAGAGGAAACACAAATCATTCACCTGAACATCAAATCCTTGACATCATTTGTCATGAAGCTGTAGAAGTGAAAACAGACACAGACTCTGCAACTTCATGAAGGACTTTTAGGTTTTATCCTGAAAGGTTTCACAGGAAACAACAGCAAACATTCAGTTTTATTCTCGTAAATAAAAACATAAAGCAGTTTGATTTGTGAAGAAAGCAAACAGATCAGCTGATCATCATATTGTTTGATAACAATGAATCAATGATGAAACGATGTAACTATAAAGGCAACGTATCCCCCTCTATATATAATGTACAGTCTCTGTTCTACTATCACGTTTTATTTTACAAATACTTCAGATCATGTTTAATAATTCAGGTGAATATAAAGAAGTTTCTTCATCAGAAATGTTATCAAGGGAAACTCGTTGTTATTATGAAGAATAATTCATCTAAACTGGATGAAACTGAAGCGTAACGTCCGTTCACCTGAATCAATGCGCGCTCCCGAGGCTCACCTGTAGCTGCGGTGCTCATAGACACAAAATGGCGGATAGATTTCAGTTCCGTCTCAGTTAACGTCAACTATTTCTGAAGTATTTCTGCTGGAACTAAGCTGATGTTAAAGAGTTAAACATTATAAACTACTGACTTTACCTTCAGACGGAGGTTTACACGGAGAAAAAGATCTACGACACAACGTTGATGAAAGTGAAAGTAGCCTAATTTTAGATTTAATCTGAGGCTGGATCCAGATTAATGAAGATTTAATAATTTAATTTAATTTAATTTAATTTAATCTGATCAACTAGTGAATCATTAATCTAATAACAATCTAAATTGATCTTCAAACAGAATGATACAAACTGATGAAATAAGAAGTGAACATCTTCTACAAACATTACAGAGCAGAAACAAACAGTAAAGTTACTGAAGACAAAATTAAAGCTTTAAACAAATCAAACTTACAGTTTATTCAGCCAGTCCAAAGAGCTGAGGAAGACTCTACTGTCCACACCTGACAAACTAAACAGGTGAGGTATTTCCTTGAACAAGTCAGGCTTTACTTGCGATAGAGGCAGAACAGGTTTGACAGGGAAAAGATTTTTTAATAAGACGCCAGTTCACCAGACATGTTTGTTCTTGATTCATATTTAGCCTATTTACTGTTATCGCACTTTGAAATAACTTTCTCTGATTGTTTCTATGTAGTAGAAAAACATGGTCTGCAGTGTTATATCTAAAAAACGCGTTTATGATGCTTTTCACTCATTAATATTCAGTGATTGACTCCAGACCATGCAGGTTATTGATGGGATTTGGTGGCCTCCTGTGGTGAAATAGTGAACTACACGAGAATCAACATGACAGTCAATGACAGGAAGAGGACACAGAGACACAAAGTGAGAACTGAAAACTGAAAACAAAGAACAGGATTTATTCTCCTGACTGAACACAGTGAGTGTCTGCTCTGTCACTGATCTCTTCTACAGTATTAAATGAACAGATTGTAGTTTATAATGTGGACACTGTTGCATCTGATCAAACTATTATTTATATGTAGCAGTGGGACCTTGAAGATGACGACAGATGCATACATTCAGGTAAACAGCAAAACAAGACAAAGCTTGAATATCACAATTTCCCTGAACTGTCCTTGAATGATGAACTGAAAGTAGAGACAGCAGTAAGATGATGACTATGTTCATCTGTTGACCTTCTGTTGCTGTAATGTGTTGTTTAGTGTTTAACTGTTTTAACAGTGTATTCTGGCCTTTTATGGAATTGGTTAGAAGAAAGAAACAGGAGGATTACATTAGATATGGTTTAAATCGCTTTTCATCTTCACATGAAAACAATCTCTTATTTCATATTAACAAACTAACTATGACTCCCTCAGTAAAATCTTTTCTTCTCAAACCAGGAAAACATTCAAATCATTAATGTTCAAATGACCTGTGATGGGGATTTGTCTCCCTCTCGTGGTGTCAATGTGAACTGCAAGGCACCCAGAAACGATCACGATCACTGGCCTCTAGTGGTCACTGTCAGTAACTACAACAGTTCACATCCAATAATACTCACATTTACATTTACTGCAGTGTTGTCAATGACAATGACACAGTTGTTTGTTTCCACATTTTTTATTTGAGTTTGTACCACAGGAAATATCAAATATTTTATATTTTGAATGCACTTTATTTATTCTCACACCTGTAATTGGTTGCTGTAAGAATACAGTTTTCCATTAAAAAATATATTTAACTTAGTAAATTCTTTGATTATCAGAAAAGTACTTAAATTATTCACATACTTCAAGAACAAATAATTTACAGATAAATCCACAATAAATTAATCTTCAGGTACAACCTGAAATGAAATGATTAAAACCAGCTACAAAAGAAAAACGCTTTATAAGCAAAAAATAAAATATCAATACATTTTTACTTTTGCGATGTTAAGCACATTTTCCCGACAACTTTTAAAGTTCATGGACACATAGGCCAACAAATCACCTGAGAGTTTCAACACAGACAAAAATATGTGAAATATAAAAATCACACTTACCTGTACATTTCATAGCATTGTCTTTTACCAGAATACACATTTTTTTAATGGTTTACAAATTAAAAACACAACACTTTATTGTACAACTAATCTATCTTCCAGATAATTTGATGGAAATCTGACTCATAATTTCCTAAAACGTAATCTGTTATTTATTAGAATTTCCAAGAAAGACAGAAAAAAACCCAGCTCTAAATAATGACTCTTGGTTTCTTGGTGACTCTGACCTGCTGTATTAAAGAATCATCTTTTAGTCATTTCTAGGTTAAAGCTTCTGAAATGATGATTTAGGGAAGACAACTGTTCTTAGACGTTAGAATCTCCTGAACGGACAACTGGCAGGTTTGTTCATGCAGTGCAGCTCTGTTGATGATGTTAAATGGAAAAACATCTGGATGAAGCTCTCCTCTTCACTCCACCTCCCAGTAACATGGTCCAGTCAGAGTCTCTCTACACACAAGCTGCTGCTTATTCAACCTCTCTGGATCATCAGGACTCAGCTCATCCTCTCTCAGCACATGCCGTCCTTATGAGAACAATGGTGTACAGCTACAGAGAGAGGAAGAAACAACAGAGGAGATGATTTAGTGTTTACAGAGTCTCCTTTTCATCAGGTGTCAGTCAGTGATGCAGCACATCCAGTATAAAGAGCAGCAGGGACTTCAGTCCTGTTCAGAGCAGCTGTGGAGCTCAGCCAGCTTCCTTTCAGCTCTCATGTTAACGTGTTGGAGCTGGAAGCTCACAGACCTGCAGAGACTTGTAGCATCAAGTCTGTTTCCTCTGCAGATTTCTCTCAAGTCCACAGAGGAAATAAACTGCTGAGAGTCATGAACGCTTCATTACTTCACAAACACTTTAGTGATGGACTTACAGCTGTTCCATTTAAATAAAGAGTCTGAGTGTGTTGATGAACATCTCACGTGTTTCTGAACCATCAGCTGACTAATAAACATTGAAGATATCTGATGAAACTAATGACAGAGATACCGAAGTGATGACTGGACCTCAGCAGAGGGTCTGTCCTGTATAAAGACCACATGGATACTAAATGTAATGATGGTTCTGTGATTTACAGGCTTCAGTCAGACTGATCTCAGAGCTGTGACAAAGATGAAACTGATCAGTTGTTTAGTTTTGAGGTGAGAGAACAGTCTGAGATCAGATTTGATGAATAAAGTCCAATGTGTCTATTCATCTAGTAACACAACAAGCTTTAGGGTGATCTAATTGGCTGACTGTTGTCTCTGTCTTTCTGTCCAGTCTGTCTCCATTCTCCTCTGACAGTGTCTCTGAAGAAAGCGGCAGCAGGTTTCCAGGAAACACTTTTGAAACTGTGTCACAAAAGTACAATACTACTCAAAGAAGTATGACTGCAACCCTCCACTCACCACAGAGTCAGTCTACAGTCTTTACGCTCCACAAGATCAAGCAACTGCTTCAAATCTGAATTGTGCAGGTTGTTGTAACTCAGGTCCAGATGTCTCAGATGGGAGGGATTGGACTTCAAAGCTGAGACCAGATAATCACAGCTGATCTTTGACAACCTGCAGTACCTCAATCTGAATAAAGAATACAAGATGTCAATAAAATCATTGATAATCAGTCAGATATGTTCAGGTTTCAATATTCAGATCAACGTTACTACGTCCTAATCAATGAGCTGTTCTCTAAAATGAGTAGAGAGACTTTGTCCTTGTATTATTGTGGATCATCATCATGTAAGCCTTCTACACTTTCAACTAGCACTTATCTTTGAGATGACAGACTAAATTTAGGACAAGAAATTAGAAAATATGAGCAGGAGGAAATTTACATCTTTAGTGGTGGAAGTTGTGAATGAAAAGAAATTAAGTTCAGTTTGTAATTAACCAAATGAGATCTATAATAGTAACAGACATTCAGTGAACTGACCCCAGAGACTCCAGTCTACAGTCTGGACTCTCCAGAAAACCACACAGATGCTTCACTCCTGAATCCTGCAGGTTCAAGTTATAACTCAGGTCCAGATGTTTCAGATGGGAGGGGTTGGACTTCAGAGCTGAGGCCAGAGAATCACAGCTGATCTCTGACAAACTGCAGCGAATCAATCTGAATAAAGAATAAAAGTTGTGAATAAAATCATTGATAATCAATCAGATGTGTTCAGGTTTCAATGTTCAGATCAACATCACTACGTCCTAATCAATGAGCTGTTCTCTAAAATGAGTAGAGTGACTTTGTCCTTGTGTTATTGTGGATCATCATCATGTCAGTCTTCTACAGACATCATCCAAACATCAACACAACATTCAGACAACTATTCATGTCAACACAGATCAACTCTCATTACAGGATCAATATAAATCACACATGTTGGAAAACAAACTGTTCATTAGTTCATTGATTCCATGACCTTCTTCTTCCTGTATTTGATATCTCAGTAGGTTTGTGTCGTTAAAATGTTAAAGGAGAAGTTCATATTTTCAAGTCTGTCTTCAAACAACAGTCACATGTCAGATGTACATTACAGAGTTCTTATAATTCCTGCTGTCCACACTGACTGTGAAGTGTCTCTTCTAACACAACTACACTGTAAGAAATGACTTGATGAGTTTCTTCACAGACAGTATGAGCAGAAAGAATGATTACTGACTCCAATAACTCTTTAAATTTACATGTGAACACGAGACTGGTCCTAATTTGAGATCAGATTGACCACTGATGACTGATGAGACACCTGCTGATATTAAGGAACATGATGGTCCTTCATTTAAACCAACTGTTTGTGGTCCATTTTCGATCTGTCCATCCTGACAAGAGAATTGTTTAATCTGATAAAAACATTCAGTGAACTGACCTCAGAGTCTCCAGTCTACAGTTTGGACTTTCCAGTCCAACACACAGCTGCTTCACTCCTGAATCCAGCAGGTTGTTGTAGCTCAGGTCTAACTCTGTCAGATGGGAGGGGTTGGACTTCAGAGCTGAGGCCACAACTTCACAGTGACTCTCTGAGAGTCCACAGTAAGAAAATCTGTCATGACACATAAATATAAAATATGTTAATATGAATGAAGACACTTTGATATTTACTTCATGCATTTAAAGACTAAACAGTTAGACTCATCCTGTTTGACATTTTGTTCTTCACATCAGTGATTCAGCTTCTTATCTGACATGACACAATAATTCTCATCAGTTTCTCTTAAACCTGCAGACGTCTAAACTTTATTTTGTTTTAATCTGTAAATGAATGGAGAGATAAATGGAGTTACATTTAAGCTTCTTCCACACAGTCTGTCAGTGTGATCTGATCTCACATCTGACTCCACAAAGTCATCATGATTAAAATGATAAAAATGTGGAAAACATCCCTTTAAGGAACATTTAGAACAGATTATGAACAGAAAATGGACAATTAGTGTCTGATTAAATATATTAATCAACACTAATATACTGTATATATAAATAAAGGAAAGAGAAACAGAAGAAAATCTTTCTCACAGTGTTTGAAACAGCTGGAGAACATCTGTAACAAAATACAACTGACATGTAATGTTTGTAATAAACAAGTCAAACACTGTTTGATAGGGTGATAATTTTACAGCGTGAACATTTGAAGAACTAAACTAATGTAAACTGATTCATAATGTTAATCACATCTGGACTCACAGAGCCTTTCTGCAGTTCCTCACAGCTGGAATCAGTCTCCGTCGTCCCTCCAATGATTTGTTGAACTTGTTCAGGTCCAACTCATCCAGAACCTCCTCTGACATCTGCAGCATGTAGGCCAGAGCTGAGCAGTGGATCTCAGAGAGTTTCTTCTTTGATCTGTTCTCTGATTTCAGGAACTCTTGGATCTCCTGATGAACTGAGAGGTAGTTCATCTCCATCAGACAGTGGAAGATGTTGATGTTTCTGTCAGGAGAAATGTTGGACATGTTCATCTTCTTCAGGTTGTTGATGGCTCTCTGGATGATTTCTGGACTAATCTCTGTCTGACCCAGCAGACCTCTTAACAGTCTCTGGTTGGACTGCAGACAGACGCCATGGAGGAAGCGAACCAACAAGTCCAGGTGACCATTTATACTCTGCAGGGATTTCTCCATGACTCTGTTCAGGAAGACATCCAGAGTTGAGTCATTGTAGTTTTGTCCCAGGAAGTCCTCCAGCACCTCTGTCTTCCTGTTGGTGTAACAGTGGATCATGTAGACTGCAGCCAGAAACTCCTGAACGCTCAGATGAACGAAGCAGAACACCTTGACCTGGTACAGTGCTCTCTCCTCTTTAAAGATCTGTGTCAACACTCCTGAGTACACTGAGGCTGCTCTGATATCGATGCCACACTCTGTCAGATCTGATTCATAGAAGATCAGGTTTCCTTTCAGTAGCTGATCAAAAGCCAGTTTTCCCAGAGACTCAATCATCTTCCTGGTTACTGGACTCCAGTGTGGATATGTCTCGCCTCCTCCATCATACTTGACCTTCTTCACTTTGATCTGAACCACCAGGAAGTGGATGTACATATCAGTCAGGGTCTTGGGCAGCTCTCCGCTCTCTCTGGTTTTCAGCACATCCTCCAGAACTGTAGCAGTGATCCAGCAGAAGACTGGGATGTGACACATGATGTGGAGGCTTCGTGATGTCTTGATGTGGGAGATGATCCTGCTGGCCTGCTCCTCATCTCTGAATCTCTTCCTGAAGTACTCCTCCTTTTGGGGGTCAGTGAACCCTCTGACCTCTGTCACCATGTCAACACACTCAGGAGGGATCTGATTGGCTGCTGCAGGTCGTGTGGTTATCCAGAGCCGAGCAGAGGGAAGCAGTTTCCCCCTGATGAGGTTTGTCAGCAGCACATCCACTGAGGCGGACTCTGTAACATCAGTCAGGATCTCAGTGTTGTGGAAGTCCAGAGGAAGTCGACACTCATCCAGACCGTCAAAGATGAACACAACCTGGAACTCTTCAAACCTGCATATTCTTGCTTCTTTGGTTTCAGTGAAGAAGTGATGAACAAGTTCCACCAAGCTGAACTTTCTCTCTTTCAACACATTCAGCTCTCTGAAAGTGAATGGAAATGTGAACTGGATGTCCTGGTTGGCTTGGTCTTCAGCCCAGTCCAGAGTGAACTTCTGTGTTAAGAGTGTTTTCCCAATGCCAGCCACTCCCTTTGTCATCACTCTTCTGATTGGTTTATCTCTTCCAGGTGAGGCTTTAAAGATGTCTTCTGGTCTGATGGTTGTTTGTGGTCTGTGTAGTTTCATGGACGCTGTTTCAATCTGTCTGACCTCATGTTCATCATTGACCTCTGCAGTCTCTCCCTCTGTGATGTAGAGCTCTGTGTAGATCTCATTCAGAAGAGTTGAGTTTCCTGCTTTAGCAATCCCCTCAAACACACACTGGAACTTCTCCTTCAGAGTAGATTTAAATTGACGATAAGCTCCATCAGGAGTTCCTTGATGAACACACAATAGATAATTATTTAATTAAATTACACAGTAAGTATTCTAATATTTCATTCCCCTAAAGAATAGGTGTTTGGATATATTTGCGCCATCTCTTGAGACAATGTTTAATTTATTCATCAGGTTCAATGTTCAGAGAAATCCTCTTACTCCTCTGCAGATGATCAGCCAGCTCCTCCTGCTTCATTCTCCTTAGGAAGTTCAGTGTGATCTTCACAAATGCATCTCTGTTGCTCCTCCTCCACTGCTCTCCATCCTCGCCCTTCAACACCTCCTCATCCTCCCTTTGACTCTCTAAACTTTCTGGGTAATCTGGACTCAGATCTCTCTGAATCTTCTTCAGCTCGTTCTTCACAAAAGTGACAATGTTGTCCTCCAGCAGCTGGAACAGAAAACTATATGAATGACAACCAGACTGAAATCATGGAGACAAACATCAGATCCACGTTGGACAGACTGACAGTCCACTGGTCTACAAAGAGCAGCAGATGATGGAAAGTAGTTGTTGTCCATGTACAGACCTTAAATATGGAGTCCAGGTGTGTTTGATGCTGATCAACAGACTGACCACTGAGAACATTTAAACTCTGCTGCTCCACTCTGTGAATGAATCATTAACAATTAGTTCACATCATATCAGTCCACAGAGACCAACATGTAAATGTCCATGAAGTTATATCTGGATGTGAACAGGGAATCAGATGACTCCTTGTAGTCATAAAGGTTGATTATTCTTCCCGATCCCACTGAGAATCAACAGCTTTCAGCTCTTGCATCTTGATGTTTGGTCACTAACTGTATTTACATTTGATTTCTGACTCTCAGTGGAGCAGCTCCAGAGCAACTTATTTAACATGAACATGTCAAATAAATTTCTGTCAATCAAATTTCTGTCATCACTAAATTACAGTCAAAACAGGAAAACAAATATAATCCCAGTTACAGTGTACCTCTGATCATCAGGGAAAATTTGTCCTTTAAAGTCAATATTTAAAAGTTTTGACTGGTCACTCTTGAAGGACACACAGCTGGGTTCAGGTGAGTCTGGTCTCTGATGGATCCTGAAACAAAAACAGAAAATTATAATAGTCAGTGCATGTTTGTTTTACTAGTACTAGACTGGACACCATTCAATATTCAACAAGACAAAATAGAACTAATTATATATCCCAAATAAACTGCCATCCATCCAACCAATAAATTACATCAAAGATGAACCAGTAACAGGTTACCTCTGATCATCAGGGGAAACTTGTCCTCTAAAGTCAATATTTAAATGTTTTGACCGGTCACTCTTGAAGGACACACAGCTGGGTTCAGGTTCATTCCTGTGAAAAAAGAAATTAAATTAAATTAAATGCTTTTGTTTCCATTGACATCACATTAGTGCTTTAGAAAAGAACAAATATGAACAGAAAATAAAATATTCTCCAAAACACAATCACAAACAATCCCATTTAAAACCCAGACCACAATAAATCAAAACAGGTGGTGGCCGGGGTGGGAAGAGTCCTTCACAATGTTTATTTATTCTCTTGAGAGGTAACAGGCATCTACAATGTCATGGAAAGTTGTCAGAGGACAACAGATGATCCTCTGTGCTTCCTAAAGTCCAGAATGAGTCTGTTCAGGATGGAGAGACGTGGCTTTGATATGTCTCAATACTAGTCTCTCAATGTTCTTTGTAATAAAGGGAGTGAGAGCAACACGTCTGTAATCATTAATCATGATAATAAAGGAGCTAAGAGTTGATCTCTGACATGGAGAAGAGTCATGGACAGTCAGATATGTTCATCTCACCTCTGATCTTTGGTCTGGTTCTCATGTTCCCCACTCAGAGTGGTTTTAGAGGGAGGAACTCCCTCCTCTCTGTCCTCACACTGATCCATGCTGCTGGATTCACAACAGCTCACACACACTCTCTACCTTCACCTGCAGAGAAAACACAAATCATTCACCTGAACATCAACTGAAAATCATCCTGGATCGTTGCTGCTGTAAAAACATTTGCTGGTCCTATTTTTTGTTTCGTGTGTCGGTTGACAAGCTGTTCTTCTTCCATCAGTCCACTAGATGGAGTCATGAAGCTGCAGAAGTGAAGAGCAACGACACAAGCACCAACTCTGAAACTTCATCACGACTATTTTTTCTCACTAACAATACAGTTTGATTTCTGAAGAATGTAAATAAAAATCAGCTGATTATCATGTTGTTGGATCCCATTAAAAAACATCAGTGATTCAAACTTTATAATGAAATAAGAAGTGAAAATCTCCTACAAACATTACAGAGCAGGAACAAACAGAAGTTACTAAAGAGAAAATTAAAGTTCGAAATAAACCAAACTTACAGTTTATTCAAACACTCAAAAACTCAAATAAATCTAATAATTCCCTCTCCACACCTGGACACTCGAGACTATGACACTTGTTCCTGGAACGAGTCATGCTTCATCTGTTATCGAAATTAATAACAAAAAAAATAAAAAATAAAAAATAAAAAATAAAAGACCTTTGACCAGTCTGTGAATTCCAGTTAATTCTAACTAATGTTTTAATATCTATATCAACATGTATATTTATTAAAGCCCTCTGATCTCTCAGCTCTGCAGTGTGAATATAATGACACAGAAAGTCTGATCTGTTCTCCAACGTCTGTCTGAAGAGCTCAGGCCTCATTTAGTGGCTCAAACAGCAGGAGATCAACGGCTCCTCTCCACCTCCTCCACAGACTGATTCAGGAAAATCTACCTCCAGTCATCAGAAAGTGGAGCTACACAGAAACAACCACTCTATGTTCACCTGATGATCATCAACTAACTCTACAGCTGATCTTATTCACGTGACTCTGATCACAAACATCAACACAAAATGACGGATATTCAGTTTTTAACCGTTGACTCCTTTGTCACAACTTCTAACTTTCAGCTGTGACTCAGTTAAATATCGATCAGATTTCTACTGGAGCTAAGCTGCTGACATCTGATGTTAAAGAGTAAAACATTAGAAACTGCTGCTGACTTTACCTTCACACGGAGGTTAACACGGAGAAAAACATCTGCGACACAACGTTGATGAAAGTGAAAGTAAACTGAACCTGAAAGCCAGGGATGCGTTTGAGGAACCTTGTAAATCAAACACATCATTCAGAATTTAACTCAGTAATATTATTATTATTAGTAGTATTGCTATTACAATTATTCTAATGTGTGTGGTTATTAATCATTTTCCTAATTAATAATCTGGTGTATAATGAACACAATATAATTTCAAAGACAAATTCATCAACATTCTGGTGAATAAAGACTGGATCCACCTACTAATGAACTTTATTAAAATCATGGGTACAGTTTAGATTGAATGATGAACCGTCTCCTCCCAGAATAAAACAGATTTCAGTGAATATGTGTCTCCTGAAATTGGTGCTTGAAAACAGGTTTTAGTGACGGCTGCTGATGTGCTCTTTATTTAAAGACACAACTCTTACATCACCAAAACAGTCACTGGAAATAAAACGTCTGCTGACTGTAAAAAAAAACTCCACATATCACATCAAAAATAAAGCTTCTTCTTTAAGTGAAACTTCAGATGATTTTTACATCATTTCTAAGTAATCTTTCTGAACCCACAAACGTGATATGATTTTGACAAAAATAAAAAAAATTAATAAAAAACAATTAGCAATTAAATTAGCAATATTAAATGTGAGGAAGCTGAAAAATTATCTTACAAAAGTGGACTATTTTCAGCAGCGGACTAATTGACGTTTGGTCCAGCAGTGAGTAGTTTTGGACATCAGGTAGATCCCTTGTTCGTTTATTTTGTCAGTTTATTATATTATTTGTAATGCAGCTGGATTTTGTCAACGTCTCTGAAATGTTTTACGGTTTTAGGACAAACGCACATTATTGATTTCGTCCAGGAAAACAGCAAAAGAAGGGTGATACTTAAATGTCCCATTTTCCCTGAAGGCACCTTGAATGTTGTATGTCAGAGGACGCTCACGGTTCAACCCAAACACCACAAACAGTTTAAACTACTACTATAGGAATTGGGAAAAAACAACAAAAAGCAAAAACAAAAACAAAACAAAACAGAAATGAGATGCACTGTAAGACATTTGAAACTGTGAAATAGATGGAAAAGAGGAAATTGACAGTAAATAACTAAAAAGTAGGACATTCTTAACGTGTTTCCATTTTCTGTACTTTATAGTTCAGTTAAACTACATTTAATGTCACTTCCACTATATAATTGGTGATTCAGATATTTAATTAGGTGTTTATTGTTTATTAGGAAAAACAATGCAACTTAGCAGCATCTCAAATGTCATAATCTGAAGATGGTGAAGCCTTCTGTCAATTTTCTAGGTGTCAAATTTCACCTGAAGAGTAAACAGTAGATGAAGAGGATGTCCCTGTGACTTCAAAAGTAGGTTTATCAAAAATTAAGCTTTAAACAACTGTTAAATACGTGCACTAACTAATGCAGAGGAGAGCAAGGACATATTTGTAGCTCGAAAGACAAATTTAAACTTTTAATTCAATTGTAAATCAAACTCTTGTTGTGAAGTTATTAGTACGACTTAATACAGAGCATCATTAAGAACCAAAGTCACAGGAAGAGTACTACTGACTTCAACTAGCCAAACACACAAGTTAAATCACCAACGAGACTGAAATGACACATACACCACGTGAAGCTCAGTGTCTCTGCTAACATCAGTATTTCAATCAGCTTAATAACATCTGAGTCTATATATAGAGAGTGATTATTATTACTATAAAGACTGAAGAAGAATAGAGCTAAAACACTGCAGTTAATGTGTCAAATTGTAGTTCCCGACAGTGACCGCTGGAGGGCAGTGAACGCAACAGTTTTTGTGTTTGGATCGTTCTTGATAACAGCAACATCATGGGGGGTGAACACACTTCATAGACACTGTGAATATTAAAGAACAGATGTCTGAGAGTCGTGTTGATGGGAGGAGCTACTAACTGGTATAAACTAATGTCTGTCTTGAAGTAAGGACTGGAACCTATTCAGGGTCGTATTAGAGAAACCAAACCACTGATGCTGCAGCTTTTTATTAAACTCAGAGCAAAGAATTAGACAAACAGTGAGCAACAAGCAGGATCAGTAGGTCTATTAGTGTTTTTAGCTACAATTCAATTTACACATGACACCTATACATTACTGTAAAATACTGTAACATTACAACATTATTTTAAAGGTGTTAAGATGTTATGAAATACATGTAATATGATACAGAAGTAGAAGAAGAATAATGACACATAGAGTGAATCAGAAGATCCATGTATAAACTGCAGCACTCTACTTCATTTAAATATAAATGGAGGAACAAAACAAGATTAAAAACAACAGCTGATGGTCTTTAATGAAAAACTTTCCTCTTCACTCCACCTCCCAGTAACATGGTCCAGTCAGAGCTGATTCAACCTCTCTGGATCATCAGGACTCAGCTCACATACACTATATTACCAAAAGTATTCGCTCACCTGCCTTTACTCATTCTTAGTGATGCACGATATATCGGCCGCCGATATAATATCGGCCGATATGGTCATTTTTTTACACATCGGTATCGGTCAGGTGTAAAAATAGAGCCGATGTGAACAGGCCGATAATTATTCCTGTGTATTTGATGTGTGTGCAGAGCTAGTGAGCGGAGCTGAGCGGTGCGAATGTCCTGCTCCTCGCTCAGGTGGCTGTTCAGTCGGCCGCTCCTCCGCTCAAATTCACGTCAGGCCGCTCCGCTCAATTTCGCTCCCCGCTCCACCTAAAAGTCCTCCCCCGCTGCAGCGAAATCGCTCCACGCTCGCTCCAATTTAAAAGAGGGAGAAATAACCCTATCAGTTTCCTTTCTAAAATATTTCACGAACTCCATCTTGCCATGGCAATTTTTTTGAAAATGAACGGTTTTGGTTTTATTAGGAAGAAATGAATTCTGGGTGGATTTGGGCACGCGTCAGGCTGGTGGTGTGAGCGGTATCGGAGCGGAACAGAGCGCCCGCTCCGGCCTCTAAATTAACAAGCGCTCCGCGCTCCACCAAAATTCCATCCGCTCCGCCCCTCGCTCGCTCGCGCTCCGCTCACTAGCTCTGATAGCAGTAGCTTTCTTCCGCTGCTTAGCATTAGCTAGTTTTTCATATTCTTTGTAGGCTTCGGGATGCTTGTTTTTTAAGTGGGTGATCAAATTGGTTGTGTTGAACGATTTGACACGAGCTCCCCCTCGCATCACCCGGCCTTCACAGTCATTACATACAGCATAGCGAGGAGTCATTACATACAGCATAGGATCCTCTTCAAAGACTTTGAAAAATGACCAAACAGACGACATCTCTGCTCAACTAAAGATTTTTCAATGTTTACAGAAAACAGTATCAGTCATTTTATTTTGCTAAGTGGCTTTGGCCATTTTTTAGGCCTACTACTGTACCTTAAATATTTTTCAATGTTATCAGAATACAGTATCAGTCATTTCTGAAAATAAAATGCAAAAGTAAAAGAAAAAAAATGTGTTTCATATATATATATATATATCGACATCGGTAAATATCGGTATCGGCCATAACAGCAATATTAACATCGGTTATCGGTATCGGCCAGAATTTTTACATCGGTGCATCACTACTCATTCTATGAACTGAAGTGCCATCCCATTCCTAACTCATAGAATCCAATATGATGTCGGTCCACCTTTTGCAGCTATTACAGCTTCAACTCTTCTGGGAAGACTGTCCACAAGGTTGAGGAGAGTGTTTATAGGAATTTTTGACCATTCTTCCAAAAGCGCATTGGTGAGGTCACACACTGATGTTGGTCGAGAAGGCCTGGCTCTCAGTCTCCGCTCTAATTCATCCCAAAGGTGTTCTATCGGGTTCAGGTCAGGACTCTGTGCAGGCCAGTCAAGTTCATCCACACCAGACTCTGTCATCCACGTCTTTATGGACCTTGCTTTGTGCACTGGTGCACAGTCATGTTGGAAGAGGAAGGGGCCCGCTCCAAACTGTTCCCACAAGGTTGGGAGCATGGAATTGTCCAAAATGTTTTGGTATCCTGAAGCATTCAATGTTCCTTTCACTGGAACTAAGGGGCCAAGCCCAGCTCCTGAAAAACAACCCCATACCATAATTCCTCCTCCACCAAATTTCACAGTTGGCACAATGCAATCTGAAATGTACCGTTCTCCTGGCAACCTCCAAACCCAGACTCGTCCATCAGATTGCCAGATGGTAAAGCGTGATTCATCACTCCAGAGAACGCGTCTCCACTGCTCTAGAGGCCAGTGGCGGCGTGCTTTACACCATTGCATCCGACGACTTGCATTGCACTTGGTGATGTGTGGCTTGGCTGCAGCTGCTCGGCCATGGAAACCCATTCCATGAAGCTCTCTGCGTACTGTACTTGGGCTAATCTGAAGGTCACATGAAGTTTGTAGCTCTGTAGCAATTGACTTTGGAGAAAGTCGGCGACCTCTTTGCACTATGCGCTTCAGCATCCGCTGACCCCTCTCCGTCACTTTACGTGGCCTACCACTTCGTGGCTGAGTTGCTGTTTTTCCCAAACGCTTCCATTTTGTTATAATAGAGCTGACAGTTGACTGTGGAATATTTAGGAGCGAGGAAATTTCACGACTGGATTTGTTGCACAAGTGGCATCCTATGACAGTTCCACGCTGGAATTCACTGAGCTCCTGAGAGCGGCCCATTCTTTTTACAAATGTCTTGTTTCACAGTCTGCATGCCTGAGTGCTTGAATTTATACACCTGGGGCCAGGCCAAGTGATTAGAACACCTGATTCTGATCACTTGAATGGGTGAGCGAATACTTTTGGTAATATAGTGTACGATGACTCCCACCTATAAAGAAGAAGAAGAAACAACAGAGGAGATGATTTAGTGTTTCTCCTCTTCATCAGGTGTCAGTCAGTGATGCAGCACAAACGACTCAAACGACGACCTTCAGTTTGACTTAATCAGTTAATCATTGTCCTCCTGCCAATAGAGAAGGCCTACTTTACAAAACAACCAGTTTTAGACGTTTCAAGTCATAAGGACACCTTGATAAAGTCGTTCTCATCAGAGAGGAGGAATAATCTTTCCTCTAAAAGGTTGAGGGGCGCACATTAAATCTGGAAATACCTTGAGAGTTTTCTCCCCGGCTGAAAAATGTGGTGGAAATGTTGTCTTGTTCTTGGCAAGCTCTTGAAACTAGCTGGTCCGGACTGATGTTTGGATTAGTGCGACAGAAAGGGTGACAAACGGTGATTTATGGGGAAACGGACGGAGCAGGAGCAGAGGTTTTTGTCCTAGGAGTATGGGCATGGCATAAAACAAGGATGCATTAAAACGTGACACAGCAATAAATGTTCGCAGAAAACGTTTCCTGGTTAAGTTGCGTAATACTGGCAGCAGCAGTGTTTCTCAAGCCACAGCCAAGGAACCGCTAACATGTGTCCTGTCACTTTAACGCAGCAATTTTAACCAACTCTTATGTCGCATTTCACGTCTTTTTCGTCAACCTTACATCCAACGTTATCTCCCCGCTTCCTGTCCTCTGATTTTTATGAGTAATGTGTCAGAAATATCGCCGAAAAACGACAACAACAAACTAAGCTTTCACAACTTGTCGCTAGCAGCATAAACACTGACAGAGCCAACGGCTGCCGTTAGCTCTCTAAAGCCGACAAAGGCGTCGTAAGCTTCGTACTTTGAATTAAAATCCACCGTAATGAACCAATACTCACCGGCTCGGCTGCGTGTTGTGGTAAAATATCCGTTTATTGACCAAAAAGACAACTATTGTGAGGAGTGTGTCCTCAAGCTGCCGCACTGTTTCGCTCAGTGTCTCTTCTCTTTGGATGGAGCCGCAGTAACGACAGCCGCTGGCCACGCCCCCTGCGTAATGCGTAGAGTGCGTAATTACGTACGCCTGTCTTCTTCTTCTTCTTCTTCTGTAATGTTTATTGGCAGTTTGCATACTTAGTGCACTACCGCCATCTTCCGGGCTGAGGAGTGACCCAATGGGATGCTATTTATACCCTATTTAAACAAATAAAAGAAATAAAAAAAAAAAAAATAATAAAAAAATAATAATAATAATAATAATTTAAATTCTACTTGCTAGTTGGGTTTCTTTAAGGAAAGCTATAACAGCCCTAACTGTGGACTGTGTGCAAGCTGTACTCAACAAGTTTCCTATTGTTAGATCTTTCTTTACAACTCTCTTCATCTTTTCCCTCTCTCTGGAATATTGTGTGCAGTCTAGCAGTATGTGTTTTACGTTTTCTATTTCTCCACAGTGTGTGCATACTCCAGTCTGGTGTTTCCCTATAATATGTAATCCACTGTTTAAACTTGTGTGTCCCATCCTCAATCTGTTTAACCATGTTTCCTCCTGCCTTTCCAATCCACTGATTTTACTAGCTGTTACCTCCTTGTGTATGTTATACAGGTGTCTGCCTTTTCCCTCCTTATCCCATCTCTCTTGCCACATTCTGTTGATTTTGTCCTTAATAATACTTTTCATTTCTGACCTGCTTAATGCAACATCCAGCTCAACCAGTTCTGAAGTAACAGCTTCCTTTGCCAGTTTATCTGCCTTCTCGTTCCCCTCCACTCCCCTGTGTGCAGGGACCCATAAAAAACCTATGCTTTTTCTCTGTTGGTTTATTTTAAAAATGAGTTGATTCATTTCATGTAGTAGACCCTGTCTACATGTAGACTTTCCACTCTGAATGCATGCAAGTGAGGACATTGAGTCTGAACAAATTACCGCCTTATTGGGTTTTACTTCTTCCACCCATTGTAGAGCCAGAATTATTGCTAACATCTCTGCTGTAAAAATGGCCAGATGGTCTGTTGTCCTTTTTTTAATATTAACATTGTATTTTGAAATGTGGACTGCAACCCCTGTTTTCCCAACCTGATCTTTTGATGCGTCTGTGAAAATCTGAACTGCGTCATCATACATTATATCTATATATTGCTGAACGTTTTGATATACTCCTGACTTCATTATGTTCTTAGCCTCCAGATCTACCCTAGGAGAGCAAAACATCCAGGGTGGAATAGTTGGTCTACTGACAGTTTTGCAACACTCAATGGTGTCAATTTCCATCTCCTTAGCCTGCCTATTCCCATGCCACCCAAAGCTGCGTGATGGTCGCCCATACTCCCAGCAGTCTAATAGCACCTGCTTTGTGGGGTGTGTTTCTTCATGACCCTGGAGATTAACCCAGTAAAACATAGATAATTTTAATCGTCTGAGGTCTAAAGGCATTTCTCCTACTTCCACTTGTAATGATGGAACTGGTGTTGTCCTAAACGCACCACAACATATGCGAAGTGCCTTGGCCTGTACTCTATCTAGTTCTTGCATTGATGTTTTAACTGTTGAACTATAAACTATGCTTCCATAGTCAAAAACAGAGCGAACCAGTGCAGTATAAATCCTTTTTAGGGACAGGCCTGATGCTCCCCAGCTAAACCCTGCTAAACACTTCAGTATATTTATACCTTTTTTGCACTTATCAATCATTTTCTGAATGTGTGTTTTAAAATTCAGCTTAACGTCAAACCATACCCCCAAATATCTTATACTATCAACTTGCTTAATTTGCTGCCCATATAGTTTGAGATCAAGAGTAGGGTTTGTTCTTTTTTTGGAAAAACATATAAATTGTGTTTTCTCAATAGATAGATGAAAGCCCCACTCATGTGACCACTTTTCGACCTTAACAATTGCTGATTGCATTTTAACCTTCAAATTGTCAGTATTCCTACCTCTTACCCACAATGCCCCATCATCAGCATATAATGCTCTACCCATCCTCTGATCTATTCCATTAAAAATGTCATTAATCATTATATTAAAAAGGATTGGGCTACATACACTTCCTTGTGGAGTACCATTCTCTATTGGATATACACTTGAAAACTCCATCCCTACTCTTACCTCTATAGTTCTGTTATTCAGAAAGTCTTGAATCCAGTTGAACATCCTGCCACCTATGCCCATCTTATTTAACTTAATTAAAAGCCCTTCCTTCCACAACATGTCATATGCTTTTTCAATATCAAATAATATAGCCAAAACAGATTCTTTACATACTTGGGCTTTCCTGACTTCATTTTCTAGACAAATAATTGGGTCCATTGTTGTGCGGCCATTACGAAATCCACTCTGGTGAGGGGAGAGCAATCCTCTTTTTTCAATTACATATCCTAGTCTTATAGTAATCATTTTCTCCATAATTTTGCATAAGTTGGATGTAAGAGCTATTGGTCTATAGCTCTTAACCTCTGTTTTATCCTTACCTGGCTTACCTATAGGGATAACCACAGAATGTTTCCACATTCTAGGCAACTTCCCTTGCTCCCATATCTTATTATACAGTCTTAAAACTACACTCTTAGCCATATCAGATAGCTGCTCTATCATTTTATAACACACATCATCTTTCCCTGGTGAAGTACTCTTAGCACCTATTAAAGCTCTTTTCAGTTCAAATAATGAAAAATGTGTATCAATTGCACAGTCACTCGTAACTTTCCTCCCCAGTATGCCTCTGTTTTCCTCAATCACCTTTGTTCTCCACACTAACTCCTCACTTGATAGGTTCTGTGTGCTATGTACCTTAACAAAGGCCCTAGCCAGTACCTCTGCCTTTTCTGCATTAGTTACTGCTTCAGTGTCATTTCCTTTTATCACAGGTAAAGAGAAGTCCCTTCTAATTCCTCCCATTTTTCTTATCATTCCCCATACCTTACTAACCTTGATTTCTGACCCAATATTGCTGCAAAAGTCTCTCCAGTATTTCCTTTTAGCCTCACAAATTACTCTTTTGGCTTTGGCCTGTGCTTTTTTATACTCAATTAAATTATTGAATGTGTGATTTGATTTAATTACTTTAAATGCCTTGTTCCTTACCTTAACTGCTTCTTTACACCCCTCTGACCACCATGGAACCATTTTCTTTTTCCTCACCCCGGAAGATTTACCTATAGTCTCCTCTGCAGATTCATACAGTATGCCAGTAATCATAGAGTTCAACTCTTCAACATCATCACCTCGGTGTGACATAATCCCCGTCAGCTTCTCACTTGCTACCATACTATAAAGTCCCCAGTTGGCCTCTTTCATTTTCCATCTTGGGAACCAGTTATCTTCTAACTGAACACTTTGATCTCTCATCTTTGTCCATATAAGGTAGTGATCGCTTCCTAAACTATTTTCATTAAAAACTTCCCATTGGCTTCTCCCTGCTATTTGTTCTGACACTATAGTCAGATCGATAGCTGACTCTGTTCCTCTGCCTACATCAAATCTTGTACCTCTCCCATCATTCAAACAAACTAGATGGTGCTCATCCATGTACTCCTCAATAGTACTCCCATTTTCATCTGTTCTAGTACTGCCCCATAGTGAGCTGTGTGCATTAAAATCTCCACATATTATTACTTTACCATTTCCCCCTTCCCATATATCTTCTAGCATAACTTTTGTTAACTTTTGACAGGGGTTATAAAAATTAGCTATTTTGATTCTAGTTCTGTTAACCCATACTTCAATGATGATCACTTCAGTCTGTGCATCAATGTTTATAGCCCTAAAGTGAATACCTTGTTGGATGAATGTAGCCACTCCACCCCCTGTTACAGGACTTCTATCTTTGCGCACAGCCGTATACCCATGAATTATAAAATCAAGAGAGGGTTTTAACCAAGTTTCCTGAATACAGATGATATTAGGTTTTACAGATTGTTCTTCAATAAAGCATTTTAACTCTTGTCCGTTAGCAATTAAACTCCTGGCATTCCATTGCAAAATGGATATACCCATCAGAATCCACCACCACATGATGACTGACCTTCTGCTACCTCTGCTCTAAGCATTTCATTAATAGAATCGGTTGTTAGTCCCTCTTCACCTAAGTACTTCTCTGCTGCTTTTATTATTATTTTAATTCTTGCTGTTCTGCTGTCTGTTTGTGCTGTACAGTTAATGACTTCCACCATAAATGCAATAAATGTCTTCTTTTCTACAATCAGAGTATTCTCATTTACTCTACAGCATTTATGAACAACGTTTTGGGCTGGATTTTGGATCGCAGGTACCATTCCTACCCTTGGGCCTACATTATTCCTTGTTTTCACATCGACTTTTTTGATTGCTTCAGCATATGTAATATTCTCTTTCACGCTCACATTTTGGACTTGAACTGCTCTTTTGTGTGCTTCACATCCCTTATACGCAGCGCTGTGCTCTCCCCCACAATTACAACATTTAATTTTCGTCCCTTCAGTACATTTACCATATTCATGGTCCCCTCCACACTTAGCACAACGGGCCTTAGCTCTACATGCTACAGCAATATGACCAAAACGCTGGCATTTAAAACATCTTGTCGGTGGGGGAATGTATGGTCTCACTTCATAGCTCACATACCCAATTCTAACCCGTTCAGGTAGTTTGTCCTCATCTAAGGTTATCATAACAGACAAACTCGGTCCTTTAACTCCGTTTCTAGTGTATGGCAGTCGTTTAACTTTATTTACACGAACTCCACTTATGTTTACTCTAATTTCCTCTTCGGTCACGTCAGTCGATACTCCAGATATAACACCCATAACTCTCCCTCTTTCTTCCCACATTTGCGGTTTCACAGCCTTCCCCAGCAGTGTTTTACACATCATTAGTCCTTGCTGTTGATCTCTATCCGTACAAACAATTAGCAAGTTTCCATCTCTTAAAGTTTTGACTGTACGTACCTCACCTACTAGCTTGTACACAGCTTCGCTGACCTTTAAAGGATTTAATGTACACGGTGTTTGAAATCGAATTATAACTTTAATGTCATTTTCTTTAATCTCGCCTCCTCTGTTTCCAATGGCTTTCCTTTTCTTGCTCCCTTGTCTCACCTCCTGCCAAACTCCCTCGTTTGAATTCGCTCCACTGGAGTCTAATGAATCTTCAATACCTTCCAGCTCCTCTAGATCGTTCTCACATTCACTTCCTGCATGCATGTCACTTCCTGACCATCCCGGATCACTCCTCAGCCCTCCTGGCTTTCGCAACGGATCTGGGCCGTGCTTCACCATTCCCCTCGCTCCTAGCTCTCTCTCCGCCATCTTCGACCTAACCTCACGTACGCCTGTGAACGTTACGTACGCTTTTCTAAACAATGTTTTTTTCTTTTTTTTATTTACCTCTAACTCACCAATTTTTTTCAACTAACATTTAAATCAACACTTAAATACATCAACTGCTGAATCTGTTTTATTTTTTTATTTTTATTCAAGTTATTTTTGTACTTAGTCCATTGTGCTAATACACACAAACCAAACCAAATTTGTGAAATCATTTACCTTAACAAAAATAGAGTATGACGGCTTTTATATTTACAATTAATGTAATAAAAGAAAACTGATCAACATACCTGCACCTTTTTTTGCATAGTAACACATGCTCATAACATGCTCAAAAAACACTGCCCAAAAAAATATGCCAGGCTCCATTCTCGTTTTAACACGTCCTTAATTATTTATTTTATTATAAATTACGAATAAAGGCATAATTAAACATGATGAAACAATAATTGTTTCGTCTCCTCCATTTTAGTTACTTAATTTGCACAAGTGTTACAATGTTTTGCTAATTTATTTACTTAAATCAAACAAACTTGTCAAATTTAACTTAATTCACATTCAGTTATTGCATTCAGTATCAGGGCTATTAATTTTACAACAAGTGATTGTTATAAAATTGTGCATCCACAACATCGGTGTACTCTGTAAGTCTTATAAAACACATAGAAATTGCAGAAATATGCCAGTCTTTCCATACCATTCTCATTTCCACTTGTCCTCCAGTGTCCTTGTCCTTTTGACTTTCAGCACATTATACTTCCACTGCATTACATGTAATCTGACATCTATAACTACATTTCACACTTTACTTGCGACTTTACTTTTTCCTGACTATATTCAGTGAAGGACTAGTATTTTCATTGTTTCCTGACACACAGTAAAACAAACATACACAGAAAAAAAACTCACCTAACATTCTCCATGTAGAAGAACTATTTAAGCTGATGTGCTAAATGTAAAAAAATACACTTATACTGTTATTTAATAGCAATTAATAACATTGGATACTGGTGGTTAATTGGCGCCATCTAAAGGTGAAAATGATAACTGCAAAAAAATGTTTTTAATGTGTGAATAATTCGAGAGGAACTGGACTTTATTTGTTGGTGCTATTAGAATAGATTGATTGCAGTTCTGTTGATGATGTTAAATGGAAAAACATCTGGATGATGCTCTCCTCTTCACTCCACCTCCCAGTAAAATGGTCCAGTCAGAGTCTCTCTACACACAAGCTGCTGCTGATTCAACCTCTCTGGATCATCAGGACTCAGCTCATCCTCTCTCAGCACACATACCGTCCTGTTTACCTTTACTTCCACCTACACACAGAAGAAACAACAGAGGAGATGATTTAGTGTTCAGAGCAGCTGTGGTGCTCAGCAAGCTTCCTTTCAACTCTCATGTTAACGTGTTGGAGCTGGAAGCTCACAGACCTGCAGAGACTTTTAGCATCAAGTCCACAGGTTTCCAGGAAACACTTTTGATACTGTGTCTAGTACAATACTACTGAAAGACATATGGACTGACTCCAACCCTCCACTCACATCAGAGTCTCCAGTCTACAGTCTGGACTCTTCTCAAGATCAAGCAGCTGCTTCACATCTGAATCCTTCAGGTTGTTGTAACTCAGGTCCAGATGTTTCAGATAGGAGGGGTTGGACTTCAGAGCTGAGACCAGAGAATAACAGCTGATCTTTGACAAATTACACCAACTCAATCTGAGTGAAGAATAAAAGATGTTAATAAAATCACTGATAATCAATCAGATGTGTTCAGGTTTTAATGTTCAGGTCAACATTACTACGTCCTAATCAATGAACTGTTCTGTAAAATGAGTAGAGAGACTTTGTCCTTGTGTTATTGTCATGTCAGCCATCTACACTTTCAACTAACACTCATCTTTAAATTGGCAGACTAAATTTAGGACAAGAAAAGAGAAAATATGAGCAGGAGGAAATTTACATCTTTATAGGTGGAAGTTCTGTATGAACATAAATTAAGTTCAGTTTGTAATTAAACAAATCACATCCACAATAGTAACAGACATCCAGTGAACTGACCCCAGAGTCTCCAGTCTACAGTCTGGACTCTCCAGAAAACCACACAGCTGCTTCACTCCTGAATCCTTCACGTTGTTGTTATTCAGGTCCAGATGTTTCAGATGGGAGGGGTGGGCCTTCAAAGCTGAGACCAGGAAATCACAGCTGATCTCTGACAAAGTGCAGCCCTTCAATCTGAATAAAGAATAAAAGATGTTAATAAAATCATTGATAATCAATCAGATGTGTTCAGGTTTTAATATTCAGATCAACATTACTACGTCCTAAACAATGAGCTGTTCTCTAAAATGAGTAGAGTGACTTTGTCCTTGTGTTAATGTGGATCATCATTATGTCAGCCTTCTCCAGGCATCATCCAAACATCAACACAACATTCAGACACAACAGTCACATGTCAGATGTACATTACAGAGTTCTTATAATTCCTTCTGTCCACACTGACTGTGAAGTGGTCTCTTCCTAACACAACTACACTGTAAGAAATGACTTGATGAGTTTCTTCACAGACAGTATGAACAGAAAGAATGATTACTGACTCCAGTAACTCTTTAAATGTACATGTGAACACTAGACTGGTCCTGATTTGAGATCAGACCAATCACAGATGACTGAGGAGACACCTGCTGATATTAAGGAACATGATGCTCTTTCATTTAAACCAACTGTTTGTGGTCCATTTTCTATCTGTCAATCCTGACAAGACAACTGTTTAAACTGATAAAAACATTCAGTGAACTGACCTCAGAGTCTCCAGTCTACAGTCTGGACTCTCCAGTCCAACACACAGCTGCTTCACTCCTGAATCCTTCAAGTAGTTGTTGTAGCTCAGGTCCAACTCTGTCAGATGGGAGGGGTTGGATTTCAGAGCTGAGGCCACAACTTCACAGTGACTCTCTGAGAGTCCAGAGCCAGAAAATCTGTCATGACATATAAAATATGTTAATATGAATGAAGACACTTTATTATTTACTTTGTGCATTTGAAAACTAAACAGTTGGACTCATCCTGTTTGACATTTTGTTCTTCACATCAGTGATTCAGCTTCTTATCTGACATGACACAATAATTCTCATCAGTTTCTCTTAAACTTGCAGACTTCTAAACTTTGTTTTGTTTTAATCTTAATGGAGATAAATGGAGTTACATTTAGTCTTCTTCCACAGTCTGTCAGTGTGATCTGAACTCATGTCTGACTCCACAGAGTCATGATTAAAATTATAAAAATGTGGAAAACATCCCTTTAATATGGTGGTTGAGTGAGCTCAATGCACTGCAACTTAAGAAAACACGTGCAAATAGACTCACAACACCAGCAAACACAAAATGTGCTTCAAACACAAAAACTCACACCACCAGCAAACTCAAAAACGCTCTACAAATATAGAAATGTGCTGGAAGTGCAGAAACTCAAGAACTCACACAACGGAAATGTTCACTGAGGACCCTAAAAAGTGACGGACCTTGTTTTCTCAAATCCATGGATTGCTCAAAACAAACCCATCTGCTAGCAGCTGGCTAACTTGCTCCTGGTATGATGCTACTAGTACCACGTCACGTTAGTTGAGGTAAATTAATATAAGCTATACCACACTCTACATGATAATTTGTTTGAAATTCGTTTAACGTTTTAAAAAAATGGTATTGTCGTAACTTGTGTTCAATTTAAACTGTTACATAGCTTTGGCTCGCTCATGTCCAGCTGTGATACCTCCTCCATGTCTGCCACACTGTATGTACCGTTACCTGCTTCAGCAATAGATGCTGGTACTATGTTATCTTAATTCAACAAATTATATTTGAAAAATGTCACCTATATTTTCTTTTATCCCACAGATGTGACAGAATAGTATTGCCGTTATATTTTTCATTACTGTAAGTATTTATACTTTTATTTTCCTCCATAGTTACCGTGTGGATCATTGGTGACATGTTTGTCCAGCGTGGGGCCTAGAGAGCTACAGAGACCTTCAGAAGAAACCTCTGCAAGCTGGACGTATGTGTCTGATGTTTGGCTGGTGTGAACTTTGATGGAAAACCTTTCACCTCTTCTTTTCATACTCCCTGTTAGGAAGAGCAGCGCTGAAAATCCTCATCCTCTGAGGTGGCAGTGACATGTGAGAGTTCAGTCAAATCGAGCTGGTCACCTTGACGAAGGCGGACATGCACCCACTTAGACCTCTGCTCTTCCTCATTCCTATAACACCACCCTTAAGCCCACTGCGACTTGTACAAACCTTGTTTGACTACCTGTTTATTTTTACATTTTATAGTCTGAAATACAGTCACCATTTTGTGTCTAATGTCTTGTATTCAAGTTCTGTTACAGTCAGTAAATTATAGGTCACATTTCAATAAATTATCTTTGTATTTACACTCCTCAGGTCTTTTGTGCTGACGGTAAATGCTACATTTTACATTAAAATATCACTGTCAAATGAAAGTACAAACCAATCATAATAATTGATCACTTATCATAATAATTTATTTATTAATAACAAAAGTGATTACTGCTAATAAAGCAATAGCTTAAGAATTTATGGCATAATCTTACATTTAGAAAAACATCAATACTAAAGTTGACACATCCGGGCTGTAATAAGGAATCAGTGATGAAGTGATGACTTCAGAAGTCCTGTTAGTCCAGCTTCATCTTCATCTCATGCTGAACGTCACAGCAGCCTGACGAGATCACTTCACTCAAACAGACATGTAAAATAATGTGTTATACTTAAAGGAGAGCTACCGTTTTTTAAAACCTGGACCTTACTTCTGGCATAAAATACGATCGTTTACTTGCCCCTATAACTTTGGTGTCATTTGTAGTTATTCGGGAGATATTTAGATAGATTTAGATATCCATATAGTGGGAGTGACTGGGGCACCGAAGTGCAGCCTCTTAATAACGCATTATCTGCCGCGAAACTCGTTAATTTCACCAATATTTTGTTATGATACACTAGTGCTAGTGCTAACCCCAGGGTTTGGCTGGGTCTTCCAGTTGAATTTCGGGACACGAAAAAAAGTCTCTACCACAGCCCGGTTTATCATAGAACGGAAATCCTCCAGAGCTGTGATACAGACATTTCTGGAGACGTCCAGACGAGTATCTCCTGGCCTCAAATCCACTCTGAGCAACAGAGGCATTCCTCCTCTGTTGTCATAGACGAACACTGTCCACAAGAACACCACCAGTTACTATCTATTCGCGGACGTGCAGCGGTTTGTTGTTCTTTAGCCAGCTGTTCCTCTCTCTGCCTCAGCATCCTCCTTTCAACGAGCTCCTCATCCGTATACTCTGGCTCAAAATGGTAAGGACGTCCATCATAAACAAAGTCGTCGTCCACAACCTCAGAATCGGAAAAATATTCAGCCATGTTGCAAAAAACAAGGAGCAGCAAATTACAGGTAAACAAGCTAACCATCGCGCTCATGTCAGAGGTTAGTAGGTCAATCTACAGACCCTGGATGATGATAACAGGTAACTCCGGACTCAACGGGGAATAGCAGTGTATCATAACAAAATACTGGTGAAATGAACGAGTTTCGAGCTATGAACGAGCTATGCTGGAAGGCTATCCTAAGGCTAATTCAATAGCTGGCTAATTATCTAATTAACTTCTGCTAACAGGCAAGCTATGTTGGGCACAGACACTTAACATATAAATGATCCTCGAAATTCACTAACCGAATAAAGTGATGGACACATTTCTGGGATGTTGTGGTGGGATTTGCAGCAAAGCAGCCAGGTATCATTTGCATTTAAAATTATCAAAATGGACCAAAATCGCAAACACTGCAGAGAAGAAGTCATTAACTCGTAATTAACGCTGATCCTCGTGAGGATCAGCGTTTGAGCAAACAAGGTCCATCGCTTTTTTGGAGTCCTCTGGAAACATTTCCGTTGTGTGAATTTGCAGCACATTTCTGTACTTGTAGCGCATTTTTGAGTTTGCTGGTGTTGTAAGTCTATTTGCATGTGTTTTCAGAAGTTGCACTGCATTGAGCTTTAAGGCACATTTAGAACAGATTAAAAACAGACAATTAATGTCTAATTACTTATATTAATCAACAGACAGCTTTAATATACTGTATATATAAATAAAGGAATATAAACAGAAGGAAATTTACATTCTCACAGTGTTTGAAACAGCTGGAAAAACAAATTAAACACTGTTTGATAGGGTGATAATTTTATAGTGTGAACATTTAAAGAACTAAACTAACGTAAACTGATTTATAATGTTAATCACATCTGGACTCACAGAGCCTTTCTGCAGTTCCTCACAGCTGGAATTAGTCTCCGTCGTCCCTCCAATGATGTCTTGAACTTGTCCATGTCCAACTCATCCAGAACATTCTCTGACATCTGCAGCATGTAGGCCAGAGCTGAGCAGTGGATCTCAGAGAGTTTTTTCTCTGATCTGTTCTCTGACTTCAGGAACTCTTGGATCTCCTGATGAACTGAGAGGTCGTTCATCTCCATCAGACAGTGGAAGATGTTGATGCTTCTGTCAGGAGAAATGTTGTCCATGTTCATGTTCTTCAGGTTGTTGATGGCTTGATGGATGATTTTTGGACTGATCTCTGTCTGACCCAGCAGACCTCTTAACAGTCTCTGGTTGGACTGCAGACAGACGCCATGAAGGAAGCGAACCAACAGGTCCAGGTGACCATTTATACTCTGCAGGGATTTCTCCATGACTCTCTTCAGAAAGACATCCAGAGTTGAGTTATTGTAGTTTTGTCCCAGGAAGTCCTTCAGCACCTCTGTCTTCCTGTTGGTGTAACAGTGGATCATGTAGACTGCAGCCAGAAACTCCTGAATGCTCAGATGGACGAAGCAGAACACCTTGTCCTGGTACAGTCCTCTCTCCTCTTTAAAGATCTGTGTCAACACTACTGAGTACACTGAGGCTGCTCTGATATCGATGCCACACTCTGTCAGGTCTGATTCATAGAAGATCAGGTTTCCTTTCAGCAGCTGATCAAAAGCCAGTTTTCCCAGAGACTCAATCATCTTCCTGGTCTCTGGACTCCAGTGTGGATCTGTCTCAGATCCCCCATCATACTTGACCTTCTTCACTTTGGTTTGAACCACCAGGAAGTGGATGTATATCTCAGTCAGGGTCTTGGGCAGCTCTCCTCTCTCTCTGGTTTTCAACACATCCTCCAGAACTGTAGCAGAGATCCAGCAGAAGACTGGGATGTGACACATGATGTGGAGGCTTCGTGATGTCTTGATGTGGGAGATGATCCTGCTGGCCTGCTCCTCATCTCTGAATCTCTTCTTGAAGTACTCCTCCTTCTGGGGGTCAGTGAACCCTCTGACCTCTGTCACCATGTCAACACACTCAGGAGGGATCTGACTGGCTGCTGCAGGTTGTGTGGTTATCCAGAGGTGAGCAGAAGGAAGCAGTTTCCCCCTGATGAGGTTTGTCAGCAGCACATCCACTGAGGTGGACTCTGTAACATCAGTCAGGATCTCAGTGTTGTGGAAGTCCAGAGGAAGTCGACACTCATCCAGACCGTCAAAGATGAACACAACCTGGAACTCTTCAAAGCTGCAGATTAATGCTTCTTTTGTTTCAGTAAAGAAGTGATGAACAAGTTCCACCAAGCTGAACTTTCTCTCTTTCAACACATTCAGCTCTCTGAAAGTGAATGGAAATGTGAACTGGATGTCCTGGTTGGCTTTGTCTTCAGCCCAGTCCAGAGTGAACTTCTGTGTTAAGACTGTTTTCCCAATGCCAGCCACTCCCTTTGTCATCACTCTTCTGATTGGTTTATCTCTTCCAGGTGAGGCTTTAAAGATGTCTCCTGGTCTGATGGTTGTTTCTGGTCTGTCTAGTTTCCTGGATGCTGTTTGAATCTGTCTGACCTCATGTTCATCATTGACCTCTGCGGTCTCTCCCTCTGTGATGTAGAGCTCTGTGTAGATCTCATTCAGAAGAGCTGAGTTTCCTGCTTTAGCAATCCCCTCAAACACACACTGGAACTTCTCCTTCAGAGTAGATTTAAGTTCACGTTGACAAACTGCAGCAAAATGTTCTGAAGAAACAACCAAAAAATAAAAATATATGACTAAATTACACAGGGAATATTCTAATATTTCATTACCCTAAAGAATAAGTGTTTGAATATATCTTGCGCCATCTCTTTCAATGTTCAGAGAAATCCTCTTACTGCTCTGCAGACAATCAGCCAGCTCCTCTTGCTTCATTCTCCTCAGGACGTTCAGTATGATCTTCACAAATGCATCTCTGCTGCTCCTCCCCTGCTCTTCATCCTCACCCTCCAACACCTCCTCATCCTCCCTCTGACTCTCTAAGCATTCTGGGTAATCTGGACTCAGAACCCTCTGAATCTTCTTCAGCTCGTTCTTCACAAAAGTGACAATGTTGTCCTCCAGCAGCTGGAACAGAAAACTATATGAATGACAACCAGACTGAAATCATGGAGACAAACATCAGATCCATGTTGGACGGACTAACAGTCCACTGGTCTACAAAGAGCAGCATGGAGATGATGGAAAATAGTTGTTGTCCATGTACAGACCTTAAATATGGAGTCCAGGTGTGTTTGATGCTGATCAACAGACTGAACACTGAGAACATTTAAACTCTGCTGCTCCACTCTGTGAATGAATCATCAACAATTAGTTCACATCATATCAGTCCACAGAGACCAACATGTAAATGTCCATGAAGTGATATCTGGATGTGAACAGTGAATCAGATGACTCCTTGTAGTCATAAAGGTTGATTATTCTTTCTGATCCCACTGAGAATCAACAGCTTTCAGCTCTTAGCTTCTTGATGCTTGGCCACTAACTGTATTTACATCTGATTTCTGACCAACATCATTTCTGACATAACTCCTGGTTCTATTTGTCTCTTAAATGAATATTGTTAATGTTGATCTTATAACAGAGTCAGTCAGGTTCAGGTTATGGTGTCTTGTTTTTTTCACTTTCTCCTGAGATAAACATAGGATAGACTCTGCACTGGAACACACTGATATCATGTCTATACTGATGCAGACACATGTAATAATTCATCTCCACAGTCAGCTCCTGGTTTCTTCATTCATTAAAACACATTTCTTCTTTAATGCTTCTGTTGTTCTTTTCATTTGATGGAGACTCTCAGTGGAGTAGCTCCAGGAGCAACTTTAGTAATAATATGATATCTTCCTCTAACACTGACATTCTTGTTTGATGATAAAGTTTAAATGAATCAAACTCCCAGCTATTTGTTATTTTCTGTGTGTGACAACAGGAACAGAAAATATAACAGTCTCATGTATGTCTCACTGGTCATCATCTGAACCAGACTGGTTGGACTGGACAGCGTCCAATATTCAACAACAAGACAATTCTACATGTCCAATAAATTCCCACCCATCCAACAAATTACAGCCAAAGATCAACAAGTAACGTTTCACTCTCAGTAACAGTTTACCTCTGATCATCAGGGGAAACTTGTCCTTTAAAGTCGATAAAGAAATCTTTTGAACGGTCACTCTTGAAGGACACACAGCTGGGTTGTGGTTCATTCCTGTGAATAATGAAATGAAAATAAATAAATGAATTAAATCAAAGCAAAGGCCCTTTTGTCATTGTATACAGGACACAACAAAATTGTGAATATTCATCACATCAGTGCTTATAAAAAGAACAAATGTGAAAATAAAATAAAATATTCTACAAAACACAATCACAAACAATCCCATTTAAAACATAGACAAGGCTGGGCGATAAAACGATAACGATATATATCGCGATAGACACGTGATCGATATCAATAGAAAATACGTTCGATAGAATGTTCGATAATTTCACTTGAACTCCGTTAGAGAAAAACAGGAAGAAAACCCAGAGCCAGAACTGCAAGTCATTCTGGGGGGATGTAGGCAGAGGAAGGGCTTTAGCCTCTCGACCTATCATGGCCCAGCTAAGCCAGGTTGGTGGCATCAACAACAACAACAAAAAAGAACAGCATGGAGTGAACGGAGAATATGAGTGCGACAGCGTGAGAGGAAATTGTAGATAAAAAGGAAAGGTCACGTCACCAGTTTGGCAATATTTTGATTATTTTAAGTCAGACAAGAGTTGTCTGAGAGACCGATGTTGTCTGCAAACTTGGTGGCGAGTGAGCATATTAATTGTCTCTTATCTTTCTTGATTAGTGTAAGAGTCGGTTAAGTTTCGTTTATCTGCCAGCTGAGTGAGCGGCTGCTGACTCTCGGTTAAGCAGGGATCCACAAGCAGCGGTTATGAGTCGGTTAAGTTTCGTTTCTCTGCGTATTGTGCTTAAGTGAGTGAGTGTCTGAGTACTTTAGTTTGTTAGTGGTCAAGTCTGGTAGTGCGTTATGTTTCTCTGCCGAGTGAGATGTAAGATGTTTGAATGGTGCCGTTTATTGAATATATATCAATCAAACGTGGTAGGACTCAACTGAGCTGGTTAAATACACTCTAGATTCATGATTCTTGAGTAGTTTTTGATGGCGATTCTTTTTTCCACCGCTACTGAATATTAATTAAAAATGAATTAAAATGAAATGCTTTTGAATATGTCATTGTTATAATTTTAAAAAAATTAAAGTGACGGGTAAAAATGGGTTATGATGGGATTTTCATGACCCCGTCAGTCAAAATGACAGACAACGGAAAAAGTCTAACGCAACCTCTGATCAAGAGGTACACGGCAGCAGTGCCATACGACAAAACATCAAAGCGATATAAAGAAATAACGGCTGCAGTTTAGCACAGTTGAGAAGTCTGGGTAGAATAGGTTAAAAAAACGAATCAATAATTATCGATATCGACTGATATGAAACACTTATATCGTGATACATTTTTCAGCCATATCGCCCAGCCCTACCATAGACCATAATAAATATTAAATATATTATTATTAGGTGGCTTTTATAGTCACTGAGTGTGTTTATTGATGAACTGGATGACTTTGTTCAGCTGTGAAACTGTTCAATAGTTTAGGTGGTGTGAGTTTTTTATGGACCTGCATCTCCTCCCAGGGGTCAGGAGGTCAAACAGGTGGTGGCTGGGGTGGGAAGAGTCCTTCACAATGTGTAATGCTTAACTTAGTGTTCAGGATGGATGGAGGGATGGAGGGAGGGAGTACGGTGGCTTTGATGTTGTTCTTTGTAATAAAGGGAGTGAGAGCAACAGGTCTGTATGTATTAATGATGATAATAAAGGAGCTGAGAGTTGAGCTCTGACATGTAGAAGAGTCATGGACAGTTAGAGATGTTCATCTCACCTCTGATCTTTGGTCTGGTTCCCATGTTCCCCACTCAGAGTGGTTTTAGAGGGAGGAACTCCCTCCTCTCTGTCCTCACACTGATCCATGCTGCTGGATTCACATCAGCTCACACACACTTTATACCTTCACCTGCAGAGGTGAACAAACTGACAGTGTGTGGTGTGCACGGACGTGTTACATCAGGCTGCGTCTGCAAAAAAAGAAAAAGAAAAGAGCTGCAAGTGGAGACGGCCCAGCGACAGCGGTAACAGCATACACGTGATACCCACTCAGTGCCATGACTGAACACCGGCCCAAAATAAATAAATAGATAAAAATAACACCGGCCCTCGCGGCCCGATAGTCAGACCGGCCCACCGGGAATTATCCCGGTCCTCCCGATTATCCACTCCGGGCCTGATCCTTGTTATCTACCTTAACAGGTAGTGAACTTTATTGGCTCGTCACAACGGTGCACACTTACTTACAACTTTCCCACGGATACAACCCCCTTGGTGTCAGAAGTGGAATGACGGATATTTTTAACCCTTGCCTCCTTCGTCCCAACTTCTAACCTTCAGCTGTGACTCAGTTAAATATCGATCAGATTTCTACTGGAACTAAGCTGCTGACATCTGATGTTAAAGAGTAAAACATTAGAAACTGCTGCTGACTTTACCTTCAGACGGAGGTTAACACCGATAAAGGATCTGCGACACGACGCTGGTGACAGTGAAAATAACTTTAGACTTAAATGTTGATGAAAGTAAACTGAACCAGAGAGCCAGTGATGCGTTTGAGGAACCTTGTAAATCAGACACATCATTCAGAATTTAACTCAGTAATATTATTAGTAGTAGTATTAATCTAATAATGTGTGTGTGGTTGTTAATCATTTCCATAAATAATAATCCGGTGTATAATGAACACAATATAATTTCAAGACAAATTCATCAACATTTTGGTGAATAAAGACTGGATCCACCTACAAATGAAGGTCAGGTAGATCCCTTGTTCGTTTATTTTGTCAGTTTCATATTATTTGTAATGCAGCTGGATTTTATCAAAGGCTCTGAAATGAATTAAGGTTTTAGGACAAACGCACATTATTGACACCGTCCAGGAAAACAGCAAAAGAAGCCGATTCTTAAATATCCCATTTTCCCTGAAGGCACCTTGAATGTTGACTTCAAGAGTCAGCAGAGTCTGTCAGAGGACGATCACTGCTCAACGAAAAACACCACAAACAGGATTTGTCTCCCTGTTTCCATTTTCTGTACTTTATAGTTCAGTTCAACTACATTTAATTTCACTTCCACTATATAATTGGTGATTCAGATATTTAATTAGTTGTTTATTGTTTATTAGGAAAAACAATGCAACTTAGCAGCATCTCAAATGTCATAATCTGAAGATGGTGAAGCCTTCTGTCAATTTTCTAGGTGTCAAATTTCACCTGAAGAGTAAACAGTAGATGAAGAGGATGTCCCCGTGACTTCAAAAGTAGGTTTATCAAAAATTAAGCTCTAAACAACTGTTAAATACGTGCACAAACTAATGCACAGGGCAGCAAGGACATATTTGTAGCTCTAAAGACTATTTGAAACTTTTAATTCAATTGTAAATCAAACTCTTGTTGTTAAGTTATTAGTACGACTTAATACAGAGCATCATTAAGAACCAAAGTTACAGGAAGAGTACTACTGACTTCAACTAGTCGTTGTCAACTTCCCCAAGAAAAATGCAAAACTACTAACTAAATATACTGAATACTACAGACCCAGCCTACATCCTCAGTCAGTAACTAAGGAGCTGCATCAAGAACACAGACACTGAACAGACAAATTAAACCACCAACGAGACTGAAATGACACATACACCACCTGAAGCTCAGTGTCTCTGCTAACATCAGTATTTCAATCAGCTTAATAACATCTGAGTCTATATATAGAGAGTGATTATTATTACTATAAAGACTGAAGAAGAATAGAGCTGAAATACTGCAGTGAATGTGTCAAATTGTAGTTCCCGACAGTGACCGCTGGAGGGCAGTGAACGCAACAGTTTTTGTGTTTGGATCGTTCTTGATAACAGCAACATCATGGGGGGTGAACACACTTCATAGACACTGTGAATATTAAAGAACAGATGTCTGAGAGTCGTGTTGATGGGAGGAGCTACTAACTGGTATAAACTAATGTCTGTCTTGAAGTAAGGACTGGAACCTATTCAGGGTCGTATTAGAGAAACCAAACCACTGATGCTGCAGCTTTTTATTAAACTCAGAGCAAAGAATTAGACAAACAGTGAGCAACAAGCAGGATCAGTAGGTCTATTAGTGTTTTTAGCTACAATTCAATTTACATATGACACCTATACATTACTGTAAAATACTGTAACATTACAACATTATTTTAAAGGTGGTAAGATGTTATGAAATACATGTAATATGATACAGAAGTAGAAGAAGAATAATGACACATAGAGTGAATCAGAAGATCCATGTATAAACTGCAGCATTCTACTTCAATTAAATATAAATGGGGGAACCAAACAAGATTAAAAACAACAGTTGATGGTCTTTAATGAAAAACTCTCCTCTTCACTCCACCTCCCAGTAACATGGTCCAGTCAGAGCTGATTCAATCTCTCTGAATCATTAGGACTCAGCTCACATACGATGACTCCCACCTATAAAGACAAGAAACAACAGAGGAGATGATTTAGTGTTTCTCCTTTTCATCAGGTGTCAGTCAGTGATGCAGCACATCCAGTATAAAGAGCAGCAGGGACTTCAGTCCTGTTCAGAGCAGCTGTGGAGCTCAGACAGCTTCCTTTCAGCTCTCATGTTAACGTGTTGGAGCTGGAAGCTCACAGACCTGCAGAGACTTTTAGCATCAAGTCTGTTTCCTCCTCTCAAGTCCACAGAGGAAATAAACTGCTGAGAGTCATGAACACTTCATTGCAGCACAAACACTTTAGTGATGGATTTACATCTGTTCCATTTAAATAAAGAGTCTGAGTGTGTTGATGAACATCTCATGTGTTTCTGAAGCATCAGCTGACTAATAAACATTGAAGATATCTGATGAAACTAATGACAGAGATACAGATATGATGACTGGACCTCAGCAGAGGTTCTGCTCTGTATAAAGACCACATGGTTACTAAATGTAATGATGGTTCTGTGATTTACAGGCTTCAGTCAGACTGATCTCAGAGCTGTGACAAAGATGAAAGTGATCAGTTGTTTAGTTTTGAGGTGACCAGAGGTGTATAGTAACGAAGTAGATGTACTTCAACATGGCTACCTCCGCAGTTAACGCTGATGAGAAAGACACAGAAGATGTTACCACACTGACAGCATCTCCTTCGGTAGAAGACGACAGTCACCCGTGACTAGGAGATAGGAGGCACTTTTTTGTGTTCTTAGGCAGACAGACAGATGCTTTATTTTGTTCTCAGGCAGACACTTGATTCATTCACTCAACAAGTGTTTTTTGGTTTTTGTTTTATCATACCACATCTATTTCATTCACCTGAAAGTAAATAAAGAGAACAAGGGGAGAACCATTTTTGGTTGTTTTGCTTCTTTTTATGTGTACGATAAAAATACTTTTTACTTTACTTGTACTTGCACTTATGATACTTGAGTATATTTTTTCACAAGATACTTTTGATACTTAAGTAGATTTAATTTGAGCTACTTTAAGACTTTTACTCAAGTGATTTTCTTATGAGTGACTTTAACTTTTACCAAAGTCATTTTCAGTTATGGTATTTGTACTTTTACTTAGTTATTTTTTCAAGTATACACCTCTGGAGGTGACAGAACAAACAGTCTGAGATCAGATTTGATGAATGAGGACCACTGTCTCTATTCATCTAGTAAGGCTGTCAGCTGGAATCCAGATTTGTGCCCTGAAAACATGAGCACAGCAAGCTTCAGGATGATCTGATTGGCTGACTGTTGTCTCTGTCTTTCTGTCCAGTCCTGAAGTTTGTCATCATTCTCCTCTCACAGCTTCACTGAGGAAAACAGCTGCAGGTTTAGATAAAACACTGGATCTTTGTTTTGATACTGTGTCAAGTACAAAACTACTGAAAGACGCATGGGCTGACTCCAACTCTCCACTCACCTCAGAGTCTCCAGTCTCCAGTCTGGACTCTTCACAAGATCAAGCAGCTGCTTCACATCTGAATCCTTTAGGTAGTTGTAAGTCAGGTCCAGATGTTTAAGATGGGAGGGGTTGGACTTCAGAGCCGAGACCAGATAATCACAGCTGATCTTTGACAAACTGCAGTAACTCAATCTGAATAAAGAATAAAATATGTTAATAAAATCATTGTTAATCAATCAGATGTGTTCAGGTTTTAATGTTCAGATCAACATTACTACGTCCTAATCAATGAGCTGTTCTCTAAAATGAGTAGAGTGACTTTGTCCTTGTGTTATTGTAGATCATCATCATGTCAGACTTCTACATTTTCAACTAACACTCATCTTTGAGATGACAGACTAAATTTAGGACAAAAAAAAGGAAAATATGAGGAGGAGGAAATTTACATCTTTATGGGTGGAAATTCCGTATGAACATAAATTAAGTTCAGTTTGTCATTAAATAAATCAGTTCCACATTAGTAACAGACATCCAGTTAACTGATCCCAGAGTCTCCAGTCTACAGTTTGTACTCTCCAGAAAACCACACAGATGATTCACTCCTGAATCCTGCAGTTCATTGTTACTCAGGTCCAACACTGTCAGATGGGAGGGGTTGGACTTCAGAGCTGAGGCCACAACTTCACAGTGAGTCTCTGAGAGTCCACAGTCAGTAAATCTGTCATGACACGTATTATTTACTTCATACATTTAAAGATTAAACAGTTGGACTCACCCGTTCGGTGATTAGAAGAAATTAAATATAGATAATTATTGTATAATTAAATATATTAATCAACAGACAGCTCTAATATACTGTATATATAAATAAAGGAAGCTATACAGAAGAAAATCTACATTCTCACAGTGTTTGAAACAGCTGGAGAACATCTGCAACAAAATACAACTGACATGTAATGTTTGCAATAAGCAAGTTAAACACTGTTTGATAGGGTGATAATTTTATAGTGTAAACATTTAAAGAACTAAACTAATGTAAACTGATTCATAATGTTAATCACATCTGGACTCAAAGAGCCTTTCTGCAGTTCCTCACAGCTGGAATCAGTCTCCATTGTCCCTCCTCTGATGTGTTGTATTTCTTCAGGTCCAACTCATCCAGAACCTCCTCTGACATCTGCAGCATGTACGCCAGAGCTGAGCAGTGGATCTCAGAGAGTTTCTTCTCTGATCTGTTCGTTCATCTCGATCAGACAGTGGAAGATGTTGATGCTTTTGTCAGGAGAAATGTTGGACATGTTCATCTTCTTCAGGTTGTTGATGACTCTCTGGATGATTTCTGGACTGATCTCTGTCTGACCCAGCAGACCTCTTAACAGTCTCTGGTTGGACTGCAGGCAGACGCCATGGATGAAGCGAACCAACAAGTCCAGGTGACCATTTTTACTCTGAAGGGATTTCTCCATGACTCTGTTCAGAAAGACATCCAGATTTGAGCCATTGTATTTTCGTCCCATGAAGTCCTCCAGCTGCTCTGTCTTCCTGTTGGTATAACAGTGGAACATGTAGACTGCAGCCAGAAACTCCTGAACGCTCAGATGGACAAAGCAGAACACCTTGTCCTGGTACAGTCCTCTCTCCTCTTTAAAGATCTGTGTCAACACTCCTGAGTACACTGAGGCTGCTCTGATATCGATGCCACACTCTGTCAGGTCTGATTCATAGAAGATCAGGTTTCCTTTTAGCAGCTGATCAAAAGCCAGTTTTCCCAGAGACTCAATCATCTCCCTGGTCTCTGGACTCCAGTGTGGATCTGTCTCAGATCCTCCATCATACTTGACCTTCTTCACTTTGGTCTGAACCACCAGGAAGTGGATGTACATCTCAGTCAGGGTCTTGGGCAGCTCTCCTCTCTCTCTGGTTTTCAACACATCCTCCAGAACTGTAGCAGAGATCCAGCAGAAGACTGGGATGTGACACATGATGTGGAGGTTTCGTGATGTCTTGATATGGGAGATGGTCCTGCTGGCCTGCTCCTCATCTCTGAATCTCTTCCTGAAGTACTCCTCCTTCTGTGGGTCAGTGAACCCTCTGACCTCTGTCACCATGTCAACACACTCAGGAGGGATCTGATTGGCTGCTGCAGGTCGTGTGGTTATCCAGAGGCGAGCAGAGGGAAGCAGTTTCCCCCTGATGAGGTTTGTCAGCAGCACATCCACTGAGGTGGACTCTGTAACATCAGTCAGGATCTCAGTGTTGAGGAAGTCCAGAGGAAGTCGACACTCATCCAGACCGTCAAAGATGAACACAACCTGGAACTCTTCAAACCTGCAGATTCCTGCTTCTTTGGTTTCAGTGAAAAAGTGATGAACAAGTTCCACCAAGCTGAACCTTCTCTCTTTCAAAACATTCAGCTCTCTGAAAGTGAATGGAAATGTGAACTGGATGTCCTGGTTGACTTTGCCTTCAGCCCAGTCCAGAGTGAACTTCTGTGTTAAGACTGTTTTCCCGATGCCAGCCACTCCCTTTGTCATCACTCTTCTGATTGGTTTATCTCTTCCAGGTGAGGCTTTAAAGATGTCTTCTGGTCTGATGGTTGTTTCTGGTCTGTCTAGTTTCCTGGATGCTGTTTCAATCTGTCTGACCTCATGTTCATCAATGACCTCTGCAGTCTCTCCCTCTGTGATGTAGAGCTCTGTGTAGATCTCATTCAGAAGAGTTGAGTTTCCTGCTTTAGCAATCCCCTCAAACACACACTGGAACTTTTCCTTCAGAGTAGATTTAAGTTTACGTTGACAAACTGGAGCAAAATGTTCTGAGTAAATACAACAAATAAGATCAGTGAATAAATGACATAGTAAATGTTCCAACATTTAATTCCTTGAAAGAATGAATGATTATACTGTTTCTTGCTCTATCTCTTGAGACATTAGTAAATGTTTAATTTATTCATCAGTTTCAATGTTCAGAGAAATCCTCTTACTGCTCTGTAGACAATCAGCCAGCTCTTCCTGACCACTGAGAACGTCTGGGTGACGACTTTTCCTTGATTTATTATCTCTGTTTTCAGTCCAGCCTCTCCTCATGGACATCCCACTAGCTTCAGGTTCTCGCTTTCTAAAAAAGACAGGGCAGATTCTATAATGAACCCAGAACACCTTGAGAAAAGATCTTTAAAATATAAAACACTGTGAAAAGGTGTTTTGTTCATAAATCCACTCTGACTGAACCACAAACCACCAAGAAAGCTTCATAGACATGCCTCTTAACTTCCAAACAGTAACATTCAGAAACTAGTCCAGGTGTGTTTCATGGTGATGGACAGACTGACCACTGAGAACATTTAAACTCTGCTACTCTCTCACTTTCTGCTGAGATAAATACTGGAACACACTGATATCATGTCTATACTGATGCAGGCACGTGTAATAATTCATCTCAGCTCCTGGTTTCCTCATTCATTAAATCACATTTCTTCTTTAATGCTCCTGTTGTTCTTTTCATTTGATGGAGACTCTCAGTGGAGTAGCTCCAGGAGCAACTTTGGTCATAATGTGATATCTTCCTCTAACACTGACATTCTTGTTTGATGATAAAGTTCAAATGAATCAAACTCCCAGCCATTTGTTATTTTAAAATATGTGTAACAACAGGAACAGAGAATATAACAGTCTCATGTATGTCTCTCTGATCATCATCTGAACCAGACTGGTTGGACCGGACAGCGTCCAATATTCAACAAGACAATTATACATGTCCAATAAATTATCATCCATCCAACAAATTACAGTCAAAGATGAACCAGTGACACTATACTCTCAGTAACAGTTTACCTCTGATCATCCGGGGAAACTTGTCCTTTAAAGGTCACAAAAAAATCTTTTGACATGTCACTCTTGAAGGACACACAGCTGGGTTCAGGTGAGTCTGGTCTCTGATGGATCCTGAAAGAATAAAAACAGTAATGATGAACTCACTGAAGATCAGATATTCAGTTAAAAGATTTCTAATATTTCTGTACTTGCTGTAACATTATCTTACCTTTTCTCAGATAAATGTTGTTTAAAATCATGCTCCCCACTCAGAGTGGTTTTAGAGGGAGGGACTCTCTCCTCTCTGTCCTCACACTGATCCATGCTGCTGGATTCACATAAGCTCACACACACTTTCCACCTTCACCTGCAGAGGAAACACAAATCATTCACCTGAATATCAAATCCTTGACATAATTTCTGCTGTTAAAGCATCAGCTGCTCCTCCAGTGACTGGTTCTTATTGTGTGTTTCATATCAGTGTTGGTAGAAAAGCGGCAATCAGCTGCTGTTCTTCTACTATCAGTCCATTAGATGGAGTCATGAAGCTGTAGCAGTTACAAAAGCACCGACTCTGAAACTTCATTTTTGTTTTTTTAAAAGGTTTCACAGTAAACAGCAGAACACTACTGTGTCTTACTTTAATGGTGGAGACGATGGTTTTATGAAACACAGTGCAGTTTGATTTGTGAAGAAAGTAAACAAAAATCAACTGATGGTCACGTTTGATTCCAGTCAATCAATCATCTAACAATAACGTAGACTGATCTTCAAACACAAGAGTGATCCAAACTTTGTAATGAAATTAGAATCTGCTACAAACACCACAGAGCAGAAAAAAACAGTAACGTTACACAAGTTGACAAAGTTAAGTCCAAAGAGCTGAGCAATAAACAATAAACACAGGTGAGCTACTTCCTGGAACGAGTCAGTCTTCACCTGTAATGGAGGTTAATAAAAAAGACCTTTGACCAGTCTGTGATTTCCAGTTAATTCTAACTAATGTTTTTATACCGATGTCAACATGTATATTTATTAAAGCCCTCTGATCACTCAGCTCTGCAGTGTGAATATAATGACACAGAAAGACTGATCTGTTCTCCAGCGTCTGTCTGAAGAGCTCAGGCCTCATTTAGTGGCTCAGACAGCGGGAGATCAGCGGCTCCTCTCCACCTCCTCCACAGACTGATTCAGGAAAATCTACCTCCAGTCATCAGAAAGTGGAGCTACACAGAAACAACCACTCTATGTTCACCTGATGATCATCAACAACTCTCTACTCTCCACGGACTCTGATCACAAACATCCACACAAAACATGGTCATAAATATATATATATATATATAGTTGCCTCCCTCGACCCATTGCTAAGCTTTCGTCTCTGATTCATTTAATATGAACTATCTCAGTAATTTCTGCAGGAACAGCAAAAGTAAAACATTAGAAACTGCTGACTTTACCTTCAGATGGAGGTTTACACAGAGAAAAAGATTTACGACACAGCATTGGTGAAAGTGATAGTAAACTGGAACTAGGAAACACCCTAGTCTTATGACATACAGTCATAAAATAATTTGGTCCTGCACATTTATTTCTGATTCTTAAAGTTCATTTTCTTGTTAATACTGATTGTCAGTGCAGGACTGGAGTATTTAACTACAGTGTGGTAGTGGCCTTGTGGTGGCTGTGCAAGTGTCTATGGCTTGTTCTTAATCACCTTAAACAGCCACACCTGAGAAGATGTGAATAAAGGGCCTTGAAGAGGCCGATGAGGCTCACCATGTCTCTTCTGTCTGCTTTTTCTTTTTAATGAAATAAACCCTTGTTTTTGTGACTCTGTCAGGTTTTTGCACTTTATGTTGTGGCCCTCGAGCCCCCCGCTCGAGGGCCACAACATAAATTGATTAGAACTCAGGACCTTCTCCCACTCGAAGAATTATACCACCAGCTTCAGAGTGAGCAAACTGTACTTAGTTTATGGTGTAACATGGGGGAAGGTGAATCTCATGGGGGGAGTGTTAAGTGTCTGAATCGTTATCTATATGTCTCTGGTAGGAGTTCACCTTGGTTTGTATTGTAGCAGAATGGCCCACACATCCTTTGGCCAATGCAAAGCAGAGGTGATGTGTTCAAATGCTCCACAATAGGACTCAACCTCAGTCTCTCTGAACACCGGGACTAGCTGGATATTCTTACTGACCTTGAACGTGTCAGAGTTACTGGATGAAACAGACTGCCACACAGGATCTAGTCGATTTAATGAACACAGACAATAAATGTTTTTAAATGATCCAAACCCAGAAACTATAACGATCACTGCCCTCTAGTGGTCACTGTCAGTAACTACAACTGTCCACATCCAATATTACTGATATTCACATCTACTGCAGTATTGTAGCTCTAATGTTCATCAGTCTTATTGTGACTCTATATGTGAATACAGACGAGATTAAACTGTGTAAAAGTGTTTACTACTCTCTGATGGTTACGGAGAGGAACTGCAACTTAGCAATAATGACAGGCAGGAGACTTGTTGTAAAAAAATACAACCAGGAGACATTTTACTTTACAACCAAATGACAACAAAGATACACTATAAAATGAAAACCACATGTCATGCTGTTAAAAAAGTGAAGACACAAATTACAATACAGATGGAACAAATATATACACAATCAACAATGAGAAACAACAGAAAGGATTGTTAATGCTGGCTTATTTACATTTACACAAAATATTTGTTTTTGTTTTTAATGTGTCTGGATAATTCAAGAGGAACTGGACTTTATTTGTTGGTACGATTAAAATAGATTGATTGCAGCTCTGTTGATGATGTTAAATGAAAAAACATCTGGATGAAGCTCTCCTCTTCACTCCACCTCCCAGGAACATGGTCCAGTCAGAGTCTCTCTACACACAAGCAGTTGCTGAGGACTCAGCTCATCCTCTCTCAGCACATGCCGTCCTGATTAGAACAATGATGTACAGCTACAGAGAGAGGAAGAAAGAACAGAGGAGATGATTTAGTGTTTCCAGAGACTCCTTTTCATTAGGTGTCAGTCGGCGATGCAGCACATCCAGTATAAAGAGCAGCAGGGACTTCAGTCCTGTTCAGAGCAGCTGTGGAGCTCAGCCATCTTCCTTTCAGCTCTCATGTTAACGTGTTGGAGCTGGAAGCTCACAGACCTGCAGAGACTTTTAGCATCAAGTCTGTTTCCTCTGCAGATTTCTCTCAAGTCCACAGAGGGAATAAACTGCTGAGAGTCATGAACGCTTCATTACTGCACAAACACTTCAGTGATGGATTTACAGCTGTTCCATTTAAATAAAGGGTCTGAAGCATCAGCTGACTAATAAACATTGAAGATATCTGATGAAACTAATGACAGAGATACAGATGTGATGACTGCACCTCAGCAGAGGTTCTGCCCTGTATAGAGACCACATGGTTACGAAATGTAATAATGGCTCTGTGATTTACAGGCTTCAGTCAGACTGATCTCAGAGCTGTGACAAAGATGAAAGTGATCAGTTGTTTAGATTTGAGGTGAGAGAACAAACAGTCTGAGATCAGATTTGATGAATGAAGTCCACTGTATCTAATTGGCTGTTGTCTCTGTCTTTCTGTCCAGTCTGTCTCCATTCTCCTCTGACAGTGTCTCTGAAGAAACCAGCAGCAGGTTTCCAGGAAACAATTTTGAAACTGTGTAACAAAAGTACAATACTACTGAAAGAAGTATGACTGCAACCCTCCACTCACCACAGAGTCTCCAGTCTCCAGTCTTTACTCTCCACAAGATCAAGCAACTGCTTCACATCTGAATCCTGTAGGTTGTTGTAACTCAGGTTTAGATGTTTCAGATGGGAGGGGTTGGACTTCAGAGCTGAGACCAGAGAACCACAGCTGATCTCTGACAACCTGCAGTACCTCAATCTGAATAAAGAATGCAAGATGTTAATAAAATCATTGATAATCAATCAGATATGTTCAGGTTTTAATGTTCAGATCAACATCACTACGTCCTAATCAATGAGCTGTTCTCTAAAATAAGAAGAGTGACTTTGTCCTTGTGTTATTGTGGATCATCATCATGTAAGCCTTCTACACTTTCAACTAGCACTTATCTTTGAGATGACAGACTAAATTTAGGACAAGAAATGAGAAAATATGAACAGATTACGTCTTTATGGGTGGAAGTTCTGAATGAAAAGAAATTAAGTTCAGTTTGTAATTAATCAAATGAGATCTACAATCGTAAAAGACATTCAGTGCACTGACCCCAGAGTCTCCAGTCTACAGTCTGGACTCTCCAGAAAACCACACAGATGATTCACTCCTGAATCCTTCAGGTTGAAGTTATAACTCAGGTCCAGGTGTTTCAGATGGGAGGGGTTGGACTTCAGAGCTGAGACCAGAGAATCACAGCTGATCTCAGACAAACTGCAGCGAATCAATCTGAACAAAGAATAAAAGTTGTTAATAAAGTCACTGATAATCAATCGGATGTGTTCAGGTTTTAATGTTCAGTTCAACATCACTACGTCCTAATCAATGAGCTGTTCTCTAAAATGAGTAGAGTGACTTTGTCCTTGTGTTATTGTGGATCAACATCATGTCTGCCTTCTACAGACATCATCCAAACATCAACACAACATTCAGACAACTATTCATGTCAACACAAATCAACAACATGCTGCTGACCTCAGTCAAGTCCGTCATTACAGGATTAATATCAAATCACACATGTTGGAAAACAAACTGTTCATTAGTTCATTGATTCCATGAACTTCTTCTTCCTGTATTTGGTATCTCAGTAGGTTTGTGTTGTTAAAATGTTAAAGGAGAAGTTCATATTTTCAAGTCTGTCTTCAAACAACAGTAACATGTCAGATGTATATTACAGAGTTCTTATAATTCCTGCTGTCAACACTGACTGTGAAGTGGTCTCTTCCTAACACAACTACACTGTACGAAATGACCTGATGATATTCTTCACAGACAGTATGAACAGAAAGAATGATTACTGATTCCAATAACTTTTTAAATGTACATGTGAATGCTAGACTGGTCCTGATTTGAGATCAGACCGACCACCAATGACTGAGGAGACACCTGCTGATATTAAGGAACATGATGCTCCTTCATTTAAACCAACTGTTTGTGGTCCATTTTCTATCTGTCAATCCTGACAAGAGAACTGTTTAATCTGATAAAAACATTTGCTGTCAATCCTGACAAGAGAACTGTTTAATCTGATAAAAACATTTGGTGAACTGACCTCAGAGTCTCCAGTCTACAGTTTGGACTCTCCAGTCCAACACACAGCTGCTGCACTCCTGAATCCTGCAGGTAGTTGTAGCTCAGGTCTAACTCTGTCAGATGGGAGGGGTTGGACTTCAGAGCTGAGGCCACAACTTCACAGTGACTCTTTGACAGTCCACAGTAAGAAAATCTGTGACGACACATAAATATGAAATATGTTAATATGAATGAAGACACTTTATTATTTACTTCATGCATTTAAAGACTTAACAGTTGGACTCATCCTGTTTGACATTTTGTTCTTCACATCAGTGATTCAGCTTCTTATCTGACATGACACAATAATTCTCATCAGTTTCTATTAAACCTATAGACTTTTAAACTTTATTTTATTTTAATCTGTAAATGAATGGAGAGATGAATGGAGTTACATTTAGGCTTCTTCCACGCAGTCTGTCAGTGTGATCTGATCTCTAAGGAACATTTAGAACAGATTATGGACAGAAAAATTCATGTCTAACTAAATATATTCATCAACAGACAACTCTAATATACTGTATATATAAATAAAGGAAGAGAAATGGAAGAAAATCTACATTCTCACAGTGTTTGAAACAGCTGGAGAACATGTGTAACAAAATACAACTGAAATGTAATGTTTACAATAAACAAGTTAAACACTGTATGACAGGGTGATAATTTGTGTGAACATTTAAAGAATTAAACTAATGTAAACTGATTTATAATGTTAATCTCATCTGGACTCACATAGCCTTTCTGCAGTTCCTCACAGCTGGAATCAGTCTCTGTCGTTCCTCCAATGATGTGTTGAACTTGTTCAGGTCCAACTCATCCAGAACCTCCTCTGACATCTGCAGCATGTAGGCCAGAGCTGAGCAGTGGATCTCAGAGAGTTTCTTCTCTGATCTGTTCTCTGACTTCAGGAACTCTTGGATCTCCTGATGAACTGAGAGGTAGTTCATCTCCTTCAGACAGTGGAAGATGTTGATGTTTCTGTCAGGAGAAATGTTGTCCATGTTCATCTTCTTCAGGTTGCTGATGGCTCTCTGGGTGATTTGTGGACTTATGTCTATCTGACCCAGCAGTCCTCTTAACAGTCTCTGGTTGGACTGCAGACAGACGCCATGGAGGAAGCGAACCAACAGGTCAAGGTGACCATTTATACTCTGCAGGGATTTCTCCATGACTCTGTTCAGAAAAACATCCAGAGTTGAGTCATTGAAGTTTTGTCCCAGGAAGTCCTCCAGCACCTCTGTCTTCCTGTTGGTGTAACAGTGGATCATGTAGACTGCAGCCAGAAACTCCTGAACGCTCAGATGGACGAAGCAGAACACCTTGTCCTGGTACAGCCCTCTCTCCTCTTTAAAGATCTGTGTCAACACTCCTGAGTACACTGAGGCTGCTCTGATATTGATGCCACACTCTGTCAGGTCTGATTCATAGAAGATCAGGTTTCCTTTCAGCAGCTGATCAAAAGCCAGTTTTCCCAGAGACTCAATCATCTCCCTGGTCTCTGGACTCCAGTCTGGATCTGTCTCCGATCCTCCATTATACTTGACCTTCTTCACTTTGATCTGAACTACCAGGAAGTGGATGTACATCTCAGTCAGGGTCTTGGGCAGCTCTCCTCTCGCTCTGGTTTTCAACACATCCTCCAGAACTGAAGCAGAGATCCAGCAGAAGACTGGGATGTGACACATGATGTGGAGGCTTCGTGATGTCTTGATGTGGGAGATGATCCTGCTGGCCTGCTCCTCATCTCTGAATCTCTTCCTGAAGTACTCCTCCTTCTGGGGGTCAGTGAACCCTCTGACCTCTGTCACCATGTCAAAACACTCAGGAGGTACCTGATTGGCTGCTGCAGGTCGTGTAGTTATCCAGAGGTGAGCAGAGGGAAGCAGTTTCCCCCTGATGAGGTTTGTCAGCAGCACATCCACTGAGGTGGACTCGGTAACATCAGTCAGGATCTCATTGTTGTGGAAGTCCAGAGGAAGTCGACACTCATCCAGACCGTCAAAGATGAACACAACCTGGAACTCTTCAAACCTGCAGATTCCTGCTTCTTTGGTTTCACTGAAGAAGTGATGAACAAGTTCCACCAAGCTGAACTTTCTCTCTTTCAACACATTCAGCTCTCTGAAAGTCAACGGAAATGTGAAGTGGATGTCCTGGTTGGCCTTGTCTTCAGCCCAGTCCAGAGTGAACTTCTGTGTTAAGACTGTTTTCCCAATGCCAGCCACTCCCTTTGTCATCACTCTTCTGATTGGTTTATCTCTTCCAGGTGAGGCTTTAAAGATGTCTTCTGGTCTGATGGTTGTTTCTGGTCTGTCTCGTTTCCTGGATGCTGTTTCAATCTGTCTGACCTCATGTTCATCATTGACCTCTGTAGTCTCTCCCTCTGTGATGTAGAGCTCTGTGTAGATTTCATTCAGAAGAGTTGAGTTTCCTGCTTTAGCAATCCCCTCAAACAGACACTGGAACTTCTCCTTCAGAGTAGATTTAAGTTGACGATAAGCTCCATCAGGAGTTCCTTGATGAACACACAATAGATAATTATTTAATTAAATTACACAGTAAGTATTCTAATATTTCATTCCCATAAAGAATAGGTGTTTGGATATATTGGCACCATTTCTTGAGACATGTCTTGAGACAATGTTTAATTTATTCATCAGGTTCAATGTTCAGAAAAATCCTCTTACTCCTCTGCAGACGATCAGCCAGCTCCTCCTGCTTCATTCTCCTCAGGAAGTTCAGTGTGATTTTCACAAATGCATCTCTGCTGCTCCTCCTCCACTGCTCTCCATCCTCACCCTCAAACACCTCCTCATCCTCCCTCTGACTCTCTAAGCATTCTGGATAATCTGGACTCAGATCCCTCTGAATCTTCTTCAGCTCGTTCTTCACAAAAGTGACAATGTTGTCCTCCAGCAGCTGGAACAGAAAACTATATGAATGACAACCAGACTGAAATCATGGAGATAAACATCAGATCCATGTTGGACAGACTGACAGTCTACAAAGTGCAGCATGGAGATAATGTAAAGTAGTTGTTGTCCATGTACAGACCTTAAATATGGAGTCCAGGTGTGTTTGATGCTGATCAACAGACTGACCACGGAGAACATTTAAACTCTGCTGCTCCACTCTGTGAATGAATCATCAACAATTAGTTCACATCATATCAGTCCACAGAAACCAACATGTAAATGTCCATGAAGTGATATCTGGATGTGAACAGTGAATCAGATGATTCCTTGTAGTCATAAAGGTTGATTATTCTTTCTGATCCCACTGAGAATCAACAGCTTTCAGCTCTTGCATGTTGATGTTTGGTCACTAACTGTATTTACATCTGATTTCTGACTCTCAGTGGAGCAGCTCCAGAGCAACTTATTTAACATGAACATGTCAAATAAATTTCTGTCAATCAAAAGTATCACTAAATTACAGTCAAAACAGGAAAACAAATATATTCCCAGTTACAGTTTACCTCTGATCATCAGGGAAAATTTGTCCTTTAAAGTCAATACTTAAAAGTTTTGGCTGGTCACTCTTGAAGGACACACAGCTGGGTTCAGGTGAGTCTGGTCTCTGATGGATCCTGAAACAAAAACAGAAAATTATAACAGTCAGTGCATGTTTGTCATAATAGTACTAAACTGGACATCATTCAATATTCAACAAGACAAAGCAGAACTAATTATATATCCCAAATAAATTGCCATCCATCCAACCAATAAATTACATCAAAGATGAACCAGTAACAATTTACCTCTGATCATCAGAGGAAACTTGTCCTCTAAAGCCAATATTTAAATATTTTGACCGGTCACTCTTGAAGGACACACAGCTGGGTTCAGGTTCATTCCTGTGAAAAAAGAAATTAAATTAAATTAAATGCCTTTGTTTCCATTGACATCACATTAGTGCTTTAGAAAAGAACAAATATGAACAGAAAATAAAATATTCTCCAAAACACAATCACAAACAATCCCATTTAAACCCAGACCACAATAAATCAAAACAGGTGGTGGCCGGGGTGGGAAGAGTCCTTTATAATGTTTATTTATTCTCTTGAGAGGTAACAGACGTCTACAATGTCATGGAAAGTTGTCAGAGGACAACAGATGATCCTCTGTGCTTCCTAAAGTCCAGAATGAGTCTGTTCAGGATGGAGAGACGTGGCTTTGATACCTCTCAATACTAGTCTCTCAATGTTCTTTGTCATAATGGGAGTGAGAGCTACAGGTCTGTAATCATTAATCATGATAATAATAAAGCAGCTAAGAGTTGAGCTCTGACATGGAGAAGAGTCACGGACAGTTAGAGATGTTCATCTCACCTCTGATCTTTGGTCTGGTTCTCATGTTCCCCACTCAGAGTGGTTTTAGAGGGAGGGACTCCCTCCTCTCTGTCCTCACACTGATCCATGCTGCTGGATTCACATCAGCTCACACGCACTCTCTACCTTCACCTGCAGAGGAAACACAAATCATTCACTTGAACATCAACTGAAAATCATCTTGATCGTTGCTGCTGTAGAAACATTTGCTGCTACTATTTTCTGTTTCATGTGTCGGTGTGAAAAGCTATTCTTCTTCTATCAGTCCACTAGATGGACTCATGAAGCTGCAGAAGTGAAGAGCAACAACACAAGCACCAACTCTGAAACTTCATCTAAGACGTTTATTTTTTCTCACTAACAATACAGTTTGATTTCTGAAGAATGTAAACAAAAATCAGCTGATTATCATGTTGTTGGATCCCATTAAACAGGATCTTTAATCTTAAAACATCAGTTATTCAAACTTTATAATGAAATAAGAAGTGAAAATATCCTACAAACATTACAGAGCAGAAACAAACAGAGAAGTTACTAAAGAGAAAATTAAAGTTGGAAACAAACCAAACTTAGTTTATTCAAACACTCCTTAAATAAATCTAATAATTCCCTCTTCACACCTGGACACTAGAGACTATGACACTCGTTCCTGGAACGAGTCAGGCTTCATCTGTGATCGAGATTTATAAAAAAACAAAAAACAAAAAAACAAAAGACCTTTGACCAGTCTGTGAATTCTGACTAATGTTTTTGTATCTATATGAACATAATGACACAGAAAGTCTGATCTGTTCTCCAGCGTCTGTCTGAAGAGCTCAGGCCTCATTTAGTGGCTCAGACAGCGGGAGATCAACGGCTCCTCTCCACCTCCTCCACAGACTGATTCAGAAAAATCTACCTCCAGTCATCAGAAAGTGGAGCTACACAGAAACAACGACTCTACGTTCACCTGATGGTCATCAACTAACTCTACAGCTGATCGTATTCACGTGACTCTGATCACAAACATCAACAAAAAATGACGGACATTCAGTTTTTAACCGTTGACTCCTTTGTCACAACTTCTAACCTTCAGCTGTGACTCAGTTAAATATCGATCAGATTTCTACTGGAACTCAGCTGCTGACATCTGATGTTAAAGAGTAAAACATTAGAAACTGCTGCTGACTTTACCTTCACACGGAGGTTAACACGGAGAAAAACATCTGCGACACAACGTTGATGAAAGAGAAAGTAAACTGAACCTGAAAGCCAGGGATGCGTTTGAGGAACCTTGTAAATCAGACACATCATTCAGTATTTAACTCAGTAATATTATTATTATTAGTAGTAGTATTAATATTACAATTATTCTAATAATGTTTGTGGTTATTTATCATTTCCATAAATAATAATCCGGTGTATATTGAACACAATATAATTTCAAAGACAAATTCATCAACATTTTGGTGAATAAAGACTGGATCCACCTACAAATGAACTTTATTGAAATCATCTGTACAGTTTAGACTGAATGATGAACCATCTCCTCCCAGAATAAAACAGATTTCAGTGAATATGTGTCTCCTGAATTTGGTGCTTGAAAACAGGTTTCAGTGACGGCTGCTGATGTGCTCTTTATTTAAAGACACAACTTTTACATCACCAAAACAGTCACTGGAAATAAAACGTCTGCTGACTGTAAAAAAAACTCCACATATCACATCAAAATAAAGCTTCTTCTTCAAGTGAAACTTCAGCTGATACTTGATAAATGATTGAAACTTTACATCAAGTACAAATTACAGGTATGAAACATTTCTAAGTTATCTTTCTGAACCCACAAACATGCGATATGATTTTGACAAAAAATAAAAATAAAAACAAAAAACAGTTAGCAATTAAATTGGCAATCCTAAATTTGAGAAAGTTGAAAAATTATTTTACAGAAGGAAGTGTTATTTTGGGGACTATTTTCAGCAGTGGATTAATCCACGTTTGGTCCTGCAGTGAGTAGTTTCCCCCTGTTCGTTTATTTTGTCACTTTAATATTATTTGTAATGCAGCTGGATTTTATCAAAGGCTCTGAAATGTTTTAAAGTTTTAGGACAAACGCACATTATTGATTTCGTCCAGGAAAACAGCAAAAGAAGGTGATGCTTAAATGTCCCACTTTCCCTGAAGGGACCTTGAATGATGACTTGAAGAGTCTGCAGAGTCTGTCAGAGGCCGCTCACTGCTCAACCCAAACACCACAAACAGTTTAAACTACCACTATATCATCACTCGATGTGAATATTAACATATTTAATAAACATAGATGGTCTGAGTGTTCACATGAAAACCGTTTCTGGTTTATTACTGGGGGTGGGGATTTGTCTCCCTCAGGTGGAAGAAAGAGGAACTGCATGTTGTCGATTTAATGACCACAGATGATGATAACGATCACTGCCCTCCAGTGGTCACTGTCTGTAACTACAACTGTTCACATCCAGTAACACTGATGTTCACATTGACTTCAGTATTGTAGCTCAGTCGGATAATGACTCTGTATGTGATCACAGATAATACAGTATATCAGCAGAGACTGATGAGTGTTTACTGCCCTCTGGTGGTCACAGCAAGGAACTACAGCTAGCACCGAACAAATACTCTGTGAAAAATGGAAATTGGCAGATGCAATGTAAAAATAAAAATCTAATGAGATGCACAGTGAAGATGGAATATAGGGCATGCACTGAAAAACTGAATGAGATGAACTGCAAGAGATAAATTGACTGCACAAATAGAAAAGAGGAAATTAAGTGTTTCCATTTTTTTTACTCTATATTACAACTAACACTATTTAATTTCACTCCTACAATTTAATTGCTGATTTAATTAGTGATTAATAATAATAATAATAATAATAATTTACCTCTTACTCACCAAAAACACAATAAACTCAATTTTTTCAACCACAATTTAGATCAACACTTGAATACATAAACTGTTCAATGTGTTTTACTATTTTTATTCAAGTTCTTTTTGTTCTTAAGTAGTAGTACAACGTTTTGCTAAAACACTCACAAAAACCAAGCCAAACACAATTTGTGAAATCATTTACCTGAACAAAAATAGAATATGACGGCTTTTATAATTACAATTAATGTAGTAAAAGAAAACTGATCAACATACCTGTACCATGTAGGGTTTTATTTGCATAGTAACACATAGTACAACATAGTACAAATTGCACAAAACACTGCACAAAAATGTTCGGCTCCATACTCATTTTAACTCGTCCTTATACATTTATTTTCTTATAAATTACAAATAAACACTTTTGTTTCATCTCCTCCGTTTTAGCTACTCAATTTGTTCAAGTGTTACAATGTATTGCTAATTTACTTACCTAAATCAAGCCAACTTGTCAAATTGAACTTTCCCATTCAGCTATTACATTGAGTATTAGGGTTGTTAATTTCACAGTAAGTTACTGTTTTTATATTTACAATTAATTATGTAATAAAATACAATTGTGCATCCACAACATCTGTGTACCCTGTAGGTTTTTTGTTTAAAACAAATACAAATTGCAAAAAACATGCCAGTCTTTCTGTACCATTGTCTTACTACTGATATTTAATATCAGTAGTAAGACTGATATAATAATATAATGTTCCTAACTGACTCCACAGAGGTCACTGATGGTGATTTGGCGCCACCTAAAGGTGAACAAATAAACTGCATGATGTTGGACTACCAGACGATAAGCTGTCTGAGGTTTCAGGAGTTCATATTTAAACCTCAGACTTCCCACCAGTCCCCTAGAACTGAAGAAGGCACTCGGATGAGTGGTGAAACGTCTTCTCAAAAAACTCTACAAGTCCAGTTGTCTTTTTTGAACCTTTGTTGGATATTAGAATAGATTGATTGCAGCTCTGTTGATGATGTTGTTGAATGGAAAAACATCTGGATGAAGCTCTCCTCCTCACTCCACCTCCCAGTAACATGGTCCAGTCAGAGTCTCTCTACACGCAAGCTGCTGCTGATTCAACCTCTATGGATCATCAGGACTCAGCTCATTGTCTCTCAGCACACATACCGTCCTGTTTACCTTGACTGCCATCTATAGAGAGAAGATGGAACAACAGAGGAGATGATTTCGTGTTTCCAGAGACTCCTTTTCATCAGGTCAGTCAGTGATGCAGCACATCCAGTATAAAGAGCAGCAGGGACTTCAGTCCTGTTCAGAGCAGCTGTGGAGCTCAGCCAGCTTCATTTCAGCTCTCATGTTAACGTATTGGAGCCACAACTGAAAGAAATATGGACTGACAACAACCCTCCACTCACCTCAGAGTCTCCAGTCTACAGTCTGGACTCTTCACAAGATCAAGCAGCTGCTTCACTCCTGAATCTTGCAGGTTGTTGTAGCTCAGGTCCAGATGTTTAAGATGGGAGGGGTTGGACTTCAGAGCTGAGACCAGAGAATCACAGCTGATCTCTGACAAACTGCACCACTTCAAACTGAATAAAGAATAAAAGATGTTAATAAAATCATTGATAACCAATCAGATGTGTTCAGGTTTTAATGTTCAGATCAACATTACTACGTCCTAATCAATGAGCTGTTCTCTAAAATGAGTAGAGTGTCTTTGTCTTTGTGATATTGTGGATCATCATCATGTAAGCCTTCTACACTTTCAACTAACACTCATCTTTGAGATGACAGACAGACTAAATTTAGGACAAGAAAAGAGACAATATGAGCAGGACGAAATTTACATCTTTATGGGATGAATTAAATTAAGTTCAGTTTGTAATTAAACAAATCAGATCCACAATAGTAACAGACATCCTCTGAACTGACCTCAGAGTCTCCAGTCTGCAGTCTGGACTCTCCAGAAAACCACACAGATGATTCACTCCTGAATCCTTCAGGTTGTTGTAACTCAGGTCCAGATGTTTCAGATGGGAGGGGTTGGACTTCAGAGCTGAGACCAGAGAATCACAGCTGATCTCTGACAAAGTGCAGCGAATCAATCTGAATGAAGAATAAAAGATGTGAATAAAATCATTGATAATCAATCAGATGTGTTCAGGTTTTAATGTTCAGATCAACATTACTACGTCCTAATCAATGAGCTGTTCTCTAAAATGAGTAGAGTGACTTTGTCCTTGTGTTATTGTGGATCATCATCATGTCATTCTTCATCAGACATCATCCAAACATCAACACAACATTCAGACAACTATTCATGTCAACACAGATCAATGACATGCTGCTGACCTCAGTCAAGTCTCTCATTACAGGATCAATATCAAATCACACAAGTTGGAAAACAAACTGTTCATTAGTTCATTGATTCCATGACCTTCTTCTTCCTGTATTTGGTATCTCAGTAGGTTGGTGTCGTGATTACTGATTCCAATAACTCTTTAAATGTACATTTGAACACAAGACTGGTCCTGATTTGAGGTCAGACTGACCACCGATGACTGAGGAGACACCTGCTGGTATTAAGGAACATGATGCTCCTTCATTTAAACCAACTGTTTGTGGTCCATTTTCTATCTGTCAATACTGACAAGAGAACCGTTTAATCTGATAAAAAAAACATTGAGTAAACTGACCCCAGTGTCTCCAGTCTACAGTTTGGACTCTCCAGTCCAACACACAGCTGCTTCACTCCTGAATCCAGCAGGTAGTTGTCTCTCAGGTCCAACTCTGTCAGATGGGAGGGGTTGGACTTCAGAGCTGAGGCCACAACTTCACAGTAACTCTCTGAGAGTTCACAGCCAGAAAGTCTGTCATGACACACAGATATAAAATACATTAATATGAATGAAGACACTTTATTATTTACTTCATGCATTTGAAGACTAATCTCGCCCGATGACAGCTGGGATAGGCTCCAGCAGACCCCCGCGACACCAATCAACTATCTTTAAAAAGGTGGCCGTGGCTTCCCTCCAGTGCTGCATAATTCTGCATGTTTCAATCTGTGCCAGTACCCAAATTGCTCCTCACGCTTTTGTGGTGTTTCTTGTTGCAAACGTAGAATTCATCTCCTGTGTCTTCTCTTTTTTTCAGTGCCTCCCTGAGAGAGCCAGTTACCTGCCCTTGCAGTGATTTTGTGTTTTTTTCCCCTTGCCCCTGGAGTTTCCAGGGCTTATTGTTTGCCTTTTGCATTTTTGGATTTTACTTTTGGATTCACATTTCTTGCTGATTTTTTATTTTTTATTTTTTTTGAACAAACTCACGTAGACTTCAAAACATTGTGCTTCAGTCTCGTGCATTTTGGGTCCGGCCTCTAGCTGGACAGCCCATTACATTTAGAACAGATTAAAAATGGGCAATTAATGTCTAATTACACATATAAATAAATGGACAACTCCAATATACTGTATATGTAAATAAAGGAAGATGAACAGAAGAAAATCTACATTCTCACAGTGTTTGAAACAGCTGGAGAACATCTGTAACAAACTACAACTGACATGTAAAGTTTGTAATAAATAAGTTAAAAACTTTTTGATAGGGTGATAATTTTATAGTGTGAACATTTAAATAATTAAACTAATGTAAACTGATTTATAATGTTAATCACATCTGGACTCACTGAGCCTTTCTGCAGTTCCTCACAGCTGGAATCAGTCTCCGTCGTCCCTCCCATGTTGTTTTGTACTTCTTCAGATCCAATTCATCCAGAACCTCCTCTGACATCTGCAGCATGTAGGCCAGAGCTGAGCAGTGGATCTCAGAGAGTTCCTTCTTTGATCTGTTCTCTGACTTCAGGAACTCTTGGATCTCCCGATGAACTGAGAGGTTGTTCATCTCCATCAGACAGTGGAAGATGTTGATGTTTCTGTCAGGAGAAATGTTGGACATGTTCATCTTCTTCAGGTTGTTGATGACTCTCTGGATGATTTCTGGACTGATCTCTGTCTGACCCAGCAGACCTCCTAACAGTCTCTGGCTGGACTGCAGACAGACGCCATGGAGGAAGCGAACCATCAGGTCCAGGTGACCATTTTTACTCTTCAGGGATTTCTCCATGACTCTGTTCAGGAACATATCCAGAGTTGAGTCATTGTAGTTTCGTCCCATGAAGTCCTTCAGCACCTCTGTCTTCCTGTTGGTGTAACAGCGGATCATGTAGACTGCAGCCAGAAACTCCTGAACGCTCAGATGGACGAAGCAGAACACCTTGTCCTGGTACAGCCCTCTCTCCTCTTTAAAGATCTGTGTCAACACTCCTGAGTACACTGAGGCTGCTCTGATATCGATGCCACACTCTGTCAGGTCTGATTCATAGAAGATCAGGTTTCCTTTCAGCAGTTGATCAAAAGCCAGTTTTCCCAGAGACTCAATCATCTTCCTGGTCTCTGGACTCCAGTGTGAATCTGTCTCAGATCCTCCATCATACTTGACCTTCTTCACTTTGGTCTGAACCACCAGGAAGTGGATGTACATCTCAGTCAGGGTCTTGGGCAGCTCTCCTCTCTCTCTGGTTTTCAACACATCCTCCAGAACTGTAGCAGAGATCCAGCAGAAGACTGGGATGTGACACATGATGTGGAGGCTTCGTGATGTCTTGATGTGGGAGAAGATCCTGCTGGCCTGCTCCTCATCTCTGAATCTCTTCCTGAAGTACTCCTCCTTCTGGGGGTCATTGAACCCTCTGACCTCTGTTACCATGTCAACACACTCAGGAGGTATCTGATTGGCTGCTGCAGGTCGTGTGGTTATCCAGAGATGAGCAGAGGGAAGCAGTTTCCCCCTGATGAGGTTTGTCAGCAGCACATCCACTGAGGTGGACTCTGTAACATCAGTCAGGATCTCAGTGTTGCGGAAGTCCAGAGGAAGTCGACACTCATCCAGACCGTCAAAGATGAATACAACCTGGAACTCTTCAAACCTGCAGATTTCTGCTTCTTTGGTTTCAGTGAAGAAGTGATGAACAAGTTCCACCAAGCTGAACTTTCTCTCTTTCAACACATTCAGCTCTCTGAAAGTGAATGGAAATGTGAACTGGATGTCCTGGTTGGCTTTGTCTTCAGCCCAGTCCAGAGTGAACTTCTGTGTTAAGACTGTTTTCCCAATGCCAGCCACTCCCTTTGTCATCACTCTTCTGATTGGTTTATCTCTTCCAGGTGAGGCTTTAAAGATGTCTTCTGGTCTGATGGTTCTTTCTGGTCTCTGTTGTTTCCTGGATGATGTTTCAATCTGTCTGACCTCATGTTCGTCATTGACCTCTGCAGTCTCTCCCTCTGTGATGGAGAGCTCTGTGTAGACCTCATTCAGAAGAGTTGAGTTTCCTGCTTTAGCAATCCCCTCAAACACACACTGGAACTTCTCCTTCAGAGTAGATTTAAGTTTACGACCAGCTCCATCAGGAGTTCCTTAATGAACATACAAAAGTTAATTCATATAAATGACATGTGAATGTTTTGTAATTTCATTCACCTAAAGAATAAGTGTTTAAATATATCTTGCTCCACCTTTTGAGACATTAGTAAATGTTTAATTTATTCATCAGGTTCAATGATCAGAGAAATCCTCTTACTGCTCTGCAGACGATCAGCCAGCTCCTCCTGCTTCATTCTCCTCAGGAAGTTCAGTGTGATCTTCACAAATGCATCTCTGCTGCTCCTCCTCTGCTCTTCATCTTCACCTTCCAACACCTCCTCATCCTCCCTCTGACTATCTAAGAATTCTGGGTAATCTGGACTCAGATCCCTCTGAATCTTCTTCAGCTCGTTCTTCACAAAAGTGACAATGTTGTCCTCCAGCAGCTGGAACAGAAAACTATATGAATGACAACCAGACTGAAATCATGGAGACAAACATCAGATCCATGTTGGACAGACTGACAGTCCACTGGTCTACAAAGAGCAGCATGGAGATGATGGAAAGTAGTTGTTGTCCATGTACAGACCTTAAATATGGAGTCCAGGTGTGTTTGATGCTGATCAACAGACTGACCACTGAGAACCTCTGGGTGACTCCTTTTCCTTGATTTCTTATCTTTCTCTTCAGTCCATCCTCTCTTCATGGACACCCTGCTGGCTTCAGGTTCAGGTGGGTTTTGATTTTCCAGTTTCGTCCTGATAAACACATGACACACAACAGCGTAACCCTGATGTCGTTGACAATATCTTTAAAATATCTTAAAACACAGTAAAATGTTTTATTCATCAGTCCACACTGAGTGATGCACAGACTATTATCAGTGATTTTGAACTGACCAGACAGAAAATGTCACAGAGACGACTGTAAACTTTCGAACAGAAACATTCTTAGACTCTCTTTGATTGATCATGTAGCAGTAATAATCTCAGTGAGGTACACGTTCTACATCTCAAAGCCATCCGTTGTTTCTTTGCCTCCAGAAAATGATTCTGTGGATGTCACATGGAGTCACAGGAGTGACTATGGATCTTTTATTTACTTCCACAAGTGCACCTCCAATCGACCCAAATGATGCGAATTAGCCAAGAAGCTTCTCAAGTTATGACATAATATTCTGTGGTTTTCAAAGCTGAGTGCATGTAAATTGCTGTCTTACTGGAATTGTGCTGTAGTATAATTTAAATCTGGAAACATTACTTCACTGATAAATTAGATGTCCTGATAAACTTAACCAAAACTACAATTGTTAATATAAAATTTGTGGATTGAATGGATTCAGGAGATCTTTACAAAATAAACAATCATTCAGATCTTTTAATTTCTGTTTTGTTTTAGTTATTCCAGCAGTATTTGTACTCTGTACTATTGAACTGACGTTTTCCTGTTTACAACTACAATAGTTTGACCTGTATAAAGACAGAGTGTGTTATATATCTATATATGCATCTATTTTCCCACCAGTAGACAGTAGGTCATTGTTCTACACATGTACAGTATATCTATATCTGTATCTGTTTATCTTGTGAATCATCTGAGGAAGAATCTATAAGATGAAGAGCAGCATACAAACACACAGACGTCACAACTAAATTAAATAATCATGGACTTTATTAACAATTTACCTCTTTGTAGTAGCAGAAGGATGTTCTTGTTTAAAATCAATTAAGCGACCCATCGACCTGTCGCTCTTGAAGGACACACAGCTGGGACCAGGTTCAGATTCAGGTGTCTCTGGTCTGAACTGCTGCTTTGTTCTTCAACACAACACAGAAAGTTTTCTGATGTCAAAATAAACGTCCTAGTTACTTTTACAGATCAGTTATAAAGGAACAGTGTTGAACTGAATGTTATCTGATTAGTGTAGAAGCTGCAGGAGTTCAAGGTTAAACATGCACAGAGCTTTAATAGAATAGTTTAAAAGAAAGTGAATTAATATTTATTATTACCATATTTAAATATGGTTACCTCTTAGTAGCAGAAGGATGTTCTTGTTTAAAATCAATTAGGCGACCCATCGACCTGTCGCTCTTGAAGGACACACAGCTGGGACCAGGTTCAAGAGAGTCTGCTCTCTTATGGGACCTGATTAAATTAGTTCAACTGTTCAATAAATGCTCTGTGGATTAAATCATTAAATTTTGACGTGACACTAACAACTCACGTTCGTTTTTGTCTATATTCAGTAATAATGTGCTCCTCTCTGAGGACTCTCTCCTCTCTGTCCTCACACTGATCCATGCTGCTGGATTCACATCAACTCACACACACTTTCTACCTTCACCTGCAGAGGAAACACAAATCATTCACCTGAGCATCAAATCCTTGACATTATTTCTATTGTTTAAAAAAACAAACAAAAAAAAACAATGAATGACACTGAATTTGACTGGAGATGTCAGAATTCAACACAACTAAAGAACATGTTTAAAACTTTCAGTTCACTTTACAACACTTTACAGCTTTTATCTGATGTGAAAGGTGTGTTAGTTTGTACTTTGATCGATGTCCAGAATGTTAATCACTATTAATATCTAACAAATGAGGCCATGGTGAAAACAAACACCAACTGTAATGAGAGAAAACATAGGCTGATCAGTCTGAGAGAAAATAGATATACTACATATATGCATCTAAACGTATGTTTTAAAAGAATACATATATTATTGTATTCAGGAGAAAATGTGTTTTCACCACAACAAGTTCCAAAAGCACATATAACCTCTGAAGACAACTTCAACATATAAGACTATTTTAATAATTTGTGAATATTACAAACTATTGTTTTAAACCTCTTTTTAAACAACGACTCCTTCACAGGCTGCTACAGGCAGTCGTCATAAAGTAGAGCTGCAAAGAAACAATGACTCTGTGTTCATTTAAATAGGCTACATGTTCATTAATGTAAGATCAAGATCACAGGACTCATTTTAACTCAACTACGCCTAGAAGCATACATCACTGTGTTCATCTGATGACCGTTCCCATGGCAAATGATGTTGGAGGTTGTAAATTATTCTGAATTCCTGTTGCACTGATGTTAATGTATTTCTATAAAGCCATGAAGGTATGTGAATACTAATCTGACAAATCCAATCCAATCCAATCCACTTTCTTTATATAGCACAATTTTAACAAACACAAGGTTTCCAAAGTGCTTTACAAGATAAAACACAATAAAACACAATAAATAGATAACACAATAGAAACACAATAAAAGATGAAGTAGTAAAAATATGCATGTATACACATAAAATCAAATATCCAACGTCTCTCTATAATGCAGTCTCTGCCTCAACGTCAGTCGTTTTATTTTGTGGATTTAGACGTTTCTTCATCCCTAGAAAACGTTGGGCTATAGGAGGACAAGAGGTCCTATTTTAATAGATAAGCCATGTGTTGCTTTGCAAAACCTCTAAACTGCATTAAGTTGAAAGAGGATAACGTTCACACACGTTAAATGTTTGCATCCCAAATTTATACTTTCACCTCTGACACAGATGTCAGTTGCTGACAGCTGATGTTAAAGAGTTAAACGTTATAAACTGCTGACTTTACCTTCAGACGGAGGTTTACACGGAGAAAAAGATCTGCGACACAACGTTGATGAAAGTGAAAATAACTTCAGACTTAAATCTGAGGCTGGCTCCAGATGAATGAAGATTTAATAATTTAATTTAATCTGATCATCATATTATTTGATTCCAGTGAATCATTTATCTAATAATAATGTAGATTGATCTTCAAACAGAGTAATACAAACTAAATGATGAAATAACAAGTGAAAATCTTCTACAAACATTACAGAGGAGAAACAAATAGTTAAGTTGCTAAAGACAAAATTAAAGCTTTAAACAAATCAAACTTACAGTTTATTCAACCAGTCCAAAGACCTGAAGAAAGACTCCACACCTGGACACTAAACAGGTGAGCTACTTCCTGGAACAAGGGTCAGTTTTCCTGTGATCGTGTCAGGACAGGAAGGAGGGATGTAGATTTTCACAATAAGATGAGAGTTTATCAGACATATTTATTCTTGATTCGTTTAATTACTGTTATTGTCAGTTTGAAATTACTTTCTCTGATAGTTTCTATGTTGTAGGAAAACATGGTCTGCAGTGTTATATCTAAAAAAACACATTTATGATGCTTTTCATTCATAAATATTCAGTGATTGACTCCAGACCATGCAGGTTAATGATGGGATTAGGTGACCTCCTGTGGTGAAACAGTGAACTGCAAGAGAGTCAACATGACAGTCACTGACAGAAAGAGGACACAGAGACACAAAGTGAGGTGAAAACAAAGAACAGGATTTATTCTCCTGACTGAACACAGTGAGTGTCTACTCTGTCACTGATCTCTTCTTCGGTATGAAATTAACAGATTGTAGTTTATAATGTGGACACGGTTGCATCTGATCAAACTATTATTTATATGTGGCAGTGGGACATTGTAGATGAGGACAAATGCACACATTCAATTAAACAGCAAAAAAAGACAATACTTGAATATCATATTTTCCCTGAACGATCCTTGAATGATGAACTGAAAGTGGAGACAGCAGTAAGATGATGACTATGTTCATCTGTTGAGCTTCTGCTGCTGTAATGTGTTGTTTAGTTGTTTTAACAGTGTATTCTGGCCTTTTATGGAATTGGTTAGAAGAAAGAAACAAGAGGATTACATTAGATATGGTTTAAATCGCTTTTCATCTTCACATGAAATCAATCGCTTAGTTCATATTAAGAAACTAACTATGACTTCCTCAGTAAAAATCTTTTCTTCTCAAATCATAAAAACATTCAAATCATCACTGTTCAAATGACCTGTGATGAAGATTTGTCTCAGTCTCGTGGTGGCAATGTGAACTGCAAGGCACCCAGAAACTATCATGATCACTGGCCTCTAGTGGTCTCTGTCAGTAACTACAACTGTCCACATCCAATAATACTCACATTCACATTTACTGCAGTGTTGTCAGTGACAATGACAGAGTTGTTTGTTTACACATTTTTATTGGAGTTTGTGCCACAGGAAATATCAAAGATTTTATATTTTGAATGTACTATATTTATTCTCACACCTGTAATTGTTGGTTGCCGTAAGAATAAGATTTTCAATAAAAAAAAAAAAAAACATATTTAATATTGTTCCTGACAACTTAAAGTTCATGGACACACAGGCCAACAAATCACCTGACAGTTTCATAGAAAAAGTAACATAGAAAAAAATATGTGAAATATAAAAATATAAAAAATTTACCTGTACATTTCATAATATTGGCTTTTACCAGAATACAACATGTTTAGAAGGTTTACAAATCAAAGGCAACACTTTCTTTGACAACTAATCTATTTTCCAGATAATTTCATGGAAATCTGACTCATAATTTCCAAAAACGTATCTGTTATTTACCAGAATTTCCTATAATGATAGAAAAACAACCAAAAAACAACTTTAAATAATGACTTTTTGTTTCTTGGTGACTCTGACCTGCTGTACATTAAAGTATCAATTTTCAGTCATCTGCAGGTTAAAGCTTCTGAAGTGATGATTTGGTGAAGACAACTGTCTTAAGATGCTGGAATCTACTGAACAGACAAACAAGCGAAGACAGACATGAGAATATCAACGCTGAGAAACAACAGAAACAACTGTTGATGCTGGCAGGTTTACATGAGAGCATATTTGGTTTGTTGGTAATGTGTCTGAATAATTCAAGAGGAGCTGGACTGTTTTTATTCATGCAGTGCAGCTCTGTTGATGATGTTAAATGGAAAAAACATCTGGATGAAGCTCTCCTCTTCACTCCACCTCCCAGTAACATGGTCCAGTCAGAGTCTCTCTACACGCAAGCTGCTGCTGATTCAACCTCTCTGGATCATCGGGACTCAGCTAATCCTCTCTCAGCACACATAACGTCCTGATTAGAACAATGGCTTCCACCTGTAGAGAGAAGAAACAACAGAGGAGATGATTTAGTGTTTCCAGAGACTCCTTTTCATTAGATGTCAGTCAGTGATGCAGCACATCCAGTATAATGAGCAGCAGGGACTTCAGTCCTGTTCAGAGCAGCTGTGGAGCTCAGACAGCTTCCTTTCAGCTCTCATGTTAACGTGTTGGAACTGGAAGCTCACAGACCTGCAGAGACTTTTAGCATCAAGTCTGTTTCCTCTGCAGATTTCTCTCAATTCCACAGAGGAAATAATCTGCTGAGAGTCACGAGCACTTCATTACTGCACAAACACTTTCGTGATGGACCTCAGCAGAAGTTCTGCTCTGTATAAAGACCACATGGTTACTAAATGTAATGATGGTTCTGTGATTTACAGGCTTCAGTCAGACTGATCTCAGAGCTGTGACAAAGATGAAACTGAGTTGTTTAGTTTTGAGGTGAGAGCACAAACAGTCTGAGATCAAATTTGATGAATGAGGACCACTGTCTCAATGCATCTAGTAAGGCTGTCAGCTGGAATCCAGATTTATTTCTTGAAAACATGAACACGACAAGCTTCAGGATGATCTGATTGGCTGATTGTTGTCTCTGTCTTTCTGTCCAGTCTGTCTTCATTCTCCTCTGACACTGTCTCTGAAGAAAGCAGCAGCAGGTTTCTAGGAAACACTTTTGACACTGTGTCTAGTACAATACTCACACTACTGACTCTAACGCTCCACTCACCTCAGAGTCTCCAGTCTACAGTCTGGACTCTTCACAAGATCAAGTAGCTGCTTCACATCAAAATCTTGCAGGTTGTTGTTACTCAGGTCCAGATGTTTCAGATGGGAGGGGTTGGACTTCAGAGCTGAGACCAGAGAATCACAGCTGATCTCCGACAAACTGCAGTGAATCAATCTGAATAAAGAAGAAAGATGTTAATAAAATCATTGATAATCAATCAGATGTGTTAAGGTTTTAATGTTCAGATCAACATTACTACGTCCTAATCAATGAGCTGTTCTCTAAAACGAGTAGAATGACTTTGTCCTTGTGTTATTGTGGATCATCATCATGTCAGTCTTCCACACTTTCACCTAACACTCATCTTTGAGATGACAGACTGAATTTAGGACAAAATATGGAAAATATGATCAGGAGGAAATTATATCTTTATGGATGGAAATTCTGTATGAACATAAATTAAGTTCAGTTTGTATTTAAACAAATCAGAGTAACAGACATCCAGTGAACTGACCTCAGAGTCTCCAGTCTACAGTCGGGACTCTCCAGAAAACCACACAGATGATTCACTCCTGAATCCTGCAGGTTGTTGAGACTGAGGTCCAGATGTTTCAGATGGGAGGGGTTGGACTTCAGAGCTGAGACCAGATAATCACAGCTGATCTCAGACAAAGTGCACCACCTCAATCTGAAAGAAGAATAAAAGATGTGAATAAAATCATTGATAATCAAGCAGATGTGTTCAGGTTTTAGTCTTCACATCAACATTACTACGTCTTAATCAATGACCTGTTCTCTAAAATGAGTAGAGTGACTTTGTCCTTGTGTTATTGTGGATCTTCATCATGTCAGCCTTCTACAGACATCATCCAAACATCAACACAACATTCAGACAACTATAACAATAACATGCTGCTGACCTCAGCCAAGTCTCTCATTACAGGATCAATATCAAATCACACATTTTGGAAAACAAAATGTTCATTAGTTCATTGATTCCATGACCTTCTTCTTCCTGTATTTGGTATCTCATTAGGTTTGTGTCGTTAAAATGGAGAAGTTCATATTTTCAAGTTTGTCTTTAAACAACAGTCACATGTACATTACAGAGTTCTTATAATTTCTGCTGTCCACACTAACTGTGAAGTGGTATCTTCCTAACACAACTACACTGTAAGAAATGACTTGATGAGTTTCTTCACAGACAGTATGAACAGAAAGAATCATTACTGACTCCAATAACTCTTTAAATGTGCATGTGCAAACTAGACTGGTCCTGATTTGAGATCAGACCAATCACAGATGACTGAGGAGACACCTGCTGATATTAAGGAACATGATGCTCCTTCATTTAAACCAACTGTTTGTGGTCCATTTTATGTGTGTCAATCCTGACAAGAGAACTGTTTAATCTGATAAAAACATTCAGTGAACTGACCTCAGAGTCTCCAGTCTACAGTTTGGACTCTCCAGTCCAACACACAGCTGCTTCACTCCTGAATCCTGCAGGTAGAAGTTGTAGCTCAAGTCCAACTCTGTCAGATGGGAGGGGTTGGATTTCAGAGCTGAGACCACAACTTCACAGTGACTCTTTGAGAGTCCACAGTAATAAAATCTGTCATAACACATAAATATAAAATGTGTTAAAGTGAATGAATACACTTTATTATTTACTTCATGCATTTGAAGACAAAACAGTTGTAGTCGTCCTGACATTTTGTATCTGACATGACACAATAATTCTCATCAGTTTCTCTTAAACCTGCAGACTTCTAAACTTTGTTTTGTTTTAATCTGCAAATGAATGGAGAGATAAATGGAGTTACATATAGGCTTCTTCCACACATTCTGTCAGTGTGATCTGATCTCACGTCTGACTCCACAAAGACATCATGATTAAAATGATAAAAACGTGGAAAACATCCCTTTAAGGCACATTTACAACAGATTAAGAATGGAAAATTAATGTCTTTTAAAATATATTAATCAACACACAGCTCTAATATACTGTATATATAAATAAAGGAAGATTAACAGAAGAAAGTCCACATTCTGACAGTGTTTGAAACAGCTGGAGAACATCTGTAACAAAATACAACTGACACATAATGTTTACAATAAACAAGTTAAACACTGTTTGATAGGATGATAATTTAATAGTGTGAACATTTAAAGTACTAAACTAATGTAAACTGATTTACAGTGTCAATCACATCTGGACTCACAGAGCTTTTCTGCAGTTCCTCACAGCTGGAATCAGTCTCCATCGTCCCTCCTTTGATGTTTTGTACTTCTTCAGGTTCAACTGATCCAGAACCTCCTCTGACATCTGCAGCATGTAGGCCAGAGCTGAGCAGTGGATCTCAGAGAGTTTCTTCTCTGGTCTTTTCTTGGACTTCAGTAACTCTTGGATCTCCTGATGAACTGAGAGGTCATTTATCTCCATCAGACAGTGGAAGATGTTGATGTTTCTGTCAGGAGAAATGTTGTCCATGTTCATCTCCTTCAGGTTTTTGATGGCTCTCTGGATGATTTTTCTTCTGATCTTTGTCTGACCCAGTAGACCTTTTAACAGTCTCTGGTTGGACTGCAGACAGACGCCATGGAGGAAGCGAACCAACAGGTCCAGGTGACCATTTATACTCTGCAGGGATTTCTGCATGACTCTGTTCAGAAAGACATCCAGAGTTGAGTCATTGTAGTTTTGTCCCAGGAAGTCCTCCAGCACCTCTGTCTTTCTGTTGGTGTAACAGTGGATCATGTAGACTGCAGCCAGAAACTCCTGAACGCTCAGATGGACGAAGCAGAACACCTTGTCCTGGTACAGTCCTCTCTCCTCTTTAAATATCTGTGTCAACACTCCTGAGTACACTGAGGCTGCTCTGATATCGATGCCACACTCTGTCAGGTCTGATTCATAGAAGATCAGGTTTCCTTTCAGCAGCTGATCAAAAGCCAGTTTTCCCAGAGACTCAATCATCTCCCTGGTCTCTGGACTCCAGTGTGGATCTGTCTCAGATCCTCCATCATACTTGACCTTCTTCACTTTGGTCTGAACCACCAGGAAGTGGATGTACATCTCAGTCAGGGTCTTGGGCAGCTCTCCTCTCTCTCTGGTTGTCAACACATCCTCCAGAACTGTAGCAGAGATCCAGCAGAAGACTGGGATGTGACACATGATGTGGAGGCTTCGTGATGTCTTGATGTGGGAGATGATCCTGCTGGCCTGCTCCTCATCTCTGAATCTCTTCCTGAAGTACTCCTCCTTCTGGGGGTCAGTGAACCCTCTGATCTCTGTCACCATATCAACACACTCAGGAGGGATCTGATTGGCTGCTGCAGGTCGTGTGGTTATCCAGAGATGAGCAGAGGGAAGCAGTTTCCCCCTGATGAGGTTTGTCAGCAGCACATCCACTGAGGTGGACTCTGTAACATCAGTCAGGATCTTATTGTTGTGGAAGTCCAGAGGAAGTCGACACTCATCCAGACCGTCAAAGATGAACACAACCTGGAACTCTTCAAACCTGCAGATTCCTGCTTCTTTGGTTTCAGTGAAGAAGTGATGAACAAGTTCCACCAAGCTGAACTTTCTCTCTTTCAACACATTCAGCTCTCTGAAAGCCAATAGAAATGTGAACTGGATGTCCTGGTTGGCTTTGTCTTCAGCCCAGTCCAGAGTGAACTTCTGTGTTAAGACTGTTTTCCCAATGCCAGCCACTCCCTTTGTCATCACTCTTCTGATTGGTTTATCTCTTCTAGGTGAGGCTTTAAAAATGTTTTCTGGTCTGATGGTTGTTTCTGGTCTGTCTAGTTTCCTGGATGCTGTTTCAATCTGTCTGACCTCATGTTCATCATTGACCTCTGCAGTCTCTCCCTCTGTGATGTAGAGCTCTGTGTAGATCTCATTCAGAAGAGTTGAGTTTCCTGCTTTAGCAATCCCCTCAAACAGACACTGGAACCTCTCCTTCAGAGTAGATTTAAGTTCTCGACAAGCTCCATCAGGAGTTCCTCAGTGAACACAAAATAGATAATTATTTAAATAACTTACAGAGTATATATTTCAACAATACATTCCCCTAAAGAATAAGTGTTTGAATATATCTTGCTCCATGTGTTGAAACATTAGTAAATGTTTAATTTATTCATCAGGTTCAATGTTCAGAGAAATCCTCTTACTGCTCTGCAGACGATCAGCCAGCTCCTCCTGCTTCATTCTCCTCAGGAAGTTCAGTGTGATCTTCACAAATGCATCTCTGCTGCTCCTCCTCTCCTCTTCATCCTCCCCCTCCAACACCTCCTCAGCCTCCCTCTGAGTCTCTAAGCATCCTGGGTAATCTGGACTCAGATCCCTCTGAATCTTCTTCAGCTCGTTCTTCACAAAAATGACAATGTTGTCCTCCAGGAGCTGGAACAGAAAACTATATGAATGACAACCAGACTGAAATCATGGAGACAAACATCAGATCCATGTTGGACAGACTGACAGTCCACTGGTCTACAAAGAGCAGCATGGAGATGATGGAAAGTAGTTGTTGTCCATGTACAGACCTGAAATATGGAGTCCAGATGTGTTTGATGCTGACGGATAGACTGACTACTGAGAACATTTAAACTCTGCTGCTCCACTCTGTGAATGAATCATCAACAATTAGTTCATATCATGTCATTCCACAGAGGCCAACATGTAAATGTCCATGAAGTGATATCTGGATGTGAACAGTGAATCAGATGACTCCTTGTAGTCATAAAGGTTGATTATTCTTTCTGATCTCACTGAGAATCAACAGCTTTCAGCTCTTGTTTCTTGAAATCAGCTATTTGATTTCTGACCAACATCATTTCTGACATAACATCTGCTTCCATTTGTTTCTTAAATGAATAATGTTAATGCTGATCTTATAACGGAGTCAGTCAGGTTCAGGTTATGGTGTCTTTTTATTCTCACTTTCTCCTGAGATAAACACAGGATAGACTCTGCACTGGAACACACTGATATCATGTCTATACTGATGCAGACACATGTAATAATTCATCTCCACAGTCAGCTCCTGGTTTCTACATTCATTAAAACATTTTTCTACTTCAATTCTGCTGTTGTTCTTTTCATTTGGTGGAGCTCCAGGAGCTCCACCAAACTTGTCTGTCATAAACTGTCATAAAGTGATATCTTCCTCGAACACTGACATTCTTGTTTGATGATAAAGCTTAAATGAACCAAACTCCACCATCACTTTAAAATTATTGTTGTTGTTTGTTAAATGTCTATCTCGGTCAGCAGGCAGCACACTTTTATCATCATTTTATTAACAGGAACAGAGATTATAACAGTTAGTGATGTCCAGGGGAAACTTGAGTTTTAACATGTTTAAATACTTAGAGTAACTTTATCTTCGGAATAAAACTTTGGCAACCAATGGCCTACTACATGTGATAAGACTCAAGGATGGAAGCATGGTTGTACAGACAATGTGAAATTTCCACCTCCATAGTCGTAGCCTTTTTTCTCCGTACTCTCAGGCAGAATTGGCTCTGATGACACTGAAAGTGGATCCTGATCTCAACCGCTGTCCGCCCACAGTTCTGCCACCACCACTGTCGTCTGTTCCACAACAATGTGCCACCATCCTCTTTTCAGCAACCAAGTCCAGCTGATAGCTCTGATCAACCAATGCCACCTCGGAGTACAGACAGTGAGTTAGAACCAGCACTATCTCATTTCTTTCGACCACAAGTAGGCAGTGTTCAGAGCAGCTCTGATTGTGTGCAACGAGATCTATGCTGCACTAATCCAGAATCATGCACACAATGGCCTATATGTGCAGTGGGCGAGGGTAATGGCTGATAAAGAACAATTCCCCACTAAAGTTGATATGACAAGAGTTACTTCCTGTAGACAGCACAATGATGAAGACACTCATGAGTATTCAATTATCTTTTTAATACTCCCAGTGGCCTTGAGCTGCTGTGGTCAACAAGGACAGTGGGCCTGTAATTGCTTTAATGGCAGATGCATGTATTGAAATCAGACTGGACATTGGGCTCGTGATTGCTCAACAGTGGTAGGGTGATGGACTGGTGAGGCCTGATGAGTTGACATCAGAACCTGAGGTCGCAGTAATACCTTATACACAAAAGCATAAAGATCTCTGCAATGATGACCTGCTTGTTTGCAGTGAAGAACAGCTTACACAGACTCAAGTAATGATTTCTATTTATGCTAGTTATGTAGATGACTCCTACAAACACTTTCCTCAGTAAACACTTTAAGTAAAGGGACAGATAATTCATTTTCTGGTTGACTCCAGGGTTACACATTCCATTATTTGATCTTTTGCGTTTGGAACAACTCAACCTGAAATATGTGGTCATTCTGTATATTATGTTGGAGCTTTAAAAGAACATTTAATGGCCCCTTTTCCAATTTAAACACAAATGCAGCTTACTTTTCAGCTAAACTTGATCCTGTTGCTGCTGGTGAAAAGATCATTTTAGCTTCTGGAGACATTGTTGGTTACAGTGATGTCATTCTGTTTCACCTGCTTCACATCTCTCTATTGCCAGATGGTTGAGCTACAACACTGTTTTGTTTGACATGTGAACGTAACTGTTGTATTGGTTGTATTGGTGTGAATCCAGCAACTCTCTGACCAGGCCCTGGTGATGGTGATTTACATAACTGTGTTGATTTCCTTCAACAAGTCTGGTCCCCTCACCCTGACCTTCAGGAAGCACCTTTAACTAACTCAGACTTTGTTCATTTTGTCGATGGCTCTGTATTTCATGTCCAACCATCAGTAGAAAAACTGCTGGTTTTGCTGTTCACTCTATGAAGTTCTCATTACAGGCTCCTTTTTTCATCTTGCTCGGCGTAAACATCTGAGCTGGTCGCCCTCACAGGAGCCTATAAACTTGTTGAAGGACAATCTGTTACCTCTATGTTTTTGGTGTTGTTCATGATTTTGGTGCACTTCGGAAATATAGGCATATTTTGATATCAGATAGTAAACCTATTTTACACTCTGACAAAGTTGTAGCTCGCCTGGATGCCATTCTTCTCCCAATAGCTGTTCCTGTTTTTAAATTTACTGCTCATACAAACTAACTTATTATATTTCTAGGGGAAATGCAGCAAAAGCTGCAGCCACTCAACCACCATCTGCAGCTTCTTGTCCCATTCTTTTGTATGACAATGACTCTGTTCTTTCAACTCTCTCTGCTGTTCAGTTGTTTGCCTCTCCACAGGAAAAACAACTTTGGGTACAAAGATAATCTCCAATCAAAAACAACTCCTTATATGGCACTGTTGAACCTTGGCCTTCCTCTGCTTAGATGGACCTATAAATGTAGATGATGCTGTGTAGAAGCCAGAGACTCTCACTATCTCTCTTCCCTCAATAAAATCATAAAATAAACAGAATGCATTCTTTCTCTTTGTTTCTCACTAGAATCTCTTTCTGTACTGAAGGAAGCTGAAAACTTAACTTTCCACAACAATGTTTACAGGTACTGCTGATCCCACTGATACAACATACCTGTTTGAGTCAAATGTTACTGAATCATCAATGGGAAGTCGCTCTTACAACATGATACACAAACAGCTCTGAATGTGTATAATGATGATCAGCGATTTGAACATGCTTCTGCCTTGGGGTTGTTGGCACCCAGCCAAATGAGAAAGAAAAGCATTTTCTCTGCAACTTTCCACCACAATGTTTGGCTAGCTGTCAATGACTGTCACTGTTGTACTCTGTTCATGTGCCTGTCCCAATCAGTGTGAACCCATTTGCATTGATTTCAGTATGGCTGCAAATCATTGCAACGCAATCTGAATGGGGTCCAGGAGGACTTGCACTAATGAAGATGCTAAACATGTTCCCAAACCTCACAACACAATTAAAGACACAAGACACAATTAAAAGATGGTAACATTTTCAACTTTGTCACAACTTACCTTCTGGAGTCAAATGTTACTGGATGTTCCCAGTCACTCTTCATAGACACACAGCTGGGATCAGGTTTGCTTTTGAGTTTGGGGTTAGGTTTAGGTTCAGGGTACTCTGGTGTATGATTTATCCTAACAGACAAAGAAGAGACCAACTTACTTGCAGCAGAATGTTTTGTAACACATCCATTTCTTAATTATTAAATTCTTATCAAGTGAGGATTTGTCATCACTGTGACAGGCTACAAAATACTTACAATAAGCTTCATCTGTGAGACAGATATCATTCACACAAACAACTCTGACAATAAAGATGCTGAACATGTTCCCAAACCTCACAACAAGACACAATTAAAAGACGGTAACATTTTCAACTCAGTCACAACTTACCTTCTGGAGTCAAATACAATTGCACGTCCCATGGACCGGTCACTCTTCATAGACACACAGTTGGGATCAGGTTTGGGTTTACGTTTATGGAAGTGTGGTTTCTGATGGATACTGAAAGACAAATATGAGACCACCAGAGAGAGAAAGTCACTCTTAGTCTACAGCCACAGAAGCTGTGTGTGAGATGTGGAAAACTAGAAGATGAACTCATTGCCTGGGAAGTCATGATGTTTCATTTTGAGCAGGATTGCTGCAAAAAGTTTCAACACACAAACACCTCACTAATGAAGGTGCATAGCTCTGACATGGAGAAGAGTCATGGACAGTTAGAGTTCTTCTTCTCACCTCTGAGCTTTGCAGTAGTTCAGGTACTTCTCACGTAAATCTCTCACACTGGGTTTAGAGGGAGGGACTCCCTCCTCTGTGTCCTCACACTGATCCATGCTGCTGGATTCACATCAGCTCACACACATTTTCTACCTTCACCTGCAGAGGAAACACAAATCATTCACCTGAACATCAAATCCTTGACATCATTTCTGCTGGTAAAATAAATAAATAAATAAATAACATTCAATGACACTGAATTTGACTGAGATGTCCAGAATTCAACACAACTAAAGATCACATTTAAAACTTTCACTTCACTTTACAGCACTTTTCAGCTCATTGCACAAATATTAATGTTAGTCACTATTAATATCTAACAAATGAGCCCATGGTTAACAAAATCACCAACTTATAGAGAGAAAGGAGAGCATGATCAGTCTGAGAGAAAACAGATATACTACATAAATAATTTATGCATTTAAACATCTGTTTTAAAAGAATAAATATAGTATAATATTCAGGAGTAAATTTGCTTTCACCACAACAAGTTCCAAAAGCACATGAAACTTCTGAAGACAACTTCAAAATATAAGACTGTTTTAATAATTTGTGAATATATCAAACTATTGTGTTAAACCTCTTTTTAAACAGCGGCTCCTTCCCAGGCTGCTACAGGCAGTCGTCATAAAGTAGAGCTGCACAGAAACGGTGACTCTGTGTTCATTTAAAGAGGCTACATGTTCATTAATGTAAGATCAAGATCACAGGACTCATTTTAATTCGACTTCACCTAGAAGCATACATCACTGTGTTCATCTGATGATTGTTTCCATGGCAAATGATGTTAGAGGTTGTAAATTATTCTGAATTCTTATTGCACTGATGTTAATGTATTTCCATAAAGCGATGAAGGTATGTGAATACTAATCTTCAAAATATCCAATGTCTCTCTACAACGCAGTCTCTGCCTCAGTGTCAGTCGTTTTATTTTATGGATTTACAAGTTTCTTCATCCCTAGAAAACGCTGGGCTATTGGAAGACAAGAGATCCTATTTTAATAGATTGTGTTGCTTTGCAAAACCTCTAAACTGCATAAAACTGAAAGAGCATAACGTTCACACACCTTAAAAAATAAATAAAATAAGCTGAAGAAGGGTGCCTGCCTGGACTGGTAGAGTTTCTTGAAGACAAAGTCATGAAATAAAAAGTGAACATCTACTACAAACATTACAGATCAGAAACAAACATTAAAGTTACTGAAGACAAAATTAAAGCTTTAACTAAATCAAACTTACAGTTTATTCAACCAGTCCAAAAAGCTGAAGGAGACTCTATTCCACACTTGGAACAGGTGAGCTACTTCCTGGAACAAAGGTCAGTTCGCCAGTGATAGAGGCAGGACAGGAAAGAGGGATGTAGATTTTCACAATAAGATGACAGTTTATCAGACATATTTATTCTTGATTCATTTAATTACTGTAGTCAGTTTGAAATAACTTTCTCTGTTTAATTTCTTTCTTTATCTTGTAGGAAAACATGGTCTGCAGTGTTATATCTAAAAAACGCATTCATTCATGCTTTTCATTCATAAACATTCAGTGATTGACTCAAGACCATGCAGGTTATTGATGGGATTTGGTGACCTCCTGTGGTAAAATAGTGAACTGCACGAGAGTCAACATGAAAGTCACTGACAGGAAGAGGACAGAGACACACAAAGTGAGCTGAGAACTGAAAACAAAGAACAGGATTTATTCTCCTGACTGAACACAGTGAATGTCTGCTCTGTCACCGATCTCTTCTACAGTATTAAATGAACAGATTGTAGTTTATAATGTGGGCACTGTTGCATCTGATCAAACTGTTATTTATATGTAGCAGTGGGACCTTGTAGATGAAGATAAATGCATACATTCAGGCCAACAGCAAAACAAGACAACGCTTAAATATCATATTTCCCCTGAACGGTCTTTGAATGATGAACAGAAAGTGGAGACATCAGTAAGATGATGACTCTGTTGAGCTTTTTTACTCACATTTACTGCAGTGCTGCCAATGAAAATGACACAGTTGTTTGTTTCCACATTTTTATTTGAGTTTGTTCCACAGGAAATATCAAAGATTTTATATTTTGAATGCACTATATTTATTCTCACACCTGTAATTGCTGGTTGCTGTAAGAATACGATTTTCCATAATGTATTCAACTTTCGTATTCAAATTCTTTGATTATCAGAAAAGTAGGAAATTATTCACATACTCAAAGAACAAATAATTTACAGATAAATCCACAATAAATTAATCTTCAGTTACAACCTGAAATGAAATGATTAAAACCAGCAACAAAAGAAAAATGCTTTAATTTTAATTAAAAATAAAATCTTAACACATTTTTACTTTTCCTATGTTTAGTACATTTTCCTGACATCTATTAAAGTTCATGGACACACAGGCCATCAAATCAATGGACAGTTTCAACACAGGAAAATAATATATGAAATGTAAAAATCACATTTACCTGTACATTTCATAGTATTGGCTTTTTACCAGAATACAGGATTTTTTTTTTAGAAGGTTTACAAATTAAAGACAACTCTTTATTTTACACCTGATCTATTTTCCAGATAATTTCATGGAAATCTGACTCATAATTTCCTAAAACGTAATCTGTTATTTACCAGAATTTCCTAGAACGATAATGACTCTTGGTGACTGTGATCTGCTGTAAATTAATGAATCATCTTTCAGTCATCTGTAGGTTAAAGCTTCTGAAGTGGTGATTTGGTGAAGACAACTGTTTTAAGATGCTGACATCTCCTGAATGGAAAGACAAGTGAAGACATGACAATATCAAAGGTGAGAAATAACAGAAAGGACTGTTGATGCTGACAGGTTTACAAGAGAGAATATTTGGTTTGTTGGTATGTGTCTGAATAATTCAAGAGGAGCTGGACTGTTTTTACTTATGCAGTGCAACTCTGTTGATGATGTTAAATGGAAGAAAACATCCGGATGAAGCTCTCCTCGTCACTCCACCTGCCAGTAACATGGTCCAGTCAGAGTCTCTCTACACACAGGCTGCTGCTGATTCAACCTCTCTGGATCATCAGGACTCAGCTCATCCTCTCTTAGCACAAATACTGCCCTGTTTACCTTGACTGCCACCTATAGAGAGAAGAAACAAAAGAGGAGATCAGTTACTGTTTCCAGAGTCTCTTTATCATCAAGTGTCAGTCAGTGATGCAGCACATCCAGTATAAAGAGCAGCTGGGACTTCAGTCCTGTTCAGAGCAGCTGTGGAGCTCAGCCAGCTTCCTTTCAGCTCTCATGTTAACGTGTTGGAGCTGGAAGCTCACAGACCTGCACAGACTTTTAGCATCAAGTCTGTTTCCTCTGCAGATTTCTCTCAAGTCCACGGAGGAAATACACTGCTAAGAATAATTTCTGCACAAACACTTTAGTGATGGATTTAAAGCTGTTCCATTTAAAGAAAGAGTCTGAGTGTGTTGATGTGTTTCTGAAGCATCAGCTGACTAATAAACATTGAAGATATCTGATGAAACTAATGACAGAGATACGGATGTGATGACTGGACCTCAGCAGAGGTTCTGCTCTGTATAAAGACCACATGGATACTAAATGTAATGATGGTTCTGTGATTTACAGGCTTCAGTCAGACTGATCTCAGAGCTGTGACAATGATGAAACTGATCAGTTGTTTAGTTTTGAAGTGAGAGAACAAAGAGTCTGAGATCGAATTTGATGAATGAGGACCACTGTCTCTTATTCATCTAGTAAGGCTGTCAGCTGGAATCCAGATTTATTTCCTGAAAACATGAACACAACAAGCTTCAGGATGATCTGATTGGCTGACTGTTGTCTCTGTCTTTCTGTCAAGTCTGTCTCCATTCTCCTCTGACAGTGTCTCTGAAGAAAGCAGAAGCAGGTTTCCAGAAAACACTTTTGATACTGTGTCCAGTACAATTCTACTGAAAGAAGTATGGATTGACTCCAACCCTCCACTCACCTCAGAGTCTCCAGTCTACAGTCTGGACTTTTCACAAGATCAAGCAGCTGCTTCACATCTGAATCCTGCAGGTTGTTGTCACTCAGGTCCAGATGTTTCAGATGGGAGGGGTTGGACTTCAGAGCTGAGACCAGAGAATCACAGCTGATCTTTGACAAACTGACGCGATTCAATCTGAATAAAGAATAAAAGATGTTAATAAAATCATTGATAATCAATCAGATGTGTTCAGGTTTTAATGTTCAGATCAACATTACTACGTCCTAATCAATGAGCTGTTCTCTAAATTGAGTAGAGTGACTTTGTCCTTGTGTTATAGTGGATCATCATCATCATGTCAGCCTTCTACACTTTCAACTAACACTCATCCTTCAGATGACAGACTAAATTTAGGACAAGAAAAGAGACAATATGAGCAGGAGGAAATTTACATATTCATGGAGGAAGTTCTGTATGAACATGAATTAAGTTCAGTTTGTAATTAAACAAATTAGATCCACAATAGTAACAGAGATCCAGTGAACTGACCCCAGAATCTCCAGTCTACAGTCTGGACTCTGCAAAAAACCACACAGATGCTTCACTCCTGAATCTTTCAGATTGTTGACACTCAGGTCCAGATGTTTCAGATAGGAAGGGTTGGACTTCAGCGCTGAGACCAGAGAATCACAGTTGATCTCTGACAAACTGCAGCCATTCAATCTGAATAAAGAATAAAAGATGTTAATAAAATCATTGATAATCAATCAGATGTGTTCAGGTTTGAATGTTTAGGTCAACATTACTGCGCACTAATCAATGAGCTGTTCTCTAAACTGAGTAGAGTGACTTTGTTATTGTGGATCATCATCATGTCAGCCTTCTACAGTCATCCAAACATCAACACAACATTCAGACAACTATTCATGTCAACACAGATCAATAACATGCTGCTGACCTCAGTCAAGTCTCTCATTACAGGATCGATATCAAATTACACATGTGGGAAAACAAACTGTTCAATAGTTCATGATTCCATGAGCTTCTTCTTCCAGTATTTGGTATCTCAGTAGGTTTGTGTCGTTAAAATGTTGTCTTCAAACAACAGTCACATGTCAGACGTGATTGTTGTTTGAAGTCATTTAAACCAACTGTTTGTGGTCCATTTTCTGTATGTCAATCCTGACAAGAGATCTGTTTAATCTGATAAAAACATTCAGTGAACCAACCTCAGAGTCTCCAGTCTACAGTTTGGACTCTCCAGTCCAACACACAGCTGCTGCACTCCTGAATCCTTCAGGTCGTAGTTGAAGCTCAGGTTCAACTCTGTCAGATGGGAGGGGTTGGACTTCAGAGCTGAGGCAACAACTTCACAGTGACTCTCCGAGAGTTCACAGTACGAAAATCTGTCATGGCATATAAATATAAAATATGTTAATATGAATGAAGACACTTTATTATTTACTTCATGCATTTGAAGACTAAACAGTTGGACTCATCCTGTTTGACATGTTGTTCTTCACATCAGTGATTCAGATTATCTGACATGACACAATAATTCTCATCAGTTTCTCTTAAACCTGCAGACTTCTAAACTTTGTTTTGTTTTGATCTGCAAATGAATGGAAAGATAAATGGAGTTACATTCAGGCTTCTTCCACACAGTCTGTCAGTGTGATCTGATCTCACGAGTGACTCCAAAAAGTCATCATGATTAACATGATAAAATGTGGAAAAAATCCCTTAAAGGCACTTTTAGAACACATTCAAAATGGACAATTAATGTCTAATTAAACTTATTAATCAACAGACAGCTCTAATATACTGTATATATAAATAAAGGAAGATAAACAGAAGTAAATCTTCATTCTCAAATGTTCTTTCTTTTAACAAAATACAGCTGACATGTAATGTTTACAATAAACAAGCTAAACACTGTTTAATAGGGTGATATTTTTATAGTGTGAAAATTTAAAGAACTAAACTAATGTAAATTGATTTATAATGTTAATCACATCTGGACTCACTGAGCCTTTCTGCAGTTCCTCACAGCTGAAATCAATCTCCGTCGTCCCTCCTGTGATGTGTTGTACTTCTTCAGGTCCAACACATCCAGAACATCCTCTGACATCTGCAGCATGTAGGCCAGAGCTGAGCAGTGGAACTCAGAGAGTTTCTTCTTTGATCTATTCTCTGACTTCAGGAACTCTTGGATCTCCTGATGAACTGAGAGGTCGTTCATCTCCATCAGACCGTGGAAGATGTTGATGTTTCTGTCAGGAGAAATGTTGGACATGTTCATCTCCTTGAGGTTGTTGATGACTCTCTGGATGATTTCTGGACTGATCTCTGTCTGACCCAGCAGACCTCTTAACAGTCTCTGGTTGGACTGCAGACAGACACCGTGGAGGAAGCGAACCAACAGGTCCAGGTGACCATTTTCACTCTGCAGGGATTTCACTGTGACTCTGTTCAGAAAGACATCCAGAGTTGAGTCATTGTAGTTTTGTCCCAGGAAGTCCTCCAGCACCTCTGTCTTCCTGTGGGTGTAACAGCGGATCATGTAGACTGCAGCCAGAAACTCCTGAACACTCAGATGGACGAAGCAGAACACCTTGTCCTGGTACAGTCCTCTCTCCTCTTTAAAGATCTGTGTCAACACTCCTGAGTACACTGAGGCTGCTCTGATATCGATGCCACACTCTGTCAGGTCTGATTCATAGAAGATCAGGTTTCCTTTCAGCAGCTGATCAAAAGCCAGTTTTCCCAGAGACTCAATCATCTCCCTGCTCTCTGGACTCCAGTGTGGATCTGTCTCAGATCCCCCGTCATACTTGACCTTCTTCACTTTGGTCTGAACCACCAGGAAGTGGATGTACATCTCAGTCAGGGTCTTGGGCAGCTCTTCTCTCTCTCTGGTTTTCAACACATCCTCCAGAACTGTAGCAGAGATCCAGCAGAAGACTGGGATGTGACACATGATGTGGAGGCTTCGTGATGTCTTGATGTGGGAGATGATCTTGCTGGCCTGCTCCTCATCTCTGAATCTCTTCCTGAAGTACTCCTCCTTCTGGGGGTCATTGAACCCTCTGACCTCTGTTACCATGTCAACACACCCAGGAGGGATCTGACTGGCTGCTGCAGGTCGTGTGGTTATCCAGAGATGAGCAGAGGGAAGCAGTTTCCCCCTGATGAGGTTCGTCAGCAGCACATCCACTGAGGTGGACTCTGTAACATCAGTCAGGATCTCAGTGTTGTGGAAGTCCAGAGGAAGTCGACACTCATCCAGACCGTCAAAGATGAACACAACCTGGAACTCTTCAAACCTGCAGATTCCTGCTTCTTTGGTTTCAGTGAAGAAGTGATGAACAAGTTCCACCAAGCTGAACTTTCTCTCTTTCAACACATTCAGCTCTCTGAAAGTCAATGGAAATGTGAACTGGATGTCCTGGTTGGCTTTGTCTTCAGCCCAGTCCAGAGTGAACTTCTGTGTTAAGACTGTTTTCCCAATGCCAGCCACTCCCTTTGTCATCACTCTTCTGATTGGTTTATCTCTTCCAGGTGAGGCTTTAAAGATGTCTTCTGGTCTGATGGTTGTTTCTGGTCTGTCTAGTTTCCTGGATGCTGTTTCAATCTGTCTGACCTCATGTTCATCATTGACATCTGCAGTCTCTCCCTCTGTGATGTAGAGCTCTGTGTAGATCTCATTCAGAAGAATTGAGTTTCCTGCTTTATCACTCCCCTCAAACACACACTGGAACTTCTCCTTCAGAGTAGATTTAAGTTTACGTTGACAAACTGCAGCAAAATATTCTGAACGAACAAACAAGAAATAAAATATATGACTAAATTACACAGAAAATATTCTTATGTTTCATTCCCCTCAAGACTAAGTCTTTGAATATATTTTGTTCCATCTCTTGAGACATTAGAAAATGTTTAATTTATTCATCAGGTTCAATGCTCAGAGAAATCCTCTTACTGCTCTGCAGACGATCAGCCAGCTCCTCCTGCTTCATTCTCCTCAGGAAGTTCAGTGTGATCTTCACAAATGCCTCTCTGCTGCTCCTCCTCTCCTCTTCATCCTCACCCTCCAACACCTCCTCATCCCCCCTCTGACTCTCTAAGCATTCTGGGTAATCTGGACTCAGATCCCTCTGAATCTTCTTCAGCTCGTTCTTCACAAAAGTGACAATGTTGTCCTCCAGGAGCTGGAACAGAAAACTATGTGAATGACAACCAGAGTGAAATCATGGAGACAAACATCAGATCCATGTTGGACAGACTGACAGTCCACTGGTCTACAAAGAGCAGCATGGAGACGATGGAAAGTAGTTGTTGTCAATGTACAGACCTTAAATGTGGTGTCCAGGTGTGTTTGATGCTGCTTCACTCTGTGAATGAATCATCAACAATTAGTTCACATTATTTTCTGCACCATCTGTAATCAATGTGTGGTTTCCTCACAAACTTAAACCACAGTGAGTTAATGATAGTGTTTTATGTTGTGACTGTTCTGATCAGAGATGAAACCAGTGATCAATTCTAAACCTGATGACTCAGGATCACAGAAAGTCCACATGTCTTAATCATCAGTTTTTTGTAATTAAACTTGTTTCATAAACATCTCCTCTCTGCTGTTGGACACTAATACAAACAACTGATCTGTATGTTGAAATATATATGTGAGCGCTGGTGTCAGAGGTGAGTTTGTTGCTAAAGTTCATCTTTCAACCTTTTACATACAATGTCCCTACAGATAACTGCTATAGTATCACTTCACCTTGCGGACAAAAAGACAGCTTACTTCATAAAGGCAGGTAAGAGCCACTGGAAGTTAAAGAACCAATCTCTCATTGTGGAGCTGGGTTCATGTTGTGGTTCTTGTGAGTCTGGTTTCCGCTGTATCCTGGGAGATGGAGAGAAATAATCAGTTCATCAGGTTTAAACAAGGAAAAGATGAAACTTGTCAAAGTCCAACAGTTATATAATCACATATAAAAACTCAGAAAGCCTCCAATGTCACACCAGTATTCATTGAACACGTTTATATTTTTGTGAACTGAATGCATCATTTAGTGAGCGTAGATATGGAGAGTTTTGCTTAATCTAGAGGGAAATATCGACGTTCAGCCCTGTTCAGTTTGTCAACGGAAAAAATTAATGTGAACTGTTCATTTTGGAGTCCATGAACTTAGTTCAAAATTAAAAAATGTGAAGTATGAACTTAAACTAGTTCACTTTTATGTGTGTGAACTGAACTTTGAACTTGTTCCTGTTTAGTGTGAACTTGCACAACACTGCATCACACAGTAACTACACCCAGACTAATGATGCTGCTTTCCACAGTTTGAGCAGGAGAGACATATTGTGGCTCTATAGTAGTAGGATGTGCTCAGATGTACACCTGACCATGATGCTAAGCGTGGATTCATTTTAAATCGGCAGTTTGTTCATGCGCATATAAACTTGTAAAACCAAATGACTTCTATTGACGTTACCCTTTAACTCCTCTATACGAATACAGATTTATTTCCAATTATGACTCCATACATAAGAATTCATTCATAATGTGAGGGTGTTGAGGGTGATACCTTTCCATGTTGGTAAAAACGTGCAGACACCTGATGAAAGAAACAGCAGACAGAGAAAGTTCAACCATCAGTCTTCACACATTGTACATCTAAAGTCAGCATCCTGACATATATACATACATATATAACTACATGCTTTTAGAAATGACATTGTAAAAAAAAAATGGGATGAGTGTGAACAGGATATTACTTCCTCTAACACTTACACTCTAGTTTGATGATAAAGTTTAAATGAACAAAACTCCCAGGAATTCGTAATTTGAAAATTGGTATTTTTTTTTCAGGATCATCAACTGATAAAGAATCAAGTTGATCTCAGTCAGCAGCTTTCTCTCAAATCACAGTTTTATTATCATAAAAGCTGTTGAAGTGAAGAGTAGTTGCACAAGCACTGACTCTGAAACTTCATCTTTGTTTTTTTTTAAAAGGTTTCACAGTAAACAGCAGCACACTACTGTGTCTGACTTTAATGGTAGAGACGATGGTTTTATGGAACACAGTGCAGTTTGATTTGTGAAGGAAGCAAACAAAAATCAGCTGATGGTCACGTTGTTTGATTCCAGTCAATCAATCATCTAATAATAAAGTAGATTGATCTTCAAATACAAGAGTGATCCAAACAAAGTCCAAAGAACTGAGCAATAAACAATGAACAAAGGTGAGCCTCTTCCTGGAACGAGTCAGGCATTACCTGTGATGGAGGTAAATAAAAAAATACCTTTGACCAGTCTGTGAATTTCAGTTAATTCTAACTAATGTTTTTATACTGATGTGCACATGTATATTTATTAAATCCCTCTGATCACTCAGCTCTGCAGTGTGAATATAATGACACAGAAAGTCTGATCTGTTCTCCAGGGTCTGTCTGAAGAGCTCAGGCCTCATTTAGTGGCTCAGACAGCGGGAGATCAGCGGCTCCTCTCCACCTCCTCCACAGACTGATTCAGGAAAATCTACCTCCAGTCATCAGAAAGTGGAGCTACACAGAAACAACCACTCTATGCTCACCTGATGATCATCAACAACTCTCTACTCTCCACGGACTCTGATCACAAACACTCACAAAAAACATGTTCATAAATATATATATAGTTGCCTCCTTCCACTCAACTTTAAACTTTTCATTTAACATGAACTATCATATCAATTAATTTCTGCAGGAACAGCAAAAGTAAAACATTAGAAACTGCTGACTTTACCTTCAGACAGAGGTTAACATGGAGAAAAAGATCTGCGACACAGCACTGGTGAAAGTGATAGCAAACTGGAACTAAGGAACACCCTAGTTTTATGACACATACAGTCATAAAATAATTTGGTCCTGCAAGTTTATTTCTGATTCTTTAAGTTCATTTTCTTGTTAATACTGATTGTCAGTGCAGGACTGGAGTATTTTACTACAGTGTGGTGCTTTGACTAAAGTAAATGATCTGAATAAATCCTCAGTCCAACAAAGCTGTCTGCTGTGAAGGATTCAGTTTGTTCCTCCTCATTATAAACACACATAAGATCAACTGATGACTTCTAAACACTCATGTGACAGTTTCCATGTTGGAGGAAAACATAGTTTGCAGTGTTATATCTAAAAAACAACTTGTTCCTCCCCTCTGCAGGACTGGAGTATTTAACTACAGTGTGGCCTTGTGGTGGCTGTGCAAGTGTCTATGGCTTGTTCTTAATCACCTTAAACAGCCTCACCTGAGAAGATGTGAATAAAGGGCCTTGAAGAGGTCTAAGATGAGGCTCACCATGTCTCACCCATCGCCTTTTTCTTTTTAATGAAATAAACCCTTATTTTTGCAACTCTGTCAGGTGTCTCTATTTCATGTTGTGGCCCTTGAGCGGGGGTCGTAACATAAATTGGTTACAACGTGGGACTTTCTAACACTCAAAGAATCATACCCCAGCTTCAGAGTGAGCAAACTGTACTGAGTTTATGGTGTAACATGGGGGAAGGTGAATCTTATGGGGGGAGTGTTAAGTGTCTGAATCGTTGTCTATACGCCTCTGGTAGGAGTTCAACTTGGTTTGTATTGTAGCAGAATGGCCCACACATCCTTTGGCCAATGCAAAGCAGAGGTGATGTGTTCAAATGCTACAAAATAAGACTCAACCTCAGTCTCTCTGAACACCGGGACGACATGGATATTCTTACTGACCTTGAACGTAACAGAGTTACTGAATGAAACAGATTGCCACACAGGATCTAGTCGATGTAATGAACACAGACAATAAATGTTTTAAAATGATCCAAACCCAGAAACTACAACGATCACTGCCCTCCAGTGGTCACTGTCAGCAACTACAACTGTCCACATCCAACAATACTGATGTTCACATCTTGTCCAGTATTTTAGCTCTAATGTTCATCTGTCTAATAGTGACTCTATATGTGAATACAGATAATAATAAACTGTGTAAAAGTGTTTACTACTCTCTGATGGTTACAGAGAGGAACTGCAACTTAGCAATAATGACAGGCAGGAGACGTGTTGTAAAGAAATACAACCAGGAGATATTTTACTTTACAACCAAATGACAACAAAGATACATTATTAAATGACAACCACAAAGTGAAGACGCAAATTACAATAGAGATGGAACAAATATATACAAAGAATACAATCAACAATGAGAAACAACAGAAAGGATTGTTGATGCTGGCTACTTTACATTTACATAGAATATTTGTTTTTGTTTTTAACGTGTCTGAATACTTCAAGAGGAACTGGACTTTATTTGTTGGTACTATTAGAATAGATTGATTGCAGCTCTGTTGATGATGTTAAATGGAAAAACATCTGGATGAAGCTCTCCTCCTCACTCCACCTCCCAGTAACATGGTCCAGTCTGAGTCTCTCTACACACAAGCTGATGCTGATTCAACCTCTCTGGATCATCAGGGCTCAGCTCATCCACTCTCAACGCACATACCATCATGTTAACCTTTAATCCCAGCTATAGAGAGAAGAAACAGCAGACAAAATGATGATTTAGTGTTTCCAGAGACTCCTTTTCATCAGGTGTCAGTCAGTGATGCAGCACATCCAATATAAAGAGCAGCAGGGACTTCAGTCCTGTTCAGAGCAGCTGTGGAGCTCAGCCAGCTTCCTTTCAGCTCTCATGTTAACGTGTTGGAGCTGGAAGCTCACAGACCTGCACAGACTTTTAGCATCAAGTCTGTTCCCTCTGCATATTTCTCTCAAGTCCACAGAGGAAATAAACTGCTGAGAGTCATGAACGCTTCATTACTGCACAAACACTTCAGTGATGGATTTACAGCTGTTCCATTTAAATAAAGAGTCTGAGTGTGTTGATGAACATGTCATGTGTTTCTGAAGCATCAGCTGACTAATAAACATTGAAGATATCTGATGAAACTAATGACAGAGATACAGATGTGATTACTGGACCTCAGCAGAGGTTCTGCTATGTATAAAGACCACATGGTTAATAAATGTAATGATGGTTCTGTGATTTACAGGCTTCAGTCAGACTGATCTCAGAGCTGTGACAAAGATGAAACTGATCGGTTGTTTAGTTTTGAGGTGAGAGAACAGTCTGAGATCAGATTTGATGAATGAGATTTATTTCCTGAAAACATGAACACAGTATCTTCAGGGTGATCTGATTGGCTGACTGTTGTCTCTGTCTTTCTGTCCAGTCTGTCTCCACTGACACTGTCTCTGAAGAAAGCAGCAGTAGGCTTCCAAGAAACACTTTTGATACTGTGTCTAGTACAATACTACTGAAAGAAGTATGGACTGACTCCAACCCTCCTCTCACCTCAGAGTCTCCAGTCTCCAGTCTGGACTCTTCATGAGATCAAGCAGCTGCTTCACATCTGAGTCCTGCAGCTTGTTGTTTCTCAGGTCCAGATGTTTCAGATGGGAAGGGTTGGACTTCACAGCTGAGACCAGAGAATCACAGCTGATCTTTGACAAACTGCAGTCACTCAATCTGAATAAAGAATAAAAGATGTTAATGAAGTCATTAATAATCAACCAGATGTGTTCAGGTTTTAATGTTCAGGTCAACATTACTTCGTCCTAATCAATGAGCTGTTCTTTAAAATGAGTAGAGTGACTTTGTCCATGTGTTATTGTGGATCATCATCATTTCAGCCTTCGACACTTACAAGATGAGATGACAGACTAAATTTAGGACAAGAAAATGGAAAATATGAGCAGGAAGAAATGTTTATCTTTATGGATGGATGTTCTGTATGAACATAAATTAAGTTTAGTTTGTCATTTAACGTATAGCAACAGACATCCAATGAACTGACCTCAGAGTCTCCAGTCTACAGTCTGGACTCTTCAGAAAACCAAACAGATGCTTCACTCCCAAATCCTTCAGCTCGTTGAAACTCAGGTCCAGGTGTTTCAGATGAGAGGGGTTGGACTTCAGAGCTGAGGCCAGATAACAACAGCTGATCTCTGACAAACTGCAGCCAATCAATCTGAGTAAAGAATAAAAGATGTTAATAAAATCATTGATAATCAATCAGATGTGTTCAGGTTTTAATGTTGAGATCAACATTATTACGTCTTAATCAGTGAGCTGTTCTCTAAAATGAGTGGAGTGACTTTGTCCTTGTGTTATTGTGGATCATCATCATGTCAGCCTTCTACAGACATCATCCAAACATCAACACAACATTCAGACAACTATTCATGTCAACACAGATCAATAAAATGCTGCTGACCTCAGTCAAGTCTCTCATCACAGGATCAATATCAAATCACACATGTTGGAAAACAAACTGTTCATTAGTTCATTGATTCCATGACCTTCTTCTTCCTATATTTGGTATCTCAGTAGGTTGGTGTAGTTAAAATGTTAAAGGAGAAGTTCATATTTTCAAGTCTGTCTTCAAGCACCAGTCACATGTCAAATGTACATTACAGAGTTCTTATAATTCCTTCTGTCCTCACTGACTGTGAAGGGGTCTCTTCCTAATACAACTACACTGTAAGAAATGACTTGATGAGTTTCTTCACAGAAAGTATGAACAGAAAGAATGATTACTGACTCCAATATCTCTTTAAATGTACATGTGAACACTAGAGTGGTCCTGATTTGGGATCAGACCGACCACCGATGACTGAGGAGACACCTGCTGATATTAAGGAACATGATGCACCTTTATTTAAACCAACTGTTTGTGGTTGATTTTCTATCTGTCAAACCAAAGAACTGTTTAATCTGATAAAAACATTCAGTGAACTGACCTCAGAGTCTCCAGTCTACAGTCTGGACTCTCCAGTCCAACACACAGCTGCTTCACTCCTGAATCATGTAGGTAGTTGTAGCTCAGGTCCAGCTCTTTCAGATGAGAGGGGTTGGACTTCAGAGCTGAGGCCACAACTTCACAGTGACTCCCCGAGAGTCCACAGTTATAAAATCTGTCATGACATAAACATAAAATATGTTAATATGAATGAAGACACTTCATTATTTACTTCATACATTTGAAGACTAAACAGTTGGACTCATCCTGTTTGACATTTTGTTTTTCACATCAGTGATTCAGCTTCTTATCTGACATGACACATTAATTCTCATCAGTTTCTCTTAAACCTGCAGACTTGTAAACTTTGTTTTGTTTTAATCTGCAAATGAATGGAGAGATAAATGGAGTTACATTTAGGCTTCTTCCACACAGTCTGTAAATGTGATCAGATCTCATGTGTGACTCCACAAAGTCATCATGATTAAAATGATAATAATGTGGCAAACATCCCTTTAAGGCACATTTAGCAGGGATTAAAAATCTACAATTAATGTGTAATTAAATATATTAATCAATGGACAACTCTAATATACTGTATAAATAAAGGAAGATAAACAGAAGAAAATCTACATTCTCACAGTGATTGACACAGCTGAAGAACATCTGTAACAAAATACAAATGACATGTAATGTTTGCAATAAACAAGTTGAACACTGTTTGATAGGGTGATAATTTTATAGTGTGAACATTTAAAGAACTAAACTAATGTAAACTGATTTATAATGTTCATCACATCTGGACTCACAGAGCCTTTCTGCAGTTTCTCACAGCTGGAATCATTCTCCGTCGTCCCTCCTGTGATGTGTTGTACTTGTTCAAGTCCAACTCATCCAGAACCTCCTCTGACATCTGCAGCATGTAGGCCAGAGCTGAGCAGTGGATCTCAGAAAGTTTCTTCTCTGATCTGTTCTCTGACTTCAGGAACTCTTGGATCTCCCGATGAACTGAGAGGTCGTTCATCTCCATCAGACAGTGGAAGATGTTGATGCTCCTATCAGGAGAAATGTTGTCCATGTTCATCTTCTTCAGGTTGTTGATGGCTCTCTGGATCATTTCTAGACTGATCTTTGTCTGACCCAGCAGACCTCTTAACAGTCTCTGGTTGGACTGCAGACAGACGCCATGGAGGAAGCGAACCATCAGGTCCAGGTGACCATTTATACTCTGCAGGGATTTCTCCATGACTCTGCTCAGAAAGGCATCCAGAGTTGAGTCATTGTAGTTTTGTCCCAGGAAGTACTTCAGCACCTCTGTCTTTCTGTTGGTGTAACAGTGGATCATGTAGACTGCAGCCAGAAACTCCTGAATGCTCAGATGGACGAAGCAGAACACCTTGTCCTGGTACAGTCCTCTCTCCTCTTTAAAGATCTGTGTCAACACTCCTGAGCACACTGAGGCTGCTCTGATATCAATTCCACACTCTTTCAGGTCTGATTCATAGAAGATCAGGTTTCCTTTCAGCAGCTGATCAAAAGCCAGTTTTTCCAGAGACTCAATCATCTTCCTGGTCTCTGGACTCCAGAGTGGATCTGTCTCAGATCCTCCATCGTACTTGACCTTCTTCACTTTGGTCTGAACCACCAGGAAGTGGATGTACATCTCAGTCAGGGTCTTGGGCAGCTCTTCTCTCTCTCTGGTTGTCAACACATCCTCCAGAACTGTAGCAGAGATCCAGCAGAAGACTGGGATGTGACACATGATGTGGAGGCTTCGTGATGTCTTTATGTGGGAGATGATCCTGCTGGCCTGCTCCTCATCTCTGAATCTCTTCCTGAAGTACTCCTCCTTCTGGGGGTCATTGAACCCTCTGACCTCTGTCACCATGTCAACACACCCAGGAGGGATCTGATTGGCTGCTGCAGGTCGTGTGGTCATCCAGAGGTGAGCAGAGGGAAGCAGTTTCCCCCTGATGAGGTTTGTCAGCAGCACATCCACTGAGGTGGACTCTGTAACATCAGTCAGGAATTCATTGTTGTGGAAGTCCAGAGGAAGTCGACACTCATCCAGACCGTCAAAGATGAACATAACCTGGAACTCTTCAAACCTGCAGATTCCTGCTTCTTTGGTTTCAGTGAAGAAGTGATGAACAAGTTCCACCAAGCTGAACTTTCTCTCTTTCAACACATTTAGCTCTCTGAAAGTCAATGGAAATGTGAAGTGGATGTCCTGGTTGGCTTTGTCTTCAGCCCAGTCCAGAGTGAACTTCTGTGTTAAGACTGTTTTCCCAATGCCAGCCACTCCCTTTGTCATCACTCTTCTGATTGGTTTATCTCTTCCAGGTGAGGCTTTAAAGATGTCTTCTGGTCTGATGGTTGTTTCTGGTCTGTCTAGTTTCCTGGATGCTGTTTCAATCTGTCTGACCTCATGTTCATCATTGACCTCTGTAGTCTCTCCCTCTGTGATGTAGAGCTCTGTGTAGATCTCATTCAGAAGAGTTGAGTTTCCTGCTTTAGCAATCCCCTCAAACACACACTGGAACTTCTCCTTCAGAGTAAGTTTAAGTTCACGTTGACAAACTGCAGCTTCATGTTCTGAAGCAAACAAGAAAGAAAATACATGCCTAAGTTACACAATAAATGTTCTAATGTTTCATTTCAAATGTTTAATTTATTCATCAGGTTCAATGTTCAGAGAAATCCTCTTACTGCTCTGCAGACGATCAGCCAGCTCTTCCTGCTTCAGTCTCCTCAGGAAGTTCACTGTGATCTTCATAAATGCATCTTTGCTGCCCCTCCTCCTCTGCTCTTCATCCTCACCCTCCAACACCTCCTCATCGTCCCTGTGAGTCTCTAAGCATTCTGGGTAATCTGGACTCAGATCCTTCTGAATCTTCTTCAGCTCGTTCTTCACAAAAGTGACAATGTTGTCCTCCAGGAGCTGGAACAGAAAACTATATGAATGACAACCAGACTGAAATCATGGAGACAAACATTAGATCCATGTTGGACAGACTGACAGTCCACTGGTCTACAAAGAGCAGCATGGAAATGATGGAAAGTAGTTGTTGTCCATGTACAGACCTTAAATATGGAGTCCAGGTGTGTTTGATGCTGATCAACAGACTGACCACTGAGAACGTTTAAACTCTGCTGCTCCACTCTGTGAATGAACCATCAACAATTAGTTCACGTCTTATCAGTCCACAGAGACCAATATGTAAATGTCCATGAATTGATATCTGGATGTGAACAGTGAATCAGATGACTCCTTGTAGTCATAAAGGTTGATTATTCTTTCTGATCCCACTGAGAATCAACAGCTTTCAGCTCTTGTTTCTTGATGTCTGGTCACTAACTGTATTTACATCTGATTTCTGACCAACATTATTTCTGACATAACTTCTGGTTCCATTTGTCTCTTAAATGAATAATGTTAATGTTGATCTTATTGCAGAGTCAGACAGGTTCAGGTTATGATGTCTTGTTATTCTAATTTTCTCCTGAGATAAACACAGGATAGACTCTGCACTGGAACACACTGATATCATGTCTATACTGATGCAGACACATGTAATAATTCATCTCCACAGTCAGCTCCTGGTTTCCTCATTCACTAAAACACATTTCTTCTTTAATTCTGCTGTTGTTTATTTAACTTGATGGAGACTCTCAGTGGAGTAGCTCCAGGAGCAACTTTGGTCATAATGTGATATCTTCCTCTAACACTGACATTCTTGTTTGATGATAAAGTTTAAATGAACCAAACTCCACCATTACTTTACATTCATTGTTGTTGTTTGTTAAATGTCTATCTCTGTCAGCAGGCAGCACACTTTTATCATCATTCTATCAACAGAGAACAGAGATTATAACAGTCAGTGTTATCCAGGGGAATCTTAAGTTTTAAGATGTTTAAGTACTTTCAGTAACTTTATCTTGGGATAAAACTTTGGGAACCACTGGCCTACTGCTTTTGATGAGACTCAAGGATGGAAGCATGGTTGGACAGAAAATGTGAAATTTTGACCTCCATAGTCGTAACCTTTTTCTCCATATTCTTAGGCAGAATTGGCTCTGATGGCACTGAAAGTGGATCCTGATCTCGACCGCTATCTGCCCACAGTTCCGTCACCACCACCACTACCGTCTGTTCCACAACAATGTGCCACCATCCTCTGTTAAACAACCAAGTCCAGCTGATAGCTCTGAGCAACCAATGTCACCTCAGAGTTCCGACAGTGACAAAGAACCAGCACCACCTCATTTCTTTCGACCACAAATAGGCAGAGCCCAGAGCAGCTCTGATTGTGTGCAACAAGATCCACGCTGCACTAATCCAGAATCATGCAGACAATAGCCTATATGCGCAGTGGGCGAGGGTAATGGCTGATAAACAGCAATTCCCCACTCAAGTTGATATGACAAGAGTTACTTCCTGTAGACAGCCCAACGATGAAGACACTCATGAGTATTTGCACCGTTTCAATGATCTTTTTAATGCTCCCAGTGGCCTTGAGCTGCTGTGGTCAACAAGGACAGTGGGCCTGTAATTGCTTTAATGGCAGATGCATGTATTGAAACCAGACTGGACATTGGGCTTGTGATTGCTGAAAACAAAAGCAAACATCAGAGCAACAGTGGTAGGGTGGTGAGGTCTGATGAGTCGACATCTGAACCTGAGGTCACAGTAATGCCTTATACACAAAAACATAAAGATCTTTGCAATGATGACCTGCTTGTTTGCAGTGAAGAACAGCTTACACAGACTCAAGTAATGATTTCTATATATGCTAGTTATGTAGATGACTCCTACAAATGCTTTCCTCAGTAAACACTTTAAGGAAAGGGATAGATAATTAATTTTCTGGTTGACTCCAGTGCTACACATTCCATTATTTGATCTTTTGAGTTTGGAACAACTCAACCTGAAATATGTGGTCATTCTGTATATTATGTTTGAGCTTTAAAAGTACATTTAATGGTCCCTTTTCCAATTTAAACACAAATGCAGCTTACTTTTCAGCTAAACTTGATCCTGTTGCTGCTGGTGAAATTTTAGCTTCTAGAGACATTGTTGGTTACAGTGATGTCATTCTGTTTCACCTGCTTCACATCTCTCTATTGCCAGATGGTTGCACTTCAACACTGTTTTGTTTGACATGTGAACGTAACTGTTGTATTGGTTGTATTGGTGTGAATCCAGCAACTCTCTGACCAGGCCCTGGTGATGGTGATTTACATAACTGTGTTGATTTCCTTCAACAAGTCTGGTCTCCTCACCCTGACCTTCAGGAAGCACCTTTAACTAACTCAGACCTTTAACTAACTCAGACCTGCAGCCACTCAACCACCGTCTGCAGCTTCTTGTCCCATTCTTTTGTATGACAATGACTCTGTTCTTTCAACTCTCTCTGCTGTTCAGTCGTTTGCCTCTCCGCAGGAAAAACAACTTTGGGTACAAGGACAATCTCTAGTCAAAAACAGCTTCTTATATGGCACTGTTGAACCTTGGCCTTCCTCTGCTTAGATGAACACAGAAATATGGACGATGCTGTCTATAATCCAGAGACTCTCACTATCTCTCTTCCCTCAATAAAGCCATAAAATAAACAGAAAGCATTCAGTCTCTTTGTTTCTCACTAGAATCTCTTTCTGTACTGAAGAAAGCTGAAGGCTTAACTTTCCACAACAATGTTTACAGGTACTGCTGATCCCAATGAGAATTAGTGTTTAGTTTATTTATTTATTTTCTTCTTTATTTGATAGGGATAGTGAACATTAATGAACATCTATTCAGACAGCAATAGACATAAATATGTCGGATTATAGCAACAATGCTAATTTGCATCCGCAGTCCCCAGGCAGGTAACACAAAAACATGATAAGCCATAGGACAGGAGGACAATAGATCACAATAAGAGCACATCGCAAGACAGTACATTACTAAGAAGATAAAAGTCAATGGTTACAAGACTGGTTTGCTTTCAACCACTGCTTGAGGTGAGTTTTGAAGGTTTATAATGTTGGAGACTCCCTTATGGAGAGTGGAAGACTGTTCCAGATCTTACTGGCCTTTACAGAAAGAGCATTTTGTCCAAAGGCTGTTTTTCTGTGTGGGACCTCACAGTCCCCTCCAGAGGAGGCCCTGGTTCTGAGACAGCTCTGAGCCCTTTTTTTTAAGAAAGTCAGACATGGGAGGTGGGGCAAGTCCATGTAACACCTTGTACATCAAACAAGCAAATTAATAAAGATTTTTAAAATTCCAGAGGCTCAGTAAGTTGTGCTTTTTTAAGATGTTACGTGAAATGACATTGGTTTTCTATCAAAGACCTTTAAAGATTCTTTAAAGAGTGATTCAATGATTTTCTCAATGTGTGACAGAATCATTTGAGTGTAAAAACATTCTAGCAGCACCAAGTGTTATGAAAGGGCGTATTTGTTTAAAATTTTTCAAATTGAATTTCACTGTATTAGATAATCTTTTAATGTGGCTCTTGAAACATAGTGTGGAATCAAATGTCACACCAAGGTGCTTGAATTCGGAAACAATTTCTATTTCCTGTCCTCCCAAAAATACGCCTGAATGTTTGATGTCCAGTGGTTGCTTTGTGAACATCATACAAACAGGTTTAGTTCTGTTTAGTAGCAGGCAAGATTCATGAAGCCACTCATTTACAGGAACCGGAGCTGAAGTAAGAACAGAGGCTGCTTCGTGAATATTTTTTGCACTAGTGAAGATGACAGCATCATTAGCGTACATTTGAAATTGAACTTTAACACATTAACATACATAGAAAATAACAGAGGGCCAAGTATTGACCCCTGAGGTCGACCAACAAGGACATCTAGAAAAGTTGATTTGATACTGTTTAGTTTAATTTAGTTTCAACAGCTTTCACCAACTCTTCACGTTGCAGCAAACCTCTTTAAAATACCATTTATATAGCAAGGATAGTGACAATTAACATGCTGCACATGTTTCCAGCCCTCATCAAAAGACATTTAAAACATTTAACTTAATTACAACATACCTGTTTTAGTCAAATGTTATTGGATCATCCATGGAAACGGACTCTTACAACATGATACATAAACAGCTCTGAGTGTGAATAATGATGATGCAGAGATTTGAACATGGGCTGTTTCTGCCTTAGGGGTTGTTGGCACCCAGCAAAGGAGAAAGAAAAGCATTTTCTCTGCAACTTTCCACCACAATGTTTGGCTCGCTGTCAATGACTGTCACTGTTGTACTCTGTTCATGTGCCTGTCCCAATCAGTGTGAACCCATTCGCATCGATTTCACAACAGTTGCAAATCACTGCAATTCAATTTGAATGGGGTCCAGGAGGACTTGTACTAATAAAGATCCTGAACATGTTCCCAAACCTCAGAACAAGACACAATTATTAAAAGAAGATTAAAAGATGGCAACATTTTCAACTTAGTCACAACTTACCTTCTGGAGTCAAATGTTACTGGACGTCCCATGGACTGGTCACTCTTCATAGACACACAGCTGGGATCAGGTTTGCATTTGAGTTTGGGGTTAGGTTTAGGTTCAGGTTCAGGGTACTCTGGTGTCTGATTGATCCTAACAAAGAGGAGACCAACGTACTATCAGCAGAATGTTTTGTAACACATCCATTTCTTAATTATTAAATTCTTATCAAGTGAGGATTTGTCATCACTGTGACAGGCTACAAAATACTTACAATAACTTTCATCTGCGAGATAGATATCATTCACACAAACAACTCTGACAATAAAGATGCTGAACATGTTCCCAAACTTCACAACAAGACACAATTAAAAGACGATAACATTTTCATCTTAGTCACAACTTACCTTCTGGAGTGAAATGTTACTGGACGTCCCATGGACTGATCACTCTTCATAGACACACAGCTGGGATCAAGTTTAGTTTTAGGTGCAGGTTTGGGTGCAGGTTTAGGTTTAGGTTTAGGTTCAGGTTCAGGGTACTCTGGTGTCTGATTGATCCTAACAGACAAAGAGGAGACCAACTTACTATCAGCAGAATGTTTTGTAACACATCCATTTCTTAATTACTAAATTCTTATCAAGTGAGGATGTGTCATTTTACAATAAGCTTCACCTGTGAGACAGATATCATTCACACAAACAACTCTGACAATGAAGATGCTGAACATGTTCCCAAACCTCACAACAAGACACAATTAAACGATGGTAACATTTTAAACTCAGTCACAACTTACCTTCTGGAGTCAAATGTTACTGGACGTCCCATGGACTGGTCACTCTTCATAGACACACAGCTAGGATCAGGTTTAGGTTTAGGTTTCGGTTTCGGTTTAAGTTTAGGTTTAGGTTCAGGTTCAGGTTCAGGGTAGTCTGGTGTCTGATTGATCCTAACAGACAAAGAGGAGATCAAATTACTATCAGCAGAATGTTTTGTAACACAGTCATTTCTTAATTATTAAATTCTTATCAAGTGAGGATTTGTCATCACTGTGACACGCTGCAAAATACTTACAATAACCTTCATGCTGAACATGTTCCCAAACTTCACAAGAACACACAATTAAACGATGGTAACATTTTCATCTTAGTCACAACTTACCTTCTGGAGTCAAATGTTACTGGACGACCCATGGACCGGTCACTCTTCATTGACACACAGCTGGAATCAGGTTTAGGTTTAATTTTATGGCAGTCTGGTTTCTGATGGACACTGAAAGACAAAGTTCAGACCACCAGAGAGAGAAAGTCACTTTTAGTCTACAGCCACAGAAGCTGTGTGTGAGATGTAGAAAATAGAAGATGAACTCATTGCCTGGGAAGACAAGATTTTTTATTTTGAACATGATTGCTGCAAAAAGCTGCTTTCAACACACACACACACACCTCAGTAATGAAGGTGTAGAGCTCTGACATGGAGAAGAGTCATGGATAGTTAGAGTTCTTTTTCTCACCTCTGATCTTTGCAGTAGTTCATGAACTTTTCACGTAACTCTCTCACAGGGGTTTTAGAGGGAGGGACTCCCTCCTCTCTGTCCTCACACTGATCCATGCTGCTGGATTCACATCAGCTCACACACACTTTCTACCTTCACCTGCAGAGGAAACACAAATCATTCACCTGAACATCAAATCCTTGACATCATTTCTGCTGTAAAAAAAAAAATAACATTCAGTGACAATGAATTTGACTGGAGATGTCCAGAATTCAATACAACTAAAGAACTTTCACTTCACTTTACAGCTCTTTAGACTTTTATGACATATTAATGTTAGTCACTATTAATATCTAACTAAATTCCTGTTGCACTGATATTAATGTATTTCTATAAAGCGATGAAGGTATGTGAATTTTACAGGATTTACACATTTCTTCATCCCTAGAAAACGGTGGGCTTTAGGAGGACAAGAGGTCCTATTTTGATAGATAAGCCATGTGTTGCTTTGCAAAACCTCTAAACTGCATAAAACTGAGAAAGGATAACGTTCAGACACCTGAGAAAGAAAATGAACAAAATAAGCTGAACAAGGGCGCCTACCTGGACTGGTAGAGTTTCTTGAAGACAGGGTCAGAGACTCCAGTCTCAAGGTGTGAACGGGGATGAAACTTGTTGAGGACAGGTGTTAAGACTGTAAATTGATGACAGATTATATCTCAGTCCACCTCCCCGTTCAGAGAAGGATTTTAACTCCTTTTTCAGATCATCCACCTTCACCAAGATGGCTCCGCGGAGGGTAGCCACGGTCTATTCTTTTGGACCAAAGCAAATTCCTTGTATGTGTAAACATGCTTGGCCAATAAAGTCTGATTCTTCACTGAATTTATGCGCTGCAGCATCAACGGAAAATGTTTGCATCCCAGATTTATACTTTCACCTCTGACACAGATTTCAGTTGCTAACATGTTAAAGAGTTAAACATTATAAACTGCTGACTTTACCTTCAGATGGAGGTTTACGCCGAGAAAAGGATCTGTGACACAACGCTGGTGACAGTGAAAATAACTTTAGACTTAAATCTGAGGCTGGATCCAGATGAATGAAGATTTGATAATTTAATTTAATTTAATCCGATCATCATATTATTTGATTCCAGTCAGTCATTTATCTAATAATAATGCAGACTGATCTTCAAACAGAGTAATACAAACTAAATGATGAAATAAGAAGTGAAAATCTTCTACAAACATTACAGAACAGAAACAAACAGTAAAGTTACTGAAGACAAAATTAAAGCTTTAAACAAATCAAACTTACAGTTTATTCAACCAGTCCAAAGAGCTGAAGAAAGACTCCACACCTGGACACTAAACAGGTGAGCTACTTCCTGGAACAAAGGTCAGTTCACCTGTGATAGAGTCAGGACAGGAAGGAGGGATGTAGATTTACACAATAAGATGACAGTTTATCAGACATATTTATTCTTGATTCATTTAATTACTGTTATTGTCAGTTCGAAATATCTTTCTCTGATAGTTTCTATGTAGTAGGACAACATGGTCTGCAGTGTTATATCTAAAAAAACGCGTTTATGAAGCATATAATTCATAAATATTCAGTGATTGACTCCAGACCATGCAGGTTATTGATGGGATTTGGTGACCTCCTGTGGTGAAATAGTGAACTACAGGAGAATCAACGTGACGGTCAATGACAGGAAGAGGACACAGAGACACAAAGTGAGCTGAGAACTGAAAACAAAGAACAGGATTTATTCTCCTGACTGAACACAGTGAGTGTCTGCTCTGTCACTGATCTCTGCTACAGTATTAAATGAACAGATTGTAGTTTATAATGTGGACACTGTTGCATCTGATCAAACTACATGAGGACAAATGCATACATTCAGGTAAACAGCAAAACAAGACAAAGCTTGAATATCATATTTTCCCTGAACGGTCCTTGAATGATGAACTGAAAGTGGAGACAGCAGTAAGATGATGACTATGTTCATCTCTTGAGCTTCTGTTGCTGTAATGTCTTGTTTAATGTTTTAACAGAGTATTCAGTCCTTTTATGGAATTGGTTAGAAGAAAGAAACAAGAGGATTACATTAGATATGGTTTAAATCGCTTTTCATCTTCACATGAAAACAATCTCTTATTTCATATTAAGAAACCAACTATGACTCCCTCAGTAAAATCTTTTCTTCTCAAACCAGACAAAAATAATCAAATAATCAATGTTCAAATGACCTGTGATGGAGATTTGTCTCCCTCTCGTGGTGTCAATGTGAACTGCAAGACACCCAGAAACTATCACGAGCACTGGCCTCTAGTGGTCACTGTCAGTAACTACAACTGTCCACATCCAATAATACTCACATTCACATTCACATTTACTGCAGCGCTGTCAGTGACAATGACACAGTTGTTTGTTTGTTTCCACATTTTTATTTGAGTTTGTACCACAGGAAATATCAAAGATTTTATATTTTGAATGCACTATATTTATTCTCACGCCTGTAATTGTTGGTTGGTGTAAGAATACGATTTTCCATAAAAATGTATTCAACTTAGTAAATTCTTTGATTATCAGAATAGTACTTAAATTATTCACAAGTAGAGAACAAATAATTTACAGATAAATCCACAATAACTTAATCTTCAGTTACAACCTGAAATGAAATGATTAAAACCAGCTACAAAGGAAAAACGCTTTATAAGTAAAAATAAAAGAAAATATTATCACATTTTTACTTTTGCTATGTTAAGTACATTTTCCTGACAACTTTTAAAAGTCATGGACACACAGGCCAACAAATCACCTGACAGTTTCAACACTGAAAAATGATATATGAAATATGAACATCACGTTTTCCTGTACATTTCATAATATTGTCTTTCACCAGAATACAGGATTTTTTTAGAAGGTTTAAAAATTAAAGACAACACTTTATTTTACAACTAATCTATTTTCCAGATAATTTCATGGACTCATAATTTCCTAAAACATAATCTGTTATTTACCATAATTTCCTAGAAAGACAGAAAAACAACCAAAAACCAACTCTAAATAATGACTCTTGGTTTCTTGGTGACTCTGACCTGCTGTACATTAATGAATCACCTTTCACTCATCTGCAGGTTAAATCTTCTGATGTGATGATTTGGTGAAGACAACTGTTCTAAGATGCTGGAATCTACTGAACGAACAGACAAGTGAAGACAGAGAATATCAACAGTGAGAAATAATGAATCTTGGCAGGTTTACACGAGAGAATATCTGTTTTTTGTTGGAAATGTGTCTGAAAATTTTAAAGAGGAGCTGGACTGTTTTTGTTTATGCAGTGCAGCTCTGTTGATGATGTTAAATGGAAAAACATCTGGATGAAGCTCTCCTCTTCACTCCACCTCCCAGTAACATGGTCCAGTCTGAGTCTCTCTACACACAAGCTGCTGCTGATTCAACCTCTCTGGATCATCAGGACTCAGCTCATCCTCTCTCACCACACATACCAACCTATCCCACCTGACTCCCACCTGTAGAGAAGAGAAACAACAGAGGAGATGATTTAGTGTTTCCAGAGACTCCTTTTCATCAGGTGTCAGCCAGTGATGCAGCACATCCAGTATAAAGAGCAGCTGGGACTTCAGTCCTGTTCAGAGCAGCTGTGGAGCTCAGCCAGCTTCCTTTCAGCTCTCATGTTAACGTGTTGGAGCTGGAAGCTCGCAGACCTGCACAGACTTTTAGCATCAAGTCTGTTTCCTCTGCAGATTTCTCTCAAGTCCACAGAGGAAATAAACTGCTGAGAGTACGCTTCATTACTGCACAAACACTTTAGTGATGGATTTACAACTGTTTCATTTAAATAAAGACTCTGAGTGTGTTGATGAACATCTCATGTGTTTCTGAAGCATCAGCTGACTAATAAACATTGAAGATATCTGATGAAACTAATGACAGAGATACAGATGTGATGACTGGACCTCAGCAGAGGTTCTGCTCTGTATAAACATGGTTACTAACTGTAATGATGATTCTCTGATTTACAGGCTTCATTCAGACCGATCTCAGAGCCGTGACAAAGATGAAGCTGATCAGTTGTTTAGTTTTAAGGTGAGAGAACAAACTGTCTGAGATCAGATTTGATGAATGAGGACCACTGTCTCTATTCATCTAGTAAGACTGTCAGCTGGAATCCAGATTTATTTTATGAGAATATGAACACAGCAAATTTCAGGATGATCGGATTGGCTGACTGTTGTCTCTGTCTTTCTGTCCAGTCTGTCTCCATTCTCCTCTTACAGCATCTCTGAAGAAAGCAGCAGCAGGTTTCCAGGAAACACTTTTGACACTGAGTCTAGTACAATAGTACTGAAAGAAGTATGGACTGACTCCAACCCACCACTCACCTCAGAGTCTCCAGTCTACAGTCTGGACTCTGCACAAGATCAAGCAGCTGCTTCACATCTGAATCCTGCAGGTAGTTGTTGCCCAGGTCCAGATTTTTCAGATGGGAGGTGTTGGACTTCAGAGCTGAGACCAGATAATCACAGCTGATCTCTGACAAACTGCACCAACTCAATCTGAAAAAAGAATAAAATATGTTAATAAAATCATTGATCAATCAGATGTGTTCAGGTTTTAATGTCCAATTCCACATTACTACGTCCTAATCAATGAGCTGTTCTCTAAAATGAGTAGAGTGACTTTGTTCTTGTGTTATTGTGGAACATCATCATGTCAGCCTTCTACACTTTCAACTAACACTCATCTTTGAGATGACAGACAAAAAGTGGAATATATGAGCAGGAGGAAATTTATGTCTTTAGGGATGGAAATTCTGTATGAACATAAATTAAGTTCAGTTTGTAATTAAACAAATCAGATCCACAATAGTAATAGACATCCAGTGAACTGACCCCAGAGTCTCCAGTCTACAGTCTGGACTCTCGAGAAAACCACATAGATGCTTCACTCCTGAATCCTTCAGGTTGTTGTCACTCAGATCCAGATGTTTCAGATGGGAGGGGTTGGACTTCAGAGCTGAGACCAGAGAATCACAGCTGATCTCTGACAAACTACACCACCTCAATCTGAATTAAGAATAAAAGATGTTAATAAAATCATTGATAATCAATCAGATGTGTTCAGGTTTTAATGTTCAGATCAACATTACTACATCCTAATCAATGAGCTGTTCTCTAAAATGAGTGACTTCGTCGTTGTGTTATTGTGGATCATCATGTCAACCTTCTACAGACATCATCCAAACATCAACACAACATTCAGACAACCATTCATGTCAACACAGATCAATAACATGCTGCTGCTTTAATGAGTCTCTCTTTAAAGGAACAATATCAAATCACACATGTTGGAAAAAAAAATGGTTGAGTCGTTCATTGTTTCCATGACATTTTTCTTCCTATATTTGGTATCTCAGTAGGTTTGTGTCGTTAAAATGTTGAAATAGAAGTTCATATTTTCAAGTCTGTCTGCAAACGACAGTCACATGTCAAATGTACATTACAGAGTTCTTATAATTCCTGCTGTCCACACTGACTGTGAAGTGGTCTCTTCCTAACACAACTACACTGTAACAAATGACTTGATGAGTTTCTTCACAGACAGTATGAACAGAAAGAATGATTACTGACTCCAATAACTCTTTAAATGTACATGTGAACACCAGACTGGTCCTGATTTGAGATCAGACTGACCACTGATGACTGAGGAGACACCTGCTGATATTAAGGAACATGATGCTCCTTCATTTAAACCAACTGTTTGTGGTCCATTTTCTATCTCTCATTCCTGACAAGAGAACTGTTTAATCTGATAAAAACATTCAATGAACTGACCTCAGAGTCTCCAGTCTACAGTTTGGACTCTCCAGTCCAACACACAGCTGCTTCACTCCTAAATCCTTCAGGTAGGTGTTGTGACTGAGGTCCAGATATTTCAGATGGGAGGGGTTGGACTTCAGAGCTGAGACCACAACTTCCCAGTGACTCTCTGATATGCAGTACGCAAATCTGTCATGACACATAAATATAAAATGTGTTAATATGAATGAAGACACTTTATTATTTACTTCATGCATTTGAAGACTAAACAGTTGGACTCATCTTGTCTGACATATTGTTCTTCACATCAGTGATTCAGCTTCTTGTCTGACATGACACAATAATTCTCATCAGTTTCTCTTAAACCTACAGACTTCTAAACTTTGTTTTGTTTTAATCTTTTAAGGAATGGAGAGATAAATGGAGTTACATTTAGTCTTCTTCCACACAGTCTGTCAGTGTGATCTGATCTCACTGACTCCACAACGTCATCAAGATTACAATGTTAAATGTGGAAAACATTGCCTTAAGGCACATTTAATTATGGACAATTAATGTGGAATTAATTAATATACTGTATATATAAATAAAGGAAGATAAACAGAAGAAAATCTACATTCTCACGGTGTTTGAAACAGCTGGAGAACATCTGAAACAAAATACAACTGACATGTAACGTTTACAATAAACAAGTTAAACACTGTTTGATAGGGTGATAATTTTATAGTGTGAACATTTAAAGAACTAAACTAAAGTAAAATGATTTATATAATCACATCTGGACTCACAGAGCCTTTCTGCAGTTCCTCACAGCTGGAATCAGTCTCCATCGTCCTTTCTCTGATGTGTTGAACTTGTTCAGGACCAACTCATCTAGAACCTCCTCTGACATCTGCAGCATGTATGCCAGAGCTGAGCAGTGGATCTCAGAGAGTTTCTTCTCTGATCTGTTCTCTGACTTCAGGAACTCTTGGATCTCCTGATGAACTGAGAGGTCGTTCATCTCCATCAGACAGTGGAAGATGTTGATGTTTCTGTCAGGAGAAATGTTGGACATGTTCATCTTCTTCAGGTTGTTGATGGCTCTCTGGATGATTTCTGGACTGATCTCTGTCTGACCCAGCAGACCTCTTAACAGTCTCTGGTTGGACTGCAGACAGACGCCATGGAGGAAGCGAACCATCAGGTCCAGATGACCATTTTTACTCTTCAAGGATTTCTCCATGATTCTGTTCAGAAAGACATCCAGAGTTGAGTCATTGTAGTTTTGTCCCATGAAGTCCTCCAGCACCTCTGTCTTCCTGTGGGTGTAACAGCGGATCATGTAGACTGCAGCCAGAAACTCCTGAACGCTCAGATGGACGAAGCAGAACACCTTGTCCTGGTACAGTCCTCTCTCCTCTTTAAAGATTTGTGTCAACACTCCTGAGTACACTGAGGCTGCTCTGATATCGATGCCACGCTCTATCAGGTCTGATTCATAGAAGATCAGGTTTCCTTTCAGCAGCTGATCAAAAGCCAGTTTTCCCAGAGACTCAATCATCTCCCTGGTCTCTGGACTCCAGTGTGGATCTGTCTCAGATCCTCCATCATACTTGACCTTCTTCACTTTGGTCTGAACCACCAGGAAGTGGATGTACATCTCAGTCAGGGTCTTGGGCAGCTCTCCTCTCTCTCTGGTTTCCAACACATCCTCCAGAACTGTAGCAGAGATCCAGCAGAAGACTGGGATGTGACACATGATGTGGAGGCTTCGTGATGTCTTGATGTGGGAGATGATCCTGCTGGCCTGCTCCTCATCTCTGAATCTCTTCCTGAAGTACTCCTCCTTCTGGGGGTCATTGAACCCTCTGACCTCTGTCACCATGTCAACACACTCAGGAGGGATCTGATTGGCTGCTGCAGGTCGTGTGGTTATCCAGAGGCGAGCAGAGGGAAGCAGTTTACCCCTGATGAGGTTTGTCAGCAGCACATCCACTGAGGTGGACTCTGTAACATCAGTCAGGATCTTATTGTTGTGGAAGTCCAGAGGAAGTCGACACTCATCCAGACCGTCAAAGATGAACACAACCTGGAACTCTTCAAACCTGCAGATTCCTGCTTCTTTGGTTTCAGTGAAGAAATGATGAACAAGTTCCACCAAGCTGAACTTTCTCTCTTTCAACACATTCAGCTCTCTGAAAGTCAATGGAAATGTGAACTGGATGTCCTGGTTGGCTTTGTCTTCAGCCCAGTCCAGAGTGAACTTCTGTGTTAAGACTGTTTTCCCAATGCCAGCCACTCCCTTTGTCATCACTCTTCTGATTGGTTTATCTCTTCCAGGTGAGGCTTTAAAGATGTCTTCTGGTCTGATGGTTGTTTCTGGTCTGTCTAGTTTCCTGGATGCTGTTGTTTCAATCTGTCTGACCTCATGTTCATCATTGACCTCTGCAGACTCCCCCTCTGTGATGTAGAGCTCTGTGTAGATCTCATTCAGAAGAGTTGAGTTTCCTGCTTTAGCAATCCCCTCCAGCACACACTGGAACTTCTCCCTCAGAGTAGATTTAAGTTCACGTTGACAAACTGGAGCAAAATGTTCTGAATGAATAAATAAGAAATAAAATATGTGACTAACTTACACAGTAATTATTCTAATAGCTCATTCTCCTAAAGAATAAACGAGTCAATATCTTGTTTCATCACTTGAGACATTAGTAGATATTTTATTTATTCATCAGGTTCAGTGTTCAGAGAAATCCTCTTACTGCTCTGCAGACGATCAACCAGCTCCTCCTGCTTTATTCTCCTCAGGAAGTTCAGTGTGATCTTCACAAATGCATCTCTGCTGCTCCTCCTCTGCTCTTCATCCTCACCCCCCAACACCTCCTCCTCATCCTCCCTCTGACTCTCTAAGCATTCTGGGTAATCTGGACTCAGATCCCTCTGAATCTTCTTCAGCTCGTTCTTCATAAAAGTGACAATGTTGTCCTCCAGCAGCTGGAACAGAAAACTATATGAATGACAACCAGACTGAAATCATGGAGACAAACATCAGATCCATGTTGGACAGACTGACAGTCCACTGGTCTACAAAGAGCAGCATGGAGATGATGGAAAGTAGTTGTTGTCCATGTACAGACCTTAAATATGGAGTCCAGGTGTGTTTGATACTGATCAACAGACTGACCACTGAGAACATTTAAACTCTGCTGCTCCACTCTGAGAATGAATCATTAACAATTAGTTCACATTATTGTCTGCACCGTTGATAATCAATGTATGGTTTCCTAACAAACTAAAACCACAGTGAGTTAATGAAAGTGTTTGTCGTGAATGTTCTGATATAATCAGAATAATCTCTGCTGTGACTTTCATAAATAAGTGAAACCAGTGATCAATTCTAAACCTTCTCCATACAATGTCCCTACAGATAACTGCTTCAGATAACACTTCACCACGGGGACAAAAAGACAGCATCCTGAACTGTTTTCCTCTCAGAGTCCTTAAATGTCAGATGTAGAAGACCAGTTGTGCTGATATCTGTCAGTGACGTTTTAAATTAATTTATATCTTACTTCACTGAAGCAGATGATTTCCTTTTAAATTTATAGAACCAATTTCTCTTCGTAGAGGTGAATTTATGTTGTGGTTCTTGCTTTCTGCTGTATCCTGGTAGATGGAGAGAGGCAACTGGACTTCCAGTTGCCTTTTTTAAACCAGCTCAGTCCTTTTTAAACCAGGTCAGTCAGAGTTTCTACTGAACAAGAATAGCTCGAAGCTGCTCATTTAAAAAAGAAAAAAAAAAAAGGAAAAAGGAAAAAATGAATGCGAACTGTTCATTTTGGAGCCTATGAACCTCGTTCAAAATGAAAAAAATGAAAACTATGAACTTAAACTAGTTCACTTTTATCTGCATGAACTTAACTTTGAACTAGTTTCTCTTTTGGGTGAACTTGCACAACGCTGCATCATACAGTAACTACACCCAGACTAATGATGCTGCTTTCCACAGTTTGTGCAGGAGAGACATATTGTGGCTCTATAGTAGTAGGATGTGCTCAGAAGTACACCTGACCATGATGTTAAATGTGGATTCATTTTAATTAATTTATAACTTACTTCTTTACAGTTGAGGATTCTTGTTTTTTAAAGGTCATGTCGACACCCTTTGATCGATCACTCTTCATAGACACACAGCTGGGTTCTGGCTTCTGCTGCATCCTGGTGTTTTGAGAGAAATTCATTAATTATCAACATTCAACAAGTCCAACAAAGTCTGAAGCTGCACACAGTCAATATAGTATTTCACATGTATAAACTCCAGAAGACAGTAACAACTTCTTTACTTTTTTACAGTCGAAGGTTCTTGTCTTTTAAAGGTGATGTCGACACCCTTTGATCGATCACTCTTCATGGACACACAGCTGGGTTCAGGTTCAGCAGAGTCTTCTCTCTCATGACTCCTCGGAGACAAAGACGAAAATCATTACCTCACAGTTACTGAAGCTGCTATAAAAACTAGAAAGAGCAGATCACTGTGAACCGACTGGATGACTGAGACCAGCTGTAAACCTGACTGACCACAAGGGGGCACTCACTGGCTGTTGTTGAACCTTTAATGTAAAGAACTGAGTGACACTGCAGTCAATCATCATACTGTGTTAAAAAGTTACCGCGATGAAATTATTTAGTTTGACCAACTGAGACTAGACTAAATTATAAATGTCCTCAAGACTATTACAGCACGTTTTAATTGTTGGTTGGTGGTCAGTGCCTGGAAGCAACTCTTTTCATTTAAGCAGATGCTAATAGCTATGCATCCTAGCATCACGTGAGTAAGCGTATTGCGTCATTTCCTGCTTCTGCACCGTGTGGTATTGCTGTTTACAGAGTGTTAGCGTCGCTCAAATTCCAAAAAACGTTCTGTTTATTGCGGGGAATTCTTACGCATCTTCAACCACCTGTCCTCTATAGCTACTTTTTGAACCACACACACTCTCTCTTCTAATCAACTTTGTCTGCTAACGTTAGCGAATTAACCATGGCTTCTCCCTCTGCTTCCCCTTCTCTCTCCTGCATCTCGTGCCACATGTTTAGTTACTCCTCTGCCTCCTTTAGTGGTAATGGTATGTGTAACAAATGTAGTTTATTCGTAGCACTGGAGGCGAGGCTTTCCGAATTGGAAGCACGGTTCCGCACCATTGAAAAACAACCAGCAGCTAGCCAGGGCCCTGTAGCCGGTGCGGACCGACCAAGAGTAGCTCCTGTTAGCATAGCTCCAGTTAGCTGTCCCCCGACAGCTCCCGAGCAGCCGGGAAACCAGGGCGGCTGGGTGACGGTTCGAAGGAAGCATAGTCCCACAAGGCCCGTGGAGCACCACCAACCCCTTCACGTCTCCAACCGATTTTCCCCACTCAGCGACACACCCGCTGAGAAACCAACTCTGGTGATTGGCGACTCTATTTTGCGGAACGTGAAGATAGAGAAACCAGCGACCATAGTTAGATGCATTCCAGGGGCCAGAGCGGGCGACACTAAATCTTACCTCAAACTGCTGGCTAAGGCTAAGGTTAAATACAGTAAAATTGTTATTCACGTCGGCAGTAATGACACCCGGTTACGTCAGTCGGAGGTCACAAAACTTAATGTGGAATCGGTGTGTAAGTTTGCTAAAACTATGTCGGACTCCGTAGTTTTCTCTGGTCCCCTGCCCAACCTGACCAATGATGACATGTTTAGTCGCACGTCGTCATTCCATCGCTGGTTATCTAGGTGGTGTCCAGAAAACAACGTGGCCTTTATTGACAATTGGCACACTTTCTGGGGAAAGCCTGGTCTGATTAGGCGAGATGGCATCCACCCAACTTTAGCGGGTGCTGCTCTCATCTCTAGGAATATGGCCGATTTTATTAACCCCCCGAAACCATGACAACCCAGAGTTCAGACCAGGAGGCGGAGTTGTAGTCTTACACACTTCTCTGCCGCTTCTCAAGGACTGTCTCACACCCTAAACTCTATCAACTCTATAGATGTTCTGTCTGCTCCCAGATTATTTAAACCAAAAAATAACAACAGAGGAGTTTCTCGTAGGAACCTGATACAAATCAGTACAAGTTCATTGGTAGAACAGAAGAATAGGAAAATTAAATGTGGTCTTTTAAATGTCAGATCTCTCTCATCTAAATCTCTTTTAGTGAATGATCTGATAACTGATCATCAGACTGATCTATTTAGTTTGACTGAAACATGGCTACAGGATGATGAATATGTTAGTTTAAATGAGTCTACTCCACCCAGTCATAGTAATTATCATATTCCTAGAAGCACAGGTAGAGGAGGAGGAGTGGCAGCAATCTTCCACTCTGATTTATCTATTAATCCTAGACCTAAGGAGAGCTTTAATTCATTTGAAAGTCTTACTCTTAGTCTTCCCCATCCAGACCAGAAAATACAAAAACCAATTCTTTTTGTTGTGGTGTATCGCCCACCTGCTCCTTATTCTGAGTTTTTAGCTGAATTCTCTGAGTTTTTATGTGATTTAGTTCTTAGAACAGATAAAGTCATTATAGTAGGTGACTTTAACATCCATGTTGATGTTGTCAGTGACAGCCTTAGCTCCTCATTTACATCATTATTAGATTCAATTGGCTTTTCTCAGAACGTAAACGGATCAACTCACAGTTTTAATCACACCTTAGATCTTGTCCTAACATATGGCATAGAAACTGAAGGTTTAATAGTATTTACTCATAACCCTCTTTTGTCTGATCATTTCCTCATAACCTTTGAATTTGCAATAATGGATTACACAGGAACTGAAAAGACATTTCATTACAGTAGATGTTTGTCTGACAATGCTGTAACTAGATATAAAGAATTAATTCCTTCTTTATTTACCTCAGTACCATGTACCAATGTTGTGGACGACAGCAACCACAATTTAACCCCTGCACTAATAGATTATTTTGTCGATGGCACTGCAGCATCGCTTAGTTCAACTTTAAACTTAGTTGCTCCTCTGAAAAAGAAGGTCATAAATAGGAGGAGGCTAGCTCCATGGTATAATTCACAGTTGCGCTGTTTAAAACAGGCAGCCCGAAAGCTAGAAAGAATTTGGCATTCCACTAATTCTGAAGAAGCTCGCATAGCCTGGAAAGATAGTTTAACAACTTATAAAAAAGCTCTCAGTAGTATTAGAACAGCATATTATTCATCATTAATAGAAGAAAACAAGAACAACCCCAGATTTCTTTTCAGCACTGTAGCCAGGCTGACAAAGAGCCACAGCTCTGTTGAGCCATCTATTCCTTTAGCCCTCAGTAGTAATGACTTCATGAGCTTCTTTACTAATAAAATTGTCGGCATTAGAGAAAATATTCAAGGCATCCTTCCAACAGCTGTTAAAGATGCAAGTACAGCGACATTAGAAACTTTTGTAAGACCTTATCAATATCTGGAATCCTTCTCCCCAGTAGATCTTCTTGAGCTCTCTTCAACAATTACAGCATCTAAACCATCAACCTGTCTTCTAGATCCAATCCCAACTAAATTGCTCAAAGAAGTTTTTCCATTAATTAACACCTCCATATTGAACCAGATAAATTTATCTTTATTAACAGGATATGTGCCTCAGTCTTTTAAGGTTGCTGTAATTAAGCCCTTACTCAAGAAAGCCACTCTAGATCCAGATGTTTTAGCCAACTATAGACCAATCTCCAACCTTCCTTTTATTTCCAAAATTCTAGAAAAATTTGTTGCTAATCAGTTGTGTGACCATTTAAACAGGAATGGTCTGTTTGAAGAGTTTCAGTCAGGTTTTAGAGTTCATCATAGTACAGAAACAGCTTTGGTTAAAGTTACCAATGATCTCCTCATGGCTTCAGACAGTGGACTTGTCTCTATACTTGTTCTGCTAGATCTTAGTGCTGCATTTGACACTATTGATCATAATATTTTACTACAGAGACTTGAAAGTGAGGTCAAGATTAAAGGAACTGCATTAGACTGGTTTGAATCCTATCTATCTGACAGATTCCAGTTTGTTCATGTCAATAATGATTCCTCTACTTATACAAAAGTAAGTTATGGAGTTCCTCAGGGTTCTGTGCTAGGACCAATACTCTTCACGTTATACATGTTGCCATTAGGCAAGATTATTAGAAAACATGGCATAAACTTTCATTGCTATGCAGACGACACCCAGCTATATTTATCTATGAAACCAGATGAAACTAATCAGTTGGTTAAACTCCAAGCATGCCTTAAAGACATAAAGGCTTGGATGACCTGTAATTTCCTACTCTTAAACTCAGACAAAACAGAAGTTATTGTATTTGGTCCTAAGCATCTCAGAGATTCATTATCTAATCACATGGTGTCTTTGGATGGCATTACCTTGGCCTCCAGTACTACTGTAAAAAACCTTGGTGTTATATTTGATGAGGATATGTCCTTTAAATGTCACATAAAGCAAGTGACCAGGACTGCCTTCTTTCACCTGCGTAATATCGTCAAAATTAGGAACATCCTGTCTCAGAGTGATGCTGAAAAACTAGTTCATGCATTTGTGTCGTCCAGACTGGATTATTGTAATTCATTACTGTCTGGCTGTCCAAATAGCTCTTTAAAAAGCCTCCAGTTGATTCAAAATGCCGCAGCAAGAGCATTGACAGGAATTAGCAAGAGAGATCATATTACTCCAGTTTTAGCTTCTCTTCACTGGCTCCCTTTAAAGTCTAGAATAGAATTTAAAAACCTCCTCCTTACATACAAGGCCCTTAAAGGCCTAGCTCCATCGTATCTTAAAGACCTTATTGTACCATATCATCCCAGCAGATCACTTCGGTCTGAAAGTGCAGGCCTACTTGTGGTTCCTAGAATTTCAAAAAGTAGAATGGGAGGTAGAGCTTTCAGCTATCAGGCTCCTCTCCTGTGGAACCAGCTCCCAGTTTGGGTTCGGGAGGCAGACACTCTCTCTATCTTTAAGGTCAGGCTTAAGACTTTCCTTTTTGATCAGGCTTATAGTTAGGGCTGGACTAAACCATCCCTTAGTTATGCTGCTATAGGCCTAGGCTGCTGGGGGACGATGCACCAAACACATGTCCTCCTTCTTTCTTCTCTCTCCTCTCTCGCATCCTCCACTTTCTTTTCTCTGGCACAGAGCTCTTGCCCTCTAATTTCCTATATACTACTAGTCATACAATTCTGTGCTATTACTATGTAGAATGTTTACTGCTGTGTGTGTCCCACCCCCCTTCCCCCCCTTCCCCCCCTTCCCCCCTCTTCCCCCCTCTTCTTGTGAGTATCTCTGGCCTGGAGTGGTGTGTTTCCCGTGGAGCTCTATACTACATCTGTTGTCGTGGTCTCATCAGCCTGCCCAGTCTTCATGGAATCCTGCAGTTATCCACTCCTACCTAAATGAACAATTCTCCAACCTGCCTATGATTCCTCTTACATTTTCAAACTGTCATGTAACATCATCAGTTTGTATCATAAGATTCCTCATGTACACTTTAGTCAGATATGTGTATCTATGACAGATGTATGTTTATCTTGCTGTTCTCTTCTCTTCTCTCTTTGCTGTTCTCTTCTCTCTTTCTTCTGTCTGTACCCGGCTGGCCTTAGGCAGATGGGTCCCTCCATATGAGCTGGGTTCTGCTCGAGGTTTCTTCCTGTTAAAAGGGAGTTTTTCCTTGCCACCGTTGCCTTCAGGCTTGCTCTGGGGGTTTCAGGCCGGGTTTTTGTAAAGCGTCTTGAGACGATTTGTATTGTTATTGACGCTATATAAATAAAATTGAATTGAATTGAATTGAATTCGTTTCAGTACAATTTCAAGTTATAAGCAGATTGGTCATGCGCATACAGACTTGTATAACCAAATGATTTCTATTGACGTTACCCTTTAACTCCTCTATACGAATACAGGTTCATTTCCAATTATGACTCCATACATAACAATTCATTCATAAAGTGAGGGTGTTGAGGGTGATACCTTTCCATGTTGGTAAAAACCTGCAGACACCTGATGAAAGAAACAGCAGACAGAGAAAGTTCAACCATCAGTCTTCACACATTGTACATCTAAAGTCAGCATCCTGACATATATAAATACATACTACATGCACTTAAAAATGAGAGTGTGAAAAGACGGGGATGAGTGTGAACAGGATATTACTTCCTCTAACACGTACATTCTTGTTTGATGATAAAGTTTAAATGAACAAAACCCCCAGGAATTTATTTTAAATCTGTGTTTTTTTCAGGATCATCAACTGATAAAGAATCAAGTTGATCTCAGTCAGCAGCTTTCTCTCAAATCACAGTGTTTTTTTTAAAAGGTTTCACAGTAAACCGCAGCACACTACTGTGTCTGACTTTAATGGTGGAGACGATGGTTTTATGGAACACAGTGCAGTTTGATTTGTGAAGAAAGTAAACAAAATCAGCTGATGGTCACATTGTTTGATTCCAGTCAATCAATCATCTAATAATAAAAGTAGATTGATCTTCAAACACAAGACTGATCCAAACTTTGTAATGAAATAAGAATCTGCTACAAACACCACAGAGCAGAAACAAACAGTAACGTAACACAAGTTGACAAAGTTAAGTCCAAAGAACTGAGCAATAAACAATAAACACAGGTGAGCTACTTCCTGGAACGAGTCAGGCTTCACCTGTGATGGAGGTTAATAAATAAAAAAAAGACCTTTGACCAGTCTGTGAATTCCAGCTAATTCTAATGTTTTTATACCGATGTCAACATGTATATTTATTAAATCCCTCTGATCACTCAGCTCTGCAGTGTGAATATAATGACACAGAAAGTCTGATCTGTTCTCCAGCATCTGTCTGAAGAGCTCAGGCCTCATTTAGTGGCTCAGACAGCGGGAGATCAGTGGCTCCTCTCCACCTCCTCCACAGACTGATTCAGGAAAGTCTACCTCCAGTCATCAGAAAGTGGAGCTACACAGAAACAACCACGCTATGTTCACCTGATGATCATCAACAACTCTCTACTCTCCACTGACTCTGATCACAAACATCCACAAAAAACATGTTCATAGATATACATATAGTTGCCTCCCTCGACCCAACGTTAAACTTTCGTCTCTGATTCATTTAACGTGAACTATCGAACTAATTTCTGCAGGAACAGCAAAAGTAAAACATTAGAAACTGCTGACTTTACCTTCAGACGGAGGTTTACACGGAGAAAAAGATCTGCGACACAGCGCTGGTGAAAGTGATAGTAAACTGGAACTAGGTAACACCCTAGTTTTATGACATACAGTCATAAAATAATTTGGTCCTGCACGTTTATTTCTGATTCTTTAAGTTAATTTTCTTGTTAATACTGATTGTCAGTGCAGGACTGGAGTATTTTACTACAGTGTGGTGCTTTTACTAAAGTAAATGATCTGAATAAATCCTCAGTCCAACAAAGCTGTCTGCTGTGAAGGATTCAGTTTGTTCCTCCTCATTATAAACACACACAAGATCAACTGATGACTTCTAGAAACACTCATGTGATAGTTTCCATGTTGGAGGAAAACATAGTTTGAAGTGTTACATCTAAAAAACGACTTGTTCCTCCCCTCTGCAGGACTGGAGTATTTAACTACAGTGTGGTAGTGGCCTTGTGGTGGCTGTGCAAGTGTCTATGGCTTGTTCTTAATCACCTTAACCAGCCACACGTGAGAAGATGTGAATAAAGGGCCTTGACGAGGCCTAAGGTGAGGCTCACCATGTCTCACCTGTCGCCTTTTTCTTTTTAATGAAATAAAACCTTATTTTTGCAACTCTGTCAGGTGTCTCTACTTTATGTTGTGGCCCTCGAGTGGGGGTTGTAACATAAATTGATTATAACCTGGGACCTTCTAACACTCAAAGAATCATACCCCTAGCTTCAGAGTGAGCAAAATGTACTTAGTTTATGATGTAACATGGGCGAAGGTGAATCTTATGGGGGGAGTGTTAAGTGTCTGAATCGTTGTCTATACGCCTCTGGTAGGAGTTCAGCTTTGCTTGCATTGTAGCACAACGGACCACACATCCTTTGGTGAATGCAAAGCACAGGTGATGTGTTCAAATGCTCCAAAATAGGACTCAGCCTCAGTCTCTCTGAACACCGGGACTAGATGGGTATTCTTACTGACCTTGAATGTGACAGAGGGACTGGATGAAACAGACAAACCCAGAAACTATAACGATCACTGCCCTCCAGTGGTCACTGTCAGTAACTACTGTAGGAACCTGTGGTCCTCTCAATTCTCCCCCTCTCTGGAATTTAAATTTACGGAGTTGTTTTGCAGAAGAACTCTTCTAACAGATCAACCTTTTACACCTTAGCCATAAAGGTGCCATGTCCAGATGCTGGACAGTCCCATGCTATTGGACCTCCCTGATGCTCTGGACGTCATCTGAGCCAAAAGAGACAGATTTACACTTCTTGTGGATATTCCCACTCTTGTTTCTGGACTAATTAGTCCTGAATCGAAAGAACATCAACGCGATATCAGGAACTACAAAGAATGAATTGACTCCTATGGACAAAGTCTAGAAGCCTTAATGTGATGTTCAATTATGTTTTAAACTTGTGATGTACTAATTTTCTTTTTCAGAGACAAATGCAAACATACCATTTTAACAGGTTTTGCCCCCCTCTCCGAGAGTGACCGAGGGAGTGAAAAAGATAAGAAGGTCGTAAATAACTTTCTTTCCCCAGGACCAGACTCTGATCTGCATTTCTCCTCTCTAAAAAGAGCCTAAGTTTGATAATATGACTATCGAAAATGTAATAACCTGGTAAGTTATATATTATTGTTCAGGAAGTGCTTACGATCACAATGAGACGATTTTGATCCTTGTACGATAAAGCTAGCCCAAATTCACATAATTTGTCACAGTAAGGATGGATCAACATTGCCATCAAGTGGCTATCTTTAAAAGTATTTTCTCTCTTTTAATCATTGAAGTTAAAGAATGTTGAAACTTAGGTAGGCTATGTTCTTATACTAATAGTAGCTATTAGGCTAGTTGAAATCATAACTGTTGGAATTGTTATTTTAGAAACCTCAACCTTTTATTATTAGCAAAATGTCAATGTAAAGAGAACTTGAGTTTATTAATTTATTGATGCTTATGAGTTATTTTGATGTAGTCATTCTGATACGTCATCTTGTCATGTTGTAATGTTGAGTGTTGTCGCATACGAAAAACATTGCTAACGAGTCATGATGAGTGATGGAATGGTTAAATTTAGTAATATAAAATAGGTTAAGAAGATCAGGCAATAAGACATCTCGAAACAAAGAACTAGGCGTTCTCTTCTCTTTCCGCGCGAAGATTCTGGAAACCCGATCCAAACACGCCCTGAATAATTAACTCATAAAACCAGAGAGACGCTCCTTCTTCTCCGCTCTTTCGCCGCTCTTTCTCCGGACTTTTATACTTTTGCACTTTCTCCGGACTTTTGCACTTTCCACTTTCCGTTCACGTTCTACTTTTATTTTAGTCTTCTTCTTTACGTACTTAGTCACGTTTATACTTAGTAACTTTAAGAACAACTTGAATATTGACAATCCGGTCCTTTTCAAGCTCTGTTTGTTTCTCGTCGGATGTTTTTCCCGACGTACGATTTTTATAGTGACTTAAATATTTTTCTAGCTTTATTCATTTTTATACTCTACGAACCGAAGTACTAACCAACATCGTTTATAAGTTAGCCAGCATAGACAGCTGGGATATCAGATATCCAGAAGACCCAATCTCTTCGACGGATCAAGAAATCAAGAAGCTGTTGCCATAGCAACGACATCAAGAAGACGTGACGATCCGACTTCTTTCTTCAAACATAAAGACATTGCCAAGTGTCATCTACTGCCTTTGACTGGACACCTACAGCGCTCTCAAGCAAAGCTGGGTGTTGGAGTTGCAGACCAAGCAACAAGTCCTGTCTACCGGTCCCAGAGAGACCTGCATCTGTGCCGCTTCGTCACCATCTCGTCACACCGACGCTCCGCCATCACCGACGCCGAGAAGACTCTACAAAAGTAGGCTTAATCGTTCCTACCGCTTAAGACAAAGAGTTGGTGTCACTACGTTGAAACTCCCTACTAACATCTTTTAGAGAAGATTGATTAGATTAGATATCAAATCCATCCCCTTTAGTTTAGGACTTAAAACATCTCCATCTCTCACCATCGCTCCAGAAATTAGTTATTTCATACCTTATTATATTCGTTCATTTGATTACACTCCTATATTCTATTAGTCCCTCATTTATTCATAGTTGTCACTTTATTAAATAAATATTTGTTCACACTTAAGAAGTTGTTTGTGATGTTATTTTACGGCAGAGAATGACTGGTACAAATTGTAGTAAAGGATTCACTCCTTCAGATATGCAAATTATTGAACTGAGACTGATAAACTGATTTATACCGTGTATAAAAAAACTCAAGTTCTACGATAACAGGAGGTGGTGCCCTAACGAGACATTTTAAAGGTGTAGACTACCCGACACTACAACTGTCCACATCCAATAATACTGATGTTCACATCTACTGCAGTATTGTAGCTCTCATGTTCATCAGTCTAATAATGACTCGATATGTGAATACAGATAAGATCAAACTGTGTAAAAGTATTTACTACTCTCTGATGGTTACAGAGAGGAACTGCAACTTAGCAATAATGACAGGCAGGAGAAGTGTTGAAAAAATACAACCAGGAGATATTTTATTTTACAACCAAATGACAACAAAGATACACTATGATAACAACCACATGAGATGCTGTTAAAAAAATTAAGAGACAAATTACAATACAGATGGAACAAACATATACAACGAGAAACAACAGAAAGGATTGTTGATGCTGGCTACTTTACATTTACATACAATATTTGTTTTTGTTGTTCATGTGTCTGAATAATTCAAGAGGAACTGGACTTTATTTGTTGGTACTATTAGAATAGATTGATTGCAGCTCTGTTGATGATGTTAAATGGAAAAACATCTGGATGAAGCTCTCCTCTTCACTCCACCTCCCAGTAACATGGTCCAGTCAGAGTTCCTCTACACACAAGCTGCTGCGGATTCAACCTCTCTGGATCATCAGGACTCAGCTCATCCTCTCTCAGCACACATACCGTCCTGTTTAGAATGATGATTCCCACCTATCAGAAGACGGTGTCAGGAGTCCAAAGCCCCATGAAGCTGCCCGACATGATTGATGGAGTGAGCAGAGCTGTTAGCGCTCAGGCTGAAGGTATAAACCGCAACATGGAAAACACCTTGGACAGAGCTGTTCGTGCTCAGACTGTGGTCAATAACCGCAACATGGAAAACATCTTGGCGAAGCTTTCGGCTTTGCTAAGGCAAATGAATGGATTTGAAGACCAGAATGGACAAATAGAGTAAGTCGTGTCTATTGAAACGCAACGACTCGCCCTAACCCAAACAATCATAATCTAATCTGCATTCCGGCCCTCAGCCCCCCAGGAGATGCTGCACAAACACTTTAGTGATGGATTTACAGCTGTTCCATTTAAATAAAGAGTCTGAGTGTGTTGATGAACATCTCATGTGTTTCTGAAGCATCAGCTGACTAACAAACATTGAAGATATCTGATGAAACTAATGACAGAGATAGAGATGTGATGACTGGACCTCAGCAGAGGTTCTGCTCCGTATAAAGACCACATGGTTACTAAATGTAATGATGGTTCTGTGATTTACAGGCTTCAGTCAGACTAATCTCAGAGCTGTGACAAAGATGCAAAGAGAGTTTTAAGGTGAGAGAACAAACAGTCTGAGATCTGACATGATGAGTGAGGACCACCGTCAGGATGATCTGATTGGCTGACTGTTGTCTCTGTCTTTCTGTCCAGTCTGTCTCCATTCTCCTCTGACAGCATCTCTGAAGAAAACAGCAGCAGGTTTCCAGGAAACACTTTTGATACTGTGTCTAGTACAATACTACTGAAAGAAGTATAGACTGACTCCAACCCTCCACTCACCTCAGAATCTCCAGTCTACAGTCTGGACTCTTCACAAGATCAAGCAGCTGCTTCACATCTGAATCATTCAGATTGTTGTCACGCAGGTCCAGATGTTTCAGATGGGAGCGGTTGGACTTCAGAGCTGAGACCATAGAATCACAACTGATCTTTGACAACCTGCACCACCTCAATCTGAATAAAGAATAAAAGATGTTAATAAAATCATTGATAATCAATCAGATGTGTTCAGGTTTTAATTTCCGTATCAACATTACTACGTCCTAATGAATGAGCTGTTCTCTAAAATGAGTAGAGTGACTTTGTCCTTGTGTTATTGTGGATCATCATCATGTCAGCATTCTACACTTTCAGCTAACACTTATCTTTGAGATGACAGACTAATTTTAGGACAAGAAAAAAGGAAAATATGAGCAGGAGGAAATTTACATCTATGTGGGTGGAAGTTCTGTATGAACATAAATGTATGAACTGACCCCAGAGTCTCCAGCATACAGTCTGGACTCTCCAGAAAACCACACAGATGCTTCACTCCTAAATCTTGCAGGTAGTTGTAACTCAGGTCCAGATGTTTCAGATGGGAGGGGTTGGACATCAGAGCTGAGACCAGAGAATCACAGCTGATCTCTGACAAACTGCAGTGCATTAATCTGAATAAACAATAAAAATCATTGATAATCAATCAGATGTGTTCAGGTTTTAATGTTCAGATCAACATTACTACGTCCTAATCAATGAACTGTTCTCTAAAATGAGTAGAGTGACTTTGTGTTATTGTGGATCATCATCATGTCAGCCTTCGACAGACATCATCCAAACATCAACACAACATTCAAACAACTGTTCATGTCAATACAGATCAGTAACATGCTGCATGGATATGTGTATGTGCCTTTACAAAAACAGTTTCTACACTTGCAAAAAAAAACCTTCTTTGAGGTTGCAGACTAAATTTAAGACAAGAAAACAAAAAATGTGAACTCAAGGGTAATACAGCTAGAACTCTATACTAGTTAAAAAGTATATACAAACATAAAGTAAGTTCAGGTTGTAATTAAACAAATCAGATCCACAACAGTGACATCGAGTGAACTAACCTCAGAGTCTCCAGTCTACAGTCTGGACTCTCCAGAAAACCAAACAGCTGCTTCACTCCTGAATCCTGCAGTGTTAAGTTGTCACTCAGGTCCAGATGTTTCAGATGGGAGGGGTTGGACTTCAGAGCTGAGACCAGAGAATAACAGCTGATCTCTGACAAACTGCAGAGATTCAATCTGAATAAAGAATGAAAATGTTAATAAAATCATTGATAATCAATCAGATGTGTTCAGGTTTTAATGTTCAGATCAACATTACTACGTCGTAATCAATGAGCTGTTCTCTAAAATGAGTAGAGTGACTTTGTCCTTGTGTTATTGTGGATCATTATCCAAAAATCAACACAACATTCAGAGAACTCCTGTGTTTGGGATCTCAGTAGGTTGGTGTCATTAAAATGTTAAAGGAGAAGTTCATATTTTCAAGTCTGTCTTCAAACAACAGTCACATGTCAGATGTACATTACAGAGTTCTTATAATTCTTGCTGTCGACACTGACTGTGAAGTGGTCTCTTCCTAACACAACTACACTGTAACAAATGACTTGATGAGTTTCTTCACAGACAGCATGAACAGAAAGAATGGTTACTGACTCCAATAACTCTTTAAATGTACATGTGAACACGAGACTGGTCCTGATTTGAGATCAAACCGACCACCGATGACTGAGGAGACACCTGCTGATATTAAGGAACATGATGCTCCTTCATTTAAACCAACTGTTTGTGGTCCATTTTCTATCTGTCAATCCTGACAAGAGAACTGTTTAATATGATAAAAACATTCAGTGAACTGACCCCAGAGTCTCCAGTCCACAGTTTGGACTCTCCAGCCCAACACACAGCTGTTCCACTCCTGAATCCTTCAAGATGTTTTTATTCAGGTCCAACTCAGTCAGATGGGAGGGGTTGGACTTCAGAGCTGAGGCCACAACTTCACAGTGACTCTCTGAGAGTCCACAGTCATAAAGTCTGTCATGACACATAAATATAAAATATGTTAATATGAATGAAGACACTTTATTATTTACTTCATGCATCTGAAGACTAAACAGTTGGACTCATCCTGTTTGACATTTTGTTTTTCACACCAGTGATTCAGCTTCTTATCTGATATGACACAATAATTCTCATCAGTTTCTCTTAAACCTGCAGACTTCTAAACTTTGTTTTGTTTTAATCTGCAAATGAATGGAGAGATAAATGGAGTTACATTTAGGCTTCTTCCACACAGTCTGTCAGTGTAATCTGATCTCACATCTGACTCAAGTCATTAAGATTAACATGATAAAAATGTGGAAAACATCCCTTTAAAGCACATTTAGAACACATTAAAAATAGACAATATTAATGTCTAATTAAATACATCAATCAATGGACAGCTCTAATATACTGTATATATAAATAAAGAAGGATAAACATAAGAAAACTACATTCTCACAGTGTTTGAAACAGCTGGAGAACATCTGGAACAGAATACAACTGTAATGTTTGCAATAAACAAGTTAAACACTGTTTGATAGGGTGATAATTTTATAATGTGAACATTTAAAGAACTAAACTAATGTAAACTGATTTATAATGTTAATCACATCTGGACTCACAGAGCCTTTCTGCAGTTCCTCACAGCTGGAATCAGTCTTCGTCTTCCCTCCCATGATGTGTTGAACTTCTTCAGGTTCAACTGATCCAGAATCTCCTCTGACATCTGCAGCATGTAGGCCAGAGCTGAGCAGTGGATCTCAGAGAGTTTCTTCTCTGATCTGTTCTCTGATTTCAGGAACTCTTGGATCTCCTGATGAACTGAGAGGTCATTCATCTCCATCAGACAGTGGAAGATGTTGATGTTTCTGTCAGGAGAAATGTTGTCCATGTTTATCTTCTCCAGGTTATTGATGGCTCTCTGGATGATTTCTGGACTGATCTCTGTCTGACCCAGCAGACCTCTTAACAGTCTCTGGTTGGACTGGAGACACACGCCATGGAGGAAGCGAACCAACAGGTCCAGGTGACCATTTATACTCTGCAGGGATTTCTCCATGACTCTGTTCAGAAAGACATCCAGAGTTGAGTCATTGTAGTTTTGTCCCAGGAAGTCCTCCATCACCTTTGTCTTCCTGTTGGTGTAACAGTGGATCATGTATACTGCAGCCAGAAACTCCTGAACGCTCAGATGGACGAAGCAGAACACCTTGTCCTGGTACAGTCCTCTCTCCTCTTTAAAGATCTGTGTCAACACTCCTGAGTACACTGAGGCTGCTCTGATATCGATGCCACACTCTGTCAGGTCTGATTCATAGAAGATCAGGTTTCCTTTCAGCAGCTGATCAAAAGCCAGTTTTCCCAGAGACTCAATCATCTTCCTGGTCTCTGGACTCCAGTGTGGATCTGTCTCAGATCCTCCATCATACTTGACCTTCTTCACTTTGATCTGAACCACCAGGAAGTGGATGTACATCTCAGTCAGGGTCTTGGGCAGCTCTCCTCTCTCTCTGGTTTTCAACACATCCTCCAGAACTGTAGCAGAGATCCAGCAGAAGACTGGGATGTGACACATGATGTGGAGGCTTCGTGATGTCTTGATGTGGGAGATGATCCTGCTGGCCTGCTCCTCATCTCTGAATCTCTTCCTGAAGTACTCCTCCTTCTGGGGGTCATTGAACCCTCTGACCTCTGTCACCATGTCAACACACTCAGGAGGGATCTGATTGGCTGCTGCAGGTCGTGTGGTTATCCAGAGGCGAGCAGAGGGAAGCAGTTTACCCCTGATGAGGTTTGTCAGCAGCACATCCACTGAGGTGGACTCTGTAACATCAGTCAGGATCTTATTGTTGTGGAAGTCCAGAGGAAGTCGACACTCATCCAGACCGTCAAAGATGAACACAACCTGGAACTCTTCAAACCTGCAGATTCCTGCTTCTTTGGTTTCAGTGAAGAAATGATGAACAAGTTCCACCAAGCTGAACTTTCTCTCTTTCAACACATTCAGCTCTCTGAAAGTCAATGGAAATGTGAACTGGATGTCCTGGTTGGCTTTGTCTTCAGCCCAGTCCAGAGTGAACTTCTGTGTTAAGACTGTTTTCCCAATGCCAGCCACTCCCTTTGTCATCACTCTTCTGATTGGTTTATCTCTTCCAGGTGAGGCTTTAAAGATGTCTTCTGGTCTGATGGTTGTTTCTGGTCTGTCTAGTTTCCTGGATGCTGTTGTTTCAATCTGTCTGACCTCATGTTCATCATTGACCTCTGCAGACTCCCCCTCTGTGATGTAGAGCTCTGTGTAGATCTCATTCAGAAGAGTTGAGTTTCCTGCTTTAGCAATCCCCTCAAACACACACTGGAACTTCTCCTTCAGAGTAGATTTAAATTGACGTTGACAAACTGCAGCTTCATGTTCTGAATGAATAAAGAAGAAAAAAATATATGACGAAATTACACCGTAAGTTTTCTAATATTTCATTCCCCTAAACAATTAGTAGGGTCAACATATCTTGCTCCATCTCATGAGACATTAGTAAATGTTTAATTTATTCATCAGGTTCAATGTTCAGTGAAATCCTCTTACTGCTCTGCAGACGATCAGCCAGCTCCTCCTGCTTCATTCTCCTCAGGAAGTTCAGTGTGATCTTCATAAATGCATCTCTGCTGCTCCTCCTCTGCTCTTCATCCTCACCCTCCAACACCTCGTCATCCTCTCTCTGACTCTCTAAGCATTCTGGGTAATCTGGACTCAGATCCCTCTGAATCTTCTTCAACTCGTTCTTCACAAAAGTGACAATGTTGTCCTCCAGCAGCTGGAACAGAAAACTATATGAATGACAACCAGACTGAAATCATGGAGACAAACATCAGATCCATGTTGGACAGACTGACAGTCCACTGGTCTACAAAGAGCAGCATGGAGATGATGGAAAGTAGTTGTTGTCCATGTACAGACCTTAAATATGGAGTCCTGGTGTGTTTGATGCTGATCAACAGACTGACCACTGAGAACATTTAAACTCTGCTGCTCCACTCTGTGAATGAATCATCAACAATTAGTTCATATTATTGTCTGCACCGTCTATAATCAATGTATGGTTTTCTCATAAACACAAACCACAGTGAGTTAATGATAGTGTTTTCTACAGTGAATGTTCTCATCAGAATAATCTCTGCTGTGACTTTCATAAAGAAGTGAAACCAGTGATCAACTCTAAACCTGATGATCAGATGCAGAAGACCAGTTGTGCTGATATCTATCAGTGACATTTCAAATTAAATTAAATCTTACTTCTTTACAGTTCTTTTAAAATGAAGGTCGACATCCTTTGATTGATCACTCTTCATAGACACACAGCTGGGTTCTGGTTTCTGCTGCATCCTGGTGGATTGAGAGAAACTCACTAATTATCAACATTCAACAAGTCCAACAAAGTCTGAAGCTCCACACAGTGAACATAGTATTTCACATATATAAACTCCAGAAGACAGTAACAACTCCTTTACTTTTTTACAGTCGAGGGTTCTTGTCTTTTAAAGTAAAGGTCAACATCTTTTGATCGATCACTCTTCATAGACACACAGCTGGGTTCAGGTTTAAGGTCAGCAGAGTCTTCTCTCTGATGACTCCTAGGAGACAAAGATGAAAAGCATTACCTCACAGTTACTGAAGCTGCTATAAAAACTAGAAAAAGCAGATCACTGTGGACCGACTGTACCACTGAGACCAGCTGTAAACCTGACTGACCACAAGGGGGCGCTCATTGGCTGTTGTTGAGCCTTTAATGTAAAGAACTGAGTGACACTGCAATCAATCATCATACTGTGTTAAAAAGTTGCTATGATGAAATGATTCAGTCAGAACACTTTAACCAACTGAGACTGGACTAAATTATAAATCTCTTGTTTTGACTGTTACAGCACGTTTTAAATGTTGGCTGGTGGTCAGTGCCTGGAAGTAACTGTTGTGTCCTTATCTTTGGTTCAGCCAAGACTTTCTAGAGCAGATGCTAATAAAAATAAGAAGTTTTATCGTCATTGTCCGGTAAAAAAAAACAAGATAGCTAGCATGGCAGTGCTACGTTCCAGTTCAACTGCAAGTTATAACCAGTGTGTTCATGGCCATATAGATTTCTATTGACGTTACCCATTAATCGCCCTATACGAATACAGGTTTATTTCCAATTATGACTCCATACAATGATGTAGCCCTGTTGTTATAAGAATTCATTCATAATGTGAGTGTGCTGAGGGTGATACCTTTCCATGTCGGTAAAAACCTGCAGACACCTGATGAAAGAAACAGCAGACAGAGAAAGTTCAACCATCAGTCTTCACACAGTTGAAAAAAACATGTTATGTCATCTTCCAGTGATTAGAGTGCAACAGAAAGTTAATCTGTAATTGTGTTGTTTGGCCCCAGTAAAGTCAGGAAGCGAGGGCTGTCTGCATTCACACCTGCAGCTGTTTATTGATCTGGATTAAAATGATCAAAAAGAGTAGCAACGTTGCAGAGCAGCTTTATTCATGTGTTCACAGAGAAGATGTGACGAGGTGAAATGAACCAAGTGTCTAGTCTAGAAAGTAGTGAGGCTTCTCTCCGCCATCTGCAGGATGAATAACACGTACAGGCCTCATTTCCATGATTAACTCACTGTTGATTTAATTTAGTGAGTCACTACTACTTAAATATAAAGTTTTAATAGTCTGGATTACTCATGCAACACACATTAATGTTAACAGTGCATTTATATCGACTGTAATATTGAATATTCATCATCACAACCCAAGAGCAAAGACATTCTTCCTGTATTTGGCCTCGTTTATCATCACATCTCCAAACTAGTCTCAGAGTTCCTCTTTGTCTCTAATCGGCTTTATTTCTGCTGCCCGACTGAAGCTAAACAACAAAACGTCAGTGACAACTTGAGAATAGAGTCATTAATGTGTTAATCAGTGAAAAATATTGCTTACATTACCTTCACATGGAGGAAACCAAGATGCCCCACAAGCGGAATAGAAACTGAAAGTGAAGTTAAAAACAGGAAATGACTGACAGGCTGCAGCTGCTGGATGTTTCCAACAGTCTCAAATATGAACACACACAAAAAATATGAAAACAAAAATACATAAAAGTGCATGTATGAGCATAGATTTGACAAATGAGGCCGTGCTGTATTAATTATTATTGATTATGTGCAATAAATTAATGTCAAACTGTGCTTGAAGTTGCAAAAACATCAGTTAAGTTATTAGTTTTAATAAAAACAAACCTAAAGTTTAATAGTATAACATATTCTAGCTACTATTAGTATAAATAATATTACTATCTACTACTTCCACACTATCTCAGAGGCTGCGTCTCCAGCTTCATAGAATGGTCCTCTGCTGCCACTGTGTGGCATTAAAGTGGTACTGCAGGTTTTAAAAAGTCATGCTCACACCTGCAGCTCAAACCTTTCACTGAGTCACATGTTCTAATCTGTGTCCAAGCAGGTAAAGGTATTTAAACAGCAGTTTAAGCCAATGGCAACACCTGCCTGTTTTCTTTTCATGTCATTTTGAACATGCCGTCTCCGGGAGCTCCACCCAGTAGGCAAGGCACACAGGTGAAGCAGGTTCAGCAACAGTAGAGACCAGACTTGATCCTGTTCAGACTTAAAAAGGACGATTTTGTGAAGTGAAAGATGGATTGGAGCGTACAAACAAATATATAATTCTAAGCCAGAAGAGGAACTCATTGTCTTACTGGGAGTTTATTTTTTATTTGAGAACCACACAGACCAGTGGAAATGGGGACCTCTATTTTGTCGGTGGGGAGGACTAAGAGTGGAGCCTCTTGCATGCTCCTCGTCCTCTTCCTCTGCTTCACTGGGGTGAAATGTGAGCTTCAGGAGTCAGAACCGTCAGCGGCGACCAACTTCGACAATGTCAAACCTCTCCACGATGAAATCGACAAACCTCAGGCCTACCCTGAGGAGGAGAGGGCCAACCTTCCTGTGTTTACCATGGACTATGCCCGGATCCAGGTCCCCTTTGAGTTTACACTGTGGGTACTTCTGGCCTCCTTTGCCAAAATCGGTATGTTGAAGAATGATATTTAATGTGAACAAGAGCAGGTCAGGTGTCAGTGCTTCTCACTGCTCCTTCTCTCCAGGTTTCCACATTTACCATAAAATCATCATCTGGATCCCAGTCCTGACTCCTGATTTCCATCGGCCTCTTCGTCGGCGCCATCATGCACTCGGTGAAGGAGGAGCCGCCGGCTGTGCTCAGCTCCAACATCTTCTTCCTTTACATGCTCCCGCCCATCGTCCTGGACAGCGGCTACTTCATGCCCACCCGGCCGTTCTTCGAAAACGTCGGCACGATGCTGTGGTACGCCGTGGTGGGAATCCTGTGGAACAGCATCGGCATCGGGCTGTCGCTCTTCGCCATCTGCCAGTTTGAAGTGTTTGGAGTTCAGGACATAAACCTGCAGGTCACAGAGAGTGCTTTTAATCTATTGAAAGGTCAAAGGTGACGTGATGTGCATGAATCTCTAAAGGAAAGCAATGTCTACTTGTTGCTTATAATCTTTAGAGCATGTGTGATTGTTGCAACATAGATAAATGTCACCTTTTAAATTTACAGACATGCCAAGTAGTAGAACTTCTTGGCGAGTTTCAGTCGCCAAATCTATACTCTCCACGGACTCTGATCACAAACATCCACAAAAAACATGTTCATAAATATATATATATATAGTTGCCTATATATAGATTCAGTTTGTTCCTCCTCATTATAAACACACATAAGATCAACTGATGACTTCTAGAAACACTCATGTGATAGTTTCCATGTTGGAGGAAAACATAGTTTGCAGTGTTATATCTAAAAAACAACTTGTTCCTCCCCTCTGCAGGACTGGAGTATTTAACTACAGTGTGGTAGTGGCCTTGTGGTGGCTGTGCAAGTGTCTATGGCTTGTTCTTAATCACCTTAACCAGCCTCACCTGAGAAGATGTGAATAAAGGGCCTTGAAGAGGCCTAAGGTGAGGCTCACCATGTCTCACCTGTCGCCTTTTTCTTTTTAATGAAATAAACCCTTATTTTAGTGACTCTGTCAGGTGTCTCCACTTTATGTTGTGGCCCTTGAGCGGGGGTCGTAAAAAATGAGACTCAACCTCAGTCTCTCTGAACACCGGGACTAGCTGGATATTCTTACTGACCTTGAACGTGTCAGAGGGACTGGATGAAATAAACACAGAAACTATAACGATCACTGCCCTCCAGTGGTCACTGTCAGTAACTACAACTGTCCACATCCAATAATACTGACGTTCACATCTACTGCAGTACTGTAGCTCTAATGTTCATCAGTCTAATAATGACTCTATATGTGAATACAGATAATATTAGACTGTGTAAAAATGTTTACTACTCTCTGATGGTTACAGAGAGGAACTACAACTTAGCAATAATGACAGGCAGCCAGACGTGTTATAAATAAATATGACCAGGACATATTTTACTTTACAACCAAATGACAACAATGATACACTATAAAATGACAACAACATGAAATGCTGTTAAAAAAAAGTGAAGACAGAAATTAAAATACAGATGGAACAAATATATACACAATCAACAACGAGAAACAATAGAAAGGATTGTTGATGCTGGCTACTTTACATTTACATAGAATATTTGTTTTTGTTTTCATTTATTTATTTATTGTTTATTTATTGTTAAAAGGATCCTCATTAGCTGTCACCAAAGTGGGACAAGCTAGTCTTCCTGGGGTCCAAAAAAAAACAAACAAAAAAAACATTAACAATAATAATTTCAAAACAATAAAACATCTTAGACATCATTAAAACGTCATCAGAAATGATTCAAAATAAGTTATTACATTCATAAGTATTACATTCATACAGTCCATTCCCTTCTTACAAATTTAAATATTGCATTCTCAAATGGTACTTGAAAGATATTTTGCTATTCAGCTTACGTATATTCAATGGACAATTATTCCAATGAATGATGGCACGATAAATGACTGTCCTCTTTAAGGCATTTGATTTTGGAAATGGTAACATCATCTGGCCACCATCGGATGACCTAGTCAAATGAGAATGAACCTCATCACATCTGACACTTTGGTTATATAAAAATCGGGTGGAGAAGAAAAGACAATGCTTCTGAAAAATGTAGTCGTATTGAAAGCCAGCCTGAATAATGTGTCTGAATAATTCAAGAGGAACTGGACTTTAGTTGTTGGTACTGTTAGAATAGATTAATTTCAGCTCTGTTGAGGATGTTAAATGAAAAACATATGGATGAAGCTCTCCTCTTCACTCCACCTCCCAGTAACATGGTCCAGTCAGAGTCTCTCTACACACAAGGTGCTGCTGATTCAACATCTCTGGATCATCAGGACTCAGCTCATCCTCTACCAGCACATGACATCATGTTTGAAAAATAAAAATGGCTTCCAGCTGTAGAGAGAAGAAGAAACAACAGAGGAGCTGAGTTAGTGTTTCCAGAGACTCCTTTTCATCAGGTGTAAGTCAGTATTGCAGCACATCCAGTATAAAGAGCAGCTGTGGAGCTCAGCCAGCTTCCTTTCAGCTCTCATGTTAACGTGTTGGAGCTGGAAGCTCACAGACCTGTAGAGACTATAAGCATCAAGTCCACAGGTTTCCAGGAAACACTTTTGATACTGTGACTAGTACAATACTACGGAAAGAAGCATGGACTGACTGCAACCCTCTACTCACATCAGAGTCTCCAGTCTACCGTCTGGACTCTTCACAAGATCAAGCAGCTGCTTCACATCTGAATCCTTCAGGTTGTTGTTACTCAGGTCCAGATGTTTCAGATGGGAGGGGTTGGATTTCAGAGCTGAGACCAGAGAATCACAGCTAAACTTTGACAAATTACACCAACTCAATCTGAATAAAGAATAAAAGATGTTAATAAAATCATTGATAATCAATCAGATGTGTTCAGGTTTTATTGTTCAGATCAACATTACTACATCCTAATCAATGAGCTGTTCTCTAAAATGAGAAGAGTGACTTTGTCCTTGTGTTATTGTGGATCATCATCATGTCAGCCTTCTACAGACATCATCCAAACATCAACACAACATTCAGACAACTATTCATGTCAACACAGATCAATTACATGCTGCTGACCTCAGTCAAGTCTCTCATTACAGGATCAATATCAAATCACACATGTTGGAAAACAAACTGTTCATTAGTTCATTGATTCCTTGACCTTCTTCTTCCTGTATTTGGTATCTCAGTAGGTTTGTGTCGTTAGAATGTTAAAGGAGAAGTTCATATTTTCAAGTCTGTCTTCAAACAACAGTCACATGTCAGATGTACATTACAGAGTTCTTATAATTCCTGCTGTCCACACTGACTGTGAAGTGGTCTCTTCCTAACACAGCTATACTGTGAGAAATGACTTGATGAGTTTCTTCACAGATAGCATGAACAGAGAGAATGATTACTAATTCCAATAACTCTTTAAATGTACATGTGAACACGAGACTGGTCCTGATTGGAGATCAAACCGACCACCGATGACTGAGGAGACACCTGCTGATGTTAAGGAACATGATGCTCCTTCATTTGAACCAACTGTTTGTGGTCTGTTTTCTATCGGCCAATCCTGACAAGAGAACTGTTTAATCTGATAAAAACATTCAGTGAACTGACCCCAGAGTCTCCAGTCAACAGTTTGGACTCTCCAGTCCAACACACAGCTGCTTCACTCCTGAATTATTCAGGTTGTAGTTGTAGCACCTCAGAGCTGAGGAAACAACTTCACAGTGACTCTCTGAGAGTCCAGTTATAAAATCTGTTATGACATGAATATAAAATATGTTAATATGAATGAAGACACTTAATTATTTACTTCATGCATTTAAAGACTAAACAGTTGGACTCATCCTGTTTGACATTTTGTTCTTCACATCAGTGATTCAGCTTCTTATCTGACATGACACAATAATTCTCATCAGTTTCTCTTAAACCTGCAGACTTCTAAACTTGGTTTTGATTTAATTTGCAAATGAATGGAGAGATAAATGGAGTTACATTTAGGCTTCTTCCGCACAGTTTGTCAGTGTGATATGATCTCACAACTGACTCCACAAAGTCATCATGATTAAAATGATAATAATATGGAAAACATCCCTTTAAGGCACGTTTAGAACGATTAGAGATGGACAATTAATGTAATCAACGGACAACTCTAATATACTGTATATATAAATAAAGGAAGATGAACAGAAGAAAATCTACATTCTCAGTGTTTGAAACAGCTGGAGAACATCTGTAACAAAATACAACTGACATGTAATATTTGCAATAAGCAAGCACTGTTTGACAGGGTGATCATTTTATCGTGTGAACATTTAAAGAATTAAACTGATTTATAATGTTAATCACATCTGGACTCACAGAGCCTTTCTGCAGTTCCTCACAGCTGGAATCAGTCTCCGTCATCCCTCCTGTGATGTGTTGTACTTGTTCAGGTCCAACTCATCCACAACCTCCTCTGACATCTGCAGCATGTAGGCCAGCTCTTCCTGCTTCATTCTCCTCAGGAAGTTCAGTGTGATCTTCACAAATGCATCTCTGCTACTCCTCCTCTGCTCTTCGTACTCACCCTCCAACACCTCCTCATCCTCCCTCTGACTGTCTAAGCATTCTGGGTAATATGTACTTAGGTCCCTCTGAATCTTCTTCAGTTCATTCTTCACAAAAGTGACAATGTTATCCTCCAGCAGCTGGAACAGAAAACTATATGAATGACAACCAAACTGAAATCATGGAGACAAACATCAGATCCATGTTGGATAGACTGACAGTCCACTGGTCTACAAAGAGCAGCATGGAGATGATGGAAAGTAGTTGTTGTCCATGTACAGACCTTAAATATGGAGTCCAGGTGTGTTGGATGCTGATGAACAGACTGACCACTGAGAACATTTAAACTCTGCTGCTCCACTCTGTGAACGAATCATCAACAATTAGTTCACATCATCTCAGTCCACAGAGACCAACATGTAAATGTACATGAAGTGATATCTGGATGTGAACAGTGAATCAGATGACTCCTTGTAGTCATAAAGGTTGATTACTCTCTGATCCCACTGAAAATCAACAGCTTTCAGCTCTTAGCTTCTTGATGTTTGGTCACTAACTGTATTTACATCTTATTTCTGACCAACATAATTTCTGACATAACTTCTGGTTCAATTTGTCTCTTAAATGAATAATGTTAATGCTGATCTTATAACAGAGTCAGTCAGGTTCAGGTTATGATGTCTTGTTATTCTCACTTTCTCCTGAGATAAACACAGGATAGACTCTGCACTGGAACACACTGATATCATGTCTATACTGATGCAGACACATGCAATAATTCATCTCCAGAGTCAGCTCCTGGTTTCCTCATTCAGTAAACCACATTTTTCGTTTAATTCTTCTGTTGTTCTTTTAATTTGATGGAGACTCTCAGTGGAGTAGCTCCAGGAGCAACTTTGGTCATAATGTGATATCTTCCTCTAACACTGACATTCTTGTTTGATAATAAAGTTTAAATGAACCAAACTCCACCATTACTTTCAATGTCATTGTTTGTTTGTTAAGTGTATATCTCTGTCAGCAGGCAGCACACTTTTATCATCATTTTATCAATCAGTGTTAAGTATCCAGGGGAATCTTAAGTTTTAACATGTTTAATAACTTTATCTCTGGGATAAACTTTGGGAACCACTGGAAGTTAGATTAGCATGGTTGTACAGACAATGTAAAATTTCCACCTTCAAAGTCTTAGCATTTTTCTCCGTACTCTCAAAATCTGCTCTGATGGCACTGAAAGTGGATCCTGATATTGACAGCTGTCCGCCCACAGTTCTGCCACCACCACGACCATCTGTTCCACAACAATGTGCCACCATCCTCTGTTCAGAAACCAAGTCCGCAGCTGATAGCTCTGATCAACCAATGTTACCTCAGAGTTCAGACACTGAGTTAGAACCAGCACCATCTCATTTCTTTTGACCATAAGTAGGTAGAGTCCAGAGCAGCTCTACTTGTGTGCAACAAGATCTACGCTGTCATCCCAAAAATACACCTGAATTTACAGGAACCATAGCTGAATTAAGAATGGAGGCTGCTTCGTGAATATTTTTTGCACTAGTGAAGATGACAGCGTCGTCAGCGTACATTTGAAATTCAACTTTAAGACATGAATTTGTCGTTAATATACATAGAAAATAACAGAAGGCCAAGTATTGACCCCTAAGGTAGACCAACAAGGTTGATTTGACACTGTTTAGTTTGAATTAGTTCCAACAGCTTTCACCAACTCTTCAAGTTGCAGCATGGATTATTGGATCATCCATGCGTAGTCACTCTTACAACATGATACACAAACAGATGAGTGTGAATAATGATGCAGAGATTTGGCAAATAAGATTTTCCATAAAAAATGTATTCAACTTAATAAATTCTTTGATTATCAGAAAAGTAGTAAAATACTCACATACTCAAAGAACAAATAATTTACATATAAATCCACAATAAATTCATCTTCATTACAACCTGAAATGAACAGATTAAAACCAGCAACAAAAGAAAAACGCTTTATCAGTAAAAATAAAATAAAATCTTAACACATTTTTACTTTTGCTATGTTAAGTACATTTTCCTGACATCTATTAAAGTTCATGGACACACAGGTCAACAAATCACCTGACAGTTTCAACACAGGAAAATAATATATGAAATGTAAAAATCACATTTACCTGTACATTTCATAGTATTGGCTTTTTACCAGAATACAGGATTTTTTTTTTAGAAGGTTTACAAATTAAAGACAACACTATTTTACAACTAATCTATTTTCCAGATAATTTCATGGAAATCTGACTCATAATTTCCTAAAACGTAATCTGTTATTTACCAGAATTTCCTAGGACGATAATTACTCTTGGTGACTGTGATCTGCTGTAAATTAATGAATCATCTTTCAGTCATCTGTAGGTTAAAGCTTCTGAAGTGATGATTTGGTGAAGACAACTGTTCTAAGATGCTGACATGTCCTGAACGGAAAGACAAGTGCAGCCGTGACAATATCAACGGTGAGAAATAACAGAAAGGACTGTTGATGCTGGCAGGTTTACAAGAGAGAATATTTGGTTTGTTGGTATGTGTCTGAATAATTCAAGAGGAGCTGGACTGTTTTTGCCTATGCAGTGCAACTCTGTTGATGATGTTAAATGGAAGAAAACATCTGGATGAAGCTCTCATCTTCACGCCACCTCCCAGTAACATGGTCCAGTCAGAGTCTCTCTACACACAAGCTGCTGCTGATTCAACCTCTCTGGATCATCAGGACTCAGCTCATCCTCTCTTAGCACAAATACTGCCCTGTTTACCTTGACTGCCACCTATAGAGAGAAGAAACAAAAGAGGAGATCAGTTATTGTTTCCAGAGTCTCTTTTTCATCAAGTGTCAGTCAGTGATGCAGCACATCCAGTATAAAGAGCAGCAAGGACTTCAGTCCTGTTCAGAGCAGCTGTGGAGCTCAGCCAGCTTCCTTTCAGCTCTCATGTTAACGTGTTGGAGCTGGAAGTTCACAGACCTGCAGAGACTTTTAGCATCAAGTCTGTTTCCTCTGCAGATTTCTCTCAGGTCCACAGAGGAAATAAACTGTTGAGAGTCATGAACGCTTCATTACTGTACAAACACTTTAGTGATTTACAGCTGTTCCATTTAAATAAAGAATCTGAGTGTGTTGATGTGTTTCTGAAGCATCAGCTAACTAATAAACATTGAAGATATCTGATGAAACTAATGACAGAGATACAGATGTGATGACTGGACCTCAGCAGAGGTTCTGCTCTCTGTAAAGAACACATGGATACTAAATGTAATGATGGTTCTGTGATTTACAGGCTTCAGTCAGACTGATCTCAGAGCTGTGACAAAGATGAAACTGATCGGTTGTTCAGTTTTGAGGTGAGAGAACAAACAGTCTGAGATCAGATTTGATGAATGAGGACCACTGTCTCTATTCATCTAGTAAGGCTGTCAGTTGGTATCCAGATTTATTTCCTGAAAACATGAACACAACAAGCTTCAGGATGATCTGATTGGCTGACTGTTGTCTCTGTCTTTCTGTCCAGTCTGTCTCCATTCTCTTCTGACAGCGTCTCTGAAGAAAGCAGCAGCAGGTTTCCAGGAAACACTTTTGATACTGTGTCTAGTACACTACTACTGAAAGAAGTATGGACTGAATCCAACCCTCCACTCACCTCAGAGTCTCCAGTCTACAGTCTCGACTCTTCACAAGATCAAGCAGATGCTTCACTCCTGAATCCTTCAGGTTGTTGTCACTCAGGTCCAGATGTTTCAGATGGGAGGGGTTGGACTTCAGAGCTGAGACCAGATAATCACAGCTGATCTTTGACAAACTGCAGCAACTCAGTCTAAATGAAGAATAATACATGTTAATAAAAGCATTGATAATCAATCAGATGTGTTCATGTTTTATTGTTCAGTTACCACGGCCTAATCAATGAGCTGTTCTCTAAAATGAGTAGAGTGACTTTGTCCTTGTGTTATTGTGGATCATCATCATCATGTCAGTCTTCTACAGATGTCATCCAAACATCCAAACAAATGTCATCCATCACAACATTCAGACAACTATTCATGTCAACACAGAATAATAACATGCTGCTGACCTCAGTCAAGTCTGCATGGATCTGTGTTTGTGTGTGTTTTTGTATACAGATGTGACTGTTTAACAGAAATTAGAAACATTCATTTACTTTAACAACAAAGACATTTTCTACACTTTCTGAAAAAAAAACACACATCTTTGCAGTTGCAGACTAAATTTAGGAAAAGAAAACAAAAATAGGACCTAAGGGAAATAAAGCTAGAACTGAAAACTACAGTTTTAAATTCTGTATGAAAATAAATAAAGTTCATTTTGTAATTAAACAAATCAGATCCACAATATTAACAGACATCCAGTGAACTGACCTCAGAGTCTCCAGTCTACAGTCTGGACTCTCCAGAAAACCATACAGATGTTTCACTCCTGAATCCTGCAGGTTGAAGTTATAACTCAGGTCCAGATGTTTCAGATGGGAGGGGTTGGACTTCAGAGCTGAGACCAGAGAATCACAGCTGATCTCTGACAAACTGCATGAACTCAATCTGAATAAAGAATAAAAGATGTCAATAAAATCATTGATAATCAATTAGATGTGTTCAGGTTTTAATGTTCAGATCAACATTACTATGTCCTAATCAATGAGCTGTTCTCTAAAACGAGTAGAGTGACTTTGTCCTTGTGATATTGTGGATCATCATCATGTCAGCCTTCTACAGACCTTAACCAAACATCAACACAACATTCAGACAACTATTCATGTCAACACCGGTCAATAACATGCTGCTGACCTCAGTCAAGTCTCTCATAACAGGATCAATATCAAATCACACATGTTGGAAAACAAAATGTTCATTAGTTCATTGATCCCATGACCTTCTTCTTCCTGTATTTGGTATCTCAGTAGGTTTGTGTTGTTAAAATGTTAAAGGAGAAGTTCATATTTTCAAGTCTGTCTTCAAACAACAAACTTGATGAGTTTTTTCACACACGGTATGAACAGAAAGAATGATTACTGACTCCAATAACTCTTTAAATGTACATGTGAACACTAGACTGGTCTTGATTTGAGATCAGACTGACCACCGATGACTGAGGAGACACCTGCTGATAATTAAGGAACATGTATGATGCTCCTTCATTTAAAACAACTGCTTGTGATCCATTTTCTATCTGTCAGTCCTGACAAGAGAACTGTTTAATCTGATAAAAACATTCAGTGAACTGACCCCAGAGTCTCCAGTCTACAGTTTGGACTCTCCAGTCCAACACACAGCTGCTTCACTCCTGAATATTGCAGGTTGTTGTAGTTCAAGTTCAACTCTGTCAGATGGGAAGGGTTGGACTTCAGAGCCGAGACCACCACTTCACAGTGACTCTCTGATAGTCCACAGTCATAAAGTCTGTCATGACACATAAATATGTTCATATGAATGAAGACACTTTATTATTTATTTCATGCATTTGAAGACTAAACAGTTGAACTCATCCTGTTTGACATTTTGTTCTTCACGTCAGTGATTCGGCTTCTTATCCAATATGACGTGATAATTTTCATCATTGATAGAGAGAGATAAATGGAGTTTCAGACAGTCAGTGTGATCTGATCTCAGGTTTGACTACACAAAGTCATCATGATTAAAATGATAAAAATGTGGAAAACATCCCTTTAAGGCACATTTAGAAAACATTAAAATAGACAATATTAATGTCTACATAAATATATTAATCAACAGACAGCCCTAATATACTGTATATATAAATAAGAAATAAGAAGAAAAAATACATTCTCACAGTGATTGAAACAGCTGGAGAACATATGTAACAAAATACAACTGATGTGATTTTTGTAATAAACAAGAAAAGCTCTGTTTGATAGGGTGATAATTTTATAGTGTGACCATTTAAAGAATTAAAGTAATGTAAACTGATTTATAATGTTAATCACATGGACTCACAGAGCCTTTCTGCAGTTCCTCACAGCTGGAATCAGTCTCCGTTGTCCCTCCTCTGATGTGTTGTACTTCTTCAGATCCAACTCATCCAGAACCTTCTCTGACATCTGCAGCAAGTAGGCCAGAGCTGAGCAGTGGATCTCAGAGAGTTTCTTCTCTGATCTGTTCTCTGACTTCAGGAACTCTTGGATCTCCTGATGAACTGAGAGGTCGTTCATCTCCATCAGACAGTGGAAGATGTTGATGTTTCTGTCAGGAGAAATGTTGTCTATGTTCATCTTCTTCAGGTTGTTGATGGCTCTCTGGATGATTTCTGGACTGATCTTTGTCTGACCCAGTATACCTCTTAATAGTCTCTTGTTGGACTGCAGACAGACGCCATGAAGGAAGCGAACCAACAGGTCCAGGTGACCATTTATACTCTGCAGGGATTTCTCCATGACTCTGCTCAGGAAGACATCCAGAGTTGAGTCATTGTAGTTTTGTCCCAGGAAGTCCTCCAGCACCTCTGTCTTCCTGTTGGTGTAACAGTGGATCATGTATACTGCAGCCAGAAACTCCTGAACACTCAGATGAACGAAGCAGAACACCTTGTCCTGGTACAGTCCTCTCTCCTCTTTAAAGATCTGTGTCAACACTCCTGAGTACACTGAGGCTGCTCTGATATCAATGCCACACTCTGTCAGGTCTGATTTATAGAAGATAAGGTTTCCTTTCAGCAGCTGATCAAAAGCCAGTTTTCCCAGAGACTCAATCATCTTCCTGGTCTCCGGACTCCAGTGTGGAGCTGTCTCAGATCCTACATCATACTTGACCTTCTTCACTTTGGTCTGAACCACCAGGAAGTGGATGTACATCTCAGTCAGGGTCTTGGGCAGCTCTCCTCTCTCTCTGGTTTTCAACACATCCTCCAGAACTGTAGCAGAGATCCAGCAGAAGACTGGGATGTGACACATGATGTGGAGGCTTCGTGATGTCTTGATGTGGGAGATGATCCTGCTGGCCTGCTTCTCATCTCTGAATCTCTTCCTGAAGTACTCCTCCTTCTGGGGGTCAGTGAACCCTCTGACCTCTGTCACCATGTCAACACACTCAGGAGGGATCTGATTGGCTGCTGCAGGTCGTGTGGTTATCCAGAGGTGAGCAGAGGGAAGCAGTTTCCCCCTGATGAGGTTTGTTAGCAGCACATCCACTGAGGTGGACTCTGTAACATCAGTCAGGATCTCAGTGTTGTGGAAGTCCAGAGGAAGTCGACACTCATCCAGACCGTCAAAGATGAACACAACCTGGAACTCTTCAAAGCTGCAGATTCCTGCTTCTTTGGTTTCAGTGAAGAAGTGATGAACAAGTTCCACCAAGCTGAACTTTCTGTCTTTTAACACATTCAGCTCTCTGAAAGTGAATGGAAATGTGAACTGGATGTCCTGGTTGGCTTTGTCTTCAGCCCAGTCCAGAGTGAACTTCTGTGTTAAGACTGTTTTCCCAATGCCAGCCACTCCCTTCGTCATCACTCTTCTGATTGGTTTATCTCTTCCAGGTGAAGCTTTAAAGATGTCTTCTGGTCTGATGGTTGTTTCTGGTCTGTCTAGTTTCCTGGATGCTGTTTCAATCTGTCTGACCTCATGTTCATCATTGACCTCTGTAGTCTCTCCCTCTGTGATGTAGAGCTCTGTGTAGATCTCATTCAGAAGAGTTGAGTTTCCTGCTTTAGCAATCCCCTCAAACACACACTGGAACTTCTCCTTCAGAGTAGCTTTAAGTTCACGCTGACAAACTGGAGCAAAATATTCTGAATGAACAGACAAGAAATAAAATATATCATTACATTTCACAGGAAATATTCTTATGTTTCATCCCCTCAAGAATAAATTATATATTACCCTGAGACATTAGTAAATGTTTAATTTATTCATCAGGTTCAATGTTCAGAGAAATCCCCTTACTTACTCTGCAGACGATCAACCAGTTTCTCCTGTTTCATTCTCCTCAGGAAGTTCAGTGTGATCTTCACAAATGCCTCTCTGCTGCTTCTCCTCTGCTCTTCTTCCTCACCCTCCAACACCTCCTCATCTCCCCTCTGACTCTCTAAGCATTCTGCGTAATCTGGACTCAGATCCCTCTGAATCTTCTTCAGCTCGTTCTTCACAAAAGTGACAATGTTGTCCTCCAGGAGCTGGAACAGAAAACTATATGAATGACAACCAGACTGAAATCATGGAGACTAACATCAGATCCATGTTGGACAGACTGGCAGTCCACTGGTCTACAAAGAGCAGCATGGAGATGATGGAAAGTAGTTGTTGTCCATGTACAGACCTTAAATATGGAGTCCAGGTGTGTTTGATGCTGATCAACAGACTGACCACTGAGAACATTTAAACTCTGCTGCTCCACTCTGTGAATGAATCATCAACAATTAATTCACATCATATCAGTCCACAGAGACCAACATGTAAATGTCCATGAAGTGATATCTGGATGCGAACAGTGAATCAGATGACACCTTGTAGTCATAAAGGTTGATTATTCTTTCTGATCCCACTGAGATTCAACAGCTTTCATCTCTGTATTTACATCTGATTTCTGACCAACATCATTTCTGACATAACTTCTGGTTCCATTTGTCTCTTAAATGAATAATGTTAATGTTGATCTTATAACAGAGTCAGTCAGGTTCAGGTTATGTTATCTCACTTTCTCCTGAGAAAAACACAGGATAGCCTCTACTCTGGAACACACTGATATCATGTCCATACTGATGCAGACACATGTAATAATTCATCTCCACAGTCAGCTCCTGGTTTCCTCATTCATTAAAACACATTTCTTCTTTAATGCTCCTGTTGTTGTTCTTTTCATTTGATGGAGACTCTCAGTGGAACAGCTCCAGGAGTAACTTTGGTCATAATGTGATATCTTCCTCTAACACTGACATTCTTGTTTGATGATAAAGTTTAAATGAACCGAACCCCACCATTACTTTAAAATCATTGTTGTTGTTTGTTAAATGTCTATCTCTGACAGCAGGAAGCACACTTTCATCATCATTTTATCAACAGGAACAGAGATTATAACAGTCAGTGTTATCCAGGGGAATCTTAAGTTTTAACATGTTTAAGTACCAGGCTTGTGCACAATTCAGAATTTCAGAATTGGCCGCCATTCAATTCATGAGTTGGAATTTGAATTGAATTGACTCCGCCCCACAGGAAGTTGAATTTGAATTGGAGTTGGAATGACAGGAAGTGGAATTAAATTCATGGCAATTCAAAGAAATTCCAAACAGTCATACAACAGAAAGAATGTGTTGAATCTCACATACAGTTACATTAATTTTGTAATTTAATAGCATAATGTCATTACACATAACTAGTCACTCCTCAACCCTGCATACATGTTGTTCCAACATATAGATAATGATCAAATTCTTGAAATAAATTACTCCCTCAATGTTTGATTAGTTTTGTTCAAAATGTTATTTTCATTTCAAAGTAATCAAATAACACAAAGTCGTTGTAAATGCAGCTGTCATTTATTCCAATGCAAAACTCATTGAGCAACACTGTTGCATCTAATTCTCAATAGCTCCTCAAATGTTTTATCATTGAGTCTGCACCGTTCTGGTCTGAATATCTTTCCTGCAACACTAAAGATTCTCTCAACAGGTGAAGAGGAAGCTGGTATGGCAAGATATTTACAAATGACCTTTTAGGCCTGCTATTATTTTCCATGTCGCTGTTATTGCAGGTGTTAAATCTTTAAACGTTTGTAATCTGAAGTTGTAAGGGACTTCTGAAACTTAAAAAGTCCGGTGTTGACCATCAGATTGTGTAGAAAAGAAGCTTTCAAACAAATGTCCACCTCAAATTGTTTGGCAACCATTTTAAATACTTAGTTAAAGCAAAGCATTCTGGGATATGGAGTCACGTTCCATTGTGTTCCACAAAATTACAATTCCAATAAATCAAACTTAATTATGTGTTCTGTGACTAGAGCTTTTAACATTCATTGCTGGGGGGAAACATTTCCTGTTAATGTAATCTGTACAAGTAGTTCAAACTAATATCATTTATAGAATATGTAATGAAATCATATCTGACATATATTGTAAAGCTTCATTGTTAAACACTTCACTTATATATATGAATTTCTTTGAATTTGTATTGAATTGCAATTCTGCTTCCTTCAATTCAAATTCGAATTGTAATTCTAGATCCTGTTTTTGACATCAATTCAAATTCAATTCAAATTCAAGAATTGAATTGGAATTTAAGAGTCATTCTCAATTCAATTCTGAATTGTGCACAAGCCTGTTAAGTACTTAGAGTAACTTTATCTTTGGGATAAAACTCTGGGAACCACTGGCCTACTACATGTGATAAGACACAAAGAAGTTAGATAAGTATGGACAATGTGAAATTTTCACCTCCATAGTCGTAGCCTTTTTTTCTGTACTCTCAGGCAAAATCTGCTCTGACGGCACTGAAACTGGATCTTGATGTTGACCCTTGTCCTCCCACATTTCTGCCACCATCACTACTGTCTGTTTCACCATCCTCCGTTCAGCAACCAAGTCCAGCTGATAGCTCTGATCAACCAATGTCACCTCAGAGTTCAGACAGTGAGTTAGAACCAGCACCATCTCATTTCTTTCGACCACAAGTAGGCAGAGTCCAGAGCAGCTCCGACTGTGTGCAACAACATCTACACTGCACTAATCCAGAATCAAGCAGACAATGGCCTATATGCGCATTGGATGAGGGTAAAGTTGCAATTCAACATCAATTCCCCACTAAAGTTGATATAACAAGAGTTACTTCTTGTAGACAGCGCAATGATGAAGACACTCATGAGTATTTGCACCGTTTCAATGATCTTTTTAATACTCCCAGTGGCCTTGAGAAACCCTTACAACATGGGATTACAGCTGGTGTGTGGGAAACACATCTCTGCAATGGACTGAAACCTGACATAGTTACAGCCGTACACCAGAGATGTGTGGGTGTGGTAGATGCTCATTTAGAGGAACTTAGTCATCATGCATGCCATGCACAGGACGCTCTGTTAAGGAGGCCAAAGATGAAAAGATCCAAAAAGACCTTCATAGCTGTGACAATGTTCCAACTTATTCTTCATGTCAGAGGATGGGACAGAGGACAGGGTAGCGGACACAACAGAGGAATGCCTAGAGGTTCACTCCGTGCTGATGATGCATGCCACTGCTGTGGTCAACAAAGACACTGGGCCTGTAATTGCTTCAATGTCAGATGCATGTATTGCAACCCGTGACACCCTGTGGGCCTCAAGGCCTGCTTCCTGTTTAGGGTGGCTGCTAGGATCTGGGGATTGTTTTCCCTTATTGCTGACACCTGTGACCGCCCACCTATATATACTGCAGCAGGCAGTCTCAATCACTCTCTCCTTTCTGGGTTGTGGTTTGAAGGAACATAATGGTTTGCATGTTCTCGCTCTTTGTGCGGCATTGTTTAAGTTTGGTTAATAAATCTGAGTTTTACTTTAAAAGAAACTTGTGTGGTCTCCACATTTTGTCCCTCCTCTGAGCCAGGTCGTGACAAAATTGGGGCTCCCTCATTCATCTAATTGTGATTGTGTTTTTTTTGTTGTTGGAGCATCACACATGGTGAATATGTTTTCTTAATTTGGAGAGCTTTAATTTGTCTAGACCATTTTGGCTTTTTGCTTTTGAGGAAGGCACATGGTTCTAAATTGTTTCGTGTGGAATAACTGGTGATCTCCTATGTTAGGTGTAGCAGCTGTTTCCCATAGGGAATCTGTTTTTTGGTTTTTTTTTTGTTTGTTTTTTTCTCATTATTTTTTATTAATTTTTCAGTATGGTTACATGATATAATTCACAGAAGCAGAAAAAATAAATAAGAAACTAAATAAATTGTTTAGTGTGGAATAACTGGTGATCTCCTATGTTAGGTGTAGCAGCTGTTTCCCATAGGGAATCTGTTTTTGTTTTTTTTTGTTTTTGTTTTTTTCTCATTATTTTTTATTAATTTTTCAGTATGGTTACATGATATTATTCACAGAAGCAGAAAAAATAAATAAGAAACAAAATAAAAAAAGCAAAACAAACAAACCAAAAACAAAACAACAGCTCAGATCCATATAAAGAATACTTGGGGTTACAGTAATAATATAATATGCGGTATGAGCACTCAAGAAAACCCCTGCAGCATGATATTGGAGACACTAGGTTCTACATAGTTCAGATAGGGTTCCCACACTTTATAGAATTGGTCTGTTTTTGAATGTAATATACATGTAAGGTATTCTAATGGCACTAGGTCAAATACCACTCTTTGCCAGCCTTTAACAGTTGGTACTTTTTCAGTTGGTATATTCTTCCTCGCTGCATAAGTAAGAATACAATACAACCTCTTATTCTGTTTAGATATTAAGCGTCGGCTTGGGAGGCCCAATATGAGAAACAAAAGGTTCATCTCCAGTTTCTAAGCCCAATATCTTTTCTATTTCAGATAGCACATTAGACCAGTACATTTGCAGTTTCAAACATGACCAAAAACAATGAGTTAGGGTACCAATTTCTGTCGTACATTTAAGGCACATGGGTGAAAAAGTAGAATTGAAGTGATGCCTGCGATTGGGGGATATGTGCATTCTGTGGAACATCTTTAATTGTATGGCTTTAATACAATTGCAAACTGAAACTGATTTAGCATATCTCCAGACACCCTTCCACTCTTCATCATAAATTGTAATATTTAGTTCATTTTCCCATGTGCCTTTAAGCCTCTGTAACCAGAGGGTGTAGAATATATAGCTTTATAAAACAGGCTCACAGATAGCTCTCTATCAGTTAGGAATAATAATTTCTCAACAGGAGAAATTTCATGGTTCTTAATTAAGGTAGTACTGTGTAAAATATAATGCCTTATCTGCAGATAACGAAAAAAGTCATGTCTGGGGACAGAATATTTCTCTATAATTTGTTCAAATGTCATAACCACATTATCAGAGAATAAGTCTTTCAGTCTATGGACACCATTATCCCCCCACTGTCTAAAACCACTATCAGACATCCCAGGCTGGAAATCATGATTATTCACAATAGGGGTAAAAACAGATGTAAACTTTGACCTTCCCTCAAGTCGACATACTGATCGCCATGCCAGAAGTGTATTAAGTGTAACCGGGTTATTACAACTCAGTCTAATATTTTTAAATTTCCTAAAGAACAGTAAGTCCCTTAATAGATACTTTGAAACCTTGAGTCATTTACAACCCAGTCATAAATATACCTCATGTGAATACACAACTGATATGTTTTGACATTTGGTAGGTCAAGACCCCCTACAGAACCTGGAAGTTGTAATGCAGCCATCTTAAGTTTTGGGGAACGCTTGCTCCATATAAAGGAACTTAGCCAGCCATTCAGGTCTTTCAACACCCTATTTGAAAATATGACCGGAATCATTTGGACAGGATACAACAATCGAGGCAAAATATTCATTTTAATCAAAGATATATGTCCTAGCCAGGAGACAGGTAGATAATTCCAACGCTCGAAATCTTGCCTCACCTTCTCGAACAGGGGAACACAATTTGCTTTATACATTTGCTTAAATTTCGGGGTTATGAATATACCTAAGTATACAAAACCTACAGGGGACCACTTAAAGGGAAAAGAAGGTAAAGCAGTTGGTATGGAATTAAGGCTCCCAAGTGGCATGGCTTCAGACTTGGTCAAATTCATTTTGTACCCAGAAAATTTGCTAAATGAATCAGTTATGTTAAATAGAGCTGGTATTGACGTCTCTGGATTAGAGATAAATATCAAAACATCATCTGCATACAGACTAGTTGGCAAACAAGAGGGGAGACAAGGGGCAGCCTTGCCTCGTACCTCTGTACAATGGAAAACTGTCTGATTTAAGCCCATTAGTCAGAATGGTCGCCTGAGGGTTATCATACAGAATTTTGACCCACCTACTGAAGTTATCACCGAGACCAAATTTATTTAACGTATAAAATAACTAAGCCCATTCTACCCGGTCAAAGGCTTTCTCAGCATCTAGAGAAAGCACCAGACCATCAATATCTCTTTGCTGGAAAGCCTGAATTACATTGAGAAGGCGCCTGACATTGTTACGGGAATTGCGAACTTTTATGAAACCTGTTTGGTCTTCAAGTTGAGTAGCTAATATTTTTGAAAGTATCTTCTGGTCCACATTAAGAAGAGCTATCGGTCTATATGAGGAAAAAGACTCTGCGCACTTCCCCTTTTTCAGAATGAGAGAAATATTTGCTTCCCTTAGACTCTGAGGTAATCTATTATGCAAAAAAGAGTGGTTAAACATATCGAGTAATGGGTCTGCTAATAATTCACAAAATTCTTTATAAAATTCACTACTAAACCCATCACGCCCAGGGGCTTTTCCATTTTGTAAGGTTTGTATAGCGTTCAGTACTTCCTCTCTGGAAATGGGGGCATTAAGATTAAGAGCCAATGGCTCCAACCACTTTCCCCGTCACACTAAGAACCCCTTTCAACAGATTCCCTATGACAATCTTAATGCTCCCATAGGGAATCTGTTGAAAGGGGTTCTTAGTGTGACGGGGAAAGTGGTTGGAGCCATTGGCTCGGGATCACACACAAAGGACAACTTGAAAAGCATCGTAAAAGCTAACCTGCAAGAAGGTGGTTTTCTGCCAGATGGGGAAGGGTCGAGTAAGTACTTCTTTGGCTGGCTTAACATTTGAACAGCAGAAAGAACTGCTGCTGTTGAACTTAGAACATGAAAAGGAGTTGGAAAGAATGAAATACAAAACAGAACAAATGAAATTGGATTTGGCATTGCAAAAATTAGCAATGATTAAGGATGGTAGAATGTCTGCATCTCCTTTAATGGGGGGGAGCACTGATCCACATTTTGATGTCTCATATTGTGGTAGTGTTATTGCTAAGTCAAGACATTAGGAGGCAGGAGCCTATCAGAGACACACCAGCTGTTAGGTCCAGGAAACGTTGCTCCGTTTATTGTTCCCATGACAACCCTAACATTCTAAAGTCACCTAGAAGGACTTATCTCTACACATACAACATGAGATTCTTGACACAGTTTAATGAAAAAGATGTGGAAACTTGCTTTTGTATGTTTGAGCGTGTTGCAGATTCAAGAAACTGACCTGATGAGGAGCGAACGCTAATGCTGCAATGTGTCTTTACAGGTACAGCACAAGAGGCTTATACCGCTCCATCCTCTGAGGACTGTAAAGATTACAAGTTGGTACAAGCAGTGGTTCTGAAAGCATACGAGTTGGTTCCTGAAGCATATCGCTAACGTTTCAGGGGCTGGCGAAAGACCAGTAAACAAACGTATGTGGAATTTGCACGTGATATGGTTTCACATTTTAATTTCTGGTGCTCCTCGTCTGGTGTGAAAACATTTGACAAATTATGCAACCTGGTTGTTTTAGAACAGTTCAAACAGTCTGTGCCAGATTACATCGCAACATATATTAATGAACACAAAATCATGTATCCCAGCAAGGCTGCAATACTGGCTGATGAATATGTATTGACACACAAGCGCATCTTAGGTGAGCTGTACCAAAGTGACAAATTCCAGAAAGTAAATTCCTTGTCCCCAAAGTTGAAACAGCATGCTAAGGGTAAAAGTGATTTCAATGTATGTAATTATTGCCAACAAGAAGGTCACTGGAAAAAAGAATGTCCTCTGTTACAAGGAAAAGGGAAAACATCTCAGGTGAAGTCAGCTGGTCTGGCTGTTTCTGTTCCTAACCCCATAGTTGACACAGCAAAATTGGTGGCTCCATTTCATTGGCAAGTCAAGCCAATAGGTACTTCTGAGATTGACATAGCCCCAATTTTGTCACGACCTGGCTCAGAGGAGGGACAAAATGTGGAGACCACACAAGTTTCTTTTAAAGTAAAACTCAAAGAGCGAGAACATGCAAACCATTATGTTCCTTCAAACGACAACCCAGAAAGGAGAGAGCGATTGAGACTGCCTGCCGCAGTATATATAGGTGGGCAGTCACAGGTGTCAGCTGGGAAAACAAGCCCTTCCCCAGATCCGAGCAGCCACCCTAAACAGGAAGTAGGCCTTGAGGCCCACAGGGTCGTGACAAACCAGACTGGACATTGGGCTTGTGATTGCTCAAAACAGAAGCAAACATCAGACTGAGGGCAACAGGTGATGGACTGGTGAGGCCTGATGAGTTGACATCTGAACCTGAGGTTACGGTAATGCCTTATACACAAAAACATATTGCTCTTTGCAATGATGACCTGCTTGTTTGCAGTGAAGAACAGCTTACACAGACACAGACGCTGCTTGATGAAGCTATAAAACACATTGAATCAAGAAACCCTCAAGTAATGATTTCTATTTATGCTAGTTATATAGATGACTCCTACATATGCTTTCCTCAGTACACTTTAAGTAAAGGGACAGATAATTCATTTTCTGGTTGACTCCACACGTTCCATTATTTGTTCTTTTGAGTTTGTAACAACTAATCCTAAAATATGTGGTCATTTTGTATATTCTGTTGGAGCTTTAAAAGAATATTTAATGGTCCCTTTTCCAATTTAAACACATATGTAGTTTACTTTACAGCCAAACTTGATCCTGTTGCTTCTGGTGAAAAGACTATTTTAGTATCTAGAGACATTGTTGGTTATAGTGATGTCACTCTGTTTGTTCCACATGCTTCACATCTCTCTATTGCCAGATGGTTGCGCTACAACAGTGTTTTGCTTGACACGCGAACATAACTGTTAAGCGTTGTATTCGTCTGAATCCAGCAACTCTCTGACCAGGCCCTGGTGATGGTGATCTCCATAACTGTGTTGATTTCCTTCAACAGGTCTGGTCTCCTCACTGACATTTAGGAAGCACCTTTAACTAACTCAGACCTTGTTCTTTTTGTAGATCTGTATTTCATGTCCAACTGTTGGTAGAAAGAATGTTGGTTTTGCTGTTCACTCTATGAACTTCTCATTTCAGGTGCCTTCTTTCATCCTGCTCCACGTAAGAATCTGAGCTGGTAGCTCTCACAGGAGCCTTTAAACTTGCTGAAGGACAATCTGTTACCTCTATGCTTTTGGTGTTGTTCAGGATTTTAGTGCACTTTGGAAATATAGGCATATTTTGTAGGCATATCAGTTGGCAAACATATTTTACACTCTGACAAAGTTGTAGCTCGCCTGGATGCCACTCTTCTCCCAAAAGCTGTTGCTGTTTGTAAATGTCCTGTTCACACTAACTAACTGATGACATTTCTAGGGGAAATGCAGCTAAAGCTACAGCCACTCAACCACCATCTGCAGCTTCTTGTCCCATTCTTTTGTATGACAATGACTCTGTTCTTTCAACTCTCTCTGCTGTTCAGTCGTTTGCCTCTCCACAGGAAAAACAACTTTGGGTACAAAGACCATCTCTAGTCAAAAACGGCTCCTAATATGGCACTTTTGAACCTTGGCATTCCTCTGCTTTGATGGACCTATAAATGTGGATGATGCTGTGTAGAAGCCAGAGAATCTCATTATCTATCACTATCACTATCACTCAATAAAATCATAAAAGAAACAGAATGCATTCAGTCACTTTGTTTCTCACTAGAATTTCTTTCTGTACTGAAGGAAGCTGAAGACTTAACTTTCCACAACAATGTTTACGGGTACTGCTGATCCCACTGAGAATCAACGTCTCGTTCAGTTTTCAACAGCTTTCACCAACTCTTCACATTGCAGCAAACCTCTTTAAAATACCATTTATATGACAAGGATAGTGACAATTAACATGCTGCACATGTTTCCAAACCTCATCAAAAAATATTTAAAACATTTAACTTAATTACAACATACTTGTTTGAGTCAAATGTTACTGAATCATCCATGGGAAGTCGCTTTTACAACATGATACACAAACAGCTCAGAGTGAGAATAATGATGATGCAGAGATTTGAACAAGGGTGGTTTCTGCCTTTGGGTTGTTGGCGCCCAGCAAAGGAGAAAGAAAAGCATTTTCTCTGCAACGTTCCACCACAATGTTTTGCTAGCTGTCAGTGACTGTCACTGTTGTACTCTGTTCATGTGCCTGTCCCAGTCTGTGTGAATCAATTTGCATCAATTTCAGTATGGTTGCAAGTCACTACAATGCAATCTGAATGGGGTCCAGGAGGACTTGTACTAATGAAGATGCTGAACATGTTCCCAAACCTCAGAACCAGATACAATTAAAAGATGGTAACATTTACAACTTAGTCACAACTTACCTTCTGGAGTCAAATGTTACTGGAAGTATCATGGAGTTGTCACTCTTCATGGAAACGCAGCTGGGATTAGGTTTGCCTTTGTGTTTGGGGTTAGGTTTAGGTTCAGGGTAGTCTGGTGTCTGATTGATCCTAACAGGCAAAGAGGAGACCAAATTACTAGCAGCAGAATGTTTTGTAACACATCCATTTCTTAATTATTAAATTCTTATCAAGTGAGGATTTGTCATCACTGTGACAGGCTACAAAATACTTACAATTAGCTTCATCTGTGAGACAGATATCATTCACACAAACAACTCTGACAATTAAGATGCTGAACATGTTCCCAAACCTCACAACAAGACACAATTAAAAGACGGTAACATTTTCAACTCAGTCACAACTTACCTTCTGGAGTCAAATGTTACTGGAAGTATCATGGAGTTGTCACTCTTCATAGAAACACAGCTGGGATTAGGTTTGCCTTTGTGTTTGGGGTTAGGTTTAAGTTCGGGGAAGTCTGGTGTCTGATTGATCCTGACAGACAAAGAGCAGACCAAATTACTAGCAGCAGAATGTTTTGTAACACAGCCATTTCTTAATTATTAAATTCTTATCAAGTGAGGATTTGTCATCACTGTGACAGGCTACAAAATACTTACAATAAGCTTCATCTGTGAGACAGATATCATTCACACAAACATCTCTGACAATTAAGATGCTGAACATGTTCCCAAACCTCACAACAAGACACAATTAAAAGACGGTAACATTTTCAACTCAGTCACAACTTACCTTCTGGAGTCAAATGTTACTGGAAGTATCATGGAGTTGTCACTCTTCATGGAAACGCAGCTGGGATTAGGTTTGCCTTTGTGTTTGGGGTTAGGTTTAAATTCAGGGAAGTCTGGTGTCTGATAGCTACTGAAAGACACAGGGGAGACCGCCAGAGAGAGAAAGTCACTTTTAGTCTACAGTCACAGAAGCTGTGAGTGAGATGTGTAAAACTAGAAGATGAACTCATTGCCTGGGAAGACATGATGTTTTATTTTCAGCATGATTGCTGTAAAAAGTTGTTTTCAACACACACACACACACACACACACACACACACACACACACACGCACACCCACATACCTCAATAAGGAAGGTGCAAAGCTCTGACATGGAGAAGAGTCATGGACAGTTAGAGTTCTTCTTCTTACCTCTGAGCTTTGCAGTTGTTCATGTACTTCTCACGTAACTCTCTCACAGTGGTTTTAGAGGGAGGGACTCCCTCCTCTCTGTCTTCACACTGATCCATGCTGCTGGATTCACATCAGCTCACACACACTTTCTACCTTCACCTGCAGAGGAAACACAAATCATTCACCTGAACATCAAATCCTTCACATCATTTCTGCTGTAATAAATAAATAAATAAATAAATAACATGCAGTGACGCTGAATTTGACTGGAAATGTCCACAATTCAACTAAAGAACATGTTTAAAACTTTCAATTCACTTTACAGCTTTTATCTGATGTGGAAGGTGTGTTAGTTTGTACTTTGATCGGTGTCCAGAATGTTAATCACTATTAATATCGAACAAATGAGGCCATGGTGAAAAAAAATCACCAACTGTAATGAGAGAAAACAGAGCCTGATCAGTCTGAGAGAAAACAGATATACTACATATATGATCCATGCATTTAAACATATGTTTTAAAAGAATACATATATTATTGTATTCAGTAGTAAATGTGCTTTCACCACAACAAGTTCCAAAAACATATAAAACTTCTGAAGACAACTTCAACATATAAGACTGTTTTAATAATTTGTGAATATATCAAACTATTGTTTTAAACCTCTTTTTAAACAACGGCAGTCATCATAAAGTAGAGCTGCACAGAAACAATGACTCTGTGTTCATTTAAATAGGCTACATGTTCATTAATGTAAGATCAAGATCACAGGACTCATTTTAACTCAACTACGCCTAGAAGCATACATCACTGTGTTCATCTGATGACTGTTTCCATGGCAAATGATGTTGGAGGTTGTAAATTATTCTGAATTCCTGTTGCACTGATGTTAATGTATTTCTATAAAGCGATTAAGGTATGGGAATACCAATCTGACAAAATATCCAGCCTCTCTCTATAATGCAGTCTCTGCCTCAACGTCAGTCGTTTTATTTTGTGGATTTACAAGTTTCTTCATCCCCAGAAAACATTGGGCTATAGGAGGACAAGAGGTCCTATTTTAATAGATAAGCCTTGTGTTGCTTTGCAAAACCTCTAAACTGCATAAAACTGAAAGAGCATAACGTTCACACACCTTAAAAAATAAATAAAATAAGCTGAAGAAGGGTGCCTGCCTGGACTGGTAGAGTTTCTTGAAGACAGAGTCATGAAATAAGAAGTGAACATCTTCTACAAACATTACAGATCAGAAACAAACAGTAAAGTTACTGAAGATAAAATTAAAGCTTTAAACAAATCAAACTTACAGTTTATTCAACCAGTCCAAAGAGCTGAAGAAGACTCTTCTCCACACCTGGACACTAAACAGGTGAGCTACTTCCTGGAACAAAGGTCACTTCACCTGTGATAGAGTCAGGACAGGAAGGAGGGATGTAGATTTTCACAATAAGATGAGAGTTTATCAGACATATTTATTCTTGATTCATTTAATTACTGTAGTCAGTTTGAAATAACTTTCTCTGATAGTTTCTGTGTTGTAGGAACACATGGTCTGCAGTGTTATATCTAAAAAACGCGTTTATGATGCTTTTCATTCATTATTATTCAGTGATTGACTCCAGACCATGCAGGTTATTGATGGGATTTGGTGACTTCCTGTGGTGAAACAGTGAACTGCACGAGAGTCAGTCACTGACAGGAAGAGGACAGAGAGACACAAAGTGAGCTGAGAACTGAAAACAAAGAACAGGATTTATTCTCCTGACTGAACACAGTGAGTGTCTGCTCTGTCACTGATCTCTTCTACAGTATTAAATGAACAGATTGTAGTTTATAATGTGGACACTGTTGCATCTGATCAAACTATTATTTATATGTAGCAGTGAGACCTTGTAGATGAGGATAAATGCATACATTCAGGCAAACAGCAAAACAAGACAATGCTTAAATATCATATTTCCCCTGAACAATCTTTGAATGATGAACTGAAAGTAGAGACAGCAGTAAGACGATGACTGTGTTCATCTGTTGAGCTTCTGTTGCTGTAATGTGTTGTTTAATTGTTTTAACAGTGTATTCTGGCCTTTTATGGAATTGGTTAAAAACTAACTATGACTCCTTCAGTAAAAATCTTTTCTTTTCAAACCAGGAAAACATTCAACTCATCGATGTTCAAATGACCTGTGATGGAGATTTGTCTCCCTCTAATGGTGTCAATGTGAACTGCAAGGTACCCAGAAACTATCATGATCACTGGCCTCTAGTGGTCACTGTCAGTAACTACAACTGTCCACATCCAATAATACTCACTTTCACATTTACTGCAGTGTTGTCAATGCCAATGACAGATTTTTTTGTATCCACATTTTTTATTGGAGTTTATACCACAGGAAATGTCAAAGATTTTATATTTTGATTGCACTATATTTATTCTCACACCTGTTGGTTGCTGTAAGAATACGATTTTCATAAAAACCTTTTTTTTCTGAAACATATCCAGCTTAATTAATTATTTGATTATCAGAAAGGTACCTAAATTATTCACATACTTAAAGAACATATAATTCACAGATGAATCCACAATAAATTAATCTACAGTTAGAACCTGAAATGAAATGATTAAAACCAGCTTTGTAAACAAAATTAAAATAAGATATTATCACATTTCTACTTTTGTTTTCTGAAGAACATTTTCCTGACCACTTTTAAAGTTCATAGACACACAGGCCAACAAAACACCTGAAAGTGTCAACTTACAAAAAAATATATGAAATGTAAAAATCACATTTACCTTTGCATTTCATAATATTGTCGTTTACCAGAAAAGGTAAACTTTTTAAAACGTCTGCAAATGAAAGACAACATTTGATTTTACTACTAATCTTACTTCCAGATAATTTCACGGAACTCTGACTCATAATTTTCCTAAAATGTAATCTGTTTTTACCAGGATTTCCTAGAAAGACAGAAAAACATCCAAAAACCCACTCTAAATATTGACTCAGTTTCTTGGTGACGCTGACCTGTGCCTTAATGAATCATCTTTCAGTCATCGGCAGGTTAATGTTTCTGAAGTGATGATTTGATGAAGACAACTGTTCTAAGACGCTGGAATATACTGAACGGACGGTTGATGCTGGCAGGTTTACATGAGAGAATATTTGATTTGTTGGTAATGTGTCTGAATAATTCAAGAGGAGCTGGACTGTTTTTGTTCAGGTAGGGCAGCTCTGTTGATGATGTTAAATGGTAAAACATCTGGATGAAGCTCTCCTCTTCACCTCCCAGTAACATGGTCCAGTCAGAGTCTCTCTACACAGAAGCTGCTGCTGATTCAACCTCTCTGGATCATCAGGACTCAGCTCACCCTCTCTCAGCAGACATGATGACTTCCACCTACAGACAGAAGAAACAACAGAGGAGATGAGTTAGTTTTTCCAGAGACTCCTTTTCATCAGGTGTCAGTCAGTGATGCAGCACATCCAGTATAAAGAGCAGCAGGGACTTCAGTCCTGTTCAGAGCAGCTGTGGAGCTCAGCCAGCTTCCTTTCAGCTCTCATGTTAACGTGTTGGAGCTGGAAGCTCACAGACCTGCAGAGACTTTTAGCATCAAGTCTGTTCCCTCTGCAGATTTCTCTCAAGTCCTCAGAGGAAATAATCTGCTGAGAGTCATGAACGCTTTATTACTGCACAAACACTTTAGTGATGGATTTACAGCTGTTCCATTTAAATAAAGAGTCTGAGTGTGTTGATGAACATCTCATGTGTGCATCAGCTGACTAAAAAACAATGAAGATGACTGGATCTCAGCAGAGGTTCTGTTCTGTATAAAGACCACATGGTTACTAAGTGTAATGATGGTTCTGTGATTTACAGGCTTCAGTCAGACTGATCTCAGAGCTGTGACAAAGATGAAACTGATCAGTCATCTTTTCATCTGGTAAGGCTGTCAGCTGGAATCCAGATTTATTTCCTGAAAACATGAACACAACAAGCTTCAGAATGATCTGATTGGCTGACTGTTGTCTCCGTCTTTCTGTCCAGTCTGTCTCCATTCTTCTCTGACAGCATCTCTGAAGAAAGCAGCAGCAGGTTTCCAGGAAACACTTCTGATACTGTGTCTAGTACAATACTACTGAAAGAAGTATGGACTGACTCCAACCCTCTACTCACCACAGAGTCTTCAGTCTACAGTCTGGACTCTTCACAAGATCAAGTAGCTGCTTCACATCTGAATCTTCCAAATTGTTGTAACTCAGGTGCAGGTGTTTCAGATGGGAGGGGTTGGACATCAGAGCTGAGACCAGATAATCACAGCTGATCTCTGACAAACTGCAGCACCTCAATCTGAATAAAGAATAAAATACGTTAATATAATCATTGATAATCAGTCAGACGTGTTCAGGTTTTAATGTTCAGATCAACATTACTACGTCCTAATCAATGAGCTGTTCTCTAAAATGAGTAGAGTGACTTTGTCCTTGTGTTATTGTGGATCATCATCATGTCAGCCTTCTACAGACATCATCCAAACACCAACACAATATTCAGACAACTATTCATGTGAACACAGACCAACAACATGCTGCATGGATCTGTGTATATGTGTGTGCTTTCTGGATGCAGATGTGACAGTTTAACACAAGTTATAATCATTCATTTACTTTAACAACAAACAGACATTTTTTACACTTTCTACAAAAAACACACGTCTTTCAGGTCACAGACTAAATTTAGGACAAGGAAACAAAAAATATGAACTAAAGGTAAATAAAGCTGGAACTGAAAAACTAAAGCTTTAAGTTCAGTTTGTAATTAAACAAATCAGATCCACAATAGTAACAGACATCTAGTGAACTCACCTCAGAGTCTCCAGTCTACAGCCTGGACTCGCCAGAAAACCACACAGATGCTTCACTCCTGAGTCCTGCAGGTTGTTGTAACTCACGTCCAGATGTTTCAGATGGGAGGGGTTGGACTTCAGAGCTGAGACCACATGATGACAGCTGGTTTCTGACAAATTGCAGCGACTCAATCTGAATAAAGAAATGTTCAGATCAACATTACTACGTCCTAATCAATGAGCTGCTCTATAAAATGAGTAGAGTGACTTTGTCCTTGTGTTATTGTGGATCATCATCATGTCATCAAACCACACATGTTGGAAAACAAACTCTTCATTAGTTCATTGATTCCATGACCTTCCTGTATTTGGTATCTCAGTAGGTTTGTGTTGTTAAAATGTTAAAGGAGAAGTTCATATTTTCAAGTTTGTCTTCAAACAACAGTCACATGTCAGATGTACATTACAGAGTTCTTATAATTCCTGCTGTCCACACTGACTGTGAAGTGGTCTCTTCCTAACACAACTACACTGTAAGAAATGACTTGATGAGTTTCTTCACAGACAGTATGAACACAAACAATGATTACTGACTCCAGTAACTCTTTAAATGTACATGTGAACACTAAACTGGTAATGATTTGAGACCAGACCGAACCACCTATTACTGAGGACACACCTGCTGATATTAAGGAAGATCTCACCCCCCCACAGACACTCCCCCCACCCCCACCCCCTGCTTGACTGTGACGACCGGCCAGGTGGGGAGACAGCTGGAGAGACTGAACCAACGCAAGGCGGCAGGCCCTGATGGTATCAGCCCCAGGATATTGAGGACCTGTGCCAGCCAGATGTCTGCTGTTCTCCAGCGTCTTTTCAACCTGAGCCTCAGCCTGGAGAGGGTGCTGCTTCTCTGGAAGACCTCCTGCCTGGTTCCTGTGCCTAAGAAGTCATCTCCATCTGGCCTCAGTGATTACCGTCCAGTTGCCCTTACATCCCATGTGATGAAGGTGCTGGAGAGGTTGGTGTTGGCCCACCTAAAGCCACAGGTGAGATCTTCTTTAGACCCCCTACAGTTTGCCTACCAGCCGTGTCTGGGGGTGGATGACGCTGTCATCTATCTTCTGCAGAGAGCTCACTCACACCTGGATGGTGGTGGAGGCTCAGTGAGAATCACATTCTTTGATTTCTCCAGTGCCTTCAACACCATCCAGCCTTTGTTGCTGGGTGATAAGTTGCAGTTGATGGGTGTTGGTGCGTCCACTGTCTCCTGGATCACTGACTACCTGACAGACAGGCCACAGTTCGTGCGTCTGGGTCATGTCCTGTCTGATGTGGTGGTGAGTGGTGTGGGAGCCCCACAGGGCACTGTGCTTTCTCTGTTCCTGTTCACCTTATACACCACTGACTTCCAGCACAACTCAGAGTCATGCCATATACAGAAATTTTCTGATGACTCTGCAGTTGTAGGGTGTATAAGCGGTGAACGGGATGAGGAGGAGTATAGAAGGTTGGTGGACGGATTTGTGGGGTGGGCTGGAAGGAATCACCTGCTGCTTAACGTGGACAAGACCAAAGAGATGGTGATCGACTTCAGGAGGAAGGGAACAGCTCCTCTGCCCCTCAGCATCCTGGGTAGGTATGTGGAGAAGGTGGAGGATTACAAATACCTGGGAGTGACCATCGACAACAGACTGAACTGGAGGACCAACAGTACAGCTGTGTACAAGAAGGGCTGCAGCAGACTCTATTTCCTGAGGAAACTGAAGTCCTTCAATGTGTGCAGCAAGATGCTGGAGATCTTCTACCAGTCTGTTGTGGCCAGCACACTTTTCTCCGCTGTGGTCTGCTGGGGCAACAGCATTACAGCCAGTGACGCCAACAGACTGAACAAACTGATCAGGAAGGCTGGCAATATTATTGGCTGCAGACAGGACACTTTTGAATCGGAGAGGAGGACTCTGAACAAACTGTTATCAATCATCGATAACCCTGATCACCCTCTCCACCACACAATATAGACAACGGAGCACCTTCTCCAGAAGGCTCAGACAACTTCGTTGTCTCAAAGAACGCTACAGGAAATCTTTTCTGCCCCAAGCCATCAGTCTGTACAACTCCTCAACTGTGTGTGACAGATGACACTCTGGACTTTTGTTTTTTCTTGCACATTTGCACATGTTTGTTTTGGGTTAAATTGGCTGTTTAATTGGCTGTAAATTTTTAATCTTACCTATATTCAGTACACCTCATTGCAATCTAATTTAATATTTCTTTTTAATATTCACTTTTAATATTCACTTATTCACTTATCTTATAAACTTGTTAATATTGTGTATACTTATTTTATTTTTATTGTTGATTTTAGCTTTTGTTATATTTATGTATGGTTGAATGCCTGTACATTGCTGCTGCAACAGAGAAATTTCCCAGTTTGGGATTAATAAAGAAACTATCTATCTATCTACTATCTAAGATGATAGTCCTTTATTGTCCATTTTCTATTTGTCAATCTATTTGTCAATCCTGACAAGAGAACTGTTTAATCTGATAAAAACATTCAGTGAACTGACCTCAAAGTCTCCAGTCTACAGTTTGGACTCTCCAGTCCAACACACAGCTGCTTCACTCCTGAATCCTGCAGGTTGAAGTTGTTACTCAGGTCCAACTCTGTCAGATGGGAGGGGTTGGACTTCAGAGCTGAGGCCGCAACTTCACAGTGACTCTCTGAGAGTCCACAGCCAGAAAATCTGCCATGACACATAAATACAAAATATGTTAATATGAATGAAGACACTTTATTATTTACTTTACTACATGCATTTGAAAACAGTTTTGCAATCTCAGAGCAAAATCAACTCCTCCTAGCCCGTTCATCCAATTAGCTGCTGAGTGGGCCATAAAAGCCAGTAGCATTTGGTTAGCTTATTTTTCACAAGGTTTGAATTGTTCACTGTCTGCTGCTGAGCGGACCATACAAGCCAACACCATTTACTTAGTTCATTAGTTAGATGGACAGGGCCTCAATAATGTGTTTTGCCTGGGATCTTGGCACGAGTGATTGTAACATCTAGTCCTGTGTATTAATGAATGCTGTATATATAAATAAAGGAAGATAAACAGAAGAAAATTTACATTCTCACAGTGTTTGAAACAGCTGGAGAAAATCTGTAACAAAATACAACTGACATGTAATGTTTACAATAAACATGTTAAACACTGATAGGGTGATAATTTTACAGTGTGGACATTTAAAGAACTAAACTAATGTAAACTGATTTATAATGTTAATCACATCTGGACTCACAGAGCCTTTCTGCAGTTCCTCACAGCTGGAATCAGTCTCTGTCGTCCCTCCCATGATGTGTTGAACTTGTTCAGGTCCAACTCATCCATAACCTCCTCTGACATCTGCAGCATGTAGGCCAGAGCTGAGCAGTGGATCTCAGAGAGTTTCTTCTTTGATCTGTTCTTTGACTTCAGGAACTCTTGGATCTCCTGATGAACTGAGAGGTCGTTCATCTCCATCAGACAGTGGAAGATGTTGATGTTTCTGTCAGGACAAATATTGTACATGTTCATCTTCTTCAGGTTGTTGATGGCTCTCTGGATGATTTCTGGACTGATCTCTGTCTGACCCAGCAGACCTCTTAACAGTCTCTGGTTGGACTGCAGACAGACGCCATGAAGGAAGCGAACCAACAGGTCCAGATGACCATTTATAGTCTGCAGGGATTTCTCCATGATCTTCTTCAGGAAGACATCCAGAGTTGAGTCATTGTAGTTTTGTCCCAGGAAGTCCTCCAGCACCTCTGTCTTCCTGTTGATGTAACAGTGGATCATGTGGACTGCAGCCAGAAACTCCTGAACGCTCAGATGGACGAAGCAGAACACCTTGTCCTGGTACAGTCCTCTCTCCTCTTTAAAGATCTGTGTCAACACTCCTGAGTACACTGAGGCTGCTCTGATATCGATGCCACACTCTGTCAGGTCTGATTCATAGAAGATCAGGTTTCCTTTCAGCAGCTGATCAAAAGCCAGTTTTCCCAGAGACTCAATCATCTTCCTGGTCTCTGGACTCCAGTGTGGATCTGTCTCAGAACCTCCATCATACTTGACCTTCTTCACTTTGGTCTGAACCACCAGGAAGTGGATGTACATCTCAGTCAGGGTCTTGGGCAGCTCTCTTCTCTCTCTGGTTTTCAACACATCCTCCAGAACTGTAGCAGAGATCCAACAGAAGACTGGGATGTGACACATGATGTGGAGGCTTTGTGATGTCTGGATGTGGGAGATGGTCCTGCTGGCCTGGTCCTCATCTCTGAATCTCTTCCTGAAGTACTCCTCCTTCTGGGGGTCAGTGAACCCTCTGACCTCTGTCACCATGTCAACACAGTCAGAAGGGATCTGACTGGCTGCTGCAGGTCGTGTGGTTATCCAGAGGTGAGCAGAGTGAAGCAGTTTCCCCCTGATGAGGTTTGTCAGCAGCACATCCACTGAGGTGGACTCTGTAACATCAGTCAGGATCTCAGTGTTGTGGAAGTCCAGAGGAAGTCGACACTCATCCAGACCGTCAAAGATGAACACAACCTGGAACTCTTCAAACCTGCAGATTCCTGCTTCTTTGGTTTCAGTGAAGAAGTGATGAACAAGTTCCACCAAGCTGAACTTTCTCTCTTTCAACACATTCAGCTCTCTGAAAGTCAATGGAAATGTGAACTGGATGTCCTGGTTGGCTTTGTCTTCAGCCCAGTCCAGAGTGAACTTCTGTGTTAAGACTGTTTTCCCAATGCCAGCCACTCCCTTTGTCATCACTCTTCTGATTGGTTTATCTCTTCCAGGTGAGGCTTTAAAGATGTCTTCTGGTCTGATGGTTGTTTCTGCTCTGTGTAGTTTCCTGGATGCTGTTTCAATCTGTCTGACCTCATGTTCATCATTGACCTCTGCAGTCTCTCCCTCTGTGATGTAGAGCTCTGTGTAGATCTCATTCAGAAGAGTTGAGTTTCCTGCTTTAGCAATCCCCTCAAACACACACTGGAACTTCTCCTTCAGAGTAGATTTAAGTTCACGTTGACAAACTGCAGCTTCATGTTCTGAATGAACAAACAAGAAATAAAATATATGACTAAATTACATAGTAAGTATTCCATTGTTTCATTCCCCTAAAGAATAAGTGTTTGAATATATCTTGCTCCATCTCTTGAGACATTAGTAATCAGGTTCAATGTTCAGAGAAATCCTCTTACTGTTCTGCAGACGATCAGCCAGCTCCTCCTGCTTCATTCTCCTCAGGAAGTTCAGTGTGATCTTCACAAATGCGTCTCTGCTGCTCCTCCTCTGCTCTTCATCCTCACTCTCCAACACCTCCTCATCCTCACTCTGTGTCTCTAAGCATTCTGGACTCAGATCCCTCTGAATCTTCTTCAGCTGGTTCTTCACAAAAGTGACAATGTTGTCCTCCAGCAGCTGGAACAGAAAACTATATGAATGACAACCAGACTGAAATCATGGAGACAAACATCAGATCCATGTTGGACAGACTGACAGTCCACTGGTCTACAAAGAGCAGCATGGAGATGATGGAAAGTAGTTGTTGTCCATGTACAGACCTTAAATATGGAGTCCAGGTGTGTTTGATGCTGATCAACAGACTGACCACTGAGAACATTTAAACCCTGCTGCTTCACTCTGTGAATGAATCATCAACAATTAGTTCATATTATTGTCTGCACCATTTGTAATCAATGTATGGTTTCCTCACAAACATAAACCACAGTGAGCTTTCTGTAGTGAATGTTCTGTTAGCATAGACGTGCCTTTCGCTCAATCTGGTGGGAAATAACAATATTCAGGAAAAAAAAGAAAAAAAGTTTTCTGACAGCTGTCAGCCAGCATGCGATATCTGGCATACAGCATGGCTGGTGCAGTTGAGCGAGAAGCCACCTCCAGCACCACAGAAGCAGGTGATGCACACAAACATTCATTCATCCATTCATTCATCTTCTATACCCACTTATTCCTGTTAAGGGTTGTGGGGGTCTGCTGGAGCCTATCCCAGCTGTCATTGGGCAAGAGGCGGGGGTACACCCTGGACAGGTCGCCACTCTATCTCAGGGCTAACACAGAGAGACAGACAATAGGCGCGTTCGACTTCATGCAGATCTGTGCAGATCTGACTTGACGTGATGCATGCTGGGTTGTTCATGCTCATAGACCTCGAATATGATTGGTTAAAATGAACTTGTTCAACCCAGCATGCATCACATCAAGTCAGATCTGCACAGATCTGCATGAAGTCGAACACGCCTAATCATTCACACTCACACGCACACCTACGGCCAATTTAGAATCACCAATTAACCTAATGAGCATGTTTTTGGAAGTTGGGAGGAAGCTGGAGTACCCAGGGAGAACATGCAAACTCCACACAGAAAGGCCCAGTTGCCCCACAAACAGTTGAGTTATTTCCTAGTATATACAGTCAGTGGTTATTTAAAAAAGCAGTACAGATCCTTGTGGAAAAAATATCACGGGCTGAGAAAGGATGGGCAGGTCAGTCAGAGATTCCACTGAACAAGAATAGCTTTAAGCTGCTCATTTAAAAAAAAAAAGTAAATAAATGAAAAAATGAATGTGAACTGTTCATTTTGGAGTCTATGAACTTCAACAAAGTCTGAAGCTCAACACAGTGAACATAGTATTTCACATATATAAACTCCAGAAGACAGTAACAACTTCTTTACTTTTTTGCAGTTGAGGGTTCTTGTCTTTTAAAGGTAATTTCAGCATCCTTTGATTGATCACTCTTCATGGACACACAGCTGGGTTCAGGTTTAAGGTCAGCAGAGTCTTCTCTCTGATGACTCCTAGGAGACAAAGAAGAAAAGTATTACCTCACAGTTACTGAAGCTGTTATAAAAACTAGAAAGAGCAGATCACTGTGGACCGACTGTGTCACTGAGACCAGCTGTAAACCTGACTGACCACAAGGGGGCGCTCACTGGCTGTTGTTGAGCCTTTAATGTAAAGAACTGAGTGACACTGCAGTCAATCATCATACTGTGTTAAAAAGTCACCATGATGAAATGATTTAGTTTGACCAACTGAGACTGGACTAAATTATAAAGCTCCTCAAAACTATTACAGCACGTTTTAATTGTTAATTTGTGGTCAGTGCCTGGAAGCAACTGTTGTGCCCTTATCTTTCATTTAACCAGATGCTAATAGCTAGCATTGCCAGTTCAACTGCAAGATATAAGCAGTTTGAAATGACACTGTAAACAGACCAGGATGAGTGTGTAACAGGATATTACTTCCTCTAACACTGACATTCTTGTTTGATGATAAAGTTTAAATGAATCAAACTCCCAGCCATTTGTTATTTTAAAATCTGTGTAACAACAGGAACAGAGAATATAACAATCTCATGTATGTCTCACTGGTCATCATCTGACCCAGACTGGGTGGACTGGACAGCGTCCAATATTCAACAAGACAATTATACATGTCCAATAAATTCCCATCCATCCAACAAATTACAGTCAAAGATGAACCAGTAACACTATACTCTCAGTAACAGCTTACCTCTGATCATCCGGGGAAACTTGGCCTTTAAAGTCGATAAGAAAATGTTTTGACTGGTCACTCTTAAAGGACACACAGCTGGGTTCAGGTGAGTCTGGTCTCTGATGGATCCTGAAAGAAACACAGCAATGATGAATTCACTTAAGCTCAGATATTCAGTTAAACGATGCATTAATAGCATCCAGGGGAATCTTAAGTTTTAACATTTTTAAGTACTTAGAGTAACTTCATCTTACATTTTCTTAGATAAATGTTTTTGTTCCTTTGACCGGTCACTCTTGAAGGACTCACAGCTGGGTTGTGGTTCATTCCTGTGAATAATGAAATGAAAATAAATAAATTAAATTAAATGAAAGGCCCTTTTTGTCAATGTTGTAACACAGTTGTCATTAGAATTCATTCATAATGTGAGTGTGTTGAGGGTGATACCTTTCCATGTTGGTAAAAACTACTTGCAGACACCTGATGAAAGAAACAGCAGATAGAGAAAGTTCAACCATCAGTCTTCACACAGTTGGTCTGACTTGAGTTTGTTTGTTGCAAAAAAACAACAACATGTTAATAAGGACAGATTACTTTGTTCCAGTTTATTAGAACAATCTAAAATGATGGTGATCATAGTGCAACAGAAAGTTAATAATTGTGTTCTTTGGCCACAGTTTATTGATCTGGATTAAAATGAAGCACCAACCAAATGAGCAGAAACGTTGCAGAGCAGCTTTATTCATGTGTTCGCAGAGAAGATGTGACAAGGTGAAATGAATTGAGTGTCTAGTCTAGAAAGTAGTGAGGCTTCTCTCCGCCATCTGCAGGATGTATAATACGTTCAGGCCTCATTTCCAAGATTAACTGTCGCTGCTGCTTAAATATAAATGGATTCCTCATGCAATATGTAATGTTGAATATTCACCATCACAATCCAAGATCAAAGATATTCTTCCTGTATTTGGCCTCGTTTATCATCACATCTCCAAACTAGTCTCAGAGTTCCTCTTTGTCTCTAATCGGCTTCATTTCTGCTGTCGCCACTGAAGCTAAACAACAAAACTTAATTTACAACTTGAGAATAGAGTCATTAATGTGTTAATCTGTGAAAAATATTACTTACATTACCTTCACATGGAGGAAACCAAGCTGCGCCTCAACCGGAAGAGAAAACGAAAGTAAAGTTAAAACCAGGAAATGACTGACAGGCTGAAGTTGCTGAATGTTTCCAGCAGTCTCAAATATGAACACACACAAAAATTAAAAATAAATAAATAAATAATACATAAAATGAGCATAGATTTGACAAATGAAGCTATCCTGTATTAATTATTATTGATTATGTGCAATAAATTAATGTAAAACTGTGCTTGAAATTACAAAAACATCAGTTAATTTATTTGTTTTAATAAAACAAACCAAAAGTTTAATAGTATAATATGTTCTAGCGACTATTAATATAAATAATACTATGTAGCTCTTAGTATTACTACTATCTACTACTTTTACACTACTTCTGCTGCAGCGGCAGGACATCAGAGGGGCACAGGTTGAGGGGGATCGACAGTGGGTCAACGATCTAAATCTACATTTGGTCAAGCACCCACTCCTCCCCCCATGCATCCGCTCCCTCACCTGCCGACACCTGGCTTATGCCCTCCTCACTCAGCCCCTCACACCTCTGGCTCATCAGACGATACAACCACTTCACACAAGGATGGAGCCACTCATCCCCCACCACTGTCCTTCACAGCAGACCAGGTGAAAAAATAGCTCAGGAAGATAAAAGCGAGGAAAGCAGCTGGACCGGACGGTATCAGCTCCAGGCTCCTTAAGTCCTGTGCAAACGAACTGTCTGGAGTTATGGAGCATGTCTTCAACCTGAGCCTTGAGCTGAGAGTGGTACCACAGATTTGGAGGACCTCGTGCATGGTACCGATGCCCAAAAACATCGCACCCTAAAGACCTCAGCAGCTACAGACCGGTGGCTCTAACATCCCACCTGATGAAGACACTGGAGAGACTGATACTGGGACATCTCCACTCTGAGGTGGGCCCCTCCATGGACCACTACAGTTTGCCTACCGTCCTAATGTTGGAGTGGAGGATGCCGTTACCTTCCTGCTACACCAAGCTCTCTCTCACCTAGAAAAGCCCGACAGCACTGTGAGAATCACCTTTTTTGATTTCTCCAGTGCAGTCAACACCATCCAGCCGCTGATTCTGAGGACAAACTGGAGAGGATGGGTGTGGACCACCAGCTGTCTACATGGATCCTGGACTACCTCACAGACCGACCACAGTTTGTGAGAAACAGGAACTGTGTGTCTGACCTGCTCACCAGCAGCACGGGTGCCCCTCAGGGGACTGTCCTGGCCCCCTTTCTTTTCACCCTCTACACAGCAGACTTCAGACACAACACCGACAGCTGTGTACTGCTGAAGTTCTCTGATGACTCTGTGATTGTAGGCCTCATCAGAGATGACGACGACGCAGAGTACAGAGGAGTGACGGGGAACTTTGTGGACTGGTGTCAGCGAAACCACCTTCTTATCAACGCGGGGAAGACCAAGGAGATGGTGGTGGATTTCGGTAGACGTCGTTCTGCCCTCCCCTCACCAGTGAACATCCAGGGAATAGACACTGAGCAAGTGGACTCTTCTAAGTACCTGGGTGTTCACCTCAACACCAAACTGGACTGGACTCACCACACTGAGCCACTCTACAGGAAGGGACAGAGCAGGCTCTACCTTCTGAGGAGACTGAGGTCTTTTGGAGTGAAAGGGGCACTCCAGAAGACCTTCTATGACTCTGTAGTGGCATCAGCCATCCTGTGCGGAGTGGTCTGCTGGAACAGTGGCATCACAGAGAGGGACCGGAAGAAGCTGGATAAGATCATCAGGAAGTCTCGCTCCGTCCTGGGCTGCTCTCTGGACTCAGTGGGGGAGGTGGGTGACAGGGGAGTTCTGGCTAAACTGTCCTCCATGCTGAACAATGAGTCCCACCCCCTGCACGGTGATCTGACAGAACTGAGGAGCAGCTTCAGTGACAGACTGCTTCACCCTCGATGTGTAAAGGAAAGATACAGAAGGTCTTTCCTTCCTGCTGCTGTCAGGCTCCACAACGAACACTCTTAATATGTGCAATATTACTACATCATATGTGCAATAGTACTACACCATAAGTAAAAACTTTTTTACAATTCAACCCGTGCAATATTACAATTTAATCTGTGCAATATTTCTATCTGATTCTGTTCACTATTTATCTTCTATAGCTACTCTTTTTGCTCTTGCTATTTTTTTTATTCTGCATCTTTCTGTAAGCTGTTGTGAACTGCAATTTCCCCATTGCGGGACTAATAAAGGTTTTTCTTATTCTTATTCTTATTCTTATTCGGAGGCTGCAGCTCCAGCCTCTGCTGCCATCGTGTGGCTTTAATGTGGTACTGTAGGTTTAAAAAAGTAATTCATGCACCTGCACCTCAAACCTTCCACTGAGTCACATGTTCTAATCTGTGTCCACGCAGGTAAAGGTAGATTTAAACAGCGGTTTAAGCCAATGGCAACACCTGCCTGTTTTCTTTTCATGTCATTTTGAACATGCCGTCTCCGGGAGCTCCACCCAGTGGGCAAGGCACACAGGTGAAGCAGGTTCAGCAACAGTAGAGACCAGACCTGATCCTGTTCAGACTTAAAAAGGACGACTTTGTGAAGTGAAAGATGGATTGGAGCGTACAAACAAATATATAATTCTAAGCCAGAAGAGGAACTTATTGTCTTACTGAGAGTTTTTTTTTAAATTTGCGATCCACTCTGACCAGTGGAAATGGGGACCTCTATTTTGTCGGTGGGGAGGACTAAGAGTGGAGCCTCTTGCATGCTCCTCGTCCTCTTCCTCTGCTTCACTGGGGTGAAATGTGAGCTTCAGGAGTCGGAACCGTCAGCGGCGACCAACTTCGATAATGTCAAACCTCTCCACGATGAAATCGACAAACCTCAGGCCTACCCTGAAGAGGAGAGGGCCAACCTTCCTGTGTTTACCATGGACTATGCCCGGATCCAGGTCCCCTTTGAGTTTACACTGTGGGTACTTCTGGCCTCCTTTGCCAAAATCGGTATGTTGAAGAATGATATTTAATGTGAACAAGAGCAGGTCAGGTGTCGGTGCTTCTCACTGCTCCTTCTCTCCTCTCCAGGTTTCCACATTTACCATAAAATCACCATCTGGATCCCAGAGTCCTGCCTCCTGATTTCCATCGGCCTCATCGTCGGCGCCATCATGCACTCGGTGAAGGAGGAGCCGCCGGCCGTGCTCAGCTCCAACGTCTTCTTCCTTTACATGCTCCCGCCCATCGTCCTGGACAGCGGCTACTTCATGCCCACCCGGCCGTTCTTTGAAAACGTCGGCACGGTGCTGTGGTACGCCGTGGTGGGGACCCTGTGGAACAGCATCGGCATCGGGCTGTCGCTCTTCGCCATCTGCCAGTTTGAAGTGTTTGGAGTTCAGGACATAAACCTGCAGGTCACAGGGAGAGTTTTTAATCTATTGAAAGGTCAAAGGTGACGTGATGTGCATGAATCACTAAAGCAAGCAATGTCTACTTGTTGCTTATAATCTTTAGAGCATATGTGATTGTTGCAGCCTAGATAAATGTCACCTTTTAAATTTAAACTTCTTTCTTCTCTGCTTCCTCTGCAGGAGAACTTGCTCTTTGCCTCCATCATCTCGGCCGTGGACCCCGTGGCCGCTCTCAACGTCTTCGAGGACATTGGAGTCAACGAGCAGATATACATAGTCATATTCGGAGAGGGGCTCTTCAATGATGCCGTCACTGTGGTGAGTGCAGTGGATGTGTGATGGTTAGGGTTAGGGTGATACAGCTTGAAACTGTTTTCGTGAAAATGCACTGAATCCAAAATTGCAAATGACCCTGCCCTGGAGGGGGAATGACAGAGTGAATCTTTGCCCCTGCAGCTTCCTCTCAGTCTAGTTTGGCCAGTTCCCCAGCGTGGAATAGGAATGTCAACCATAATAAAGCCGCCTTTTTTTTTTTTTCCCTTCGGCCGGGTTTCGCTCGAGTGGCGAGTTTCAGTCACCACTTGTTGGCACAGATTCTCTCCAGCTGTGAATCTTGTCAGTGTTGCCAGTCGGGTGCGGCGTGTGCAGCTTTATCCTGAATGAAATTAAATTTAAGCTGAAGTGAGAGCGTTGAGTTGAGTTGTTGAACCGGATCTACAAAAATGAGAGTTATTATTTATTTGTTGACAATATGGTAGCACTTCCACATTGAAGTTTTTCTTCCAACTTTTTAATCCTTGATGCTACACTGATAAATAATCTGAATTCTCCCTCCACCCTGCCTCCACTGCATGCACACTTTCAGACTTAATCCCCCTCATCTCGTGCATCCCGTCTCTGCAGGTCCTCTACAGCATGTTTGCCTTTCTGGCCGACATGCCGGTCATCGAATCCCCCGACGTGTTCCTGGGAGTGGCCCGGTTCTTCGTGGTGGCGATCGGTGGAGTCCTCTTCGGCCTTCTCTTTGGCTTCGTGGCCGCGTTCACCACGCGTTTCACCCACAACGTGCGCCAGATCGAGCCCCTGTTCGTCTTCATGTACAGCTACCTGGCGTACCTGGTGGCAGAGCTGTTTGCCATCTCCAGCGTCTTGGCGTAAGTGCAACTGAGTTAACAGTTGAGAGGTAGATTACTGACTAACCAGCCTCCAAATCCAGGAAAGTACATGATGTGTATTTGGATCTTTATCACTCAGCTATTTCAGATTCTTCCCAAACTAAACAATTAATGAGTAAAGATTCATTTCTAGTGATGTTTCAAGCTGTTTAAGTCATAAACCCACAAATTAGCCTGAAATGGTCTGCCAACAAAGTGCAACAATGATCATTAACACAAATGACTGCAAAGCTGCATCAAGGAAAATATTCTGCAGCTGCAGAATATGTTGCTTTAACTAAGTACAGCTGCCACTAATGAACCTTAACCCTCCCAGACTCAAACCTGATCTCTGTGCGACTTGTACAAACTTGCTCGTCCACATAGTTTTCCACCCTCTGAGCGTGACACAAGCCCAGAGTGACATGTGTGGCATCATGTGACGACGCGGTTAACCTTTGTGAATGGAGAACAGGGCCACGGGTGCAGCAGGAGACAAATGAAGGCATAAATTCATGTGTTATATGTTGGACTTGTTGGAAATGCAGCACTTGTCCATGTTCAATTAAAACAGATAGATAGAAATAGATTATAAGACACATTATTATCAGATCGTAGTGTTTATTAATCCAGGTGTTGAACCAATAAGTGGAGGCTGCTCTAAAAGTTTGTATCTTCAAAGAATTGTTGTAAAATACTAAAAACACGAATTAAATAGCTGTTTATATTCATTTATGCTTACAAATTACAATTTTAGAAATATATTAAATAAGTCTGTCATGCAAAATGTGAAACGTGAGGAGTCAGAGTATCCAAAAAGTAATCGGACACTGTGGCGCTCTCTTGTGGCCAAATATGAGAACGCATGAAATTCAACAGCATTTAAACAGTGATTAAGGTGACCTCCCAGTATTTGATCATTTTTACTTTAGAAAAAAAACGTATCTCTTTATTTTTTTGTTATTAATTTATGCCTTAGATTTCTTTTAATTATGACTGCTGTGGGCATATTTCATCAAAATCTGAGTGGTAGCCTCTGACAGCCTCTGTTTACTTATTCTTTAAAGAAATTTATGCAAAGTATTAAAGGTGCGTGTGTTCAGTTAAAATGTTCAACAGGCCTCTAATTTCTTCTTCTTCCTCTGCAGCATTATAACATGTGCCATAACCATGAAGTACTACGTTGAGGAGAACGTCTCCCAGAGATCCTGCACCACCATTCGCCACGTTGTCAAGATGCTGGCCACCGTCTCCGAAACCCTCATCTTCTTCTTTCTGGGCGTGGTCACCATAACGACGGAGCACGAGTGGAACTGGGCCTACATCCTGTTTACCCTGCTGTTCGCCTTCGTCTGGAGAGGAATCGGTGAGAGGCTCGGTCTGAGGAGGCTCGGTCTGAGGAGACTCGGTCTGAGGAGACTCGGTCTGAGAAGACTTGGCCTGAGGAGACTCTTCAGGACTCGGCTTTCGCTCGTCTCGAATTAATCAGGTTTTTTTTGTTTTCTCTTCCCTTGCAGGGATCCTGGTGCTGACCCAGATCGTCAACCCGTTCCGAACAATCCAGTTCACGTTTAAGGACCAGTTTGGCCTGGCCTACGGAGGCCTGCGAGGGGCCATCTGCTTCGCCCTGGTCTTCACGTTGCCAGATAACATCAACAGGAGGAACCTGTTTGTCACGGCTTCGATTGCCATCATCATATTCACCGTTTTCATTCAGGTGGGCTGGAAACCTTGTGACTCACAATGAGACCTGAATCACGGCAGAACTGCCTCCGTTAACGGCCTCTCTGTCCCGTCTCCTCTCCAGGGCATCAGCATCCGTCCCATAATAGAATACATCAACATCAGGAGGACCAACAAAGACCTGAACACTATCAACGTAGAGATTCACACCAGGGCAAGTATCCTCATCCGTTCTCCAATTTTTGTGTTAAACAGCACATTTATCTAATAATCCTGGCGTGCTGTGTGTTTTAAGGTGATGGAGCACGTCGTTTCTGGCATTGAGGACTTGTGTGGACAATGGAGTCACTACTACTGGAAAGACAAGTACGTGGACGTTTAACATGATAACATATTTCTGACTCTTGATAAAGGCTAATCTTTACTCCTCTTTTTGTGTCTGCAAGGTTTAAGAAGTTCAACGATCGCGTTTTGAGGCGCATCCTGCTCCGGGACAACAGGGCCGAGTCCAGTATCGTGTCTCTGTATAAGAAGCTGGAGCTGCAGAACGCCATAGATATACTGGACACACCGATGGGAGACCTCAGCGCAGCGCCATCTCTTGTTTCTCTGCAGTGAGTGACTTGGTTTGAACCTTTTTTTAAAAAAATATATAATCTATATCTTTAATTTTAGAGCTACACAACCCGGCAATTGATTTTACATTAACACACACAGACTTCAGCTAACTGCATCAAACGTTTATTAAATCTAACCCGGCTGCAGCCGATGAAGCCGTTTCCTGTGCGTGCATCCGATAATAAAACATGACACTTCATATCTCTTAATCCCTGCCCGTTGCCGTCCTATCAGTGACGAGATGAAGGAGGCGTCCCGCCCCAAGAAGAAGTTCCTGGCTGCTGACGTGAGGAAAATGCAAGACATCCTCTCAAAGAACATGTACAAGATCCGACACAAGGTAACAGAGATTAAGACGTCAATCCCAAATCCTGACTTTATCTACGGATGTTTTCTTTCATTTTTTAATCCATTTTAGTGACGTATTCCAAATCTGGGGCATAAAAATAAGGGGAACAAAGGATGGTTGTGAATCCATGTCTGAACATTCAAAGTATACCTCCGTGTTTTCCAGACGTTGGCTTACACCAACAAATACAACCTGCCTGATGACAGCCGGACCAGGGAGATTCTGATCCGCCGCCACGCCAGCATCAGACGCAGCCTTCGAGCCGAGAGTTTCCGTGATGTGATTGTTTTTTTTTTTTTTTATGTGTTTTGAAAAACCTCACACACACCTTGTCACTTTGCCTGATCTTCACTCTTCCTCCTCCTTTTTTAGCCTGAACAGAACATTTCCAAATCTCAGAAGTACTACTCCCTCCAGCCTGGAGGTGACCTGGAGTCTGCGTTTCCGCTCAGAAGACGAAGCCACGGTGAGTTTTAACTTGAATAAAGCCAACAAGACGACCAAACAGAAACGTTTTAATCCTCATCTTCTTTTTTTGTGTCAGCTGGTGGGGAAGGTAACCGTCACTCAGCTCATCTTCAGACCTCTGGTGTTTCGCCGCGCTCCTCATCCCGCTCTATGGTCTCTATGAAGAGGCTGAACACCATAAAGGAATTGGGGAGTCCAACGGAGCCCCCGGCTGCATCTCCTGATATAAACATGTTGGATGAGGGGGTTTCTGGAAGTCTCCGAGGCAGGAGACCACCAGTCCCTGCACCCAGGAGGCGAAGCTCCCATCAGGAAGATGAAGACCAAACAGGAGGTGAAGAGGAGCCAGTGTGTCCTCCACATCTGCCACCTCCTCGAGGATGGATACCTGAGAATAGACAGCAAAACGAGTCTGGAGACCCACTGCTTAGACACTCGTCACGGGGGTCACAGGGGTCCCGAGGCTCCGCGAAATCATGACTGAAAGAAACTTTAAAATATGAAACGTCCTTCAGCATCTGCTGCCTGTGTTCACCTCTACCTGCTTTATAGTAAAGCCTACTGTTAGGGACTAAGCAGTGAGGCTAAATGGAGAGAGGAGGTTTTGATAGAAAAAGTGGGTTTTTATTAATCAACATATATAATCAAACTGCAAACATAAGTATATCTACTAAAGAGGTCAACAAACTATAACTATATCAAATTTTACAGCAACAACATAGGGAATAATCATTAAAACAAAAATACGGCGGTTGGCATGGCAACTGGTGGTCGCCATTATGTCACATCCCGTTTCTATAGCGTCAAAACTGAAATTAAACTTTTCAAAAAAAACTGACACCTGAATATGCTTCAATATTATATTAACTGCCTAAAATGACAGAAACCATTATTTTAAAAAATTATTTATTTGACGTATTTTAGTGTTTTAGTTCGGCGCAAGTCCCGTCCACTAACATGGAGGAGGGCGGAGCTTATGAACTATACTGGAGCCAGCCACCAGGGGGAGCTCTACTTGATTTGGCTTCACGTTTAAAGGAGCACTTCCGTCCATCGTTTCTGTGGCCTATGGATCAAACCAAATCAAACAGTAAGGGGTAGACAAACAAACATAAATAAAGTCAACTCAACTCAACTATAGGAAGATTCCCCCCCATGCCATGTCAGCACATGGTACAGCCTGACAAGATGGCTCCCGTATTTACTCAGGCTCCACCCACTACAATAGCTTTTGCTCACCAGGAAGTAGACCAGCAGCAGGTAACACAAAAACAAAGAAATAAAGGTTAATACCTCAAAACAAAGAAACAAACTAACTTGTAAATAACCCCACACTGTCAATGTTTGCAGTCAGTAGTTAGGGTAAAGGTTAGAAGCAAATGAAAACCTAAATAAAACATGGTTGTGTGTGTGGGCTGTAGTCACTTTAAACACAAAATAGCAGAACTTGGTAAGACTGGGGAAAGAAGTTAGAGCAGCAGAATGAATGAAATGGGAAGAAGTTGATATAAACAACTTTCCCTCTGTGTAATAGATGCGTAAATCTGTGTAAATTTTACTCAAGCACCACACGGTTGACTTCTATTCAAAGAAATAAAGGATGACCAGCACAGTTTTCTGCACTTTACCCCCAAATAAAAACAAAGTGATTCATGGGTGATTAGCAGAAATCCAAATACAACCCACATAACAGTGGAGGATGTGTAAAAACACACAAAACTATAGCTGGAGCACATTTGGGTTATTTACACACGACTCCAATTAAACAGATGGCAGCAAAGTGATGTGATGCGAAGACGACTGTGCTTATTATTATTAGAAATCTTGGACCAAATGAAAGCAACCGTTCTCTAAATCCACTTTTGAATGCTCAGGTGCCAAACTGGAGATCTCAGCACATGTTCAAGTTGTGCAGTAAAAAAAATAGGAAATAGGAACAAACCAAGAAACTGGCTAAATGTTAGCATGTTCAGCTAACTAGCTTACTAACTAAAGACCAAGAAGTAAGTAAAAATAGTTAGTGCCTGCACCGACACTCATTATTCAAGGTTGTTTAATAGTTAAAAGCACAGTAAAAGCCATATTGTTTGGCAGTCAATCCACATTTTTAGCACTAAGTCATACTGTGTGTATATAAAAAATTACAGGGCTAATGTTAGCTTAGCTAGCTGTTGCTGCTAGCTAAAGCTGTGAATCCAGGTGATTAATTTAATCGCTAGAAATATGAAATAATGCTTTAGTCTTTACCTGCAACGAGAGACAAGTTGTTTTAATAAAAACTGTGAATTGTTTTGTGAAAAAAAAATAAAAGTGTCATATAAATATGTATGGGGCTTACTGTTAATGAATTCAGTGTCTGATACTGTATGCTGACGAACACTAAACCTAAACATGACCACATGGCGCAGATGGATATTGCGCTGCGAAATCCGATAAGCGTCCTGTTTCCTTCAGAATGCATTTGTTAAAGACGGGATGGCTAATCCAATAAAAGAAAACAACCCTTTTCAAATGTTTGATTTGCTTGCCCTGCAGTCTTGCGTTAAATGCTCAGACATAGACACAGACGGCTTCATTGTGTAATGTTACACTCCTGTATTCTACCGTCTAAAAAGTACATTTGAAACCCACAGGTGCTATTAAACTCAGGAGAGAGGAGATGGAGCACTGAACACTCTCCCCCTTGTTCGCTTTAATGCCCTCTTTTATCAGTCCATTTGACTCTGATTGCCTTCCCGTATGATCATTCAGAGCTTACATTTTTATATCTACCAGGCACTGAGAGCAAAGGCTATAAATATCTTTTTTTTTCATGTGCTGTGCTTTGTGATAATCTTGTTTCTTGAATGGGCACCAATGAAACTTGACTCCTCTTCAAATTCTGTGTTAAAAACGGACAAAACGAGCACAGCTAGTTGTTTAAAATTCCATTTCGGAAACAAAAATCTGTTTACAGCATAAAACCAGTTCTGCTTTAGGAAAACAGAACCTATATCTGAGATTTTTGTAAACAAGAGACGTGTGAGAGACAAAGCTTTGAACTAAATACACATGGCATGTCTTCATCTTGAGAGTGAACTACAAAAAAAACACTAAGTGACATAAAGCAACCTTAAGTGGCTGTAAAATCATGCAAAACGACTACAAAACCACGGCAAATTGCTATAAAAAGACGCAAAACGGTCACAATAACCTGCAAAATCACCACAAAGAGACCCAAAATGGCTACAAAGGCTCACGAAATGGCTACTGAAAGATGCAAACCCGTCATAATAACATGCAAAATAACACCAGAGATGCAAAATAACCACAAAGAGACTCAAAGTGTCTACAAAGACTCCCCAAACGGCTGCTAAAAGACGCAAAACGTTCACAAGAAGGTGCAAAACAACCACAGACGAAAGCAATTTTAATGAAATGCTAAACCACCATAGAGAGAAGAAAAACAATTGCATAAAAACATACAAAATGGGATCAAAAATATGGAAAACAATCACAGAGAAAGACCAGAAAGACATAAAAGGACTTAAACGATATACAAAATAAAACCAGGAAGTGATGCAAACAACCACAAAAAGACGCAATCTTAAAAAGCTATAGTGCAGAATCAATAAAACGGTGCTTTCAAGAACTACTTGAACGAAGCTAATTTGTATTAAAATAACATTTTGTAACTGTATAAACCAAACCTGACTTGCTAAAGGAGATATTTACAGCATGCGCATAATTTCAGGGAGAAACGATTGTGTCAGAAAAAGATCCCACAGTTGTTGTAGATGTCTTGACGTTTGTTGTGAAACTGGGTAACGAGGTGCAAAAGTAATTTTTCCTGTTGCGACAAATCTCCTTTCACAACACTCTGCCTTAGAATAACATTAGTCTTTATTGCTATCAGCTTCCCTGCGTCCTGCACACATGGTTTAATTAAAGGTGTTCCACTGAGATTAGCAGCATTTCATTATTTACTGAGAATCAACACGGTATGCAATTAGCTCTATTAGTAATAGAAGAAATGTCAATTAAAATATAGACAGACTGTTTTTTCTTTGTCTGCAGTTTTGCCTTAATCTCTTTCTCTTATTTTCAGATATTCCGGAAAATGTGAGGAACCAAAATGATGTGCATTTTGGTAAGTATCCGCACATTTAAGGTGTCAAAAATGTCAAGAGCAATCGTATGGGGAAATGTCTGCTGCGGTTTTAATGACGCTTCCAAGTTTCTGTGAGCCTTTTCTCACATGTATGGTGTTTTTTGCAAAAATTCAAAGTTCAAAATGGTCTATACTGATGCATGGGTGGCCTTAAACAAACTAAATGTCTCTTTCAAGCTAAAATAGCAGCAGTGATTCTTCAGATAATGTTCTGTACTGCTTGTTTCTACATTACTTATTCTTTATTTCGTTTCCACACAAGTAAAAAGTACTAAATCAATTTGGGACCAGCTGAAATCTCTGAAAATAATTAAATAGATGAATAAAATTAACAAAATGTTTGAAGCTGTTGAGTATGGAATATTAAAAAACTTGAATACTTAAATTCACCCATTAAAGAAAATCTCATAAAGCAGCTTTAAACTAAGATATTTAAGAACTGAATGTGGTTTGAAAACTGCTTTTTAAACCTTCACCACGATATTTATCAGCTCCTGTCGGCATGAATATCTTCTTAACATTTGACCTTTTCTGTAAAGAACAGGGCTGACGAGTGTTTTTTATTTATTTTTTTAAATGTTAAAATCCCTCCACGCTCAAGGACGACGATCACACTCGACAGTAAATATGATTAGCAGCGTGGACAATAGCCAGCTTGTCAAATATAAATCAGGGTCGTACATTTTTAATGTCAGTTTACTGTAACAACAAAAGGAAGGGAGATGAGGATTTAACAAACTGCTCCTGAATGCGAGGCTTAATCACGACAGCGTTCATAAATCCCTCACACCTCTCGGCACGTGAGGGGATTTACTACGCAAATAAACGTCTTATTGTTTGGATAAATCTCATTAAAGTGAGTGATGACACCACAGTTAAGGCCACTTCTTCTAATTTTGCATTTATTTTTGTGGCAACTGTTGGGTTCAGAAAATTTCCATTGAGTGGGTTTTTCTGTCGGACTCAAAAACAAAATTCACGGTTCCATCCGTTAACGTGAGGAGTTGCAAACTTTTTTTCACCTCAGCCATACGTAAACGTAATTATTCAGACATTTTAATTAGATTTTTTTTAATTTGCACATTATAAAATACATAGAAATCACACAGCAGCTGAAACCAAGGTTGAATTAGCTTTAAGTGCAATACCACTAATGGCCACTAGATGCTGACTACAAAAAAATACGAAGTCGAGTATTTTTTTGTAGCAATTTTGACACGCAAGCAGAGAGTAGTCGGTTTCATACCCTCTATATTGCTAGAATGGATTATAAACATATAATTTAACAGTATTTTAAACAGTTTAGCAGCTAACGCCCTATAATGGTGTTTAGTTTGGACGTTTTTGATTATCTGAAGCTGAGATCTTTAACATTTTTCTGTGCAGCCTACTCTTTACTCTGCCTTTCCTCTTCGATGTGCACCCTTTGACTCACATGGATTCATTGTGCAAACTGGAAATAAAAAAGGAACTCGTCCTTCACCTGTAATAAAAGAAGCAAACGGCGGCGGTTTCTTCAGAGGTCAAAGGTTTGAGTTCAGCGTGGATTCATCAGCCTCTCGAAGCCGTGAATGTTCCAGAAAAGCTTGAAAACCTCAAAGCGAACGCCTGCAAAATCTTTGCCTCGAGCAAATTTGCATTCTGATCAAGAAACGGCTCCGTATGTGGGAGGCACTGGCAAACATCCTGGTTTATGAACTGTCCGTCAGCCGCATACGAAGCAGAGAGAGAGAGAGGGAAGAGGAGAGGAGAGGGGGACGAGCTGTGTTTTAAAGCAGGCTGCAGCCAGAGAGAGAAACAAAGCAGCGACAACAGATTGTGTGTTTAACTGTTTTTTTGCCTTTGGTGAAGCTTCAGTAGCGGCGAGGAAGAGCATTTCTCCCTCTCAGCATTTTTACAGTGGCACTGGTTTCTGCTTCAGTCAGCTCGGAGCCCGAGAAGCAGCCGAGAGAAGTCGGAGGAAACTTAAAAACTGAGCTGCTCATGCAGGTTTTTAAATTTTCTTTCAGATAAAGGATCATCTGGTGACAGCGTGGAGCAAACATGAACCAAACTGCATCCGTTTCCCATCAGATTGAGTGTCAGCCCAGCAAGGATAGCAAGGTAGGATGGATTTGTTCTTTTTGGGGTTGCTTTTCCATCTGGTTTTAACGTTTTTTAAACAGATGGGTAGTACATAAAGTTAGTTTTTAGCATGCAACGTCCAATTGTTTGCAGGTAATGTCATGTTTTCGTTGTTTGACTTGTGCTTGATCATAGTTCATCACCTGGATTCTGTCTTGTTCCTCCACATTCTCCCAGATTTCTTGATTTTACCTCAGTAATGTTTGTGTTTCTTCTTCTTTCTTCTTCTTTAAACGGTGTAAACGCTGCAGGAAGCATCACCGCTCTCTTATTTGTTAAGACAGCACTTTGCGCTCTGCTTGGTTTCCACTGCGTTATACCGCTTCTTCGCTCACTTCCTGCTTTCCCAAACTACAATTTGGGCTGTTGTCATATTAACCGAGCGTGCACGTGTTAATTGCGTGTAAATTAAAAGAGTTTGTTTAAACCTAGCATAAACACACATGCGCAAACCCTCTCCAGCACCAAAACACCCATTTTTTTCCTCTAGCCCGGGCCTAATCGCAGTTTTATTTTGGGGCGTTGACATGAATTCAGCCTCTCTCCCAGAACAATATAAAGTCTAATTACGGATTTCTGCTTTCCTGAAGATGCACATAAACCCCTCCCTGGTTGACGAATGGAGGTTAACGGTACATTTTCTTTTGCAAACGTGGGTTTTAAGAAAGATTTATATTAACTAATTCAGCTATTGTCATGATCTGGGGTTAAAATGAGATGAAAACAAGGATTTAACATGTAAATCTATCTGAGCCTCCTCCAGGTGTACTCATGTGACAACATATCAGTCACCAGCAATATTTCAGGTGCTGAATAGACTTTTTCCCGGCCACGTGATTGTACCTGTACAGATTTTGGTGGTTATCCAGTTATATCTGTCTGGGATATTAAACGATGACGAGCTCATGTGTTTTCCATGATCTCTCCATGTTCTGTTGATGATGTTCTCTGTGAAATCCAAGTCAGAGGAGGCTCCAACATGAAAGAGCTTCATTATTGCCTGCAGTTTATGCAAAGCGGTTCTTAGCTGCGAGCAGATCCCTCAGACAGGGAGATGAACAGGCAGCCAGAGTATAATCCCGCACAATCCTGAGCTGCTGCTGCAGCCTCTCAGCAGGACGAGTAATCTGGCAGGAGGGAGCGTCGATAAGAGCGAGAACTTATGCAAAGAAATGTCACTTTTTCCTAGCACTTCCTCAAAAAATCTTCCACTTTACAGCAATTTAAACTCAAACCACCAGACACGGTGGAACATGATGATTTGTGGCTTTTAATTTGCATTATTTAGTGCTTTTAATTGAGTTATAAATCAAAGCCTTCAGTTATAAACCAATCCTTCAAATTAAGCAGCTGCCTCTTGAGATTCAGTGTAGCTATATATCACCCCGTGTCTTTATTTACAGATGCAGACAAACCTGCTTCCATTTGCATTTTACTTTCACATTAATTGAACTTATAAAAGGATAGCACTGTGTTTTAAGAGTGAGAACTTTCATCACACCTGTTAGATGAAGAATAAGTGACAGGAACAGGGGTGTAAACGCAGGTTTGTGTGACCGGCGCGAAGTTCAGCAATCAAAGCCAATCAAAGGCACCGTGGAGGCGTGAAGTCTAAACATAGTCGCTGCCAAGGCAAGAATCAGCAGTGTGAAGTGAAGCAGATTTTGGACGTGCACGGGCAACGTGTTTCCTCGATGTTCAGGTGAAACACTTTCACCTCCTCAGAGTTGGTCCACCTGAGAGAAGCTGAAACGAGGACAACTGGACGTTTCATTTAAGGAGCTTCTCTGCTTCTAAAAGTCATCTAACGACCCAGTATCGGCTTGAAAATGGTTAATATTTCCCAGACTGTCTGGTGATTTTATAAATCAGGAATCCGGCTCATTAATTTAGTCCCTGCGGCCGAACACATTTAAACCAAACTCACATCAGTCCCTGCTGCTAACCTAAACTAATCTAGTTATAGCCTTAGATTAAACGAATAAACTGGATTCATGTCAGGTTAAATCAGTTTTTGTAGTTTTTACTTTCACGCCACGTCAGAAGTTATGAGCTCCTGTTCTTCCAAGGTTGCACATCATTAATTTACCCATTTAAAAAAAGTTCATAAAGAAACAAAACAAGCATCTTAAAGGAGGTAAAAAGTTGTTTAAGCAGCTGTTACGCATATTTATACGTCAGCGTGCAGTCGGTAAAATTACCATTTTAAGACTCAAGACTATATTTTCGTCTTTATAAGCTTCTTGTGCAACTTTACAATCATAAAAGACGTTTGAACCGCCATGTATAATCATCCCTGATGCTCCGGTGTGTTTTATTTACTACTTTAAGGCTTTTATTTCAGAAACTAGGCCACAAATGTTAAAATGAATAATGGCTAATGTCTGTAGGAGATGCATCCTGTGATAAACATGATGCTTTAAGTGTCTCTGCAGTGAAAACCAGATGCAAACTGAGAATAAAAGTTTAAAATCATGACATAAAAAATGCATCAAAGTATAAAACAAACGCTAAACTGTGCTTTGTTTGATTCTTTTATTCTTGATTACCGCTCTCTCTCTCTCATTTTCACTCTCCCCATCGTGATTGTGCTTGGTTGTTGCTTAGTAACTTGTCGTTCTGGGACATTTTCATCGTATATATATTCGTTATCACTCAAATCCCGTTTGCGGCGCTGGGGGTCAGGAGAGTGGGAGGGCGCCGGAGTTAGCCGTGAGTCAGTTGTAAGAGCAGAAAGCTTTAAAATCACAAGACGCTTTCTTTCGTCTGCGCAACTTGAGTTGACATCCCATGATCTGACCATGAAGCTACTTCTTCACCTCGTAGATCATTCAGAAACGGCTAAAGTCTTGTTTTTGTTCAGCCTGACCTTGAACTCGGTACACTTGATGAGTTCTGCTACTTGAGGTTGAAACTTTTTACAGATCCACTTGAGGAAAACACTGAGGTTTGTATTGTCAGTCTTCTCTGAAGAGACCTTGAAAGCAAGCTGTTAAAATATAGAGTGTAAACTAAACTGTTTCCAGTCCTCTATTAATCCGCTTTAATTTATCCTCACCCATAACACCAGCGATTAATGCTCTTTTATTTTATTGAAATCAAGGATCTTGTATTGATGATGGGAGAGTCTGACCACTGCACAAAGCCTTCTCCAGCACATCCCAAAGATTCTCAATGGGGTTAAGGTCTGGACTCTGTGGTGGCCAATTCATGTGTTAAAATGATGTCTCATGCTCCCTGAACCACTCTTTCACAATCTGAGCCCCATGAATCCTGACATTGTCATCTTGGAATATGATCCATTGATGGAATAACCTCGTCATTCAGTATATTCAGGCAGTCAGCTGACCTCATTCTTTGGGCAACATAATGTTGCTGAACCTAGACCTGAGCAACTGCAGCAACCCCAGATCATAGCACTGCCCCCACAGGCTTGTACAGTAGACACTAGGCATGATGGGTGCATCACTTCATCTGCCTCTCTTCTTACCCTGATGCCCCCATCACTCTGGAACAGGGTAAATCTGGACTCATCAGACCACATGACCTTCTTCCATTGCTCCAGAGTCCAATCTTTATGCTCCCTATTGAAGCCTTTCTTCGCGCCGTCAACCAGGAATCCAACCAACTCTGCTCTGAAGTGAAGCAACAACTGCTCCGAGCGGCGTCCAGCCCCAGAACCTGTGAAAGTGAACAGATTGCCGCCATAACAGGGTTTAGCAGCCTGCGCGGCGCCTCACAACAGTCACAACCACTGAATGTTAACACTAGCCCGCTGCCGTCACGGCCATCTGTTACCGTGGAGATGGACATGGAGTAAAAGGAGGAGGAAGGAGAAGAAGGCGACTAATGCTCCGCTGCAGAGTTTATTACTCATAAACCTGTGATTGGACTCTGTTGTTCTTCAGTGGCTAATTTTAGCCCCGCTCACTCTCTCAGTAAAATAAAACGAGATATTAGTGCTCGTGTTCAACGCTTAATGAATAGTTTCACATTTCAGACGTGCTTCACTGCCTTCATGCCCGAGCCAGGCCGAGTGAGAGATGAGTTCCCGGCTGTGAGAATATTAACGTGTGAACAACTCCAAGCTGAATATTCACCGTTTGTGTGCCAACGTTTGTCCAGTTTTAGTCTTGTTTAATGTTCAGACACAATTCTGTGTCTTACCGCACGATTTAAACCCAAATCATGCACATTTATTTGTTAATTGACAACAAATAAATAACAGCAAGAGCCAATAATTAGCTTGTGTGCCAACTTTTGATGCGAAGACGCCAAAAACGACTTCAAATTTACTTTTAAAAGCCAAAAAATAATAACGATGATGATGCTCTATAGTGATGCTATTTTGATTTGGTCCCATAAATATCAGAGGAGCTTGTCAACGGGAAAGGCATGCACCTGGTTGGGGCCCCGACAGTCTCTAGAATCACCTATACAGCCTGGTAATAATGCAGATAGGTTCTTCAACATTTGATGTTTTAAAAAATCTAATTTATTGGTGATTAAATGAGCATAAAAATAGGTAACGATGTGATAAATGTGCAGCGTTTAACCCTCTCTGAGGAGTCAAACACCAGGAGGTGGCTGAACAGTAAATAACTGGATGCACTTCTCGTCTCTTGCCACTAGAGGGCGACATTATACAAGACTGCTGCATATGAGAGAGTGATGTGATACCAGAGGCTTCTAGTCACAAGAAAAATGTAAAAACTAAAATATAAAAGCAGAGCAAACCTGCCGCCTGCGTCACAGTAAATGTTCTCCTTGCTCATGCCGGCGTTTACTCTGATGCGTGTTATTTTTGGGTCAGTGAGTCACGCTGCCGGCTCATATGGCGCCGAGCGGCACCTCAAGGAACCATCTCAGGTTGGCGCTGGAGTATAATTGCACGGATCAAGGTCAGCGCTCAGGAGGCCGCAGCCCCGAGGCTATAGGCAGCGCTCGCGGCCCCTTCACGGGCATGGATTCCTCTTTTACTTCAGCCGGCTCACAGCACAGCACAACACCGGTTCTGGAGAGTGGGACGAGCATATAGTTCAAGGATAGAGGAGTGATGTGCATGCTGGATACGGTGCTGAATTAATTTAGTCAAAAAAGGAGGATTATTCACATCTGCACAGTATTTAACTGTTAGCATGTGACAGGCTTTAAAGCTCTGAGAGATGCTTTTATGGACTTCACCTTTTATTTTTAATCCTATGTTCTCAAAAGCGTTGGCAGCTTTGCATGAAAGGTCATAGGTCAAAGTTGCCTTCACTGTCTGGCCTGTCTTTGTTTTCCTGCAAAACATCTGTGCAGGAAGTCTTCACAAAATGAGGCTTTAATAACAAGCATATTCTAAACCTCATCATTAGCATGGTTAGCATTCATCACAGAAAGCAGCAGGTGCCTTTAATGCCGTGGAATAAACATTAGTGAAACGTATTAGTTTTGCAAAGTTTTCCCTGGCGTGTTTTTGTTTAAAGTCTTTAACCACGAGGAAACATCAAAAAGCATCAAACCGGGTTCGGCTGATTGCTGGCCCGGTCCCTTACGGAGCTGAATGTAAAGCACACACAGCTCGGAGCAGTGGAGACTCTGTGATCCGTGGCTTCTTTCCAGATGATAATCCTTAGCTTACATTAGACCCAATAGTCTTGGTAGAAGTTGGAATAACCTTTTAGCGACACAATCTGCCTTCTGACACCTCTAAAGTTCACTACAAACACTTATTTATGTTTAATTTTCTATACTTCTTTTGACAAAAGTCTGTGACAAACTCTTACTTTTCTCACAACTAGTCATAGTCTCACCCCCATGAGTGACCAGAAACTTAAATTTTATCCCTTTTATGTTATAATTCATAATTTTTCTTTCATTCAGACGCTGATTTAAGTGTAGCACAGAGAGACGGAGATAAAAATCATATAGGAATACATTTAATATAAAGATATACGTTATCAGTGAGCTGCAAAGTGACATTAAACGTATCTGGTGGTTATAGACCGAGTCGTGCACCACCCACAGATGCTCCTAATTAAAACCTGAACTCCCCAGCAGTCTTCCAGAGCCAAACGCCTTCAAGGAAACCCAGTTGTCTTTGTTTTAGATCTGAACCACGAGCAGCCGGACGACTTAGAGTCTTCCCAGACTGATGGGCTGGAATCCAGACCTCTGAGAGAGTCGCCGTCAGTCAGTGACGAGTCCAACAGCGGCGGTGCCTCTTATTTAATTTCCATAATCTGTCTTTAAGCAGGTTCCGTTGACTCCTTTTTCCTCCTTGATCTTCCTGCTGCTCGGTGATCCCTTGGTTTACAGATGACGGGGTTTTGCAGCTTCTGATCTTCTCACCTTTAAGGCGTTTAAGTCCTTTGACCAGTGAGATTATATCGTACCATAGACAGACGGGGCAGCATCATGTCATATTATAAATAACAGAGCCAACACTATGAGAATAAGGCCCAAGTCCTAACAGGTCACCTTCCCCCGGCTGGGAGGGGTGGGCAGCGTCGCATGGACCCAGACGGAGCCACAGCCGTGTTTTCTTCAAACACTTTCTAACAATATTTTTCATGTTTCTGGGGTGGGAGGCTATACAAGAGGGTTACCTTGGCAACCAGAGTCTGGGATGCCCGCTAATGACCGTCTGCGTTCTCAGATCCCGGCAATCGCTTCTGGGCCTTTTGGGTAAAACGGCGAGCACTCTGTGTTCAGTGAGGAGGCAGAGGAGGAGGAGGAGGAGGCCGCTCATGTTTAACACCCTGAACTCACCTGAGCAGGCCGTCACCGGGCCGCTCCTCCCCAGAGCCGAATTAGACTACGAGACTAACGACGTCAGGAGAAACTGGGTTGACTGATTTCACTTGTGAATGACACCATTTTTTTTTTTTTTATGAAGTAGTAAAATCAGAACAGAGGCTTTTTGTGTGTGTGTGTGTGTGAACCAGACGTCTGTTTATTCTGAAGAGAAACGTTGGTGGCGAGAGCAGAAGAGCTGCTCGTCATTATCAATATTCACATTTGTTGTTTGCTGGGCCACGTCTGAGCGGTTTGAGGCGTCAACATGATGGAGCCAGAGCTCAGGTTCCTGGAGGTGAGCTGCCAATACTCTCTCTTTATTTATTTATTTATCTATAGATGGGAGGTTGCTGGGCCTTAGCTGGACGTTTGATGTGTGTTTATACGATCGAAAGCTGTCGCGCTTAATGAGCTGCGAAATCAACCAACTCATCTGACATCTCTGACGCGAGGTGAGGCCGCAGACCTCCGCCGAGACGAGTGACGCCGTTTCATTGTCCCGTGCGGGCCTGCCACCTCCAGGGAGCCTCTGAGAAACAGAAACGTGTCCTCCGGGACTGAAAGTGTGTCACGCTGTTGTTTTGGGTGATGAATGAGCGAGTCTCTGAGGAGGTCTGGACGCAGGATGTCGGGGGTTATGTGCTGCACGCTGCAGTCAATGGAAAACCAAGGAGCTCTTGTCGAAAGATGCTTCCTGAATAATGAAGTTTCCACGACACAATAAAGTCGGCGGTGTGTGTATTTCCATGGTGAATATTATTGACTTGCAGCAATGTGGAGTTTGCATGTTCTCCCTGTGTCTGTGTGGGTTCTCTCCAGGTTCTCTCCAGGTTCTCCAGCTTCCTCCCACCGTCCAAAGACATGCTGCTTAGGTTCAGTGTCTCTCTGTCCTAGCCCTGTGATAGACTGGAGACCTGTCCAGTTTTCATTTTTGGTTCTCAACGATTCTTATTGCAGCCATTTTGTGTCTCATATTTGCCGTTTTACCTCTTACTGTGGTAAGTTTGTGCGTCAGTTTGGTCATTTTGAACCTCTGGATTCTTATTCTCGTGATTTTGTTTCCATTTTTTGGTTATTTTGCTTCTTATTGTCATAATTTTACTTGTTTTTGTGGCATTGAACTTGTTCCTGTGGTAGTTTTTGTCATTTTCTTTCTTATTGTACTCACTTTTACCCTTTGACTTCCTATTTATTCATCAAATTTTGATGTTTTATGGAACAAAATGGGTGGCTGGGTTCTCTCCAGGTTCTCCAGCTTCCTCCCACCGTCCAAAGACATGCTGGTTAGGTTCATTGGTGATTCTAAAGTGGCCGTAGGTGTGAGTGTCTCTCTGTGTTAGCCCTGTGATAAACTGGAGGACAAGCAGCTACAGAAAACAAGCTGTGGACCCCTCCATGCATCTAATATATGATTCTACCACACGTGCAAGACAGCAGCTACGTCCTCCAGTGATTCTTTTCCGGGCTACTAGTGTCAAACAACTCCAACTTCAAGATAAAGTGTGAACGCACCAAACTTATGAACCCTCACTGAAGTGTTTTGTTGAGTTTGTGACTGAATATAGAGGTTTTTGGGTGTAATGTACACTAACATGACTCAAAAGGACTAAAACCCATTGACAAAATTCCCAAAAGTGTTTTTTTTAGGCTGTAAACTGTCGTCCTTGGACGCTCAGCTGAGCTTCAGGCTGGTTAATTGCTCAGTCAACCACCTTGACCGAGTTCTTTCTAGGTCAAAGTGTCGCTTCTTGTATCTTGCCTCACGATACTCCAATTTGCCGACAACAACCACCACTAGCAGCAGCATCTTTGTCTTAGCCAGCCTTCGCTTTAACCAGGTTTTATGTTAAATGAGTTGCTGCAACGTGCCTCAAGGCGAATTAACACTAAGAGGAATGGAAAATTATGCAGATCCGTTTTCTCGGGCTGGAGTAAACCTCAGTCGTGTGAGTTTACCTCGACAGAGAAATCTTATTAAGTCCCCATGCATGGATTAAAATACCCTCGTGTATCATCACATGACTAATATGTTTTGCAGGTACATGGCTTTCATCTGCCAGCAGCGCTACGCTACACCCCCACTCACAGCTCGCTCGTTGTCTTTGGGCCGGCGCCTCGTCAGGATTTAAAGGTTCCTCTGGAGGCAAGACGGAGATGAAGAATTGCTCTGTGGCTGTCCATCAGCGTCAGACGCCCAGGAGGAAGCGTTTGTGAGCTTTTCTCTTTTCTTTTCAACGCTGCCAGTAATTAAGCAGCGTTTGGTTTCTCAAACGTGGCCCGGCGGTATCTCTCGTTCCCCCCCTGAGAGAAAGCAAAGCACCTCTCCTCAGCGTTTCACCACTTTAACCTGCTCCTCTCCTGCCTCAATTAACTTCCTTATCACCAAAAAAACGCTTTCTAACCGAACATCCGTGGGTCCAGACTCAGAGCCCTGCAGGTTAGCTCCGCGCCAGCAGCAGGTTAATTACATTCACCCGGGCGTCCCACGTGCGAATCTGTCCTTGATTAGACGGCAGGAGTGAATCCCAGCAAACTGATTCGACCCGTTGAAGGAAACGGGAGGATATTTGGAAAGTAAATCTCATTCTAAGAGGAGGCCCTGCCAGTTCTCTGCACAGACACGTGCAAACATGTCCGAGTGCTAGAAGCAGAGGCGCAGATGCACATATGAGGTTGCGGTTTGTGGACTGTGGAGAGGATTTGTGCCTCGGGGACATTAGTGAACTTCCCAAACACCAGCAGAGGTCAGGGAGAGATCATTTCCATGTGGTCTCTGATTCCGCCTGTTAAATATTTAATGAAGGAGGCTAAGGCCTGAGCTTCTTTGAGCTTCTGTTCTTGCCCTCCCTCCTTTCTTCTTTGTCTCCAGCCTCTTTCTCTCGTTTGCTTTCTCCCCTCTGGATGTTTTTTCGATCTTCTTCCCTGACCTCGCGCCTTTTCCTCCGTTTCGGAGTCCTGCTGAAGCTGTGCTTAAAGATGCATCGGGTGGCGAATGTAGAGGATGGAGACAGAAGATGCACCCGGTTTGGACGCGTTCACTGCTAAATGTTCACGTCTCCACATGGACGTGAAATCGTCCAAAATCTGCAAATGTGTGTTTTATTTAAACCCGGGTCTAAAAGCCTAGTGACCTTTGACCTGCGACCACCGAGTTTTGAAGCGTCCCCTGAACCAGAATTAGCCGTTAGCTTATTATATAATTGTTTGAATCACTGTTTGGACGTCTGAGCAGCAGCCACTAAAGGGGGTGGGGCTTAACTAACTCCAGGCCCCAAATATGGAAAGCAGAGATTTGTTATTTGTATCTGTGCTCAGAAATAGACACAAAATGTACACAATAAGTAGACAAACACCCTCAGGCCGGCTTGTCTTTTGGCGTCAGATCCTGCGTCTTCATTTGTGTGTGTTTCCCATTTCCCTCCCAAGCTTCCCTCCCTTATCTCCATTATTTTTAGACGGGACGGTGGGCACGGCGTGCGAGTGTGTGTGCGTGCGTCGTGTCCTCGGGGGGCTTTCTCTGTGACACCTATCGGTTTGCATTCAGTCAGCTGGCAGCGGGGAAGGCCAGCTGGTTGCTGATCTCCTCCATCGTCTCGCCTCGCTCCTCGTCTAAAGGGGATTTTCAGACGAGAAGCCTCGGCCCCCCGGTTCATTCTCCGATGACACGGCGAGCTGTAATCCCATAATTTATTACCGAGGGATGCTCTGACTCTGGATATCACAGAAGGGCTCTCGGTCCCTGAAGTGAAACTGTAGGAATAGTAGCGTGACGTCGTCAGAGGTAAAAATACCACAAAGTGCTACACACAGATTCACTGGGAGCCCTTTATGGGAACGATACACTGCTGCTATACAACTATAGAGGGAGACTATAGAGGTCTTTGTGCTGCTTACATGCCTATGAGGTGGTAGAACATGAATTTACAGATGTGACGGCTGAAATAATGGCTGACTTTGAGTTTTTTTCCAGTCTTGGAGACTCATAATGTGGCTGTAAGGTATAAAGATAATGCCTTCATGGAAATATTCATCATCTGAGTGTCAAGGAGTTGATTTTTTTTTTACAACAGAATGCTTCTGATAAGTTGTAGGACTATCCAGTTGCATGCAGAGGTATTTAATCGGTTGAACCATGCCTCATCATGAAATCCAGATGATGTGACTGGGATTGGAAACCAGTGAACCAGTAGCAGTGAGTGTCTAATAGCACCTCATGGTCCAGAGCATAAATATTTAGTTGTGTAACTGACGGGATGATTTAAAAAAAATAAAAATAAAAAAAAATGATGCTAGTATTTTTTAACCAGATAAAGAAGGTTTTACAATAACAAAACCCTTAGATAGAATCATTAAACAACTAGTTTCATAAATAGATTTTATTTTTAAAAAATAAATAAAATATTCTGTGCATCTACTTTGTAAAACTACACAATGAACAAAGCTTAAAAAAAAAGAAAAAGAAAGTAGTATTTCTCTATAAGATATAGGCTCAGATAGATTTCAGCACCATGGACAGCGCTTCACCGACAACACCGGAAGTCTGGGTCAATATAAAAAATAAAAGCTTTCACAGATTTGTTTATTTTGATAATTAACTATTTCTAAACTAGTGTACATGTCAGTGGGGGAAGCGGTTCGAGTTTATTGACACATTCAAAGCTTCCCACTCGTGGAATAAATGCGCACATGAGCAGGAAGTGTATTTAAATTTTTTAAAGACAATAAAATGCAGCGAAAATAAATAGATTTAAAGCGGTTTGAAATGTTTTTAGACAATAAAATTTAAAACTAGTAAGAAAGAAATGCAAATACAAAAACTGTATATATATATATATATATATATATATATAAAAAATAAAAATACATGGATTAAAACCGAAATCTTAACAGTGACGAGATAAAACAAGAAGAGTCAAATTATATATATTTATGTGTTTAAATGTTTTTAGACGTGCTGTTCTCAACATGAACGCGATGCTTGACCCTTAAACACGAAACTACAGGAAAGATGTCCGCGCTCTTATTTTGAAACTCGTACCGGAAGCACTTGTCGCCCGTTGCGCGCAGCTTGACGCTCCCGCCGCTAAACTGTCGCGCCGGCAGGTTTCGGGTGTCATTAACCGGGAGAGAGCCGCTGGACTGAGGCTGAGAACCGAGACCGCGGCTCCGGGACAATGACGGCGTCTAAAGATCCGACGAAGAAGAAGCCGAAGGACTCTCAGCAGGACGAGGTACAGGTGAAGAGGGAGCGCTTGTTTTTGAGTCTGGCAGCCGTCTGGAGGTACATGTGTGGACCGGTTACACGGTGGACAGGGACACCGGGACAACTGGAGACGGATGAACTGGTTTTATAGAGCAGGATTTTAATTTAACAGCATTTAATGCAAATATTTATATTTATATGTCTGCAATATGATTAGTTGTGTTTTAGTTTTCTTATTAAATAACTCATTTAAACTGTATTTTTACTTTAGTGGAGTCAAAGTTCAGTCTTTGTGTCTTTATTTTAATCTGTCTCATCTAATTAGCTTCACTGACGTTAATAAGGTGCTCGGCTTCAACAGGTTGTAACAGATATAAGGTTAAATAATGTTAGTTTATGGTTTTATTTCTATTTTTTTGCTGCTTCATGTCGTATCTGGATCAGTTTGAGTCCGATTTAGTGTCTCATGGTGGATGTTTGCGTCCTATCCGTCTCATTTTTATCAATATTACTTCTTGTTCTGGTCGTCTTATATATCCTGTGTGTTGTTTTCATTATTTCCAGTCTCGTTTTACATTATTAGGTCATTTTAAGTCTCATTTTGTGTCCCATTTTGCCTGTTTTGTCCCTGATTTTGGTCAATTTGAGTCTGATTTGGGGTTTTTCTATTCCCTCCCTCACGTTGCATGTCTTCGTGGTCATTTTATTTCTCCTTTATGGCCTCATGTCTCTCTCTGGTCCTTTTTTTGTCTCTTCCACTCTGTAAAATCATCTGTTTGACAACTTTAATATCATTTTTTGTTTCTCTTTGTGCTGATTTCATTTCTCATTTTTCTCGTTTTGTTATTTAGCATTTAAAATGATCTGCCTTGGGTCATTTTATTTCTCTTTCCTCATCTTCCTTGTCTTCCTTTACATCCGTTTGCAGTCCTCCAGCCTCTTTGTGCCTCATTTGCATATTTGTGTCTCATTTCTGCGTCTCTCTGGACCTTTTTCTCTCTCATTCTGTGTTTATTCTGCATCCGTGGACCCGTCCTGGCCTCGTCCTGGCTGTTTTGTGACATGTTTGGCAGGGGCCCGGCCCTTTTGGCCACTTGGCTCGTGTGCCAAAGATCTGCTCGCTAATCCGTCGGCGGGACTGGCACATGGTTTCCTGTAAAGCAAATATTGGATTTAGTTTTTGGGGCTGAGGGTTAAGCTGTGTGTGTTCTGGTGGTCTCTGTTTTGGGTAAATAACACATGTACGTCTTCACGGCTGTTATCGATTGATCCGTGGATTGTTTCTGGATTAATTGTCTCGGGTTCTCTGTCGATGTGTTTATCTCTTTAACCTCCTCTCTCCCTTCTGAACACAAACACAGCTGTAAAAACACACACACTAGATTTCCTTGCCTGCTTTAGTCTCCACTGAAGTGAGTCTGATCAACAGACTGTTGCAGTGAACTCACAGCGTGCAGAGAATTAGCTCAGAGATGTTGAACTAATACTCAGAGAGGAGTCGATGGCCCAGCGGTGTGCAGACTGAGCTCTACCTACCGCAGAGAGCGGCTCTGAATCAGATTTTCCTGCTTCGTTTAATTAAACAGTTTCCATCTCGGTCAGCGGTTCATGTGATGCACATCGTTCCGGACACGCCTCTCATCTTCGGCGTCGATATACTTCCAACTTAAAGAAAGTTTTGCACGTTTGGAGATTTTAAATCGACGATTAGTTCGGTGAGGTTGGAGGTTGGGCTGCAAATCACCAGAGAACTGTTTCTCACCGCTGCTGCTGGTGGTGGTTGGGAGTTAACAGAGGAAGCATGTGTCTCAGTTTAGGCATTTATAATCAAAGTTTTCATTTTACTTCTTATTGTGGTACGTTTGTGCATCAGTTTGGTCATTTTTGAACCTCTGGCTTCTTATTGTCGTGATTTTGTTTCTGTTTTTCTGTCATTTTGCTTCTTATCGTACCCATTTCTACCATTTGGTTTCCTATTTTTTGCTTGAATCGTTCACAAAAACATCCCAAACTGTTTCAGATCTTTTAGCTGCAGGGTCACTGAAATAGTTTAGCTGCAATTTTGATGTTTTATAGAACATAGCTTCCTCCCACCGACCAAAGACATGCTGGTTAGGTTCATTGGTGATTCTAAATCAGATAGACTGAGACAGACTGGAGACCTGTCCAGGGTGTAGCCCACCTCTCGCCCCAATGACAGCTGGGATAGGCTGTAGGTAAGAAGAACAGAAGCTGTTAGAAGCTGCAGCTTTAATCAAGGTTCTGCTTCTAGTCCGACTCCAAACATCTGCTTTAGATCAGAACGGTTCTGCTTCGTACCGAGCTGCTCTGAGTTTCTAGCTCGCCTTTTTAGTTTCTGTCTGAACAAAGGCCATTTAAAGACTTTGTGTGTTTATGCGTGATTTTAATCTGTCTCATCTAATTAGCTTCACTGAAATTAATATCATGTGCTCAGCTCCAACAGGTTGTACAAGACATGAGGTTAAATAATGTTAGTTTATGGTTTTATTTCTCTTTTTTTTGCTGCTTTGCATCGTATCTGGATCAGTTTTAGTCAGATTTTAGTGTCTCATGGTGGATGTTTGGTTCATTTTGTGTCCTATCCGTCTCATTTTTATCAATATTACTTCCTGTTTTGGTTGTCTTACATATCCTGCGCGTCATTTTCTTTATTTCCGGTCTCATTTTACATTATTGGGTCATTTTAAGTTTTATTTTTGGGTCAGTCTGGTTTGAGTCTCATTTTGTGTCTTATTCTCTCATCTTGGATATTTTCTACTCCATCCTGGTCAACTGGAGCCAGATTTTGGTTATTTTCACAGCTTTATATCATTTCTTGTTTGGTTATCTTGCATATTTGTGGTTATTGTCAATATTTTGAGTCTCATTTTACATTATTTGCCTTTTGAGTTTCATTTTTGTCAATCTGAGTCTGGTTTGAGTCTCATTTCGTCCCTCACATTGCATCTCTTCGTGGTCATTTTTTATTTTTCGGTCATTTTATTTCTCTTTTTGGTCTCTTTTTTGTCGCTTTGACTCGTTCTCTGGTTGTTTTGCATCTCTAAAATCATCTCATGATCCGTGGTCTCAATTTGACAAGCTCCTCTGACCCGAAGTCTCTGAGGAGTCTGTCTCTTAAGCTCTGAACAAAGGCCATTTAAACGTCCCCCCTCCATGTCACTGAGCACTCGTCCACACCATTACCTCATCTTTTCTCTCTTTTTTTATCCAAGCTACAGGTGAAACTTTCATCATCGGACGGTGACGTGAGAAATGACGCAAGCTGGTCGCTTCTAGACAGCTTTAAAAAATAAAAATAAATAAAAGTGACAGCCTGAGACATCTTTAAAGCAAACTGCTGGATTTCAACCTTTCCTGGTGCCGAGAGCTGGAAATAAAAAGCTCAGATTACATTTTCTTTAGAGAAAAAGCTTTAGTCTGATGGCTCTTTGGGTGGATAATCACTGCCCTGTCTAGACGGGATGAGCGTAAGCTGCATTCACTTCCACTGTTATGACTGCAAAAGAAATCAATTCAGGCTGATTCCAGACACGTGATATGTTTTATTACTCGTCCGTGTATTTAAAATCTGACTGCTGATGCTGAGCTCTGATGTTGTCTGTGTGCAGGAGTTTGTGGACGTCAGCCCGCCGCAGAGGAACTGGAAAGGCATCGCCATCTCTCTGCTGGTGATCGTGGTGGTCTGCTCGCTCATCACCATGTCCGTCGTTGTCCTCACGCCCGGTAGGTCGCACACTTTTATTCTACTAGCGTTTAACTTTCTAAACCCTAAACATCTGGATCTCTTGGTCGTTTCCTCAGCTGAGCTTCCAGGAAGCAGCAGGTCCAGGCTGAGCGTGGATGATCTGTTCAAACCGGAGTTCAGCGCTCATGACCCCGAGGCCACGTGGATCAGTGGTGAGTGCAGCGTGTCTCTGGGAGGATAAACACTTTATTTAATCAAGCTTGTCTCTTTGTGCATCAGTTTGGTCATTTTGGACCTCTGGATTCTAATTTACTGGTTATTTTTCTTCTAATTGTCAGAATTTTGCTTGTTCCTGTGGTAGTTTTGTTAATTCTGTGTACCATTTTAGTCATTTTGTTTCTTATTTTAGTCGTTTTTACCATTTGGTTTGTCAAATCGTCTTGTTTTTTGTCCAAAAAATATTCCAAACTGTTTCAGATCGGAGCGTCTTTTAGCTGCAGTGTCATTGAAAGAGTTAAATACAGATATTTTTGTGACGTTACACACTTTACGCTCTGAACCCATCTTATTTTGTTGCTTAAATGGATTAATCTGATTCTCCGCCATGATAGACGCCACCCTGCTGCACAATGGCATCTAAATTGAATCCGAAATTGGGAATTAAAATGAAATTTAATGATGTATCGCTGCCTTGGTTCTTGGTTTTGTCCCCCAGACGGTCCAGTACTGGCTCTTGTTTATTTTTAGCTCTATTTTTGGTCTCCACCACCTGTTGACGCGGATCGATTGCCGCTAAACGCTCCTCCGTGTTCACCGGCTCGTCTCTAACTTCTTCTGCCTGCTGTTTGCCGCTGATCAGGCAGCGCTCAATTAGCTTCGCCTCTAAGGAGAGCTGCCTCCCGTTACCGTGGCGAGGACCAAAACCATCAAGTAGTGGCTGAAAAAAACAAAAAACAAAAGATGGTATAAAGCAGGGCTTGTCATTTAGAGAGAGTCCGTAGCTTCATATAAAGCCAGTATTTCCCAGATGAATCCATCAAACCACAGGACGGACACGAAACAGTTTGAGAGAGCTGTGTGTGAGAAGTTCAGGTCACCGTGGGAAGTGTGTCGGCACAAAATGACAATCTCCCCGCCTGAGGTTTCATTATAGTGTCCAAACATTTGCCGGCGAACAGAGGGCTCCTGTAATAATTCCATATAAACCACCTATTCATCAGAAGCAGAGCGTTTAAAAACGTTACAGAGGATTTATCAAGGTCAAGAAACTCAAATGATCTTGTGTGTGAAAGAAGTTTGCTTCGAGGACGATTCACCTTATACGAAATGAAATGTTCTTTGTCGGTTCGAGGGCCACAGGTGAGTTTTTAGATCTCGCTCGTAGCTCGACATAAATCCAGTAAATAAACGAGAATTAAAAGTAAAACGTATAACGGTGTGTAGTGAACACGTAGGCTAACTGAGGTGACTCCTGCTGACCTGCAGATCCAAACACAGATGGCCTCGCTGTGCCTCAGCTCAACAGCCTGCAGCGACTCACGGTCAATATCCTGCAACCCTGTGACAACACTGTAATTAAAGGATTATAATGACTGGTAAAAAAAAACAAACAAAAAAAAACAAAACATGTATGCTCGCAGCTTATTTGTCATTACGACTCCTAATAAGAGTAAAAATGATTAGTATGACCTTATTAATATGCAGATGTGTGCACAGGAGGGGCTGTTTAAATAATATATAATATATGCAATCAAAGGCAGGTCCTTCAAAGCATGGATGGAGCTATTTTAAACAGAAATAAATCCAAGGATAAATACAAAAAGGAACAGACAAGAACATACAGGAATAAACAGCAGAGAGCAGGAGAAGCAAGGGCAAGCATAGACTGTATATAAATATGGACTACGCATCTCCACTTTCTTGCTTTGGCCAAACTGATGCTATTTTCACCAGGGATGCGGGCGGCGTCCATCTTTCAAGTTTGGAGCCAGAGTCTGATCAGTACAGTCCGAGGGTGGAGCCACGCGGAGCCGCGATATCGATGCCCCGCCCACACAATTAATACTACGCTCTGCTCTACCACCGCCGCACTTGAACATTCATCAACATTATATTAACTACCAAAAATAACAGAAACCATCCCTGGAAAAAATGTATTTGACGTGTATTTCAGTGGAGCTGTTCCTCCGTCCAAAGAGCCAATCTTTAGTTATCCAGTTTGTTTCCCTGTTTTATTTTCCTGTCTTTGTCTTTTCCCATCCCTGTGATTACACTCTCATGTCTTCTGTCTGTGCTCTCCTCTTGCCTCTTATCCAGTTGTCTGTTGAGTAACTTGTTTGTTTCCCAGTTGTTTTGCCTGTTTCCATGTTTTCTCTTGGTTTTTTTCTTTTGTTTGTCTTGTGTTTTTTGGTCAAAGATTAAGAAAATAACTAGAGAACGGATCCAAAAGTCACGCAGTCACTGAGTACCGAGGCATAAAAGTAATATCAGAGTGTCAGAGTTAAACATGGACACAGCAGCAGATGTTTTAAAGGACGTGATGAAGTGACTCATCCAGATTAACTGGACGTTAGGGTTCAGAGGTCGTCTTTTGGTTTTGTCGGTCGCAGCTGTAGCTCAGGTGGCCCGTTACTCTACGCTTGCGTTGGAGACGAATAAAAAAAGCAGATTCACTGTCCTGAATGTTCTCAGCTTTGAAGTTCACTGACCTTTCTCCTCCTCAGTCTTCCTCCAGGCCATGTCGCCGGCGCCTCCTCATTACAGTTTCTCTCCGTGTCACATTAAACGCTCTCCGCTGGAGGCGTTGCAGCCCCCCCTCCCCTCCCCTCCCCTCCCCTCCCGTGACCGAGGCCTTTTGCTGCGTCACACCATCCCTTCACATCCTCCGGCTCGTATTCAGGTTGTTTGACTGGCTCCTTGACAGATTGTCAGAGAAAGTAAACAGCAGCTATGGATTAAAAAAAATCCCAGCAGTTTTTCCTGACAACATGACGACGGCTAAATAATTTCTTTTACGGTAGAATCAGCAGCTCTGATGGCTAAATATATCCTAAAACATCTTTCTGGAGAGTTGAGTGAAGGTGAGAGGAGGGAAGGGAGAGACTCAAGGACGGTGAGAGATGGCTGTCCTCCTCTGGAAATGAAACTGAGAACCAGCGCCTGCTGTGTCCTTCCCGTCCACAGGGAGATAATACTAATGACTAGTCCTGTGGCCTGTGGCTCCTCATTATGGGCTCTTGATGGTTTGGCCTCTAACGCACACACTGAGGATTTGGTTTTAGTCACTAAATGCAGAGAAACAAACAAGATCTGGTCCTAATTCCTGATCTGACTTGAATCTGTGTTAGCCTCTTTTAGCGGCTAAACAGCTAAACGTTTCTTTTCACCAGATGCATCAATGCAAAGATGCGTTCACAGTCGTCAGTTTGTTGCAGTACCAGGGTATAGCCTGTTAGCACGTACGTTCAGCTAATTGTTGCTGGTATTGTAGTGTAGGATGTGTGCTACTGCAACATGCGGTTAGCTTATTGCACTAAACTGAACGTCTGCGCTTTATTTCATTCTTCAAAAAACAAAAAAACTTCCCCACAACACTCAAAAATTAGTAATGAACACGGTTAGCAGTTAGCCGTTAGCCGTTAGCTCGAAGGGAGGCTGCGTTTCTTTTATGCTGTCAAACTTCAGTAATGAATTTTTCAGCCCTACAGGGTCGCCCCGTCCCGTTAGCCGTTTTTCTTGAGATTGACGACAGATGTGGGAAATGTTTACCCGCCGTACCGAGAGGCGTAAATCTAACCTTGATCACGTCAAGACTATCGAGGGCCCCGGGCCTGAATTTACTGTCGGGGCTCCCGGGACGTGTTGTGGGTGTAATTCAGACACGTCCGTGATAAAAAAAAATTGCTTCCTTGACGACCTCCAACTCATTTCCTCTTTGCCAACATCCGAGTCGGGCTTCAATAATTTAGCGGCGCCGGACGGGGACACTTACATCAAACCTCTATGATAGCACTTCAGGAAGCAGGTGATGAATTGAGTGAAACAAAGCGAGAGAGCCGAGGAAAGTCACAATAAACCGGAGGTGGAAATCACACCCAAACACGAGATAATAGAAAGAAATTAAGACGTTAGATTGCGGCTGCTTGAGTCTAGCGGCTGCTTAACCAAGAGCTGAATATCATTAAAGATAACATTTCATCTCAGGCCCGTCAGGAAACCAGAGCTAAACAATCAAATCTGCTTCCTGAGCACGTTTCTCCAGATCAGATGAAGGATAGACGCTCACATCTGGGTGAACTACGCAGGTTTAGATCATGAGCACCAACATAAAGCTCTTTGCTTCTTTTCCTCGGCATCACCCTCAACATAGCGTCGGCCATCATTGACCCGTGTGCTGCGTATTTATAGGGCGCATGCTGAAACGTGCCTTAGTGAATTATTCAGGAGGTTTGCATCGGTGTACGGTTCACGTAAAGCCGAGGGGGCCGTCTGTGTAGGGTTTAGGCGAGCGTGAAGAAATCGCCCAGGTGCTCGGAAAGAAATAAAAGAGTCTTGGCGTGTAATCAGCTTCACGCTAATGAGGCTGGTACAAACGATAAGGCTGCATCATTAGAGGAGACCTGGATGAATAATACAACACATATGATGATGATACATTATGTATGATAGCATTAAGTCAATCAAAGGGATCATGTAGAGCAACGTTATAATGCTGTAAATCCTCTTTAGATCCTGTATGAGCTGAAAGCTTCTAGAAGTGGCCAAAACTATGTGGACGCCTCAACATTAGACTTGTAGTTTGCAGCTGCAACTCTGACTGACTTTTAGTGCAAAGAAGAGCAAGTAAAGTAGGAGAATGTTTACATTTAATAAGCTGTTCTTCCAAAAAAAATGAAGTCCTAGGTCTCAGTGTTGGTGTCTCTTCAATTCTCTGACTAAAACAGTGGACAAATTAGGAATAGCAGCTATTTTCATTGAAAAACTTCAGTCTTCCGTGTCATTTTCTTCGTCTTCATCTTCTCGCTGGGGCTGCAACTTCCACCAGCTCCTCCGGAAGGAACCCCCAGGCCGTACAATCCCTCCATCATGTCCCAGGTCGGCCCTGAGGTCTCCTTCTGGCTGGACATGCCTGAAACCCCTCTTCCCGGGAGGCGTCCAGGAGGCGTCCGGGAGGCATCCTTCACCAGACGCCCTATCCACCTCAACTGACTCCTCTCGGCGTGGACGAGCAGCGGTTCTGCTCTGAGCTCCTCCCACTCGTATAAATTTCGCACTTTGCAAATTCAGTTAGACCCTCTGGCCCCCGTATGTTTGGCACCTGTGCATCCTAAACCTTGAAAACTCAAGCACGCAAAAGTTTGAGTGGAACAAATTGGTAATTATTCTGAACGTGTTAGTCACTGCTCTCTTGTATCAGCCAGGAATAGTTTAACACTTCAATAGGGCAGATTTGGTGAACATGTACTTCTAGAAATGTGTTTAAGTCCAATACTCACTCTCTTTTAGCTCCGTTTTGGTCTCCTCCAACTCCAGAAGGAGATATTTGCGTCTTCAGCTGCCAAATGCTCCTCTCTACATTCAGTTTTAGCTGGTTTACTGGGATTAACTGTAGCACAACCAGATGAGGATGCGACTTCTGTTGATAAATGTTCACCAGAAAGTCCCGTGTCTTGAGAGAAAGGAAATCTGTGGCTCGGTTATACGCCGATTGTAGAAACGCTCGCTCCGTTTTCAAAATAACATTAAAAATAAGCTTGAAATCCTTCAGATTCATTCTCAAATGGCTACTCATGTGCAAAAACAAAACAAAAAAAAAATTCTGCCTATTATTCCCTTGAGTGAGGAGAGGGTATTTGTGGGATTTTGGGAATTAGAGCGCCACATTTATCAGGCGTAGCAGCAGCAGCAGCAGCAGCAGCGTTGAAAGTAGGTCTTGGATCAGCTTCAGATGCAGAGACACTGAAACAAACAAACAAAAAAAACAAGCTGTGTTGACATCTGATGCACAAGAAACTATCTAAACTGATCTCATGTCTCAGCAACTTTTCATACAATCTACTTTTTATTTTTTCCTTACATATTCGTGCACATTCAGCTTGAAAGCCGCCTCTCCTCGTACAGCGGGGGAGAGTGATTGCGGGGAGGCAATCGGCCACAAATTCATTCCAAATGAGTTCCAGGAGTTCACGAGGAGGCGACGGAGGGAGGCGCAGCTGCGTTCGGTTCAGTTTGATGAGGGTTATTTCAAAAATGTTAAAAATAAACTCCACATTATTGTGTTTGGCTTTAATATCTGCAAATATAGATTGACTGTAAATATCCAAAGAGCTTGGCCGTTTTAATATCGTACATGTTATATCTTGTGTGTTGTCAGATTCGGAGGTTGTGTACAGGAACAGAGACGGACACGTCATCAAGTTCAACTTTGTCCTGAACGAGACGGAAGTCGTTCTGAGCAACAGCACGTTCGTAAGTGACACTCATTAATTTATTGTCACTGGTGGGAATTTGTCTTTCAATTCACATTTACAGCATTATTGGTATTTTATAGCTCTTCAGGTTGGTCTGAAGTCTTTATGTGGTGAATTACCTGCAAAATCCGAGCACAGTGGCGTCCTATGAAGGAGCTGATTCGTGCCTTCACTCACCTGGAGCTTGTAAAAGTCAATGTGAACCCAAAATTAGCATTTCTCGTCATCTGCACTTGCGCTCCTTCCAGGAACATGATATTCTGTCTGGATCAACTGTTCAGCCAGGGATATTTATTATCAAAAGGAGTCCATATTTAGCTAATTGCATCATTATAATCCTGTTGCTGTTCCGTAATCCTCGTGCACCGTGAAAAATCGTAAACCCTTTTATTACCGTCCTCACACCTTCGCTCTTTTCTGGCTAAACTGCCTTTTTTTTGCAGAATTGTGCAGAATGGCTTCTGGTGTTGCATAAAGGGATTTAATGAGGATTTGAGGCCCGGCGGTAAGCTTGTCAAAGTATGCACGCGAAATCAAAAAGCAGAGGTGGCCTTGTAGTTAGGAAGTCTACGTTTTGACCCCCGCTCTGAAATTGCCATTCAAAGTGAGCACTTGCTGCCTGGCTGGCTGGCTCCCTGGCTGGCTGCACAGCTTTCATCATAGAGCTCCCAGAATAAGTGCAGACATATAATAAACCATTTCATCAAAAGAGAAACCTGAATCTCACAATTAATGCACCAAAACAACTGCAATTTAAAAAACAGTATGCCCAATCTTCTCTTTTTTAAGGTCTGACTAATCGTTTAGTCGCGCAGCACAACTTTGAAATGTCGTCCGCAGAATATGTGTCCACCACCTCGTCTCACGGAAATGTCACAACCTGCTGCTGTTCCCTTGTGGTTTTATGGCCTTTAGCTGCCAGATTAGCTTTTTGCCTGCTGCATTTATTTTTTTTTTATTTTTTTATTTTTTTATATGTCACCATCATGGGACATAAACTGGAAATATCAGCCATGTTAGCTCACAGGAAAGAACAACAATAACCTATCAAATATAAATCACTGCACGTCTCATAGGAAGGGCTGTAGGTGACCCATCATCATTATTTTTATTTTTTTATATGTATATATTTATTTAATATTTATTTTTCCATCTCATGTGTGTACTGTCCTCGCTGTGGGATAAATAAAGGTTTATCTCAATTTAAATAATAATAATAAAATAAATAAATAAAATAATTTCTCAGGCAGGCGGGAAGCCAGACCTACGTTTCTTCCAAGCTATTAGCTATTAGCTGTTAGCACTGTGTATTTAGATGCTGTTTACAAGCGGTGATGGTAACTTTGATAAGACCTGGAGCTTGTGCGGCCATGATCATGACATGGGAGGCCATCTACTCTCAAATCGTTTGGCTTTGACGGGATAACGTCAACCGTAAGTCATAAAAACGCCGCTGCTAGCCAACTGTTGGCTGCTAAGCGTTCGGAAGCCGCCGAGGCTAACGGTTAGCGAGCTAACGAGTGACTAACTGCTAGCTAAACTGTTAGCTGCTAAGCGTTCGGAAGCCGCCGAGGCTAACGGTTAGCGAGCTAACGAGTGACTAACTGCTAGCTAAACTGTTAGCTGCTAAGCGTTCGGAAGCCGCCGAGGCAAACGGTTAGCGAGCTAACGAGTGGCTAACTTAACGCAGGAAATGCAACAGCGTAATAAAAAGACGAGGCTATACAGGGAAATATTTTTTTTTTCTCAACGATTACGGCAAACACTATGTCTTATACTATAAATTATAAAATAATAACGTAACATCCAGCATCCGCCATTTCTGAAAATGTAATTTTATAGCTAATGTTAGCATGCTAAAATGCTCGAGCGTTAGCATTTAGCGCAGTGCACCCTTACTGACGGTTAGCATAGCAACGTCTTTTTTTTTTTTTTTTTTTTTTTACCTTTATTAATCAAGAAGTACTGTTTAGTGATCATTAACTAGCCTCATTAAGTCAGTAAGTAATTATTAAGGAAATTACTTTTAAAAAGTCGTTGAATAATACCAGTTAGTGAACGTTAAAGACGTTATTTTTAAACGTAGCTTAACATGAGCAAGCTAACAGTGAAATAATGCTAGCTTTCTACCAACAGGTAATTAAGTCAGCATTATTAGGCACTTTTATAGATTTATATATATATATATAAAGCCTAATCACACTAAGGAACTACCAATAATTATAGCTAGCTGTAATGAAGTGGCCTAGCTACGAAAATTAGCCGCGAACTTGTATTGCTAGCGAAGACTAGCCAGGTAAGCTAGCTAGACAACTTCCTATTGTAAATAGATGCAGGTGTGTGATTGTTTTCTTTCTGGTATAGTTTTTAATTCATATATTTTTCTACTGATCATCTACGTCTCATTGGATTTACCTCACTTTCTTGTGTTTGTGTCTTATTTTTGCACAGTGTGTAAGTCATCGTGGAATAAATAATAATCACAAGAAGTGTTAAATCTGTTATGTTGCGGTTATAGTTTTGCTTTTTGTTTGTTTTTTTTCTTAGGTGGCCTTCAAGGTGGCAAAGTACTCATTGTCTGCAGACCTGAAGTATGCGCTCTTCGCCTACGACGTCAAACCGGTGAGTTTCAAATTAAAAAATGAACGCTCGAATAAATCAAAATCACCACCTGAACGTCACATGAAACACAAGCTCTGATTGCGGTTCGTCGTCAGCGTTGGCCTCTTCAGCCGTTCTTCTCGGCTTTTGTTTCACTTCCTGGCAGCCTGGCATTTACATTGTGCTCCTGTGCAACACCCAAGGGTGCCGTCAGTCACACATCTGCGTAACACAAACGCACGCACAAACAAACGCCCTGCACCTTCAGGTTTCAGATACTTGAATGTTTTTTTTTGTCGTTTTCCGTTTCTTAAAAGCAACAAAATTGTAATTAACATGAATTAACTAATGACTAATGATGCTTTGGATGAGGCTGACGGGGAAAGACTTTGATTGTGCTGCGCTGCTAAATAGTAAAGACAACCACCTGCACTCTGAACAGGAGTTTGCTAAGTTTTGGGTTTGCGTATGCCTGTCCTTCCACTTTTTGTCCGTCTCTCCTCCACAGCGAAGGTTTTTCATTGATTTAAAAAAAAATTATTTGTTCATGAACACATGGATCCAGGCTCTGTGTTTGCCGCTGCAGCTGGCAAACACCCCCACAACAAACACTGCCAGGTCAAAACCTCTTCTTGGCTTAAGGGCCTCTCAGTGGATGGATTTTTAACACAGGCAAAAAAAAAAGTTGAGCGTACACACCTTTAAAAAATAAATAAAATCTCTTCTGTGTACGTAGAAACCATCAATTTCCTCTGTGTTATTTTTCTTCTGCGGCTCATTCAGGCTTAATTGATTGCACTCCAGTTTTATTTGTTGCTATGGTAACGCGGCATCCGCTTGGAGTGCAAGTGAAGCTGCTCGATGAAAATCCTCCTTTACTTTGGCCTCAGTTGAATTTCTTTTACTCTCGTGTGCCGCGATGTGTGTGAAGGGAAGTCGCCTGTCTGTGCAGGACGCACAGGATTTAGGCCAAAGGTTATGCTTCCGGTGACGATCCAACTGGTTTGTGGAGGCAAACAGAATGTGTTCCTGTATGATTCTGTCAGATGGTGGGGAAAAAGATGAGATTTCTCACCTTTTAAAGGGTTTTACAGTGAAATATCTGCTCTTTAACGCAAGTCTAGCGTACTGGATTTGCAGCTTTTACGTGGATCAAGTTGAATCCCTTGCAAATTTACAGTTCCCACCTACGTTGCACCAGAAATCAAAGTCCTTACACCGTCTGCTGCAAGTATGAGGGGACCGGTAAGTCACAGATATATATCGTTAAAGGAACAGTATGTAGGATTGTGGCCAAAGCTGGTACTGCAGTCACTTTCAAAATACTGTAGAACGGTGTATCCCCTCCAACCTCCCCCCTGACTCGAGGTTGCCAGGTTACCGAGGTAACGTTAGGCTACTCAATACGTCTCAGTTACGTTTCACATCGCCATAATCGACGTGCTAACGTTGTTTTCCTCGGCGTTTCAGCATAATGACAGAGAAACGGGCTCATAATGCATCGCTAATGTTAGCAATGACGACTCGCCGTTTTTATTTCCCAAACAATTCCTTACCTTTTCAATTCGATGACCCACCTCCTCTGTATGCGCTAACGTAACGTTGCTTTGCACGAACATGCATAACTTTGTTCCACTGTCGTGAATATTTTAAATGTCCATTTACATTATGTACAAGTAAGTTAGCCAGGAGAAAATTAGCAACATTGGTGTCTGTCTTCAAATTCTTCTCCGTTTTCAGCCGTCTCCATCTTTCAAAGGCATCTCCTACAAATCCTTGTTTTATTTCGGACTTTGTCACGACGTATTTCGGATTCATAACGAGGTCTTTTAGGTTTAGTAACGTTATACATGTTTTATCCGACACGTTCGTAGCTGCAGCTGCGGTAACTAGAGCAGAGCTGGCAACCCGGAAGACGAAACTCTACTGACTTCATGATTAGTAGATAGGTAGAGGGTGGCGCCTCAGACCAAAACACAACATGACAACAACAACATCATTGAGGGCTGCAACTCTCACTTTTAAATGACAATATCCTGGCCGGACCACTGTTGTCAGTGATATGAGTATTTGAAATGAACATGATTTCTTCATGTCTAGTGACATATCAGGGCCATTTTATGATTAACTGAAATACATTTCTTACATACTGTTCCTTTAAGTTAAATGATTAGTAATCTTAAAAATACTGGATATTCAGAGCGTTGTGTCGTTGATCACGTGTGAAGACGAGCTGCAGGACACAAACGTACAGTATGTAAGGTTTTCTGCAAGGTGTCCGTCCCAGATTATTGTTTGCATTGTGTGACCGGGGTTGAACTCTCGTTGCAGATCTACAGATACTCATACACGGCCTCCTACATCGTGTACAACATCTACACGAGGTAAGCCGATTCAGATTGCCGTCGCCGTTCGCGCTCTGATGAATCCACGCGGCGGAATCCTGAAAACAGATGGCGGCTGTTTAATATATGTACGTGTGTTTATCAGGGAGGTGTGGGAGCTGAACCCTCCCGAGGTTCAGAACGCGGTGCTCCAGCATGCAGCCTGGGGAAGACAAGGACAGCAGCTGGTAAGGCTGAGTGTGTTTGTTTTTTTTACAGCGTGTGATCCATTCTCTCATTTTCTTTTCATCGCGTTGCCCGTCTTTTCATAAATTCGCGCTGTCTCGTCGCTCCGGAGGGATCCGCTCCAACGATGTGATTGTTTTTAATGGAAAATGGGCTCTAGTTAAACCCATGTTGTGCCACGTCTGTGCTTCTGTGTGCAAAGAAAAGTATGGGTGATAACGCAGGTCCTCTTCTTAATCATCTTCATGGAAGAAAAGATACAGTTTTTGTATTATTAGACATTTGGGACTATTTTGTGCCAGTAATTAGACTCATAAATGACGTGGAGTTCCCCAAGGCTCTGTTCTCAGACCACTTCTTTTCATTCTCCCGTTTAAACAAAGATAAAACAAAACGATTGCCTTTGAAGCCGAAGAGGAGTTAATTATGGAAAGGGAAAATGTTGAATAAAGAGCAAGAGTCCTCCGTATCTCTGCTACAAATGGCGACTGAGAACAGAACTGTGTTAAATAAATAACAGCGGGAGGAAAAAAATGGATTCAGGAGGACGTTCAGGATATTGGAGAAGAAGCGGGCCGGCGCCGATCGCATTTGCAAATGCAAATATTAAAACGCTGATGGAAAAAGAACGAGAGAACAAACGCTGCATGCTGCGACGAAACCAGGAGCTTTTAATATATATGGAAAAATAAAACGACGCGGAAAAGCAGCTTGACGGCAGAGATGAGAACACGGGGAGTAAAAAAATATATAATCTGCACGCGTGCCTGTTATCGTCCCATCTCTTCAGATCTACATCTTTGAGAATAACATCTACTACCAGTCGGACGTGAGGAGCAACTCTCTGAGAATCACCTCGTCTGGGATGGAGGGCGTCATCTTCAACGGACTCGCCGACTGGTTGTACGAAGGTGACGCTAGCCGCTACTTCAGACACTTTACTACACCTTAGCACCGTTACACAACTTTTAAACTAATCATTAAACCTCTCCGTCTTTAATTTGTGAGAGAAACTTAAGCTTTTACTTTATTTTTTGCACTTGAGCCCAACTTTCCCTCCGTCCAGAACACACAACATTCAGCCTAGTTCTCAGAAATGAACGTTAACGACAATGTGAAGCTTTTTCGGCCTTTAAATGTGATTATTTCTGGATTCTGGATGTATTATTTATCCATTATAGTTAATTAGATGAGCTAAAACGGTTCAACAGTGAATAAAATGGTGTAATTTCAAACAGCCCAGGTATCAGGGGCTTGTTTTCATGCTATGCTAGTTAATGTATATAGGTATTTATGCTGTTCAGTTCAGTCTGCAGCCTGAGATCTCCTCCCTTTTGCTAATATATCACTATTAGTTTGCAGCTGATGTAAATCTCCAGTTTGGGAGAGGTGCTGTGTGATCTTTGGTCGAAGGCTATCGTTCCAGGGTTTCACTGTGGATCCTCTGGTTTTTGCGGAGATTTGTCGCGGGCATTAAGGATGCAGCGGAGCGGGCTAGACAAACTCAGCAGACTGGCGATGAAAAACCAACAAGAAGCCGCCGCGATCCATTAAGTCTCTGTGCAAACAAATTCAGTAACGCGCTGATGGTCTTTGCAGCGTGCACACACACACACACAGTCTGAGGGAGACTGGATGACGTTACAGAATCACTGCTGTTTGAGGATCGACTGCGAGCTGTGTGCTTTGACTTTTGGATTTAACTTTAATTTAGACTGAAGCCATTTGGCTGCAATGATGCGAGCAAGCAGACGGGAACAGGGCTATGTAGGAAGAAGGAGGAGTAAATAAGAATCTGTGTGTTGTTTCCTGTCAGAGGAGGTTCTGCGTTCACACTTGGCTCATTGGTGGTCGCCTGACGGGGAGCGGCTGGCGTTCCTCACCATCAACGACAGCCTGGTGCCCAACATGGCTCTGCCCCAGTTCACCGGCAGCGCCTACCCCCGAAGCCTCCAGTACCCGTATCCCACGGTAAGCTCCTAGCATGTTCAGGGCCGCTGAAGACACCAGGAAGTCTTCATAAATTAATGACATATGTCCCGTCAGGCCGGTCAGATCAACCCGACAGTCAAGCTGTCCGTGGTCAATCTGTTCGGAGCGACTCACACTCTGGAGCTGCAGCCTCCCGATCGCCTCGCGCTCAGGTGACGACACGCGTTTTAGATTTTTAAGAGGCTGGCCCACGCTGCCAACAAACCTCCTGACGTGAAACAACTCCTCTGCAGGGATTTCTACATCACAGCGGTGAAGTGGATCAGCAACACTCACCTCGCCGTGCGGTGGATCAACCGGGCCCAGAACGTCTCACAGCTGACGGTGTGCGACGCCACCGTAGCCGCCTGTCTTCAGGTGGGACTCATTCACAGTAGCGTCTTTAAACTGCTTCATGTAAACGTTGCTTAAAGTCTGACTCTGCTTTTCTGTCCTGTTATCCAGAGACATGAGGAGTCTTCAGAGACCTGGCTCTCCAGACAGGTGAGTGTTGTCCTCTAAAGTCCAGAAAGACGTGGGTAAGATAAAGCACCTGATGGGACGTGGTGAGTTTCTGCAGCAGAGGAGAGCGGTGACTCCCTCAGGCCTTTATCCAGGGGTGAGGCCTGTTAGGTTAATTAACCAGCAGCAGACACTCTAAGCTAACAGTCAGAGGTACAGAGGGACCAAGTAATTGGACACAATTGGACATTTTAAACTTGAAACTTGTTTCCACTTTTAAATAACGAACACAGACTTCTGTCCCCTGCTGGTACAAAGAGGTACTTGCTTTCACGCAGATGCAGAGCTGGTCCCGTGCTGTAGTCTTAGCAACTCTTTGCACCAGACGCAGGAGAGGAAATGTACTAAAGCTGTCTCCTCCTGAGTCTTGACTTTTTCTCTCTGCAGAGACAGGAGCCGCTGTTCTCCAGGGACAGGAGCAGGTTTTTCCTCACGCTGCCCGTGAAACAAGGAGGTCAGGGAGACTTCCACCACGTCACCATGTTCACCAGGAAGGTGACTGCTGGATGACTCCTCCTCTATCTGTCCTCCTTCTGTCCTTGACATGTCTCCTTTGTGTCTAATAACCCTCTTACCCGACACTGGGTTTATCTCTGAAAGGGAAGCGAAGGGTGATTTTAATCATTACGATGCCATCCGCAGCATTAACGCTATTACCTCCTTCCTGCTACGCTCCTCTACTTGTATTCCTCTTCACCTTTTTGTTATTATACAAATCAAACGTATTGTTATATTCAGTTACGGAGCGACCAGGACGAAGTTCGCCACTTGACGTCCGGAGACTGGGAGGTGACGAAGATCCTGGCTTACGATGAAAACAACCAGATCGTGTAGGTTTATCTGATGTTTTGTTTTCTTAGACTTAGAATCATCCACAAGGAAAATTGCTTCGTCACCGTAGAGTGATCAGTCTGTTGGAGAATGAGCTCCGCTGTCCCTCTATTGTCTGGTGTAGTGGATGAGATGGATTGTCCATGATGGAGAGCAGTTTGTCCTCCTGTCCCTCACTCCAACTCTCTGCTATTAACATATCCAGCCTTTCAGATCCATTTGTCGATCCTCCTGACGTCCTTTTTGCTGGTAATGCTCCCCCAACAAACCACAGCAGAGTTTAAGGCTGCTGTGTTGGCGTTAAATCTTAATCTGCAACGTAAATATTAGCTCTAGATGACGGATAAAAGAAAAGCAAAAGAGAAGCCAAGGGGATAAATGAGTTTTACTCTTTTGCACAGTAAATTCAGACACATTTGTATTTAATTTAATCTAAAGTTTGCTTTTAATTCATGCATCTGGAGCTTTTCTTGCCTTTCACACAAGCTTCGTATCTTAACGTCTGGAGGAAAAAAGCATAATTTATAACCAATTCAGCAGGTTTTTCCACTAGAAAACAATTTATTTCAGTCATTAAACACGAGACGACTCAGATAATAGCCTCCCAGCTCTGCTCTGTAGAGGAAGAGAAAGACATGTGGTGTTTAGCTGTGTGACGAGCGCCGTTCATGACGGTGTCGCCGTGTTTACGGTCGGCCGGCCGCAGAAACGCGGCGACTGGAGCGGGCAGATGTGCAACGGATCGATGACCTTGTCCTACTTCTTGCTGCTTTCCTTCACACAGATACCTCCTGAGCACGGAGGACGGCGCGCAACAGAGACATCTATACAGGTGAGACACAATCACACACACACATACACACACCGTCTGGTATTCGCTGCTCTTTCAACGTGTATAAGTCGTTGCACGTTTCCCGTTTGGCAGCGTGTCGACTCTGGGTTTGTTTCCACGGCGATGCCTCACCTGCGGCCTGAAGGAGGAGTGCACCTTCTTCGACGCGGACGTCAGTCCCGACGCGCAGCACGCCGTCCTGCACTGTCAAGGTCTGAGAGACTGCCTGAATGAGATTAAAAAAACAATATTAAGACTCCTTTAAACAGCAACCAGGCATCTGTAGCTGCTATGATGTGTTCAAGTGCATCTTTCTGGTCCAGACACATGCACCGTCGCTGTCGGCCTTCGTTGCCATAAGTTCTTAGGTGGCGGTTTGTTGTGTCCGGGCCTTTAGCACCTAAGTTGCAGCGCTCTGGAAACCCCCTCCTTGCTTCTAAAATAAGTTTTACATCAACAAAACAGACTGGAAATTCAAAACTTCATGTTTCACCGTCTTCCTCTGCTGCAGGTCCCAGTGTTCCAGCTGTGCTGCTGCTGAGCTTCGACGACGTGGACTGTGAGTAGTGTGAAATCTGCCCCAATGTTTTTTCTGCGCTGCTTCTTTTTATTTATTTTTTTCTCTTCTTCTCACGTCTGCTCTGAAATGGAAAAAGCGTCTTTTCCTGCAATTAACGCGGCACCGTCCCATTTGTGTGGAAACACGAGCAGCTGTCGGGTCTGAAGTGGTGCCAGGCCGCGCTGATAATTCGTTTGCATTTCGAGACGTTTAATGTGCCTCGAATCACAGCGCTCCATTATTGTTTTTCTAGAAAAGCTAATCGTCTCGGCTGAGGGCTGCAAAGAGGCTGGAAACACGTCTTTGAAAACGAACAGGGGGAGATTTGTCTGTAATTAACCGACTGTAATATTCAGCAGCAACGTGATGCAGCAAGAAACACAGACAAAGAGAATATTGTGTTTTTAATAAGGATGCACTGAAAATTTTCGCCCGAAAAACCAAAAATGCACTTTTGGGCCATTTTCGGCCGAAAATTGCTGCTTTTGTTGCTTGCATCATCACAACATCCTGTTTCAGTGATAAATTTTTGGCTGAAAACGGACCAAAAGTGCATTTTTGGTTTTTCGGCCGAAAATTTGGGGACTTTTAGCGCAGAAACGACACATGTAAGCAACAACCGCAGCAATTTTCAGCCCGAAAGTGCATTTTCGTAGACGGGGTTCCTTTCTCAGAGAAAAGCTTAACTTCAAGTCTTTCAGAGTGGCGGCCAAAGCCGATTCGAAAGAAAGTTGTTCGCTAGCAGCAGCCATCGCTCTGGTAGTTCTAGCAGGACGGGGAATTCACGCGTAATTCACGGAATTTATGGTCGCAGGTCAGTCGTCATCACGTTAAGCCCGGCGCCCACCGACTCGTGATTGGCCCGGTACATCTTGGATTTTTCGACATCTAAAGTCAACGGAGAGTAACTAGACGCGCCCCTAGCGGCAGCAAATGTAATTTGCTGCCGCTAGGGGCGCGTCTAGATTCTAGGCTAGCATTTTCGGCTTTTCGGCCAAAAGTATTTGGACTTTTATTGCCGAAACAACACGTGCAAGCAACAATCACAGCAATTTTCGGCCCGAAAGTGCATTTTCGGTTTTTCGGCCAAAACCTTTCGGACTTTTATCGCTGAAACAAGGTTAAAGTGTGTTTTTCATGAACTCTTGTCTGTATTGTCTTCATTTCTGCCTCAGATTTTGACCTTTACTGCATAAAGGCTTAATTACTGACACTAATCAAACCCTCATTCTTCACATTTCCCTTCAAATGCCAGACGCCGGCTTGTTTTTCTGTAGTTTACCTTGAAAAAGTGAATCACATAATGAAGGGAGAGAGAGCTGCTGTTGTCTTATGACGTGAGTTAGCGCAGATTAACCTGCAGGAGTTTGTTGTGTGCTGCTAGAGTTTGTCTTGTGTGTCTTTTAACGGCCCTGTTGTGCTCTGATGAAATGATTTCTCCTTCACAGCGTATTTCATCCTGGAGAACAACCTCCCCCTGAGGTCGGCGCTGGAGACTAAAAGGAGGATTCAGTCTGATATCCGGATGATCACTAATGATAACTTTGGTACGAATTATCCACACTCAACGTCTCTGTTAGTGTCACGAGATAATTGAGCCACTTAGACGACGCCAGCGTGCGTCTCTCCTCGCCGTCTCCTCCTTTTGTCCTCCGGCTAATTCCGCCTCCGTCTTCTCTCGCAGAGCTGCCTCTGAAGCTCATCTATCCTCCCGACTTCTCTGAGTCCTACCTCTACGGCCTTCTCCTCATTGTGTGAGCCCCTTTCTCCGCTTTATTACATTTACATATTGTTGTCATTTGCATTCGGCGAGCTTCAAAGGCCAAGTTCAGTGAGGACACATGAAAGTGAAACACTTGTTTGCAGCTGCAGGCTGTCGAATGCTGGAATATAGGAAGGAAACTAGAATATATATACGATCAAGCTGCTGCAAACCTTTGCTTTTTTGTAAATGTAGCGTCAGTGTTCAGCTCCGTAAAGAACCTAAGGAGTCTGCACATCTGGCTGAAGTAAACAAAGTTTAACTTTACTTGCATGAATAAATAAAAAATCAAATTAAAAAATGCAAATATAAATGCCCGGTCACGCCATCAAAGGAACGCCGGCAACGAAGGCAGACATCACAGCCGTCCGTCTGGCGGCTTGTCTTTATCGTAACTGATTCATCTCAGAGCTACTGAACGTAGAGGAGGTGCTTCTTTTACTTCTTCTTCTTCTTCTTCTTCCTCCTCTTCCTTTTCTTCTTCCTTTTCTTCTTCCTTCTTCTTCCTCCTTCTTCTTCCTCCTCCTCCTTCTTCCTCCTCCTCCTTCTTCCTTCTTCTTCCTCCTTCTTCCGCATTCTTCCTCCTCCTCCTTCTTCCTACTTCATTCTTCTTCTCCCTTCTTCTTCTTCCTCCTCCTTCTTCCTCCTCCTTCTTCTTCTTCTTCTTCTTCTTCTTCTCGTGCATGTGGAAGAATTAGTTGAACCTGACGAGCAGAACGTGATTAAAGCCTAATAAATAACCCATCCACAGTTTATCTCATTTAAAGCTGTATACCTGCTACTTGCACGAGCAAAACAACAACAACGTAGAAAGACCTCTTGCCTGTAAACCTTTGATTATGCTCCAGCAGAGACTCTGCCAGTCAAATATTCTAGACGAGGCAACGTAGTCATAAGCCGTATTTGCACGGGACTAGTTTTATCTGGGGACCTCCAGTAATTTGGAATAATTGCGGAGGTCGTCTGTGATCTTAATCCCAGTGCAAAGATTTTACTTCTTTTTTTTTTCTCCCCTGCTTCTTGTCACTTCAGAATAATGAGGGATGTGCTATGAATCAAAGTTTGGACAGATGTTAGGGAGAACAGCACAGATGTCGCTGACCCGTTCACCCATTTAGACGGATGAAAAGTTAAAATTGTAGTTAGTTCCTGCACTGAGAGAAGTAAAACTCTGTGTCGACAGCGGCAGCTCTCTGGGCGAGCAGGCGGTGACCAAGGAGTTCAGACTGGACTGGGACCAGGTGCTGGTGGGATCGGAGCAGGTCATCGTGGCCCGTCTCGACGGCAGGGGGTCGGGGTTCAGAGGTCAAAGGTAGGCGACAGTTTTACTGGTAGTTGTTTTCAGTTGAATTGGCGCTGAAGGTCCGGATTAGACTCGCTAACCGGCGTCTTTGTGACTCGGCAGGGTTTTGCAGCAGATCCATCAGAGGCTCGGGACAGTGGACGCAGACGACCAGTTAGCAGCTCTGGAGTATGATCTCTATCATAAAATAAGTATAAATATAGGTTTCTTAGCACATGTCAGCTTCTCATTTACACGCCGCCTCCGTGTTTTCTTTGTTTTTCTTTCTCCAGATACCTGGTGAAGCTGCCGTTCATCGATCCCACTCGCGTCGCCGTCTTCGGAGAGGTTCGTCCGTCAGACTCGGGGCTAATTAGACACCCGGTGATATACTAACTGACCCAATGAATCTCTGGGGGCTACTTCACAACTCGTTAAAGCACGCGGGATGATTATTATTTATGAGGCGAAACGGATGACATTTAAAAATGCAGCGAGGGTGCAGGCGTTTTGTTTTTTTCATCTTGGTATTCATCTTTACTCAGAAGGTGCTCTCTACAGAAAACATCAAAGAAAACACCACGTAAACCGGTTTAATCTTAACATTACAGTGTCATTTATCAGTTCGGTGTATTTGGAAGTAAAAACAACTGTTTGATTATTCATTTTCTGTAACCGCTTGTCCTCTGGAGGGTTGTGGAGCGGGCTTGGAGCCTGTCCCAGCTGTCATTGGGCGAGATCCTTCCTGGACAGGTCTCTAGGCTACAACAGGGCTAACACAGATAGATTAACACTCACACCTACAGCTAGTTCAGAATCAGTGAACCTAACGAGCATGTCTTTGGACGGTGGGAGGAAGCTGGAGCTATTTAAATCACTCCTGTTGAAGCTTTTGTCGCAGCCAGACATGTTCCTGACTAGTTCCCGCTCCACGAGCATGCAGCGAGCATTTCACAGGAACGTATTGATCGCTAGCTGACATTAGTGCCAGCCCTCCTGGAGCCCGTTCAGATTGCAGTGCGTCTGCGGTTCGAAACATGCGAGCGTCTCTTAAGGACAATCTGGGCCCATTTGGCTTTGACGGCTTGACGCTGATTAGTCTTTAAAGACGCGCGGTCTGTGCTCTGTGTGGAAAAGCCTCTCGTCTCTCCTGCAGGGCTACGGCGGCTACCTGGCGCTGACCATGCTCAAGTCCACAGAGACGCTGATCAGGTGCGCGGCGGCTCAGGCTCCCATCGTCGACTGGACCATGTACGGTGAGCCAGGCGTCATTTATTACGTCTGCAGCTTCTTCACGACATCTTTATCCTACATGATCTTTTCATATGTATTCTCAGGGTAACGTGACTTTAATTATCCTTCACTTCTGCTTTCGGGAATTCGGGCCTTATTGAATTTAAGGATGAAAAGCTCTCCTCACTTCTGGGAGCGAACACTCAGTATTAGGACTCGTGTTCGGCTCAGGAGTTTAATAGACTCTGCTTCAAGCAAAGAGAGAGCAGAATAATGTGCTTAAAACTGATTTTTTTAACCACTGCATGAACTGAAAACCTCTATTTTCCATCATTCACTGTTGCGTATTCCACTTTTATGATGTCTTTGCTTTTTGATTTCAGCCTCTGCCTTTTCAGAGAGATACCTCGGCTCACCTTCGACTGAGAAGAACAGATACCAGGTGAGCTCCTTCTAACAGTTATTCACCTTATTAATGTGCCTATTGTGGCTCGCACTTTGCAACTGAAACCCGCACAAAGAAGTCTTGACAGCTGTATTACTGGGTTCTCCTTGCCAGCTGAGAACGTAAATGTTTAGCAAATCTGCACTTCAATTTGTTTTACAGCTCCCTCTCTTTGCAGTTAGCAGGACATAGACGGCGTAGGCTCCGTACGTAGGTTATGAGCCATTTATACTTGTGCTCTCGTCAGTCTGGCTCGCTCTGTAACGAGTCCTCCCAAACACTAGTGGCCGCTGCGTCTTTTTTGCCTGCTTCGCTTTCAACCAGATTTTGCAGAAGACGAGTCGTACTCGCGTTCGTATCTCCGAACCTCCTCGGTTAACCTTTCCTCGACGTGGTCCATCTTTATTGAACCAAAGCAATCAGTTCGGAAACTTCTGGAGATGGAGAAGCAGCTGGAAATACTGAAGAGGAAACACGCTGCTACCAAGCGGACCAATCACAACGCGTAGTTAGATTTCTGGTGAGGTGCACGTCAGGCTATGGTGTTAGCGTCCACGTAGGGGGCCTGTTCCAAAAATGAGTCAATTCTCATAGACCTCCTTGTTAATATTAATATTCCGTGTTAATGTTCCACCATTTGAATTAGCTGGGACTTGGGCGGGGTCAGACATTGGTCGATGTCAGGAACTTAAATTGGTAAATTACCCTCTTCTCCGTCTCTCTTCTGCCTCCATCGTCCAGAAATTCAGCCTCTCACATTTGCACTGATGAATGAATACGGTAGAGTATCCCCAGACGGAAGTCCCTGATGTAGTTAGAGCCAAGTGGCTGCTAATTTCCTTCTATGCTTTTAGTCGAACCGGAAACAACTGTTTAAAATGATTCACATGAAAACCACCACATTAGACTCATGAATCAGAAAGTCTTTCTAAAGTTTCTAAAAGTAAAGAGTGGCCTCCGACACAGAACAATCTAAAATGGCGAGATGCTAGAGGTGTAAGTTGGAAAAAAATATATATGTACATATAAATATATAATTACGCAGTCGTCCTCCAAGTGAAGGTTGCAGTCGGTGTGTTTTTCCTCTAAGTGGGTTGCATATAACTGGGCCAGAGTGCTCTATTTCTGTGGCTCTCACAGCAGGAGGGGAGGGGAGGGGGCGAGGTCTCCTTTTAATGACATCCAGAGAAGGGAAACGTGGCCCCGAGTGATCAGACAATAATCAGCCGAATGTCATCACTCATCGCGTCCTTCGAGACTCGGCTGCAGAGAAAGAAACTGGTTTTAAAATGTCTGCTTGTTGAATCCCACCCAGCTGTGGGGAAATGAAAATGAAAACACTAATGGGAGTGAGATATGTCCTGAAATATAACAGCTAGAGTAAATATAACATGAATGACTTTCTATCGGTGTCCAGGAAATGGTTTTATAGTCTTGTATCGTACTTTTAGCTCACTCATCTTGTTTGAATGGAGAATATGAAGCTTGTGGTAAAAGAGGAGACGAGGAAAGGAACTTCCAATGAGATTTAAAACGCTAAAGATGAACATGAAACCATGAATGAAAAAGGTCAGGGGTTGTGTGCATTAATTTACTGGAACACTCCACAGCTATGTCCATCAGCTTTCCTGCTAATGGATTTCCAGGCTAAGTTGCTAATTAGCGTCTCAGCTGCAGCGCAACACACGTGGTGCATTTTGACAAAACTTGACGAAACATCCTGTCGCAGAGCTTAAAATCCTGCAAAGCGAGTGTCTCCTAGGGGGGGACGAAGGTGTGGTGCGACTGCATTTGAGGTGGTTATGATTTGTGATTGAGTCCTGATCTAATTTAACCCAAAGAGTAAAGAAATCACTTTGGATTCACGTAAAATTTCCAGTTTTTCGCACATTTCCTCAGTTGAGAAAGTCAGTTGTTCTATAACATAAATTTCCTGAACTAAATCTGACTCTTGGTTATTGCTTTTGAGTTATTTGTAATAAATATCTTATGCTAAGCTAAGCTAACTAGCCACAGCCTTGCAGATACATAAACTGATTTCCTCAGATTTATTTGGCGACCCTTTGAGAGGGGTCCCGACCCTTACGTTTGGAGCCACTCTGCTCAGCAGCAGCTTAAATAATTTGACTTGTTCTGCGTCCCCAGGCGTCCAAAGTGCTGCCCGCTCTGAAAGGTCTGCAGGGAGGAACTCTGTTTCTGGCCCACGGCACCGCTGACGGTACGAACATTTATTTCCTCCATCCTCCTCCTTTAGTGACAACAGAAACAGAAGATGTAATTTTCACAGCAGCTCATAATGTGTGTTATTAAACGTAGGCGTGAGTCCTTTCAGCCGGCGGCGGCTCCGTTCTCTTGCTGTGAGACTCTCGGCGGTGCCCGAGCTTTGAAACCTCGACCGCAGTGAGAGCTTTTATCTAACCGTGGAGTTAACCTCGCCGACTCTCATTTCCATGTCTTGTGTTTCTCCGCAGCAAACGTTCACTTCCAGCACTCAGCGGAGCTCATCAAACACTTGATAAAGATCGGGGCCAACTACACTATGCAGGTAAGAACTAAGGCTTTAAAAAAAATAAATAAAAAGGTCTGATTCAGCTTCATTGATAAAACACAGGGACTTTCTGTAGCTTGTAATGAGCCTCCATTATATATTCCCAGCCTTTATGCTAAGCTAACAAAAGATCAGCCATGAGCCTGCTCCTAAAAATGTTAATGAGCAACCTTCTACTGTCGTTTCTCCACAATAATTAGCTTTAGCAGTTAGCTTAGCATAGCTCAGCCTGGCTACAACTTCAATTTAAGTATAACTTTTACAAATGAGATATTAGTACTAACAATTAGCCGTTTTTTTTTTTATATACTTAGACGAGGTTTAGCTTTAGCAATTAGCTTAGCATAGCTTAGCCTGGCTACAGCTTATTTTCTTATTTTTACGCTTCAATTTAAGTATGACTTTAACAAATGAGATATTGATACTAACAATTAGCCGGTTTGTTTTATACTAAGGCGAGGTTTAGCTTTAGCAATTAGCTTAGCATAGCTTAGCCTGCCATATCGTTTTGTACAATTTAAACAGATACGGTATAAATACATATACTTTCTGTATTTTAGACGGAGTTAAAGCTTCGTTTGGTTTAAACAGAAACAGCTCTTTTTCTTTATTCCCAGCCGGTATGCTAAAATAACGCGGCTAAGCTAACCAGAGATTATACAGGATAACTCTCTAGCAGTAAATTACAGATTCCCTCAAATACAAATGACAATCTTTGGGAAATGTGGCCTTGAAATTCTCTCTCTTTCTGTTTTCTGGGGCAGATCTACCCAGACGAAGGCCACTTCCTGTCAACACGCAGCCGGATTCAGCTGACTCACTCCCTAATAGGATACTTCGGAGCGTGTCTGGTCGACACGTCGTTGCTACTCGACCAGCAACGGGACGACGAGTGAGAGGAGGGATGTTATCACCGTGTGTGTGCGCGCGCGTGTGTGTGTGTGTGTGTGCCCCCTGGTAGACAGAGTGTGTGTTTGTGTTTTATACCTGTTGCACAACGTTTGATGGACGAAACAAGCTTCTTCTTCACATATCAGACTAGTTTGTATCGTAGAGTTAAGCGCCTACAGTTCAGTAATGTCCAGTATCATGAGGCCGAGTTCACCTGTTATCACCGGGAGTGTTATTGCCTGTTTCTCGTTGAAACTAAATATGGTTTATCTTAATTTCATGTACATATTTTTTATATATATTTGGATTTCATGTCTGCAGTCTTTGCTTTAATTCACTGGGGCACTCCACAGCTATGTCCATCAGCTTTCCTGCTGAAGGATTTCAAGGCTAGGTTGCTAATTAGCTTCTCAGCCACAGCACAACACATAAAACTACGTTTCCCAAGATGCATTTCAGCAAGAAACATCCAGTCACACGACTTAAAATTCTGCAAAGTGAGTGTCTAATAGCAGGGTAGAAATGGAGATCAACAGCTGTGGAGACATCTAAGCCTGTCCCCCGGTGTATTGTGGGTATTGTAGTATCTTACGAATAGTACTGCTTCTACTTCCAGGTCCCTTTTCTTCTTTTTAATGATTTTTAAAAAAGAAATGGATGATTAGTTGTTTAAAATTTAAGTAAATCCTAAAGCCGGAGACGGAAGCATTGAAACATAAACTTGTTTGTCGAGCCTGATCAGTCTCGTTGTGTGTTCATATCGACTTTTATACTTTATATTTCCCATTGTTTCATCCAGCTCTTAGGCAGCAGTAGATGTACAGTACTTGACGTCGTAGGATCCGTCTGCTTGTCTGTACCAGTGTTTATTATAAAAGCACAGATTTTTTTGTTTATCCATACGAGACTGAGACGTCAGAAGCGCTGATTTGTCCTGGTGCACCTGTGCAGACAGGTTTGCTCAATTTCCCGCCGCTTAAAGTCACATTCCTCAGCAACGCTCCCAGGTCGTAGCTTTTTTTTTTTTTTATTTGTAGACCAGTGCAGTAAAAGGCGTCAGTCAGAAGCGTCGTGACGGCTGCCGAGAGGCGCTCCTCGCCGTGATTACGGGGTGTTACCGGAGGCTGCGCGCATCAATCACGGCTGATGATGAGCGTCGAGGAGGAGGAGGAGGAGGAGGAGTTTCACCAGAGAATTAAAGCCACGGCGAGTAAACAGTGATGCTGCAGTGGCGGTGGCAGGAGCGGCAGTCGCCCAGGTGCGTGGCTGAAGCAGGTGGTTGCCGTGACAACCGCCTCACCAGCCCAGGAATCCGGCCTCTCTCTCTCTCTCTAATTCATACAAAGATGAAACGTGGCGGCTGCTCTGTGCGTAGCCATGTGTGTCTGCTTCTCATACAAACACCAGTGTTTTAGTTGGGCTTAATGAAACGGTGTGTGGCTGTGGGGTTTCTAATGTGACTTCATTTTTTTTGAGAGGGGTGGGTGGGAGACAAAAAAGAAAAGAAGCTTCTTGTATTTCTTTTTTTTTATTAATTTGGCTATTTTAATATTAAAGAGCAATGAACAAGGTATGTATGGTCTCACGTTGGTGATTTCTTGCTCCTTCACTGGAACATTTTTGTCTTTTAATGTCACTTCCATCGTTTTCATGTGTCATTTCAGAGCCTGTCAGTCCATCCCTGTCCTGGAGGTGTCCTCAGTGTCTCCCCCCCCCTCTAAGTCATCACCTGTTCCCAATCAGCTTCATTCCCCTCCCTTCCTCCCTTCCTCCCTTCCTCTCACCAAGTAGGTCCATGTAAATGTTTGTTTTTCCTGTTACAGTCCAACAAAAATGAAGCTTTAGGAGAGCCTTTAACATTAAATCTACACTGTGTTCGTTCGTTTTAAATGACAACAGAGTTGAAAACAAACCATCTGGTTTAACCTGCAGCAGTAAAGTCAGCTGGACCTTTAGCTAACGGCCGCTCTTCCTGTTTCCCTTTTTACTCCAGACGCCTGCTGGTATGTAGAGCTCCTTCCTTTCATCTGATCCTTGACTGTAGTAGTCGTGGTGCGTTCAAGTGCAGCATTTTAGTCCAGACAACCTTCGCTGACGTCAGCTGTTATCCGTAAGAATCAGCTACGTATCCTCCATAGATGCTTCTTCCTGGCAGGAGCTGGGACCTTGACACCACATCCTGCCTTCCCTTCGTCATTTCTGCACAGACAGAGGTTGCAAAAGACGTCACCGGTCCAAGGCCGTAATTTGACCTCAGTCCTGTGGAGCTGTCCCGTCAGTGCATCTTTGATAAAGAGTCTGTGGTTCAGGCTAGAAAAGGGGCACGGCACTGAAAACAAAAGGACATTTCTCCTGAAACTGAAACTTCTTGGATGTATTCAACTAAAGCCCCAGTTGTTTGCTAAAGTGTCTGTATATTTAAATTCACTTGAGCCGTTTTAATCCTCGCAGCTGCTCAGACTCCTCAAAGGGGTCGACTTGTAGTACGTTACTTTATATGATCAGCTTCTTGACTCATTCATCCGTCTGTTGCGCGGCCAGGCTGCGGTGTGTCCCGACCCCGCTGCGGTGGTACATTCATATCAGCACCTTTTCATTTCCTTTTGTCATATTGAGTAGGTGTGTTTGTGCGGCAGCTTTCAACACTGACAGATTTGATTTAAGCCTCGCCGTCATGTTGAGAGAACAGAAACAGTAAAAAAGTGTACAGCGCCGCGGCTCAGGCTTATGAAATATAAGAGAAAAGAACATTTATCTTTCCTCTCCGTCCTTCGTGACCTTTATAAATCCCCTCCTGTCCACGCTGCCTAGACTCCGCTCAGAGTGAACCGTAATTACATCAAAGCAATTACAGAGGCGATATGAAGGCCTCGTCCGCCGAGGAAGGAGGAAAAGCTGCAGCAGGAACTTCAGAAAACTCTGAGTTAAGACCTGAACGGGGAAATAAGTTCGTCTCTGGTGGCTCTGCAGAAAGATTATAAAGGAGGAAATTGTATTTTTACTGTTCGTCTTTGGCAAGTTTAGAACAAAAGCAGCCAGGGGATAAATATACACGATGTAGACGTCGTGATAATGCTGTAAAATGTTAAATATTTTATTGCTGTTGATGAATCAGAGTCGGATAATGACTAATAATTAGAATAATAATGAAATAAACTGCACATGTTGTTCCTTAAACATTTAGCCTTTAAAAATAAGAAATGAAGACTTTGGTGTTTGGTAATTACACTTTATATTTTAAGCTTTATGTTAAGTGTCTATATTAATAATAACGTCTCCTCTCTGAGTGGCACCAAGCTGCCATCTTGTGGTGAACTCACCACAGCTCATCTTCTGGTTCCTGGTTGTTGACGACCTTATAGATGTTTTCTTGTGGACATACTTTAATTTAAAGGCGTTGGATTGTCATTCTCAACCACTTTAGAATTAAATGCATGTTTATTTATCAGCCACACGGCCTCAGATGACTAAAGATAATCATCTGCTGACCTGCACAGATCCTCAACTGGCGCCAAGACAGTCTATCAGCTAAATCAGAGCCATAAATGTACATCATTCACCAGAAATAAATGACAGCGCTTCAGAAAAGTTTGCATCAAGAGACGGACATGCGGTAGGTGTAAACAGTTTTATTAGAAAAGAAGACGGAGAGACGCGTTCTCTCCCGTTTGAGAGTCCTTTTTCAATAAAACCAAACACCGTGGGGTTGAGCTTGGCCGAACTGCTGCCCTGCCGTGTTTATTATAGACGACTACACACCACTGCACGTGGCTCTTGGATTACAGTCATTTCATCATGAGATAAAAAATGAAGAAAACGCTTCTTTAATACAACTCTGTTACCCGTCTTCTATTTCTAATACTCCTCCCCCTCTTCATCTTCCTCGAACGAGTCGATGCCGACCTCTTCGTAATCCTTCTCCAGGGCAGCCATGTCCTCTCTGGCCTCTGAGAACTCTCCCTCCTCCATCCCCTCTCCGACGTACCAGTGCACGAAGGCCCTCTTGGCGTACATCAGGTCAAACTTGTGGTCCAGTCGAGCCCAGGCCTCGGCGATGGCGGTGGTGTTGCTCAGCATGCACACGGCCCGCTGCACCTTAGCCAGGTCTCCTCCAGGAACCACAGTCGGGGGCTGGTAGTTGATGCCCACCTTGAAACCTGTAGGACACCAGTCCACAAACTGGATGGTGCGCTTGGTTTTGATGTTGCTGATTGCCACGTTGACGTCTTTGGGCACAACGTCGCCGCGGTACAGCAGGCAGCAGGCCATGTACTTGCCGTGGCGAGGGTCGCATTTCACCATCTGGTTGGCTGGCTCGAAGCAGGAGTTGGTTATTTCGGCCACAGTGAGCTGCTCGTGGTAGGCCTTCTCCGCGGAGATGACTGGGGCGTAGGTGGCCAGAGGGAAGTGGATGCGAGGGTAGGGCACCAGGTTGGTCTGGAACTCCGTCAGGTCCACGTTCAGGGCTCCGTCGAAGCGCAGGGAGGCGGTGATGGAGGAGACGATCTGGCTGATGAGGCGATTGAGGTTGGTGTAAGACGGGCGCTCGATGTCCAGGTTCCTGCGGCAGATGTCGTAGATGGCCTCGTTGTCCACCATGAAGGCGCAGTCGGAGTGCTCCAGGGTGGTGTGCGTGGTCAGGATGGAGTTGTAGGGCTCCACCACAGCGGTGGACACCTGAGGAGCTGGGTAGATGGCAAACTCCAGCTTGGACTTTTTACCAAAGTCTACCGAGAGCCGCTCCATGAGCAGAGATGTGAAACCGGAGCCCGTTCCTCCTCCGAAGGAATGAAACACCAGGAAACCTTGGAGTCCTGTGCACTGGTCAGACTGAAAGAGAAAGGTACGGTTAACACTTGATAACGTCAAAAAGAGTTGCTGCTGCTTGAATCTTTGTCTTATTCTGCAGGCCTTCTCGCGGCCCTCATTACCAGTTTGCGGATCCTGTCGAGGACGGCGTCGATGTGCTCCTTTCCAACGGTGTAATGGCCACGGGCGTAGTTGTTGGCGGCATCCTCCTTCCCTGAGATCAGCTGCTCTGGGTGGAAGAGCTGGCGGTAGGTTCCTGTACGAACTTCATCTGTAGGATAGAGATGAGACATAGCAACAGGTTAATACAGATTTATACTGAGAATCAGCTAGAAGTTAATTAGAGCTAGTGTCTAATAGTTGGTGATGAAGTTTTGGAGTTTGACAGAAAAAAGGTCATCGCAACTAATGCAACTAATAACATTAACTGCAAGTTGGCAAACTCTAAAATATAAATCGGTTTCATGCATCCATCAGTGTTTATGAGTTAAATCTTTGTTGTCACAAGCAGATTTACAACCTGCTATGAAATGTGAGCCCTTTAAATTTGGCTGAGTCTTGAAGTGCTTCCAATGAACTTTGGACTAGAATATGAATTCATATAAAGTACTAAAGTACTTGATTGCATAAGTTATGATCCACTAGGGTTATCTTTATAGGTTCTTTCTCAGTAAACCTTTTAAAATGCTCCTTAAACTTGGAATAAGTGGTTTTATTTGGCCACTATGGACGGCAGAGACCGGTTTGACAAATGATTTGTGAATTTGCTTCATTTGCAACTCCTGAGGGAAATATCTGGCTCTTTAGCAGCTAAATCCTGCTCTATTTTCACTAGTTACTAAAGGGTTTTATTCATGCTTGCTTTTTAATCAGCCTAATCTGAAAAAGTTTGAAGGAAACGTGATTTGCCAAAACTGCAGCCGTTATTTTCATCTAAATTAGTCATTTACTTCACCAGAAAAGCTGGTTTAATGTGTCCACACACCACTCCTTGCTGTTGACAAAGGCCCTTGCCTCCTAACCGTTAGCTCCCAGGTATGACGTGTCGTCAACAAGTCTGTGAAACAGCAGGTTGTCTTCCTTCCTGTTTCGACCCAAAGCTCAAAGTAAACCCTCACCAATAACAGTGGGCTCCAGGTCGACGAAGATGGCTCTGGGGACGTACTTCCCGGTGCCGGTCTCGCTGAAGAAGGTGGTGAAGGAGTCGTCGTAGCCTCCGGAGGGCTTATTGGTGGGCATGTGGCCGTCAGGCTGGATGCCGTGCTCCAAGCAGTACAGCTCCCAGCAGGTGTTGCCCATCTGGACACCAGCCTGGCCAACGTGGATAGAGATACACTCGCGCTGTAGAAGGGAGAAGAAAAATATATTTCATGTCTCATATTTATTTTTATCACTCTCCTGCTACAGAATTAGCAATGGATTCGTTGTGCAAACCAAAAGGGAGTCTGAAGACACATCTAGGCCAGCCCATTTTTCTTATTGCCCACATGTTTGCTTTTAAACCTGCCTTGACATGCTGAGAAGGACCTGGGTGGCGTCAACATGACAACGCACTGCAGCCTCACTTCTGTGGAGCAAGAACTTCCAGTCTGTGTCGACAAACTAGGCAAAAGACTGTTTCGGATGTCCCCGAAAGTGGGACACGTCAAATGAGCAATCTGTGATCTGCATAAACAGGCAGTGGTGATTAACACAGTCCTGTCAGGGTGTCTGTCTGCAGGGGCCAAAGTGCTTCCACACCCTGCTGAGGTATTTCTACCCTTGTAAACGATGTGGGTGGGGGTGGAGGGTGCAGGCGTGGAGAGGACAGGAACAAGTTTGGTCTGATCATGTAAAAGCAGAGTTGTGCCTGGGGGAGTTTAGCATTTAGCATGCAACGTGGTCTTTCCAGATTTGTTAACTGGCCTTTCTAGGGCAAGTAAAAAGAGGCAGAAAAGCATCCGTGACAAGGAGCTTATGATAAACCCTAACTGTGGCATTAAGGCATTGATTTCTGTTGATCTATGACTTTGTTTTTTTTCCCCACAGTGTCCACATTAGCACGGTCTGTCAACAAAAGGCCAGCTGTCAGCGGAAATATGAGAGCGCACACGTCATACGTCGCTGTCAAAATACCACTCGTACCTGCCAAGACCATAGTTAAGGTAAACCAAACGCTGTGTAATAAATACACACATGTTTGCAAGGTAACGTGGACGGAAAACACAGCCATCTGTCGCTGAGCTAATTTTAAAGGGTCGTCAGTAAGTCATGTATTTATGTTTTTGGTGATTTCTTTTAAAGTCGGCCTCTCTTTGAACTCTTAACCTACAAAAACTGACGGGACGATTTGTCTTTGTTAAAGAAACACCAACAATGCAGCCGAACACGTCCCTTTTAAAGAAGTAGGCTGACAGAAGCATGTTTGACTTTTGAGGAGATAAAATAGAGATAAAAGATAAAATAGTTTCACTGGGAACATTTTGTTTTTTTTTCTCAGCAACCTAATTCAAGACAAGACATCATTATGTTAAACTGACTAAGGGTGATGTTTATTTTAAGAGATAAAATTAAAGTATAAAAACACTGAAATATTTAGCTAAAAGTCAACAGTTAAATATAAAATGGATAAGAAATGAAAGGTAAACTGCTGAAGTTGATGGAAGTAAACAGTCAATATTTCTAAGCAAATGCCAATAGATAAATGGCTGAAATACTTTGTTAATCGTAAAAGATTAGTACTCAAACTAGGTCAGCAGTTAAAAACCGTTAAAAGTAAACTGCTGAAATCAATGGAAGTAAACAGTCAACATGGCTAAGCTAACACCAATAGATATGCGGCTGGAATACTTTAATTATTGGTCATAATAGGTCAGCAGTTAAAAACTGTTTAAAGTAAACTGCTGAAATCAATGGAAGTAAACAGTCAACATGGCTAAGCTAACACTAATAGATATGCGGCTGAAATACTTTGTGAATTATTGGTCATAGTAGGTCAGCAGTTAAAAACTGTTTAAACTGCTGAAATTGATGGAAGTTAACGGTCAGTATGGCTAAGCTACTGCTAATCGATATGCAACTGAAATACTTTGTTAATCATAAAAGATGAAAGACTAGGTCAGCAGTTAAAAACTGTTAAAAGTAAGCTGCTGAAATCGATGGAAGTGAACGGTCAACACGGCTAAGCTAACACTAATAGGTATGCGGCTGAAATACTTTGTTAATCATAAAAGATTAGTGGTCAGACTAGGTCAACGGTTAAAAAACATTAAAAGTAAACTGCTGAAATTGATGGAAATAAACGGTCGATATTGCTAACCTAATGCTAATGGATAAACATCTGTAATACTTAGTTCATCATAAAAGATGAAAAACTAGGTCAGTAGTTAAAAACTGTTAAAAGTAAACTGCTGAAATCGATGGAAGTAAACGGTCAACACAGCTAAGCTAATGCTAATAAACAGTTGAAATACTTAGGGAAAGGATTGAAGTTTTTTGCTCATAGTAGATAATGATTGGCTGAAATAACAAAAGGTTCATGTTTGAGATAATAAATAGTGATAGTTCAGTTTCACGGTGATGTTGAGCCACTTTAAAACTCAATGTACAGCGTCAACGGCGCACAAACATCATCTGAATGTAGTTTTCTCAGCCTGGCTTCGAGCATATTTTGAATTTCGATCCCTTCACCCACCCCCCGTCACGACGAGCAGCAGAGGAGGAGTCACAGCGGCAGGGGTGTTTCCAAGTATGGATATGGCGGCCAGCTATTTTCAGTGAAGTGTCATTCACCCGACCCGCAGAGACCAATGACCAGATAGGACGCCCAGACAGCAGATTATATCACGCAGCATGCTGCAGAGTGCTCCTAAAACCTTCAGTAAGTAGGACACATGCTGCAAAACTAGTATGAGGCATGAACTGTTTCCTGAGCCAGAAAGTTTCATCTGTTGGCTGGATATGAGGAACATGGGGGCGTCTGTCGAAACATGCCGCACACTGACTCAGTCCAGAACACACACTTCCAGGCAAAAAGGAGGGAACTGAGCGGCCCTCTGCTTCCTGTGTCTGAAACGACGTCACGTGTGACGCTGGCGTTTCACCGTTTGAGCGCAAACACTGGGGAGCTTTGTGCTAAGAGTGGATTCTGGAAATAACATGGAGAAATGTTGCCACACAGGGGGACACGCCCGAACTGTAAATCCAGAATCTAAACGAGACAACAAGATGCTATTTATCTGCGTCTTAACCCGAACAAAAAATAGCTTTTCAAGGTGGAACTGCAACTCTAAACTCTCACACCTCCTCCACTTCGACAGGAAGTGTCACAAAAACCATTTGTGAAACCCCTTTCATGCCGTTAACACCTCAAAAAACACTTCTTTAAGTAGTCACTCCAGTCCGTCTGGGGTTTCCAGATGGCCTGCAACTGTTACAACACCCTTGTTTGCGCACATGTTAAGGCGGAACAAAGTCAAAAAGAGGAAAGGTCAGTGTCCTTAACTCCTGCTGGACCTGTCACGTTACACACAGGCTACATAAGTTTATTTCCCGGTCTATTTCTGTGAGGTAAACATATTTAGAAAGAGACGACCTTAAAATCTGTGAAATCAGCGTCTTATCAGCTCAAACAGGCATGTAAAGCAGTCTGCTGGAGGCCACATCAGCATTCCCGGGCAGCCGGGGCAAACAAGCAAGCAAGCCCTCCTGCTCCTGTGAGTCCCCATATGGAAGCGGTTAACCTCTCCCGGAGCTGGAGCGAGCGTGTTTCCACTGATTGGCTAAACATATAAACGCTTTCCATGCCCGGGATTTATGTGGCGCAGCAGCAGTGTGGGGGCCTCTAGAGCAGGGGCAATACCCAAAAGCTCTGGCTTGTTGGAGAACTTGTGAAGAATGTATGAAGACACAAACAGGAAATGCACATTTCTTTGGATGTTACCACAGCTGAGGAGTAACAGTAATCACCGATAACAGTAGCTATGAATGAATACTCACCATTTTGCTGTTTTGATTGTCTTTTTGAAGAAGAAGTAGTAGTTTAAATGATCAGGTTCTCACAGTGCACCTATAATGAGATCTCTGTGAGTGAAGTCCCATCAGTGTTGGACACGCACTCACTTTTATAGCTACTACAGGGGGAGGAGGACGAAGAGGAGGAGGAGGAGGAGGAGCCACCGACAGCTGCAACTTTGTTCTTTCTACATCCTCATGTTCAGTGAGGACTTCCTGTCTGGCCTTGCCACAGTAAAAGGACTCAAGGGTAAAAGTAGATCCTCTAGTAGAAGGTAGCTTTATTTTTTCACCTTCTGTTCTTTCCGTATAGCTGCTGCCACAAAAAGAGTTAAGATTAAACTACTATTAAGTACACAAAGTAGTTAAACGATACTTATTAATCTGCAAGAGCATTGAATGTTACATCGAAAAGCAAAACAACTACATTAAAGTAAGTCCAAGAAAACAGGAAGTGTCAAAGAAAAGAAGAACTTTGCTGTTAAACAGTAAAAATTTAATTATGCACATATAAAATCCTGATAAATCCACTCCACTGTGGGTCTAATCCGTGCTGCGAGGAAATTTGTGAATGCAAACATCTCGTATCAAAAAAAAAAATCTGAATACCGCAGAGCTGATTTAACAAGAAATGCATGTTGCATTATGGGAAATGTAGGAGAAAATACTCTTCAAAATGAAGCAGCTTAAAATAAATGCAACCAAAACTGTGGTTTGGTTGCATTTAAAAAAAGAAAAGAAAAGAAGAAGAAAGAAAACCATGAGGGGAACTACAAGTTGACAGTTTCAGGTCTTGACCACTAGATGGAGCCATCACCATTTAGATCCTTTAACACCAGAGCCAATAGGGTTGTGTTTCTTTACAGTCTTTCTATTAATAAGAAATTATTTGGTCACATCTGTTAGGGTTTACTTTGTTAACTGGAAGTTTAGACGTAAACTATTCAAAGAGTACACTTGTTGAAGGGCCAGATGTGTTTTATGCCTTCCACATGTTGCATCGAGGCGTCATGTAGTTTGGTATTGAAGAAGAAGAAGAAGAGAACTCACCTGTCCATCAGTCTTTACAGGAATGCAGAGCTGATCCAGGAGCCTTCAGAGGCCTGAGCCCATCGCACCAGGCCCTCAGCTCTGAATGTAAACGTCCTCATAATCCCCAAACAAACCCCCCCAGTCCCCTCCTCAACCACTCATTCCCCCTTCAAACGCCACCGCCGCCACCCCCTCCTCCCCCCTCAAGCATCTCCTTTTTGAAAGGAGAGATATTTTTCGATTGGCGGATAGTGGAGATCTTCTTCATGTGCCGTGTTTCGTCCTCCTCCCCTCGGAGCGCCGCAGATTACTTTTAAACTATTTCTTACCCTCTCGTCTCTGCACAGGTTCTCGTCGCGGCGTCTTGAGCTGTGACGTGACCTGAACACCAAATCTAAGTTTTAATTGCTTTATTTATAAGACTGTTATTAGTAAAATGATTCGGCTTACAAATCTGATGCAGTAAACAACATAAATGTAACCACAAATAAGTCAGTCTCTGACAAAAATACAGCAGCAGCTTTGCTTTGATTGTCACCAAATATCTCCTAAATCAATGGCACTCCCATTAGCCTCAGATTAGCTGGTTAGCAAACATTAGCATGCTAAAATAAGCTGGTGAACATAGTAAATCTGTGATAGCTGAATGCTAGCAGGCTGCCCTCAGCACTTAGCTCTAAATATTGCCTCACAGAACTACTAGCATGGTTTGATAGTTGCAGAGATGTATGCATTGCCAACTGAAACTGTGCAGCTGATGAAGCTGCATAGCTGCTTCTGAGAAATAAATCTCAATCACTGTGCAGTTGACTACGATACAATCAGTTGCAAACCGAGTGGCATTCCCACTAGCCTCAGATTAGCTGATTAGTAAACATTAGCATGCTAAAATAGGGAGATGAACGTAGTAAAATCTGTGATACCTGAATGTTAGCAGGCTGTTGTGAGCTAAATATTAGCTAGCATACCTCTAGTTTAATAACTGCATACATGTTTGCAACCCTGGACCTGAGGGTGGCAGTGTAGCTCATGTAAAAGTAAATTTCAGACAAGCTAAATATGCATTACAAGAAATAAATCTGTATCACTGTGCCGATGTTGCATTCCCATTAGCCTCAGATTAGCTGGTTAGCAAACATTAGCATGCTAAAATAGGCCGGTGAACATAGTAAATCTGCAGCGCCTGCTACAAAGCTGCAGGATTAGCATGTTAGCATTCAGCTCTCAATTTACCTCAAACAAAAGTTGTTTGAGGTAAATTTTGCTCAAACTAAACGTGTATTCCCAGTAGAAGCTGAGCAGCTAAAGGAGGTTGTTTTGTGGTAAATCTTCCAACGCACTTTTCCCAAATCCCTGTTAATAAATTAGCTCTGGATTGGGGTTAAAAAAAAAAAAGCTGAAGTGGGATATTTCAGGTGTTGGATCACCACTTGGGATCCTCTGTGTGTATTCTGCCCTTTGCCTGTGGAAAATAATCCAATCCTCTGATTCAAGTGTATAAACTGTCCCGCAAGCAAAGAATGCTAATTCCTGTTGTAACCGAGACGTGTTCCCTGAGGGATCTGCCCTCGGAAATTAAGGAACTCTAATCCCTTCCAATTATTATTGTCTATAGTTGTTTCGCTGATGGGGAGATTTAGCCAAAGAGTTGCTAAGTGGACTCTTCATCCAGACAAATCTGTTTATTACAGAATCCACTGATTGCTTTCCCAAACAAAGAGTCGGTTTCGAGTGTTTCGCGCTCTGACGGGGATATGCGGCTTTGTTCTTGAGGCTTTAAAAATCAAGTGTTATACGTTTTCGAAGATAAAAAAAATATAAGCATCAAATCCTAATCCGCCTTAGTCGCAAAACAGCAGCAGTATTGAGTGCGTCATCTAGTTTTAACGACTATTTTTCACATTTGAGGAATAGTTAATCGATCGTCTGGTTGACCTGTTGAGTCGAGCTCAAAAGACTGAAAACAATTCACTTCAGCTTCTGTCGATGCACGCCCCGAGAGGAGTCGGGATGATTTATAATTACGACCGCTATCGAAAGCATCTGATCCGTAATCTGTAATAATCTGCAATGGATTACATGTTGAAAGTAACCGGGGGGTCCCCCGCCTGCAAATCCGTCTTGAAGCTGGCGGTCTCTGGGCTGGCAGCGATAAGGCTTAAGCTGTATTGAAGCTGGATGGATGCAGAGATCAAAGTCTGCGGTCAGAGCCTCAGACCGCAAAAAAAAAAAATAAACTCCACAAATCATGCTCTCCAGATGAAATAGTTGACACTTCGCTGTGTGTGTGTGTGTGTGGCCACAACCTGCCCCGAGGCTTCAGGACGCCCCAGAAACAACCCTTTACTGCTGGATGTTGGGTCAGTCAGGTCTGTCCTCACTCACCTGCGTTTTAAAAAGCGTCTTCACTAACGTTATTATAAGAACCTGACGTGGTCGACGGGTTAAGAGTCAGTTTGAAGGATGGGTTTGATGTCGGGGATCTGTGGAGGCCTCGCCAAATATCTGTTACGATCAAGTCACTGGACTCAAAAGTGCTTCCAACACTGAAAACTGTCCCTGAACACATCGTTTAAGACTTTAAACGCGTAGCTGCTTTGTTTTTAAATCACTGTATGTGTGGATTAATAGAATCCTATAGGCTAATATTCCTATAATGCTCCTGTGGAGTCTCTCAGCATCCATATTTATTAATCTGGAACTATCTGATATTCTATTATGCTCCCTACAGCCGTCAATCACTATCATCATCAGAATAAATTGGACGTTTCTCAGATACCGCCATCGATTCATTTCTATCTCCGGCCCCCACGCCGGGGCGCTCAGCGGCCTCTGGTATTGATCTTTGCGCCTATTAAAACCTCCTCGGGAGCGTCGTCCTATTTATTCCATACAGGAGCCTTTTCGCGGCGAGAAATCGATTATTATCCGCCCCGGTCGAAGAGAAAACGAGTCGCGGATGAGGCCGGGGTGATTTCTGATCATTTAAATATCTCCAACTCAGGCTGTAGTGTTAAGGGTTCGTTAAGGACTTTTAACCTTTTAAATATAATGTTTTTTCTGGGTGGGTTTGAATTTTAAGCGTGTTTTCAAGCTTTTGGGGAAACAGGAGGTCAAAGGTTTCGCGTGCGACACGAGTGCGTTCATGCGTTTTGTCTGTGTGGCTGCTCTCGTTGCAGGTGATGAATTCAGGGCCTTTATCTCTGCTAACGGCGGCAGAAGACGACTCCTTTAATGCCAGGTCTCACCGAAGGGCTGCAGAAATGTCAGGTAGCCAACGGCCATTAAACACACACACACACACTTTTTTTTTTTTTTTGCTTCTATCTTCGTGACTCGGAAGAATCTGCGTGAAATTTGTCACCTTTGACCTTTACGTACATATGCACCTCTTCTTTCCTTAAAAAAAATACTTATTACTAATTAAAATGACATTTAGAAAGCTGCAAAACCTGCAAAAATTTGTTTGTAATTGTTTCATAGTCTCTTGTATTATTTTCTATGAACATGCACGAATAAAACACCTACATTAGTCATATATAGATGCATTAAATTAAAGTTTATGCAGCCTTCTTTTGGAAAGTAAAGCCAAAAATGAAATAAAACAAAAAGGTCCAGCAGCAGCGTCTTCATTTAAATAATCATTTATTTGTTAAAACATGGACAGTGACAGCTGAGAACACAACAGACCATGGGAGAGTCTACTGAATATCATTAATCACTAATATATGTCAGAAGGAACCTAAACGACGCCATGTCTCGTATCAAAACGCTCCTAAACGAGGAGGAGGAGGAGGAGGAGGAGGAGGAGGAGGAGGAGGAGGAGGTGTCTTCATTTACACTCCTTCATTTTCAGGCAGCTCAAGGAGTTAAGTCGATCCTCTTCCGTTCTGAAAGCATGCTTCAGTCTCTTATATTCAGGATGCACAGGTAAATGTAAACCACCTCTTCTTTCGCTTGTTAGCATTGTTCAAAGTCTTTTTTTTTTTTATGCAATGAAAAGAGGCCAAATTGTCAGGAAGCGATGCTCGTCCTCTCGTGTCTCTAAAACGGCAACGTGTCCAGGAATAACTTATCTATTATTGCAGGCGGCGGCACCAGGTCCTCCAGCTTCAAATAGAAAATCCTCTGCAGGCCTTGGATGCACAGAGTGCGCAGCTCGGGCAGCTTCTCCAGGAGTCTGGACAGGTGGTTGGACCAGCAGGTGGAGACGACGGCGGCGGCGGCGGAGGGGTCTGCGCCCGTGCCGCCTTCCTTCATGCACCTGACCACGCTGTTCTGCAGCTCCTCCACTCTCTTGGGCTCCTTCAGCCCGTGGCGCTCTGCAGGTCCACCGAGGAAAAACACACAGGGCACAACAGACTATTTAAGCTACAGGGGGATTTACAGTAATAAACAAATTATACATTAAATTTACCTTATGTATATGTATATAAGTGCACATTTTACTTAATTAAACCTTCTTTAATCCATTGTGCAAGATTTTCCCCTTCCGTAAAGCCATATTTTTAGCTAATTAGCCTAAGTTAAGGTTTAAAACAACCAGAATTTAGCTTATTTTATTACATTTTTTGTATAATTATTTGTTAAAGATCTAGTATTTGTAGGTAAACCCTCATGCAACCCTTTTCCTTTAAGCTTAACCAGGTAGCTATTACATTTAGCTAACTAATGCAACAAAAAAATAAATGTCTGTGGCTGTCTCACCAGTGACCAGGGCCAGGGTGCAGATGCAGGAGAAGGTGGAGACGTCCAGGTTCATCCGCTGCAGGTTGGCCGAGAACTCGACGATGCTGTCGATCCACTCCCCGAAGCCCCGCAGGCACTGGAGCCGATGCCACACCGAGCCGTCGCAGAAGATCAGCTTCCCTTCCTCCGGGTTAGACCTGAAACGTTATGAAATACCTTGTGTTTAAAAAAAAAAAGTGTAAAGCTGATGAACAGGTGCAGAGAAATTTGTCCGAGGGCTTGTGGATGCAGTCGATATCAGACACAGGAATGAATCTCAATCCAGGACTTCTCTGAAACCTTTCCAGATGTTTATCTAGATCTATCTTGGTGCAGAAAGCATCAGTGTCATGTCTGAAGAGGAGTTCTTTACCTGTACGATAGTCTTAAAACAAAGAGCTCCAGGAAGGCTGAGTAGAAGAGGAGGTCTTGGTCGTGCCTAGGCAGGGAGGTGAAGCCAGGGATCTTCTGCGCCCAACCCCGGATGACCTCCATCGATCTGGTCAGGAGGTCGTAAAACTGGCGGACGTGCTGAGCGTCGTCTCCCGGCGGACTCCCTGGGCTCTCCTTGAACTACAGGTGAAGGAGGAGGGGGGGTCAGTTACAGCTCTGTTCAGGCGTCAATCATTCAGGAACCGTGTTGACCCCTTGCTTACTTTGGAGTAGTCCAGGCGAGAGGGCGGAGGGTTCGACTCCACGTGGGCCCTGATGAGGGCGCTCAGGAGGCCGCCGCTGCTGCTGCCGCTGCTTCCAGGCGAAGACAAGTCCGGGAGAGCCCTGGGTTTGGACGGCAGGCGACCCCTTCGACCTTTCAGACCGTCCGTCCTCACCACTAGAGAGCGTGCAGAGAACACTTAGCCTCCACGTATATATATATAAATAACACAAAAAGGTGGATTAGTTTACCTTCTTTGACCATCCCCACTGTGAGGCACTTCTGGAAGCGACAGTACTGGCACCGGTTCCTCCTGCGTTTGTCCACGGGGCAGCTTTTTGCAGCCAGACACACGTACCTGGCATTTTTTTGCACCGTCCGCTGCACAAGAGAAGAACGAAAATTATGTTATCCAGTTAGTTACACCCAAAACATCCATTATTATCTCAAAAAACAATATGTAGATCTCCTTAAAGAGCTTTATGGAGCAACAATAATAGAGATTACTCCTAGAAAGAACTGTTAAAGGTAAAGAAACTTATTTTTTATTATTAATTTCTGGAGCCATTTCAGTAAAGCTTTAAATTGTCCTTTCAGAAATGAGCAGCAGCACTCCTGCTCCTGTGGGCCATCTGAGACAGTGTAAGGCATTCAGCAGGCGGACAGGGGCAGTCTGGGTAAATACAGGGTCGTGGTCATTCATAATTTGGAGAATAGCCCCCGGGAATCTCCTTCTTAGAGATGGATGGAGAGGGAAGGGTGGAGTTTTTATTCACGGCACGTCGGTGGTCATTTTCATACAGGACGCTGAGATCAAAACGTGCACCTGGAGTGTAATGACCACATTTAGAAGGCCACTCATGAGTCCCTCTGGGATTTTTATATAATTGGAAACTAAAATGAGCAAAACATTTTGTAGTTTTCTGGAAATAAAAGTTCACATAAATGTTCCTCGCTGTTTGAAAGCGACCCAGATGAAAGCGCGTCTTTAAATAAAGTTGCAAACCTTGAAGAACCCCTTGCAGCCCTCGCAGGTGCGCACCCCGTAGTGCTGGCACGCTGCGTTGTCCCCGCACACCGCGCACAGCCCCTCCGAGCTCAGCGGTCCCCGGCTGGAGCCCGAAGAAGACTGGTACTCCATAAAGTGGTGGTGGCCGTGGGCGAGCTGGAGAGGGTGAGGGAACCCCACCGCGGGCGCTTTGCTCAAAACTGTGGGGCTGTCCAGCGGCTGGTGCGCTCCCCCCGCGGCGTCCAGGTTCATGGACACGTGGAGGGATCCGTCAAATTTCATCTGGCACGCGGACAAGCTCTGGCCGCTGTGCTGCGCATGCTTTAAGGAGAACAGAGAGAATCTGGAGAGCCCGCTTTTCCTGTGCGCCGCCGCCGCCGCCAAATAGTCATGTCGAAAACTGTACAGCGAGCCCGAGTCCTCCCATATGTGTCCCGGTGGAGTCTGGAAGTTGGACGTGATTGATGTGTGCAGCGGTGATGGAGAGCGGTAGTAGTAAACGGAGCTGGCAGGAGAGAGCAGCTCCTCTGACTGGTGGTGCTGGTGACTGGGTTGATACCGCGGACACCCGTGCGCGTCCTCCACCTTGACGCACGGCAGCTCCCCCTGAACCGGCACCTGGAAGAGACAGGGGGGCTTGACGTCGTAGCCGGAGCCGTACGTGTCCGCCAAGGGTCCGAAGCTGGGGCCCGAAGCTGCGGCGGAGATTTCGCTGTTGGTGAGGTCCATGCTGAACTTGACGAACTCCGGGGTGAGGAAGTCGCAGGTGCGCTCTCCGCCGGCGGCGCCCTGAGAGGCTGGGCTGGCTCCTTGAGGAGAGGAGCCGCACTGGGTCTGGACGCACGGCATGGCCTCTGAAGAAGTACAAAGTGGGAAAGGAAATACATGAGAAACTGGAGTAATACGCGTGAAAAAATATAGACAATGTGGTTTTAATTTAGTTAAAAACACAAATTGATTGTGCACACTTGTTGCAAATGCGCACTAGGATGCATAGTGGTCAGAAATGTACCTTTAAGTCTTTTCCACAAAGTGTTATCCTCCTCTAGACTTTCCCTGGCGTGGAACAAAAGCAACAGGCGATCATTTACAATCTCCACGGTGACATAAACGCAACTAAACTCGCAGAGAAACACAGAATATCCCGTACCTCAGACGTCCGTCCGGCGCAGGAGCTCGACGCTAAGTAATCCCATTTCCTACTGTTGCTCTTTTTTTTTTTCTTCTCTCTACTGTTGCGTGCGGATGTGCTGCTGGAGCTTCAGCTGCGACCAGAAAGATCCGCTTCTGAGTCTGGAGAGAGCGAAGGAAATAACTGCTCACTTCACCCACTCCCCGGGCTCGCAGACTGGCTGCCAGTGACACCGACAATGTGCTTTTGTTTACGTGGTGCGCACTCTTGTGCCAAACCCTATTACGCACAAGCCACAGAGGGTGGTGCGGTGCCTGCGTGTGTGTGTGTGTCTGTGTCTATATATGTGTGTGTGTGTGAGTGGAGGAGCATTGGCTGGCGTGGGCGCAGAAAGTGGTCCATCTCACTGCCTCAGTCCTTGTTACACTTCACATTTTACGCATTTTGTTTTATTTCCTCAGACTTGAGTCCAAACAAACACTGCATGCTGTTTTTAATTGTTGGGAAACAAGATGGAGTAATTACCTCATCACGTTAAAGTGATTTTCAACAGGTGATCTTTAATCTGTGGTTTATTTTTGCAGTTTTAAAGCATCTATCTCGTTTAAAAACAATGCAATTAAAAATGCAAGTTTATTTCTATGACTGTTTAATTGTTTTTCTGCCTGTTTTCTTTCCTTGGAGATGGAGGAAGCGACAGCTGGCTGCACTTCTCCTCTTTTATTATTATTATCCTGAAGCAGGAGGATGGAGGGGAAGACTGGAGTTGCGCAATCTCCCCCTTCGCTTTACGTCAACGACGTGGGCCCCGCCTCCGCGCCAATCCCATTGGCCGCTTGAACGCTGGCGCCTGATTGGCTGCCGGCGACGTCGCTCCGCGCTCCCAGTTTCCTGGTTGTAACTGTCAAACACAGGTCTGGATATCAACCGATGCCCTCAGTCGCCGCCCTGCATCGCTCCGAGCGACTTTTATTCAGCCACAAACCAAGAAATCCTGTAAGTGGGAATGTCTCTTGTGTCGCCCGATGTTTTCTGGACATTTTAAAACCGACCTAACGATTCATTAACCGGTGTGTTTTGTTTGGCAAAGAGCCAGAAATGCGGAGCAACATCTCGAAACGATTGTTTTCTTTGCTAGAGATTATATCGAACAATAACCTCTTGTGATGCGGCAAGCAAAACTAACTAACGTGTTATTTTAAGCTGCTTAAAACCCGTTAAACGGCTGAATTATTCATGTAAAAGGCCAGCCCTTCCTGTTCAAGTGCATATCTCGTCTTTTTATAACGTAAAGAGCTTATTGGCGACCGTTAAGACGCAGCATGTTGCTGGTTTTCCTTAAAGATGTCACTGAGCTGACATTTTAATCCTGTCAAACATCACACCGACTTCCTCTTTGTGTTGTGGCCAATACAGGAATGCGGTACAACGCGATTAATATGCCACCACCTGCTGTCTAAAGCAGAAACAGCTCCCAGTTAGCATGCTTTTTTTAAAAAGGGACAAAATGTCTATGGACTTCGCAATGGGGGAAAGCGTTTCTTGATTTGGGAAGCCCCCCTCCATCTCTGCTGAGTCACAATGAGTGTTCAGGCTGATGTAACAGTTCCTCACATTGTGGCTGTTAAACTCACTGTTTATGAGAACCCACAGGAACTACACCCTTCAAAGCAAATTCCTGCCTCAGGTGTTCCTCAGGGCTACTTACTGGGTCCTCGTTTTATTTAAAAAACATACTTAACAAGACAAGACTTAACATCTCAAATTGTTTTCTTAATTAATGATTCTTAAGTCACAGAAATGTTGACGTCTTTAAATTGTTTGCCTTGAAGGGCAAGGAGGAATAATTTACTATAACACAGCAAATCCACACAAAAGAGCGGCCGAGAGTTGGATATTTTATAACTGACGAAAAACCAGTACCCAAATTGAGGCTTAAAATTAATTTTTTCTTACCAAGTTGTCTGAAATTCACAGAATTTGAATTTAAATTGTGAACGGACTAATTAGAGTAAACTAGATTAGAAATAACTTGTGCTAGGGGCAAATGGTAGAAACTTAAAACACACTGAAGCTCAATATTTTGCCTTCAAACAGCCTCACTTCTCATATTACTGGCTGATATTTCGTTGTGATGACGATAGATTACATTGTTCAGTTTCAGTAAACCATAATTGTCATTGTATAATATCATATTTTACTCATTTTGGTAAAGTTTTAAGATAATCTGTTTAAATCGCTGCAGTTTATGTGACTTACAAGCTTTTATAATTTGTCTGAGAGCTACTATCTGACCGACACAACAGCATGCTACTTGTAGTAGGTCATTAGTTACACCAAACTGGTTACTGACATTTGAGCCATCTGTAGCCGTGTTTTATTAAAATGCATTACAGTCTGTGTCGCTCCCTGGAAACCTTAAGTCGAAGCGCGTAACGGCAGGAATGCAAATAATTTTTTGGACTGCCCCTGGAGACAACTGAGGCTTGCAACCTGTCAGGCGGCGCTGGTGTCGTGTTCTTCAGGACAATTATAAAAATATTCAAACGGAGGCCTTAACAGTTGCTGTCCGAGTTATATACAGTATTAAATCCTTTTAAACGTCACGATTCTTCATAGGTGAATGTGTGGTTTAGTTATTTGAACATTTATCTTGTTGCTTACAGAAATTTTAAGAGAATAAACTGAATATTTTTAGACTTTAAAGCAGTTTAAAGGTGATTAAAACAGGAAAGGGTCTTTCCCTTAAGCACACAAACATACATGGACAAAGGATAGGATCACACTTTATTCACAGTTTAAGATATTAAAGGACATGTTTGTAGTTTTCATGCACCTAAATCTGCTAATGAGCTTTTCATCTGATCATGACCTGATTTAAATGTTGGAGGTGATGACACGCAGCCATCACGAGAAAGCGATGTGCCTTTTCGGCCTGACGAGCAGCTTTTTGGACTCTCCCTCGCCGGCCTTGCATGCCTCCTTCACATGATCACCTGTCATGCCGTGAGCTTTGTAACCCACGGCTTTCTTTGCTTTGCCTCCCGCCTGAACTTTTATTTCCCAACTGAACAGGGGCGATGGCGTTTAGGAGGGTACTGAAACGGACGGCCGTGGTGGGCGGCGGGGCGGTCGCTGCGGCGTTTGGCCTCTCGCAGCTCCTCGAGTACAGGAAGACGCAGGTAAGCTGTGCTCCAGCAAACGTCTCCTTTTCTTGTAGTTGCCAGTGTCTTGTTTCCAAATCAACAACGGCGTCTTGCATGCTTTTCTTTTAAAAAAAGGCTTCTCTTTAGGGAGTGAAGTCTTTGTGGACGTGTCCCATCTAGCTTTAGGAATGTGCTTACTGTCTTTAAGTTTTTATTTGACGCTTCACCAGCAGGCACGCTCACACTGAACTCTGACCTGCACCGAATTCACAGAAGGTCGCGGTGACCTGGCTTATTTAAAAGCAATAAAGAGATTTAGATGAGAAGACTGATACTGCTATCCTTAATTAGAAGCTAATGCTAGCTTAGCATTAAGAGTAGACATTCATATTGTTTCGTTTAATGCGTACAAAAACAAAATTCTTGGATAAGGCTTTCAAACAAATACCAGAAACATTTCACCCTCTTCCAGAAAGCATTTTAACACTCTTCCCTTTAATTTCCCCTGTTTATTGTGTAACAAGCAGTAAATTATTGATGCAAACACTTAGCGGGTGCATCTCCAGGCCACATCAGCACCTAAATCCACAAACATTCACCAAAAACTTGAGGACTGAAGAAGCTTCAGGTGCAAAATGGGAGCCGAGGCGGGACGACTGGTCAGACCGGGGGCCGTGCTGGCCTCGTTTGAGCCGCACAAGCAGCTGTGTTTCCTTTGACCTGACTTATTTTAGTCATAAGTACATACCAGACTTTATCTGCCTGCACAACCTAATGTAAACTTTGTCTTGTGTCCTGGTGCGATAATGTCGTCTCTCGCCCATCGTCGTCCTCTCAACCAAGCATGGATTGGTAAGCAAGAAGTCAACCCCTGATGAAATACAATTATTTTCCACAATAGTTTGTAATCATGCATGCCTCTAATCCCAGTAATTGCAACGCTGATGAGACAAATGTCCGTCTTGGGCATATATGGCTTGGAGAAGTTTTCAAGGCAGCGGCCGATTGGCTATCAGCCTCCACCGTGCCGCTCTCTGACTTAACTTGATTACAGGGGGGGCACGCTGGCGCTTAATTCTGTGGCGGTGTTTGTCTGCGCGCATCATCAAAAATAGACAATGATTATATCATCGCCTTGTTTGCGGCTGCAGACCTAAATTGCAAAAAAAAACGCCCGCTACTATTTGCAAGTCAAATGCGGCGGTGGCTTCAAAGCAGCTTGATGCAATCATTTAGCTTGAACTGCTAAAGAGAAAGATGAATAAATATTTCATTAGAAGTGAAATCCCTCATATCAGAGAGGAGCCGTGTGTGTGTGTGTGTGTTAGTTTTTTCTTTTTTTTTAATATAATCGTAGTTGTGATTATTTCTTTAATTATTTCGCTAATCAGACAATGGGTTTAGATGATGTTCCCTGAGCAGATTTATTTTCGTGGTCTGTGGCGGCGCTGAGCAGCATGTTGCAGCAGGTCGTAACCCTTAGCGCTCTGTAATCTTTGCTTTGCTTCTAATCACAGCAACAATATGCTCTGTTGGTTTTGTTTTTTTTGTTGTTTTTTTTACTTTAGCAACACTTCACTTGAAATGTGAGACATCATAAGCACATTATAATTTGAAGCTCAACCGAGAAGTTCAAGGTTTGAGGATCAAAGTAGCATTATTAGAACAATAAATAAACAAAACTATTAATATCTGCAGCACGGGATTACTGAAGAGCTGTTTTAAAGCTCAGCGTTGCGTCTCTGGCCCGTCGCCATCTTGGTAATTGCGTGAATCCACCAAACTCCTAGCCAATTCGGAAATCGGGCGTCTAGACCGATAGCTAGCAACCTGCACTTGTCACTCAAAGCAGCCACGCCCCTAATTAGGTTAGAAACGCGTTGTTCACGCCAAATAAAGTCAGCAAAAATACTCTCCAGTGTGCGATGTATACCACTTTTTGATTTTTTTAGGTTAGAAACGTGTTTATTTCCGTTTATTTCCGACATTTTAACATTGAGTTCTACGGTTATTGACTCGATTTCGCAGAAAAGCCTCTAGTGGACATTTGTGGAACTGCCGTTTTTTGACGTTTCAGCTTAAATTGTCCGTCCCCGAGGTTACAGCTTGATCTGCAGCAATAAATATAATAAAAACACATATTTTCTGATAGCAGCCTGTTCCACATCGCTGAAAAAAAAGTTTTATAAGAGTTTTAGCGGTCCACTAGTTAAGTATTAATGTGCATTGTTGTGCTAAGAGCGGTACAGCGGTATGTTCTGCTACCCTACATTATATTTCAGCAGGCATCTCGTTGCACAGTCAAATCCATAATGTATGAAAATGATTGCAAACATTTCAGGATGTGATTATAATGTGAGAGTAATGTGCTTATAATGGTTCAAAATGCAGCTCAAGAAGGAAGTGTTGCTGCCTCCTCCCCTCCTTAACGTAGGATTTAGCATTTAACAAGATCTTAAAGAGGCGTCGTTCGGTCTGTGTGACACCGGTGTCTGTGTCGCAGGCTCAGCTGGCCCACGTGGCGGCAGAGGCGGAGCTGAGGATTCCCTTCGCCGACGAGCTCCCGTCCCGGCAGGCCCAGCTGGCGGCGCTGAGGGACACCGAGGAGTTTGACGTGCTGGTCGTCGGAGGAGGGGCCACGGGTGCAGGATGTGCCTTAGACGCTGTCACGCGCAGTAAGCTCGCCGCCGGCACATCATAATAATCAAACTCATGTTTCTGTGATTTAATTGATTTGATGCAGAGACTCTGGCTTTTTAAAATCTCCGTCCCAGACCTGAAGACTGCTCTCGTGGAGAGAAACGACTTCTCCTCTGGAACGAGCAGCCGGAGTACCAAGCTGATCCACGGCGGCGTCCGCTACCTCCAGAAGGCCATCATGAAGCTGGACTACGAACAGGTTCCTCTGCGTTACACTTTCACCTGGTTCAGCTTCTCTTCTTTACCTTTGTCTCATACTGTGCTTTAATGTTATCACCAGTACATGATGGTGAAAGAGGCCCTGCATGAGCGAGCCAACCTCCTGGAAATCGCGCCTCACCTGTCCGCGCCGTTACCCATCATGCTTCCTATTTACAAGTAAGCGTCAGTGATAATAAGGTCTTTAGGGTTAGAACTTATAGAGTTTAACTTAAATCTGTGTGTTTTGTTTCCAAGATGGTGGCAGTTCCCTTACTACTGGGCAGGGATCAAGATGTACGACCTGGTGGCTGGGGTCCAGTGTCTGAAGAGCAGCTACCTCCTCACTAAGGCCAAGGCTTTGGAGCTTTTCCCCATGCTGAAGAAAGACAAGCTGGTGGGAGCCATCGTCTACTACGACGGTGAGTCAAAGCTTCGTTTTACTCCCACAGGCCGACTGAGGGGGAGGAGGGAGGCTTTATTTTCCCTTCACATTAATGTGTGTGCACGGTTATCTGAAAAATCACGCTCGGTTTGTTGATGCGTCTCTTTATTTTCTGTAAACCTGAAAAGACAGATGAGTCAGATTTGCCCTTTTCCACAGTTTTCTCGTTGCCTCCTGCAGCGAAGAATCACGTGACTTAACGTGAGCAGGATTCTGAAACGTAAACAGTCCAGAAAGCTTTTTACAGACGCATCCGTTTACTTCAAAGGCGTTGAAGGCCGGGCCGTCGTTGAGCCGCTGCAGTGAAGAGTTATTTCCTTGTAGAACGTGTGCACCAGCTGGTTCTTGGCTCTAGTCTCCGGCGTGGTGTGTCCGAGCCTTAAGGCGTTGCAAGACAAAATGTCAGAGTCTAATCACTCTTTCTTTTTCTGAAACACGGCATATTTAACCATTTCAGGCCTAAAGTTAGAGGCTGAGTTACCGTTAATGTCCCTTAAATAGAAGTTACACCTTCCTCTAGCCGTTCACGTACAGCTACAGTGAATACTTGATTCGTAAAGTCAGAAGAATAAATCAGATTTAAAAGCTAGACGTTTCTAAAGTCTCCAAGTTCGACGTTTAAGCCGCAGTGAGAGATTAAAGGAACGCGAGCCTCGGATGCAGCTTTAACCCGAGGCCTTCCCGTCTCCACTGGTGCTGAAGAAAGCGTGTTGACAGGCTGGTAGCATCGCGTCTCGTCCCCGTGGCGGTAAAGGTTTGTGTGTATGTGTGTGTGTTTGTGTTCCTCCCGGTTTGGTACGACGGAGAACCAAGCGTCCCGCTGCAGGCGTCACTTTTCTTTCTGCCGCTGAAAATACCAGGGGATGCCTGTTTACTGACGGTCACTGAGTACGAGCTCCTAAGAGGAAGAAGAAGCTTTAATTTATCAGAATAAAATATAATACGTGCAGAATTATGGTTGTTTGAGTTAAATGTGTGAAGATATAACCGGCTGAGGTGCAGGCTGAGAAAAGGGAAGCAGCATATGTTTGATTTCCACCTCCCCTCACCCCTCCTCCATCATCTGCTCCGAGTGGGGGGTAGGGTGAGTGGGTAAGGAGGGGGGGGGAGTCTTTTCTCCAATTATGCCGTCTGGAACAATCACGCCCGTGACATTTCGAAATCTGACCTTCTCTCCCGGCGGTGTGGAGCACAGAGCGCCGTCTTCGTCGCGGTCGCCGGTCGGAGCTGCAGCTATTTCTGCCGCTGTCTTGGTTACAGCCGCCGCCGCCGCCGCTGCTGCTGCTGCTGCTGCTGCTCCTGCAGCCGCCGCCAACAAGAGCAGAGACTCTTTTTATTCTCTCGCGCACACACATACCGGGACGGCAAACATCCAGGCCTCTTATATTGATTGGGCTGGGTGGTGTTCTGTAGCATGCTAAACAGGAAGCGCCAGATAAAACTGAGCCTCTGGGGAGAAACTGTTGGAAGGAGTCCGACGTAGACCACCTTCATTTTTGCTCTTTCGGCTTCTGCCAACATTTGAATTTACATTTGAAGATCACGATAGTATTTTATAATGATAAACAGCATAAACTGAACACAAGAGCTTTTGTAGCTTTGTAGTTTTTAAGTGTTCCTAATAAATTGGCAGCTATTGAGCCCACAAATCGTAAAATTAAGCAGATTTTGATATTAAATTAAAGCTGTAACCTCCTTTAAAAGTGTCCAACAGTGAAATCTGTCACAGTTTTGGCTATAAAGTAGAAAATTATATATTTTACAGCTTCCTCAAGCCTGAAGTGACGTCTTAAACTTTATTTTTAACCAAAAAACTCATCTGTAGGAGCACGATTAAACGTTTCAGGTGAAATGAACGAGCGTCTTCTTCGTCTTCTTCTTCCGTTTCCTTCAGGGCAGCACAATGACGCCCGTATGAACCTGGCGATCACGCTCAGCGCCGCCCGCCACGGCGCCGCCATCGCCAACTACACCGAGGTGGTGGAGCTGCTGAAGACGAAGGACCCGCGGACGGGCAAGGAGAAGGTGTGCGGCGCCCGCTGCAAGGACGTCATCACGGGTGAGGGGACGCACTGCCCTGTCCAGATCGGTTTGAAGGTTAAATGAATAAACGGAGACTCTTTGAAGGGATAACCTGTTATGTACCAATATTAGCTTGTGTGGCGTGCTGTGTGCGCTCATTTTGGACACCCTGAAAGATTCCCTGGAGTTAATGGTTTAAAATCAATATAGGACGTTGAATATTGGGGCAAAAATGCAGTAAAAATAGAAGAAATATGTAAAATGTGGATCTGTTTCTCTTTTCTTTCCACAGGGCAGGAGTTTGACGTGAAGGCCAAGTGTGTGATTAACGCCACCGGGCCGTTCACGGACTCTCTGAGGAAGATGGACAAACAGGAAACCAGCAACATCTGCCAACCCAGCGCTGGCGTTCACATCGTCATCCCGGGCTACTACAGGTACGACACGAGCGCTTTAAGACCCGCACACATTTACTCCTCCGTGGTTGTTCCTCTCATTCCTGTGTGTAAATACGAGCCATTATCAGACCGGCGCTTACATGCGCGGGACAATCTCCTCCGGTCGAGATACAGCCGAGCAGCCGAGTGGTTTTGTTGAAGTCGGAGGATTTTAAAGTTCAGCCGAGCTTATTGAGTGAAACCCGAGGGAGCGCGAGCCCTTTGAACAGAAATGCCAACCACCTAATTTTCTTTCCTCCTCCCTTTCTCTCGTCTTCATCCTGCCGCTATCTGCCGCCCCCACCTCCTCCTCCTCTACCTCTACCTCCTCCTCTTCCTCCCCCGTATGTGTTTTTCCCATTTGTTTTTTTGTCTTTTCTCCTCGCTGCTCCTTCTCCTGCTCCTCCTAGAGCCTCCCAGTGTTTCACACTCACACAAATTGGCCAGCTGTTGTTTCTCGTCCCTCTCTCCTCTCCACCAATAATCAATGTGTCCCACAGTCCCGACAACATGGGCCTCCTCGACCCGGCCACAAGCGACGGCCGCGTCATCTTCTTCCTGCCCTGGGAGAAGATGACCATCGCCGGAACGACCGACACCCCCACCGCCGTGACGGCTCACCCCATCCCGGGGGAGGACGACATCAACTTCATCCTGAGGGAGGTCCGCAACTATCTCAGCCCCGACGTAGAAGGTACAGGAGCCGGGCTGTCAAACGTTTCTCTCGTAATCGCCCAGATTCTTCGACATTTAGGCCGTTTGGTCCCAATAACAAACTTAAACGTTAAGAGAATAACACATCAGCTGTGTTTGTTTTGGTTTTTTTGAAGGTAGCCGACACTTGCTCAGACAAAATCGGACAAAACCTCTTCATTCTGATCAGATTTATGTGTTTACAGCCTCAAAATAAAACTTTATTGACGACTCTGAATTGTTAGAGTAGAAGAAGAAGACAGAGATGTCGTCTCCAACATGGATTCTAGCTTGGTTCATCTTTTCAAACACTTTCTGTCCAGTAACCAGAGAGAAACTAGAGATACCTCTCTACATCTGATCTGAAGCAGTTTTATTCTGATTAGTAGAGAAACACTAGTGTCTGTGTAAACGTAGCCAGAGTCTCCCTGGTCTGGTTGTGAGACTTCTTGCATTTAAAGTGCGTTAATTTTCTCCATTAACGTCTGAGTGATTAAACTGTGACTTCATGGCGTCCACAGTGCGTAGAGGAGACGTGTTGGCAGCGTGGAGCGGCATCCGTCCTCTGGTGACGGACCCCGACTCCAAAGACACGCAGTCCATCTGCAGGAACCACATCGTCAGCATCAGCGACAGCGGACTGGTCACCATCGCCGGTACGTCTCTTTGGACGTTTATTTATTTGTTGTTATTATCTGATTTTAACAAAACGTCCTCCGTGTTCAGGTGGGAAGTGGACGACCTACAGGTCCATGGCTGAGGAGACTCTGGACGCAGCCGTTAAAGCACACAGCCTCTCAGCCGACTCCTGCAAGACCGTCGGTTTGATGCTGGAGGGAGGGAAGGGCTGGACGCCGACCCTCTACATCCGCCTGGTGCAGGACTACGGCCTGGAGAAAGAGGTCAGACACGACGGCGTTATTAATAAAGGATAAAGAAAACCTGTGCAGAAGAATCAGGAAAAAGTGGAAGAGCTGTTGGTTTTAGATGTGTCGTGTGTGAGAGCTTCAGTAAGAGAGGAAAGTTTGTGAGCTACTGTACACACCGGCAGACACACACTCATCTCGCCGCTCAGACACTCAGCAGAGGATCTGACATTAAAGCCGCTGCTGTAACAAAGCTGACATTTCTACTACACAAAAGACTGGACACACGTTGGAAACGCACCGTCCAATTTATCAATGGCATTAAGTAAGGGCACGTCGTCTCTCCAATAATTAGCCTGTTCGTTTTCATTAAACGCAGCAGAACATAGTTTCGCGTGAAGGGAGGGGGAAAAAAGCGCCGCGGCGCCGAGTGCCTACAGTAAACTTCCTCCTCATTAGAGGCTCCTGCAGCCGGCTCTCTCAAATATTCCTAAAAGGTCACTGTTGGTATTTGGACAGCGTTTGCCCTTTCACATGATCGGCAAGTCAACGATCTGAATAGCAAATAGCCTCCCGTGTCCTGTAAACACATGACACCTCATCGACAAAGCGGCGCGATCGCTTATCGCTTAACGCCCAAGAGGTGGAATCGATCATGTGGATACCAGCGGCTGCAGCTCGCACGTTGATTTTAGATTTAATCCTCCGTCTTTGGCTGCATCTGTTAAAATCTGAGATCTATTAAAGTGTTTTATTTTCACATTTGGAAACAAACCACATTTAGGAAACTTAAATTTTTTGTGAAAATGGTTTGACAGCAGCTTTACGCTTTAGCCGAGGTGCTAATCTTCACAGATTTTAACATTTTACCAGATAAAAGTGTTAACAACAGCCTTAAAACATGAGGTCAGCTCTGTTCTTCTCTTTCCTTCAGTTTAATACAGTAGAATAGTTTTTAAATCCTGTATCTGGCATCTCTCTCTCTCTCTCTCTCAGGTGGCTCAACACTTGGCCTCGACGTACGGAGGGAAGGCGTTCGACGTGGCTAAGATGGCTCACGTCACCGGGCAGAGGTGGCCGATCGTCGGGAAGCGACTGGTGTCCGAGTTCCCTTACATCGAGGCCGAGGTAAAGCCAGCGCCGCTCGCACACATCTGACAGCTGATTGTTTTTTAGGAGTCTCTGAGAGCTGACGTCTGATCTTCTCTCAGGTGCTGTACGCGATCAAGGAGTACGCCTGCACCGCCATCGACGTCATCGCCCGGCGGACGCGCCTCGGCTTCCTGAACGTGCAGGCGGCCGACGAAGCCCTGCCTCGCATCGTTCAGATCATGGGCAAAGAGCTGGGCTGGAGTCAGGAGAGGAGGACGGTGCGGACACGAGTTTTTTTTATTTTCTCAAGCCTCAGCCTTTGCCTCAGTGTACAATAGAGAGGTCCACACCCATTGTGCTTTCAGTGAAAGGAAACTGAACTCTCCCTGATTGTTAAGCAGCGGAGGAAAGAGTAAACAGGCTGGTTAAGTAAGAGTTCTGCTTGTTTTCTCCCAACTTTATCCAAATCTAACAGCAGGATACTTCACACTCTCTGTGAGATATTTCAAGTCTGAGGTAGAGGTGTATATGTAGAGCTGAATTATCAACATTTCTTTTGTATTTCAAGTCATAAATCAGCTGCTTTTCTCTGTCAAATACAACAGAACAAGTTTATTTTGAGGTATTTGGTCGAAAGAAACAAGTTTTTTGACATTTCATGCAGTAAAAGTCTCTCTGCTGCGCTTGTGTCCTCCTCCTCGCTGATTGCACTCTGCGAGCTCATCTAATTATCTCTAATGTGGAATCCAGGCGGAGCTCGACGCAGCCAAGAAGTTTCTGTACCACGAGATGGGCTACAGGTCTCGCTCTGAGCAGCTCACCAAGACGACGGAGAACAACCTGGACAACCAGGAAATAGTCAGGTGAGCATCGCTTCAGTCATTGATGTGTTTATTTTTGTTTTTGGACAGTAAATCTAATTCTCCCTGCTCATGTGTCCGACAGGTACAAGAAGCGCTTCCATAAGTTTGACAAAGAGAGCAAAGGATTCATCACCACCGTCGACGTCCAGCGGGTTTTAGAAGTGAGTCTATATATATATATATATATATATATATTTATTTATTTATTTATTAATTTTCTTACTCGCTCGTCTTCATTACACGTTATCGACCGCGCCTCTTGTTTTTCCCTCTCTGCAGAGCATCAATGTCGACATTGATGAGAACGCGCTCCATGAAATCCTTAACGAGGTGGACCTCAACAAGAACGGACAAGTCGAGATCGACGAGTTCCTGCAGGTATGTAACGTTCAGAGGCGGCGTTCGGACATTTAAGATGTTTTATAACACTGTTAATGTTAATTATAATTATAAAGGAGTTCTAGTTTGGTTGATTTGAGGCTTATTTCAGCAGTTACTTCAAATTTACTGCAAAATTTACGTCTGAAATCGATGTAGGCGAGGAAGCAAACGCTCAGGATCACTGAGAGGAGATTATCCAGTTGTTAATAAGTCGATCTCTGAGCCAGAAACACATGTGTGAAAGAATATCGGGCAAAAATAGTGGACGAAGGAATTTCTTTTCCTAAAATCGGCCCCAAAGATGTTGAGCTTTAAATTACATCTTATATATTTAACCCTTCAGTCTTCATAAAAGTAAAGAAACGTCACCAGGCACGGCTCATAAATGTACTTTGCATTATTTTTGAATTAAAAATAAGATAAATAATAAGATTGTTTTAAAAATGCACAGAAAACTAGAAGTTAGGCTGCAAATAAAAACACAAAATTACTAAATAAACTAAATAAAAATGCAAATATGAAGTCATTTATTTGACTCTGTCTTAGTTGCACAAAATCCAGAATTATTATCGACTATTTTAAGATAAAATTCACCTTTTTTTTTGTTAGTTTTGAGACAATAAAAGACTCGGCGAGGCAGCAAAGACAAAGGCGTCGTGGTTTTTTCGGCGCGTGCAGATGCAGTGTGGTGTGATGAGAGCAACCATTAATGCCTAACACCTCCGTCAGCGCCTGCCCTTCTCCAGCCAGCAGAGCAAACAGGACGGAGGACACAAAGGCTGCGTCCCTGGGGAACGCCGGCCGCTGCACAGATTTAGCCTTTATCTTTTTCTTTTTTTGTGCGACCACATTTAACCTTAATTCTTCATGAACACAGCCTCAACTTGCAGCAGAAGCAAGGTGAACCAGCCGTGTTACTTTCCTCCTGTCTGTCATCTGCGGTGTTATTACCAGATAAAAGCAACACGTTCCTCCTCGTACGTGATAATTAACCCGTTAAAAGAACAAAAAAAAAAAAAAAAAAAAGGGACCGCCGTCCACCTGAGAAGTGAGAACATCCTGCAAACACGAGGTGTGAAGTCTGAAGCGGCAGGTCAGCTGCCGTGGAGCTAATTAGAGAGGAGACTCTCCGTCGGCGGCCGGTGTAATGAGGCCTGAAGAGTGTCCTGCGGCCCCCACGTCCGTCTGCCGCTAAATTACTTTCTCACTTGAGTCGTCGCCGGATGACGAGTCTCTGTTAACGAGCAGCGCGGTTCTGAGAATAGTGAAAATGTGCCGCTGACGAATCTGTGTGTGTGTGTGTTTGTTTGTGCGCCTTGACCTGCACGGCGACAACTTAAGAGGCAACAAACAGGTAGAGTACAAGCGGAGCGTCCACGGGGAAAGACGGTTAACCTCCACCCCTCCCCTCCGACGGCCCTGCCTGAGAAGGGCTGCCTCTCTCAAAACTTTATTAAGACCTCGGGTGAACACGCACGAACATGGCAGCAGGGAAAAAACTCGCCCAGGACGTCCAGGAAGTGTTAAAGCTGCAGCAGGTTAAAAAACGCTGCTTCACTGTGTATTAATCCCAGTGAAGCTGCTGTGACTAGTGATGGATTCATCCGTCACAGTCCAGAGCTTTAAATGATTTAAGATTAATTATTAAAATAAAAGAAGCTGGAGTTGTTGGTGTTTTAGATTAATTTACGACGAGGTTTTTATTTCCTGCTGCAGCTTTGACAAAACTAGAACTGGTGCTGGTTTCATTTCTAACTCCTAAAACCCCTAAACCCCCGGGGCATGTGAAGGCTGTGGGTATATTTTGTCGTCGTCGTCCCACGGATAATTAATCCCACCCTCCCGGCTCGCCTCGGTTTGACAAGTTAACCTTTTTTGCCGTTTCTGTACCATGTCCTCTGCTGTTCCCGCTGCAGCTGATGAGCGCCGTGAAGAAGGGACAAGTGTCGGTCAGCCGCCTGGCCATCCTGATGAAAACGGCCGAGGAGACTCTGGATAAGAGGGGCCCGGTGTCGGTGGACCGGAGCGGAGGAGGAGTCTGATCCCCCAGAAACCCCCCCTCAGCTGCTGCTGCTCCTCTGGAGGCGGTAATGACGAGGGAAGCTCATGCAAATGGGGCCATTTGAATGACAATGTCGCAATCAGGAACGCAGCCGGAGGAATTTGGCCAAATCAGACGCACTCCTCTGCGTTGTTTGGGATGAAATCGTATCTAATGATTGAGGTTTTGTTTTTCTGGAAGTCAGAGACGGGAAGCTTTTTGTTGTGGTGCCTCTGACAGCACGCAGATGTTTTATATACGTCTTTTAATTATCTTTATCCGACACTCCTTTTTAATCACGATCCGCAGCGTCTTCAGCTTTTTATGCTTTTATCTTTTGTTAACTTACTAATAAGCCCAATAATGTTTCCTGGAATGAAACGGTAATGTGGTGCCAGCTATAGAAAACAGAAAATAAGCTGCCTGGAAATTAGCTTTTTACGCACATGCAAATGTTTTATAAGTGGAAATATTAAGTGTGAAAAGGGTTTTTAGATGCTACTTGAGGCCGGCGTTACTCCGGGTCGTTTAATAGGATGTGCTCCGTAGAATAGAACCTGACATAAACGTGATTTTCAGCCAGAAGAGACACAATTTTAATTTGAACATTAGGACTTAATTTCTTCAGAATAGTGAAAATATATTGAGAAAAAAAAAAAAAACTTTATTAGTCCCGCAATGGGGAAATTACAATAGTGGGGGAAGGAAAAGGGGAAGACTTACATATGACTTATATACAAGTCGGTGAACTGACTTATATATAAGTCCTTATATGTAAGTCATTTCAGTTTTCAGTCCCTCTTGCTGGTTCTGGGAAGTTAAGATGTTTTTATGCTCGCCTGGAAACCGGGCTAACTTGCTGTCCCGTGATCTGGAGTCTCCCGCTAGCGTATTAGCAGATCGATACAGATACAGAGCAGCTGATTAGCTTAGCTTAGCATAAACGCGTTTAGGGCAGCTAATACTTAAAAACTGCGAAAAGCTCTTAAAACAAGAACTTAACGTGTTCATCAGTCCGATCTGGAGCTATCTCTCGATGTTAGCTAGCTCTTTCCACCTGTTTCCAGTCTTTGTGGCTAAGCTAAGCTAACCACCTAGCGTTTAGACACGAGCACAATTCCAGATTCCATCAACTAAGCACATTTAAAGGTCAAACGGTTGCTTTTGAGAAGTGAAAGAAGTTCAGAAACGATTTAAGTTCTTTGTAGTTGGCGCCAGATTCTCAGTTAACTCCAGGAAACTCTGTAATTTACCTCCAGGACAAAGTCTCACTAATGAATGTCGTCGTTTCTGATTCTGTTGCAAGCACGATTCAGGTGTCATGTAATAACTCCCGAGAGCACACGTCCCTGATATACTGTGTTTTCCATCCGTTGCACTACTACTGCTGCTGACTCTGAGGTTTACATGACAACATTTTCCAGCTGTTTATTATTATCAATTATTTATTCTTCATTCTTCACTGCAGCTATTTCGTAGGCAGAAATCCACTTGTAGAGATTGAATGTTAATATATTACAAAGGGCATCATATATTATTATTGTTTTCTTTATATATATATATATTTTAAATCATGTGCTAAAATTTTATTTAGATCTAAAACCTGCTGTATTAACGCACATCCAGCCAACTCTTAATATTTAGTCCCGCTGATGTTTTTAACGTATGAATGTACGACATTTGCCTCAATGTGCCTACATTTTATTTTATTTTTTTCACAAAGCTACACGTGTTGAACAATAACAGGAAATTTACAAATGTTTAAAAGATATTTATATGAAGTTTATTACGTGTTTGTGTTGGGGTGTATGTTTGGTGGAGTCGGAGGCCTGCTGAGAGGACGAGGATTGGAGTTTGAGCTGATGCTTTTGGTCAAAACACTTTTTAAATATATAAAAAAAGTAAAATTTGTTTTTTTTATTGTGTGAAAACGAGATTTGTGTGCATTCAACCCAAAAAAAAAACAGTGTCTAGATCACCCAGACATCAGCAGCAAAAGATAAACGAACACGTTTTAAGAGATTTTCTGCAAATCTTCACAAAACAAAAAGAAGATGCACAAAATCGTCCACGTCTTTTACATTTTTAACCGTAAATCGGTGAAAACGCCTCTTTTCTGAATTGTTCCAAGCATCTTTTTAACATGCATCTTTCTCAACTCCCGTCGTCCCGACTGCCGGCCTCTGCTCCAGAGTCTCTAACGTCAAGGACGCAGCCTGTGCTTCCTTACTGCCTTCATGTCGTGGTTCAGATTCACTCACGTCGTCTGGCTTTTCTTTGGCCTTTTCTATTCTTCTACAGTAAACAGAGTCATTCCATAGACTGTGTTCTTACTCCCCAATGCGCCCAAGCCACTGTATCAGTGTGCGGTCACACGGGAGTCGGACGACAATGCCTCGACACTGAGGACCCTTCAAGCTGCCCGTCAGAAATAGCTCATGGGCAGCGCGACTTAAATCCTGATGTTTGATTGTCTGCTTTGGATGAAATTACAGCTTTATCCAGGGCTCAAAGAGAATCATATTCCTCCCCGGCAACACTGTAAGAATACTGGGAGCCAGTCTGCGGGTGGAAAAGAATCAATTATCTAATTAAATGTATCTGGTTGCTTGCCGAGCTTTGTGGCCTTTTTGTGTTTTATTGTGAGCATCAGTCAAAGCTGGCGTCAAAACAGCACAGAGGAGGGAAGAGAGCGGCTGTGAGGGGCGGTTTTTAAAAGGCAGCAGGGTGCGACGTATGTCAGTGTGAGTGGAAGCTTCTCAAACGGGAAATATTTACTCATTTTCTCTGTTTTATATTAATTTTATATGCCACAATCGGCTCTGGAAACTATTTATTTACACTGCAGGAAATTAAACGCACAGATTTAAGGCTGATTAATTAATATTGGCTGCTTTTATTTTATTTATTTAAAAAAATGATCTTGCTGTGAAACAAAATTATGTATTTGCAGCTTAGGTTAGTGTATTTTTATATTTTAAAATGATAAAAAATGCACGAACATGACAAAATATCTGGTACACATGGCAAATTTAACTTTTCACTGATATTGATGTATGTATTGTAATGTATAATTTTTTTTCCTTCTTTAAAATCAACATGCGACATTTAAAATGTGCGTTTGTTTATTTGAGTTGCATCTTCATGCTAACATGTAGCTTAGCTTAGCATAAATTCCAGAGGGAAACCAGAAGAAACTTAAATACATTAATCAATATCTGTAAAAAGCTAAATTTGCGATGTGTACCAGATATTTTGTTATGTTTGTGGTTTTTTGTTTTTATTTCCCTCTGGAATTTATGCTAAGCTACATGTTAGCATGAAGATGCCACTTTCTTACTCGAAAGCTTTTTACTGATATTGATAAATGTATTTTAAGTTTTTTCTTTCTTAAAAATCAACATGCGACATTTGAAATGTGCGTTTGTCTACTTGAGTTGCATCTTCATGCTAACGTGTAGCTTCGCTTAGCATAAATTCCAGAAGAAACTTAAATACATTAATCAATATCTGTAAAAAGCTAAATTTGTGATGTATACAAGATATTTTATTATGGTGTTTTTTTTTTATTTCCCTCTGGAATTTATGCTAAGCTAAGCTACATGTTAGCATGAAGATGCCACTCTCTTACACGAATGCTTTTTACTAGCTTAGCTTAGCATAAATCCCAGAGGGAAATAACCAGCTGTCTCTGACCGAAGGATGATATGATATTTTTTACTTTATTTTGAACTTAAAAGGGCATTGTTTTTACTTTTGAACAAAGGTAGGCTAGCTGTTAACCTTCTGTTTACAGTCTTTGTGCTAAGCTAAGCTAATGGGCTAATGGACTAATGGACTTATCTTCATTATGATCATACACATGGAGCGGGGAAAGTTTTCAGTGGCTGTTCAAAAGCTCCAGAGCAGCAGCTAAAATTAGCTTTAACTTAAACCCAGTGTGAATCTTAAAACATCTCTGTTATTAACGAAACCCACCGTCAGGTTAATTGTCCCGGCAGCTGATGGGTATTTTTAGCCCAAAGCATTTAGTTACCTACTAAGTGTTGCCTTTCCGTTTGTAAAACATGGGGTCAAGTTGCACCGAGTCAAAATATCTTCAGTGAGGTCAGTTCTCACAAGGATAGAAGTACACAAACGAACACACACACACACACATTAACCTTCATCCAGTCGACTCCTGCAAACTGTCTGAAAAACAGCCTTTTCTCCTGAAAGGTCACAGCACAGATTTGAGTGACAGCTTTAAGTCCTGCGCTCATATTACAATCTGCAGCCGAGACGTCTTCCTGGGAAAGGCCGGGAGGACCGGGGGAAGCAATTAATTGTTATGAATAATGGGACAAATCTGGTCGGCATATGACCGCTAATGCTCCTTTTCTTCCTCTGGAGGATTAGGACGGCGATGGCGGCCCGCGCCGAGGCGTCTGCCAGCGACACTAATTGAAATGGGTGAAGGTGTCGACTGTCTTCTTCTATTACTTCACGTCAAAAAGGGAATTTCTGATCCAAACAGTCCTCCACAAATATGGAGAACCTCGCAAGAGAAGTCTTTGATTTTAAATTAGGCAAATTTTAGCTGCAGTTTGTTTGGCATTTATTTTTGAGAAATCTGGGGGGAGGATTATTTCCTATTTTTGTTGTTTTAGGCTCCATAATTAAAGAAATGTGCATTTTGTTCATATTTAACAATTAAACAGTGAATCTACCTTTTGTTTTCTTCACATCTTGAGATTAAAAACTTTAAAAAAGTGGAAAATATTATGTATTCATCAGGAATATTATTATCTTTCCCTCTTCCTGATCAGACTGATATTATATTCCTGTAAAGAAAACCTTCATACCTAGCATTAAAACCAAATAATGTTACTCAGCTGTAAATTATAAGAGACATAATTTCTTAAGGGTTTATTTTCCCCCCCTGACTCCCTCGCTGACTAATCTGGCCTCTCCTTGCATGTGTTAGCAGCGTTGGCGCCTCCCCCAGCCCTGGAAGCTCGAGTACCGGTGTCAGTAATTAGAAATTTACAAGTGGAGAATTATCAGCTGCTGTTCACAAACAAAAAAATAATAATAATGATGATGTTTTGATGAGTTTTAATTAGAACTGTGAGTTAAGAGCGGCGGGACCAGACGGGCCGCTAAAGCCCTCATTCCTTCAGCTAATAATTATGGTAAATAAGATGATAATTAACTGATGGCTCGAGAAATTAATCGACCTCTTGTGAGGAAACGGAGTTCAAATATTGATACGAGGAGAGCCCAGGTAACAGGAGCTGCTAATTTAATATGTCATTATTTGGTGTTATTTTCCTAATTGCAAGGGAAAGCTGTTAAATCACATGGAGAATGACAACCTGCCAGCTCTGACTTATCCTCCAGGGTGCTGCTTCAGGAGGGCCACGTTTTTATGGGGCGAATAATGGTTCAGACCTTTCTGGGAGACTCTTGAACCTCCTCTGGTGGAACAAAAAACCCCATTTTGCGAGGTGTCCTGACATTTACCTGGGTCATTCGCAGGCTTTGTGGGCCGTCGGCGTCGCAGACAGGAAGCTCTTTCAGCCCGGCGTTTCAATAGACATCTGCCAATCAAACCAGAATCTCTGCGTCCACATTCTCCCCCCGTGAAGAGGAGGCTTCACGCCAGCGGAGACAAGGCCTGCTTGTCTCGGAGTGGTGAGAACGAATGTCTCAACGAGAGGAATGTGTGCAGCAGTGTGTGTGCTTTTAGTGACGGCTTCTGATTCCTCCTACGCAGTGAAAAGTGAGCCTTTATGAAGAGTTTCCTAATCTGCTCAGATTGTGTCCGTGATGTGTTTCCGCCTGGCAACAATGCTCCCCTTTCACACTCGAGCCTTGTGCGGTGAGTCACTCAGCCGAACGTCGCTGGCCGTTAGTGAGTCTGAGTGGGCCGAGCAAATGTGTTGGGGGAGATGTGACATTAAAGCAGCTCTGTCTCCGTCTCTCTAGGGTTTTCGTCAAAAGCATCCGGGGTTAAGATGCTCCAAAACCTTTGAGATTTGGCTCGACTCCCGGAGGGAAGACTGGAAAGCCCAGTTAGAGGTTCAACCCTTTGGTAAGTTGGATAATTATGAGATCCGACACAGAAAGGGAAGGTCCAAAAAGCCCTTAGACACGTTACATTTACATCCCCAAAGGTTTTAAAATGGCTTATCCAACGTGTTTGACATTGTGGCTGTAGATAGTTCAGGTGTGGGTCCAATCCCTTGTTGCTGTGTGCGTTTTTAAGTTCAACGCCCACAGGTCATCTCTCAAAGGACGTATAGGTCATAAGGTCAAACTACTATAATTTTTACCTCTTCCTTGGTAGCTTAAAGTATTAGGTCTACAGGTATTTGAAAACTGAAAAGCTCTAAGAAAGACCAGAAGGTTGTGTGATCTAGTGTATTGGGCAGTTACAAGCAGTTGGTTCAATCCCTATGAAAAAAAAAAAGTCAGTGACTTTTCTCGTAGTCGTAGTTGGAAGTCTAAGGCTCAGTATGTGGATGTTCTCACTATAGAAAGAAAATGATAATTAAAATAATTGTTTAATAATTTTAATAATTAAAATAATAAACTAAAACGTAAACCGGAAGCAGCTCGTTGACTATTTTTACGTTCGTGAATAAAACACGAATTTATAATACAATATAATAATGATAATAATTTAGGATTTTATTAACAAAGACTGGTTAATTTAAAAGAACAAACAAAAAAAACACCCGAAGAGTTAATTAAAATTTATTTTTTACGTTTTTTTTTATATTTCGCATTAACCGGAAGTAGTCAACAGGTGACCGTTAATTAGCCTGATTCATGTTAAGCTAGCAGCGGAACTTCGGCTTCAAGCCAACGTGTAGTTTTTCTCCTATAATTAAATAACTTTCGACTCTATGAAGAAGAAATAAGTAAAAATTAACGGTTCAAAAAGACGTGAAGACACAGAGAGTTGTTTCCAGGTAAAGTAATATCGCGTGATAACGTTGTTCGTGTTTACCCGTTAGCTTCGAAGCTAATAGCGGAGTAGCTTGTGTTGTTTAGCTAAAGTTAAGAAGAAATATTCTGTAACTTTGCACCTGCTTCATCCTTAATATATTTAATAAATAGTTTTATCTGCAAATGTTCTCAAACCCTGTACAGACATGTTGATTTGTAAATGCTGTGACAGGATGTTCATGAAAACCACCTGGAGGAAAAGTTAATTCTCTTTTTTTCCTGTAATCTCATGCTCCACCAGACCAGTCCAGTAGGTGGCGGTAATGCACATTTAAGGTGGTTTGCTAACCGCTATTAAACATCAGAAGAAGAATAAACCGGAAGTAGTGAACAGGTGTCGGTTAATTAGGCTGATTGATGTTAAGCTAACAACGCAGCTTGTGTCTCAAGCTAACGTGTCGTTTGTCCTAAAATAAAATAACTTGTGACTCTTTGAAGAGAAAATTAAACAAAACAAACAAAAAAAAAAAAACATAAATAGACTCGAAGACATCGACCTCGTTATGTCCAGGTACAGTGATATCCAGTTAAAGTTGACTACCTGTTCGTGTTTACCTGTTAGCTTCGAAGCTAATAGCGGAGTAGCTTGTGTTGTTTTACTGGTTTGAGTATAAATTTGTTAACTTGTCTACACAGTAGGAAGCCAAGACTTGAACACAACAATATATTTAATAAATTGTTTTATCTGCAAATGTTCTCAAACAGACATGTTGTTGATTTGTAAATGTTGTGACAGGATGTTCAGGAAAACAGTCAGTGATGCAGTGAGTCTCCACCAGGACCAAGCCCTCAGCACGACCATGTTACTCCTGAAATCCTGCTCAGAGAAGAGGGAGAGGTCAGAGACTTCAAGGTAAATCCTGCAGGGATTCAGGATTCATACAGTTCACACTAAATGAATAGAAACATTTTGATTTCATTTGACCCTTGTGCATGTCCTCATCTCTGTTCCAGATTAACTTCAGCATGGACTCATGGAGAGACAGGTCTTAGAAGTGCTCCGTGGTGTTCACCAAACCAACAGATGATCCCTCTGCTTCTTCTGGGACTCTGAGCCAAGCGGTGACTGAGCAGGACGCTGGAAAGTGACCCAAGCCCAGGACATGTGTCTGATCTGTAGGAGGAAACACAGCCAGCGTCTAACTGCAGGTGTGTTGGCTGCTGTCGTCAGATACAGTCATGTTTCAGGATGATGTGAAATGATTTCATCAACTTTTGTTGCACTGCTGACAAGAATATGACTGAGGAGTCATTAGTGTCTCTTTATCCACTGACTAATGATCAAATTATCATGTACATTTGTCCTTTAATGAGAGGATGTCTCTTCTTTATTGTAAGAGCAGATCTAATATAATATGAAGAAACTGAACACTAACTTTCAGCATCAACATAAGCTAAAGTTTAATCTGTTTATCACTTGAGACATGAGACATCAACACATCCTCCTCCTTCTGTTTCAGGTGGGTCTGTGGGATTCTCCTGGTTGCTGCCAGCGTGATGGGCATCATGTGTTGGTCTCCTCCAACTTGAGAAACTGTTCAACAGCATCAGGAGCATCCAGTTCTTCATGGTAAGTTCAGCTTTTAGTTGTCTTCTTTCTGTCTGACCAGCAGTCTGCAGCCTGAAGATCACTATCTCAGTTTATTATAGAAATCAAAGGTGGAAAAGTTTTTATTTAATCACCTGTTGTAAATGATCTGAAATCAAGAACAGTAAACTGATGTATGTTTTTAGCAGGTGGGGGAACACGCTGATGGACGAGCGCGGTCCTGTTTGTCCACGATTACGTCTACTGCAGCCTTCAGGACAGCGCCGCAGAGAAGAACCTGGACGTGACGCTCTGCCTAAATGGAATGTTTTTGCTGTTTATTCATGTGTAAATAAAAGTCAGAAAAACCAGCTGGATGCGTTTCTGGTCATTGATAATGAGTGAATGCTGCTTTTTAAAACATGAACTCTACAGCTCTGACTGTTAGAGGGTTGAACAAAAGGTAAAAGTAAAGCTAAAACACTTAGCTGTTAGAGGGTTAAACCGTTAGAGAATTTAACAAAAGGTAAAGCGTGGTTTGTGAGAGGCTTTGCCTCTCACAAACCACGCCGCTTTAAGACAGTTGAGAGGGGAGAGGTGGGTTTGTGAGAGGCTCCGCTTCGCTCCGCCTCTCACAAACCCACCTCTCCCCTCTCACCTGTCTGTGAGGGAGAGTCTTTGGGAGGGAGGTGAGAGGTGGGGTTTGTGAGAGGTGTCTTCGCAACTGATACTTTGAGCTTGACACTCTGGGGATTGAACTCCTGATCTTATGGTTCGTGGACCTCATGCTTTACCCATTGAGCTATGCCACCCACCCACCCTACTATGATTCTTTCTCTGAAATAACTCAGGTGGTGAGGAGGACTGTCTGACCTGGAGATGAACACACACAACCTCCAAAACTTCACCACGGTGAACGACAGACAAACGTCCTTTTAAAGCCTCAGACTGATGTTTCACCACAAAATATTATGAACAATCCAGATAAAAAAATAAATAACTCATTCTTTGTTTGACAGAAAAGCTTTTATTTTCTCCAAAAACATTAAATCACATTTTAATACACTTTCCTCTTAGGCCTCACTGTGGAAGTACATTTTATCATTTAATAAAAATAAATCTGTCCAATGAAAGTGACTCTTATTTACAATTACTACCGTTTCACTGTAGTACTTGTTTTTTATACTACTGGCTGCAGGTACGAGAATATATTTCACTGTGCATGCGACAAATAAAACCTAGAAAAGATAGACATATCTTAGTTTCTCTACCATTTCTGCGGAGACTGTGCTGACCTGATGTCAGAAGGTTTCTCTGTGGAGCTCTGAGGAAAGGTACAGTATGAGAAGGTGACGAAGTCAGACGACGACTCGTCTTCAGTTTTCATCTGGAAACGAAAAGGACACGACACATCCTGGATTTACTGAAGGAGGAAGAGGACACAGAGACACAGAAACATTTAGAGGATTCATCAACGTCCACAAAATTCAAATTAATCTGAAAAATGACTGAATTCAGTCTAAATGACATGAACAGCTACAAACAAACAAGAGGAGGACGTTCCATGTGGAGTCAACCAGGAGTTCCCGCCTCAGACGTTGATCATTTGTTCCTGTTGAAGAGTTAACACATGTGATGGAAAGTCCAAAATATTAGAGACGCCGTTTATCTAATTATAGCTGCTTTTACAGACGGAGCCTCAACATTTTAATTTATAGACCAAGTATTGATTTAAACACTCCATCTACATTATTCTTCTTATTTACAGACAAATACAAACCTGATGTTCAAGTTTCTGTCAGATTTAACTCTGACATGACTGTATGTAGACAGCTGTTTGATTTTTATTATTTTATATTTCTGCTGCATCACTTTTAAATAAAGGTTCATCTTATCTGAAATAATCGCCCCATGTCTCTATAATTTTGAGATGATCAGTAATAGACTGAACTGTCAGGACATTTGTTTCTGCAGTGATCAGATCACACACTTTACTTATTAGTTTTATTGTTGATAAAACACAGAAAGTCTGCTTTAAATCAACATTTATTTTGTCAGTTTATTATTTTTCTAAACGCAGGTGGACTTCACCAACGTCTCTGAAATGTCCGATTTGTCCTGAACGCAGCAGAGCAGCAACACGTTGCCTCTGTCCGTGTGTTGGTTTAATGTTTCTACAGTGAGTTGACCAACTGTCAGTCAGTTCAGTGACTTAGTGGTGAACACTGAGACTGAGAGGAAGCAGCAGGTCAGTCTGCAGAGTCTGGTTTTACTCTTTAACGAGTCAATTCAACAGTCAGAGGCAGGAGGACGCTCACTGCTCTGAAAACAGACTCACCTGCGCAGGTGAACGCAGCCTGTTCATCAACACAAACACTGCAAACAAACCGACACCAGAGTAAAGGAGAAGAACGAGACAAACGTTTTTACCTTCAGCTGGAGAGAAGAAGCCACGACGATGAGACTGAAACATCCAGAGGAACAGGAGGAGGAGGAGGAGGAGTGATGAAGCTCAGATACATTAGAGTCACACCTGATCCTGATAGATTTAATCAACACAGAGGACAGGAAGTGGTTAGAAATCATGATCATGATCACTGCCCTCCAGTGGTCACCACCAGTAACTACAACTGTCCACATCCAATAACACTGAGATTCAAAGTGACTCATTTACTTAGAAGAGAAAACCCAGTAGAGAACAGATGTGATGGGGCAGGTGATCTATAAATCTTAGGACAAACGTCCTTTGTTTAAACTTTGTCAACAGCTGAAGTTCTGAAGATGTTGATTCAAATCTTACAATCTGATCATTTTGAAGCTCAACACCCAAAGAAACAGACTGAAAATATCTACGACCATCAGGAGTTTTATTGTGGAGTAAAAACAAAAAAAAAAGATTCATTTTAAAGCAGTTTTAAATAGTAATGTAATATACTATACCTATTTGGTGTCATTGGTTGCCTGGTTCCTGTTGTTTGGGTGAAGTCCTGGAAATCATCACGGCCGTGTCCCCTCTCGATGTTCTGGACCGATAGAAGGAGGAGGTTAGAACAAAACTGACTGACATTTACTAATGTCACTATTTTATTACTATCTGTTACTCTGCTATTATAAAAGAAGTCATAATGTCACAGTATAGTATGTTGAAAGAAAGTTAACATTTTAGTAAAAGTGAGGCAGCAACAAAAACACAGAGACATGAAGACAACTATTGCTGCTTGATAAAGGACAACCAGAGTCTCTGGTCCGCCTGGTTATGTTACAAGCTTAAAGGCAAATGTTTTCACGTTCTTAAAACTTTCTTCCACTCAGGTATTCTGAGTACAGGTGAACTTTCGTCTTTCATCACTTAGCAATAGCTGTCTTCATGTGTCTTTAGTTGTGGTTGAACTGGTGGTGGGGGACAGTCTGGCCTTTATTACTATAGTGGTCTGAATGGGTATCAAGGAATTTTAATAAATAAATGTGAAGTTGCAAAGAAAAAGTTTTGACATTGGACCTTCACATAAAAAAATAAAAGTTAAAGAGAAATCAAGACAGCTATTGCTGCTTGATTAAAGGACTGAAGTTGTGACAAGGTTTTGTTAAGTGAATAAAAGTAATAAAACTTTCTACAAAACGGCACAACTTCAGTCTTTCATCAAGTAGCAGTGGCTGTCTTGATGTCTCTTTAATTGTGGTTTCCTGTGTTGTTAGTTGATTTTCATCCTCACATTTACAGCTGGTGGTGGGGGACTAAACTTATTCACTAAACTGGTTTGAATGGGTATCAATGAATTTTAATCTGGGACTTTTATTAAATGATTTCATTGATAATTGTTTGATTTGAAGGATTTCAGGTTAACTCAGAGAAATAAACATTCACATTCGGTCACAATCATTCGTAAATTCAAATTACCCAAATGTTTGTTCCATGTGCTCCATCCACACCTGTCCAGGTAGAAGGCTAGACCGACAAACAGGAAGTGGAAGAATCCAATGTGATTCATAGAAGGGGGGGTTGGACTGTACCAAGCTGGGTATTGTAGAAGGGGTGTTTGGTAGTGCATTGAAATCTCAGACTTGATGAGCTGTTCCTTGTGTTTTACATACATGGGGTTAAATAACTTGAAAGATAATCACCCATGCAGTAATTAGTTAAATCCATGTGAATTTATATCATATAGGTATCTAGGTAACCGTGCACATGTGTTGTCATGTGGCCATAAATTCAGGAAGCACCCATCATTTCCATCATCTTGCTTCTCCGATGCAGAGTTTGAGGCGTCCATGGTGTCAGGACTTGGATTCACACCCACTCACACATATGTGTCTGTCTCAAAAGTCAGAGAAACAACCATAGACAGAAAGAAGAATCAAAGAGCAAGGAAAGCTGTGGAAGAAACCCACCTTTGCATTCAAGGCAAAGGATCGGAGACATCCTCAAATAAAGGTATACGTTTTAATTTTGTTTCTGTCTCATTTCTCCTTAATTCCAGGACAACATAAGTAAAAAGTGTCACCCCACCTCACTCTCAGCTATGTTTTATTAGCATATATAGTTCTTAAATAGAATATGTCCATTTATTTTCCCCTCCCTAAGGAAGAAGAAGGAGGAGGAAGGAGGAGGAGGAGGGACTGAGGCCAGAATCAAAGACAGAAGACAGCAGGAACATATTTTACTTTCAGCTCTGAAGGTTGCCGAGCGCCTCCGGTAGAACTCCGTCCCGTGGCCTCTGACCCGGAAAGCCTCCAAGCTGCAAGTCCTTTCGTCTGCACGGTGAACGGTGACATTTCCCCCTTTATTCAAATGAACCAGAAAGACATGCATTCCTCTGAGTCGTGTGCATAACAACAGCTTCATGTTTTTAATTCATCTGAATCCGTTTTATTTTCTGTTAATAGCTTCAAACTCTATCTCTTACAGACAGACACTCAAACACTGTGACAGCCTGCACGGGTGGAGATCAGGCGCCATCTGTCGTCCAGTCCGGACCACGTAGGAAATGTGTTAGAGGCAGGGGAGCTGAGCTGAGTGGAGAGGACTTTGATGCATCTTTGTGTTTTTTTCTGCAACAACATCACACCTTTAAATCCCTCTAGAGGAACATCTCCATCGCTTTGATTTTTCAACACCGTTAAAGAAAACATCCATACATTCAAATGTTTGACACTTCATAACTAACACCTTGAGTTTCTGTACAGATGTAGACGAGCGACGGCTAATCACTGATGAATCCGTGAGATCTGGAAAAAATAAAAATAAAAAAAAGGGGGAAACAAACATCTAGTCGTGTCGGGAACGTAAGAAGCATGATGAGTTCAGTCTTTGACATCAGAGAGAAGGAACCAGACGAGTCCAGCTGATCTTGCCTCCTGCCACTAGAGGGCAGCAGTCGTCCACATAGAGGAGTGACTCCTCAGGTCCAGTGTGATCAGCATGGAGGCCTTCTTCTAATATTTTACAGTAAATCTGTACACAATCCCCCCCGTGTCTCCAAAACCAAAGTCTCCAAAAGCAAACATCCGCGCTCAGACCCTGATGATGCTGATGGAGGAGGAGGCTCTGTGCATCTGGAAGACAAGAACAAGGACAACGATGATTTACTAACTGATCGATCGGTTAATCAGTGAGTGGACGTTCTCTCCGGGGAACTGCATTTAATTAACAGTACTTTACACGAGCAGTGCAGGTGGAAGAGGCCGCCTGCAGCTTTAGGGACGAGCCCTGCTAGCATGCTGCGGCTAAAACCTCCTGGGACCAAGGCTTGGTCCAAAAGGGTGCAGTGGAGGTGGTTAGGGAACCCATGCCTCCTGGGTGCACCCTCTTTTGAGGTTTGCTGGGCGTCCCCCAAGAACTTTAAGGATGGATTATATATCTAGACTGGCCTGGGAACCGGAAGAGAGCTACAGACTCTGGATAAGTGGATGAAAATTTTGGTTTTCCCTCTTTAACTGGTTCTAAAGGTGAAGACATGATCTATGTCCTCTAGATCTGGCCTGTCTCTCTGGTCAAGCTGCCACAGTCTGTGGACATTTCTCATCACCAACCCGACAACAGGCCCCGGTTGCTTTATATTTAGTCGTGATGGTTGCTCGGAGATCTGCGATGCAACTACGAAAGGCTCCTCAGAGGAAACGAACTATTCCCGTCATGCATTGTAGAGAAGCGCTGCAACAAAAAACACAAAGGAGGACAAATGAAAGTCACCCGGCTGCTGTGGACGGCTCCGTTGTGGTAGATGGGCGAGCTGGCGGCCGAGGCGTTGTAGTAGGAGGAGGAGGAGGCCCGGACCAGCGGCCTCTTGGCCTTCTCCTTGGTGCTGTTGGAGTCGTTGTCTTTGATGATGTCGTACTGTCGGCAGAAGAGGGCGATGACGGCTGGAGGAGGCAGAGAGAAGTCAGACGCGTGGATAGAAAGACACCCAGGCTTTAAGGAACACAGCAACACACACCTGCCCACAGCAGCAGCACGGTGGTGATGATGAGCAGCTCTCCAGTCTGCAGGTGAGGAGTCATGCCCAGACCTTCCATCGCTGGTTCATCTGAGGACAGCAGACACACACACCGGGCTTTTACACACAAATATTATTCAGCTAAACGCATCTGAATTTATTTCTCTGGTTGCATGTATTATTTACGCTGGTCGAGGACGCCGGCCGGATAATGGTCGCTCCTCTCCAGAGTCCTGAAGTGGACGGCTCGGCTCGGCTGGCTGTCACCGTTCAACCCGACGGACTGCACCTAAAAAAACAAAACAAAACATAACAAGATCCTGACTGAGGCTGAGACGCTTCACAGCTGAACACTGACATTATGTAAGGAGGGTGAGAAACTGGCTCTGGAGGGGATGTTTAGCGAGCAAGTGGTGCTTAGGTTTTTGGCCGGGCTCCTGAATGATGATTGGAGGACACTGAGGAAGAGTGAAAGGCGACAAAGGGAATATAAATTATAATCACACTCATTCTGGATAACGCCACCAAACTCCACTGGGAAATTCTCCACTTTTTAACCCTCCTGCCCTCCAGGGGAAGGTCAGAGGTCAAACCCAGCCCCTGTGGACGTGGCCCGGGCTGTGCCAGTGACACTTGCGCAGGACGTCCGGGCCGGCTGCTGACGAGCACATTAAAGCGAGTCCTGCAGCTGAAGGACAGCCCGTATCAGTCTATCAAGCTGTAATGGATTATAAAAAGTTTAATAGTGCCGCTGTAATGGAGGAATTAAACTGCCAGCAGTGGAGAAGAGTCACTGAGAGTTAATAGGAACCTCTAATCTAATTAAGCTTCTCAAATACAGAGCTTTCAGGCCTCTACAATAATAAATAAAATATGATATAAATGGAAACTAATGGCTGTATTAAAGGTTAATTAATCATTTATCCCCATTAACAGAGCAGTTATACGCCTCTAAAGGGATTTACTGCATTTATTTAGCCTTTATAAACATTTAATACATGTTTAATAATAAATATTAGTTTTTTTAGGCCAGTTTAACTATGTAAAACACTTAAAAATATGTCTTTTACAAATGTCCACTAGAGGCTGGTTCCGAACGCGAGTCCGTCTCCATCGACGTCCTCGTTAAAAATATTGAAATAAACACGTTTACATCCTGTTTAACTTACAATACTGTGCTTAAATCCTTATATCTGTGTCTGATTGTGTGTTTTATTAGAAGTTTATTAACATAAAACCGTATTTAACACCAATGTTTATGATTTATTATGTGTGTGTGTGTGTGTGTGTTTTATACCTGGACGCTGTAGTGCGTGTCCTCGTCCAGATCCCACAGCACACACCAGCGGCTGGACGTGTTCACCTCTCGGATGGAGCGCTGCATCAGGCCGTCCTGCCTCTGCAGACCCAACACCAGCATTTAAAGGACACATTAATGGACGCTTTGACTGTGTCCAGAGACGAACACACAGCAGATGAGCACGTAAACACTTTGCAGGAACATGATCCAGCAGGGTAATTGGAAAAACTAAAGCTGTGTCCCGATATGAAGATAAATGCAAACCAGAATCGCAGCTGAAACGAGCAGCTTCGCCTCAAATAAACTCAGCTGAAAGCTTTTCTGTTTCACTGGGGGGGTTAGTTCTGCAGGGAAGGTAAGACCAGCTGTCATCATGTGGTAGAAACAGAAAGGAACTTTGTCAGTGTGAAAGGAAGCAGAGATAATGAACTGAGTCGATTACTAAATGGACCGTGTCCTGGTGGAGAGAATAGAAGCTGCTGTGTAAAGGACACTCAGGGACTTTTATTTTTTTATAAAGCTGTCTTAAGATAGCTCCCTATTTGTACATCCAGCCGTTAAACATCGTTAGAGCTGCATCTGTGTCTGATGAAGCAAGGTATTCTCTTTTAGCTCCGTTTTTGGTCTCCACCAGCTCCTGAAGGAAACTTAAAGCTGCTTCTTTGCTGAACAGGTTTTGGTCTAATTTTATTTGTATAGCGTCAATAACAATACAAATTGTCACAAGAAGCTTTACAAAATCCGGTCTGAAACCCCCATAGCAAGCCTGAAGGCTACGGCAGCAAGGAAAAACTGCCTTTTAACAGAAAAGAAAAGAAAGAAAGAAATTAGAGGATAGGAGCTCGGTGCAAGAGAGAAGAAATTAGAGGATAGGAGCTCGGTGCAAGAGAAAAGAAATTAGAGGATAGGAGCTCGGTGCCAGAGAAAAGAAATTAGAGGATAGGAGCTTGGTGCAAGAGAGAAGAAATTAGAGGATAGGAGCTTGGTGCAAGAGAGAAGAAATTAGAGGATAGGAGCTCGGTGCAAGAGAAAAGAAATTAGAGAATAGGAGCTTGGTGCAAGAGAGAAGAAATTAGAGGATAGGAGCTTGGTGCAAGAGAGAAGAAATTAGAGGATAGGAACTTGGTGCAAGAGAGAAGAAATTAGAGGATAGGAGCTTGGTGCAAGAGAGAAGAAATTAGAGGATAGGAGCTTGGTGCAAGAGAGAAGAAATTAGATGATAGGAGCTTGGTGCAAGAGAGAAGAAATTAGAGGATAGGAGCTCGGTGCCAGAGAAAAGAAATTAGAGGATAGGAGCTTGGTGCAAGAGAAAAGAAACTGGAGGATAGGAGCTCGGTGCAAGAGAAAAGAAATTAGAGGATAGGAACTCGGTGCCAGAGAGAACAGATTAGAGGATAGGAGCTCGGTGCCAGAGAGTAGAGGACATGTGTTCGGTGCATCGTCCCCCAGCTGCCTAGTCCTATTGCAGCAGAACTCAGGGATGGTTCAGCCCAGCCATAACTATGAGCTTGATCAAAAAGTCTTAAGCCTGACCTTTAAAGTAGAGAGGGTGTCTGCCTCCTGAACCCAAACTTGGAGCTGGTTCCACAGGACAGGGACCTGATAGCTGAAGGCTCTACCTCCCATTCTACTTTTTGAAACTCTAGGAACCACAAGTAGGCCTGCACTTTGAGATGGAAGTGATCTGCTGGGATGATATGGTACAATGAAGTCTTTAAGATATGATGGAGCTCGGCCTTTAAGGGCTTTTAAGGATTTTAAATTGTATTCTAGATTTTAAAGGGAGCCAATGAAGAGAAGCTAACTATGAAATTTATGGAAGTACACGATAGGAAAGACATGAAACATATTAAAGTTGAGCTGGTTTCAGCTCCACTTGTAAACACATCCTCAAGAGTGCTATTAGCTTCGATTTATTAGCCTGTTTCAACAAAGGAAAAAATGCTTCTCAGATATTAGGCTTTAATTATTTTAGATTACCGTAATTACGCACCGGCAATTTGTTCTGAAAAATAGCTCCATCTAATCACCCACCAGAACAAGGTCTCAATAACTCCTTTGTAAAATGAAAAGGGTGAGACGGCGTTGGTAGGCGCACCATTAATCCGTCTGTCCAGTCTCTTCCTTGGATGAAAGGCAGCGGAGGCGGCTGCTCTCTAGCCAACGGTGAGTCTGGTTTAGAAAAAGAGCCACGTTTCCGAGCTAGTAAATGTGTCAGTGAAGTACTAAAAGCTGAGAGAAGTCAATAAGTAGGAGGCTGGCAGGGCGCTCGGGGCTCTCCAGATGTCTGATTCAGGAAGTCAAGAGTGGTGTCTTCTGCTCGTCTGGCAGCGCTGAAAGCAACGGCTCGGCCAGGAGAGGTTTAATGGTCCCACAGCACCGACAGGCTGTCATGTACAATATTTATCTAGGAGAGGGTTAAAAGGGTCATTTATCAGCACCGGTGACTCAGCTGTGATTGGAACAGAAATTTTACTAAATCTCCCCTGAGAGAAAAATAAAGAATCTTCTAAAGCTCTCTGCAGATCTTCTACTGCGTTAACTGAAGGCAATGTTTTGTTTTTGACTGACCAAACTCTGCAGATAAACCGTTTGATGCGGTTTACATTTGATTTCAGAGAGAAACATTGCTCTAGTAAAGGGGGTTTGTAGACAAATCTTCTTTGCAAGCAGAGCAGGTCTGCACTGCGCCATCCACGGAGAACTGGAAAGATCAGTAGAACAAGAAGTTCTTGGGTAGCTCTCTCTTGGATTTTCTGTTTATTTTTCAGCCTCAGAGACTTTTAAAAAAGCGCCGGGATGCAGAGGAAGGGTTGTAAACTCGGTAAAATGTGACCTAGAAGTCGTCAGGTGATGTATTTTTAGATCAGAGGAGCAGCCGGATGTGTTCCAGCAGTGAAGTGCAGCAGATAAACAAATCTGTTTGTCAAGAAGGTTCAGAAACCTGACAACGTGCCTCCAGGATTAAACCAGCAGCATCTTCAGACCCAGAAATAGTTTATTTGATTAATATCAGCCTCACGTTCATCATTCAGTTAATGTTTCTGATAGTTTCAGATTCGTGAATCAGAGTTTAATTGGGTTACTTCCTGTGTGTGGTAGCAGCGTTACGCAATGTGTGATTCTCGGCAGCCGGCGCTCTGGGATTTGGAACAACTTCAGATGAGTGAAGCAACTCTTTGTCTGAGAACGCTGGCTTCGTCCTGCTTCTCCTTGACGAACAGACGGCTCGGCTTGTTACTGGGAGATACTGTGTGTTAACGGTCTCATAACGCAGCCTCTATCTGGGACTTGATCAAGCTTAAAGCACATCAACAACACCGCGGCTTATTCTTAAAAATCAGACCTGGCTTCTGGAGGAAAGGTGTTTTATATAACTGCATGTTTTGCTCTTATCTGGAGATGACTAACACTAAAACCTGCTGCATCCACCTGCTCCCCCCATTAATATTTGAGCAAGGCTTTTACAGAAGTGCTTCCCGAGGTCATGGCAGGAGATGTTTTACATCCCCGCCTTGTGTTTCTTGAAAATGCCACAAGGTTGATGGATTGTGAGTCAGACGTGGAGGGGGCGACTTTAAGAACAAAACAACCACAAAAGACACGAGCTGTTTGGCATCGCCGCCGCCGTGGATGTTCCTCCTGCGAGGCGAGTCCCGGCCAAATCATCTCCACTAATGGAGACGGCTCCCACGCAGAGCTCAGCTAATGTCTGGTTCTCCTTTTCGCCAAAACCCGGGGGCGGTGGAACCTGATTAAAATGAGGCCGGGGTTTTCAGGAGATCTTAAGGCGAACAAAAACGTGGCGGTATAACGGGAGAATGGATGTGACACGTCCATTACAGCGATGCAGCCGAGGCTGATGGTACTTCAGGTGGTAATTTAGCCTTTGAGAGCTCAATTAATCAAATTAAAATACAGAAAATTGCTGTAAGACACTTTAGCAGCAGAAGCAGTTTGCAAGGGAGCAAAGAGCTGGATAGCCTGTTAGCTGCAAGAGTTATAGAGCTAAAACATAATTAGCTAAAACTAGTGAGTTAGCTAGTTATAAATTTCACTAAATATAATAAGTAAATGTTAAGATAATTTTACTCGATCGAGTCGTCTTTATTTATATTTAACTTAACATTAGCAGCCACATTTTAAGGAGGCTATGTGGTAAAAGGTTAAGAAACCATTGATTTGATCCAATCATTTAATTTAAATCAAGGGTTTGACGTTTTGGAAAGTTTGGAAGAGTCTCCACAGGAGGTGACCTCACGTACCAAAACATTGCACTTGAACGCCCCGCTAAGACCAGAGCCAGACGGTTCATACACATTAAATAACTCTTCCTACCAGCAGGTGGCAGTAGTCTGTATTTGTTGTTAAAAAAAAAAAAAAGGAAACAGGAAGTGCTAAAAACTATATTTGTAGATTTGAAGGTTCACACTATAGACTGTATATAAAGATGGACGGTGGAACTTCTTCTCTAAAGTGAAGCCAAGGCAAGTATAGCTCCCCCTGGTGGCTGGATGCAGTATAGGTGATAAGCTCCGCCCCCTCCATGTTAGTGAATGGTGAGCCCAATTAATATAATTAAAATGCAGATAATTGCTGAAAGACACTTTAGCAGCAGCAGTTTGCAAGTGAGCAAAGAGCTGGGTAGCCTGTTAGCTACAAGAGTTATAAAGCTAAAGCATAATTAGCTATAAGTAGTGGGTTAGCTAGTTATAAAGTTAGCTAAATATGAGTAAATGTTGAGATAATTAGCTGAAACTTAAAAAAAAAGAAGCTATAGATACGAACAAAAATAAAGTCTGAGATGAATATCTATACAACTGGGATAGGCTCCAGCCCAACCGTGACCCTCCAGAGGACAAGCGGTGACAGAAAATGAATGAATGAATGAATGAATGAATAAATTAAGTCCTGGGTCGTCTTTTGGCTGCGCCTTTTGTAATTCTTCAACTTTTGCCTGTCTAGACGTGAACCACTTTCATTTAGCCAAACGTTTACGAGTAAATTCCTCAAACAGCTTCCCAGACTTTTAAACCCGCCCCGATTCAAAGAGCCTTTAAAGCAAAATGCTGACTGCTGACTGGACTCCAGACTGACACAGCATTTTGAAGGAAAATAAAAAAAAAATAAAAATCCACTCCCCAAATGATACAGTAAATATATAGAAACTGAATGATTTAGCTTTTAAAAACATGGCAACCGTCCAGGCTGTCTGGGCAGTTCAGTTCATTATTTGGATTCTTCCACCAAATGAAAGAGCAGAGTGAGACACTGGAGTCAGTTAAATAAGGTGACGATACAGGGATACTGCACCGTACCTGCTGGGAGATGGCGTAGCCAATGACGGTGTCTCCTTGAGGGACGTTCCAGGTCACCATGGCTGAGTGCGCCCTCAGCTGGGTCACCGATACGTTCACCGGGGCTGCTGGCACGGCTGTTAACACACACAGACAGTATTTTTAATATTTGTTAGGAGAAGTCAGGAGATGCTTAACGGCCTGCAGAGGATTTGTGGCTAAAAGTATGTGGACACCGTGGCTTGAATAAGAAGGAATGAGTAGGTGATAAAGTTTGTGTTCGGCTCCGTCTCTAAGGTGATGGATGGTACTGATGCGGCCTGGACGAGAGTCAAACACAAACCGATGCCAGAATGCCGCCGCTTTTCCCCGAAGCCTTAAATTTGCTTTAATAAGGAAATAGTCCCCAAACAATGACATGAACCCCCTGGACAGACGTCACCAGCTCCTTCACAAAGAAATATAACTCTGAAGAAATCACTGCATCAACAAAGTGCCAGGAGAGGGCTGAAGCCGTTATCTCTCTCCGTCTCTCTGGCAAATCAATCCATTAAAGATGAATATAGCGAGACATGAATAATGCTCTGCAGCCCAGAGGCATTATTCTAACCATGTCTCTCTCTTCTTTGTTATTGCATCTTATTTTATTATATCCCTCCATGCTCCGGTTGATGAGTGGATTTTAATCCTCTGTAATGGATTAAAACAAAAGGTGCCAAAAAATGCTAAAGACGAATTGGACTAAATATGCACAAATATATGACTGACTTTATTGCACAGTCAGGGGATCAAGTCATCTTTATTGATATTTCACTTAACATTTGCAGCCACATTTTAAGGAGGCTTTGTGGTAAAAGGTTAAGAAACCATTGATTTGATCTAATTAGTTTAAATCAAGGGTTTGACGTTTTGGAAAGTTATTTAAACAAGACGTAGTGACTTTTTAGAGTCTTCACAGGTTGACTTCACGAAGAAATCGTCGCACTAAGACCACAGCCAGACGGTTTATACGCAGAAAATAACTCTTCCTACCAGCAGGTGGCACTTGTCTTTTAAAAAAGGAAACAGGAAGTGCTACGAACTATATTTGCGCATTTGAAGATTCAGACTATAGACTGTATAAAGATGGACGGCGGGACTGCTCCGCAAAAGTGAAGCCAAAGCAAGTAGAGCTCCCCCTGGTGGCTGGCTGCAGTATAGGTCATAAGCTCCACCCCCTCCATGTTAGTGGGCGGGACTTGGGCCAAACTAAAACACTACAATACACGTCAAATCATTTCTTTCAAGGATGGTTTCTGTCATTTTAGGCAGTTAATATAATGTGTTTTTGGGATAAGCTTCGTTTTCGTTAGTTATTTGACGTTATGGACGTGACATATTGGCGACTACCAGTTGCCATGCCAAACGCTCCATACAGTGGCTCCGTGGGACTGTGAGAGTTGTAAAAACCAAAATTAAAAACAAGCTCAGTGTATAATCCAACATTTCGTTGTAAGTGGTGGTGGTAGAGCAGAGCGTAGCATTGATTAAACAAAAACGCGAATGAGTCTGGAGGAAGTGTGGGCGGGGCATCGGTATTGCGGCTCTGCGTGGTTCCACTCTCGGACCGTGTTGAGACTCTGGCTCCAAAGTCGCAAGATGGCGCCGCCCATATCCCCGGGAAAATAGCGTCAGTTTGGCCAAAGCAAGGAAGTGGGGACGCATTGTACATATTTATATACAGTCTATGCTCTAGATACACAACATGGACGTCCTATGTGTTACTTCTTGACTGGTCCCTTGCAGAGTCCTGTCCAGGTTTAGACTTGTGATAGGAGATATTAAGACCTAAGAGAGACTCATCATCAGATTTTAAGATCAACACGAAACAGACTGGTGAAAACTTGAGCTTGAAACTCATTAAACGTCTCCAACTGCTTGCACACCCGTCATCACCCGTCGCCGATGTTTGATATTTAAGGTTCGTGAATGATCAGGTCTGTGCTTTACCAAAAACCAACGAGAGAGACGAGTCTACGACGATTGCAGATAAAGCCAATGCAAGGAAGTGGCGACGCATTGTCCATATTTATATACAGTCTATGGTTCAGACGAAGATATAAAAGAAACTGTCTGCTTGGTGAGTCCTGGTCTTTATTCTGGCACATAACTATAAAAATAATTTATTCCACTCTGGTTGTTGGCATCAAACAAACCAGCTATAACAAGTTCACCAGGGAGCTTTAGATACGGTGACAGACTTTGCAAACTGAGCAGAGTCCAGCTTACCGTTTTTCCCCCTGCAGCCTCAGCTGCTGGTTCCTGCTTTGTATTTAACCACGACAGAGCCATCAATCCTGTCGTCGGACTCGCAGCGAGGAAGCGAAAAGGAGCACACGTCCCTAAATATCAAAGCGGTCCTCAAATAGTTTCCTGTTTTTGTTTGTGTCTGGATGAGGAGAGTAAACCACTCAGAGCCTCTTCAAACACGGCCTCGCCTCTCTTGCCAAAAACCTGCACGTCCTGGACACATAAACAAACATCCACACAGATACTCCATCAGTGTGTGTTTCCATCTGCGTGCACGGGCCAGATCTAAATGCACTTTGCACATTTAGACATCAGAACTGACGGGAAACGAAGACATAAGACGTAAAAGACAAAGTAAAGACATAAAACCCTGAAATGAAGAACGGGACAACAGCATGGGGACAGAGAGTGGCAGCCATCCGTCTACGTCTTTCCTCTCCCTGATGATTTAACATCTAAAGGAATCGATAACTAGATTTTTTTATTTATTTTTTTTCACCAAGGGCCAAGAACTATTGATGACCTCAGTCCATCCAATCCAAGTTCCTCTCCTTTCAGTGCGGGACAGGAATAGCACTCCACATTTCTCATCAGCTCTTCTGGCTGCAGAAAGCAATTAATATGTGGCCATTGGAAGAGTGTGTGAATGTGTGTGTACATACAGTATGTTTGTGTGTGTGTGTGTGTGTGTGTGTGGTTTAAAAAAAACACATCAGATGGGAAAAGGAGCCTCCGTGGCAGCCAATTAGGACAGCAAGGCTAAAAAATAATTATATTATTTATTATGGTGCATTAAAGGTCAAATTGTTGTTAAATAAATAAAATAAATCTATTTTTTTGTCTAAATTGTTTTGTATTAATGGGATTTAATACATGTGCAATATTTAATAATTAATATTTGTTAATATTCATTTAAATTAATTTAAATATTCATATTTTAACCATTTATTTTATTCAGTGCTTTAAGTAGTAACAATTTAAACAATTTAATTAAATGCTTTATTGCTATAAATTTGAAGATTTCTAATTCCACTATGGCGCCAACAATTTATTTATTTATTTATTTATTTTTTACAGTACATTAAAGTTTAATTTAGCATTTAGCATTCAGCCTAATTCCACTTTTCATCATTGTTCATCCGCTAAATCATACAAAGATGTGTTTGCACGCCTCCTAACAGCTGCACTGGATGAACAAATGAACAGAATATTGTTCAAATATAGAAACAGTGGCACGAGTTGCAATTGGTTAAAGTAAAAATTTAAAATTGACTAAAATAGAAAGAAAACAGGAGATAGAGAGATGGTCAGTCTCTCAGTCCTGTCTTCTAAGATGCTAACAAGCTACAGCTAACGTCTAACATGCACAAAGAGCAGTTTCTTGGTCTGCTGATCTTTTGACACCTTTTTCTGGAGCGGCGGCAAACCACAGCAAGCCTCTCCTCTGCTGCCAAAACCAAAGAGAGCAGCTGATCTCCAGGGCTGGCGTAGGCGGCAGCCCCCCCCCCCCCCCCCCGACACCTTCTCTCCAAATATTCAGTGACAGATATAAAATAAATAAATAAATAAATAAAAAATTTCAGCCTAATTCCAAACCGAGAGCTCCGTGGAGTATGACCATGAATGTCAGGCTCTATCTGGAGCTAACAAGCTAACCGCAGCTCATTATTCCAGCCAGCCTTCCTCTGGCTCCCTGCAGGACCTGCCTGCCAAAACCGCTGCACACTCATCACAGGAAAAATAAAAGAATATATGCACAAATGTCCTGTGATACAGCTACACAAAACATCCATCCAGCTCCAAACCGAGTGCTTTAAGTTCAGTCTGACTCGTCTGCTTCAGTCTGTGACTTCCTACAGTTCCCAGAATGCCCTCTGGCAGCTGACACACGGATTATAAACTTGTTGCATCCAGCGTGTGTAGGCGGAGTGAATGAAAGCAAAGCAAGAGCAACAAGGTGGGAGTTGTTGGTATTTTTTTTTTTTTTTTACCCAGTCGAGAAAATGCATCATCCTGTGGCTGCAATGCATTCTGGTCTATTTCCTGACACTGTGGGGGCGTAGAAGTTGGCCACTGTGCTTATTTTCTGAATATATATATATATGTACATATCCTCCCTGTATAATTACTGAATGTCTGTGCTGCAGGAAAAAGCAGTTTCTGAATTTAAACATGTGACGACACAGTTAATTGTGGCCGTGCAGAGATTTGTTCCCATTGAGCAAAAACAAGATCCCCTTCGAATGAAACGAAAGGCTGATTTTTAGGAGGTGGAGCGACCGCGTTCGGCGTCAGCGGGAAACGATGGAAGTCGGCACGGGAGGGAATTCACAGCGGGTGATGCAAACTGAGGCAAACATGCATTCAAATCACTCTTCATCAGTGTTTAACCACGGGGTTTGAGCTAAAACCATACATAAATGAGTTGGCACCAACAGGATGAGGGAGTGAACAGACTATTATTTGAATACGGGAACATTTGTTATACTGAAAACCTTAAAACTCACAAAAATAGAAAGTAAACAGGAGCTAGAGAGATGGTCAGTCTGCTAGCAAGCTACAGCTAACATCTAAAATTCACAACGAGCCAGAGGCGACATCTGTACGGTGAATAAAAAGATTCGTCATCAAGTTAAATGAAGAAACTTATTCAGAAAATTTTATAGGAAATAGAAAAAGCAAACTTAACCTACTGAGTTTTAAAATCCTGACTTCAGGAGAAACTTCCTCTTTGACTTTGCTAACATTAACCCGATATGTTTAATATGAAACAACATTATCTGCTGCGAATCATTGTAGACTCGTCTCTCTCGTTGTTTTTTTGGTAAAGCACAGACCGGATCATCCACAAATCTTAAATATCAAACATCAGCGACGGGTGATTTAACGACTTTCAAGCTCAAGTTAATCTCAAAATCGGATGGTGCGTCTCTCTTAGGTCTGAATGTCTGCCATCACAAGTCCAAACTTGGACAGGACTCTGCAACGGACCAGTCAAGATGTTCCTCATCAGACTGGAGGATTCATAAACACATAGGACGTCCATGTTGTGTATCTAGAGCATAGACTGTATATAAACATGTACGACGCGTCACCACTTCCTTCCTTGCTTTGGCCAAACTGACGCTATTTTCACCGGCGGATACGGGCGGCGACATCTTGCCACTTTGGAGCCAGAGTCCGTCCCACTGGACCGCTTTGCGAAGCAGTTGGCATGGCAACCGGTAGCCCCGCCTACTAACATGGAGGGGGCGGAGCTTATGACCTATACTGCAGCCAGACACCAGGGGGAGCTCTACTTGCTTTGGCTTCACTTTAGAGGAGCTGTACATCTTTATACATCTATGATTTTTACATGTATGCATTGAAAAAAACGCATATACATATAATTATAATGCAAAAGCAAAAGCAGCTAATCCTCCTTCAACACACAAATAAATAAAACACACTCAGAGCTGCGTTTCCTCGTCTGTGCCAATGATGAGACAAGATGCCCCCGAACTCCCGTCACGTTACCGCTGCTAAATCCCAACCGCTTTCATCTGCCAGGCCTGCGATGGAGTTCTCACACAGTGAATAGACCTCTGCAATTACATTATACACACACCGGGAGAGGAGATGAGAGGGGAGGCTTAGATGGGGGAGTCAGAAAGACAGAGGGGAAGAGATGGAGATGAGAGAGAGAGAGAGAGAGGTGGATGAAAGACGACAGGAATATGACAGAGCGGAGGATGAATGAGACGGAGGGAGGAGGAAGGCAAAAAAAAAAAAGATGAAGAGACAGCAGTTATCTCGGGCAGATATCAAGAGATGGAGGTGCTGAATTTTCAATCTTTCGGTTTTTAGAGAAGAGACGGGCGAAGGGCAAAGTGAGATGGATGGACGAGGAGGGAGAGAAAGAGATCAATGTAAAAAAAAAAATAAATTAATAAATGGAGAGGGGGGGAGTCGAATGTGGATATTGATTAAATGATAAAATATAGGAGTTCAGGGGGATGTTAAAGCACATGTGTCCTTGTTTGTCCTTCGTGATTTAGCGCCGTTTGTCTAAACTACGTATTTATACACATTAATTTTTAATTTTCTACACTTTAATTGTTATAAAATACGCCAAAGGTGGGATCATGGTTAGTTTCTTCACAGAGTATTCCTTTAAAGTCAAACATGTCACTACAAGCATCACCACAGTTAAGATTCATCCTCTTGGAGCCACGACTCTGTACTTTTTGCAGCCTTTGCTATATTTCAGTAGCCCAGAAAAGACAAACCAAACACTTCCGCTCAATTTTTGAAGATTTAACGACGAGTTGCAATTCCCTACTTCACCACTAGGTGGCTAAAAAGCTTACACCATGGCCCTTTAAACGGAGAACGCAAACAAATGGATAAATCTAAATAATATGTAAGAGTAGGTGAGAAAAGCTCAATTACAAAGACTCAGGAAGCCCACATCTCAAGTTTTAAACATATCAGTCCTTATACGGGTTTAACACGACTGTAAAATGTTGATGCACGGCCAGGGAAGTGTTTCTCTTTCCACACAATGCTCTTTTCATTAATTAGGACTAGAAGACGGAGATAAATCCTCCACCAAACCTACATTTTATTGTCAAATCCAAACCCAAACCAGCAGCAACAGAGTGTTGACAAAAACAAAACCTGACCCTCGTGATGGGAGCAGCTGTTTACATCGGCGCCGCCGCCGCCAGAGTAGAGTAAGTCCGTGACGCACGGGTCGAGGCCGACGGCCGGCTGTAAATCACGGAGAAATAACGGTTTGCTGATCGACTCGGACAGTCTAATCTGGCTAATGCCTCCCCGCCGCTCTCTGAGATGGATGGATGTCTGTTCAAGAGAGCGCTACCGTACAAGAGCAACCTGTGTGTCGTGGACAGGTTACGAGACAACAGACAGAGATGCTGTCTTTCTTGTGGCAGTCATTTTATGTCTTTTATTTCTTCTTTCCTGTTATGTTTGGTATCTCTCTCTATCTGTGCCCAATTATAAGATTGTGTGTCTCTTTGTGGTTATTATCACGTATCTTAAGGGACATTTTCAGTCTCTTCATGGGTGTCTGGTGTCCCTTTATGAGATTTGGCGCTTCTTTCTGTCTTGTGTCTCTTTTATGACATTTTGTGTCACTTTATGAGAACGTGTGTCTCTTCAAGGACATTTTACGTCTCCTTACAAGACATTTTGAGTCTCTCTGTGGACATTTCGTGTTTCTTCCGTCTCATTGTGGCGGTTTTCTGTCTTCACAGACATTTTGTGTCTCCTTACAGACATTTTGGGGTCTCTCTGTGGACATTTTGTGTTTCTTCTGGACATTTTTTGTCTCCTTGTGGCCGTTTCCCGTCTTCACAGACATTTTGTGTCTCCTTACAGACGTTTTGAGTCTCTCCTTAACATTTTGTGTTTCTTCTGAACACTTTGTCTCCTTGTGGTGGTTTTCTGTCTTCATGGACATTTTGTGTCTCCTTACAGACGTTTTGGGGTCTCTCTTTGGAAATTTTGTGTTTCTTCTGGACATTTTTTGTCTCCTCATGGTCGTTTCCTGTCTTCACAGACATTTTGTGTCTCCTTACAGACGTTTTGAGTCTCTCTTTGTACATTTTGTGTCTCTCTTTGTACATTTTGTGTTTCTTCTGAACACTTTCCGTCTCCTTCTGGTGGTTTTCTGTCTTCACGGACATTTTGTGCCTCTTTTTGTGGTCGTTTTGTGTCTTTTGTGGAGATCACGTGTCTCTTTCAGGCCGCTTCACGTGTCGTTTCGTCCTTTTGTGTCTTTGCACAGACGTTTGGTTGTCTCTCTGTGGGGTTCTTTTTAATTGTTGTCTCTTTGTGGCCGTTTTAAGGCTCTTTTTGTGTCTCTTTTCGCCCATTTTGTCTTTTTTTTTGTTGTTGTAATAAGCCTCACATTGTTTGACTTTAACAGGGAACGTTAGATCAGATATTCTAGTGTCGTCCTGATCATATGTCCACCAGTTCTATGTAATAATTTTAAACGGTCACGTACGTCTCTTTGCAGCCGGTCCAAGCTGCTAATCACATCCTGACTAATGACCACACTCCTTATGCAACAACATTTTTGACCTGGACTGTCAGCAATTAGCCGAGACTTTCAATGTTACCTCAGTGGGTCAAGATGAGTCATGTCCCACGAGTACGGATTAACGTTTGAGCAGCGGCAGCAGCAGCAGCCACAAAACTGAAACATAACGAAGGCAGAAAGAAAGAGGACAATGAGGAGAGCGGTGACGTGAAGCTGAGCGGAGCGCGCATGAATAAAAATAAAGACCTCATGTGTTGGCGCGTTTTTAACATCCCCCCCCTACGTGCTTTCTCCACGCGTTCAGCTTTCTCCTTTGTTCTCCCCAATGTCTTTCGTCTCGTTTCCAGGGATTTCACCTGAGAGCCGAGTGAGATGCAACACAACGGCAGAACGAGGGAGAAGGAGATGTGCTTGTCGAGCTGTGAAAGTCATTTTCAGTTTGGTTTTGTTCTGCCTCCTGGTATGGAGAGCGGGTGTCGAAGAGCAGACATTTATGACGCCGAGCAGAGAAGGCGAATGCAAATCGATAGGAAGGCTCGTAAATGCAGATCAGCTGCCTCTTTTTATTCAGCCAAGGAAGAGGCTCGTTGATCTGGACTTCACGAGGAACCTGAGGAACCAGCAGCTCAGATGATTGAACTGTACAGCTAATTAAAAAAACCCCGACAAGGGCTTGACAGTTTCACTCCAGCTGTTTGTCTTGTTGACATATAAGACAACAAACAGAGCACAGCAGCAGCTCCACTCGCCTCCAATCAAACAGGTGATCACGCCGCAAAACCGTAGTGTGCTTAAAGCTCCGGGAGACGGCAAAACAAGGGTTTATCTTCCAGGGTAAACGCATTCAGACGGGACGCATGAATAAATGAGCACTTCCAAGCTCCTGACAGAATCACACGGTGAAATATTCAACAACGCCCGATTTATATTTCATCGCTTCAAACGAAACGACGTTCAGGCCCCGAGTGTTTGTTGTCTTTGCAAACATCTGCAAAAAAAAAAAGAGTTAGTGCAAAGAGTTTGGACACTTATTTATTTTTTTTTACATTTTCTGGATTCTGCATAAAGGAATAGTTTAAGATTGGCTCGATAAGTGGCAGGAATGATAAAACCATTGTTAATATTGCTTTTAAATCATCATTCCACTTTTCTTTTGACAAGATTCTTCAGTTCTGAGTCCAAACTAAACCTTTAAATTCACATTTTCTGCAAATAAATCACCTTTTAAAACGAAATCCATCTTGAGGGACACATGCGCAGACACCTTTGCCACATCCAGCCGTTTCCAGCAGCTGCTTTGCATCCTCCAACACTGTGACTTCTCAGATTTTTATTTGCTCCTAAACTGACCTTGAACATGAGAGTGTGAGAGAGAGAAGAGAAAGACTCACTTGCTCCCACCATGCCAGGGGTTCGCCAGCAGGCCAGTAGCAGCAGCAGCAGCAACATCAGCCCGAGGTCCAGGTGAGGAGACGCGCTCATGTCCTCCTCTGTCTCCGCGCACACGCTCAACACACCTCCTGCTCTTCGCTTCCTTTCCTTCCTTCCTTTCCTCTCCTCTATCTCCTGCGCTTTTAGTGGAGGTTTCCCCGCGGGGTCACCGCTGCTGCCGCGTCCACATCACCCTTCATCTCTTCTTGCGCAATTTCACGACCCGCACTGCGCTGCTTTCACTCCCAACTTGCACGAAGTAGGTCAGCGGGCTGCGAAATCAAATAGCCTCCGCTGGAGAACGGGAGTGAGACATCTTCTCAGTCAGCCCCGCAGAAACCCGCAGCGAGGAGGGGGGGAAGCTAACAGGTAGTTCAGAGTCTCCAGTCTCTCTATCTATCTCCGTGTCCGCCGGGTTCAGCTGTGCGTCAAATGTCAGCTGGACAGAGTCTCCTTTCTCCGCCGGCGGGTGGAAGGTCGCGGGGGGTTTCAGCACCGCGGACAGCTCTCGGACATTTCTCGCCCCCTGGATGTCTCGCCGGAGGACGCGGGAGCGCAAAGGTGGTCCCTCTCATCCGGAGGGCTGCGGGGCTCTGGGCTCTCGGGAGGATCAGAAAATGTCTGAGCCTGCGGGAGAGCCGGAGGCAGCTCCTCCGATCAGCGTCCACCAACACAGCAACACAGCGGGGCTTTCAGCACAAATCCTGTCACCGGAGCATGGAGGAGGATGATGATGAGGATGATGATGATGATGATGAAGAGGAGGAGGAGGTGGCAGGAGGAAGGAGGGAGGAGGAGAGAGAGAGAGGATGAACAGCTGCGTTTCTTTCCTCTGGATCACCTGCATGTGGCTGGAATAAAGACAACTGTTGATTATATAACGTTGAGTTCAATTAGTCCATTTAAAGCGGACTCTTTTTATTAAATATAATTATAAAAATAACATGTTTATCTCCATAAATCTTATTAAAATCAAGTAACTTTACATTTATCTGTAAATACTAGCTGTTAGGTTTAATATTAGCTGTGTTCAGGTTTTAGCTAACTGAGTTTACCTGTGTAGCAGCAACAGCTATGCTAACGGTTTGTCAGTTAGCTTCAGGTTTTCACTTTTAACAGTTTTAGGTTTATATTTTTTTTTGCGTCTGTTAACCATTTGTTTTTAATTGAAGCTACCTATTTTAGAGACTTCCTCTTTTTTTCAGCTAGCTCACTATTAGAGTTTTATTATTTCAGGCAGGAACAGTGGACTGACCTTTAAGAGACAATGCAGAATTAAAACAAATACATAGACTCTTCTTCTTCTTCTGTTTCTTCTTCTGCTTCTTCTGCTGCTTCTGTTGCTTCTTCTTCTTTTGCTTCTTCTTCTTCTTCTACTTCTTCTGTTGCTTCTTCTTCTGTCGTTTCTTCTGTCATTTCTTCTTCTTTTGTCACTTCTTTTTCTTCTTCTGTCATTTCTTCTTCTTCTTCTTCCTCTTCTGTCATTTCTTCTTCTGCTGCTGCTTCTTGTGTCGTTTCTTCTTCTTCTGTTTCTTCTTCTGTTGTTGCTTCTTCTGTTGCTTCAGTTTCTTCTTCTGTCATTTCTTATTCTTCTGTTGGTTCTCATTCTTCTTCTGTCATTTTTTCTTCTGTCGTTTCTTCTTCTTCTCCTGTTACTTACATTGTGGACATTCAATTTTATTTTACGACTTCCTTCAAAAAGGGGTCGCCACTGCCAAAATGGAGGAGGTAAAAACAAGTAACAATTAAGTACAAGAGGAACATAATGCAAACTGTATTTGTGCCTCCATAAATCCCTCTTACTGCACAGAGTCGATGAAAGTCAAAGACTGTAACTGGAGAAAAAGCAGCAGCAGTTAAATTCTTTAAAGCACAGCAACAAAGGTTCTTTTTAATCTGTTTTTCATAATGAAGTAAAAACATTTCTCTGCATAATATTAACTTGAAAATTAATTCATGGCAACGATGCAGCTGTGAAACAGAAACAGGAGACAGAGCACATTGACCTTCCTTGTAAAGTCTATCAGTAAACAGAGGACATGCCTCCTGATCTCCTGCAAAGCTTTTTATATGATGTTAACTGGCGTTTGTCCCAGACGCTGAACGGTGTCAAAATAAAACACCTGTTAAATAAAGTCCTTGTTTAGCGGCAGCAGTTTTCACCCACCATTAATCCTGGGTCCAAGCTGTCGATTTGTTCCGGGGTTTCTTTTTTTAGCAGCAGCTATTTCACTCGACTCGACATTTCTGACATGACGTATTGAGTCGAGATCAAAGGCAGTGCAGGGTTTGCAGGGATCAAACGGAAGAAAAGTGTCTTAAAACGAACGAACTGGAAAGTTGTAAAAGTACAAGTTGATGTTCAGAGAACGTCCAAAAGGAACAGAGTGAACTGTTAGCGTCAAATTAGCTCTTTATCCAGAGATACGACGGCTGGAAGTCAAAAACCAACACTAGATTATTTATCACTCACTGGTTTTGACCAGTTCATGGGAAAAAAATGGATATGCATGAATCAGCCACAACGTTATGACCAGAGAATGACAGGAGAAGTGAATAACATTTAAACCATCTTGTGACAACACATCGTTCTGCTGGGAAACTTCTGGACCTGGCATTCATTGGTGTGGATGTTACTTAGACATGTAGCACCCACCTAGACCAGACCAGACACCCCCACTCCATAGCAATGACACACTAGACCAGACTACGCACACACACAAAAACGCTTTAGGAACAACTCAAAAAAAAAACATGAAGAACAGCTCAAGGTGTTGACCTGGCCTCCAAATTCACTAGATCCCAAACTGATCAAGTATCTGTGGGATGATCCACAGAGGCCCCTCCCCTCAAAGGCCCCCCAACTAACAACATCCTATTTCCAGACACCACAGGACACCCTCAGAAGGCCCATGTCCATTTTCTGATGAGTGTTTTGGAGGCACAACGGAGACCTACACAATATTAGCAAGGTGGTCATAATGTTATGCCTGATTCTCTGCCTTTAGAGGCCTCTTGTGGTAAATTGTGCAGAGAGAACTTAATTTTGTATTACGCTGCATCGAAACTGAACGAACGATCAACACCTGCAATCAAATAGTCGGGACATTACGCAGCATGAGAACAGATGGCAGCCAGTCAACGTTTGGAGCATGACTGACGATTAAAGCTCAAACTAACAACAACAACAACAACAACAAAGAGATGTCACTGCTGGTGTTTCAGGCCCGAGGTCTCTCAGCACACACCACCGTTTGTTTTAATTGTTTGCAGCTGTGAGCTGCTCATCCTGATCTATGCTAATAAACCACTGGTTTTGTAGTGATTTCAACAAACTACATTAAACTCCGCCTGGGCTTAAATAGATTTTATCAGAAGCAGCATATTCTTTGGATTAAATTTTTGACTCTTGCCGTCACAGATCTGCGAAGTAAAACAGACAAACGAAGGTGCAGCTCTGTCGACATCCACCACCAGTCGGGGTTGGTTCAGACATCTGGTGGTGCGATGCCTCCAGGACGCCTCCCTCTGGTGGTTATTTTCAGCAACTGGGAGGAAGAAGAAAGCGAGGAAGATCAAGAACATGCTGCAGGGTTTTAAACTTCCCATCTGTCCTGGGCTCGCCTTGGGATCCCCCCCATCCTCCCTCCCTCCCTCCTCTTCCTCCTCCTCCTACAAAAGCTGAATCATCTGCTGGAGAGGAGGACGTTAGATGCAGGAAGTCTGAGAGGAACTTTCCAGGTTAATTGGGAAACTGTAGAATCTTAATGAACCTAGAAGGTAAAACACAAGTGGAAACAACGATGGCTCAGTTCCATGGAATAAAATGGAAGTGGAATAAAAACATGTACTGAGCTCAATTAGCTTTTCAGAGATCCTGGTTCAACAGCCATTAACAGAAACTCTTTGACGCCTCGACGCCTCACATTCTGCTCAAGATCCTTCATTAGCGCCCAAGACGTCACACTCGTTACGAGCCCTAGCTGCTTTGTTGTCAGAGTTCACACAGCCTTCCCTCTCTGCAGAAATTCAAGTTTATTGCAGAGATGCAAATGTGTTTCTGAGAAAAGCCCTCAAGTGGAGATGAGGAGTGGAAGGATTAAGGAATGACACACACACACAACGTGAGATAAAAGCATGACAGGAACTTCTTTGACTTGTTTTAAGCCGATTTCTGGCTTTTAATATTTTGACTTTGAGCCAATTTTTCACTTAACGTTGATTTTAAATGCCAATTACTCACCAAATGAAGACAAATACCTTCTTTTTATTGGGTGTACCCACTCTGTCCACCAAGGGGAGCCAGCAGCTTGCTAATCCCTATTTATCCCTCGGCATTGCTAAGATTATGAGTCTTCTTTAAGCTGAGAACACAAATCAAGAGCAGGCCCAGTGAAGCAAGGCCGCAGTACGACTTGTAATAAGATTCGTCAGCATTTATTAGACGGTGGAAATAAAGAAATAGATAAACTAGATAAAAGTGAGCATACATGGTGCAGAACATGTTTAGTTTGATGGATATTTTATCACAAGGCTGCTGACCTTGACTGTGATGCGAGGCGCTGGAGGAATTTTAATGAATCACCAGCGATCGGGGCTCATTTGGTCACGAACATCTGGCTCAAACTCCACCGCCATGTGTCCAGTATTTGTAGTGAGGCTTAACAACGAAGGAGCACGAATACAAGTGTTTGAGGACTACTGCTTTTAAAAAATAAAACTAATTTATGACAATGAGCTGCAGGGTTCGTTCAGATTGTTCACAGCTGAGTGCTACCTGACGCAGCCCCTCGGAGATGTGAATGCAAATTATGACAGACAACAACAACAGCAACAACAACAAAGGCGTGAATGATAAATCACAGAAGCTCCCTGCTGCGGTTTGACAGTTTAATTTCCAATCTTTAAACTCACTGCGACTTTAGCTTCTGAATTTCCTGCATCTCTGGCATACATGCACGCAGCCAGCACAAATCAGAACCCGCCCACACAAAGGCTGCTGGACATTTACTTGAGGGCGAAGAGAAATGCATCAAATTACGAGGCCCAGATTTATTTCTTTATTTTTTTTTATTTTTTTAAATTCGTTGCTAATGATGAAAGCCAGTCGTGCATGGGCTAAGTGAAGCAGCTCCGCATATGGTGCTGCAGCCACGAGGAATGTCAGCCCTCCGTGTGCCCACATCCACCCCCCTCCCCACCATTTCAACATAATCTGGACAAATGAGAGAGTCCCCGAGTCAGACACCGAGCAGAACTTTGCATCTGCAGAAAAAAATCCTCTCTCAGCTCCAACCCATCAACTTTGTAGCCTGATTAATTTCTGACAGATGAATCAGCAGTCCGTTAACAAAGTTTGGGTCTTTAATTAGCCTCTAATCAAGAGAGATAAGCATATATCAGGTAGGCCGAGCATGCTACCGCTTAGATTTTGTGTCATCTGTGGATATTTTATTGGTTGTTTAGGGTTTAGCTGTTATGAAACCTACAGCCAGTCAGTAACGATGCAACAAAATCTAAAAAGCATCAGGATGTGCACATATCGGCAATGTTTTTGTAATTCCCGTCACTACCAGCAGGGGGAGACAAACATCCTGCACTGCACCTTTAAGGGCATTATTGGTACATATCTGCACCTTTAGCACAGCTTAAGCACCACTCCAGCTTCATTAAGCCTCACTAATTCACTCAAATGACTCATGGTCTCCGTCTTGCACGACGCTGAAACTGTACAATTCACCAGAATATTCCCAAATCTGTTCTAATCTGTGTTTAATGCCAAAAAAAACAACAGGATTCTACCACTTCTAGTTGTATAGATTCCTACTTCCTTCCTTTCATAACATGTCTGACCTTATCCCTTAACCTTTACTTATTTAGCATTTAAGCCAACATGCGCCCCTGGTTGAGGGTGTTTCCCCCCTCACAATCACAGAATAACAGGACTACATACAGTACACGGACACTCTCATGCAAACAGTGACACTTCCAGTATATTCAGGGCATCAAAGCTTCAGTCCTACTGACACCCAGGGGAACTTGTGTCCTTTGTCAAAGCAACTGGTTCTGCCACACTGGCAGCTTGAGCTAGGAGGCAGCCTGAGCAGTGTGTGTGTGTGTGTGTGTGTGTGTGTCTGGGTGTGCGTGTGTGTGTGTGTGCGGACGATGGAAAGAGAAAAGACGGTATGCGCTTCATATGGTCGTTAAGATCGAGTTGCAGCGACAACTACGAAACAAATCTTCATAAAATCCGAAGCACTCACAGCCGCCGCCGCCTCCACCCCCACCTCCTGTTTGACTGACGTGTGATTTCTACAACAGCTTGGCCGCGAGTGCTTAGCAACAAGGACAGAGACAAGATGTATCAGCACTTAATCTGTCATCTTGAAAAAGGAGCATCTCCTCAGCAGGGACTGCTGCCAAAATAAAAAATAAATAAATAAAATGATTGCTTTACATTTAAAATCCAAATCAATTAATTAGAAAAAACAGCAGGAAAACATTTTTCCTGACATTATTAATTTGCAGGGCTGCAAAACCAGAACCTCATTACATTTATATTTATTTTTATCTTTAGTTTGAGTTTTGTATGCTAACATTTGCTAATTAGCGCTTCAGTTTGACCTTATGGGGACGTTAGCTTTGCAGGAATTTGGCGATGAACCAAAGAATTCGAGTGATTTCACTACAACAACCCAGCAGCTGACTGAACATGGGTCCAGTTTGTAGCTGCAAAATTAAATTAGTTTTGTCAATGTTAATATTATTTATTTTGTATTTAATCTGTAAACTTGTTTTTTTGGGAAGCGCTGCTGCATATGAACAAAGATTATTCTCAACTTAAAGTAATCCTCCTTAAATAATTGAGAAAATTAGTTGAGTGTTGCATGAAATTGACAAAATTAACCACTTTTGCTAAGAAACACAAAATTTGGAACAGTTTGGGTGCATTGTGGGATGTACGGGTCAAAGGATAATTAAAAGAATGTACAGATGTTACATACTGAGCTTTCACTTTCTGCACATTTTTCCTAATCTGGTTCACGGCGCTGCGTTTCTTAACACCAGATATGCTGTACTATTTACTGTATGCATTTACAGCTTCTGAATATTTCATAAATCCTCTGTGGCCGACTCTACTTGAGGCTCCCCCGAGGTCGTCTCAAGTGTTTTTGCATTCAGGGCCCTCTAACTTTGCTCGCATCAAAAACTGTCCTTCCCGAGGTTCAGCGATGTTCCTCCATGAGTGTGTGTGTGTGTGAGTGCGAGTGTGTCTCATCTCCAGCCTCTGGCATGGTCAGGTCCAATTTCTATCACTGCACTCTTTGGACGAGCTAAGAAAATGGTTTGCCTCTGCACTGCACCAGTCACGCATTCATCCATTAATTTACGAGTCACGCGTATTTATGTATTCTTTCACTTATGCATCCATCTGCTCATTCATTCATCCACCATGACTCCTCTACGGTGTAAATCACCACCTGACATGTATTCCTATATGGTGTAACCTGCACTAACGGTACCCATAATCCCCTGGCCCGTATCACTGTAGTCCAGCACATGGTTGCCCTGCTCATCCTCCTCATCTGATTTCACAGCTGTATGTGCCCCGCATCTTAGCATGTCACATCTCATCGGACGGCATCGAGTCTAAATCCCATCGGGATTGTTCCAGGGGAGCCCACGTGTTGATGAGTTGTGATGATTAAAATAGATTCCCATCATACAGCATTTGTTATGACTCAATACCAATGTTCTGTCCTGCATTACCACCGAGGTAATCCTTGGACTGAACCCCTCGGAAGAGACCTTCAGCGCCTACGTGGAGGAAATGCACACTAATGACACGACCAGCGCTGTAAATAAAAACTATTTAAATGTAAGCTGCAGCAGTTTTTATCAGGAGTCATCTCAGTCAGACATGATTGGCACCATACAGGCAGGTAAAAAGCTTTGTTTTTACTTATTTAAATATACAAACACGCTATTAAATGCTGCATCTAAAATGTAAAAAACTTGCATTTCATAACTGTTAAACAGAACAAAATGCCACTTTAAGACAATAATTATTAGCTAAAAAAACGTGCACACCACTTAGCCATGCGATTTTGCTCGGTTTTGGTCTCCACCACCTTCCAAGTGAAACTCCTCCCTCTTAAGCTTCTAAATCCTCGTCACTGTGTCCACCTGACACTTAAACAATAACCTCAAAGACACTAAAATGCTCCAGAGAGCTTAGTTAAAAAAAAGTGCCTAAATCAAGCCCCCATGCGTTAGCTTAGCTAGCTGTTTCTGGCTAATGTGATAGCATACACTCATCTGATACAACCACAGACTGTATAAAGATGGACAGCAGAATAGCTCCTTAAAAGTGAAGCCTAAGCAAGTAGAGCTCCCCCTGGTGGCTGGCTGCAGTATAGGTCATAAGCTCCGCCTCCTCCATGTTAGTGGATGCGTTAGTGGAAAACACTAAAATACACGTCAAATACATTTTTTTCAAGGATGGTTTCTGTCATCTTAGATAGTAATTAATTGTGGCTCCACTCTCGGACCATACTGATCAGATTCCGAAGTCACAATATTTATATACAGTCTGTGGATACAACCAGTAGCTACATTATGGTTCTGTTCACCGTAAACAGATCTACCACATATATTCTCACTGTTTAACCACCTTTGGTTTGAGCCAATAAACAGCATTTTTCTGAATTAGGTCAATAATTTGAGTCAGTTTGCTGGAAGTGGCCAACTATGGTCCTGTTATTTAGGGTTGGTGAGAGTTAATCAGTGTTTAGAACCAAAAACCGCGAGACAAAGCTACAACTTGATTTTTAAGTAGATAGATTCTTCTAAACGGCCCAAAAACAAAACAGTAAAAGCTTTATTTGAAGGCTTATTTAGAGAGGTGGGGGTCAATGCACTGGTAATAAACCCACAGAATCGGTAAAAGGTTTATATTATGTGTTGTTTTGGCAACGCTTTTACATGACGAGAAAGGATCAGGATCCAAATAAGGGGGAAGGATTTAGAAAGCAGTCAAATGTTGAAAAAATACAACAGGGATTATCTTGTTTTGTTTGTGATCAAATCTGAGAAACAGAAGTCTGCTTTTCAAGTTAAGACCCGACAGTTACAGATGGTAAGATATGCCTTTAAAACCTCGACGTACTCTACAGCTTCGGCCGTCACGTTGGTTTTTCTAAAGAGGACATTGTCCTAAAACAGATCTGAAGTGGTGTGTTCTGCTTTCTCGTGGTTGCAAACACATATTGTTGGATTCATATGGGAACTGCAGCATCCCTCCATGTGTAATATGTAGCCTCCCATGCGTCACCAACAAAACTGCAAACTAAACTTGCTCTGGGTAAGTGTTATTGCCCGTTGTACCCTGCATCTCTGTGGTACAGTATCTTCCTCTTTGTATGCTAACAAAGCCAGGACACTGCATTTGAGCCCAGAGCAGTCAGACACAGTGAAAGTTCCTCGCCAAACAGAACTCTATTCATCATTGGATTTAGCCGGGAGGCAATGTGTACCCATTACTGGCTGCATTGACCACATGAGCGGAGAGGGTCAGGCGATATTTTCCATTAGGAATGTGGAGTTGTTTTGTTTGGAGCAGCTTTTCGAGTTATGGGTGAAGGCTTTTAGGGTTTTCTGAACACTTGTGAGAGGTTTATTGTTCCCAAGACACCGGAGTGCTTCGGTTAGAGCTATCGGGGATAAACTCTCGACATAAAAAGAGGATGGTTAGACGTTATGAAAAGGAAAAAGGGTTCAAAGGGGCTTGTATGTTCGTTTTAAGATCGTCTTTCTGAGGTTTAACTTTATCCTTTACATTCTCCCTTTGCACTAATCTCCCTGTGCATTATAAAGTCGTTTTTTAATGTTTTATGCGAATGGTTCTTACCCTGGTTCATCCACAGACATAACGACAGTGCCTCGAGAGAAATGTTTGTGATAATGGTTATTTAATGTATTGTAAGGCATTCTGTGGGCATGGCAACAGATCCACTTCTATGATCCAGACTGAAATATAATAACTAGTGGATTTTGATGCTTCCCCGACTCCGAGGACAAATTCAACCGATTTCAATGCTCTTGTGAGCATAAGCTCGACATTTGTGGTTCTGATTGAAATGTCTCGACAGTCTGTTGGGTAGATTGTCATCAGATTTGGTAGAAACGCTCATGTCATCCGCAGGATGAAACGTACAGATTTTGGTGATCCTCTGTGTTGCCTTCTGGCGCCATCATTGGATCAAAGTCTCAAATTGCCCAAGACATTTTTGGTTTATCGCCAAATTCCTGCATCTCTATTCCCTTATTTAAACACCAAATAAGTAAACTCAAAGAGTTCAGCAGCCACACTGCCTGAAGATGAATCTCCCTGACATTTCCAACAAACGCCAAACTTGTAAAAAGCCTTTTCTCCACTGGTACATGTTTTGTCTTTCTCCTACATCCAATAATTTATTTTATCTGTTGACTGACTGGGATGAGGAGCAGTGATGCGATGGAAGGAAAATGGATTCGAATCACAAATCAAACAATGAGGCAGTAAAAGCAGCCTCTTCAATAGGTGCACTGTAAAAACAAATAATTCAAATCTCTGCAGAGACTTAGACACAAAAAGCGTTACCATTGTTATTAAAGGATTAAAATAAGATTACAAAAATCTTTAAACTGAATTGATAAAATACTTCAATGTTTATGTCTGAGATAAGAATAAAACAGAATAAATGTTAAGTTTCACCAATGTATTAGGGAAAATTAATGGCAGCGGATGTAGACAAAAAAACAGCAGGAGGCCCAGACTGGCGCCATGTGGTACCCCACATCTAAGTATGATTATACAGTATTTCTAAAGGTAAAATCAAGCTCAATGGTTTAACACAGAACAAAATGCTTGAAACACAATAGAAGCAATTTACAGAAACTGTATTTTGACTGATACTAAGAAAGCTGACAAGCTGTAGCCCAGTTCTCTGACAGCCAACGATTACGTGCTGTTGTTTACTCACGGAAAATCAATGCCGATCGCAGAGGAGGGACATGTGGCAGAAATAGCTCGTAGCCAATATGTCCCACCACTCTCCTGCAACCTCACACCCTTTAGCAAACAGAACTCAATTACCTTTTCCGTAACTTTCCATTTAGAATCTGGTGGATTATTTCAGTACTTTTACTAACTTTTGCATTTCCTACTTCGGTTTAACTTATTTTTACATTTGTCAAGCTGCTGATTTTCTTTATTTTCTTTACTTCATGACTTTCTTGAATGCAAATAAAAGGAAAGACTACTCCAAGACTGAACGTGGTCACTACTTAACCTCTTGGCCTTTGGGTCGGTAGTAATTTAACGAACTAAGACGCAAAAGTGTTGAATTCTGTTGCCAGATCTCTCATCTCCGTTGCCCGTTTTGCCACTATTCTCCTACGCTCATTAACAATCAGTGGGATTGACCGTCACTGTGATCCCCCTCACTCTCTCCTTCACGCCCTTCTGCCTCCATTAGGACCCTGGTACCCTGATAGGACACTGGCTGCCTATGAGGACAGGCTCCGGTAGGAGTTGGGTGATAATGGGGGCAGCATGCGTTTCCTGGACCAGCCTGAGTTCATCACCTTGCTGGAGGCCATGGGCGGGGAGGGTGGGGGAGTGTTGGTCAACGTATAGGGCAACGGGAGCTGCCCCTGCCCTCAGTGTGCCCATAATCTGCCATCTTGGTCCTAAACTCCCAGACTACACCTCTTCTCTCCTGATCAGGAGCTTCCCTACACCTTAACCGGTAAGCACCTCCGAGATAGACCACCTCACCACATCCATTAAGATTTATTTGTTGGTTTTAATCTTATCGACTCATTAAGCAGAAAATGAGATGGCTCGTTATGGCCCTGCGCCCGTTAATACTCCATCAAACAATTTTCAACAGATTATCATTTCTCAAAGGACAGAGCGCATTTAGCACTTACAAAGATTACACTCAATTACACAAGGACGTTATGCAAACTATATATTTTTTTTTCTCCATCCACGGCTACAGACACTCTTTGTTTTTTATTTTCCGGGTTTTGAAGGTGAGCCAACAGTGAGGTCTGAGTAAAGAGCAGATTTCCTCTGATGACGACGCTCTATTCTACCCCCCTACACTCCTCCTTTGCCTCTTACGATTCAATGTGGAGCAAATTTAATGCTCTATTTGTAGTTTATCCCATGGGCTATTTTACAGTCGGATGGATAGGTAGAGGCATGGTTACCAATTTGTGTTGTAGGTAGGACAATTAAAAGGATATCTGGAGACTCATTACGAAGCGTTGAATTCTTCTCTGACGCAAGATCAAGATTTTGAACGGAGAGCATCTGTGAATCTGAATGAGGTGAAACATGTTCTCCATTGTCTGCACTGCCCCTAATCCAGACAGTACTGTTTGCTTTTCCCTGGCAGCTCCCTTAAATGTTCTCCTGCTGCAGTCCGGCCCTAATAATGTCAGATTAAGCTCTGCACAACTGTCCATCTGACATGAGGGCTGGATTTGCGCTGGATTGGAAAATCTGGATGGGATGCCTCCAAAGCTCTGTAATTCTGCACACACACACTCACGGGGGGAGAAGCAGAAGCAGATTAAAAAGCAGAGGCTGCAGAGGATCGGCATGTTGCGGCGCTTGTGTGCGCGCGTTTTAAGTGTGCGTGTTTGCTTTGACCTCTAGTACTTTGAGGGGTTTGGTTGCGTCAAGCCCAAAAAGTTCCTCAGCCCGTCCAGAGTTGGTCCTTCACAGCGAAGCAGATCTGTGTGGTTTTTAAGATAAGAAAGGCGGGTAATTGAACATGTAGGCGAGTTATTCTCGAGTCGATTGTTATCAGAAATGACAAGGACGCTAGCTTCGGTGGATTTTGGGACAGACCTCGGGACAGATGAGAGCCCCCGGAGGCTACAGATCTGATTCAGACCACCTCATCCCCAGACATGCCCCGACGATGCCCGTGTGCCTCACTGGGCATGCCCCCCTTTTGTTGCAGCTGAGGGAAGGAGGGGTGAGGAGGGGTGAGGAGGCTGAGGGGGTGGTGTGGGTGATGGTCACCCAGATTACGCCCCATCATACGGCCTATTTACAAACAACACAAAACAGCGAGGCGAACGGCGCTGCAGCAACATAAACCGGCCTCAATGAGGATGCGAGTCCATTCCGTTCCATCACATAAGAACCGTCACGTGTTCCTGTGGTCGCTCATGTGACCAGGTGGCACGGACCAATCGGGTGGCGGCGTTCGTCCTGGGCAGAGCAAAAGGGGAAAAAAAAATTCTTTTCCCTTTGCGATTTTTAATCTTGCAACGCCGAAAGTGGTCGTCAGCTACTGTATCCTGCACTGCACAAAGGTAAACTCTCTCCTTATCGCTCTTAACCAGACTCCTTTTATTTTTTGTCCTCTTAAAGATGACAGCATTCAAATGTTTTATTATTTTAAATAATAATAATAAAAATTAAATATTAAATGATGGATGTTTGAATTCCAGATAAAACTGTTGAAAACTTGCATGAAATCCAGATCTGAGCCGAGTTCGGTAACGTCATCAATAATTAATTAACTTGATAACTTACCCACAGCCCAGAATAATCATTATCCCAATAACGAGCTGCGACGTGTTCCAACTTATTGGCTAATTTTTGGTCAACGCCAAAACAATATGACCGCACGCAGGGTGGAAGGATTTTATATTTGATTTTACGGTCGGTCGGTTTTGTTGTTCTCTCTTGACGAGCACGAGTGGTTTAATTGTTCTACAATCAGAGCCGAACACGGAGCATGGGAGGATCTGCTTTTAACTGTGAAGCTGGACCGACCCGCTTCACTGCAAGGAATGATAAGATGATGGTCAGCCCCCCCTCCCCCCGCTCGAGATCATTATTCCAATTATCGTCAGACTGATATTAGCGCTGCTCGTGGCCTTGTTCTCGACTAGTCATAGGCCGAAGATGTCATTTGTCGTTACCTCAAGAGCTAGACGCTAAATTCAAGTTAAAACACGATGATGGGTAACCCTTTTGTTTGCTCGTCGTTTGAGGTTAAATAAAGTCAGCTGTGACGAAGCAAAGCGACGACAATCGGCCGAAAGGGGGACGTGTTCTCGGGCCGTTGTGCGCGGCCGCTCGGCGAACGCTCGGCGTATGGAAGCCATGACTTTGTGACAAGCAGTGATCTCACATTACAAATTGTGGCAAATCTAAAATGGCCGACTTAACGCTGGGCTCTTAGCGCCGCGTTCGCAGCACAACATGGTGCGCCTGCATTGTAAAGCCTTTAACGTGGTGCCAGCGCCGACTCACTGGAACACCCCCCACCCCCACCCCCCCCAAACTCCCCTCCCCTCCCCCGACACTTGGACTATTTTAAGATAACACATAGTAGTGGATGAGCTACTCCCCGATAGCTGGCCCTCGTGTCTTCTCGCCGTTCTCTGATTTGACTGGTTGCGTTGAGGATGTGGTGGCCACAGTTTTGATTGTGATTTAGGCTGAGGTATCAGGGTGCTGGGCCGCTGATGTGGCCTGACAGCTCTTGAGAGCACTGTCATAGCGGCTGTATAGGAAGGCCGACTGGGCGGGAGGACGCCCCCCCTCCCACTCACTCGTACAACAAAAGCCTGCGCCAGACGAGACGAGGGCTGCTCATATACCAGGAAGGAGAGGGCGAAAACCTCAGGACTCTCCGTTTCTTCTTCTTCTTGATCTGCCTCCAGTTACTATTTCTGACAGCAACTCCCTCCCTGCACCTCACAGTCTCATCCCTGTTGCTTCCCCTGTCACAAACTTTAAGAGGTTTTGGTCTGTACATGTAAAAGTCCTGAGTGGAAACATAAGGATGCACGAGTTGAGGCTCTGCTGCCCCACATGCACGCTAATTACCCCCTTTGTTCACCCCTAATTGGAGCACGGGCCAACATATTGTATATCTTCTGGCTGACCTGCAGCTGCACACATATGGCCTATCAGTTAATGTATGCCAGTTAATTATATTGATTTGAAGCTCCGCCCACATCCACAGCGTTCCTATACGCAAAATAAGCGTCAAAGCTAAAAGAAGTCATTAGTTTAGCTCATCCTTTACCTTTGAGGTCCATCTAAAGTTGCCTTCTCTAAAGGAAATAGAGGAAACGGCTGATTGCGTCAAACTTGACATGAATTAACGGTGCCTTCGGAGGACTTTTAGGAACACAAATGTGCACGAATGAAAACGTAGACATGTAGAGGAACTTGAAATGGTAACTGCAAAATCTTGCAGTTGGTAAATTTAAAATAATAACTCAGCCTCGCAGCTTCATCTGTGGTGATGAAAGGTTTTTATATCAAACCGTCATAATGACATTTCTGTAGATGTGTGGATTAGGACGGAACAGATGACAGAGGCTTTGGCCTAGATTAGGGAGCCCCGCCGTCCATTTAATGATTTTCTTTACAGGATTTCACTTCTGACGGAGTAACTTAGTGTTTATATTTATAGCTTTATTTGGGGGGGAGGGGGTTGAACTGAGGGTTAGCTGGTCGTAACCCTAACCCTAACCCTAATGAACAAAATGCAGCTTCATTAGCTGGATTTCATTCCTGTGCACAAAAAGGAAAGGTGTTTCTGACCTGGCACAGTGATGAGTTCAGGACAGAGTCCACATCTGGAGCCACCTCTGCCTTCGTCCTGTCAGAGCAAAAAGCCAAATATCATGTTTTTGTTTTTAAAATGTCTCGCTCAGAAGCTTTTATGATCAATACCCGGCTTCATCAGAGCCCCTTAACTTTGCTCTTTCATTTTGTCCCTGAGTGTTTTTCCATCACTTCCACCCCAGCGGTTCCACATAACAGCAGCATCTCCTCATTGTTACGGAGGGCCGAGAGATAAAAGAGGTCCGAGTTCTTCAAGAGCAGCGCTCAAGTCTTTTCTGTGGCGAGCAGACGCAAGGAGAGATGGGGGGGTTGAGGGGGAGAGGAGGAAAGATGTAAGGGGTGTGGAGGGGGTGGTGGAGGGGGGGAGCCATTTTGTGCACTGCGTTGTCCAGCCGAGCGTAAAGCGTGATTAATTCAATAGCCGCCATAGAGGAGGAGGCTAGCAGCGCTGCAACGCCGAGCATGACCCACTTTCCCCGTCAGATGTCATGAAACATTCCCTGCCGTCCCTCTCTGCGCTCCAAGTCTCCAACTTCCTGTCCGAGGAGCACGGAGAACCGCAACGCCAATGCGTTTGCACAGAAACCATCGGCAAGAGAGTCTGAGCTTCATACTGAAGCAAATATGAGAAAATCTGAGTTAAATTTCCTTTTTTTTGTAAACTGGTTCAGAGCTGGGAGGTCTTTACGCCCATTGGCACCAATGATTCACGAGGCCTCGACCTAATTCTATTGTGCTACGGGACGCACAAAGCATCTCTGAGCTCCTGCACATTTTTACCCAGATTCCTCTTAATCACGAGAAGGAAAGTCTCAGAAGGGGTTGTTTTTTGTTTTTTATCTTGCTCATTATTGTGCAAAACATAGACGAGAAAGAAACCTAAAAAAAAAAAAATCCTCTTTTAGTCTCCAGTGTCTTTTTCCCTCCAATTTGAAGTTTTTAAAGGGATGAGCACTTCATCCAACATCAGCTTCAATCCTGCTGTCAATCTTGGAGTTCTTTCCTCCCCCTACCTCCTCACCACCCTCCCCCCCGTCCTCCCGTCCTCCCCCTGGAGAGGACCTGCACCGCTGGCCTGGGTCTTAAACCCGGATTAAGGCTTTTTATGTAATCTGGTCTCCTCTGGGAGATTGGAGAGACAGCTGGCGGCAGAATCCCTGTCCTTATCTCTCGAACCTCCTCTGGCCTCCGACCAGCTTCCTGGCGTAGATTAGAGCGGCCGCCCGCACGAATTTACATCCAGAAAAATATATTAATTCAACGTATGTCTGGGGCTATCATCACTGCACGCGATGAAAACAATCAGAAATCTGTAGATTCAATTAATAGCTTCACACGCTCAGAGAGAAGATTTGTTCTAGGATAAATAAAATGTGCACAGTATTTGTGATGCCTTTTATCATCATAAACTGAATATCTTTGAGCTGTTGGAGTACTTGAGGACGCCGTGTTCCTGTTTAGAAAGTTCAGACGACACTCGGTCCGACAAGAAACTCAAGAAATGTTTGCTGGATCAGCTTCATCTTTCTCTGAGGAATCAGTATTTATCTGTTTAGGCCTGATACTGCGTCTGCAGCTTCTAAAATGTGATAGACTGCCCAAATTATCATAATTAGAACGATATCTTGCAGAGAAAAGCAACTGAACGACTCATGGAGCTAACTCTTTAGAGCCTGGACTGCATTTATTCACGCTGTGATGTTGCAGCAGCGTCCAAACTGTCTTCAATCTCAGCGGCGGATCATCCAGAGGTCACGAGAGCACCTCTGCAAACACATCTGAGTTTAAATCCCATCTCTGCTGCAGGAGCAAGCAGCTCAGGTTCTAGCTGAGCTTTAATTGCATTCATTGTTCAGATCAGACCCCGTCTCCCCCCGTCTGAGGGTGTTTGTTCTCGGATGAGAGTCCCACGGACGGGCTGAGGCGCCCTCCTGTGTTCGCTCGACCTACTGCAGCAGCCCCGGCCCTGAGTCATTACATCACTTGTCAGGCAGAGTTAGAGGAGATCCAGCTGGAACGGGCTTTTGATAAAAATAAATATGGCGCCGGACGCTGGGACGGCGCGTCTCATGACTGAGCGGAGAACATATGCTGCCCTACATCTCAGCGGCTTTTGTGCACAGCTCATTTCTCCAGCTTTTTAAAAAGCATTGTGCGTTACTCCTGCTCTTATTTCACCTCTTCTTCTCTCTCGCTTTTTATGTGAGCTACGTTTGAGGAATATCTTGTTGCACCCAGTCCTTACTAAAAACATCAAATATGGATTAATTCTCTGCTGACAACAGTTCAAGTCTTTACTGCAGTTTAGGTAACATTAATGAAACTACAACGCTGCCCATCTGGGAAATTACTGAGAAGAAATTAGCTGACATGCATAACCTCACCCCGTTTGAAACGTATACTGATTGAGATGAAGTTAATTTAGCACAAGTCACAAAGTAAACCAGGATCTGTCCAGGCCCCTGAGATGTCCCCCAAGCGGGTCTCCATGCATACCTTCTCCCTGACACCGCTATACTTTCATTTAAACTAGAATAAATTAAAAGTCGTTTACTTTGACTGTATCTAAATATGGATTCTTGAAGAGATGGAGCATGAGTGGAGCTGATGAGCAACGTGTTAGGACGCTCAAAGCGGCCATGCCCCCAAATTATGGCCAACTTTAATCAATCTGACCACAGAAATTAAAACCTCCAAAAATTACTACAATTAGTTTATGCATCAGGTACTTTACGTTTATTTGTTCACTACCTCCATAGCTCTTTAAATAAAACACATATACATCCAGAATAAATGTTAAACGACTATGCAGATTACTATAAAACCTCACTGACTGACCTTAAATTGGAAACAGATATGTTTAAGTGGCTTTACATCATTTCTAAACACATAGATATTCTTGTTAGACTTGGATAGACTTTAATGATCCACAAGGGAAATACATATATTATGTCGGGGCCCCGTTAAATTCATTAAATATGAAGCTAATTATATATTTAGAGACGTTAAACATTGGAAATTAGTTTATTTCTGCTGTAAACATGGAAGTCTATGGGGATTGACTCACTGCTAGCGCCACCAGCCTCTAGTGGACATTAGTGGAACTGCACTCTTTATTCTTTTTTAGGTTTTCTCAACGTCTTGTCCTTTTTTTTTTTTTTTTTTTTTTACCTGGGCAGGTGACCGGTTGGCTGACTCCACCATCACACTCGCGTTGGCCCTCGAACTCCTCTCTCACGTGCACCACGCCCCCTCCTTCACATCCGATCCCGACATGGAGCCCATCAAGGTCCAATCAGAAGGTGGACTGAACGTGACCCTCACCATCAGGCTGCTGATGCACGGCAAGGTACTGGGAGGGGAAAAACACAAACACAACAAACGCGTGTCACAAGATAAAGTCCTTTCAAAGCTCTAACGCTGGTTTCTTTCGTCTCTGCAGGAGGTTGGAAGCATCATAGGAAAGGTATTTATCACAAGCAGACCATGACACGCGTCTCAACGCCTGCAGCAAACACATCCCAATGTTGTTTTCTTGTTTTCTTTACTTCCAGAAAGGAGAGACGGTGAAGAAAATGCGTGAAGATGTAAGAAAGCAGCCTCCTCCGAATCATATTTAACACGTCTAAATTGATGTTTTCAGCCTATGTAAATGTGTGTTTGTGTGTTTATCTGTGGCTCACAGAGCGGCGCCCGGATCAACATCTCAGAGGGAAACTGCCCTGAACGGATAGTCACCATCACCGGGCCGACAGATGCTATCTTCAAGGCCTTTGCCATGATAGCCTACAAGTTTGAGGAGGTAGACCATTCATCATTTTAACTCTTTAAAACTAAAAATAATAATAAAAAAGAACAATCCTGCCCTTTTTAAAAGTGACAGCCCTTGAGCGGATGTGCTGGGTTCTGTTCTGGCGCTGGCCCGCGTTAGCGTCTGCGCTGCCTCATTTCTAAATGGAATACAAAGCAGGCTTGGCCCCCGTTACGTAGGACGGGAAATCTGCTGATCTGACCTTGCTGCGCCCCCTGACAGTGGGCCAGTGCTGTGTTTTGATTCGGGGAGCCGTGTCCGGCGCTGCCTCCGGCCGAACCGGGTCCCGAGAACGCGACAATTAAATCACCCTCACCGTCCGCATACGGTCACTGTGTCTGGAACTGATGTAGAAGGGAGGGGATAGAATGAAAAGGTGTTAATTAGCTGTAGGATGGTGTTATGTGATTAAATAAAAACAACAACATAAGAAAATAAAGAAGATAGAGAGAGACAGAGAGGAAGAAGAAGAATGAGACTTTTTAGAAACAGTAGTAGAAACAGAAGGGACAGAATAAGAAACAGGAGTAGCAAAAGAAGCAGAAGAAGAAGCAGCAGCAGCAGAAGTAGAAGAAGCAGCAGCAGAAGAAGAAGACAGGTATATTTATGAAGAAAAGAAGAAAATGAATGAGACTTTTTAGAAACAGTAGAAGAAGAAGGGACAGAATAAGAAACAGCAGTAGCAAAAGAAGCAGAAGAAGTAGAATAGGAAACAGAAGAAGAAGAAGAAGAAGAAGTAGGGACAGAAGAAGAAACAGGAGTAGTAGAAGAAGAAGCAGAAACAGAAGAAGGGACAGAATACGAAACAGTAGAAGAAGACAAATGAGACCTTTTAGAAACAATAGAAGAAGAAGAAGCAGAACAAGGGACAGAATAAGAAACAGGAGTAGTAAAAGAAACAGAAATAGTAGAGAGACAGCTGAAAAAGCAACAGAAGAAGAAGACGACAAATGAGACCTTTTAGAAATAATAGAAGAAGAAGAAGAAGAAGAAGAAGGGGCAGAATAAGAACCAGTAGTAGTAAAAGAAACAGAAGTTAACATAAAAGACAGACAAGCTTTATACAGACAGCTGTTATTTGTATGATCAGATAAATCAGAATTAAAATCAGCTCTGTTTGGTGAAAGAAGTACTGACGACCTTTACTGAGGTACAGATTTACTCACACCACACTGTAAAATAGTCAAATACTCAATATTTATCTGATCAATCCTGGTCTTTGCTCTCCTGCAGGATATAATCAACTCCATGAGCAACAGTCCCGCCACCAGCAAACCCCCCGTAACCCTGAGGCTCGTCGTCCCGGCCAGCCAGTGTGGCTCCCTCATCGGGAAAGGAGGCTCCAAAATCAAAGAAATGAGAGAGGTAGAGGAGATAGAAATCCTCCAGACACACACACACACGCTCTATCAAACCTTAAAGCGCTTCAGACTGCTGACCGTGTTTGCTTCTCACCTGCAGTCGACGGGGGCGCAGGTCCAGGTGGCAGGTGACATGCTCCCCAACTCCACCGAGAGAGCGGTGACCATCTCCGGGGCCCCAGAAGCCATCATCCAATGTGTCAAACAGATATGTGTGGTGATGCTTGAGGTACAGTGAGGGCGGGAAGAGGGGCACACGAGGGGAAAAGAAGGAGACAGCATTCACATTCTTGAACGCAAGATTAATCAAATGGGCAACTTTATAAAAGCTAGCTACACTTTTATTGCTGTTAATGTGCAAATCTCAATAGCTAGCTGAGAACGTGGCCTACGCTAACCTCCAGCTTGTTTTCTGCTAATTTAAATGCTAACACGTTCCTCCACTTAGTTTAGGATGTTAGCATGCAGCTGTATTCGGTGCAGCTTTAGTTTTAGCTGCCAGAGAGTTCAATGACAAACGTCCAACTAGCATGAAGCTAACTGCTGCTCCTTGAACACAAGATTAATCAAATGAGCAACTTTATAAAAGCTAGCTACACTTTTATTGCTGTTAATGTGGTTTCTTTAGGATTAGTGTGCAAATCTCAATAGCTAGCTGAGAACGTGGCCTACGCTAACCTCCAGCTTGTTTTCTGCTAATTTAAATGCTGACACGTTCCTCCACTTAGTTTAGCCTGTTAGCATGCAGCTTTAGTTTTAGCTGCTACAGAGTTCAATGACAACCGTCCGACTAGCATGAAGCTAACTGCTGCTCCTCACTCTACACATCAATGCATCGTTTATCTCTCTTGTCGCAGAACTTGTGGTTTGCGTGTCCAAACTAGAATAACGGGCTTCACTCCTCTACTCAGGTGTCTTTCCTTTTCTTGCACCATTATTTTTAACTGTCTGCACGGCCAGCTCTCCGTTCGGGCCCTCATGGTGGCACCGGCCATGGATGCTAGGACATTTGTGACACGACTGTAAGTCTCTAGAGCGCGGCCTTCAGCAGATGTTTAAAAAACAAAAACAAACACAGTATGTTGAGTCATCATTATCCAGTTGAAAGTGATGTTTCCAGGTAAATCCGAGTTTAGTTGTGCACTGAACCACGATTCGGACATGTTATGTCAGCATGAGCGCACAGCGAAGAGCACTTTTGTGTGAGTGTCACAGGTCGTCCTCCCTCAGGCACCGTCCCTTCTGGTCTCACTTTATGCAGCTTCTCTCTCTCTCTGTTTCTTTTCTTTCTGCTCTAACACTTTCTCCACGTCCCCTTCTTCTTTTTACCCCCCCCCCACTCCACTCTCTCCTCCTTTGCTCTCCTCAGTCCCCACCGAAAGGTGCCACCATCCCCTACCGCCCCAAGCCTGCCTCCACCCCTGTCATTTTTTCAGGTGGCCAGGTAAGAGCAGACCCACTGGGGGCGTCCACAGCCAACCTCAGCCTCTTACTGCAGCACCAGCCACTGCCTGTTAGTCGCACCAGGTTTTACTCACTTCTCCCCCTCCTCCCCTTCGCCTCACTCTCCCCCTCACTCACCCACCTCGCCTGGACAAGCATGAAACCACCACCACCACTGCTGTTTACTGTCACCCACCTGACCCCAGCCACTCAAACCAGAACTGAGATAAATAAACATCAGTAGGAGGCGGGAAATTAGACGACTTAGCTCTAAATTATAAATAAAAATACCAACTTACCAGCATGAAACCAAGATCAGACCAGTGAATGAACAGACTGATGAGGTCAACAGGAAGCAGGTGTGTAGATTGATCAGGTGACTTGCAGGAAGGAAAACTCAGCGGGGCCAACTAGTGGACAGGTGAGGTACTGCAGAAGAAAATGGTGCATAAAGTTCCATTGATTTTCATTATTTTAATGTTTAGTTCAGGAAAAATAAAAAAATAAAATTTCTTTTATTGCAAACCTATTAATTTACTAAGAGTTTTAGCGAATTATATCACATTTTACTTAAGCAGATAATTCAAATTACTGCAAAATTTCAAATTTAAGGCCAAAAAATGGTCTTAATATCCCAAATATCCCAAAAAAAAGGTTAGGTTTACTTTTATTTAATAGGTTTTATGAGCAGTTGTGTTTAAAATTGACCAGTAAATGCTACCATTATCATGCTAAGATGCTCCTGGTGGACTGTATCCTTAAATTTTTCAAAAACATTAGATTTCTGTATGGGCAAATGCTGTTAAATATCCAGTGTAGATTTCCAGGTGGAGATAAATTGGACTCCAGCTCAGTTCTGACCTCTGTGGCTCCTATAAACCACACATCCAACCACGGGACAGTCCCGCCACTCCCCTCAGGGTCGTTCCTCTGATTTCCTCCCCCACCCCCCCAATCACCTCCCCTTGCTGTTTGAGTTGTCCCTTATTGATTTAGTTCAACTGGATCTGATTGATGAATAGACAGGGGAGTCTATAATGCATGACTTAAATGTTTTATAAGCTATAAATATACGTCAGAACATAAATTGTACAAGTTAGTCGTTTTTTTATCAAAGTTGATTCAGCAGTTTATATTTGTGTTATCTGTTCTGTCGATGTAACCCTCTAACAGTGAGCTCTCCTCCTTGTGTTTGCAGGCGTATACCATTCAAGGACAGTACGCCATTCCTCATCCAGATGTGAGTGCTAACCCCACCAGGCAGTCAACACTGCACCCCGTCCCGCCACGTCACAAAAAAACACAAACTCATTTCTCTCTTTGACTCGGAGCCTCTTCTCACTTCCTTCCTTTCTTTCTTTCCGCCCTTATTAATATTAACTGTTAATATTAATACAGTTTTATTTTTTATTTTCTCAGATGTAACTTTTCTGACTCTTTGCTTACCCCCCTCCCCTCCTCCCTCGCCCTCTGTTTGACGTTAACGGGGCTTGGCCTGCAGACGTCGCGCAATTTGGCAGAATGAAAACAAAATCACTTCAGTGCACCGTTTTTATCAAAGCCATCCAATCAGAGACTAGTGCAAGCTAAGCTCCGCCCACCTCCTCTTCGTTAAGGTTGCTAGCGTTTCAGTAGTTAACAGTTTACGCGCTTGCATCAGGAAGTGGTTTTCATGTCTTTTAACTGGACGTTTGTGGAGGGGCGGAGCTTACAGACCTCACCTGTCCCACTCTCGGGCCAAGTCCCTCATGAGCCTTCTTTCTTCTCTGTCTCTTCTCTCTCTCTCTTTCTCTTTCTGTCTTTGTCCTTCACTTGTGTCGTTACTTCTCCTCAGATCCTCTCTTTACTCTTGTAGCAGTTCGGACAGACCTCTATATATGTGTGTGTGTGTGTGTGTGTGTGAGAGCGCAGGAGTGTGTTTTTAACGATGACCTCATAGCTCTGCTGTCCTCCTCCTTCCCCCCCTCAGCAGTTGAGCAAGCTCCACCAGTTGGCTATGCAGCAAACCCCCTTTACCCCCCTCGGACAGACCACCCCTGCCTTCCCCGGTACGTACCCACCTACACGATGAACCCTCTTCACCAAAGCTCCTTCTCTCGTTTTTACCTGTAGAGACAAACACATTCTCTTCCTCCTTTTTTTTCTCTCTCTCTTCTTTTTTTCCTGTCTCTGTCCTTTCTCTTTTTCTTCTTCTCGTCGTTCTCCTCCTAATGGTCTCTGTGGTGCACTGCCATTGACATGGCCTGCTGGTGGTCTGCTCTTGTTGATGTTGAGGTTTCTTATGTCGTTTGGTTTTCCCTTTAGTTTCTTTTAAACTGTGCGTTTTTATTATTATTATTATTATAATTTAGCGAGTAGCACTTGAGTTTTCAGCTGATATATATATTATACATAAAGTGTGCAGGCTCTGCAGAGGGCTGAGCCACGCTCTCCAAACATACAACTGGTCAATAGATAGAAAATGAAAAACTCCAGGGCTGCAGTTCATCAATCATTCCCGCCGATGTGCCAAACTCTATTTTACGCCCTTGTCCTCTCCTCCTCTCTCTTTGTCTCTTGTCTCGCTTCCCGTGTCCAGCAGCAGGTCTGGATGCCAGTAACCAGGCCAGTACTCATGAACTCACCATTCCCAATGATGTGAGTACACCCCGTCGTCACGTGCGAAACGTCCACCAGTCTTTACACGGTTTAATTGAAACAAGAGAGATTTAAAACGAGACATTTTTCATTCGCCTTCAGCAGCAAAGGCATCTAAAAACAATATTGTGGACACGATGTCTTCTGTCATGACTTATTCAGCAGTCGGGGTAATTTGCGGCTGCTTCTGGCTATTTTAACACCCTAAAACTCCACCTCTCCTCTTTCGAGAGAGTCCATTAAAGGCACAACGTTTTAAACCTTTCCACAAATCAATACTGTGACATTGTCCTTACATTTACTGACTCCTGAGAAACTAGGACTCTCCGAACAAAGCCTTCTGCTGCGATCGAATGGCAAACTCTCAAATGCTGGTGGACCGCCATGTCAAAATCTCTGCTTTATTATCTTTTCACATGACTTCCTGTTGAGGTTTGCAGCGATATAATGTGACAGTTGTTCAGCTGCAACTATTCCAGCAGAGATATATTGCCGCCAGAGGCAGTTTGCTTTTGTAAAGTGAGTGCCCTTAATGGAAAAGACTTGTTGGACCGAAGTAAAGAGAATTGAAGTCGGCGAGTCTCACTTGCTGCACAGACAATCCAACAAAACGTGCCTTTTATTTGCTCCAGCCATCCTAAGTCCCGCCCCCATTTTCTTCCCAGCTAATAGGCTGCATAATCGGACGCCAGGGAACCAAAATCAACGAGATCCGTCAGATGTCTGGGGCGCAGATCAAAATTGCTAACGCCATGGAAGGGTCATCGGAGCGCCAGATCACCATCACAGGGACCCCCGCCAACATCAGCCTGGCTCAGTACCTCATCAATGCAAGGTCAGCGAAAGAGCCACTCCTGTGACATGGATGGTTTCTGTTTTAAAAAATAGGAAAGTGGCCAATTAGCTGCTCTCAGCTTCAAATCGCTGTCAACTAGCGTCAAATGTACTTGTTTAAACCATGGCCACAACCAAACATTTAACATTATTAGTTAGAGACGCCACTCTCATCAACTAAGGCCTGTTAGCTTAGAGCATAGTCTGTATATAAATATGTACAATGCATCCCCACTTCCTTGCTTTGGCCAAACTGACGCTATTTTCCCGGGGATACGGGCGGCGCCATCTTGCGACTTTGGAGCCAGAGTCCACCTAAAATGACAGAAACCATCCTTGAAAAAAAAAAAAATGTGACATGTATTTTAGTTTTTTAGTTCGGCCCAAGTCCCGCCCACTAACATGAAGGGGGCGGAGCTTATGACCTATACTGCAGCAAGCCACCAGGGGGAGCTCTACTTGCTTTGGCTTCACTTTAGAGGAGCAGATCTGCCACCCATCTTTTTATTGTCTATGGCTTAGACTAGCTTAGCTTAGTATAAAACCAGGAAACAGAGGACCATAGGTGACAAAATAGGAACTTTTACTTATGCACCTTGCAAAGAAAACCACATTTATGTTTTTTACTCAGCATTTTAGATATATATGATGTAGGATTTTGCAAAAGCATCCTTTATCGAAATACCACGTAGTAATCGCCTACCTCTACGTCTTCCTCCGCTAGGTTCAGAGACGTGGCGGCCATGTGGAACGACCCATCTTCCATGACCACATCCTGAGATCCCTGACTGGCTCCTCCGTTTGGCCCCTTCCAATGACTGACTACCGCAGACAACCCTGATGAAGCCCTCCGGACTCTGGCTCTGGCTCTCCGAAAAAAAACAAACAAAAAAAACAACAAAAAAACAAAACTAAAAAAACTCGGACCTCCTTCCCCACCCTGGTTCTAAGTACTTCAGGGCGGGGTGGGGCGCTCGCTTTTATTTCAGAGAGCCAAATCAAAAAAACTAAAATAGAAAAAGGAAAAAAAAAAGAAATTCTCTGTTGATTAGATCTTTATTTTTTTTTTTTTTAGACAACTGTTGAAGCATGTTGAATGTTTATTAGGATCGACTTGTGTTAATCTTCTTTTTCTCTCTGTCTATTGCTTTTCTCTTTCTCTCTGTCAGTGCAGCGTCATATAGGACATCATTTTAAAGTAAAAGACTTTTGTAGAGCGTAGTTATTTGCATAGAACAGCTGCTCAGTGATGCTATCGGCACAGCGTGTGGTGGGATGTAGCCAAATTATCAAAACTTTGATAATATACTTTGAGAAATAATAATAATAATAACAATAATTGGACTGTTCTGCTTTTGTCCTAATTTGTGTCTAATCTCTACCCGTGACTCTTTGCTGCATCACATGACCCTTTTAAGCCAATGGTATCACTCCTAGAGCCTCCCTTCTCATGTTAATCTCCCGTTACTTGCATTCTCGCTTATATTGCATGTGTTCAGTGTCGTGTCGTTTTGTATTTGAGTCAAGCCTGTTCAGCGTTCGTGCCCCTTCTAACGTCATTATTAATAATCTCCCGTTCTTTTCCGCTAACTTTTTTTCTGCGTTTAATTTTTAGTTTTTTTGGCCATTCACGTCAAGTCCTACTCCATGCCCAGATGAAAAACTTTCCGACGTAGCCTCCTTCTATCGACTCCGATTATTAGTATATAGATGCATGAATGGGAATTAGTGAAAAATCAGTGGCTAAAGCACTGACTGAAAATTTAAATGATTGTTTACTAACTTATTATTCTACTGTATTTTGTTTTGTACGAGGACTCTTGTGGCTTAGCACATTAGTCGACTACGCGGCGCTCATGCAATAGACTATTCAACACTTTACTCTGGACTGCCTCTGATGTGGGAGGATTAGTTGGACTTAAAAGCCAAGCGTTGCGTCCAAACCTTTCGGCTTCCTTCCCTTGTCGCGGAAAATGTTGACTGGTTGAAGCTTTCGACAGACGGCCATAAAAAACAAGGGAAAGAAGTTGAAGCTTGAACGTTTGGACGAAGCCGGATGGTATTTTTTGGGCCAAGGAATGTTCAGGGGTTCGTTGGGGGGCGGGAACCCACAGGGCCTGGGCGGACGTGACCACTCAGTCTCTTTTTCACGATTGTTCATCTTGTCGTTTATTTTATTATTTTTTTTTTCGTTGTCATGCGGTTGATTTGACGCTTTAGGTTTGAATGTCTTTATTGTCACGACTATGTCAGCGACTTAATTGTTTTTATTTAAGGACAGGTTGGATGACAATTCCTGCTTAGCTGGCTTCCAGAGAAGCCGGCGTGTATTTATTTATGGCGTGGTGATGCACATGTGAATTTCTGTTTATTCATGAAACGTAAGCTAAGTCGATTTCGTTGCATTGTACTTAATATGAGAGGGAGGTGTGGGCGATATTCGGTACCATTCAGTAATTGAACCACCCCTCGCGTCTTCCGCTCGCGAGGATGCGCCGCGTATATATTGGACAGCTTGGGTCATCTCTTTTCCGAGCCTCAGCTGAGCTCAGTTCGGCGTTGACACACACAAACAGCTGTTGAATGTTATTGTCGAATCACGTTATCTACCGTCCAACACGGAAATATTCTGCTTTTACACCGTTTCGAGTTCTTCACACGTGCAACAGCTTGTGTTTTCGTTTCCAGTCGCCTACGCTGAGCTTAAAGGACACATCTGACATTTTGGGAAATTCATTTATTTATATCAGTACGCTAAATATGAAGCTAGTACTGGCTAACTTTGCTTAGCATAAACACTGGAAGCAGAGGAAACCAGCTAGTCAGGCTGTGTTATGCTAAGTAGCATCTAAAGATGACTATTTTACCCAATTTGTGCTAAGCTAAACTAAAATATGCCGTCTCTTGGCTTTAGTTTTACCTCTCAGCACCATTATAAATAAAACTCTGAGAACTAAAAATAAAAGCAGGTCAGTTTTTATTTGGATTGACGTGTATCCTTATGCTAAGCTAAGCAGAGCTAGCCGATTGCTGGCGTTAGCTTCATATTAGTCTAAATCCGAGTATGAAAACAAATAAGCACATTTACCAAAAAGGGTCTTTTCCTGTAATTTTAAAGCGCTTTTATGACATATGTGATTATGTAAATGGACCAAATGCTGTGTCAATATACTGACCGATGCATAGTCAATGATTATTCTGCAATAATTCTTACATTTTGATGTGAACTCACGTAGTAGTGCTAGCATCGGAGTTACGGATTTGTGTTTCTTTCATAGCTTGTGCTGCGATGGGAATGTTTGTCAAGCTGAAATTAGTTTTTATTATTTCGTTGTTTTCTTTGGCAAACGTACTTTTTAGAAGAGTTAGCGGATACCTGAGAGGGCCTTCTTTCTGAATGACCTACACTCTGTAGCAGTGAAGAACACCCTCCAGGGTATTGTGGCTTTTATATAACAGTTACCAGTGCATGTGTACCATTGAAATGTTTGCTCGAGACAACTGCTATAACGGTTTATAGCGCAGCCGGAGCGCGCGTTTGACCAATTAGATCTCGTTGTGATTGCTTAAGCAGGACTATTGAGTTTTAAGTGATGGCAGTGTGATTTCAATAACATCAATATTCATGTGTTACTCAGTGTTTGAGAAGTGTATTTACATTTGTGTATATGCCTGAGTATACTACGACTTTGACACAAACTGCAACTAATGCAATAATAGGGTGCAATGTGCAATTATTTATTCAGTTATTTCCTCATTAGCGTAAGTAGCGGAGATTTTTTTTTTCTGGGGCGGGGGGATTTTATCAACTTAACACGTGGCAGCAACAGCAGTAAAAAAAAAAGAAAAAAGAATGAGTAGACATGTTTTTCAGCTTTTGTTTGTGTGTTTTGCAGTTTTTTGGGGGGTGGGAGGAAAAAAAGTGATAGGACTTCGTAACTATTTTCGATTGATTTATTTGCTCTGTGCAGATCTATATTAGTTGTGAGTAATTACATAGGTTTTAATTTCAAAGTGTTGGTAAGTATAAAAAAAATGAATAAAGTTTCATTTCTTCTTTCTGTGACTTGGTTCTGTCTGGTTTGTGATCGACTCGGAGTTTGAACCGTGAGCTGACGGGGGAGGGCAAAAATCCCCCCAGGGAGATTTTTGATAGTTGTTGAATGCAGCTAATTATTGTATGGCATCGTGATTATGGTAATTAAAAGAAAGAGGCTTAAATCTCATCTATCCTCTTCCTTTAAAGTCAATTATATATTAAGAGAGCTGCAGGTTCATGTGGCGAGGTCTTGACGCAGGTCCGCAGCAAAACGCGGAATAATTGTAATTTCTTATAATTGCTATCATTAACTTTGATTTAATTTTAATTCGTCCTAATTGGAGAATGGCTGAAAAAGATTAAGCTAACCACAGGTTCATCTTTCTCCAGCGACTGCACAGACAGCTGGATGAGATAATAGCGATTTAATGGCAACAGGGACGTTCATCCCGCGGGATGAAATCCCATCAACTAGGTCAAGCTTGAGATATGCTGGGTAAATTTCTGTTTCAACATCGAAAACTAGAATATATGCTTCTGCAAACGGGTCAGGCTGCAGGCTGCAATCCTATTAAACAATTAGCATTTGAATTCTTATGTTCGGAAATGCGTTTTGTGAGTCCACACACTGACCTTTGACAACCAAATTCTATTTAATTCTTGAGTCCGAGCGAACGTTTGCACCAAATATTGAGACGCTCCTCAGATACCGCATTCACAACAATGGTTAAATGCGTAATTGGGAAACAAAACGGTGCTACAATGTGGACTTAAAACTTTCCCCTTTTCCTCTGGGAAGTTACTCAGCATTTTCCAAATTTCTTTCCACATGCATTTCCTTTTACAGAATCATATCCTGCAACTGACAACCGCTGCAGATCAACCTATCAACATCACGCCATGCTTAAAACTGAGAGTATGTCTCCAGAGAGTGTGCCACCCAGGTCAGGGTGTATCTAAACGAGGCTGAAACATTTTCTGGTCGTTAATGGGTTGTTAGAGAACCATTATCCTCGCAAAGAAGAAACCACCAGTCATTGAGCACCTAAGAGGCCACTTAGATGAGTCTTTAAGAACCTCTAATTGCTCTGGTCTTTGCTTTATTATATTGAAATTGAGAGACGTACAGACACAAGTTAGAGAAGTTGGGAGTTAGAGGAAGTTCAGACTGTAATTTGAGATATTTGTATTATTTCTTTGCGTAGTTAATCCACAGTCAACCCGTTCCATCTTGTTCTAACGACAAACAGATGGTAAGATCCGAAGGTTTCTCCTCTCAGCGGCGAAACCCTCAAAGCATTTCAACATCTTCTTATGAGTTGGCCCCCCTTTGCTCCTGTAAATTGCTTTTTCTCCAGAGTGGATGTCGAACACGCCGACTGCAGACGGCTCTCGGTGAAGTGAGTCTTTTTCCCCTATAAGAAACGTAATGGAGCCATTTTCTATGATACTGCGTTATGTACCTGTGTATGAACCTGTCTTGAATTGGTCAGGAGAGCAACAGGTAACTCCATGAGGCCACGATTGTCTTTGTTCGGCTCTGATAACTCAGTTTTCAGCTGCATCTCGGGACATATTGGGGAAGATAAGTTGTTCTGACGCTGGATTTGTTCGAAGGCTAAGGAGATCTAAGAGACAGAGAGCTGGACTTATTTTATGATCATATGTGATGGAAGGAATACTATTGAATTTATCTTAGGATGATGCTAACGGCTCAAAACAGCAGACGATGCCAAGATGATGCCAGGAATTGTAAGTTTTACAGGTGGCTTCTGGGTTCAGGGCTGCATTCAAGGGTAGACTATTCTAGTGAGAGCCAAGAAGCTGTCTGAGACATTTCCATGTGGCCGGGCTATAATCGTTGGCCGACGACATCCATCCTTTGCTGCGACCTCTGGGGCAAGGGAGGAGGAACCTTGTCACGAAGCCAGGTGTTCAATTATGAAGTCGTGCTTTGTTCTATTCTGAAAAGTGACCCAGAATGCTCCGTAACTTGATCTGTAATATAAAGAGACATCAGCCAATCTGACGGCGCTCTCCTCCGTCAATTTACCTTCAATAAAGGTACGTCCGACTGGGCTTGTCCAAAACATAAACTGCCCCAGCGTTGTCTTGGCATGTAAGTTGGATCGAGTCCACGCCATCACTTAGCATTGCTGCCTATCGACAACCTTCTCTATAAAGCAAAGGACTGATGTTAAAGGGGGGAGAGAAAGTGTAAATCTCAAAGATGCTGCAAAAGTCTGGACAAGAGCAGGGAGAGTGAGGAGCCCCCCCGCCATTAGATATCAAGTTCGAGCGCTTGTTCAGAGTGCTAAAACACGCCGCGTCCTCCCTCTCGCGCTAAAGCAATTGCGAGCAGAGTGAGCAGAAATCCAATGTCAGGTGGCCTCTGCAAGCGAGAAAGCGTTATTCGGAGAGGTCAATATATACTGTAGGGCAACACAGTGCAGCTCCCAGAGTGCAGCTCCACAATGTCATCCCAAACAAAGCAGGCGGGCGATGCAGATGGTGTCAAAATGGTGTCTTTGCTGCGAGGAAGTAACGTGGCAGGAGGCGATTTATGGCAAATACGTCCCATTAACTGACAGCATCACTCAGTGCTTATTGCTTCGCCTACAAAAGCATCTCTTAAGCTGGCTCGGCACCATATCATTGTGATCCTGGGTTTAAGATAGCGTGCAGGAGTTTTGCCAACAAGATGAGTAAGGGTGTCAAACAAACGCCTTGGCACGTTTCACAACGCTTAAACAGCTGCGATTGTGAAGTAAATCTCTTACAACTGACTACCCAGGAATCACAAACCCCCTGGTGTTGAGCCATTTATAAGCGTGCTTTGCGATTCTGGATGCCGCCACAATAAAGCACGCTGAAAATGCCTCACTGGTCAATATAATCAATGATTCTGCCTCTCAGCAAAATTGACAAGGCTGAACTCTGCACATTTAATCACACAGATGCTTTGCAAAGTCGCTGGCAGGATCCAGGTGGTCGCCGCGTCCCGGCGATACAGCCGGGACTACCTTCGAAGGTCTTTTATCAGCGCGGGCGTAACAGGCTCGGTATTGAAGCCTCCATCGAAGCAGGACAGCTGTAATGGATGTTCATTAAGAGTGACGGGGTGTGACAAGCAGGGCGGGCGATCATGAGGGGAACGGGAAGGCGACGGGTTAACAAAATGGACTTCAGGGACCTTTGAGTTGAGGACACAAGAAAAACTTTAATGTCTCATTCATTTAATCTGAACGTAGGACGGTCCTGTCATTTATTCTGGGAGTAGAGAGACGACAAACCGCCCTTTAATTTACTTTGTCCTCCCCTTTAATGCCACACAGAGTGAGTTGTTTTTGCACAGCGTATTGAGTTTCTTTTAAGAGTCCATGACTCCAATAGAGTCAGGGATGAAAATATAAATTAAATCTGCAAAGGGAGGTAAAAATGAATAAATAAGTAGAGGCAGCAGGCAGAGGAAATGTCCTAAAACATAAAGTAGAGGTTCAAAAGTTTAAGTGGGCATGAAATTTGAATTTTATATACGTCAGTGGGTGCAGGAAAGTGAGCAGATACCGTGAAAAGGTAATTTTCAACAACTGAGCCCATCATTAAGTCTAATGTTCTCCATGGGTTACTAATGTTTTCTCAGCATCAACGCATCAACCGTCTCATTATTCAGGACGACACGTTCCTGGCAGCTTAGAACACTGCCGTGGCTAACTGCTAGCCTCGCTCAACAAGTTCAACTGGACTTGATCCAAAAAAAATAAAAAAGCTGTTTCAAATTAACAAATAATATACAGCACGATTAAGCAGCATCTAATTAGGCAGCTTTAGGATTCTGTTGTCTTGAGACGGAGCTAAGCTAACTGCTGCTACTCTTGATGCTAAGCTAATGGCTGTAGGAGGTAGCTTCGACATGGGAAGTCGTGTGCACAAAATGTTTGGCGTTCGAGTCGTGAGAATACCGCTAAGTGTTGCGATGGTGTCTAGAAGCCGCCGAGGCTAGCACTTTAGCAAGCTAGCCACCCGGTAAACTGTAAATTTGCAAGGTTTTAATTTACTATCCATCTATTTCTCAAATGTCCCAGCTCGTGCAGGATTTGAAACCACAAGAGGGCGCTGGTCACGAGGACTTTTCTCGTGAACGCGGTAAACGGGACAACATATCGTGGAAGCATTAACAACTTTTCGTAAAACTCTTGAAATTGGACATTTTCAAGTCTTACACTTCCTGTATATCTATATTTTAGGCTGCGTACTGTTTCCCAGACAAAACAAAACATTTTTTTTGACACATTATTAACAAAGCTGTAAATAAATAAGTGCAAATCCCAAATATTGTAAACGTAAAAGTAAATTAGAGTTTTTATATTCATAAATCATAATAGATAAGCATAATGAAATTACACAGTAGCCTATGAGAAAATGACTATTTAATGTAGTTAAATCCAATTTGATTTGTCTAAATATTATCAAAATATAGCGTCATGAAGTTTAACTCTGTTGAATCTTTATCGTAGCACGCAGGTGCAGCACGCAGGAAAAACCGGGACCCTTTGCGCACATCCACATCCACAGCGACAGACGCACAGCTGCTGCTGCTGCACCGACAACATCGAGACTCTCTGCACTCACTCTCTGCACCGGACCGTTACCGGACACGTTTGTTTTTGCAAAGGATGAAGCGTTTGATTTACTCTCCTGGATGTCCCAGCCGACGACAGTCTCTCCCTCGTTTAATTAGTTCTCAGTGATCTGGACCGGACGGAGTGAAGCTGTCAGGTAGGAGCCGACTCAGATAACAAGATAAAGTCCTTAAACTAATAACATATGATATATTAGTGACGCACATGTTTATCATTTATGTGTGAGAGAACGCTCCAAGATGTTTTATTTTAAATATTCTTCAGGCCACTTCAGGAAAATTTCGTTATGGATAGATTTAGATTTTCACAAATGTCTTGCCCAAGCAACCAGCTAACTTTTACTTTACATCTATTTTAATCTTAAAATATCTCCTACTGTCACAATATTCCTTTGATATTCTTAATATTATTTTAAGACTTTTTGACATCTTGTCCAAACAGCTTGTTTTCTGATTATCATCTTAAATGTGTTCAATTCATCCACAAGTCTTTTCAAAGTTCCTCTGCTGCATATTGAGGAGCCCACACCTTGTTTAACGGCCGGTGGTTTTCTCATGGGGGGCGCCGGCTCTGCTACAGAAACACGGCATTATTATGATAATCTTGAACTTTAGCAGCTTTCCCTTCTCTCCAGAGAGAAAGGAGTCCGTAGAAATCTAACTGAAAGAGGGCGGGGGGTGCTATAAGGTGATGGGACCAGAAAATTAGCAATTTAAAGATAATCCAGACTCAATGGGCTGCAGAACAGAAACAAGCAAAGTCCTGAATGTGAAGGGCTGTCAGGTAATACGTCTCGGCCTCACCTTTTGTCTCTTGTTCTTTTTTTTTGTCTCACAGGTTTCTTCCAGTTTCCTCCCTTTGACATCTCATTTCGCGAGGATGCAAACCTTTGGGCATGTTGGAACACGGTTTGGTTTGTGGTAAATCTTGCGATAAATGAAAGGTCACCAAACCTCAAATGATCAGGTTTTTACTCAAACAGGACGTCCTGGATTGTATTTCATGTCTCACCGGCGTCTAAAGAAACACATCCTCACCTGCTGCAGTCTCACCGCCCGCTAATGGGGGCCTCTCAAAGGTGCCGGACATCTTTCACGCCTCCTCTTTTGTCCTTTGCGGGAACACTGCTGCTCCTTTCGAGGATTATGACGGCGCACGCCTGCCCTAAAATCTGCCACTGCACGGACAGGAACGGCGTGGTGGTGCAGTGCACCTCGCGCAACCTGGAGAGCATCCCTCCGAACCTCCCAGAGGACACCGTGGTCCTCCTGTTGTCGTCCAACCGCATCAGACACATCCCAAAGGAGGCGTTCACGGACCTCCACCGCCTCCGAGAGCTGGATTTATCCCACAACGCCCTCGAGGTCGTGGAGTCCGGCGCCTTTCAAGGGCTTTCGGAGGGCCTGCGGACCTTGGATCTTTCAAACAACCACCTCCGCAGCCTCCCCAGGGACACCTTCACCAAGCTGCACGCACGAGTCCGCCTCTCCCACAACCCCTGGCACTGCGAGTGCTCCTTGCAGGAGGTGCTGAGGGAGCTGCGGCTCGACCCCGAGACGGTGAACGAGGTCAGCTGCTACACGGCGGTGCAGGAGGAGTACGTCGGACAGCCGGTGATCCAGGTCCTGGACTCGGGGATCAACTTTTGCAACTTCCACCACAAGACGACGGACGTTGCCATGTTCGTGGCCATGTTCTGCTGGTTCTCCATGGTGACAGCCTACATCATTTACTACATCAAACACAACCAGGAGGACGCCAGGAGGCACATGGAGTACCTCAAGTCCCTGCCGAGCACCTCCCACATCAGCAAGGATTACGACACGGCGAGCAGCGTGTTTTAGTGCTTTTTTACAGCTCAAGGAGCTTTGAGAACAGCTGCTGCAAAAGGCACAAAGACGTCACCGGAACAATATTACTTTTCATTCAAATGTATTTCAGCTGCAGGTAAACTTTACAGAAACTCTTTTGCGGACAATCCACCAAGCAAGGGGAAAAACTAATCCCCGCAGCTCCACGTGCAAAACATCCAAGTCCAAATGAGTTTAAAGTTTTGTGATGTATTCCAGGATGTGACTCCAGAGGGGGCCATTTTGGGGAGGAGTGGAGGCGTTACCTGTTAATCCCTGTCAAAACAAATGTGTGTTTCTCCTTTAATGTGAACAGTTTGTCTATTTAACGATCCGTGAAGGATGTGGAGATTTGGTTGCAGCGAGCTCCCTCCGACTCAACTGCATCGTACGTTTAAGGTGGAGCTGGAGCTTGGAATTAAATTTCACACCTGAACACGTTTACGTTTCGCTTCGTAGATCAAGGAGTAAAAATATTCCTTTCCCCCGTCAGATTGTAAATCACGGTGTCATCGTGTTACGTGCGGACTCACCGCATCTGAGCTTCTTCACCTGTGCGGTCGATTGTAGTGGAAACAGATCACTTCCTGTTTCGTCTGACACTTGCAGCCAATTTGGCCAAAGTGTAGCTCGTTCGCGAGGCTTTGCGAGTCAATTTTCCGTGCAATTGGTCGCACATTTCAGCCCCAACGTAAAGAGGATTGGACTGCTTTTGAACGAGATGGCAGCATTATCTCAAAATGAGAAAAATGTGAAAAAAAACAACATCAGAAACATTTTGTAATCTCACGTCACAAGCTGCACCCGTTGTTCTGAAGCTAAATCTAAATTTAGGCAAAGAAAATGAGCCACTTCTTGGAGGATCATGTCACCTTGTAGTGTCTTTACCTGTCAGTTCCTCCTTTAATTAGGAATAAAACATATGGTTCACGGGTACGTCTTCATTTCCTGCTTGTCCTCAAACTTGTCTTGCTAGATAGTAAGCTCTAACAACTTATTTATACTCTTTCAGATTTTGGATAACATATTAAAGCTTCATCAGAATCCTTCTCCTCCTCCTTGAAAACTGCACATTCATTGACGTGACCGATGTCCGATGGAAGGAGAAGATATCCTCTTTTTTAAAAAAAGCCTCACGCAGCTTCAGACCAGACTTGAAGTTCTCCTGTAATCTTTTATGAACTCATCTGCAGCCGCGACGCGTTCCTCGCCCACAGATCCTGTTATTTATTCCTTCCAGATTACTGTGAGAAATAACCGCGGCGCCAAATATGGAAGCCATATTTCTCCGGCAGACGAAGCCGAGCATTAATACGAGTCTCGCGACCCCAGAATAGTTTCATCCCGCTAACGGTTCGGCCCGTGAGTCTAATGAGCTGGTGTGGAGGACATTTCAGGGTCTCAGTTTCTCACTACCATTTTTATAATCAGTGAAGTTGCTCAGTTCTTCTATTTATTCCGTCCGAGCCGTGGCCAGGTTTCTATATCTGTCTGCCACCACCAAGCACTCTAACGCTGACCTTGCCGTCTCTAAATCTCCACCGATTCCTGCTGTCAAACAACGCTAATTAAAGTCCACATTACTGCGTCTTAGTCCCGGGGGTTGTGGCGTACATCATAATGAGGTGAATATTATTAATTAGCCAGATAAAGCGGAGGTCAGTGCTTGACTTTCGGTCTAAGTTTAAGTTCGGAGGAACGACTGGCTCTTCATTAGAAATAAGAAATACTCTCCAGAAGACTTTCCCTGCGAGTCGCCAAAGTGCCGGCGGACCTGTTCTGTTCTCCCATTAATCTTGTACTATTCAGTATTTACTCTGTTTGGCTGTGTCATTTGATTTATGACGACAGGTTTGCAAAGGGAGAGCGGGGGTTCCTTTATGGAGATTTACAACGTTCCTCTCAACATTTTTACCTGAAGGTCCACATGCAAACGATGACCTTCAGCGAAATGGAAAATGTCAAGAGATGAGGGTCCGTGCATTAGTTTGAGTTTGTCACTGTCTGTAGTTGGTGTGGACTCTTCTCAAGGTGAATTAATCTTTAATGGACTCAAAACTCTTTATTACCAGGAGGTAACGGTGTATGATTATTGTAGCTTTGGCTCTTATGCCAAGCTTCTTATCAGACCACGTGGCCTAACGGATAAGGCGTCTGACTTCGGATCAGAAGATTGAGGGTTCGAGTCCCTTCGTGGTTGAAAGTCTGCTTTTTTTTTAGATTAAATGTGTGTGGCCTTCTGCAGGTTTTTCGTTTGAGGTCCATATAAAGACTGGTTAGCTCAAAAGTTGTGTTGTTAGTGCCAATGTCATGGGTTCCAGCCCCATACTGGCCATGCACATATTTGTGTTGGTTGTACCATCAGATTCTGTCTTTGATTTGTCTTTGATTCTGTCTCGTGGTTGAATACTCTCCTGTACAGTTAGATGGAAGAATACACACTTCACATACCGTGTCTCTCTTTCCTGAAAGGTCACTGGGTCTATTTTTTCATCATCCTCCATCCTGAGTCAGACGATCCATCCATTTTCCAGGCAGACTTGATGATCAAAACATGCTTCAGGCTGATTGCACTGATTGCACTCTCAGAGCCATTTATGCCGAGGCCATTATTAGCGCCACGCTTTGACCATTGAATTGATGTTGCAGGTTGGTTTCTGTGTGTAAGTCGCCCTTAAATAAATAAAACAAAAAGCAAAAAAAAACAACTTGCAGAACTTCCACAGCCATGTGCATCAACAACAGTTTCTAGGAAGTTATCTCATGAAAAAAAACCTCATTGAGCTCCTCAGAAAGAGGCCGGTTAGCTCAGCTGGTCAGAGCGTGGTGCTAATAACGCCAAGGTCATGGGTTCAATCCCCATACTAGCCATGCATCTTCTTAACTACATAGTTTTTTAAACAGCAGACCTGGTTCTGTTTCCCCCTAAACATTTATTCCCCTATCAGTCTTCTGACTTTATCCATTGGGTCTAAACCAATCTCAACAACTAAGAAGACCAACCCTTCCTCAGTCCATTTCCTCCTCTGGCGCCCTCCTTCTCTGCAGCGTTCATCAGCTCCTCCTGGGGGATTCTGTGGTGTTCCTGTGGTGATCCAGAAAACAGCGCATCAGAGAAATGCTTAAGTGCATTTATTGTTTGTGGTAGAATACCAATAAAATCAAGCCTCTCATACATAAGTCTGATATATTACCCATTAGGCTGAACATTATACTATGCACAAGCCAAGTAGCACTATATAACTGCTCCTACATTGAGAGGCTGGGTGCTGAAGTAACATTAGCTGTCAACCACGAAGGGACTATGAACCCTCAATCTTCTGATCCGAAGTCAGACGTCTTATCCATTAGGCCACGTGGTCCCATGCAAAGCTACTTTGTGGACCAGAATCACAGAATCCAATGGTACAACCGACAACAATAAATAATAAAACACTATGTTGGGGGGGGTGAAAAAGTGGACAATTTGGGGCTTGAGCCCATGACCTTGCCATTATTAGCGAAACTCAGAGCTTCAGATGGACCTCAAGCGAAAAACCTGCAGATTTTAATCCAAAACCTACTGGGGTGGCAGGCATAAACATGGATGCGATTGGCTTTCAACCACGAAGGGACTCGAACCCTCAATCTTCTGATCCGAAGTCAGACGCCTTATCCGTTAGGCCACGTGGTCCCACAAAAGGTCACATGGTCTTGGGCAAGCTCCCTTTCTGAAACAGAAAAGCTACAATCAAATGGTACAACCAACAAAAATATGTGATAAAAGCCTCTAAGCTTCAAGCAAGATGGGGCTTGAACCCATGACAGTGGCATTAATAGCACAAGTCTGAGCTAACCGGCCTTTATATGGACCTCAAATGAAAAACCTACCATGGCCATGCACACTCATCTAAAAAAAGTCAGGTTAAGTGGTAGGGGTGACAGGTTTTCAACAGGTTCTAAACCACGAAGGGACTCGAACCCTCAATCTTCTGATCCAAAGTCAGACGCCTTATCCGTTAGGCCACGTGGTCTGACACAAGGGCCACTCTGGAGCAGAAAAGTCACAATCAAATGGTACCACAACAAAAACAAACAATAAAGCACTCTAAAACTCCTGACAGTTTAAGGGAGGTAGTACATGTTTGAAAGGACAAACTACTTTTCAATGGGCTTTCAACAACGAAGGGACTTGAACCCTCAATCTGCTGATCTGAAGCCGTTAGGCCATGTGGTCCTACACAAAGGTCACTCAGGAGCAGAAAAGCCACGATCAAATGGTACAACAAACAAAATATCTAGTGTCCCCTGCAGCGATGGTGATGTTGAACTAGAACAAACAATAAACTCCTCTAAGCATGCGTCACGTTCAGACGACCTTTAAATCTCCCGTGGATCCTTCCTGCCTAGAAAGATGACAGATTCTTTGATTCAGTGGGACATATATTTCAGATAAGATCATTTTGATGTTTTCACAGTTGAAGGACACAAACGTGACTTCTTGGCCAGTATGAGGATAGAACCCATGACCTTGGTGTCATGTTGTCAGGACAGAAGCTTAAAACACTGACTTCTTAAACGCCTCATTTACACACATACATGCACATACACTTTTCACCTTTATCAGTCACAGCCGATTCGCGACGCTGCGCCTTCACGGATCACTGTATCACTGTTCAGGGTTCAAACATCTGCAGAAGAGACGGAGAATCAAAGCGATCTTCACACCGAGGCGACTGTTTCACGGTATTTGTCGCGCTGTGTACGTTTTTATCTCACCCGTCTTGAATGCATGATGTGTCTGAGTGTTCGACTGATGCTCTCTTCCTCCCTGCGTCCAAGACAAAGTTTTGTAAAAGTGCAAAAAATGACGAGGCAGCCAGTTTCAAAGTAAATTGCTGAATGCATGAACTAAGTCCAGCTTAGTTGCTGTTATTACTTCCTCCGAGGTGACGGCATGTTGACAGCACAACCCCACCAAGCGCTTAATTTTGTCCTCCTCTCTCAGCAGGAGCTATAAGACGATTTTCTCTTACACGGAAATTAGTTGAACGGCGTCTGTCGTGCCAAGTTTTTCAAGAAGAGACGCCTCGCCAGCTGGGAATCAAGAGTGAGCTTTTGTGAGAAAGGTCATTTAACAACACCGTGGTGCTTGGATGATGGCTGGAAAGTTGTAGTTTCACCACCAGCTTCTCCAGAGAGAAAGCAATTCCTTTCTGCACCACGAGCCACCATGATCTCAGTCCTTTAAGAGGTTTATTAGAGTAATAATCCTAATGTCTTGGCTCCAGAGGAGTCAGCTCTGCTCCCTCGCACACCTGATTCGATCAAGGCCTTGTGAAACATGTGGACGCACTTCCCTCCATTCTTCTACTTCTTCACATATTTGACTCCCTTGTCACACTGAGAGCCGCACAGAGACACTGCTCAGCTTCCTGGCGGCATCCACTTACACTAAAATTGCTTTTGATGGCGAACACATATAGACACATAATGACACATAGGAGCTCAATCAAAACCCTGCAGTGAATATAAACTACTGTCGCCTGGCTCTCCATGGTGCACACGTTGTCTCATGGTGATCATCTGTTCTCATTTAATTCCCAGAGGAGGTGAATGCTAATGAGACAGGTCTCAGGCTGAGGATGCTTCCTCAAGGACGGACCAAAGATGCATTTCTTTTCCTGTCCACGTATCGTTCTTATTAATTCGTTTGAGCTCGTCTTAACGCGTGGCAGGAAATGCGTCACAAGTACAGAAAAAAGGCACGGTCGTGGAAAAAATAAAAAAGCGGCGTTTGGGTTCAGAGAGGAGGAGAGAATGGCAGGAAGATTGATTCGCTATCGCCGAGCGGCTCAGAGGTTGGCGGGCGAACACGCTGAGCGACGGACGCTCAGTTCAGGATGAGTCCTCGGAGATATGATGCATTTGAAATGCGTTTGTGTGAGGAGGAAGAAAGATGAGGCGGAGGGAGATAAGGAAAACCAATGACTGAATTCTGGCTTTATTTCTGGAGATTTTTAAATCTGTGCATGGGAGTCAATAAAGGTGTATAAATATACTTCCTCCTCTGGGGACAAATGCATCCAGAATACATGACAATGCAAATATTTATCATAAAACGATTTAACCACTGATTGTCAAACTTCTTCACCACTGGAATAAAGGATAAAAATAATAATAATACTAAAAATATATAAATAAAAACAGAAATAAATAATTGAATGCATAAACAAAAATAAGGAAGCAATTAAATTATGCTTTGTTATTTATTTTTTTGCATTTATTCCAGTGGTGTAGTCCAATTTTTCTTGTATATCTAATACGTTTCACTGTATTTTTTATTTATTTTTTTTTTATTTGTGGCCGTGTGAAGGTATTTCATTGTAGAAATCCAATTTATTTCCCTCAGAACATGAAACACTGCGACGATATCCCTGCAAAATAACCAAGAAGAAAGAAAGGAAGACTAGGACCATTATAACCAGTGAGGTCATTTATCAGGAGCTGCTCCTGAACTGGGGAGAACAATGAGCTTATTTACGTATCTGCTGAGGAAACAGTTCCTGTACCAACACTTCATCCTTCCCTCCTCCGCTGCTCCTGGCTCAGGGGTTTGTCTTTGCAGAGAAAACAGGTCCTCAGTCTTGTGTCATTGAGTAAATGTTTAAATGAGATGACATTTACGGCGTCCCTGCCTGGTTTTTAAAAGCCTGTAAGTCATTAAAACCCACCGCCCTCCTCTGGGTAGATGCATTATAACACGATATAAGCTTTAGGACATGCACTATACCTTCTGCTTGGAAACTTGACTTGATCCTCTTTTTCTTTTCTTAGGATTTGCATGCTCATGCAGAAAAGACTTTTTCCTGGGAGTTCAAAATCAAAAGCATGGACCGCTGACTTCTAACAGATGTGGGCTTTCCCTCCTCTCTAAGATGCGCTCAGGCCTTAAACAAATAAATGAGGATAAAACCTTCTCGGCGTCTGTGAAAGGACACTTTCTAAGACTGTATACGCTCCATTACGGACACAAGCGAGCAAAGTCTCCACGGTAATGTTACAACATCTAAAGAGCCTTTAAAAGATCTTTGCAAGGTCTTTGCACGAGCAACAAAAGAAGCTAAAATGTTGTGAAGCCAGCCCACTCAGGTGAATAATCTCTTCTGAACCAGAAAGCCTCCGCTAAAACCCAAGCACGGAAAAGGAGACTTTTCCCGCCATAAAATGCGTGCAGCCATTTGGGAACTGAAGGATTCTCCAAATACTTCACAGAAAACCAAAACTTAAATAAAATATCCGCTCATTTTTACAAATTTATCATCTCGGCAAGAGACAGACCCCTTGTGCAAACACCGGTTGACTCTGACTGGTCAGGAAACTCCGCCTATAGGCCTATATGTTAAAGCCAAAATCAGAAACTAGCAGTTAAGACCAAAGACAGTATAAAGATGGACGAACAGCTCCTTTAAAGTGAAGCCAAAGCAAGTAGAGCTCCCCCTGGTGGCGGGCTGCAGTATAGGTCATAAGCTCCGCCCCCTCCGTGTTAGTGGGCGGGACATGGGCCAAACTAAAACACTAAAATACATGTCAAATTAATGTTTTTCAAGGATGGTTTCTGTCATTTTAGGTAGTTAATATAATGTTGATGCCTGTTCAAGCGGATGTGGGGATGCGTAGTCCATATTTATATACAGTCTATGGTTCTGCTGGTGAGAGAGGCAAAATTAGGACACGCCCTTCAGTGCAGGATGAGTCATCAACATTTGAAAATGATTTTGTTTCTTAATAAGAAACTGTTTTTATTCACGATGAGGCTACTCTACAGGAAGGGCCAGCGTCGACTCCACTTTCTGAGCAGACTGAGGTCCTTCAACATCTGCCGGGTGATGCTGAGGACGTTTTACGAATTAGTGGTGGCCGGTGCGCTCCTGTACGCCCCCCGTTGCATGCTGGGACGGCAGGGCTGAGAGCGTCAGACTCAACAAACTGATCTGCAAGGCCAGTCGTGTTGCAGGGGTGGAGGTGGAGACTCTGAACACAGTGTCAGAGATGGGAGGATGCTGGTCACTCTTAACACTCCAGACGCTTTTATAATTTATCTGTAACCACTTTACCTCTGTTATATTGTGAATACTTTTATTTTTTATATATTTTTATATTGCTTTTTATTCTAATTGTATTTGACTCTGTCACCTTATTAAAACTGTAAATGTAATCAACTGCAAAAAATGTAATATGTCATATTTATACCCCTGCCGTCTAGATATCTACTCGTGATTAAGCCGAACAAAATGAAACTCATTCTTGGAGGATAATTATAGAATCTGTGAGTGAGGTATTTTAATTAATGTACTCCATTAATTATCCCTGACACAGTTTGAAATACACGTGGAGGAAAAAAAAAAGAAGAAAGAAATACTGCTCCCTGCTCTTCTTCTTCTTCTTCTTCTTTGTTTTTCTGTTACACATTATGTGAAGCGGCAACGTGAAAATCATCTTCTCTTTTTTGTAGTGACAGCTGTGCAAAAAAAAAAAAACGACGGGATGATGTGTGAATTTCCAATCAAAGCACAAAGTCCGATGAAACAGATTTTTACGCAGAAAACTGATTTTTCTCTATCAACACATGAATTATTTATAAAGTCTCGCTCACAGCCTCGTCCAAACCTCAGGATGTGCACGGTAGCTTTACTTTGAGGATGTTGTGGATGGTGTAAAAGGGAATTTTTCAGTTTAATTTCTTCCTGTTACCTGATGCACAGGATGTCACTGCGCCTGAACTCGTGGTCACTTGGGTGTAAAATATAAAAAAAGCACTCTGTGGACAAAGTCTATCTACATAAATACACTGAATTCGTAAACATGAGAACCGGGTCGTGTTCCCCGTCTTCCCTTCGCTACACGTTGGCGTCCTCTGCGGTAGTCTGGTGATCCAGCAGCGAGTAGCGGTCGTGCTCGTAGGCGGCGTTGATGGACGGCCCCTGGCTGGAGAGGACGGGCGGGGCGGCGCCGCTCTGGCTCCGCTGCTCCCGGGCCGCGGTGGGGAGAGCGGGGCTGCGCCGGCGGCCGTCCAGACCCAGATGTGTGCTGATCTGAGACGAGCGGAGGCTGCTCATTTGGCCTCTTGCTCTCACCTCGTACAGCTCCACCGCAGTTTTCTTATACCTGGAGGAAACAGGAGGTTATTATATTGAAGCTCTCATTTATCTCTTTTAATACTTCCCCTCCCCTATGGTGGCTGGTGCGTGTCATGTATATGGACTCACATTCTCAGCAGCAAAGAGGACAGGACGACTGAAACGGACGAGGCGGCCATCGCAGCCGAGCCCATCCAGGGTTGGAGCACCAGGCCAAGAGGCATGAACACACCTACACCAACACAGGAGGATCAGATTAGTCATCTACAAAGCTTCAGTATAATATAAATCCTGGTGTTTCTCCTTCACCTGCAGCGACCGGTATCCCCAACAGGTTGTAGATGAGAGCGAAGACAAAGTTGATCCTAATCCTGCGCACCGTCTTCTTGGACAGCTCGATGCTGGCCACCACGTCCAGCAGGTCGTTCTGCAGAGAGCGAAACCCGTCAGGTCAGGAGTTTAAAAGACGTCGCCGCGTTTAAAGACGTCTCCGCGCGGACCACCTACCCGGATCAGGACGATGTCGGCCGCCTCGATGGCCACGTCGGTGCCGGTGCCGATGGCGATGCCGACGTCGGCGCGGGCGAGGGCCGGCGAGTCGTTGACGCCGTCTCCCACCATGGCCACCCTCAGACCCTTCTCCTGCAGATCCTGCACCTTCGCCACCTTATGGGACGGCAGCACCTCGGCAAACACCTTTCTGATGCCCACCTGAGGCCAGACGCAGACTTTTATTTCATTTATTTCACGCGCTCATGTGCCTTTAGAGTCGTGTTTCATTTTTACCTGTGCTGCTATGGCTTTGGCTGTGCGCCTGTTGTCTCCGGTGATCATGGCCACCTCGATGCCCATGCTGTTAAGCGTGTGCACCGCTAACGCCGACTCCGCCTTCACCGTGTCTGCAATGGCTAACATTGCGCACAACACACCTACAGAGAACACACACATACAAGACATTTAATAAAGTTTAATCGAAGTATAAAGAATAAGAAAAGACATTTCTCCTCACCATCTATAGCCACCAGTATGGCTGTCTGTCCTTTAGTTTCATGGCTCGCCATGGCGGCGTCGACGTCTGCTCCAATGTGGTGGCCGTTCCTCCTCATCCACTCTCTGTTCCCGATCAGGACGGAGTACGACCCCAGCTCAGCTACAAGCAGCAAATTAACGGACATTGATTTTAAGTGGTGAAAGTAAACCAGTAGGTAATTTAACCCCTGGCGTTAGCGTTATTAGCACCACGCTCTGAGCATTTGAGCTAATCGGCCTGTTGGAAAAGGATCCAGGTATGGGTAATGCAGCTGAAGACACATTATTTTTAACAGAAGCCCAGCATCAGACCTGCAGATGTGTCCTCCCCAGCAGAGAGCAGGCTGCTTTCATCGGTGGTGGCTCCCGGCATCAGGAAGCGCTCCTCGTTCGTCTGCTGCAGCAGATGTTCCACGTTGGACACCCGGCAGCTGATCCCGCAGCCCGGCACCGCCTGGAAGTCCTGGCAGTATCCCAGGACGTCAGAGCCCAGCTCCTGTCAGGTGCACACACACACACACACACATTTTATTAAAGCTAGTAAAGCTTTATAGAGCATAAAAAATATAAAACACTCTGTACAGTCACCTCTTTGCAGTGTTTGGTGACCGCCATGCCCAGCGGGTGCTCGCTGCTGGCCTCCGCCGTCCCGACCACGGCCAGGATCTTTCTCAGCGGCATGCGAGCCATTTCCCACAACACCAGCACGCGAGTCACCTGGGGGACGCCATTTGTGATCGTACCGGTCTTATCGAACATCACCACGCGGATCTGAGCAAAGAAACAGAAGACATGCGTTATTTGATCTTCAAACGTTAGCGTTAATCGATCAGTTTTGTTTCGTGCCATAAAGCTGCACTGATTTATAATTTCTGTCTGCAGAGGGAAGAGACGTGTCCTCGGTGGGTGAATACAATTGGTCATTTATGCTGAGGATTAGCAAGTATCACTTGCATCCTGAGGCTGGTATGCTGCAGGTCCACATACCACAACATATTACAGGCACAATGTCTTTCTTAGGCGTCTCTTAAGTCAAACTAAAGTTTGTTGATCATGCACGACTCAAGACGAGTCAGAGGCAGGATGTGAAGTACCTTGTGAGCCATCTCCAGCGGCTCGCCGCCTTTAATGAGGATCCCGTTCTGAGCTCCGACGCCCGTGCCCACCATGACGGCTGTCGGGGTGGCCAGCCCCAGAGAGCAGGGGCAGGCGATGGACAGAACGGTGATGGCCGCCTGGAAGGCAAAGCGGACGACGACTTCCGTCTTGGAGATGTTCTGGTTGTAACCCTGTAATCAGGAGGAGGAGGAGAGGGCTCTGAGGTCACATCCCTCTCGGTGCTTTATGAAAGCTGCCTTTGTTCACGTCTGTGTGTGTGTGCACCTACCGGGAAGTTCTCCTTCACAATGTCAAAGTCGGCGAACCCGATAGCCAGCCAGGCTACGAGTGTGAGCACGGAGGCGATGACTATGAAGGGCACAAAGTATCCGCTGATTCTGTCGGCAAACTGCTGGATGGGCGCCTGAGGAGCGTCAGGAAGAAGACGATGAGCCGGCCAGATGTGCTAAATGAACCATTTCAGAGATCAATGGTCCTCTTACCTTCGAGGTTTGTGCCTCTTCCACCAGTTTGACTATTTGAGACAGAGTCGTTTCGGCTCCGACGTGAGTGGCCTCCACCAGAAGAGCGCCGTGAGCGTTAATGGAGCCGGCGATCACCAAACTACCCACCTTCTTACTGACGGGCATCGGCTCACCTGAGAGAAATTACACTTACAGCCTAAATGACGATTTAAATCATCCTGCAATCCTTTCCCAACATCTATTACCTGTGATTAAGGACTCGTCTGCCATGGAGCTTCCCTCAATGACTTTCCCGTCCACGGGGAATTTACCCCCGGGGCTGACCTTAACGACGTCGCCCCGCTGGACCAGCTCCACCACCACCTGCTCCTCGCTGGGGCGCAAACAAACATTTACAGTTGGCTGTTAACAGCCACAGAGCTGACGTTTGCCGATCGTATCTCACCTGATGATGGAGTGGCCAGGTCCGAGAGTGACCACAGTGGCATCGGTGGCTTGGAGCGACATTAATTTGGCCAAAGCCTCAGAGGTTTTACTCTGAAAATGGAGAAACAGTGTTCAAGGATGCATCGTAAGGACAATCGTTTGAGGTCCTATGAAAACTCCACAATCCTCCACTTCAAACTGCTCTATCGCAGATTTTACTACTGACAATGACTGATTAGACTCCACTATTTATTATTTTAAAGGTGCAGCAATATGGGATCAAATATTTCCAGGTTATAATTTATGCAATAGTCTGTAAACTTGATCTGGTCTTAGGATACGTTTTCATTTCCGTCTCATGACGTTGTTACAAGCATCAGTAAAACATTGGCCACAACAAGTCAATAAAATGACATGACAGGGTGATAAAACGCTCCGTGATGAGTCATGAAAATGCTGCAATAAAAAGTCAGAGTGGAGAAAGAAACGTTTGACGAGGACGAAGGAAAGTAAATGAAGATCATAAACACAACATTTAAAGGTTTGTCAGTTTCATGCAACTTTCATCTTGGGAAAAGGGGAAAAAGAAACTGACTTAATGATGTCCATATTTTAAAGTGAGAGCAGAAGAGCGTACGCAGGATACGAGGGACTATTCAAACAAGTGCGTGCGTTTATTACCTTTGCTACGTGCTCCAGCCAACGCCCCAAACCAATGAACACAAAGAGCATCGGTGGAGTGTCGAAAAAGGTGACGGGGCTCTGGCTGGCCCGCTCGGCCATGGCTACGATGAGGACCACGCACGAGTAGACGTAGGCAATGGAGGTGGCTAGCACGATCAGCACGTCCATGTTGGCTGCGCGGTGTTTTAATGAGCGGTAGGCCTGGATGTAGAAGTATCGGCCTCCAAAGATCTGCACGGGTGTACAGAGGAGGAAGAAGGCCAGGTTGAGGAGGGAGAGACCCGGCAGGATGTTCTGCTCTTCGGGCATTGAGCCTCCATGTTCCTGGTGCTGGCTGTCCATCACCATCATGTAGATCATGAGGCCCATAACAGGCAGGCCAAACACCAGGCTGAACAGGAAGGAGTTCTTCCACCTGGACAGGAAGGAAACACATCTTTCACTTTCCATTTTCCTCTTAGAAACCCTACATTCAGAGCGCTAGTGGCCTAATGGATAAGGCACTGGCCTCCTAAACTAGGGATTATGGGTTCAACTCCCATCTGGGTTGGTACTTTCTAGCAGAGTGGCGCAGCGGAAGCGTGCTGGGCCCATAACCCAGAGGTCGATGGATTGAAACCATCCTCTGCTAGCTCTCTCCTCTTACATATTTTAAGCAAACTTGTGATTAATTCCTTAAAAAATGACAGTTTTAAATCGGATACTTGCTGTCGGATTTCTTCCGTGTGATCGAGGTTGTTTTTGTAGCCCGCCTTCACCAGACCGGCCTCGAATCCAAGGCTCTGGAAGTTAGAACGGTAAGGTCAGCGTAACAATGTCACACACAGCCACGCACCGCCGCCGCTTTCAGTCGAGCGCCAAATACCTGAACGATCTTGATAATGTCCCGCGCTCCGATCACCTCCGGGTCGAACTGGACGTGTGCTCTTTTGGTTGCCAGGGCGACCGAGGCCCCGAGTATCCCTTTGGTTGCTGCGAGCTTGGACTCGATGTTGTGGACGCACGACGCGCAGGTCATGCCCGTGATCTGGAAGAGAAACACGGCGGAAACGTGAGACTCTCTGAGCCGTTCGAGTCAAATCCTTTTGCTCTGGGCGACTCACGGTGAGGTCCAGCTCCCCGTGCGTCTCTGCGTTGTCTTCTATCAGTTTGGCGCCGAAGCCCATGTCTGTTATGAGTTGGGTCACGGCTATGGCGTCCATGGCGCCCGCATCGTACTTCACCTCTGCCTTTCCGGCCATTAATGACACCAACACCGAGAGGATTCCTGGAAGTCAAGGCGATTGTGAAATAGTGTCCAACAAACACTGTTTACTCAATCAATAACCCTCCCTTTAGCATATTCAGACCAGGCAGAGTTAAAAATCACAAAAAGAGGGTCGTGTAATGATGCTTACCCTTGTGTTTGAGGAGGTGTCTCTCGATGTTGGCCACACAGGAGGCGCAGGTCATTCCCATTACGCAGATGAAGCATTTTTGCGCTCTAATCTCAGGGGAGCTTGCAGAGGCGACCCGTGATCCAGTGCCGTTGCCGACCCCCGTCCGACTGGTTGACTGCAACTCAGAAAGGTCAGAAAGTCCAGAGGTAGCCGGCCTGAACTGTTCATGACTCTGTAGGCTCTTTTTGGGCTCTGAAAGCAGAAGCAGCAACGTCTCAGAGACAGATTCTGCTTCTTCATGTGTTTAGCTTGAAGTTGTCATCGTTTTAGCTTCCTTTTCTTCCCATCCCAGCTTTGGGTTGTTAAATTAAGACTGAAATAATGAACTGATTAGTTCATTAAGTCAATAATTTAGCTTTTTTCTGCTCTTAGTCTAATATCACTCCAAAATAAGACCGGAAACATGGTTAGAAATTACAAATCTTAGCATTCTGTTGTTAGCATTTAGCTAAACTCTCTAGTTCTAACCTTAATTTAGCAACTACATACTTTGGAAAATGCATTCGGCATGACCAAAGTTAATTTTTTCAGTCTTGCATATTTATCAGTTTTCGTCCGCAGCTATCAAAGTCTTCCAACTGACAGAGGAACTTGTCTAAACCAAGCAGATTCTGCAGGTTTTTGAAGATATAACGTAATATTTTCTACGCCAAGTTGTAGGTGCAGGTCAGTACGAGCTGCACAAAACCATCCGGACATCTGAAATTGAAAACAGCACACTAAAGAATCTGCAGCTTATAATCTGCCTCGGTTAATTCCACGTCTTGGCAAGCTGTTTTTGTCATTAAAGCCCCGGCCCGGCGTAAGAGCCCTTGAAGTCGCAACTGGAGAGCGTGCTCGTCTGGTTTCCACGGCAACCTGTGGATACCGTGGCGGGCTGTATGTGGGCTGAATATCCCACTGGTTTAGCGGCCCGAAAAAGCACGACGCAGTTTATAAAATGAGCCTTTTTTCACACATGACGCACAGCCGGCCGGACTTTGTTTGCGCAGATGCTTCGGGCGACTCATAGACGAGGTCACACTTCTTTACATATCACCTACCGATTCAGGTGTCGGTGGAGCAATGACGTCGACATAAGTCGCTTGAGGGGAACAAACAATGGTTGCTTTTCTCCCTGGAGCTGAGGGGGGAGCTGAAAAACCAGTTCAGTGCTACTCGTGTTCCAAAACAAAACTCTCTTCTAGGAAACGTGAAGTAGATGGAAAGCTGAGCTAGGCTACTCCTCCTCGGGAAGAGGTTCTGGTTTTTCCTGACCATTCTGTTAATGATTAGTGTTTGTGTGTTTTTATGACGTCCTTTATGTAGTCACGGACAGAACGTGCCTCTAGTGAACTGTTATTATTTACCAGGTTGAGTCCAGTTTAATCTGAGCATGATACAAAAGTTTAATTTGACTCAAATCTGCAGAATGATCAGAGAGAGTTATAAACATGCTGCAAAGTCAGTGAAATGTAGAAGGGGGGGATGCAAAATTAAAGATTGATGCAACCAGACCACACAAAACATAAACCGCAGCCGATTTCTACAAAGAGACGTACCTTCAAGAGATGCATCAAAGCCCATGTCCTCGATAGCTGCCCTGAGCTGCTCCGGCTCAGTCAGACTGGGGTCAAAGGTTATCGTTCCCTTTTCCTCCTTCAGTGACACTGCTATGGATAGCACTCCGGTCATCTGAGAGATCCTCCCTTCTATGGACTGCACGCAAGAGTTGCAAGACATCCCTACGATCCAAACGGTTGTGGTCTGGGCGTCCCGACTCGGCGTGTCGGCTAATAAAGTGCCATCAAACCCCATGTCTTCGATCTTGTCTCTGAGCTCCTGTTGTGTAACTAGAAGAGGTTGAAACACAATCGCGGCTGTACCCTCTTGAAGAGACACCTGAATGTGTGAAACCCCTGGAAGACCCCCAATCTGTCCCTCGATGGACTGAACACAGGACTGGCAGTGCATACCATCCACCCTGATCCGCACCAACGACTCCACATTAAATCCAAACGCCTGGAGCTGCAGGGCGATCTCTTTGGTTGTGGTGACTGAGGAATCATACTCCACCTGGACCACGCTGTTGGGTACGGACCAGATCACAGCCATGACTCCGTTCAGGTCGCGGATTCTGGTTTGGATGGCTTGGACCTGGTCCTCAGAGGCGAGGCCCGGGAGTTTGAAAGTGGCTCTGGAGGCAGGTTTGGGCGGAGGGTAGAGCTCAGTCTGGCTCCCATACTCGTAGGCCAAGTTGTCAAAGCCTTGTTTCCCAATACATTTCTGCAGGAAAGAAGAAAGCAAAGTATCAGTTTAGCAATTCTCACTCCTCTAAATCATTGAAGACCTTTTTTTTATGATTGGATGCAGCGCTTAGGCCTTAAATTTGTATCATCTTGGCCCTTGTTGTGGAAGATTTGGGGTCAGTTTTCCATAAAAAAATGAAAATACACCAGCCTCTTTGACTAAAAGCTCACACAAGGTACTCAGCTCTGGACCCTGAAGTCCCTAATAAGTTGGCGGGGTTGGAAAGCTATGTGTAAACCTGTACAAATCAAACGGCATCAATTTATAATCCAGTTAGAGGATTTCATCACATCTGTGCTCGTTATTTTTTGGCAGCTCTTGTTTGTTCAGAATAATTCCGATAAGACTCAGATACAAGACAAGTATGTCCTGTCTGATCATGTAACGTTTATCAGTATATGAGTTTAAGATGTTAAAAGTTCAACGCTATCTGTAAATCTTAAATTCATCTTTTAATCCCTTGTGAATCGAGATGACGTGGACACATTAATCCATGCATGACTGGACAGGTTCCTTCTTCAGGCTGTATTTTAGACACCCTTCTCATCCAAAGAGCGACTCCCACCCACTTAGCAGGGTCCGTTTGAGGCCTAAAAACAAATCACATGACTGGGCCGTCACATAAAGCCGCCCAACGTGACTCTGCTTAAAAACACCTCGGTGAACTGAAGTCAACTCACACAAAGAGCTGGAGCTGAAATGGTAAATCCGTGTGGAAAGTATTTCAAACAAGAGCACGGCTAAAAAGCTAATTATAAGATTAGCAGAGGATGGTTTCGATCCATCGACCTCTGGGTTATGGGCCCAGCACGCTTCCGCTGCGCCACTCTGCTAGAAAGTACCACCCCAGATGGGACTCGAACCCACAACCCCTGGCTTAGGAGGCCAGTGCCTTATCCATTAGGCCACTGGGGCTCTGACAAAGGTAATTCCTGTCGGCTCAAATGCAAAAATCAGCGCAAAAGCTCCAAAAAGTGACATATTTCTGTAGCTGGGGTTTCAAGAATTGATGTGACACATTAAAAATCTCTTTATCTTCAACACTTGCATGATAAAACAGACTTCACATTACTGCAAGAATAAAAGAACTGAAAAGCAAACACTGAACATCTGTTCACCTCTAAATACCAAATACTAGTAATGTACGCTGTTAACTGTATTATTTACGACATAACACTTCATCCATCCAGCCTCATGCATTTTTGTTATTTTAATGAATGCATTAATCTGTATAAACTGTATACACTTCTCAAATTAAACAACCTTCTGTAAACGTGCATTCATTCAGTCTAAGCTTCAGATTTTATAAAAACGTGACTTCATTAGACAACGATCTGCGGCCTACCTGCATCATGACTACCTGCTGTCACGCCTTGCTGCGTTGACTTTTCTCTCAGCGCCTGCATATAAACCCCTTCTTGGATGCGTTGTGCTTTCATAAAGGGTGAAAAGAATGGTTCTTCACCATTGGGTAGCCAATGCACCAATCAAATCCATCCACGAAAACAGTTTTCCTGTTGTGCTCATGAAAAGGTTCAGGCATTGCAACATCCTTCAGCTAAACTCACTGGCTTTCATAATTATGTACCATCCATTTGGATTCTGTTGCTGCTTAGATTTCTATAAGCGTATGTTTAATCTGGTCATGTGCGACCATTTGAACAGCGCCCTCTTCCTGTGGTATTCACAACCTCACTAATGGAAATGTTTGCAAAATGTCATCATTCAAATTAATGAGTTTGTGGTTATGACATGGGACCTTATAGGCGGATAATGCTTGGTGTTCAACATCAGCCATAAGTTGTACGAACACTGTTGGCGCCTAGACGCCACGAAGCTAACAGTTTAGCAGCAAGCATGAATGTTATGTGGTCGTTAGCATTCTACTGTTAGCCTCTGTGATGTTGACCTCCTGAATGGCAGCCATGTTGTTGCACAAGACCATTGGAAGGGTTCTTCCAGAAACCAGCCAATCAGATGTCACGCACACTGTGGGCGGGGCCTAGATTTCCCTGTTGCTAGGCAACAACATCAAAGGCAAATGCTGAAGTCAGGCTCTTTGATATGTCTTAAAGGTAGACCTTCCGGAACACAGCCAACTCTACAAAAATACCAGAAGTCAGTCAGTCGGTTGATATTTTGATATTTTGTTCGTGTGTGCACAATTCAAGTTACGTTTCTGCAACAGTCTTCGTTTGAAAACACTTTGGAGAAACATCACTGAACTAATTTTTTAGCTACAAGCTGCAACTTCTCAGTTATGAAAATGTCTGACAAACTCCAAGTCTTCAGAGGAACCAAGCTCTCCTCCGCGTCTTCAAGCTACATAGTTGAAAGCTTAATTGGAAGTGGCACCTTTGGACAAGTTGCCCGTTGCCGCAAAACAGCCACCAACGAGAGGGTGGCTGTGAAGATAATGAAAAAACGCTTTGCACCTCAGGCAGAGGAAGAGGAAGTCATCCTCAGGACGCTGAAGGATTTCGATCTTGACAAGCACAACTTTGTAAAGTGGGAGTGTTCATTTATCTTCAAATCACATCTCTGTCAAGAATTTGAACTTCTGGACGTGAGCCTGAATGATTTTCTTGAGCAAAGTGAAGACGGCATGCTTCAGCTGAAAGAGATCCGGCCCATTATATATCAGTTGGCTACGGCTCTGACCGCTCTCAAGAACTTGGGGATCATTCATACGGATCTCAAACCGGAGAATATTATGCTGGTGGACCGTGTTCGGCAGCCGCTGAAGATCAAAATCATAGACTTTGGCAGTGCTTTCGAAGTCTCCAAAGCTCAGCTGGAGTCATATATTCAGACCAGGTGGTACCGAGCCCCGGAGACGATTTTAGCTCTCCCCTTCAACGAGGCCATAGACATGTGGTCCCTCGGCTGCATTGCCGCTGAGCTGTTCCTGGGCTTCCCACTTTACCCAGGGAACTGCGAATATGACATGATTTGGAAAATAACACAAACTCAAGGAGACGTCCCAGAGCATTTACTCAATGCTGGACTCAAAACCAGAAACTTTTATGAGCAGTTTTGGCCAGACATATGGAGACTTGTGACACCACAGGAGTATGGAGTCAGTTCTTCAAAGCACGGCATGTTTAGCTCCCTGGATGATCTGAAGAACTTCCAGCAGACTATGTTCAGTTGTCCGTCAGAGGCAGACAAGACTGACCTGGATGACTTTGTGGACCTGATAAAACAGATGCTAAACCTGGATCCTGCTGAAAGAATAACCCCTATCCAGGTGTTGCAGCATCCTTTCATTACAATGAGCCATCTGACGGACTACTTGGATTCCAGCTCCTATGTGAAGTCATGTGTTGATTTGATGGGCGTCTGCTGTCCTCAGAACCCGAATCAGGCCGAAAACTGGATGTCCTTTCAGGAGCTACCCTCAGGAGACCAAGTATCCACCACCTTCTCCAGTGGAGCCGAAAATCTACAAAACCTGCCGTCTTTGCTTAAAGAGGATGAACCTGACAAAATCCAAATCAAGCCTTGTCTGAAAAGAAAGATGGCGGACGACAATGCTACACCGAGACGTGACAGCAGCCCGTTCCAAGTCAGGAAGAAGAGGAAGATCTCTGGAGAAAGATCTGCGGCGGTGAAAAGGCCCAAGAGGTGTGATGAAAAATATTCCCTTCCTTCCTCAAAAGGGCGGAAGAGGAAGATCTCTGAAGAGAGGTCTGCGACAAAACGGCCCGACGGTCAAATATCAAGATGCAGTAATGACATCTCAAAGGTTCCCCCCAAGAAAAAGAAGAAGGTGACGATTACCACAGATGAAGAGGAGAAATACTCGACAATGAGTCCAAGCACCTCTGAAGACGTCCCTTCTGTCAAACCTCAGAAGAGGAAAGCTTCGAGATCACCAAGTGTTGACAGAAGATCGGTAAATAAGCCAAGAAAGAAAAAGAGAAGGAAGGACGAGACAGTAACTACGATCTGGATTATAGGGTCTAGTTACGTTAAACGAGCAGAGAGACCTGCGTACAATAACTTTGGGAACAACTTTGGACTAAACGCCAAAGTTAAGTGGTTTGGAAAAGGAGGCATGCGCTGGAGCAACGTCCTGCCTCGCTTTTATGATGAACTGTCCACACAGAGTCCCCCTGACGTCTTGGTTGTCCACGCCGGAGGCAACGATCTGGGGCTCATGTCCACCAAAGAGCTGGTTTCACAAATGAAGGGGGATTTGATGCAGCTCCACGAAGAGTTCCCCTCGATGAAGATTGTATATTCTTGCATCAATGAACGGCAAGCGTGGAGAAACGGAAAGCCAAAACGGATCAACAACCAAAGGAAGGCCGTCAATAGAAGGATGAGAAAAGCTGTCGGCTGCTTTAACGGTGACGTTATCGAACACCCCCTCCTGAGATACTTTGACGACTCAGTGTTTCTGTCAGACGGAGTGCACTTCACCAGAAAAGGAAATGAAATCTTTGTCACCAGCATACGCAACGTGATTGAGAAGATGCTCCAGAGAGCAGCTCCAGGAGAGAGAACGTGGCGGCAGCAGCACCTTTGACGTAAATATCAGTCGGTACGTTAGCCCTGTTTCCAAACGTAATGCAACTATTTGACCCTCAAATGTTCATTTTTTATTTTTTTGGAAACAGGGTGGTTTTATATGTATATATACCGATCAGCCACAACATTAAGACCTGGGTCCAGGCATATTTAGAGATGCTCTGACCCTTTTGTCACCTTGTCCCACCCACTCACTTATATTACTCACTTTACATACGCCATAATGTTACGGCTGATTGGAGGGATATGCACATACAAACCAGTAAAAAAGTAGTAATGCAAAATTAGGCAGCACAGTGGCGCGGTGGTTAGCACCGACGCCTCACAGCAAGAAGGTTCTGTGTTCTTCCTGTGTGGAGTTTGCATGTTCTCCCTGTGTCTGCGTGGGTTCTCCCCGGGTACTCCGGCTTTCTCCCACCCGCCAAAGACATGAATGTGAGTGTGAATGGTTGTCTGTCTCTCTGTGTTAGCCCTGTGATAGAGTGGAGACCTGACCAGGATGGACCCCAGACTCTCGCCCCGATGACAGCCGGGATAGACTCCATCAGACCCCCCCTCCAACGGGACCCTCCAGTCCAGATGGCAAGCAGTCACAGAAGATGAATGAATGAATTAATAATAATGCAAAATAAAAATAAATAAATTAAGTAATTAAGCTTTAAACTAAATGTATTTTGTAATTTTTCAGAATAAAAGCATTTATCTGCTCCGGCCCTTCGCTCTGAGGCCAAGGTTTGGGACAGATCTATTCATTTTGACAAACCAAAGCTGATATATAATTTATATTTAATCAAATCTATTCTCTTAAAAGTTGTGGACTTGAGTAAATGTCCTTTTTTCCCCCACAGCTGTCTCACTGACTCAATCAAAACTTTTTAAAAACTTTCAAATCTGCTCCTCCTCAGCAGAGAGAAGATGAAGATGTCCCGGGTGTCTGGAGGCCTACCTACCTTCACGTCGGAACAACAGACGCTCCTGTTACCGTCCGCCGCGTCGACGGCACAGGTGCAGACCGGCCTGCAGCCACACTCAACCAGGCAGATCTGCTCCACGACGCCGGACGCAGACTTGGACGAGCTTTTCGGCGACTTTGGAGAAAACATGTTGGAGCCGCCGCTACTACCGCTACTACCGCCGCTGCTGCGTTCGTCTTTTATCTCCTCCGGTCACACGCGGAGGGCAAAAGTCCGCAGCGGGAAGGGGCTCTCAGCAGGAGATAAGAGCGGAGCGCAGCGCCAGTGCGCACGGCGGCCAAGCCTCATTTCCATGCGGTCAGCTGCGGGATTTTGATCAGAATGGACTCATGAATGTGGGCAAAGTCTTCCCATCACATGACCTCATCAGCGCTGAGACTCAAACCACAGGCTTTTAAAGTGTTCAGAGAAAAAACGCAGGGTATCTTTAGAAAAATATGTTTTATTCAAGTCAATAAAACAAGCCCCAAGTCATTAACAGCTACCTTTCAAAATAAAAGACAGCTCTTAAAGTTGTGGGAGAGGGACAAAATAAAATATCAAACCAATGTGCACATATTTACAAAAACCTTTTATTGGACTCCTCTAACGTCAAAGGGCACATTTGTGAGTGGGAGGAGGAGGAGGAAGAGGAGGTGGAGGTGGACACTAAACCAGCAGGGCTTTAAAAGGAGGAGGAGGACAAAACAAATTAAATCAAAATAAACCAACACAGCAACGTGATCGATGTGTGTTGATTTCTGTGCCACTGAATGAGACTGCATAGGGAACTCGAAGGCACACAGAGAGAGGGAACGAGTTTAACACATTCATCGGAGCGTCTCTGCTCCTCCAACGGAATAAACTCCGGCTTTTATTTGGGTCTAAACGTAGGAAACTCTTCTTCTCTTCAGCAGAATTAAACAAAAACTAAACTACGTCCTATGAGACACACACACACACACACACACGAGACAAAAATGTTCAAACACTTTTTTTTTTCTTTTTGCAGCGTAGATCTGTACAACGATGGACTCTTCTTCTTCTTCTTCTTTCTTCAGCGCTGTCGGTCCCAGCGCCAGATGGAGGCGTCGTCGCACACCGCTATCAAGATGCTGCTGTCACGGCTGAAGCTGGTTTGCCGGATGGCTGATGTGCATTTAGGGAGGGTCAACGTGGTGCACCTGAGGAGGAAGAGGGTGTGGCGTGATGAAGGATTCACCCTCAGAGCTCACAGGAACTTTTACTTTACTGTCGTTAACTTACTTGGCTTTGTGTGGGTCCTCCACTTCAAGGTCCCACACGTAAAGCTTCCCCACCTGGTTCCCCAGAGCCAGCATCTGTGGATCAGCAGCAGGTCAGACAGATGTTTGTTTTATACAAGTTTAAGAAGAAGAAGAAGAAGAAGAAGTAGTCACCAGACCTTCTGCCAGAAGTCCATGGAGAAGCGCATGTACCAGATGTCACACTGGCTGTAGTCGAAGCGTCCCAGAATCGTCACGTTTGACTCGTTGGGTTTGATGTGGTCGATGTCGTCCTCCATCTTCCCTGGCTTCCAGCAGACGATGGCGTTCTCACACGACTGCAGGAACAAACTCATTTACTTATTTATTTATTTTTAGTGTGCATATCACCGCAGGTTAAACTAACATTCGAACCACTTGCCTTGGACAGAATGAGGTCCCCCAGCCACCGCACGCAGTCCACGTAGTTCCTGTGGATGTCCCGCGTCGAGAAGTCAGGGAAGTGGATTTTCTGCGAGACGAAGGGCCTGTTCGTCTTGGAGGGGTTGTACTCGTAGGAGCCACGGATGGCTTTCTGCATCCGCTCCGAGTTGATCCTCCACAGTTTCAGCGAGTGGTCCATCCCGCACGACATGATCTTCTCGCCCAGAAGATCAAAATCCTGCAGAGGGATGAGACGAGGGTGAGAAGGAAACCAGTGTTTGAGCCTCGGTGACGGAAGTGGTTGTGGTAACTCTGCACCATTAGCATTGATGACACTAAGCCCCAGACACACAAAGAGATCCGCTCCTCGTCCATCTCTTTGCAGCCGACTTGTGCCTGGCTCTGGTTGCCTAGGTAACCCTAATGTATATTGCCAAGAGTGAAACAAGCATACTTGACCGCAGACACTCACAGCACTCAGGACTTCATCTCTGTGACCTTCCACGCCTCCGAATATGGCCACTAACGTGTCCGTCTGTATGTTCCACAGTCTCAGGGCGTGATCTGAGGGGACACACGCGGGTTAACAGATCACATCGTTCACTTTAGCGAACTAGTTCAAAACGCTGCTGCTACAAACAACAACAAGTTCACACGCTAAGATAAAAGATTAACTCCGTTCACATTCATGACCTTTTCAGGGCCGTGTGCTACATCTCAGATTGAGGAAGCACCTGACAATCACAAGGTAATAAAACTGAATCATGACAGGAGCAATAAAGACGTGCAATAAGATGCATCGTTAACCTTACAGGAACCTCTGCTCCTCTTTATGCGTCGTAACTCACAGCTGTTTATTGTTTTTACCTTTGCTGACAGACAGGAGGAGGTTCGGATCCCTCGGGTGAAACTTGAGCTCGTTGATGGCGTTCCCGTGACCTACATAATGCTGGACACGAACAAAGACACACCCAGTAGTGATTATTACTACTACTCATTAGCTGAATGGTTAGTTTTATCTTCTCTCACGTCAGTAGGGCATGAAAACGTCGGGTTACCTTGATGCACTGCATCGTGATGTGGTTGATCACCCGGATGATGCCGCGGGACCCGGCTACGGCCAACAGGGGGTGACTTGTGTTGGTGTCGTAGGTCCAGGCGCACGTGTAGAAGTTCTCATCAGCCTTCAGACGTGTCCAGTCAAGGAAACCTTCACCTTATAAGTGGTTGCTTCAGTCTATGCAGCTGTACGTGACTTCTAGTTGTGAAATCTTATAATATCAGTGATCCTGCAATAAACTGCAAAGATTCAATCGCATCTCAACTGAAGAGGAATCATAATAAAGCAGCTGCTTTGCGTAATACTTAAAGTCATTCCCAGAAAAATAATGCAAACATTTCATGAACGATCTTATCTTAATCCTCATAGTTTGGGTTAAGATCAAGTGATAGTCCATGTTTATGTCTTCTGCTGTCGTCAACAGATTTTAAAACAAGAAAAACTGGACTTGCTGTGTGGACAGAAGGAGACGGGCTCAAAAATAAGACTTATAGATGAAAGGATACGTCCGCATCAACGTAGGACTGCAAGAGTCTTATTTCTCCCTGAGAGTGACATTCATACAGAGTTACCTGCAGAAGGAAAGACATGACCGGTTTATTTGTGACCAAAAATATGTAAATTAATTATTTGGGGGACACTCGTTAAGACGAAACAAGATCAGGACATCGGTTTAGTCTCTTAAAGCAGAATAAGGACTTATCCTAGTTGTTTATTCGCTAGCTGGCTGCAGAAAAGCTCTGATTGTTACCCTGTTACTCCCGACTGTCGCGAACACCAGCGGGTCTCCCTCCTTGCTGTTCCAGTTAAACTGCACTCCAAACAGCGGCTGGCCGTGGTCCTCCTAAAACACGTTTAAACTGCCGTTAATGGACATTTCTTGTCCTAAAAGGAGACGGAGTAAATACACCCATCAAGAGGCCGGCGCTCACCCTCAGGCTGTTGACGCATTTAAAGGAATATCTGCACTTCTTGGACTTCCACTTGCCCTTGCCCCAGCTCTTCCTGCCCGGGGCGTTGGCTGTGTTGGTGGGTGTGTCCGGGCGCTCGGCGTTGGTCCCGCTCTCCACGCTGACGGCATCGTCCTGCAAACGAAACAGGCGTCAGTCTCTGCAAGGGCGTCTCGTGAGAACCAAAGACAACAACAACAATGTATTAACAGTGGCTGCAAGTTTGAAAATAAACAGAGTGTGGTGATGATTTACGCCTCAACATCACTGACACACACAATAAAGGCATATTTATTCTGATTATTAGAAGAACACAAGCCTCCATAGGCAGTTAGCCATGATTTGTCAGGTGTTAAAGCTGTTATAGAGCCTATTACAACCACGTGACAGGAAGTGGTGCACAGATACCATGTTATTTTGTGTGCTAATGTGCATGTAGCACGCTTTTCTGTTATAAACACAAGTGTCTCTGCTTATTATAGCAACAAAAACACAATAAAATTCACTTTAGTCACTGATTTAGTGCAAGATGTGTCAGATATTTAACTTAAATGGTTTATATTGGCTGAAATGAGCTAAGTAGGGCTAGCTAGAAACAAAGCTAGCTCTGATTTAGCTTCCTTACAGGTAACAGGGCATTTCTCATTAATCAGTTAACACACCAGCATGTCTCTGCATCAAACCTGCATATAACAAAACGTCTAGCAATCCTGCAGCTCGTTTTAAATTCAAAATACATTCATTTAGCTGCTACTGCTGCTAAAGCTAGCTCCATTTAGCACGTGAATGCATGCGTCCTGAACCCCCAAATTAAAAACAGACATCGGCGTGAACACGAACAGAAAACCGAGCGGCTCTTTGTCTGGTGCATCCTGGAGATTGTGGCTGTTTTTAAACGAGCCGGTGTGCACGGACAAAGCTGCTAGCTAACCGCTTTAGCCGCTCGGCTACTTTAGCACAGAAGCTAACTCGCTGGAGCCGCGACGTTTTTTCGTGGCATTAACGACACAGTTTTAAAGGCTTACGTTCTCGTCTCCTGATAAATCGGGGTTACTGTTCTCGTCACTGCTTAATTTTTGCTTTTTCGCCGGTACTTCTTTTCCCGCTTGAGACGGGGACTCGGACATGTTCTTATTTTCCCTCATTTTGGCTCAAACTGCGTCGCTTCCGCTCCGGAAGTCCCGCAAGTGCTGCTGGGAATTAGAGTTTTGTCTCGATCGCGGCCAAAAAAAAGGAAAAATGACATATTTTACGTATTTCATTTATAAATAGATTTTTATTTCCTATTTTTATGCCATAAATAATTTAAAACCAATTAAATAAAATTAATTTACCAACAATTTTTTATTTTATTTTATATTTTCTGCCTTTTATAGCCAATCTCTGGTTAAATAGAATGGCAGTTACATTTATATGAATCCATTTAACCAAAAAAAAAGCCAAAGGAAACAGAAAATCCTGCACATTTACAAATTTATTTAAAAAACAGCTTACAATCATAAAGTACACAGAAATATATTTGCTTCTACAGTAGCATCTCTGCATCCTCCACAGACGCCACGCTCATGTTCTCAGACAGCTCTTCATCATCCTCCTCCTCCACCTCCTCCTCCTCAGCTGCCCTCTTCATACCCCTCTGCTTTGAGAGGGCCTCGGCGTAGCGAATGTTAAACATGTTAAAGTCGCAGCTGCACAAAGAAAACACACATTTAATATTTAATCTATTCAGTGACGTTTGATTCTGCTAAAATGTTCAGACTTACAGTTTGGACAGGTTGTCAAAGTGTCTCTGGATGCTCTTCTGCAGCGCCTGCAGCGTCGGGAGGATGGTTCCCGACCTGGAAAGAGAATTCAAATGAGAGGTAACGGTTAAATGTAAGTTTTACGTCCAGAAAATATATATTAAATAAAATAAAGATCTGCACCTGTTCTTCAGTTTCTGCCCGTGCAGCATGAGCAGACTCTGCGCCCAGGTCATGTAGAACTGCAGGTGGCTCGTCTTCTCCAAAGACGAAGCCACAAAGCCCAGCAGCTTCTCAACGTAAATGTCAGGAAGAGAACCACAAACCACCGGGACTGGACCACAAACAAACACACAATCCAGATCATTCAGGTGTTTTCAGTTGTGCAGGCAGAAAACTCACAGCCGTGTCATTTACTCACTCTGCTCGTGCGGCACCGTCTCCAGCACTTCCTGCTTGAGGGCTTTCTCGTTGAGCCTGAACGCCAGGACGATGGCGGGCACCCACTCCTGGAGGCGCAGCTGCTTGTGTATGCTGGCCGGCGTCACGTCCATGTCCAGGTCGTAGGGGTCAAAGACGAGAGAGCCGTCCAGGGAGTAGACCAGCAGGCCCTCGGTGGAGGTGGCCGCCCAGCTGCGACCTGAGAGGAGAGTTGAGAAGCTTTAATCTCCTTTAACTTCCCTCAAAATAAAAACCTTTCTCAGTTCTGTAACGCACCGGTAGGGGAGAACCGCAGCGACGTGACTCTGATCTCTGGCTTGAAGTGTCGAGAGCTCATGTCGCCTTTAAGGGAAAAACATCAGTTAAAAATCTACACGTGAAAGCTAAAACTTGACGTAGCAACGACGTGCTGCGATGGTCACACCTTTCCTGACTCCAGGGAGGCTGATGTTGACCCCGTCTCCGTCCCCGGCTCCGTCATCCACCAGAGCCAGGCTGCCGAACTCTGTCATCTTCCTCCGGTCCAAGAACTCCTGAAGAAGAAGAAGAAGAAGAAGAAAATGAAAATGAGGGACAGCTCCCACGATGACAGCCTGCTACCTCAAGAAAGGTCGTACCTCCATGGCGTCAAAGGACAGGTTGCAGGAGATCTCAAACTTCTTCATGAGAATCTGCTCCTTGACGTTGTAGATGCAGACAAACTTGGAGTGGCCTCCTGCCAGAATAGACTCCCCGTCCGCCGAGTAGCACAGCGACGTAAACGCCCTTGACAAAAACAAAAAAAAACACTTTAAACATGATTACTTGAACCAGGGAGAGCAAAAGACCGGAGGCCGTGACCCCGTTCACTCACTTTCCCTTGGCGGACTGCTTGGCCGTGATTTTATCCGTCTCTTTGCGGCCCGTCTCCAGATCATGCCGTCCCGCCACGGAGCGGGTTTGTGTGGCGGTGTTCGGGTTCCAGAACGAGATCTCCCCGTTCAGAGTGGCCACGGCTAACTCCTGACCGTCGGGCCGGTACGTCACCGACAAGCCTGAGGAACGAAGTTAGCGGTGAGCCGCGGAGAGGCGTTCTGAGTCGGTGATATCTCAGTGACGGGTTTAATATTTACCATCAGACGAGAGGGGGAGCGTCTCCTTGACCTGCCAGCTGTCCAACATGTCCCACAGCCGCACGGTGCGGTCCCAGGAGACGCTAGCCAGGATGGACTGAACCGGACTGAAACACAAGCAGCTGACTGGACCCTCATGACCTGCAAGGACCTGGTCAACATCAAGCAGGACGTCGTTTTAGTGAATTAACCGTGAATGAGGTGTAGGACAGTCACCAGGTGTAATTATGTCCTCACCTCTAGCAGCCTGCCCGTCTGCATGGACCAGAGGAAGATCTCAAAGGAGTCCTGTGCTCCCGCCGTCACCAACTCTCCGCTGACATCTACTGCGAGGGAGGAGAACTGCGCGGGCCGAGGAGACGTGAAGGTCCTGAAGTTTCGGTACCTAGAAAAAAGCAAACGTCAGGACGTGCGAGCCGCTTCCCTCCCTCTCTCTTTAAACTCCCGGGAAGCTTCACCGCCAAGGTCACCTGTGCAGGTCGAACGCTCGCACCGTCCCGTCCAGAGAAGCGCTGACGATGACGAAGCCGCTGGAGGTGAAGGTGACGTTGGTGATGCTGCTGGTGTGCTCGGTGAAGGTGACGAAGCAGAGGCCGCTGTTGGTGTTCCACACTTTAACCTAAAGAAATAAAAACCTCCGTTCTTTTAATCATTTCTAACATCGATTTAAAGAGACGGGGGAAAAAAGAAAAGAGACTCACTTTGCCGTCGTCCCCTCCCGTCACGATGTACTGCCCGTCCGGCGAGTAAGCCAGCGAGGCCATGTTGTTGAAGTGTCCCTGCTGCTTGAAGACGTACGACTCGCTCTGCCACTCCCACACCAGCAGCTGACCCATCCCTGAAACAGTCACCGCTTTAATAAATCCTATTAAACGCACACTTTACTCACATACAAAAAAAAAACAAGCAGGAAACTCTTACGAGAGCAGCCGAAGCCGATCCAGTCTCCAGAGCTGTTTATAGCCACCGAGGAAATCCTCTGGTCTGAAATACTGCACAGATACAAACATTCAAACATTCAAACATCCAGTAATGTGATTTTATAAAAATGCTGGCAGCAGAACAAATGACTTCCTCCTCCTTCCGCACCTCAGGGAGTGAATGAGGTTAAACTCTGGGAGTTCGTGCAGGTGGAAGACCCCAGAGGCGAAGCCCGTGACCAGGATGTGAGTGGGCTTGTGGTAGGCGGCCGCAGTCAAGTTGTTAAAATCTCCTTCTTTGTTGAAGAAGTGTCTGCAAGAGAAGAAGAAGAATGTGAATGTGAATAACCTCGTGAAGAAGAAGAAGAAGAAGAAGAAGAAGCCGTATCCGAGGCGTCTTACTTGCTCTTTTGCTTGTATCGAACGTTCTTGGTGTTCCTCTTCTCTTTCGGAGTTTCCACTTTCCCCCTGATCACTTCCCCTTCCTCTCCCTCCACCTTGTAATCCTCCTCCTCCTCCTCCTCTTCCTCCCCCTTCTTCTGGGGCTTGGGTTTATCCCGGCTCTTCGTCAGGACCAGGCCGTCCAGCTCGGTGTCGCTCTCCCAGACACAAAGCGTCCCGTCCTGGCTGACTGTGTACAGCTGCACAGACATTTGGACAACGTTTTAATTCTTAACCAAAACCAAATTAAAAGCAAAAGATCCCAAAGCTACGAGGGGAATGATTAAACGTACATCCAGACTGTCCTTCTCAAAGAAACACCCCATTATGACGTCCTTGTGTCCTCCCAGGGAGTAGTAGATCAGGTTGGCCCAGCGCTCGGCGCCAAACACCCACGTTGACATGTCTTTGCTGCCCACCACAAAACACCTGAAAGGAAAAAAAAAAACACACAATCAGCGTCGTTTTTAACTCACTCACACGCTTCCTGTCCGCTTTTACACTCACTTGGAGTCGTCCGTCCAGTCGATGCAGGTGGTCTCGTCGTACGGGCCGTAGTAGCTCTTGTCTAAAACGAAGGCGTTGAACTCCCGCTGCTTCCCGGGAGCGTGGTACATCAGCGCCACGTTCTCCTTCGTGGCGACGAACTTCCTGAGAGGGACGAACGCGGCAAACGATTTAGTCACACAGGAAAAACTCTGTCCTTTACATTAGGGCTATGAAACTAGAAACAGATACGCATTTAAATTAAAATATTTGTAAGATTAAGAGGCTGTATTAGCTTTAGTTAAAGGGGAACTACTGTTTTTTTTACAACCTGGACCTTATTTCTAGCATAAAATACGATCGTTTACTCACCCATACAACTTTTGTTTCATTGGCATAATTAGATCAGCGTATATTCATATAGTGGGAGTGAATGGGGCACCGAAACGCAGCCTCTAAATAACACATTATCTTCCACGAAACACCAATATTTTGTTATGATACACTAGTGCTATTCCCCGTTGAGTCCGGAGTTACCTGTTATCATCATCCGGGGTCATCATAGCAGTAGCAAATTACAGGTAAACAAGCCAACCATCCCGGGTGCGCACGGCGCTCAGAGATGACATCATCCAGGTCAGAGGTTAGTAGGTCAATCTACAGACCCCGGATGATGGTAACAGGTAACTCCGGACTCAACGGGGAATAGCACTAGCGTATCATAACAAAATATTGGTGAAATGAAGGAGTTTCGCGGCAGATAATGCATTATTTAGACGCTGTGTTTCGGTGCCCCATTCACTCCCACTATATGGATATACGTTCATCTAAATATCTCCTGAAGGAATACGAATTACACGAAAGTTATTTTTATGCTAGAAATAAGGTCCAGGTTGTAAAAAACAGTGATTCCCCTTTAAAAGGCAGAGGTGTCAAACATGCGGCCCGCCAGAGAGGGTCCAATTTGGCCCATGTTCACTCTAAAACAAAGGAAGAATCCGTCGTTGTCATTTTTATATCTTACGATGCTGTCTCGTTACTGGTCCGGCCCCCTTGAGATTAAGCTGGGACGAATGTGTCCCCTGAACTAAAATGAGCTTGACACACCTGAGTTAAAGGTTATAACTGGATTTAACTTGTCCCAGGGAAGCAACATTGGACAGTTTTTAGGGGGTTTTCCTGACAAAATGACAAATGAAGCTGGTTCATCTTCTTCTACCTCTGTCAATTCAGCATCAGTTAAGTTAGGAAAACACTTCGTCTTCTTCTTGTTTTATGACCTGCAGTTTTGATGCTCCACGGCAGCGCAACCATCATTGTCAATAAAGTTATATACAGTGATGTTTTGATTCATGTGACGAGCTAAAGGCTGAAGAACGACATCTTTACCTGCCGTCAGGTGAGAAGCGGATGCTGCTCACTGGCTTGTGGAAGTGAAAATGATGAAGGACGGCCCGGGTGACGAGGCTGATCAACAGCGCCGCTCCGTCTGTTTAACGTCAACATGAACATCTGGATTAAAGCATGACTGAGCTACTCCTCTGATCACATGGGGTTCAGGTAAAACCTCTCACCTTCGTCCACCACGATCGCCAGGTTGCCATCCGGAGAGAGACCCACGCATGTTATATTCTTTGTGGTGGAGACAGGCAACGTCTCAGAGGTGTTGCTAAGGCACGGATAAGGAAATAAAAGGTTTCATTATTGCAGCTGTTTTAGATTGAACATTAGTTTCAGATCCAGTTGTTGAGCGTTGACACTTACTTTTTCAGGTCGAAGACAGAGACTCTGTTTCCCACTGGACTGATCACTGCGTTTCCATCCTTGGAAAAGTTCAAATTTCCCTGACGATATACAGCTCCTAGTAAATTGGAAAACTATAAAAAAAAAAGAAAGAAAGAAAAAGGTTTTATCTTTTAAGTCGCATGTAAAGCTAAGCAAACACACTGACTAAACAATAACTAGCATAAATACAATAGTTTGATATCATGTAAGTTAGCCGATAAAATTGTGAAAGCTAACATTGTGCAATATTAAAGTCTTAAATGTGATGTATGGCGTGTACAGTTGTCAATCTACATCAACCTCTTAAATGTAACAATTTTTGAATGGAGTTTGGCGTGACGTTCCCAAACCTAGCGAAAACACACAGTGCAGCTAACGGCGCCGTACTTACCCTATAAGCAAACTTCATTTTGATAAATATTCCTTAATTTACGCGCATTTGTCTTCCTTTTAGTTCTTTAAATATCCCCGTATACGCGTGAATTTGAGGGTAGTGCCGCACATGCCTCCTCTTCCTCCACATGCGTTTAAAGTTTTGTTGACACTTAGCACTTCCGGTTTGAGCGTCGCTAGAAAAGAGAACACTGCGCCCTCTGGCGGAAAGGAGGGCGAGCGTGTCAAAATAAAAGCATGGCAATCTTTATTCCAGATGTTGTTTTTCCACGTTTTGCACTAAATGATCAGATTAAATATTAATAAATCAAATGAATCATGTTAAATAGATAACAACAAATCATAAGGATGTATTCAAGTCTTATGTGATGACAAGAAGTTGTGAAGTAATGTCTGTATTTAAGGAAATTTGTGTCTTCAACTTGTTGAATTAAACAATAACTTACAGAAACATTAGATATGAGAGAGATCGGTGTCTGAAAGAAGAAACACTTCACATCAGTGCTTGAGTTTGGTGACTTTATGGCTCTTGCGTACAGAGGTACATTTGCGATTCAAGTCAGACACAGTGAGAACAAAAAGTCAGTGACACACTTGGAGCCGAGTGAAGCCTTTCTCGTCGTTTCATCGCTGGGCCTTCACACGATCCCTCCACCCCTTTTTAATTCTTAATGCCCTCTCTGAATAATTCATCAGCTGGCAGCTACAGTACACACACAGCACACGTGTGGCGGTGGAACGGTGCCAAAGGGTATCGTCTTTTTCTGGGACAGTTGGCTGCTGCTGGAGTAATGGCGCGAGGCGTTGATGCTCTTTTTTTTTATACGACAGCTTGGCAAAAGCTTTTTCACCTCAGGGTTTTGTGCCAGAGATCGAAACAGGGCACGACATGCAGCCGGACATATTTCTGCCCCCCGCTAGCGCACTCCAAGCAGCCGTAGACGGTCTCCCGCCGCTGGGACCCCATGCCACAGAGCGCGCAGGCGCCCTTGGGGATGTTGTGTTTGAGGAGGTTGACCCGTGTGTGGGAGCTCTCCCTCAGGTAGGTCGTGGACACGTCCGTCATGCTGGCCGCCTTCTCGTAGTAGTCCGTCACCATGTCGTCCATGTAGGTGTCGGAGTGGGTGAGCTCCTCGAACGTTCGGTCATCTGGGAGTTGGATAAAACCAAAGCAGGAGTAAGATAAGTGTAAAAGTATGGAGGAGTTTGATTGACTTGAAGATGTGTGGTGTACCGGCTCTGAAGGGGTTTCCGTAAATGATCCCAGACAGGAACCGGCGCAGTCGACCCATGGAGAAGTGACCGATGAAGCCGCCCAGCTGCTCCCGGATCTGCTCCCGCTCAAACCCTCCTTGAGACTCGGGGGCTACACAGATATCTGACGCAGAAGGAAAAGATACGAGAATCAAGCTAACCGAAGCTAACCGAGCTAACCGGCCTCTTTCGGTTGGGCAGTTGCAGGTGTCAGGCACCTCAGCGACGTTTGTCGTTGTACTTTTACTGGTGTGTCCTTTGTCAGCGACTTTTTAAGGGATTCAGGTTGTTAAATCCAGAGAGGGATCACTCTGATTGGTTGACTGGGTCAGAAAACTACTTGACTTTCCTCTTAAGTAGGCGCTACATGCATAACCATCAATGGTCAATTGAAATAAAGATGTTTGTTGAACAACTGAAGGTGCCATCTTCAAGATAAGAGCAACCAGCAGTAAAGAAGGACAACCATGAAGGGACTTGAACCCTCAATCTTCTGATCCGAAGTCAGACGCCTTATCCGTTAGGCCACATGGTCGCATAACTGCAACCAACGGGGCGTACAGACAGTAAGTGACATGTTTGATTGAAGGATTGAAAGACAACAAAAGCATGTTCCTGTGTTTAAAGGCGTCTAAATAGTTTCTACTTTTCCCTTCTTCCTTGAAAAGCGCCCACTTTGGGGTTTGAACAGGTGACTCTTAAAATAGTTCACTCAAACTGATTGACTTTAGCGCCAAAGGGTATGGGATGCCAAGGCTCACCAAGTCGCCCGTCCAGTCGGACAAACAGCTCGCAGGTGCTGAAAGCGATGGTGGTGTGAGCCGGGATGACGATGGCTTTGTCCCGACCTTTGGGGTTTCTGCCGTCGTCGATCTGAAACTGCAGGAGAGCAGGATTAAACGATTAAACGTGCACGTGTATAGTAAGATACGTGGAAACCGGCCGTGAGCATGTTTACCCTCATCGTCGTCCCTCTCATGCCGGCGTGGACGGTCAGGGAGCACTGGCGGGTCGTCCGGATACTCTCCACGACCACGCAGAGGACGCTGCGCCCGCTCTCCTTAGACTGACGCACCAGGCAGTGGTCCAGGTCCACCTTCCTGGAAGACAGAGGAAATGAGCGTCCATTTTAAACCTCTGCACATGTGCTGTTGGTATTTCTGACATGCGTGGCGGTGTAGAATAACGTGATCATTTATTCATCCTTACGGGGAAAGCCTCTTCTCACATTCTCACAAATAGGTCAAAGGTTAGACATCAACTTATCGCAATTATCTCTAGCTATGTCTCTCTTTTCAAATGGATGAATTATTAATAAAGCATCACTTATGTCACTTGATCCAATCAGTCTTGACACGCCATAATGATGGCGGTGCCTCGACACCCTGCTGATGAAGATAAGAGCGTCCACCTGGCAGCACCGTGTGTGACGGGTTACCTGGAGTTCAGCTCCCGCAGTAAAGTTGGCACCTCCAGCTCGTGTTTGGTCACGATGCCGAAAGACGCCTTGACCGCCACAGAGTCCGACCCGCTGATGTTGAACCCCACGTCGTTGATGATGTGGTTCCCTAACCGGCCGCTGAGGGCGACGTCGGATTTGTCCTCGTAGTTGAGGAGCTGATAAGAGGACACTCCTGAAAAACATTCACAGGCTAGCGTATAATACTAAATGACGTGAAGCATAATTTGTTGGTAATAAATCAAACAGCTGTACCTGCTGTGATCTCTTTTTCCCCCACCAGGATGTCTTTCAGCGAGAAGGGAGTCGAGGCGTATTTGTGCTTCTTCCAGAAATGCCTCTTCCTTTTCTTGGTGACCAGGCTGAGGGGCTGGTAGCGGTCGGCCTCGCTCAGGCTCGGGACGGGGATCAACCTCCCCGTGTCTCCGACCTGCTTCACAAAGTTTTTAGTGGCCGCGGCGAACATGTCGACTTGTTGAACGCTCCAGGTAGAAAAACACCTCTTACTCCAGGCTCGTCAGCGCTCTTCTCAGCGAGGCAGCCGATTCGGGAGTGTTCTTTCAGGCCCGTGAAACGTTCAATAATGCAGGGAGAGTGTAAGGGAATACGGGACGAGGTGTGTGTTAACCTGATAGGTTACTGTAGGCCTGCAGCTTCCTGTCACCAAGACAGACACAACTTTATGAAGGAATGGAAATTCTTGGCCGACACCGAAAACCGAAAATGAAGCGCCCAAGGCCAAAAACCGAAAATGTAATTTTCGGCCGAAATTTATAGGTGTCATTCGGTGCATCCCTAATCATGTTCATACATACACGTTTCTCTTTTGACTCCCCTTAGAAAGCCTGAAACACTGGTCTGAACTTTCTTTTAGGGACGTCTCCACAGTTTATTTTGGATAACGTCCACCTTCGGCTGGTGGCCTCCACTCGTGCATGATCTTGGGCTGATCTCTGCTGTGGTTGCGCTGCTGTCTAGTCCTTACAAACTAGAAATAGCCTGTTTGTTTGAAGGTTTTCAGCAGCTCTCTCACCACAGCAGCTGAGGTCAGTGATTTAGTTTTTTATTCTGTATGCTATGTTCCCCTTTAATTTCCACTTCTTTGCCAGAGCAGGTCAGGCCGATAACTTGAAAGCGCGATTCGGTCGTGCTTTTAGATTTCAATGCCACCTTCTGCACATATTGGCTCAATCCCACCTGGAAACACCCGGTTAGGCAATCCAGTGGAAAAATAAATGAGGGAGGGGCAGGGTTCGGGCGTTTTGAGCCATTTTTGGTACTGATTCATCAAACTAGACATGTTATTTATAGGGTTGTAACATGGTCCGCTATAAAAAGCTGCTTAATTCCTGCAAACGTCGTCTGATATGTGCTTATAGGAAGTGATATTTGCAGGTGGTCAGGGTGGAGAGTGGGTTCACAAAGCTTCAAACCTTAGCTGAAGTTCACATCCTGGGCTCCAGCTGTGGTTAAGACTCAAAAACCAGACATTTAGTGCTTCTCCGTAGCTGCTGTGCCACACAGTGTTAGATTCCTTAAGCTTAACAGGTAGTTGTCAGCAGCGATAACTGCATCTGACCTGCTCTGTGTCTCAGGAGGATATTGAACAGAGCTGCTTTATGGCCTCTGGTTTAAATGGACATCACGGTTCAAAACAAGCTATGGATGTGCAGAAGCTGAACTGTCCTCCCAGCTGCTTCCGTTTTTTTGTCCCCAGCGACTCCTTAATGAGAAATCAGCCTGTTCCTCAAGCACCTGAAACACTTCCTGTCTTGTTCGGGAAAGGGAAACAAGCGAAATGCAAATCAACTCAATTCAAGCTGAAAGCTGAAGAAGACGATGCTGAGTGAGAAACTAAAGAAGGCAAGACACGTGTGTCAGGGGGTTTTTGTTGTCAACGTCCAGGGGCATCACCTCGGGGACTGACGGCTCGCTTGACAAACCAACTTGGCGGAGCTTCGCCCTGGAAAACACATCAGATGGATGTAACATGCACGCTGTAAAGCACAGATATAAGACAGTCTGAAACAGGAAGGATGAAAAAACAACGACACAGCAGATTATTCCTGACACACAAACTAGCCAGTAAACTGCACTAAAATAAAAGACAGTTAGTCGGGATTATGCATATTTTAAGGATGGAGGGTTAACTCTGATGCAGAGATTATTCTCAAACATGAAAGGTGATCCAATGCACACATCACTGATTTGCTCTGAGAGACGACACAGATTTAAAACATCTTCCCTCGTCATGTCTTTTGCACGGACAAATCCTGCAGCCTCTAATTAGCGGCACGATTCAAGACAACTGCAGCAGCCTAAGGAGGAGGCTGGGTTTGAAATGAAGCAAGAAGAAATGATGATGAGAGAGGAGACGAAAGAGAGAGAGAGAGAGTAGGAGGGAGCTGCTGTCTGGGGGGGAGTTTGAAGAGGGAGCTTGTTTCAGTTTGCAGTGATCGCTCATCCAGGAGCCTGTCGCACTCAGGGATATTTGGACTTTTTCTTTTTCCTCCGGGCTGGATGCTGTAGTCCGGGGTCGGGCTCTCTCTGACTTCCTCGTCCGTCCGTGAGGAACGCTGCATGTCTGGCATCCAGACATGGGCCCCTCGTTACGCTCTAGGATTACTGTCTGCCTGGTCATCACCTTGGCTCAGGTGATCGCCGTGACCCGCCAAGAAGACGCCAAGAAAGGTGAGCGACGGCCGCCCAAATATGACTTCTCCCTGATGTATGCTGCCTCAGCTAATATATATATATTTATAAAACCTTCCAGAAATAAATCACTCTTGGCCTAATTCAATGTTTTCAGAAATTTAAATGTGTAATTGTTTGTTCTATACATGAATCCTTCGCCTGTGAAAGCATTTCCATTTGTTCTATACATGAATCCTTCGCCTGTGAAAGCATTTCCATATGTATTTTTGTCAAACTGACATTTGTTTCCCCTCATTAAATCAGGTTTATTCTTTTTCACATTTCAGGATGTGATTGCGTGTTGTCATGTTAAAATTAAACCGCCTCTTTTGTGTCCAACCAGACACCATTTTCCTGTTTGTAAAATTCTTAAAAGTCACTACGAGTGCGTTGTCAGATGACGTCTGAAACCGAAACTTTTCAGGAATTAATCGCAAATCTGCTGTTCACAAACGTCCCAGTGGATGCGATCCTGCAACGGGTCAAAAATACTTCAACCCCCCCTCCTTTGCTTCAGGCTGCAGTGCACACTAAAGAGTGTGCAGGGCTGGCCGGGCTATTTCAGTGCGAGGTTGAGGCTGAATGAAGGGGTTCTGGGTGCCATGGCTATAATGATGTGGCCTTGTGGATGGGATGGACAAAAGCAGGCCACTAATTTTGGTCAGACTTCGGGCCAGAGGCAGACAAGACACACCCAGAGTGAGACGATGCTGGATATGAAATACGCCTCGCTCTCTTTTTATCCAAAAGAAGCCCTCCCCCCGCGAAGGGAAAGAAAAACAGCTCATGATGATATCCACCTGAGTAGATGTTCAGAGGTTGTGTGGCAGCTATTTTTAGCTCTGAATCTCATATTTATCTGTAACAACACTGTGCAGACACAGTTCCTCTCTGACGGGACTGACAGATGTGTCCGATATGCCAAAACTGAGGCTATGGGATGAATCTAGCAACAACAAGGTGGAAAATAAAAAGAAAGTGGAAGTTATAACTTTTGTTTTTGTGCGTTGAGATGCATTCAAGATGAAAGTTAAACAGCTTGGAATATGAGGGGCCTTGTGATCAGTCCGACTGCTAATATGGAAGGTATCTAGCTTAGCTCGGTTTAAAGAGAAAATGGGTAAACACCTAGTTTGGCTCTTTACAAGTTTTTTTTTAACTGCTTCCCACTGTTTCCAGTCAGCGTGCTAAGCTCAGCTAACTGGCTGGTAACTAAAATATACAGACGAAAGATCATTCGACCACCTAAAGTCTCGCTAAGTTAAAATTGAGTCATGCAATCCCTTCTAACTGTTTCCAGGCCAAGTTGCTAAGCTAAGCTAACAGGCAACTGGCTACAGCTTCACATTAAGTACACAGAAGAATAAGTGTTATCAATTTTCTCATCTAATGCTCAACAAGAGCATTTGTCTTTGTGCTAAGCTAAGCTAAGCTAACAGGCTAGTACCTAAAGTATACAGATGAAAGAGTGGAATTGGACGTCTAATCCATTTGACCACCTAAATCAATGCCTTCCTGCTGTTTCCAGGCTGCGTTGCTAAGCTAAGCTAACAGGCAGCTGGCTACAGCTTCATATTAAATACACAGAAGAATAAGTGGTATCAATTTTCTCATCTAATGCTCAGCAAGAGCATTTGTCTCTGTGCTAAGCTAAGCTAACAGGATGGTACCTAAAGTATAAAGATGAAAGAGAAGAATGGAACTTCTAATCCATTTGACCACCTAAAGTCTAGTCTAGATGCCCGCTAAGTTTAAATTGAGTCATGCAATCCCTTCCCATTGTTTCCAGGTTGCTAAGCTAAGCTAGGCTATGCTAACAGGCAGCTGGCTACAGCTCCATATTAAGTACACAGAAAAGTGGTATCAATTTTCTCATCTAATGCTCAACAAGAAAACAAAGCCTCATGTTTGTCTTTGTGCTAAGCTAAGCTATCTAAGCTAACAGGCTGCTAGCTGTTTAGCTTGAATCCTTGAATTCAAGCATTTTTAGGAGCTTAAAATGAAAAAATATCTAAAAATACATTATAAAGATTGTTAAATTTGAACATTTACTTTTTTTTCTCATCACTGCTCAGATATAATCACGTTTAAAGTCTAAAATCCTGGATGTGTGTAGGCTAAAACGTCAAAGAAAAACACATTTAATGTCACATTTGCAATTATTATTTTTTTTATATATAAAACTAAAGGTTTCTATGCAGCAGCCTTCAAGGGTGAAGCAGGTTCCCTGGCAGGAGGTTTCTTGTCCGGGTGTGGCACCCCAGCGCTCTCCCAAATAAAGTCAAACCACAAGTCCTACCCAAGCTCAACATATAATACAGCCGCTGTGGTTTCCCTTGAAATAACTGCTGCTTTTGAAAGCCAGCCTCTCTGGTGGGGAGAGGCTCCACCACATAATTGGTGCTTAGGATGTCACTAAACGGCCCGGATTAAAATGCTCACAAAGCCCGTAGCAGGTGGCCATGTCTCCTCATTTTTATTTCGGTGATAGTTTTGGGATGAATTTTGCAGGATTTTAACCCAGCGTGAACTGTTTTCTGAACCTGCAAAAAAAATTCACAAAAGGAATATTTTCTTGACAGAAACACGCAGCAGAATGAGCCTTTCTCTTTCTAACTGATAAAATCCCGCAGGCTAGTTTAGCTAGTTTATAGCTCTCCAGTAAACAGCTTGCTGATGGATGGTTGCGTGCTGATAGCAAAACTATAGGCCTCATCTCGTTTTACCTTTAATGTCGAGCAGTGATTGAGCAGAGACATTGCTGTTTGCAGAGATGAGTGCATACCTGCACCCAGACACATTTACGGAAGCCTTCACAGCCAGGAGTTGTTCAACCACAGTCTAGTCGCTAATTGAGGAGCCCTGCAGCTTAGCGGCAATTTGGAGGAGGGCGCTCAGTTTCACATAATTTGAAGCATCACAAGTATGCAGAAGATTTGTAGCACCAATACTACAAATCCCATAATGCATCTCATTAAAGGCCACGTTTTTAAGATACCTCTGGCACACCTCAGACTCTGTGGAGTTCCCCCTTGAATTTACGAGGTTTTAATGGTTATTCTAGAGACTTTATTGGACCTCAGTGTACTTTATGTTCTTTTTTGTGTGTCATGAGCTTCTTCTATTTATAGATACGTCACAGATGATGGAATGACAGTTTTATTTTTACTTGAAGACTGCGTCTACATATAGTTTCGACGTTGTTATATTTGAGATTTCATGCAACTTTATACATCACTTTCCTGCACATTTTATCATCATTGCCTCTTTTACACGCTGTAAAACTGCATTAATCATTGATTGGTGTAAGAGTTTAAGCAAGAATACGAAACATTTGCTGGTTCCCGCTTTGCAAATGTGCAGATTTTGCTGCTTTTCTTTGTCGTAAGAGCAAAAAGTCCTGTTCCTGCAGTTCCCTCTCCGGCGGCTTTAAAACAAAATTTGCTGTTAATTGTGAAACCAGTGCGGTCTTCCCAGTTCCCAGCTAGGGGACTTGATCTTCACACTTCAGGTTCAGACACCACCGTCAGCTACGTTCCCATATTTTCAGGAAAAGGGAAGGAGTGCTAGAAGGAAGTCCAGTAGCTTAATGGAGAAGAAACTGCTCTTCAAAAGGTTTAGATTTGATCCATTTGATCCGTCTGATTGCAGAGCGAATGCATTTATTCATACATGAAGAGCAGCTGGTGCAACCTACTGGTCAAATATGGGAAATACAGTTTTACTTCCTTTTCCTTTTAAAAAACTCATCTGCTAACACTTCACTGCACATTTATTGTTTCATGACTATAATTGGGGTAAATATCTACACCGGCCTCAGTCTCTCCCAGTACGCTGACGTAGACGCTGATTGCTGCTCTGCTTGACTCAGACAGCTGTTCACAAAATGGGAAGGTCTACTCCAACAATCAGATCTGGAGCCCAGAGCTGTGTCGGGTCTGTGTGTGTGACTCGGGGGCTGTAGTGTGTGAGGACGAGGTGTGTGAGGAGCTCAGTGGCTGCCGGGTGACTGTGGTCCCAGAGGGCGAGTGTTGCCCCGTGTGCTCCACCGCAGCACCGACCCTCAGAACAGACACTGAAGCAGGTAAATGAAAAAAAAAAATACACTGCCGCTGTACCTTCATTAATGGGGAATATTCAGCGCCTTCAGCTCCCTTTCAGCTGCTACCATTATGGGGGGTTCACTTCAAAAATGTCCTGGTAGAAACCTCAAAGACAATCAGATGTTTGCTTAAATTTATGCTGCACATCTGGATCCACGTAGCATTCATTTAAATGTCATTGTCAAATGAAGCTTACTATCATATAATTGTTAGTTTATGTCATCTCACCGGGTTTTACGTCGAGTTTTAGACGAAATAAATGTGAGGCCGGTGTTAAAAAGCAGTCAGAGAGGTCCATCTGTCTCCGGCTGACATGTGGTTGGAGCTAAACGCGCCACTTTTAGCTTCCACAACGTTCACATCTGGATGGAAACCACTGAAGACATTTCAAATCTAAACCGGGGATGCTCTGGATTAGTTTGCAGTGGATTTTAATTAAAAATGCAAGGCCGTGCTTCTATTCGTCTTTTTAATGCCCCTCCACTTTTTGCCACGTGTGCCGCATAAATAAACGTAGACCTCTGTTGCAAAATCAGCGTTTTCCAAGGCATTGACAAGGAATATCACAACATAAAACACACAACTAAAAGCAAAGGGTCCTAACAAAAAAATATAAGATGAAACACATTATAAATTTCAATAAAATAGTAAAGTGAAAAACTTAAAGGGGAACTACTGTTTTTTACAACCTGGACCTTATTTCTGGCATAAAATAAGGTTGTTTACTCACCCATATAACTTTTGTGTAATTAGTATTTCTTCGGGAGATAATAATTTGCTACTGCTATGGTTCGTCCACAACCTCAGAGTCGGAAAAATATTCAGAGATGACATCATCCAGGTCAGAAGACATCATCCAGATGATAATAACAGGTAACTCCAGACTCAACGGGGAATAGCACTAGCGTATCATAACAAAATATTGGTGAAATGAACAAGTTTTGCGGCAGATAATGCGTTAATTAGAGGCTGCACTTCGGTGCCCCATTCATTCCCACTATATGGATATACGTGGATCTAAATATCTCTCGTAAGAATGCGAATTACACCAAAGTTATAGGGGTGAGTAAACAACCGCATTTTATGCCAGAAATAAGGTGCAGGTTGTAAAAAACAGTAGTTCTTCTTTAACTGAGCTAAGCGAAAAAACACTCAAAGATAAGACACTAGTACAGTAAAGGCAAGGCTAACGCTTGGAAAACTTCTGTAAAAGTTAAAGTGACACACTGAAATTACAAACGTGAAAGTGATTTATGCAGAGCTAATCTCAGGGCTATTGTTTCTTGTTGTATCTGAGCCATTATTACATGTTATATACTATTATACCAGCAGTCCTTAGTTTTGTAAAATGTTTATCTTAAACAATCCATTTTTAGACTTCTTGGCTTTAAACAGGAAACGCAGGGTTTGCTGAAGAGACAAGCTTTGTTTATAGGTTTTCATAGTTTAGTCTCTCACTTACTTTGCGCAGTAAAGCTTGGATTAACTTTACTGAAGCACAAAATATCACTTCTCAGTTAAAAATAGCTCATCTGCTAGGTTTAAAGTCCCAGGCAGGACTTTTTAAAAAAAAAAAGAAAACCCCATAATGGTGCACGCACTGAAAGGGAATCGCCCACGATACTCATGTGGTTGCTGTTCTGTCTCATGAAGATGCCTGCACAGAAAACGGCACAACCTACTCCAACAATCAGATATGGAGCCCAGAGCCGTGTCGAGTCTGTATATGTGATATGGGGACGGTGGTTTGTGAGGACGTGGTGTGTGAGGAGCTAGGGGACTGCGAGACAACCGAGGCCCCCGAGGGCGAGTGTTGCCCCGTGTGCTCAGCAGCCGCACCACATCCTCCTAGCGTGGACAATGAAACGGGTAATAAACATTTTGATTGTTTTGGAAGAGCAGATTTAAATGTTGGGCTGCCTGTTCCATAAATATCCACGTTCAGTCTGTTTAGTTAGATTTAAGTTTATGTTACTGAATCTATGAAGCAAATCTGAAGACTTTCCACCATCAGACTCTAACATATCTCCCTCTGAATGTCCACTTTGTCCACTTGTTGTCACCGATGCGTCTCCTTATAAACTGTGAGGCTGTCGTAAAAAGAATGGTTTGTCCCGTGTGAAATGTGATGGAGAATGAGACATACCTCTAATGTCCAAACACCTGTAGAGTTTGCATTTTTATTAGCATAAAAAACTTCCATTGTGTCATTTAATTCAAGTGAAATTGACATTTAGGCTAATAGTAGGCTAACAGTAGGCTAATAATCACTTCCTGTTAGACTTAAAGGAGATATAACCAGTCTTATATTTAGCAGACATATTAATCTTCTTCATCATCTTACTTTAGCATGTTAGCATGCTAACATATGATTAGTATTAGCAGCTAGCCAAAGTACAGCTGAGGCTGATGGGAAGTCTGTTAGCTTTGCACCAATTACGAACGGACAAATTAACATTTAATTAAGTACGAGCAAATGTGGAAGCAACTTGCACATGTGGAGGAGGTTCGGGTGGATGGATGGGTCAACAAACTCTCATTTCAGACTGCTTATTTTAACCATCTGTGTATTATTGTCACACATTAAACAACAGTGAAATATATTTGTGCTACGTGACACTTCTATACGTCATATTGGGGGATTTAAACATGACTTTCTGTACCAAATTCTATGCCAGTCCCTATAAAACCACAAAGAGCATATAGCAAAGTTTACCGTTGCTTTAAATGGTCTGTAATCATGGCTTTTTCAGTCTTGAGAGGCCTTTTTTTTTTTTGTGGTACAGTTGCCAAGGGCAAGGCTGGAAACCAATAAACTGCTGAAGCCATAATGATGTCTTTCACTGACCGTATCAGCCACTGATGTCAGCTGCTGTTCTTTTTCACGAAGATTCCTGTACGGAGGACGGCAAAGTCTACTCCAACAATCAGATATGGAAACCAGAGCCGTGTCAAGTCTGTATATGTGACATGGGGACGGTGGTTTGTGAGGACACGGTGTGTGAGGATGTAGGTGACTGCCAGACCCTAGAGATCCCAGAGGGCGAGTGCTGCCCCGTGTGCTCGGCTGAAACACAGCGGCCTCACACTCACGCTAAAACTGGTAAACTGGAATGTAACCTGCACATTTGTTCTAGTTTCTTGGCGGTTATGCTCTTTGTCGCCTCCCGCAGCCTGAAACCCTCCTCTTCAGGCTCCGCCCTGTGTGCACACCACTGTGAAATGTTGTATATTTGAATGTTTCCCTTTGACTGCGTGCAAAAGGAATACATTTACTTTTTGCCAGATAAGCTCACTTCTCAAACGTGTGCGTAACTCCGGTGGCAGCTTCGTGGGAAATGAATGAGTGAAGCCACAACCAGTTTTACCGCCACACAAAGTTGAGAAAGTAACTTATTTACCAAATAAGGTGTATTCCTCTGGGAAATCACTTCCTCCTTTATATATATGTGCACTTGTAATGATGTGTTTTTCCTTCTTTGATTTTGTTTTAAGCACAAACGGAGGCTAAATGTTGCACCATGAGAATGAGGCATGATCATGGGATTAAAGCATGTTAGAGTAAGTCGTTAAAGCACCAGTATGTGTGCAGATTGGTACTTTGTATACTCTGTAAGATGGTTGGTTTGTGTTGCATTTGTGTGTTTCAAGAGAGTAGTAGTCGCAAAAATGAATGAAAACCGAATTTCTCCCATGTTTCTGTTTGGCTGAAGACACCTGCACGGAGAATGGAAAAGTCTACGCCGACAACGACATGTGGAGCCCGGAGCCGTGCCGGGTGTGTGTGTGCGATAAGGGGACCACAGTGTGTGAGGATGTGGTGTGTGAGGACCTCAGGGACTGCAAGAAAACGGTGACCCCGGATGGCGAGTGTTGCCCAGTGTGTTTGACTGCGCATTCAGCGTTAACTCCCGGTGCAGACCCAGAAACAGGTAAAAAGCTTGGGTTTGTTATTAAATAATATGGCCAGATAAACCTACTGGGGGTTGTCGGGTAAAAAAAAATACATCAAATTAATAACTGATTGCTACAGTTTTCATGAAGATGAAGATTGTAAAAAAGATTGTAGGTTGTAAATTTTAATGTGGAGGTCTTTAGGGATTGACTTGCTTTGGAGCCCCTATTGGCCATTAGTGGAACTGCAGTTTGTTTAATTTTTCAGCTGGACATAATCTAATTGAGCAAGTGGTTTTAAGTTGTTTATAAGTTCTGCAGTGGTCCAAAAAAAGGAGAATACAGTCATTACATTGGATTTAAAGCTTAAATATCAACATTATTTGTAATTATTGTCCTGTGTTGCAGTTCCAGATGAGAAGAAAGGGGAGAAATGCACAGTCGACGATGAGGTCTATCATCACAACGACATCTGGAAACCCGAACCTTGTCGAGTGTGCGTCTGCGACAACGGCGTCGTCATCTGCGATGAGATTCAGTGTGACATCCTGTCGAACTGTCAGAAAGTGGTTACCCCCGAGGGAGAGTGCTGCCCCGTGTGCGACAGCCTTGCCAGCGCCGGCAGGGTGATAGGTGAGATGAATTTACCTGTTTGACAAGTAATTTACTCTATTTAGTCAGTTATCTTTGTTTTACTGTAATTGTCTAATGTTTTAAGACTCATAATACTGCATACTCAGCTGAGAGAGAAGGATTTGCAAGAAGTGATTAAATTAACTTTCCTTCTTGTTTGTTTTTCTCAAGAATTTATTGGCTTCAAGGTATGTATTTAATTCCGACATGAATTCATTTGAATCATTACTTTACAAAAACAGTTACTTAATAATGTTGATGTTCTTCTTTTAAAGGGAGAGAAAGGTGAACCAGGTGACATCCCATATGTGAGTAATTGCGTCAAGCGTAGTCTTATGTGATGTATTTTTTATTTTTTTATGTAGCAGCCAGTAAATAAAGTTTTCTTTGTGTTCTTCAGGTGGTGGGACTCCCTGGACCTTCAGGACCATCGGTGGGTTTTTATTTTAGTGTCTGCTGTGACAAATGATATCTACTGTAGATTTTACATGTGAAAAGCTTATTAAAGACTTGATGCTGACAGTGGAGTAGAAGAAAATGGGGCAGCAACACTTTCAAAAATGTTGTTTTGTATAAAATAACAGAGTGAGTCAAATTCATGTCTTGATGGTTTATAATTGGACTTTCGGTTTAGGGTCCTCCAGGAGCTCAGGGACACACTGGACCAAGAGGGTTTAAAGGCAGGCGGGTAAGTCTGAATCAACGCTGAATCATTCCTCGGTGTAAAACATGTTTTCTCTGATTAGTTGTGTTTCTCTACGCAAACCACAGGGATTCCCAGGGCCTCCCGGATTCGATGGGGAGCCTGGTATACCAGGAAATCCAGGAGCACCAGGACCCCCTGGCCATCCTTCCCACCCTGGGGTGAGCTGTTGTCCAAGTCTTTTCAGTGGTTTGTTAAAATGACATTGATTTTTTTATCAATCTCTTCCTATAAAGGGCAACCTGGTGTCACAAATGGCTACAGGTTTCAGTGAGAAGTCAGGGCCATCTGGGATGTTAACAGGAACAAGAGTGAGTATGGCAAAGCTGTACAGGAAACCAATAGTAAACTCTATATTTTAAAAATACAAAGTCAAGGAATTTACACTTTAATTATGCCATTTCAGGGTGAACCTGGGGCACGAGGTCTTCCAGGATCACCTGGACCACAAGTAAGTTTTGGCCTTGAGTTAAAGATTAATCACTACATTTATTTAAAGATATTTTGTCATTAAGGATTTGATTTACGAGAAAATTTAGTGTCTAAAACTGTTACCTACTGCATTGTTCAGGGTCCACCTGGTGGTCAGGGAATTCCCGGAGAGGCTGGAGATACAGGACCAATGGTACGGTAATTTCTGCATGTGATGCAAACGTTAAACTTGATCCTAGACCTGAGATGTTGCAGAGGGAAATTTCAATGATGGTTGTGCTTCAGGGGGAGCCGGGTCATCGAGGACCAGATGGACCACCAGGAAAACCTGGACTTGATGTAAGTCAAACACATTTTCTTGAAAATATACTCCATGCTACTACCTACTTTATCAGAGTCACTGAGAATATTATTTTTTACTTTTTCTTCTTAGGGAGGATCTGGACCTGCAGGTGCAACAGGAGAACCAGGATTTCCAGGCTCACCGGTAACCCATCGTCCCCTAGAGTTCATACAGAATTTAATTATTAATCACAACAATTTAAACTTATTATAATCCATAGATATTTACGTATTTATGGGCCTGCAGGAAATACATGTATGGAAAACACAATGTGCACTGGTGTGATTATTTGTTTAACTGCAGGGTGTAAGAGGATTCCCAGGACTTCCAGGTCTTCCAGGACTGAAAGGCAACAAAGTAAGTCCTGAAGTTTAACAATTATTTTTCATAATGTAGAAAAATAAATCAAAGATCTCCTTGCAAATTTAATTTAAATCTTCCCAACAGGGAACTGCTGGGCTTGCTGGGCCAAAAGGCGAGTCTGGATCTGTTGGAAGCAAGGTATGAATTTGTCACCTGATCTTGTGTCTCTTTGGTACTTGCACCCTTAAAGGTGCAGTAGGCAGGATTGCGAAGATCCAGGACTTAGCCAAAAAATTTGAACATCGACAACTTCTCAGTCCCTCCCCACTTTCCGCTAAAGCCCAAAACGGTGTCCCAAGCCCCTCCCCCCACAAGGGAGAGCTGTGCACGATAAGGCGCGTGTATATCGGCCCTGGAATACTGTGCATGAGCAGAGAACCGAGAGAGAGCGAGTAAACAAACTAGCATGGAACACACCGACGTAACAACAACAAAATAGTTTTTATAATACCCTTCGTTATTGCTAAATAATTTTAGGTCAAAATATTTAGCAATAGTCAACTTTAGGACAAAACCAAGGTTAGGATGTTTCTGAAAATAGCCTACATCGGTGATGTTTGCTATCAATAACAGTTAGAAGCATTCATTGTGGCGTTCTATTCCACAGTTTAGATTTATCAATTTGCTATGTGGTAGATATATGACCGCTACCTGTTGATGTGGTTAGACGTTTGAGAGTGAAGCTGAGGCACAGGCCTCAGACGAGGATTACGTCCCGGCTCCTTCTACACGACCACGGCGAGGTCGAGGTGGTGGAGGGAGGGGAGGGCGCTATGAAATGCGTGTCCATGAGCAGTGATTGACACTCTGTTAGATACACCCCTGGACGTGATTGGTGCATCTGGATGTGGAGCGGTGGATGTCTTGCAAATCGCGCTACAGGCTCTAGGTGGGGCCAGAGGAGCCGAATTTTTTTTTTAAATGACCTGCTTCATGCAATTATTCTTGAACATAGGGTCAGTTTCAGCAAATAAAAGTGTTAGCATGTAGCATTTGGGATGCTAAGAACCTCTATAAAATGATCTTTGTCTACTGTCTACCACCAGTTTTTGTCTGCTGAACTCATTTCAGACCTACAGTACATTGTTGTGTTTTACAGGGTGCATCTGGTACTCCTGGTGGCATGGGTGCTCCCGGACCAGTGGTAGGTGAAAAATAAAAAGACCCTCAGAGTATTTGATGCAGAGTCAGGTGTCAGTCACACAGATACTAAATGTCTTGTTTATTTCAGGGGCCAGCTGGTTTGCAAGGAGAAAGAGGCAGAATTGGAGCAACTGGTCCTGTGGTATGAAAAAAGCACCACCAGCAACTGGATATGGACAAACAATGTAAAATGTTACAGGATTAAGACATTTTCTGTGTTGTTGCTGTTTTAGGGTAAACGTGGTGCATCTGGCCATGTTGGTAAACCAGGTCCTCTGGTAAGAAATGAATCATTGTCTACTGCACAAATGCACTTATGAATCCGAACTTGGAAATTATTTCTCTGAATATTAAACAAACGTTCTTATAACTTCAGGGTCCAATAGGAATCAACGGTATGCCAGGATTTCCCGGTGCACCAGGAATGAAGGTGAGCTTAATTTAATTTGCTCTAACATGTGTCCACATGGCTTTGACTTGTATTTAAACTGAATTATAAGGAACCGTCTTAATCTTTGTGATCAGTTCTGACCCTGAGGTTTGAGTAATAGGAGTTGATCAAACCAATTTTCTCACCAAGTCCAAAATCCTTAAAATTTTCCATAAACACGTCCACCATTGCAGGGCGAAGCAGGACCGACAGGAGTCAGAGGAACACCAGGACAGCAGGGATCCAGGGGTGAGGCTGGACGCGTAGGACCACCTGGACCCATGGGACAGCAGGTGTCAAACTATTTCATCATTCTGTCAATTAAAATACAGAAGTGAGTACATTCTGTATTAAATCTTATCTTTTTCCTGACAGGGTGCCTCAGGAACTGATGGATCACCTGGTGCCCGTGGCCAATCGGTAAGCAATCATTTTAAAGACTGAACCAACTCCCGTCAAACCTTGTCGGTTTGATGCATTTTATTAACCATGTGTGCTGCACCTTCTCCTGCTCAGGGTCTAGCAGGAGTCCAAGGCCCAGCAGGGCTGCTCGGCCCACCTGGTCCCCCCGGCCCCCAAGGAACTACAGGAACACCAGGACCTAAAGGCCTACTGGTACAAGCTCTCATTTAATTTACTTTCAACTTTCCCCCTAGCTTGATTATTTTCATTCCTCTGCTTTTAAATATATATTTGAAACTACAGGTTGTCTAATCTTCTTTTACAGGGTGATGTTGGATATCCTGGATTCAAAGGAGAAGCTGGTCTGAAGGGAGAAAGAGTAAGTCAACAACCATCAAAAATAAAACCCCTAAACATTCATCCTAATGCCATTTTGATGGGTTAACTGACAGACTGGCTCATTCATTGGTTATTGATTTATGTTAGGGGGACCACGGAGCTCAGGGTCCATTAGGCCCGATGGGAGATGAAGGAAAGCGTGGACCAAGAGGGGACGGTGGCTCCATTGGGCCTCTGGGACCTCCAGGAGAGACAGTGAGTCTACAAATTCACCGGCTTTTAAACGCACTGTGTGTTTTATGACTTCCTGTGTAAATTTAACTGATGCTCAAAACTTGAGTCAGACTGAAGTATCCTTCCTTTGTTCTAGGGGGCACCAGGAAACAGAGGTTTCCCTGGTGCAGACGGTTTACCAGGACAAAAGGTGAGTAATTATGAATGCTGCAGACCTTCATCATCGTCGCCTATGTTTGTTGTAGTGTTCAATATTTGATATTTGTCTGAACAGGGTGCCCAGGGCGAAAGAGGACTGCCAGGGTCGAACGGTGCCAAAGGTTTAGGTGGAGATCCAGGACGCAATGGAGAGCCAGGTTTAACAGGAGCTCGGGTAAATCACATGTTGATCAATTTTTGCAGCACTTTTATATAATAATACCTTCTACATAGACGTCAGCAGTAAAACAATGTAAGAGCTGACCTTGAGTGGTATTTTAGTGATGCTGGTTTCAGTCTAGAGATGGAAAATCTTCCAATATTACTGAATAACTTTTATAAAGTGTTTTTTTGTGTTGTTTCACAGGGTCTCACTGGACTTATTGGCGCCCAGGGACCAGAGGGAAACCCAGGACCAGTGGTGCGCCACTTTTTCCCGCAACTAGAGAACAAAATGTATTTGTGCTATTTGTTTCATGGTGGCTTGGATGTAATTTTTGTTCTTTTTCCAGGGCTCAGGAGGAGAGGATGGCAAACAAGGGCCAGCTGGTTCTACTGGAGGTAGAGGTGCAGCTGGACCAATGGGTCTGCCGGGACCAAAGGGCTTCGCGGTCAGTTTGAGATTATTTGTTCGAGATTTTGTTTTAACTGACTTTAAGAAGTAGAAATGCACACTTTGCTTTCGCTGAAAGTTTCTGCTAAGTAACACATGCAAATAAAAGCATGAATAAATGCAAAAAAGCTACAGAAAGACAATAATATACAAGCTACATAGTAACACATACTGTTCGGGTTTCTGTTGTCTTTTAGGGGGATGCTGGGAAAATTGGAGAGGCAGGTAGTCCTGGACCTCCAGGTCAAAGGGTAAATTTATTTTATTATTAATTCAATATAATTCATGCTTCTTTGAAGTACAAATATATTGATAAATACTTCAACTGTCCTGCAGGGAGTAAATGGAAAAGACGGAGAGGAAGGCGCTGCCGGTCCAGCTGGTCCAGCTGTAAGCACCTATCTCTGTTGAGGAAATGTTAATATCCATTAATTAATTTTTATATAATGTCAATTATTTCTAATTGCTTTTCTCTAGGGTCCTGCAGGGAAAAGAGGCGAGCAGGGACCCCAGGGAGTAAGCGGTTTCCAGGTATGCTGCATGTCTGTGTTTTTAATTTATTAAACCTTTACTCAACCAGATCTTTATCTCTTTATCTCTGTCATAATCTGGCTAAGAAACATACCTGATTAAAATATCCAAGCATTTAAAAGGTGAGTTGGTGTTTTCTAGGGTTTGCCTGGACAACCAGGCCCACCTGGAGAGTCAGGAAAACCAGGTGACGAGGTAAGACAAGGAAACACAGACAAAGTAGTTCACTTAGACGATATTAGTATTAATTATGTGTCATCAATATACCAATATACTCCCTTCTTTAATGTTTTATGCAGGGTCTTGCTGGAGAAGTTGGTGCTGCTGGAGCTTTAGGTCCAAGAGTGAGTCCTGCATCATTTACAGTGTTAAGAATATATATGCACATTGAGTTTTTTAGTGCAGTAAGTGGTCATTGCCTGATATCACCTATTGGTTTTCTTTGCAGGGAGAAAGAGGCCCTCCAGGAGAAAGAGGTGAAATCGGGCCTAATGGTCTGCAGGGACCAAAAGGTAGTCCAGGTGGACCAGGACCAGATGGGCCAAAGGTATTACACCTATAGAACTACTAACTCTGAAATCCTAAGAACCAAAACCAACCATACCAAAACAAATTCTACATAATGTTTTTTCACAATAAACCTCACTGTGTTACTTTTTTATGTATTTTAGGGTAACCCTGGTCCAACGGGTTCAGCTGGGGAGCCAGGAGGTCCAGGACTTCAGGGGATGCCAGGGGAGAGAGGCATACCAGGAACTTCAGGCCCAAAGGGAGATGCTGTAAGTTAACTTATACTATTAGATCATCTGCAAAGAAAATTATCTACAAGTTTAATCCATTGGTAGTTAACAAAATAAATATGGAAAATAGAGCCACTGAAAACTGATTTCTTTGAACAGGGCTCTGCTGGAGAGAAAGGACCTGAAGGCAAAGCAGGAGCAGATGGCGCAAGGGTGAGTCATTTGAATCTGATGGTCAGAAAACAAATGAATCTTTTGTCCAAAATAATGCTGCAATAAATATTTTGATTTTGTCTAATAAAGGGACTTCCTGGTTCAGTTGGCCCTGCTGGACCTAGTGGACCAAACGGAGAGAAGGTGAGTTAAAAAGCTCAATTTATAGTGTGTATATTAAACTGGAAATGTGTGAGACAAAACTTGACCGAACATTCATGATTTTTCATAGATATTTAAGATAAGACAAGAAAAGATAATTCTTTATTTATTCCACGTCTCTCAACATCTTTGTGGAAAACAACCTGACCAAACAATAACTGCTGCCATGTAACTTCAGACTTCTTTGTTTCTTATCTTCAGGGTGAAACTGGCCCACCAGGACCTGCAGGACGTCGAGGCTCAAGAGGAATTGCTGTCAGCACAACATCTTATTTTCCAACTGACGTGATATTTATCCCACTGTCCGTCCATCTCTTATTCATAAAGCGTGTATATGTGTGTGCTGATGTTTACAGGGTTCCACAGGTGAGCCCGGTTCAACTGGTCCTGTCGGCTTTCCTGGACCTTCTGTAAGTAGCCACTAAACAGAGCCGAGACATATTTAAAGAACTAATCAAAAGAACTTATATGTATTAGGTAAGCTTAATGAAAAAAGAGTAATTTCCTGTGGTGTTTCTTTCCCAGGGTCCTGATGGCCAACCTGGAGTCAAAGGTGAAACAGGTGAGCCAGGCCTGAAGGGAGAAACAGGAGCACCTGGACCTCAAGGGACGGCTGGGAAACCAGGAGCACAGGTACACATTTGAACATATGGAAACATCTGTACTGACATGATTGAACCCCTTTTTGGTCACTAGGGGGTTTTCTACATTTGTTTTGGTCCATGAGTAATGTTCAAGAGGAATTAGATTATTGAACATTTAAAGATATGTAAGGTTATCTCATTTGTTTCCAGGGACCTGTTGGTGTGAATGGACTGAAAGGTGGCAGAGGAACCAAAGGTCCAGCGGTGAGTGAGTCACCATAATTTGACCCAAACATATGCATGTTTTATTATAATTAAAGCACATATTATATGGTGTTTATTTCTTCCAACAGGGCTCTCCTGGTTTTCCTGGGTTGGCTGGAGGAGTTGGTCCAGTCGGCCCTCTTGTGAGTTACTTTTTTTTTTTTTTACTCTTTTCAGCGTTTTAGTCTCAAACCTGCAGTTGATTCATATCATCTTTTGTATTTGTGTGTTTCAGGGTGCTGTAGGGGCTGATGGGCCGATTGGTGCTCCAGGAAAGCGGGGTCCTGCTGGGATTCGAGGCGAGAACGGAGCTCCGGGACGTCAAGGTGAAAGTGGACCTCCGGGTCCTGCAGGAAGCCCAGGAGAGAAAGGAGACTCCGGAGAGGACGGACCGGCGGTGAGATGCAGAGTCCTTGCCGTTCGGATCCTCCAATAAATCTTGACATGTTTCAGCTGCTTACCTGCTTCTGTGTTTCTTTCTTAGGGTCCTGATGGACCTCCAGGACCTGCTGGTACTTCAGGGCAGCGTGGAATTGTCGGTCAGCCTGGGACCAGAGGAGAAAGAGGATTAATGGGACTTCCAGGTCCTGCTGTAAGTTTTCCTGCTGAAAATGTTTCCTGTTTATTGTCAGCCTTACAATGACAGCACACACCTCAGTAGCAAGGTTATTGCTAGAAGATTTAAGTGTTGAAGTTTATTTATTTCTTAGGGTCCACCAGGGAAACCTGGAGCTGCTGGAACTCCGGGCAGTAAAGGTCCACCTGGTGGGGTTGGTTTACCAGGAGCCACCGGGCCAAGAGGGGACGCTGGCCCTGAGGTTAGTCCCACCAGTTTCAGTTATGCTGTTGCTTTTAAGATGGTTAATGGAGGTGTGCACAGTTTCCCCTAATTCAGATCTTCCTGGATGAAGTTTCTCATGTCATTATTGTTTATTCAGGGTATTGCTGGAGCAGAGGGGTCTCCCGGTAAAGATGGCCTCGTAGGGGAGAGGGTAAGAAAAGATATGTGGTTGATAAGTGAGTGCTTGTGTTAAGTTATGACTTTCATGTGCACAAAAAACTGGCTTGTGTGTGTCTAGGGAGACAAAGGCAATCCCGGTCCAGAGGGCCTGGCTGGTGCTGCTGGGTCTCCTGGTACTGAAGGTCCAGTGGGAAATACCGGCAGTCCAGGAGAAAGAGGAGAAAACGTGAGAAATAGTTAAAATTTCACATTATATCTGCCAGTCACGTATCAGTACCTCTGTAACAACTGTGCGGTCATGTCTCTTCACTTGTTTTGAGTTTAGGGTGCCAAAGGTCCACCAGGACCACAAGGACCAGCTGGAGTACGGGGGAAAGTGGTAAGACCGTGTTTTCAACCAAACTCAAAAGCTGAACTATTTAAAATCTACTTTTAAACCATGATTGTTTTCCAACGATGTGTTAAACACTATTGTGGGTCTGTTCTTAGGGTCCTCAAGGACCACAGGGAGATAAAGGAGGAGCTGGAGAGCAAGGAGAGAGGGGCCAGAAAGGACACAGAGGTTTCACTGGACTCCATGGCCTGCCAGGAATAACAGTAAGAAAAAAAACCAACTCTTTCTTTGATCTAGTGTTTTAGGTACTTGTTACTTTAAGAAAACGTAATCATGGAGGGTATCTGAAGAGTGATTACTTCTATTCCAGGGCGCAACAGGAGATCAAGGAGCTACAGGGATTGTTGGACCAGCAGGGCAGAGGGTAAGAACATTAAAACTTCACGATAAAAAAAAAAAAAAGTATGTCAAAGTATAAACCTCTAACTATCTCGTGATCACATAGGGTCCTCCTGGAGTGTTGGGTCCTCCAGGAAAAGAAGGAAACATCGGCCAGCCTGGACCAATGGGTGCTCCTGGAAGCAGAGGGTCCAGTGGAGACATTGGAGCTCAGGTGACACAAGATTTCATTTGTCATGTTTCAAACACAGCCAATTATCCTGATAGTCACTAAACGGTAAAACAAAACACATTCAGTCTTTTCTAGAATGATTCAGTGTTTGGAACATTAAATCATCTCTGGATTATGTTAATGCTAATGAATCCTTTATTCAATCAAATAAAGCATGGTATTGTTTTCTCTGTCAGGGTCCACCTGGTGAACCCGGACCTCCAGGCCCTCCGGGCTCCCCAGGACCTCCCACCACGGCTGTGGACGACTTCTTTGCTAGCCTGGTCGATTATGATGAGAACGGCGGTGGTCCTGAAGTCCTGGAATTTCCTGAGGACGATCTAGCTGCTGATCCTCCTCCACCTCCAGAGTTCAACAGGGATGAAGCCCTTCCCAATAAGAACTCCGCCATCCTGCGTTCGGAAACCGGCGTCCACGCCACGCTGAAGACCCTCAGCGGTCACCTGCAACACCTCCGCAGTCCTGACGGCAGCAAGATGAACCCTGCGAAAACCTGCCAGGACATCAAGCAGTGCTATCCTCAGAAACAGTCTGGTCAGGATCCTCTTCCTCTTCTTTGTACTTTTTATTGATCATTCGTAATGTTTAGTTATTTTTCTCTGACGTCTTGGTTGTATGCTTGATACAGGTGACTACTGGATTGATCCAAACCAAGGAAGCACAAAAGATGCCATTAAAGTCTTCTGCAATATGGAAAGTGGTGAAACCTGCATCTCTGCCAACCCGGCCAATGTTCCCCGCAAAGCCTGGTGGACAAAATCTAGTCCCACTGTCAGCAAACCCATCTGGTTTGAAGCTGACATGAACAGTGGAACCAGAGTAAGAAACCTGCAACACACTGTTTGTTTTAGTAAAAGAATTACTATTTAGGTCCTGGAAATGTTTGATTTATTTCCAGCATGGCCCGAGGGTAATTATGTCACACTGACGTCTAATTACAGTTCCACTATGGGAATAAAGAGGAGCAGCCAAACGCAGTAGCAGTTCAGCTGAAGCTGCTGCAGCTTTTGTCCAAGGAGTCGCACCAGAACATCACCTACCACTGCAAGAACAGCGTGGCTTATAAAGACGAGAAGAACGCCAACCTGAAGAAAGCTCTGGTCCTCAAGGGCTCAAATGGCCAAGAAATCAGAGCACAAGGCAACAACCGGCTGCGGTACACCGTCATTGAGGACGGCTGCTCGGTAAGTCTTAAACAAAAGAGCTTTTGAGGAAGAATTGGAAGACGCTTCTACTGATTATTATTTTTCTTTTGCCCTCAGAAATCAAATGGAGACTGGGGCAAGACGGTGATTGAGTATAGGACTCAAACTGCGGCCAGGCTGCCCTTCGTGGACTTGGCCCCCATGGACATTGGAAAGGCTGAACAGGAATTCGGCCTGGACATCGGCCCTGTGTGCTTTTCATAAAACCCCCAAATGCAAGGTGGACACAGTTAGCTCTTTTTTTTTAGAGGGGTAACATCATCATCATAATAATATTATATGGACTTCTGTGAGCGTACACGTGGATGAAGGTTAGATGTTTGAGTGGTGCCATTCTTCACAACATGGCTGTATTTTCCATAAGCCATTGGAGCACGGTGTACGTACTGCAGGCGACAGCTGTGGTAGGATGCTGACGTAATTTATTCACCCTGTCAATAGAAAAGAAACAGACAGCCTTATCTAAAAACTGAGTGGCGTTTAGGTGTGTTGTAAGCTCGCATAACTAGAAAAAATAGCTGGGTAACAGTTTACATGAGAAGTGAAGGTTTAAGGTGAATAAACACTTATTCATTTTTAACTGGTTGGCTTTTTTTCCCAGTTAATGTGCATCTATCCGGAAGAATGGATGGAGCAAGAGTTGGCCTGACAATAACTGTAATTTATAACGGAATAAAAAACAAAAAGTCATGCTTGAACCTAAATTATTTTATTATTCTTTTTTAACAGGAAACCCTTAGTATCTCTTCTCTTTTAAATCTACAAATGTAAATGCAACACATGACTGTAAATTGTTTATTGTTGATTTTGGATGTGGAATAAATGTCTTTCTTTGGACTGTGGCTGTGCTCCTCTCACAAACTGAAGCCCGACGACAGCAGCTCTGAGGAGGAGTTTAAGATGAGCTCAGGCGGTGAAACTAAACCTTCCTGCCGCTAGAGGGAGGCAATGCTTTTGACTCAAGTGGAGACGGGGTGAAAAGGTTCCTCAAAGCCAGCATGAATGTCTAACGTCACCTGGAAAACGTGACTTTTCTATTCAACGTCCATGTAGGTGGGTGTGTGACTGAACAAAAATAATAAAAAAAAATAAAATACATAAAAGAGAGCCAGGGAGAGAGGGAAGGAGAAAGAAGGCGTCCTTACAGGAAGAAAGAGAGCCAAAGGTCAGGCAGCACATGTTTCTGGGGTCGACCTCTCCTCACCTCACCCGCTGAAAGACGTGACACTCTTGCCGTTTCCTGCCGCCCAGGCTCGCTGCACATCTGTCGAGGTGGTCATTTTTAGCCAGGGCGGCTATTTTCATTTGCAGCGTGGAAAATTTAACGCAAGTGGAGGAGAAGGAATCCTCACGCCTAATTTTTCCAGTAAAAGTTCTTCATATGAGACAAACACTGAGTTACCGTGAAAGCTGGTGTTGCGGTTAAATGGCAGAATTGCCTCGTAGAAAATGACGGAGTGTTACTCTCCCCAGTCACTTTAAAGGCCAGGCCTGTCACCTCATTCTAACGAGCCCAAAAGGTCAAAACATACATTTTATTTAGCTTTTTAACTTGCTTTGTCTTGTTTATCACTTTAGAACTATCTTTACAGAGAGTCTAGTAGCTCTGAATACTGTACTCTTCCTAAGCAGCCTAAGTAGCAAACATAAAACAAGACTGTTTAGCCACAGCACAGTGGTATGGTGGTTAGGAATCACCTCGAGAAGGTTCTGGGTTCAAGTCCATGGGCCTTTCTGTATGGAGTTTGCATGTTCTCCCTGTGTCTGCGTGGGTTCTCTCCAGGTACTCCAGCTTCCTCTCACCGTCCAAAGACATGCTGGTTAGGTTCATTGGTGGTTAGGTTCATTGGTGATTCTAAATGCTTAAATGCCGCATGTTGTAAGTAATTATTGTTTAGTTTACTTTGGCTTCATTTCCTGAGGAAACATTAAAGCTCAATCCTCCTCCCTTTCATCTTCTCCTTCTGCTTGCATGCTCAATTTAAGGCCTGACGTAGCCTGCGTCCAATTCTGAGAACTCCCGGGGCTTTTCCACTTAATGTGTTTGTGCCGGCTTCGCTTCAGCGAAAGCTGCTGGAGTCTGCGACCCTGTGATGACTTGGCAGCGACGCCCAGATCCTGACTGGGGTGTCTCTTGTTCGCCGAGGAGCCTTGATGAGATTTCCCAGCTACTCCCTTTCCTTCCTCTGCACCCTCCAACCCCACCTCACTGACGCCCCCCTCTAAAAACACTTAAAGAACACGGGGACAGGATCATGAGAACGGATCAGACCGCTGGTGCAAATTATCCTCACTGGCATGAGACGTCTGGGACGAGAAGAAAGTTCTCACAATAGTGGGAAACGTTTAGACGTTGCTCACTGAGACAACAAAGTGATAAAGTTTGTGATTAACAGGGACATGTGATTTATTATATAGCTCTTACGCTAACTCAATTCATGGGGTAATGCTAACTTTATAGCCAACAAGCTAAGAGCGCAAATCAAATAAAATCTACATGAAGAATCCATGACCAACCAAGATGTTCGCTTGGGATGTCGCTAGAGCAACATGGCAACCCCTGCTGTCACGTATTGACCATCTTTTGTAGCTTTATGGCTGCACAAACATTCATTCATTCATTGATCTTATGTAACCGCTTGCCCTGTGAAGGGTTGAAGGTGAAGCTTGTCCCAGCTGTCACCACATACCCTGGACATGCACACCTGCGACCAATGTGGAATCACCAATGAACCCAACGAGCATGTCTTTGGACGGTGAGAGGAAGCTGGAGAACCTGGAGAGAACCCATGTAGACGCAAGGAGAACATGCAAACTCCACGCAGAAAAGAACCAGATGGATTAGAACCTGGAACTAAACGTTGCTGCTACCGGTCAATGACATTAATTAATGGAGTTCACCTCTGATCCCTTATTACTGCATTTTTTCTAGGTGAAATCTTCTGGCACGGTGTGACAGGAAACATTGAGAACAGACTGTGAACACAAACTGTGGGAACTAGCAAGGCCTGACAGATCTGCATCACCGTGCTATGATCAGATCTAAAGGTTAGGTAACCTGTTTATCAGTAGAAAACCACTTTAGCTGACACGTTAAGAGCATTGCGCAACTGCCAAGCGCTTCTCCAAGGACTTTTTGCCTATTTGTGAACAAACCAGTTGGAGTGAAGTGCACAGCTTTTGCATCACTGGGATGCCACTTGCACCCCTGGGTTCTGCCTCTTCCCCTCTCACACACACACACACCCCTCCTAAAGGGGCTGAGGTCGAAGCTGATCAAAAAGGGAAATGGACCGCTTTAACATCCCACCTTTTCCCAGATCCTGGGAGGAGCCTGCGCCTGGTGGCAGCGAGAAGAACAATGGCAGGAAACTGGGAGAGGAGTGAGGGAGTTCCTGTTGGCAGGGCGACGCTGAAGACGATGCGCCTCGTACCAAGTGGATACTGGCCTGCCGCCCTGCGCAGGAGGAACTGGGCACTTTAAAACTTGAATTGCCTTATTGTTGGCGATGTTTTGGAGAGTCCAAATGTCTGACGTTTTTTGGGAGGGACGTCTTAGATGTCCTGTCCTGCTGCAAGATGTGAAAAATCAGAGAACTGCTTACAAAGCAAACAGCCGTTCTCATAAGTCAGTGAGGTCACTTATCCTAAATAAGTCAAATTAGCAAACAGATGCCTGGTTGACCAAGCACACAATGTACAGTCTTAACCATAACCTACTGCTCTGAGCTCACTTTTGGTTTTTACTTTGATTTTTAGATAAGCTGATTGATCAAGCATCAAGTATGACGCAAATCTAACTTGTAAAGGTTGTGGCCACACAGCTGTAGGGAGTAATAAAAAAAAAAAGGCTGTCAGGGGTCGTCCTAGCTACACCCCTGCCTGGCTAGCTCTCCGGAAAACGAACTGTCCGCATGACACAGTCGCACATTTGATCATGACGTCCCTCCTGAAACCACCAAAGTAGACGACCGAGCGTTGAAAGCGTTGACATCACTCTGAGATGAGCCGCTCAGATAATTCATGACCCCGCGGCGGTCTGCAGACTTCCCGCCGACGTCCCACCCAGGTCCGGGTCACGTCCATACAGCCGGGGCCACATCGCTCACCCCAACCCCTGCACCGTGGGCCCTCCACGCCCTCGAGCGCAGCCAAGAGCTCATTCCATTGTTCTCAAGAGCGAGACATCCCCGCGCACAAGTGGCAATCACGCTACGAGCCAGATGTGCATACGGTACATGGCAAAGCATTGTTTTCTCAAGAAAATCCTGCAGAAGTTTCTGATGAAGAGAATTTACTGGAAATAGTGGCTACATATTGTTTGAAGCCTGAGTCACTCTTCCTTGAAAAAAAAAAAAAAAAAAAATTAATTTAAAACATATTTTGATCTCTTTGCCAGATGAGTGCGACCTCCTGTGCATTCCTAACATACCAGCTTTGTGGCTGCTGCTTAGGTGAAATGCATCATGTCTTGCGCATTAGAGGGTTTTTTCAGAGGAGGTTCTTGCTCTCATGGAAAAATACGGAGGAAATACCCACCTGAATAGAGCTTTTATCTGAGCTGCAGCTTCAAGAGTCTGTCTTCTAGAGCCAAAGAGGAAGTTGATTTCAGTAATATTGTTGGCAACAATAATCAACAGCAGCGTGCACGCATGCACAGTTCAAACAGTACCTGCAGAATATGGAAAAAGAGGTCAAGATTGACAAGTACAAAAGGAAATGCAGCTTTAAAGCATCAATAGTGGATATTTAGCAGTAATTATGACATTTAAAGGATTATACAGGTTCATTCAACTTGGATTTATGTCCTTTTAACTGGCTCAGACATGCAGAATGATTAGTTCGGCCAAAGACGTCAAAACTAATCATTCAGGCTAAACCATTTTGTGCAAGACGTCTCTGCAAAAGAAAGCAAAGTTAGCATGAAGCGCAAAGCCACAATAGGAAATCAACACATCTGATTTACCCTTCAGAGAAAGCATCTGAAGGCTCCTTTCAGGCTCCTCTGATTCTGAGATGATAAGATCATTTATCGGGCAGCCAGGCTCTAACAAAACAACAGTCCTAAGGTGCATTGTGGGAAATGTATGATCCAGGTCAAACGTCGGGATATTTCAGCCTCCTGCTTTGCATCATTGCTGTTTTGTCATTAGCTTTCCTGCCCAACCCGTGTGACTGTAATGAAACGCTGCATGCTACATGACTTCATCGTGGCCCGTCTGTCACTGAGGGGAAATGACTCCGGATTAGGGCATCAGCTGCAAACAAATTCAAGCTAATTGTGGCCATGAGAATAAGGAGCAGATTTCTGTGAATGGATTTCTACGTCTGCAGCTTTGTCCCCAAGCGGGACGGCACATGCGCGCCTCCATTCATTTGTGTCCTGTGGAAATGTCCTTGACAAATTCACAGACGTGTGGAAGCCAGTCTGAATGCAAAACATCAGCTAAATGCTTTAAGTTTCAGTGGAAGCATGCGGAAGTGGAGGCAGTAAACAAGGGTTAGTTGTGAGGCTGAGGAAGTGTTTGCTACCAGGACACAAGAGCCGACGGATCAAGAGTTCAATGGCAATGTATTCTTAGAAACAGGAAGCCTGCGATACATCCACTGGCCTGATTTCCACTGAGGTAAATAAAGGGAGGCACAGCTTGCTGGGACAGTGCTGTAACAGGTAAACAACAAAAACACTGCACAGATCTTTCACTTGTTCATGCTCCAAAGTGAGTTTAGATAGACAGATAGACAGATAGACACTGTCTCTCACGTTGATGCAACAGGATGCAGGTTAAACCTGTGGTTAGAAGTATGTTAAAATTATAATTTTTTTTGCACAGCATTACATGGGAGGGGACAGTTTCACGATTATGGAGATGATGCTCCGAGCACTGTCCAGAAACCACAGATACCAGAGTCCTCTGTGGATTGAGGTCACGGCTATGAAAGGCACGCAAGTGGATCGTAAAAATCGCTCTCAATGGCGAACACACATGATTTTGATCACATTTAACAGGAGGAGAAGTGAGCTGAGCTTGAGACCCTAACCCTAACCCTAACCCTATGCACTGAAAGGACAGATGCATCGCTTTCCCTTTGGGACCCCATTGTACCTGTACATATATGTTACGGAGCAGACGGTAACACACCCAGCTATGCCTGGAAACAATATTCATTTACGGCCAGACAAGGAAATCCCACCCTTAATTAGATATGTGGGAAAGAGAACAACAGATATTTGTTTGGAATGAAACGGAAGAAGAAAACCTTAAGAAAAAAAGAAGTCGTGAATGAAATAGACAGTTTTATTTACAGCATTATTACTTCAGAATAAACATTTAATGAGAAAATTATCTTACAAACATTAAAAACTATGACTCTACTACAATGTAAAGCGTTTATACAAAGGTGAAATGGATGGTCGGGGTCTTTTGACATCTGCAAATCCAAACAAACTAATCCAAACTCAAGCTTTCAGCATAGAAACAACTTTATGATATTTTTCCTACTTTCCTAATAGCAACACACAGCCTCCATCTTTATCTAAATTCACCACAAAGCACATTTTTTGGAAAATATGTCAAGCTGCTGCTTATGAACGGAACTCATGTGCACAAAACACTTGAATTCATCGGCCTTCAGATGCTCCGGGCTCTGGTTGCCGAGGTAAACCTCACGAATATCTTCCACCCCAAATGTTTTCTGAGCAGAGCCAGCAGAGTATAAACCCCAATCTGGGTTCAAGGCCACTATCAGCGTGACTACGTGGTGAGAATAAAGCTGTCGTGCAGTTACGTCACAACAAATCACTGAATTTCATTAACCTTCAATGTTTTCTTGTTGCACAAATGTGTAACGAAAGGAGGAAATTGAGATTTTTAACTAAATTACAAAGAAAAAAAAAACTAAATTACTACCACTACGGCCATTCTGAACAAAAACTTTGAAGGCAGCGTTTGACAAGACAATGAATACCAGCATTAAACTCACTGGCTAACGTTAGCCGGCTGAACTGTTGCTTCACAAAAAAAAGCAATCAAAAAGAGTTTATGTTAAATTCATCAAAGAAGTCATACAGTGTAATTTAAAGAATCAGAGACGTTTTAATGTTCTGAACATCAACATATCGTTAGCCTTATAGCATAATTGCCAAAGCCCTATTTTAACGTTTACGGAAAAGAAGAAAAAACACAATTTTTAGCGAGCACATTGGTATTTTTTGTTGATATTGTAACAGTGGCCAAAAAACAACTATTATGCTATGAGGCTAACGATGTAAGAACACCAAATAGCATAACTGTGTTGATTTGTTAGCTTTACAGGTGCTAGTAGGGGACATTCAGACAGCTTTCACATAACCAGGAGAGTGATTTCTAACATTACGGTTTACTAGTTCCTGTTTTTGAAGGCTGAAACCAGCAGCTCTTCACTCCTGACAGGAAAGTTATCGCCAAATGGAGGGCGACACTCCATGCTAATGCTGCTAACGGCAATGCTGCTAGCGGCAAGTGTAAAAACAGTGCATGATTGTAATTCGGAATTTGTTGTCTGGATAAAAAATATTTAAATTCACGTAAAAATCCAACAACAAGACGACATTATTACACTTTACACTATTAACTAAATTATTTAATAAAAATATGTGTTCACTGACCAGAACATAAAGCAAAGTACATTAGCGGCGGTCTAAATACAGTGCACGAAATCACATATATGTACAAAAACATGCCCACGTTTCTCTCACGATCGTCTACAGCATTTTGGAATAATCAGATACGAAGTGAAGTAAACTTAAAATCGCCAAGCCGCACACAGGTTAAGCTTATTTTTCGAACAAAACTTCATTGTTTGTTTAACTTAGAAAAACGAGGAAATAATACATAAATAGAAAATCCACCTCGAGGCAGAGTTCAGCCCATAATGTTGTGTGTTTTTGGTCAACTGTTTGGTATTTCACACACACACATATATATATATATATATAAAATTGTATATTATGTGAATAAACATTGCCAATCTTACAATAATGGCACTCTATTTGATTGCATGCTATGAACTGCCTAAGATTGAGATTTTTCTTTGCTGTTATTGGTGCCATTTGGCTTAACTCCTATTAAATGTGCATCAATAAATGAAATTATTCAGACCAGAAAGCAGCAACCTTGCTGAAAAGTGCCAGGAAGAGAATCTGAATGTCTTCTTTTTTTATTATTATTTATTTACATATCTTTTTTGCACTTCCCTTCCACATCACTCTCTCTGCAAACTATGTCTGTATTTAATATCCTTGAAATGTAATAACTTCAACAGCTTGTTGCTCTTTGAGGACTTTTCAAGTTATATCCACAGGATGCCAAAATGAATGAATTCCTTGTGTTAATGCCACTTGCTGAGGCTGTTTGACTCATGGTGTCGTCTTCATGTCCAGCAACAACCTCTGTGAGTAGTCCGGGGTGAAAGTAATTTTGTCTGGGAGATGTATTAAAAAACAAAAAAACTCAAAAGAAGAAAAAGTTGCCGTTGCTCCAAGAAAACATCGACCTTTTTCAATACCTCGGGTGCCGAACGTCGCGGGTCGTCCTTCACACGAAGGGGCTGTCCGATCTGAAGATGTCTGAGTAGCTCTTGCCGTTCATGTGCTCGGTGTGGCTCTCGATGCTGTAGCAGCGGTGGACCTCTGTCAGTGACGACGCCACGTAGGAGGCCGAGCGGAAGAAGTCGGCGTTGGCGAAGGTGCCGGCAAACTGCATCCGCTGTAGATTCCAGTGTCTCCTGAGGACGGTCTGAACCTGGAGGAAGAGAGGACAGCAACGTGTCCTGCAGGTTAAAGATCAATATCCAGGAGTCCTTCTAGGGCGAGTTATTGTTTAAAGTTGGGAGTTTTGGTTCTGCTTGGTGGATTGGGTTCGTCTTATTATGACGTTTCTGATTAGGATGTCTATACTTTGGGCTATTCTTTATGGTCCTTTCTTTGGTAGACTGAGAAGCATGTTTAAATGTGACATCTTTCTAAATCTATTCTTGCAGTAATAAACTAAAATGTAACTTACCTCCCCGTTGAAGAAGCAGAATATTGTAGAAACCAAGAGGCCCTGCATTAAAAAAAGAAATCCTTTCAATAAGGACCTGAAAAAATAAGACTTTTACCAAGCTCCTACGCTGAAGAGCATTTGCCCGAACTGTTGACACGTATGTACTGACCTGGTAGTGCATGAGGATTTCCATGACGTACAGGTAGATCTCAGTCACCCAGTGCTCTTGGGGCTTGTATGGGAGCAGGACAAACTGGATACCGAGCAAAGGGATGAGGATGAGTGTCGCCCTCACAGCCCTCATGTAGAGGCTGGACTCAGCCTGGTGTGTCACTTGGAGCTTGGTGATGAGGACCCGGACGATGTTGAGCAGGAAGAAGAGGTTCACCTAGAATCCAAAGCAGATTTGCTGATCTGAAATGTGAGCATGTAGCAGCCTCTTTCCAGACTTTCTAAGACAATTTAAAAGTTTTATGTCGATCAGATTGAAGGCTTTGAAGGTTAAATCTACACCTGAATGTACGAACAGAAATGTACGGTTACTTCTGCTTAAATTAAGTTTATGGGCAAAAGGAAAGCAAACAGGAAGTAAAGATTACTCAAGATAATCATGTTAGCTAGTTGGGGATTTAAAAAAAGAGCTGCAATTGATGTGGTTGAAACGTGTAGAAAACGCCAGAAAGTGGACTTTGGGTCAGAAATTCCTATTGTTCCTATCATTGTTCATGTGTGACTGTAGAGTTCAGGGCTCACCACCAGTGCAGCGCAGATAGGACCATGGATAATGTACAGCAAGGACGTAGCTGAACTGACCCAGCATCTGTGAGAGCATGAATCAGATGTTACACAGCGTGGAGACACCTGGTACCTTTAGGAATGTGTACAGGTGACGATCAAAGACACACTCACTGGTCGTTGTAGTAGAAGTAGCGCGCTATTGAGTGTATAAACGCAGGAATGAGTGGAAAACCTGCAAAATCAAATTCCATTAACACCCTGGGGAGTGTGCACGCCAAAACATTCATATATTCACCTTTACTTACCCCAGCCCAGCAGGTAATACCACATGAGGTGCTGCTTCTCTGCAAACACCGCCACCACAATGAGGGTGTGCAGGTAGATGCCCTCGCAGAGCATCCAGAAGTAGTTGCAGCTCATCAGATAGAGGTGGAGAATCAAGAGCAGCTTACAGGTCACCTGGAAGGAAAAAGGGGCGACGTGAAAACCTAAGGACCGAGCCACACCGGGGCAGATCCCCTGCTTGACGTGAAACACTGAAAGTCACTCACAGAACCGTGCGACACGTGTGACATGTGTTTCTGTTGCATCGTCAACCAGACGACGGTCGAGATGGAGTTTAGCACGAACGAGATGAAGAGGTTTTTGTGGAGGGTTATCCTCTGGCAGCTCAGACTCCTGAGGGGCATTAGAAGAGGACAAACACGTTGGATGGGCTCAGTGTAAGCTCAAAACTTGTATAGCAATGTACTGAAGTCAAGCATAGGTTTAATTCAGAATTATAGCAAGGAAAGCTGCGTCACACTTACTTGAAATGGAAGAATATTCCCAATGATATCAGCAATGATGCCACAGATAGTCCATGACCAATCATTACCAAGTAGAAGTGAGTCATTGCTGCCTGCTAGGAAACAGTAAATACGACTTTAGGTTCACGACTGCCGCTCCACGGTCGACTGAGCTGCTGCAGCCCGAAAGTTTCCCTCGCTGCGCCTCTTTCTTACCGTTCCGTGATGTGTGACGTTGGCTTGGCAGTTGGTGTAGTTGGTCCACGTCCTGTTGCTCTCCGGGTGCCGTCCCCACTCGCCCGTCTCTGTGCAAATTTTGGACGCCATCGCTGTGGACAAGTTGAGAAGTTGGAGCCCGTTTTAGCAATTCAGACAAGAATTTCAAAGAGGAAGTGTTCCTGTAGCGATTTATTTTGCTTGTGGAGATTTTGAAGTGATGCCCCACCAAAGGAAGAAAGAATTTGGTTCCAGGAGCGCTCGGGCCGTGACCCTCTGACGCCTCAGCAAATTCTTTTAATATTTCTGGGTGACGCCTTGCTTTAGCACGAGCTTTTACTCTCAAAAAATGCAACGCGTCTATAAATGTCCCCAAACCATTCCATTAACAGAACTTAAAAGTCACATCCACAATAAGAAAAAAAGCTGGTTTATGAAGTTTCACTTGAAAAGGAAAGCAGAACAAAGGTTTATGAATGTTAATACGTGTTGTTACACAGCAGAGAAATTCACCTTGAGTGTCAAAGTCGTAGAAGTAGTCTGGACAGCTCTGCTCTGTTAGACCGGCTTCGGTTTCCTCCCAGCAGAGCCATCCATCCCATGTTGCGTTGCACACTGTGCCTGCGGACAAATAACAAATATTTTTACTAAGACTAAGAAAAAGAAAATGCAACGGCTTTCTCACACCTGGGCATTTCCAGTGCTCACCGCTTGTTGTGGTTTTGCGGTGCAACCCTTTTATGATCCCCTGGAAGCATTCGAACTGGGCCGCGATGACGGGTAAGTGCTGTTGACCCGGATGATTCACAGTCTCCTGGTGGTTGTCTTCGGGGTTCGACGCGTCCGCCGCCTCCACCGCCACCAGTATCTGAGATTATTGAAAGTCAGCAAGGAAACACAGACAGTGAAACTGCAAGATGTGAAGCTGCAAGTGTCAAAGCAGATTTAGGGATTCAAAAGATTTTGATTCATCAGTTTAACGGCGTTTTAGTGCATTTGTGACGAAGGATTTCACAAGTAGCATCGAGGCACCATAGATCTTGTTTGACTGCAGTGAACTATACAGTCCCACCCATATTTTATGAGATATTCTTTGGACACACATCACAAATGGACTATTTAGCAACTGCACGGAAGAGCTGGAGAATTTGCCCAATCAAACGAAGAGTTAAGTAAACCCTGAAAGCGACAGAAGTACAATAAGTAGGGAAGTGGATCCAGTGGGACAGCTTAAAAACTAACTTCATGATCTGTGAAACGTATTTGTCCTACCTTGTTGAGGGAGCAGAGGACCAGGAGAAACACGACGCAGTTCAGGTCCATATGTGCCCCCGGTCTTCACGTGTTTTTCCGAGAAAATCTGACAAAAAGGTGAATGTTAAAGGAGGAAACGCCTCGATTATATCAACACTTTATCTGATCGCGGGCTAGAAAGCGTTGGCGTTGACAGATGAGATGTAAAGCTGCCTGGTTCCGTCGGAGTGGGGGTTATTTTTGTGTCGTGTCGGAGGTTATTTTTATTTGATTCGGAGGAACAGGTAAAAATTTCACCACTGTCCCAAATAGTTTTCCCCAAGAGCTCAATAATAAAAACGCTTCCTGAGCTGCAGCAGCTGCTGAGCACGATGTGTTGACAGGAGCTGGACTCCAGTTCCCGAGCTCTGCACTGTCACACCCACAGAAACACACATAAGTTTTATATCATTTGGCTGTTTGTTTCTTTTGGCATGCAGCTTCTAGCACGCTACACGTTTACATTATCCCGTATCCTTTACCTGGGTGGCATTCCATGTTAATCAAACCATGTAAATATGCCTCCAAACCCGTGTTTTTCTATTTGTAATGGCAGGTCTCCCCTTTTTTTGGATGTCAGGGTCACAGATGTGGCCCTTTTGCTTCCTCTGCTCCCCACAGCTTCCTTCCTGCATGCTTATCGTGCATGTTGAGCAAGTTTAACCAAGGTTTAGCCAAAAGAGAAGAAAGGGTGTGACGAAAAAATGGGAAAAAAAAATAAAATAAAAATTGCAACATGCAAATCCACACTTTAAGCCAGTTCTGGCAGAAAAAAAAGATGTGTGACGCAATCAAACAGTAACTCAACACTTCAAGAATACAACACGAGGGTCGGTAAGGATTCAGCCGGGGTGAAACCAGAAAAGAATAGATGTCTGAGGTGTGAACGCAACGTTAGGGGAAACTGTGACCATTCTAGTCTCGTCTGGTCACTCCTTGATGAAGTCAAGAATTTGATTTGGGTTAAAAAACTTGGTTCTTAGAGATGATATTCACCTTTCTAACAACCGCCGTAGGTTTCTACAGCATAAAAAGCAACTCATACTTTACTGAAACGACTTTAAAGCAGTAAATAGAAACATAAAAACTGTATGGCTGAGACCTAAAGGTTGCGCAACAGCTTTTCTTTAGGCCTCATTTCTGTTCCCTTTAAAAAGTACAGAGGAATAAAACATTTTCACTAAACTCCCCTGACTGTAAACTCTGACTAATATCTTCTCGAACACACCCAGAGACGCGCAGTATATCTTCCTAATGGCCCACAGTTAATAACTCACAGTGGAGCAACTCACTTATTGTGTGACCCATCTGTTTTTACACACTAAAAAACCCAGTGGACGTCCCTTTTCATCATTTTATGTCTGCCATGTGAGCAGCTTTTTGCTGTTGTGTGTGCCTGAATTGTCCAAACATTATTTTAGTACTCTGAATAAATATCTAAACATAAAGTATGGTTTATCTGCTGTTTAACATTGTTATGTGCATCTTTGGTCATGTTCCCTGCAATAAATATAAAATTCTGTGCTTAATATCGGATTAAAAAGTGAACATCCTACGTCTCACTCTGTTTGCGGCACCTTAAACGGCTGAATAGTAATCACACTGTCTGTACATTTGTGTAATCATCTTACCTTTGTTCAAGTAGGAAAACAAAACACAGTGATTGCCAGAGCCAGCAGTAATCCTGTAGTCTGAAAGTCTACCTGTACAGGAAAAGAAGAAAAAAACACTTTCTTTTTTTGTTTGTTTGTTTCCAGGAGTAGTTCTTCAGTGTGCGTGTTACACAGCGGAGATAGAGGCGACACTGAGCTGAGCTGTGGTGATAAAAAACTGCCTGAGGCTGACCGAGGATGACATCACATGCTTGCCTTTTGTGGTGAGACATCCCTGGAGAGCAATGACGAACACAGAACGCAAAACTTGTATCCAGTTAATAAACAAATGATTTATATTGCGTATAACAATAAATAGTGTGATTAAATAATTACATTTCCCATTGTAAATAACAAGAGTCACTGGCTACTTTGGCTCTCTTCTTTTTGTATTTATTGCTGTTGTGCTCATGAATATTGCTGCAAATGTGCAACACTGGACAGCAACCTTAGTTTACCGGGCAACACAAAAACATTAAAAACAACATTAGTAAAAAAAAAAAAAAAAATTGACTTTATAACTGCTGTAAATCTGGATGCAGGAAAAGGACCAATCAGCGTGGAGGATTCTATTGCTAAGCAACTGCGCCCTCTGCAGGCCAAAAACACTCCCTGGCAACAGTCACCATGGCTACAGTGTTCTCAAACGTTTGGCCCAGCTACGGCGAAGTAGTTAAGTAACTGCTGCTGCTTTTTAGGATTTTATGAACAAACACAGGTGATTATGGGGGGCTTTATGAGATGTGAACACCTGAGGAGTTAGTTTATTAAAGTTTATTTAGTAATTGAGTGTGTTTTTGGACATTAGTGTGTAGTATTAACCGAAAGTTGTGAACAGGTGTCAGTTAATTAGTGTGATTAACGAGCAACGTAGCATCCAGTTTGTCCTAAAGTGAGACAACTTCCGGCTTCCTTTACGGAGAGAAAATTAGAAATGTTTTAATATACTTGGAGACTTTGAGAACTGTTTCCAGGTACAGTAATATTCCGTGTTGAAGTTGTCAGAGCCACCTGACCTGACTACCTGTTCGTGTTTACCTGTTAGCTTTAAAGGCTAAAAGAGGAGTAGCTTGGGTTTTGCTTGTGAAAGTTGAATTAAATTGGTGTACCTTTCAATATTACTAGTAATTATACCTGTTCTGTTTTGTTATCTGTTTTGAACGGCACTGTAATGTGGAGAAGAAATGTTGACAAGACTTGAAAATAACAATATAATTATTTTATCTCCAAATATTCTCAAACCCTGTACAGACATGTTGTTAATTTCTAAATACAGTGACAGGATGTTCAGGAAAACCACCTGGAGGAACACAGTCAGCGATGCAGTGAGTCTCCACCAGGACCAAGCCCTCAGCACGACCATGTTGCTCCTGAAATGCTTTGGCCCGACAGGATTTCTGCTCAGGGAAGAGGGAGACGTCAGGAACTTCAAGGTAAATCCTGCAGCTCTTTGCACTAAATCAATGAAAAATAATTTTTTAATCCAGTATACTCTCTTGTCTGTGTTCAGGTGTGCTTGGGTGACCGGCATACATGCACCTGCCCCGTGTTTATCAAGGAGCAGGAGCCGTGCAAGCACATCTGCTGGTATATGTGACAGCTGGGTGTTTGAGCCAACGTTATTATTATTTTAATGTATTATATGCTATTTCATTCATCCGTAAGACTGTGTAGCAAGAGGAACGCTTATTTTTTCACTTTCTTGTTGTTGATATGCAAAATCTTTACATATTTATACGTCTGTTATTGAAATAAGTCTTTTTTTTAATTATTGTAGAACATTTACAGGTTGGGTTAGTTTGGATTTGTGGTTTTTGTTCTGGCAAAAATATTATTAGGCAAGAATGAACCTGACATCTCTATCTTTACAGGGTCTTACTGCGGAAATTCAGATTACCCAGAGAACATGAATGTAAGTTGTTTAAAAATGTTCAGGTATTTAAATACTCACTTAAGGACATGGAAATTGTTTTTTAAGGTTCAGTTTTATTTTGTTTCTTGCAGCCGTAGTGCGATTACTTTGTGTAGCTTCAGAGTAATCATAACAGTGACTAATGTTATGTGGTCTAGTCCTCTTGTTGACATGTCAAATGAAAAAAAAAACTCTGTTCCAGATTCATTTCAGCATGGACTCGTGGAAAGACAGATCTCAGAAGTGCTCCGCGGTGTACACCAAACCAGAGCACACCTGACAGATGATCCCTCCACTGCTTCTGGTACTCTGAGCCAACCACTAACTGCCCAGGACGCTGGAAGTGTCTGCCGGAAAGCGATCCAAGCCCAGGATGTGTGTCCCATCTGCCAAGTGGAGCTGCTGGAGAAAAAACAGCCTGTGTCTTACTGCAGGTGTGTTGGCAGCTGTGGTCGGATACAGCGGTGTTTGCTCTGCTGGCCAGAACACGACCCCACACAGAACTGTTAGTCCCGCTTCTGCTCATCCAACTCTTGACACATGACATTTCTTGCGGAAGTTTTGGACATATTATTTCAAACGCTGTTATTTTGAGCAGTTTGCTGATAGATTTTCTGCGCTCTCGCACGCTGTCCCCCGTCTCCCAGGTACGGCTGTGGCAACAATGTCCACATCTCTTGCATGAAGGTGTGGGCGGATCACCAGGACCTCTCAGGCAGAGAGGAAACGGTGAAGTGCCCTCTGTGCAGGGAGGACTTTTGCTCTTTGAAGCTGCTCCAGAAGCAGGTGAGGAACTCGGCAATGCTTTTCACCGCTGCTGAAAAAGAGAAGCCAGACAGACACCTGGGAGTTCTCTGTCAAAGCTGCAGAGCCTGCCCCGTCACGGGCAAATGTTTCAAGTAAGTTTATTGCAGTCATGTGTCTTGGGATGATGACATTCACCTCATAAATTAATTTTGCAGCTTTATTTTCTCCGTTTGTTGTAATTAGCATGATGCAGTGTGCTTTAAGGAATGGCATTTGATGTTTGTGAGATTTTGTGATGCTGAACAATACAATAATATTGTGTTTCCAGATGCACCGTCTGCAGATATTTCTATCTTTGTGAGGACTGTGCAAAGAAGGGCTGCCACACTCAGCATCCGTTTGTTTCACGAGAGGTAAACTGTTTGGATTCACTATTAATAAACACAAATACTTCTTTTAATAAAAGAGCACGTCCTTCAGTAAATACCGTACATCTGAGGGCATTAACAGCTCTGAACTCAAAGCAGAAAAGGAGAGAGAAGTGGCGTCTTGTGGAAGAAGACCTGATCGGTGAAGAAAAGGGAGCAACCTCTGAAAAAGACAGGCAAGTTATTAGCAAATCCATTTCATCCTGGAGTAACTGAACCACTGATCGGCTGGAATATAAACTGTAGAATATCTTTGCTATATCTCATCTGCTCCTCAGCATTGTTCCAGTGGCTGCAGACCCTTTACCAGACACTGTGTTGGGGGCTCTTCCTACAGTCAGGGTGAGATCAGGGTCACGGCTCTTGGACGAGGGACAGCAGTGTCGCATCTGTCTGCAGAGTTTTACCCTGGGCCAGCGTGTCCGAACTCTGCCCTGTCGACACAAGGTAAAGCTCTTCCCTGTTAGTTTGATGTGTCTTTAAGTCATAATATGAAGTATTTAAAACCATAAAAGCTAAAAAACATCATTTTATTACACTCAGTCTAGATAAAATAAATAAAAAGAATAAACAAATCTGAATCTGTGCAGTACATCAGGTGACCTAAAGACCGTGAAGATAAAATCTAAGTATAAACCTATATCAGAGTTCCCTCCTCTGTCTCACTTTCTACTCCATATGTGGACACACACTCCAGTTCCACATGGACTGTGTGGACCGTATCCTGCAGAAGTCAAACTCCTGCCCCTTGGATGGATGCGTCATTTATAATCCCTTGACCTGGAGAACCAGTGACCGGAGGACCTCCCATCACTTGGCCTCCTGCCTTTCCAGCTCCTCTGCCAGGCGACCAGAAAATAACCTGAAGGATCTGTTTGTTCCAGGAGTGGCACTGCAGCACAGGAACACTAAAGTCACTCCCTCAAATGGTGCTCTTAACTTAGAGGTGCTCACAGGTTCTCTAACACTCTTCAACGCCACACCAAAGTTAACTACTGACAGGTTTCAAGGCAGGAAGACGTCAACGAGATGCACCACTGCTCCACCTAATACATGTACTGCTGTGACAAAGGTTAGAGAGCAGCCACAGTTGAACCTTTTTGTTGGATTGTGTAGACAAGAACCAGAACATACAGCTGCTGTGACTGTTCCTACCAGGAGAACAAGACTGCAGCCCAAGAGGAGAGGCATCAGTCAAGAGTCAAAGGGTTCAGAGCTGAGAATGACTGGAGTCTTGATAAATGCACATCGTCATATGAAGACACAGTCTTAAAGTTTGCAGAAGAGACTTTTATGTCTCGTCTTGAAAATAAGAACGGAGGAATCTCTTATTGAATTGACGTATTTATTTATAATAACAAGAATAAAATGTCATTCTCTAGTCTGAAGAATGTGAGGACCTCTTAGTGTTTGAATGTCTACACACAAACTGAAGTCATTAATAAACGTCTCCTAGGAGACGCTGCCAAAGGACTCAGCTCAGTGTCTCGTCCTGGCAGCACTTTTCTTCTCCTCTTCAGACAGACTTCAGTGGCTCACACACCTGAGTTTAGATATTGATTTTTTTAATGTAATGTTTTTAATGTAACATTATTATTATTAAATTCTAACTTTGTCGCTTTGTCACCATCAGAGGGAGACAAATCTCCACATCTTATTTGAACACTGAAGGTTTGATGGGAAAATTATTACTGAGGGAGTCACAGTTAGTTTCTTAATGTGACCAGAACATTCAGTTAAAATTTTAAATACTCAGCAACACATACACTGCTGTCTGTCTCTAACGACTCGGCTGTTGTGGGCTGTATTAGAAGTGGAAGTGAGGAGGAATACAGGCTCAGGAACAGTGAATTCATGGAACCATCTCCTGCTGAATGTTCTCAAAACCAAGGAAATAGACTTAGACTACAAAAAGAAGAGGTACCAACTAGACCCAGTCCTTATACAGGGGACTGAGGTTGAGCAGGTCCCCTGCTGAAAATATCTGGGACTGCAGTTGGACAAGAAACTGAACTGGGCTACACATATGGAGGCTGTTTACAAAAAGGGCAAGAGCAGACGTTATTTTAACATTTGTAAACCACTACTGTGCTCCTTTTTTAACAACAGGCTGAATAAGCTGATTAAAAAAGATGGCAGCATCATCGGTGTCACCCAGGAAGGAGTGGAGGAGGTGGCAGGAGTGAAGATGCTAAGGAAAATGAAGGCCATCACAAGTAATGAAAGTCACCCACTCCATGCCTTAGAGGTTTTTGGGAAGAGCTTGCACAGTAAGAGGCTCATCCCAGAGAGGTACAGGAGATGTCTTCTGCCTGCAGCCGTAAGGCTTTTTAACCATCAGTAGCTTTTATCCCAGGTGTGCAATTGATTTTATCCCTAATGTTGTATTTATATGTTTATTTATTTCTACTTATTTTTTCTTATGTATGACATGCATGGACTGATTGTTGTTTTTACTGTGATGATGATGTGAAGTACTGCTGCTGTAACACCACAATTTCCTTTTAAGGGATTAATCAAGTATCTTGAATCTTGAAATTTATCATTGAAGGAGATTTTGTGATATTTGCTTGAGGATCTGTCTCTTTATTTTTTAAGTAAACGTTAAACTGAACTTAAACTGCACATTGACTCCTGCTGTAAGATGGAACAATTTCAGAAAATGTGTGACGTTTCTGATTTACAAGGTTCCTCAAACTTATCCCTGGGTTTCCGGTTCAGTTTACTTTCACTTTCATCGTTGTGTTGCGGGTATTTTTCTTTGTGTTAACCTCCGTCTGAAGGTAAAGTCAGCAGGTTGTAATGTTTTACTCTTTTTCAGCAGAAATCTGTTTGATATTTCACGTTAACAGAGTCAGAGCTGAACGTTAGAAGTTGGGACAAAGGAGTCAACCTTTACACTCTCAACATTCACAATTTTGTGTCGATGTTTGTGATCAGAGTCCTTGAATAAGATCAGCTGTAGAGTTAGTTGATGATCATCAGGTGAACATAGAGTCATTGTTTCTGTGTAGCTCCACTTTCTGATGACTGGAGGTAGATTTTTTCTGAATCAGTCTGTGGAGGAGGTGGAGAGGAGCTGCTGATCTCCCGCTGTCTGAGCCACTAAATGAGGCCTGAGCTCTTCAGACAGACGCTGGAGAACAGATCAGACTTTCTATTTCATTATGTTTATATAGATATAAAAACATTAGTTAGAATTAACTGGAATTCACGGACTGGTCAAAGGTCTTGTTTATTAACTTTCATCACAGGTGAAGCCTGACACGTTCCTGGAAGTAGCTCACCTGTGTCAGAGTCTCTAGTGTCCAGGTGTGGAGTGGATTCTTCTTCTTCAGCTCTTGTTTGATTAAACAGTAAGTTCAGTTTATTTCAGACTTTAAAGGAACAGTATGTAAGATTGTGGCCAAAACTGGCCATAACTGGTACTGCAATCACTTTCAAAATACTGTAGAACGGTGTATCCCCTCCAACCTCCCCCCTGACTCGAGGTTGCCAGGTTACCGAGGTAACGTTAGGCTACTCAATACGTCTCAGACGTGCTAATGTTGTTTTCCTCGGCGTTTCAGCATTGTGACAGAGAAACGGGCTCATAATGCATTGCTAATGTTAGCAATGACGACTCGCCGTTTTTATTTCCCAAACAATTCCTTACCTTTTCAATTCGATGACCCACCTCCTCTGTATGCGCTAACGTAACGTTACTTTGCACGAACATGCATAACTTTGTTCGACTGTCGTGAATATTTTAAATGTCCATTTACATTATGTACAAGTAAGTTAGCCAGGAGAAAATTAGCAACGTTGGCGTCTAACTTCAAATTCTTCTCCGTTTTCAGCCGTCTCCATCTTTCAAAGGCATCTCCTATACAAATCCTTGTTTTATTTCGGACTTTGTCACGACGTAGTTCGGATTCATAACGAGGTCTTTTAGGTTTAGTAACGTTATACATGTTTTATCCGTGTGGTGAAGGTCCTCTTCATCACTTGACTAAGAACATAGCTGATTACACAACAGCACTCAATTTAACCAAATGGCATGTAATGAACAAGCAGACACAAAGCTAAAAGTTTAAATGTATTTTATTGTGTGTTTTCTTGCTGGGGCCTCTCAGCTGCTACTGTGAAGAGAAATGCATAGTAAGGCTTGTGTAGTGTTCAAGGGAATAATTGTATGTTAGCAAATCTGGTGGAATGTTTCTTACCTTTGCTGTCTCCTCAGGTGTTCAGCCTAAAAGAGGCCGCCGGAGGTCTGAACACCTTCTTAAAGGTCCCGGGACAGACCATTGTGATAATTGGAGAGGGGGGGACAGCAAATGCTTGCCAACTGTAAGGGTCTGTTATGGTGACTGTTAGTTGAGTAAGAGGCTTTGAGATGTGTACTCGTAGAGGTATTTGGGGGAAATATATATTTGTTTACTTGTGTTATTTTACCCAATATGGTATGGGGGATCTGGGGAGGGGCTCACCTGCTCAGTGGTAGGGCTCGAGTCAGAATTAATGGCAGCCTATAAAAGGGAGCCCGTGCACACAGACAGGGGGTGTGTGTATGATTGGCAGGGCTGTGACCCAGACCTCAGGCCACAGAAGGGGCTTAATTTTCTTTTGTAATGTTTTCTTTTTGTTTTGTCATGCATTCTTTTGGGTGAAATAAACACTTGGTTGGTTTGCACCTCATCTCGGACTCGAGTTTGCCTGTTTTCATCCAACCGCTACCGGGCCATCCTAACAATCCGACACGTTCGTAGCTGCAGCTGTGGTAACTAGAGCAGAGCTGGCAACCCGGATGACGAAACTCTACTGACTTCGTGATTAGTAGATAGGTGGAGGGTGGCGCCTCAGACCAAAACACAACATGACAACAATAACATCAGTTGAGGGCTGCAACTTTCACTTTTAAATGACAATATCCTGACCGGACCACTGTTGTCAGTGATATAAGTCATACCTGCCAACTTTTCAAAAAACCTTGGAGTGAGATTTTGTCGTGGGTGACCAAAATTATGCCGTGCACGCAGTCACACAAATTGGTGGCTCAGATATAAGATAATTGGAATTAATTTGATGTTGTACCCATGTTGTACCCTGCATTCTGGTGGTTTGTGGGGAGGTCCAAAGCTGTTGATAGGGGCAGCCCACTGAAGATGGACAATATTGGTTACATTCTGTGAAGCAGACATAGCTGAAGGTCCACCCCCAGGAGATTTTGGATTAAGTAGATGTGGTTTCCAGCATTCTAGTGGATTTTTGGGCGGTCTGCTAAAGATGTGCAATACCTGAACTTATTCTGATTCATGTTCGGCATCATGACTTGTAGGTCTTAGTCTGTGGACTTGAGCTGAACATTCAACCAGAAAACTATCGGTGTGTCTAAATGACAATAAAGCCTTATTCATAGATCAGTGTTTAAGATTTGACCGAGGTAGGTTGATTGATATTTTGATTAAAACGGTATTAAACTAATTCTTAACTAAAACCTAACCTATGTTGTGAATAATTGTATTCTTAAGAGCACTTAATGATTTATGTTCAGCCAAAAACGACACAAGATTAGTTAGGGAGGGACATTATTCTTCATTCAAAGTCTCCCACCACATGGTCCATCAGAGACAAATAAAGTGTGACAAATAAAGTGCTTAAACAGTACAACTTTTTCAAGCAATAAAATAGATGAATGCATTACAAAAATAGCTAAAATGAGGCATAATCAGTATCATATGCAGATCAGAAGCTGGATAAAGTCCTTGTCTATGATCTGTGTGCATGGTTATACTGGCCTAGTCTCAGCTCAGATTCTCTTCTTTATCAGACTTCTCAAAGTAGTTTCTGGTTTCTCCTGCTGTCTTGGTGGTCTCTGTATCTCTTCTTCTGTGTAGCTACTTCGGGGTGCAGGCATAGATAGTAAAGGGGTGCACTGCAGGTGAAGCGCAGCGCAAAGGTTCAGGGGCGCTCATCAGCGCCATCTACCGTCGTGGAGTTTGAAAAGGAACGGAAGAGTCTCGGACCAAGATCGGATTTTTTTTTTTTGCGTGAGAAATTGGATGTGTGGCGTGAGTGCGTGTGAAAACAGGCAAAACCGTGTGTCACACGGCGAAAGCGTGAGAGTTGGCAGCATTATAAGTATTTGAAATGAACATGATTTCTTCATGTCTAGTGACATATCAGGGCCATTTTATGATTAATTGAAATACATTTCTTACATACTGTTCCTTTAAAGTTTGTTTCTGATCTGTAGTGTTTGTAAAAGATGTTCACTTCTTATTTCTTTACATCACGTGTTTGAAGTTCATTCTCCTTTATTGTTAGATTATTAATTGACTGATTGATCAGCTTTGTGATCAGATCTGTTTGCTTTCTTCATAAATCAAACTGCAGTGTGTTTTTATCTCCACCATTAAAGTCAGACTCAGGCTGTGCTGCGGTTTAATGTGATGCCTTTCAAAAAAATCCTCAATGCAGTTGCAGAGTCTGTTTAACTGTTCTTCACTTCTCTGCAGCTTCATGACTCCATCTAGTTGACTGATAATAGAAGAAGAGCAGCTGATAGTAGAGTCTCTGTCTCTGCTGACTTCATCTCCTGACGCTAATATGAAACAGAGAATAAGAACCAGCTGATAGTTTTTAGCATAAATGATGTCCAGGATAATTCCAGTTGATGTTCAGGTGAATGATTTGTGTTTCCTCTGTAGGTGAAGGTAGAAAGTGTGTGTGAGCTGATGTGAATCCAGCAGCATGGATCAGTGTGAGGACAGAGAGGAGGGAGTCCTCAGAGAGGAGGACAGTATTACTGAATATAGACAAAAACTAAGGTGAGTTTTTAGAGTCACTTCATAATGTAATGATTTAATCCACAGAGCATTTATTGAACAGCTGAACTAATTTAATCAGGTCCCATGAGAGAGCAGACCAGGGGCGTTACTAGACCTTATTCACTGGGGCACGTGCCTTAGTAAAAGTCTCCAGTGCCCCAGTAAAATTCTAACGCTGCTCTCGCTGGAAACGGCATTCATGAGCGCATCTCCGTGCCTGCTTTAGTCATGACTCAAGCCTGTCACTTACCAGCAAGTAAAAAAAAAAACAAGGAAAAAAAAACACACACACATACAGTACACAGTGGAAACCGCTGGAGCTCGTCACATCACTTTGAGCACAGAGTAAGTCGTCCCCTGTTTTAATGTTACAACAAATTCACAACTTGTTTGACAGAAAAAATGACATGTTGATCGCTGTTAGAGAATGTTGCCCACATAATTAGCATCTGTTTTTCAATGCTTAGCGACATTGTAGCCTAAATTTAGCAACAGTTTACCAGCTTACTCTCTCCCTCACACACACACTCACACCATGGTAGGCTGCATGCACACATGCGGACAATTAATAATGATTTATACGTATACTGTAGAGAGAACCCTGTAAAAGTAGCCTATACTGTTAGGCTAGCCATTTATTTCATATTGCGCACACATTTAATTTATTATTATTTTTTTTTTAATGTATTGGGAGTTGGGGGCCTGTGCCCCAGCAAAGTTCTAGGTCTAGAATCGCCCCTGGAGCAGACTCTCTTGAACCTGGTCCCAGCTGTGTGTCCTTCAAGAGCGACGATTCGATGGGTCGCTCTGTTGAGTTTAAAGAACATCCTTCTGCTACAAAGAGGTAAACTGTTAATAAAACAACTTTCATCTCTATTCCTCTTTGGGTTCACCCTGTTCTGTCAGTTTGTGAAGCTTTGCTCTCATGGATTTTACAGCTGAGGTCCTCTAGAAGACTCCATGTGAACATGCGCATGATTATTTCACTTAGTTGTGACCTCTGTGTGTTTGTCTGCTGCTTTTCATCTTATATAGTATATAGATATACTGTACATGTGTAGAACAATGGTCTACTGGTATAAACAAGGCATGTAAGGCAAACATTAATATTTACTAGAAAATTCCCACAGGAAATTTTGAGAGTGACTCGAGGGCTGCTGCCGGGGTTATTAAAAAAAGAAAAGGAAAAAGATGTTAGCATTACCATTACTAATGTTGGCATTACCATTCGCCACGCTAACGCGCGGCGCTGACGCACTAAACTAGGCTAAGGCTAGAGATTAGCACAGTCACGCACACACACAATAGAAAACATTCAGCTCAGATGTACACACAGAGCAAGCAGAGTGACAGTCACCTCAAAAAATGTCTTGCTTTACCTCTCTGTTACTGCCTGTCTGTCTTTTACCCTCTCTCTGTCTCTTTCTTTGTTATTTACTTAAATAAACTGAAATTAACTGCCAAGGACTACAAAAATGGCTGCAGCTGTGGCCCTGGCCTGAGGCCTTTGCTGCTGCCATGGTGACTTTGCTGGTTGCCATGACTACTCACAGACACAGGAGAGGAGAAGGAAGAAATTTTGATTTTTTGCCCTCTGACAGTCCTCGCATTTGGGCTCACTGAGGCAAAACCAAAGCTTACATCAGAAAAAAAAACAGACAGTGATTGGCAGGAGAAGTTCCCGAACACACTGATGTAATTTTGGTGTCTCTGGAGTAAATATTGTGGAAACTGTGGCGAGTATAAGAAGAGGGTGGATTCAGCTTTCCTCGAAAATCAGCTTCAAATTTTGAATGGGAGTTAATGGGCAGTTGGAGCGGGACACTCCTCACTCTGGGGCACGCCATTCAAATTCAGAAAATGTCTCGTCTTAGGCGAGCACATTGTATGAATCAGGACAAGTTCCTCTACAAAAGTGGAAAAAATCTAATGTCTACGATGTAAGATGTGCCCAGGAGCAGCGTGGAAAGAGAAAAATTTCAGTGAATTTCAGACAGCCTCTCTCACTCTAGCCTGTGAGGTCCCCCACTCCAGGCCGAACATTCCACGCAATACACACAGGCAAATTTCTTCCTTCTCCTCTCCTGTGTCTGTGAGTAGTCATGGCAACCAGCAGAGTCACCATGGCAGCAGCAAAGGCCTCAGGCCAGGGCCACAGCTGCAGCCATTTTTGTAGTCCTTGGCAGTTAATTTTAGTTTATTTAAGTAAATAACAAAGAAAGAGACAGAGAGAGGGTAAAAGACAGACAGGCAGTAACAGAGAGGTAAAGCAAGACATTTTTTGAGGTGACTGTCACTCTGCTTGCTCTGTGTGTACATCTGAGCTGAATGTTTTCTATTGTGTGTGTGCGTGACTGTGCTAATCTCTAGCCTTAGCCTAGTTTTGTGCGTCAGCGCCGCGCGTTAGCGTGGCAAATGGTAATGCCAACATTAGTAATGGTAATGCTAACATCTTTTTCCTTTTCTTGTTTTAATAAACCCGGCAGCAGCCCTCGAGTCACTCTCAAAATTTCCTGCGGGAATTTTCTAGTTATAAACATACAAATAGGTGGGAAAATAGATGCATAGATAGATAGATAGATAGGTACTTTATTTATCAATTTCACGGACATATCTACTATGTTATGTTGTTTTCTTTGGTTTTCAAAGTCCATGTGCTGGTGAAAGTTTTGTAGCACAGATTTTAGGTTTGTGTGGTTAAAGATCGTAGCTACAATAATAATAAAAAAAACTCTATGGTTGAGGGCGTTTGTTTTTCACTGATGGCATTGTGACATTCATTCACTGTCTCCTAGATGAAGTTGCGGGCTTGGTGTCTGTGTCGCTGCTCTTCATTTCACAGCAGCTTCCTGACTTCATCTAGTGGACTGATGGTAGAAGAACAGCAGCTGATGGTAGAGTGTCTGTCTCTGCTGTCTGACTTCTACTGACACTGATATGAAACAGGAATAGATAGTTTCTTTATTAAACCCACAAAACCGACAATAAAAAGAATAGAGAACAAAAAAAAAGAAAAAAATTATACACAATATTTACAAAAATTATAAGATAAGTGAATATATATTGAATATATGTAATATATATAACACATTCAATCCACAGGTTTTATATTAACAGCTGTAGTTTATTAAGACATCTAATTTATCCATGAAGTAATGTTTCCAGATTTAAATTACACTATAGCACAATTCCAGTAGGACAGAAATTACATGCACTCTGCCACAGAATATTATGTCATAACTTCAGAAGCATCTTGGCTAATTGGTATCATTTGGGTTGATTGGAAGTGCACTTGTGGATATATTTTAAGTCCGACCTTGAGCCAGTCTCAGCTGGTGGAGTACGTGCTTCTGGTGAGGTCACACTGTAGGCGTTATCAGTGGGAGACAGTCATTTATCCTACTCAGAGAACAGGATTTTTTTTTTTACTGTGTTTGATGATATTTTAAAGATATTGTCAAGGACATATGTCAGGGTTATGCTGTTGTGCGTCATGTGTTTATCAGGAGGAAACTGGAAAAGGTACCACTCTCTTACACTAAAACAGTTCATATTTCATTATTATATATATGGCCCCAGTGTTTAAAACATAACTGACTGATGAGCTTTGCTGAGCACTGAGTGTTTTCAGCAACACTCTGCAGTCAGTCAATCACATTCACACTGTGAGCTGCAGAGGGCAACCAGTCTAATTTAACCAGACACTGAAGTAGCTCCTCCAGGTCACTTTGGCAGAGAGAAAAATCTGAATACATGTGTTGGTGAGAACTGGAACTAAAACTAAATGAGCTAAAAGATAGAAACTGTTGCAGACTGAGCTGTTGACTGAATAAAATATTTCCACTACCGGGAGTCATCTGATTCAGTGTTCACATCCAGAAATGACTTCATGGACATTTACCTGTTTCTAGCTCTATGTGGTCTGATATGATGTGAAGTAATTGTTGATGTTTCATTCACAGAGTGGAGCAGCAGAGTTTAAATGTTCTCAGTGGTCAGTCTGTTGATCAGCATCAAACACACCTGGACTCCATATTTAAGGTCTGTACATGGACAACACCTACTTTCCATCATCTCCATGCTGCTCTTTGTAGACCAGTGGACTGTCAGTCTGTCCAACATGGATCTGATGTTTGTCTCCATGATTTCAGTCTGGTTGTCATTCATATAGTTTTCTGTTCCAGCTGCTGGAGGACAACATTGTCACTTTTGTGAAGAACGAGCTGAAGAAGATTCAGAGGGATCTGAGTCCAGATTACCCAGAATGCTTACAGATTCAGAGGGAGGATGAGGAGGTGTTGAAGGGTGAGGACGAAGAGCAGAGGAAGAGCAGCAGAGATGCATTTGTGAAGATCACACTGAACTTCCTGAGGAGAATGAAGCAGGAGGAGCTGGCTGATCGTCTGCAGAGCAGTAAGAGGATTTCTCTGAACATTGAACCTGATGAATTAATTAAACATTTACTAATGTCTCAAGTGATAAACCAAGATATATTCAAACACTTATTCTTCAGGTAAACGAAATATTAGAGTATTTACTGTATAATTTATTTAAATAATTATGTATTGTGTGTTCATTAAGAAACTCCTGATGGAGCTGGTCGTAAACTTAAATCTACTCTGAAGGAGAAGTTCCAGTGTGTGTTTGAGGGGATTGCTAAAGCAGGAAACTCAACTCTTCTGAATGAGATCTACACAGAGCTCTACATCACAGAGGGAGAGTCTGCAGAGGTCAATGATGAACATGAAGTCAGACAGATTGAAACAACAGCATCCAGGAAACTAGACAGACCAGAAACAACCATCAGACCAGAAGACATCTTTAAAGCCTCACCTGGAAGAGATAAACCAATCAGAAGAGTGATGACAAAGGGAGTGGCTGGGATTGGGAAAACAGTCTTAACACAGAAGTTCACTCTGGACTGGGCTGAAGACAAAGCCAACCAGGACATCCAGTTCACATTTCCATTCACTTTCAGAGAGTTGAATGTGTTGAAAGAGAGAAAGTTCAGCTTGGTGGAACTTGTTCATCACTTCTTCACTGAAACCAAAGAAGCAGGAATCTGCAGGTTTGAAGAGTTCCAGGTTGTGTTCATCTTTGACGGTCTGGATGAGTTTCGACTTCCTCTGGACTTCCACAACACTGAGATCCTGACTGATGTTACAGAGTCCACCTCAGTGGATGTGCTGCTGACAAACCTCATCAGGGGGAAACTGCTTCCCTCTGCTCACCTCTGGATAACCACACGACCTGCAGCAGCCAATCAGATCCCTCCTGAGTGTGTTGACATGATGACAGAGGTCAGAGGGTTCACTGACCCCCAGAAGGAGGAGTACTTCAGGAAGAGATTCAGAGATGAGGAGCAGGCCAGCAGGATCATCTCCCACATCAAGACATCACGAAGCCTCCACATCATGTGTCACATCCCAGTCTTCTGCTGGATCACTGCTACAGTTCTGGAGGATGTGTTGAAAACCAGAGAGAGAGGAGAGCTGCCCAAGACCCTGACTGAGATGTACATACACTTCCTGGTGGTTCAGACCAATGTGAAGAAGGTCAAGTATGATGGAGGATCTGAGACACATCCACACTGGAGTCCAGAGACCAGGAAGATGATTGAGTCTCTGGGAAAACTGGCTTTTGATCAGCTGCTGAAAGGAAACCTGATCTTCTATGAATCAGACCTGACAGAGTGTGGCATCGATATCAGAGCAGCCTCAGTGTATTCAGGAGTGTTGACACAGGTCTTTAGAGAGGAGAGAGGACTGTACCAGGACAAGGTGTTCTGCTTCATCCATCTGAGCGTTCAGGAGTTTCTGGCTGCAGTCTACATGATCCACTGTTACACCAGCAGGAATACAGAGGTGCTGGAGGACTTCCTGGGACAAAACTACAATGACTCAACTCTGGATCTCTTTCTGAACAGAGTCATGGAGAAATCCCTGCAGAGTATACATGGTCACCTGGACCTGTTGGTTCGCTTCCTCCATGGCATCTGTCTGCAGTCCAACCAGAGACTGTTAAGAGGTCTGCTGGGTCAGACAAAGATCAGTCCAGAAATCATCCAGAGAGCCATCAACAACCTGAAGAAGATGAATATGTCCAACATTTCCCCTGACAGAAGCATCAACATCTTCCACTGTCTGATGGAGATGAACGACCTCTCAGTTCATCAGGAGATCCAAGAGTTTCTGAAGTCAGAGAACAGATCAGAGAAGAAACTCTCTGAGATCCACTGCTCAGCTCTGGCCTACATGCTGCAGATGTCAGAGGAGGTTCTGGATGAGTTGGACCTGAACAAGTTCAACACATCATGGGAAGGACGGCGGAGACTGATTCCAGCTGTGAGGAACTGCAGAAAGGCTCTGTGAGTCCAGACATGATTAACATTATAAATCAGTTTAGATTAGTTTAGGTCTTTCACACTGGTCACACTTTGAAATGATCGTCTTTCTTAAAACAGTGTTCCATTTGTTTGCAATGCCAGTTGTATTTTGTCACAGATGTTCTGCAGCTGTTAGAAATGCCGATAAAATGGATAATTTTCTTTAAATTGTGTTTAAAGCTGTTAAATTAATGGACACAGGTCTTACATTTGACATATTTTCTTCCTTCATTTATATTTATATATTTAGGTCAGGACTTTAACTGGGCCATTTTGTTCTTCTTTAACCAACCTTTTATAGAACGACTTGTGTTCTATAGTTTTTCTTAAGACCCAGTTTCTCTTAAGATTCTACACACGAACAGATGTCTTTACATTTTTTCTTTTAGAATTCACAGGTATGATTCAAAATTAATTCGTCCATCAGGTATGTCAAGCCATTTTGGCCCAGATGTAGCATTTTAGACTTAGACCGTAGTCATTCAATCAATCAATCAATCAATCTTTATTTATAAAGCACTTTTAAAAACAACGAGGTTGGCCAAAGTGCTGTACACAGACATGAGGATATAAAAACACAAAGAAAAATTAAAAACAAGGTTTAAATCATAAAACCAATCAAACCATGTAAACAATAAGAACCAACATCTCATGCTGAGTTAAAAGCCAAAGAGAAAAAATGTGTTTTAAGGGAGGATTTAAAATGAAGAAGACAGTCGGCCTGTCTGATGTGCAATGGTAAATTGTTCCACAGTTTGGGGCCAGCAACTGCAAAGGCACGGTCACCTCTCATCTTTCTCTTTGTCTTTGGGACAGCCAACAATGACTGATCTGCCGACCTAAGAGAGCGTGAGGGAGCGTACGGCTGGAGCAGTTGACGGATACTGAGGAGCGAGGACATGAATACATTTGAATACAGATAAAAGAACTTTAAAATCAATCCGGAAACGGAATCTTCAAAGCTATAAACCAGCAATTGCACATTAGAATGAGATTTAGTTTCTCTGACTCTTAACAGCTGCTGTACACAGATTGGAACAAAACCCACAATAATAATAATACAATAAAATAACTCCCTGTTGGCCCACCACTCGCAGTAGTAGCATGAAGGGTCCGGTGCTATGTGGATTGGGCAGCAGACCAAGGCGGGGACCTTGGCGGTCTGATCCTCGGTTATGGAAGCTGGCTTTTGGGACATGGAATGACTCCTCTCTGGTGGGGAAGGAGCTGGAGCTTGCGGAAGAGGTTGAGTGCTCTCAAGTAGATATAGTCAACCTCGCCTCGACACATAGTATCGGGTCTGGAACCCGGCTTTTTGCTTGAGCCCGGACTCTCTGCCTGTACATAGGGGTTCTCCCAGGTGGACGAAAGGGTTGCTTCCCTGTGCTTTCGGGTTGGGGAATGGGTCCTGAATGCTGTCTGTGTGTATGCGCCGAACAGCAGTGGATGGCGCCCTGACTGGGGACTCCATTGTCCTGCTAGGAAACTTCAACACTCATGTGGGCAATGACAGCATGACCTGGAGGGGCGTGATTGGGAGGAACGGCCTGGTGTTCAGTTATTGGACTTCTGTGAAAGTTGTAGTCTGTCCACAACTTACACCATGTTTGAACATAAGGTTGTTCATCTGGGGGGGGGGGGGGGGTCAGACCTCCAAGTCTGAGGCCATGGTCCTCAGTCAGAAAAGGGTGGTCCTGCCTCAAGGGGAGGAGTTCAAGTATCTTGGGGTCTTGTTCATGAGTGAGGAAGCAGGAGATCGACAGGGGGATCGGAGCAGCATCTGCAGTGATGCGGGCGCTTATCCAGTCTGTCATGGTAAAGAGAGAGCTAAGCTGAGAGGTGAAGCTCTCAATTTCCAAGGCCAGCCAACCACGTTGACACCCCCTCCTCCCCTTTTGCAGCTGAATTTCTTCAGATACTGGACTGTTTTAATTTAAAACAACTTGTTGATGTCCCCACGCACACCAGGGGACACACCTTGGACCTGGTCATTACAAATTCTGCCCCTCTCACCAACCTGCAGGTGTATGACCTCGGTGTGTCTGATCACAAGGCCATTTCTATGGATCTGCAATCCCCATCCAGCCTCTCCAAGCCTAAGCGGAATATCTGTTTCAGAAACCTAAAAAACATAAACCCAGAACTCTTGGCAGCAGACTTTCAACATCTTTCCACACACTTTTCATCAGCCGATGAAGCAGTGGACTACTACAACAGCCATCTGAGCAGCCTCCTGGACCTCCATGCCCCTGTTAAAACCAGAACAGTCACCTTCACCCGCTCAGCTCCCTGGTTCACAGATGGGCTTCGTAAGATGAAGGCAGCAGGGCGAGTCCTTGAGCGGCGCTTCAAAGCCTCTGGCCTCACTGTCCACAAACAAATGTACCGGGAGCAACAGCAAAAATATGCTCAGTCCCTCAAAGATGCAAGGTCACAGTTTTACTCCGATGCCATCAGAAACAGTCCAGGAAATTCCAAGCAGCTTTTTTCCACTGTAAATCACCTTCTCAAACCACAACCCCCTCCACTTACTGCCACTACAGAAGAGCAGTGCAATAAATTCATGGATTTTTTCACATCAAAAATTGCACATTTTCGCTCTGCCCTTTTTGGTCCTCCCACCCAAACTGTTCCTACAGCGTATACTGTCTCACAACCCCTAATCTGCTTTCCTGTGGTTTCATCAGAAGAGGTGCAGAACATCATCAGGAAGATGAAATCCTCTACCTGTCCTCTGGACCCTCTCCCAACCTCCCTGGTGAAAACCCACATCACTGTCCTAACCCCCCTGATCACCGCTATTATAAATCATTCCCTCCAAACTGGTCACGTTCCCCCTGCCTTAAAAAATGCCATAATCAGACCATTACTCAAAAAACCCACTCTTGATCCGGACGTCCTATCCAACTATAGGCCCATTTCCAATCTCCCCTTCATATCGAACGTACTTGAGAAAGCAGTTGCCACCCACCTTCTGGACCACCTCAAACATAATAACCTTTTTGAAAAATTCCAGTCCGGTTTCCGCTCTGCGCACAGCACAGAGACTGCCCTTGTCAGAGTCACAAACGACCTCCTCATGTCATCTGATGGTGGCTCTCCCTCCCTCCTCATCCTCCTGGATCTTTCTGCTGCTTTTGACACTGTCGACCATGGCATTCTTTTAAACCGGCTCCACCTCACCACTGGACTCAATGACACTGCTCTCAGTTGGTTCAAGTCATACCTCACAAACCAGACAGAATACATCTCCCTGGGTCACTCCAAATCACATCCACACACAGTCACCTGCGGTGTCCCCCAGGGATCAGTCCTTGGCCCCATCCTCTTCATCCTCTACCTCACCCCCCTTGGCCAAATCATCAGCCGTCACAAAATTTCATTCCACTGCTATGCTGATGACACACATCTTTATGTAAATGCCACAGCTGCAACCCCATCCTCACTGTCATCCCCATCAAAACTCACCTCCTGCCTGGAGGAGATAAAGTCATGGATGGAGCACAATTTCCTCCAACTAAACAGCTCCAAAACCGAAGCCATAATGATTGGCACCCCTCACCAGACCAAATCATCATCCATAACCAGCATCACCTTCTCTGGCTCCAACATCCCCCTTTCATCAACAGTCACTAATCTTGGTGTAAAAATGGACTCTCAACTCACGTTTGAAGCCCATATAAATCACCTCTGCAAGACCTCCTTCTACCACCTCCGTAACATTTCCAAACTCCGCCCCATTCTCTCCCTCTCAGATGCTGAAAAGCTGGTTCATGCTTTTGTCTCCTCCAGACTGGACTACTGTAACGCACTTCTCATCGGGATTCCTAGCAAGAGTCTGCAGAGGCTTCAGTACATCCAAAACTCTGCAGCTAGGATCCTGATGAGAGTGCGGAAACATGAGCACATTACCCCCATTCTCCACTCACTCCACTGGCTTCCCGTCTCCACCAGGATTGAGTACAAGGTTTCCCTCCTCACTCACCAATGCATCCATGGACACGCACCCCCCTATCTCAAAGAAATCATCAATCCACAAAACACAACACGCTCCCTCCGTTCCACTCACTCAAACCTCCTCCACATACCCAGAACCAGACGGAGGACCATGGGAGATAGGGCCTTCTGTGCTGCTGCCCCACGTCTGTGCCCTGACACCTTGAGGGCACCACAATCCACTGACTGTTTTAAAAAAGGTCTTAAGACATTTCTTTTTAGCAAAGCTTTTGGTCCCCTTTAGATGTTTTTTATTTTTATTTTTTTTTTAAAACCTTTTCTTCTTCTTTTTAACCTGTAGCACTTTGAGATATTTGATGTAAAGTGCTTTATAAATAAAATTTATTATTATTATTATTATTATTATTATTATTTCATGCTTGCTGTGGATCGACAGCTGAAGCCAACATTGCAGTTAAAGTCTTGACAAATTCATTCCACAAAAAAAAAAAAAAAAAAGCTTCCTCCTCCACAAGGCCTGTCATGGACTTCCTGGCCCTAAAAGCGGTGTTCAGCAGAGCGGATAATCAGAACCCTCCTCCCCAACCTGCAGGACATTTATTCAAAATTTTGCAGATTAGGAGTTTAAGGTCATGAAGATCCTGGAACAGCCCAGCCATCCCGAACACTCTCTCTTCTCCCTACTGCTGTGGTTTCCGCTGTCTGAAGATGGAAAAGCTGAAGAAGAATTTTATCCCCATGCCATCCATCTGCTCAAGCTTTAACTGGACTTAACTACCACTGCATCACTGCACTTTATACACACAGCTGCTTTAAAATATTTTAAAGTATTGTAAATGCATGTATACACGAGCTACCCCCTTTTAAGTTTACATCTCAAGTTTACAGTTTATCTTTTATTTCTCAGTTATACATGTATACCTATATTTTTTACCTTTTGTGCCATGTATAGTTATTACTGTTTTTCCTGTATTACTTTTTTTTACTGCTGGCTGCAGGTACCAAAATACATTTCACTGCGCATTGTACTATGTATACTGTGCATGTAACAAATAAAACTCTTATCTTAAAAACTGTAACCACTACTGTGCTGACTTTACAAGTCATATAGTGTTGAGGGAGCAAGTCAAACTGTCCATTATCTGCAACTCGTTGACTGGTAAACCAGTTATTGGTGTTATACCAGTCAACTAGTCACTTCACCTCATCTCTAGTATGCCAAGTCATGGCCAAATACAATGACTTTTGTTTTGTCTGAGTTTAGACGTAATACGTTACAGGTCATCCAAACCTCTCCAAGGAATACTTGGAGTCTAACCAGATTTGTTCGTTTTCATTCATTTTTCATCTGGTTTCATGGTTTCATAATAATATTGCCCAAGGGAATAATGCATAATGTGAAAAGTATTGGTCCTTGCACAGAACCCTGAGGAACTCCATGACAAACTTAGGACAAGTATAGAGTCATGTCAGTTATCTGAAGCAATGAGGAGATTGTTGGTAACTTTAGTGCTGTTTCTGTACTTTGATGAACTCTAAAACCTGAATGAAACTATTCAAACAAACCATTTTGAAATGGTGTTAGATTACACCATTACAATATTTGAATAAAACTGGTGTCTATTACTTATCTCACCACTAACAGTTGTGGACATAATGGAACACACAGAACCAAGTAGCAGATGGCAACATTTTCAGCTTGTTCAAAATGTTTTGTAAAAAAACAAAACATCTGCAGTTATTATACTGATAAGTTATGAGTTCGGCCCGCTGGAGATCAAATTGGGCTTTATGTGTTCTCTGAACTAAAATTACTTTTACACCTCGGGTTTAAAGGGTCCGCTCTTTGATGCTCCAAGAGTCTTAAGTTGTTGAGATCCTTAAAGATGGTGTCGAAGAGACTGGCCTGGCCTTTAGTCTTGATGTCTACCTCACTAACTAAAATGACAGTGTACAACTGGAAGGCCTCTCTTAGTTGAACACAAATATTAGCCACGTCAGTCAATGGCAGTTCTCCTATTCTGTATCTGGACTCTTGGTGCTTGCCAGGATCAGCTTTAAAAGCTAGGTGTAAGCCCTCAGGGTCTGATTCAAATAACCATTCAGTCTATAGCTCTATAGATGTAACGCCCACTAATAACTACAATCGTGAGAATACTCCTTAATGACTTCTCCAGACCTTATACATGATTGCAGTTAGATATTTATTACTGGATTTTAGCATAGGCAATGCTACAGTTTAAAATATTTAATTCAGTTGAAATATAATCTTTAATTAATAAAATCCAATCAAAATTAATTTCTTATTGAGCTGTGGCTGGATGAGATTTCCTCCCAATACCAATATTCCTTTCTATAAGTTCTACAAGCTCAGCCAATCTCCCTTTCTCAGTCAATAGCTCACGATTCATATACACAGATTAGAAACTTCAACACAAGCACATACGCAATTTGAGACACCAGACATGCACATCAAAGTCATCTTTCTAGTCCACCAAGGTACTTTCCATACTTCCTCGATGTCAGTTAATTAAATTCACATAATAAATAATTCTTGTTTATTTTCTATAATAGGAATCAAAGCGTCTTTGTAGTTCATTATTAAGCTCAGTCCTTACAGGCCTGTACACAGTACCAGTCAAATGTATGGACATAACTTCTCATACATTATAGATAAATAGACATCTAAACCATGAAGGAACACGCATGTATGTATCCAACCGTTTAGACATCAAACGATGAAGTAAATAATAAAGTGTCTTCTTTTGTATGAACAATTTTTTAATATATATATATGTGTGTGTGTGTGTGTGTGTGTGTGCGTGTGTCACGACAGATTTTCTGGCTGTACACTCTTAGAGAGTCACTGTGGAGTTGTGGCCTCAGCTTTGAAGTCCAACCCCTCCCATCTGACAGAGCTGGACCTGAGTGTCAACAACCTGCAGGATTCAGGAGTGAAGCAGCTGTGTTTTGGACTGGAGAGTCCAAACTGTAGACTGGAGACTCTGGGGTCAGTTCATTGAATGTTTTTTATTATTATTATCACACTTATGAAAAAATCAGATACATTTTTCAGATTAAAAAGTTCTCTTTTCAGGATTGAAAGATAGAAAATCAACCACAATTCCTCTGTGAAGGAACTCATCAAGTCATTTCATACAGCGTAGTTGTGTTAGGAAGAGACCACTTCACAGACAGAGTGGACAGCAGGAATTATAAGAAGAAGGCCATGGAAGAAATGAACTAATGAACAGTTTGTTTTCCATCATGTGTGATTTGATATTGATCCTGTAATGAGAGACTTGACTGAGGTCAGCAGCATGTTACTGACCTGTGTTGACATGAATAGTTGTCTGAATGTTGTGTTGATGTTTGGATGATGTCTGTAGAAGGTTGACATAATGATGATCCACAATAACACGAGGACAAAGTCACTCTACTCATTTTAGAGAACAGCTCATTGATTAGGACGTAGTAATGTTGATTTGAACATTAAAACCTGAACACATCTGATAGATTATCAATGATTTTATTAACAGCTTTTATTCTTTATTCAGATTGAATCGCTGCAGGTTGTCAGAGATCAGCTGTTATTCTCTGGGCTCAGCTCTGAAGTCCAACCCCTCCCATCTGAAATATCTCAACCTGAGTGACAACAAGCTCGAGGATTCAGGAGTGAAGCATCTGTGTGGTTTCCTAGAGAGTCCAGACTGTAGACTAGAGACTCTGAGGTCAGACATTATGTTTTATTTGTGTGCTCAGATTAATATGATGTGGAAGTTGTGTTGACACTAATCTACAGACATCAGGCTGATATCTACTCATCCACTCCGAGGACCTGGTAAAATCTTTTTTCTTCTTCTGTGGTTTAGCGCATTGACTTTGACAGTCATGTTGAGCTACACATTTAAAATCACAGAAGAAAAATCCTCCAGTGGAAACTATTTTCACATCCAGACTCACCTCATGTTTTTCAAAATAAGTTTTTCAAATAAAACTAGCAACAGTTGTTAAAATGAATGAGAGATGCATTAATAAAGAAATGAATTTTCATGTTCAGTCCCAATTTAAATGTCTCCATTTTAACATGAAAATATTGTTTGACTGATTGAAGCTGCTTCCTATTGATGTTTAGAGTTTCTATTTTCTAAACTTGTACTTTCTGAACTTCCTCAGCTCTGAACAGATGATGAAACACTGAATTATTTCAGGCAGGATCTTTGTCTTTTAAACTGACATCTGTTATGCTTTATTTAGATTATGTCACTGCACTTTGTCAAAGATCAGCTGTGATTCTCTGGTGTCAGCTCTGGAGTCCAAACACCCCTGTCTGATAAATCTGGAGCTGAGTCAAAACAACCTGCAGGATTTGGGAGTGAAGCAGCTGTGTGGGTTTCTGGAGAGTCCAGACTGTAGACTGGAGACTCTGGGGTCAGTTCACTGGAAGTCTGTTACTAAGTCTGTGGATCTGATTTGTTTATTTACAAACACTTCATGTATATTCAAACAGAACTAGATTTCTTTTAGCTCATATTTTCTATTTTCTTTTCCTAAATTTAGTCTGTCATCTCAAAGACAAATGTTTGGTGTTGAAGGTGTAGAAAATGTCTATTAGCTGTCAGTGAGTGTTTCTAATTTGTGCTAAAGATGATTTAATCGATAAAGAAGTAATGATAATAATGATCAATGACACCACACACACCCACAGTCCAGATTTAGATATTTAAACTGTCTATACAGTATTGATCCTGTAATGAGAGACTTGGCTGAGGTCAGCAGCATGTTATTGATCTGTGTTGACATGAATAGTTGTCTGAATGTTGTGTTGATGTTTGGATGATGTCTGTAGAAGGCTGACATGATGATGATCCACAATAACACAAGGACAAAGTCACTCTACTCATTTTAGAGAACAGCTCATTGATTAGGACATAGTAATGTTGATCTGAACATTAAAACCTGAACACATCTGATTGATTATCAATGATTTTATTAACAGCTTTTATTTTTTATTCAGATTGAAGTGCTGCAGTTTGTCAGAGATCAGCTGTTATTATCTGGTCTCAGCTTTGAAGTCCAACCCCTCCCATCTCAAACTTCTGAACTTGAGTGGAAACCAGCTCCAGGATTCAGGATTGAAGCATCTGTGTGGTTTTCTGGAGAGTCCAGACTGTAGACTAGAGACTCTGAGGTCAGACATCATGTTTTATTTGTGCGCTCAGATTAATATGATGTGGAAGTTGTGTTGACACTAATCTACAGACATCGGCTGATATCCACTGGATCATTCACTCTGAAACTATGACATACTTGATTTAATTTTGGTTTGATAACTAATGAAACTATTGTAAAGATAAATGACAGATGAATCAATAATGAAATGTATTTTCATGTTTAGTCCTAATTTAAATGTCTCCATCATAACATGGAACTTGATCATCATTTTATCAACATTTCCATATTTGGTATTTTTTTCTGAATTTTGAGTAGAAAGTGAAATAAATGTCAGAGGGTTTTTACTTGTATTTGTTGGTCAACATGAGTTTGTACAGATGGATCCACTGGTGGAGCTGTCAGAGTTTCAGAACTGAAGTCACGTCTTTATTGAAGCAGCAGCTTGTTGTCATTAATATTAATGAGAGCTCTTTTTCTCTTGTTCCATTTGACTGATTGAAGCTGCTTCCCGTTGTTTCAGATGTTTCGAGTTTCCATTTTCTAAACTTGTACTTTCTGAACCTACAAGCATGATATGGCACCAAATCCAATCTGCCAAAAGGGAAGGAAGAGACCTGCACGTCTTATTCCTGGACCTAGCCAACGCTTTTGGATCCATCCCCCATTCTCTCATCTGGACAGCCTTCAACTTCTTCCACATCCCAAATACCATCACAAACCTGGTGAGAAACTACTTCCAAGATCTGCAATTCTGTATTAAAACAACAGAATACACAACATCATGGCAATCTTTGGAAGTGGGAATAATGGCTGGATGTACCATCTCCCCATTAGCCTTCACCATGGCAATGGAAGTGATCATTCGAGCTTCCAAGTGGGTTGTGGGAGGAGAACGTCTCCAATCAGGACAGCGGCTACCTCCTATTCGTGCCTACATGGATGACTTGACCACCTTGACCTCAACCATCGCATGCACCAAACACCTGGTGGGAAAGCTTCATGCAAACATCACGTGGGCACAGGAGCATATCCATCGTCAAAGGAAAACTCGTGGACCAGAGGTTCTACATCAAGGATACACCCATTCCTTTGGTGTCAGAGCTTCCAGTCAAGAGCCTAGGGCGATGGTACAATGCAAGCCTCAAAGACTCAGACCAGAGTGATCAGCTGAGGGAAGAAACCATCAAAGGCCTAGTCAGCATAGACAAGACCTTACTCCCTGGAAAGTTGAAACTGTGGTGCCTGCAGTTTGGATTGCTCCCGCGTCTGATGTGGCCTCTAACGGTCTACGAGATCCCCATGACCAAAGTCGAGAAGCTGGAGAGGACAGTCAGTTCACATATTAAGAAGTGGCTTGGCCTCCCGCGTTGCATCAGCAACATCGGCTTGTATGGACACGGGGCCCTGGAATTGCCTGTCTCTAGCCTCATAGAGGAGTTTAAATGCACCAAAGTGAGGCTGAACATGACCCTGACCGAGTCTCAAGATGAAGTGATCCGAACGGCTGCTCCCAGACTGGCAACTGGGAGGAAATGGATCCCATCTGAGGCCGTACAGCAAGCAAAATCTGCTCTCAGGCATGGAGACATTGTAGGACAGGTGCAGCATGGAAGAGGGGGGTTTGGACTAGGGACAAGTCGACCCACATGGCAGAAGGCAACATCAACCCAGAGGAGAAAATTGGTGGTTGCTCAGGTTCGGCAACAAGAGGAGGCAGACCGATGCGCAAAGGCAGTCTCACAGTCCAAACAGGGCCAGTGGACTAGCTGGGAAAACCTGGAGCATCGTAAGCTAGCATTGAAGGATCTTTGGGAAATGGAAGGAAGCCGAATCAGCTTCATTATCAGAGCCACCTACGATGTTCTTCCCACCCCCATGAACCTAAACCAGTGGTTTGGAGAAGATCCCTCTTGTGCACTTTGTCAAACCCCTGCAACACTGAGGCACATCCTCACCGGCTGCAAAACCAGTTTGTCCCAAGGGCGCTACACCTGGAGACACAACCAGGTCCTAAGACAACTGGCGATCACCCTGGAAGGAAGGAGAACTACCAACAATGCCCTCCCTCCCCCAATGCCTAGACACTCAAACACCACCCCTTTTGTAAGAGCAGGACAGCTCCCAGCAAAGTCATCTGCAAGAGTAGAAGCAACCCTCCTAGACACTGCCCGGGACTGGAGAATGCAGGTTGACCTAGACCAGAAACTTATCTTTCCGACTGAGATCATTACAACTAGCCTCAGGCCGGACCTGGTCTTGTGGTCAACCTCCCAGAAGTCGGTATTCATTGTAGAACTAACTGTACCATGGGAAGCTGCAGTTGGTGAAGCATACGAACGTAAACGACTGAAGTACTCCGACATCGCAGCCGAGGCAGAACAACGCGGCTGGCGTGCCCAGGTGCTACCGGTTGAGGTTGGGTGTAGAGGATTTGTTGCCATATCCACAACCAAGCTTCTTAAGGGGATGGGAGTGCGAGGACAGGCATTCCGACAAGCCGTCAAATCACTGTCAGAGGTTGCCGAACGCAGCAGCAACTGGCTGTGGATCAAGAGAAAGGACCCCAACTGGGCTGTAAAATGACTATCAAGGAATAAAAGCGGAGGGGGGCACACCTGGGACGCCAGGTGTCGCCGTTGAGCCCTTCGGAGGTGTCGTGGGCCTGTCAACGAAACACCAATGAAGGAGGGTGCCCACCTGAAGACCCCAGTGAAGCTTTGACCCCTACCCCATTCAATACCAAGTGCTGATTATCTAAGGGATTGTACTATCTAGTCCTATAAGCTCAACAGCTCTGAACAGATGACGAATGATTTCAAGAAGGAACTTTCTTCTTTTAAGCTAACATCTTTTATTTTTTAATTAGGTTGGGTTGCTGCAGTTTGTTAAAGATCAGCTGTGATTATCTGGCCTCAGCTCTGAAGTCTAACCCCTCCCATCTGAAATATCTGGACCTGAGTCTCAACAGTCTGCAGGATTCAGGAGTGAAGCATCTGTGTGGTTTTCTGGAGAGTCCAAACTGTAAAGTGGAGACTCTGAGGTCAGTTCACTGACTGACTGTTACTATTATATCCAAATGTTTCTTTGGTTTCTGTTTCAGTGGTATTTAACTGATAATGTCTGATCAGTGATATCAGTCCTTCAGAACACACACAGATATTAATGGGTGCAGGATTATAATGGACAAAGTCACTCTACTCATTTTAGAGAACATCTCATTGATTAGGATATAGTAATGTTGATCAGAACATTAAAACATGAACAAATCTGACTGATTATCAGTGGTTTTATTAACGTCTTTTGTTCTTTATTCAGATTGAAGTGGTGCAGTTTGTCAGAGATCAGCTGTGATTCTCTGGGCTCAGCTCTGAAGTCCAACCCCTTCCATCTGAAACATTTGGATTTGAGTAAAAACAATCTGCAGGATTCAGATGTTAAGCAGCTACTTGATCTTGTGGAGAATCCACACTGTAGACTGGAGACTCTGATGTGAGTAGAGAGTTGGACTCAATCCACACTTCTTTAAATTGTATAAAACACTGAACCTCTGTTTGCATATTTGTCCTCTTGTCAGTAGTTTCATCAGATATCTTCAGTGTTAGTCAGCTGATGCTTCAGAAACACATGAGATCAACACACTCAGACTCTTTAAGTAAGCTCCAACACGTTAACATGAGAGCTGAAAGGAAGCTGGCTGAGCTCCACAGCTGCTCTGAACAGGACTGAAGTCCCTGCTGCTCTGAAATGACTGACTGAAACCTGATGAAGAGGAGACTCTGGAAACACTAAATCATCTCCTCTGTTGTTTCTTTTTCTCCCTGTAGCTGGAAACCATTGTTCTAATGAGAATGGTATGTGTGTTGAGAGAAGATGAGCTGAGTCCTGATGATCCAGAGAGGTTGAATCAGCAGCAGCTTGTGTGTAGAGACACTCTGACTGGACCATGTTACTGGGAGGTGGAGTGAAGAGGAGAGCTTCATCCAGATGTTTTTCCATTTTACATCATCAACAGAGCTGCAATCAATCTATTCTAATAGTACCAACAAATAAAGTCCAGTTCCTCTTGAATTATTCAGGCACATTAAAAACAAACCCAATAGTCTATGTAAAGTAGCCAGCATCAGCAATCCTTTCTTTTATTTCTTGTTGATTGGTAGTAGTTTTTCCAGTGTTTTAAATGTTCAGTGAATATTGATAAATTTGTGTCATCTCGTGGCCAAAATGTGAACTGCATGCTGTCATTTTCATTTAAAAACACTTAAATGAAATCATTACACTTCAATGTAAATTTCATTTAAAAACACTTATTATCGCCTGTATTTATTACATAATTGATATCAACTTCATTAAAATGTCAATATCTAGGTCGAATAATGTGAGGAACTCTTGCTGAACATAAACACACAAACTAAAGTCTTGTTGGACATGAGTGAGTTTCAGTCAGTGATGACTTCTGGTGCTGGTTAACCAACCTGGCATCAGAAGTATAAATATTCTGACCTTTACACCTGTAGCCTACCACACTGAACACATGTTAACCGTCTTAGTGGTTCATCCTCTTGAGCTGCATGTTTTATTTATGTCTTTATTTCTATCAAGATCTCATAACGAGAGAGAATACCGGTTCAGAAACCTTTAAAATGTCAAATGTTTTACCACTGATGTACTGCTCTGAGCAGTCTGGCATTTCGCCTTATTGACTCTGGTCACGATAAAATATTAAAATATTGTTTGTATTTTTTCCATAGTGCATTGTTTTTTGTTTTTTTTAAAAAAAAAAAGTTTAGTAATGATCTACAGCTTGTGGGAATCTGTGCCGTCTCGCGGCATGTAACTCATCTGTGAAGGTTCTCAGTTGTCCAGGTCATGGTATATCCAAAAAGCATTAAAAACAAAAGGCATCTGGACTTGTAGAGTTTTTGAGAGGATGTTTTGCCACTTATCAGACTAGCTTCTTCAGGTCTAAGGGACCGGTGGGAAGTTGAGGTTCAAACAGGAACATCTGAAGGTATAACCATTAGAAACTTGCTCTACTTGATTCTGTTAATGACCAGAAACTGGGGCAACTAGTCTGAAACATCTGGACCTATGTCTCAACAGCCTGCAGGATTCAGGAGTATAGCATCTGTGTGGTGGTTTCTGGAGAGTCTAGATTGTAGGCTGGAGACTCTAGGGTCAGTTCACTGGATGTCTGTTACTATATGTTTAATTACAAACTAAATTTATCATAAATTATGTTCATACAGACCTTCCATCCATAATTAAAGTAAATTTCCTCCTGCTCATATTTCTCTTTAGTTGCCCTAAATTTAGTCTGTCATGTCAAAGATGAGTGTTAGTTGAAAGTGGAGAAGGCTGACCTGATGATGATTCACAATAACTCAAGGACAAAGTCACTCGACTCATTTTAGACCTCTGGTCTCTACTGTTGCTGAACCTGCTTCATCTGTGTGCCTTGCCTACATGGGTTGCGCTCCCTTAGACGGCAAGTTCAAAGCGACATGAAAAGAAAACAGGCAGGTGTTGCCATTGGCTTAATCCACGGTTTAAATCTACCTTTACCTGCGTGGAGACAGATTAGAACATGTGACTCACTGGAAGGTTTGAGCTGCAGGTGTGGGGATGACTTATTAAAACCTGCAGTACCACTTTAAATCCACATAATGGTAACAGAAGACAATTCTATGTAGCCGGAAGCTCTGAAATAGTTTAGAAGTAGTAGATACTAGTACATAGTAGTAATATTAAGACCTACGTAGTATTATTTATACTAATAGTAGCTAGAACATGTACTATTAAACTTTAGGCTTGTTTTATTAAAAGTAATAACTGATGTTTTTGCACAGTTTGACATTAATGTATTGCACATAATCAATAATAATTAATACAGGCCGTCTTCATTTGTCAAATCTATGTTCATACACGCACTTTTATTTTTTTGTTGTTTTCATCTTTGAGACTGTAGGAAACATTCAGCAGCTTCAGCCTGTCAGTCATTTCCTGGTTTTAACTTAACTTTCGGTTTCTCTTCCGGTTGAGGCACAGCTTCGTTTCCTCCATGTGAAGGTAATGTAAGCAATATTTTTCACAGATTAACACATTAATGACTCTATTCTCAAGTTGTAAATGAAGTTTTGTAGTTTAGCTTCAGGCGGGACAGAAGAAATGAGGCCAATTAGAGACAAAGAGGAACTCTGAGACTAGTTTGTAGATGTGACGATAAACGAGGCCAAATACAGGAAGAATATCTTAGATCTTGGGTTGTGATGGTGAATATTGAACATTACAGTCGATATAAATGCACTGTTAACATTAATATGTGTTGCATGAGTAATCCAGACTGTTAAAATAAATAAACAGTCAGTCTGACTGTTTATTTATTTGACTGAGTGAGTCAGTTAATCATGAAAATGAGGCCTGAATGTGTTATACATCCTGTAGATGACGGAGAGAAGCCTCACTACTTTCTAGACTAGACACTCGGTTCATTTCACCTCGTCAGATCTTCTCTATGAACACATGAATAAAGCTGCTCTGCAACATTTTAATCCAAATCAATAAACAGCTACAGGTGTGAATGCAGACAGCCATCGCTTCCTGACTTTACTGGAGCCAAACAACACAAATATAGATTAACTTTTTGTTGCACTATGATCACCATCATGTTTTAGATCATTCTTATAAACTGGAAGAAAGTAAACTGCCCTGTCAAGTCAGATTCAACTTTGTGAAGACTGACGGTTGAACTTTTTCTGTCTGCTGTTTCTTTCATCAGGTGTCTGCAGGTTTTTACCAACATGGAAAGGTATCACCCTCAACACACTTAAATTATGAATGAATTCTAATGGAAACAGTCTTACAACATTGTATAGAGTCATAACTGGAAACAAACATGTATTCGTATAGGGGATTTAAAGGGTAACATCAATAGAAATCATTTGGTTTTTGCAATTGAACTGGAAAGTAGCGCTGCCATGCTAGCTATTTCGTTGTTTTTCACTGGACAATGACAATAAAACTTGGTGAATGGTGAAAAAACTACACAGAAACCTGACTGAACTGAAAGGTGTGGTTAGTTATTATAGCAGCTTCAGTAACTATGAGGTAATACTTTTCATCTGTGTCTCCTAGGAGTTGTCAGAGAGAAGACTCTGCTGACCTTAAACCTGAGTTTATATATATGAAATACTATGTTTACTGTGTGCAGCTTCAGACTTTGTTGGACCTGTTGAATGTTGATAATTAGTGAATTTCTCTCAATCCACCAGGATGCAGCAGAAACCAGAACCCAGCTGTGTGTCGATGAAGAGTGATGAATCAAAGGAAGCACTCTTTACCTTCAAAGGGCAAGAAACCTCAACTGTAAAGAAGTAAGTTATAATTGAATTTAAAATGAATCCACATTTAACATCATGGTCAGGTGCACATCCTACTACTATCGAGCCACAATACGTCTCTCCTGCACAAACTGTTGAAAACAGCCTCATTAGTCTGGGTGTAGTTACAGTGTGATGTCAGGGGCTTTTTGAGTTTATATATGTGATTATATAACTGTTGGACTTTGACAAGTTTCATCTTTTCCTTGTTTAAACCGGATAAACTGGGGATTTTTCTCCATCTACCAGGATACAGCAAAAATCAGACTCACAAGAACCACAACGTGAACTAACAGAGATTGGTTGTTTAACTTTCAGTGGCTATTACCTGCCTTAATGAATGAAGATATAAATTAATATAAAATGTCACTGACAGATATCAGCACAACTGGTCTTCTACATCGGACATTTAAGGACTCTGAGAGGAAAATAATTCAGGATGCTATCTTTTTGTCCACGTGGTGAAGTGATACTATAGCAGTTATTTATAGAGACATTGTATGTAAGTTTTAAAAGATGAACTTGTCAGGAAGGGGTAGCGAGGTAAGGGGGTTAGGACCCAGATGCAGGACAATGAGGCAGGAGTTGGCAAAAACAACAACAAAAAAGGTATTTAATGAAAAAAGACAAAACTGAAGGCGCTGCAGACAAGGCAGGATATCCAAAAATCAAAACACTTTTAAAGTAAGAACAAGACATGAAAATCTATGGCATGGACAGACCTGAACGTGGCAAATAAACAGTATGACACGACAAGGAACAAAGAGGAAGGCAGGGCTATACAGGTCCTTCTCAAAAAATTAGCATATTGTGATAAAGTTCATTCTTTTCCATAATGTAATGATAAAAATTAAACTTTCATATATGTTAGATTCATTGCACACCAACTGAAATATTTCAGGTCTTTTATTGTTTTAATACTGATGATTTTGGCATACAGCTCATGAAAACCCAAAATTCCTATCTCAAAAAATTAGCATATCATGAAAAGGTTCTCTAAACGAGCTATTAACCTAATCATTTGAATCAACAAATTAACTCGAAACACCTGCAAAAGATTCCTGAGGCTTTTAAAAACTCCCAGCCTGGTTCATTACTCAAAACCGCAATCATGGGTAAGACTGCCGACCTGACTGCTGTCCAGAAGGCCATCATTGACACCCTCAAGCAAGAGGGTAAAACACAGAAAGAAATTTCTGAACGTATAGGCTGTTCCCAGAGTGCCGTATCAAGGCACCTCAGTGGGAAGTCTGTGGGAAGGAAAAAGTGTGGCAGAAAACGCTGCACGACGAGAAGAGGTGACCGGACCCTGAGGAAGATTGTGGAGAAGGGCCGATTCCAGACCTTGGGGGACCTGCGGAAGCAGTGGACTGAGTCTGGAGTAGAAACATCCAGAGCCACCGTGCACAGGCGTGTGCAGGAAATGGGCTACAGGTGCCGCATTCCCCAGGTCAAGCCACTTTTGAACCAGAAACAGCGGCAGAAGCGCCTGACCTGGGCTACAGAGAAGCAGCACTGGACTGTTGCTCAGTGGTCCACAGTACTTTTTTCGGATGAAAGCAAATTTTGCATGTCATTCGGAAATCAAGGTGCCAGAGTCTGGAGGAAGACTGGGGAGAAGGAAATGCCAAAATGCCTGAAGTCCAGTGTCAAGTACCCACAGTCAGTGATGGTCTGGGGTGCCATGTCAGCTGCTGGTGTTGGTCCACTGTGTTTTATCAAGGGCAGAGTCAATGCAGCTAGCTATCAGGAGATTTTGGAGCACTTCATGCTTCCATCTGCTGAAAAGCTTTATGGAGATGAAGATTTCATTTTTCAGCACGACCTGGCACCTGCTCACAGTGCCAAAACCACTGGTAAATGGTTTACTGACCATGGTATTACTGTGCTCAATTGGCCTGCCAACTCTCCTGACCTGAACCCCATAGAGAATCTGTGGGATATTGTGAAGAGAAAGTTGAGAGACGCAAGACCCAACACTCTGGATGAGCTTAAGGCCGCTATCGAAGCATCCTGGGCCTCCATAAGACCTCAGCAGTGCCACAGGCTGATTGCCTCCATGCCACGCCGCATTGAAGCAGTCATTTCTGCAAAAGGATTCCCGACCAAGTATTGAGTGCATAACTGAACATAATTATTTGAAGGTTGACTTTTTTTGTATTAAAAACACTTTTCTTTTATTGGTCGGATGAAATATGCTAATTTTTTGAGATAGGAATTTTGGGTTTTCATGAGCTGTATGCCAAAATCATCAGTATTAAAACAATAAAAGACCTGAAATATTTCAGTTGGTGTGCAATGAATCTAACATATATGAAAGTTTAATTTTTATCATTACATTATGGAAAAGAATGAACTTTATCACAATATGCTAATTTTTTGAGAAGGACCTGTATATTCACAAACAGGGCACAGGGGGATGACGAGACACAGGTGACACAAATCAAGACAACACAAGGAGAAACCAATGACCTAATCAAAAAGTGGGAAAACACAGAGTAACATGAAACAGAATATCAAGAATTTAACAAAATAAAACAGGAAACTGAAAAACATGAAACATGAATGAAACTCGAAACATGAACACAGGAATCAAAAAAAGAGAACCATGACAGAACTTCAGTGACACACTCACCACTGACACCAGGGTGCTCACGTGTATTTCAACATGTCCAGGTCAGTTGTTTGTGTTAGTGTCCAGCAACAGAGAGTAGACGTTTATGAAACCAGTTTAAGTACAAAAAACTGATGATTGAGACATCTAATTTATCCATGAAGTAATGTTTCCAGATTTAAAATATACTATAGCACAATTCCAGTAGGACAGACATTTACATGCACTCAGCTTTGAAAACCACAGAATATTATGTCATAACTTTAGAAGCATCTTGGCTAATTGGCATCATTTGGGTCGATTGGTGGTGCACTTGTGGAAATAAATAAAACATCCAGTCACTCCTGTGACTCCATGCATCAACAGAATCATTTTCTGGAGGCAAAGAAACAACGGATGGCTCTGAGGTGTAGAACGTGTACTTCACTGAGATTATTATTGCTAACGTGATCAATCAAAGAGAGTCTGAGAATGTTTCTGTTTGAAAGTTTACAGTCGTTTATGTGACGTTTTAGGTCTGTTCAATTCAAAACCACTGAAAATGGTCTGTGCATCACTCAGTGTGGACTGATGAATAAAACATTTTACTGTGTTTCATGATATTTTAAAGATATTGTCAAGGACATGTGTCAGGGTTACGCTGTTGTGTGTTATGTGTTTATCAGCAGGAATCTGGAAAATCAAAACCCACCTAAACCTGAAGCCAGCGGGGTGTCTATGAAGAGAGGATGTACAGAAGAGAAAGATAAGAAATCAAGGAAAAGGAGTCACCCAGAGATTCTCAGTGGTCAGTCTGTTGATTATCTTCAAACACACCTGGACTCCATATTTAAGGTCTGTACATGGACAACAACTACTTTCCATCATCTCCATGCTGCTCTTTGTAGACCAGTGGACTGTCAGTCTGTCCAACATGGATCTGATGTTTGTCTCCATGATTTCAGTCTGGTTGTCATTCATATAGTTTTCTGTTCCAGCTGCTGGAGGACAACATTGTCACTTTTGTGAAGAACGAGCTGAAGAAGATTCAGAGGGATCTGAGTCCAGGTTACCCAGAATGCTTAGAGAGTCAGAGGGAGGATGAGGAGGTGTTGGAGGGTGAGGATGAAGAGCAGAGGAGAAGCAGCAGAGATGCATTTGTGAAGATCACACTGAACTTCCTGAGGAGATTGAAGCAGGAGGAGCTGGCTGATCGTCTGCAGAGCAGTAAGAGGATTTCTCTGAATATTGAACTTGATGAATAAATTAAACATTTACTAATGTCTTAAATGATGAAACAAGATACATTCAAAAAACTTATTCTTTAGGAGAATGAAATGTTGGAATATTTACTGTGTAATTTAATCATCTTTTATTTCTTGTTTTTTCATTCAGAACATGAAGCTACAGTTTGTCAACATAAACTTAAATCTAGTCTGAAGGAGAAGTTCCAGTGTGTGTTTGAGGGGATTGCTAAAGCAGGAAACTCAACTCTTCTGAATGAGATCTACACAGAGCTCTACATCGCAGAGGGAGAGACTGCAGAGGTCAATGATGAACATGAGGTCAGACAGATTGAAGCAGCATCCAGGAAACTAGACAGACCAGAAACAACCATCAGACCAGAAGACATCTTTAAAGCCTCACCTGGAAGAGATAAACCAATCAGAAGAGTGATGACAAAGGGAGTGGCTGGCATTGGGAAAACAGTCTTAACACAGAAGTTCACTCTGGACTGGGCTGAAGACAAAGCCAACCAGGACATCCAGTTCACATTTCCATTGACTTTCAGAGAGCTGAATGTGTTGAAAGAGAGAAAGTTCAGCTTGGTGGAACTTGTTCATCACTTCTTCACTGAAACCAAAGAAGCAGGAATCTGCAGGTTTGAAGAGTTCCAGGTTGTGTTCATCTTTGACGGTCTGGATGAGTGTCGACTTCCTCTGGACTTCCACAACAATGAGATCCTGACTGATGTTACAGAGTCCACCTCAGTGGATGTGCTGCTGACAAACCTCATCAGGGGGAAACTGCTTCCCTCTGCTCACCTCTGGATAACTACACGACCTGCAGCAGCCAATCAGATCCCTCCTGAGTGTGTTGACATGGTGACAGAGGTCAGAGGGTTCACTGACCCCCAGAAGGAGGAGTACTTCAGGAAGAGATTCAGAGATGAGGAGCAGGCCAGCAGGATCATCTCCCACATCAAGACATCACGAAGCCTCCACATCATGTGTCACATCCCAGTCTTCTGCTGGATCTCTGCTACAGTTCTGGAGGATGTGTTGAAAACCAGAGAGAGAGGAGAGCTGCCCAAGACCCTGACTGAGATGTACATCCACTTCCTGGTGGTTCAGACCAAAGTGAAGAAGGTCAAGTATGATGGAGAATCTGAGACAGATCCACACTGGAGTCCAGAGACCAGGAAGATGATTGAGTCTCTGGGAAAACTGGCTTTTGATCAGCTGCTGAAAGGAAACCTGATTTTCTATGAATCAGACCTGACAGAGTGTGGCATCGATATCAGAGCAGCCTCAGTGTATTCAGGAGTGTTGACACAGATCTTTAAAGAGGAGAGAGGACTGTACCAGGACAAGGTGTTCTGCTTCGTCCATCTGAGCGTTCAGGAGTTTCTGGCTGCAGTCCACATGATCCACTGTTACACCAACAGGAAGACAGAGGTGCTGGAGGACTTCCTGGGACAAAAGTACAATGACTCAACTTTGGATGTTTTTCTGGACAGAGTCATGGAGAAATCCCTGCAGAGTATAAATGGTCACCTGGACTTGTTGGTTCGATTCCTCCATGGCGTCTGTCTGCAGTCCAACCAGCGACTGTTAAGAGGTCTGCTGGGTCAGACAGAGATCAGTCCAAAAATCATCCAGAGAGCCATCAACAACCTGAAGAAGATGAACATGGACAACATTTCTCCTGACAGAAACATCAACATCTTCCACTGTCTCATGGAGATGAACGACCTCTCAGTTCATCAGGAGATCCAAGAGTTCCTGAAGTCAGAGAATAGATCAGAGAAGAAACTCTCTGAGATCCACTGCTCAGCTCTGGCCTACATGCTGCAGATGTCAGAGGAGGTTCTTGATGAGTTGGATCTGAAGAAATACAACACATCATGGGAGGGACGATGGAGACTGATTCCAGCTGTGAGGAACTGCAGAAAGGCTCTGTGAGTCCAGATGTGATTAACATTATAGATCAGTTTACATTAGTTTAGTTCTTTAAATGTTCACACTATAAAATTATCTCCCTATCAGTGTTTAACTTGTTTATTGTAAACATTACATGTCAGTTGTATTTTGTTATAGATGTTCTCCAGCTGTTTCAAAAACTGTGAGAATGTAGATTTTGTTCTATTTAAGAATAATAAGAATAAGAATAAGAAAACCTTTAAGAGTCCCACAATGGGGAAATTGGAGTTTGCAACAGCATACAGAAATGACAGAGACAGTTACGCCGCCGGCTTCCTGCATAGTAAAGTTCTGGATGTTGTTAAAAGTATTTGGCTATGGCAAGACTCCCAATAAAAAACAAAACAAAAAGTTCAATGCTGTCTGAAAAAAGTATATACAAAAGTGATGTCCACAAAAAGGGAAGCAAAAAGTGAATTAAATTCAGAAAAAAAGAGAGATAGAGTAAGAGCTGTTGCAAGCAGCTGCCAGCTTCAACCGGCGCCGCAAAAAAAAGGGGGGGGCTCTCCTTCCTTCATTGATATATACAATATTTTAGAGCTGTCTGTTGAATAATACATTAAATTAGACATTAACTGTCCATTTTTAATCTGTTCTAAATGTGCCTTAAAGGGATGTTGTCCACATTTTTATCATTTAAATCATGATGACTTTGTGGAGTCAGATCACACTGACAGACTGTGTGGAAGAAGCCTAAATATAACTCCATTTATCTCCATTCAGTTTCAGATTAAAACAAAACAAATTTTAGAAGTCTGCAGGTTTAAGAGAAACTGATGAGAATTATTGTGTCATGTCAGATAAGAAGATGAATCACTGAAGTGAAGAACAAAATGTCAAACGGATGAGTCCAGCTGTTTAGTCTTCAAATGCATGAAGTAAATAATAAAGTCTCTTCATTCATATTAACATATTTTGTATTTATGTGTCGTGACAGATTTTCTGACTGTGGACTCTCAGAGAGTCACTGTGAAGTTGTGATCTCAGCTCTGAAGTCCAACCCCTCCCATCTGACAGAGTTGGACCTGAGCTACAACTTCTACATGCAGGATACAGGAGTGAAGCAGCTGTGTGTTGGACTGGAGAGTCCAAACTGTAGACTGGAGACTCTGAGGTCAGTTCACTGAATGTTTTTATCAGATTAAACAGTTGTCTTGTCAGGATTGACAGATGGACCACAAACAGTTGGTTTAAATGAAGAAGCATCATGTCCCTTAATATCAGCAGGTGTCTCCTCAGTCATCAGTGGTTGGTCTGATCTTAAATCAGGACCACTCTAGTGTTCACATGTACATTTAAAGAGTTACTGGAGTCAGTAATCATTCTTTCTGTTCATACTTTCTGTGAAGAAACTCAACAAGTCATTTCTTTCGTACAGTGTAGTTGTGTAAGGAAGACACTTGACTGAGGTCAGCAGCATGTTATCGATCTGTGCTGACATGAATGGATTTAATTTACATATTTTATTCTTTATTCAGATTGATTCGTTGCAGGTTGTCAAAGATCAGCTGTGATTCTCTGGTCTCAGCTTTGAAGTCCAACCCCTCCCATCTGAAATTTCTGGACCTGAGTGACAACAACCTGAAGGATTCAGGAGTGAAGCATCTGTGTGGTTTTCTGGAGAGTCCAAACTGTAGACTGGAGACTCTGGGGTCAGTTCACTGGATGTCTGTTACTATTGTGGATCTGATTTGTTTAATTACAAATTGAACTTAATTCATGTTCTACAGAACTTCCAGCCACAAAGATGTATATTTCCTTTTGCTCATATTTTCTCTTCTCTTGTTTTAAATTTAGTCTGTCATCTCAAAGATGAGTGTTAGTTGAAAGTGTAGAAGGCTGACATGATGATGATCCAGAATAACACGAGGACCAAGTCACTACTCATTTTAGAGAACAGCTCATTGATTAGGACGTAGTAATGTTGATCTGAACATTAAAACCTGAACACATCTGATTCATTATCAATGATTTTAGTAACATCTTTTATTCTTCATCCAGATTGAGTTACTGCAGTTTGTCAAAGATCAGCTGTGATTCTCTGGTCTCAGCTCTGAAGTCCAACCCCTCCCATCTGAAACTTCTGGACCTGAGTAACAACAATCTGCATGATTCAGGAGTGAAGCATCTGTGTGGTTTTCTGGAGAGTCCAGAATGTAGACTGGAGACTCTGGGGTCAGTTTACTGGATGTCTGTTACTATTGTGGATCTGATTTGTTTAATTACAAACTGAACTTAATTTATGTTCATACAGAACTTCCATCCATTAAGATGTAAATTTCCTCCTGCTCATATGTTCTCTTTTGTTGTTCTAAATTTAGTCTGTCATCTCAAAGATGAGTGTTAGTTGAAAGTGTAGAAGGCTGACATGATGATGATCCACAATAACACAAGGACAAAGTCACTCTACTCATTTTAGAGAACAGCTCATTGATTAGGACGTAGTAATGTTGATCTGAACATTAAAACTTGAACACATCTGATTGATTATCAATGTTTTTATTAACACCTTTTATTCTTCATTCAGATTGAATAGCTGCCGTTTGTCAGAGATCAGCTGTGTTTCTCTGGTCTCAGCTCTGAAGTCCAACCCCTCCCATCTGAAATATCTGAACCTGAGTAAAAACAAGCTGCAGGATTCAGATGTGAAGGAGCTGCGTGATCTTGAGAAGAGTCCAGACTATAGACTGGAGACTCTGAGGTGAGTGGAGGGTTGGAGTCAGTCCATGCTTTTTAAAATTGTAACAAATTGTATATTTGTCCTCCTCTCATTAGTTTCCGATATCTTCAATGTTTATTAGTCAGCTGATGCTTCAGAAACACGAGATGTTCATCAACACACGCAGACTTGTGCAGTAATGAAACATTCATGATTCTCAGCAGTTTATTTCCTCTGTGGACTTGAGAGAAATCGGCAGAGGAAACAGACTTGATGCTAAAAGTCTCTGCAGGTCTGTGAGCTTCCAGCTCCAACACGTTAACATGAGAGCTGAAAGGAAGCTGGCTGAGCTCCACAGCTGCTCTGAACAGGACTGAAGTCCCTGCTGCTCTTTATACTGGATGTGCTGCATCACTGACTGACACCTGATGAAAAGGAGTCTTTGGAAACACTAAATCATCTTCTCTGTTGTTTCTTCTTCTCTCTGTAGCTGGAAGCCATTTTTCTAAATATGACGCCATATGTGCTGAGAGAGGATGAGCTGAGTCCTGATGATCTAGAGAGGTTGAATCAGCAGCAGCTTGTGTGTAGAGAGACTCTGACTGGACCATGTTACTGGGAGGTGGAGTGAAGAGGAGAGCTTCATCCAGATGTTTTTCCATTTAACATCAGCAACAGAGCTGCAATCAATCTATTCTAACAGTGCCAACAAATAAAGTCCAGTTCCTCTTGGATTATTCAGACACATTAAAAACAAATATTCTATGTCAATGTATAGTAGCCAGCATCAACAATCCTCCCTGTTTTTTCTTGTTGTTGATTGTGTATTTATTTGTTCTGTCTGTATTGTAATTTGTGTCAGCATCTTCTGGTTGTAAAGTAAAATATCTCTTGGTTGTATTTTTTTACAACACGTCTCCTGCCTGTCATTATTGCTAAGTTGCAGTTCCTCTCTGTAACCATCAGAGAGTAGTAAACACTTTTACACAGTTTAATCTCATCTGTCATCAGTCATTATTAGGCTGATGAACATTAGAGCTACAATACTGCGGTAGATGTGAATATCAGTATTATTGGATGTGGACAGTTGTAGTTACTGACAGTGACCACTGGAGGGCAGTGATCGTTATAGTTTCTGAGTTTGGATCATTTAAAAACATTTATTGTCTGTGTTCATTAAATCAACGCCTTGTAGTTCATCTTTTCTCCATCACAGGTTATTTGAACATAATACTAAAAATGCTAAATATTAAAATACTAAACAACACATTGCACCAACAGAAGATGAAAATATAATAATAATAATAATGCATTTTATTTATAGGCGCCTTTCTTGGCACTCAAGGACACCGTACATACATTCATAAAAGAAACAGCAATTCATAAAAAGAAACAGTAATTCATAAAAGAAACAGCAGAGAATAAAATATAAGGGGAAAAAAAAAAAAAAAAAGGCAGAGTAATTGTCATCAAGTGGCATAGGCAGTTTTAAACAGATATGTTTTGAGTTGAGATTTGAAATGGGGAAATGAATCAATATTTCTGAGTTGGGGTGGTAGTGAATTCCAGAGACGGGGAGCAGAGCGGCTGAATGCTCTGCTCCCCATGGTGGTAAGACGGGCAGTAGGGACAGACAGATGTACGGAGGAAGATGATCGTAGAGAGCGGGAGGGAGTGGGAACATGGAGGAGATCAGACAAATATGGGGGGGTGAGGTTGTGAATGGCCTTGAAAGTAAGCAGGAGGACTTTAAATTGGATGCGAGATTGAACTGGGAGCCAATGAAGTTCTTGAAGGACAGGAGTGATGTGGTGAATGGAGGGGGTTCGAGTTATGATGCGGGCAGCTGAATTCTGGACTAGTTGAAGTTTATGAAGAGATTTGTGTGGAAGGCCAAAGAGGAGAGAGTTGCAATAATCCAGACGGGAAGTGACAAGACTGTGAACCAGGATGGCGGCAGTGTGGGGGGTGAGGGAGGGGCGGAGGCAATTAATGTTACGTAGGTGGAAGTAAGCAGACCGAGTAATGTTATTGATATGGGATTGAAAGGATAGTGTGCTGTCAAGGATGACACCCAGACTCTTAACCTGGGGGGAGGGTGAAACGGAGGAGTTGTCGATGCTAAGAGAAAAGCTGTCGATTTTGGATAGAGTGGATTTGGTGCCAATGAGGAGGACCTCAGTTTTGTTACTGTTAAGTTTAAGGAAGTTATGGGTGAACCAGGTTTTTATTTCGGAGATGCAATCAGTAAGGGAGGTGGGTGGGAGAGCGGACGAAGGTTTGCTGGAAAGGTAGAGCTGGGTGTCATCTGCATAACAGTGGAAGTGAATATTAAATTTGCGGAAGATATTGCCGAGGGGGAGGAGGTAGATGATGAAGAGTAGGGGCCCCAGGACAGAGCCCTGGGGCACACCTGAAGTGACGGAGGAGGGGATGGATTTAAGGGACTTAAGTTGAATGAACTGAGTGCGGCCAGAAAGGTAAGATGTGAACCAGTCTAAATGAGTGTGGGTGATGCCAATGGAAGACAGCCTGTTGAGGAGGGTGGTATGACAGATGGTATCAAAGGCTGCACTCAGGTCGAGGAGGATGAGGATGGTGAGGAGTCCAGAATCAGCTGCCATAAGGAGATCGTTGGTAATTTTGATAAGTGCAGTTTCAGTGCTGTGGAGTGGGCGGAAACCAGACTGGAACTGTTCATACAGGTTATTATGGGATAAGTGAGAATGGAGTTGGGAGGCAACTGTTTTTTCGAGGATTTTGGAGATGAAGGGTAGATTAGATATAGGACGGAAATTGTTGAAGTTAGAGGGGTCTGCACCAGGTTTTTTCAAAATTGGGGTAATGGCAGCAATCTTGAAAAATATGAACGTACTCAACATCTTACTGCTGTCTCTAAATTAACATTCAGGGAGCATTAATGGAAAATGAGATATTTAAGCTTTCTGCTGCTGACACCTTCAGCTTGGTGACAGTGGCTCGCTGCTGTACACTGGACTGTTCCTAATATTCTGTCCTCCCAGTAATGAACATGGGGACAGTTTCTCCATTGGGGCATTTGATGACCCACCAAAGGAGGAAAAGAAAATGTTTTTTATATTTTTAACGTGACAAAAATCCAGAGCTCTACATCACAGAGGAAGAGACTGCAGAGGTCAATGATGAACATGAGGTCAGACAGATTGAAACAGCATCCAGGAAACTAGACAGACCAGAAACAACCATCAGACCAGAAGACATCTTTAAAGCCTCACCTGGAAGAGATAAACCAATCAGAAGAGTGATGACAAAGGGAGTGGCTGGTATTGGGAAAACAGTCTTAACACAGAAGTTCACTCTGGACTGGGCTGAAGACAAAGCCAACCAGGACAAGGTGTTCTGCTTCGTCCATCTGATCGCTCCGAGTGGGCCTTTCTGTGTGGAGTTCGCATGTTCTCCCCGTGTCTGCGTGGGTTCTCGCCGGGTACTCCGGCTTCCTCCCACCTTCCAAAGACATGCTCATTAGGTTAATTGGTGATTCTAAATTGGCCCTAGGTGTGTGCGTGTGAGTGTGAATGGTTGTCTGTCTCCGTGTTAGCCCTGCGATGAACTGGCGACCTGTCCAGGGTGTACCCCTGCCTCTCGCCCGATGACAGCTGGGAAAGGCTCCAGCAGACCCCCGCGACCCTTAACAGGAATAAGTGGGTACAAAAGGTGAATGAATGAATGAATGAATGAATTCTAATTTCGTTACTTTGTCACTACCAGAGGGAGATAAATCTCCACATCTTATTTGAACACTGAAGTTTTGAATTTACAGTTTGATGGGAAAATTATTACTGAGGGAGTCACAGTTAGTTTCTTAATGTGACCAGAACATTCAGTTAAAAATGAAAATACTGAGCAACACATACACTGCTGTCTCTAACGACTCGGCTGTTGTGGGCTGTATTAGAAGTGGAGGTGAGGAGGAATACACGCTCAGGAACAGTGAATTCATGGAACCATCTCCTGCTGAATGTTCTCAAGACCAAGGAAATAGTCTTAGACTACAAAAAGAAGAGGTACCAACTGGACCCAGTCCTTATACAGGGGACTGAGGTTGAGCAGGTCCCCTGCTGCAAATATCTGGGACCGCAGTTGGACAACAAACTGAACTGGGCTACACATATGGAGGCTGTTTACAAAAGGGGCAAGAGCAGACATTATTTTAACAACAGGCTGAATAAGCTGATTAAAAAAGATGGCAGCATCGTTGGTGTCACCCAGGAAGGAGTGGAGGAGGTGGCAGGAGTGAAGATGCTAAGGAAAATGAAGGCCATCACAAGTAATGAAAGACGCCCACTCCATGCCTTAGAGGTTTTTGGGAAGAGCTTGCACAGTAAGAGGCTCATCCCTCCAAAGTGCAAGACAGAGAGGTAAAGGAGATGTTTTCTGCCTGCAGCCGTAAGGCTTTTTAATGATCAGTAGCATTTATCCCAGGTGTGCAATTATTTTTATCCCAATGTTGTATTTATATGTTTATTTATTTCTGCTTCTTTATTTATTCTTATGTATGACATGTATGGTCACCCACTCCATGCCTTAGAGGTTTTTGGGAAGAGCTCACTGAGTAAGAGGCTCATCCCTCCAAAGTGCAAGAAAGAGAGGTACAGGAGTGCAGTTGTTTTGAGGATCTGTCTCTTTGTAAAGATTTATTTTTTAAGTAATGTTAAACCGAACTTGCACAATGACTCCTGCTGTAGATGGAACAATTTGAGAAAATGTGTAATGTTTCTGATTTACAAGGTTCCTCAAACGCATCCCTGGTTTCCCGGTTAAATTTACTTTCACTTTCATCAACGTTGTGTCCCAGATGTGTTTCTCCGTGTTAACCTCCGTGTGAAGGTAAAGTCAGCAGCAGTTTCTAATGTTTTACTCTTTAACATCAGATGTCAGCAGCTTAGCTCTAGTAGAAATCTGATCGATATTTAACTGAGTCACAGCTGAACGTTAGAAGTTGGGATGAAGGAGTCAATGGTAAACAACTGAATACCCGCCATTTTTTGTCAATGTTTGTGATCGGAGTCACGTGAATAAGATCAGCTGTAGAGTTGTTGATGATCATCAGGTGAACATAGAGTGGTTGTTTCTGTGTAGCTCCACTTTCTGATGACTGGAGGTAGATTTTCCTGAATCAGTCTGTGGAGGAGGTGGAGAGGAGCCGCTGATCTCCCGCTGTCTGAGCCACTAAATGAGGCCTGAGCTCTTCAGACAGACGCTGGAGAACAGATCAGACTTTCTGTTTCCTGTTGGTGATGTTTATATAGATATAAAAACATTAGCTAGAATTAAATGGAATTCACAGACTGGTCAAAGGTCTTGTTTATTAAACGGAAGCTCAGAGGGGACAGAGCTTTCTCTGTTGCTGCGCCCAAATTGTGGAATGACCTACCACTCCATATCAGACAAGCCCCCTCAATGTCCATTTTTAAAACTTGTCTTAAAACCCATTTTTATTCCTTGGCCTTTGACCCAGCATAAGACCCTGCTTTTTCTGCTTTTGTTTAGTGCTCTTATTGTTTTATTGTTTTAGTCTCTTAGTGTTTTTACTATTTTATTGTTTTTTAATAGTTTGCCTCAACAATGTACAGCACTTTGTTTCAGCTGTGGTTGTTTTTAAAGTGCTTTATAAATAAAGTTGAGTTGAGTTGAGTCAACTTTCATCACAGGTGAAGCCAGACACGTTCCAGGATGTAGCTCACCAGTGTCAGAGTCTCTGGTGTCCAGGGGCCTCATGTACGAACGTTGCGTAAGTACAAAAACGTTACGTAAGTACTCGCTCACGTAAAAGTTCAGATGTATCAAGAGTGAAAGGTCCGTAACTTACGTACATTCCTACGGCAACTATTTGGCTGGCGTAAGTAGGATTCTACAGATGTCGATCCTTTGGAGACACTTAGAGGTGATGCCGGGAAACTGTCATCAATGTGAAAACTATTACTCCGACCGATCGGGACTGAGCCGGTCGACCCTGAGCAGAGCCATGCCAGCCGCGTGGGACGGAGTTATCCGCATGTCAGCCAGGTATATCAGATACCCACAATGCATCTGAACAGGTCAACATTAAAGAGCAATCTGCAGCCAGAGACGGTTTTCTGAATGTAATCAGAGCTATCGACTGCACACACATTGATATAAAAGCGCCATCGCATGAATTTGTAAATGTATACAGGAAGATCATACGTGATGCGCAAATGCAAGTAAACATTGTGGCAGCGTGCCAAAGAGCACATTTTACGCATCTCCACTCCAGTCAGTAGCGTCTCCAATTCTCTTTCTGTGAAGTTCTTCTTCTTTCCCGTCTTACTCATTCTTATGTTTTCGTTTTCTGATCGCGCAGAGAGGGGAATCTCAGGTGCAGGGTCAATTTAAATATGATTTCCATATTTAAAATGGGCGTGGACAGAGAGTTGCATATTTAAAAAGGGCGTGGACCGGGATTTGCATATTTAAAAGGGGCGTGAACAGGGAGGGGTCCGGTACGCTCGATCGGGATGTACAAAGGAAATGTGCTTATAAATGCTTGTAGATTTGAGCTTACGTCCCGATTTAAGTGGAAATCTACGCAACTGTTAGTACATGAGGCCCCAGGTGTGGATTGGAGTCTTGTTTGATTAAACAGTAAGTTCAGTTTATTTCAGACTTTAAAGTTTGTTTCTGATCTGTAGTGTTTGTAAAAGATGGTCACTTCTTATTTCTTTACATTACGTTGTAACGAGTTAAAAAAAAAAAATGATAACGTCTCTTTGATCTGACGTCGCCGTCAATATAAAAGGCGCGTTCGACTTGTCTGCGCCTGTCTGAGTCTGACTTGCTTACATCAGCGTGATCTTACGCCGACTGTAGGGGTGGAGCATAAAACGGCTGCAGACAAGTCGGACACGGTCAACTTCCTGTAAACAATGGCGGATCTCACGGTGTTTGCATTCGTTGTTGCCGACGAAATAGAAGCTTTGGAGTTACCGGAATTTATACCCGTGTTACAACAAGCATGCTGTATGCAAAGGATTGTGAATAGCAGCAAATCTACTGAATAAGGATTAAGTAGCATAGTGCTTTGGTCTCCAATCTTGGCGAAAATTTACTGCTGATTAGGCTACTTATTTGAATATTTACTTTTACACCCAAAGTCGTTTAGCACCTGTAACTCAACCATGAAACGAATTCACAGAAAGATATTGAGATAGAGATTAAATGCCATTTGTTTTCATTTTTGGTCAGACAGGTGTGAAGAAGAACCCCAAAAACCTACTAACCGTTAACAAGATTTGAACTACTGACGGCCGATCGCCAGACTGACGCGTTACCCACTAAACCAATTTAGGATGATACTGAAGAAGCAGTACTACGATATAAGTAAAGGATAATGGACGACACTTCTACAAATTGAATGCACGCGTTCTAGATGGTAAAACGGCCCGACGCGAAGCCTTAGAATGTAACCTGCGTTGTGTTGAACTTTGCACACGCCCGGACTCGAACCAGCAGCACCTCGGATCGGGAGGCGAGCGTGCTGACAGTTGAGCCAATAGTCCAGGCTATTTTTATTTTTTATTTTATAGTCTAATGGAGTGAAGTCCATTATCCCGCTTATTCTACTGTTACCAACATGTTAAAAATGCCTTTTTACTGTTTAGTCGAAGAAATGAACTCTGCATTGAACTGCAGTCAGATGTACAACGTTTTCAGTAGGCCAGCCTACCATTGTTGCAGAAATCACATATAAGAAGGTATCCCTTCGATTTCTGTTCATTTTCGCATATTCCAACATAAGCGAGAAACGTCAAAATCGTCATGAGGAGATTCCTCCCAAACTGCCCAATCACGTCTTTGAACTGACGTCATGAGGGCGGGTTTCCGGTCGTGCAGTTCGTTGGAGAGCAACTGCAAGATCTGTCTGCAGGCGAAGACTCCCGCGATATTTTAAGGTCATGTGACATGGTGACGTAGTGGTAAGTCCCTCCCCGTCTGACTCAAGTCGGACAGGATTTCTAACCAGCATGCATTGCGTCCATCCCAGCATGCATTGCGTTCATCCCAGCATGCATCACGTTAAGTCAGACTCAGACAGATCAGAGAACGTCTAATAGGAAGAGAAGTTGCACTCTCTGGTTACTTCCGGTTTCTGGACTGGCTGCAGTAACACGTCTCTGTCCATGCGGGGGCGCTCGCAGGCGAGTGCAGAATGAATTGGAGCCGATGGGGTTTCACCCCCAGAATCCACTTTTCTCAGGATATAATTTTTTATCAAGTAATTTGAAAGTTGCATTCAAAAGGGGGGGCTAAGATAATACACTCAGCTGAAAATTGCATTTTTAAGTTCATTTATCTGTTCTAAAAATCCGTTCAAAAAATGTGATGACGTCACATATTTTCATACTGCCAGAGGTGCTGCTTTACGGCAATTTCACCCGTGTACTTTTTACACCACATATATAACGATATGAAAATAAAACTGACCGCAGGAAAACATAAATACAGCACACAAATATTAACTTCGACAGAAAGTCCTCCTTAAGAAAATGTTTCTGATTCTGCTTTAGCTTCAGGTGCCATCAAACGAGGTCTCTGGTCGTAATCAGTCGCAAGTCCGTCACTAACCAATCAGCATTCATTAGCAGAATGCTAGCGTGTTCCGGCCAACAACGGCCCAACCTGTAAGAAATTGAAAAGACATAAGTACTCATTCATTCGACTTTTGGACTATAATCTATATTGAACTTGCGGAATCAACAATAAAATCTACGTTGATTCAACGACAAGCAGGAGAAAGAGATACATTTAGCCGTCTAGCTCCATAGACTGCCATTCAGTCTGCACTCGCCCGCGAGCGCCTCCAGTGGAATTCTAATGGAACTGCAATCAAGATCGATACAATGGGGCTAATGGGAAGTAGCCTGGATACCAGACTCTCTGACTTCGCAGAGAGTCTGGCCTAGCTCCATTGGCAAACGTTTATTTCCTGGTGGGAGGGCACAGTTTGAGGTCTAAAATCATCGGCGTTCCTTTAACCAATCACTAACGTTTGGTAATGACGTATGTTTTGCGCCGGAGCCTTCAGGCTCTGCTGCCTCGTACTTCCGCTTTCAATAACGCAACAAGTTAACAAATCGCTACTCTACCATCCCCCATTGCAATTAAGGACGCGAAATTGGAATAAAAGTGCTGTAATGCCAGGAAGCATATCCACAACGGAGCGAATGGCTTCGAGTATATCCGTCTCCGTTCGTGTAAACATTTCAAACTCGGCGCGCAACTGAAACGTAATCGCTCTCAGACCCTCCCTCTTTTCGCTGATTGGTCCGCCAACCAGTTGGCCGGAGTAAACGTTAGCGGATCAAGCTATTCCAGACGGAGTACTGTAGGGAATGCAAATGAGCGGAAGTACGTAGGCAGGCGGAGCCAGGCTAAATGGGAAGTGCCACGGCTCTCCGTAGACGGGCTCTGGACAGATCTGCATGAAGTCGAACGCGCCTAAAGAGACGTTAGGCAGCCGCTTCCGGCGCTCCTGCAATGACGTGCTGGCAGAGCGACGTTCCGGTTCGGCGTTGTAGTCCGCAAACTGCGGCAGCATAGGAAAAGTTAATCATAGAGGTAGTTAATCCCTCGTTTCGTTTTTCCCACCGCGATCGACTGTAGAGGAACTGGATCGGAATCGGAACATAGCTGCACCGGCAAGTTCGCTGGGTTGTGGATGATTTACGGGGAGGGCAAGGGTGAGCTGGAGTACCGGTATATATATTTTTTTCTTTTTCTTTTTTCTTTCTTCCTTTTTTTTTGTTTTTTTTGATTGACGGATTTTGGAGGATTAATTGTTTTTCTCGTTTCGGAGGATTAATTGTTTTTATCGTTTTGGATGTAGAAAATATAACACGGACTAAAGACTAACTGATTTTTGCCTTGAAAAAAAAAACACTCGAGGAATAATTGTTTTGTGTTTGTGAAGAGACTGAATATAATTTGAAAAGTGGACATTGTTTTTTTTATTTTGTTGTGTAAATACAAAGTGGTGTTTTGGTTTGTTTTAATTTTATTTAAGGTTGTATGAGTTGGTTTTGAATTTATGCATCCTTTGTGTCGGTTTGACTGAAAAAAAATAAAAATAACAACTTATATTTAAATTGTCAGGCTGAGTCCTGACTGGCACCCCAAAAATGAAATAAAATAGGATAATAAGTTGCTTTAAAAAACCGTCACAACGTGTTTGAAGTTCTTTCTCCTTTATTGTTAGATTATTAATTGACTGACTGATCAGCTTTGTGATCAGATCTGTTTGCTTTCTTCATAAATCAAACTGCAGTGTGTTTCAATCTCCGCCATTAAAGTCAGACACAGGCTGTGCTGCAGTTTCCTGTGATTCTTTTAAAAAAACTACCTCAATGAAGTTGCAGAGTCTGTTTAACTGCTCTTCACTTCTACAGCTTCATGACTCCATCTAGTGGACTGATAGTAGAAGAACAGCAGCTGATTGTATCTTTCCCACCGACACTGATATGAAACAGAGAATAAGAACCAGTCACTGGAGGAGCAGCTGATGATTTAACAGCAGAAATGATGTCAAGAATTTGATGTTCAGGTGAATGATTTGTGTTTCCTCTGCAGGTGAAGGTAGAAAGTGTGTGTGAGCTGATGTGAATCCAGCAGCATGGATCAGTGTGAGGACAGAGAGGAGGACAGTATTATTGAATATAGACAAAGACTAAGGCGAGTTGTTAGTGTCACTTCAATAATTTAATGATTTAATCCACAGAGCATATATTGAACGATTGAACTAATTTATTCAGGTCCTATAAGAGAGCAGACTCTGTTGAACCTGGTCCCAGCTGTATGTCCTTCAAGAGCGACAATTCGATGGGTCGCTACTTTGATTTTAAACGAGAACATCGTTCTGCTGCTAAGAGGTAAACTGTTAAAACTTAATAAAACAACTTTCAATTTATCCATGAAGTAATGTTTCCAGATTTAAATTATACTATAGCACAATTCCAGGAGCACAGAAACTTACATGCACTCAGCTTTGGAAACCACAGAATATTATGTCATAACTTTAGAAGCTTCTTGGCTAATTGGCATCATTTGGGTCGATTGGAGGTATACTTGTACATATATTTGAAGCCCTACCTTCTTCATCCTCCAAGAAACTGACGTGTTTATCTCTAGCCAGTCTCAGCTGGTGGAGTACGTGCTTCTTGCGAGGTCAAACTGTAAGCATTACGAGTGTGAGACAGTCATTTACCCTATAGAACAGGGATTTGTTTACTGTGATATTTTAATGATATTGTCAAGGACATGTTTCAGGGTTACACTGTTGTGTGTTATGTGTTTATCAGGAGGAAACTGGAAAATCAAAACCCACGTGAACCTGTAGCCAGCGGGGTGTCCATGAAGAGAGGATGGACGGAAGAGAAAGATAAGAAATCAAGGAAAAGGTGCCACTCTGTGGATCGAATGTAAGGATTTAAAACTGACACTAAAACAAAATAGTTCATTATTATATATATGCCCAATTTGTGATGACTTGACTGCAGGGAGGACCCAAAATGCAGAGAGACTGGTAGCAGGTTTAACACTGGTTTATTTCAGCTTCCTCTCGACAACTCAAAAGGCCGCTTTGGGTAGTGGGGCGCTGCAGGCGGCGGTGACTGGAGGCTGGCTGACAGCGAGGACACAGACGTAGCTTTGAAACCGAATCATCTGACATTGGTGTGGAGGATGAACCAGGCTTTTATGGAGTGGTGATTGCTGGATAGAACTCAGATGTGCTCTGCTGTGCTCCTCAGGAAATGTGGGTCAGCCACGCCCCCGAGCCACCGCCTGCACTGCTGGAGAGAAAAAGAAAAACCTAAATACAAACACAGCCACAAACTATATGAACATAAGACCAAAGCTCAGTTCATAACACCAGTGTTTAAAACATTACTGACTGATGGAATTTGCCGAGCACTGAGTGTTTTCAGCAACACTGACTGCAAACAGTCAGTCAAACACATTCACGCTGTGAGCTGCAGAGTACAACCAGTCTAATTTAACCAGACACTGAGGTGCCTCCTCCAGGTCACGTTGGCAGAGAGGGATATCTGAATAAATGTGTTGGTGAGAACTGGAACTAAAACTAAATCAGCTAAAAGTTGCAGACTGAACTGTTAACTGAATAAACCTTTTCCACGACCGGGTGCCGTCTGATTCAGTGTTCAAATCCAGATATCACTTCATCGAACTTTACCTATTTCTAGCTCTCTGTGGACTGATATGATTTGAACTAACTGTTGATGATTCATTCACAGAGTGGAGCAGCAGAGTTTAAATGTTCTCTGTGGTCAGTCTGTTCATCAGCATCAAACACACCTGGACTCCATATTTAAGGTCTGTACATGGACAACAACTACTTTCCATCATCTCCATGCTGCTCTTTGTAGACCAGTGGACTGTTAGTCTGTCCAACATGGATCTGATGTTTGTGGATCAGATTTCAGTCTGGTTGTCATTCATATAGTTTTCTGTTCCAGCTGCTGGAGGACAACATTGTCACTTTTGTGAAGAACGAGCTGAAGAAGATTCAGAGGGATCTGAGTCCAGATTACCCAGAATGCTTACAGACTCAGAGGGAGGATGAGGAGGTGTTGGAGGGTGATGATGAAGAGCAGAGAAGCAGCAGAGATGCATTTGTGAAGATCACATTGAACTTCCTGAGGAGAATGAAGCAGGAGGAGCTGGCTGATCGTCTGCAGAGCAGTAAGAGGATTTCTCTGAACATTGAACCTGATGAATAAATTAAACATTTACTAATATCTCAAGAGATGGAACAAGATATATTCAAACAATTATTCTGTAGGGGAATGAAATATTAGAGTATTTACTGTGTAATTTATTTAAATAATTATCTATTGTGTGTTCATTAAGGAACTCCTGATGGAGCTTGTCGTAAACTTAAATCTACTCTGAAGGAGAAGTTCCAGTGTGTGTTTGAGGGGATTGCTAAAGCAGGAAACTCAACTCTTCTGAATGAGATCTACACAGAGCTCTACATGACAGAGGGAGAGACTACAGAGGTCATCGATGAACATGAGGTCAGACAGATCGAAACAGCATCCAGAAAACTACACAGACCAAAAACAATCATCAGACCAGAAGACATCTTTATTGCCTCAGCAGGAAGAGATAAACCAATCAGAAGAGTGATGACAAAGGGAGTGGCAGGCATTGGGAAAACAGTCTTAACACAGAAGTTCAGTCTGGACTGGGCTGAAGACAAAGCCAACCAGGACATCCAGTTCACATTTCCATTGACTTTCAGAGAGCTGAATGTGTTGAAAGAGAAAAAGTTCAGCTTGGTGGAACTTGTTCATCACTTCTTCAGTGAAACCAAAGAAGCAGGAATCTGCAGGTTTGAAGAGTTCCAGGTTGTGTTCATCTTTGACGGTCTGGATGAGTGTCGACTTCCTCTGGACTTCCACAACAATGAGATCCTGACTGATGTTACGGAGTCCACCTCAGTGGATGTGCTGCTGACAAACCTCATCAGGGGGAAACTGCTTCCCTCTGCTCACCTCTGGATAACCACACGACCTGCAGCAGCCAATCAGATCCCTCCTGAGTGTGTTGACATGGTGACAGAGGTCAGAGGGTTCACTGACCCCCAGAAGAAGGAGTACTTCAGGAAGAGATGAGGAGATGAGGAGCAGGCAAGCAGGATCATCTCCCACATCAAGACATCACGAAGCCTCCACATCATGTGTCACATCCCTGTCTTCTGCTGGATCTCTGCTACAGTTCTGGAGGATGTGTTGAAAACCAGAGAGAGGGGAGAGCTGCCCAAGACCCTGACTGAGATGTACATCCACTTCCTGGTGGTTCAGACCAAAGTGAAGACGGTCAGGTATGATGGAGGATCTGAGACAGATTCACACTGGAGTCCAGAGACCAGGGAGATGATTGAGTCTCTGGGAAAACTGGCTTTTGATCAGCTGCTGAAAGGAAACCTGATCTTCTATGAATCAGACCTGACAGAGTGTGGCATCGATATCAGAGAAGCCTCAGTGTACTCAGGAGTGTTGACACAGATCTTTATAGAGGAGAGAGGACTGTACCAGGACAAGGTGTTCTGCTTCGTTCATCTGAGCGTTCAGGAGTTTCTGGCTGCAGCCTACATGATCCACTGTTACACCAACAGGAAGACAGAGGTGCTGGAGGACTTCCTGGGACAAAACTACAATGACTCAACTCTGGACATCTTTCTGAGGAAGGTCATGGAGAAATCCCTAGAAAGTAAAAGTGGTCACTTGGACCTGTTGGTTCGCTTCCTTCATGGTGTCTGTCTGCAGTCCAACCAGAGACTGTTAAGAGGTCTGCTGGGTCAGACAGAGATCAGTCCAGAAATCATCCAGAGAGCCATCAACAACCTGAAGAAGATGAACATGTTCAACATTTCTCCTGACAGAAACATCAACATCTTCCACTGTCTGAAGGAGATGAACGACCTCTCAGTTCATCAGGAGATCCAAGACTTCCTGAAGTCAGAGAACAGATCAGAGAAGAAACTCTCTGAGATCCACTGCTCAGCTCTGGCCTACATGCTGCAGATGTCAGATGAGGTTCTGTATGAGTTGGACCTGAAGAAGTACAACACATCATTGGAGGGACGATAGAGACTGATTCCAGCTGTGAGGAACTGCAGAAAGGCTCTGTGAGTTCAGATGTGATTTACATTATGCATTACTTTAGATTGGGTTAGTTCTTTAAATGTTCATACTTTGAAATTATCATCTTCCTTAAAACAGTGTTCCATTTGTTTATTGCAAATATTATATGTCAGCTGTACTTTTGTCACAGATGGTCTCCAGCTGTTACCATTGCATATAAAAACTAGATTTTTTTTAATTACTGCATGAGTGATTATCTTTCAGCAACAAGTTATTTAACCCCAACTGATGCAATGAGTAGCTTCTCATTTCCTAAACAACCATGTCTAAAGACACATCCCGTGGTTGTGGAAAAGATGTTATTCTGTTTGAGAAGGGTCAAATCATTGGGATGCACCAAGCAGAGAAAACATCTGAGGAGATTGAAGAAACTACTAAAATTGGGTTAAGAACTGTCCAACGCATTATTAAAAACTGGAAGGATAGTGAGGAACCATCGTCTTCGAGGAAGAAATGTGGTCAAAAAAAATCCTGATTGATGGTGATCGGCGATCACTTTAACGTTTGGTAAAATCAAATGGAAGAAAAACAACAGTAGCACTCAGGGCTATGTTTAATAGTGAAAGTAAGAGCATTTCCACACGTACAATGTGAAGGGAACTCAGGGGGTTGGGACTGAACAGCTGTGTAGCCTTAAAAAACAGCAAAAAAGGTCTTCAATTTTCTAGGGAGCATAAAGATTGTTCAAGATCTACTATAGAGGCAAGTCCATTGTCTGAAGCCATGAGGAGATTGTTGGTAACTTTAACCAGAGTCGTACTGTAATTGCTGAAGAGAGCTCAGAAAGATCTATTGGGGAGACAGATTCCAGATACTGATTCGGTCTTTAATGCTTACAATTGTATTAGTAAAGAAGCTGATGAAGTCATTACTACTGAGGGCTAAAGGAATAGATGGCTCCATAGAGCTCTTTGTCAGCCTGGCTACAGTGCAGAAATCTAGAGTTGTTCTTGTTTTCTTAATTAGTGACTCGAGGCTACGCACGAGACACTATTGTTCTTCTGCGTGTTTCTTCTATATTATTATTCATCTTCCGTACCTTTTTTCGATTTCAAACTCGCCCCGCAATTTTGGGGCGACACCGACAAAAATTACATCAAAACGTGCGCCTTTATCGGGATCGGTGTGCTATTACTTTTATAAGGAATCCACAAATTTTTCGCAAATTTATTCGCGAAAAACTGCGAAAATCGTCCCATTGAAATGAATGGGAAACTGCGAAAAAACGAAAAAACTGACACTTTTGAGGGGCATTTTCAAAAGCTAACTCCTCCCGCAAAATTTCACCTAGAGACTTCATTTAAACTTTAAAATGTAGGTAAATTGGTCAGATTTTTGATATCTTTAATACTTTTCGATCAATCACTCGTCAATCATCGTGATCAATCATGTGAAATTTCTGAGTTTATAATGGGTGTGTATTGCGTGGAATGTTCGGCCTAGAGTGGGAGACCTCACAGGCTAGAGTGAGACAGGCTGTCTGAAATTCACTGATATTTTCCTCTTTCCACGCTGCTCCTGGGCACATCTTACATCGTAGACATTAGATTTTTTCCACTTTTGTAGAGGAACTTGTCCTGATTCATACAATGTGCTCGCCTAAGACGAGACATTTTCTGAATTTGAATGGCGTGCCCCAGAGTGAGGAGTGTCCCGCTCCAACTGCCAATAAACTCCCATTCAAAATTTGAAGCTGATTTTCGAGGAAAGCTGAATCCACCCTCTTCTTATACTCGCCACAGTTTCCACAATATTTACTCCAGAGACACCAAAATTACATCAGTGTGTTCGGGAACTTCTTCTGCCAATCACTGTCTGTTTTTTTTTTCTGATGTGAGCTTTGGTTTTGCCTCAGTGAGCCCAAATGCGAGGACTGTCAGAGGGCAAAAAATCAAAATTTCTTCCTTCTCCTCTCCTGTGTCTGTGAGTAGTCATGGCAACCAGCAGAGTCACCATGGCAGCCTCAGGCCAGGGCCACAGCTGCAGCCATTTTTGTAGTCCTTGGCAGTTAATTTCAGTTTATCTATATAAATAACAAAGAAAGAGACAGAGAGAGGGTAAAAGACAGACAGGCAGTAACAGAGAGGTAAAGCAAGACATTTTTTGAGGTGACTGTCACTCTGCTTGCTCTGTGTGTACATCTGAGCTGAATGTTTTCTATTGTGTGTGTGCGTGACTGTGCTAATCTCTAGCCTTAGCCTAGTTTAGTGCGTCAGCGCCGCGCATTAGCGTGGCAAATGGTAATGCCAACATTAGTAATGGTAATGCTAACATCTTTTTCCTTTTCTTTTTTTAATAACCCCGGCAGCAGCCCTCGAGTCACTCTCAAAATTTCCTGCGGGAATTTTCTAGTGATGAATAATATGCTGTTCTAATATTATGGAGAGCTTTTTTATAAGTTGTTAAACTATCTTTCCAGACTATGTGAGCTTCTCTAGAATTAGTGGAATACCAAATTCTTTCTAGCTTTCAGACTGCCTGATTTAAACTGCACAACTGTGAATTATACTGGGGAGCTAGCCTCCTCCGATTCATGACCTTCTTTTTCAGAGAGGCAATTAAGTTTAGAGTTGTACTAAGTGATGCTGCAGTGCCATCAACAACATCGTCCATATCATTGGCACATGGCACTGAGGTAAATAATGAAGGAATTTTTTTCTGAGAAAAGCCAATTGAACCTAATAATGATGTAAATGAAGAGCTAAGGCTGTCTCAGACAACATCAACATGGACGTTAAAGTCACCTACTATAATGAATATCTGTTCTAAGTACTAAATTGCTGCCACTCCTCCTCCTCTACCTGCGCTTCCCCCAACATATTGCCTAACATATTCATCATCCTGCTGCCACATGGTTCCTTTAATCCTGGTGACAACTCTAAAACCTGAATGAAAATATTTAACAAACCATTTCTTTTTAAATAGTGTTAGATTACAAGCCCTCATCAGACAACTAGGGCTCTGCATTTAAAGCAGGGGTGTCAAACATATGACCTGCTCCAATCTAGCCCACGGGTTGAATTTGCAAAGTGGGAAAATTACCCCATGTGCCAATATTCCTTTCTACAAGTTCTACAAGCTCAGCCAATCTCCCTTTCTTAGCCAGCAGCTCACGATTCACATACAAAAGGATTAGAAACTTCAACACAAGCACATACACAATAGAGACATCAGACATGCATATCAAGGTCATCTTTCTGGTGCACCAAGGTACTTACCTTCCTTCTTATAATAGGAATCAACAGTTCTTTGTAGGCGATTATTAAGTTCAGTCCTTACAGGCCTCTACACAGTAACAGTCAAAATTATGGACATAACTTCTCATTTAACACTACATATATACAATACATTATAGACAAATAGACAGCTAAACCATGAAGGAACTCATATGTATGTATCCTACCACTTAGACATCAAACGATGAAATAAAAAATAAAGTGTGTTAATTCATATTAACATATGTTATATGTATATCTGTCATGACAGATGTTCTGGCTGTAGACTCTCAGAGAGTCACTGTGAAGTTGTGGCATCAGCTCTGAAGTCCAACCACTCCCATCCGACATATCTGGACCTGAGTAACAACTACCTGCAGGATTCAGGAGTGAAGCAGCTGTGTGTTGGACTGGAGAGTCCAAACTGTAGACTGGAGACTCTGAGGTCAGTTTATTGACTGTTTTTTTAATCACATTTATGAAGAAAAGATATACTTCTTTTTTAAAGATTCAAAGTTCTCTTGTCAAGATTGAAAGATGGCAAATCAACCACAATTGGTTCTCTGTGATGAAACTCATGAAGTAATTTCTTCCAGTGTAGTTGTGTTAGGAAGAGACCACTTCACAGTCAGTGTGGACAGAAGGAATTATTAGAACTCTGCCATTCATCCAATTCTCACCAAACTTGGCATGTATCCTTTATGGACAAAGATAATGAAAATTCTTCAAAAGAACTTAAGCAGGGTTATTGATTACACAGTTAATGGCTAATTATTTTTTTTTAATGGCATGGTGCAGTATAACTCCAAAGCTAATATTTTGTGAAGTATATACCCAAACTTAATCAAACTTCATCTCATTGATAATAATATGATTCTGTACAAGCACCCCAACTTTTGTGACCCTTGGTCTCTAGGGGGCACTACAAAAGCAACATTACAATATCTCAAAAACTGCAATAGCTAACTTCATGAAATTTGGCATACACAATCTGTGTAGACGCCCATCAAGTTGCGTGACATTACGTCTGTAGGGGGCGCTACAGGTGAAACATTTAATATGAATTTAAGGTCTATGACTTTTGGAGTATTCACCCAATCCTTATGAAACTTAGCAACCCTCATTATAATATGCTTGCTTACAATCATGCCAAGTTTCGTGAAATTCGGCCTGTAGGGGGCGCTACAACGACTACATGTTTATATCTCACAAACCACCCCAGTAAACTGCTTGAAATTTGGCAACACTAATCTGTGGATGACTCCTTACAAGCCCACCAAGTTTTGTGCACTACGGTCTATAGGGGGGCGTTACTGGTGACTTATGCCTCTGCAGCCCGCTCAGGGACAATTTTGCCACGGCATGGACCCCTCAACAACCTCGTCAACATTTGTATAGATGGATCCACTGGTGGAGCTGTCAGAGTTTCAGAGCTGAAGTCACTACGTCTTTATTGAAGCAGCAGCTTGTTGTCATTAATATTAATGAGAGCTCTTATTCTCTGGTTCTGTTTGACTGATTGAAGCTGCTTCCTGTTGGTTCAGATGGAGTTTCTGTTTTTTAAACTTGTACTTTCTGAACCTTCTTCAGCTTTAAACATATGATGAAACACTGAATGGTTTCAAGATGGAACTTTGTCTTTTAAACTAACATCTTTTATTGTTCTCCACGATAAAAGTAACTAGTTACCAGGGAAAGCAACTATTACTATTACGCCAATATGGCAGTGTTGTGATTGCTGGTGCAGGGTGACGTCAGCTACGAGAGCTCTATTAGTTGCTTCACTTCACACTTGATAACGCACCACATTTAATTGTCGGTAATGGTAACGATGTTGTAACGTTGGAAGTAATTACTTAGATTACCTGTTACTGAAAAAAATAACGCTGTTAGTAACGCTGTTTAATTTAACACCGTTATTCCCATCACTGTTTATTCTTTATTTAGGCTGGATTGCTGCAGTTTGTCAGAGATCAGCTGTGATTATCTGGTCTCAGCTCTGAAGTCCAACCCCTCCCATCTGAAATATCTGGACCTGAGTAACAACAACCTGCAGGATTCAGGAGTGAAGCAGCTGTGTGGTTTTCTGGAGAGTCCAGACTGTAGACTGGAGACTCTGAGGTCAGTTCACTGACTGTTACTATTATATCCAAATGTTTTGTTTCTGTTTCAGTGAGATTTCACCAATAATCTCTGATCAATGATCAGTCATTCAGAAAACACACAGAAATTAAAGGGTGCAGGATTTTAATGGACAAAGTCACTCTGCTCATTTTAGAGAACAGGTCATTGATTAGGACGTAGTAATATTGATCTGAAAATTAAGACCTGAACACATCTGATTGATTATCAATGATTTTATTAACATCTTTTATTCTTGATTCAGATTGAATGGCTGCAGTTTGTCAGAGATCAGCTGTGATTCTCTGGTCTCAGCTCTGAAGTCCAACCCCTCCCATCTGAAATATCTGAACCTGAGTAAAAACAAGCTGCAGGATTCAGATGTGAAGGAGCTGCTTGATCTTGTGGAGAGTCCAGACTGTAGACTGGAGACTCTGATGTGAGTGGAGGGTCTATGCTTTTTAAAACTGTACAAAGCACATAACCTCTGTTTGTATATTTGTCCTCCTGTCATTAGTTTCATCAGATATCTTCAATGTTTATTAGTCAGCTGATGTTTCAGAAACACATGAGATGTTCATCAACACACTCAGACTCTTTATTTAAATGGAACAGCTGTAAATCCATCACTAAAGTGTTTGTGCCGTAATGAAGCGTTCATGGCTCTCAGCAGTTTATTTCCTCTGTGGACTTGAGAGAAATCTGCAGAGGAAACAGACTTGATGCTAAAAGTCTATGCAGGTCTGTGAGCTTCCAGCTCCAACACGTTAACGTGAGAGCTGAAAGGAAGCTGGCTGAGCTCCACAGCTGCTCTGAACAGGACTGAAGTCCCTGCTGCTCTTTATACTGGATGTGCTGCATCACTGACTGACACCTGATGAAAAGGAGTCTCTGGAAACACTAAATCATCTCCTCTGTTGTTTCTTCTTCTCTCTGTAGCTGGAAACCATTTTTCTAAATATGACACCATGTGTCCTGAGAGAGGATGAGCTGAGTCCTGATGATCCAGAGATGCTGAATCAGCAGCAGCTTGTGTGTAGAGAGATGATGTTACTGGGAGGTGGAGTGAAGAGGAGAGCTTCATCCAGATGTTTTTCCATTTAACATCATCAACATAACTGCAATCAATCTATTCTAATAGTAACAACAAATAAATTCCAGTTCCTCTTAGTGTATTAATTCACATCAGCTTCAGTAAAATGTAAGGACTAGTATTTTTACTCTCTACTGTTTCCCCTGTTGATGACGAAATACACATTTACTACCATTTAGATACCGATCTTTTAATGTTAGAACTCATCCTGGAACAGAAAACCTGGCATCAGAAGTATAAATACTCTGACCTTTAAAACTGGAGCCTACCACACTGAACACATGTTAACCATCTCAGTGGTTCATCCTCATTGCATGTTTTATTTATGTCTTTAGTTCTATGAAGATCTCATAACTAGAGAGAATACCAGTTCAGATGCCTTTAAAATGTCAAATGTTTTATCACTGATGTACTGCTCAGAGCAGTCTGGAAATTTGGAAACTTATTGATTCCGATCACGGTAAAATATGTTTTTTGTTTGTTTGTTTTTGTATTGTATTGTGTTCTTTTATTTTTTGTTTGTATTTTTTATAATACCTTTTTGTCTCTCATATATGTCTTTATTGCTACAAATCTCTCAAAACGAAAGAGAATAGAACAGATGTGAATATCACTATTATTGGATGTGAGCAGTTGTAGTTACTGACAGTGACCACTGGAGGGCAGTGATTGTTATAGTTTCTGGGTTTTAATAATTTAAAAACATTTATTGTCTGTGTTCATTAAATGGACTAGATCCTGTGTGGCAGTCTGTTTCATCCAGTCCCTCTGACACATTCAAGGTCAGTAAGAATATCCAGCTATTCCCGGTGTTCAGAGATACTGAGGCTGAGTTCTATTTTGGAGCATTTGAACGCATCACCTCAGCTTTGCATTGGCCAAAGGATGTGTGGGCCGTTCTGCTACAATACAAACCAAATGTAAAACCTGAGGAGGCCTGTGCCTCGTTGTCTGTTGTAGATAGCCTTAATTATTATCAACTCAAACATGCAATTCTGCCAACATTTGAACTCTTACCAGAGGCGTATAGACAACGATTCAGACACTTAACACTCCCCCCATAAGATTCACCTTCCCCCATGTTACACCATAAACTAAGTACAGTTTGCTCGCTCTGAAGCTGGGGGTATGCTGTTCTATTCCATTTATGTTACGACCCCGGCTTGAGGGCCACAACATAAAGTGGAGACACCTGACAGAGTGACTAAAATAAGGGTTTATTTCATTAAAAAGAAAAAGGCGACAGGTGAGACATGGTGAGCCTCATCTTAGGCCTCTTCAAGGCCCTTTATTCACATCTTCTAGGGTGAGGCTGGTTAAGGTGATTAAGAATAAGCCATAGACACTTGCACAGCCACCACAAGGCCACTACCACACTGTAGTTAAATACTCCAGTCCTGCAGAGAAGTTATCAGTTGATCTTATGTGTGTTTATAATGAGGAGGAACAAACTGAATCCTTCACAGCAGACAGCTTTGTTGGACTGAGGATTTATTCAGATCATTTACTTTAGTCAAAGCACCACACTGTAGTAAAATACTCCAGTCCTGCACTGACAATTAGTATTAACAAGAAAATTAACTTAAAGAATCAGAAATAAACTTGCAGGACCAAATTATTTTATGACTGTATGTCATAAAACTAGGATGTTACCTAGTTCCAGTTTACTATCACTTTCACCAGTGCTGTGTCGCAGATCTTTTTCTCCGTGTAAACCTCTGTCTGAAGGTAAAGTCAGCAGTTTCCAATGTTTTACTTTTGCTGTTCCTGCAGAAACTAGTTGGATAGTTCACGTTAAATGAATCAGAGACGAAAGTTTAAAGTTGGGTTGAAGGAGGCAACTATATATATATTTATGAACATGTTTTTTGTGGATGTTTGTGATCAGAGTCTGTGGAGAGTAGAGAGTTATTGATGATCATCAGGTGAACATAGAGTGGTTGTTTCTGTGTAGCTCCACTTTCTGATGACTGGAGGTAGATTTTCCTGAATCAGTCTGTGGAGGAGGTGGAGAGGAGCCGCTGATCTCCTGCTGTCTGAGCCACTAAATGAGACCTGAGCTCTTCAGACAGACGCTGGAGAACAGATCAGACTTTCTGTATCATTATATTCACACTGCAGAGCTGAGTGATCAGAGGGCTTTAATAAATATACATGTTGATATAGATATAAAAACATCAGTTAGAATTAACTGGAATTCACAGACTGGTCAAAGGTCTTTTTTTATTAACCTCTATCACAGATGAAGCAGCTCACCTGTGTTTACTGTTTATTGCTCAGTTCTTTGGACTTAACTTTGTCAACTTGTGTAACGTTACTGTTTGTTTCTGCTTTGTGGTGTTTGTAGCAGATTCTTATTTCATTACAAAGTTTGGATAATTCTTGTATTTGAAGATCAGTCTACTTTATTATTAGATGATTGATTGACTGGAATCAAACAACGTGACCATCAGCTGACATTTGTTTGCTTCTTTCACAAATCAAACTGCACTGTGTTTCATAAAAACATTGTCTCCACCATTAAAGTCAGACACAGTAGTGTGCTGCTGTTTACTGTGAAACTTTAAAAAAAAACAAAAAAACAATAATGAAGCTTCAGAGTCAGTGCTTGTGTAACTGTTCTTCACTTCTCTGCAGCTTCATGACTCCATCTAGTGGACTGATAGAAGAAAAGCAGCTGATAGTAGAGTCTCTGCCTCTGCTGTCTGACTGCATCCAGCTAAAATCTTAACAGCAGAAATGATTTTCTGTTGATGTTCAGGTGAATGGTTTGTGTTTCCTCTTCAGGTGAAGGTAGAAAGTGTGTGTGAGCTGATGTGAATCCAGCAGCATGGATCAGTGTGAGGACAGAGAGGAGGGAGTCCTCAGAGAGGAGGACAGTATTACTGAATACAGACAAAGACTAAGGTGAGTTGTTCGTGTCACTTCAAAGATTTAATGATTTAATCCACAGAGCATTTATTGAACAACTGAACTAATTTAATCAGATCCCATAAGAGAGCAGACTCTCTTGAACCTGGTCCCAGCTGTGCGTCCTTCAAGAGCGACAAGTCGATGGGTCGCTATGTTGATTTTAAACAAGAACGTCCTTCTACTACAAAGAGGTAACCATATTTAAATCCAGTAATAAATATTAATTCACTTTGTTTTAAACTATTCTATTAAATCTCTGTGCATGTTTAACCTTGAACTCCTGCAGCTACTGCACTAATCAGATAACATTCAGTTCAACACTGTTCCTTTATAACTGATCTGTAAAAGTAACCAGGACGTTTATTCTGACATCAGAAAACTTTCTGTGTTGTGTTAAAGAACAAAGCAGCAGTTGAGACCAGAGACACCTGAATCTGAACCTGGTCCCAGTTGTGTGTCCTTCAAGAGTGACAGGTCCATGGGTCTCTTCACTGATTTTAAAAAACATCCTTCTGCTGCAAAGAGGTAAACTGTTAATAAAACCACTTTCATCTCTCTTCCTCTTTGGGTTCATCCTGTTCTGTCAGCTTGTGAAGCTTTGCTCTCATGGATTTTACAGCTGAGGTCCTATATAAGCCTCCATGTAAACTAGCCCATGATTATTTCATTTAGTTGTGACCTCTGTGTGTTTGTTTGCTGCTCTTCATCTTACAGATTCTTCCTCAGATGATTCACAACAGATACAGACATAGATATAGATATACATGTGTAGAACAATGGTCTACTGGTATAAACAAGGCATGTAAGGCAGTTCTGCTTTAGGACTAGGTGAAACAATCCCTTAATGAGCCTATATACCTGATGCATGAGTGGTGATGATAGGCCCACAACACCTCCAGAGGGCTCATCGGCAACACTTGGCATCCCAGGTGTTCCCCCCTCGGCTTTGAACCTTTCTGTGCCACCGGTGTTACTTTAGGGCCCAGGAGGGGCCTCTTCACCCAGGGCCACCGACTTGCTTCTTCTGCTGCAAACTAATATTTTATTATAAACATGCAAATAGGTGGGAAACTACATGCATATATAGATATATAACACTGTCTTTATACAGGTCAAACTATTGTAGTTGTAAACAAGAAAACATCAGTTGAATAGTACAGAGTACAAACACTGCTGGAATAACTAAAACAAAACAGAAATGAAGAGAGATGAATGATTGTTTATTTTGTTCAATCTACCGGTTTTATATTAACAATCTAATTTATCAATGAAGTAATGTTTCCAGATTTAAATTATACTGCACAATTCCAGTAGCACAGAAACTTACATGCACTCAGCTTTGAAAACCACAGAATATTATGTCATAACTTTAGAAGCATCTTGGCTAATTGGCATCATTTGGGTCGATTGGAGGTGCACTTGTGGATATATTTTAAGTCCTACCTTCTTCACCCTCTAAGACACTGACGTGTTTATGTCGAGCCAGTCTCAGCTGGTGGAGTGTGAGCTCTGTAGGCATTACCAGTGTCATTTATCCTACTTACTTACTTTTACTTCTACTTTTACTTACTCCTTACTTCTTTTTTACTGTGTTTCATGATATTTTACAGAAAATGTCAAGGACATGTGTCAGGGTTATGCTGTTGTGTGTTATGTGTTTATCAGGAGGAAGCTGGAAAATCAAAACCCACCTAAACCTGAAGCCAGCAGGGTGTCCATGAAGAGAGGATGGACTGAAGAGAAAGATAAGAAATCAAGGAAAAGGTGCCACTCTGTGGATCGAATGTAAGGATTTAAAACTGACACTAAAACAAAATAGTTCATTATTATATATATGGCGCCAGTGTTTAAAACATTACTGACTGTTACAGACTGAGCTGTTGACTTTTCCACTACTTGGAGCCATCTGATTCACTGTTCACATCCAGATATCACTTCATGGACATTTACATGTTGGTCTCTGTGGACTGATATGATGTGAACTAATTGTTGATGATTCATTCACAGAGTGGAGCAGCAGAGTTTAAATATTCTCAGTGGTCAGTCTGTTCATCAGCATCAAACACACCTGGACTCCATATTTAAGGTCTGTACATGGACAACAACTACTTTCCATCATCTCCATGCTGCTCTTTGTAGACCAGTGGACTGTCAGACTGTCCAACATGGATCTGATGTTTGTCTCCATGATTTCAGTCATTTTTTGTCATTCATAGAGTTTTCTGTTCCAGCTGCTGGAGGACAACATTGTCACTTTTGTGAAGAACGAGCTGAAGAAGATTCAGAGGGATCTGAGTCCAGATTACCCAGAATGCTTAGAGAGTCAGAAGGAGGATGAGGAGGTGCTGGAGGGTGAAGATGAAGAGCAGAGGAGGAGCAGCAGAGATGCATTTGTGAAGATCACATTGAACTTCCTCAGAGGAATGAAGCAGGAGGAGCTGGCTGATCATCTGCAGAGCAGTAAGAGGATTTCTCTGAACATTGAACCTGATGAATAAATTAAACATTTACTAATGTCTCAAGAGATGAAACAAGATATATTCAAACATTCATTCTTTAGGAGAATGAAATATTAGAATATTTACTGTGTAATTTAGTCATATATTTTATTTCTTGTTTGTTCCTTCAGTACATTTTGCTGCATTTTGTCAACATGAACTTAAATCTACTCTGAAGGAGAAGTTCCAGTGTGTGTTTGAGGGGACAGCTAAAGAAGGAAACTCAACTCTTCTGAATGAGATGTACACAGAGCTCTACATCACAGAGGGAGAGACTACAGAGGTCAATGATGAACATGAGGTCAGACAGATTGAAACATCATCCAGGAAACTAGACAGACCAGAAACAACCATCAGACCAGAAGACATCTTTAAAGCCTCACCTGGAAGAAATAAACCAATCAGAAGAGTGATGACAAAGGGAGTGGCTGGCATTGGGAAAACAGTCTTAACACAGAAGTTCACTCTGGACTGGGCTGAAGACAAAGCCAACCAGGACATCCAGTTCACATTTCCATTGACTTTCAGAGAGCTGAATGTGTTGAAAGAGAGAAAGTTCAGCTTGGTGGAACTTGTTCATCACTTCTTCACTGAAACCAAAGAAGCAGGAATCTGCAGGTTTGAAGAGTTCCAGGTTGTGTTCATCTTTGACGGTCTGGATGAGTGTCGACTTCCTCTGGACTTCCACAACACTGAGATCCTGACTGATGTTACAGAGTCCACCTCAGTGGATGTGCTGCTGACAAACCTCATCAGGGGGAAACTGCTTCCCTCTGCTCACCTCTGGATAACCACAAGACCTGCAGCAGGCAATCAGATCCCTCCTGAGTGTGTTGACATGGTGACAGAGGTCAGAGGGTTCACTGACCCCCAGAAGGAGGAGTACTTCAGGAAGAGATTCAGAGATGAGGAGCAGGCCAGAAGGATCATCTCCCACATCAAGACATCACGAAGCCTCCACATCATGTGTCACATCCCAGTCTTCTGCTGGATCACTGCTACAGTTCTGGAGGATGTGTTGAAAACCAGAGAGAGAGGAGAGCTGCCCAAGACCCTGACTGAGATGTACATCCACTTCCTGGTGGTTCAGACCAAAGTGAAGAAGGTCAAGTATGATGGAGGATCTGAGACAGATCCACACTGGAGTCCAGAGACCAGAAAGATGATTGAGTCTTTGGGAAAATTGGCTTTTGATCAGCTGCAGAAAGGAAACATGATCTTCTATGAATCAGACCTGACAGAGTGTGGCATCGATATCAGAGCAGCCTCAGTGTACTCAGGAGTGTTGACACAGATCTTTATAGAGGAGAGAGGACTGTACCAGGACAAGGTGTTCTGCTTCGTCCATCTGAGTGTTCAGGAGTTTCTGGCTGCAGTCTACATGATCCACTGTTACACCAACAGGAAGACAGAGGTGCTGGAGGACTTCCTGGGACAAAACTACAATAACTCAACTCTGGATGTCTTTCTGAACAGAGTCATGGAGAAATCCCTGCAGAATATAAATGGTCACCTGTACGTGTTGGTTCGCAGATTTCATCCAGAGAGCCATCAACAACCTGAAGAAGATGAACATGGACCATGTTTCTCCTGACAGAAACATCAACATCTTCCACTGTCTGATGGAGATGAACGACCTCTCAGTTCACCAGGAGATCCAAGAGTTCCTGAAGTCAGAGGTCAGAGGAGGTTCTGGATGAGTTGGACCTGAACAAGTTGAACACATCATGGGAGGGACTCTTGCAAACAGTACATGTCAGTTGTATTTTGTTGTATTATATTCTCTATTTATTTCTATTAGTATGTAACTTTATCTGAAGCAGCCTCACGTTACAATGATGAGATAATATTAAGGCTGTAACAGTGGTCTGGTTTCACTAGTAGAGAATAATCCTGAAATCAGTGAAGTGGTTCAGTAATGTCAGGATGGTCTTCAGTCTTGCCAACATCATCTCTGACACCAAGTTCAAGGAGTCCAGCTCCACCTCTACAACATCACTGACCTTGTGGATCAGTTTGTTGAGTCTTTTAGCATCCGCTGCTCTCAGCTCTGCTGCCCCAGCATGCAGCGCACTGACCACCACGGTCTTGCAAAACATCCGAGGGCATTAACAGCTCTGAACTCAAAGCAGAAAAGGAGAGAGAAGTGGTGTCTTGTGGAAGAAGACCTGATCGTTGAACAAAAGGGAGCAACCTCTGAGCCAGAAAAAGACAGGCAAGTTATTAACACATCCATTTCATCCTGGAGCGAATGAGCCACTGATCAGATATGCCTGTAGTAAATGTGATGCCCGTGAAATGTAGGGTCACATTTTTTGTAATTTCGTTTGTGTTATTTTGAAGATATTATTTCTGTGAAAGAAATGTGTTCAAATGTACCAAAATGGTCAATCATTACCTCTTGGTAAGAAAAAGCAAAGAGGGCTATTCAGTGTTACCAGTAGGGGGCAGTTTGGGAAGTTGCTTCTCCATTTGGACTTTCCTTGGGAACGGGCTTTTTTTTACTTCCTCATTCTGAAGCAAACGGCCGCCTGTCTCATTCTTTCTCCAGTTTTACAGGTTGGTGGTGTATATAACTACCCACATTTGTGTTATACTTTTAAATATGATGTTAGATTGATTTTTTTAAGGGTGCTGAAAATGTTTGAATGGTTTTCTGGACAAGTAGCAAAACGTATAGTTCTCGGTGTGTTACGTACGGAGCCCCTAAAGGGACATGGGGGAAAACAAAATAAAAATAAATAAAAATTAATCGTTTCATATTTTTTTACCCCCATGTCCCTTTAGGGGCTCCGTAGTTGCGTGTGACCTCAGGTGCCGCCGCTGTATATTTGTTTTTCTGTTGTGACCAAACCATGTCGTAGTTTCTGGCTCCAGCACATTTCATTTTGGGTTAAAAACTATTCGTTTGGGTACAGTATTATGCTACATAAATTAATTGAATGTTACAGTTGTAGAGAGATGTACATTTTGTTAAACCTTGCAAGTTTTCAGCTCAGGCATTTATCTTCAACCAACAGTCATTTAGAGCAGTGTGCTACTTTCTTTTTATTTGCACTACGAGTGAGGTTAAATAAGGGGACATGTGAGGGCCTATATGTTTTATATTTCATGTTATTATTTTACGTAGTTGTGAACTAAACAGTAGCTCAGTTAATAGACTGAATAAGGATGTATTAATGCAGTGGTCCACTGAATTTCGGATTATTCTTTAATTTGGAATCAAGAGGATTATGCTGTAACTAGCCTATATGTATTTTGGTTTTGTTTCTGATATTATGGATGTTGTACTGCTAAATGACGTTTGAATATACCTTATCTGTGTACAGGTACTCTGCCTGCGACTTGCTTCATAAACATGTGTAGTGGTTGGAATATAAACTGTAGAATATCTTTGCTATATCTCATCTGCTCCTCAGCATTGTTCCAGTGGCTGCAGACCCTTTACCAGACACTGTGTTGGGGGCTCTTCCTACAGTCAGGGTGAGATCAGGGTCACGGCTCTTGGATGAGGGACAGCAGTGTCGCATCTGTCTGCAGAGTTTTACCCTGGTCCAGGGTGTCCGACCTCTGCCCTGTCGACACAAGGTAAAGCTCTTCCCTGTTAGTTTGATGTGTCTTTAAGTCACATCATACAAGCTAAAAAACATCATTTAATTACACTGAATCTAGAAAAAATGAATAAAAATCATAAACAAATAAATAATTCTGAATCTGTGCAGTACATCAGGTGACCTAAAGACTGTGAAGATAAAATCTGAGTATAAACCAGTTCCAGTGATGACTCTGTGTCTCGTCTTGGCAACACCTTTCTTCTCCTCTTCAGACAGACTTCAGTGGCTCACACATTTATAGCTGTAGTTCACATATGACCGACAGGAAGTATCAATATTTCAATATTGACCAGAACAGCTGTACCACTCTGAACATATTTCAGTGTGGTAGGTTTTATTTGTCTCCCTCTGGTGGTGAACATATGAACTGCACGACACCAGTTTAATAAACACACCATAGACTGTACATAAAAGACATGAAGTATTTATAAATTGTCAATACTACATTCCTGCAGTGGTCATTGTCATTGTCATTGACGTCACATGCTTACTGTAGTATTTTAGCTCTAATGTTTACAGTGTGATAATGATGGTCTATATGTGAACAGATGTTACACTGAAAGAAACAATATGTCAGCAGAGACTCATGAGCATTTACTGCCCTTCATTATTTATTGTCATCATTATTATTCTCATTATTAAATTCTAACGGAAAACTTTGTGATGTTGCTTTTCTCACAAACACCTCCGTGAGAATTTCCGTTTCAACTTTCACTTTCACCAACGTAGTGGAGCAGGAAGTCCTAATCTAAACCATTTCTGCATGCAAATCTCCATCTGACGGTAATGTCTGCAGTTTGTAATGTTTTACTCTTTAGCATCAGATGTCGGCAGCTTAGTTTCAGCAGAAATCTGTTCGATAGTTCACGTTAACTGAGTCAGAGCTGAAAGTTTTACACTAGTCATGTTAGTTTTTGATGTGTCTATTTGAACATCCAACTCCTCCACCACTCCTTTAGAGCTGAAGAAGCTACTTGGATGAACTTGTCCTTGTTTCATTGTTTCATCTTGTGGACTGATAGTAGAAGAACAGCAGCTGATGACATCTTCTGTGTCTCTGCTGTCTGGCTTCTACTGACACTGCATGAAGCAGAAAATAGGAGCAGCTGATGTTTTTACAGCAGAAATGATGTTCAGGATGATTCCAGTTGATGTGCAGGTGAATGATTTGTGTTTCCTCTGCAGGTGAAAGTAGAAAGTGTGTGTGAGCTGATGTGAATCCAGCAGCATGGATCAGTGTGAGGATAGAAAGGAGGGAGTCCCTCCCTCTAAAACCACTCTGAGTGGGGAACATGATTTTAAACAACATTTGTTTGAGAAAAGGTAAGATAATGTTACAGCAAGTACAGAAATATCAGAAATCATTTAACTGAATCCAGTCCAACCAGCCTGGTTCAGATGATGACCAGTGAGACATACATGAGACTGTTATATTCTCTGTTCCTGTTGTTACACAGATTTTAAAATAACAAATGGCTGGGAGTTTGATTCATTGAAACTTTATCATCAAACAAGAATGTCAGTGTTAGAGGAAGTAATATCCTGTTACACACCCATCCTGGTCTGTTTGGTCAGCGTCATTTCAAACTGCTTATATCTTGCAATTGAACTGGAACGTAGCGCTGCCATGCTAGCTATAAGCATCTGCTAAAATGAAAGATAAGGACACAACAGTTGCTTCCGGGCAAATGTGCTGTAATAGTTTTGAGGAGATTTATAATTTAGTCCAGTCTCAGTTGGTCAAACTAAATCATTTCATCGTGGTAACTTTTTACCACAGTATGATGATTGATTGCAGTGTCACTCAGTTCTTTACATTAAAGGCTCAACAACAGCCAGTGAGCGCCCCCTTGTGGTCAGTCAGGTTTACAGCTGGTCTCAGTGGTACAGTCGGTCCACAGTGATCTGCTCTTTCTAGTTTTTATAGTAGCTTCAGTAACTGTGAGGTAATGCTTTCCTTCTTTGTCTCCTAGGAGTCATCAGAGAAAAGACTCTGCATACCTTAAACCTGAACCCAGCTGTGTGTCTATGAAGAGCGATCAATCAAAGGATGTTGAAATTATCTTTAAAAGACAAGAACCCTCTACTGTAGTAAAGTAAAGAAATTGTTACTGTCTTCTGGAGTATATGTGAAATACTATGTTCATCATGTTGAGCTTCAGACTTTGTTGGACTTGTTGAATGTTGATGATTAGTGAATTTCTCTCAATCTACCAGGATGCAGCAGAAACCAGAACAAAGTGTGTCTATGAAGAATGATCAATCAAAGCGTGCTGACATTGACTTTAAAAGACAAGAATCCTCAACTGTAAAGAAGTAAGTTATGAATTAATTTAAAGTTAACTTCATGGTCAGGTGTACTTCTGAGCACATCCTACAAATATACAGACATGTTGACTTTCTGTGATCCTCAGTCATCAGGTTTAGAATTAATCACTGGTTTCATCTCTTTATGAAAGTCACAGTAGAGATTATTCTGATCAGAACATTCACCACGGAAAACACTGTGGTTTTAGTTTGTGAGGAAACCATGCATTGATTATAGACGGTGAAGACAATAATGTGAACTACTTGTTGACGATTCATTCACAGAGTGGAGCAGCAGAGTTTAAATGTTCTCAGTGGTCAGTCTGTTGATCAGCATCATACACACCTGGACTCCATATTTAAGGTCTGTACATGGACAACAACTACTTTCCATCATCTCCATGCTGCTCTTTATAGACCAGTGGACTGTCAGTCTGTCCAACATGGATCTGATGTTTGTCTCCATGGTTTCAGTCTGGTTGTCATTCATATAGTTTTCTGTTCCAGCTGCTGGAGGACAACATTGTCACTTTTGTGAAGAACGAGCTGAAGAAGATTCAGAGGGATCTGAGTCCAGGTTACCCAGAATGCTTAGAGAGTCAGAGGGAGATTCAAGAGGTGTTGGAGGGTGAGGATGAAGAGCAGAGGAGGAGCAGCAGCGATGCATTTGTGAAGATCACACTGAACTTCCTGAGGAGAATGAAGCAGAAGGAGCTGGCTGATCATCTGCAGAGCAGTAAGAGGATTTCTCTGAACATTGAACCTGATGAATAAATTAAACATTTACTAATGTCTCAAAAGATGAAACAAAATATATTCAAACACTTATTCTTTAGGGGAATGAAATGTTGGAATATTTACTGTGTAATTTAGGTGTATGTTTTATTTCTTGTTTGTTCCTTCAGAACATTTTGCTCCAGGTTGTCAGCATGACCTTAAATCTACTCTGAAGGAGAAGTTCCAGTGTGTGTTTGAGGGGATTGCTAAAGCAGGAAACTCAACTCTTCTGAATGAGATCTACACAGAGCTCTACATCACAGAGGGAGAGACTGCAGAGGTCAATCATGAACATGAGGTCAGACAGATTGAAACAGCATCCAGGAAACTAGACAGACCAGAAACAACCATCAGACCAGAAGACATCTTTAAAGCCTCACCTGGAAGAGATAAACCAATCAGAAGAGTGATGACAAAGGGAGTGGCTGGCATTGGGAAAACAGTCTTAACACAGAAGTTCACTCTGGACTGGGCTGAAGACAAAGCCAACCAGGACATCCAGTTCACATTTCCATTCACTTTCAGAGAGCTGAATGTGTTGAAAGAGAGAAAGTTCAGCTTGGTGGAACTTGTTCATCACTTCTTCACTGAAACCAAAGAAGCAGGAATCTGCAGGTTTGAAGAGTTCCAGGTTGTGTTCATCTTTGACGGTCTGGATGAGTGTCGACTTCCTCTGGACTTCCACAACACTGAGATCCTGACTGATGTTACAGAGTCCACCTCAGTGGATGTGCTGCTGACAAACCTCATCAGGGGGAAACTGCTTCCCTCCGCTCACCTCTGGATAACCACACGACCTGCAGCAGCCAATCAGATCCCTCCTGACTGTATTGACATGGTGACAGAGGTCAGAGGGTTCACTGACCCCCAGAAGGAGGAGTACTTCAGGAAGAGATTCAGAGATGAGGAGCAGGCCAGCAGGATCATCTCCCACATCAAGAGATCACGAAGCCTCCACATCATGTGTCACATCCCAGTCTTCTGCTGGATCTCTGCTACAGTTCTGGAGGATGTGTTGAAAACCAGAGAGAGAGGAGAGCTGCCCAAGACCCTGACTGAGATGTACATCCACTTCCTGGTGGTTCAGACCAAAGTGAAGAAGGTCAAGTATGATGGAGGATCTGAGACAGATCCAGACTGGAGTCCAGAGACCAGGAAGATGATTGAGTCTCTGGGAAAACTGGCTTTTGATCAGCTGCTGAAAGGAAACCTGATCTTCTATGAATCAGACCTGACAGAGTGTGACATCGATGTCAGAGCAGCCTCAGTGTACTCAGGAGTGTTGACACAGATCTTTAAAGAGGAGAGAGGACTGTACCACGACACGGTGTTCTGTTTCGTCCATCTGAGCGTTCAGGAGTTTCTGGCTGCAGTCTACATGATCCACTGTTACACCAACAGGAAGACAGAGGTGCTGGAGGACTTCCTGGAACAAAACTACAATGACTCAACTCTGGATGTCTTCCTGAACAGAGTCATGGAGAAATCCCTGCAGAGTATAAATGGTCACCTGGACCTGATGGTTCGCTTCCTCCATGGCATCTGTCTGCAGTCCAACCAGAGACTGTTAAGAGGTCTGCTGGGTCAGACAGAGATCAGTTCAGAAATCATCCAGAGAGCCATCAACAACCTGAAGGAGATGAACATGTACAACATTTCTCCTGAGAGAAACATCAACATCTTCCACTGTCTGATGGAGATGAACGACCTCTCAGTTCATCAGGAGATCCAAGAGTTCCTGAAGTCAGAGAACAGATCAAAGAAGAAACTCTCTGAGATCCACTGCTCAGCTCTGGCCTACATGCTGCAGATGTCAGAGGAGGTTGTGGATGAGTTGGACCTGAAGAAGTTCAAAACATCAAAGGAGGGACGATGGCGACTGATTCCAGCTGTGAGGAACTGCAGAAAGGCTCTGTGAGTCCAGATGTGATTAACATTAGGGATGCACCGAATATTCGGCCACCGAACCATTTCGGCCGAAAAGTGCATTTTCGGTTTTTGGCTGAAAGAATTTTGTCATCAAAACAAAACGGCCGAAACAGTATGTTGTGATGACGCAAGCAACAATCGCAGCCAGCACAGGCATGTCTGCCGTGTGGACGTATTTCAATATATATATATAAGTATGTGCTTATAAGTATATAAGTATTATATAAATATTATATAAAGACCCACTGATGGCAATTTGCAAAACGTGTTATACTGAAATTTCAAGAGGAGTGCATCTGCAAAGAGTTTCTCAATGTGGGGTTTAATTTATCACCTGAAATCCAAACATCCAACCAAGAAAGTTTCCAGGTGATGATGCCAAGGCAGGGGTGCATAGTATGTCGATCACAATTGACAGGTAGATTGCGAAGGCAGTGCGGGTAGATTGCGGGCCATTGGAAAAAAAATGTCTAATTATTTATCTGGTGCACCTCCAAAACAAACAGCAAGACAAACGTTCATCTTTTTGTTTTGTTTTTTCACTTTTTATTGCGACATTTTCGGTGGTTTCTTCATTTTCGGCTTTTCGGTTTCGGACAAGAATTTTCATTTCGGTACATCTCTAATTGACATTATAAATCACTTTACATTAGTTTAGTTTGTTAAATGTTCACACTATAAAATTATCACCACAACAAACAGTGTTTAACTTGTGTATTGCAAACATTACATGTCAGTTGTATTTTGTTTCAAACATTGTGAAAATGTAGATTTTCCTTTATTTATATATATATATATATATATATCTTCACGGTATTTTAGTGCTGTCTGTTGAATAATATATTTAATTAGACATTCTGTGCCCAATTTTAATGTGCCTTAAAGGGATGTTTTCCACATCATTTTAATCATGAAGACTTTGGGGAGTCACGTGAGATCAGATCACACTGACATGCAGAACGAAGTAAAAAACAAAATGTCTTCATTCATATTAACATATTTTATATTTATGTGTTATAACAGATTTTATGACTGTGGACTCTCTGAGAGTCACTGTGAAGTTCTGGCCTCAGCTCTGAAGTCCAACAGCTCCCATCTGACAGAGTTGGACCTAAGCTTCAACTACTACCTGAAGGATTCAGGAGTGAAGCAGCTGTGTGTTGGACTGGAGAGTTCAAACTGTAGACTGGAGACTCTGAGGTCAGTTCACTGAATGTTTTTATCAGATTAAACAGTTCTCTTGTCAGGATTGATAGATTGAAAATGGACCACAAAGTGTTGGTTTAAATGAAGGAGCATCATGTTCCTTCATATCAGCAGGTGTCTCCTCAGTCATCAGTGGTCGGTCTGATCTCAAATCAGGACCAGTTTAGTGTTCACATGTACTTTTAAAGAGTTATTGGAGTCAGTAATCATTCTTTCTGTTCATACTGTCCGTGACGAAACTCATCAAGTCAACACAAACCTGCTGAGATACCAAATACAGGAAGAAGAAGGTCATGGAATCAATAAACTAATGAACAGTTTGTTTTCCAACATGTGTGATTTGATATTAATCTTGTAATGAGAGACTTGACCAAGGTCAGCAGCATGTTATTGATCTGTGTTGACATGAATAGTTGTCTGAATGTTGTGTTGATGTTTGGATGATGTCTGTAGAAGGCTGACATGATGATGATCCACAATAACACAAGGACAAAGTCACTACTCATTTTAGAGAACAGCTTATTGATTAGGACGTAGTAATGTCGATCTGAACATTAAAACCTGAACACATCTGATTGATTATCAATGATTTTATTAACATCTTTTATTCCTTATTCAGATTGAATCGTTGCAGTTTGTCAAAGATCAGCTGTGATTATCTGGTCTCAGCTCTGAAGTCCAACCCCTCCCACCTGAAACATTTGGACCTGAGTCAAAACAACCTGAAGGATTCTGGTGTGAAGCAGCTACTCGATCTTGTGAAGAGTCCAGACTGTAGACTGGAGACTCTGAGGTAAGTAGATGGTTGCAGTCAGTCCATACTTTCAGTAGTGTTGTGCTAGACACAGTATCAAAAGTGTTTCCTGGAAACCTGCTGGTGCTTTCTTTAGAGACGCTGTCAAAGGAGAATGGAGACAGTCCTTGCTGTTTTTAGCCTCTGTGAGGCACTTCGTATTGCTTTTAAGTATGAAAAGTGCCATATAAATAAAATTTGATTTGATTTGATTTGATTTGATTTGATTTGATTTGGACAGAAAGACATAGACAACAGTCAGCCAATCAGATCATCCTCAAGCTTGTTGTGTTCATGTTTTCAGGGAGTAAATCTGGATTCCAGCTGACAGCCTTACTAGATGAATAGAGACAGTGGTCCTCATTCATCAAATCTGACCTCAGACTGTTTGTTTTCTCACCTCAAAACTAAACAATTGATTAGTTTCATCTTTGCCACAGCTCTGAGATCAGTCTGATTGAAGCCTGTAAATCACAGAACCATCATTACATTTAGTAACCATGTGGTCTTTATACAGAGCAGAACCTCTGCTGAGGTCCAGTCATCACATCTGTATCTCTGTCATTAGGTTCATCAGATATCTTCAATGTTTATTAGTCAGCTGATGCTTCAGAAACACATGAGATGTTCATCAACACACTCAGACTCTTTATTTAAATGGAACAGCTGTAAATCCATCACTAAAAAAAAATTATCAGTTTCATGTTTGTCACAGCTCTGAGATCAGTGTGACTGAAGCCTGTAAATCACAGAACCATCATTACATGTAGTAACCATGTGGACTCTTTATTTAAATGGAACAGCTGTAAATCCATCACTAAAGTGTTTGTGAAGTAATGAAGCGTTCATGACTCTCAGCAGTTTATTTCCTCTGTGGACTTGAGAGGAAACAGACTTGATGCTAAATGTCTCTGCAGGTCTGTGAGCTTCCAGCTCCAACACATTAACATGAGAGCTGAAAGGAAGCTGGCTGAGCTCCACAGCTGCTCTGAACATGACTGAAGTCCCTGCTGCTCTTTATACTGGATGTGCTACATCACTGACTGACACCTGATGAAAAGGAGTCTCTGGAAACACTAAATCATCTCCTCTGCTTTTGTTTCTTCTGTATAGGTGGAACTCATTTTTCTAAACATTAAAGTGTGTTTGCTGAGCGAGGATGAGCTGAGTCCTGATGATCTAGAGAGGTTGAATCAGCAGCAGCTTGTGTGTATAGAGACTCTGACTGGACTATGTTACTGGGAGGTGGAGTGAAGAGGAGAGCTTCATCGAGATGTTTTTCCATTAATCATCAACAGAGCTGCAATCAATCTATTCTCATAGCACCAACAAATAAAGTCCAGTTCCTCTTGAATTATTCAGACACATGAACAACAAAAACAAATATTTTATGTAAATGTAAAGTGGCCAGCATCAACAATCCTTTCTGTTGTTTCTCGTTGTTGATTGTGTATTTATTTGTTCTATATCTATTGTAATTTGTGTCAGCATCTCGTGTGGTTGTCATTTTATAGTGTATCTTTGTTGTCATTTGGTTGTAAAGTAAAATATCTCCTGGTTGTATTTTTTTATAACACGTCTCCTGCCTGTAATTATTGCTAAGTTGCAGTTCCTCTCTGTAACCATCAGAGAGTAGTAAGTACTTTCACAGTTTAATCTTATCTGTATTCACATGTAGAGTCATTATTAGACTGATGAACAGTAGAGCTACAATACTGCAGTAGATGTGAATATCAGTATTATTTTATGTGGACAGTTGTAGTTACTGACAGTGACCACTAGAGGACAGTGATCGTTATAGTTTCTGGGTTTGGGTCATTTAAATACACTTATTGTTGCTGATAGGCTTAATTATCAGTGTGTTTGAACTCTTTCTGGAGGCGCATATGCAATGATTCAGAAATCTCAGTCAGTCACATCATCAAACCCATGTTGATTTTGCTCCAGAATAAAGCCTACAGATGGTGTTCACCGAGTAAAAGTAATAACTTTGCCTCTTTGCATGAGTTAATGTTACTTCAAGATTTTAAAAACTGTCCACCTGAAGGAATCAGAGTTTACCTTAAATCATAAGGGGATTTAAGACTGTTGGCCTCTGTTCATTCCATTCATAGTTCAGATGCTCTTGTTTATACGTGTGTGTGTGTAAACAGAAAGAGAAACTGTGAAGTGACTAAAAGTCTGATTAGTGCAGATGATAAAGTCCAAAAAGACAAAGGAGTGAACAATCATCAGTCCTAACTCAGTCAAAGCTGAACACACAAACATGAAACATATTTTAGATTTAGTGTCACTCACACTTCTTCAGGAAGCTGATTGATTTCTGACATCAATCCAGAACAAAAAGATGAACAAAAAAAAAAAATCTTTTTTGGGATTGAATTACAGGAGAATCAGGCCATTCAGAGAAACAAGAGATCTTTGTAGATGTCATTATCAGTGGGGAGGGTTGAAAATGACTGACATATAGTCTATATTGGATTAAAATCACTGAACAGAGCAGGTCATGTTAAAATCAGTCCAGAAAGGAGATCAGTGTAAAATAAAAGTCATAGAAGACATTAAGAGGGAATGACAGAATAAATGGGAAAAGGAGTCCAGACAGAAACATTACTTTTCAGATCAAAACTTGTTGTTTGGGACCTTCAGTGTTGTTAAATGAACTAGACTGCTGCTCCTGTTCAATCTGTCTAACCTGTTCTGCCTCCATCACAGGTGAAGCCTGACTCATTCCAAGAAGTAGCTCACCTGTGTCAGAGTCTCGAGTTTTCAGGTGTGGAGTGGAGTCTTCTTCTTCAGCTCTGTGGACTGTTTAAAGACACTGTAAGTTTAGTTTGTTTGTCTGTCTTTAGTAACTTTACTATTTGTTTCTCCTCTGTAATGTTTGTAGAAGATGTTCGCTTCTTATTTCATTGATAAGTGTGGATCACTCTTGTGTTTGAAGATCAATCTGTTATTTTTAGATTACTGATTCTCTGGAATCAAAAGAAATGATGATCAGCTAATTTTCGTTTGCTTTCTTCAGAATACAAACTGCATTTCGTCCGTCTATCTATCTATTAGTACAAAATCGTCATCTCCACAATTAAAGTTGAAATAAAACGTAAAGTTCTTGATGTGGTTGCAGAGTCTGTGTCTGTTTAACTGATTTTCACTTCTACAGCTTTATGACTCCATCTAGTGGACTGATAGTAGAAGAACAACAGCTGATAGCAGAGTCTCTGTCTCTGCTGTCTGACTTCATCCACTGACACTGATATGAAACAGAAAATAAGAACCAGTCACTGGAGGAGCAGCTGATGTTTTTACAGCAGAAATGATGTCAAGGATTTGATGTTCAGGTGAATGCTTTGTGTTTCCTCTGCAGGTGAAGGTAGAAAGTGTGTGTGAGCTGATGTGAATCCAGCAGCATGGATCAGTGTGAGGACAGAGAGGAGGGAGTCCCTCCCTCTGAAACCACTCTGAGTGGGGAACATGAGAACCAGACCAAAGATCAGAGGTGAGATGAACATCTCTAACTTTCCATGACTCTTCTAAATGTCAGAGCTCTGGAGTCTAATCACTGCTACTTCTTTATTCACAGGAATGAACTTGAACCTGAAGCTGAACCTGAACCCAGCTCTGCGTCCTTAAAAAGTGACTGGTCAAAAGAAAATGTTATTGACTTTAAAGGACAACTTTCCCCTGGTGAGCAGAGGTAATCTGATGCTGACAGTAACATTTTATGACTGCAAGGAGTCATCTGAATCAATGTTCACATCCAGATATCATTTCATGGACATTTACATGTTGGTCTCTGTGGACTGATATGATGTGAAGTAATTGTTGATGATTCATTCACAGAGTGGAGCAGCAGAGTTTAAATGTTCTCAGTGGTCAGTCTGTTGATCAGCATCAAACACACCTGGACTCCATATTTAAGGTCTGTACATGGACAACAACTACTTTCCATCATCTCCATGCTGCTCTTTGTAGACCAGTGGACTGTCAGTCTGTCCATCATGGATCTGATGTTTGTCTCCATGATTTCAATCTGGTTGTCATTCATATAGTTTTCCATTCCAGCTGCTAGAGGACAACATTGTCACTTTTGTGAAGAATGAACTGAAGAAGATTCAGAGGGATCTGAGTCCAGATTACCCAGAATGCTTAGAGACTCAGAGGGAGGATGAGGAGGTGTTGGATGGTGAGGATGAAGAGCAGAGGAGGAGCAGCAGAGTTGCATTTGTGAAGATCACACTGAACTTCCTGAGGAGAATGAAGCAGGAGGAGCTGGCTGATCGTCTGCAGAGCAGTAAGAGGATTTCTCTGAACATTGAACCTGATGAATGAATGAAACATTTACTAATGTCTCGAGAGATGGAAGTAGATACAGTATAATCACTCATTCTTTCAGGGAATTAAATGTGGGAAAACTAATTTATTTCTTGTTTACTGCTTCAGAACATGAAGCTGCAGTTTGTCAACATAAACTTAAATCTACTCTGAAGGAGAAGTTCCAGTGTGTGTTTGAGGGGATTGCTAAAGCAGGAAACTCAACTCTTCTGAATGAGATCTACACAGAGCTCTACATCACAGAGGGAGAGACTGCAGAGGTCAATGATGAACATGAGGTCAGACAGATTGAAACAGCATCCAGGAAACTAGACAGACCAGAAACAACCATCAGACCAAAAGACATCTTTAAAGCCTCACCTGGAAGAGATAAACCAATCAGAAGAGTGATGACAAAGGGAGTGGCTGGCATTGGGAAAACAGTCTTAACACAGAAGTTCACTCTGGACTGGGCTGAAGACAAAGCCAATCAGGACATTCACTTCACATTTCCATTGACTTTCAGAGAGATGAATGTGTTGATAGAGAGAAAGTTCAGCTTGGTGGAACTTGTTCATCACTTCTTCACTGAAACCAAAGAAGCAGGAATCTGCAGGTTTGAAGAGTTCCAGGTTGTGTTCATCTTTGATGGTCTGGATGAGTGTCGACTTCCTCTGGACTTCCACAACACTGAGATCCTGACTGATGTTACAGAGTCCACCTCAGTGGATGTGCTGCTGACAAACCCCTTCAGGGGGAAACTACTTCCCTCCGCTCACCTCTGGATAACCACACGACCTGCAGCAGCCAATCAGATCCCTCCTGAGTGTGTTGACATGGTGACAGAGGTCAGAGGGTTCACTGACCCTCAGAAGGAGGAGTACTTCAGGAAGAGATTCAGAAATGAGGAGCAGGCCAGCAGGATCATCTCCCACATCAAGACATCACGAAGCCTCCACATCATGTGTCACATCCCAGTCTTCTGCTGGATCTCTGCTACAGTTCTGGAGGATGTGTTGGGAACCAGAGAGGGAGGAGAGCTGCCCAAGACTCTGACTGAGATGTACATCCACTTCCTGGTGGTTCAGACCAAAATGAAGAAGGTCAAGTATGATGGAGGATCTGAGACAGATCCACACTGGAGTCCAGAGACCAGGGAGATGATTGAGTCTCTGGGAAAACTGGCTTTTGATCAGCTGCTGAAAGGAAACCTGATCTTCTATGAATCAGACCTGACAGAGTGTGGCATCGCTATCGCAGCAGCCTCAGTGTACTCAGGAGTGTTGACTCAAATCTTTAAAGAGGAGAGAGCACTGTACCAGGACAAGGTGTTCTGCTTCATCCATCTGAGCGTTCAGGAGTTTCTGGCTGCAGTCTACATGATCCACTGTTACACCAACAGGAAGACAGAGGTGCTGGAGGACTTCCTGGGACAAAACTACAACCACTTACCTCTGAATGTCTTCCTGAAGAGAGTCAGGGAGAAATCCCTGCAGAGTAAAAATGGTCACCTGGACCTGTTGGTTCGCTTCCTCCATGGCGTCTGTCTGCAGTCCAACCAGAGACTGTTAAGAGGTCTGCTGGGTCAGACAGAAATCAGTCCACAAATCATCCAGAGAGCCATCAACAACCTGAAGAAGATGAACATGTACTACGTTTCTCCTGACAGAAGCATCAACATCTTCCACTGTCTGATGGAGATGAGCGACCTCTCAGTTCATCAGGAGATCCAAGAGTTCCTGAAGTCAGAGAACAGATCAGAGAAGAAACTCTCTGAGATCCACTGCTCAGCTCTGGCCTACATGATGCAGATGTCAGAGGAGGTTCTGGATGAGTTGGACCTGAAGAAGTACAACACATCATGGGACGGACGACGGAGACTGATTCCAGCTGTGAGGAACTGCAGAAAGGCTCTGTGAGTCCAGATGTGATTAACATTATAAAGTGGTTTACATTAGTTTAGTTCTTTAAATCTTCACACTTATTATCACATTATCAATGTCCATTTATTAAACATTTAATGTCAGTTGTATTTTGTTAGAGATGTTCTCCAGCTGTTTCAAACACTCTGAGAATGTGGATTTTTCTTCTTTTTATCTTCCTTCCACACAGTCTTTCACACCATACTGACAGACTGTGTGGAAGACGCCTAAATGTAACTCCATTTATTTCCATTTATTCGCAGATTAAAACAAAAAAAGTTTAGAAGTCTATAGGTTTAAGAGAATCTGATGAGAATTATTGTGTCACGTCAGATAAGGAGCTCAATCACTGATGTGAACACCAAAATGTCAAACAAGATGAGTCCAACTGTTCAAATGCATGAAGTAAATAAAGTGTCTTCATTCATATTAACATATCTTATATTTATGTGTCATGACAGATTTTCTAAATGTGAACTCTCAGAAACTCACTGTGAATTTGTGGCCTCAGCTCTGAAGTCCAACCCCTCCCATCTGACAGAGTTGGATATGAGTTACAACTACCTGAAGGATTCAGGAGTGAAGCAGCTGTGTGTTGGACTGGAGAGTCCAAACTGTAGACTGGAGACTCTGAGGTCGGTTCACTGAATGCTTTTATGAGATTAAACAGTTGGACCACAATGGACCACAAACAGTTGGTTTGAATGAAGGAGCATCATGTTCCTTAATATTAGCAGCTGTCACCTCAGTCATCTGTCATCTCAAACATTACTGTTAGATAAAAGTGTAGAAGGCTGACATTATGATGATCCAACTGAACATTAAAACCTGAAGATATCAGTGGTTATCAATGATTTTATTGATGTTTTTTTTTATTCTTTATTCAGACTGAGTCTCTGCAGTTTGTCAAAGATCAGCTGTGAGTCTCTGGCCTCAGCTCTAAAGTTCAGTCCCTCCCATCTGAAACATCTGGACCTGAGAGGAAACAACCTGAAGGATTCAGATGTGAAACAGCTGCTTGATCTTGTGGAGAGTCCAGACTGGAGACTGGAGACTCTGAGGTGAGTGTAGGGTTGGTTGGTTGCTGCTTTCTTCAGAGACACTGTCAGAGGAGAATGGAAACAGATGGACAGAAAGACAGAGACAACAGTCAGCCAATCAGATCATCCTGAGTCTTGCTGTGCTCATTTTTTCAAGAAATAAATCTGGATAAATGGAACAGCTATAAATCCATCACCAAAGTGTTTGTGCTGTAATGAAATGTTCATGACTCTCAGCAGTTTATTTCCTCTGTGGACTTGAGAGAAATCTGCAGAGGAAACAGACTGATGCTAAAAGTCTCTGCAGGTCTGTGAGCTTCCAGCTCCAACACATTAACATGAGAGTTGAAAGGAAGCTGGCTGAGCTGTGCTGCATCACTGACTGACACCTGATGAAAAGGAGTCTCTGGAAACACTAAATCATCTCCTCTGTTGTTTCTTCTTTTCTCTATAGGTGGGAGTCATCATAAACACGACAGTATGTGTGCTGAGAGAGGATGAGCTGAGTCCTGATGATGCAGAGAGGTTGAATCAGCAGCAGCTTGTGTGTCGTGAGACTCTGACTGGACCATGTTACTGGGAGGTGGAGTGAAGCGGAGAGCTTCATCCAGATGTTTTTCCATTTAACATCAACAGAGCTGCAATCAATCTATTGTAGGACTAAAAACAAAAACAATTATTCTATGTATATGTAAAGTAGCCAACATCAACAATCCTTTCTGTTGTTTCTCGTTGATTTTGTATGTATTTGTTCAATCTGTATTGTAATTTGTGTCTTCACTTTTTTTAACAGCATCTCATGCAGTTGTCATTTTACATTGTGTCTTTGTTGTCATTTGGTTATACAGTAAAATATCTCCTGGTTGTATTTTTTTACAACACGTCTCCTGCCTGTCATTATTGCTAAGTTGCAGTTCCTCTCTGTAACCATCAGAGAGTAGTAAATACTTTTACACAGTTTAATATTATCTGTATTCACATATAGAGTCATTATTAGACTGATGAACATTAGAGCTACAATACAGCAGAAGATGTGAATATCAGTATTATTGGATGTGGACAGTTGTAGTTACTGACAGTGACCACTGGAGGGCAGTGATCGTTATAGTTTCTGGGTTTGGCTCATTTAAAAACATTTATTGTCTGTGTTCATTAAATCGACTAGATCTTGTGTGGCTTTCTGTTTCATCCAGTAACTCTGACACGTTTGAGGTCTGTATGAATATCCAGCTATTCCCGGTGTTCAGAGAGACTGAGGTTGAGTCCTATTTTGGAGCATTTGAACTCATCACCTGTGTTTTGCATTGTCCAAAGGATGTGTGGGCTGTTCTGCTACAATACAAACCAAGTTGAACTCCTACCAGAGGCGTATAGACAACGATTCAGACACTTAACACTCCCCCCCATAAGATTCACCTTCCTCCATGTCACACCATAAACTAAGTACAGTTTTCTCACTCAGACGGTAGGGGTATGCTCTTCTATTTCATTTATGTTACGACCCCCGCTCGAGGGCCACAACATAAAGTGGAGACACCTGACAGATTCACAACAAGAAGGGTTTATTTCATTAAAAATAAAAAGGCGACAGGTGAGACATGGTGAGCCTCATCTTAGGCCTCTTCAAAGCCCTTTATTCACATCTTCTTGGGTAAAGCTGGTTAAGGTGATTAAAAACAAGCCATAGACACTTGCACAGCCACCACAAGGCCACTACCACACTGTAGTTAAATACTCCAGTCCTGCAGAAGGGATGGAACAAGTTGTTTTTTTAGATGTAACACTGCAAACTATGTTTTCCTCCAACATGGAAACTATCACATGAGTGTTACCAGAAGTCATCAGTTGATCTTATGTGTGTTTATAATGAGGAAGAACAAACTGAATCCTTCACAGCAGACAGCTTTGTTGGACTGAGGATTTATTCAGATCATTTACTTTAGTCAAAGCACCACACTGTAGTAAAATACTCCAGTCCTGCACTGACAATCAGTATTAACAAGAAAATGAACATAAAGAATCAGCAATAAACATGCAGGACCAATTTATATTATGACTGTATGTCATAAAACTAGGGTGTTCCCTAGTTCCAGTTTACTATCACTTTCACCGGCGCTGTGTCGCAGATCTTTTTCTCCGTGTAAAGCTCTATCTGAAGGTAAAGTTTGCAATTTCTAATGTTTGACTTTTGCTGTTCCTCCAGAAATTAGTTCGACAGTTCACGTTAAATGAATCAAAAGTTTAAAGTTGAGTCGAAGGAACTCTATATATATATTTATGAACATGTTTTGTGTTGATGTTTGTGATCAGAGTCCGTGGATATGATCAGCAGGTGAACATAGAGTGGTTGTTTCTGTGTAGCTCCACTTTCTGATGACTGGAGGTAGATTTTCATGAATCAGTCTGTGGAGGAGGTGGAGAGGAGCCACTGATCTCCCGCTGTCTGAGCCACTAAATGAGGCCTGAGCTCTTCAGACAGACGCTGGAGAACAGATCAGACTTTCTGTGTCATTATATTCACACTGCAGAGCTGAGTGATCAGAGGGCTTTAATAAATATGTTGACATCAGTATAAAAACATTAGTTAGAATTAACTGGAATTCACAGACTGGTCAAAGGTCTTTTTTATTAACCTCCATCAGGTGAAGCCTGACTCGTTCCAGGAAGTAGCTCACCTGTGTCAGAGTGTTTAGTGTGGAGTGGAGAGTCTCAGTTTATTGCTCAGCTCTTTGGACTTAACTTTGTTAACTTCTGATATGTTTCCTGTTTAGTGTCCAGGTGTGGAGTAGACTCTTTCTTCTTCAGCTCTTTGGACTGGTTGAATAAACTGTAAGTTTGATTTGTTTAAAGCTTTAACTTTGTCTTCAGTAACTTTACTGTTTGTTTCTGCTCTGTAATGTTTGTAAAAGATGTTCACTTATTATTTCATCATTTATTTGTATTACTCTGTTCGAAGATCATTTCATATTATTATTAGATGAAAGATTCACTGGATGATCAGATTAAATTAAATTAGATTATTAAATCTTCATTAATCTGGACCCAGCCTCAGATTTAAGTCTAAAGTTATTTTCATTTTCAATAACGTTGTGTCGCAGATCTTTTTCTCCGTGTAAACCGTGTCTGAAGGTAAAGTCAGCAGTTTATAATGTTTCACTCTTTAACATCAGCTTAGTTCCAGCAGAAATACTTCAGAAATAGTTCACGTTAACTGAGACAGAGCTGAAAATGTCAAGGACAAATGAGGCAACTATAAATCTATCCGCCATTTTGTGTCTATGTGTGTGAGCACTGCAGATACAGGTGAGCCTCGGGAGCGCGCATTGATTCAGGTGAACGGACGTTACTCTACTTCAGTTTCATCCAGTTTAGATGATTTATTCTTCATAATAACAACATGTTTTCCTCCATAACATTTCTGATGAAGAAACTTCTTTGTATTCTCCAGAATTGTTAGACATGATCTGAAGTATTTGTAAAATAAAACGTGATAGTAGGACAGAGACATCATATATAGAGGGGGATACGTTGCCTTTATAGTAATGTCGCTTCATCATTGATTCATTGGAATCAAACAGTATGATGATCAGCTGATCTGTTTGCTTTCTTCAGAAATTAAACTGCATTATGTTTTATTTACGAGAATAAAACTGAGTGTTTGCTGCTGTTTCCTGTGAAACCCTTCAAAATAAAACGTAAAGGTTCTTGATGCAGTTGCAGAGTCTGTGTCTGTTTTCACTTCTGCAGCTTCATGACAAATGATGTCAAGGATTTGATGTTCAGGTGAGTGATTTGTGTTTCCTCTGCAGGTGAAGGTAGAAAGTGTGTGTGAGCTGATGTGAATCCAGCAGCATGGATCAGTGTGAGGACAGAGAGGATGGAGTCCTTCCCTCTAAAACCACTCTGAGTGGGAAACATGAGAACCAGACCAAAGATCAGAGGTGAGATGACCATCTGTAACTGTCCATGACTCTTCTACATGTCATAGCAAAACTCTCAGCTCCTTTATTATCAACATTAATGATTGCAGACCTGTTTCTCTCACTCCCTTTATTACAAAGAACATTGAGAGACTAGTATTGAGACGTATCAAAGCCAACTCCCTTCCTCCGTCCATCCTAAACACTAAGTTAAAAAACTCATTCTGGACTATCAGAAGTGCAGAGCTGACCCCTCTTCCATCCTCATTTATGGAGACTATGTTGAAAGGGTTCACAGCTTCAAGTTTCTGGTAACCCGCATATCTGACAACCTCTCCTGGTCGATAAACACCTCAGCTGGTGTTGCAGCGCCTGCACTTCCTCAAAGTCCTGAAGAAAAACAACTTGTGTAGTAATCAGCTGGTGGGCTTCCACCACTCTGCAGTAGAGAACATCTTAATGTACTGTCTGACTGTGCTCAGCAGATGATGAAAAAACACTACAACTGGTCATCAACTCAGCACAGAGGATCATCTGCCAGCTTTCCATGACATTGTAGACGCCTGCTACCTCTCAAGAGAATAAATAAATAATGTGAAGGACTCCTCCCACCCCGACCACCACCTGTTTGACCTCCTGACCTCTGGGAGGAGAAACAAGTCGATTAAAAACTCACACCACCTAAACTATTGAACAGTTTTTTCTCCAAAGACATCCAGTTAATCAATAAACACACTCAGTTGCTATAAAAGCCACCTCAGTAATATATTTAATATTTGTTATGGTCTGGGTTTTAAATGGGATTGTTTGTGATTGTGTTTTATTGAATATTTTGTTTTATGTTCATATTTATTCTTTTCTAAAGCACTGATGTGATGTCAATGGAAAAAAAAATCCTTTAATTTCTTTTTTCCCACATTTCATTATTCAGGAATGAACCTGAACCCAGCTGTGTGTCCTTCAAGAGTGACCGTTCAAAACCTTTAAAAATTCACTTTAAAGGACAAGTTTCCCTTGATGATCAGAGGTAAACTGTTCATCTGCTCATCTTTGACTATAATTTATTGGTTGAATGGATGGAAATTTATTTGCCATATTTAATTATTTTTATTTTATCTTGCTGAATATTGAATGGTGTCCAGTCTAGTACTAGGGAGACAAACATGCACTGACTGTTATATTCTCTGTTTTTCTTTCAGGATGCATCAGAGACCAGATTCACCTGAACCCAGCTGTGTGTCCTTCAAGAGTGACCGGTCAAAACCTTTAAAAATTCACTTTAAAGGACAAGTTTCCCCTGATAATCAGAGGTAAACTTTAACTGGGAGTATATTTGTTTTCCTATTTTAACTGTAATGTGTTGATTCTGTTGATTGACAGAAATGTCTTTGAATAACATGTTTGTGTTAAATAAGTTGCTCCTGGACCTACTCCACTGAGAGTTTCCATCAAATGAAAAGAACAACAGGAGCAGAGTCTACCCTGTGTTTATCTCAGGAGAAAGTGAGAATAACAAGAACAAGAACCCATAACCCGAACTTGACTGACTCTGTTATAAGATCAGCATTAACATTATTCATTTAAGAGACAAATGGAACCAGAAGTTATGTCAGAAATGATGTTGGTCAGAAATCAGATGTAAATACAGTTAGTGACCAAACATCAAGAAGCAAGAGCTGAAAGCTGTTGATTCTCAGTGGGATCAGAAAGAATAATCAACCTTTATGACTACAAGGAGTCATCTGATTCACTGTTCATATCCAGATATCACTTCATGGACATTTACATGTTGGTCTCTGGGGACTGATATGTGAACTAATTGTTGATGATTCATTCACAGAGTGGAGCAGCAGAGTTTAAATGTTCTCAGTGGTCAGTCTGATCAGCATCAAACACACCTGGACTCCATATTTAAGGTCTGTACATGGACAACAACTACTTTCCATCATCCCCATGTTGCTCTTTGTAGACCAGTGGACTGTCAGACTGTCCAACATGGATCTGATGTTTGTCTCCATGATTTCAGTCAGGTTGCCATTCATATAGTTTTCTTTTCCAGCTGCTAGAGGACAACATTGTCACTTTTGTGAAGAATGAACTGAAGAAGATTCAGAAGGACCTGAATCCAGATTACCCAGAATGCTTAGAGAGTCAGAGGGAGGATGAGGAGGTGTTGGAGGGTGAGGATGAAGAGCAGAGGAGGAGTAATAGAGATGCATTTGTGAAGATCACACTGAACTTCCTGAGGAGAATGAAGCAGGAGGAGCTGGCTGATCGTCTGCAGAGTAAGTAAGAGGATTTCTCTGAACATTGAACCTGATGAATAAATTAAACATTTACTAATGTCTCAAGAGATGAAACAAAATATATTCAAACACTTATTCTTTAGGGGAATGAAATGTTAGAATATTTACTGTTTAATTTAATCATATATTTTATTTCTTCTTTATTCATTCAGAACATGAAGCTGCAGTTTGTAAACGTGAACTTAAATCTACTCTGAAGGAGAAGTTCCAGTGTGTGTTTGAGGGGATTGCTAAAGCAGGAAACTCAACTCTTCTGAATGAGATCTACACAGAGCTCTACATCACAGAGGGAGAGAGTACAGAGGTCAATGATGAACATGAGGTCAGACAGATTGAAACAGCATCCAAGAAACTAGACAGACGAGAAAGAACCATCAGACCAAAAGACATCTTTAAAGCCTCACCTGGAAGAGATAAACCAATCAGAAGAGTGATGACAAAGGGAGTGGCTGGCATTGGGAAAACAGTCTTAACACAGAAGTTCGCTCTGGACTGGGCTGAAGATAAAGCCAACCAGGACATCCAGTTCACATTTCCATTCACTTTCAGAGAGCTGAATATGTTGAAAGAGAGAAAGTTCAGCTTGGTGGAACTTGTTCATCACTTCTTCACTGAAACCAAAGAAGCAGGAATCTGCAGCTTTGAAGAGTTCCAGGTTGTGTTCATCTTTGACGGTCTGGATGAGTGTCGACTTCCTCTGGACTTCCACAACAATGACATCCTGACTGATGTTACAGAGTCCACCTCAGTGGATGTGCTGCTGACAAACCTCATCAGGGGGAAACTGCTTCCCTCCGCTCACCTCTGGATAACCACACGACCTGCAGCAGCCAATCAGATCCCTCCTGAGTGTGTTGACATGGTGACAGAGGTCAGAGGATTCACTGACCCTCAGAAGGAGGAGTACTTCAGGAAGAGATTCAGAGATGAGGAGCAGGCCAGCAGGATCATCTCCCACATCAAGACATCACGAAGCCTCCACATCATGTGTCACATCCCAGTCTTCTGCTGGATCTCTGCTACAGTTCTGGAGGATGTGTTGAAAACCAGAGAGAGAGGAGAGCTGCCCAAGACCCTGACTGATATGTACATCCACTTCCTGGTGGTTCAGACCAAAGTAAAGAAGGTCAAGTATGATGGAGGATGTGAGACACATCCAGACAGGAGTCCAGAGACCAGGAAGATGATTGAGTCTCTGGGAAAACTGGCTTTTGATCAGCTGCTGAAAGGAAACCTGATCTTCTATGAATCAGACCTGACAGAGTGTGGTATCAATACCAGAGCAGCCTCAGTGTACTCAGGAGTGTTGACACAGATCTTTAAAGAGGAGAGAGGACTGTACCAGGACAAGGTGTTTTGCTTCGTTCATCTGAGCGTTCAGGAGTTTCTGGCTGCAGTCTACATGATCCACTGTTTCACCAACAGGAAGACAGAGGTGCTGCAGGACTTCCTGGGACGAAACTACAATGACTCAACTCTGGATGTCTTTCTGAAGAGAGTCATGAAGAAATCCCTGCAGAGTATAAATGGTCACCTGGACCTGTTGGTTCGCTTCCTCCATGGCGTCTGTCTGCAGTCCAACCAGAGACTGTTAAGAGGTCTGCTGGGTCAGACAGAGATCAGTCCACAAATCATCCAGAGAGCCATCAACAACCTGAAGAAGATGAACATGTCCAAAATTTCTCCTGACAGAAACATCAACATTTTCCACTGTCTGATGGAGATGAATGACCTCTCAGTTTATCAGGAGATCCAAGAGTTCCTGAGGTCAGGGAACAGATCAGAGAAGGAACTCTCTGAGATCCACTGCTCAGCTCTCGCCTACATGATGCAGATGTCAGAAAAGGTTCTGGCTAAGTTGGACCTGAAGAAGTTCAATACATCATGGGACGGACGACGGAGACTGATTCCAGCTGTGAGGAACTGCAGAAAGGCTCTGTGAGTCCAGATGTGATTAACATTATAAATCAGTTTACATTAATTTAGTTCTTTAAATGTTCACACTAAAATTATCATCCTATCAAACAGCATTCATCTTGTTTATTACAAACATTACATGTCAGTTGTATTTTGTTACAGATGTTCTCCAGCTGTTTCAAACACTGTGAGACTGTAAAACGTTCTTCATTTAAACAGTATATTAGAGCTGTCTGTTGATTAATATGCAATTAGACATTAGACATTGCCCATTTTAATCTGTTCTTAATGTTCCTGAAACAGATGTTGTCCACATTTTTATCATTTTAATCATGATGACTTTTTGGAGTCAGACGTGAGATCAGATCACACACTGACAGACTGTGTGGAAGAAGCCTAAATGTAACTCCATTTATCTCCATTCATTTGCAGATAAAAACAAAACAAAGTTTAGAAGTCTGCAGGTTTAAGAGAAACTGGTGAGACTTATTGTGTCATGTCAGACAAGAAGCTGAATCACTGATGTGAAGAACAAAATGTCAAACAGGATGAGTCCAACTGTTTAGTCTTCAAATGCATGAAGTAAATAATAACGTGCTTTCATTCATATTAACATGTTTTATATGTATGTGTCATGACAGATTGTCTGGCTGTGGACTCTCAGAGAGTCACTGTGAAGTTGTGGCCTCAGCTCTGAAGTCCAACCCCTCACATCTGACAGAGTTGGACCTGAGTCGCAACAACCTGCAAGATTCAGGAGTGAAGCAGCTGTGTGTTGGACTGGAGAGTCCAAACTGTAGACTGGAGACTCTGAGGTCAGTTCGGTCAATGTTTTTATCATATTAAACAGTTCTCTTGTCAGGATTGACAGATAGAAAATGGACCACAAACAGTTGGTTTAAATGAAACATAATGTAGTTGTGTTAGGAAGAGACCACTTCACAGTCAGTGTGGACAGCAGGAATTATAAGAACTGTACATCTGACATGTGACTTCAACATTTTAATGATACCAAAATACTGAGATGTGTGATTTGTTATTGTTGCTGTAATGTGAGACTTGACTGAGGTCAGCATGTTATTGATCTGAACACATCTAATTAATTATCAATGATTTTATTAACATATTTTATTCTTCATTCAGTTTGAATTACTGCAGTTTGTCAGAGATCAGCTGTGATTATCTGGTCTCAGCTCTGAAGTCCAACCCCTCACATCTGAAACTTCTGGACCTGAGTTACAACAACAACCTTCAGGATTCAGAAGTGAAGCATCTGTGTGGTTTTCTGGAGAGTCCTGACTGTAGACTGGATACTCTGAGGTCAGACATCATGTTGCTCACATTAATATGATGTGAAAAGTTATGTTGACACTAATCTACAGACATCAGGATGATATTCTACTGATTCACACTGAGGATCTTCATGGTAAAGGCTGTTTTCTTTTTCTTAGTCCATTGACTGTGACAGAGTCACTTTGAGCTACAGCTTTAGAACCATAGAAGACAAAATATCCTCTATGATTCACTCTGATAATATGACACACTTGATTTTCAACTTATATTTCAATATTCATCCAGATGTATTTGGTATTTTTCTGATCTTTTAGTAGTCAGTGATATTAATGTCAGAGGGTTTTTACTTGTGTTTGTTGGTCAACATGAGTTTGTCATGTCTTCTTCTATTGACTGATTGAAGCTGCTTCCTGTTGAACAGATGATGAAACACTGAATGATTTCAAGATGGAACTTTGTCTTTTAAATTAACATATTTTATCCTTTATTCAGATTGATTTGTTGCAGGTTGTCAGAGAGCAGTTGTGATTCTCTGGCCTCAGCTCTGAATTCCAACCCCTCGCATCTGAAACATCTGGACCTGAGTGACAACAGCGTGAAGGATTCAGGAGTGAAGCATCTGTGTGTTTTTTTGGAGAGTCCAGACTGTAGACTGGAGACTCTGAGGTCAGTTCACTTGTTTAATTACAAACTGAATGGAATATATGTACATCTATAAAGATACATTGTTGACATGAATAGTTGTCTGAATGTTGTGTTGACAATAACACAAGGACAAAGTCACTCTACTCATTTTAGAGAACAGCTCATTTATTAGGACGTAGTAATGTTGATCTGAACATTAAAACCTGAACACATCTGATTGATTATCAGTGATTTTATTAACCTCATTTATTCTTTGTTCAGATTCATTCGTTGCAGTTTGTCAAAGGTCAGCTGTGATTATCTGCTCTCAGCTCTGAATTCCAATCCCTCCCATCTGAAACATCTGGACCTGAGTCAAAACTACCTGCAGTATTCAGGAGTGAAGCAGCTGCTTGATCTTGTGAAGAATACAGACTGCAGACTGGAGGATCTGAGGTGAGTGGAGGTTTGGAGTCAGTCCATACTTCTTTCAGTAGTATTGTACTAGACACAGTATCAAAACCTTCTGCTGCTTTCTTCAGAGACGCTGTCAGAGGAGGATGGAGACAGACTGGACAGATAGACAGAGACAACAGTCAGCCAATCAAATCATCCTGAAGCTTGTTGTGTTCATGTTTTCAGGAAATAAATCTGGGCCCGTATTCCTAAAGATTCTAAGAATCCTCTAAGAGAGCTCCTATCTTAGCCTAAACACTCCTAGCTAGGAGTCTTAGCTTAGGAGTGATTCCAGAAAATTCTTAGAGAACTCTTAGCAAGGAATGGACAGAAACTCTTATCTTAGTGAGGAGGTGTGGTTGACCCCGTTGCTAGGTATGAGTCATCATTTCAAGAGGTGTGATTGGTTGATTCTAAAAGCTTCATAAAAATACACTTCTGGTGATAATTGGCCGAGAATGGACGTCAAATTAATAGACTTAATAAAAGAATCTAATCTCTATGAAGACTGTGTAATTATAAATAATAATTTTCATAAAAATAGATAAATAGTAAGCTATACTTTAAAAATTATCCTACATAATGTGTGATTAAACTCAGGCCCACTTGCACAGTATTCCCATGCTGATAGTTCTATTTATTTGCTTCCATTCATTTACCATGCTGGTCATTTTTCATCCATTTGGTATTAACAAGGGTAGAATGGCTCAGCTTTCATCAATTTCTGTGATTGCTAACCGGCCTTGAAGAAGCAGTGTTGGTTGGTGTTAGAATCTTCCACAAGCTGAACAGCAGCAGAGAAGAAAAGAAGTAGGAAACCCAACTGGACAGAGGAACAGTGTTTGCTTCTGGCTCAACTGGTCAATGAGAAAAAAAGTGTTTTGAGACGTAGATTTGGCCCCAAGTCCTTACTGCTGCATTGTTGCATTTATGGATTTTTCCTGTTGCTATATACCTCAGTGTTGTGATGACTTTCATTTCCGGTGATATTGAGATTGTAACAAGCTTGATTGTCATTCAGTGTTTGGATAATATCTCTCCTGCCTCTTCTTTCACCATTTTCTCCTCTGCTTAAGAAATTCCTAAGGCCCCTAAAAGTCCTCCTCCCTGCTCTTAGCAGATCTCACCTTAGGAGCACTCTTAAGAGCTAAGATTCTTTAGGAATGGATTACCTTTTATCTTTACTAGGAGCTACTCCTAACTTTGATTAAATTCTTAGAAAATGTCATGATTCTAAGAATTTTCTTAGAATTTGGCCACTAGGAGCAACTCTTAGCGCTAAGAATCTTTAGGAATACGGGCCCTGGATTCTAGCTGACAGCCTTACTAGATGAATCGAGACAGTGGTCCTCATTCATCAAATCTGATCTCAGACTGTTTGTTCTCTCACCTCAGTGACATCTTTGTCACAGCTCTGAGATCAGTCTGACTGAAGCCTGTAAATCACAGAACCATCATTACATTTAGTAACCATGTGGTCTTTATACAGAGCAGAACCTCTGCTGAGGTCCAGTCATCACATCTGTATCTCTGTTATTAGTTTCATCAGATATCTTCAATGTTTATTCTGATGCTTCAGAAACACATGAGATGTTCATCAACACACTCAGACTCTTTATTTAAATGGAACAGCTGTAAATCCATCACTAAAGTGTTTGTGCAGTAATGAAGCGTTCATGACTCTCAGCAGTTTATTTCCTCTGTGGACTTGAGAGAAATCTGCAGAGGAAACAGACTTGATGCTAAAAGTCTCTGCAGGTCTGTGAGCTTCCAGCTCCAACACGTTAACATGAGAGCTGAAAGGAAGCTGGCTGAGCTCCACAGCTGCTCTGAACATGACTGAAGTCCCTGCTGCTCTTTATACTGGATGTGCTGCATCACTGACTGACACCTGATGAAAAGGAGTCTATGGGAACACTAAATCATATCCTCTGTTGTTTCTTCTTCTCCGTACAGCTGGAAGCCATTGTAAACAGGACGGTGTGTGCTGAGAGAGGATGAGCTGAGTCCTGATGATCCAGAGAGGTTGAATCAGCAGCAGCTTGTGTGTAGAGAGACTCTGACTGGACCATGTTACTGGGAGGTGGAGTGAAGCGGAGAGCTTCATCCAGATGTTTTTTTCCATTTAACATCATCAACAGAGTTGCACTGCATAAACAAAAACAGTCCAGCTCCTCTTGAATTATTCAGACACATTACCAACAAAGCAAATATTCTCTCATGAAAACCTGCCACCATCAACAGCCCTTTCTGTTGTTTCTCACCATTGATATTCTCACGTCTGTCTTCACTTGTTTGTCCATTTAGTAGATTCCGCATATTAGAACAGTTATGTTCACCAAATCATCACTTCAGAACCTTTAACCTGTAAATGACTCAAAGATGATTGATTAATATATGGCAGGTCAGAGTCAATAAGAAACCAAGGGTCATTATTTAGAGTTGTTTTTTGGTTGTTTTTCTGTCTTTCTAGGAAATTCTGCCAAATAACAGGTTATGTTTTAGGGAATTATGAGTTCCATGAAATTATCTGGAAGATAGATTAGTTTTTAGATTAAACAATAAAGCTTGTATTTTGGTAAAAGCCAATAATATGAAATGTTCAGGTCAATGTGACTTTTATCATTTCACATATCACAGATGAGTGTAGTCTGGGAACTGCATTTTTTCTCCTCCCCTTTCTTCTTGTTTTTCTTCTCTTTTTCCTCCCCCCACTATTGCAATTTGCCCATTGCGGGACTAATAGGTTCTCTCATTCGCATTCATTTTTTCCTATGTTGAAACTGTCAGGTGATTTGTTGTCCCGTGTGTCCATGAACTTTAAAATTTATCAAGAAAATGTACTTAACATGGCAAAAGTAAAAATATATTAATCCAAAAAAAAGAAATTACAGAGGCACTCTGAAGTTGAAAAAGTATTAAAAAAAAGCCTTTAATTAAACATGGCAAGGACTGATTAAAAGCACATGAGCCTACGCGTTGTGGCCATATTGGCCTTCATCAGGGTATAGAAACAGGAAGTAGACACAAGCTTAAAATGGACACCCTTCACTCTAAGAAGTGAAACATGGATGTTGTTTGCATTACATCATTTTTGTAAGGTGAAACTATTGAATAATTCCACTTTTGAAAAATAAATCAAGAGAGTTTCATTGCATTAATGTAATACAAAAAGGTTTTGGGATTACAAAATTGTGCTGAATTGAACCTACGTAATCAAGTTATTTTAAATGCACTGCAGGCGTTAAAATGAATGAAGACCGTCCCAACTTTCTTGCACATGCGCAGTGTGGCTGAGGATACCTTCGAAGACACGCCCCTATATACGTAGTGATGGCCAGTCGAGCTTCAGTGACACAGTGCTCTATTAGGACATAGTGGAGAATAAAATGCAGTACAATCGAGACGTGTCTTCATGCTTGTATGGGAGTTGATTTGCCATGCACATTCCTGTTGTACTACATTCCTGTTAGCTAGCTAGCCCTGGATAAACGTTAACTAACTAGCTAGTTAGCCCTGGATAAATGTTAGCTCGCTGGCTAGGATGTGTTCGTCACTAACTCACAAATGTAAAAGGAATATGTCGCATGTGAATGGACAGTCTGTCCTGTCATGGTCATTTTCAAGTTTGTGTGTATTATATAGGCCTCTAATTAGAAGTGTGCTACAGTTTTATAATTTAAAGAAATATTTGAAAGGTTTGTCTTTTAAGTGATTTATACATATGACGCACTGTGTTTATTTTAGACTATTGTGGCAGTGGATCATTTATCTTATTTATTTATTTCACTAGTCCTATGTGTAAATGAATGCAGAAAACTCTTAAGTGACAACTTTGTTATTGGGCACACTGTACGTCACAGTGTTTAATATAAAAACAGATTCATTTTAATTTTCTGTATTACAGCAACATCACTGCAATTATAAAATAGGAATATGCACTAATGATCTATTTTACATGATAACCTAAGGAGCCTTTTCTTTGCAGGAGCAATTCTAGAATGTTTTGGAGCTCCAGACGTTGAGCCAGAGGATCTTTTGAACTTCCTGACCAGGAAGCTCCAGAACCATCACATAAACTGTTATTATTACTTTGATTAAGTATATTAGGTGTTGCTGATAAGTGACTGTGATGTTAAATAAGCATTATTTTTAGTGTTGTTTTGTTTTCATTGTTGCACTTTAAAATCTTTTAAAAAAATGTTGGTTTGTTGTATTCTCTTATGTAAACATTTTTATAAACACTCAAAATATGTTTTATTTATTGACATATAGAGGATTGTTGTTTTCCTTGTATTATAGTTTTTTATCAGTTTAACTTGCCTGAGTGCGTAAATGTGCACTGAGTAAATGTGACGTTTCATTTCTTAGAGTGTTGGGTGTTTAGTGGGTGGAGCCTTCCCATTATGTCACATACCATGTGACCAACGTTGGCCAATATGGCCGCAACGCGTAGGCTCTTGTGCTTTTGATCAGTCCTTGCCATGTTTAATTAAAGGCTTTTTTTTTTAATACTTTTTCAACTTCAGAGTGCCTCTGTAATTTCCTTTTTTTTGGGGGGATTATTACTTCACCCATCGCAGAAGAGCACCTAAGCTAGAAACTTTTTGAAGTCTCCTGAGCGCCCTCAGCCCCTTTGTGTCTTCTAAAAAATATATTAATATTTTATTGTATTTTTACTCATAAAGCGTTTTTTCTTTTGTAGCTGGATTTAATAATTTTATTTCAGGTCGTAACTGAAGATTAATTGATTTATCTGTAAATGATTTGCTCTTTGAGTATGTTAATAATTTAAATACTGTTACGTTAAAACATAACAAATAATTTACTAAACATGTTTTTTGTATGGAAAATTGGATTCTGAAAGCAACCAGTAATTAAAGGTGTTAGAATAAATATAGTGCATTCAATATAATATAAAATCTTTTATATTACCTGTGGTACAAACTCCAATAAAAAATGTGGAGAAAAAAACAACTCTGTCATAGTTATTGACAACACTGAAGTAAATATGAATTTGAGTATTATTGGATGTGGACAGTTGTAGTTACAGACAGTGACCACTAGAGGCCAGTGATCATGTTAGTTTCTGGGTGCCTTGCAGTTCACATTGACACCACGAGAGGGAGACAAATCTCCATCACAGGTCATTTGAACACGATTAACGATTTGAATGTTTTTCAATGGTTTGAGAGGAAAAGATATTGGTTTTTTTGCATCTGTCTTAGAAATTTTAAGGATGGAAGCAACCTGACGCTCACTGTATCCCTCTGCCAGTAAAGCTTTACATGACTTGAGCCCTGCCCCGAGGAGCCTGTTTCAAACCATTCTTGCTGTGCACTTCACCCCAGCTGCCATTTGCCATTCTTTTTGTAGGTCACTTGATGTCATCCTACGGTTTCCGAGTGACATTCGAATGAGTTGACGGTCATCCCGGTCAGTGGAGAGTCGTTTCCGCGCCCTGCCGGTCTGTAGCTTTGTTGTCCCCAGTGTCTGCTGCTTGACCTTGTTCTTATGAACCGCCGTCTTAGAAATTTTAAGGATGGAAGCAACCTGACGCTCACTGTATCCCTCTGCCAGTAAAGCCAGAATTGAACCTTTCTTTTCCTCACTCAAAACTTTTCTTTTCAACTCTTTTGGCATGGTCAATAGTTATTATTTGATTCTAATTATTTTTGAGGTACTAATAGCACTGTTTTTGCCATCCAGCTGGTCCTATTGCAACAGGATAGTGATGAACACAGCAGTGGTTTTTATACTTTTCCTCCTTAAATAAGATTTGGTTCAGGTGATCACCTAATCAGTACCTCATTACGCAGAATGAGGTGTGCTTGTGTTGGAATTCAACAGACGCTAGAATGGAATGGCTGTCATACATGCTGATTTCAGAAAAAATATGCAGTGGTCTCTTAATTTTTTCCAGAGCTGTATGTTTTTTTAAACATGCTTTTTGTGGGGGGAATCATATTTTTACAGCAAGCAACAGTTACAGGTGTGAGAATAAATATAGTGCATTCAAAATATAAAATCTTTGATATTTCCTGTCATACAAACTCCAATAAAAAAATAGTAAACAACCAACTCTGTCATTGGCATTGACAACACTGCAGTAAATGTGAATGTGATTATTATTGGATGTGGACAGTAGTAGTTACTGACAGTGACCACTAGAGGCCAGTGATCATGATCACATTGCCACCACGAGAGGGAGACAAATCTCCATCACAGGTCATTTGAACGTTGATGATTTTAATGTTTTTCTATGGATTGGGAAGAAAAGATTTTCAATGAGGGAGTCCTAGTTAATTTGGAAATACGAAATAAGAGATTGTTTTCATGTGAAGACGAAAAAGCGATTTAAACCATTTTTAATGCAATCCTCCTGTTTCTTCTTTCAACAACAGAAGCTCAACAGATGAACATAGTCATCATCTTATTGCTGTCTTCACTTTCAGTTCATCGTTCAAGGACCTTTCAGGGAAAACATGATATTCAAGTGTTGTCTTGTTTTGCTGTTTACCTTAATGTATTTGTCCACATCTACAAGGTCCCACTGCTACATATAAATAATAGTTTGATCAGATGCAACAGTGTCCACATTCTAAACTACAATCTGTTCATTTAATACTGTAGAAGAGATCAGTGACAGAGCAGACACTCACTATGTTCAGTCAGGAGAATAAATCCTGTTCTTTGTTTTCAGTTCTCAGCTCACTTTGAAGGTGCATGAGCATTATCCTGTTTCTTGTGATTTAACTTCTTTATTGACTTTTCTTAATATTACAAATGAGTTTAAGTACCACTAGCATTTTAAGAAAAGTATAACAAACCTGACAATAACAAACAAAATACACAGAATGAAAAAAAAAAAATAAAAAATAAAAAAAAAAAACAATAATCATACAATAATAGTTATGAAATGAGCAAATAAAGTAAAATAATAAGTACTAAAATGCACATTCTTGACAGTTAAGTTCATCACCAAACCATGTTACTTTACGTGTCCATTCCTTGGACATAAATGAAAAAGTACCTGGAGGGAGCATGAAGATATTAGCCATCATAATCATCACTTTCCAATCATTTCCAAATAAGGGGCCCATACCTTCAAAAAGAGGTCTAAGTTATCATTAATCCTATAAATAAGTTGTTCAAACGAAGCTGTCTTGGTTAGCTCATCTCTCCATTCCTTAAAACTGATCTGTCTTTCCGACTTCCAGTGTCTCAAGACTACCCTATTTCCTGTTATGAGGGCTAGCTTCACCCATGTACGCATTTGTGTAGATAGGCCTGATTTCCCCGGCACAATCCCCAAAATACATAAGGCTGGCCCCTCCCTGAGCTCTACCTTCAGTACTTTATTGATACATTGGATAACAGCCACCCAAAGGTTGTGCACCATCTCACATTCATAGAACATATGTACCAAAGTGCCCCTCTCCTTCTTACATCTCCAACACTCATCATTCTCCCTAAGTCCCAACCTGGCCATTTTTGCTGGAGTCCAGTAGTTCCTATTCAATATTCTAAATGAAATAAGCCGTGTCTGCATGTCTCGTGCTATAGTGTACCAGGACCTAATTGTTTCCTCCCAAACCTCCCAGTCAATATGTGCCCCAAAGTCTTTTTCCCATGCTAGTTTAACCCCTTTGTAGTTTGGGGGTTGATGTTTTCTAAACGTATCATAAAATCTGGATGTCCCTCCATAGCTCATGAATACCAGAGATAGGTGCAAATTTGACCTTCCTATCTGCTGTTATAATACAGCTCCTGAGCTGAAGAAACTTCCAAAAGTCTTTTCTTGGAATATCATATTTAGACATACATTGTTCAAAGGAGATCACATTTTTCCCATCAAACATATCTTCCAGTAACATCACCCCTGCCTTCACCCAATTTTCCCACATGAACAATTTTTTATTAATTTTCAATAATTTATTATACCATATTGATGATCCCATGGTGTGATAATAGTTCCAATGGCACGCCTGATGGGCCCATCTCCAACTTTCTCTAGAAAATGCCAACACAGGGTTTCTGCAGGGGACATCACCTCCTGTCTGAGTGAGGAAAGCCTGTACTGAAAAGGGCTCTATCAACTCTTTCTCTATCGCCACCCAGGCAGGAGCACAGACCTCCGGCATATTTGACTTAGACAGCTGACTAAGACTAAAGGCCCGGTGATACCAATCTATTCTTGGGCATCCTAAACCACCCTCCTCTACAGATGCATATAGTTTCTTTTTATTAAAAGCGGGCTTCTTCCCCATCCACAAGAAGTCACTTATGGCCCTATTAAATCTAGACAGAAGGGGGAGTGGGAAGTCCAAGGGTAGCATGCTTGTTATATAATTAATCTGTGATATTGTAATCATCTTCAGTAAATTTATCTTTCCAATTAACGATAAACCTAATTTTGACCAATTTTGTAAATTACTTTCAGTTTTTTGGATAAGGGGCAGTAGGTTAAGATTCATTATATCTTTTAACCCTGGGGTAATCATGATCCCTAAGTAGACCAGTCCAGATGGGAGCCATTTAAATTGCCAACTATTACGAATACTGGGAGGGCATATTTTAGACAGAGGCATCGCCTCAGATTTCGACCAGTTGATCTTGTATCCTGATACACGGGAAAAAGAACCAATCAAGAATAAAATATGAGGCACTGCAATTTCTGGGTTACTTAACAGTAATAGGATATCATCCGCATATAATAAAAGCTTATGTTCTTCTTGCCCAGAAACTATGCCTTTAATATCAACATGATTCCTAATTACAGAGGCTAAGGGTTCTAAAGCCAGGGCAAAAATCAAAGGAGAAAGGGGGCAACCCTGTCGGGTCCCCCGTGATAGTCTAAAAGGATCAGATACATTCCCATTTGTAAGGACAGCTGCCTTTGGACTTCCATACAACAATTTCACCCATTGAATATATACATTACCCACATCAAACCTCTCAAGAATTGCAAATAAATACGCCCATTCCACTCTATCGAAAGCTTTCTCTGCATCCAGAGAGAAAGCCACCACCGGTTCCACACTGTTCCTTATTTGCCACACCAAATGTAGCAATCTGCGTAAATTATCTGCTGAGGACCGCCCCTTAACAAATCCCACCTGATCAGGGTGGATTAAAGTTGGGAGGCACACTTCTAGTCTTAATGCCAATATCTTAGCCAAAATTTTGGCGTCCACATTAATCAGGGATATCGGCCTATAGCTCCCGCAATGCAGTGGGTCTTTGCCCTTCTTATGTATCAATGTTATTATTGCATTCTGCATACTCTCCGGTAGGCTTCCCCTCTGGAACGCATCCTGAAAGACAGTAAGAAGTCTCGGGGCCAACAGGTCAGAAAATGATTTATAAAAATCTGTGGGAAATCCGTCCTCCCCAGGAGACTTTCCAGCACTCAGACATTTAATCGCTCGTTGCACCTCTCCCAGTGTGATGCATGCCCCCAGCCTTTCTCTGGCCACTTCAGTTAGTGCCGGTAGAGTAGTCCCAGACAAGAAATTTTGAAATTCATCCCTATCCCAAGAATCTTGCGTTGTGTATAATTTTTGGTAATATAATTGGAAAGCGTCATTTATTTCTATGGGATCTGTTAAAATCTCCCCTTTCTCATTCTGAATCGCTGAGATCTGAGTTTGAGCTTGTCGTTGTTTCACCCTTTGAGCCAGTAATTTCCCTGCCCTTTCACCCTGTTCATAATATTTTTGCCTACACCTACACAATGAAAATTCTGCTTTTCTCTGCATAATAGTGTTTAATTCAAATTTTGCTTTGTTCAAATTAGTCAATAAGTCCTGGTCTCCTCTATCTGCATATTCCCTCTCTAGGTTTTTTATTTCTGTTTCCAATTTGGCAAGTTGATCCATTGCCTGTTTTTTTTGGATTGATGAATGTTGTATTAACCTGCCCCTTAAGTATGCCTTAAAAGCATCCCATACCACTCCTGAATCATCCACTGTGCCCTCATTAATTTCCCAATAATCTAATATTTGTTGCCGTATAAACTGACATGAGTTTTCATTTTGGAGCTGAGAAGTATTCAATCTCCAGCGGGTAGAACGCCCCTTACTCTCACTCTTAAATCTCAAGGTCATATCAACAGGACCATGATCAGTAATAACAATATTGCCAATAGAAGTCTGCTCCACCATTGATACAAGTTGCTTTGATATCAAAAAATAATCGATCCTAGAATATGATGCATGGGGATTAGAAAAAAAAGTATATTCCCTCTCTTGAGGATGCATGAGCCTCCATACATCCACCAAACCAATATCCTCTGAAATAGTGTCAATAGCTATCTGAGATTTCTGAATATTTCTAGATCTCCCCGCATTACCTGATCTATCTAATGTATTATGCCTTACTTGATTGAAATCACCTCCAATTATAACATCACTATTTCCCATACTCTGTATTACTGCATGTAGGTTATAGAAAAACTCTGGAGAATCTGTGTTAGGGGCGTATATATTTACTAGGGAACATCTCCTGCCCATTAGGTCCACATCAATCGCAACCCATCTTCCCTCTGTATCCGATTTCTGGTCATACACTTTAGTAGTCACAGTTTTGCGAATCAAAATAATAACCCCTCGCCTACTGGATGAGAATGCACTGTAAAAAATCTGACCAACCCAGCCCCTCTGTAGCTTCTTCGATTCTATTGCATCTAAATGTGTCTCTTGTAGAAGAGCAATATCCGCCCTCATTTGTTTAAGATATATCATAAGTTTTTTTCTTTTCGTGGCTAAGTTAGCTCCCTTTACATTCCAAGTAACTATTTTTAATGTTCCTGTCATGTTATATGTTGTTCTGTATTTATAGCGCAAATTAGCTGTGATGAATAACCAGAAAAATAAGAATGTGCAAAAGAATCATGAAAAAAAAATAAAAAAAACAATACAACATAGGACAAAGAACACCAGCACCCGACAGATCTACCTAGCCGACCGGCTAGGTTTACTGTCCTTTGGAGCCTTAAAAAACAAAAACAACTAACCATAATAGGTCTGTGAGACTATAAATGCCCGGCTGCTAAGCACTCCATCCCCATTAGCATTATCCTGTTTCAATTTTATGCAGTTTAGAGGTTTTGCAAAGCAACACATGGCTTATCTATTAAAATAGGACCTCTTGTTCTCCTATAGCCCAACGTTTTCTAGGGATGAAGAAACGTGTAAATCGGCAAAATAAAATGACTGACATTGAGGGAGAGACTAGGTTGTAGAAATACGCTGGATATTTTGTCAGATTAGTATTCACATACCTTCATCGCTTTATAGAAATACACTATATTACCAAAAGTATTCGCTCACCCATTCAAATGATCAGAATCAGGTGTTCTAATCACTTGGCCTGGCCCCAGGTGTATAAATTCAAGCACTCAGGCATGCAGACTGTGAAACAAGACATTTGTGAAAGAATGGGCCGCTCTCAGGAGCTCAGTGAATTCCAGCGTGGAACTGTCATAGGATGCCACTTGTGCAACAAATCCAGTCGTGAAATTTCCTCGCTCCTAAATATTCCACAGTCAACTGTCAGCTCTATTATAACAAAATGGAAGCGTTTGGGAAAAACAGCAACTCAGCCACGAAGTGGTAGGCCACGTAAAGTGACGGAGAGGGGTCAGCGGATGCTGAAGCGCATAGTGCAAAGAGGTCGCCGACTTTCTGCACAGTCAATTGCTACAGAGCTACAAACTTCATGTGACCTTCAGATTAGCCCAAGTACAGTACGCAGAGAGCTTCATGGAATGGGTTTCCATGGCCGAGCAGCTGCAGCCAAGCCACACATCACCAAGTGCAATGCAAGGCGTCGGATGCAATGGTGTAAAGCACGCCGCCACTGGCCTCTAGAGCAGTGGAGACGCGTTCTCTGGAGTGATGAATCACGCTTTTCCATCTGGCAATCTGATGGACGAGTCTGGGTTTGGAGGTTGCCAGGAGAACGGTACATTTCAGATTGCATTGTGCCAACTGTGAAATTTGGTGGAGGAGGAATTATGGTATGGGGTTGTTTTTCAGGAGCTGGGCTTGGCCCCTTAGTTCCAGTGAAAGGAACATTGAATGCTTCAGGATACCAAAACATTTTGGACAATTCCATGCTCCCAACCTTGTGGGAACAGTTTGGAGCGGGCCCCTTCCTCTTCCAACATGACTGTGCACCAGTGCACAAAGCAAGGTCCATAAAGACGTGGATGACAGAGTCTGGTGTGGATGAACTTGACTGGCCTGCACAGAGTCCTGACCTGAACCCGATAGAACACCTTTGGGATGAATTAGAGCGGAGACTGAGAGCCAGGCCTTCTCGACCAACATCAGTGTGTGACCTCACCAATGCGCTTTTGGAAGAATGGTCAAAAATTCCTATAAACACTCTCCTCAACCTTGTGGACAGTCTTCCCAGAAGAGTTGAAGCTGTAATAGCTGCAAAAGGTGGACCGACATCATATTGAATTCTATGAGTTAGGAATGGGATGGCACTTCAGTTCATAGAATGAGTAAAGGCAGGTGAGCGAATACTTTTGGTAATATAGTGTACATTAACATCAGTGCAACAGGAATTCAGAATAATTTACAACCTCCAACATCATTTGCCATGGAAACAGTCATCAGATGAACACAGTGATGTGTTCTTGATCTTACATTAATGAATATGTAGCCTATTTAAATGAACACAGAGTCATTGTTTCTTTGCAGCTCTGCTTTATGACGACTGCCTGTAGCAGCCTGTGAAGGAGCTGTTGTTTCCAGTAAGGTCCCAGTGGGGAACTTGAGAACCAGACCAAAGATCAGAGGTGAGATGAACATCTCTTAACTGTCCATAACTCTTCTACATGTCATAGCTCTGCAAATTCATGTGTGTGTGTGTGTGGGGGGGGGGGGGGGGGGGGGGGGGGGGGGCTTCTCGCAACAGGGTGTGTGCAACAGGAGGGTCATGTGCAGTGTTTGCATTTTGACAGTGCACCTCCAAGTTTTCAGTTTTTTCAGTGCATCTCCTGTTACAGTGCATCCCCTTATTTTATTTTTTTATCAGTGCATCTCCTAATTTTCATTTTATACAGTGAAGCTCCTGCTTTCACTCTGTTACCATGCACCTCCTCGTTTCATCTTTGTCTCTCTCCCTTCCCTCCAGGACATTTACAACACCCGTCTCATCCGCAAAGCCCTCTGCATTTTAGGTGATCCCACCCATCTGTCACACAACTTCCTCATTCTGCTGCAATCAGGGAGGAGACTGCAGAGTCTTCGAGCCAGGACCAGCAGACTCAAGGACAGCTTCATCCACCAGGCTGCCAGGAAGCTCAATTCCTTACCTACTCTGCCCCCTGCACACACTAACTCAGGACTTTGCTGTTTTCCTGGACAAAATCAATAATGTGCTTTTGTCCTAAAACCTTAAAACATTTCAGAGACTTTAATAAAATCCAGCTGCATTACAAATAATATTAAACTGACAAAATAAACGAACAAAGGATCTACCTGATGTCCAAAGCTACTGACTGCAGGATCAAACGTGGATTAATCTGCTGCTGAAAATAGTCCCCAAAATAACACTTCCTTCTGTAAAATAATTTTTCAACTTCCTCAAATTTAAGATTGCTAATTTTATTTTTTCCTGAATCATGTCCCATGTTTGTGGGTTCAGAAAGATTACTTAGAAATGTTTCATACCTCTAATTTGTACTTGATGTACAGTTTCAATCATTTATCACGTATCAGCTGAAGTTTCACTTAAAGAAGAAGCTTTATTTTGATGTGATATGTGGAGTTTTTTACAGTCAGCAGACGTCACTAAAATCTGTTTTCAAGCACCAAATTCAGGAGACACATATTCACTGAAATCTGTTTTATTCTGGGAGGACACGGTTCATCATTCACTCTAAACTGTACTGGTGATTTCAATAAAGTTCATTTGTAGGTGGATCCAGGCTTTATTCACCAAAATGTTGTCTTTGAAATTATATTGTGTTCATTATACACTGGATTATTATTAATGGAAAATATTAATAACCACACATCATAGTAGTAATAGTAATAATGACAGCAGTAATAGTAGTAATAAAAATAACAATAATATTATTGAGTTAAATTCTGAATGATGTTTCTGATTTACAAGATTCCTCAAACGCATCCCTGGTTTTCTGGTTCAGTTTATTTTCACTTCATCAGCGTTGTGTCCCCTTCTCCGTGTTAACCTCCGTCTGAAGGTAAAGTCAGCAGCAGTTTCTAATGTTTTACTCTTTAACATCAGATGTCAGCAGCTGAGTTCCAGTAGAAATGTGATCGATATTTAACTGAGTCACAGCTGAACGTTGGGACGAAGGAGTCAACAGTTAAAAACTGAATATCCGCCATTTCGTGTCAATGTTTGTGATCAGAGTCACGTGAGTAAGATCAGCTGTAGAGTTAGTTGATGATCATCAGGTGAACATAGAGTCGTTGTTTCTGTGTAGCTCCACTTTCTGATGACTGGAGGTAGATTTTCCTGAATCAGTCTGTGGAGCATATAGATATAAGATATAAAAACGTTAGTCAGAATTCAGGGACTCATCACATGTCTTTTTTTACTAACCTCCATCACAGGTGAAGCCTGACTCGTTCCAGGAAGTAGCTCACCTGTGTCAGAGGCTCTATTGTCCAGGTGTTGAGCATAGAGGGAATTAGTAGATTTGTTTAAGGACTGTTTGAATAAACTGTAAGTTTGGTTTGTTTCAAACTTTCATTTTGTCTTCAGTAACTTCTCTGTTTGTTTCTGCTGTGTAAGATTTTCACTTCCTCTTATCTCATTACAAAGGTCAAATCAGTCCGGCGTTTTAAGATTAAAAATCCAGTGTAATGGGATCCAACAACATGATAATCAGCTGATTTTTGTTTACTTTTTTCACAAATCAAACTATATTGTTAGAAAAAGAAATGTCTCAGATGAAGTTGCAGTGTTGTTGCTCTTCACTTCTGCAGCTTCATGACTCCAGCTTGTAGACTATAATAATAATAATAATAATAAATTTTATTTAGAAAAGCGCCTTTCAAGGTACCCAAGGACACTGTACAAATTAGGTATAGGCAAGGAAGGACATAACATAAGGTGAACATGGATACAAGGATACACGGTACATAGAATGGCGAGACGCAGAGGAACATAAAACATAAAACACCCTCAGAGACACACAATAGTACACTGAGCACAAAGTGAAGACCAATTGTAGAGAAAAAAAAAGACAGATAAAAACAGGGAAAATAAAATAAGATAAAAGAGGCAGTACAAGTAGAGATCAGGGGGCTGACAGGTAAGCTAAGCTAAAAGGATGTGTTTTTAATTGAGTTTTAAAAGTGGACATACATGCACTTTGGCGCATCACAAGCGGCAGGGCATTCCACAATTTAGGACCTGCCACACTGAAGGCCCTGTGACCCATGGAGCGAAGTCGCGTTGTGGGGACTGCTAACAGACATGTGTCTGTAGAGCGGAGGGTGCGGGATTGCACGTATGGGGTAAGGAGATCCGATAGGTAAGATGGGGCCAGATTGTGTAGGGATTTATAGACTAAGAGAAGGATTTTGTATTGAATGCGGTAGTGAACAGGAAGCCAATGCAGGTGCTGGAGGATGGGAGTAATGTGATCCCAGGACCTGGTGCGGGTGAGTAGCCTTGCAGCAGAATTTTGGACATACTGCAGCCTGTTTAGGGTTTTAGCCGAGATGCCGTACAGTAGAGCATTGCAGTAGTCAAGCCTAGATGTGATGAAGGCATGTATGAGAGTTTCTGCTGCAGATGCGTTGAGGGAGGGTCGGAGTTTGGAGATGCTTTTGAGGTGGAAGAAAGACACCCTGGTGATATTTTTGATATGTGACTCAAATGAGAGAGTAGGATCAAGCATTACGCCCAGATTCCTAACTTCAGCAGAGGTTGTAGTGAAATAGCCGGGGATAGATAGCTGCAGATGTTCAAGTTTTTTTAGAGTGTTAGGGGTGGAAATGAGAATAGCTTCTGTCTTATCTTGATTGAGTTTGAGGAAATTTTGAATCATCCAGTTGTTAATGGCATTTAGACAGCTGACCAGATTGGATAATGATAGTATGTGAGCGGGCTTGGTGTGAATGTAAATCTGGGTGTCATCTGCATAACAGTGAAAATTGAGCCCATGATGTTGTATTATGTGGCCTAGGGGAAGGATGTAGATTAAAAGACTGATAGAAGAAGAACAGCTTTTCAACTGACACTGATACGAAACAGAAAATAGGAGCAGCTGATGTTTTTACAGCAGAAATGATGTCAAGGATTTGATGTTCAGGTGAATGGTTTGTGTATCCTCTGCAGGTGAAGGTAGAAAGTGTTCGTGAGCTGTTGTGAATCCAGCAGCATGGATCAGTGTGAGGACAGAGAGGAGGGAGTCCTTCCCTCTAAAACCACTCTGAGTGGGGAACATGATTTTAAACAACATAATTTATCTGAGAAAAGGTAAGATAATGTTACAGTAAGTACAGAAATAGTAGAAATTGTTAACTGAATATCTGATCTTCAGTGAGTTCATCATTACTGTTTTTCTTTCAGGATCCATCAGAGACCAGACTCACCTGAACCCAGCTGTGTGTCCTTCAAGAGTGACATGTCAAAGGATTTTTATTTTAATTTTAAACAACATTTTCCTGACAAAAGGTAAGATAATGTTACAGCAAGTACGTAAATGTACGTAAAACTCTGGATGAAATCTACTGTAACAACCCACATGCCTACAAAGACCAATCACTGCCACATCTGGGACTCTTAGATCATCTGTCCATGTCACTGATCCCAGCATTCAAATCACTCAGCTGAAAACAGAAACCGTCTACAAAGACAGCCAAAATGTGGACTGAGGACTGAGGAGGCTGTGTCCTCAGCCCTCTTCTCTACTCACTATTCACCTATGACTTTGCTCCCATTCACACCACCGCCACTATTGTCAAATTTGCTGATGAGACCATAGTCAACAAATATCAACAAGTCTACAGAGAAGCAGTTCCGCATCTTGTGCATTGGTGTGTTGACAATAACCTGAACTTAAACTCTTCGAAAACCAAGGAACTTATAGTGGACTTCAGAAAATCCAAACACCCTCAGTAGTCTACATAAAGGAGAGGTGGTGCAGGGGGTGGATAGCTTTAAGTTCCTTGGTGTGACCTAATAATAATAAAACAGTGCTGCCTGCTGACTGAGATAGACCTGGGAAAAAAAGATTTCTCAATAAAATACTAATGGCTGCATTGGTGAAGATTGTTAATCATCAAACATGAATGTCAGTGTTAGAGAAAGGTATCACAATTGACCGAAGTTGCTTTTGGAGCAACTATGCTGAGAGTCTCCATCACATTAAAAGAAACAGGAGCATTAAAGAAGAAGTTAGTTTTTATTAATGAGGAAAAAGACTGTTGAGAAATGGACACCAAAGTGAAACAAAAACTTGTGGCGCTCCCCCTGGTGGCTGACTACAGTATAGGTTATAAGTCTTACCCCCTCTATGTTAGTGGATGGGACTTGGGCCCAGGCAGGTAGTAAAAAAATGCTGATGTATATGTTTTAATTAGTTATTTCATGCTATTAAGAAGGGTTGTCTCTTTATGATAGATAACTGTGACGGACAGTTGCTATTGACAGCCTCTCTGTGAACCTGTCCCAGATGGAGCTTTGCACTCTTTGTCTTAATTTACATTGAGAGTAGAAACCTCAAAATGTTTTTTATCTATCTGAAACCGACTAAATTAGTTGTTGTGCTGTAAACTGTGCTAACCCACCTCAGGGATCAGGGACAGCTTTGAAGTTTTTCAGTCAGTTTAATTTTTGTTTTTTGAGATTGTAAGTGAGCTAATGTAACTACTAGTTAACATAAGCTCTGTGGGGAACATAGTGACAGTCAGTAGTTGGCATTTGCCAAGTCTGAAGTGATGGTGATTTTCTTGAGAAAAATAAGTGCAGTGTATAATCCAACATTTCTTTGAAAATGGCAGCGGTAGAGCGGAACACAGTCTTAACCAAATCAAAACATGAGTGAGTCTCGCAAAAGTATCTGAACTCAACTGATTCACTGTTCACGTCCAGATATCACTTCATGGGCATTTACAGATTGGTCTCTGTGGACTGATATGATGTGAACTAATTGTTGATGATTCATTCACAGAATGGAGCAGCAGAGTTTAAATGTTCTCTGTGGTCAGTCTGTTCATCAGCATCAAACACACTTGGACTCCATATTTAAGGTCTGTGCGTGGACAACAACTACTTTCCATCATCTCCGTGCTGCTCTTTGCAGACCAGTGGACTGTCAGTCTGTCCAACATGGATCTGATGTTTGTCTCCATGATTTCAGTCTGGTTGTCATTCATATCGTTTTCTGTTTCAGCTGCTGGAGGACAATATTGTCACTTTTGTGAAGAATGAGCTGAAGAAGATTCAGAGGGATATGAGTCCAGATTACCCAGAATGCTTAGAGAGTCAGAGGGAGGATGAGGAGGTGTTGGAGGGTGAGGATGAAGAGCAGACGAGGAGCAGCAGAGATGCATTTGTGAAGATCACACTGAACTTCCTGAGGAGAATGAAGCAGGAGGAGCTGGCTGATCGTCTGCAGAGCAGTAAGATGATATCTCTGAACATTGAACCTGATGAATAAATGAAACATTTACTGATATCTCAAGTGATAAACCAAGATATATTCAAACACCTATTCTTTAGGGGAATGAAGTATTAGAATACTTACTGTGTAATATATTTACATAATTATCTATTGTGTGTTCATTAAGGAACTCCTGATGGAGCTGGTCGGAAACTTAAATCTACTCTGAAGGAGAAGTTCCAGTGTGTGTTTGAGGGGATAGCTAAAGCAGGAAACTCAGCTCTTTTGAATGAGATCTACACAGAGCTCTACATCACAGAGGGAGAGACTGCAGAGGCCAATGATGAACATGAGGCCAAACAGATTGAAACAGCATCCAGTAAACTACACAGACCAGAAACAACCATCAGACCAGAAGACATCTTTAAAGCCTCACGTGGAAGAGATAAACCAATCAGAAGAGTGATGACAAAGGGAGTGGCTGGCATTGGGAAAACAGTCTTAACACAGAAGTTCACTCTGGACTGGGCTGAAGACAAAGCCAACCAGGACATCCAGTTCACATTTCCATTCACTTTCAGAGAGCTGAATGTGTTGAAAGAGAGAAAGTTCAGCTTGGTGGAACTTGTTCATCACTTCTTTACTGAAACCAAAGAAGCAGGAATCTGCAGCTTTGAAGAGTTCCAGGTTGTGTTCATCTTTGACGGTCTGGATGAGTGTCGACTTCCTCTGGACTTCCACAACACTGAGATCCTGACTGATGTTACAGAGTCCACCTCAGTGGATGTGCTGCTGACAAACCTCATCAGGGGGAAACTGCTTCCCTCTGCTCACCTCTGGATAACCACACGACCTGCAGCAGCCAATCAGATCCCTCCTGACTGTGTTGACATGGTGACAGAGGTCAGAGGGTTCACTGACCCCCAGAAGGAGGTGTACTTCAGGAAAAGATTCAGAGATGAGGAGCAGGCCAGCAGGATCATCTCCCACATCCAGACATCACAAAGCCTTCACATCATGTGTCACATCCCAGTCTTCTGCTGGATCTCTGCTACAGTTCTGGAGGATGTGTTGAAAACCAGAGAGAGAGGAGAGCTGCCCAAGACCCTGACAGAGATGTACATCCACTTCCTGGTGGTTCAGATCAAAGTGAAGAAGGTCAAGTATGATGGAGGATCTGAGACAGATCCACACTGGAGGTCAGAGACCAGGAAGATGATTGAGTCTCTGGGAAAACTGGCTTTTGATCAGCTGCTGAAAGGAAACCTGATCTTCTATAAATCAGACCTGACAGAGTGTGGCATCGATATCAGAGCAGCCTCAGTGTACTCAGGAGTGTTGACACAGATCTTTAAAGAGGAGAGAGGACTGTACCAGGACAAGGTTTTCTGCTTCGTCCATCTGAGCGTTCAGGAGTTTCTGGCTGCAGTCTACATGATCCACTGTTATACCAAAAGGAAGACAGAGGTGCTGGAGTACTTCCTGGGACAAAACTACAATGACTCAACTTTGGATGTCTTTCTGGACAGAGTCATAGAGAAATCCCTGCAGAGTATAAATGGTCACCTGGACCTGTTGGTTCGCTTCCTCCATGGCGTCTGTCTGCAGTCCAACCAGAGACTGTTAAGAGGTCTGCTGGGTCAGACAGACATCAGTCCAGAAATCATCCAGAGAGCCATCAACAACCTGAAGAAGATGAACATGGACAACATTTCTCCTGACAGAAACATCAACATCTTCCACTGTCTGATGGAGATGAACGACCTCTCAGTTCATCAGGAGATCCAAGAGTTCCTGAAGTCAAAGAACAGATCAGAGAAGAAACTCTCTGAGATCCACTGTTCAGCTCTGGCCTACATGCTGCAGATGTCAGAGGAGGTTATGGATGAGTTGGACCTGAACAATTACTACACATCATGGGACGGACGATGGAGACTGATTCCAGCTGTTAGGAACTGCAGAAAGGCTCAGTGAGTCCAGATGTGATTAACATTATAAATCAGTTTACATTAGTTTAGTTCTTTAAATGTTCACACTATAAAATTATCACCCTATCAAACAGTGTTTAACTTGTTTATTGCGAACATTACATGTCAGTTGTATTTTGTTATAGATGTTCTCCAGCTGTTTCAAACACTGTGAGAATGTAGATTTTCTTCTTTTTATATTCCATTATTTATATATAAAGTGTATTAGAGCTGTCTGTCAATTAATATATTTAATAAATATATTAATTAATATATTACTATATATTATTTTGAATTAGACATTGCCTGTTTTTAATCGGTTCTAGATGTGACTTAAAGGGGTGTTTTCCACATTTGAATCATTTTAGTCATCATGACTTTATGGAGTCAGACGTGAGATCAGATTTCACTGACGGACTGTGTGGAAGAAGCCTAAATGTAACTCCATTTATCTCTCCATTCATTTGCAGATTAAAACAAAACAAAGTTTAGAAGTCTGGAGGTTTAAGAGAAACTGATGAGAGTTATTGTCAGATCAGATAAGAAGCTGAATCACTGATGTCAAACAGGATGAGTCAAGCTGTTTAGTCTTCAAATGCATGAAGTAAATGATAAAGTGTCTTCATTCATATTAACATATTTTATATTCATGTGTCATGACAGATTTTCTGACTGTGGACTCTCAGAGAGTCACTGTGAAGTTGTGGCCTCAGCTCTGAAGACCAACCCATCCCATCTGACAGAGTTAGACCTGAGCTACAACAACTACCTGAATGATTCAGGAGTGAAGCAGCTGTGTGTTGGACTGGAGAGTCCAAACTGTAGACTGGAGACTCTGAGGTCAGTTCACTGAATGTTTTTATCATATTAAACACTTCTCTTGTCAGAATTGACAAATGGAAAATGAACCACAAACAGTTGGTTTAAATGAAGTAGCATCGTGTTCCTTAATATCAGCAGGTGTCTCCTCAGTAATCGGTGGTCGGTCTGATCTCAAATCAAGACCAGTCTAGTGTTCACATATACATTTAAAGAGTTATTGGAGTCAGTAATCATTCTTTCTGTTCATACTGTCTGTGAAGAAACTCATCAAGTAATTTCTTACAGTGTAGGTATGTTAGGAAGACACTGATGTCAGCAGCATGTTATTGATCTGATCTGTGCTGACATGAATAGATTTAATTTACATATTTTATTCTTTATTCAGATTGATTCGTTGCAAGTTGTCAAAGATCAGCTGTAACTCACTGGTCTCAGCTCTGAGGTCCAACCCCTCTCATCTGAAATATCTGGACCTGAGTGACAACAACCTGAAGGATTCAGGGGTGAAGCATCTGTGTGGTTTTCTGGAGAGTCCAGACTGTAGACTGGAGACTTTGGGGTCAGTGCACTGGATGTCTGTTACTATTGTGGATCTGATTTGTTTAATTACAAACTGAACTTAATTCATGTTCATACAGAATTTCCATCCATAAAGGTGAATATTTCCTCTTGCTCATATTTTCTCTTTTCCTGTCCTAAATTTAGTCTGTCATCTCAAAGATGAGTGTTAGTTGAAAGTATAGAAGGCTGACATGATGATGATCCACAATAACACAAGGACAAAGTCACTACTTATTTTAGAGAACAGCTCATTGATTAGGACGTATTAATGTTGATCTGCACAGTAAAACCTGAACATCTGATTGATTATCAATGATTTTATTAACATCTTTTATTCTTCATTCAGATTGATGAACTGCAGGTTGTCAAAGATCAGCTGTGATTATCTGGTCTCAGCTCTGAAGTCCAACCCCTCCCATCTGAAACATTTGTACCTGAGTTACAACAAGCTGAAGGACTCGGATGTGAAGCAGTTGCTTGATGTTGTGAAGAGTCCAGACTGTAGACTGGAGACTCTGAGGTGAGTGGAGGTTTGGAGTCAGTCCATGCTTCTTTCAGTAGTATTGTACTGGACACAGTGTCAAAAGTGTTTCCTGGAAACCTGCTGCTGCTTTCTTCAGAGACACTGTCAGAGGAGTATAGAGACAGACTGGACAGAAAGACAGAGACAACAGTCAGCCAATCAGATCATCCTGAAGCTTGATATGTTCATGCTTTCAGGAAATAAATCTGTATTTCAGCTGGCAGCCTTACTAGATGAATAGAGACAGTGGTCCTCATTCATCAAATCTGATCTCAGAGTGTTTGTTCTCTCACCTCAAAACTAAACAACTGATCAGTTTCATATTTGTCACAGCTCTGAGATCAGTCTGACTGAAGCCTGTAAATCACACAACCATCATTACATTTAGTAACCATGTGGTCTTTATACAGAGCAGGGGCCTCATGTACGAAGAGTTGCGTAGATTTCCTTCTAAATCGTGACGTAAGCTCAGATTTAGAAGCATTTACATCCCAATCCAGCGTACTCGACTCCTCCCCGTCCACGCCCCTTTTTAAATATGCAACTCCCCGTCCACGCCCCTTTTAAATATGCAAATTATATTTAAATTGACCCTGCACCTGAGATCCCCCTCTCTGCGCGATCAGAAAACGAAAACATAAAAATGAGTAAGACGGGGAAAAAAGAAGAACTTCACAGAAAGCGAATTGGAGACGCTACTCACTGGAGTGGAGATGCGCAGAAATGTGCTCTTTGGCACGCTGCTACAATGTTTATTTGCATTTGCGCATCACGTATGATCGGTACACTGATCGAATGAAAATGTTTCCTGTTGACATTTACAAATTCATGCGATGGCGCTTTTATAACAATGTGTGCACTGCACACTCCGATTACATTCAGAAAACCGTCTCTCGCTGCAGATTGCTCTTTAATGTTGACCTGTTCAGATGCATTGTACGGGAATCTGATATACCTGGCTGACATGCAGATAATTCCGTCCCACACAGCTGACATGGCTCTGCTTAGGGTCGACCCGATCGGTCGGATTAATAGTTTTCACATTTATGACAGTTTCCCGGCATCACCTCTAAGTGTCGCCAAAGGATCGACATCTGTAGAATCCTACGTACGCCAGCCACGTTGTTGGCGTTGGCACGTACAAAGTTCCCGGACATTTCACATTTCTTGATACATCTGAACTTTTACGTGAGCGAGTACGTACGTAACGTTTTTGTACGCACGCAACATTCGTACATGAGGCCCCAGAACTTCTGTTGAGGTCCAGTCATCACATCTGTATCTCTGTCATTAGTTTCATCAGATATCTTCAGTGTTTATTAGTCAGCTGATGCTTCAGAAACACATGAGATGTTCATCAACACACTCAGACTCTTTATTTAAATGGAACAGCTGTAAATCCATCACTAAAGTGTTTGTGCAGTAATGAAGCGTTCATGACTCTCAGCAGTTTATTTCCTCTGTGGACTTGAGAGAAATCTGCAGAGGAAACAGACTTGATGCTAAAAGTCTCTGCAGGTCTGTGAGCTTCCAGCTCCAACACGTTAACATGAGAGCTGAAAGGAAGCTGGCTGAGCTCCACAGCTGCTCTGAACAGGACTGAAGTCCCTGCTGCTCTTAATACTGGATGTGCTGCATCACTGACTGACACCTGATGAAAAGGAGTCTCTGGAAACACTAAATCTTCTCCTCTGTTGTTTCATCTCTCTATAGGTGGGAGTCATCATAAAATGGATGGTATGTGTGCTGAGAGAGGATGAGCTATGTCCTGATGATCCAGAGAGGTTGAATCGGCCACAGCTTGTGTGTAGAGAGACTCTGATTGGACCATGTTACTGGGAGGTGGAGTGAAGAGGAGAGCTTCATCCAGATGTTTTTTCATTTAACATCATCAACAGAGCTGCACTGCATGAACAAAAACAGCCCAGTTGTTTTTCTGTCTTTCTAGGAAATTCTGGTAAACAGATTAGGTTTTAGGAAATAGATTAATTGTAAAATAATGTGTTGTCTTTGATTGGTAAACCTAATTTTCCTGCATTTTGATAAAAGCCAATATTATGAACTTTACAGGTAAATGTGATTTTTACATTTCATATATTTTTTTTCTATTTTGAAACTCTCAGGTGATTTGTTGGCCTGTGTGTCCATGAACTTTAAAAGTTGTCAGGAAAATGTACTTAACATAGCAAAAGTAAAAATGTGATAATATCTTATTTTGATTTAGTTTATAAAGCAAAGTAAATCATTTCATTTCAGGTTGTAACTGAAGATTAATTTATTGTGGATTTGTCAGTAGATTATTTGTTCTTTGAGAACGTGAATAATTTAAGTACTGTTACATCACATTGTTTTTTCAATGATAATCAAATAATTAACTGTCTGAATATATGTTTTTTTAAACATGTTTTTTTTTTAGGGGGTCATATTCTTACAGCAAGCAACAATTACAGGTGTGAGAATAAATATAGTGTATTAAAAATATAAAATCTTTGATATTTCCTGTGGAACAAACTCCAATAAAAAATCAGTAAACAACCAACTCTGTCATTGTCATTGACAACACTGCAGTAAATGTGAATGTGAATATTATTGGATGTGGGCAGTTGTAGTTACTGACAGTGACCACTAGAGGCCAGTGATCATGACAGTTTCTGGGTGCCTTGCAGTTCACATTGACACCACGAGAGGGAGACAAATCTCCATCTCAGGTCATTTGAACATTGATGATTTTAATGTTTTTCTATGGACTGGGAAGAAAAGATTTTCAATGAGGGAGTCCTGTAAATACGAAATAAGAGATTGTTTTCATGTGAAGACGAAAAGCGATTTAAACCATTTTTAATGCAATCCTCCTGTTTCTTCTGCCAGCAACAGAAGCTCAACAGATGAACATAGTCATCATCTTACTGCTGTCTCCACTTTCAGTTCATCGTTCAAGGACCGTTCAGGGAAAACATGATATTCAAGTGTTGTCTTGTTGTGCTGTTTACCTGAATGTATTTGTCCACATCTACCATGTCCCACTGCTACATATAAATAATAGTTTGATCAGACGCAACAGTGTCCACATTATAAACTACAATCTGTTCATGTAATACTGTAGAAGAGATCAGTGACAGAGCAGACACTCACTGTGTTCAGTCAAGAGAATAAATCCTGTTCTTTGTTTTCAGTTCTCAGCTCACTTTGTGTCTCTGTGTCTGTCAGTGGCCGTCATGTTGACTCTCTTGCAGTTTACTATTTCACCACAAGAGGTCACCAGATCCCATCAATAACCTGCATGGTCTGAGTCAATCACTGAATATTAATTAATGAATAAAGAAATGCGTTTTTTAGACATAACACTGCAAACCATGTTTTCCTACAAAATAGAAACTATCAGAGAAAGTTAAAAATAATTAAATGGATCAAGAACAAATATGTCTGTTAAACTGTCATCTTATTGTGAAAATCTACATCCCTCCTTCCTGTCCTGACTCTGTCACAGGTGAACTGACCCTTGTTCCAGGTAGTAGCTCACCTGTTTAGTGTCCAGGTGTGGAGGAGAGTCTTCAGCTTTTTGGACTCGTTGAATGTAAGTGTAACTGTAAGTTTGATTTGTTTAAAGCTTTAATTTTATCTTCAGTAACTTTACTGTTTGTTTCTGCTATGTAATGTTTGTCGAAGATGTTCACTTCTTATTTCATTATAAACATTGTTAAGCTTTTATTACTCTGAAGATCAATCTACATTATTATTAGATAAATGATTCACTGGAATCAAATAATATGATTATCAGATTAAATTAAATTATTAACTCTTCATTAATCTTGGTCCAGCCTCAGATTTAAGTCTAAAGTTATTTTCACTTTCACAGAGTTGTGTCGCAGATCTTTTCTCCGTGTAAACCTCCGTATGGAGGTAAAGTCCCAACGTTTTGTCGAGATGAAGAAACGTGTAAATCCACAACGTTGAGGCAGAGACTGTGCTATCAAGAGAGGTTGGATATTTTGTCAGATTAGTATTCACATACCTTCATCGCTTTATAGAAAGACATTAACATCAGTGCAACAGGAATTCAGAATAATTTACAACCTCCAACACAATTTTCCATGGAAACGGTCATCAGATGAACACAGTAATGTATGCTTCTAGACGTAGTTGAGTTAAAATGAGTCCTGTGATCTTGATCTTACATTAATGAACATGTAGCCCATAAATGAACACAGAGTCATTGTTTCTGTGCAGATCTACTTTATGACGACTGCCTGTAGCAGCCTGTGAAAGAGCCATTGCTTAAAAAGAGGTTTAAAACAATAGTTTGATATATTCACAAATTATTAAAATAGTCTTATATGTTGAAGTTGTCTTCAGAGGTTTTATGTGCTTTTGGAACTTGTTGTGGTGAAAGCACATTTAATCCTGAATACAATAATATATGTATTCATTTAAAACATACATTTAACTGCATAAATCATATACATAGTATATCTATTTTCTCTCAGACTGGTCAGGCTCTGTTTTCTCTCATCACAGCTGGTGATTCTTTTAACCATGGGCTCATTTGTTAGATATTAACAGTGATTAACATTCTGGACACCGATCAAAGTACAAACTAACACACCTTTCACATCAGATAAAAGCTGTAAAGTGTTGTAAAGTAAATTGAAAGTTTTAAACATGTTCTTTCGTTGTGTTGCATTCTGGACATCTCCAGTCAAATTGAGAGTCATTGAATGTTTTGGGGGTTCTTTTAACAACAGAAATGATGTCACAAATTTGATGTTCAGGTGAATGATTTGTGTTTCCTCTGCAGGTGAAGGTTGAATGTGTGTGTGAGCTGATGTGAATGCAGCAGCATGGATCAGTGTGAGGACAGAGAGGAGGGAGTCCCTCCCTCTAAAACCACTCTGAGTGGAGAACATGAGAACCAGACCAAAGATCAGAGGTGAGATGAATATCTCTAACTATACATGACTCTTCTAAATGTCAGAGCTCAACTCTCAAATCACAGCACCTTTATCTTTCACAGTAATGAACCTGAACGTGAACCCAGCCGTGTGACCTTAAAGAGCTACAAGTCGAAGGACAGTGTATCTGAATATAAACAAAAACTAAGGTGAGTTGTTAGCGTCACTTCAAAAATTTAATGAGCAGACTCTCTTTAACCTGAACCCAGCTGTGTGTCCTACAAGAGCGACAAGTCGATAGATATCTTAATTAATTTTAAACAAGAACAGGCTGCTTCTGCTGCAAAGAGGTGAACATATTTAAATGCAGTAATACACATTAATTCACTTTGTTTTAAACTATTAAATCTCTGTGCATGTTTAACCTTGAACTCCTTCAGCTTCTACACTAATCAGATAACAATCAGTTCAACACTGTTCCTTTATAACTGATCTGCAAAAGTAACCAGGACGTTTATTCTGACATCAGAAAACTTTCTGTGTTGTGTTGAAGAACAAAGCAGCAGTTAAGACCAGAGACACCTGAATCTGAACCTGGTCCCAGCTGTGTGTCCTTCAAGAGCGACGATTCGATGGGTCGCTTCATTGATTTTAAACAAGAACATCCTTCTGCTGCTAAAAGGTAAACTGTTAATAAAACAACTTTCATCTCTCTTCATCTTTGGGTTCATCCTGTTTTGTCAGTTTTTGAAGCTTTGCTCTCGTTGATTTTACAGCTGAGGTCCTCTATAAGCCTCCATGTAAACAAGCCCATGATTATTTCATTTAGTTGTGACCTCTGTGTGTTTGTCTGCTGCTCTTCATCTTATAGATTCTCCCTTAGATGATTCACAAGATAAATAGAAAGATATAAATGTAAATCAAAGACATATTGAACTAACACGGCATGTAAAGCAAACATTAATAGTTTAGACTACATTCAGCTCTATTCTCATAACGCATGTTCAAGTGCAAGACAAAGAAATGCAGTTAGCATCTAACCAGAAGTGCAGAAAGAGTAAGTGCAGACCATGAACATATGTACAGATATACATATGAAAATTTTAAATTAAAACAGACCATGTTACAGTGTACACTGTGACTATAGACTTCAGGATGTGTAGAAATGTTGCAGCAGGATATTTACAGAATAGAACTTTAGTTCGTGGAACTTATTACATTTGCATTTACAAACTACAAATTATGGTTAAGAGCAAGACACCTCACTGACTAAGACAATCTGGCAAGGACAAGGGGAATGAGACAGGGTTCAAATACACTAGGGTGGAGACAGTAATCACAAAAGAGGGGAAAAAACAGGAAGCAAAACTAACAGAAACACAACAGAAAACAGTACAAAGTAAAAAAGGAAATAGATAAAAATAAAAACAGATCCTGACAACATGCATATAAGTAGATGGGAAAAAATATCTAGACATATAACTCACAGTGAATTGTAAAATGGAATTCAGCAGTTAGGGAATGCAGAGTGCAAATACAGACAGAGTAAGTTGTTGCTGGAAAGATTTAAATTATAAATGCTCAGTGGTCATGCAGACATAAAGCTCTGGCTTGGACACTATAGAGGATGAAAAGAGCTGATTTTTTGTTTATTTAACAAAGATCTTGTAAAATGACTGACACAATTACTGTCACCTTAGAAGAGGTGAGAAGTGGATTATAGTGATGTTGCTGTGTAATGCTGTATGTTATTGTGGTGAAGATGATCTTGAGCTGGAGAGGGAAAACTGTTGTTGTATTTGTGTTCCAGTTTGAATTCATAGTCGTGAACTTCAACTGATTCCTCAAATACTGAGGTTGTGAATATGAACAACATAAAGGGTTTTCGTTGCAGGGCGTCATGTTCAAGTCTTCAATACAACAAAGAAACATTGAGAATGAGTTAGGGTCTTGTCAGGACATGTCTCAAGGTTTTCTGGGTTCATTGTTGAATCTGACCTGTGTTTATTAGGAGGAAGCTGGAAAATCAAAACTCACCTGAACCTGAAACCAGCGGAGTGTCCAAGAAAAGAGGCTGGATTGAAAAGAAAGATGAGAAATCAAGAAAAAGGAGTCACCCAGAGGTTCTCAGTGGTCAGTCTGTTGATCAGCATCAAACACACCTGGACTCCATATTTAAGGTCTGTACATGGACAACAACTACTTTCCATCATCTCCATGCTGCTCTTTGTAGACCAGTGGACTGTCAGTCTGTCCAACATGGATCTGATGTTTGTCTCCATGATTTCAGTCTGGTTGTCATTCATATAGTTTTCTGTTTCAGCTGCTGGAGGACAACATTGTCACTTTTGTGATGAAGGAGCTGAGTAAGATTCAGAGGGATCTGAGTCCAGATTACCCAGAATGCTTAGAGAGTCAGAGGGAGGATGAGGAGGTGTTGGAGGGTGAGGATGAAGAGCAGAGGAAGAGCAGCAGAGATGCATTTGTGAAGATCACACTGAACTTCCTGAGGAGAATGAAGCAGGAGGAGCTGGCTGATCGTCTGCAGATCAGTAAGAGGATTTCTCTCAACATTGAACCTGATAAATAAATTAAGCATTTACTGATGTCTCAAAATATGAAACAAAATATATTCAAACACTTATTCTTCAGGGGAATGAAATGTTAGACTATTTACTATGTAATATACGTAGGTGTGTGTTTTATTTCTTGTTTGTTCCTTCAGAACATTTTGCTCCAGTTTGTCAACGTAAACTTAAATCTACTCTGAAGGAGAAGTTCCAGTGTGTGTTTGAGGGGATTGCTAAAGCAGGAAACTCATCTCTTCTGAATGAGATCTACACAGAGCTCTACACCACAGAGGGAGAGACTACAGAGGTCAATGATGAACATGAGGTCAGACAGATAGAAACAGTATCCAGGAAACTACATAGACCAGAAACAACCATCAGACCAGAAGACATCTTTAAAGCCTCACCTGGAAGAGATAAACCAATCAGAAGAGTGATGACAAAGGGAGTGGCTGGCATTGGGAAAACAGTCTTAACACAGAAGTTCACTCTGGACTGGGCTGAAGACAAAGCCAACCAGAACATCCAGTTCACACTTCCATTCACTTTCAGAGAGCTGAATGTGTTGAAAGAGAAAAAGTTCAGCTTGGTGGAACTTGTTCATCACTTCTTCACTGAAACCAAAAAAGCAGGAATCTGCAGGTTTGAAGAGTTGCAGGTTGTGTTCATCTTTGACGGTCTGGATGAGTGTCGACTTCCTCTGGACTTCCACAACACTGAGATCCTGACTGATGTTACAGAGTCCACCTCAGTGGATGTGCTGCTGACAAACCTCATCAGGGGGAAACTGCTTCCCTCTGCTCGCCTCTGGATAACCACACGACCTGCAGCAGCCAATCAGATCCCTCCTGAGTGTGTTGACATGGTGACAGAGGTCAGAGGGTTCACTGACCCCCAGAAGGAGGTGTACTTCAGGAAAAGATTCAGAAATGAGGAGCAGGCCAGCAGGATCATCTCCCACATCAAGACATCACGAAGCCTCCACATCATGTGTCACATCCCAGTCTTCTGCTGGATCTCTGCTACAGTTCTGGAGGATGTGTTGAAAACCAGATTGAGAGGAAAGCTGCCCAAGACCCTGACTGAGATGTACATCCACTTCCTGGTGGTTCAGATCAAAGTGAAGAAGGTCAAGTATGATGGAGGATCTGAGACAGATCCAGACTGGAGTCCAGAGACCAGAAAGATGATTGAGTCTCTGGGAAAACTGGCTTTTGATCAGCTGCTGAAAGGAAACCTGATCTTTTATGAATCAGACCTGAAAGAGTGTGGCATCGATATCAGATCAGCTTCAGTGTACTCAGGAGTGTTGACACAGATCTTTAAAGAGGAGAGAGGACTGTTCCAGGACAAGGTGTTCTGCTTCGTCCATCTGAGTGTTCAGGAGTTTCTGGCTGCAGTCTACATGATCCACTGTTACACCAACAGGAAGACAGAGGTTTTGGAGGACTTCCTGGGACAAAACTACAATGACTCAACTCTGGATGTCTTTCTTAACAGAGTCATGGAGAAATCCCTGCAGAGTATAAATGGTCACCTGGACCTGTTGGTTCGCTTCCTCCATGGCGTCTGTCTGCAGTCCAACCAGAGACTGTTAAGAGGTCTGCTGGGTCAGACAGACATCAGTCCAGAAAACATCCAGAGAGCCATCAACAACCTGAAGAAGATGAACATGGACAACACTTCTCCTGACAGAAACATCAACATCTTCCATTGTCTGATGGAGATGAACGATCTCTCAGTTCATCAGGAGATCCAAGAGTTCCTGAAGTCAAAGAACAGATCAGAGAAGAAACTCTCTGAGATCCACTGCTCTGCTCTGGCCTACATGCTGCAGATGTCAGAGGAGGTTCTGGATGAGTTGGACCTGAAGAAGTACAAAACATCAAAGGAAGGACGGTGGAGACTGATTCCAGCTGTGAGGAACTGCAGAAAGGCTCTGTGAGTCCAGATGTGATTAACATTATAAATCAGTTTACATTAGTTCAGTTCTTTAAATGTTCACACTATAAAATGATCACCCTATGATCACCCTAACAGTTTTTAACTTGTTTATTGCAAACATTACATGTCAGTTGTATTTTGTTACAGATGTTCTCCAGCTCTTTCAAACACTGTGAGAATGTAGATTTAATTCTGTTTATCTTCCTTTATTTAAATATACAGTATATTAGAGCTGTTAGTTGATTAATATAATTATATATATATAATATAATTAATCTGTTCTAAATGTGCCTTTATCATTTTAATCATGATGATTTTGTGTAGTCAGATGTGAGATCAGATCAAATCGGAAGAAGCCTAAATGTAACACAATTTACCTCCATTCATTTACAGATTAAAACAAAACAAAGTTTAGAAGTCTGCAGGTTTAAGAAAAACTGATGAGAATTATTGTGTCATGTCAGACAAGAAGCTGAATCACTGAGGAAGGTGAAGGTGATGGTGAAGAACAACATGTCAAACAGGATGAGTCCAACTGTTAGTCTTCAAATGCATGAAGTAAATAATGAAGTATCTTCATTCATATTACCATATTTTATATGTATGTGTCATGACAGATTTTCTGGCTGTGGACTCTCAGAGAGTCACTGTGAAGTTGTGGCCTCAGCTCTGAAGTCCGATCCCTCCCATCTGACACATCTGGACCTGAGTAACGACAACAACCTGAAGGATTCAGGAGTGAAGCAGCTGTGTGTTGGACTGGAGAGTCCAAACTGTAGACTGGAGACTCTGAGGTCAGCTCATTGAATGATTTTATCAGATTAAACAGTCCTCTTTTCAGGGTTGACAGATAGAAAATGGAACACAAACAGTTGGTTTAAATGAAGGAGCATCATGTTCCTTAATATCAGCAGGTGTCTCCTCAGTCATCGGTGGTTTGTCTGATCAGTCTAGATCAGTCTAGTGTTCACATGTACATTTAAAGAGTTACTGGAGTCAGTGATCATTCTTTCTGTTCATACTGTCTGTGAAGAAACTCATCAAGTCATTTCTTACAGTGTAGTTGAGTGAGGCAGTGACCACTTCAGAGTCAGTGTGGAGAGCAGGAATTATAAGAACAAATGTACATCTGACTGTTGTTTGAAGACAGACTTGAAAATATGAACTTCTCCTTTAACATTTTAACAACACAAACCTACTGAGATACCAAATACAGGAAGAAGAAGGTCATGGAATCAATGAACTAATGAACAGTTTGTTTCCCAACATGTGTGATTTATATTGATCGTGTAATGAGAGACTTGACTGAGGTCAGCAGCATGTTATTGATCTGTGTTGACATGAACAGTTGTCTGAATGTTGTGTTGATGTTTGGATGGTGTTTCTCGAAGGCTGACATGATGATGATCCACAATAACACAAGGACAAAGTCACTCTACTCATTTTAGAGAACAGCTCATTGATTAGGACGTAGTAATGTTGGTCTCAACATTAAAACCTGAACACGTCTGATTGATTGTCAATGATTTTATTAACATCTTTTATTCTTCACTCAGATTGAGTTGCTGTAGGTTGTCACAGATCAGCTGTGATTATCTGGTCTCAGCTCTGAAGTCCAACCCCTCCCATCTGAAACATCTGGACCTGAGTGTAAACAACCTGCAGGATTCAGGAGTGAAGCATCTGTGTGGTTTTCTGAAGAGTCCAGACTGTAGACTGGAGAGTCTGAGGTCAGTTCACTGGATGTTGTTAAGGAAAAAAACAGATTTGAGGTTTGTATTGAACTAACATCTTATCTGTAATGCTTAATAATTTAATCAAGCTGTAGTTTGTAAAGGGAACAAGGGCACAGCAGCATGACCCATGGATGACCCACATGAAGTTAAAAACACAGGCAGTACACAAAGGAAAGGACTTATTTCAGATAATGGGAGCTGCAGGATGTAGGACATGTGATAATAACATCATCCAGTGAACAGAACACACGTTGTATTGCTGATTTTTGTGTACGTGTTCTTTAAAAATACACAAAGAAGATGGTGTAAAAACAACTGTGGCTCATGAGGAAAATGAAGGTGTGCCTTTGATGTCTCCCAGTCCCAGTTTTACTCCAGTGTTTTCTTCTGGCTTGGTGATCCACTTGTTCGCTCCTTCCGTGACGTCTGGTAGTCTTGCTGCTAGGCCTACCATATCCAACAACCATAGCACATACTGGTCATGTCCTGTTGCTTTTATGTCCAAAGGACATATTGTAGTTTGTCCATATTCATTGTCCTGCATCCACTGATTTGCATATGGTTTCCCCACATTTCTTCTTTCACTCCTCTGCTGTGTGTTTGATCTCTTCTCCGATGCCATTCCTGGGTCTACTTCTTTTTGGAGTTGAAATATTTCACTTTCCACATTTTTCAAATGTGTCAGCATTCTTCGCTCTGTATCTTTACAATGTTTGTTGAACTCAGCTTTCAAATATTGTGTTTCTATTGACTCTGTCAAGTGTATGCATGGTGCCCTCTTGTTGCAGTCTCACTCTGTGCACATTATCAAGGCTCCCATATCGTTTCAGTGACTCTTTTTTCCTTGGTCTTGACTCTATTAAGTCCTCCTGACTCTCTCATGTGATATTCTCTTATGCTGGTGTTAGTCGGGTCAGAGTATGCCAACACCCTCTTTGGTGTTGTTTCCCTTCTGGATGTTCTTGGTCTAGAGGTACTACAGTATCTTCTTTTTTCACCATTGTACCACAGTGAATCCGGCAACCAGAGTGGTAACACCAGCTAATGGAACTCCTCATGACTGTTTACAGACAACTAATAGACACCAGTAGATTATAAGAACCTAGATTACATGTTGAATTAAAGAGGTATAGACTAATATCTGGCCCTACCCTGTACTTCAATATTTTCTTTGACTATGTCTGTTACTATGTGGATCTGATTTGTTTAATTACAAACTAAACTTAATTTATGTTCATACACAATTTCTATCTTTGAAGATGTAAATTTTTTCCTGCTGATATTTTCTCTTATCTTGTTTAAATTTAGCCTGTCATCTCAAAGATGAGGCTGACATTATGATGATCCACAATAACACAAGGACAAAGTCACTCTACTCATTTTAGAGAACAGCTCATTGACTAGTGCGTAGTAATGTTGAACTGAACATTAAAACATGAACACATCTGATTGATTGTCAATGATTTTATTAACATCTTTTATTCTTTTTTCAGATTGAAGGACTGCAGATTGTCAAAGATCAGCTGTGATTCTCTGGTCTCAGCTCTGAAGTCCAACCCCTCCCATCTGAAACATCTGGACCTGAGTAACAACAACCTGAAGGATTCAGATGTGAAGCAGCTGCTTAGTCTTGTGAAGAGTCCAAAATGTAAACTAGAGAGGTGAGTGGAGGGTTGGAGTCAGTCCATACTTCTTTCAGTAGTATTGTACTAGACACAGTATCAGAAGTGTTTCCTAGAAACCTGCTGCGGCTTTCTTCAGAGACGCTGTCAGAGGAGAATGAAGACAGAACGACAGAGACAACAGTTAGCCAATCAGATCATCCTGAAGCTTGTTGTGTTCATGTTTTCAGGAAATAAATCTGGATTCCTGGATCTGGATTGAGATCAGTCTGACTGAAGCCTGTAAATCACAGAACCATCATTACATTTAGTAACCATTTGGTCTTTATACAGAGCAGAACCTCTGCTGAGGTCCAGTCATCACATCTGTATCTCTGTCGTTAGTTTCATCAGATATCTTCAATGTTTATTAGTCAGCTGATGCTTCAGAAACACATGAGATGTTCATCAACACACTCAGACTCTTTATTTAAATGGAACAGCTGTAAATCCATCACTAGAGTGTTTGTGCAGTAATGAAGCGTTCATGACTCTCAGCAGTTTATTTCCTCTGTGGACTTGAGAGAAATCTGCAGAGGAAACAGACTTGATGCTAAAAGTTTCTGCAGGTCTGTGAGCTTCCAGCTCCAACACGTTAACATGAGAGCTGAAAGGAAGCTGGCTGAGCTCCACAGCTGCTTTGAGCAGGACTGAAGTCCCTGCTGCTCTTTATACTGGATGTGCTGCATCACTGACTGACACCTGATGAAAAGGAGACTCTGGAAACACTAAATCATCTCCTCTGTTGTTTCTTGTTCTGTCTGCAGCTGTTGGCCATTGTTCTCAACATGATGATGTGTGCTGAGAGAGGATGAGCTGAGTCCTGATGACCCAGAGAGGTTGAATCAGCAGCAGCTAGTGTGTAGAGAGACTCTGACTGGACCATGTTACTGGGAGGTGGAGTGAAGAGGAGAGCTTCATCCAGATGTTTTTCCATTTAACATCATCAACAGAACTGCACTACATTAACAAAAACGGAAACAAAAACAAACCAAATATTCTCTCGTGTAAACCTGCCAGCATCAACAATTCTTTCTGTTGTTTCTCACCGTTGGTATTCTCACGTCTGTCTTCACTTGTCAGTCCATTCAGTAGATTCCAGCGTCTTAGGACAGTTGTCTTCACCAAATCATCATTTCAGATGCTTTAACCTGCAGATGACTGAAAGATTATTCTTTAATGTACAGCAGGTCAGAGTCACCAAGAAACCAAGAGTCATTATTTAGAGTTGGTTTTTGGTTGTTTTTCTGTATTACTTGGAAATTATGGTAAATCACAGATTGTGTTTTAGGAAATTATGAGTCAGAATTAGTTGTAAAATAGATTATTTGTAAAATAAAGTGTTTCTAAACCATTAAAAAAAAAACATGAATTCTGATAAAAGACAATATTATAAAATGTACAGGTAAATGTGATTTTTATATTTTGTATATTATTTTCTGTGTTGAAACTGGCAGGATGATTTCTTGGCCTGTGTGTTCATGAACTTTAATAGTTGTCAGGAAAATGTAATTAAAGTTAAAATGTGATAATATCTTATTTTAATTTTGTTTATAAAGCAAAATTAATCACTTCATTTCAGGTTGTAACTGAAGATTAATTGATTGTGGATTTATTTGTAAAGTATTTGTTCTTTGAGAGTGTGAATGATTTAAGTACTATTACATCACATTGTTTTATTAATGATAATCAAATAATAACTGTCTGAACACATGTTTTTTTAAACATTTTTTTTTTATGGAAAACCGGATTCTTACAGCAACCAACAATTACAGGTGTGAGAGTAAATATAGTGCATTCAAAATATAAAATCTTTGATATTTCCTGTGGTACAAACTCCAATAAAAATGTGAAAAAAAAACAACAACAAACAACTCTGTCACTGTCATTGACAACACTGCAGTAAATGTGAATGTGTGTATTATTGGATGTGGACAGTTGTAGTTACTGATAGTGACCACTAGAGGCCAGTGATCATGATAGTTTCTGGGTGCCTTGCAGGTCACATTGACACCACGAGAGGGAGACAAATCTCCATCACAGGTCATTTGAACTTTGATGATTTTAATGTTTTTATGGTTTGAGAAGAAAAGATTTTTACTGAGGGAGTCATAGGTGGTTTCTTTATATGAAATAAGTGATTGATTTCATGTGAAGATGAAAAGCGATTTAAACCATATCTAATGTAATCCTACTGTTTTTTTCTTCTAACCAATTCCATAAAAGGCAAGAAAATACTGTTAAAACAATTAAACAACACACTGCAGCAACAGAAGCTCAACAGATGAACATAGTCATCATCCTACTGCTGTCTCCACTTTCAGTTCATCATTCAAGGACAGTTCAGGGAAAACATGATGTTTAAGTGCTGTCTTGTTTTGCTGTTTACCTGAATGTATACATTAGTCCTCATCTACAAGGTCCCACTGCTACATGTAAATAATGGTTTGATCAGACGCAACAGTGTCCACATTTTAAACTACAATCTGTTAATTTAATACTATAGAAGAGATCAGTGACATAGCAGACACTCACTGTGTTCAGTCAGGAGAATAAATCCTGTTCTTTGTTTTCAGTTCTCAGCTCACTTTGTGTCTGTGTCCTCTTCCTATCAGTGACTGTCATGTTGACTCTCTTGCAGTTCACTATCTCACCACAGGAGGTCATCAAATCCCATCAATAACCTGCATGGTCTGGAGTCAATTACTGAATATTTACGAAGGAAAAGCATCATAAACGCGTTTTTCTTTAGATATAACACTACAGACCATGTTTTCCTACAACGTAGACACTATCAGATGAGTGTTTCCAGAAGCCGTCAGTCAACATGTTTATCATGAGGGTGAAAAAACTGAATCCTTCACAGCAGAGTTCTGTTGGACTGAGGATTTATTCAGATTATTTACTTTAGTAAAAGCACCACACTGTAGTAAAATACTCCAGTCCTGACAATCAGTATCAAAGGTAAAAATATTCTCTGTGACATTATTATAATTATCAGCATTAAGGTTATGCCATTTTAGTAATTATTATTAAACTGGCTTAAATTGAAAACTGAAGACACTGACATAGAAGATCCAACACACGAAAGAAATTAGAGAAAGTTATTTCAAACTGACAATAACAGTAATTAAATGAACAACAAATGTCTGATAAACTGTCATCTTATTGTGAAAATCTACATCCTTCCTTCCTGTTCTACCTCCATCACAGGTGAACTGACCCTTGTTCCAGGAAGTAGCTCACCTGTTGAGTGTCCAGGTGTGGAGTAGAGTCTTCTTCAGCTTTTTGGACTGGTTGAAAAAACTGTAAGTTTGATTTGTTTAAAGCTTTAATTTTGCCTTTGTTTCTGTTCTGTAATGTTTGTAGAAGATGTTCACTTCTTATTTCATTAATAAGTCTGTATTACTCTGTTTGAAGATCATTCTACATTTTTATTAGATAAATGATTCACTGGAGGATCAGATTCAATTAAATTAAATGATTAAATCTTCATTAATCTTGATCCAGCCTCAGATTTAAGTCTAAAGTTATTTTCACTTTCGTCAACATTGTGTCGCAGATCTTTTTCTCTGTGTAAACCTCCGTCTGAAGATAAAGTCTGTAGTTTATAATGTTTAACTCTTTCACATCAGCTTAGTTCCAGCAGAAATACGTCAGAAATAGTTCACATTAACTGAGACGGATCTGAAAATGCAAAGTAAAGGACTAAAGGAATTCGCCATTTTGTGTCTATGTGTGTGAGAACTACAGAGACAGGTGTGCCTCGGGAGCGCGCATTGATTCAGGTGAACGGTTGTTACTCCGCTTCAGTTTCATTCATTCATTCATCGTCTGTACCCGCTTATTCCTGTTAAGGGTCGCGGGAGTCTGCTGGAGCCTATCCCAGCTGTCGGGCGAGAGGCGGGGTACACTCTGGACAGGTCGCCAGTCTATCACAGGGCCCAGTTTCATTCAGTTTAGATGATTTATTCTTCATAATAACAACCTGTTTTCCTCGATAACATTCTTTCTTTATATTCACCAGAATTGTTAGACGTGATCTAAAGTATTTGTAAAAATAAAATGTGATAATAGAACAGAGACTGTGTATTAGAAGGGGATAAGTTGGCTTTATCGTAACATTGCTTCATCATTGATTCATTGGAATCAAACAGTATGATGATCAGCTGATGTGTTTGCTTTCTTCACAAATTAAACTGCCTCATGTTAATTGCAGAATAAAATCAAGTGTTGTGCTGCTGTTTCCTGTGAAACCTTTCAAAGTAAAACGTTAAGGTTCTTGATGCAGTTGCAGAGTCTGTGTCTGTTTTCACTTCTGCAGCTTCATGACCAATGATGTCGATGATTTGATGTTCAGGTGAATGATTTGTGTTTCCTCGGCAGGTGAAGGTAGAAAATGTGTATCCAGACCAGAGGTGAGATGAACATCTCTAACCGTCCATGACTCTTCTCCATGTCAGAGCTCAACTTTCAGCTCCTTTATTATCATCATTAATGGTTACAGACCTGTTGCTCTCACTCATTTTAATACAAAGAACATTGAGAGACTAGTATTGAGACATGTCAAAGCCACCTCACTCCCTCCCTCCCTTCTGAACACTAAGTTAAAAAAAATAATTCTGGACTTTATGAAGTGAAGAGCTGACCCCTCTTCCATCCTCATTTTTAGAGACTGTGTTGAAAGACTCCACAGCTTCAAGTTTCTGGTAACCCACATATCTGACAACCTCTCCTGGTCGATTAAACTTCAGCTGTCGTGAAGGAGACATTACAGCGCCTGCACTTCCTGAGAGTCCTGAAGAAAAACAATTTGTGTAGTAATCTGCTGGTGGGCTCCCACCACTCTGCTTTAGAGAGCATCTTAACTGTCTGACTGTTCTCAGCAGATGATGAAAAAACACTACAACTGGTCATCAACACAGCACAGAGGATCATTTGTTGTCCTCTGCCAGCTTTAGATGATATTGCAGACGCTTGCTACCTATCAAGAAAATGAATAAACATTGTGAATGATTCTTCCCAACCTGGCCACCACCTGTTTGACCTAAAACTATTGAACAGTTTTTTCTCCAAAGCCATCCAGTTCATCAATAAACACACTGAGTGACTATAAAAGCCACCTTAACAATATAGTTAATATTTATTATGGTCTGGGTTTTAAATGGGATTGTTTGTGATTGTGTTTTGTAGAATATTTTATGTTCATATTTGTTCTTTTTTAAAGCAGTGATATGACGAGCATTCACAATTTTGTTGTGTCCTGTATACATTGACAAAAAAGGCCTTTCGATTAAATTTATGTAATTTCATTTCATTATTTACAGGAAAGAACCACAACCCAGATAAAGTTACTCTAAATATGTAAACATGTTCAAACTTAAGATTCTCCTGGATGCTATTATTGCACCATTTAACTGAATATCTGAGCTTCAGTGATTTCATCATTATTGTTTTTCTTTCAGGATCAATCAGAGACCAGACTCACCTGGACCCAGTTGTGTGTCCTTCAAGAGTGACCAGTCGAAACAGTATTTTATAAAGTCTAAAGGACCAGATTCCCCTGATGATCAGAGGTAAACTGTTACTAAGAGTATAGTGTTACTGGTTCATCTTTGACTGTAATTTGTTGGATGGATGGGAATTTATTGGACATGTATAATTGTCTTGTTGAATACTGGACACTGTCCTGTCCAACCAGTCTGTTTCAGATGATGACCAGTGAGACATACATGAGACTGTTATATTCTCTGTTCCTGTTGTTCACAGATCTTAAAATAACAAATGGCTGGTAGTTTGGTTCATTTAAACTTTATCATCAAACAAGAATGTCAGTGTTACAGTAGTTGAAGTAATATCCTGTTACACACTCATCCTGGTCTGTTTACAGTGGGATTTCTAAGTGCGTGTAGTTATATATATTTCTGAATGTTGTGGATGTGGATGTACAATGTGTGAAGACTGATAGTTGAACTTTCTCTGTCTGCTGTTTCTTTCATCAGGTGTCTGCAGGTTTTTACCAACATGGAAAGGTATCACCCTCAACACCCTCACATTATGAATGAATTCTTATAACAACAGTGGTACAACATTGTATAGAGTCATAACTGAGAATTAACCTGTATTCTTATAGAGGAATTAAAGGGTAACGTCAATAGAAATCATTTGGTTTTACAAGACTAAATACACATCAACAAGCTGTTTATAATTAGCAATTGAACTGGAACGAATGCTAGCTGGTAGCATCTGCTTAAATGAAAGATATGGACACAACAATGGCTTCCAGGTTCTGGCCACCAATTCATTAATAAACAGGATAAGATGTTACAATCCCTTGTGCCATGATCCCAGGTAAAACACATCTGGGAGCCCAGCCCAACTGAAAACCAGTGGGCAGGCTAGCAGCCAGCTGGCCAGCTACCAACCAACAAGAAGACACCAGATACCTGTGCTAGTCAACAGCAGCATGCAGTATGCAGTGTATCATTGGGGTTTTCAAGTGGGCACCTCCCTTCGCTCATGTTTTGTTAAGTTAGGCCCACGACACCTCAAAAAGGCTTAACAGTAAATTCCAGCATCCTGAAGTCACCCCCCTCCATGCTGCTACCACACAACCCCGTTTTTCCCACCATTCAGTGACTTTCATCAACCCAGAAATTAACCGAGCCCTTTTTATGCAGAAATCATACTTAATTGAATCGTATTGTATTGTTGTATTGTGATGCGCTCCACTGATGCGGTCTGAACCATGACCAAAATACAGTACATATGATTACAACTAATCAAATAACAGTTACGGTCCTATAATTTGCCCCATGCTGCTTAAGCAACACAGCCTTGTATGGGAAAGGCATATTGGAGCTCCCAGTAACTACCCTAACAGAGGAGTTTAAGTGTGCTAAGGTTAGACTGGAAATAATCTCACTCAGTCGAAGGATCTAGTGGTTAAGAGCGCGCACAGTTAAAACAGGGAGGAAGTATAACCCAAAAGAGGCAGTACAGCAAGCACACAAAGCCCTTAGGCATAGGGATATCATAGGCAATGTACAGCAAGGGAAACTTACGGAGCGCAACAGTCTGGTATTGTGACCGTATTGGTTGTTTGGCTCAACGGGACACTGAGACATTTTCTGATACATGAATTTATCATCCTTTCTAACTTTTCTACTTTTGAAAGAGGAACCTCATACACTGTCAGTGGCTACATTAGCCGGGGCAATAAATCAAATTCCAAGCACCATAACTTTAACTTTCCTGGGAGCCCTGAGCGGTCTATGCTTAAAATGCCTTGAATCATATCCTGCCTCAACCCTTCAAACGGCGCTTTATTACTGAGACTTGCATCATACCATCTCCCGAAACTCTTCACTGGCCTCTTCTAGTACATGGACTGGTTGACATCGTAGTCATCATGTCGTCCACGTAGGCCCTAATTGGAGGCAGACAAAGCCCTCCCTGCAGCCTTTTTCCACCGACCACAAATTCTGAAGCCCTAATAATGACCTCCTTTGCCATTGTAAAGGCTAGTGGAGAGACTGTACACCCTGCCATAATGCCTACGTCAAGTTGCTGCCACGCAAGTAGTGTTGGTGAGGTAATGTCTTTTGTCTTTGTCTCCTAGGAGTCATCAGAGAGAAGACTCTGCTGACCTTAAATCTGAACCCAGCTGTGTGTCAATGGAGACTGATCGATCAAAGGGTGTTGATATTAACTTTAAAAGACAAAAACCCTCAACTGTAAAAAAGTAAGAAGTTGTGACTGTCTTCTGGAGTGTATATATGTGAAATACTATGTTCACTAGACTTTGTTGGACTTGTTGAATATTAATAATTAGTGAATTTCTCTCAATCCACCAGGATGCAGCAGAAACCACAACAAAGCTGTGTGTCTATGAAGAGCGATCGATCAAAGGGTGTCGACATTAACTTTAAAAGACAAGAATCCTCAACTGTAAAGAAGTAAGTTATGAATGAATTTAAAATGAATCCACATTTAACATCATGGTCAGATGTACTCTCCTGTACAAACAGTTCAATGTCTATGTTGTCATCATTGGCTGGCAGCATAAGCAGCACTTTTAGACTAGGTGTTGTCACTCTATGATTTCAGAAACCTTTGAAGTTTACATGTGTGAAATACTATGTTTATCATGTGGAGCTTCAGACTTTGTTGGATTTGTTGAATGTTGATAATTAGTGAATTTCTCTCAATCCACCAGGATGCAGCAGAAACCAGAACCCAGCTGTGTGTCTATGAAGAGTGATCGATCAAAGGGTGTCGACATTAACTTTAAAAGAACTGTAAAGAAGTAAGATATAAATGACTTTAAATCATCACTGACAGATAGCAGCACAACTCACCCTCAACACCCTCACATTATGAATGAATTCTCATAACAACAGTGTTACAACATTGTATGGAGTCATAATTGGGAATGAACATGTATTCGTATAGAGGAATTAAAGGGTAACGTCAATAGAAATCATTTGGTTTTACAAGTCTAAATGTGCATAAACAAACTGCTTACAACTAGCAGTTGAACTGGAACGAATTCTAGCTAGTAGTATCTGCTTAAATGAAAGATATAGACACAATGGCTTCCAGGCACTGCCCACCAATTCATTAATAAACAGGATAAGATATTACAATCCCTTTTCTACCTCTGTCAATGGCCACATTAGCTGGGGCAATAAATCAAATTACAAGCACCATAACTTTAACTTTCCTGGGAGCCCTGAGCGGTCTATGCTTGAAATGCCTTGAATCATTTCCTGCCTCAACCCTTCAAACTGTGCTTTACCACTGAGACTTGCATCATACCATCTCCCCAAACTCTTCACTGGCTTCTCTAGCACTGTAGGCACCACCTCATCATTTATAATCAACCTCTTGTGTACCACCTTTCCTTAAACAATTGAAATACTCCTAGATTTACTAGACTTCACTTTCATCCTAGCCCACTGTAGATTGCTGTTTAGCTTATCCAGCAATCTTCTGGTACAAGGAGCAGTTGACGTTATAGTAGTCATTTTGTCCATGTAGGCCCTAATGGGGGGTAGACAAAGCCCTCCCTGCAGCTTTTCTCCACCTACCACCCATTTTGAAGCCCTAATAATGACCTCTATTGCCATTGTTAAAGCTAGTAGAGAGATTGAACGCCCTGCCATAATGCCACATTTTAGTTGTAGGCAACCAACAATAAAAAAATGCTGTAACTGTGATCTGACTACACCATTTCAGCATGGTAACTTTTTTTTAACACAGTCTGATTGACTATAGACTCACGCAGTTCATTACATTAAAGACAGCCAGTGAGCGTCATCTTGTGGTCAGTCTGGTTTACAGCTGGTCTCTGTGATCTGCTCTTTCTAGTTTTCATAGCAGCTTCAGTAACTGTGAGGTAATGATTTTCATCTTTGTGTCCTAGGAGTCATCAGAGAGAAGACTCTGCTGACCGTAAACCTGAACCCAGCTGTGTGTCTATGAAGAGTGATCAATCAAAGGATGTCGGCATTACCTTAAAAAGGCCAAAACCCTCTATTGTAAAAAAGTAAAGTAGTTGTTACTGTCTTCTGGAGTTTATCTATGTGAAATATACTATGTTCACTGTATGGAGCTTCAGACTTTGTTGGACTTGTTGAATGTTGATAATTAGTGAATTTCTCTCAATCCACCAGGATGCAGCAGAAACCAGAACAAAGCTGTGTGTCTATGAAGAGTGATCGATCAAAGGGTGTCGACATTAACTTTAAAAGAACTGTAAAGAAGTAAGATATAAATTACTTCAAACTGTCACTGACAGATAGCAGCACAACTCACCCTCAGTACCCTCACATTATGAATGAATTCTCATAACAACAGTGTTACAACATTGTATGGAGTCATAACTTTAAATGTACCTGTATTCGTATAAAGAAACTAAAGGGTCACGTCAATTAGAAATCATTTGGTTTTACAGGTCTATATGCACATGAACTATATGTATACTATATATAAGTATTCTAACTATACTATAACTATATATAACTATAATTATATATAACTATAACAGATATACTATATGCTTATAACTAGCAATTGAACTGGAACGAATGCTGGCTCATAGCTGCCTGTGCTTGCTGTTCTGCCTCTTTTGGGTTCCACTTCCTCCCTGTTTTAACCATGGACACTGCACTCTTAACCATTTGATCCTTTGACTGAGTGAGAGTCATTTCCAGTCTAACCTTAGCACACTTAAACTCCTCTGTTAGGGTAGTTGCTGGGAGCTGCAATATGCCTTTCCCATACAAGGCTGCGCCGCTTAAGCAGTGTGGGACACGGAGCCATTTTCTGATACATGAATTCATCATCCTTTCTAACTTTTCTACTTTTGAAAGAGGAACCTCATACACTGTCAGTGGCCACATTAGCCAGGGCAATAAATCAAATTGCAAGCACCATAACTTTAACTTTCCTGAGTGGTCTATGCTTGAAATGCCTTGAATCATTTCCTGCCTCAAACCTTCAAACTATGCTTTATCGCTGAGACTTGCATCATATCATCACCCCAAACTCTTCACTGGCTTCTCCAGCACTGTGGGCACCTCATCATTGATAGCAAACCTCTTATCAACTACCTTTCCTTTAATATTTTAAATACTCCTAGATTTACATGGCTTCACTTTCATCCAAGCCCACATAGGTTGTTGTTTAACTTATCCAGCAATCTCCTAGTAAATGGAGCAGTTGACGTCGTAGTCCTCATGTCGTCCATGTAGGCCCTAATTGGAGGGAGACGAAGCCCTCCCTGCTGCTTTTCTCCACCTACTCGTCCATTTTGAAGCCCTAATAATGACCTCCATTGCCATTGTAAAGGCTAGTGAAGAGATTGTACACCCTGCCATAATGCCACATTTTAGTTGTTGGCAACCAACAATAAAAAGGTGCTCTATCTGTGGTCTGACTACATAATTTCAGCATGGTAACTTTTTAGCACAGTATAATGATTGACTCTAGTGTCACTGAGTTCATTAAATTAGAGGCTCAACATCATCCGGTGAGCGCTCCCTTGTGGTCAGTCTGGTTTACAGCTGGTCTCAGTGATCTGCTCTTTCTATTTTTTAAAGTAGCTTTAGTAACTGTGAGGTAATGCTTTTCATTTTTGTCTCCTAGGAGTCATCGGAGAGAAGAATCTGCTGACCTTAAACCTGAACCCAGCTGTGTGTCTATGAAGAGTGATCGATCAAAGGATGTTGAAATTACCTTTAAAAGACAAAAACCCTCGACTGTAACAAAGTAAAGAAGTTGCTACTGTCCTCTGGAATTTGTATATGTGAAATACTATGTTCATCATGTGGAGCTTCAGACTTTGTTGGACTTGTTGAATGTTGATAATTGCTGAGTTTTTCTCAATCCAGCAGGATGCAGCAGAAACCAGAACCCAGCTGTGTGTGTATGAAGAGTGATAGATCAAAGGGTGACGACATTAACTTTAAAAGAACTGTAAAGAAGTAAGATATAAATTAATTTATAACCTTACTGACAGATAGCGGCACAACTGGTCTTCTACATCTGACATTTAAGGACTCTGAGAGGAAAACAGTTCAGGATGCTGTCTGTTCTGGCACCTGAACATGTAGCAAGACACACGTCACCAGACAGCTAAACACTTTAACTTGACTGAAGTGGCTAGGTAGCTTCAATGACGATTAGGCAGGACATAAGTTGTCAACATGAACTTGTATGCCCATTTATTGAAAGTAAACTGTTTTCATGAGGTCAGGTTATTTGTAGTAGTGTGAAACACAAAGCTGCTCCAAGGTTTACACAGGCAGACGAAACTGGGTGAAAAAAGAAGTCTTAACCCATGCCTCCTGATCATGTGACCAAAAACATGTGACACTGAACAACAAATGAGAATGCAAACATCTAAAAAAAACATGAATAAACTGCATTCCTCTTAAAGGCCTATGGGAGGTGCTATAACAATTTAACAGAACAAACACCTGTAACAACACACTGTCTATTTGTCCCTGTGGTGAAGTGATTCTATAGCAGTTGTTTGGAAGCCGGTGGAAACCATTTTCTCACAGAAAGATGAAGAACTCAGTTATCTGAAGGAGCGTTGTATGTAAAAGGCTTGAAAGATGAACTTTAGCGACACACTCACCATTGACACCAGTGCTCACATATGTATTTCAACATATCCAGATCAGTTGTTTGTATTAGTGTTCAGCAGCAGAGAGTAGATGTTTATGAAACTCAGTTTAAGTACAAAAAATGATGATTGAGACATGTGGACTTTCGGTGATCCTCAGTCATCAGGTTTAGAATTGATCACTGGTTTCATCTCCTCATGAAAGTCAGAATGGAGATTATTATGATCAGAACATTCACTACAGAAAACATTAACTCATAGTGGTTTACGTTTGTGAGGAAACCATACATTGATTACAGATGGTGCAGACAATAATGTGAACTAATTGTTAACGATTCATTCACAGAGTGGAGCAGCAGAGCTCAGATGTTCTCAGTGGTCGGTCTGTTGATCAGCATCAAACACACCTGGACTCCATATTTAAGGTCTGTACATGGACAACAACTACTCTCCATCATCTCCATGCTGCTCTTTGTAGACCAGTGGACTGTCAGTCTGTCCAACATGGATCTGATGTTTGTCTCCATGATTTCAGTCTGGTTGTCCTTCATATAGTTTTCTGTTCCAGCTGCTGGAGGACAACATTGTCACTTTTGTGAAGAACCAGCTGAAGAAGATCCAGAGGGATCTGAGTCCAGATTACCCAGAATGCTTAGAGAGTCAGAGGGAGGATGAGGAGGTGTTGGAGGGTGGGGATGAAGAGCAGAGGAGGAGCAGCAGAGATGCATTTGTGAAGATCACACTGAACTTCCTGAGGAGAATGAAGCAAGAGGAGCTGGCTGATCGTCTGCAGAGGAGTAAGAGGATTTCTCTGAACATTGAACCTGATGAATAAATTAAACATTTACTAATGTCTCAAGAGATAAAACAAAATATATTCAAACACATATGAGAATTAAAAAATAGAATACTTGCTGTGTAATTTAGTGATATATTTTATTTCTTGTTTGTTCATTCAGAACATGAAGTTGCAGTTTGTCAACGTGAACTTAAATCTACTCTGAAGGAGAAGTTCCAGTGTGTGTTTGAGGGGATTGCTAAAGCAGGAAACTCAACTCTTCTGAATGAGATCTACACAGAGCTCTACATCACAGAGGGAGAGACTGCAGAGGTCACTGATGAACATGAGGTCAGACAGATTGAAACAGCATCCAGGAAACTAGACAGACCAGAAACAACCATCAGACCAGAAGACATCTTTAAAGCCTCACCTGGAAGAGATAAACCAATCAGAAGAGTGATGACAAAGGGAGTGGCTGGCATTGGGAAAACAGTCTTAACACAGAAGTTCACTCTGGACTGGGCTGAAGACAAAGCCAACCAGGACATCCAGTTCACATTTCCATTTACTTTCAGAGAACTGAATGTGTTGAAAGAGAGAAAGTTCAGCTTGGTGGAACTTGTTCATCACTTCTTCACTGAAACCAAAGAAGCAGGAATCTGCAGGTTTGAAGAATTCCGGGTTGTGTTCATCTTTGACGGTCTGGATGAGTGTCGACTTCCTCTGGACTTCCACAAGAATGAGATCCTGACTGATGTTACAGAGTCCACCTCAGTGGATGTGCTGCTGACAAACCTCATCAGGGGGGAACTACTTCCCTCTGCTCACCTCTGGATAACAACACGACCTGCAGCAGCCAATCAGATCCCTCCTGAGTGTGTTGACATGGTGACAGAGGTCAGAGGGTTCAATGACCCCCAGAAGGAGGAGTACTTCAGGAAGAGATTGAAAGATGAGGAGCAGGCCAGCAGGATCATCTCCCACATCAAGACATCACGAAGCCTCCACATCATGTGTCACATCCCAGTCTTCTGCTGGATCTCTGCTACAGTTCTGGAGGATGTGTTGAAAACCAGAGAGAGAGGAGAGCTGCCCAAGACCCTGACTGAGATGTACATCCACTTCCTGGTGGTTCAGACCAAAGTGAAGAAGGTCAAGTATGATGGAGGATCTGAGACAGATCCACACTGGAGTCCAGAGACCAGAGAGATGACTGAGTCTCTGGGAAAACTGGCTTTTGATCAGCTGCTGAAAGGAAACCTGATCTTCTATGAATCAGACCTGACAGAGTGTGGCATCGATATCAGAGCAGCCTCAGTGTACTCAGGAGTGTTGACACAGATCTTTAAAGAGAAGAGAGGACTGTACCAGGACAAGGTGCTCTGCTTCGTTCATCTGAGTGTTCAGGAGTTTCTGGCTGCAGTCTACATGATCCACTGTTACACCAACAGGAAGACAGAGGTGCTGAAGGACTTCCTGGGACAAAACTACAATGATTCAACTCTGGATGTCTTTCTGAAAAAGGTCATGGAGAAATCCCTGCAGATTATAAATGGTCACCTGGACCTGATGGTTCGCTTCCTCCATGGCATCTGTCTGCAGTCCAACCAGAGACTGTTAAGAGGTCTGCTGGGTCAGACAGACATCCGTCCAGAAATGATCCAGAGAGCCATCAACAACCTGAAGAAGATGAACATGTCCAACGTTTCTCCTGACAGAAACATCAACATCTTCCACTGTCTGATGGAGATGAACGATCGCTCAGTTCATCAGGAGATCCAAGAGTTCCTGAAGTCAGAGAATAGATCAAAGAAGAAACTCTCTGAGATCCACTGCTCAGCTCTGGCCTACATGCTGCAGATGTCAGAGGAGGTTCTGGATGAGCTGGATCTGAACAAGTACAACACATCATGGGAGGGACGACAGAGACTGATTCCAGCTGCGAGGAACTGCAGAAAGGCTCTGTGAGTCCAGATGTGATTAACATTATAAATAAGATTACATTAGTTTACTTCTTTAAATGTTCACACTGTAAAATTATTACCCTATCAAACTGTGTTTAACTTGTTTATTGCAAACATTACATGTCAGTTGTGTTTTGTTTAGATGTTCTCCAGCTGTTTCAAACACTGTGAGAATGGAGATTTTTCAGTTGGTTGTGTTTAAAGCTGTTAAATTAATGTAAACATTGCATTTATTATTTCTTACATTTCACATTTTTTTTTCTTCTGTTTATCTTCATTTATTTATCTACAGAGTATATTAGAGCTGTCCATTGAATAATAGATTTAGACATTAATTAGCCATTTTTAATCTGTTCTAAATGTGCTTTAAAGGGATGTTTTCCACACTTTATCATTTTAATCATGATGACTTTGTGGAGTCAGACGTGAGATCAGATCACACTGACAGACTGTGTGGAAGGAGCCTAAATGTAACTCATCTGTGTTCTCAGTCATCCAGGTCATGGTATATCCAAAAGGTGTTTAAAAAAGGCACCAGGACTTGTGGAGTTTTTAAATTTCAACTGTGAATGGAGTTGAAACTTCTTGTGGACAGAAGTTAAGACTGTAATGTAAATTGATGGCAGATTCTACACTGCATGGCCAAAAAAAAAAAAAAAAGGTCACACACTCTAACATTTCATTGGACTGCCTTTAGCTTTGATTACAGCACACGTTCTCTGTGGCATTGTCTATAAGCTTCTGCAATGTCACAAGATTTATTTCCATCCAGTGTTGCATTAATTTTCCACCAAAATCTTGTATTGATGATGGGAGAATCTGACCACTGTGCAGAGCCTTCTCCAGCACATCCCAAAGATACAGTAGGCACTAGGCATGATGGGAGCATCATTTCATCTGCCTCTCTTCTTACCCTGATGCGATGGTTCCCCACTATCCTTCCAGTTTTTGATAATGCGTTGGACAGTTCTTAACCCAATTTTAGTAGTTACTGCAATCTCCTGATGTTTCCTCAGATTGATGCATGCCAGTGATTTGAACCTTCTCAAACAGATTAACATTTTTTCCACAACTACAGGATGTATCTTTAGATATGGTTGTTTAAGAAATAAGAAACTATTCATTGGATCAGTTGGGGTTAAATAACTTGTTGCCAGCTGAAAGATAACCACCCATGCAGTAATTATCCAATAGGAGGCTCGAACCTATTGGCTTAGTTAAATCCAAGTGGTTACTTTTTTTTCCACGAAGCAGTGTATCTCAGTCCATCTCCTCTGTTTAGAAAAGTTTTTCCAATCTGACATAAATGGCTCCCTTTACTCCAGGGAGTGACCATCTGTCTTTTCTAAAGATTTGGATGTTGTTTTCTTCAAAGGAGAGTCATTTCTCCTTAAGGTGTAGGTGGACCATTTCCTGAGAGCTGACTCGCCTGTGTTGGGACAGGTGTTTGTGGATGGGTTGTTTGGTTTCCCTCATGTAAAAGTCTGTACAATCCTCACTGCACTGTGTTTTACCGAGTTTGAAGTAAACTGGAATGCAGTGTTTCCTGGTGCACTTTACAACAAAATAGTTTCTCCGATACACCAGCCACGTAGGAGATGTCAATGTTCTTCCTCTTGTTTTTCTTCTCCTCTCTGTCCTTTCTGTTATATCTTTTTGAGCCTTTGGCAAAGTCCCAGATGGGATATCAACCTGTTTGGAGTGTTGGTTTGAGGACTCTGCAAGTCCAGTTGCATTCTCTAAATGCTTTTTGGATACTAAACGTAACTCCATTTATTTCTCCATTCATTTGCAGATTTAAACAAAAAGCTTAGAAGTCTGCAGGTTTAAGAGAAACTGGTGAGAATTATTGTGTCATGTCAGATAAGAAGCTGATTCACTGGTGTGAAGAACAAAATATCAAACAGGATGAGTCCAACTGTTTAGTCTTCAAATGCATGAAGTAAATAATAAAGTGTCTTCATTCATATTAACATATTTTATATTTATGTGTCATAACAGATTTTCTTACTGTAGAATCTCTGAGAGTCACTGTGAAGTTGTGGTCTCAGCTCTGAAGTCCAACCCCTCCCATCTGACAGAGTTGGACCTGAGTGACAACTGCAACCTGCAGGATTCAGGAGTGAAGCAGCTGTGTGTTGGACTGGAGAGTCCAAACTGTAGACTGGAGACTCTGAGGTCAGTTCGCTGAATGTTTTTATCAGATGTTTCACATGTACATTTAAAGAGTTAGTGGAGTCAGTAATAATTATTTCTGTTCAAACTGTCTGTGAAGAAACTCATCAAGTAATTTCTTACAGTGTAAGAAATTACTTCTCCTTTAACATTTTAATGACACAAACCTACTGAGATACCAAATACAGGAAGAAGAAGGTCATGGAATCAACGAACTAATGAACAGTTTGTCCAACACGTGTGATTCGATATTGATCCTGTAATGAGAGACTTGACTGAGGTCAGCAGCATGTTATTGATCTGTGTTGACATGAATAGTTGTCTGAATGTTGTGTTGATGTTTGGATGATGTCTGTAGAAGGCTGACATGATGATGATCCACAGTAACACAAGGACAAAGTCACTCTACTCATTTTAGAGAACAGCTCATTGATTATGACATAGTAGTGTTGATCTGAACATTAAAACCTGAACACATCTGATTGATTATCAATGATTTTGTTACTATCTTTTATTCTTTATTCAGATTGAGATACTGCAGTTTGTCAGATATCGGTTGTGATTCTCTGGTCTCAGCTCTGAAGTCCAACCCATCCCATCTGAAACATCTGGATCTGAGTGGAAACCCGCTACAGGATTCAGGAGTGAAGCATCTGTGTGGTTTTCTGGAGAGTCCAGACTGTAGACTGGAGACTCTGAGGTCAGTTCACTGGATCTCTGTTACTATTGTGAATCTGACTAGTTTAATTACAAACTGAACTTAATTTATATTAATACAGAACTTCCACCCACAAAGATATTTCCTCCTGGTGATATTTTCTCTTTTGTTGTCCTGCATTTAGTCTTTCATTTCAAACATGAGTGTTAGTTGAAAGTGTAGAAGGCTGACATGATGATGATCCACAATAACACAAGGACAAAGTCACTCTACTCATTTTAGAGAACAGTTCATTGATTAGGACGCGGTAATGTTGATCTGAACATTAAAACCTGAACACGTGATTGATTATCAATTATTTTATTAACATCTTTTATTCTTTATTCAGACTGATTCGCTGCAGTTTGTCAGAGATCACCTGCAATTCTCTGGTCTCAGCTCTGAAGTCCAACCCCTCCCATTTGAAACATCTGGACCTGAGTAAGAATAACCTGAAGGATTCAGATGTGATGCAGCTGCTTGATCTTGTGAAGAGTCCAGACTGTAGACTGGAGACTCTGGGGTGAGTGGAGGGGTGGAGTCAGTCTATATTTCTTTCAGTAGTATTGTACTAGATAGATAGATAGATAGATAGATACCATCTATCTATCTAATACCAACTGCACATTATTATTGCACCCTGTTATTGCAGACTATTTAGAGAGGTCAGAGAGTCAGGAAATCAGGAAACTGGCTGCGCCCCCCTGTCTTTCAGTCCATTTCCTTTTTGTCCTCCTCCCCCCAAGTGAGTGGTAGTTAAACAGTTTGATGGGATGGGGGGACAAAGGAGTTTCTCACTCTATTTGTCCTGCACTACTAGACACAGTATCAAAAGTGTTTCCTGGAAACCTGCTGCTGCTTTCTTCAGAGACGCTGTCAGAGGAGAATGGAGACAGACTGGACAGAAAGACAGAGACAACAGTCAGCCAATCAGATCATCCTGAAGCTTGTTGTGTTCATGTTTTCAGGAAATAAATCTGGATTCCAGCTGAAAGCCTTACTAGATGAATAGATGACAGTGGTCCTCATTCATCAAATCTGATCTCAGACTGTTTGTTCTCTCACCTCAAAACTAAACAACTGATCAGTTTCATCTTTGAACACAGCACAGCTCTGGGATCAGTCTGACTGAAGCCTGTAAATCACAGAACCATCATTACATTTAGTAACCATGTGGTCTTTATACAGAGCAGAACCTCTGCTGAGGTATAGTCATCACATCTGTATCTCTGTCATTAGTTTCATCAAATATCTTCAATGTTTATTAGTCAGCTGACGCTTCAGAAACACATGAGATGTTCATCAACACACTCAGACTCTTTATTTAAATGGAACAGCCGTAAATCCATCACTAAAGTGTTTGTGCAGTAATGAAACGTTCATGACTCTCAGCATTTCCTCTGTGGACTTGAGAGAAATCTTACTTGATGCTAAAAGTCTGTGAGCTTCCAGCTCCAACACATTAACATGAGAGCTGAAAGGAAGCTGGCTGAGCTCCACAGATGCTCTGAACAGGACTGAAGTCCCTGCTGCTCTTTACACTGGATGTGCTGCATCACTGACTGACACCTGATGAAAAGGAGTCTCTGGAAACACTAAATCATCTCCTCTGTTGTTTCTTCTTCTCTCTGCAGCTGTTGGCCATTGTTCTCAACATGATGGTGTGTACTGAGAGAGGATGAGCTATGTCAACAGAGCTGCACTGCATGAACAAAAACAGTCCAGCTCCTCTTGTATTATTCAAACACATTACCAACAAACCAAATATTCTTTTACGTAAACCTGCCAGCATCAACAGTCCTTTCTGTTATTTCTCACCGTTGGTATTCTCATGTCTGTCTTCACTTGTCTGTCCAATTAGTAGATTCTAGCATCTTGGAACAGTCGTCTTCACCAAATCATCGCTTCAGAAGCTTTAATTTGCAGATGACTGAAATATTGTTCATTAATGCACAGCAGGTCAGAGTCACCAAGAAACCAAGAGTCATTATTTAGAGTTGGTTTTTGGTTGTTTTTCTGTCTTTCTCGGAGATTATGGTAAATAACAGATTATGTTTTAGGAAATTATGAGTCAGAGTTAGTTGCAAGATAGATTAGTTGTAAAATAAAGTGTTGTCTTTTAATTTGCAAGCCATTAAAACAAATCTTATATTCTGGTAAAAGACAATATTTTAAAATGTACAGGTAAATGTTATTTTTACCCTTCACATATTTGTTATGCATGTTGAAAGTGGCAGGTGATTTGTTGGCCTGTGTGTCAATGAACTTTAAAAGTTGTCAGGAAAGTGTACTTAACATAGCAAAAGTAAAAATGTGATAAATTCGCATTTTAATTTTATTCATAAAGCAAAGTAAATCATTTCATTTTAGATTGTAACTGAAGATAAATTTATTGTGGATTTGTCTGTAAATTATTTGTTCTTTGAGAATGTGAATAATTTAAGTACTATTACATCACATTGTTTTTTGTGATAATCAATTAACTATTGACATATTTCATAACTTTTTTTTATAGAAAACCGTATTCTTGCAACAACCAACAATTACAGGTGTGAAAATAAATATAGTGCATTCACAATATAAAATCTTTGATATTTCCTGTGGAACAAACTTTCCTGCGGAACAAAATGTGTAAACAAACAACTCACATTGTCATTGACAACACTGCAGTAAATGTGAACGTGAGTATTATTGGATGTGGACAGTTGTAGTTACCGACAGTGACCAGTAGAGGCTAGTGATCATAATAGTTTCTGGGTGTCTTCCAGTTCACATTGACACCATGAGAGGGAGACAAACGTCCATCACAGGTCATTTGAACTTTAATGATTTAAATGTTTTTATGGTTTGAGAAGAAAAGATTTTTTTTACTGAGGGAGTCATAGGTGGTTTCTTCAGACCATATCTAATGTAATCCTCCTGTTTTTTCTTCTAGCCAATTCAATGAAAGGCCAGAATACACTGTTAAAAAAATTAAACAATACATTACAGCAACAGAAGCTCAACAGATGAACCTAGTCATCATCTTACTGCTGTCTCCACTTTCAGTTCATCATTCAAGGACAGTTCAGGGAAAACATGATATTTAAGTGTTGTCTTGTTTTGCTGTTTGCCTGAATGTATGCATTAGTCCTCATCTACAAGGTCCCACTGCTACATATAAATAATAGTTTGCTCAGACGCAACAGCATCCTTATTATATACTACAATCTGTTAATGTAATACTGTTGAAGAGATCAATGACAGAGCAGACACTCACTGTGTTCAGTCAGGAGAATAAATCCTGTTCTTTGTTTTCAGTTCTCACCTCACTTTGTGTCTGTGTCCTCTTCCTGTCAGTGACTGTCATGTTAACGCTCTTGCAGTTCAGTGTTTCACCACAGGAGGTCACCAAATCCTATGAATAACCCGCATGGTCTGGAGTTAATCACTGAATATTTATGAATGAAAAGCATCATAAACGCGTTTTTTAGATATAACATTGCAGACCATGTTTTTCTACAACATAGAAACTATCAGATGAGTGTTTCCAGAAGCCGTCAGTCAACATTGTGTTTGTTCATAATGAGGAGGGAAAAAATGAATCCTTCACAGTAGATAGCTTTGTTGAACTGAGGGTTTATTCAGATCATTTACTTTAGTAAAGGCACCACACTGTAGTAAAATACTCCAGTCCTGCACTGACAATCAGTATCAAAAGTAAAAATATTCTCTGTGACATATTATTTTAATTATCAGCATTAAGGTTATGTCTTTTCAGTATTGTGAAACTGAATTAAACCGAAAACTGAAAACAATGATATAGAAGATCCTACACGTGAAATAAATTAAAGTTATTTCAAACTGACAATAACAGCAATTAAATGGATCAAGACCAAATATACCTGATAAACTGTCATCTTATTGTGAAAATCTACATCCCTCCTTCCTGTTCTGCCTCGATCGCAGATGAAACCCTGACTCGTTCCAGGAAATATCTCACCCTGTCTTAAGTCTTAATTCTTAAGTGTCCAGGGGTGGAATAGAGTCTTCTTCAGCTCTTTGGAGTGATTGAATTAGCTGTAAGTTTGATATGTTTAGAGCTTTAATTTTGTCTTCAGTAACTTTACTGTTTGTTTCTGCTCTGTAATGTTTAAGATGTTCACTTATTTCATCATTAAGTTTTTATTAGTCAGTTTGAAGATCAATCTAAAGTATTATTTCATATATGGTTCGCTGGATGATCAGATTAAATTAAATTAAATTATTGAATCTTCATTAATCTGGATCCAGCCTCAGATTTAAGTCTAAATTTACTTTCACTTCCTTCAACGTTGTGTCGCAGATCTTTTTCTCCGTGTAAACCCTTGTCTGAGGGTAAAGTCAGCAGTTTGTGTTTAACTCTTTAATATCAACTTAGTTCCAGCAAAAATACTTCAGAAATAGTTCGCGTTAACTGAGACGGAGCTGAAAATGTAAAGGCAACTGTAAATCTATCCGCCATTTTGTGTCTGTGTGTGTGAGCACTGCAGAGACGGGTGAGCCTCGGGAGCGCGCATTGATTCAGGTGAACGGACGTTACTCTGCTTCAGTTTCATCCAGTTTAAACGATTTATTCTTCATAACAGCAACGCGTTTTCCACGATGATATTTCTGATGAAGAAACTCTTATATTCACTTGAATTATTAGACATGATCTATTTGTAAAATAAAACGTGATAGTCGGACAGAGACTGTACATTATATAGAGGGGGATACGTTGCCTTTATAGTAACATCGCTTCATCATTGATTCATTGGAATCAAACAATATGATGATTATCTGATCTGTTTGCCTTCTATAAAAATGAAACTGCTTTATGTTTTTATTTATATAAAACTAAGTGTTTGCTGCTGTTTCCTGTGGAACCTTTCAAAATAAAACGTAAAGTTTCTTGATGCAGTTGCAGAGTCTGTGTCTGTTTTCACTTCTGCAGCTTCACGACCAATGATGTGAAGGATTTGATGTTCAGCTGAATGATTTGTGTTTCCTCTGCAGATGAAGGTAGAAAGTGTGTGTGATCTGTTGTGAATCCAGCAGCATGGATCAGTGTGAGGACAGAGAGGAGGGAGTCCCTCCCTCTAAAACCACTCTCAGTGGGGAGCATGAGAACCAGACCAAAGATCAGAGGTGAGATGAACATCTTTAACTGTCCATGACTCTTCTACATGTCAGAGCTCAACTCTCAGCTCCTTTATTATCATCATTAACGATTACAGACCTGTTGCTCTCACTCCCTTTAATACAAAGAACATTGAGAGACGAGTATAGAGACGTATCAAAGCCACCTCTCTGATATATTTTCTTTCAGGATCCATCAGAGGCCACACTCCCCTACACCCAGCTGTGTGTCCTTCAAGAGTGACCACTCAAAAAATGCTTTTTTTACCTTTAACAAACAAGTTTCCCCTGATGATCAGAGGTAAAGTATTCATCCTATTCACCTCTGACTTTTATTTGTTGGTTGGATGGATAGAAATTTATTTGACATGCATAATTATTTCTATTTTGTAATTGTTATTGAGTATAACCAGTCTCGTACTAGTGAGACAAACATGCACTGACTGATATATTTTCTGTTCTTCTTTTAGGATCCATCAGAGACCAGACTCACCTACACCCAGCTGTGTGTCCTTCAAGAGTGACCACTCAAAAAATGCTTTTTTTACCTTTAACGGACAAGTTTCCCCTGATGATCAGAGGTAAATTATTCTTCCTATTCACCTTTGACTGCTATTTATTGGTTGGATGGATAGAAATGTATTTGACATACATAATTATTTCTGTTTACTCCGGCTTCCTCCCACCATCCAAAGACATGCTCATTAGGTTAATTGGTGATTCTAAATTGGCCGTAGGTGTGCTTGTGAGTGTGAATGGTTGTCTGTCTCTGTGTTAGCCCTGCGATGGACTGGCGACCTGTCCAGGGTGTACCCCTGCCTCTCGACCGATGACAGCTGGGATAGGCTCCAGCAGACCCCCGCGACCCTTAACAGGAATAACCGGGTATAGAAGATGAATGAATGAATGAATGAATTATTTCTATTTTGTCTTCAAATTATTGAGTATAACCAGCCTCATACTAGTGAGACAAAAATGCACTGACTGATATATTTTCTGTTTTTCTTTCAGGATCCATCAGAGGCCACACTCCCCTACACCCAGCTGTGTGTCCTTCAAGAGTGACCACTCAAAAAATGCTTTCTTTACCTTTAACGAACAAGTTTCCCCTGATGATCAGAGGTAAACTATAACTGAGAGTATATATTTTTTCCTGTTTTCACTGTAATTTATTGATTCTTTTGATTGACAGAATTTTATTTGACTATTTGTTCATGTTAAAAAAATTTCAGGAGAAATTAAGAGAGCAGCAGAGCTCAGATGCAGTCAGTACTCAGTCCATCATTATCAAACACGCCTGAATGTTACTGTTTGGAAGTAAAGAGGCATGTCTATGCTTTCTTGGTGGTTTGTGGTTCACTCAGAGTGGATTGATGAACAAAACAGCTTTTCACAGTGTTTTATGTTTTAAAGATCTTGTCTCAAGGTCTTCTGGGTTCATTATAGAATCTGCCCTGTGTTTTTTTTTTTTTAGGAAGCCTGAACCTGACGCTAGCGGGATGTCCATGAAGAGAGGCTGGACTGAAAACATTGATAATATATCTAGGAAGGGGCATCACCCAGATGTTCTCAGTGGTCAGGAGGAGATGGCTGAATGTTTGCAGATCAGTAAGAGGATTTCTGTGAACATTGAACCTGATGAATAATTTTAACATTTACTAATGTCTCATGAGATGGAGCAAGATATATTCAAACACTTATTCTTTAGGGGAATGAAATGATGAAATAGTTATTGTAATTTATTGAAATAATTATATATTGTGTGTTCATTAAGGAACTCCTGATGGAGCTTGTCGTAAACTTAAATCTACTCTGAAGGAGAAGTTCCAGTGTGTGTTTGAGGGGATTGCTAAAGCAGGAAACTCAACTCTTCTGAATGAGATCTACACAGAGCTCTACATCATAGAGGGAGAGACTGCAGAGGTGAGTGATGAACAACAGATTGAAACAGCATCCAGGAAACTAGACAGACCAGAAACAACCATCAGACCAGAAGACATCTTTAAAGCCTCACCTGGAAGAAATAAACCAATCAGAAGAGTGATGACAAAGGGAGTGGCTGGCATTGGGAAAACAGTCTTAACACAGAAATTCACTCTGGACTGGGCTGAAGACAAAGCCAACCAGGACATCCAGTTCACATTTCCGTTCACTTTCAGAGAGCTGAATGTGTTGAAAGAGAAAAAGTTCAGCTTGGTGGAACTTGTTCATCACTTCTTCACTGAAACCAAAGAAGCAGGAATCTGCAGGTTTGAAGAGTTCCAGGTTGTGTTCATCTTTGACGGTCTGGATGAGTGTCGACTTCCTCTGGACTTCCACAACACTGAGATCCTGACTGATGTTACAGAGTCCACCTCAGTGGATGTGCTGCTGACAAACCTCATCAGGGGGAAACTGCTTCCCTCTGCTCACCTCTGGATAACCACACGACCTGCAGCAGCCAATCAGATCCCTCCTGAGTGTGTTGACATGGTGACAGAGGTCAGAGGGTTCAATGACCCCCAGAAGGAGGAGTACTTCAGGAAGAGATTCAGAGATGAGGAGAAGGCCAGCAGGATCATCTCCCACATCAAGACATCACAAAGCCTCCACATCATGTGTCACATCCCAGTCTTCTGCTGGATCTCTGCTACAGTTCTGGAGGATGTGTTGAAAACCAGAGAGAGAGGAGAGCTGCCTAAGACCCTGACCGAGATGTACATCCACTTCCTAGTGGTTCAGAGCAAAGTGAAGAAGGTCAAGTATGATGGAGGATCTGAAACAGATCCACACTGGAGTCCAGAGACCAGGGAGACGATTGAGTCTCTGGGAAAACTGGCTTTTGATCAGCTGCTGAAAGGAAACCTGATCTTCTATGAATCAGACCTGACAGAGTGTGGCATCGATATCAGAGCAGCCTCAGTGTACTCAGGAGTGTTGACACAGATCTTTATAGAGGAGAGAGGACTGTACCAGGACAAGGTGTTCTGCTTCGTCCATCTGAGCATTCAGGAGTTTCTGGCTGCAGTCTACATGATCCACTGTTACACCAACAGGAAGACAGAGGTACTGCAGGACCTCCTGGGACAAAACTACAATGACTCAACTCTGGATCTCTTTCTGAAGAGAGTCATGGAGAAATCCCTGCAGAGTATAAATGGTCACCTGGATCTGTTGGTTCGCTTCCTCCATGGCGTCTGTCTGCAGTCCAACCAGAGACTGTTAAGAGGTCTGCTGGGTCAGACAGACATCAGTCCAGAAATCATCCAGAGAGCCATCAACAACCTGAAGAAGATGAACATGTACAACATTTCTCCCGACAGAAACATCAACATCTTCCACTGTCTGATGGAGATGAACGACCTCTCAGTTCATCAGGAGATCCAAGAGTTCCTGAAGTCAGAGAACAAATCAGGGAAGAAAATCTCTGAGATCCACTGCTCAGCTCTGGCATACATGCTGCAGATGTCAGAGGAGGTTCTGGATGAGCTGGATCAGACGACGTTCAACACATCATGGGACGGACGACGGAGACTGATTCCAGCTGTGCGGAACTGCAGAAAGGCTATGTGAGTCCAGATTAACATTATAATTCATTTTACATTAGTTTAGTTCTCTAGTTGTTCACACTATATTGTTTCTTAAAATGGAGTTCCATTTTAAGAAGCTCGTGCTTTCTAACTTGTTGCTATAGAGAAGAGTAGTAACAGGAAATCCACTGAGTTGAAAGCTTTCTCAGCATCTCAACTCAAGAATAATAGAATCAGTGATTTCTGTTCGGAGAATATGTCTGTGAAGGTTCTCAGTCATCCAGGTCATGGTATATCCAAAAAAGGTTCAAAAAAGGCAACTGGACTTGTAGAGTTTTTTCAGAAGACGTTTCACCACTCATCCGAGTAGCTTCTTCAGTTCTGGGGGATTGGAGGGAAGTCTGAGGTTTAAGTAGGAACTCCTCCTGAAAAAACTTGCTTATTAACAAGCAAGTTTTTTTTTTGGATATTTCTGTACGGAGAATACTTTTCTAGTCATGATGGCCTCATGATGATTTTATGGATTCAAATGTGGAATTGGATCACACTGACAGACCGTGGACAGTTTGGAAGTCTAAATGTAAGGCTTCTCAATGCAGATTTGAGAGAGACTTATTGAGACTCATTGTTTCATGTGAAACACAATCGGATAAGAAGCTGGACCACTGATGTGAAGAGTAAAATGTCAAACAGGATGTGTCCAACTGTTGAGTCTTCAAATGCATTAAGTAAATATAAAGTGTCTGTTTATTAAAGATTATGTTTGTGTGCCATGACAGATTTTCTGCCTGCGGCCTCTCGGAGAGTCACTGTGAAATTGTGGCCTCAGCTCTGAAGTCCAACCCCTCCCATCTGACAGAGTTGGACCTGAGCTACAACAACCTGCAGAATCCAGGAGTGAAGCAGCTGTCTGCTGGACTGAAGAGTCCAAACTGTAGACTGGAGACTCTGAGGTCAGTTTTTTATAATTAAAAATGGATATACATTTGTTTTTAGTCTTTAGTCTAAGATTACCTAAGGAGTACAACAAGCTGTCCATACCTGAGTCTTGGAAACTGCCAAGCAAAGACCTGCAGCCCTGGCAATCAGCCTAAAGAGGTACACCAGAGAAGTAGAATCCAGGAGTATGTTGAGGAGTATGAGATGTTCTCTACTGAACCATCTAAAGCCTGCTCTCAATGGTGGAGTAATAATATATGAGCAGATCTGAACACATCTGATCAATGACTTTATTAACATTTTTTATTCTTTTTTTTCAGATTGGGCCACTGCAGTTTGTCAGAGATCAGCGGTGATTTTCTGGGCTCAGCTCTGAAGTCCAATCCCTCCCATCTGAGGCTTCTAGACCTAAATTACAACAATCTGCAGGATTTAGGAGTGAAGCATCTGTGTGGTTTTCTGGAAAGTCCAGACTGTAGACTGGAGACTCTAGGGTCAGTTCAATGTTTGTTACTATTGTAGACCGAATATATTTAATTTCCTTGTGAACTTGATGTATATGCAGAACTTCAGTCTTAGGAGTTGTGCATTTTTGTATGTTCATATTTTCTGTTTTCTTTCTTTCTTTAGTCTGTCAGCCCAAAAGACAAATTGCCAAAAGTGTAGACAATGCCCTTTAATTAAAGTAAATGAACATTTCTATTTTGTGCTAAAGAGTAAACAGAAGATCCTCTGAACCCCTCGGGTTCAAAGTTTGCTTGAACTCCAGACAGCCCTTTGGTTTCTGTTTCAATGTGATTTCACTGATAATGTCTGATCATTGATACTGATACTTTAGCGCACACACAATATAGTAGTGATTCTGAAATGAGAGATGTAAATGGGGACAGCAGCATGTTAATCATCTGTGATCTTCACACTTAAAACATAAACACGTCATTTATTCTTTATGCAGATTGAATCGTGCCAAGTTGACAGAGAACAGTTGCAGTATTCTGGTCTCAGCTCTGAAGTCCAACCCCTCCCATCTGAAACATCTGGACTTGAGTCACAATGAGCTGCAGGATCCAGGAGTGAAGCATCTTTGTGGTTTTCTGGAGAGTCCAGACTGTAGACTGGAGACTCTGAGGTAAATGTTTTATTTTTGTGTTCAGATTAATATGATGTGAAAGTTGTTTTGACACTAATCTACAGACATCAGGCTGATCTGTTTTCTTCTTCTGTGGTTTAGTCCATTGGCTGTGGCAGACCCATGTTCATTTTACTGCTGATGAATTGTGAAACATATGAAGAATTTTTCTTTTTTTTCTAAGCTTGTACTTTCTGAACCTTTTTCAGCTCTGAACAGATGACGAAACACTGAATGATTTCAAGCTGGAACTTTGTCTTCTACACTAACATCATTTTTTCTCTATTCAGACTGAGGTACTGCAGTTTGTCAAAGATCAGCTGTGATTATCTGGGTTCAGTTCTGAAGTCCAACCCCTCCCATCTGAAAAATCTGGACCTGAGTGTAAACAATCTGCAGGAATCAGATGTGAAGCAGCTGCTTGATCTTGTGGAGAATCCACACTACAGACTGGAGACTCTGAGGTCAGTACAGGGTTGGAGTGAGTCCATGCTTCTTTCAGTAGAGATCCAGTGTTTCTTGTAAACCTGCAACTGCTGCAGATCAGCCTGAAGCTTGTCATGTTCGTTCTCTCACCTCAAAACTAAACAACTGATCAGATTCATCTTTGTCACAGCTCTGAGATCAATCTGACTGAAGCCTGTAAATCACAGAACCATCATTACATTTAGTAACCATGTGGTCTTTATACAGAACAGAACCTCTGCTGAGGTCCAGTCATCACATCTGTATCTCTGTAATTAGTTTCATCAGATATCTTCAATGTTTATTAGTCAGCTGATGCTTCAGAAACACATGAGATGTTCATCAACACTCAAACTCTTTATTTAGATGGAACAGCTGTAAATCCATCACTAAATTGTTTGTGCAGTAATGAATCGTTCATGACTCTCAGCAGTTTATTTCCTCTGTGGACTTATGAGACATTTGCAGAGGAAACAGACTTGATGCTAAAAGTCTCTGCATCACTGACTGACACCTGATGAAAAGGAGTCTCTGGAAACACTAAATCATCTCCTCTGTTGTTTCTTCTCTCTACAGCTGGGGGAAATGATCTGTCCTGATGATCCAGAGAGGCTGAAGCAGCAATAGCAGTATGTCAAAGCTTCTCTGAACAATTTTTGGGAGTCCACAAGGGTCAATGTTTGAGTTCTTTTATTTAATTTTATTTTTCTGTATATAACTCCAGTTCTTATATCATAACCTGGCGGAAATACTGTTACATTTTTACCGGATTTCCTAAGTATTTAAAAAGTAGAAAAATATTTCCTTAATTGTTTTATCTCGTTATTTTAAATTTGTCATTTTGTTGTAACTTGTAAAGGTGAACAATATACCAAAAATAACTTGGATGAGAAGGCTTCTGAACAAAACCTGGTATCAAGTAAGTTTATTAATTTAGTGCACAAAAAGGCAAGACTAATAACACTACCATCATCACAGAGGTAAACAAAAGAGGCGTCCATTGTGGGAGAAACAGAAGCCTGTGAGGTTTGATGGCTAGACATGAGAGGAGCACACTATCGAACACACTGAAATCGGTACAAATACATTCAGCAAAGATCACTTGAAAACAGAAGTGGCAGTGGAATTGTTTCGTCAAGAATAATCAGCAAAAAGTGTTCACAGACTACTCCTCATGTTGCAGCTGAAGCAGAGATATATTGTGTTTTGTTTTTTTAAGCTGACGACTAGCAGGAGAAAGTACTTCCATTTAAGTGCTCAGGTTGCTGCTACATTAAAAAAAACCTCTCATAAAAAGACATTAACATTAAAAGAATTCACATTGATGACACGGGTCATATGAAAGTATGTGGAAAAAACCTCTTCACTCAGCTGTCCTCTCAAACCTTTGTTTTTAGATTAGAACGGCACAAATGAATTAAATCACTGCCACATGATACATAAAGTGTTGCGTTGATATATTTATATATATACACACATAAATGTACAGAACGAAGTCTCAAAATGAACTCTTCAGTGAAAGGATGTAACTTCAGTACCTTTATGGAAGACTAAATGTGTCAAAACTCTGTTTTAAAATGTAATATATTCAAAATATTGCTATTTGTAAAACTTTCCAGTGTTTGTGGTGAGTTTCAAACTTTATTTCATGGTTCTTCTGGTTCTGTTTTTTTCGGCATTTTGTTGTGGCCATTTATGTAGGTTTTGTCTTTTGCACAGAACTTTTTTGGGATGCTGTAACTGCAAAATTTGGTTTACGGTAATGGACTCGGGGCTCAAGCTGCTATGTCAGTTAGTAGAGGGCAGGCATGAAAAGCACATATACACATGACATTGTTTGACATTGTACTCAAGTAAAATACTGCTTCGTGGAAATATTTGATACAACTTTATGCATCTGTGCTAGCAGCTCTGAGACGCTGTCCACAGACAAAGCTGTGCTTTGAGCCAGTTGGTCATGTCGCCAAGCCAATATGCTCTCAATGACAGTGCTAACATGCTAAGCAGGTGTATGTTTGCTGGATATTAGCATGCTAGTTAGCCAGCTAAGCAGAATGCACAGCTGAGGCTGATGGGAATGTCATTGGATTTTCAGGTGTGTAGTTATAAACTCAAGAATTGGACAGTAAAGTTTTTACAATTTTATCCTGTGAGGAAAATGAATCCATCCAAATTTGTACAGATTTCCAGTCTGGAACTACTGACTCGGCGACCACAGCAATGACATTTCCATTCCTTATTGTGCTAAAACTGACCACATGATCTGGTGCTTATTTTACTTATTTGAAATTGAAAAACGTTTCTTTGTCCTATCTCTCAGTTCTAAATTCTTTAACTGTTTTATAGTTTTTCTTTTAATTGTTCTGTTTTTCATCCGTTTTTAAAAATGCAGATGTTTATGTTTTTGTGAAGCACTTGAAAGTGCTATGCCAATAAAGATTATTTTTATTTTATAAAAAAAATGCAATCCTATGACTTTGTTGATCAGGAAGAAAATACTTTATAGTTTTGCTAAGATCAATATCAAATGGTCTGGGCATAAAGTTACAGCTACAAATTCAGATCTCCAAGGCACCATCTGTATGGTGTATAAGGAATAATGCTACTGCACATGACAACATGTTTAGTTTTTAAAATAATAACAATAATGCGTGAAGTGTGGTTGGCAGCAAAATACCAAGTCTCCTCAAGACTAGACAGTAAAATGTAAAAATCCAGTCCCCAAGTAATCTACCAGCTATGATGATTAATGTTAACTCTACAGTAAAATGCAAAATATGTTCATAGACACAAGGAAACATTCGATTTCATGCATTAAAAAAACAACTGTAGGCTTTAAACCTTGAAAATGGCAGCTTAGCTTTGCAATATACATCAAAGGTTCGCTCTGAAATCCATCAGAGTCCAGGGTCGGGTGGAAAGTTGAAGAAGATTAGTTGTCGACAAATCCCAGAGGCTCATTTTAAGTGACATGAGGCAACATGGCCTAAACAAGATGTGAGCATTGCAAATAGCGAAAGCTTCTCAGTGTTATTTAATTTACAGCAGGCATTTATGGTGAGGATAAGTGCACTACAAATAGACCTGTGTCTGTCCTGCAAACTCACCAAATTGTACGAGTTGACAAATACTGTGACTTCATAGAATCATATTTCACGATTACAGGCAGTAAGAAGGCACCCTCTATAATGCCAGCACTGGGGAATATGGGATATCGTGTTCACACGGACATTTGCTGTGAAGAATCTCGCTGGTGATCAGATTCTGGAGAATGGGGAGAACAATGGTGCACGTACTTGTCTAACAGCAGCTACATGATGCTTCCAAATGACATAGATTCTGCTTTACTTCTTGAGCTAGCTTACGCATTCTTTGGCAAAGTTGTACAATCACATAACAACAACAATGCCTGTGTGAACACAAGTGGTAAAAGGTGACTGGAGTCACTCGGTGTGGGTTAAATGGATAATCATGGGACGTTTAACTGATGAAAAGATGTTTGTGGTGATGTGAGCCATGCTCTAACTTCTCTTGGTCAGAGGTCTGCCTTCCCGGACGTGCTTGGCACTCCTCTTTTCTGTCTTCCCCTTCTCTCGCACCTTCCTCAGGCGCCGTGGGGGCGGCGTACCTCTCGACTCGCTGTCCTCCTGAGCGCTGGATGTATCCATCCCATCCCGCTCCTCGGGAATATTGGGAATAGCCCCACTGCTCCCGTCTAAAATGTTCCTCAGTGAAGGGTCCTCTGGCGTACAGGTAGCAGTGGTGCCGCTTTCACTACTGCTCAGGTCCTGCTCTTCACCATAGCGCCCGCCTCGGCTGTGGTGGGGCAGGGAAGAGGCCCTGATTGAAGGTCTGTCCCGCTCTGTCTCGCGGATGTTCTGCAGAGGTTCGTTCATGTCGACTCCTGAGTCCAGGCTGGTGTCGTTGCTGCTCGGCGGGCGGTGGCGGCTCTGGAGCTCAATGATGGAGTGTCGAACCTGGGCAGCCGGCTTCCCGTCTAAGGACACAAACCAGGCCCTGGGGTGAGATGACGAGGACTTTCCGCGGGTCAGCTCTAGCAGGGTGCGCTCTGAAATCCCCTGCAACTCACTGGGCACACCATGCCCACTCCTGAAGGCCTCCATACCAGCCGCCTCATTTAGAGTCCCGGGCACGGAGACAGAGGATTCAAGCAGATTGCTGTAGCGTCCCCACACACCAGCATTAGGGCCTTGTCCTGGGGGAGGGGTCTCCAGAGGCTGGGGATCATCGCGGCTGCTCTGCTGTGGGCTGCTTCCCCCTTGGGAGTGGTGGTGAGGGGCTTTGGGTAGTGTCTGTGTGTAGCTGTCTTTACTTGCAGGCTCTGAGTGAGCATCATACTCGACTCCATTGCGAGGGAAAGTGGCAGACTTGCAGCCTGGAAGTTGCTGCTCCTGAGCACCGAAGAGCTCTGGAGCCTGAATAATAGCCACCGGCTGGTTGTAGATATGAACCAGCTTATCTTGAAAGAAGTTGTCAGAGTTGATGTTGACCCGATTCTGCTCCGACTTCTCCCTTAGCCGAGCCACTTCTTCACTGTTGATGTAGTGAGACGACGGCTGGGGACCCTTTTTCCGATCGGGAGCGATGTTCTCATAAAGAGGAGCCCCGGGTCGACCGCCCGGGTCCTCCACGTAGATGTTGTAGTTGGCTTTGTGCCTCGGTGTGGATGACGGCTCGCACTGGACGCTGCAGGAGGCCAGGCTGTTGTCACCAGACCGGAACAACAAGCCCTCTTCCAAGTGGGTTGAGGTGGTTTGATCTTTTTTCACCACTGTGAGTTTGGAAAAGCGTGCTCTCCTCCTCCTGGGCCCTCGATGAGAACCTCTGCACACAAACAAACTTATTCAGGGCATAGGCAAGACTTTTAGCCAAATACTGAACAATACTAATAAACCCAGAGATTTCCAAGGCCCCTGCAAATGAGACTTTTATATAGAGTGAACATATCGGAGATCTCTTACCCACAGTAACAAAGCAGCAAGGATAGAAGTCCGATCACTGCAGCCAGAGTCCCTCCCAGGATTCCCATCAACAGGTATGTGTGGTAAGATATGAAATCCAAAGAGCTTGCATGTCCTAAATAGTCTAAGAAGTTACATGTGTAAGTAGACAGGAGGCATTTATGAGCATTTGGTAATAAAAGCAGATGAGGCATGTACCTCTTGATGAGGGCAGGGGGGCAGCGATCCAGTATCCCAGATGGGAAGCAGTGTACGTCCAAACCAGCTCATGACCAACGGTTTTAACAATTCCCAGACCCTGATTCTCCCAGGCACCTTCAGACAGCATAAACATTAGCTTTACTTGTCACGTATTTTATCTACCAATTTACCAAACTTCCGGTAAGTTTATTATTCCTACCTGTTTTCGTGTTGAAGGCCCAGGCTGGTACAGTCTCAGAGGCCCTTAGGTGTGTGTTGTGCCCCAGTGGCAGGCTGATTTGGATGGGCCCTCGAACCTGGAGCTGCTCACCACCAGAGTACAGCAGGACACTGACGGCCGCCGCCGCCGTCAGCTCGATGCTTCTGAGTACTGCAGAGGAGTCAAGCATTTAAATGGTGAATCATGTTTTTCTTTGAGTTCAACTTTTTGTGGATTTAATCTTTAATCTTTAACTTTAACCTGATTTGTTGCTGATGATGCCAGGAGTGCAGATGGCACAGTTCTTTGCCAGGTGGCGCTGCGGCACAGTCAGGTAAGCCATCACTGAGGAGATGTTGCTTTTATCCGAGATCGTGAGGAGGTTCTTGGGGAACTTCACCTTGGGTTGGGACAAGCTGTCTGCAAAAAGATGAAGCTGGGCGATCAGTGCGAGTTTAGGCACATTTTGGTCCAGTCAGCAACTCAAGGCCTTTAAATGTAGCATGCAGCCTAAAGAAAACCCTTACCAGGTAACTTCCCGGTGATGAGTACAGAGTCGTCAAACAGCCAAATGTTCCCCTGACTGTGAGGGAGCAGCAGCAACGTCACAGCGGAGAAAACTGCAAGCAGACAAATAAAAAGGTCGGGAATCAAACACTGACTGTAACATTTTAGGTTATTTTACAGAGAAACACATATCTGTTGACATAATCATGTCAACCATTACATCTTCTGGTGTGACTTGTAGGCCTGCAAAGTCACCAGCAGATGGCATTACTTAGTCAAGGCTCTTGCCAGTCGTGTGGCTCGGCAACACAAAAGGGAGGCGCCTCTGATGATGCAGAGCAGAGCACATCGGGTCCCGACACTGTTTCCATTTTTTGTTTTTTTTATTTGTCCTGCAGAACACCTGCTCCATCCTCGCTATGAATCACCACCTCCCTGCTGCTTCCCTGTCATATTCACACCAGCAAAGCAGGAAGTGGGACAAAGGAGCAGTGAGATGAGTGTGACCGGAGAGAGAGCCCCCCCCCCCACTACCCCCTCCCTTTTTGAATTCAATTGGGCGCAGGACAAAGACGCTTCGCTGAGGCCAGCGTGAGTCACCTCGACTCCACATGCTGCTGCTGAAACAATCAATAAGACTCAAATCGGTCGCAGCTTTCGGTTACACAGAAACCGCTTCATCATGAACAAACCTCTGAGACAAGTTGTATGTTGTCGCAGACAGTTCATTAGTCTTTAATGATCATGAATAATGCAGCGTGTGAAGACGAGCCTCCCTTAATTCTAGTGTTGTTAAATCCTCACATAACTGTGTCTGATACAACAATAATCTACTTCTCACTTGGTCTCTTGGAGGTGCTCCAGGGCAGCGGGCTGGGGACGTAGCCCTCCATGCGTCCCAGCAGAGTCAGACTCAGGCCTGGGCTGTACGCTACCCACAGCAGAACCTCCCCTCTCTCCCCTGTTTGGGCAGAACTCCTCACTGTGTGGTTCACGTAGACGTCCACTGAAGCCCCCGACAGTGGCTGCCGGGTCACCACATCCCTCACCAGGACCTTCAGGGCAAACAGGGGATCTGGATAGAAGACAACACAGGGTTATTTGCATAGAACCAGCCTTTGGCACACACGTGTCTCTGCAGCGCCACGTCCTCTCGGCAGCGCTCTGTAACCTTTCTCTCGGCATGAAAAAGTGATGAGGCAAGCGCAGCTGAGTTGCTGGGAGGATGAAAAATAGATCAAAACCAAGTGACAGCAGAGAGGAGACGCTGCGATGTTAAGACGCTTCCTCCGGTACTTAAAGCTGGAGGATAACTCTTCTTCAAATTAAAGGCAAATCACCTGTTTTTAAATATAAGAATATAAGTAAAAGCTTCTTGTTTGTTTGTTTATGACCACAGATGCTGCTTTCCAGTGTGTAAACACAGACATGGCAGCTCCTCCATTATTATATCACCTTCTCAGGCCAGAAACCTCTAATCCCTTAAACCTCCACATTATACACCTTAATCCTCTTAGACTGCCTGTGAATTACATCCAATATTTTATCAATACAAAATGCTCTGGATGCTTAGTTTGCAGAGGCTTTAGGTTATGATCCAGAAACTTGAACGTACAGTATATATATCATAAGAAGCATATGATATAATGAGATTATGACGCAGATTTTTTTTTAATAATTTTGCCATAAAACAGTTATTAGCTTCAGTTTAACAGAATCAGTTAATTAGATTGTGCTACGTCTGCAGCTCATTTCCATTTTCTCCAACAATGACCCCAGTGTTTGTTTACCTGCTACCAGAGGCGAGGGGCTGAGAAACTGCCCCGGAGCGGCCGTATCGGTACCAGACGGCTCTCCGACCGCGGCTGTGAGGCCATTGTCCCCGGGCAAAGCTGAGGAGGAGGAGGTGGAGGAGGAGGAGGAGAGCAGGCCGCCGCCCTCCGCCGCCCCATCCAGGCAGGAAATCAACAGCGACGAGAACAGAAAGAGGAGCAGCAGCAGCGGCGGCGGGTAGCGTTCAGCAGCGGGCATGGCGAGAGGGGGAGCAGGCTCAAAGACATAACGGACCGCGACAAACGAGCCCCGGGAGGAGAAGAACGAGGGGGTTTGTCCTTACAACGAAGGCCTCACGCCTCTCTGTTTCCCCTGCTCTCGGTGCGCATAGAGATGAGGGGAAAAGCCCCGTGGAGAAAGGATGCGCTGGTGCTGAGGCTGGGCGTGTGACCGAAGATCGTTTATATGTCGAGATGTGTCACCGTGTGGATAGAGGAAAAAAATATCTCTCAAAATGTCAGCCTAGATAACTAAAGAAAATATAATTTATAATGAGCCCAGAAACTCTGAACTGCAAATAAGTAATTTACTAAACAGAAATAATTTATTTGCAATGGAAAATTAGATGGAAACTACTGACTGAAAATAAAACCGTCTGCAAACAAAAAATCAGAGTGAGACATCTGTTTGAAAACTCTTTGTTACGACTGGAGGGGCTGTTACATCATTGGGATCGATGAACGGAAAATACGATGATATAGAGTACTATTTCAGGTGGAAGCTATTAAAAATCACGTTTTTAATAACACGTTTGTGATTAATTCCTTAAATCAAACAACAAAACTATTAAAACATATAAATAACTAAATATAGTAGAAAAATAAACAAGAATATGTGCAAAATATGTACAAAACACTATAGTAACAGTGAAAACAAAATCAAACACCCCTCTAATCTACCCCACCTGGTACAGTCCAAGCGCCCCCTTCTTCTAGTCTACTTGGTTTATTCCACTTCCTGGTTTGGCCTCGTACCTGGCCTCGTTTGACTGCCACGCACATTAGGCTGTTTTATTATTATTTTTTTTATTTTTATTTTTTAAGTCAGTTGAACACATTTGTTGTCTTCTTTGTGCAATAGTAAAATGAAGCTCCAGTATTTAAATAAATGTATTGTGTTCACGATGTCTTTCAGCTTTCTGTCCATTATTTAGTGGTGGAGGAAACATCCGAAAGCTCAACGGGGTGTGTGTCTTTTCTGAGGTTGTCCCACGTTTTCTGACTAACAAACTAACTTTATTCAAACTCTGGGAAGAGCTCAGTGAGAATAAGATGCCCCAATATCTGCACCTTGACCTTAAGTCCTCGATTCAAGTCATATATTGTGTGTTATACTAACGTTTTTCCGTGTTTTCTTGTGACATTTATGTAAATTGACAAGTAACTGGCTAATTTTATTTAATAAAGTGTAAAGTTAAGTAATAAAACACGAATTTACCTGGCAAAACAAATCGATAATACTAAAGTTTAAAATGGACCAATCAGCATGGAGGTTTCTGTTCCCAAGCAACGGCGCCCTCTGCTGCCAACATACTCCTTAGCAACAGTCACCATGGCTGCAGCGTTCTCAGACCTTTGGCTTGCAAAGTTTGCAAAAACTGCGGCTGCTCTTTAGGATTTTATTTTACAAAGACATGCAACTGGTGGGTACTTTTGTAGATGAGAACTTAGTTAGTTTAAACTTAGTTGACCAAACTTTATTTAGTAATTGTGTCTGTTTTTTGATATTTCACCTTAACCGGAAGTAGCCAACAGGTGTCGGTTAATTAGCCTGATTGATGTTAAGCTAGCAAGGTAACTTCGGTCTCAAGCTAACATGTTGTTGGTCCTAAAGTTAGATAATTTGCGGCTCCATGAAGAGGAAATAAAATCATTTTAACAGACATGAAGAGTTATTTCCAGGTACAGTAATATTCCGTGTTAAGGTTCTCAGCAAATTGCCCTGACTACCTGTTCGTGTTTACCTGTTAGCTTTCAAGCTAATAGCGGAGGAGCTTGTGTTGTTTTGCTAAAGTTAAGAAGAAATATTTTGTAGCTTTGCACCTGCTTCATCCAAAATTAAACTCATTTGAGTATGAATTAACAGTAATAGTTGAGCACGGTCCAGGTAAACACTACTTTACACTGATTTATTCACTATTTTGAAAAACGTTAGTTATCACAGCAATGTGAAGAAATGTTAACATGTCCATACAGCCAAGCCAAGACGAGAACTGCAAATGTTCTCAAACCCTGTACAGTCATCTTGTTGAATTTGTAAATGTTGAGACAGGATGTTCAGGAAAACCACGTGGAGGAAAACAGTCAGTGATGCAGTGAGTCTCCACCAGGACCAAGCCCTCAGCACGACCATGTTACTCCTGAAATCCTGCTCAGAGAAGAGGGAGAGGTCAGAGACGTCAAGGTAAATCCTGCAGGGATTCAGGATTCATACAAACATGTTGACTCCATTTGACCCTCGTGCATGTCCTCATCTCTGTTCCAGATTCATTTCAGAATGGACTCATGGAGAGACAGATCTTAGAAGTTATCCCACCTGACAGATGCTCTCTCTGCTGCTTCTGGGACTCAGAGCCAAGCTGTGACTGACCAGGACGCTGGAAGTGTCCAAGCCCAGTTTGGTGTGTCCCATCTGTAGGAGAGAAAACAGCCTGTGTCCATACTAACTGCAGGTGTGTTGGTGGCTGTGCTCAGATACGGTTGATGGCTTTTGAAGATGAAGGAACTGAATGCTAACTTTCAGCTTGAGCTAAAGTTTGATATATCTGTCACTTGTGTAATCCTTCTGTTTCAGATGGGGCTGCTGGTTAAATCTCCTGGTTGTTCCGAGCGTTAGGCATCATGTGTTGGTCTCCTCAGCTCAGCAAGCTGCACAACAGTGTCAGAGGCATCCAATTCTTCATGGTAACCTCAGCTTTTTGTTGTCTGACCAGCTGTTTGCAGCTGAAAGACACTTAGTTTATGATAAAAAATCAAAAGTAGACGAGCCTGGAACAACAAAAATGTGTGTATTTGTATTTATTTACTGTCAGGAACAGTTCTCAATAAACTGATGTGTGTTTGCTGCAGGTGGGGGAAACACACCGATGGATGACAGCGCTGCCGACAACGCAGAGAAGAACCTGGACCAGACGTTCTGAGGGGAACATTCAAGCTGAGAAAGATCAAGATGTCAGAAAGAAATCCTGATGAACAACTGCACATAGAAACAACACTAAAAGCATCCAAATATAAAACTGTACAGTGAAGAACATCTTCTAAAGTGGAGGTACCTTGTAAAGGATGTTTTCATTGTGTATCACTGTATGAACTGTAGAGCCCCACCCAAAAAACTCTGAAATGACTCAGGTGGTGAGGGCCATTCTTCCTCTGGGTGAGGAGGACTTCCTTCAAGTCACTGTCTGACCTGGAGATGAACACACAACCTCGCCCGATGACAGCTGGGATAGGCTCCAGCAGACCCCCGCGACCCTCAACAGGACCAAGAGGGTATAGAAGATGAAAGATGATGTTCTACTTTTAAGTGTAAATTGCACAAAGTACTCCATACTCCATTAAAGTACTTCTTAGTTTTAGTTTCAGCGTCCATATGCAGCTGTGATTTTCCAAACTGTGCTGCTCATTTGTTATTTTATTTATGACCGAACACTGTATCTCTGTTTTGTCAGCTTAAAACATTGACAGAAGACACACGTCCTGATGTTGCACTGCTGCTCATGCTGTCCTCTTTGTGATTCTGTTTTATGTTCGGAGCAGGGAGGTAGAACGACCCAGTGGAGTCTGGTGCTCACCACCATCTACTCTAGGTAATACCCTTCCTGAAGAACCCAAATTATTCCTTTGAGACCCATAATGTCACAGGACATTCTGTTATAACTATGTTCACTGACAGAGAGTATTTGTGCACAAACTGGCAGGTGTTCAAGTATTCTCATCTTGTCTTTTGAATAGGACTCAGCAAATTCTTATTTTCATTTTTCAGAAGTGTCCAGTCTAATGTACTATAAAATGACCATGAGACTGTGAGTTTCAGAAATGGCTGCTGTCTAACACTCAGAGGAAAGACTGAAAAGCTCTACGAAAGACTAGAAGGGTGTGTGGTCATATAACAGGCTGTTAGAGGACTGAATGAGTTTGAGTCAGAGTCATAAGAATGTTTAATGTCTTAAAGTGACACCATAAAGTAATTTGTCTGACAACATATTTTCATAGCGAAGAGATAAGACACACTGCTGAAGGACAAGACGCTGAAGGTAAAACAAACCTCTCTTTCTACACAGAGAGTAGAAAGATTTGTTTACACAAGGACACGTTTTGACATCGATTCATTCATTATAAACATTTTATATTTTAGTGCAGTAGTCTGTGTTTATTTTAATTATGAGGTGATTTAGATCTATTAGTTCAAACTGTAATATCAGGCTTCACTGTAAACCTAGATGAGATAACAAGATGGCCTCTTTTCATTTCATTCATATGTTCCTGTTTTTATGTGTTCACCATCATCAATCCTAACTCAGTCAGACATATATTTTTAGAGTCAGTGTGATTCACAGTTTTTGAGGAAGTTGAATGAGGAAGTGGAAGAATAAATGGGAAAAGAACACCTTAAGGAAGCATTACTTTTCTGAGCTATTGTTCAGGAACTTGAATGTTGTTAAATGAACTAGACTGCTGCTCCTGTCAAGCTCCTCCTACTTGTCCTGCCTGTAACGCAGGTGCAAGTGTCTTGAGTGGCGTCTTGTTATTCACCTCTTTGGACTGTTGGAATAAACTGTGAGGTTGGTTTGTTTCAGACTTTCACTTTGTCTTCAGTGATTTGACTGTTTAAAGCCTAAACTTGATCTATAAATTAAAGTGGCTGTAATTTGCAATGACAATAATATTTAGGATTACAGTACATTAACCTTTCAACCAGAAACAAATTATCATAATAAAAGTTTGAGGTGTTTGAGGTCAGCAGCTCCAGCAGAAATCTGTTTGATATTTCACGTTAACTGAGTCACAGCTGAACATTAGAAGTTGGGACGAAGGAGTCAACCTTTAAACTCTGAATATCTGCCATATTGTGTTGATGTTTGTGATCAGAGTCCGTGGATAAGATCAGCTGTAGAGTTAGTTGATGATCAGCAGGTGAACATAGAGTGCTTGTTTCTGTGTAGCTCCACTTTCTGATGACTGGAGGTAGATTTTCCTGAATCAGTCTGTGGAGGAGGTGGAGAGGAGCCGCTGATCTCCTGCTGTCTGAGCCACTAAATGCGGCCTTAATAAATATACATGTTGACATCGGTATAAAAACATTAAGTATTATTTGGAATTCATTGTTAAGGTAAAAGCTGAATTTTAATTTTGACAGAGTTTTGGACTATTTGAATGAACTGTGAGTTTGGTTTGTTTCAGACTTTAACTTTGTCTTCAATAACTTTACTGTTTCTGATCTACTAGTTGCAAAGTTGATACTTGTGGACTGGTGGTAGAAGAACAACAGCTGATAGAGTCTCTGTCTCTGCTGTCTGACTGCATTCACTGACACTGATATGAAACAGAGAATAAGAACTAGTGACTGGAGGAGCAGCTGAAATCATGTGATGGATGATTTTCAGTTGATGTTCAGGTGAATGATTTGTGTTTCCTCTGCAGATGAAGGTAGAAAGTGTGTGTGAGCTGATGTGAATCCAGCAGCATGGATCAGTGTGAGGACAGAGAGGAGGGAGTCCCTCCCTCTAAAACCACTCTGAGTGGGAAGCATGAGAACCAGACCAAAGATCGGAGGTGAGATGAACATCTCTAACTGTCCATGATTCTTCGACATGTCAGAGCTCAACTCTCAAATCACTGCTCCTTTATTATTATCACTCAAATCTTTGTGTGTTGTGTTGAAGAACAAAGCAGAAGTGCAGACCAGACTCTGCTGGACCTGGACTTGAACCCAGCTGTGCGTCTATGAGGAGTGATCGGTCAAAGGATCATTACTTTGACTTGAAAAGAAAAGAATCCTCAGCTGTAAAGAAGTAAGATATAAACAACTGGTCTTCCGTGTCTGATATTTAAAAATAAAAGGAAACTGTTCAGGCTGCTGTCATTTTGTCCCCATGATGAAGTGATACTGGTGCAGTTGTTTGGAAACAGATGAAAAACATTTTCTGTCTGAAAGATGAAGACCTCAGTTGTTAAAGAGACGTTGTTAACAAAAGATCTGAGAGATGGGTTTTAAAAAACAATATTTACATCAGTTCTTATGTGCTAACATGTGTAATTGAAATGTGGACTTTCTGTGATCCTCAGTCATCAGATTTAGAATGAATCACTTGTTTCACCTCTTTATAAATGTCACAGTAGAGTTTGTTCTGATCAGGACGATCACCACAGAACAATCTTTAACTCACTGTTGTTTCTGTTTCTATCCAGAGTGAAGCAGCAGAGCTCAGAAGTTTTCAGTGGTCAGTCTGTTCATCAGCATCAAACACACCTGGACTCCATATTTAAGGTCTGTACATGGACAACAACTACTTTCCATCATCTCCATGCTGCTCTTTGTAGACCAGTGGACTGTCAGTCTGTCCAACATGGATCTGATGTTTGTCTCCATGATTTCAGTCTGGTTGTCATTCATATAGTTTTCTGTTCCAGCTGCTGGAGGACAAGATTGTCACTTTTGTGAAGAACGAGCTGAAGAAGATTCAGAGGGATCTGAGTCCAGATTACCCAGAATGCTTAGACAGTCAGAGGGAGGGTGAGGATGAAGAGCAGAGGAGGAGCAGCAGAGATGCATTTGTGAAGATCACACTGAACTTCCTGAGGAGAATGAAGCAGGAGAAGCTGGCTGATCGTCTGCAGAGCAGTAAGAGGATTTCTCTGAACATTGAACCTGATGAATTAATTAAACATTTACTAATGTCTCAAGAGATGCAAGATATGTTTAATCACTTATTCTTTAGTGGAATGAAATATTAGAATATTTACTGTGTAATTTAGTCATATATTTTATTTCTTGTTTGTTTCTTCAGAACATTATGCTCCAGTTTGTCAACGTAAACTTAAATCTACTCTGAAGGAGAAGTTCCAGTGTGTGTTTGAGGGGATTGCTAAAGCAGGAAACTCAACTCTTCCGAATGAGATCTACACAGAGCTCTACATCACAGATGGAGAGACTGCAGAGGTCAATGATGAACATGAGGTCAGACAGATTGAAGCATCATCCAGGAAACTACACAGACCAGAAACAACCATCAGACCAGAAGACATCTTTAAAGCCTCACCTGGAAGAGATAAACCAATCAGAAGAGTGATGACAAAGGGAGTGGCTGGCATTGGGAAAACAGTCTTAACACAGAAGTTCACTCTGGACTGGGCTGAAGATAAAGCCAACCAGGACATCCAGTTCACATTTCCATTCACTTTCAGAGAGTTGAATGTGTTGAAAGAGAGAAAGTTCAGCTTGGTGGAACTTGTTCATCACTTCTTCAGTGAAACCAAAGAAGCAGGAATCTGCAGCTTTGAAGAGTTCCAGGTTGTGTTCATCTTTGATGGTCTGGATGAGTGTCGACTTCCTCTGGACTTCCACAACACTGAGACCCTGACTGATGTTACAGAGTCCACCTCAGTGGATGTGCTGCTGACAAACCTCATCAGGGGGAAACTGCTTCCCTCTGCTCACCTCTGGATAACCACACGACCTGCAGCAGCCAATCAGATCCCTCCTGAGTGTGTTGACATGGTGACTGAGGTCAGAGGGTTCACTGACCCCCAGAAGGAGGAGTACTTCAGGAAGAGATTCAGAGATGAGGAGCAGGCCAGCAGGATCATCTCCCACATCAAGACATCACGAAGCCTCCACATCATGTGTAACATCCCAGTCTTCTGCTGGATCTCTGCTACAGTTCTGGAGGATGTGTTGAAAACCAGAGAGAGAGGAGAGCTGCCCAAGACCCTGACTGAGATGTACATCTACTTCCTGGTGGTTCAGACCAAAGAGAAGAAGGTCAATTATGATGGAGGATCTGAGACAGATCCACACTGGAGTCCAGAGACCAGGAAGATGATTAAGTCTCTGGGAAAACTGGCTTTTGATCAGCTGCAGAAAGGAAACCTGATCTTCTATGAATCAGACCTGACAGAGTGTGGCATCGATATCAGAGCAGCCTCAGTGTACTCAGGAGTGTTGGCACAGATCTTTAAAGAGGAGAGAGGACTGTACCAGGAAAAGGTGTTCTGCTTCGTCCATCTGAGTGTTCAGGAGTTTCTGGCTGCTCTACATGTTCACCGGACCTTCATCAAGTCTGCTGTCAATCTGCTGGAAGAACCTCAAACAACTTCCCAGACGTCTATAATGTTTAACAAATCTAATCTACCACACCTCCACCAGAGTGCTGTGAACAAGGCCTTACAGAGTCCAAATGGACACTTGGACTTGTTCCTCCGCTTCCTCCTGGGTCTTGCACTGGAGACTAATCAGACTCTTCTACGAGGCCTGATGAAGCGGACAAAAAGCTCACAGACGAGAGAGGACACAGTCCATTACATCAAGAAGAAGATCAGCGAGAATCTGTCTGTAGAGAAAAGCATCAATCTGTTCCACTGTCTGAATGAACTGAATGATCGTTCTCTAGTGGAGGAGATCCAACAGTCCCTGAAATCAGGACCTCTTTCCACTGATAAACTGTCTCCTGCTCAGTGGTCAGCTCTGGTCTTCATCTTATTGACAACAGAAAATAATCTGGACGAATTTGACCTGAAGAAATACTTTGCTTCAGAGGAAGCTCTTCTGAGGCTGCTGCCAGTGGTCAAAGCCTCCAACAAAGCTCTGTAAGTGGAGAGAGTTTTAGTCATTAATAGATACACAGCAGTCTTTCAGTTGAGGACAATAAAAGTCTGACTAGTTCTTTATCTGTTATTTTCCTCTGTAGACTGAGTGACTGTAAACTCTCAAAAAGAAGCTGTGAAGCCCTGTCCTCAGTTCTCAGCTGCCAGTCCTCTAATCTGACAAAACTGGACTTGAGTAACAACAACCTGCAGGATTCAGGAGTGGAGAAGCTGTGCACTGGACTGAAGAGTCCAAACTGTAGACTGGAGACTCTGAGGTCAGTTCAGTGTTTTTTTTAGTTTTATTTTTTATCTTATTTTATTTTTGATTATTAGTAGGCGTGTGGACGTATAAGATCCTTTTTTTTATCAGGTCAGATTTGGTGGAAATTCTTGTTGAAAGGACACAAAGTCAGAACACTTCAGGTCTTTATTTATTTCTCATCTATAGATAGGCTTACAGTGACGAATAGAGCACAATGCAATGCAGGTGGCAAACGAGTGAAGAACGCAAAGAATACTTTTTTTTTTTGTTTTATAGCCAAACTTATTAGTGAAGATTTCTATCTACTTCAGCCTCCTGTTTTATTTATGAATAGGCACGGTACATTTAGATTTGATCACAGATTAACAAGGCTACATGGTAGACATGAGGGTCCTATATGAGGGTCTCACATCCTCAAACTGAATATTTGTTAAGAGTCACAGAGCTTACGTTACATGTCAACACAGTCCATAGTATCGTCACGTTAAGCAGTGAGTGAGAATTTTCCATTACACATGACTGAAAGTTAGAAAAGAGATGACAAACAGTTAAATGAAGGAGCATCATGTTCTTTAATATCAGCAGGTGTCTCATCAGTCATGAGCCTGATCACAAATCGGATCAACTCCAGTTTTCATGTGTACATTAAAAGAGTTATTTTAGTCAGTAATAATTATTTCTGTCCATATTGTCTGTGAAGAAATCTCCTAATAATCTGACTCCAAAGTGACAAGATGGAGGATAAAACTCTACAGTGTTGTTCTGTGAATGAATGATTGTAAGGTTGATCTTAAACTAATCTTCTGCTGCAGCAGTCTGAGCTCCACAGATCCAGTCAGTATCTTTGTGTTTTCATCGTTTCTTGCTGAGCTCCAGTTAAGGGACAGAAACTCAAAGAGAGAACTTTGTTCGACAACAAATTGATTAGTGCCGCAGTGTCAGACTGCTGAAGCTTCATGTTAGTGTCAGTGATCCACAATAATTAGGACATATTTCAGTTGTGCATTTAAAACCTGAACACACCTTATTCTTTATTCAGATTGAGTTATTGCAGGTTGTCAGAGGTCAGCTGTTATTATCTGGTCTCAATTCTGAAGTCCAACCCCTTCCATCTGAAACATCTGATTGAAGCTTCCTGTTGGTTCAGGAGTTTTTATTTTCTAAACTTGTACTTTCTGAACCTTCTTCAGCTCTGAACCACTGAATGATTTCAAACTTTGTTTTCTAAACTAACATTTTTATCATTTATTCAGATTGAGGTGCTGCATTTTGTCAGAGATCAGCTGTGATTCTCTGGTCTCAGCTCTGAAGTCCAACCCCTTCCATCTGAAACATCTGGATCTGAGTTACAACAAGCTGCAGGATCCAGGAATTAAATATTTGTGTGGTTTTCTGAAGAGTCCAGACTGTAGACTGGAGACTCTGAGGTCAGACATCATGTTTAATATGATCAGATTAATATGATGTGACAGTTGTGTTGACACTAATCTACAGACATCAGGCTGATGTTCTACTGATCCACACTGAGGATCTTCATGGTGAAGTCAGTATGTTTGGATTGAAAAGCATTGGTCAAAAAACAGTTTAAAGATGTCACCTTATCTTCTAAATAGCTGTCAGGTTTGGAGGGCAGCCCAGACCCCAGACCCCCCCCCCCCCCCCCGTTTTTCGAATAAATGAAAATAACCCCACTGCACCCCTCTGGGACAGGGCCCCCAGCAATGGACCTTATTCCCTGTTGCCACAATTTAATCTTTTTTAATCTTTTGTGTTTCCTGTTGTGTATATGTGTGTGCACACCACCCAACTCATCCATCTCTACCTATTAATTGACTTTTCTGTTGGTTCAGATGTTTAGAGTTTCTATTTTCTAAACTTGTACCTTCTGAACCGTCTTCAGCGAAACACTGAATGATTTCAAGATGGAACTTTGTTTTCTGAACTAACATCTTTTATTCCTTATTCAGATTGAATGGCTGCAGTTTGTCAAAGATGAGCTGTGATTATCTGGTCTCAGCTCTGAAGTCCAACCCCTCCCATCTGAAATATCTGGAACTTAGTATCAACAACCTGCAGGATTCAGGAGTGAAGCATTTGTGTGGTTTTCTGGAGAGTCCAGACTGTAGACTGGAGACTCTGAGGTCAGACATCATGTTCTATTTTTGTGCTTAGATTAATACGTGAAAGTTGTGTTGACACTAATCTACAGACATCAGGCTGATATTCTACTGATCCGCACTGAGGATCGTCATGGTAAAGTCTGTTTTCTTCTTCTGTGGTTTAGTCCATTGACTGTGGCATCTTCTACTGGATCATTCACTCTGAACACATTATATTTTCACCTTCAGCTTCAACTCATGTCTTTTAAAACTAAAACTTGGGCAGCAACTAATCATTTGTTGATTTTATTGATAAAGTTGTCTAAGTTGTTCTAAACATTCAGTCTATAAAATGTCAGAAATAGTAAAACATGTTTATCCCACTTTCTCAGAGTTCAGGCTGACATCCCCAAATTCAGTTTACTGTGTTAGAAAACATAAAATCTTGACAGTGAATTTTCTGTTTCTGTTTGATCAATGACTCAAACCATCATCACTATGGTTCTTGATCTTTTATCCATGGACTCATCAACTAATCAACTTATTGTTTCAGCTCTAACTCAAACAGTTTTTACACTAAGAGACATAAACAAATATTCAGTATCTGTTTGTTCCAACACTTGAAGTCATGTGATGTTTTAGAAAGTGAAATATTTAAATCCAAGATGCCACCATTTCATTTTACTGCTGATGAAATGTGAATCTGATCAATCAATTCTTCAATCAACAGAAAATCCAACAGCATCAGTTCAGACAGTTGATTCATTGTTGAAGTCATTGATCAGGGAGCAGTGTCAAACAGTTTCTTCTTCCAGTTTCTAATGGGTTTCTTCTTTTCTCTGGTTTCTCTCATTTTAAATTGAATATCTTTGGATTTTTGGATTGAAGAGCGCTGGTCAGAAAACCTTGTCCTCTGAAAACTCTGATGGACACTTTACACTATATTTGATTTGGATTTGGTTTGATAACTAGTGAAACTATTGTAAATATAAATGACAGATGAATCAATAATGAAATGTATTTTCATGTTTAGTCCTCCTGTCTCATTATGTCTTTTTTTTAACTTAAAGTAGAAAGTGAAAAATAGAACTGACATATTTTTTTATTTATTCAGATTATGTTATTGCAGTTTGTCAGAGATCAGCTGTGATTCTCTGGTCTCAGCTCTGAAGTCCAACCCCTCCCATCTGAAACATCTGGACCTGAGTCAAAACCAGCTCCAGGATTCAGGAGTGAAGCAGTTGTCTCATTTTAAGGAGAGTTCATACTGTAGATTGGATACTCTGAGGTCAGTAGTCCATGCTTCTTTCAGCAGTATTGTACTAAACACAGTTTAGTATCATAGCATATATCCAGTGTTTCCTGTAAACCTGCAGCTGTTTTACTCTGTGACGCTGTCAGAGGAGAATGGTGACCAACTTCAGGACTGGACAGAAAGACAGAGACAATAGTCAGCCAATCAGATCATCCTGAAACTTGTCGTGTTCATGTTTTCAGGAAATAAATCTGGATTCCAGTTGACAGCCTTTCTAGATGAGTAGAGGCAGTGGTCCTCAGTCATCAAATCTGATCTCAGACTCTTTGTTCTCTCACATCAAAACTAAACAATTGATCAGTTTCATCTTTGTCACAGCTCTGAAATCAGTCTGACTGAAGCCTGTAAATCACAGAACCATCATTATTTGTGGTCTGTGAGCTTCCAGCCCCAACATGTTAACATGAGAGCTGAAAGGAAGCTGGCTGAGCTCCACAGCTGCTCCAAAATTAAGAATGTGATTTATTTCTATGTGCATATGTTCGCACACACAGGGAATTTTTCTTGGTGTGTGGTGTAATTAACGTAGTAGTAGTCGTAAAGTATATTTAATAGTAAAAGGAACTATACAGACTGTGCTTGAATGTTCAACATACTGTAGTCGCAACCTCAAGAATCCTATGAACTGTGAATATTCGTAGCTGCTGATGAAGTGATTCTCTGTAAACACTAACTTATCTTCCTGTTTTTCTTCTTCTGTCTACAGCTGGTGGTCTTGGTAAAGTTGAGGGTGAACAGGATGATGTGAGCTGAGAGAGGATGAGTCCAGATGACCCAGAGAGATTGAATCAGCAGCAGCTTGTGTGTAGAGAGACTCTGACTGGACCATGTTACTGGGAGGTGGAATGAAGAGATTTAAGACTCTCAACAGAGCTGCACAAACTATTCTAATAGCACCAACAAGTAAAGATCAGTCCCTCTCCTGAATTATTTAGACACATTAATCAACCAGCATCAGTAGTCGTTTCTGTTATTTCTCATTGCTGATTGAGTATCATTATGTTCCAACTAAAAAAAAAAGAAAAATTACTGAATTTGTCAGATTGTCACAATAGCAGACACTTTTCATCTATACATTGCTTTGGTGTACTTTACTCTTCACTGACGGGTTACAGAAACTTTATTTAAAAAATATCTGCGAAACTAAATTAAGAGCTCAGGACCCTTCAGAAAAACTTAAAGGCAATGTTTTAATGTGAAAATAAAAGCAATTAATGGCACTTTTAGGTTTTCCATAAGGATCATTGCGAGTTGTTATATGGTTAAGCTGCTTCGTCTCTTATTTATTATACACTGTACTTTCTATTGCATAAGCTTTTGAAATGTCTTTCAAAATATAGATCTTAATATATCTCATGGATCTGAAGCTTGCTAATATAGATTTATGCCTGTTTTTCAGGTGTCAGTGTAATTCTGGATTTTATAGAAATATTAATAAACTGGCTGATTTCGAGTTTGTTACCACAGTATGTCTGAGTCTCTCCATTGAATTTAATAAACACCTGCAGCATCACACAGCAGCGGAAAATGATAATTTGCTTCATTAAATTCAATAACACCAGATCAGTCAGAATCTGACCTAATCTGATCTAACTTTGGACTCTTAGCATGTAAATGAGCCTCCTGACAACAAAGGCCATATACTGGATTCCCTTATCCCCAAAGTTATTTCTGTTTTTTATGTGTATCTCTGGTTGCTAGTGTGTTTAGTCATTTTTACTGTGTAATTCAGTTTTGCACTGAATCATAAAGTATCTCCTTGTCCTCTTTGTCCCTACCTGTCATTGAGGGGAGACCATTTGTCATGGGTCTTCTTTATCTAATGAATGGTGCTCTAACGATCCATTATCAGTCAGAGGCTCCAGAAGCTACTTGGATGAGTGGGAAAACATCTTCCAGAAACTCTACAAGTCCCGTTGCCTTGGATATACCATGACCTTGACCATGACCTGACCTGGACATATTCACAGTGTATCTCTTATTTTCATTTTACTTTACTTACTTTCATTTTTATAGTGCATTTCTTCGTTACTCTGGTTTCTCTCATTTTAAACTGAATATCTTTGGATTGCAGAGTGTTGGTCATGTTTTGACCGTTCGGGCAAGACATGATATTTAATCGTTGTCTTGTTTTGCTGTTTGCCTGAATGTTTACATTTGTCCTCATCTACAAGGTCCCACTGCTTCATATAAATAATAGTTTGATCAGATGCAACAGTGTCCACATTATAAACTACAATCTGTTCATTTAATACTGTAGAAGAGATCAGTGACAGAGCAGACACTCACTGTGTTCAGTCCGGATAATAAATCCTGTTCTTTGTCTTCAGCTCTCAGCTCACTGTGTCTCTCTGTCCTCTTCCTGTCAGTGACTGTCATGTTGACTCTCTTGCAGTTCACTGTTTCACCACAGGAGGTCACCAAATACCAACAATAACCTGCATGTTCTGGAGTCAATCACTGAATATTTATGAATGACATGCGTCATAAACGTTTTTTTTTAGATATAACACTGCAGACCATGTTTTCCTACAACATAGAAACTATCCGAGAAAGTTATTTCAAACTGTCAAGAACAGTAATTAAATGGATCAAGAACAGATCCCTCCTTCCTGTCCTGTTTCTGTCACAGGTGAACTGACCTTTGTTCCAGGAAGGAGCTCACCTGTTTAGTGTCCAGGTGTGGAGTAGAGTCTTTCTTCAGCTCTTTGGACTGGTTGAATAAACTGTAAGTTTGATTTGTTTAAAGCTTTAATTTTATCTTCAGTAACTTTACTGTTTGTTTCTGCTATGTAATGTTTGTAGAAGATGTTCACTTTTTATTTCTTTATAAACATCATCATTAAGTAAGGGAGGTGAACTGAGACATAATCTGCCATCAATCTACGATACGACGTCTTAACACTTGTCCCCAAGAAGTTTCACCCCCATTCACACCTTGAGACTGGAGTCTCTGACTCTGTCTTCAAGAAATTCTACCGGTCCAGGCAGGCGCCCTCATTCATTTTATTTTATTATTGTTATTTTTGTCAGGTGTGTGAAGGTTATCCTGTTTCAATTTTATGCAGTTTAGAGGTTTTACAAAGCAACACATGGCTTATCTATTAAAATAGGACCTCGTGTCCTCCTATAGCCCAATGTTTTCTAGGGATGAAGAAACGTGTAAATCCACAAAATAAAACGACTGACACAGAGACTGCGTTATAGAAGGAGGTTGGATATTTTGTCAGATTAGTATTCACATACTTTCATCGCTTTATAGAAATACATTAACATCAGTGCAACAGGAATTCAGAATAATTTACACCCTCCAACATCATTTGCCATCGAAACGGTCATCAGATGAACACAGTGATGTATACTTCTAGGCGTAGTTGAGTTAAAATGAGTCCTGTGATCTTGATATTACATTAATGAACATGTAGCCTATTTAAATGAACACAGAGTCATTGTTTATGTGCAGCTCTACTTTATGACGACTGCCTGTAGCAGCCTGTGAAGGAGCCGTTGTTTAAAAAGAGGTTTAAAACAATAGTTTGATATATTCACAAATTATTAAAATAGTCTATGTTGAAATTGTCTTCAGAAGTTTTATGTGCTTTTGGAAGTTGTTGTGATGAAAGCACATTTTCTCATGAATACAATAATATACGTATGTGTTCTTTTAAAACATACGTTTAGATGCATAGATCATATATGTAGTACATCCATTTTCTCTCAGACTGATCAGGCTCTGTTTTCTCTCACTACAGTTGATGGGCACATTTGTTAGATATTAATAGTGATTAACATTCTGGACACCGATCAAAGTACAAACTATCACACCTTTGACATCAGATAAAAGCTGTAAAGTGTTGTAAAGTAAATTGAAAGTTTTAAACATGTTCTTTAGCTGTGTTGAATTCTGGACATCTCCAGTCAAATTCAGTGTCATTGAATTTTTATTTATTTATTTATTTATTTTTTACAGCAGAAATTATATCAAGGACTTGATGTTCAGGTGAATGATTTCTGTTTCCTCTGCAGGTGAAGGTAGAAAGTGTGTGTGTGAACTGATGTGAATCCAGCAGCATGGATCAGTGTGAGGACAGAGAAGATGGAGTCCCTCCCTCTAAAACCACTGTGAGTGAGTTACGTGAGAAGTTCACAAACAACTGCAAAGATCAGAGGTGAGAAGAAAAAATCTAACTGTCCATGACTCTTCTCCATGAGTTTTGCACCTTCATTATTGAGGTGTGTGTGTGTGTGTGTGTGTGTTGAAAGCAACTGTTTGCAGCAATCATGTTGGAAATAAAATGTCACGTTTTCCCAGACAATGAGTTCATCTTCTATTTTTCCACATCTCACGCAGCTTCTGTGGCTGTAGACTAAAAGTGACTTTCTCTCTCTCTGGTGTCTCCTCTTTGTCTGTCAGTATCCATCAGAAACCAGACTGCTATGAAGCTAAACCTAAACCTGAGCCCAGCTGTGTGTCTATGAAGAGTGACCGGTCCATGATACTTCCAATAGCATTTGACTCCAGAAGGTAAGTTGTGACTAAGTTGAAAATGTTACCGTCTTTTAGTGAAGTTTTGAACATGTTCAGCATCTTCATTGTCAGAGTTGTTTGTGTGAATGATATCTGTCTTACAGATGAAGCTTATTGTAAGTATTTTGTAGCCTATCACAGTGATGACAAATCCTCACTTGATAAGAATTTAATAATTAAGAAATGGATGTGTTACAAAACATTCTGCTGATAGTAAATTGGTCTCCTCTTTGTTAGGATAAATCAGACAGCAGACTACCCTGCACCTGACCCTAAACCTGCACCTAAACCTGCACCTAAACCTAAACTTGATCTCAGCTGTGTGTCTATAAAGAGTGACCGGTCCATGGGACATCCAGTAACATTTGACTCCAGAAGGTAAGTTGTGACTAAGTTGAAAATGTTACCATCCTTTAATTGTGTCTTGTTGTGAGGTTTGGGAACATGTTCAGCATCTTCATTGTCAGAGTTGTTTGTGTGAATGATATCTGTCTCACAGATGAAGCTTATTGTAAGTGTTTTGTAGCCTATCACAGTGATGACAAATCCTCACTTGATAAGAATTTAATAATTAAGAAATGGATGTGTTACAAAACATTCTGCTGCAAGTAATTTGGTCTCCCCTTTGTCTGTTAGTATAAATCAGACAGCAGACTACCCTGCACCTGAACCTAAACCTGCACCTAAACCTGCACCTAAACCTGCACCTAAACCTGCACCTAAACCTGAACCTGATTCCAGCTGTGTGTCTATGAAGAGTGACCGGTCCATGGGACACCCAATAACATTTGACTCCAGAAGGCAAGTTGTGACTAAGTTGAAAATGTTACCATCCTTTAATTGTGTCTTGTTGTGAGGTTTGGGAACATGTTCAGCATCTTCATTGTCAGAGTTGTTTGTGGGAATGATATCTGTCTCACAGATGAAGCTTATTGTAAGTATTTTGTAGCCTGTCACAGTGATGACAAATCCTCACTTGATAAGAATTTAATAATTAAGAAATGGATGTGTTACAAAACGTTCTGCTGCAAGTAAGTTGGTCTCCTCTTTGTTAGGATAAATCAGACACCAGACTACCCTGCACCTGAACCTGTACCTGAACCTGAACCTGAACCTAAACCTGCACCTAAACCTGCACCTAAACCTGCACCTAAACCTAAACTTGATCTCAGCTGTGTGTCTATAAAGAGTGAGCGGTCCATGGGACATCCAGTAACATTTGACTCCAGACGGTAAGTTGTGACTAAGTTGAAAATGTTACCATCCTTTAATTGTGTCTTGTTGTGAGGTTTGGGAACATGTTCAGCATCTTCATTCTCAGAGTAGTTTGTGTGAATGATATCTGTCTCACAGATGAAGCTTATTGTAAGTATTTTGTAGCCTGTCACAGTGATGACAAATCCTCACTTGATAAGAATTTAATAATTAAGAAATGGATGTGTTACAAAACATTCTGCTGCAAGTAATTTGGTCTCCCCTTTGTCTGTTAGGATAAATCAGACAGCAGACTACCCTGCACCTGAACCTGAACCTGAACCTGAACCTGATTCCAGCTGTGTGTCTATGAAGAGTGACCGGTCCATGGGACACCCACTAACATTTGACTCCAGAAGGTAAGTTGTGACAAAGCTGAAAATGTTTAATTGTGTCTTCTTGTGAGGTTTGGGAACATGTTCAGCATCTTTATGTGTCACAAAACATTCTGCTGATAGTAATTTGGTCTCCTCTTTGTCAGGATCCGTCAGACACTAGACCACCCTGAACCTGCACCTAAACCAAAACATAAACCCAGACTCAGACCCAAATCTGATCCCAGTTATGTGTCTATGAAGAGTGACCGGTCCATGGGACACCCAGTAACATTTGACTCCAGAAGGTAAGTTGTGACTAAGCTGAAAATGTTACCATCCTTTAATTGTGTCTTGTTGTGAGGTTTGGGAACATGTTCAGCATCTTCATTGTCAGAGTTGTTTGTGTGAATGATATCTGTCTCACAGATGAAGCTTATTGTAAGTATTTTGTAGCCTAGCACAGTGATGACAAATCCTCACTTGATAAGAATTTAATAATTAAGAAATGGATGTGTTACAAAACATTCTGCTGCAAGTAATTTGGTCTCCCCTTTGTCTGTTAGGATAAATCAGACAGCAGACTACCCTGCACCTGAACCTGCACCTGAACCTGAACCTGATTCCAGCTGTGTGTCTATGAAGAGTGACCGGTCCATGGGACACCCAGTAACATTTGACTCCAGACGGTAAGTTGTGACTAAGCTGAAAATGTTACCATCCTTTAATTGTGTCTTGTTGTGAGGTTTGGGAACATGTTCAGCATCTTCATTGTCAGAGTTGTTTGTGGGAATGATATCTGTCTCACAGATGAAGCTTATTGTAAGTATTTTGTAGCCTGTCACAGTGATGACAAATCCTCACTTGATAAGAATTTAATAATTAAGAAATGGATGTGTTACAAAACATTCTGCTGCAAGTAATTTGGTCTCCCCTTTGTCTGTTAGGATAAATCAGACAGCAGACTACCCTGCACCTGAACCTGAACCTGAACCTGATTCCAGCTGTGTGTCTATGAAGAGTGACCGGTCCATGGGACACCCACTAACATTTGACTCCAGAAGGTAAGTTGTGACAAAGCTGAAAATGTTTAATTGTGTCTTGTTGTGAGGTTTGGGAACATGTTCAGCATCTTTATTGTGTCACAAAACATTCTGCTGATAGTAATTTGGCCTCCTCTTTGTCAGGATCCGTCAGACACTAGACCACCCTGAACCTGCACCTAAACCAAAACATAAACCCAGACTCAGACCCAAATCTGATCCCAGTTATGTGTCTATGAAGAGTGACCGGTCCATGGGACACCCAGTAACATTTGACTCCAGAAGGTAAGTTGTGACTAAGTTGAAAATGTTACCATCCTTTAATTGTGTCTTGTTGTGAGGTTTGGGAACATGTTCAGCATCTTCATTGTCAGAGTCGTTTGTGTGAATGATATCTGTCTCACAGATGAATCTTATTGTAAGTGTTTTGTAGCCTATCACAGTGATGACAAATCCTCACTTGATAAGAATTTAATAATTAAGAAATGGATGTGTTACAAAACATTCTGCTGCAAGTAATTTGGTCTCCCCTTTGTCTGTTAGGATAAATCAGACAGCAGACTACCCTGCACCTGAACCTGAACCTGAACCTGAACCTGATTCCAGCTGTGTGTCTATGAAGAGTGACCGGTCCATGGGACACCCAATAACATTTGACTCCAGACGGTAAGTTGTGACTAAGCTGAAAATGTTACCATCCTTTAATTGTGTCTTGTTGTGAGGTTTGGGAACATGTTCAGCATCTTCATTGTCAGAGTTGTTTGTGTGAATGATATCTGTCTCACAGATGAAGCTTATTGTAAGTATTTTGTAGCCTGTCACAGTGATGACAAATCCTCACTTGATAAGAATTTAATAATTAAGAAATGGATATGTTACAAAACATTCTGCTGCAAGTAATTTGGTCTCCCCTTTGTCTGTTAGGATAAATCAGACAGCAGACTACCCTGCACCTGAACCTGAACCTGAACCTGAACCTGAACCTGATTCCAGCTGTGTGTCTATGAAGAGTGACCGGTCCATGGGACATCCAGTAACATTTGACTCCAGAAGGTAAGTTGTGACTAAGTTGAAAATGTTACCATCTTTTAATTGTGTCTTGTTGTGAGGTTTGGGAACATGTTCACCATCTTTATTAGTTCAAGTCCTCCTGGACTCCATTCAGATTGCATTGTAGTGATTTGCAACCATACTGAAATCAATGCAAATGGGTTCACACTGATTGGGACAGGCACATGAACAGAGTACAACAGTGACAGTCATTGACAGCTAGCCAAACATTGTGGTGGAAAGTTGCAGAGAAAATGCTTTCCTTTCTCCTTTGCTGGGTGCCAACAAACCTAAGGTAGAAACAGCCCATGTTCAAATCTCTGCATCATCTTTATTCACATTCAGAGCTGTTTGTGTATCATGTTGTAAGAGCATCTTCCCATGGATGATCCAACAACATTTGACTAAAACAGGTATGTTGTCATTAAGTTAATATTTTTTGATGAGGTTTGGAAACATGTACAGCATGTTAATTGTCACTATCCTAGTCATATAAATGGTATTTTAAAGAGGTTTGCTGCAACATGAAGAGTTGGTGAAAGCTGAAACATTGATTCTCAGTGGGATCAGCAGTACCATAAACATTGTTGTGGAAAGTTAAGTCTTCAGCTTCCTTCAGTATAGAAAGAGATTCTAGTGAGAAACAAAGTGACTGAATGCATTCTGTTTCTTTTATGGTTTTATTGAGGGAAGAGAAATAGTGACAGTCTCTGGCTTCTACACAGCATCATCCACATTTATAGATTCATCTAAGCAGAGAAAGGCCAAGGTTCAACAGTGCCACGTAAGGAGTTGTTTTCGACTAGAGATGGTCTTTGTACCCAAAGTAGTTTTTCCTGTGGAGAGGAAAACGACTGAACAGCAGAGAGAGTTGAAAGAACAGAGTCATTATCATACAAAAGAATGGGACAAGAAGCTGCAGACGGTGGTTGAGGGGCTGCAGCTTTAGCTGCATTTCCCCTAGAAATATCATCAGTTAATTAGTGTGAGCTGTACATTTAAAAACAGCAACAGCTTTTGGTAGAAGAATGGCATCCAGGCAAGCTACAACTTTGTCAGAGTGTAAAATAGGTTTACTATCTGATTTCAAAATATGCCTATATTTCCAAAGTGCACTAAAATCATGAACAACACCAAAAGCATAGAGGTAACAGATTGTCCTCCAACAAGTTTACAGGCTCCTGTGAGGGCTACCAGCTCAGACGCTTACGCCGAACAGGATGAAAGAAGGAGCCTGAAATGAGAACTTCATAGAGTGAACAGCAAAACCAACATTCTTTCTACCGACAGACATCTACAAAAAGAACAAGGTCTGAGTTAGTTAAAGGTGCTTCCTGAAGGTCAGGGTGAGGAGACCAGACCTGTTGAAGGAAATCAACACAGTTATGTAGATCACCATCACCAGGGCCTGGTCACAGAGTTGCTGGATTCAGACCAATACAACGATTAACAGTTATGTTCACATGTCAAGCTAAACAGTGTTGTAGCGCAACTATCTGGCAATAGAGAGATGTGAAGCATGTGAAACAGAGTGACATCACTGTAACCAACAATGTCTCTAGAAGCTGAAATAATCTTTTCACAAGCAGCAACAGGATCAAGTTCAGCTGAAAAGTAAGTTACATGTGTGTTTAAACTGGAAAAGGGACCATTAAATGTTCTTTCAAACCTCCAACAGAATATTGTGAGAATAACAAGACACCATAACCTGAACCTGACTGACTCTGTTATAAGATCAACATGAACATTATTCATTTAAGAGACAAATGGAACCAGAAGTTATGTCAGAAATGATGTTGGTCAGAAATCAGATGTAAATACAGTTAGTGACCAAACATCAAGAAGCTAAGAGCTGAAAGCTGTTGAATCTGAGTGGGATCAGAAAGCTATCAACCTTTATGACTACAAGGAGTCATCTGATTCACTGTTCACATCCAGATATCACTTCATGGACATCAGGGGCGGAGTGGCAAGTCCCGGTCGTCCCGATTGGAAGGATTTATGCAGCGGATCACAAATTGAGCAAATTGGGCCGGTGCGGTCAGAATTTTCCCGGTGGATTTTAGTGCCCCACTCCGCCCCTGATGGACATTAACATGTTGGTCTCTGTGGACTGATATGATGTGAACTAATTGTTGATGATTCATTCACAGAGTGGAGCAGCAGAGTTCAAATGTTCTCAGTGGACAGTCTGTTGATCAGCATCAAACACAAGTGGACTCCATATTTAAGGTCTGTACATGGACAACAACTACTTTCCATCATCTCCATGCTGCTCTTTGTAGACCAGTGGACTGTCAGTCTGTCCAACATGGATCTGATGTTTGTCTCCATGATTTCAGTCTGGTTGTCATTCATATAGTTTTCTGTTCCAGCTGCTGGAGGACAACATTGTCACTTTTGTGAAGAAGGAGCTGAAGAAGATTCAGAGGGATCTGAGTCCAGATTACCCAGAATGCTTAGAGAGTCAGAGGGAGGATGAGGAGGTGTTGGAGGGTGAGGATGAAGAGCAGAGGAGGAGCAGCAGAGATGCATTTGTGAAGATCACACTGAACTTCCTGAGGAGAATGAAGCAGGAGGAGCTGGCTGATCATTTACAGAGCAGTAAGAGGATTTCTCTGAACATTGAACCTGATGAATAAATTAAGCATTTACTAATGTCTCAATAGATGGAGCACGGTATAATATATTCACACATTCTTTCAGGGAATTAAATGCTGATCTTATTTGTTGTTTGTTCATTCAGGACATAAAGCTGCAGCTTGTCAACATCAACTTAAATCTACTCTGAAGGAGAAGTTCCAGTGTGTGTTTGAGGGGATTGCTAAAGCAGGATACTCAACACTTCTGAATGAGATCTACACAGAGCTCTACATCACAGAGGGAGAGACTGAAGAAGTCAATGATGAACATGAGGTCAGACAGATTGAAACATCATCCAGGAAACTAGACAGACCAGAAACAACCACCAGACCAGAAGACATCTTTAAAGCCTCACCTGGAAGAGATAAACCAATCAGAAGAGTGATGACAAAGGGAGTGGCTGGCATTGGGAAAACAGTCTTAACACAGAAGTTCACTCTGGACTGGGCTGAAGACAAAGCCAACCAGGACTTCCACTTTACATTCCCATTTACTTTCAGAGAGCTGAATGTGTTGAAAGAGAGAAAGTTCAGCTTGGTGGAACTTGTTCATCACTTCTTCACTGAAACCAAAGAAGCAGGAATCTGCAAGTTTGAAGAGTTCCAGGTTGTGTTCATCTTTGACGGTCTGGATGAGTGTCGACTTCCTTTGGACTTCCACAACACTGAGATCCTGACTGATGTTACAGAGTCCACCTCAGTGGATGTGCTGCTGACAAACCTCATCAGGGGGAAACTGCTTCCCTCTGCTCACCTCTGGATAACCACACGACCTGCAGCAGCCAATCAGATCCCTCCTGAGTGTGTTGACATGGTGACAGAGGTCAGAGGGTTCACTGACCCCCTACTAGTACTTCAGGAAGAGATTCAGAAAAAAGAAGGCCAGCAGGATCATCTCCCACATCAAGACATCACGAAGCCTCCACATCATGTGTCACATCCCAGTCTTCTGCTGGATCTCTGCTACAGTTCTGGAGGATGTGTTGAAAACCAGAGAGAGAGGAGAGCTGCCCAAGACCCTTACTGAGATGTACATCCACTTCCTGGTGGTTCAGACCAAAGTGAAGAATGTCAAGTATGATGGAGGATCTGTGACAGATCCACACTGGAGTCCAGAGACCAGGGAGATGATTAAGTCTTTGGAAAAACTCTCTTTTGATCAGCTGCAGAAAGGAAACCTGATCTTCTATGAATCAGACCTGACAGAGTGTGGCATCGATATCAGAGCAGCCTCAGTGTACTCAGGAGTGTTGACACAGATCTTTAAAGAGGAGAGAGGACTGTATCAGGACAAGGTGTTCTGCTTCGTCCATCTGAGTGTTCAGGAGTTTCTGGCTGCTCTACATGTTCAACGAACCTTCTTCAAGTCTGCTGTCAATCTGCTGGAAGAACCTCAAACAACTTCCCAGACGTATATAATGTTTAACAAACCAAATCTAACACATCTCCACCAGAGTGCTGTGAACAAAGCCTTACAGAGTCCAAATGGACACCTGGACTTGTTCCTGCGCTTCCTCCTGGGTCTTTCACTGGAGACCAATCAGACTCTTCTACGAGGCCTGATGAAGCAGGCAAAAAGTTCACAGACTAGTGAGGACACAGTCTATTATATCAAGAAGAAGATCAATGAGAATCTGTCTGTAGAGAGAAGCATCAATCTGTTCCACTGTCTAAATGAACTGAATGATCGTTCTCTAGTGGAGGAGATCCAACAGTCCCTGAAATCAGGACGACTCTCAACAGATAAATTGTCTCCTGCTCAGTGGTCAGCTCTGGTCTTTATCTTGCTGTCAACAGAAAATAATTTGGAGGAGTTTGCCCTGAAGAAATACTTTGCTTCAGAGGAAGCTCTTCTGAGACTGCTGCCAGTGGTCAAAGCCTCCAACCAAGCTCTGTAAGTAGAGAGAGTTTTAGTCATAAATATATACACAGCAATCTTTCAATTGAAGAAATCTGACTAGCTCTTTATCTGTTATTTACTCTGTAGACTCAGTAGCTGTAACCTCTCAGAGAGAAGCTGTGAAGCTCTGTCCTCAGTTCTCAGCTGCCAGTCCTCTAATCTGACAGAACTGGACCTGAGTAACAACAACCTGCAGGATTCAGGAGTGAAGCAGCTGTGCACTGGACTGGAGAGTCCAAACTGTAGACTGGAGACTCTGAGGCCAGTTCAGTTTTTTTTTTTTTTTTTTATCTTATTTTATTTTATGCATTAAAAGAGTTCGAGGGGACTGGTGAAAAGTCTGAGGTCTAACTAGGCCCTTTTGAACCTTTTTTGGATATACTGTATGTGAAGAAATCTCCTAATGATCTGACTCCAATGCGACAAGATGGAGGACAAATTCTACAGTGTTGTTCTGTTCATGAATGATTGTAAAGTTGATCTTAAACTAATCTTCTGCTGCAGCAGTCTGAGCTCCACGGATCCAGTCAGTATCTTTGTGTTTTCATTGTTTCCTGCTGAGCTCCACTTAAGGGACAAAAATTCAAAGAGAGAACTTTGTTCTACAACAACTTGATTAGTGCCACAGTGTCAGACTGCTGAAGCTTCATGTTAGCGTCAGAGATCCACAAATATTAGGATATAGTTCAGCTGTGCATTTAAAACCTGAACACATCTTATCATTCTTTATTCAGATTGATTGAATGCAGTTTGTCAGAGATTAGCTGTGATTCTCTGGTCTCAGCTCTGAAGTCCAACCCCTTCCATCTGAAACATCTGGACCTGAGTCAAAACAACCTGCTGGACTCAGGAGTGAAGCATCTGTGTGGTTTTCTGGAGAGTCCAGACTGGAGACTGGAGACTCTGAGGTCAGATATCATGTATTATTTGTGTGCTAAAGAAACTCTAGTCTAATGTTAAGTCTCCTTTATTCTGATGTGGGGAAAAAAGATGCATTTTTCTTCATTTATTTTTTAAAATCAAATTACGGTTGTGTGTCCTGTGTTCTGTTTCCTGTTTTTGTTTCTGGCTTTAAAATCAAAGTTGAAAAAATGCACAGACCCTTGATCATCATTTTAAATGTATTTTCATGTTTAGTCCTAATTTTTAGAGTCTTGATCATCATTTAACCAACATTTCCATATTTGGTGTTTTTCTGAGCTTTGTGTACAAGACAGTGAAATAAATGTCAGAGGGTTTTTACTTGTGGTTGTTGGTCAACATGAGTTTGTATAGATGGATCCACTGGTGGAGCTGTCAGAGTTTCAGAGCTGAAGTCAGTACATCTTTACTGAAGCAGCAGATTATTGTCATTAATATTAATGAGAGCTCTTTTTCTCTTGTTCTATTTGACTGATTGAAGCTGCTTCCTGTTGGTTCAGATGTTTCCATTTTCTAAACTTGTACTTCTGAACATTCATCAGCTCTGAACAGATGACGAAACACTGAATGATTTCAACCACAAACTTTGTCTTCTAAACTAATATCTTTTCTTCTTTATACAGATTGATTGACTGCAATTTGTCACAGATCAGCTGTTATTATCTGGTCTCAGCTCTGAACTCCAACCCCTCCCACCTGAAGCATCTGGACCTGAGTCTCAACAGTCTGCAGGATTCAGGAGTGAATCATCTGTGTGGTTTTCTGAAGAGTCCAGACTGGAAACTGGAGACTCTGAGGTCAGACATCATGTTTTATTTGTGTACTCAGATTAATATGATGTAAAAGCTGTATTGACACTGACCTACAGACATTAGGCTAAGGATGTTAGTGGTGAACTCTGTTTTCTTCTTCTGTGGTTTAGTCCATTGACTGCATCAGTGTCATGTTGAGCTACACATTTGAAACCACAGAAGAAGAAAATCCTCCACTGGATCCTTCACCCTAACACGTTATATTTTTACCTTCAGTTTCTCCTCAAGACCTGTGGTGCAATTAGTCATTTGTTGATTTCATTGATAAAGTCTTTTTTTTCAAATAGTCCAATCTATAAATCATCAAAAGTAATGAAACATGTTTATTCTACTTTCTCAGAGTTCAAGGTGATGTCTTCAAATGTCTCATTTTGTCCAAAACAAAAACAAATATTCAGTTTGCTGTGATAGAAAACTGAAAATCTTCACAGTGAATAAACAGGCAAGAGTTCAGTTCAATTTTATATATATATATATATATATATATATACGTCCCTTTTAACAGGAAGAAACCTTGAGCAGAACCCAGCTCATATGGAGGCCCCCATCTGCCGAAGGCCGGCCGGGTAGAGACAGATAAGAGAGAAGGACACAAAGCAGTTAATATGCTATACAGTAATAGCACATACTTGCATGACTTGTAATAGATAAGAAATTAGAGGACAAGAGCTCGGTACCAGAGAAAAGAAAGTGGAGGATACGTTCTCGGTGAGAGAGAAAAGAGATGTGCTCAGTGCATCGTCCCTCAGCAGCATAACTGACGGATGGTTCAGTCCAGCCCTAATTATAAGCTTGATCAAAAAGGAAAGTCTTAAGCCTGACCTTTAAAGTAGAGACGGTGTCTGCCTCCCGAACCCAAACTGGGAGCTGGTTCCATAGGAGAGGAGCCTGATAGCTGAAAGCTCTACCTCCCAATCTACTTTTTGAAATCCTAGGAACCACAAGTAGTTGGAAGTGATCTGTTGATGATGTGGTGGTACAAAGAGGCCTTTCAGATACAATGGAGCTAGGCCTTTAAGGGCCTTGTATGTAACGAGGAGGATTTTAAATTTTTTTCTAGATTTTAAAGGGAGCCAATGAAGACAAGCAAAAACTGGAGTAATATGATCTCTTTTGCCAGTTGGTGTCAGTGCTCTTGATGCAGCATTTTGAATCAGTTGGAGGCTTTTTAAAGAGCTATTTGGACATAGCTATATATTTTCATGTTTAGTTCTAATTTAAATGTCTCCATCATAACATGAACATATTTTAGAGTCTTGATCATCATTTAACCAACATTTCTATATTTGGTGTTTTTCTGAACTTTGAGTAAAAAGTTAAATTAATGTCAGAGGGTTTTTACTTGTGTTTGCTGGTCACCATGAGTTTGTATATATGGATCCACTGGATCAGAACTTCCAGACCCGAAGTCACTATGTCTTTATTGAAGCAACAGCTTGTTGTCGTTAATATTAATGAGATCTCTTTTTCTCTTGTTCTATTTGACTGATTGAATCTGCTTTATGTTGGGTCAGATATTTAGAGTTTCTATTTTCAAAAGTTGTTCTTTCTGAACCTTCTTCAGCTCTGAATACATGATGAAACACTGAATGATTTCAAGCTAGACCTTTGTCTTTTAAACTAACATCTTTTATTCTTTATTCAGATTGAGGCGCTGCATTTTGTCAAAGATCAGCTGTGATTATCTGGTCTCAGCTCTGAACTCCAACCCCTCCCATCTGACAGAACTGGACCTGAGTGTAAACGACCTGAATGATTCAGATGTGAAGCAGCTGCTTGATCTTGTGAAGAGTCCAGACTGTAGACTGGACACTCTGATGTGAGTGGAGAGTTAGACTCAGTCCATGCTGCTTTCAATGAATATCCAGTGTTTCCTGTATAGCTATGAGAGAAGAAAAGTGACTAACTTCAGGACTGGATAGAAAGACAGAGACAACAGTCAGCCAATCAGATAATCCTGAAGCTTGTTGTGTTCATGTTTTCAGAAAACATATCTGGATTCCAGCTGACAGCCTTACTATATGAATAGAGACAGTGGTCCTCATTCATCAAATCTGATCTCAGACTGTTTGTTCTCTCACCTCAAAACTAAACAACTGATCAGTTTCATCTTTGTCACAGCTCTCAGATCAGTCTGACTGAAGCCTGTAAATCACAGAACCATCTTTACATTTAGTAAACATGCTCCACAGCTGCTCTGAACAGGACTGAAGTCCCTGCTGCTCTTTATACTGGATGTGCTGCATCACTGACTGACACCTGATGAAAAGGAGAAACACTAAATCATCTCCTCTGTTGTTTCTTCTCTCTATAGGTGGAAGTTAAGATAAACAGGACGGTTTGTGTGCTGAGTCCTGATGATCCAGAGAGGTTGAATCAGCAGCAGCTTGTGCGTAGAGAGACTCTGACTGGACCATGTTACTGGGAGGTGGAGTGAAGAGATTTAAGACCCTCAACAGAGCTGCACAAACTATTCTAATAGCATCAACAAGTAAAGATCAGTCCCTCTCCTGAATTATTCAGACACATTAATCAACCAGCATCAACAGTCCTTTCTGTTATTTCTCATTGCTGATTGTTTATAATTAAGTCCAAACTATATTCTAATGTGTGTCTTTAATTCTGCATTTAATGTAGGTCATTATGTGTCATTGTCAGAGATGTAGATTGGAAATGAATTGATTGGATTTGGCAGATTGTCACAATAGCAGACACTTTTCATCTATACGTTACTTTGGTGTACTTTACTCTTCACTGACTGGTTACAGAAACTTTATTTAAAAAATGTCTGCGAAACAAAATTAAGAACTCAGCACTGGCACTTTTAGGTTTTCCATAAGGATCATTGCAAGTTGTTATATGGTTAAGTCGCTTCGTCTCTTATTTATTATATACTGTACTTTCTATAACATAAGCTTTTGAAATGTCTTTCAAAATATAGATTTTAATGGAAGTCATACAGATCTGAAACTCGTTAATGTAGATTTATGTCTGAACTTTGACATAATGTTTTTCTGGTGTCAGTGTTTGTAATTCTGGATTTTACAGAAACACTAATAAACCGGCTGATGTCCAGTTTGTTACCACAGTATTTCTGAGTCTCTCCTTTGAATTTAATAAATACCTGCAGCATCACAGCAGCAGCAGAAACAACAAGTTCATCTTTAAGTGATAACTTGCTTTATTAAACTGAATAACACCGATCAGTCAGGATCTGACCTAATGTGATCTAACATCGGACTCTCAGCTTGTAAAATAGCCTCCTGACAAGCAAAGGCCATATACTGGACTCACTAATCTCTGGAGGTATTTCTATTTTGTGTGTGCATCTCTGGTTGCCACTGTGTTTAGTCATTTTTGCTGTGTATTTCAGATTTACACTGAATCATAAAGTATATCTCCTTCACAGCATTTTTACAGTGTATCTACTTATAGTTATTTTTCTTGTTTGCATTTTCACAGTATATCTCCTTGTCGTCTTTGTCCCTAATTGTCATTGAGGGAGGACCGTTTGTCATGGGTCTTCTTTCCCTAATGAATGGTGCTCTAACAATCCATTATTAGTTAGATGCTCCAGAAGCTACTCAGATGAGTGGGAAACTTCTTCCAAAAACTCTGCAAGTCCTGTTGCCCTTCTTTAATGTTTTTGGATATACCATGACCTTGACCATGACCTGACCTGGACATATCCTGCTTTCATGTTGTTGTTTTTTTTTTTTTACAGTGCATCTCATCTCCATTTTACAGTGTATCTCTTTTTACCATGTTTTTGTCAAATTTTCACTTTTACAGTGCAACTCCGAGTTTCCATTTATTGCAGTGCAGCTATTTGTTTCCATTTTTTACAGTACCTCTTCTTAGTTTCCATTTTTTACAGTGCATGTCCTACTTTCCATTTTTACCTTCTTCGAGTTTCCTTTTTTTTTTTTTACAGTGCATCTCCTCCTTTCCATTTTTACTGCCCCCTAGTCTCCATGTTTTACAGTGCATTTCTTAGTTTCCGTTATTTACAGCAGTGTTTTTCAACCTTTTTTGAGCCAAGGTACATTTTTGTCATTGACAAAATCACAAGGCAGACCACCAACCGAAAATGTTAAAAAAATGAAACTCTGTAGCCTATATTAACAATATAAAGTCATTCTTGTCAAAGTGTCTTGAATAGGAATCAAATAAACACAAAGAAAAAAGTCTTAAATATATACACAGACACTCGACAATGGCCTATTATTTGCAGATAATAATTAATTTGTTTTAAAAAAATGTTTTTTAGATGAATTAGGTGAAATTGGATAATTTCCCACGGCACACCTGACAATCTCTCACGTCACACTCGTGTGCCATGGCACAGTGGTTGAAAAACACTGATTTACAGTGTATCTGTTGGGTGCTAGCTGTAGTTTCTTGCTGTGACCACCAGAGGGCAGTAAACACTCGTGAGTCTCTGCTGACATAATCTGTGTCGAGTCATTATTAGACTGATGAACATTAGAGCTACAATACTAAGTGAATCTCAGTGTTATTGGATGTGGACAGTTGTAGTTACTGGCAGTGACCACCGGAGGGCAGTGATCGTGATGGTTTCTCTGTGTTACTATTAAAGCGACATCGTGCAGTTCATCGTTTCACCGCGAGATGGAGACAAATCTCCATCACAGATCAGTTTAACGTTGATTCATGTTTTAAATTGATTTCTACGATTTTAGAGAAGAAGGTTTTTACTCAAGAAGTTACAGTTAGTTAGCCTGGTCGTTACCATCCTACGTACGTCCGCCCAAAATTTGATTTCGGTCTGGGCGGAAACGTAGGAAGGTAACGACCAGGCTAACAGTTAGTGACCAAACCAGAGAAAGTTAATTCTCTTTTTTTCCTGTAATCTCATGCTCCACCAGTCCAGTCCAGTAGGTGGCGGTAATGCACCTTTAAGGTGGTTTGCTAACCGCTATTAAACATCAGAAGAAGAAGAAACCGGAAGTAGTGAACAGGTGTCGGTTAATTAGTCTGATGTTAAGCTAACAACGCAGCTTGTGTCTCAAGGTAACGTGTCGTTCGTCCGAAAATAAAATAACTTGTGACTCTTTGAAGAGAAAAAAACAAAAAACAAAACATAAATAGACTCGAAGACATCGCATCGACGTCGTTATGTCCAGTAATATCCAGTTAAAGTTGTCTGGTGTTTAAGAGTAAGTTCAGAAAGCAGAGAAGCATACCGTCTGCATGTAAAATGAGGTTCTCAGCGACGTAAACAAAGCAGTCTGTCAGTTGTTTGTGTTACTTAATAGTATCACTGTGCTGTGAAAAACAGATCTTATCTGTAAATGCATAATTCCTTTTCTGTGTCCTTTTTACCAACAGATTGTCGGAATCCTGCTCACATGTTGGAGCTGGTGTTAAAATGAAAGAGTGAATGTTGTACTATGGAAAAGTGCAAGTGGATATCTAAGTATATCACCCACTCTGCAACATTGTCAAAATGAATCAAATGTTTACACGTTCTCACGTCTTTACATGTATGTCCATAGGTTTTCATAGAATGTGACCACAACAGGTCAAAATCTTATCTATCACAAAAAAATAAATGAGTTCTTGAAATATGCCAAGGCCACTTTGTGATGTCAGTTTAAAGAACTGTTATGAATTAAGTACGGGAGGGTGATGACTCAATACTGTCTATCGTCTTTCACTGGAAGCACATCAGGGTGATTTTGGGATATTATGACACAGTTTTTAAACAAAGTATGAAATATTTTTAATACCCATCTGTAAGAAGACAAATATAAAAACACATGTACAATATGCAGAGGTGCCAAAAGTACACACATTCTTTACTCAGTTGGAAGAACAGACACTTGTGTAAAATCAGACTCATAAAGTAACTCAGTTGATTCAAATTCATTTAGATAGACAACTTTATTACTCAAGTAGTAGTATTAAAACATTTTAATTTCATATATAGAATATATTTTGCAAAGAGGACGAGAGGGAGAAAGATAGGTTAGTTGTATAATTTACAAATTGTATTCATGGAGGCGGTGGTAATTGGCCCTCAGTCTTTCTTCACGTCGACGTGACGCCTCTGTCGCTGGTTTACCTCTCTGGTAGCCAAGATGAACGTAGGAGACCAGTCTGGAGAGTTTACATCTGTGACAGCACTTGGCCAGCCTAGATTAAATAAATGTGATTGACACCCTGTACTGAGAGTAAGAAGGGACAACTGTAGTTTACATCACGTTGTTACAGTCTGAAATAATTCTCTACCGTTTTCACATTATGTCCGTAGGGCCGTCTCAATCAGAGATCTGACAATATTTTATTGTTAGATGATTCTGACCAGACTACCAAAACTGTATTGTACATAGATAGACAATGACTACAATTTGAGAACCACTGGTCGTGATAGCTAACGTTAGGTAGCAATGCTAAAAACAAAGACACTAGAGATCGCCACATAGCTTAACGTTGGAACTTCAAAGGGTAATCACAAATATATATATATATATATAGATATATATAGATAGATAGATACTTTATTAATACAGAGGGAAATTCAAGCATCCAGTAGCAGTAACATACATTGAACAGACAATACAAAAGCTATATAAAAAATAGAAAGTAACTAGAAATGAAATGTTTTATACAACTATAAACTATGTTAAAAATAAAAAGTGACCAGTAGAAGTAGAAGTTTTTTTTTTTTTACATAAATATGAGAGCTACAGATGGGGAGGAATGTGTGCAATTAAATTAAATTAGTTTGTAAACAGATGAATGAAATTAAAAAAATGAATGAAAATCACAGTCACCACATGTAGCAGAGGTGGACAGACAATATATATATATATATATATGTATGTTTCTAATAATATTATAATACCCTGCTCTGTATTTTTGACAGTTTTAGTCAGCTCTTTAAGTAGTGTAATTACTGTAGCCTTACCTCTTTGGGAATTTTAAAGAAACATTTTTGTTTTCCCCGGTTTGTACAGCCATATACTGCACAAAACTTTGGCATTGTCCTGTCACCCATCTGCTAACCTCCTATTGGTTGCGTTCTCCTAATTAAACTTGGAGTTAAAATCCATAGAAGCTAAATTACAAATGTTTTGCAGCTGGCACATTCGGGTGACGTCTGCACTTGCAATCACTGCGATAAACGGAAACACCTGACGCGTAGCCAATCAGGAGAGGGAGGAAGGGGACGAGTTAAACGGGGACCAATCGCAGCTCGACACGTCATACTTCCTGTCCACCGTTCACTCTTCATATACCCCTCTCGCCCGGCTTCAGATGCTCTTTAGACAGCGTTGTAGTCGGGACGTTGTTTTATGAAGACTAGATATAGCAGGTAAGTGCTTCAACTTATGCCAGAAGTACTTTATTTTACGATACGTGTCTGTTTGGCAGCGTGGCTTTCCGTTTATGTGAAAGCTGTGCATGACGCTGCTCCTCACCTGTGGTCGTCGAGCAGCCCAGTCTTCGTGGCCTGCAGTTATCCACTTCAACCTGATTTTTGCAATCTTTTAAGCTGACAATTTTGTTTGGTAAACTAAAGTAACATGCGTCACCTGAATGTTGTATTAGATTCTACATGTATGATGTTCTTCCTGCTTCTGTGTTGCCTTGAGACAACTTTATTGTTAAATCAATAAAGTTGCCATTGATTAACATGGTGTCTGCAGCTGTGAAGCTCAATTTCTGGGATTATCTCCAATGTGTTTCTTGCATTACTAATGAGTCCTTTCACTGCAGGTAAGCACAGGTGTTGTGCATTTAAGAGGTCCTGCTTCCCTGCCATGTGTTACAGATCTACCATTAACGCATGCAGTGCTCTTATTGAACAGGCAGTTTTAGTCTTGCCTGATGTGTCTAACTCTGTGTTTAGGTTTCCATCATGGCTTCCAGAGAAGGTCTGAGAGCAGCGGGCACAGACGGCAGTGACTTTCAGCCTGTCATTACCAGATGAGGTAAAATTGTGTCCCTCTGAGTCATGTTGAAAATGGACATATCTTTTAGCACCACTTACTGGACACTGTCATTACCTTCATTCAACTGTTTTAAACTAATTTAATTGCCCTCATAGTTACAAAAAAAACCTACTTCTACTGGTCACTTTATATTTTTAACATAGTTTATAGTTGTATAAAACACTTTATTTCTAGTTACTTTCTAATTTTTTTATATAGTGTCTTGTATGTTCAATGTTACTGCTACTGGATGCTTGAATTTCCCTCGGGATTAATAAAGTATCTATGTTTTGTGTCAACTACTTTATTGTTCATTTCAGCGTCGCCTTGAAATCTGTAAACTAAACATTGTCCACGTGCTGATGGCAAACTTTTGATTGCCTAAACGATATCAGCCGAGTTACAAAGTTGTCTTCTGTGTCAGGTGAGCTTGGTGTCCCCCATGATCAGTGGCGGACTGTTTTACACCTGGTGATCGTCATTGCAGGAAGAAGAAATGAACTGAAGTGTGGCCTGGCTTTGAGGTGAGTAAAGACTGCAGAGAACTGTTGTCCAGAATCATTTTATATTTGAAAGTGCTGCCTTTTTCATTAATGATTGCAAATGTCTGTACCTCATTGTAGGCTCTGAGAGTGTAAAGTGCCTGGGAGAACTGGACAGAGGCCCTTGTATGTAAGTCCATTAAGAAACTACTCCAACTGTCATTTTTGAATGTTTTTATTCAAATCAATAATAAAATTTTAGTATCCAACATATGTAATTGAGTATTATTACAGAATACATTTGGCATCAATGTTAAACAGTAACAAAGAAATTTTCATAGTGTTGACTGTCCTTGAGCTTCACTTAAGTGTGTTTCCCCCTCAAGATCTGGGACTAAAAGCAAATGTTAGCATTGATTGAGTGTGTAATGCTAAAGTCAATGTCTTCACTGTTTCTTATTCCAGGGTTTGCTTCTTTTCTGATGACATTGTGTTTTCACTGAAGGTCTGTAAAGAAAGCAATGTGTTTTATTTGTAATGTTTAGAAAAGGCAATAAATGTCATGTGTGAAGGTTGCGACAGTCTCAGTGAATTTTTTCGGTTGCTAGGCAGTGGTGCAGAACCTATCTTCTATCTTCTATCTTCTATCTTCTATCTTCTATCTTCTATCTTCTATCTTCTATCTTCTATCTTCTATCTTCTATCTTCTATCTTCTATCTTCTATCTTCTATCTTCTATCTTCTATCTTCTATCTTCTATCTTCTATCTTCTATCTTCTATCTTCTATCTTCTATCTTCTATCTTCTATCTTCTATCTTCTATCTTCTATCTTCTATCTTCGTGGGGCCTCCATAAGCCCATTCATTCCCTATGGGGAATTTCCAAAAATATCACCATATTGCTCTTGATGTGGGCAGTGAAGGAGACTGATCACACAACATGTTCACATTAGTCAATGCTTTATTCCATCAACACAATGAACCTTAGTGGCATAGAAAGCACCCATCTGCAGTGTGGCTGCAGCTCCATCAACATGTACAAACATGGCTTGTCCAGACACCTCATCTCTTTGACCACAGCCAAATGAAGAGGAGTCAAGCCTGGGTACAAGAAGGACAACATTAAATCACCTCAAGGACAAACAAAACACTCACCATCATAGTTGAACATTTCTATGTCCATGGCTTTCCCAGTCAGGCTCTGCACAAGCAACAGAAATATAAAAGAGTTATCTGTTCACTAAGTACATAAACTCATTTCTATAAAAAGCAGCTGAAGTGAAAGACAAAAATGCTTTTGGATTACACCACTAATAAAAAACAATTGTAAATGGCTCAAACCAAAACCTATTTGTAGCATTCATTCATCTAAATAAATATACTCAATACTTCTGATGTTGGTGTTACCTTTAGACAAGACACTCCTATATTTAGTTCCATTCTTTTGTTTAAAAGCTGACCTCAACACACCTGAAGACGAGACAAATTACCTTTCTGAGCGCGTGCAGGGGAGAACGACCCCAGAAGTCTCTGGTGTTGATCTGAGCTGATTGGTGGCTGCGACGATCTGCAGAGCAGTCTGCGCATAGAGACAGAGTACAGCTTAGATTGGGGAAAAAAAAATCAACCTTTACGCATTTACAACTACTAGGCCTGAGCATCCGTACCTGGCCATTGTGTTCCTTTAGATCCAGGGAGCCGCACCTGGCCATCTTGGCAGCCAACACGTGAGCCACTACTACGTGGAGAAACCTGCAAGACAAAACAGATATGCATGAAAATGACAGCACTTGACTACAGTATACTCTAAAATAAAAACACCCACCGTGCAGTCAAACACTCTCAGTCAGTGTTTACCATTAAATAATTACTATTTAACTGCTATACAAATTAAAGTCAGAGGTGTCTCGACTATCGCAATCTTTTCATAATTAATTACTTTATTTTGAAGGAAAGGTTTTGTAAACTATGGCAGTAACAATTGTTCCTTCAAAGTAGTTCTATCTTCTTGCATAAGCCCATTCATCCTCAGTGGGGAATATCCAAAAATATTAATACCACTACTGACCTTGATGTTTACAATTGACAGTGAAGGAGCAAGAGGACGCCTGAAGGCAGTTCAGTTAGTTGATTGAGCCAAGTCAGGTGTGCTGCTGCATGGTTGGACTGAAAACCTGCAGCGGCCCTTTCATGGATCAGTTTGACACCTGTGATTTAGAGGATTCGTCGACGTCCACAAAATTCTAATTCATCTGAAAAATGACTGAACTCAGTCTAAATGACATGAACAGCTCCAAACAAGAGGAGGACGTTCCATGTGGAGTCAACCAGTTCCCGCCTCAGACGTTGATCATTTGTTCCTGTTGAAGAGTTAACACATGTGATGGAAAGTCCAAAATATTAGAGACGCCGTTTATCTAATTATAGCTGCTTTTACAGACGGAGCCTCAACATTTTAATTTATAGACCGAGTATTGATTTAAACACTCCATCTACATTATTCTTCTTATTTACAGACAGATACAAACTTGATGTTCAAGTTCCTGTCAGATTTAACTCTGACATGACTGTATGTAGACAGGTGTTTGATTTTTATTATTTTATATTTCTGCTGCATCACTTTTAAATAAAGGTTCATCTTATCTGAAATAATCGCCCCGTGTCTCTATAATTTTGAGATGATCAGTAATAGACTGAACTGTCAGGACATTTGTTTCTGCAGTGATCAGATCAGACACTTTACTTGTTAGTTTTATTGTTGATAAAATACAGAAAGTCTGCTTTAAATCAACATTTATTTTGTCAGTTTATCATTTTTCTAAACGCAGCAACACGTTGACTCTGTCCATGTGTTGGTTTAATGTTTCTGCAGTGAGTTGACCGTCAGTCAGTTCAGTGACTTAGTGGTGAACACTGAGACTGAGGAAGCAGCATCAGTTGAAAAATCACGTGACTCCCCAAATTAAGCTTCATTACGTCATACATGTATCGGCCATCATCGGCGACGTGTCACAGGATTGTTCAACTCACAATGATTATAAATGCGGACAGTCCCTCAGATGGTTGTGGGTTTTTGAGAGGAGAGTTTTGCATACGTTACGTAGTTTCATTGATTTAGAACGCGGGAGAGTGAAGTTTAAGGTAAGATTAGTATAACATAACTTGCATTCACACACTGTACATTGATTTACATACATAGAAGAGGAACAGACTAAAGCCTAACTCAGCTGAAATTATCATAAAAATCTCTGAACCACCCAAATCCCCTTCCCAGTTTCGCAAGCATTTTGTACAACTACTGTCATCACCGTCCCCAGATGCACAAGCATTTCACTTATTTTGTAAATATATTTTTGTGTTTCTATTAATCTTATAAAAGCATATATTTAAAACATACAGTATTATATGATGGCAAACTCGTAGCTACAAGTATATTATTATTTTATATAAAAGAAAAAAATCAAGCATTTCAAGATGCACATACTGTAGATCCTTTATTGTTAAGCAAACACAACATCCTGTTTCACGCGGATGCCATGTATAATATTATCCAGCAGATGTCGCCACATTTAATTGTATCAATCAAAACACCTGAACCGTTTCAACACAATTGCTTCAGATTGATTCAGTGGTTCAGTTTCTCCATCACTACCTTCAGCTGGAGAGAAGAAGCCGCGACGCTGAGACTGAAACATCCAGAGAAGCGGAGGAGGAGGAGCAGTGATGAAGCTCGGATACATTAGAGTCACACCTGATCCTGATCGATTTAATCAACACAGAGGACAGGAAGTGGTTAGAAACTATTACCGCGATTACTGACTGCCAGTAACTACATCTATAGATATCCCAGTTCCACAAACAACAACAACAAAACAAAGTCAGTCAAGACTGAAAGGCTCTAAGAAAGAGAGGAAACATATGGACAAATTAGTGATGGAGAAACCAAAGCCTTCTGAGCCACTGAATCAGTCTGAAGCAGTTGTTTTGAAATGGTTCAGGTGCGTCGAAGCATTTGATACGATTAAATGTGGCGACATCTGCTGGATAATACTATACATGGCATCCGCGTGAAACAGAATGTTGTGTTTGCTCAACAATAAAGGATCTACAGTATGTGCATCTTAAAATGCTTTTTTTTTTTTCTTTTATAGAAAATAACATACTTGTATGAGTTTGCCATCATATAATACTGTATGTTTTAGATATATGCTTTTAGAAGATTGAGTTGTTGCAACAAAAAACATTACTATTTTATTACAACCCGTTACTCTACTATTATAAAATAGTAACAGAGCATGTAAAAAAATAAAAGTCTACAAACATCAGGAGTTTTACTGTGGATTAAAAAGTAAAAAAAAAAATGATGGAATTTTTAAAACAGTTTTAAATAGTAATGTAATATACTATACCTATATGGTGTCATTGGTTGCCTGGTTCCTGTTCTTTTATGTGAAGTCCTGGAAATCATCATGGCCGTGTCCCCTCTCGATGTTCTGGACTGATAGAAAGAGGAGGTTAGAACAAAACTGACTGACATTTACTAATGTCACTATATTATTACTATTATAAAAGAAGTCATAATGTCATAGTATAGTATGTTGAAAGAAAGTTAACATTTTAGTAAAAGTGAGGCAGCAACAAAAACACAAACAGACATGAAGACAACTATTGCTGCTTGATAAAGGACAACCAGAGTCTCTGGTCCACCTGGTTATGTTACAAGCTTAAAGGTAAATGTTTTCACGTTCTTAAAACTTTCTTCAACTCGTGTATTCTTTAGTCTAACTTTAGTCTTTCATCACTTAGCAATAGCTGTCTTCATGTGTCTTTGGTTGTGGTTGAACTGGTGGTGGGGGACAGTCTGGCCTTTATTACTGTAGTGGTTTGAATGGGTATCAATGAATTTTAATATATAAATGTGAAGTTGCAAAGAAAAAGTTTTGACTTTGGACCTTCACATAAAAAATAAAAATTAAAGAGACATCAAGACAGCTATTGATTAAAGGACTGAAGTTGTGACAAGGTTTTGTTGAGTGAATACCAGAGTCTCTGGTCTACCTGGTTATGTTACGAGCATAAAAGCAACAACAAAACGGCACAACTTCAGTCTTTCATCAAGTAGCAGTGGCTGTCTCTTTAATTGTGGTTTCCTGTGTTGTTAGTTGATTTTCATCCTCACATTTACAACTGGTGGTGGGGGACTAAACTTCTTCACTAAACTGCTTTGAATGGGTATCAATGAATTTTAATCTGGGACTTTTATTAAATGATTTCATTGATAAATGTTTGATTTGAAGGATTTCAGGTTAACTCAGAGAAATAAACATTCACATTCGGTCACAATCATTCGTAAATTCAAATTACCCAAATGTTTGTTCCATGTGCTCCATCCACACCTGTCCAGGTAGAAGGCCAGACCGACAAACTGGAAGTGGAAGAATCCAATGTGGTTCATAGAAGGGGGGGGCTGGACTGTACCAAGCTGGGCATTGTAGAAGGGGTGTTTGGTAGTTGTAAATCATACAAAAATGTCCATTACATGCATTCACACAATTTTAGCATTTCAGCATGTGGCAGCTACTTCTTCTTAGATGTTTCACCTCTCTGAATCATCAGATGATTCTTTCTCTGAAATGACTCAGGTGGTGAGGGCCATCCTTCCTCTGGGTGAGGAGGACTTCCTTCAAGTTACTATCTGACCTGGAGATGAACACACAACCTCCAAAACTTCACCACACCTGAGTGACACGGTGAACGACAGACAAACGTCCTCTTAAAGCCTCAGACTGATGTTTCACCACCAAACCTCAACGCAGCGCTTTATCAGGAACACCAGTCCGACACCACAGACCTTTTATTTTTCCCCACAAACATTATTTCTGCCTCAGTCGTCGATACTTATTTTCCAGAAGGCAGAAACACATTTTGAAATTGTTCAGTTTTAAAGCTTCAGTTTCACATTTAATAAAAAGAAATCTGTCCACAGAAAGCGACTTGACTGTTTCTGAGAGGTGACTGTGCTGACCTGAAGTCAGAAAGTTTCTCTGTGAACTTTGACCTCTGAGGAAAGGTACAGTATGAGACGGCGACGAAGTCAGACGACGACTCATCTTCAGTTTTCATCTGGAAAGAAAAGAAGACACATTTACTGTCAGACTGTTTTGGACATCAGATACTTCAACTTGCACCGGATTTATTTAGCAGCAGCAGCATGTTGACTGTGTCCTTGTGTTGGTCCATGTTTCTACACAGAGTTGATCAAATGTGAGTGAGTGGTGAACACAGTCTGAGAGGAAGAAGCAGGTCAGTCTGCAGAGTCCGTTTTTACTCCGTCGATGCCAAACATCAACACAAACAAACCGGACTAAAGAAGAAGAAAAAGAGACTCTGGAGAGGAAACGGAGAGAAAAGTTTTTACCTTCACCTGGAGAGAAGAATCCAAGACGCGGAGACTGAAGCTCAAATAAATAATTGTTACACCTGATATTGAACCATTTAATGAACAGAGGACAGGAAGTGTTCTTTAAACCATCACGATCACTGCCCTCCAGTCGTCACTGTCTGTAACTACAACTGTCCACATCTAATAATAACACTGATATTCATCGACTGCTGCATTTTAGCTCAGTATTTTATTACACCTACAGTCTCATATTTTTATTATTTACCGGTAAATGAGCGACAAGTTTTTAATCAACCCTGAGCCAGAGCTGTTTGCACTTTCAAAACCTACCTCAAAGGACTGGGAGGCGACTGGTTTGATCCTTGAAATTGTTGCTGTTTAACGCCCAAGTGTTCTGGAGACTTGTGTTTCGCTGCTCACAACATTTTAAAGTTAGACAGCCAAAAGGAAACACTGACAACATGTGACTAGACGGCTCAGACTGTTTAGAAGACATCTTGGAGACTCTGAAGATGTGGGTCCATCTCTCACGGGAGTCGGTGAATTTTGAATCCCAGCAGTCAAAGCAAAGATCGAAAAGAGCCCGGAGGAAAAACTTGAAAAGGCGAAGGGGACTTGGAGGAGTGGTGGCTTCATTTGTGACTTTAAGCCGCCAGCGACGCCCAGATCTGGTTTGAATCCAGCTCCTGGAGCACACTGCAGCGGTATAAGTAAGAGCTATGCACCACAAGACCAGTTAAACTTAAGTGAAGTTGCAACTTAAAAGACAATTAAGCCAGTAAAACACAATTAAGAGACACCAAGACAGATAAAGGACAACCAGAGTGTCTGGTCCACCTGGTTAGGTAACTAGCTTGAAGCCAAATGTTTTGACATTCTTTATTTTCTTCAAAACTCTGGTATTATTTCGAGTGAATGGTCTTAATCTTTAATCAAGTGGTTTGGGAGGAAGCACATGTGACAAAGACTTCCTGTTTGAGCCTATAAATGAATGAGACGTTAGCTACAACATTATTTAGGAAATGAATTGACCTGAAATTAGCATTTTCTGCTCTTATATTCAGACTGTACCAAGTAGGGTAGAGTATAAGGGGTGTTTTGTTGTCACATCTGAGATCGTTCAACAGACACATTCAAAAAGACGCCTTTAGTTTAGAAGGTTTTATTTTATTTTCCAAACTAACCAAGGGCTTTATTTTAATTTATTAAAATGTTTCACTCACTCAGTCATTCACAGTAACAAAAGTGGCAGGATCGGGTGGAGAGGTGTCACGGTGACGGCCTTTTAAAAAACACAGGTGAAGTATTAACAAACGAAGGGTGCTACATAACGCCGCGCGTGTGTGTGTGTGTGTGTGGAACAGCCGTTTGAAAGTCAAATGCAAAAGAAGTGCAAACATTGGTAAATATGGAAATATCGGGAAGTGTGTACAAAGTGCAACAAGAACAGTTATCGCTCAAACTAGTTTCAAAGTGTAAGTGACAGTGAGACAGTTCTGTAAACGCATTCAGATGTTTTTCCATTTTGGTCGAGACGCACAGTTAAAAATTGAATATTGCATCAATCAGTAGATACGTACGCACTTAATAGTTAGCTTTACACACGAATACATACTTTAATATCTCGCTTGTAAAAATTAGACCAAATATGCCCAAACCTCACGGGGAATGATTCCATTTTAGCAGCATCGTTGGCGCTTGTTGCCACAGGGAAAAAAAAAAAAACACCTGATTAGTCAAAACTGTTTCATTAAAATAAATAAATAAATATATAAATAAGTACAGTATCATAAAAACTGGCAGCCCTCTTCAGCGGGTTAAAATATTACTGGTGCCCCACAGCCAGTCGTTTATTGCACAAGAGCAACAGGGAGCAGCTCCCCCTTGGCACGGTCCGAGCTCGCAGATTGTAGGTCAAACACCAGAATCCAGAAATTCAGTTCACGTGACGATTCTACGCAGGATCTCCGATTTAACGTCACCCCCCCCCCGCTGTTATTTTTTTTTGGTCAAAAACCATCCCGAGGTCCCCGAGGAAAGCTCGATGTCGAGGTGTAGTGCGTTACCCCAGCCAGCGGGGGCGCCACCGCATCCCTTCGTCAGTAGCAGCCGTCTCTCCAGGTGCCGTCACGGAGGGCGCTGAAGGTGGACAAGCTCTTTGGAGGCGTCAGCAAACTGAAAGGACGCAGGAAAAGTTAACAGGTCAAGTTTAAATTTAAAAGGCAGCACTGGACATTTTTTTTTTTTTACCTCCTCCTTACCTTCGTGCAGGTTGGGCCACTTTGCTGCGAGAGGCGGAGCCTACGGTGCCCACGAAGGAGGCGGGGCGCGGCAGGCCGCTGCGAGGAGTGGTCGGGGTGGAGTTGGTGGGCGTCCCCCCGGCCGGTTTGCTCAGCGTGGGGATGCCGCTGTTACCCCCGCTGCTGCTGCCGCTGTTCAGGGACTGGAGGCTGGCGGATGTCGGCATGGAGCCCGAGCCCTTGATGGTGGGACTGACGTAGGCGGTGGCCTTCAGCGGCTGCCGCGACAGCGAGGAGGAGAAGTTCCCTACGCTCTGGACCCTGTTTTGAAGCTGGCCTGGGGAGGGGACTGTGGACGCATTAAAAATAATTAGAAGACAGCTAATCTTAAATTTAAATCTCATAATAGTGTGAACGGTAATCGTGGCGTCTTACTGGAGGACTGCAGCCGGTTCAGGCCGCTGGACGAATCAAAACTCTGGCTGTTACGAAGCAAAGAAGGGGAAGCGCTGGGATTGGTCGGAACGGGCACACTGGGCACGCTGGGAGCTCGGACGAGGTTAGGCATGCTCCTCCGCAACTTATCTGTCGGAGACGAACACGGGAAGGTTTAAGGAGCTGCACCAAACGGTTTCTCTCTGGCCTGCTCCTTTAAGATGGCTTTACTGTAAAACAGATATACACTGTAATCCCATCAAACTCTCTCCGGCCTGGAACGGAAACACACGCCAGACTGAGCGCTCTAAGCGGAGTTGTACAACAGGCTTAGACGGAGTTATTATCAAGCGGTCAGAGCGTCGTCGTGGGTCAGTCCGGGGCCTCGACGCATGAGGACACACGTTGTTTAAATGTGGTTTGAATGTAGCGTAAAGCGGTGCAGACTTACTCTCGTGTTCGGCTGGTTGCCATGAAGAAGGAGTTTCCCCAAAACAATACGGCCAACGACACACACACATATACAGTAAATACACACATGAATGTTGCACGTACAGAACACAGACACACAGAGATAACTCAGATTAGTGCCGTTCAGTTTAATATTCTGTGTAATCTTCACTAACTCAGAGAGTTTTTTTGGTTTAAGTGTATTCCCTCTTGACTCCACTCCAGAATAAAATGATTTACCTGATCCTGGTCTGAATCCCTGCAACTCGGCGGCGCAGGGGCTGCCCAGACCCAGTCCCAGTCCAAGTCCCAGTCCCTGAGGCTGGCCCAGAGGTTGAGGTTGAAAGGCGAACCCGGCGGAGGGGTACGGAGGCGTGGAAGGGGTGGAAGGAGGGGTGCAGAGGGAGCTGGTGCTTCTTCGCCAGTCTCGCATGCTGGAGAAGGTGTGGGAGTGCGGCAGGCGGGTGAGGCGCGGCTGCGGCGGCGGCAGGAGGCCGTAGTCTTCGTCGTCCTCCTCCTCCTCCTCCTCGTCTTCCTCCTCCAGGCCGGGGCCGGCGCTGAGCTGGCTGAGCTGGAAGGTGAAGCTCTGGCTGCGCCGGTTGGCCAGGACGGACGACGTGCTGGCGTAGTCCTGCCTTAGACCTGGGGGAGCGAGACATGAGGACCGGCGTGCAAAACACACACACACAGGGCCAGAACACACACACAGACACACACAGCCAGAACACACACACAGACACACACAATCATCACCTCCTGGGGTTAATGAAGCTGAAGTAGCGATGGGCTCTGAGATCTGGTGCCATATGTTAAATTATTAGAAAGGAGGGAACAATAGGGACAGATGGACAGCGGGAGAAGTGAATACCACGGAGACAACCACAAGAAACTGGCACATAAAATATGAATTTACAACATTTTCATCACGACGTTCAGCCTTCAGCTTTAGGAGCACCACGATAATTAGTTTTCTTTATAAAGAAAACACATTTTGATCCGTCAGAGCAGGAAAACACAGTCGGCAACTAACAACTATCAGCAGCAGCTTGGTTTTAAAGCGGTCTGCTGAAGTACGACCCAAAATAAGGGAGAGCGGAGCCTTTAATTTAGCGATTTAATTACACGTCTCAGAGCAAAGAGCTGCTCTGTGACGCCAGCGCTCCCGTTTGACTTACTCTCCTCCTGCAGCCGGGCCATGACCTGGACGTCGGTGAGGTCTTGCAGTTTGTATCCCAGAGCGATGGAGGAGTCGTCGTCGTCGTCCGCCTCCAACGCGCCGAGGTCGCTGTCCACGGACGACTGCGGGCTGAGGGCCGAGCATCGGAGGCTGCGGTCTTCACACACACAAATAAATAAATAAAGAGTTTGACTCATGCCACCGACAATCTGAGCTCTGTTCGTCAGCTCTAATGTGAAAAGTCCTCAGAGTGTGCTCTACATAAAGATCCAGACTAATGGAGGGTGATGCTTGCTCACAGAATTAGAGCCTATTACACAGAGGGAGACAGAAATATGATGTGAGAGGTTATAGCAACCTCTTCAGTTAATTGACTGCTTTCTAATTATCGGTACTTTTCAGGCTCTCTTGTTTTTTGGAGTCTGGTTGATGGAAGTTGGATTTGTGATCGTATCTGCAGCGATAAATATCTCATCAAAGGAATCAGGGACCAGTGAGCTGCCTCCCTTCAGGGCTGAACCCTTTTTTTTTTTATTCCAACGAGGCTCCTCTTGTTCCCTGCAGCTTTACCCTCTGCTCAGAATTTTCCACCACTAATAATGCACTCGAAACGTAACTCAGCTCACACGTATAACGAGCAACAAAAAAACATTCTACTCCGTGAATCATTGAAACAACATCTAAAAAGTGTGTTTCATGCACGTTATTCTATAGATTTTCGTTGCAACGTCGCCGGAGGAGTCTTACTTCGGCTGGCCGGGTGAGGGAGGAACGTGGGAATCCTCTCGGCTACGGGGGAGAGCTCCTTCCCTATGGGGCTCAGGGTCCGATGGAGGACTGGGTGGAGCGGGGAGGAGAAGGATGGAGCCGAGGCTGGGGAGCGAGAGGAGGGAGGGAAGGTAAAGATGGTTAAGTTTGCTTCAGCTACACTTCCAGAAATGAGAAGATGGATAACACTTTCAAGGCCTAACGACAGAACGATGTTTCCTGTTCGGCTACCGTGTCTTTCAGACGGCTGGGGGGTGGAGCAGGGTTTGGCCGGAGGGGAAGCACCGATGGGGGAGACTCCGGCGACTCGACTCAGAGGGGTGGAGGACGGGGAGGGACTGGACAGGGAGCTACGCCACCTGGAGACTGAGGGGGGGGGGAGACGGAGGGGAACAGGGACATGAAGAACGGTTAGCATCAAACGTGCGTTAATCAGCAAGTTAAAACGATCCAAAGACCCAAAACAAACGGCGCATCTGGCTGAATCCACGGCTCTGTGCTGTGCAGCCGTTACCTCACCAGCAGTGTCTGTCACTAGCTGCTCTATTCAGCAGCTCCACACTGAGCACAAAGCTGCGTTCAACGACGCTGCTGCTGCTGCTGCTGCTGCTGCTGCTGCTGCTGCTGCTGCCGGCCGTACCTGGCACACAAAACGCAGAGCGACACACACACAAAAACACACACCTCTGCTGCTATTCATAGAGAAAGAGAAGAGAGGTGGGGGAGCTGGTTTGAAGCCTGCGAGATATGAGCATGAAGACGATATGTGGGGAACAAAGGCGGCGCATCTTTTAGTGCAGAGTGAGTTAGTGAAGCAGGAAGAGGATTTCTCTCGGTTACCTGTCAATGCCAATGTAAGCCACTTAGCTACGAAAAGAGAGGGAGAGGGGGGGGGGCATTCCTTTTATGTAAACCGTTTCTATGGCAACGGCTCTCCATTTCGCTCGCTCAACCTCAGGCGGGCGGGAGGGAGAGGAGAGGGAGAGATTGCAGGGCCAAGCTGGTGGTGGGAGGATTCCTCTGCAGCTCCTCGAGTGAAGCTTCGCCGCCTCTGATGCAACAAGCCGCTCGGCTGGTGCAACTTCAGAGGACGGGGGAGACGGGGGAGACGGGGGGGGGGGGTCGAGAGGTCGACAGCCGCGACCCGGATATCCCGACATGGCGACGTGCTCCTGTACAGGCCATTAAAAAAGGAGTTTGTTTTTGGCAAAGAGACACAGAGAGAGGTTTTAAAGTCTTATCTTCCCAGAGGAGCAACACGACAGTAGACGTTACAGCGACATATTAAATAGTAGAAGAAGAAGAAGAAGAAGTGACCTAAAGACTGTTGGGATTTAATCAGTTATAAATGCACTTTGCTATCCCTAAAGAATAAACAGCTAATTGACCTTTGGCTAAGCCCCGCCCTAGAATGTAGATTGACCAATCACAGCCAAGAGAGCTCCCACAGGGGTCCGACACTTTTTCCACAGCGCTCCATTGACTTTAACGCAGGCGTCTCATATTTTCGGTCTCGGCAGGCTATACTGTCGGTATATATACAGCATCCAGGGTATGGATAAGCCCAATGATGTGCGCGCAAAACCCTGTGGAGCTAACCAAAACATCACCGTTATAGCTTAAGTTGCATAGTTGTTGATACGCTAGCACACGCTGAAGAAATACAACGTAAAGGTTGAATTATGCTTCCGCGTAGTGATCACGCAATGGTCACGCAATGGCCACGCAGTTGCTTGGATGCAGTGTGAGACCGTGATGGTTCTGCGTGGGGTTTACGTGTCGAAATGCATGCCACACCGGTAGAGGGCGCTATGGTTTTTTGTGACCGACCGACCGACACTCTTGTGACTATCTCGCCTCGTTATTTACCTTCCCGCTTTTGCCGTAGTCACAGTGAACGATAGACACCGAGACAGAGAGACTGGCGTTGGAGCAAGGTCCGCAAGGTCGCAATAGGTCCGTAATAGGTCCGTACGCACGGACGCGCTGTGTCAACGCGGAAGCATAATTTCGGCTTTATACGTGCGTAACGTTAGTCCGTTTGCTTCGTAATAACGATTATAGAAGTGAATAGAGACGTACCCAGCTTTGCATGAACAGTGTTGCTCCTTGATATTGATACCAGAGCCTTATAGATAACCAGAAAACCACAGCCCAGAAGAGAATGTTGGACGTAGCAACGGTAACTAAGGGGGGCGGGGCTTAGCCAAAGGTCAATTGAGGATTTGCTCTATAAAATGTGAGAAAATGTTTCCTGAAGCACAATGTGACGCCTCGGTTTAGCTGCAAACCAGATTATTTCAAGAAAGACAGCCTCAATTATGAATCTAAACATCTAAATAGAGGCTAATTTTATGTAAATGCAGTGTTTCATTCAGTAAATTAGGATTAAAATATACATTTTTGCATAAAATTAAAGATTAACAGTATAGTTTCAAGTTATAGTAAAAGTTTAACGCTGCAGCCGACGACTTTATCTCAAACGCGCCCACGTCCCGGTGAGTCCGCCGCCATCTCCTCTCATTAACGGCTCCGGGGCGCTAAGCCGCCGGTTTACCCGAGGCCGTGGGAGCCGCCGCCGCCTCCGTTCACACACACACTTCAACCAAGACGCCATCGTCCTGATCTGTGTTCATCAGTGTGGCCGTCAATAAACACGACGAGACCTGTGAAATCTATTTTTTTTAAAGGCCCCGTGAGGTAACCGTGACAACGCTGATGTACTACTTCAGCTTCCCGCCTCCTGGTTTCACTTCCTCACGTCAGCTTCCTTGCTCTCAGGCGTCGCTTTATGTAACGGAGGCAGACGCACAGATCGGCTGACCTGGCTCTGATCAGCTTAGTGTGATGAGGAGGAGCGGACAGATTACAGCGTGTGTTAGACGCGGGGGGGGGGGGTGACGAAGGTGATCCAATTTCAGACTCATTACCGCCTCTACAAAAGGTAGAACGGCAATAAAGGTTGTTAAAGCTACAAGTTTAACTGATAATAGTGCCGTCAGACACTTCTTTGACGTCTATTTCCAGGAGGAAGTGGGAAAACTGAACTTCGAGGCCCAGACTTATCAAACCGACCGTTAGTTGCACTTGAACGCACCTCAAAGACGCCAGAGAGCGGAGACAGCTAGCATGAACTAACTCTCCACACCAGCAGGGGGCAGTCGCCTGGATTCATCATGTAAGAGGAGAAACAGGAAGAGGTAAAGAAACACACAAAGGTTCGGCCTCTTCTGAATCGTACCGATCAGTTAATCTAAGTTTTATTCATTCCAGATAAACCTCTCGTCTTGTACGCTGGTTTAACGTGATCCCTCTCACTAACAGGGTCCAACAGGGCGTCATCTAGTCGCTTTACGTCACCAGCTTCCAGTGAAAATGTGTTGTAGCTCGTCGATCTCTCGCTGCCGGTGTGAACGCGCCACAGGAAATAACAGAATAATTAAGCACTTAAAGTGTTTTGGTGAGACATAAAGGTTGAGTTCTGAGAAGCTGCATCAGTGCTGGTGCCAAGCTGCTTCCTCCACAAGTCGCCGAGAGCACACAGCGATAAAGTCTGGACCGATAACAGTTTAGCACTTCTCCCTGGCCAGGATTTATGGTGAGCGAGACAAGTAGGTGCATGTGAGTGAGTGAGTTCTTCACTTTGGATTCCTCGTCGAGGCGCCTGAAAGCTGTTCACGTCGGTTTAAAACGTGCCCTGAAGACGAGCAGCATCCTGCAAATGAATCTGCCGTCTCAGCCTCTGGTTTTTAGTGACAGCAGAAACAAAACACCGTGCAGGACAGAAAAATGTGACGAAGCTTTTGCTTTTAAGGCGGGATCATGAATCATATTTTCTCGTGTACGTTTGTGGGAAGCTTGCTGACCTTTTCTTGCGTCGTTTTCTTGTCTTCTGAGCTCTCTATCACCAACCAGAGCTTCCTCTACACAGCAGCCTCAGTTTCTGCTTGCATCAAACTATCTGGTCTTAATTCAGCAACTTTTAAATTTTGCCGACTACATTAATCAGACGCACAGCCACGTGTCTCGACAGCCTTTTGTTGTGCCCCGATTCTCTCTTCTTCCAAATGTGCGCAAACAACCAAGCCGTACCTTGCTCCAGCCGGAGGGACAGCGAGCGCCTGGCGGCCTCCACGTCCGACTTCGGGCTGTCCAGAACCTGCCGGCACCACTGCAGGGGCGTGAGGGAGTCGCTGCTGGCGTCTCGGGCCCTTGACGCCACGTATAACCTGGGAGGGAGACAGAAGGTTGAAGTGTTGAGAGTTGGTATATTTGAGTGGGCTGTGATGGGGCGACAAGAAACATAATGAAACTTAAAGGTTGTGGAAAGGGAGTTGAGCACGTTAGCTAACATCTGCTATGAGAAGAGTGTGTCCCGGAACTGATCCAGAGACGTGAGTTGAAAAAGTGATAACAAAAAAAGGAGAAACTGCGGCGTAAACATCTTCTTCCTCTTTTTCACTGCACACCAACACATCCCTCAATAACCCAGATCAAAACTCAGACTCCATCTCCTCCTGACTCAGAAAATAAAAGATAAATCTCTGACCCTAGAGCTTATATAAAGGTGCTCTTAAGATTTATTTTAGATATGAGAAAGAGGCCGGCTCTGTTCCGGTGGAGTGGAATCAGATTATCCTGACAGCCTGAGCCCCCTTCGCCTCCGTTTGGCGACATGGAAGCATCTGAATTATAGATTTAAAACCTTCGCCGACATCAGGTGAGAGTCTGACCTGAGGGGGACACACACACACCTCTGTTACTATTCCTGGACACACAAAGACAGAAAAAAAACTGTGCCGCGTTCAATAGGAAGTGACACTTCCTTTTGAACGCGGCACAATCAGCAAAACGGCACTTCCTCAATCTGAACCTGTCTTCTTCCACTGAAAACCCATCTGAGGTTGTTTCGGTGCGTGCAGAACAGGGTAAACGCGTCCCTAAAGCTTGTTTTATCTCAGGGGGGGCCAGCTCCACGCAGCCTGATAACAAGTGGCCTCTCCTCAGCTGGCTAATTAACTTCCATGTGGCTTTGTCTGGGCATTGCAGGAGGCTGAAAACAAAGCTCACACACAGATATGAGTGTCAATTATTATCATTCAAGACTTTAAAAGGAACAAATGGTTGTGTATTTAAACTAGGCAGTTACCATGTTTCATCTGACTCGTGTGAGCAGCTCAGAGAATCCAAATCTAGCAGCTCCAGCTCATCCAGGACCGATGGTTCGGATAGATCCTCCTCATCTTCCTCTTCTTCCTCCTCCCCCGCTGCAGACGCTCCATCCCCGGCGCTGTGCGGGTGGAAATACTCGTACGGCTCCTCGAATGAGCCCAAGGACGACTGGCAGAGCAAGGTGGGCAGCGGGCTGGGGAGGCAGTATCCTCCTCCTCCTCCTCCGGCCCGGGTCCGCAGCTGCTCGTTCTGCCGCTCCAGCTTCCGCACCAGCTCCTGCAGCTTCTTCACCTCCAGCTCGGCGTTCAGGGTGTTGCTGTTGCAGTCCACCTCCGTCATTATTACGGCGGGGTTCAGCACGGCTGCCTCCATTTGGGGACCACGAATCTGACAGCAGCAGCAGCAGCGGCCGCCTCCTCCCCAGCTCCAGGTCCGGATCACGAATGGAGGACTGCGGCGCTCCCGGCTCTGACCCGTCGCCCTCTCACTATTCGGCAGCGGGAGTAATCTCCGTCTAGCGCGGCTGTCTGGACAAGTCACCCCAGCGGGAGCCTATATGACTCCACCCCTCCTCCGGCGCGCACACACCCACACAACCAAGCCTCCACCTTCCTGACTGGAGGTGCTGATTACTACACCTGCGCGTCCGAAACGTGGGGCTAATTCCCAGCCCTTTAAATAAGTCTTTATTATGAGACTAAACCTAATTACGGGACACATAAATACATTTGCACACATTTTTTTTTTGCTCCTATCAAAAGAAATACACGGCTTTTAACTTAGCTTACTTATTAATAACCGTCCATTTAATTGATGACCTAATTATTAAGAGATGAAGCTTTAATAAAGACGCACCTGTCAAACGTGTATGAGTATTTGGCGCCATCTAGTGGCGGAAGTTGGGTATAGCACCAACATGGAAAAATGGAAGTTAATTTATTTTTCCCTTTTTTTTTTTTTTTTTTTTTAAACAAAACAACTAATTTAGTTAATTTGTATTTAAAAATAAAGTCAATTATAAAGTTTTTAAAAAAAAAAAATATCTTGTTCCAGCCGGTTTCATCTTGTTTTATACCGTTGGTCGTACAAAACAAGTAATACGAGCACCTATATTGTCTCATTGGGTTTATTTGGGCGTTTTACACACAATTAACACGCAATGTAATTAATTAACATATTAATTAATAAAGTTTCGGTTAAGGGTGATAGTTAAACTTACCAGACCTCTTTAACCCGCTCCTCATCCCGACCGTTGGAGGCTAACGGCTACATGCTACAAACGGAGCCGAACGTTCCCGAATCATGATCCGAACTCGCCCGAACACTCGACTGTCCAGCCGACGCTGTCACCGTTGCACTCTGGGTAATGTAGGCAGCCGGTGTTTTTTTTTTTTAGAAGAAATCACAGGATTTCTCCGTTTCTACCACGTCAATTTCGATTAAATTAAATAAGTACTTTAGTGGAAATATTTAAAAAAACAAATCATTAGATTTTTACCACGAAAAAACATTGTTAAAATATTATCCCAAGCTGTTAAACTACAATAACGACACTGAAAGACATGTAAGATGGTTAAATTTCACATGGGGGGGAAAAAAACACAAAACAAGTATGTTTTTTTTTTAATTTAATATGAAAAGCTTTAATTTATTTATTGACACACAGATAAACAACCCCACTTGTAATTTCTTATAACACACCTCCATCTGGTGGCTGACTCAGCTCCCTGCAGCTTTTGCATCTTGGTGAATGCACAGTATGAAGACAATGATCTGGCTCCGAAGGGCTTTAATAGACTGAAGAGGACGCACGAGGCCTCCGGTGAACAGAGAAGAGAGAGTCAGTTTAAAGTGGACACAACGCACGGACACAAGAAGCCGGCGTGAACGCTCCACGCTCGGGTTTAGCGCTTCCTCCAGGTGAATTTCCGTCGGGCTCCCTCCTGTCCCGGCTTCTTCCTCTCCCTAATTCTCGGGTCTGCGGTCAGCAGACCAGCTGAAAAAGAAAAAAAATGCATCAGTGCACCCAATTCCTTCTGCATTTTTTTGTCTTTCGATAAATTAACACGACTAAACAGTTTCCATGCATTTTGTTCTGCAGCTGCAGAACTTTCAGCCCTATCAAATCCCCACCTTGTCTCATTATCTCCCACTCTCCCTCAGACAGGAAGCTGAGCAGTGCACGGGATATGGCGAGCCGCAGCGCCCCCGCCTGGCCGGACCTGCCGCCGTTGCTCACGGTGCACTCCAGGTCGAAGCGCCCCAGCATGCCCATGAACTGAAGCGGGAACATCAGCTGCTCCCTTCAACAGCACAGAAAAAAGGAGAGAAAAATGACGAGAGATAATAAAAAAAAATAAATAAAAAACGGGAGGTGAAAGAATGGAGAGCGGGTTGAATGGGGCAGGGCGGGAGTGTGTGCTATTTAACAGATAGCGGTATCAACGGCGGAGGCTTAGCTAATTTAATGTCTGGTTGGGTGACTTTCCAGACAAGCATAGAAAGATCCCGGCGCTGTGAAAAGCTTTCTCTTACAATCTCCCCTCCACACATTACAGAGCAACTTCTGACTCAGCAGGAATATCGGATGAAGGCGCGCGTGTGTGTGGAAGAGAAAGTGTCTGTGTTCACGGACGGCGTCTCGCGATGAATGGCCCTCGGCTGCTGACAGAGTCAATTGTCACCTCTCTGCTCCAATTACAGCCCGTCCTCGTCCTCACACTAGCTCTGGACACTCACACACAATCACTCAACTGTGTAATTAACTTACTACAAGGAGATAAATAAAAAAAAAAATAAAAAAAACGAGGCGATGCTGTGAAGAGTGAAGAAGCTGCTTTTTAATTTTTTGTGAAGCAGGACACATCCTTGCATTTTAAGGAAAAGCGGCGTCTGTGAATGAAGCACCTCTACCTACCGGTCCTGCAGCACGGGGAAGTAGCTGAGTATGTCCTGGCCGTTGATGGTGACGCGCCCGGAGCCGCAGTCCCGGAGGACGACCGAGGACACCGACGACTTCCTGCGTCCTGAGAATAAAAACAGAAACAGTTTAATAAAAGCTGGACCTCCTCCTTTAAACATTATCAATTAAAAAACAACGTAGCTGCTCCCGTTTCTCAGCGGTGCCCTGGATCTCGGCAATTAAAGGATAATTAAATAAGCCGGCACAAAATGGCCGCCGCAGGAGGCCCCCGTCTCTGTCTTTAGCCTCAGTCTGACTCAGCAGGGGGAGCTCGCCCCTTTAGGACCTGACAGATGCGCCCGACTAGAATCTCCCTGGTTTAACTCGCAGCAAATCATCTCGTCAGGATTAAAGCTACGATTGTGAAAGAGAAACAAGAGGCTGCAAGGACTCATGTCTCTCGTGTCCAGTGTGGTTTATACACTACCATCTGCAGCGCTGAAGGCCACGCCTCTGTCGTCCTTCTCCAGCGGCGGCGCCGTTTGCTTGCTGGCCTGGGCCTCCACCTGCCGCCGGTGACGCTGGATGAACTCCTCCTCTTTGGCGGAGTAGGGCATGGACAGCAGCCGCTCCATCAGCTGGATGAAGCGGTCGTACTGTGGGGGGGGGGGGGGGGCGAGAAAACATAGACGTCAACTCTTGGGAACTGGCGAAGCAGCAGCAGCAGTGGAGGCGAAGGGCGAAGGGTGAAGGGGGAGGTTCTTACGTCGTGAGTGGAGATGGTCTCCACCAGCAACAGCTCCAGTTCCTCCTTCAAGAGCCACCTGCTTCTGCCCAGAGAGCTGATGGGAGACGCCCACAATCAAGATTATAACAAACAAAACAGCAGCATCAAAGACTTCTGGTTGCGCTCTTCCTCTACTTACATCTGCTTGGCTTCCTGGTTGAACAGATCCTTGGCTCTGAGGCGATCCTGGTGCTTCTCTATGTTCATGATTTTCCCATAAAGCTCCTAGAAGACAACGGAAACAACAGTTTAGCATGATAGCCCGATGACCGCCCGATCTGAAAATCCGACGAACACTAGCAGGGGGTGCGTCGGTCTCCTTGCGGCAGGAGATGGTCAACCGAAGCCTTGGAGAGTCGGAAAACGGTAATTTTTCCAGTGAACTACACACGACGGGCAAAAGTATGTGGACAAATGTGTTTTGCTGGCCTTTTTCTCCCCAACAGAACCAACTTTTGTCAATCATTTTGTGTTTAGACGGCTGTAAATGTCCGAAGATTTTCTTTGCTGTATTGTTTTGGAAGCACGGAGCATGACCTCGTTCATTTATTCCGCTCTGCATCCGTACTGCACGTGCATTTGCCTCGAAGCAAAGCCGGAGGTAAACAGAATCAACGAATCAACGTCGCATAACCTCGGATAACCTGAGGGGAGTGTGTCATGGCGGCAGACAGAAAGGACAGACAGACTGAGGGTAAAAGGGTGGGTAGAGGGGGCGGGGATGCTGCCGGTCACGTCCCCAAGGCAAGCATCCCCCCCCAGCCCCCAGCCCCCCCCCCCCGCCTCTGCAGCCCAGCGCCTGGGTGAGAACTCATTTCCCCGTCAATTATTCACCAGATGTTTGTTTAATTCCTTCTTGATAGAGTGCGCCTAATCCGCTGCCACTCCGACCGGGGACAGAGGGGTGTGACGGGGGGGGGGGGAAAGCAAACATCAAGCAAAAGGCAATTTTGTGTGCAAAAAAAAAAAAAGATGGCGGTTACAGGTTTGCAAACACTCTGTCCTACAGTGACGAGGAATAACTCGCATGGATTGGTAAGAGAGGATACATGTAAGTCTCTCTTTCTATTCAATAAGCGGCCTTTATGTGCACGGCTATGAGAGGAAGAGGCGCCGGACTTGACGTGAAAGGAGGAAGGTGTGTTTTCAGGTTCCCCGGGGTCGCGGCCATAAAGGGCTCAGCGGAGCAGGGAGCGGGTTAACGCGCCACGCCGGGGGGGGGGGGGGGGGGGAGCAGCCGAGCAGGAAGGCCGCTTTACACTCCACCGCCCCCTCCTGGCAACACTCCTGAGGCGTGCCCGTGCGTGATAAAGGTGGAAAAGTCTCACGACGGGCTCGGACTGGTGGGAGAACGGCAAGCGAGAAGCAAAAAGCAAAAAGGAGGAGGGAGAAGACATAAAAAAAAAGAAAAGGGGGAGTGACTACGGTTGCAATCATGCAGACAGGCAGCACGAGCTCTCAGACGTGTCTGACGTTCCTATTTAAACCGACAGCAGGGGGTGCTGATTGTGTCTGCAGGGCAAAACGCCGCGCATTTGTCTGTGTGTGTGTGTGCAATAGCGTGGGCCGATATTTAAATATCATACCCTGTGCTGCAGACCTGGGAAACGTCTTTGAGAAGCAAGGTCAGGAAGCAGGAGGGTTAAAGAGGAGGTGGTACAGGAGCAACTCCTCCCTTTTCCACCCGCTCTGCCCCACCCCGATTCGCCCCGAAATCCCCGGCGGAGGGACAAAGCCTTACAAGCCAGACGGGGCCACACCTCGAATTTATTCCCCTCCGTCTCAAACCTAAAGAAACCCCTTCTTATTTCTTATAAATTGTGCTTTTTAGCCGTTGTTCTTGTGTTCCCTTCCCTTATAGACTAAATAAAGACTTAAATGTGCTCTCTAGAATATACATACACCGTTTCCCTGTCTACTTTAGCTTGTCCGGGCCGCCGAGATGTATGGATGAGGAAGGTGACACCCGGTGAGGTGAAGCCCGCCTCTTCTGAGATGTAACAGGTGAAAACTAAAGCTCGGGCAGAGATCCGGCCTTTAATCTGGGCGACCTGTGACCTCCTCGAGCGAGCCCTCCTCCCTGGATATGACCCAAGAGGAGAGGAGAGGAGAGGAGGTAGGCGAAGGAAGAGGATGAAGGTTTACCTCCACCTTGCTGTACTCACGTGCATGAGGGAGTAGTAGGACTGCTTGCCGGTGTAAAAAAGGAAGTGGAACGGCCGCCGGTCTTCTCCCCACTGCGCCGCTACACGGAGAGGAGAGAAAACGAGAATCAGACGTTTTTCTTTCTGCAAATATTTATTTAAAACATGATCAGGTGCACGAGCTACAAACCTTTCTGCTTTGGAAATATTTCATCAGGATGCTGTAAGAGAAAAGGAGACTCTGTAAAGCAGCGGTCTAGCTTCATGGGCCTTCACAAAATATTCTTATATGTTGGGTTTGGGTCTTACCTTCATGATAGGCCGAGCTTTCTTCTGAAACAGGCCGGAGGGGAAGAGGTAGCCGATGCTCCTCTGTGAGAGAGAGAGGAGAGAGAATAATATTAATATATAAATAAATAATAAACCAAAAAAAAGAAGCGGTTTGAGGGACGGTGGCAGCCCGTGACAACGCTGACACGTCCCAACAGCAGAGGTCACGCCGGCGGACGGGGCGGCGGAAGAAGTGACAGAAGAGGAGGCGCAGGCTGCTGGCGGGGTTCAAGGAAAGGCGAGCGACGTGTGTGTGTGTGTGTGTGTGTGTGTGTGACTGTGAGGAGTTGGAGGAGAAAACAAGCAGAAAAAAGGCCCAAGTTTTCGGCTTTGTTGACAGCGAGCAGAGGACGCCGTGGACGTCCGGCGGTTCACTCCGAGTTCATCCTCAGAACCCGCTCGCAGATGGCGCGAGAGAGAGGCAAGACAAGAAGCGTGCCGGCCCCGCCACACTCATCAACACAGCCTGTTCATCCCCTCCTCTTCCTCCTCCTCCTCCTCCTCTTCCTCTCTCTCTCTCTCTCTCTCTCTCTCTCTCTCTCTCTCTGTCGGTTCAATTAGAGAGGCAGCAGGTGCCGAATGCAGGGAGCAGGTTGCCGCCTTTTAAAGGTTGTCAAATCGAAGGGAAGCGGGGAAGAAAAAGCGGCCGGTCGAGGGAAACGAGCGTGTTGAAGGTGTGAGAGGCAAGTTAAAAAAATAAAAAATAAAAAATTAAAGCAAAGAGGGGGAACAGATGAAGATACACCTGCGCGTCCCCGGAGAGTCGACACAGTGTGGGAGAGATCCCCGAGGGGCTGAGATGGAGTGACGGAGGAATAAAAAAGAAAAAAGGGGGGAAGCGAGAGTCTAGCTGTCACCTGGATAGCTGAGGAGGGAGCAGGAAGGTGTCACGTTTTATAAACTTCAATGACACAGGGAAACTAGAATCATCGCCTCGAGCCTTTAACAAGCAGTTGAGTTTAGTGGAGACTCTGAAAGGACAAATCATGTCCTAACAAGAGTGGGATTTCTTGAGTTATGCCCAAAAGTGTATGAGACGCCGAAACTGAGATCGGGCAACCTGACGTGAGCACGGAGGTGTAATGTAAAACCGAAAACCGACAGCCAAAAACCGAAAATGCACTTTTGGGCCATTTTCTGACTTTTGTCGCCGAAACAGGATGTGGTGACGATGCAAGCAACAACCGCAGCAATTTTTGGCCGAAAATGGCCCAGAAGTGCATTTGCGGTTGTAATCATCATGCTAACATGAGGTCAGGCACAAATCTACAACCTGACAGCGGTTATTAAACCTACAAAAACCACACAATACCACACGAGTCAAAACCCAATCTACAGCGACGCTAAACCCGACTGATATTTGCCAGCTTCTCAAATGTTGCCGGTTTTCTTTGATTTACAAAAAAGAAAAAGAAAAAAAAAAAAGAAAAAAGGATCAAACTATTTATAAATGAGAGGTTAATTCAGTGGTTTCCAAAGTGAGGGCTGCAGCCCCCTGGAGGGCCGCCAGGGGGCGCTAGGGGGGCCTCAGCCAATTGGAGGGAAGATCAGAAAAAAATTGCAAAAATTGCAAAAATATAACCTAATTATTATTATTTTTTTTAAATCATTTTCATAATATAATAAAATGTTATTTCTATATATCAAAATGTGATTTGCCATGCTCGTCTTTCTGATTCCCTGCCAGTCAAAACATCGTTCACGACCTCATAATCTGTGCGGTTTGTGCCATTATTATCTTTAAACTGCTTTGCTCCTCAAGCTAGCACGTAGCTAGCATGTAGCTAGTGCAAAAAGGACAGGTTTTTGACAAGAAAGAGACCGAAGGAACAGACCAACAGCCCTGCTGTGGAGGAGACTGCTGCAAAAAAAAACTCCTCGCCAACTAAAATCAGAAAATATGAGGCCGCACTTATGCTAAACAAATGTAATAGTTCTTGAATAGTGAATAAAAGCTGATGTCCCCATTCAGTGAGCTGATTAAACCATTTCTGCCTCCTTTATCCACTTAGAACTGTTTAGATTAATGGATTTAGCCCTGCACAGTTTTCCTGATGGAAAAACGGAAAGATAGTTTATTTAAAATCACACAAAGCAAAGCAAACGCTCACGTTTCAGGGCTCAAAGTTTGCTTCGATTACACTGGAAATCTTTTTCTTTTACTGGACTAAACAACTGAGCACTTCAGCAGTACTAATCACATGAAACGAGGCACATTTTCCCGTTAACCTGCAATAAATCTGATTAAAAATCTGATTGTTTGGACGTCACGCTCCTTTACAGTATGACAGGACGACTAAAGCATCAATCACTACCTTATACAATGCCAGAAAAGTGCATGAATGCGTCGCAATTTTCAAGAATCAAAGGGGACAGGCTGAAATAAGAGTCCCACAGAAAAAGCTTAGCAGGTAACAAAAGTCTAAATAATCATGACAGCTATTAACGGCTTTGTTGGCAGTTTTAATTTCTCCCCCGTGGTTTCAAACATCCTCTTCATTTTCCCCGGGTCTCCATCACCGTCACACCTGAAGAGTCTGGACTCCAAACCCGGAGCGCTGGGATTCATCAGGCGCCCCTCTGCAGTCCTCCCAAATTTTCCCCCATGTCCCCCAGCAGCGCGCCCAAGCTCGGGCCGCCGGCCGTCGCTTCGGCTTTCACAGCCCGCCGCCGACGGCTCTCTTCATTACTTGTGAGGGGCACGGGGGACCAGGGGACCGGGGGCCGGGGGGGAAATCGAGCTAAACGGATGGAGCAGCGACGGCGAGATGCTCTGCCAAGATCCTAAATAAGCATGGGGGGGTGTGTGTGTGTGTTCGAGGGTGTTGCTAATGTCAATGATGCAGTAGATTAGCCAGAGGTGGCCCCACCTGTCTGCTGTCTGCTGCCTGTGGAGTTTTTAATCTTCAGTAAAACAAAGTATTGAAGAACTAGTGCCGTTTTTCAGGGAACGGTGCTCAAACAGGAGTAAATACTTTGCAAATCTGTCTAATGCAAGATTTTCCTTCCATATCTGAAAAGGTTGCATGCAACTAACCGTCTCTCCCTTCACTGTCTAAATGTGTCAGGCAGAAGAGAAGCTGCAGATCAGCCACATCTGACGCCACGACCTTTTGCATAATCCCTGCAATCTGCAAAACACTGTGATCCTAATTCGTTCCCAATTCATGAAGAAACCACTTAACACTCAAGCAATACTCAAAATAAATATGCACATGTGCAGGAGATCGCCTGTGCACTCACATCTACGTCCTCCTGGGTGAAGTTCTCGGGGTCTTCTCCCATCATGTTGGCCAGGTGCCGCTTCCCCACCTCGAATTCCTCCACCTGCTTCTGGATGAACTCCAGGGAGAACTTCTCCGGTCCCGCAGCCGCCAGGTTCTTCCTGCACAGGGCTGAGCTCACGCATATCTGCCTGCTCAGGACCTGGAGATGAGGAAAATGAGCTATTAATGTCAGATAGGTAATGTTAGCTAAGCCACGCTGACTTGCTAAACCTCTTATATAGCATTTAATAGCAGCCGAATTGTAGTTAAAGGGCTAATTATTTAAATTAAGACACAAAAATGACTCTCACACCACCGTAAAACGAAACGCGACGTTGACAAGCTCTTATTTTATATATTCCTCAAGCTACTTTCGGCTAACAGATGCAGCAAAAGGATGCTAGCTCAAGGACGTCAGAGTTTGGAGTTGTGGTTCATTTACAGACATTCACGTTTGTTTCAAACATGGTCCCGGTTAAAATATCACGTATCGGGATGTTATTTACCTGTCGGCTAAGCTGCGACGTGATAGAGTTTAAACCGGAGCTGCAATTCCCACATTTTCCAAGAAACGATCCCACGGTCCGCACGCAGGGCGCCGCCATCTTTGCTGGCAGCGGCGACGTCCGAAGCGGAAGATGGGCTCACGTCACAGACACGTGCAAGAAAAATATATATATAACATTAAAATAAAATAAAAACTTTAATTTTTAAAAACACATGGAAATGATTATAAATTGTATTAGTTTTAACGTGAAAACAGAAATTAAATATTACGAGTTTTCATAGAAATCGTTCATTTGTTTTTCTTTTTTTTTTTAATATAGGTAAATTTTTCTAAATATCTACCTTGTAAATTAAATAAAAAAACATCTCCAACAAAAAAAAAAAAAAAAAAGAAGAAGAAGAAGAGAATGAACCAAAGGAAAATAAAAGGACTGGCTTTTATTTTAAATATTTGTCAAGTGTAAAACAATTCAGTCAGCTTTGAATTATTCCGCCTTTTAAAAAATCATTACATCACAAGCATGGCAGCTCATTGGGAACTTGTTCTGCTGGATTGTGGTCATTCAGGACATGCTGGACACCACATGGTGCAGCTCGTCTTTGTTTTTGAGGTCGTAAATGAACGCCGGGTCACATCTCAAAGGCTAAAACCTCGTTTGTCTGCAGGTTGAACTTTACCTGTTAACCCTGCGCAGAAAAAAAAAACCTTAAACACGCTCTTTAATTAATTGGTATTGCTGTTTTCTTACAAATTCAATGCTAATTTTAGCCTCGTCTGTCTTAAAGTGACTGTAAATGCCATGCCGAGGGACTCAAAGCGGCAAATCCACATGAGCTATCGGAAATAACACGATAATAAAACGCTCAGGCGGTGTCTGCCAAACACACTGGCAAGGCTACACAAAAAAACCCCAAAAAAAACAAAGCAGATTGTTTTCCATGTGTGGAGCAGAGACGGATTAGCACAACATTTTGCGTGGATTCCTTGAACAGGCGAAGACAAGCTGCCACCTTAGACAGAGTTTACAGATCAGGATGAAAATGATGAGGTTCTTTTCCCCGCGGCTGAGCGGCAGGTGGTCGAGTGCCTTGCTCAAAAGCACAGGTACTGTTTGCACGTGCATGAAATGTTTTTGAGATAGCTTCTACTAATAACCCTAACCCTCTGATATATTCATTCGAATCTCGACTTCTGTAACCGTGGCCCCTTTTCCTCTTCGGTGCATGTGTGTTTTTTTTTTGGGTACAGTGGTTAAGGCTGTGTTTACAGATCAATGCTGTGTGTCTTCACTTAGATTACTTTGATAGAGTTGGAACAGGAACTCGGGGAGATTAATCAAAGTGAAGGGGCACCGACTCCCGGCCCGTGCCAGTCGATACGGCCGCGTGGTTAATTTGCCCCGAGGAGGGCTGTCGTCGGGCGGATGATAAACAGTGTTTGCCCCGTTTTTCCGCCACAAGCGTGCTCCCGCTCACCAAGAAAAATAGTTTCGACCCGTGGTCTCTAATTCACGGTGGGGGGTGAGAGGTGGGACATTAATCATCCTTCTGCCGTGGCCCGTCTCTGACAGGCGAGGCACCGTGGGTGGACTGGGTGGAGATATTCGTTTGGTGAGCTCGCAGTGGACTTAGGTAAACCCTGCAACACACTGCGGTGACTGCAAACTTATCCGGTCTCACATTCCTAATAAGCGCGTACACCTTGTTAATGGGGAACAAACAGTATCTGCACCAGTTAAAGTGCAAGGATTTAATTTGGGGAACCTTATGGGCGTCTGTTCTCATGCTTGGCATGTGCCATCGATGCTTCATATGAGGCTGTAACTCAGTGCCAGGCATTAGAGAGTTGGCGCTCCTCCAACGGCTCCGGCACATCTCCATATGGACAACAGGGATTCCAGCACTGCCTTGAAAAGGAAACGCCACAATGGGCGCCGCTGACCTCCTCTCAATTTGCCCGATCCCCCCAGATTGAGTGACATCCTTTTAATTGTGCGGCTGAAGCGGCGATGGAGCAAGAAATAATGGAGGATATCGCGCCGTGGAGCTTTGCCAAGTCCGCTCCTTCCCCCTCTATCCCGAGGATGGAGTGCTAGAGAATTGAGGGCTTATAATACCAGAGAGTTGAGGCTTTGCTCCAGTCATCATTTCCATGCTGCTTTACGCTGATTCTCTAATATCCTTAGCGCCTTGCGTAGGGATAAGCCCATCGTGCCGAAACATGGCTGTCATGCCTATAAACCGTTCACGGCTCTAAAGAATCCATTATGGTTGCTCCACAAACATGGGGACTCAAAGGGCCACTTTGCTCAAGCTCATTTGCTCTTTTAAAGCGTATTTATTTACCCATAGTGCTGCGGTGGAGGGGATATCCAGAGCGCCACAATACATCAGAGCACAGCGTAGAAATGCTGTATTTAAGTCTAAGTGGTCATTTACACCGTGAATCATACGTGTTGCATTCAATGTACTTAGCTGCGTATGTACTGTATGTGCTGGCAAAAAACGTCTGGAGGAGCACGAATAAAAGAGGAACAGAGTGGTTAATTTACTTGTTACAGTCGTAGTATTGTCCCTGTGAGGCTGAGGCTCAGTCCGTAATTAAGCTTTATTGTGCTGTCAGTTTTCGGGGATCCACTTCCTCTGCAGGACAATGAAGAGCAAGGCATAAAAGGAAAATGTTCTTATCCCTCAAGTCGACCTGTTAGCATCACGGGCCGATCAGAGTCAGAGTTCGTTCCCATTCTGTGCCCTATTTGCAGCCCTATTCCCATTTTTATTCCTCTTCATACTCCCAGTCCAGGTTTTATCATGCTCCCTCTTTGCCTTTTTATTTTTATTCCTACTTTTATTCCCTGTTCTTTGTTCCATTTGATTCCCATGTCAGATTTTCAAATTTTTATTCCTGATCCTATTTCTATTCCAGTTTATTTTTCCTTCACCTCTCCTTATCTTCTTATACTACTATACTGTCAAATTTCTTTCCCCATTTCTGCTATATTTTTCTTTATTTTCAAGTTCCTGTTCTTATTTCTGTTCCCTTTTGCTGTTCACATAAGTTTCAGCCCCAATTCTGCTATAATTCCCGTTTTCTTTCCACTTCAAGTTCGTTCTTCTTTTTCATCCCCGTTCCTATTTCTATTCCAGTTTATTCTTCCTTCTGTTACCCTTTCTATTCCTGTTATTTCTTTTCCAGTTCCTGTTCATAGTTCTTTCACATTCACATATTAATTCCATTTTTTATTCCTGTTCCTGTTTTTATCCATGCTACTTTCTCCCATTTTAGTCATGTGACTGTTCCCAATTTCTACTGTTTTTATTGTCACACCCACTCTTTTTATTTTTACTTGGCCAATTTTATGTTTCTTTCCCCATTCCTGTCCCAGTTTATTTTTCCTTCTATTACCCTTTCTATTCCCATTACTTCTTTTCCAGTTCACCTGGAAAATGTTTTATTAATATTCCTATTACATCTTACATTTTCTTTTTAAAGTTTCTTATCCATTGCTGTTCCTTTTCCAGTTCATTTTCATATTTATTTCCATTCCTGCTCATATCTCAGTTCCATTTTTTATTCTTATTTCTAATTCTATCCATGCTACCTTCTCCTATTTTAGTCATGTGACTATTCCCATTCCCCTTTCAGTTTCTACTGTTACCATTTTTACTTTGCCAATTTCATATTTCTTTCCCCATTCCTATTCCTATTCCAGTTTATTTTTCCTCCTATTCCAGTTTGTGTTTCTTCTGCATTTCTATTCCCGTGACTTATTTTCCAGTTCACCTTCATAGTTCTTTCACATTCACATATCTATTCCATTTTTTATTAATATTCCTATTTCATCTTACTTTTCCTTTTTAAAGTTTCTTATCCAGTTCATTTTCATATTTACCTCCATTCCTGCTCATATCTCAGTTCTTCCCAAATCCCCTTTTTATTCCTATTCCTATTCCTATCCATGCTACTTTCTCCAATTTCCAGTTTTAGTCATGTGAGTGTGAGTGTTCCCATTTCCTTTTCAGTTTTTCCTGTTTTTACTGTCACATCCACTCTTTTCCATTTTTACTTTGCCAATTTTCTTTTTCTTTCCCCATTCCCATTCTTATTCCCTTTTCTGTTTCTACTCCAACCCTCAATGAAATTTGTGTGCGATAATTAAAACATGTACCATCTTAATTGTGCACTACAATTAAAGATTTCTACCAGTGCTGCTGTTAGCATTGTAGCTATAAACTGCTGCGTTAGCATCCTGCTAACACCCACAGTGATCTCAGTGTGAGGCAAACCAAGTTATATGCCATGGTTCAGAGCTTTGTCGGGGATTACACACACATGCACACACACACCCACACCCACACACAGCAGTTTGTAGATTATCAACAAGTATGGTCATTGAGTGGAAATTAATTTGCCACTGGTAATGGATAGAGACATTTTGCTGAGAAGCGTAAAAACAGCTGAACTGCCAGCGATTACCTGCTGGAATCAGCCTTCATCAATATCAGGATAATTACAAAGCACTTCTGGCAGTGCGTGAAATGAACGGAGCGTGCAACAGATTGGGCGGCGGCCATAGATGTCTGCAGATATTAGGCCTCCTCCTCGGAGTGGCTCCGTGGGAGGGTGGGGGGCGAGCTACCTGAGCAGATCGAGGAGTTTTACTGCTGCTTCTGTTGACACCAGCGGGTCCGGGAGGCAGTTGGAGAGGGTTTCATATTAGACACCGAAAACAGTCAGGTAGAATTGAACAGTGCAGACTGTGACTGAGTCTAATGGGATAGCACGTCCACGCCTGAATGGAATAAAATGGAACTTAGCATTAGAGCAAAAAAGATTAGAACGATGCAGGAAAATAATAAGGAGTAGAAAGTATTGCAGAAAGAAACACCTTGGACACAAAGACCAAATACATGCAAGAAAATGATATGGAAGTAAAGTGAATGCATGTGGAAGACAGACTGATTGTGAGATGGCAGCTTTATTGGCGCGTCAACAAACTGAAATGCATGGAATTTAGGTTTTTGTGCGATGAAATGGTTTCCCAGGTTTCTAAAACGTTTCCTTTAGAGCTGGTTTCACTGGTCTTGGTTCTGATTTGAGGCTGCATAGCTGCCGACTTCCTAATGGGTTTATACAGCTCAGGCTTACAGAAGGAAATGTCAATAGATCTTAGCAGGACAGGCCTGTCTCATCCTAATCAGGCCAAAGGAAGGGACTCTGTAAGGTGGTCGAAGGAGGGGAGAGTGTTCAGGGTGTCAATCCCTGTCTTTCCCAGACTTCTCTTCCATTTCTCACATGGAACCACTTTGCTTCCTCCCCCTTCTCTCCCCTCGCCTTACCCTTTCTGCCCAACTCAGACAGCGAGCAGGAGGTAGTATAGGGTTTCCTCTCCAGCTGAAGGGTTACTCCAGTCCACCGCTCAGATGAAAAGATGACTATTTTTTCTCCATCCATTTTTTTATTTTTTTCAGGTGAGAGGCTCGGGGAGGAAGGAAACCATTACGCCAGGGGTGAACCGGGGCCTTTCGGGGAGGAAGAAGATCTGGACTCTAGACCAGACACGGGGAAACCTGAGCTCTCTGGAAACGTCTGGGAATGACCTAAGAAAAACTTCCGCCGTCCTTACCCCGCTACGTCCGAAAGTGTTTCCACAACGATCCCCGAAGGCCCGCGTGCTCGAGCAAATGTGTGTGAAAGCGTGAGCGCACGGGAATCACCCATGGGAACGGGCATAATCAAGTTCTGAGGTTAGACCGCGTAAAGGAGTACAAATTAGAAGGTTGCATTGTAAACCAGAGAATAATGTTTATGCCGATTCGTCCCGCGCTCGGATTTCTGTTTTGGCGGCGCCGACACCTACGCGAAGGCCGATCGAAACCAGGCCCAGCTGTCGGGCCCTGCGGTCGAGGGAGATCTGCATATCTGGGAGGATGTTTTAAATGCCGGGCGGGATCGCAAAAAAGTCGGAGGGAGGAGGGGAATTCCATCCTTCACAGAATGTTTTCATTTCGCTTCTGCTTCATCTCGACCGACGCTTCGAGCGAACATCAATCAAAGAATGGGATTGTGTAACGAGCTGAAATCCAAGTTCGACGACGATGCCTCGCTGCTTCGTCGGCAATTTGTTGCTCCCCGTTGGCGTTGCATACGTTCAAACGAGTCTTCTCTCTGGGTCGCGTTGGACAACGACGGGCGGCTCAACGCAGAGTTTAGACAGGAAGTCTTATGACGAGTACTTGCCTTGCATGTAAATAACTGGCCTTCCCTTCTCATAATGTGTACCAAGCTTTCAGGGAGAGGTACGCGATGCACCTCGCCAGCTGAGAAATTGCAGGAGCGATTGAACCGAAGGCCTGATTGCCGGGTTAATATCTGCCATTGATCTCCTCATTGATCATTTGTCCCCCGCTAATGGCTGTGACTGGACTGATTCTAAATAATACGTCTCGCCCGTAACCCGACATCAGAGGAGGAGGGTGGGGGGTGGGGTGGGGGGGGATAAGGATCGGAGCGCGGCTGTTTCTCGGGGAAGGAAACCGCTGCGAAAAATCAGCTTGAAAGGCCAGAGGAAATTGAGACAATATTAAAAAGAAAAGGTTCAATCTGTAAGCTTTTTTCCCCTGCTGATCAGAAGGGCTGTGGACTACCGCTGGGCTCCTTAACATCTGGTTGGGCAATTTACCCCGCGCTGACGACTGGAAAGGTTAAACCACTAAAATCTAATATTTGCCTAGAGGGGGTCAAGGCACTGCAATTACAAGGTACAATCGGCAGGGCTAATCAGCTAGTAGCGCGTACCAGGGGCTCGGCTGGGCAAATAAGCCCTGATCAGAAGCACTGTTCTCTGCCTCTCCTGTTTACTTATTAAACCCTGTTCTCATGTTCAAGGGCCCCACTGCAGCCTCCGGCCCCCCCACACACCCCAAGGCAAGGCGCAGGGGAGTAAATTTAGCTCCTTTTTTTTTTTTCAAATGGGACCGCGCCACTCGGCTAGAAAGTAGCCCCCCCGTGTTAATCAGTATCTGTGGCCTTTTGTTGCCAAATGATCTCAAATTACTTTCCTCCAATCTGGCAGGCATTAACACCTCGGGAAGGAATGGGATAGGTAGGGATTTGTACCCCGAGGAGGAAAACAAAGTGCCCGGGACGCTGACACAGATGTGTGTGTGTGCGAGGAGGACACCGATGAAGGCCCACGTTGGCGTCTCAGAAGGATGTTCCACGGCGCTGTTTACATGATTGCTCTTTGACACACATTCCCTAATTGACTGAGTATCAAGTGCGGGATTAGTGTATAATATATCAGAACTGTCTGGTGCGCAACACTTTTGAACAAGGCTCGGGGAACAATTACTGGTAATTAAATATGTGCCAGTTACTGGAAAAGATAATTATGTCCTTGGTGTATAACACCAATTAATTACTTTTATTTCAGCGAGCGAAGCTTTTAAACGGCAGCGGAAGCCGTTCGAAACGGAGCAACCGCAAGTTGCGTCGTGCGGTTGCGGGGGACGAGGGTCGAGCAACGAGGCGGCGAACGCGCAGAGCTCTGCAGATGCGAATCTGGCGGCGAATCTCTTGCGTTTGCCGGAGAGGAAAGGGCGGCGAGACATTGGCGCGCTTTCTAAACCGCCGTGAAAAATCGACGGCAGAAGGCGTTAGTCACAAACAAGCTCTACCAAGGTTACAGTCCTAATATTTTTACCTCTCTGCTCTCTCTAGGCATTAAACACTGAATGAAAAAGAGACTCCTCCAGGGAGGGCACAGCTCAACTCTCTTACTAAGAGGATTGGTCAGATTGGATACAGAGCCTACGAGGCTCAGCGTACCCTCACGCCTTCCCCTTACGACGCCTCGCCACGCCAAGATACGTGCACCAGATCAACCCATTTCCCTATGCGGCCGCTTTGAATCCAAACACATGCACCCTGCTCTTACTCCCCGCATCAAAGCGAGCTCGGAGAGAGGTGAGAACGCGGGGATTAGAGCAGCTGATCTCATTCCGGGCATCTGCCTGCTAATGTCTAACTTGGAAATACCTGCGGTCGATTGTTAGTAATCTATTAAATCCACGGCCTAGAAATGGTTACACCGCAAGCTGCTCTGAGCCGAACGTGGCTGATGCTACTTTTCCAACCCTCCCTCCCTCCCACCCCCTCCCTCCTTCCTCTTGCTGTGGTTAATGAGATACAGAGTCAGACGGCCCGGGCGTGCTTTCTCTTCCTTCACCTTGCTCCCTTTCTCTCCAGTGCTGCTGCTGCTGCACAAGTCACTTTTTATCTGTCGGCTAGGGTCCGGCACCGACAGCTCAATCCACTCAATCAAACACTCATTCTGTCAAGTCATTAGGTCAACCCTAACCCTAAGCATGTTTTCGTTTGTCTTCGTGTCCACCACAAAGTGCTTGTCTGAAAGCATGTACCCGAAATCCAAATGCACACGTCACTTGGACAAGAATCTCTTCAAACACTGAAGAAGAACTCAGATTACAAGGTAAACCTCTCAATATCAGGATCCAGACACGAGCCACTATCTGTGCCCGGTGTAAAATAACACCATCGGACTATTTTGGTTTCATCTCCTGCTGGTCTTTCTGGAGACGTGTCTCCTTGCATCTGCAGTTTATTTCAGTTTCTTTTGCAAACAAAAATCTAATTTCTTGCAGTGTGAACAAACTCAACACTTGCTTGGAATTAGAGCCCACGACGGGAACACTGTATTCTTTCTGGTTGAGTTTAGGATAAATTTAGGGTCAGGGCGGGGTTAGGCATGTAGTGGTTACGGTCAGGACTACAGGGAATGAATGGACGGGATTTGAGTCATGCCTATTTTGTGCTTTTCATAAACCGGATATGGTTGTGCAAGTAAGATCAGAACGGAGCATGCACAGGAGAAGACACGAGGTGATCTGGTGGATGTTTGTCGTATCGTTGCGAGTGCATCAAATGGCACATACAGTGCGGGCATGCGGATGTTTTTGTGTGAAGGTGTGTGCTCCTCAGAGGGGCCCCGTGAGTGTCACAGCGGGTCCGGCTCCCCCTGGATCTAAGCAGTATTGACAAACCCATCAGAGCCGGTGATGCATCGGGCTCCCTGCTCGCCCCCCGCCTCGCCCGCCTCCCCCCTCCCACCCTCAGCGGCCCAGCAGCTCAGCGGGGCTGCGCTGACATGCTGTCACCTTGGCAACCGCTGCCAAAGTGACCGGCCTGCCTCCGGGACGGTTGACCCGAGCTGGCGGCCGGCCGGCGAGCTGCAGCAGGAGATGTCACCGGCGGAGCCCCCTGAGGACCGACCGACCCCTGCCTCTGCCCCTCCCCCGAACCATCGATCCGTCTGCTGCGGAGATCCGTCACCACCTGGGACGCCCCCCCCTAGGTTAGGACACAGGAAGACAAAATCTAATGATGCAAATGTGTTGACAAAATCAATCAGCCGCTGCAGAACTCCAAAACTAATTCCCCTCTCGCTGATCTCGGCCAGTTAGTTCCTCAAATCGAATGAACTTCGCAAATATTTCCTCAGAACCTAAACTACAAAAACATCAGCTTCAACATGACCGTCTGTGTTTAAGGAAGCCGTCATCCTGCGTGTGAGCTCGTGCTCCGAAGCGGAACGTTTTGGCAGGTCTCGGGAGAAGTGCTTCTTCTCGTTTACTTTTCGAGGTTATCGAGTCATTACTTGGCAACTCCTGAATCCCTCTCTCTGTACGAGTCTTCGGCGCCAACTGAAACTGCGACTGCCGGCGGCTGCGGGCGTCCAACTCAACCGACGAGTCCTTTGAAACTGGGTTCTTGACACGGCGAGTGTTACTGGGTTAAATTTGTCTGTTGAGGGGGATTATGGGTAAAAAAACCGAGAGGTTTTACATCACTGGTCAATTAGTTCAAAGACAACTTGTGTAGTTGAGAGGCCTCTGTTAACGTCGTAGCCACTTTGCAGGTTTTATCGACTAACTGCGAACAAGTGAACAAGTTGAAACACGAGACGTGACCAAAACACCAAGATGAGTGCATGAACTCAAACAGATGTGACGCTAATACTTCTCCAGTTCCAACTGCAGCTCCTTTACTTGCAGCAACAGCCTCAGGAACGATAGTGGATATCATCCGCAGCCCCTGAAAAGCCGCCGCCGCCCCCCTCGTGCCATCCATCCGGATAAACAACAAGGAGAGGACGTGAAAGCTCGCTAACTAGCTTCCCGGTTCCCATGGCTACAAATAAAGCAGGGGCTGGCCTTCTTTTATGGGGATCATCAACAGGGGTGGGGCGGCGGGCGTTTAACCCCGAGGAATGGGATGCTGCACACACACACACACATACACACACGAGGGGTTTCTGCAGGAAAGGAAGGCGTTGAGGGAGAAGCGAGAGCATCCAGTGTATAAAATCCTCCTCCTCTTCTGGGAATTCAAAAGTTTTTCTTTTGTAATTTAGAAAGCATCCAAAACACATTTCCTGTCGCTTGACCATTTGCAATAAAAGCGCCTTAAAATCCTCTTTAGAAGTGTATAAAAGTAGATCCTCGCCCTAAAAGGTCAGGTTTAATTCATGAACCGAGTGAAACCTCAAGGCCGCTGATAGTGGCAGCTGCCGCCACCTGCCACGGGGTGGCGCTGTAAGGTCAGGGAAGCTGGAGAGGCAAAAATAAATGAATAGAAAAACAAGAACATGCGTGGTTTATAGTAGTAAAAGGTTTTTATTGTGGGAAATATAATCGTAAAATTGTAAATTGGGCATTATTTAAATGTTTTTAAATATGTCAGAATAAATAGTTTGGGCGGTTGTTTTCTACTGATTCTATTTTTAATTATTTTTTATTTATTTATTTATTTTTTTGTATATTTCTGATAAGAAACTGGTGCATGAGAAGAGTTGCGTGTAAGTGGAATATAAATAAATAAATAAAGTAAAATAATAAAGTGTCTGTGAACGTGCCTGAACTCTGAGCTGCAACTTTTTCCTGCACTTTGGCAAATTAGTTGCCGAACTGATCCAAACACACACTCACACACAAGCTGCTCAGCAGATATCCACAGAATAAATATCGGTTTTATTTTATCCTATTTCTTAAAAACGCTCCTTTAATTTAAATCCTTAAAAACTTAAATATTACGCTTGAAAAAAAAGAAACGTCCCGTTTGAGTTGAGAAGATATTTCTATTAGTATTTAAGAGATATAGTCACCAAAAACTATAATATATATACATTTATAATTAAATCAGAGCAGATTTAATGGATGCACTTAATATATAAGGTTATTTTATTTTTAAAAACACCTCCAAATGATGAAGAATCGTAACAAGAGGGTATTTTTTCAAGGTTTTTAATTTCTTCTGCGGATAAATATCAGCCACCTCGCTCGACTTGAAGGTGGCAATTCGGAGAGAGAGGTGGATGAAAACGCGTTACAGGAGAGCTCCTTTGAAAACGCAGACAGACTCCTTTCACCCCTCCTCTACCTCATCCGCGCTGCCTGCTCACAACACCATGACCTTCACAATTTATAGAGAGGAAACCCCCGAGAGTCACGTCATATTTAAAACGTCCTCTTCTTCTTCTTCTTCTCGCTGCTGTCACGATCTTGATAAACTCCATCTACATGGAGGCCTGTTATCATCTGTTCCTCACGTTTGACTCTGATAAATATTCTCAAATAAATGAAATAAATAAAATAAATAATTCTCAAATAAATAAATAATTATAATAATTATTATAATTCGTGCACACAACTGCTGAATTTTCTCTAAAATAAAATGTAATAAAAATCAAAATGAAACCAATAAATGTGACGATTAATTATTTCTTTTCTTTTTTGGAATTCAGATAATTTTTTTAAAATATATTTCTGTGCAGGAAAAGTGAGAATATATATATATATATATATATTTATATAAAATAAAATAAAATAAAAAGAGCTGAACGAACGAAACTTACTGTAGAAATAAGAGAAACAAAGGTGATGGGGAGTCAGCAGTCAGAACCAGACAGGAGAATATTTTCAGATTTTTTTTTTCTTTCCTCCTCCTCCTCTTCTTCTGCAGCAGAGATAAATCCGTGTAGACGTGGAAGAGGAAGGCTCCCTGCGGAGAACAGCTCAGAATAATCCATATTCATGCGCTCGACACGTGGAGTAAATATGAACCAATGCGTGTGAGCGCGTTTGCGCCATTTTCACCTGGCGCGGTGTTGTGCGTTTGCTCGGTTTGGGCTGCAAAAGCAAGCGGGGCTGCGGCTAAAGTTGCACAGGCCGTTAAAAAGTGCTTAAACTGACATTTGCAGGATTAATAAATATGATTTAAAGCCTTTTGACGTGATGAATCTATGAAATAACGCTTTTAAGTTGGTGCGTAAAAGTTGGATGTGTGTGGCTTTTACGCAGGAGGAGATTTAAAATAAAGATCTGTGTGATTAAAGATTATTGGAGCTATATGGTGACAGAATCGACCTTCTGTCAGTGCCACTAGCTGACTGACAGCCACGTGGAATATTAATAATAATTCTTTCAGGAGAAATCCCTCCACTTCCTCGGCTCAGGTTCTGCTTTTAAGGAGCAGAGCGCTGTGACAACGCGCCACTTTAATTAGCGAGAATGGCCGCGACGAGCCTGTTGGGCCACTGGCGTCCTAAATCAATAGCAGGGGGGTGGAGGGGGGAGAAGCGAAGTGCTCCCAGGGCCTGAACGTATCGCTGCACTCACTCTCACTCACGCACACCCATGCTGCTGCCAACACGGTTTTGAAGACCCATGAAAAAAGGCAAAGCTGTTGGAGAATAGGCGGATCAAAACCCATTATGAGATTTGAAACTCTTCTTTTTGTGTGTGTGTGTGTGTGTGTGTGTGTGCGTCGCCCCTTGGTAAAATCTAGATTGGGATATTTCCTCGCAAGCCACGCGAGCTCGCTGGCTTCTGTTTTTTTTTTTTTTTGCAGGTCTGCTGCTGTTGGGATTCAGGAGGAACCTCGAGTGGTTCCTCTCCTCGGTGAAGGTCTCGTCGCGTTTGGGGGGGCTTATCTCGTCATGTGACTTTGCATTGGATATTTTATACAGAGCTGCACAAGAACTGCTGCATGCATAATGAGCGCGTGCATAGGTAGGGGAAATGTCAGGGCAAAGCGGAGCCTCACTGCACGTGTGCTTTAGTATTTTTTATTTTTATTTTATTTTAAAAAAACTACTCTGTTTCTCCTAAATCAGCATGCGCCAAAATATTTTAAATTCTAATATTGCCTCCAAATTAATTTAAAATATTCTCTCTTTAAATCACCTTTAAAATTATTTGTATTATCATTAAATATAAATCAATAAAAATGAAACTTCTGGAGAGACTGAGTGTGTGTGTGTGTGTGTGGCTCTGCTGCCACTTTCACTCGTGGAGACAAAGAAAAATGATGCCCACTTTCTCTATATCATTGAATTCAGTTGCTAAGCAACTGGGACGGGAAATCATCCGCGAAATTCAAAAATCCAGCAGCGAGGGGGACACGTTATGTGAGTTTTGCTGAATAGGCGAGCACACACAAGTAGAAGGAGGAAGGAGAGGTGGGGAGGTGGCGGTGGGGGGCAAAAAAAGAAAAGTTTGGAGCACAGGGAGACGTTAGAGAAAAAGTCCTGGCGCAAAAGCAGTAAAAAAAATAACCTGAACACTGGGTTTGTTTTCAATTATTACGCGCACTTTAGCTCCAGTGTTTGCATGTGAGCTGGTTTACACCTCCCAGCTCTGACAGAACACACTTTTCATATCGCACACATTCCACGATCAGCGTCGTGTGTAACTGCTCAGCTCTGCGCAGACGATCAATAACCTCCGTGACCCAGTGCCCCGGATCCTAAAACAACGCTCCACGGAGCTCACACCTGTGCCTCGCGTGGAGGAAGGAAGAAAGGAAGGAACATTTTTCAAGTTGCATGCCCCAAAATCTGAACCCAGACCAGGCCAAGCTCCTGCTCTCCACCTTGTTATTTATCTTTTTACGCATGAGCTACAATCTGCAGCGTAAACATTATATTACATACTGCATAAATGACATCAAGTGCACAATACTGAGGGTTCTTCTTCTTCTTTTTTCTCTCTCTTTTTTTTTTTTTTTAAATTATTATCTTAAATTTTTTTCTGCAGGCCTGGGGAAGCAACAGCAGCAGCAGCAGCACATGTAAACAAACAGAGGAGCCTTTGTGCAGGCCTGCAGCCATGTTTCATTTAAAACTTGAAATAAAAGTGCACATTTATTGCATTTAACACGTTTAGGGACGCCATGTTAACACGCCAGCTTATGTCACCCATCTATTAGTGAGCAAATATATATTTTTCAACATGTAAAGGTTGAGTATTGTCATGTTTTTTTTTTTGTGCGTAAAAGCAGCGCAGTCCACCATTTTCTCCATGAGCTCCAGCTGCTCTGCATGCACATAAGAAATAAAACAAAATAGAAACAATAACAAAGGCACACAGGCTTAGCCCCCGTTGAAGAATATAAATCGCAAAACACAAGATGCTTGCATTTCATTCTAACAAATTTATTGTGTCTCAATCAGCTCGCACGGAACCACTACTGGAAATTAAATTACAATCAAATGATCACATCAAAATATACCCTTATTACCTAACAACGGTCAGCTCACGGTGATTTGTGCTCCTTTAGAAATACAAAATTAAACAAATAAGGGCTCAAAAAGAAAAAAAAAATATATATATATATAAGAAAGAAAAAAAAAATAAACAAGAGAAGGGGAAATCATCTTACACGAGTTGAAGGGGAAGAAAAATAAATTACCGCTTGGAACAACCCCGAATAAAATATTAAAACAAGTCATTCTGATGAAAAATATAAAGTAAATAACTCAGATCAGGATCTGATCTAGTGATCTATATTGCCGGACTTTACAGAGTTTTTGTTTATTAAAACCTACCAAAGAACACTGCTTACAAAGGGCAGCATTAATATATCCACAGCACCCACTCAGTCACACTTGGCAACAGATTTTTTTTTTTTATTTTTTTTTTTTGTTCTTTTCTTTTCTTCAAATAAGTGCAGCTCGAGGAGTCTTTTCAAATGTCTTATGCTCTACTTGTTGGGAAAGGAAAAAAAAAAGGGTAAGAAGAAATCCACTCACGGTGTCCGTTAAATAATATTTTTTTAAAAAAGAGAAGGTGATCTTTGAGATCAGGCAGTCCTGGTCCTGAATGTCTTTCTGGGCTCATGAGGGCCTCAGCGTGGAAATAAAAAGACCCCCTTAATCCTCCGTATTTGTGTGTGTAAATGAAACCATGCAGTCCATCTCAGAAAAGGAAAAAAGAAAAATCGCGATGGAAGCTTCGTGGATGTCACTCCTCTTCTTCGCATTGTTGCAGTTTTTCCCCCCTTCTTTAATTCTTTATCTTTTATTTTTTTTGGAGACAGGAGGGAGGCGGTTCGATTCTAAATATACAAAAAAAATGCCTGCTCCTTTGTTTTCTTCAATCAAACACAGGGTTATGAGGAGGAGGAGGTGGAGGTGGTGGAGGAGGAGGAGTGGGGGAATTATTATTTTTGTTGGAGAAGAGGAAGAAGAAGAAGAAGAAGAAGGAAAAGGAGAAATAAAAACAATACTTGGGTTTCCTCCTTGGTGTGCCTCAATGCGCCAAAATTACCTGGTGGAATGAACTTGTAGTTGTCACCCTCTGGTCGCTCGCTTCACTTGCATCTTTTAAGTAATCTACTAAAAAATGCCCCTGAAAGAAAAAAGCAGAAGGAACCTTTTAGGTTAAGACATTTAGGGCCTGGAAGAAGGTTTGTTTTTCTGAAGGGAGGAAAAAGGGGGAAAAGAAAGGTTGCTGTTTCTCTCTCTCTCTCTCTCTGGTGAAAAATAGATAACACATTTTTGCAGTCTCATTCATATTCCCTCACAATCACAGTATCAAAAAAATGTTTTTGGCTATCCTGGCAGCGATAGTCTGTATGCTTTCTTTTTTTTTTAATCAGTTTAAATTCTTATAAAATATTCTGGTGTGCTTTTTCTATGTTTCACTGAACATTCTTTTGCAGTCCATGGAGGGGGGCGGTGTTTCTGCACTCACATTGCCGACCTGAGAGTACACATCCTCCGGCGTCTGCGCCACTCCCGGGGGCGTCATCCGTTTTTCCTTCTGCCTCCTATTGCAAAACCACACTCTAACCACCTCTTTCTCCAGCTGCAAGTTGTCCGCCAGGCTGGTGATCTCCTGGGCCGAGGGTTTGGGGCATTTCAGGAAGTGGCTCTCCAGAGCCCCCTTGACGCTCACTTCGATGGACGTGCGCTTCTTTCGCTTCCTCCCCTGCGCCGCGATCTTGTCGATGCTGGTGGGGCTGCCGGTGGACGAGTCGGCCTCCTCGAGCCACTTGTTTAACAAAGGCTTGAGCTTGCACATGTTTTTGAAGCTGAGCTGCAGAGCCTCGAATCTGCAGATGGTTGTCTGAGAGAAAACGTTCCCGTACAGGGTGCCCAGAGCCAGGCCGACGTCCGCCTGCGTAAAGCCCAGCTTGATCCTCCGCTGCTTGAACTGCTTGGCGAACTGCTCCAGGTCGTCCGAGGTCGGCGTGTCGTCGTCCGAGTGCGCGTCGTGGCTGTTGACGCCGCCGTGGTGCTGGTGATGCGGATGCTGGTGGTGATGGTGGTGGTGGTGGCTGCCGTGGTCCAGATCCGGGGTGTCTCCTCTCACCAGCCCCGGGTGCACCAGGCTCTGGCTCCCCGGACTCAACATCCCGTTCACAGTGAAGCCTCCCGGCTGGGAGTAGATCAGCGACTGCTGCTGCTGCTGCCCCCCGGATATGGAGTTAATGTGAGCCGCAGTCGTGCTCCCCCAAGCCCCGGCGTGAGTCTGATGGGGAGCTAAGTGAGGGGGCCTGTGGTGCAGCGCGGTGCCCGTGTGCAGATCGTCTCTGCCGGAGTTTTTCACGTCCTGCTGCTGCGGGCTGCCAGCCATCCCGACGGGACTCGACGACCAAGGTGATCCGGCTTCAGCTGCAGCGACAGCGGCTGCTGCTGCCGCCGCGGCGGCGTGCGGGAGCGATGTCACCCACTGATGGGCATGGCTCAGCATGTGCCCCCCGTTGCTCGCTGCCATCGCGCCTTGCATAAAGTCACTCTGTACCATCTTGACCGAGGGGTCTCCCCTGTAGCCCCCAGAACCCGAGGTAACCGCAGCACTGCCCGGCTGCATGCCACCACCGCCGGAGTCAGAGTGCACGATGGAGCCGGACGATAAGATGCTATTGCTGGGTAGATAAGGATTGGAAGCCGCGGTGGCCATTCCGTCAACCCTTATGAATATGTTTGTGATAACCCCCCTCCCTTTTTACAGTCACTTCTTTCGAGCAGGCAAATTGTATCTCATGAATTATTCAAACTTTAAAAGTATGGGTAGGTTTTTGGCAAACACCATCGACGTGCGTAAAAACGCAAAAACCAAAAAAAAAAAAAAAAAGGGAGAAGCTTCAAAAACGGAGTCAGGAAACTGAATAAAATCCGCATGTATTTACAACATTCTAGTTCAGACACTTCTGCATGGATGTCGAAGAATAAAATTCCAGGTTCTCTCAGAAGCCCTTTGAAACCATGTGCAGTCCGTTTTAAAAGTTTCGCACTGCGATGCGAGTGCGAACATTAAAATTCAAATATACAGCAGTTGGGGGTGGGTGGTGGGGGGGTAAAAAAAAAAAAGCCTTGTCCCAAACAAACTTTTGGTGGCCGCTCAAGAAAAAAAACAAAAAACAAAAAAACAAAAAAAAAAGCCTCGCAAAAATTCTCCACAATGTACAAAGTCCCGGTTTATGTCCTCTCTGGGTGTGAAAAACATTAGCGGAGCGTCCTCAGTTCTTTTGTAATTCAGTCGCCGAGATTTCTCCCTCGCTTTATTCTTTTCTCTCTCTTCTTTTATAGCACTGTAGAGCCTATCTCTTTGTTCTGTTTTGATGTATATAAACCTGCCAAACCGCAAACTCCCGTTGAAGTACAATCCAGTTTAACAGTGCACGGCGCTGCTTGCAAGCCTCCCCTCTCATTCGCTTGTTCTCTCTCTCTCTCTCCGCCTCTCTCTCTCTATATCTCTTTCTCTCTCTCTCTCTCTCCCTGACAGGCGGCGTAGTCCCGCCCCCGCTCGCCAGCCAGAGGACGCGGTGTTTACCCCGTGCGTCCGCGCTCATTGGCTACCCGGGGTGTGATTGGCACGTCTCGCCAGCCTTGCTCCGGGGCGCAGGAGCCCTCCTTCCGGCTGTTCCAATTGGCTGATTTTTAATTGCACTCCAAACAAAAACGGGGGATACAACTTGGTAGTAAATAGTACTGAGATACTAGTACACAAACAGGGGTGAAGGGGTAAATAAAAAAAGAAGGACGCTCCATAAACTGTGACCTCTCGTTTGGGACGATCATGACCCGATCAGCCATAAAGAGGAACCTCTTTTATATCATGTAGTCTATTTTCCAGCATGTTCAGGAAGAAGTTTACACCTGTTAGAAAATAAATAAGCACAAGGATTTGCTCAAATGCATGAACACACTCTGTTTAGTCAAGAAAACTGTGCGTAAATGTGCGTAAAGTGCTTTTACGCGTCTAAATCTTGAGTTTTCATGCGGAATGCGCACTGCGCACCTGATATTAAAGGAGAAATTGGTGACAGCTATCATTATCTACCCTCATCTGGTTGCGTTACAGGACACTGACACACGCGAGGGGGTCAATTCCGTCTGGGACGTCCAGGAAAAAGAAAAGGCTCGCCAAATGCTGCACGCCACAGCTGAAGTTTCTGGCGTGTACGGGAGCGTCTCCCCCTAACCCCTCAAATCGAATAAAAGTCGGTTTAATGGACCTCGGAGCGACGCGAGAACAAGTGCAGAGCGCGGAGGGGGGACGCTCTGCAGCCGGCGCGCAGCTCCCTCGGCTCCCGAGGAGTTAACGCCACAAAAGGTTGCGGGGACGCTTCCATGCGGAAACGCCGCGCACAGGCAACCTCACTGAAGCACGGCGGAAGAGAAAGTGGCAACCGAAACAAGGGCAAATTGAGCAGTCCTTGGGGGATTTGTGTGTGTGTGCTGGAAAAAAAAATAACACACACACACACACATATATATGAAATATAGCCCTTAAAAAGCGCCCCATTACTGAAGATGACCACGTAACCCCCAGAGATGAATGGGGCTTTTTGTTAAGAGCGCGGCGGGACCCCTGCTCCTACACGGACGCACCCATGGGTGGTGATAAGTTACAGCTGCACAGCTCCATCGGTTGAGTTCGGGGTGTCCGGCTGGACAAAATCAAGGCCTCTGATATTTGGAAATTTGGAACCTGTGCGCATGTCACACCTTAACCCCGGACATTTCCTCATAAGCTCCCAAATCAGAGACGAGCAAAGATGGGATTTAGGGGCAAATATGAGGCAGTGGGGTAGGCTGTGTACCCCCCTCCCTCCTCATCCCAGTAGATTTAACTTGGACTGGGCTCAAAACCGAGGGAGCCTCGTGGATTTGTTTACATTGAATGGGCAGGCTAGGGGCCAGAGCCACTGGGGGGCCCCTCCCTCTATTCATTAATATACAGTGAGGATTTCTGTCTAAATTACCGCTGCTCGGTCCACACTGCGCGCTCTGAGGCAGGGCCGGCTGGTGGAAACGTGACACCGAGGGACATGCACATGCGGAAAAGAGGGCTCCTCAAAAAAAAAAAACTGAAAAAAATGTGTAATCTGTGTAAAAGGAGAGTCAAAAGCTGCTCCACAAATGCTCCCCGAAAAAAATCAGAGCGCGTAAAAACAAAAAAAAACAAAAAACAAAAAAAAAAAGACTCCTCTCTGATATATGATGTGTTTATTATTTATTTGCTTATTATAAAAGGTCCCCAAGTTCCCTGCTGCTGCTGCTGGGCTGGGGGGTGGTGGTGGTGGTGGTGGTGGGGGTTCATTTATTTTGTATGCAAAAAAAAAAAAAAAAGAAAGAAAGGAAGAAAGAAAGAAAGAAAGGGGGGAGAGGAGGAAAAAAAAATCATCCCCAAGTATAACAAGAGACGAACAGTTAGTGCTGATTTTCATTTGCATAAATTTTCATATATTTTAGTGAAAATAATAGCGGGAGCCGAGGAGTGCTCCTGCTCAGTTGAGGCAGAGGAAAGAAAATCTTAGGGCGCACCGAGTCCTAGTGAAGGGAGATAACCGTTTACAGGCTGCGAGGTGGGGGGAAAAAACAATGTGAAGCTGTTCTCCTTCTTTACTCGGACACAAGGTAAGTCAACAATCATTTCTTTTTCTTTTTTCCTTTTCCACGCAAGAGGAGTGTTTAGAGTTCACCGCCGTCTTCTTGCGCATTGCTCCTCCGCACACCGAGCTTCCTCCCGGACTCACCGCTGTTGCTGTTTATGCTTCTGCTGCTGCTTTAAATCACATTTCAGCGCCGGTGCGCAGCCACAATCTATGTAACTTAGATTTAAAACCGAATTATAAATCCGTCCTCTTTCTTTTTCATTTCTTTTTTTTTTTATTTTTTTGGCACCCCCTCCCCAGCAGCAGCCCTCAGAATGCGTAAAAATCAATACGCGCGCCGCAGTTTGCGCCCCAGCCTTTATATCTTTTCTTTTGCTTTTAGAGAAACAGCGCGCACATGGATGAGCTGCGCCGTTTTGCAGCGAGCGTCCACCGGAGAAAAGTGCAATCAATCACATTTTAAGCAGGGAGGGAGAGAGAGAGAGAGAGAGAGAGAGAGGGAGAGAGGGGGTGAGAGAGAAGGAGGGAGGGAGTGAAAGGGAGAGGGAGAGAGAGAGAGAGACCCCTCGGTTGAATCCTCCAGAGGGATCGCGTAGGCAAGTGCAATATGAAATCGTTTAATATAAATCGATCTCGCCGCTGCAAAGTTTGTTTAAAGTTTACACGCAGCAGCCAGTCGCTGGTCGGGCCACAGTTCTCCAGACAAAGCTTGTGATTGCACATAAATAGCTTCGGATTTTAATGAATGCTTGTTTTTTTTTGGTTTGTTTTTTTGGAGCTCTTCCAAGGAACGAGGCAACAGCTCCAAAAACAGAGGCGTCCGGTCCGGTCGCGGTGAAATTATCTAATAGCAGCCTTGAGCAACTTCTCCCTCCGCTGCGTTTCTTGAGAGAGAGAGAGAGAGAGAGAGAGAGAGAGAGATCGCCGCCGAGGATGTGAATTTGAGGGAAAAGTCGTTTAGTTTCCTTTTTTCTTCTTCTTCTTCTTTTTCTCACGGGTTAACTCCTTTTCCCCCCTCTTCATTGATTTGGGGGGGTGAGAGCATTTCTGAGCCCAGCACTTGGTAGCCATGGAGAGCCCAATAAAAGAGGGAAACACTAGTCGCATTAAGCTGTATGTTTGTGCACTGGAGTCGAGATGAAAAGAGGCTCCGTGTCCCGGGCCAGCAGCACCGGTGCCGGGACGGTAACGCGTTACAGTGATGCCATTACTGTAAATTAAAGCTTTTCTTAATAAGAGCTAATTATTAAACACAGCTTAGGCTTTTTGTTTTATTTTTATTTAGCAGTTTCCTTTTTAAAAATGACTTAAACGTAGCTAAAATGAGTCTGACTGGGAATTTAATTGTCTAGTATCTCGGCTTCAGAAGGAAACAACTTATCGCGATATTTAAATGAGATCAAAGTGTCGTTAAATCTAACAGGCCTGCTATTGTAGCTGTGGACGGAGTCGTGGGAGTTTGTAGATGGCTTCACCATAAAAAATAAATAAATATAAGTAGTTAAAATATATATGTATGTATATAAATAAATATATAAATAAATATATATAACTGCCGCCAGGTGTCGCGCTTCCTCATAATGCAAATGCTGCAAATATGTACATTACACTGCAAAAAACCCGGTCCATGTTATGTCACAATTCTAAATCAACTACATATTTATGAGAATTTTAATTTATTTATTTATTCCACAAATTAAAAAATCCACTCACACATGAGCTACTTTAGTTTATTTATAATTTAACTTTCGCAAAAAACATATTTAGATTTAAATTATGCAATTATGCACTGTAAAAGCGAGACAACTCTGACTCAAAATTAATTATTTTTTTTATTCATTTTTTAAAATTTTAAAATTTATTTTTGCAGTGCGTGTGCTCTTACTTAGCCACACGAAACGACACACCACATCTCCAGTGTTTATCCAAAAAATATAAAAATAAATCAAGTTGCATGTCAGGATCTGAGCTCAGACACATTCTGATTCCCCCAAAAACCCACCACCCACCAGCCCCAGATGCGATTAAACGCTTAATTGAATTACCCACTGTTTAAAGATATCCCAATTTCGCTTGGGTTGAATTATTATTTCACGCCGCCATCAGGAGCTGCGTAAAGACAAACCCAGGCCTGTATTATTGATCCGTCCGTGCGCGTCTGCGACAGCAGCCTATCAATGACAGCCAGTTGATATGCAAATAGTCTGTTTTAAGCCATCTGCAGGGGTAAATCTGAGGCAGAGGGTCTTTTTGCGGAAGCATATGACTAAACCGGAGACTTTGAGAATTATTAGCAAACGAGTGAATCATCCCAGGAATTAGTGCATGGCGATTTTTTTATTTTTTTTTGCTGCACGCATGGCCGGCCGTTTAGTGTTACACTACCCTGTGTTGCTCTTCATCATCATCAGCAGCAGTAGCAACAAAGCATCAAAGCGGCTCTTGCGCGTTATTACGCATTCTGTCATGGCGCAACAGTGACTGTTATTGGTGGCAGGGAGGGAGGCCGTGTGTTTGTTTTATTTACTGCCGCCTGATTTATCCGCGAACTTGCACGAAACAAGCAAAGAGGTCCTGAAATATTAAGCAGGGACACGGACAAAAAAAAAAAAAACATTAATGGAAATCAATTAATATATTATCACCCCCTCCTCCTCTGATCACTCTGATTCTACTAAATTTATGACGCTCGGATTTATACGAGGCTCAGGAAACGTGCGTAAAAACCCCTGGTTACAATATTCAGATTAAACTGATGCAATTCCTTTTTTTTTTTTTTTTTAATTATGGCCTACTTAAGTTGCCTATGGGCTCCATAATTTATTTTCTCCCCCTCCCCTCCTCCTCCCTTTGGTCCAGTCACTAATCCGAAACGACATACGTTGAGTGCGTCTCGCGTCAGGGCCAAACGTTGATTTAAAGCCGAGTCCAACTTGGAGCACTTAAATGATAATGCAGCTACTATACCGTTAATTAAATGGGCTACACTGAATATGAGCATTAAACATGCCTTCAATTTCAATCTTTCTTTTTCTTTTTTTTTTCTTCTTCGCCCATTCACACCACACAGAGGCTCTTTATTAATATTCTATCATTTAAGGCCAATATAGAGTTATATATACACCTCTTACTCCACTGGTGTGGGGCTGGTAATTGCCCTGTGCAGCATTACAGGCCTGCAGCTTGTAAAGATTATATGTTACAGTGATTCTCCAGCAAGAGTCAGGGCTCGGGGAGGTGAGGATTTGGTGTGAAAAGTGCACAAAAACAAAACTAAATGAATAATAATAAAAAAATAAATGCAGCTGATATTATTAATTCCCAAAGAAGTCCATGCTTTTTTAATTTTTTTTATTATTATTATTAGTTTAGAGTAGAGGCAGGTTTCAATTAGATGGAATTAATTATTTGTGGACGGAAAGAGAGAGTGAGGCGGGAGATTCAATTTAGAAATAAAAAGGTCAAAAGTTGCACTTTTTTTTTTTAGTGTGGGGATGAAACGACATACATAGACATGTATATATGCATGCAAACAGGAAAAGGGGTGGGGGTGCTGGTGAGGAGGGGAGTGACTCGTGTGGTGGGGGGGTCGGCAAAGATGGAACGAAGTGTCACAGGAGAGAGAGAGGAGAAATGTGTGTTTGTGCAAGAGAGGAGGAGGAGGAGGTGGTGGTGGTGGTGGTGGTAGTAGTGGTGGTGGGGGGGTGCTTTGTCTGTCAGTCTTCAGCTCCACCCCCTCCCTCCCTCCCTCCCTCCCTCCTTCTCTCTCAGTAACTCCCTCATCCGCACATACAGATGTAAAGCATGGACACGTAAACCCTCCCCACCTCCTCACCAGAGGCGCCATCAAAACAAACCAGAGTTGTTGTGTATGCAAATCAGTGTTCGGCCTATGTTGATATATATAAATATATATTAATATATATATAATTTTTGTTCTATCTGTGTTGCACATGCTAATCAAGAATGATATTGTGTTATTAAGCTAAATCCACTGGAAATCTACAGACGTCTGCAGCCGACTGGTTCGTGGCACGTCTCTCCATAGTCCCTGTTTTTGTTTGTTAAACAGTGGCGGTCCCTGAGGATGCTAGGCTTGGGGGGCGATGGGGGGGGTTTGTGGCACCACCCTGCCCAGGATTACATTAATCAAAGTATTTATTTCCCTCGGGGAGCCGGGCGCAAATCACTCCAAATCCCAGTAAAATTGGATAACAGAAGAACGGGCGCACCTAGGGTAACCCTCCGTCGCACTTCTTCTTTTTTTTGTTCATTTCGCTTCAACTTAATGGATCCAGTTCTATCTAACTTTGTGGAACAGTGTGCGGAGGAGCAGGGTGGATGTGTGGGAGGGGTGGAGGGGTGCAGGGGGGGCAGCGCAAAGCTAGAGCTATTGAGGTCTTTGAGAAGACAAACAACATAATTGGATGGAAGCAGGCGCTCAGGTGGAGAAAAAACAACACTAACCACATCCCCGATAGGAGTGTCTCTGGATATAGAGCTGTACAAATAACAGCCATTCTCTGATTCCCTGTCGGGGCTACAGGCATGTCTGGGTCTGAGCCAGCAGCAGGAGGAAAAACTAGCCTCTAAGACCCCCCACCTCCCCTCCCCATCTGTGATAGGCGCATTCACCAAAGCAGCCCGCTTCCCCCTCTCTCCGCTAAGTCTGGTCAATCCATTACAAAACCCCACAAAAGTAGCGAAAGAGGAGAAAATTCCACCGACACCGTCTTTGCACTGTTTGCTCAGTAATTACATGTGATGTTTGGGCAAAGCCCGCGCGGCTAATAAATCAGCAAATGTTTACAGCCGAGCTGGCGCTGATAAGGCAATAAATACAGCGCCCAATATGCTGCCTATTACAGGTAATGCAAATAAAATAATAGGGCTGTAATTTTTCCTCGTGTGCTGCTGCTGCCGCCGCTTGGTCGTCTTTGATATTCATGAGAGGGGGGGAACGTTGAGGAAACGCCGCCTCTTGGTCTTTACGGTCGCCGAGCTCAACGCCGTCGTCCCGGTCAGGGTTAAATGACGGCCTCGCTGCTGTCACGGATTTGCATGTTTGTATGTTTGTTAGACTTGCACAGAGTCCTACTGTTAATGCAGGGATGGCTGGAGGTGCCCTGACTCGGAGCCAGGCCTCTCGGGGTGAAGCCGGACTGCACGGCTTGGACCAAGCGTTTAGTGTTCACGTTTAGGAATATTGCATTGTAGAGTATCCCTGCAGAAAAACCTACAGTCTGTCCATCTTGTATATGTTCTATATCGAGTGTACGGACACATAGTTGTAGCTTTAAAAGGCAAAGTGCAGGTTTTAGGGAGTTTTTTTTCAAATATTGTGAATTGTACGTATTTTTCCTCCAATTCCAGTTACTCATTGACTTCCATTCATTTCTGACCAGAACTGCTTTATTTTTTTTTTATCATCAAACTTTTTATTGACGCCTGCGATTCTAAAAAAAACAAAGTTCTAAAAACTTGAATAGATGTTCAATGACTGTCCCATTGATTTCCACTGAATTTTAAATCTGAATCTGAATTTGTGTTAGTTTTCGTCAAAGCAGCAACCTGCGCCTAAGACGCGTTGCAAAAATGATGCAACGTTGCCAAAATGATTTATTGCGCTGCACGAGTCTGCTTATTCATTTTTATCGTGCGCGTGATTGACGGAAGTCAATAGCTGCTTGGAAACATATGGGATATATTTGCAAAATTTTCAAAACTCAGTTTGATAATTGACAAACAACTTAGTCTGAAATGAATGGAGGGCAATGGCTGCGTGGGAGAGTGGGGGGAAAAATACTTACTGTGCATGCAAAAATATAATGCTGATATGTTCCTTTAAAAGCCCTCACAGGGCCCCCATGGGTCCTCAGGCCGCACTTTGACACTCCCTATATTAACTGCTGCAGGCTTAGCTTGTATTATACTGTTCTGCATCTCCATCACACGCCATGCAAACATGCAGGAGCGTCTGAGTGCGTCCCCAGCGTCGAGGCGTCTACAGTAATGATCAACTTCAGAACGGTGGGGCCTTGCCGTCGGGGTCGCCGACTGTTGTTGATGATATGCGACCGGGATGGGGGGGGGGGGGTGACGTGTGCTATTCATACGCGAGCTTGTGCGGTCACGTTCCGCGAGCCAGGAAGTCGTGATTCATGTGGGCATTATGCGCGCCGGACGCTTATGGCACCTCTCCCCGTTGCCGTGCAGTCAGGCCCATTTGTTTGGAAATGGGTTTACATACATCTTCTCCTGCACGGCTCTCCCTCCCTCCCTCCGCCCCTTACCTCGGCTTAAAGCTTTTGCACATGCAGACCGGGTCGCTGCAAAAAAACGCAGCTAGGCGAACTGAAAAGAGGCCGTTTAGGTGATGTCGGCCATGTTGGAGGCATTTAGCAGCAGTTGCAGAACACGCGTATTCTCAGTGCAAACTTGGAGCCAGTTTCACGCAGTTGATGCCGTTTTTGCGAATATATAACCGTCACACGTTGAAGCAGCTAATATTTAGTGGGTATTTTTAACTTTACTCCAGCTTGCACACAGTTTTCTCTTCCTGTGACTGGGGTGAAGTGGGCGGGGCTCTGTGGCTGAGACGTGGCATACGCACCAATCAGGATTAAGCTGCATTTGAAGGAAAAACCTGCTGTCGCTTCTTGCTTTGCTTGCTTGTTTGTTCGTCAAGTATTTGCCGTATTTACCGTAACAGAGGCAACTTTAATTTTATTTTTCGCAGCTTTAATATTTCAGGATCACTCTACAGTCCTAGTCCAGATTTAAACCTGCAGAAGGCTAGACCGTGCATCGGTTAAAACTATTTTCTTGGCAATATAAGTCAAAAAAGAACGCTACTGTAGATTTTTCTGCAGGAAAAAAAAAAGTTGTGAATTATTTACATCTCTTAACTGTGTTGCTGCGAAGCTTGTAGAAGTCAGGCATTTCTTCGTGACCTGTTCGCTTCCCGAGCAGGGATTTCTGGGAGGGCGACAACTGCGAAAGCCTCAGCAGCAGAAGCATGACTGGCCACTCTCTCTCTCTCTCTCTCTCTCTCTCTTTCCCCTCTTCCCATCGCCTCCCTCCGTCTTTGTCCAGGCCTGGCGTGAGCGTCACAAAAGCGGCTTTGAGGGGATCACACGCTGGCCGCCGAGCCCTCTCCGAGCTCACACACCCTCCACGCGGGCCTCGGTGCAGGCTGCAACGGAGGCTACGGGATACTGTAAACTGAATAAATGTTGGGAGGGGGCTCTTTAGCCTTTCTCAGAGCTTTTTTTTATTTTTTTTATTTTACAAGCTAAAGGGGATCTTTAGCTTGTATAAATGATGACTCGTCAGAGGAGAATGAAACAATGCCGCACAGACGAGAATACAATAGAACTTTGTAGTTCGGCTATGATGGAAAATTGCCTCAGCATGGACTGTCAAGTCAAATATCCCTCCCAGCTCTTGGCTTTCACCCGCGCAACTGTCAGCGTGTCATTCCGGGAAGCGATGGCGGCCGCGTGCGAACATGTGCGCCGAATAAAAGCGTGCTATTTGCCGCCTAGCACGTTTCGCCGCGTGTTGTGTCCCTGAACGAACCCCCGTGGGTTTGACTTCAGGTTTTGCCGATATGTGCGCAGTTTTCGCGCCAGATGTGCTAAGATCTTGTACTACGCTCCCGCCACCGCCAAATCAAGGTCTGAGTGAACTTGAGATAACACAAGGCGTCACGTGAAATGAAATGCCGTGCATCTACTTGTCCTTACACTGTAACCTTCATACTGCAGGTGTGAGGCGAACGCTCTGCAAAGCATGCACGGATCCCGGCGCACGGTCGAGGGCGCGCTCTCAAACTCCCCGGTGTGCTGCTCCTGTGTTTGTCGCAGACCTTTTTTTTCGGATTAGCGCCGCCGCAAACACATACCCCACCCCAACCACGACAATGACTAACACGCGTCTCAATGCGTCGTCACCATCCGTCTCTGCCACATTTATCCGAACCTGTGTGTTCCTCCTCCTCCTCCTACGGCTAAAACTCTGGGTGACACCGTTACGTAACGTTTCACCACTAATCCGTGTGCCTCACGTCAGGACGCCAAAATGTTTGATTCAATAGCTTGCAGAAGTCCTTCTCCTGCTTCTTTTATAAGTGAACTAGAAACCGACTCATAAGTCTACACTGTGAGGTTTAGACTTAAATCCAGAAAATGACAATTTACGTTCGCCTCCGTCTGTTTAGTCTGAGGCTTTCTCTCCGTGCTGTTGCATTCCTGCCAATCAAGCTGCGTGGGTGGCACCGTATTGCACCTCTGCATTCATTGTCCATCGACGTTCGTTAGCCGTGTCTTTCCGCGCGGCCTTCGTTGCGCAGAGAACGTGCTCCGGACGCCGCAAAATTTGCCAAAGTGCACCGCTATGCTGACCGGTGGTCACGCGATCAGATTTTTACTTGAGGGAAATGCAGTTCCATTTAAATTTGTGCACGGCTACAGTGTTCGAAGCAGAGATATCAAGATCGACTAGCATTTAGCTAGCCAATACGTTTTAAATAATTTTTTTTATTTTAATTTAAATATATATTGACGTTTTCTTAAAAAAAATTGTTGTGCAAATATACGTCTGCAACAAGAGCACGCTTGGGCGTTTAAAATCTGCTTCACCGATGAGGAAACGCCTCCCGGAGCGGACCAATCAGAGGAGAGCGGCAGTTTTTGACGCCGCACCGGTGAAAATACTCAAATCTGATTAAAAATAAATAAATGAAAAGCAGTAGCGAGAGTCTACATTAGTAGTGGTGCACTGTCTTCTATCTGCATTAGTTTGGGAGCAGATGAAGTTTATTCAGATGCTTAAATTACCGCACTAATAATGCCTCGTTACCTGCTTTTAAAATGTTTGGAAAAGTATAAAATACGGCAAGAAAATATCACATTAATTCAGACAAATGTCCTCTTATATTATTTTTCTATCCGAGCTCATTTCCTGCACTATTAGAGGGGTTTAAATATTTTAACATCTCAAACTAGAGCTGTCAGATGAATGTAAACACAGCTTTTGTCAATAAAGGGGAATAAACTCTGCTCATTCGATTCTAATTTCTGCTCTTTTTTCTTCCTCTTAAAGGAGAGCGACCGTCCCCTGGTGCACGCACACACACACCAAACTTCGGTCCTCCTGTGACACCCCTGCCTTGTCCTCTTCCCCCCTTACCCCCACTCCTCCTCCTCCTCCTCCCCCCCCGATGCACCACCTCTGGAGGTAAGTAGCTGGTGTTCATGTGTGTGTGCACTCGCACCGTGCCCGTCTCTCTCCTCCTCCTCCTCCTCCTCCAGCAAAAGCGGACACGTCGTCTCCCCGGCTTCCGTTTTTCCTCTGCACGCCTGCTGCTGGAGAATTCACGCTTCGGGCTGTTTTCTTTGAGAGAGAGAGAGAGAGAGTAAGAGAAGGGGGGAGAGAGGGGGGAGAGAGAGAGAGAGAGGGGGGAGTATAAAAATATGCAAATGCTATTGTTGAAGCACAGAACGAAGAGGGGGGAGTTCTTCTTTTACACACTCTCACCTCTCCTGCTGCTGCTGCTGCCACTTCCACCTCCATCCATCCATCCATCCATCCGACTAGACAGACTCTGAGACCTGAAAACACACCGAGAAACAGAGAGAGGCTCGACTTGTGCAGGCAAAACGAGCACAGACAGGGGCAGGATATTAAAGCCACTCTGCTTTAGCCGAGGCCTCTATCTGGACACCCCACACCTTGTATACGCTCACTGGGCACTTCATTAGGTACACCAGTGGAAAAAGAAAAACTAATATAGCGGTACCCTGCGGTGAATCTTCAGCATTAGTTTAACACGCGTTCCTATTATTTTGTCGACCCCGATTTAGTCCTTGCACAAGGCTAAACACCAAAAGCTCTCTTCTAAATTCAATCCAGTTGAACGGCTCAACCGCCACCTCCCCGACGTCGTTTCATTCCTTTTTTCCCCACTAGTGTACCTAATGTTTTGGTGCAGCCGCTCAGGTCCGATCCAGAGCGGGGTCAAAGGTTAATTCACGCATATTTCGAATAAATCTGGCTTGAGTTTAAAAAGCGGGGCGACGGAGCGATCCGAGGCTCGGGCGATTTTAAGGGGGACAGGCGATCCAACCCAAAAAGGGACGATCGATAACGGCGCGGCGTTGCAGGAAAGTAGAGAAGAAAGTATCGAGACGCACACACACAAAAAAAAAACACTCAGAAAGAGATAGAGAGGGAGAGAGAGTGGGAGCCTGTGAAAGTGGGAAGCCCATTTGTAAAGCCCTCACGCTCTCAGGAAGACTTTTTGAAGTGATTATGAAGACAGTTCAGATCAAAGGATTTGACAAGTCTGAGAGAGCGCCAAATATGAGGCCCCGGTAATCACACCGAAGCCCCCTCCATATACAAGATGGCACTGGTCCCCCCCCTCCCCTACACCCCACACCCTCCTCCTTACATCCCCTCCCTTCCACCTCCCTTCAGCTGCTTTGCAAATGTAATGCGACACTTACGGATAAACAGATTATCAAGTAACGGCGGGGTGGGAGCTTGGCTGAAGGGACCCGGGAAGAGAAGAAATAATAAAATAAATAAAATAAGAGAGAGAGAGAGGAACTTGTGGAGAAGGGGAAATTCGGTGAACTCCGGGGACGGGCGGGCGGTGTCAGAGAAACGATGATTAATTCTGCGGTGCCAATACAGGTTTAAAATGATATAATTTGGGAATATTAGCAGTAGTGCTGGATGATGAGGCAGGATTTCTAGCGTGGTAGACTTTATTTTTTACTCCCTTTCTCTTTTCCTTCACTAGTTATTATAGATTAATCCATAATCCGCGCCACCTAAAGACATTTTTGTCAGTGAAGCTCAGGGATAGAGCCGGTAGATTTTTATATATATATTTTTTTTATTCTGAATGCTCATTTCCCCTCAGCATGATGTCACATTGTCACATCTCCTACTAAAAACACTCCATCCATGCAGCCAGCCAGCTCCTCTCTCTCTGATGCACCGTTTCATTTCGCCAGAGCTGAGGTGGGACTTATCAGTTTATGTAACCCCTGGAAATTTACCACATCACTTACACAACTCTTATTTATTTAACCTGTGAAAATGTATTTTTTATTTATTTTTTTTTTATGAATGAGCTCGAGTAGTAGAGCAGGTCAGACGTGCGTTAAATGTTTTAATTCCAGACTCCATTGGAAAAACAATCGATTTTATTGCTGTTTTGCTCTGCACGCCCGTTTTGAGCATTTTGAGCTCCGGAGCAATGAATAAAGTGGATGTTTGTGCACGCTGCAAAACAATCTGTCACATTAGATGTTGTCCAAACCCAACATAGGGAATATTTTCTGTATTTGAGCTGCACCTTTGCAAAATAAATGCATCGTTTTACTAGAGAGTGACAAATAATCCTGCTCAAGTTTTTGTACGTGCGGTGTTTCTTGGCTCTGAACTGTGCAATAAATAAAAAAAAAAAAAAAAACAGAAGCTGCTCTGCTCTTTTTTTTTTCTATTTGTCCTCCAAGTGTCTGTGTTCGTGCATTAGCCGGGGCCTGAAAGATTAAAAAACAAAGTCCTCTGCTTTCACCGTGCGAGGCAGTTAAAGCGATTCTCGTCTTGAAGTGGCTCACTCAGTCACCGAGTGTCCATTTGTCCAGTCAGAAGAGGGTGCACTTCTTTCTTCTTCTACTTTTTCTTTTCTTTTTTTTAATCTTGATGGGTGTGTGTGTGTGCGTGAATGACCCTTGTGGCGGGACAAACGTCCCTTTGAGGGCGCGCGGACAGATGGACGGACAAGGGCGACTCAGCGACAGACACGGGAGGACTGAGGCTCCTGTGTGGCCGCCGCCACGTGGCCTGAATCCCCTTTCATCTCCGCAGCTCGTCCATTTCCTGCCCCCTCCCGCCACCACTCGCTCGCACAAAAACCGTGATGCAGCACACAGCGGCGGACGGACGGACGGATGGACGGACGGCGTCTCGAGGTGTCACGGTTGGAACAAAATGATCCCTCTCCCGCTTTTCCCCCAAACCGCTCCCGAGCTTCTCCCGCTCTTATTTATACACGAATATTCTCGGTTCGGTTTATTTGCGAATACAAACGCCAAAAAAGCTGACAAGAGCAGCGAGACGGAGGCAGAGACACAAAAAGAAACCCCATGGAGCTGATAAAAATATCTCGCCCCAAAAGAGAAAAGAGGGAGGAAAGGAAAAAAAAAAAAAAAAACACAAGTTCACCAGCAGCAGGTGAATTTGTCACGGAAACAAAATAATGCCAAAAACGGATGCACGCTGGCACTGTGAAGTCTGTTCCTGCACTCAGAAAATACGACTAATTATTCAAAAATCACCACCGTTCCCTTCTTTTCCATTTTACGACTCTTTAAATCAACAATATATCATCTAATATCATCTCTAAATGTGTTTATAGATCTACAAGCGCTGCAGGGCTGCCACACATTCACAGACGACTTCCTCAACTAGCTGAAACTTCCCCGAACCGGTTCGATGTGTCAACAAGAGATGTCAATTTGATTGGTCAGCGCTGAGGGCAGCCGGCTATCGATCGGGCGGTCATTAGGAGAGAGCGGCCCGGCGGGAGTATCAGGCCTGACACCGTTAACACCGAGCCCCGGCGTGTCGACCGCTCTTTAACGAACGGCCATCAGCCCGACCGGGACCCGGGCATTGACCCGGCAGCTCGCCGCAATCCCTTACTGCCGAGGCTGGAGTGTGAGTAAAGGGCTGCGGCGCGTGGTGGTATCGATCCCCGGGATGAGACGCCGCGGAGGCCCGTATCGGCGTCTGCGATCAGAGCGATTTTTCCGGCTCCGAGAGGGGAAGACGTGTGCAAGAGGCAACAACACAACATGCAAAGAATATCTGACGGAATACGGTGAAAGCACCGTTACATTAGAGGATATCATACACTTTGATTCACGCCATCCTAATACGCCATTTGTTCGGATTCTGCAAAGACTTAAAGAAATAAAAGTGGAAATATGCTGCAGCATCTGTTGTGATGTCTGCAACCGATCGGAACAAACAAACAAACTAAATTTGGACCGCTTCTTTTTATTCTTGCAGAAATAGATTAAAACAGGAGAAACAGACTGAGTTTAATCATGACTCGTACGTGTCTGAGAACTCCCACAAATGGATGTTTGCTCAAAGAGGAATAATAGAAGTAAAGGGAGAAGAATTTGTGCCACAGTCAGTGGAAGTCAATAGTGGATAAATGGAAATGATTAAGCAAAGGCAACGTTTCTTGGTAAACCGAGAATTTGCAGACGATTGCATCTGGTAACAGAAGTAAAGCCTTAAAATCTCAGCCTTTGGCAAAGCTTAGATGCAAGTCTGATCATGTTTATGGGCAAACAGTAGCAGTAGATCGTCTCTCTTAGTCAAATATTTTGTTAATTTTTTCCAACCCTAACCCTACCCCTAACCCTATGATCCCAGCAGGTATTCTGAGCTTGAACGTGCCTTAATACGCGAGAGATCCCACCATTTCTTGCACATCTACACCAAATTTGGTCACTTCCAAAACTCCCGGCGAACAAGCTCCCAGGCCTGCGTAGCGTGCGGCCAAAAGCTTCACCTGTAGCTAAGTGAGTATCCCGGGTGTTTGACCACTTGGCCAACGGGACGCCTCCATACCGGGACCTGGCAGAGGCACAAGGCGACAAAAGCGGATCGGTTCGGTGTTGCCGTACCTTTCGGGGACGCCGGCGTGAACAAACAGACTCCCGGCGTATAACGGCTTTATCCCACTTTGGCTCAAGTTACTCATTCGGATATCATTAGCCGTACTTATCAGATTAGTTTTAAGAAAGGGATTAGCTTGATTGTGGAATACTTAGATACTGATTCTGAGTGTGTGCACGCTGGTTTATTCCACTTTTGACTGGAAATAAATAAAAAAACAAACAAAAGCATGTCCAATCTGGTTTAATCTGAAGACACATGAAATCTAGCGAGTTTGGTGAGAGATGCACTAAAAGTGAACCGTCAGAGCCGAGGGAATATTTCTGGGGGAAGTGAGGGACGAAAATAGCAAATAACGGCACAATGAAGACAGCCTGCAACGTCTTTGTGTGTTTGACTGACTCTGTGTGTGTGTGTGTGTGTCAGTTTGAGTGTGTGTGCGAGGGAGAGAGTGGCGGACTGTGATCAGAAAGTGAATGAGCCATTTCACTGGCTGCAGTTCTCTCTCTCTCTCTGAGGAGGAGGAGGAGGAGGAGGAGGGGGAAGCCTGAGCTGTGGACACCAGTGGAAATGAGCTCGGCCGTGCAGTAAGTGTGGCGACCTCGTGGCTAACCCCACACTGTTTCCACCGCTCTCCCCACTAAATGATGCCTACTGTATCCAGCCCAGGAGGAGGAGGAGGAGGAGGAAGAGGAGGATAGAGGAGGAGGAGGAGGGAGCCTAAACTCCGACAGCCCCCCCCCCCACCCCCAGAGTTGGCTCTCCTCAGCCCGTCTGGTGGAGTAAAGGAACAAGTGCTATTTCTTTGTACGAGACAGGGTTGATGTCGCAGTTTGAAAGTGGGCGGGGCCAATCAAGTATTTCTTAACTTTTTGTTTTTTACGGGTTTTTAAAGTCTGCATGAAACAAGTGGAGTGTTTTTTCCTGGGGCCAAATTAATTTAAAATGTTTGGTGGCGTAAAGTCAGTCTGGAGTCACTTAGCTTTGGAGTAAAAATTTTGGCAAAATTTGCGCAAAATTTTGGCAAAATTCGGGCGGTGCTTTACACGGCAATCCGAGCGCCGTAGAGCCGCGTTCGAATGTCACGTATGCGTCATATTCTGATGAGGAAACGAGTCTGGTAGCACACTGCTCTGATTGGACAGCTCAAACGGCCTTGAGCAGGGTCCGCCCACTCATGTTCGTACACGCCTCCGAGTGCAAGATGAGTCATCAAAATTTTTTCTTTTAATCGTTTTCCAGGAAATTAAGAATTTATCTGATTTCATGGGGACTTTAAAGACAGCGTGATGCTGCAGTAGCTCCTTTCTGTGACAACACCTGAACTCCATTTCAGTGGTTGTGTATGAAAGCTTCAATAAAAATAATAATCCTGAGCATTAATTGTAGATTTTATTCCCTATATTTGTGTTTTTGTTTTTTATGGTGGCAAAATCACATTAAATTACAATACTGTGCATAACTCTACCACAGCCAGTTTGGATTTTATTTCAACTCTGAAAACTTTGGGATGAATTTAAAATAAATTTGCGTGGGCGTGTTCATATTTTTCATGCATGAGTTTGTAATGATTTATGATTTAACTCTGAAACTGGGCGAGCATCGGAGTAAATGCCTATTGGGCTTTGGAAAGCTGACAAACGGATCAATAAGAATATGCGCCGAAAATCTACTGTCTTTTTTCAAATAAAAAACATATTTATCAAAAAAACGTCTGCTGTTTCACTTGAATTACGACATGGCTGGAAGCGCTGGTCCAACTTTTTTTCGCACCTCACCGATCCAGAAGGATGTGAAACGAATAAATCTCCATAGGACATCTGCAAAAGTTCATAAACGGTGCAGGAACGTGTGCAGCGGATTTCTGATCGGGACATTATGTAGTAGATTTCCCACCTCCAATAATAGGTACCCCACTGATGGGGTGATATTTGACGCCCAAATGGAGCGTTTGACTTTTTAAAACGTATAAATAGAAGTCATGCAAAAGGCTCGGAGAGTGATTCAGTGAAACTAGAAATGCATAAATGCTGGATTCTGACGAGATGGTTCGTCTATGGGATTTTCTCAAACTGACAAAATCTGGTTGGACAAGAGGGCGAACATGAAAGGTACGATATGGGGGGAGAGGTGGGAATAAGAGGTGGGAAAATCTGGGAAAGTAAGGAGCGAGCAGTCGAGAGAGGAGGATGATGTAGAAAGAAAGAAAGAAAGAAAGAGAGGGAGCAGCGAACATCCAGCTCTGCTCTGAGCTAACCCCTCCTCACTGGGGAGCCAGCTGGGCAGATTGCATGTGAAACGGAGGCTTTGATGGTTGCAGGTAGCAGCTTTTTTGCCCCCCTCCACCTCCCCTTGCCCTCCCCAGCCCACCACCACCACCACCACCACCACACCTCCCCTTCCTCCTGGTTCCTCTCTGCGGAGCAACAGCTCCAACCACAGCGGCCCTTCACCAGGCACAGGTGGTATTGCTCACTCCAATTTAGCTCAAACCGCCGACTTGAAATAGCGCGGCTGTCATAGGCAATCTGCGGCAGCGAGATGGACCGCTGATTCCAGTGGAGGGGAGAAGACGCTGAAGTAGGACGGGAAGAGAGCGAGCGAGGGAGCGGGAGGAGAAGGGAGGAGAGGAAGGAAGGGAGGGAGGGAGCGGAGACCCCTTCCCCCCAACTGCTGAGAGCTCAGCACATGTTCTCGGCGAGCCCGGTGCAGGCGGGGGTCAGAGGAGTAGCCGGCAGTTTATTTATCGCGGGACGGGACTGCTTGCCATATGGGGGGTCCAATCTGTTAGTGTCCATCCCGCAGCTGAAAAGGTGGGACAGCTGAGGGAGCTAAACTTCCAAAAACACAATATACTCCGAGTTAATAATCTTGGCCGAGGCCTTTTAGGCGGTACAAAGCACCGGCTCGCATCGGAGGAGGAACAGCTGTACCAATTTACAGATCATCTGCATGAAGCATCGAGGGAGCCGGTTGTTTTGACAAGGTAGCTACCTGACTAACCATAACTTTGCTGGCTGCCCACTACTCGAGGGCCCATGCTGCATTAGAAGGGCTTAGCAATTAGCCGACATATGGACCTTTTGGGACCTTTTGTAAAGCGGATGCAAATCTCAAGCTAAGGCTAGCAACATAAAAACTGTAAAAGGGTAAAAGGCATTTGTTTAAAGTGTAAAAATGTGCCAGACTACTTCTTGACTGGTGCCATGCACACTTCCCTAACCTCAGAGAGAGCAATATTCACAAGCGATGTGAATATTGCAAGACTCATTTACTGACATGCTAGCTACATAGCTAGCTACAGCCTGCACGCTATCTGATCTGTTTGACGTTAGCTCACAATAGATGACAACAGATGATCATCCTACCTGCCCCTTTTAAAACATTGTCCAGGGATCCCTCTGGTAACTGGTCCTGGCCCTTTAAACTACAACTTGTTCTTATACCTTGGTAAAGTGACCATTGCTCGGTTGACGTCCGTGTTGGCACCAGGTCTGGTTGCAGGGAGATCAGTGTGCACATCGTCATTGCACCTTGGTGCATATTGTTGCATGGATGTCGGCCGATGCTATGGGGCCAGTTTGGACAGAAAGTCCAAATCTGCAAGTCTGCACAGTTGCACATTATACAATTCTTCTGCAGGAGCTTTTCAGGAGTAGATCTTTAACTCAAAGTTCTGCAGCAGCTGCATTGAAGTGGTCCGTCCAATGCTACAAATGTGAAGCTGCCTTAAAGACGAGGCAGATTCTACCAAAAAAATAAAAAATGAGATAGCCAGGAAAGGTGTGCCTGTGTGCTGCTGCAGTCTTTGTTGCAAACCCCCCCCCCCAAAAAAAAAAACAAGATGGCAAGGTCCTGAAAATAAACCTCTAACGTTTCAAATCCAGACGACAGGTGAGGAGAGCGGATTTCAGTTCATAGGGGAATGAAATGCAGGTCATACTCTATGCAACGACATTAGACACTCTTCCTCTGTCTGTTTTTTTTTTTTCTCCATCATCCTCCCTTTCTCTTACGCGCCCATCTGTGGTGCAATTGTCTTAAGTGCAGATGCTGACTTCAGAGGTGCATTAACTGGTAATGCCGGCTTCTGAGGATCCCTGGGTGCCTGATATCCAGCGAGCAGACACGGAGAGCACCCAGCAGTGTCGCGCAACTCACAAACAGAGAGGGATTTACATGCACGCACACACACACACACACACACACACACACACACACACACACACACACACACACACACACACACAAAGCAACAAAAACAGGAAGCACACGATTAGAATGAGCTCTGGGAGACTGAAAGCGTTTCTTCTTCGACAGCGCGCGTTTAAAGCCTTGTTGTTTTCGCCTGCAGCTACAGCCAGCTCGGATGATGTCGAGTTCCTTACAGAGGGTGAACTAGGCTGCTTTGGCTGAATGTTAATGCAGACTACAAACATCTGAAAAAAAAGGAGGAAGAAGAAGCAAAACATGCAAGCTCACTCTCGCCATGTAGGGTTTTAATGCCAGCTTTGGTTAAATCAGCTAATTTTGTTGTGGAGCCGAGGCACCAAGAGATGTAGCTTCAGTACACATGCAGGAAAAGGAGCACCGTTTAATTCTGTGATATATATTTTTATACTTTCGCGTTACCAGAGCCGTCTGCTTTTTTTTTTCTCCACTACTATTGTTCCTGAGACTGTTTTCAAGGCTTTGATTACACCTGAGGCGCGTTGTTGTTACACCTCTACCCACTTTAGCTACACTCGCCCAATTACAACTAAGAACATGGTTTGAAAACAAGACACATGAGCTCACACACACAAAAAAAACTGTTACCGGGCAGAAAGAAGGAAAATTTCAACAACTTCTGATTAGAAATAGGTCTAAACTCAATATAAGACACTCAACCAGAGCCAGAAGCGCCAAAATATCATCTAATTTAAAATGAGGTATAGATTAGAACCTGCAACCTGCAATAGCAAGTGTGTTTGGATGCATTTGTGGTTCAGGCGCATGGGGGCGCAGTCTCTAGAGCTACATGCAACATACTTTAGACCCAAGTCAAGGCCCAGATCTGTATGAAAACCTTTAATTCTGTTGATGCATGCATCAATTTACACAGTAAGCCTTCTAAATTGTTGGGGGGTTAAAGGGTTGCAGTCGCATTTTGGACATGTTCATGAGGGACATGAGCGGGACACTCGTGATGTGGGAAATCTTGCAAAAATACTAATGCATTTAAAGGTTTATCAGGTGCCAAAACCCCGGACGCTTCCCGGGAGAGGTGTTTCGGGCATGTCCCACCGGAAGGAGACCTCGGAGTCGACCCAGGACACGATGGAGGGATTATATATCTCGTCTGGCCTGGGAACGCCTAGGGGTGCCTCTGGAGGAGCTGGCTGAAGTGGCTCGGGAGAGGGCTGTCTGGACTTCCCTGAGAAGACGAAGCGGGAGAAGATAAAGATCAGATGCCAAAACGTTGCTCACCGACGGGATGCAATGCTGCAAGAAAAGCTGAGCCCGGTTTAGCTTCTGCACCCTCAGCCACCCCATCGTCCGATTTAAAGTATGCATCTTACCAAATCGTACGGTCCAAATCCCGGGATGTGTTCTTACCCCATCCGTTTTATCGGACGTTTTATCTGCACACTTCAGAATCAAACTTGCTAAGTCCAAATTGCGAGGTACCCTAGTCTAAGGCTTGGGTACTTGAGATGTATAGGCGTCCTCTCTCATGTGTCTCCTCTGATGGACTTCAGTTGTTGCAAGGAACTGGTCAAAACTCCACCAACACTTGTAGTATATACCTGACCTCCACCTAAAGGCTGATCCACTGGTGAGGATCCGGACTTTTATGAATGAAACAAACCACAGCTGATTAACTCTGGATTCACATCAGGGTTAAACCTGGCCCTTTAACTGACTCGACTGTTTCCAGACTTCAAAGACACGCCTGCTTACTGGTCCCTTGGGTAAAACACGCTACCTTACAGGATATCCACACACTCTTTCTTGAAAGACCCAATGTGACACTCACATCTCCCCTATCTGCCCAGAGCGGCCATCAGGTCAATACGCTTTCATCTGAGGAAAGAACGGCAGACTGTGCCTTTAATTAAAGAAGTGGCTGGCCGCTGAGTTGTCCATCAGAGGCGTCAGAAGAGAGGGAGAGCGAAAGAGTGAGGCAGAGAGAGAGCAGGGGCTTTCATCCTCTGGCTTCAAACACTCTGCTGAAAATGGAGTTTTAGCCACTCCGGCGCTAACGTGGCGGACGGCCCTTTCGACGCGTGACGACTCGCGCCCCGCGGCGTGCCAAAGACGGGAACTCACACACGAAAATTTGCACGAAAACACACATTGTTCTTGGGCGCGTGCACACATTAGAGGAAGGAGGAACTAAGCAGTCGGCAATGGAGGCTCCAGGAGCGTAATGACTGCTTCAATGACTGCTTCTGAGAGAGGCAGAAAGAGCAGAAGATCTCTCTGAAAACTGGACTCTTTTATGCAACAGCTCTTTATAGACCTATAAACTAAAGCAGCAAAATGTGTGCAAGTGGGAAAGGATGCAGTTAACTCTGGAGAGCTTTGAGTCATCTTTCCCCGCTGACGGTGCAGCATCCGTACTCGTCTCTTAAAGGTATGACATCTCCGGGTGTGCGAGTCGGGGTGCTTACCTTGAAACAGATATCCCGAGAACACCTACGTAAACTCTCATCTGTACTAAGGTGACAAATGAAACAGCGGCGGAGCCAGAGAGTTGAAGATAAATGGCGCAACCTCGGCGTGGAGCAATTAAACCTCTCTCCGTGCCCACATTATTCACTTCCTCCTCCTCTTCCCTCCTCCGCCTTCCCTGCTCCTCCCTGCTCCTCTCTCCAGGGGGTCCCAGCCTCACTTTGTTTGTTTTAATTATTTTTCCATATGCAAATGTGCCTTTCTTTCTTTCATAATTGCTGCATGAGCTCACTGTCTCTGATTTAGAGACGGGGAGGAAGTTTAAGGGAGGGGGGGCAGGTATAAAGGAGAGAGCACCGGTTATCGATTCCAAGGGAGCCATCTTTGGAGAAGTCATCAGCCGGTAGCGGTAAGGTAATCAATCGTTCATGTACATTACGCCACCTCCTCTTTCTTCCATGTACTAGCAGCGTGAGAAGTGTTAATGCTACCTCGCAACATCAATCACACACTGTGAGACAGGCGGGGAGGAGGGAGGAGGCAGAAATGAAACGAGTGCAAGAGGAAGGAGAGAGAGGCAGAGGAAGAAAAACACAGACAAGGAGAGAGGAAGAAGGAAACATGTCGGAATAGGAGCTCTTTGGGAGATGCCGACGATCTTTCCATCGTTAGCGATTGTTAGCTGGACAGTGTTTGGACTTATAATACAAAACTGACCAGACACTGAACTTTAACGACGTTTCTAAGCTAATTTAAAGGAAATTCTTGCGAAAGAAAGACAAAAAGTAGAAAGTAGAAGCTGCCAACCTTAAAACAAAAACTTCAAAAGGAGAAGAAACAAACCTATCCCCTTGGTAAGCTGTGTTTTATGCTAAGCTAGTGCTGGTCATGCCTCATGCTGAGGTAAATGTCGACTTCATTAGACATTTCCTGGGGAATAAATAATTGTTTTCTGGGTTCAGCTTTGCCACAACATAATACGGACACAAATGAAGTTATGAGAGACTGCAACCAAGCCGGAATCTAGGATTTCTCTTAAGTCCAGCTAAATCTTACACGTTGGGTACGGCGGGACCTAGACTTCGTAACCTACGTACATAGCCTAGGCTAAGGTGAGTTACATTTATACTTGTGCGCTTGTCTATCTTGCGCGATCTGTAACAACTCCACCCAAACGCTAGTCGGCCCTATGTCTTTTTAGCCAATCGGGTTCATTTTTGTTTCCACTTCCTGCTTTGCTTTCAAGAAACGTTCGCCGGAATTTTGCCGAACACGAGTCGCACAAACGCTTGTATCTCCGAACCTCCTCAGTTAACCTTTCCTCGATGCGTTCCGTCTGCATCGATCCAAGACAATCAATTCAATGATGGCGGAGATGGAGAACCAGCCAGAAATACTAAAGCGGACCAATCACAGCTCTTGCGGTCTACGTCGCCTTCTGGGGAGGTGCACGTCAGCTACGGCGCTAGGCTCTGCATAGGCGTCGACTTAACACAGAAGACTAAACCGCCTATTAAGGTATATTAAAAAGCTTCCCGGTGCCATCAATAGGAATCACAGGAAATGTGGTTTTAACATCAATTACTAAAGCCACTAAATCATCTCGACTACAGTCTCATCTGTTTAAGATAATTAGGCCGAGGTACAGCACTTAATTAGACAGTGATGCATTGACGTGGCTTTAATAAATGCAAACATCGCGGCGAGACCAGGAGGAGAAACTAATATCCTGACAGCAAGTAAACAAGAACGGCGCAAAGAAAAGTTGAAGAAATATCAATGTTTTTGGAGAGAGACGAAAGGACGAAGGGCGGGATGTGACAGAAAATGTGGCAAATAAGAAAAACAAATCAAAGAATGCATTTATTCAATTGTCGACCCCCCTTTTTTTTCTGCATAAATAAATCAGTCCATATTTGCTATCCCATCCCAGTGGTAGAGTTTTCTTTTTTGCAGGTGTGTGTGCTTGGATAGGGAGGCTGATGCTGCCGAGCCTTAATGAGGTGTGCTATGTTAAAAAAAACAAAAAAGAAATAACAGAGGAAAGGATGGGGACAGAGATTGCGAGGGAGACGTGAAGATTTGGAAGGGGAGAGGAGGAGAGTACAGTGAGTTGGCTTGGCGCTCAAAGACAAGAGAACAAACCCCTCAAAGTCATTCAGCTAATCCATCTCGACAACACTGAAGCCTCATCATATCGACCCCTCCCTAAGCTGTACACACAAACACACACACTCACACACACACACATTTCACTCCTCTCCTGACAGGCCCCTCTTCCCCTGCCTCACCATCCACCATCCACCACCAGAAGCAGCTCCTCTCCAACTGTTGAAAGGAGAGAGGGATGAAACGAACAGGAGGTGGAGGAAGGTCAGGAGGGATAAAGAAGAGAGGAGGCAGAGAACAGCTGAGGTTCACCCTGTGGGCGATGCAGGCGGCGGTGCGGGCTCTGGATGCCTGGACGCCCCGCCCCACCGCTACCACCTGACTACTACAATAACCGGTAACCGCCTACCACTGATGCCTTCACTAACTGACCACCCACGTCTCATGTTTCCCAGCTCCTCTCAGAGAGGAAAGGTGGGGAATCCTCTCCTCGCTTCAAAACCTAACCAACCCTCTCTGCAGCTTTTTAAATCAAATTAAAAAAAAGACGACGGTTCTGCAGGTTGCTCAGCAAGATTCACGACCCACGAGAAGGAGGTGAAGGCGATTTCGAGCTGCATTGTGCAAGCTTCTACCCGCGGGAGCTAGTGAAGCGTTTTTACTGGACCTTAAATTCCTCCCCTTCGTTTGGTGGGGTTGCCACCCCAACGCTCGTCCCTCAACTTGATGAGCCGTCAACCTTGAATGGGCGTCCGGCTGCAAATGAATCTGCAATTAAAGGAAACGCAAACAAAAACATGACCGGGTTCACCTTTCCCCTCACATGTGCTGCATTTCAACTAACTGGACTGATGTTTTTAGCGTACATACTACCCCTGGCAATTTACCAACTAAATATAGATTTTGAGCTTTTGAATCTTTCACTCAGCTTTCTGATTTAGAAGGAAATACTCAACACTAAACGTGCAGTACGTTATTTCTGCCACTACGGGTCTCTTGATCCGGAAAATAACAAAAGACGGAACTTGTTTGTGTTGTGAAGTAGCACGGGATCGACATCAATCTATAGAACACGAGTCACAGATGCATGGGTCATGCATTTATGTTCAAAATAGAGAGCAACGTTAGCTAACTTAACATTAATTGCTAACTGACCATTAGACGTGTTGGCTAAACCTACAGATATTGTAGCTAACATCATCTGGCAACTTCTTACTATAAATAACTTAAGTGTGCTTAATGTTAATGTTACAAGATTAATGCTTCACTGGGTCTAGCGCATAGACTGTATATAAATATGGACAACACATCCCCACTTTCTTGCATTGGCCAAAAAGAGCCCGTTTGATATTTTGTAGGATATCCCAGACTCACAACACTACGCTCTGCTCTAACTCCACCAGTTACAAGAAAATGTTGGATTATAAACTGTAGCAACTTGTTTTGAATTTTTTTTTTCTTTTACAACTCCTGTGCTTTACGGAGTGGTTGGCATGGCAACTGATAGTCGTGATTATGTCACATCCTGTTTCTGTAGCGTCAAATAACTAACTAAATGAAACTTATCCAAAGAATTGACACTTGAACATACATCAATATTATTTTCAAGACCTGAAATGACAGAAACCATCCTTTAGTGTTTTAGTTCGGCTCAAGTCCCGCCCACTAACATGGGGGAGGCGGAGCTTATGACATATCCTGCAGCCAGCCACCAGGGGGAGCTCTACTTGCTTTGGCTTCACTTTTGAGGAGCTGTTCCGCCGTCCATCTTTATACTGTCCATGGTCTGCCACGGCAAGCAGCATGCCGGGCAATGTTAGCAAACTTTAAAAGCATTTTAGCATTTAGCATGATCCTGTCGATGCTAATTGTTGTGCACATTTTAAAGCAAGAACTCGCTAATGTGATTAACACATGGCCATGCTAGTGATTAGCATCTACTCTGGGGGGTTTTATTCTCTGTTAAGATGCCTGTGTAAAGAGATGGTGCTGCTCTAGTCAGTCATTTAATTTTTATCTATTTCTGTTTTCCATACTGCCTGCGATAGCTACCTACTACAATAGGTAATGCCATACATAGACAATGACGTACAAATATATCCATGTATTATTACAGATATGTTGCTGCAGTCACACGTTGAAGGACATTTTTGTCACCAGTTTATTTCAGGACTATTTTAAATCACACTCTTTCGTAGGGATTGCAATTGTCTGTAACAATAATTGCATTGTGGTTCAAGGTACCTGTTTGTTCGATGATGTTTATAGAAGGATGCAGACGATGAAGGGACACCAGATGCTTCACCTGTAGATTGAGGGAGACGACATATGGAAAGTTACAGATTGCAGCTCTAATCAGTGCGACAATTAAATGGAATTAGACATGTACGTGTGAAACTTTCATCCCACCACGAAGAGGAATCGAACGAACACGACCGACCCTTGAGGTTTTCAGAAACGGCGTGTTATTGCGGTTGCCATTCATTTCTCATCAATCAATAAGCTCTCCGGAGATATTTCCTCATCTTTGCTTGGATTCACTGATATGTGATTATTATTATTATTATTATTATTATTATTATTATAAACCTCATGCTAAATGTAGCCAACCAGGCATTTTTGACGAGCAGGCTTAATGAACAGCTTTACACATTATTAATGCTTGTTGATCAGAATCACCATGGCGACCGGGAATCAGCGGGTCATAGCAACATGCAGCCAACCGCTTTCTGTGTCACTCTTTCTCCACCACCCCCCCCCCCCCCCCCCCCACCCAGCAGCAGCAGCAGCAGCAGCAGCGGCAGCGGCGGCGGCATCTCAAATGGGGAAGCGCCGCCAGAAAAGTCAATTTTTCCTGTCCGACAGTGGATTGGCTGCCCGTGGAGAGGGGGATTGTGGGAAGGCAGGGCGCCGAGGCTCTGATGTTGTGTGGCCGCTGGCACCGTTTAGATGCTCTGCCCCCAGGACCAATGGCATTACTAAAGATTACCGCGCCACGCTTGGCAGCAATGCGTGCGTTTTTATTGTGTGTTTCTCCCACGTCGAGTGTGTTTATGCGAGAGTACGAGCAACTAGTCTTATGCTTGGACGTGCATGTGAATGTGTGTGTGTGTGTTTGTGTGTGTGAATTTCCTGGCCTGTGTGTTCGTCCCCTCTGGACAGCTGCCGTGCCAAAGCCTGTTGAGCTGTTTGTCACACTTCTCTCACTCAGGAGAGCTCAAACGGTGCGTAGAGGCCTTTCACGGCCGACATGCCGGAGAATGTACCCACTCACACACACTCAGCACACACACACTGATACGTTTTCTTACTTATTTTAAGCAGCAGCACTGAAAAATTATGCAGGGACATTTCAAAACCAAAGATCGCACGAGCTAGAAACGATCTTCGCTTAACCTTAGATGAAATCAGTCCCAAGTCATTAAAGGAACGTCCCAGAGCAGTTGCAGGTCACGTTGGACTAAATGCAACTGAATCTGCGGCTCTCCGGGGGCTCCGGATGCTGATAATTGAAACAGCTTTCACATATTTTCCTCTCAAACTCGTCTCCAGAGTTGGATTTGAGTCATTTTTAATGCAGCGACGTCCTCTGATGACGTATGAGAACACATTCTGGGGTTCTGTCATGTTGTTTTGCAATGACTAGCCCCGTCCCCAGTCTGAACCTGGGCCATGTTGCATGATATTTTACAAATAATAAGTAATAGTAAGAATAGCATTACATGAAATACTCAACATTCTGCTTCTAAGAGTGAAACCAAGTCATTTATAAAGTCTGATCTCATATAATTTCAGTTTCACGTCAATGCTCTTTGTACCTAACCCTAACTTCATTACAACACTCGTACAACGGAGGCTGACTTGTCTGTTTCCAGGTTCTTGGCCTCCAGCTTCCTTGTCAACTGCACCGGCAACTATAAGAAATTGATCACAGGTTAATAATCTTCCCATTAAAGTTTAACATTTGGTTTCAGACAGTGTCTAAACATTTACGGCTGCACTAAAAAACACATGCTAAAGTCAGTATTTACTCAAATTAAAAAGATTTGTCCAGTGACATATCTGCACCCCTCCCAAGTCTACCGTACCCCCGTGAACCGCTTCGTCCTGCAGGAACCAATGAAACAGAGGGAAAAACTCATAATTGGATCTTCACTATTAACCATATTTACAACAAATGCAATAACTAATGGAACCCGTTATGACGTATTTTAGAGATTTTAGTCACGGTCTAATTCTAGAGCACCCTGGAAGACTTTCTGCAAAGCACAATGACTATTCTTTATTCAAAATATATTAAATAGTAGAGCATCCCTTTACTATGATACTTCCTTGGTAAGCGTTTCCACCATGAGAAGCTTCTCATGACTATTTGCCTCTCTTGAATCCACTCCAACTCGAGCGCTAACCCTCCCTTACAAATCTGCAGTTTTAAAACTGACATTTACCTCAAATCCTGCAGCGGCGTTCAGAACAGTGACACGCTGCTGTCTTTGCAGATGCCGGGGGAAATAGGAGCATGTCTGCTCGGCTGTACCGTGATGGCGAACACGTCCTCCGGCCTTTAGGAACGCTCAAAGATGTAAAATCCTAAAGCATTGTATATTTAAACTAGACAAGGACTGCTACCTGGGAGCTCTGCTGTTGAGAGCAATTATACCGCACGCATTCCACACCATGGGAAGCCGATGCATTTATGCTCATGCACCGTATGTGTTTGCACATGCAGCATTTGTCTCTGTGAGATTCTTGCACAAGCAGCCGTCCGGTTATTCATTTGGATCCGCCAATCCTTTCACATTCCCCAAATCTCTGGACAGTGCAACAAGGACACACGTGTTGAACAGGTTTAATTGTTTTCTATAACAGACCAGACCGGCCGTGCTTTGTGCAGCCTTGTGTTGTTATGGAAATATAAGCTGACGGGATTTCAAGGTATTTCATTTTTTATTTTTTTTTTACGCTTCCTTTGACCAGATTCAAAACCTTTTTGCCGTTCGCCTCTTGTTTTTACCGCAAGAAGATCAATCCTTCCCGTAGACAGTCACGGCCTACTCACATAACTCGAACCTCTGTTGGTTGAATCATCGGCACAAGAGATGAGTAATTAGTTGGACAACACATGGTTTGACGCAGCCAGGGCTGAGGTGCAGTTTGGGAGCAAGCATCCACTCGGATAAAAAGATTATTACATGTACTTAAAGGGGAAATATGTTTTTTTACAACCTGGACCTTATTTCTGGCATAAAATAAGATCTTTTACTCACCCTTATAACTTTTGTGTCATTTGTAGTCAGTCGGGAGATAATTAGATCTGCGTATATCCATATAGCGGGAGTGAATGGGGCACCGAAACGCAGCCTCTAAATAACGCATTATCTGCTGCGAAACTCGTTCATTTCACCAATATTTTGTTATCGTACGCTAGTGCTATTCCCCGTTGAGTCCGGAGTTGGCTGTTACGTCTTCTGACCTGGATGATGCCACCTCTGAGCGCCGTGCGCACCCGCGACAGTCGGCTTGTTTACCTGTAATTTGCTACTGCTAGTTTTTTGCAACATGGCTGAATATTTTCCCGATTCTGAGGTTGTGGACGAACCATAGCAACGGGGAATAGCACTAGCGCATCATAACAAAATATTGGTGAAATGAACGTGTTTTGCGGCAGATAATGCGTTATTTAGAGGCTGCGTTTCGGTGCCCCATTCACTCCCACTATATGGATATACGCTGATCTAATTATCTCCTGAACGACAACAATTGACACAAAAGTTATATGGGTGAGTAAACGATTGTATTTTATGCTAGAAATAAAGTCCAGGTTGTAAAAAGCAGTAGTTCCCCTTTAAAGACGCTTTTAATACAACTTTTCAATGAAATCTGCAAATAAGTTATTGCTCGGTTCGCTACAGGTTGACATCTCCGAATGGGATATCTTCCCCTTGGCAATGCTGTCTAAGGATCTTCGGTGTTTAGAGTCGTTCACCATAAAAATGTCCATCATTTTCTTGTGTTTCATAACAGTGGATGTGACCAGATATAAGTAGGTAAAGGAGGATGGCAAAGAGATGTAAAGAAAGAAGAAAGAAAGAAGGGAAATTAGGAAAAAGGATAAATTAAAGAGGAAAGGAAACATGATGGAAAAAGACGGAGGAAGGAGGGAAGAGGGGAGACGGGGAGAGAGACAGAAGACGTCCTCAGTTTGCCTTCCGTGAGCTCCCGAGCAGTAAATTTCTTGCCATTTCATGGCCGTCAGCCGGGGCCAGTAAAATGCCGCCGAGAAGACAGACCCCGGGGGGCCGAGGTGAGCCTGAAGGACGAGCTGTCCCTCACACACACTTGCTCTTTTTAACACAAAATCTTTCCGTCGTCGTTCTCACACACACACGTCCTTCCTCCCCTCTCTTCACACCCAATTTCTCCTCTCAATTTTTCCCTTTTTTGCTCTTTTCCTTTCTCACACACACACACTCGCATGCTATTTCTCCCAATGAGGGAGACCCCCTCCTGGTGTCCCCAAGTCCGGAGGCGCCTACAAATCCCAGGGAGCCTTGCAACAGGGACTGCAAGGGTCGAGGCCTAGAAGCCCAAAGTCCCTTCCTTCATTTCCTCTCGTTTCGGGAAAGGACGAGCGGGAAATTCCTTGGGAAAAAAAATATATCAGAGGATCACAGAAATCAAGGGCAACCAAGTTGAGATAAGGAGTGTGTGTGTGTGTGTCCACTATGGGATGAGAAAAAGAGGGAGTGCGAGAGATAAAGCGCATTAAGGGTGTTTGGGAAGACGAGCGTATGACCCATAAAGATATAAAGAGGCCATCGGTCCGGGCTTTCCGCAGGCTTTATCCATTAAACTGAGTCCCATGGCTCGGAAATGACAGATAATACACACACTCCGACCGGTTGTGAAAGTCCCTCTGTTGGCGTCGGCGGCCAGTCGGTCAGCGCACATGTAGTGTTAAAACACTGGAGAGAAAAATTCAGAAAAGTGGGACACAGAGAGGAACAAAGGATATTGCACAAATATCAGAAGGCAGATTACCGGCGCCGCTCGTGTTCGTTCGTTAAAGGGAACGCAGAGACGGCTTCACAGGTAAGCTACGAGACAAAAACAACGGGATGCGGAGACAGGGGAGCATCTCTCCTGCGGGGAAGCCTCTCCGGTGCGTGTCAGGACGCAGTTGGGTTGTCGCAAGCGAGTCAAAACACTACGGAAGGTTTAAAAAACTTGAATGGAACTGAGGGGAGCTTGCAAAATAGGTTTTTAATTTTGAATGTGGTGTAGAAAATAGACACTAAAAATAATATGAGCAACCTCTAATAAAGTGCTGTGGATGGGCTAAGCGGCAAAATATACAGGCACCAGAGTCCATTGACAAAAATGGGAATTTAAAGCAGAACATGGGAGTTGCCGGATTACCTTGCTCGGTTTCTGAGCAGATACTCCCGGCCGCTTTTCCCAACCAGGTTTGTGCTGACCGCCCTCTACTTGCAGCATGCGTCGTGGGTACACCGGCCACCGCAAGAGCTCCTTTTACTGTACCACTCCTGTTTATTCAGGGCTTTGTAACGTTTGCTCGAAGTGGGACAAACTCTCGCTCAAGTAATCATTTATCGCATGAAGGAATCCAAGGGACGCTGCCACGGATATTAAGATTCACGTGGGATTAGCTCAGAAAACGAAGCAACAAGTAAAACATAAACAGACTTTGGAAAAAGACAAATTGGCCACAAAAGGAGAGGTTTTTGTCCCAAACCTCTGGTATGTTAATTTCAATCAAATTGGTGCTTTTGGTAAAGCTTTAACCCCGCAACACCCGGTTTATGTGCCAGTGTAAATGGAGATATGTTATTTTATATCTGGCTATTACTACTACTTGGAGGTTTCTCAAACTAATAAATAAACTCAAGTAGTAGATGTGTAATTCCTTAAATCAACATATCCTTGCCCTTGTGACTTTTCTTCCCAGCTACTTCGAAATGATTAAAACACACAAAGGCTGCAAAAGCCTGATTCGACACAGAGAACCAATGAACGCCCCGCTGTGCTCAAAGGTGACTGGTGTAAAAATACCTACTCTCGCTCCTGCAGGACGCCGCAGCTATGGGCGCAAACAGATGCAGCGCGGGGTGATCAGGTGCCCCCCACCCCCCCACCACCCCAGGAGGTGGTGGAGGTCCTGCAAAGAGACGGAGGTGTGTGTGCGTGCCAGCGGAGCAGCGGAGCAGCAGAGCAGCAGAGGGGCCAGGCTGTCTGAATCCCCCGACAGCCACTTGTCACTCTCCCCTCAGACCATCTGGGCCCTTTCCTCTATCTTATCTGCACAAAGACACACACACACACTCTTTGCACCAATGGGAGCTGGTGGTGACAGTGGTGACGGCGGGGGTTGGGAGGGCAACAGATGCCAGTTTCTCCACATTTGTTTCCCTTCGTGCTTTTCACCTTCCCACCTCCCTCCATCCATCTATCTCCGTCTCCTTTTGTTAGCCCCTCCCTCCCTCCCTTCCTCCCTCCGTCCATTCATATCCATTCCTTCACTCAAGCATCCTTCTTTCCGTCCTCAGCCCTCTTCTACGCGTTCCCTCCATCCCGGGCCTCTGTCATGTTCAGGCCAGCTGGCATCTCGCGCCATATGCCGGCGCTGACCTCCACCGCTGCATTAGCCCGCTCTCGCTGGGAGCGAAGACGATGATTCATCGGGGAGCGATAACTCTCTTGATGCAATATGTGGCGCAGCAGCACTTCAACAATAACCTGAGAGCGGGGAATCGAGTAGAGGCGAACATCTGCACGAAGCTGAGCCGATCAGACTCCAAGACAACGGGATTACTGGACACCGAGCGAGCAAAGCTTCAGTTCTGTCCTTTGGGAACTTGAGGCCTCAACTGGTCAATTACAGGTTGATCGCATGTCAAACTGAGCTCAAGTTCATTATTTATCAGACTCTAAATATCAATTTCCATCATGTCAGATCATGTGTTGAAGGATTTCATGCTCCAGTGCAAGGGTTTAGTTTGGTCGTTCTGCAAAGCCGGAGGTGAGGGGTGCAAGGTGCACCGACAAGTAGCCAAGTTGTGGTGCACTTCCAGATGCATTTGGACGCTAAAGTGTATGTGTGGCACCTTGTTAGAGTTAGAACTTGTTGAGTTAAGGCCAAAACTGTGTATTTACCATCAAATGGTCACATATGAGTCCAAGTGAAGATGTGGAGAGTCCTGAAAGTAGACAAAGAGAGTCCAGTCAAGCAATTAAAATAAAAATATGCTGCTAAAACGAGCCAATATTACATATCAGAGGTGGAGAGCCTGTTTCTCTCTTTGTCTCTCGCCTCCACTCATGAAGTGGATGTGTACGCGAGGTACTCGGTTTTTCCCGATGCACACACTGAAACCTAAGTCGCTACAGGTAGCCAAGAGAGCATATAAGAACTCGTGGTAGTTTTTGCATATGCTAACTATGTGTGAAAAGCTACTCCGCTATCCAATTAGCGTGCAAGCAGGTGTCTCAAATCGTTTTTGTGAAACGGGTGTCGGAAAGGCGTACCCGCCACCAAAACGCTACACTGCGGTTCTTCACAACACCGAGACTAAGACTTGTGCAACATGAGAACAATCATTTAGAGGCGCACCAGCATGCACTTAGGTCTACTTTGACCCGTGTTGTGTCTTGCAGCAAATCTTGAGCAAGGCTCTAAAACCCCTGCAATTCTTTACCTGTACATGTGTGCACGCCTCTTTCTAGGGTCAAATCAGGACTAATCAACATTTTCTTCCTTCCTCTTCACTTCCTCTACGCTCCGTCCCACACTTCGTCTTCTCTTCAGGGAGGACGACCCATTACCATTCGAGACACACAACCAGTCCCAGCCTCAAGTGACAGCATCACACACACATATAAACCCATGATCGGTCCGTGCACACTCACACACACACACACTACCCTCCATCCGTCACATTTACATTTCAAACTGCCTGCGCTTCCACCAACACATCCATTATTTACCAGCCTCTGGCCAAAGAGGAGAGCACCGTATCCACACTCCCCAGGTAGTGTGTGTCTGTATATGTGTCTCTGCTGCTTGCTTCCCTCAGCAGCCCCGCAATTATATTTTTATAAACTTCATAAACCACTTTTTTTTTTTTTTTTACCCCCCTTCCTTTTCTCATTTCGCTCCCCCCACCCCCTCCCTTCCCTCGATCTTTTAAAAGTCGATTACAGGTAGAGTTTGGTGGAGCGCTGTCAGAAATGCTGTACATCACGGGAAATTCGACACAACTGAAAAGCCTCAGCAGAAGCAAGAAGTTTGGTTTGTTTTTTGGAAAAACTCCAGAGAAAACTCAAAAAAGTGAATCTGGATATGGATAAATTTTCATTGATGAACATGAACGTGTCACAAGTCATTTGCAGTTTGTTAAACCACTCAGAATTCAACCGTTTTTGTTGTTTTCTTTCTCCCCGAAGCAGAAATCTGCTTCATTTAAAGGCGAATCGCTGCACCGATACATATATGCGTGCGTCCGCATGTATGTCCTCGCGCTTCCACGTGTGATTCATGCTTCGCACCCTGACCGCTCCCGTCTTCCAGCGTGCTGCTGCACACGTCCGCCGCTCGGGATGTGCGCGATTCACACCCCTCGCCACGTCAAGAAAAAAACGACGAGGCAGGGAGACAGAAGAGCCGGCACATTCTGTCCATCTTGCAAACACACCTCCTTCTTCTTCTTTTTTTTTTCTCTCCCTGCTCCTCCTGATGCCTCCTCACACCTCCTCCACATGAGGTGAGAGCTCAGGAAGACATGTTGACTCTTATTTGTGAGATTTGATTGAGGGATACTACTGATTTATGATGTTGCGGCGATAGCCTTTTATTTGAACGCGCCATTCTTCTCCAGCTTTGAGCTAAGAACAGCAGGAGGAGAGTTATTGTGAAGTAGTGGCTTTGTAAAAGGTTGTAGCCTTGTTAAAGCACTCGTAATGGATTGCATTGAGCTTTAAACACGTCCTCTTTCTCCACGAGTAAATGGACGAGAGTTTGAACCATGACTGCAAAGGTCAACAACGTCTTCCAGGCTTACCCTTGAAGGACGCAGTTGCTGATGTCCTAAACTGTTCTTATCAAGAAGAAATCCTACGCAACCAAAGCAAGAAATAGCTAGCTCTAGCTAACAGTCTAGCTGCAGCCTTAAGTTTGTGAACGCTGTCAAGTTGGAAACACGGTACTCCGTTCCTTTCATCCATCCGGCATGAGATAAACCTTGAACGCACCAAACTGACGACAAAGAACTACCAAAAACGAAGGCTGACTGAGCCGTCGCCTGCGTCTCACCAAAAGCTTGTACTTGAACACACCACGAAGGCTAACTCTACACACCAACTACATGCCAACGGAGGTCCAGCTAGTGCCAACGGTGCAGGATACACCGCCAAAAGCAAGGGCCATAGACCTTTACCAATGGTCGATGGTCAACACCATGAGTACAGCAGTTTATTTTGCCACTTACACCATTCTGCTGTCGCTAATCTTTTCTAAAGACAATGGTTTCTGAAGCGGCTGCTATCATATGGCAGCATGCGTTGGACAAAACTGCTAAACTGGTACTATAAAAAGGTGATTTACAGCTTTTCTAGGACCTGCTTCTGCAGGGAAAAGTTTGCAAAGGCTGTAAAAGTGTGGTTTTGACTTCTTGGATTTGAAAAACAGCCTTAAATTATTCGTCTTATTAGTTCTGTCAGGGAGTCAGGACATGACTGCACTAGACCACCAGATATATACACTCATCCACAGCTGAATGTTTTCCCTATCACATGCTTTATTTATGTTGGTTTGAGCAAACTCCATCCCCCAGTTGTTTTTGGAAACGGGTCTTGAAGCTGTGTTTTCATTCAGGAGCAACTTCAACCTTTAACGAAGTAAAGATAATAACTCATCAATGGATCCCAGTGGAGCTCACTACAAACGCACGACGACTCCTCGGATTTATTTGATGTTTTATCAAAACAAATCGTGTAGCGGTGGCCATTTCAAAGCCCAAAGGTGGAACACTCTACCCTTAATTGATGCAAATCCAAAAGCCACGGAGAAGAGGCCTCTTCCTTCATCAGTGACATGCACCAAAGGATTGTGGGATTGCTGGCCAAGTGCTTTGGCACAGGCCCATGTGGTTGGCTGCCGCCACGGCGATGAAACGGTGTGATGTTCACTCCAGCAAGCCTCCCATGATCGCCGCGCTGGTAGACCACAACAACACACCTTGGCTGGCTTTCCTGGCTCCGGTCCTTGCGCTTCGAAATACCAAAACAGCAGGCTCGCCTCAGCTCTCCCTTCCCTCTCCCTTCATCCTCCACTTCTTCTTGTTCTCCTACCTTGATTTCTCACCCGGCCAGATGAGCGCGCACCGAAATAGCGAGCTGCGTATATTTATACGTCAAAATGAAAAAAAAAAAAACATCACAGAGATGTCACAACATCGGTGATGAAGTGTTAGACATCTCACGTTGCCTTTAATACCACCTCGAGCCTTAAACACCCGCACTGTGGACAGCAGTCTGTTCCTTCACACCTCTGCAGCGCTAATACAAGGTGTGATAATTTCCTCGGTGCAAAACACAGATGAGCTTGTCCCATCGGTCAGCTTACCTGTTAACTGACGAGCGCATATACACCCATATGCAGCCTTTTAGACTTGTTATGCGACTCTGAAGGAAAGCTGTCCTGCATAACACGTCTCAAAAGTTAATTTTTGAGCATATTTTTGAGCAAATTTAACTAAATTAAATTAGCCACATCCCCTTTGTGAAGTATAAATCGCCACCGAAGGCAAGTGAACACACGTGGAGTCGATTCAGACACATTTTGGAGAAGGAGTCCTAATCTCCTGCAGCATGTGTGGGCCATACGCTTGTTCCGTGTCTGCTCGGGACGTCCTCTTGGCACGGCTACAGTCGGAGGTTCGCAGAGCACCTGCGTGTGTGTGTCCTGCAACAACCCCCTCCCCCGCGCTTGCGTTTGATGCCGCCGCGTTGTCGATCTAAATAAAAAAAAAAAAAAAAAAAGAAAAAAAAGCCGCGGCACCTGGTCATCTTTAAACGCATCTGTCGTGTGAAAATTTAAAAAAATACAAATACGTTTGAGTTGGCGTGCATATGTGAAACTGCATTTGCAGCTGCAGGACCGAGGCCTCCGAATACGACGGGGTGGCCCCGTGCCTTCACGTGATCCGACACAAAGCAGGAGACGCGTAGTTCAGAAATAACACACAGCACCTGTTACCTGTTTGCACACAAGACAGATGCAAGGTGATATTCCCCCTATTAAGTCCACATGTAGTGTTGTTCCCCTTATCACACATGCTATTAAATCTACAGACATTTTTTTTGTGTGTGTGTGGCTCAGGTTAGGTTTTTCTTCAAAAAATGTTTGATTTCTCGGATCATTTCTGCTCATATGGTTAATATTTTTAAGCACAAATGCAAATAAGGCCTGCAGAAATCAATGCTGCACTGTATTAACACATGTTACATTAAAGCTATACGTCTTTAAGGGACATTGGTGGACGTAGCCAAGACAGCGGCAATGGTTACGTATGTGCATCCAACACTCCTCCCTACCAGAACAGTAATAGCTTTTTATCAGGTTTCTGATTGGCCGGTATCTCTTTAAGGTTGGGTCGGGCATGCTCTCATAGTAAATGCTTGAAATAAGTTTAATAAAAAAAGGTGGCGTTGGTTAACAAAGGTGTGCAGAGCTCTGGAGAAAGGTGCACTGGTGGTGATCCGTCCTGGTTTGAAGCGTTTCTAGCTCGGGGAGCCGTTGGATTGGAGTTTCAGCAGCGCTACGTAAAAGTTAGTTATAAACTTTGCTCCTTCACGTATTGAATTCACTCCTTTTAATAGAAGCTACATGCTCGTACGTGTTAACTGACTAAATTACGGCAAAAAGTAAACTGTTCAACCTTTCCCGCCGCTAAACTCTCTCACCTCGCAGCGTTTTCCAATTCTGCGTCAAGTACTTTGTGATTTTTACAAGTTCTGGCTCACCTGTAAATTGAGAGGTGTGAACGTAAACGAGGCAGCCGCGCAAGAACGCAACAAAGTAAACTTTCTTCCTCCGCCGCCGTTCAGACCAGAGTCTCGCAGGTGTGATCGCGCCTTTTTACCTTATTCAAATTTAATCCCATTCCCCCCCGAAAAAATCTGCAGCTCGTGACGAAAGCGCCAATACTCTGAGCTTTTTGTCGCGTTACTGTGACTACAGGCTGTTTACAGAGCGGAGCCTTCCGTCACGTAGCGCCGCCACCGGAGGGGAGCGGCGCAATCAAAGCCCGCCGAAACCACGCGTCATCCTTCGAGGGGGCCTTTGAAATCTGGCCCTCATCCGCTCACGGGAGCGCATCACGCCGCATTAAGACGAGTTTGCGGAATAAATATTTGACGGCGGGCAATATCACAAGACGCAGAGGAACCTCCTAGCACGCAGCTGTTCACCTCCCCCCCTACCTCAGCCCACCCCCTCAACTCCTTTATCCTCCCCTCCTTGCAGCCCTCCGCCCTGCCTGCCTGCCTGCCTCCTGCAGACAGAGAGCTGGTTTAAAGCTCAATTGTGCATTTTGCAGATAAAGTAGCAAAACTACTAGAGGCGGTGTTGTGAGCGCCCGTTGCCAGGGCAACACTGGTGGGGAGACCTGGTTCTCCATTACTACTTAATTTAGGCGCTCTAATTGCATTCCACACAATCTGTGGCCACAGCGTTATGCAGGGGAAGAGGAGGAGGAGGGTCGAAAAAGTTGGGGTGTGGGCTGGCGGAGGATGGGTCGTCGCTTTGGTAAACCTCTGCCCAGGAGCCACACACACAAGGGCTTCATTGGCGATAAAACGTTTAGCTTAAAGGTGAACGTTAAATTTCAATTTTGCACAATTCCTCAAGAGGTGAAACGTGTCTCAGGTTGTAGGACAGAGTTTGGAAGTTAAATATATTGAGTGACGAGCTCTGCAGAGGTTTGTTTGGTGAAGATCGCGAGGGAGAAAATGAGATAGAGGGGAGAGTAGGAGTGGAGTAAGATTGCTCTAATTGTTCGGGCTCCTAGCCTCTGAGCTTCCCTTCAAAAAGAAAACACACACACACACACACACACACACACACACACACACACACACACACACACACACAATGTGAGCCTCGGCGTCCCTTTGAACCTCCGCAGGCCGCGGCCCTGAGAGAAAGCCGGCCCGCGATGCTTTTCTTCGGCCGGGGGTTTGAAATGATTGGTAACTGTTGAGCCAGTGTTTTCAGGTCCCTGACCCCCAGCGCTGAAGTGCCACAGACACTAGATTCAACATAGCCCCAATTATCCGTCACTCTCTCTCTCTCTCCCCAGACACTTTACACAACCGGGGCCTCAACGGCGCAGACGTATAGATGACGATAGCGAGCATTGCTGCCATTAAAGTAAAGAATAACTTTGCACATCTGCACATCAGCAAAGGAGAACGATGACGTGGGTACAGTCGCTTCGTTACTTCCTCATCGACATGTTGGGTTGAAGTTGTCCGTCTCAACCTTGAGCGTAAGTCATCACTTGTTCAAGACTTGAATCCAAGATGCTCCAACTATGGAGGATGTGGAAGAAGTTATCTCAGAATGAAGTTCTTAACCCAAGCTTACTAAAAGGACTCGTTCGTGTGTTCATAAATGTGTGAGAAACTGTATGACGTGGTGTCTGTGTGTTTGTGGATTTGTGAAGGCAGAGGGGGTTGGCCGGCAGTTTTGACCCCTGCAACTCTCTCCGACCTGTCCTTTGTCTCTTCTCACCCTGGTCCCTTCACCCTCCAACCCCACGTCCCCTCACCCTCACCAACAAAAGGGACATCTTGGGTGAGGAGGAGGAGGCGGTTGGGGGCACCTCTTTTATGACTTCTTTGCCATTTTTCTTCCAAACCCCCCCACCTCCCCCATCCCGAACCCTATTCGGTTTTCAGTCCCTGCTTCATCCTTGGGAGTTGGGGAGGGGAGGGGTGGGGGGGCACCATTTATATCGTTGGCTGGGAATTAAGGCCCCGCGGCCCCTTTTGTTGCGAGGTGGGCTGGGGCAGCGGTGGCTGGGGCAGGGGGCGAGGGCTGCCCTTTGTTCCAGCCAGCAGAGTGGGCTTCAGTTCCCACAGACCTGGGGGCCGACGGGGGGCGGCCCCCGCCGCATGACAGCGATGAGGTAATGTTTACAGAGCCGCCGGCCCCCACACATGCAGAGTTCATACATTTATAGAGTTCACATGCAGACAAACACAGGTGAGGAAGATGTGAACGATGACTCACAATGTGGTCACAATCAAGTTCCTTTCCAAATATATCCTTCGCTTCAAGATTAGCCAAAAAATAGATCATGGAAGACGCATTCGTCCTCTTTTCCGAGGCAGAAAAGTGCGACTCATCTCCTGTTTGTGTAATTTCAGGAGGAAGAAGCCGGCGTTGTCATGTGTACTACCATCCCACACACACACACACCTTCCTCCAAACACACAACTCCTCTCCACTCTCCTCCGTCCGCCTCCCCAAATATTTAGAATCTGTTGAGCTGTTGATGCCCGCGGCTACAGGGTTCATTCAGAGTTGCATCGTTAGCTGCTGTATCAGAGCGAAGGGGAGAGGAGAAGACGCGTACTCTTGTCCATATGACGGCGACAAACCAAGACAAAGGACTCTGCTATCTACACTACCATCTTGTCTTTAGAGGACGCTTGCGTCGTAAGGTACGGACATGCCAAAGCCACATCAAGGAACTGGCGGCAGTGAAGCCCAACTGGGATGTTTGAACCAAAATGTTGCGCTTGAACACAACACAATGACTCAAGATGATGGACAAGCTGCACAGGCATGAGAGGAAATACAGTACCTCTCCATACCAGCAGGAGGCAGTTATTAAAAAGGTGGAAACAGGAAGTGCTATCATTAGCTGGGAGGCTAGGAAGAGCTAATCTCCACTGAATCATGAAAGACGTGAAATGAGATCCGACTCGTTTTGCAGCCGATTCAACGTACCGGAAAACTGGTCCGACTAGCGCCAACGGTGCAGGGTGCCACAAACACCCATCGACGGTCCAGCACCGGCCAACTGCTGACCCTGAAAGAGCCCGGGTGTCGTTGGCGTTTGTCCCGTTGCCGCTGAACCCCAGCGGAGTTTGTGTTGCTGCGCGTCCTCTTCTTGCATCATCTTCCCTTTCTTAGGACGGACCTACACACAAACACACAAACACACACACACACACTGCATTTTCATCCCCTTCACCTCTGGACTTACAAGTGTAGTGATTTTTCTGCCTGTCACAAGGTGAAATTGTAAAAGATCAATTTACACAAGCTGAACTGCAAGGAGTTATTGACACAGCCTGACCCGTCGGCCCACTTCCTCCTCTCTTCCTCCTCCTCCACGCATTCCCCTCATCGCCACTCTGGACCCTTCTTCCTCGGCTGCTCGCCTTCTCTTCCCCGTCTCCCGCTCGTCTCTTGTCCCTCATTTGGAGTGATATAGTGAATATCTGCAGCCTCTGGGCGTCTCGCAGTAATTACCGAAGGCAAACAGCTTGCAAAGGTAAATTAACAAATGGAACTAGTGCTAGTTTCAAGCCCGCCACCTGGTGTGCATGTAACCAGTAAGAGAGCCGCATGTTTTGATCCTAGTAATGAGAAACTCTTTGCTTAGTGGAGTGGATTAAAGAAGAAAGAACACAGGGAAGGCTTTTAAAATTCAGATTCATGATGCTTTCCAGCGCAGGAGTTGGTTGGACACTGTGAGAGCCAAGAATGCAAATGATCTGCTTCAGATTTGACTTTGCTGACGCCGTGTTTAACAATCTGTCGAAGCTACCAACAAATAAAAATAAGGACAGTTGACGAAGGAATATGTCTGCAAAAGTATTTAAGGCACAGCCTTTTTTCTAAGCACCACCATGAGGCGCTCCATATTTCCTTAAAGGTCATAATAAGAGTAATAAGAGAGAACTTAACCTGATCTGGAAGTGTCCTCAATCCAAGATCAAGACTGCACTGACACTTGTGTCATAGTCACCTTTGTGCTCACTCGGCTCAGCTTTGCTGACTGAGCGCTACTGTCCTACTACCGAGGATCGTCTCCGGCCCTCTTGCGCTAGATGCTTGATAGCAGCTCCAACAATGGCTGCCATTGTTGAGTCTAATCCATAACACTGATATGACGCTAATGAAGGGATGTGTAATCATTATCCATGGCCTGGCCCCTTGTTTTTGCACGCTGAGAGGATTTGCTTGCGGATCCAGTGATCGGGGTTAATCTCGTTGCAGTTTCAGGTCAACTTTGACACGGCGCCGCTTTTTCTGTGTGTGTGTTGAGCGTTGAGGCCGAGCGTGGATGTTGCTTGTGCGTTTCCCCCTTGTGAGTGTTTTAATCGTTTTCAAGTGTGGATTTGGATTCAGATCCCACCTCAGTGGCAAGCAGGATGGAAAACGGTGTGGATGCATTGGATTGTTGAACGGCCCAAGAGCCAAGACGTTTACCTTCGGTTTGATTGAAGCTCTACTTCCTTTACCTAAAGATACAACACGTGCACGTCCATCCCTTATGCTTTAATAGATGCCACTAACAGAACTCTTGCAGAAGTTTAAAACGAAAGCAAAAGATCAATGCTTAGCAATATTAGCAGGTCACGTGTAGCGGTTGCACCGTTTGCAACCTTTGCAACCTTTTCACGATTCCTCCAGGTAAAGGAGCAAACATGGCGCCGCCACAGTCAAATAGCTTCCTCCCTGCTATTAAAATCATCCCTTTCAGGTCGGCTACATATTACCTGAGCACCTTTTCCTCTTTCTTGCAGAGCCCCGTCAAAACACCGCCGGTAGCTCAGTCCCCGCGCCGCGCTGCTAATAAGCCAGACGCACTTGCAGTTACAAAAGGACAATTGTGGCAATTTCCTCTTTCCCTTAATCATGCCCCCTCCTTTTTTTTTTATGATAAGGATGTAACTAACTGCGGAGGTGAAGTTACATTCTAATAAAGTCAGCCGGTTAATAATGTAATCTTAAATTACGCTGTAATTACCGCCTCTTAGTCACCGGGGGATGCTCTGTAATTCAATCACTGGCCCCTGCGATACTGTACAACAAAAAAAAAAGGCACGTTATCGGGGCTATTTCACCGTGGAAATGAATAGCCCTACCCACCGCTGCTCCCGCTTGGGGTAATTAGACAGCGTAGTCTCTGGATGCACACGAGCCCAGACGCTCAGTTATCAGCGAGGAGGCCTTCTCCATCAGGGTTTTAGAACCTGCAGGGGAGTATGTGTGCATCAGTATTTAGACATGTTGATATCTCTGCAGCCACTTCAGGTGTTGGACATGTTTACGAGCCAGCAGGAGTATTTCTGGACGGATAAGATCTTTCTAACTCTGTAAATCTCTCCTTAAAACCCCCCTCCCCCGCCCCGAACCTCCTCGGATGAGAATGAAAAGTTCTGCTCTCCGAGGACACGCGGCGAGGAAATGTGTGTGGGAATTGTTTTCCGCCTCCGTTCGGCTCGGGTCAGGGTTCGCCGGGGCTGCGCGAGCGGGAATGCCACAGGACCCAAACCCAATTTGTCACTTATTTTCAAGAGAGTGATTCCTTTAGCGGTGCTGCTTGGTAGATATTACGTGGCGGGGGAAAATCTAATGCCCCTCAATAGGTTTTCCCCAGGAAAGAGGAGAGAAATTAGATTTGCGAACTGGGAACTTCATTTGGCAGCGCCGGCTCTGACTCTGAGAGCGCAGGGGAGGAGGAGGAGGAGGAGGAACCTAGGAAAGGAAGTGTAGGGGGGAGAAATGAAAATCTATACTGCAGTGCTGAATCAGCAGTGCCTCTTGTGCCTCCTTCTCTTCTTCCCTAACTTCCCTTGTTCTTTCATCTCCTCCTCCCCTTCCTTCTTTCTCATCAGCGCAGCACATTCCCCTCAACATCGCCGAGAAGTAAGCGTGTCGTCTTGCCGTTTGCGGCCTGTCGTTCCTTCTTTGTTCTCCAGTCAAACAAGCTCAAAGTAAAGACGCGCAAGGCGACCGTGGGAGTAAATGCACTCCTGTCGAAGCTGGACATCACGCACTCCGAGACCCTTGACCCTAACCCCCCCTCGACACCACATGCAGGGACCGCTGAAGAAGAGAAGGGTAGAATGGATGACAGGCCCCAGCAGAGAGGCCAGGTGCAAGGGCAAGTCTAGAAGAGGAGGAGGAGGAGGAGGCGGCAGTGGCGGCGACTTCCAATTTGTTGGGGGTACGTCTGCAGAAGATGAGGTTTGGATGGAGTTTATGCCCCCCTACCCCTACCCCTACCCCGCCCCGCCTCGTCTCGCCTCGCCTCAACACAAATGGTCTCCAACATAAAAACAAATAGATTTTCATGTCACGCTGTCAACGGGTTGACAAGAATATACACACACCGGCCCGGACACCTCCGCCCCCCTCCAGCCTCAAACACATCTGCGCACGGGTAGTCACAACGGCGGCGAGGCGGAGGCATGATAAATCCGACGCGGGGGGCTCTCACGGTCACCCAGGTGTCAGCGCCGGATCAGATGGATGGTACGCAAACACCGACGGGCAGTCGTGCAGCCTGCATGGGAGGACAGGCTGATCCGCATGAACACGTGTCACCCTGTAAATACACGACGACAGGGGTCGAACCCTACGCCAGAGCCTCGACGACAGGCGCGGTAACGGCCTGATTACATGTGAAGGGTACATTCCTGCACCGGGAGAGGCGTGAATTGGACTTTATCAAGCTTTGATTAACACGAGAAGATCAAGCCAACGCATTTTAGAGAAGAAGAGAACTTTGCAGAAGTTGCCGCGGCTTCAATGCAGGATCTTCTCGCCGCTCCCGAGAGTTTTTGGCCTTTTTTGCGGCCGCTTTTTGGATTTTTATTGGAAGCATACCACCAGCCGACGGCCCTGTCACGCGCAAGAACGCCATCCAGCACACAGTTTCATCCAAGCTACACAAAATCGGCACTGCAGATCCTTGCAGCGAGAAGTGAAAACCCTCCCAAGTATTTTTGATCTAACAGAATTCTGGGACGGCTTCCCTTCAGCCTTGGCGGCGTTTTATTTCTTTTCCACGCTCTACCCGTCAGGTTGCGCGGCGCTAACGTGTCTCGTTCCGTGTTGCGTTCTCCTCAGCAGCAGCAGCAGCAGCAGCAGCGCCGACGGCCCGCCGTGTTTAGATTGGAGGACAAGCCTCGGTCTAGTCTTTCAAACCTTGACCGCGGCCTCTCCTTTAGGCCAAGACCTACATTTTGATTTGCTCCTAAAGCACAACCGCCGTGGCCTCAGAAAACTATAAATCACAACAAAAAAAAAAAAAGAGCTGCCGAGTTATTTTCCGCTTACACTCGGCCCCGCCGCGTCCTGGATTCTCCCTCGTCTGCTTGCGAACGCTTCGGCAACAGACTGACCCGCAGCTTGCCAACGGAACAGAGAAAACATGCCGGACTCAGACCAACCGAGTCGAGAAAATTGAATTATTTATTGACTACGGTTAAATTAGAAACACCTGCATTTCCAGGCTGTGAGACCAACCAGCTCGGTGCCTGGAGAATCAGAAAAATCCAAAAATAAATGAAAGAAAGAAACAGCTTGGATGACTGGTAATCCAGGTTCTTCCCTTCACCGTTTACAGGAAAGTGGATTAAGTGAAATCCTATAATTAAAGGTTCAAATAAAAGATCCAGAGCTGTCCATCAATAACTCGTCAATCAATTTTGTCAAAATTAAATTTGCCGACAGTTCAACTAAAAGATAAAAGCTTCAGGTCTGGTTTCTACAGCGTGCACACGTGTCAAAGCTAATAGTGTAAAACAGGATTGACTGTGTGTCTTGATGAAAATCACTTGTTTTATGACCTGTGTTACCGCCGCTCCCGGCGCCGAAGGCATCGCGGTTAAAGCTCCGCCGCCGATGCAGCCGCCGCGCCACAAACACACGTCGTAAAGCATCCGAATCAATTTGCTTTAAAAACCCGTTTCTCACGAGCCTCGCCGGCTTATTGGGTGGTTTTAGAGATATATGATGCACCTTCGGGGAAAAATTGCCGCCGCCCGGCAAGCCCATTTGTCCGGCTTGATGATGCGGTGGCCCTGTCACCCTCCTCGCCATTAAGAGAGGGGGAGGAGAAAAAAAAAAAAGGAAACCTCACCCCTACGTGGTCCACCGACCGCCTGCCACGGCGTACACCCGTGACCACTGCCGAGCTTAGGGGCATAAATCAAGATAATTCTCCGCACGCCTTGAACTCTGACCCCACCACAATTCGCACCAACATCAGGCAAGGAGGGGGAGTAAAGGGAGAGGTGGGGAAATAAAGCAGAGGGGGTAGATGAAAAAAAAATGCAGCTCAGAGAGATGGTGGGTGAGGTAACCGAGTCTGTGTCTGTTCTGTCTGTGTGCGTATATGCATGTTTATGTGCGCGCGGGGCGGCACGTGCGTGCGTCCGTTGCGATTAGTCACCGGCGTCCAGATTGAGGCGGCCGTCCCATCTAAACGCTCTGTCTTTATGAGCCATTAATCTTCGACTCGGGCCATTTTCATTACCGCCAAACCTCGCTTTGGAGCCACCAGCTGCATGATACTGCATAGTGGAAATTAATAACCCACCCATCTCTGCCTTACAGTCGCACCCCCACCCCTCTCCATCACCGCCACCCCACAAGCCGACCCGCTCAGGGCCTCGCATATGATGGAAGACGCGAGGAGATGAGTTTCCCCACTTTCTCTTGTCGCTGCTCGCGTCCTTGCCTTGCAGCCCTGGCACGCTCTCCTCAGCCTCCTCTTTGGCGCTGCCACCCTGCCGCCCTTCTCGGAAAAGGAGAAGAAGAAGAACTGAAAGAGGAAACGGGACTGGACGGAATTAAATACTGGAGATGTTTAGGAAAAAGGGGGTAAAAGAGGATGAGACGGGGGTGACATATAGGATGGAAGACGTGGTGTGAGGAGTTTCCGGAGCATCGCCAGCAGGGAGACCCAGAGATCTCAAGGATCCGACAGCGCTGACGTCCAATAAAAAGCGGCAAATTAATAGCCCTCGTTGGTGAATGGGAGGCAGAGGAAATGACCAGAGTTGCCGTTGTTATAAAAAAAAAAGGCAAAGCACGAGGACTGGGCAACTTGAGCCGGCGGCTGCAGCGGTCACTCTTGATGTCTGTTTATGAAACACATTCATTACGAGCCTCAGCAGGAGTCGCCGGCAGGAGTGACCGGCGGAGTAAAGAGAGTGACACTGTGACAAAATTGAAAAGTTGGAAATTGTTTTTCCTGCGCCGCGGCGTGCCGTCGGAGGGGAGCCTTTCTCATTTCCTGTTGAGGAGTGCGCTGCATTGTGGGCAAAACATATAGGATAGGGTTTGGCGATACGAATCACCGGCGGTCATCCATCACCTCCTCGCGACGGACGAAACAATCAGAAACTCAGAGGGAGCGACTTTCTTGAGCGAAGTTGTAGCTGCCTGTTAATAATTATTCATCGGAGCTCAGTTTGAAAAAGGACGACGCATCAAGTTGACCTCGTTTCATCCCGTCTTCTCAAAGCACCGGGATCCCTCTGAACGCAAATCAATACCAGCGATGTTCAGACACATAGGAGGCTCACGCCGCTCCACAGCCTCTCGCACCCCGCAGCCGCTTTGCATAATGAGATAAACGGCGTCTAAGAAGCCCCGACCGACGACCTGCCTCGCGTTTGTGTAGGAGAGGAGGTAGAGTCGGCGCGCTTTGACCTGCCTCCGTTTTCCAAACCTGGCTGAGTTGGTGGACGAGCCCCCAAGAGGCTCGGGTATCAGCCTGCTTATGAAATATTCCGCTTAACACGTCACTTCTAGTGTTATTACAGAGCACAAGCTAAGAAAACTGTGGAAATACTTCACTTTTCCTTCAGGTTTTATTAGAACTTGTATCAAATTGTGCCAATCTGAGCGATTCAACTCTTCATTAGTTAAATATCCCCGTTTATACGCTGTGGCTTTATTTGACTGTAAATTCCTTCCTCCTTCTTTGGACAAACAGCCTCGTAAAAAAACAAGAAGACAGAGGAGGTGCTTTTGCCGTCTCCTTATGATGATGTCATCGACCTCATGTGCACCTTTTGCGATGACATCATGCCCGGCCCACTTTCCTCCCCCTGGCCCCGGTCGCGAATCAAATCCTGGAAGCTTTTATCTGACGCGTCGAACTAACAGTCGACCCAGGACCAGATTCAAGATGTCTGTGGGTGGATGGGGTGGTGAGGGGGGGGCGGCAGGGGGAGGGGGCAGGGCGAGTCAGGTTGGGTTTACATGCCGGGAAAGTTCAGCGCGCCTCCGGGCGTCGAAGTATTGGATTTGAACCGGGGCGACCTCCGGGGTGTCACAGATCTAGGCCTTGTGTTTTTCACGCGATTTGCCCAGAGCCGCTCTGCGCGGGGCCGGGTTCAGAGGGTCCGGGGTCCCGGCCCGTGCAGCTAGTCCGTCTGCAGGGAGCGAGGAAGTGCCAAGGTCTGGCCTCCTCCTCCTCCTCTTCCTCCACCTCCTCCACTCTATCATTCCTCCCCTCCAGGCTATGAACAATCAGCTGCAAGTGGAGCGAGATAGAGCAATAAAACGAGATGTTTTTTAACTCCTCTCTCTCCTCCTCTGGTCTCTCTCTGGCACCAAGAGGCTGCAGGGAAGGTGTTTGTGCTTCAGAGTGGCTCCAGTAAGGGACCTATTGTTCTCCTCCCAGCGGCTCTCAAATCAATACCTCATCTCTCCCTCCTTCTCTCTCCCTCTCTCCCTTTGCAACAAGGCACCGCCGATGGAAAAAAGGCCCATCGACTACACAGGCCTCGCTTTCATGATTCAGGCCACTGAAGAAGAGAAAGACAGAGGCAGAGAGAGAGAGAGGAAGTAAGAAAGACGAGGGGGAAGAGAAAGTGGAGGGAGGAAGGAGGAGGAGGAGGGGGACACTGCGGGGGCCGGCGGTATAAAGACACCAGAGGAAGGATGCGACCTCCGGGGTCACCCCTCTCCTTAGCGGCGCGCACTGAAAGCCTATCTATAGCCGCCGAGCTCGACCACATTGATCTCAAAAGGAAGAAAGCGAGGTTGATCCTAGGAGGCGTTAATATCATCATCAAGCTAACAGCATTACAGTAATTATAGCTCACCCATGCTCGGATATCTCACGCTGTACTCTTGTATCCGTGTTGGAGATCAATATCGTGGCTACGTTTTGGATTTAATTGTGAGTTCGTAGACTTTCTTTGAGGTAAAAATGACGCCCAACCTGTCGATCGTAGTCGATAGGTCCGACGTCGAACACGTGGAGCGGGCCTGGTTAAGTCCTGGTCCGAATGCGAGTTTGCTCAAAAGCGTTTTAAAGTTCCTGCTGACTCACGTGTTAAGGTGACATAACTTAGAGGGACGGGTTTTCGCCCGTGCTTCGCTAAAATCAAATCAAATTTGGAATCATTTTCCCAAACGCTTCACGGTTATCTAACATCAGCGCCGTCAGTTCGACAACACGTTGCTCTTTCTGCACCATCCTCGCAGCTGCACCGCGGATTCCGTCCTCCAGGAAAAGAAAATGCAATTCTGCTTTCCGCCGGGGTAACGTCTTTATGGCTTCTTCCCTTCACAGGTGTCTCGGCGTGAGCGAGCGAGATGGATAGAGACGGAGAAGGAAGTAGGGAAGGAGGGAGGGAGGGAGGGAGGGAGTGGGAGATGCCTTAATGGAGTTATGCAAATTGCGGGCGGGCCCCCCGTAATCCCCCGGCTAAGTATTCCACCGGAGACGTGGACCGTACAGCTGCGTACGACTTGGCGTTTCCTCCCTAGCTTTGTACCCGGAAAGCTCCGATACGACCATACGTCTCAATCCGTGTAGTGTGAATTAACTTCACCCCCTCCTCCACCTCCCTCAGTAACAGTCTCCTTCTGTTTTCCCGCCTTCCCAAACATCTTTCCTTGCCAATAAACTTACAGATTCCTGCTTGCTGGCGTTCACCCAGAGCTACTTATTCAGCTCAAGAACGCGCACTTCCCGTGTACAGTACATGTGATATACATACACGGCATGTGCGCGGCTTTATTTATAACGCCGCTCGCGTGGGAGTTTGTTTACATGTTTATGGGTTACGGCATATGATTTTGCTCTTTCGAAACATTGCTGGGTTTTCCTACGCTCCAGTGCTCGCAGGTTGAAGATTAATGCGTACGCTTCTTTTATTTTTATGTTTTTTTTTTCTTCCTGCAGCTCGTGTGGACACACATGGATTTTATTTTATGCTCGAGTGTCTCCGTTGATGAATGTGTCCTCGAGGCCGATTACGGCGGCTCTAATGTGCATGTATGTGTGCAATTAAACATGTGAATTAAAAGGAGGAAGGGGGGGAAGGGTTATCGAGTTGCGCCTGTTTGCGGATAGAAACTGGTTGTTGTGTATTTGATGTCTGAGAAATGAGTCAGCTGACCTGCCCCGGTCTACCGAGTGGTTTGACCTCTGGTTGATGGAGAGAGAGAGAGAAAGGAAGGAAGGAAGGAAGGAAGCGATACAGGGGAGTCCTACTCCCAGCCTCCCCCCCTCCTTCCCCACACACGCAGCATGAGTGTAGGCCTCTACCCACAACCCCCTGCTGCTTGTTTAGAACAACAACAGAGGGAGACAGTGGGATCACAGAGTAGCTGGCAGGGAGCGAGAGACAGTGGGAGAGAGAAAAGAGGAGGGGAGGGATGAGGTGAAGAGATGCTGGATAGTTCCTGTTCCGTTTTTCCATGCGCGTCATGGTTTTGTCGCATGGTTCAAACCAGAAACTCCTGGTTCCACATGGAAACGCCAACAAATGTGAAGTGATAAAGCTTAGGAGTGATCTGCTTGTGCACCAGTGAACCAAAAAGTGGTCACAAGTGGTACAATTTGGACTTGCTAGCCTTTTTTATCAGGTTCTCATAAGTCCAAGGTGATGCTTATTTGGGATAACGGAGCAATCATGGGATGGATTACTCATGTGCTCAACATCAAGAAGGTCCTGGGTTCGAAAGCTTTCTATGTGGAGTACTCCAGCTTCCTCCCACCGTCCAAAGACATGCTCATTGCCCTGTGATAGACTGGAGGTCTGTCCAGGGTGTACCCCCGCCTCTTGCCCAATGACAGTTGGGACCCTCCAGAGGACAAGCGGTTACGGAAAATGAATGAAAAACTCAAATTTTCTGGCAACGCTTTAGGGAAAACACATTTCTAGTTTAAGAATCGGCTCAAAGCTGCAAAACTTTCATGCCCCCCTTCTCATAGAACCCAAAGTTACATTCATAACCTCCTCTCTGGCAAAATCCCCAGTGTTTAGACACTTACCAGGCACGTATCAGCTTCATCAACGTTCCGTTTGGCTGGAGCTTAAACGTTCTCCCCACTTTGGTCTCGAAGAACTTGATCACCCTGCAGAAATCTGCGCCTCCACACCCATCCCAACATCTCTGGCCATCATCCCCGTTTGCGGAAAAACAAGATCTCCCACTTGCCAACATCAATGAAGACACCTTGTGCATATGCAGACACGCTCGCATGCACCTGCCAATCCCATTAAGATGTATTTAAGGATGTCTAATGGAAATTGATCAGTGATTAAGATCATTTTGAGGTAATCCAATTAATCAATGGCTGCTGATTAGGATGGTGGCTTAAATAAAAAAAAGAAAAAGGCAGAGGATTCATCACAACTCCCCGCTGGCGGTCCCCTGCCGACCATGGCGGCGCACCTCGCCATCAGCTCGCAGTTATCGGGGAATTTTAAACAGGAGTGTCACCTTCAAGTCTGGTTGAGGTAAAGGCGGAATCGCAGCTTATCAGTTAGCAGTCGTTAATAAGAGTCGTTTTATACGTGGGACGGACTCAAGTCACCAAAACTGTGAGTTGTCTGCACGCCTGACTAGTTCTATACCCACTCCACGTCTAGATGCTTTCCACATATAAAATATACTTAAAGTTTCGGTGTGTGCCTGGAGTCAGCGAAGTGAAACTCCGGGTGAGAACTCGCAGAGCGCGATGATGGAGTAAGAGGTTCGTTCGGGGTGTTTGGCGGGTCAGCGAGAGAGCAGTAGCCGACGGTTGGTCCTTTTTGACAGAGTTTGGAAAAGAAGCGAGGAGAGCAGGCGCTTCTCTTCACTGTAAGTGGCCAAAGTACAAATGTGGGCCAGAGCCCTGTTAGAGCGGAGGACAGGCAGAATTTATAGGGCAATTTATGAGAAGCACTGGAGAGAGGCGGGAGCTGCCGCTTGTCACTTTCTCTCTCAATCTCCCGCCACTTGGGTGCACACCGAGCGGCATGCACATTCATAAATTTCTCGCGCACGCACACACCTTGCTTTAGAGGATGAAACACCTGGCGTGGGCAGTAAGTCATTCACACCGAGACAGTCGGGCAGACAACACACACACACACACACACTGTAATTCACACAAGGCTGCATGAAAGAAAGTACAGATAGAGGAGAGTTATAGGTTACACGGAGGTGTGTGTTCATGTAAAACCATGTGACCTTACACAGAAGTAGTCCAAGAACAACTGTCATAAATTCTGAATTGTAGTTTTTTGACATATCCTAGACATGTGCTAAATAATAGTTTGGATCAGACGCCGGATAGATATTTAAAACATAATCCCTTTGAGGTGATCGCCTGCAATATCTCGGCAGGTAGGCGTCTATGGGGCACCCACATCAGATCCCGTGCACCATCTCAGTCCTGTACAGTGTCAGGATCTCTGCAGACGCCTCAGCGACACCGTCTTCTGACTTGTTTCCGACATTTCTTGACCATGACCTGCATGGAAATAACCAGATTTGGACAGCTTGACACCGTCATCTTCTGCTGGGAAACTTCTGGACCTCGCATTCATTGGTGAGGATGTAGACATGTGGCACCCACCTAGACCAGACCGGGCACCCCCTCCACCACATGACAATGACGCTCCTTGATGGCAGCAAAATCCATGAAGAACAGCGCATGGTGTTGACCTGGCCTCCAAATTCACTAGATCCCAAACTGATCAAGTAGCTGTGGGATGATCCACAGAGGCCCCTCCCCTCAAAGGCCCCCCACTAACAATAATCTGTTGACAGACACCACAGGACACCCTCAGAAGGTCCATGTCCATTCTTTGATGAGTGCCCACAAGGGAGACCTTCTCAATATCAGGAAGGTGGTCGTAACGTTATACCTGATTGGCGTACGCTTTAATTGTTTAAAGCATAAGTTAGCTAACCCATGAGTTCATAAATGGAACCAGTGAAAGTGAACATTACGAGTTAAAAGAGAATTATGAAAAGCTAATTACCCTGAAAGTCCTTTAATTGACGTACGCCATCCGACCTTCTCCCTGAACGTGGTTTTTGTCGCTCCTTATACCAGTTCACCTGCTCACATTTTCCTAAATTAAAAACAGTGATACTGGGAGTCCCTGGCAATTGACCTATTCTACGGTTTATGTATGACTACGTATTGGAAACGATATTCCTGGAATAATTAAAGCGAGATTCGACCAAGTCGTAAAGGTTTTCTGAGGTCTCTCTCTCTCTCTTTGAAAGGCTAGTTTGTTAAATGGCACACTACAGAGGGTGCGGGCGCGAGACCGCCCTTTAATGAATGATTATGGATTTTTAATTTGGTTATATTTCCCCACAGAGACGGTCGAGGGGCAGGGAGAGGAGCGCGGCGGGCGCGGAGGGAAGGGATTGTAAAGGGCGGCCGTGGATGGAGTGGAAAGCGTTTACAGGAAACGAGAGAGGAAATGAGAAGTCGGGACGGAGGGCTCGGGCTAGAAACCACAATTTAACGGCTGATTAACCGGTCCGTGCGACTTTCCCGGACCGTAAAAACATCTCTAGTTTGACATGCTCTGTTTTCCCCCAAACTAGTGGGAGACACAGTGATTATCAGTCCACGTTCAAGGCTTTATGTTTTTTGCACAAGTCACTGCAAAAAAACCCAAAACAAAACTACTTTGTGTGAGAGCAGGTGACAAGTGTGTAACCTTACACACCAACTACACAACACATGAGTGGGTATTTTTCCTGTTTTTTCGCCCACTTAACCCTGCCTCTCCATGTATGCTTAAAGGGCTCCATTCTGCTAAATCGTGGTTTAAAAAAATCCTGTTGCTGTAGAGTACGCCTCGTTGAGAAAAAAAACCTAAGAACAGGTGAATGACAGCGTGGCCCCTGCACGATGAAGCGCCCGATTGAATTATTTACCTCCTCCATAAACATTTTCCCCTCTGCCGCCTGAAAGAAAAGGGCCTCCTTCCCTGAGTTATGACAGTAAACTGGTTTCGGCAGCGGGCCTCTTCAGAAATAATAGGCCTTTAAGGGCTAAGTTATAGCACGGGGAAGATTCTCCCTGACAATTCACTCACTTTGCTCCGGAGCCGTGCAACCTGGCTCGCCAAAGGGGGTTTGGGAGAGTAATGAAGGGCCGTTCTGCTTACTTCATAAACTTGTCACAGCTCCTTTTCATTTTATTTCCCGAACAAACCCGATTATTTCCCCTCTTCCCCCCCTTCGACGGCGTACGCGGCGACGGCGCGGGTCAGTTAATAAATACATCAGTTTGGCACCCTTAAAAACTGCTGCGGTGTTCGAAAAAACGGCCCGCGGATAAAATATGGATGAGGCGGTTTCAGTGCTCCAGGTGTGTCAAGTGTGATTTAATATGAGGGAGGGACGAGCGGCGAGGGGAGGGGGGATTACCGAAGAGAGCGCAGACAGACAGGGCGACCTTTGACCCCGCCGGGATAGCAGCCAGTCAGCTAATACTGCTGATCTGAACCTCGGAAAACAGCCACCGGGGAGAGACCTGCCCAAATCCATCAGCTTTACTGATCAAGAGGAAGCACGCGTCAATCTCTGGCCAATCTGTCAGTGTTTGTGGAGACTGTGCATGGGTTTGGTGTAGTGCGCGTGATTGAGGATGCATGCTTGGTCATGGTGCTGCAAACAAATAACACATCCTCACCTGATTGATTAACATTTGTTTCTGCATTTTACACTCTTCCAGGCCAGATGTGGAGGGTTTGCACAAAACTAAATGAAGCTACTTGACCATTGGAGGTCAAGTGGAGCCAAAACAGTGGGGATTACTTTTGACATGCTCTCAGTAAAGTCAGATCCTAAATATTCGCCCTCATTGGTCAGTATAATGGCTATAACTGTGGTCTTGATGCACAAACTTATACACATCTGACAGGTACATAAACAAAAGAAATTAGGCGTCCCTTTAAATTGGTGAATTCAGCCTGGGGCCTAGAATAAAGCTTCTGTGTGGAGTTATCAACCCTAAATGGTTCCATCTTAACTGTGTTTAACATATACGGCCAAAAGCGGCCCGCCACAGGGTCTAATCTGGCCCTCGGGGTGAATTTGCAAAGTGCAAAAGTTACAGTGAAGACATTAACTGTGATTTTTTCCAATAAAAGTAGCAGCTGTTCCTTGGTTTCACACCGTTTTAGAACAATGAGACCTAGAACTATACAAAAATGGCACTTTTTTTCTTAAATGTCCAGTTATTCATTACATATTTTGTAATAGTGCAGTAAAACTAAATGTAAACCCTTTCATAATGATATAATGATAATAATGATAAAGATGAATACGCTACCAGTTACGGGCCCCCTTTGAGACCAAATTGAGCCGTATGTGGCCCTCTGAACTAAAATAAGTGACACATCTGGTTTATATGGACTAAATAAAATGTACAGATCAGTATCAATAAGATGTATCAGAGCAGTGCTTTTTCTTTTAAAGGGGAACTACTGTTTTTTTACAACCTGGACCTTATTTCTGGCATAAAATACGATCATTTACTCACCCATATAACTTTTGTGTAATTTGTATTCCTTCGGGAGATAATTAGAACAGCGTATATCTATATAGTGGGAGTGACTGGGGCACCGAAATGCAGCCGCAAAAGGTCAATCTACAGACCCCGGATGATGATAACAGCAAACTCCAGACTCAACGGGGAATAGCACTAGCGTACGATAACAAAATATTGGTGAAATGAACGAGTTTCGAGGCAGATAATGTGTTATTTAGAGGCTGCATTTCGGTGCCCCAATCACTTCCACTATGGATATACGCTGATCTAAATATCTCCCGAAGGAATACAAATTACTTATTTTATGCCAAAAATAAGGTCCAGGTTGTAAAAAACAGTAATTCCCCTTTAACAAAGTGGTTTTGTCTGCTGGTGAGCGTTAGATCTTCCCAACTTCATTGACGAAACGGAATTAATTCAGTAGAAGAAGATGACCAAGAGCATGAGTTAAAAGCGTCTCCTTCCAGTGTAATAGTTAATATGTTTGGGTGTTTCTTTCTCTGGGACTTCGTCGTCCACTGGTCACAGAGCCGTAGGCGAGGAAATGGGCTTTCCTGTCGTTCAGAGGGGCTAAGCTGACAGAGCATGAAGGCAGCCACAAACCGCCTCCTGACACCAGCCGGCTCGCTAGCTAATCATTACACATCCTTCCCCTCATGTGTTCAGCACTTTTTGCTCCTCTTTTCAACACCCCACCCCACCCCACCCCCTTTCTCGTCTCTCTCCTCGTCTCTGACCCCGGTCTCTCACCTCCCCTTGCGCATCAGTCCTCGTTTTTTTGTGCGAGAATGACAGTTTGTGTGTGTGTGTTTGCAAGAGAGAGAGAAAAAAACGACTGTGGCTGTCAGAGAAGAAAGAGAGAAAGAGTGTATGTTGGCGTGTACGCACTCTGCAGCAGGGTTTCTGCTCTGAGAACTACCTTGCATGCCCTCTAAAATCTGCTGAGCTTTCACAAAAATGAACTTTGCTTTCCCTCTTTGCTGTTCCCCCCCCCCCCCAGCCCCCTCTTCTTCCATCAGAATCGCACACAGCGGTTGTACATCAAAGTTGTGAGACGAGGCAGCACCGCCTGCTGCCAGCCTCGATGTAAAGAACTCACAAGCGGCAACAAAAATGTTCCCAAATCAAAAAGAAGTGACATTTCTGTAAATTTCCTCTTAAGCACAGACAATTTCCTTTCCTTCCTTCACAATGAACACTCACCCCTGGTTAGTCGCTACCACCACCACCACCACCGCCACCACAATGACCGGCTGACAGGGCTCACTGGGCAGCAACTGAGGCATGAGCAACCCTCGCCGACCGCTGCAGAGCCACGGGGACGAACCCACAGGTAGCCGTGCATAATTCCACTTCCTGACCCCGATAATGGCTTCTGGTGACCTCTGGACTGCACGCCGCGGCCCAGCATGCCCCATCAAGCTCACCCCAGGCCTCGCGGCAATGTGATCCCCCCGAAGCTGTGTGAGTGAAGAGCTGTGTGAGGGACGTAGCTCTAAAACATACCAATCATAATGCGCTACTGTCTTCTAGCCTCCTAGTTATAACTGAGGAATTGATTAAAGCTTAGTTAAATTGTCTGTGAAGGTTTGTACACTTAAAGGTGAAACTCGGGCACCTTTAAATTCTAAAATCCTCGGCTTGACACAAAACTACAGAAGTAGCTGTTGTAGCTTGCAGCAAATAGGCAGATGCTGGTTCTCTTCAATAATTCATTTGAGGAGAGAAGTTTACCGTGATTTTATTGGCTGGTATTCCCCAATATCCATAGTTAAACAAGAACTCCCTCTAACTCTTAAGGTTCATTTAAGGTACAGCGGGACATAGATGCCATAACCTATGTACGTAGCTTACGCCGGTGCGAACCACCCAAACGCTAGTCGACGCCGAGTCTTCTTTGCCAGTCGAGTTAATTTTCGTTTCCACTTCCTGCTTCACTTTCAACAATGGCGACAGAAACTTTCGCCGGAATTTCGCTGAAGACAAGTCGTAGAAACGTTTGTGTAATGCCGAACCTCCTCAGTTAACCTTTCCTTGGTGTGTTACGTCTGTATCGATCCAAAACAATCAATTCGAAAACTGCAGAGATGGAGAAGCAGCCCGGGAAATACTAAAGCGGTAAAACGCGACTACCAAGCGGACCAATCACAGCTGAGGTGCACGTCAGGCTATGGCGTTAGGGTCTGCGTAGGAACGGCCTTTTAGTCTTACAAGACCAGATGATCAATGTCCACTTCAGGTACGTCATACGTTGGGAACATACCTGCCCCAAAAACAGACTTCCAACAACTATGATTTCTTAAATCCTGAAGTGCAGCCAAACAAAAGAGAAGCTGCATCCTGCAACAGCTTGATATACGCATTATGCAAAAGGTCTGTTAAGGTACGGAGACAACAGTACCGAAGGTAGGCCGACTGGGCCATCGCCTCATGCACTTTAACACTTCTTCTGCGGGTTTCTCCACTTCCATTTCCCTTCTCGTGCACTGCCTTCTCTAAAGTGAACAGCCAATCAGACTGGCCTCTCTGGCTGATTTGTTGCCCCCCGCTGAGCCAACATGCCGAATCAGGGCCACGCACCCTCACCAACATCCCAGCATTTAAACTAATCATTGTCACTTGGCTTTCATTGCACATTACTGTTCGTGACACTATCTCGTCTCACACCGTGGAGCCAATAGGAGATCATTGACTTGACAATGAAATCCATGCCTCTACGTAAACCTACACCGTTGCTGTATTATTGGTATTTGTCATATTTAGATCTATTGGCGGCCCTAGTTGTTATGCATGCTGCGCGTCTAGAAGCAGCATGCAAGCGTTAATGTCTACAATATATGTTTGCAGAGCACGGGAAACACACACCCACACAGGGCTGCAGCTGGCTGAGATGACATGTTAGGGATGTGTTAATTCATCCCTCTAAGTTTCCTTATCATATCTTCTGCTTGGCCATTCATTAATAGTCCTGTTTTAATTAGCCATTAGTGAACACACTCCCCATGTCAGAGATATGAGATGGGGGAGTGTGTGTGTGTGGTGCAGAGAGAGTATGGATGTGTACCGTGCGTGGATGTGTGTGTGTTTGCGTGTCGACAGCTCCATTCTCCCACTGTGGCGGCAGAACAATTGGCAGGGACACGCTGTTCAGCGGGGCCTCCTCCTCATTATTGGCCCACTGCTCACTTGTGAGCCGTATCATTGTACTGCAAGACAATGGCTGCCAGGGGCCCCACCCGACATGATACCCCCCCCAACACACACACACATACACACAAGTCCAGCTATAAGCTTAACCCCCCCCCGTCCTCTCCCTTCTTCACATACCCTCCTCGCCCTTGCCCCACTCCCTCCCTCCTTCCCTCTCTACAAATAAACCCCGCAGTATCACCGCACCTGATTGGCTGCTGCACGGACACACGGCGCCGGTCAGAGTCCACGGCGAGAGAACAGGGGATTAAGTCTAATTAGCATGAACAATAAAAACAAACAAACACGGATGGGGGAGAAGGGTCACGGAGGCAATCCCACTGTCTCTCTTAATTAGCATTGTTTACCAAGTGACACAGTTGGTTCATGATATCAGCTACGCGGCAGCACGCGTCTATTAGACTCATTGCTTACAAAGGGACATGGGTTTTCCGCACATGAGCGTAGATGAGATCCAAATGGGGGGGAAAATGGGCACTATGGTTGATATTTTTTGGCAAAACATCCATGTTAATTAGTGTAAAATGGATAGTACAGGAAAACAAACTAACTTGTCTGCATCTATAATGCATCATATACAGCTAGGGTTCACCTTTGCATAAATTCGCCTTGCACATGAACAAGACAGCGCCTAAATTCTGAATCAAAAGCCGGTCCAGTCATGTAGAACTGAAGAAGCTACTTGGATGATGGGCAAACTGTTTTTCTTTAGAACATATTGGAATAATATGACATTGTAGGAGTCGGCTCAGACCTCCACCCGATTCAAACACCCGTGGGATGAACCAAAATGGCGCAAATCCCTGCAACTGAGGTCCAAAATCTATTGGAAGGCTCTCCAAGATATTCAGCTATCACACGAGTGTTAATGCGGGGCCGTCCACACTGGCCATTAGCAATTATTACAAAACGACCGGGTTTAAAAAGTCACAAGAAACCAAAGAGCTGTTTGACAAACTCCACAGACGCCGTATAAACACATTCACCCAACGGGTTCCTCCAGCAAACTGATGAGCCGAGAAAAAATAAATAAAATAAAAAATGAAAAAGACCATTGATCGCCACACCGTGTATATAAATATTAGTGATGAGATGATTGATGATGGGATTTCTAAATCTCTTTGGCATGAGAGAAAAATTGCATTTGCCTCAGAGTATCTGCCCGTCCGCAATCCTGAAGGCCCACCCCTGGGGAACCCGTAGCTGCGGAGGGGGGGGTCAGTGAAAACTGGGCCAAATCAAAGTGATTAAGGGCCTGCAAATCAATAACGCCTTTATATTAGATTTACTCACCCTCCTCGGATCGCACGGAGTCAGCAGAAAGACGGAGGGATGGAGGCCGAGGCTGAAATGAACCCAGATCCAACGCTAAGCGTCTGCAGATTGGGCGCCGGTATAAATCTTTAGGCTCGCATCAAGTCTTTGAGGTTTGATAGAAATAATATAATCAACTCTGAATGGAGGATAAGTCGAGGGCTGTCTTCGGTTTCTGCTGATCTCATAACTCCTGTGTTTTGATGATGAAACAGCTCGGAAAACCAGAAAGCGTCGGCGAGGAATCCGGACGGGGAGCGCCGGGTGGACGTCTGTGGAGGCTGCTTGAATTTCAGATTACGCCAGAAGAGTGTCGGCCTGAGATGGAGAGGGATTATGTGGTTGGCTCGAGATAACAATTTAATTTCCAAGGAACAACAATAGGTTACTGAGCCCATGTTTAGTTTGACTGCTTAAATTTATCCAAAAGGCATGGCAAGAAGATCCAAGAAACCTTTCCATAACTGTTTACGCTTCAGATCACTGAGTACAATTGGCATTTCTGTATAAATGTTTGGCTGTGCATGCATCCTTTGCAGGAGTATAAACCCTAAAGTGTCTGCCGTGCAGGAAATGAGAACGACTGCAGTTCTTAGACATCAGTCTTTAGGTTCTTTATGTAGCATCTACATTGGAGGAGGTACTTTCGCCACTACAAGAAGAACCTTAAGTCACATAAGTGCACATGATTGGTTCTTGCAGGTGTTTTGTATTTGTTTGTGAAAACGGTTTGTGCAGGACTAATGGATGTTGTCTTGAAGGTAGTGTATGTAGTTCTAAGGAGAGCTCTCTAGGTATCTAGCTGCTTCTGGATTTCATTTGCTGGTCTAACAAATTCTAGGCCTCGACTTTATGTCAGTTGCAAGTACTGATCATCATAAAGTCATCCAGGTCATGGTATATCCAAAGGACTGAGCCGAAGCATGGGCTGCATCTAAGTAGATTCTTCAGTTGCAGATGACTGGTTAGGGAGTTGGGGTTTGATTGGGAACATCTGTGGGTGGTGCCCAATCTGAAACTCGCTCGACCAGATACGGAAGTAGAGAGGGTCCCAAAGTCAAAGGTGGCATGTTGGGGCCTTAAAACAGAAACCGAGATATTGTGACACATGGCAGAGAAGGCCAACAGTGATTCAGGAGGAGAAATCTGTTGAGGAAAAGGTAAGAGGCAGCCTCGACAAGCCGATATGAGTCACAACTGAAAGCAACAGATTCACACCCCTTCGTCTCTGCTTTGCAAGATGACACTCCGGAGAACGCAACGCTTGACGCACCAGAGCTGACGAGGCAGGTTGAGGGAAAGCGAGCTGAAACCGAAAACAACGCAAATCGCACGATTCACAACGGATCTCTCGCGGATATTGTCGGACACTAAATGGAGATGGCGGAAGGAGCCAGGGTCTTCAAAAGCAGGTCCTGATCGTAGACCAGATCTCAAGGAGGACGCGGCACCACAACCGGATGCTGGCTGGCTGGCTGGCTGGCTTCGGAGGGAACCCAGCACTCGAGGGGGATGTTGTAAACGCATTCTCTGTGAACACTAGTTAGTAAATAAATGGCTTTCTGCTGACAATTAGTTGAACTTGTCTTGAAATGAGCGCCTGAGCATGTGCATGCTCACTCGCACAGTGTGCCGTTACCCCTCATCTCCATGGAGACAACATGTCCTACTGCCACTACCACCACCACCGCCGCCGCTTACTCCCCCACCCAACCAGTGTTTGTCTCACAGTAAATCTAAATTGGCGAGTGCAGTTAACCCCCCTCACCTCCTCCTCCTCTTCCTCCACCACCACCACCTCAAACCAGCGCTTAAGTCTCTGGATCTCTGCAGCAGACGATGAGAGAGAATTACAATCAAAGTGAGAAAAAAAAACAGCAGAGAAAAGGAGGGGACGGGGTAAAAGAAAAGGCAGTGTTAGCACACAGTAGACTGGGGTCATTCAGGAGCCACATGCTTTTTCCCTTTTTTGCACTAAAGATAAGGAAGAAAGTAACTTCCACTCTGCGCATTTCAGGAAAGAAAGGTTGCAAGAATCTTTGATATAATCGTGTGTGAGGGGGGGTGCACGGAGAGATGTGTGGTTCAAGGAGCGCTCTGAAGGAACCTTCAATCTGTTTACAGCTCTGATTGGAATTACACAATCAATTACCACCCCCTGCTGTGGCCCAAATGAGCCGGCCCAAAAGACAGGGGAATTGGTTAAATGTTATTGTTGGGAGGCCATTATCCAACAATCGGGGTGGTTAATGCAAGAAAATGACATTCATTAAAAGGCTCGACGGGAGGCTCCCAGGGGCCAGGCTGCAGCTGACCCTCATTCACCGCCCGGCTTTGTGGACCCTCGTCCGCCGTGGGGAGGGGAGATCATGTCAAAGGAACAAAATGCTCCTCTTTTGTCAGCGAGTGGCCCTCAGTCTCTCTATGCGAGCATCTATGTGCGCGACGGAGAGAGGGGCAGAGCGCCCGGGGAAAATACCTGCGACTGTTTTTTGTGCTTTTGAGAATGTGTACGAGGTGTCAGGGGGAGAGAGCTAGACAGAGGGAGAGAGAGAAAAGGGATAATTACATCATTCTGTGAATTAGAGGTGTAGAGGGGGAGAATGATTGAGGCCCCCCTCGCCGATGGATGCACATGTAATCCTGCAGTAATGAGGCAGCACCAGAATCATACTCCACACACACTTAGTCCTATAATGTATATCATCAACGCTACAGCTTATCAAAAAAAAAAAAAAAAAAAAAGCTATTCCCCTCTGTGAGTGCACTTCCAGCTTTGCGATGGTGATATCATCTATCAACGCAGACGGAGCTATCAAAAGCCAAAAGTCAAAAGTAAGTGCAGAAACCAGCCCACGGGGAGAAAGCAGAATCGGCCATTATTTTTTGATACCGGATCCCTGCGAGAGATGTATTCTTTTTTTTTTTTTCTTTTACAAACTTCCGCCAACGCGGAAAGCTTTCTTCGTCTCGTTCTATTTGGAGAGTGGCGCGCAGGACAGCGGGTCAGTCGAGAGGAAGACAGCCGTGGCCTTGTTATTTCTGCTCATCCTGCAGGAAACAAGAGCCCGTCTCGTTTAGGAGACGAGAGGAAGGGAAGATGCTCCTCCTCGGCGAGAGAGTCGCCTCGTAGCGGCTCGTGCTACAAAGAGGGAGCTAATGAGGCTTTTGGGCCGACTAGTCAAGGAGACCATCAAAGCAAACTCCTCTTAGTCCCTTTAGCTCATTTGGGTATGTGTGTGATGATCAACGAGAGTCAAGGAAAGGCTTAAGAGTCTGCGACATTTCTCAACATCTCCATCGCCGACTGGTTAGCCACTAGTTGGAAAGTCTTCCCCATGCTCCATGCAATACCGGCACACTGTCTGGTAGACACAGACCTGACCAATGTGGAGGCTTTCATTCATCTTACGTAAAGGCTACGATCGCCAACTCAACAAGGCCCATCTGGTCAAGGTTCGGCAGCAGGTCCGTCGTCAGGTTGCAAGAGGCAAATGCACCTAGAGACGAACAGAAAAGGTTCCCGGAAACGTTCCTGCAAGGTGGAGGATTGTCCATTCCCCAAAAGACGTACCGAGATCCTGTCTGCGATTCCTCTGTGCAACGACGCCACTGGATAACAAATTTCTAGCCGTCTATCCCTTGGGTACACCAGTGAAATCATTCTAACGTGCTTTCCTCACGTGTTGCAACCCTGTTCGAGTCGGTGGGCTAAATTCAGTTTATTATAACCACCTTTCTGATGTACTTCAGCGTAAACTGAACATTGCAACAGTCGTGAAGCCATGATTTGGTGCTTGTATTAGAGCATAACATGCAAAAAAACTGTTGACTTTGCAGCCACGTTCCAAACACCCATTAATCTAAAAATGTGCCGACCCATTGCCAGTGTCTTACCCCCGCCGCTGCTGCTTTTGATTTGCCGTGCGCGAGGGCTGACATCCGATTAGCACCGTTAACCGCTAACAGATACCCGAGGCGGGAGAGCGCGGATCCCGGCGGCGCGCCGCTGGCCGCCGAATCAATTTTGCAATGCACTTGCCAGGCCCGTGGCTTATTGAACACCACAGCTTGACCCCTCCTAAAGACGGCCGCAGCCTCAAAGTTGAACGCCGACCTCTGACACTTGACCATCTGTCGGCCGGTGGGGAAAACAAAGCAAATAAGCGAGAGTGGAGCGTTTGTTTTTTTTTTTGGCGAAAGGAATTACGCTGCGCAGATAAAAGGGATCCAACAGAAACAAAACGCGGTAATTACAAAGCAATAGTTTAATGAAATGTTCTGGTTGCTGCCGTTGCGTGCCGTCTAGTGTGAGCGAGGCTCATCAGAGAGAGGTGAAATAATTATCACAGGCACCTGTTATGGCAAAGAACAGGTGGAGCTATAGCGTTTGTAATCTCACATCCCAACGGATATTATAGGGATGTGTGTGTGCGTGTGTTTGTGTGTGTGTGTGTGAGGGGGTGTAAGTGTGTACGTGCACACAAATTTCATCTTTGTGCCAAGATACTGTGTGTGTTAGGTGCTGAGTTAAGCCTCTGATTGAGAAACAAGCCACAGTAGCAACATGCCTCACTGTTTCCCCCAGCATCTGTCTTGAGCAGCATGGGGCCTCCGTGCACAGGGGAGGGAGGGGAGGGAGGGGAGGGAGGAAGCTACGGAGAGCCGGCTTCCCTTCATCTCTGCTTCCTCTTTCTCATTATTTGGGAGGCAACTCTGGAGTTGAAAAAGAGCCCCTCTCTCTCTCTCTCTCTCTCTCCCTCTCTCTCCCTCTCCCTCTCTCTCCCGCTCTCTCCTGTCTCAGTGTGAGCTTTTTTGTCTTCCATCATCAGCGAGTCAGCGCTGGGTCATATCGCAACACGACGCGCTCTGCTGTGAGTTTAGCGCCAGACACGCCAGCTCCCCCGCCACTTCCTTTGCACAGACACAATTTCTTCTGAGGCGAACTGCGCCGCACTGTCAAAATACTGGAGGTAGATAAGGCACACAGTCAAACGGAGGAGCTGTCCTGGATGTTAGGAGGATCTCACTACTACTTACCTCTCCTGTTTCTAGCGAAGGGAAACGGAAATACTTGGCAGAGCTGGAAAACATTCTGGAAGAAGGCTCTGTATGTAACACTGTATGGAAGTCAGCACAAATTGGGACAGATTTCTCTTGCTACGTATATCATCGATTGATAATAAGGGTGCAAACTCAAGTCAGCTGGCTGTGATGATCAGCTCCATATGCTAGCTCTGCCGGGGTGCCATTTCTTCCAATTTGCAAAATCCAGGAGCCGAGAGGCAGCGCTCTGAGTTTGAACCGCTTCTGCATTTTTAAAAATCAACGCAGTTCGTCACTTGAAGTCAAGAGTAGTCAAACGTTTTATGGCTCTTGGTTATTTAATCGTGCGCAACACGGTTGTGGAAAAAATACGGCCTCCTCTGCAGCCGGCCGGCGATCGTGATGCACCGAAACGTGATTGGGGAAGCGGTTAAATGGCTGACAAACAGTGGGTGCTTTTTTGCCAGACACAAGTTGGAAGAACCGCGCCAACCCCTCCCCCGACCTCAAGATCCAAGATGGCTGCTCCATGCATCATCAGCAAGTCAAAGTTGCATTAGTAGCTGTTCCTGAGCCTTAAGACTAATAACTTTTTGCGAGGAGATAAAAGGTTTGTTGACTGTCAACTTTCTCCAGGAGGAGATTTCAAAGTTGCCCTGCTGCTGATCAGTTTGAGTGATCAGATTCAAGAGGCGTGCAAGAAACAGCGGGACTTCACAGGCTTTTGCACAGATTAAACGAAAGACGACCGAGATGTTGGCCGACGTAAATTGCTGCAAGTACTCGACCAATCAGAAATCGTCACCGACTTTTGAAAAGTACAACAAACCAAGCAGGGACTATAACTTCTTTTGCAATTCAAATATTCCCCTTACGAAAGTTCCTATATAAATTCGTTATATGGTATGGACATATACCTGCAACTGTCTTTTACAGCTTTGTAACTTTTCCATACATTTTCTCACCGTTAAAGAACAAATCGTAGGAAAAAAATTAAATACTTCTGAGACAATCGACTTGTTTTTGAGTTTAGTGTAATTCGATTTTCAGACATATTTCCTGGAAAGAACAGACTGAGATCTTAATGACGGCTGGAAAAACTGACAACCTCTGGAACCCCACATAAATATTCATGTAACACCATTTGTTTTTTCTGTTGTTTTTACAGATTTACTGAACGCCGTTATTTCCCGTACACGAAGTCTACGTTTCTACAGATCCGGCCGACGCGCTGGCACATGCTTACAGCCCTTTCCAAGAACTTAACAATACAGATGCATACACGGATCACTTCTTGTGTATAGGAAATTCACCGCAAAATGTGGAATCGGTTAACAAGTTGTAATGATTTCAGGGTCGTATATTTACATAATCCGCAAGAAGATGAATATTTAGTTTCTATATCTACAAAAAAGACATTTCTCTAGATATAGAAACAAAAATTAAAACCAAAATCTGCTCTGACAAAAGACATACCGCAGATTGAAATATTAAATGCTGTAACGCAAACATCTAGACAGCGTGATGTATGGCGCTTCTTGATGTTCTAGTGTTCACAAGGAAAAAACGGCTTCTTCTTTCACCCTTGGCACCGAAAAACGTTTAGCTGGACTGGGACTGAGTTCAACATGTGCTCTGACACGGCTGCCATATTTTGAATATACGAGCCAAATTAATTTTTCCGCCGCCGAGCGCCAGACGCCTGTATTCAAATATTTACTTTTGTTTTTTAAAAATTATTCCAGATCGGCCCGCCTGCCCTCCGCGCCCGAGCCCTCGGAGGTGAAGTTGAGACGGAGGGGCTCGGTTGCATTAATGCGCGAGTGCTGCTTTGAACTCGATTGCTTGGCACGGCGTGGTTTTAAAACGGCAGCTATCGTGACTGCGTCGGCCTCTGCAACACTGGGAATGTCACTGGTGGAAAAAGAGCCGAGACCCTTGAGTAAAAATAACACCACAGTATTCTAAATACGAGTAAAAATGCAGCATTACAGTACAAGGGCATTGCAGTAGAGACTGTTACTATGGATGCATCAATGTGCAAGTTAGATTTTACTGTTGTACTGTGTTCAATTTGCCATTATTTAGGGTTGACAAACGCAAAAAAATTGGTCAAAAGTTCATGACACATGATGTGCATTCATGAGAAGTTCTTAAAGTTGGAATTGATGTAAAACTCCTCATAAATACCTTTTAAACTTGTGCTTTTTATGCAAACAGCGCCGATACGATGAGCTTGTCCTCCTCTGTCCGACATATGTCAAAGAAGACTTGTTAGAACAACGTGAAACTTTGATTATGCAACGTCCTAGAAATGATCGAACTTTCGGAAGAATCCATTATCTCTCAAGGGGTGTTTTCTTGAAAAGTAGCAAGGTTGACGACAACCAGGGCACCTGGATAGCACATATTAAGACTAGAACACTTTCAGGAGTAACGAGACTTCTCGCTTTAAATGTCAGCCTCAATAGAAAAACAAATGAGAAAGTGTTTCATTCAAATGTTCAGCCGGACAGAAACTTGCATGTTTTAGGTGGTTTTGGTCTGCCGATTTGGAGCCTCGGGGGAGGGGGAGGGGGAGGGGGAGGATCTGGGACTACAAACCCGAACGTGTCTGCAGAAGGACTCGGAGGCGTCAGCGCTCCGCATCGTGGCGCGAGAGGAAAGCCAAGTCCAGAAGAAGAAAGCCAAGTGAACAAACAACAGTGCAGTTGTGTCAAGCGAAAGAGGCATATCATTAACACCAGAGTTGTAACTGGAAGGGGCCAATCAACACCTGTTTCCACCGCTATCACGCTTACACCAATGCTAAAAAAACTGTGTCAGAGCATCAAATGTGACATTGAACCATAAAAAAATAAAAAAAATATTCCAACGCGCCAACGATTCCAAACAAAAGCTTCCAGAGCGATCTTTTTTCCTGAAAGGCTGGGAAGCGCTTTGGCTAACCGACCGAAATAGCGTAGCAAAGCCGGGGCCTATATAAAGCCACGATAAGATGGCCGCGGCGGCGCTTCCAAGCGAGTCATCTCCAGCAGCCAGCCTAGCTATCATTATCTGTTAAAGAGCCTCCGTCCCTATGGATCATCATTACGAGACGCATTAGAAAATACTTTGATTAAACTCCCCTAATCCAGCACAGACAGCTGCAGTCCATTCACAGCTGCCTAATCTCCCCGCCACTAAATACCACCGAGACAATGGGCAACAAATGACAACTTACGTGAGGAGAGGAGGAGAGGGGGGGCAGAGAGGCAGAAAACAAAGAAAAAGAGGGAAAGAGAAGGGAGGGGAGAGCTGATTCCTCTATCAAAAGGCGAGCGGTAAACAGTGCTGATGGCATGCTGTATCATGCCAGGAGATGGGCGATGCTTTCTGTGAAATGAAAGGGGATACAGAGAAAAAGGGAAGACAGAGGGAAGTGCAGGGTAAAGAGTTTAGAGGAAGGGACCGGGAGGAGGGAGGCATGACTGAGCTGGAGTGTGTGAAGAAGGAAAAGGTGGTTGAGTGGCGGGAGGGAGGGAGGAGGAGGTGGAGGAGGATGATGGAGTCGCGTCTCCCCTCAGCTGGCAGATGAAATGTTGCACGCGGAGGAGAGATCTCTTTCACCGCGACTACAAACAAGGCGAGGGCGCTGATGGGAGCAGCCGCAATCAACACGAGAGGAGAGTACAGAGGGAAAGAGAGAAAAATGAAACTACTCCTCAATGGTACAAATCACCGCGGGGAGGTTATCAGGGCCGTCGGCAATCACTATAATGACAACATGGTGTGACATGATAGTTACAGCACTCAAAGAAAATCATTCGCCCGGGCTGGGGAAGAGATAGGCAGGCGGGCAGCTTCATAAATACTGGCCTGGCTGAGAGTTCATGTGTGTGTGTGTGTGTGTGTTGGTTGTGTTACTGTAGGTTTGTAGAGGAGTATTTAAAGGCGATGGGCGTGGAGCTGCTGAGTGGAGGTGGATGAGTGTTGTGATTGGCGAGGAGGCGTGCTCGCACCGAGTCGCTTGTTTTGATGAATTGTTCAATCCGTCCGCCGGGGTTGACCACCGTTGTGTGTTTTGCACGAGTCCTTCAGCAGCTCCACGTCAACCGACGGCACTTTGTCAGCATTCGAATCAACGTGACTTTAAAATAATTTCAACAGGCGCCAAATTCTGCAGGTTAGCAACGTTTTTTGTCCCGATTCTTCCCGCCATTCGTATCTGATTTTAGCCATAAGAGTGTAAAAGAAGTGGACGTACTGGTGTCAATCATTGTCTTGTGCACGGTTTGAAGCCCTTTAAGAAATTTGCCCGCCGCCATCTTGGTTTTGTTTGGCGCCTACCGTTCCTCAATCCCGCTCCACCATCACGGACGATCTTCCCTCCCCCTAAATGCCCTTTGAGGTGACAAGAGGAGGAGGATGCACCTTCTTGAGGAGCTCAGAGAGTAGAAGAAGAGGCGGAGGTGGGACGTGACAGCTTCCACCGTGTCGCCTATAGTGACAATAGACAAGACAAATCTGGTTACAGGTGTGTTGCGGTGTAATGACCCGTCCCCTTGTGTGCGACATACCTTACACTTTAGATTGTAGGAGGGTTTAATTGCAAAGCACAAGGAAAGTGTTTACACTACGGTGTGTCACGCAAAAAAATCAAGATGGAGCAACAAATTTCTCAACTGGCCTTCCGTCTTCTTCTTCTATTTCTTGCGCCCTTGCTTGAGGTAGGACACGTGCCCGTTGGGTCTGGTATTTAATTATGGTGGTTTTATCTGCACTAGTTGTACAACTAATCAGAGCATTGCGATTCTTGACAAACGCCTTAAAGGGGAACTACTGTTTTTTACAACCTGGACCTTATTTCTAGCATTAAATACGATAATTTACTCACCTTGCACTCATTCATGAGATAATTAGATCAGCGTATATCCATATAGTGTGAGTGAGTGGGGCACCGAGACTCAGCCTCTAAATAACGCATTACCTGCTGCGAAACACGTTCATTTCACCAATATTTTGTTATCGTACGCTAGTGCTATTCCCCATTGAGTCCAGAGATCATGATAATGCCTTATTTACAGTCTGCGTCTCGGTGCCCCATTCACTCCCCCTATATGGGATGATCGTATTTTATGCTAGAAATAAGGTCCAGGTTGTAAACAACAGTAGTTCCCCTTTAGTCCACTCCCTGTTTCCCACCCCAAATGATTCAATTGGCCGAGCAGATCTTTGCAGGAAAGGACGTTTTCGGATATACCATTAACCTGGATGGACTCAGAACCTTCAGACGTCCTTGCAAGCTCATGGGTCTGGAAGTTGTTGATCCTTTAGCTTATCTCAGAACACTGAGGAAAATGCCAGTTTTAGTTCGCTTGTTAAATCCTGCATCAGCCTCAGTAACATCAATAGTTTCTTATTTGTCACTTGTTTCTAGTAACGGTTAAACCAGCTCCTCGTGTTGAGGTGTAAATGAGCCAGGAAGTCCTAATAATGAGACGAATCCTCCACCGTATCATGAATTTAACAAACAAATTCAATGTGAAGCCATCACCTGGACCCACCTGGTCAGTCTATTTCTCTCGGAGAGCAAATATTATTAACATTTCGCACCACCGTGGATGTGCGTAGCACTCTGGGTAATTTCCCCGAGCCGTGCCGAGGTGCTCCTGGATGAATCATACATGGACATGCTCGCAACACCCATGCTGGGGAATAATGAGACCCAATGAAGTGAAGAATATGAACACACCTCGTGTACAACAACACCTCTTTCTCACGCTCTCTCCCTCCCTTTTTCATTCACCACCCCCCCTTCTTCCTCATCGTATTCATCACCCGCCCCCTCTCTTCTTCTCTGATCTCCCCGCGAAGGTGCGCGGTGCAGCGGCGAGGCGCCTATTTGTGGTGTGAGCATGCATGTATTATTACGCGTCTGCACTGCGCGATGGCGGAGAGCGGCGGGGGCCACGGATTCGCCGGTCACGGTTGTTATGCGGACGGGGCGATTGCGCTTGGAAACAGAGGAGGTCCGGGTTAATACGGCTCAGCTCCGCGTCGGAGAGGCGGCTGGCAGATGTCGGAGGTCGGCTGATGAGAACGCTAAAAAAAAAGCCAGAGCCGGACTTCTCTCTCTGTTTGTGTGTGGGCAGCGGCGAGGTCAGGGTGGTAGGAAGAGTGAGTCACCGCAACCACACGGGCCTACACACACTAAACAAGCTCATAGGAACGCTCTCAAAGCTGCGTACAAGGCAAGACTACTGTATTTGACGTACTCACATCCTCACGCAGAGGGCCTTTGCTGTGGGGCGGCTTTATTTAGAAGAAAATCAATTAAAAAAAAAACACTCTATAGCCAACAGGGACGAAGCAACAGTGTGATGCGTCTCACGAAACACTCATGGCCTCATCAGGATGATACTTGGAGAGGTTACACTATTTGCTTCACGGCAAATTTTGCTCCAGTCCAAAAACAAAAGTAGAAGAAGCGGTTGGCAGACAAGAAGCCAGGACTCCAAAGTTGCATTTGACTAAAATGATGAAGTAATTCAAAAAGAACAGGCAACCAAACAAGTGTCCTTGGCAATTGTTGAAGTTGTAATTATTCCTTAAGGTCACCTAGAGAGGTTGAGGCAAAGCTAGCATAAATACTTTCCTGCACAACCAAGGATGTTTTTCAAAATTTTCCCCCTAGACTTTCTTTCTAATGAGCATCAAAATCCATTATGAAAGGGGTATCATATTAGGAGTAACAGCAACTTATACTGAAAGTGAAATGTCTGCACAAGTGGTGGATCCGTACTGAATGGTTGAAGATACATACGATTGTTTTCTTTTTTCAGAAATGAGAAGTATGCAGTGTGGCTAATGTGCAATGCCTGAATGATTTGATAAATGCTCCAGTAGAAGGTTTCTAAGGTCTACGTTTGAGTGTCATTCCCATGAAACCAATAACCAGCGAGTTCTTAACCTTGAGAGCCAGCGTGTCTTCCATACACTCAAAGTCACGCCACTGCGACAAGAGAAAAGCTATGTTTTCCATATGGGGGTCATTAACTGTGTGGTAAACAGACCTATTCATCCAGTGTAACCCCCGGGTCACTTCTTCCCTCTTCGCTCCTCTCCGAGCTCCCCCGCAATCATGAAAATGATCACCATCACAGCGGCAGCCTCCGCAGCCGCCAACCGGACTACGGGACTGCGCCGTGCTGCGGCGGTATCAGAAGGCATTTACATAATAACAGCTCATCATTCAAAAAATGGTCCTTTTATTTGTGGCGTAACAGGAAGCTGTCGAGATGTCACCCCTCGGCTGGGTCTTCAGCTGGTAAACAGAGGAGGGTAAGGACAAGGGGATTGATGAGGGAGGTGGTGAAGGGGAAGAAATGAAAGAGGACTCTTTGGTAGCACCAGAATGATCAACAAGGAATGAAAAGCAAAATGGCGAGCTGTCAAGTGATTAAAAGATCTTCTCAGTGACTCACGCAAGCATCCAGAGACCAATTCACCCATGGATGTATTCCAACCCAAAATTAAACCCAACTGAGACGCAACTCCGGGGCTAGACAGCGGTGGAGCGGATTTAGCGTCAGGAAATTGTCGATCTCCCCCCTCTAAGTAATGATTATTGCTTACCTGCAAGCTGTTTACTTGGAGAGTTTTGGAAGCGCGCTGTGCAATTTTACCAGGAACTCGTGAGTTTATTGTGTGAGCGCCGTGTGCAGAATTGCTAATTGCTACTTTGATGAGGAAGAAGGTTATGGTTCCACGCCAGCAGACGGATCAACACAGCAATGTAGGACGGATGTTAATGAACGGTTGTGGAACTACCTCGAAATGTAGGAGAGGCCATTGTCAGAGTTTGGGTTTGGGAAATAGGCAATCTTCTCAGAGTTTGAAATATCCTCAAACTAATTTCAAAAAGCTGCATTTTTGCATTTTTGCACTTTTGCGCATTTCAAAAATATCCCATGGTCTTTACAAGTAGGTGACATTTGCTCAGTTGTCTTGGAAGTGGCTCCGTTGACACGCTAGCTCAAGACTTAATTCAATAAAGGTATGATTTTAAAATTGACAAAATCCCTTTTTTTCCATACAGCTCTCTCATGTATGCATGCTACAACGTTTTCCTCATGACTTCCTAACTAAAGCCACTTACATCCCTTTATAATCAGGCTATCAAAGCCAAGAAACCATTGGGATTTCATCATTATAATTTACTCAGTTTTGGCAATTCTATTAAATACTCTAACTTTGCTTTTACATCTAAGTGTCTCCATCATTTAGCGCCAATGATTTTTAATAGCTTCATAAGTAGAGTTCAACATACTGCTGCTTGAAATACATCAGAATTAGACGCTTTAAGACCTCCTTTGCACAAACTGCATTTTCAATTAAAAGGCCCAACCCTGTGGGATTCACCACCAGTTTAAAGCGGATTCAAGATTTTAAAACGTTCTTGACAGCTGCAGAGCCCGCCCAGAACGTGAGCTAGCCCACCCCACGTACAACTGCGAGGTCAGTAGTCTATCGGCAATGCTTCGGCATTGGTTCTTCTGTACTTTGAAGCAGACAGAACAATCTCAACTCGGAATCGACAAACCAAATGTTTCTGCCGTTCTCCTTGGTCTGCATCTCGGCATTTGCCTTTGATGGTGTGCAAAATCGGTAGAAAAGGGGCTTTGGGTTGGAGCTGCATTGCTTAAATATCAAATTCATGTCATTGCAAAGTGCAAGTAAGGCTTTGTGCCCGTCGTAGTGGTATCGTATCTGGTAGGCCTTGTATGTCCCTGCTTTCTACAATCTCGTGAACATTTTACAGTCAACAAGCAACACTTGATTGCGGTTTGTTTTTAATCCAAGAGATTTTAGAGCACTTGGTTCTCCTTTAGCATTTATTTGAACGCACACATTTCCTCCCAAAGCTACACCATGCTCACCTAACATACTTTCTTCACGCGTTCCTGTGCGTGTGACAGGATATCACCAGCAGCCACTCGACCCAGGAGCGATTTCTCCTCATCTTCTCCGCTCCTCGCGGGCCTCTCAGCATCCACTCCTTCCTCAGACTCGCTCCTCCACGTCTTTTCCGCCCTCATCGCCTCTCACATCATTTGACATCAAAGGGGCCGCGACGAGTCTCGCTGTTTACCCTCCCTAGCAGGCGCTCATTACAAAAACATCAAAATAAGCCGTGCAGAGAGGCAGGGCGAATTAATGATCTCCCTGTGCCACCGGTGCCCTTCACTCCCCACCCGAACGGTGCCAGGCCATTTGATGCAGAACAAATACGTGTGGAGGCAAGGTAGTTAGATGAAGACGCATACATGCATATCGCATGCACACACACCCACGCGCGCTTTAGTGCCAAAGCCCATGGCTGCTAACGACCGTTCAATTAGTGAAAATTAGGGAAGCATTGTGAGGTCCATGCTGTGGCTATTAGTTGTTGGAGAGAAGGACGAGGAGTGTGGGCCAGGATTAATCCCTCGAGAGGAAGATGGAGAACCTCGCAGGTCACCATCCAGCAGGGCCTTTTGGTTTTGAAGCTAATGACCCCCAGCAAGGGTAGAGAACGATGATGACACGCCGGCCGCGCAGTGTAAAGTCTGTTTTTGAACCAGCTCTCCTTGTAATTACGAGGTCCATTGCAGGTTGTGTTGCGAAGATTGGATTTTAAACATCTCATTGAATTATTAGCAATGCTACGTGGGTGCAGTCGGTTGTTTCGGCAGCGGCGGCGGCTCCGGCGCTCATTAGACGAGCAGGTTGAAGCAAATCCTCATTAGATCGAGTGATTTCATACAAATTGCCGCTCCACAAAAGCAAACCTGATTGTTAAATCAAAGTGCTTCGGCAATGCGTTGTGACATGACACATACATCAGTGTACGCAGGTCACTCCGCAACACATGGCTTTCCCCAAGCATGTAATGCCCGGTTTTTATTTTGAAATTAATTCCTAATCTAATCTATACAGCCCTATTAATAACTATTATAAAGCACACCCCAGCCATGAATTAATCAGGGATTGGTAATTAGTGTAAAATTTAAATGCATGTTGTAAACCCACATTGAGTGTCTGGCACTAGACGGAGGTGCCAAGCCATCGCTGTACTAATTAGTTTGCAATTATGTTTAATAAGTTCTGTGGAAGCCAATCATCTTACAGTCGGGGAGCTGGGCTCTTCTGATACAGGCGCCGTGGAACCAGCATGGAGGAGGCAGAGAGAGGAAGATCTCATACCTTTCCATCTCTCCTTGTTGAATTTATCCAAGGAAGGTTTGCTGAGTAATGCACGCTTCATTTTCAGAGACGCCCTACTTCACACTCCGCTTCCTGCTGGGAACTTCCCGGTGAAGCCAGCCTTCACTCACTCTCGCTCTCTTGAAGCCGAGTACAAACATCATATTCCACCGTTCCCCTCTGAGATGGAGGTATTTTGTGATGAAGCGCAATTTTTGGTTGAGCTGCTTTGATCTCAGCCTGCTCGAGCTACAGCTTTCGCACTTTTCCCCCGAATGCCTTTCTAAAACAATCAGCGTCAGGGAATCTAGTGCAGAGGATAAAATAGTTCCGTCTGTTTCCGGCTGTCCAGGGGTATTAAAGGAGTCCGGGAAGTGTTAATTTAACTCAACCTTCAAATAAACGTCAGACGCTCAAAAAAATCTTTCAATTTTCTGATTGATTGCCATCGATTTAAGTTGTCTGCTTCCTGTCGGGAAGAAGCAACACATTCTCTTAGTGAGTCGAAGCCGTTAATCACCAGGTTTGCAACTGACTACAAAGTTAAACCACCAGTAGCATTATTACATGCAGAGAACCAATGGTCTGGCAACATGTACTATAAGCGTTTGAAACAGCAATATCGGATTTATCCCATTTGGAGTGCACTAGATGCGACCTCAAAGCGTTCCTGGAGAACGAAGCTGAACATAAACAACAAACATGGCCGACCGCAATAAGATAAAATTTGTTTTGTTTCCGAAGTTACCGACAATGATCGAAATTGAGGTCTCCCAAGGTTTTTCCACCAGCAATAGGTGACATACTTCTCTCTGTGCTGAAAGCTAACGGTAGACGCTCAACAAACCTCCTCTCTTTTTGTCAGACTCAGTCGTTGTTGATTATTGCGACAAAACATTCAGGGTGCACATCTCCATGGGCGCCGCCACTGGCGCATCTCGGTGAAGTCGGGGTAGATCGATTTGCCCTGACTTTGCTAGTTGGACCTCTGACTTCAAGTGGAATTCCAGAGCACTTTTCTGAAATTTCAGACCTCCCAGTTTTCTGGAAAGCAGCATTACGTACCCAAACCTTGGTAAAACCTTGGTACCGAGTTAAAACGCGACAAGTTAGAGCGAAAACTTCACGTTCCCTAGAAAGGAGTGACGGGACATGCAAAGAACAATTTGCTACGATCCCATGGAGTCTAACTTCACAATGACTTGCAGACCTCATGTGTCCAAGCGTCACTGTCTCTACAAAGGCTGCAGCTTTGGCAGTACTGCAATATCTGTTGAGTTGGGAATGACGACACACATGCCATGTTCACGCCTTGACGAACCATTCACATTGACAGCCACGTTACAGGTTTCACCGGTTACCAAATTCCGAATTATACAACAGCAACGCTCTACATCTCGGGCTTTTACTCGACTAATATTGTGTCGTTTAAACCTCGCGTGAAGTTGGTGACGTAGCTTCAAAGCTAGATTGGAGCTACGTCACCAAAATAAAAACAGAAGAAAACGGCGCAAAAAAGGAGATAGATAAAACTTCGGATGTATCGCATTGCACCGGAAAGAAAGCAAAGAAAAAAAGCGATCAGTGCTAACATAATCGCCACCAGCAGATTTTGGTGAAGGGAGTGATATAATATAATGGGTATGAGGGTCATTTTGGCCAAACAGAAGGCTGACGACAAAATAATAGAAGGTAGCATCACCTCTAAAACAAAGGGTGACGTACAGCTGTTTGAATTATACCATAAAAGCAAAACTGAAGACCAGGAAGCACAAAACAACCCCCCAGATGACAAAAGAACAATCAAACAATATGAATGCGCGAACCCTGGCTCGGCGCGCCGCAAATTCACGGAGCTGAAAGCATTCTGTGAAAGTTGGCCGAGGACCAAAAAGCCTCTAAACGGCTTTATGTGTTGGTTTTTGAACGGTCAGCTGCAGGTGCCGATTGAAGGAGGCTGGAAAAAAATGGGGGGGCGGGTGGATGAAAGGTATTCCTGAGCGAAAACATTCAAATGAGAAAACCACTGTCTTTCTAGCTCCTCCAACTGAAACATCCAGCCCAGGATTTGGCAAAACGCAGGTGTTTTTTCTTTTTTTTTCTTTATGTGGTTTCTGGAACGGCATCGGAGACAAGGCCTTCAAAGATTGATGAGGCAACATATTAGTCGTTAAAACTCTGACAGCTCTCTACAAAGATCTCCTCCTGAGCTCATGGCAACACATAGGGCCTAACGGCAGGGTTCAGCTGGGACTCTTGGCTCAGACTCTTGACTCAAACAGGCTGTGCGAGTGTGTGTGTGTGTGTGTGTGTGTGTGTGTGCGAGCTAACAGTCGCTGCGGTGCCATTTGGACCAGTGCCTGACACCCTCCGTGTTAATAAGAGTAATCAGTGCCCCCATGCCTGCTACCAGCCTACATAGCACAGCAGAGACATGGCACAGGCCCGCACCGCCACCTGAGCGTGTTTACCCAAAACACACACCACCCTCCCCCGCTACACACACCTCATAGAAGCTAATGAGGGGGAAACGCAGTCAATACAGTACAATTGATCAGCATTGTCCGGCGACAGCGCGCCATCGATTGGGTTTCCCTCGCCAGTAATGCCTCATTAGCCGCGTCTGCAGCACACATGAGCAAACACACAATCAGGTGTAAATGCATTGCGCCGCAAACAAATCATAGCATTTAATCTCGCAGCGCTCGCTGGTTGCAGAGAATGCTTTTTGTGCATTTGCAATGGATGAAGGTGCTGCTGCAGCTGCTTTGCATATGTTTTCATTAATATCATTCATGTGATATCAGTATCAAGGCTCTAGCAGAAGTAGCAGCTTATAATCTTGCAGCTTGCATTTGCAATATGGTAGTTTTTGTGATTTTGCTCAACAATCCTATATTTATTTTCCTTTACTTTTATCAAAAATGCATTTTCCCCGTAAACAGCACTCCACTTCAGGCTTTATTTCCATGTCACGCAATGCATTTTACCGCCATAAACGAGACAAAGGCTAAGGATGGAGGTAGGCGGGAAACGACGTGCCTAAACCGGGACATGCTCGCCGATAGCTCAGCGCGTTTCTCCTACGCCGTTAGACGATATCAGGCTGCAAAATGTTGCACGGGGTTGCATCTGGAAGTGTTCTGACTGACCTGAACTATGCAAAACCTAGTTGCGACGCTCAGGAAGCTGCTTTGAGGCCTTTAAACCCCAAACAAGTAGCAGTAACGCAAAGGTCTGTCTGACAACATTACCTTCCTTCCTACAACTTAAATTACCGCGAGACTGAGGGAAGGCTGCACACGAATAACGCCACGATATTTCCTTGGGAGTCTTTCCTTGGGAGTCGCGTCCCTCCTCGTAATTCCTTTCAAAGCGAGGGTGAAATTGAGTTATCTGGAGCGTCTCTTGGCCCCGTCGGACCGAAATGCGGCGGTGAAAAAGACGTTCCTCACTCCGGAGGGAAGCAATTGATCAGTTATGATAACGTTTGAAGAGGCTTGAATTAGGAGCTGCTGCAAACACTTTTTCCGTGCATCCTCTTGGAAAGAGGCTCACCAAGTGTTTATTTTAACAGCCAATTAGGTTAGTTTAGTTGTGTTAGAGGGTATGTAACGTTAAGACCTTCCACCATGGAGGCCCACACTAACCCTAACCTCTACCCAGATCTGATACTTTTCTGTCCTCTGGAGGGATTCAAACTAGATTTGAGACGCTGTAATGTGATATATGGTTTGCGGTTTGGCTGCAAGTGTGTGTGTGTGATTGGATGGGTGGTGGTCGGGACTGTGTGCGCAAGTGTCTATTAGCGTATTTACGTGTGCGTTTAAATGTGTACGGACGTGAAGTGGTAACTGAAGCGGAGTGTGTATGCGAGGCTTGTTCCAGTGGGCAAACACTGCTCCCATAGAGGTGTCTCCTAAGACGCTCCGCTGATCCCCGGCCAGACCGCGGCTTCCTGAGGCCTGCACGGATGAAAAATATCCCCAATGCGTGAGCACACACACACACACAGGCGTAAACACACAAATCTGTGGAAAGCCCTCTTGTCTGCCTGGAAAACCCTGGCGTCCTAGGGGACTGGATTCCCTCAGAAAACACACACCATTCCTCTTACAGTGTGGGCAGTGTGTTACGTCTGCTCGGAATCAACTTGCAGAGGAAGGCGTGGAAGCCTTGGGCAGACGATTCTCATTCACCGAGCACAATCTCCAGAGGTATCCCCCTCCCTCCCTGTTCTCAGATGTCCCACTTGAACTTTAGATTGAAGCAGCAAGGAGTCGGAGAGGAGCGGCGAAAGACTCCCCCTCAAGCCTGTCTTTGCTGTTTGCCTTTCATCTCCAAGCTCGCCAGTTCCTGCCGTTCGGAGGGGCGCTCAAAATAGAGGCGAGCGTGTCAGGCCGCCGAAGTGTGTTTGCCCATTAAGGCCAAGAGTCGGGCCTGTCAGGCTTTCAGTTGTCCTCGGCACTCGGCGCGACGACCGAACACATCTTTATAGCTATTACGGGAGGACGGCGAGGTCGGAGAGGTGTTTCTTCGCATGTCAGTCAGCAAAAGTGTGCGCTGCGGCGGCGGCGGCGGCGGCGGCGGCGGCAGAGGGGCAGATCAATCAAAAAGATGTCTGATTAAGAGCAAGAAGGCAGGTTCCCATTTCCCTCCAAACTGAAGGCAATCCCGCCGCATGTAGATTGGGTGTCATTCAACCTTGGGCGGCCGCTGACTTGTGTACATAGACAAACACATTAACCACTGGGGCCAGATTGCCGTAATGACAGTAATAGAGGAAGCCCGATGACAGACAACAGAATAGCACTCTGGCCGAGGCTGACAGAAGGAAATAGAAAAGCAGATTTCCTGTTTTTTTTTCCCCCCCAGAGGTTTTTGTCCCTCAGCTAAAGGTGCTCATTTGCTAAGGTGAAACGGTTGCGACACGCCGAGCGGGGGGCAATTTCTCTCCCATCAGGAGCGTGTTTAATTTTCCTTGTCCTTTTTTACTCGTCCCCGAGGGCCGCTTGAAGCCTACAATTGCTGTTAACATCTCTCTTGATTGTACAATTTCCAGGCTGGAGGCCTCCCCTCGCCCATTACCGGTAATCCTTAAACATCCTCAGGTTGGATTCTTTGTGTTGTCGACGCTCGCGATGGGCCGCGGTGCCCTTTTGTCCGGTCGACACCGTCGGGAATTTCCTTTCTCTTGCCGCGTATTTGACAGGGGCCGCACGTATTTCGCCGTCTCGGAAGGGAAAGCGGAAACAGCGACGAAGGAGGAAGCATTTTCAAAAGGTCTAGAAACCATCGAAACTAAATTTGCATGATTTCTACTCCTGAAGTTGCCCTTAGATGAATGTAATCACCTCTTTGAATGCTTTGGGATGATTTACGCCTGAATTAGCCAACTCGAGCATGTGATTTGGTTTATAGAAGCAGTTTATAAGAACCGTGATTGGCTGACCTGAGCTTCTCGGGATGTAAACACACATGCGGCGTGATAATCTCAACAATTCTGGGTCCACTACACGACAAAAACAGAATATGTGCAACGTAACAGTCACCAAATTCATGCAGATAAAGGCCCTTGTTGCATCTTGACGCACCTTGAGTTTACTGAAGTTGATGCCCCAACTTCCCCAACAACAAACACTGCACACGTGCATGCATCTGCAAACCTGCAAACTCCTTTTACGCGCAGATCCTCTGCAGCAGCAGGGGTCCAAATCAAGCCGATGTTCCTCTTTGATTTTTTTTGTCTTTCAGAGGGAGGCCTGCTCGGAATTGACTTTGCAAAGTCAGAGCGGAGACGCCAGAGTGAAGGCGGTGTTTTTCTGCATTATTAACGTAGGAAACGTGGGATGCGTGCACGCGTTACATGCGAGAGGCACTGATCTCCGTTTCTCAGTCTTCTATCTTTCCGCCGTTTCTCTTTCATTGTTCATATTCGGTGCATAACGCAACCCAGTGGGAAAGGAAACAAAAAAAAAGTCATCTAGTTATGCAAAATCAGCAGAGTATAGTATTTGTAAACCTGGGCTAGGCGTTCAAACAAAGCATGATTATATATCTCGCCTCCGCGTTCTCCCTTGTCCTCTTTTTCCCATTTTTCCAGGTGAGAAGATTATGTGGCTGGGTTGTGTCGTTTTACTCAAATTGCACACACCTGACAGCCCAGAGAGCGAGAGAGAGAGTTAGTGCATGTGTGCGTGGAGTCGATGCAGGGCTGCATGTTTGCATATATCTGCCCGCGCTGTGTGGGCATCTGTGGGTGTGTTTGTTTTCGCGGCCACTAACGGGAGCATCGCTGGTGAAAGGTTGGCCTTCGGTGTCGGCGGACCTCTAATTTGTTCCGCCACGGCAGAAGTCGGCTAATGCAGCACACCTGCTATCCCTGTACCGTCATTAGCCGGTGCAGAACGGCAAAAAGGTCAAACATAAACAGAGAGATCACAGAGAGGGAGAGGGAGGAACACAGGCAGACCGAGGAAGAAGAAAAGAGAGAGCGTGTGCGCGGCGGAGATAGCGGGAGAGAGATGAGTGCTAATGTGGGGATGATGAGTGGGCGTGGGCTGCCCAGGCATGGAGAGATGCATGATGGGAATACTTCACACACCCGGGGTGCCTGCCTCTGATCTTGGCAAACAAGCCCCAACACGTAGGCACGGATCGGAGCGCGCACGTGAGCGCGGAGCCGGCAAACTACCGCTCAAACAACGGTATCTGCGAGAAATCCCTCAGTCAGCTGTGCAGATGTGATATAATTTATATCCATTAATCCCGACATCGAGTGAAAAAGCAGCAGTGGAAATGAAAAATACATCCCATCCATCATCATCCATCTTGAGAACCATATGCTTCGTATCGAGAAGAGACCTCATCCAAGAGAGGTGATTGGAGAAAGGCTTCATTCAGGAGTCTTGAGGGACAACGTGCAAAGAAAGAAAGGGTCATGCACAAACTAACTTACTGTTAACAGAGTAGTGTTCAAGTTAAATGCATGTGCAGAGTATTTGCAGAACACGTGGTTAATGCTGTGAACCCAAACCAGGATCTTTTCCAAGATTTGCTGCCTAAACCTCACTGAACCACAAATCACCCAAAACTGAAAATAACAACTCAAGTTAAAGCCCTGGTTTGGTTTGGACCGATCTTCCTCCTGCATACGCCGGCTCCACTGCTCTTTATTTTTACCTCGCCTCGCTTCCTGAAGATTTTCCTGCCGGAGAGGTGTAAATAGCAGAACAGCTGCAGTGTGGCCATTTTCATCTGGGTGCAAATTTATTTAACTTGGCTCCTGGTTATTTTTATTTTATTTATTTTTTTGCATGTCCATTTGCAGTTGTTGCACGCGGCAAAACTGTCTCAGCAGCCGCTTTCTCATCTCAGCAGAAACCTACTGCAGTGACTTTTGCACGCGGTGAGAAACGAATTAACAAGTCGGTTATAGAATTACAAAAAACACCTCAATCTCTATGATAATAATGTGTAAAATATACCAAAAAGTCACTTTTTACACAATCTATTTCATATCTCTATATGCAGTACTGTAATCTAATGATTTTGAGCTGCTTGAAATTGTCGATTTAGCTCAAAAATAGGGAAATGCATTGCTTCCAAAACAGGAGGTTTGACCAGCGCGGTATTTAAAACACATCATCCCGTCAGATGCATGTCCACAGACTACGAGGTCGCAGTTATTTATATATTTCCATTTTATTCGATTCTGCCTCAACACCAGAATTTGGAAATTCACAGAACCAGAGTTACATTAATAACCATCTTACAAATTACAGGTAAACAAGCCGACCATCACGGGTGCACACAGCGCTCAGAGACGACATCATCCAGGTCAGAGGACATCAACCAGGGTCTGTAGGTCAATCTACAGACCCTGGATGATGATAACAGGTAACTCTGGACTCAACAGGAAGTAGCACTAGCGTATCATAACAAAATATTGGTGAAATTAATGAGTTTCGCGGCATTAAATGTTTAAATAGTTATTTAGAGGCTGCGCTTCGGTGCCCCATTCACTCCCATTATATGGATATACGCAGATAAAATATCTCCCAAAGGAATATGAATTACACAAAAGTTCTAAGGGTGAGCAAACAACCGTATTTTATGCCAGAAATAAGGTCCAGGTTGTAAAAAAACAGTAGTTCCCCTTTAAAGTATACCAAAGATTAAAACTTAAAGATATGTACCTGGTGCATATTAGTGTAAACACACAAGTGCGAGGCTTCAGCATTTTATTTTTTTCTCGCGCTGTAGCTTTAATAAAGACAAAAATCTAAACGAGCTTCAACACTTGGTGACGTGGAACGTTGCCCTTGCTGACAAAAAACAAGTCATCACATTAATAGGAGCAGTGAAGAGGGACAAACTCTCCCCTGACTACACTTGACTCGACACACACACACACACACCACGTACAAGTGTAATAAACAACCACACACACACACACACTCTCACAATGCGCCGACAACGGGAGTAGACGCCGCCGTCTCCACATACCTGGCTGCGAGGTAATTAATCGCTGTGGTATTTAGGAGTGCTCAAGTAGACAAATATGACAGAGACAGGGACAATTAGTTTGGCTGTTTAAGCTACATTAACTCTCTCAGCTATTACACCCCAGTGCAAAGCCTAAGTCTTCCCATAGGAAGGCAGCGCTGTGATCGCCACTCACCCAGGAGTGTGGATGGATTGTAGCGGGGGTGGGGGGGTTGTTTGTTGTGACGCATAATTGGGAATAAATTTCAATTATCTGCTGTGTCACTTTGTGAGGTGTGTGCTTTTTGCAGTTCTTCGGAGATATATGAAAGGTTTGAGGTTGTAAATCAGTTCATTTCGGCGTTGGAAGCGGCTGTATAAATTCCGCAAGGGCTGTTGATTGGTTAACACTATGCGTTTTAGGAATGACACCCTTTTCCAAACTTATTTTTAGTCGACAAAGATGTTTTTTTCTCAAGTACAGTGGAGAAACGCACGCACATTTATTCATAATATACTTGGGCATATGCAAAAAGCCCGTGGTACTGACATCGAGTTCATCTCCACAGTATTTAGTAATGGTTTGTAATGAGAAAACCCTGAGAGAATTATTACAATTTAGGAGGGCTACAGAAATACTATAAATATGTCAAAAAAATATTCAATTATCTGCCTCAGTAACTTCTTATCAGAAACTATTGAGAGTTTTAGATTAAAAGATAAAAAAAAAAAAACAACACGTCACTAAACATGACCTTGAAGGTGATTGAAAAAGTCCCCCAATATTGAACACCGATCTAACAGACAGACACCGGCGAGACCAATTACGGTCTCCACAGCTCACTCCCAGATAAACTCGGCCCCAGTAAGGAAGTGGCTTGTGTTTAGCTGCAGCGCCGGTTTGAAATCTGACCTCCGCTCTCTCCTGGTGGGAGTGAACGAGAGCAGAATAATGATGGAGCGGCGAGGGAGGCGGCGGCAGCGCACGTGATCCGCTGACATACACTATATTACCAAAAGTATTCGCTCACCCATTCAAATGATCAGAATCAGGTGTTCTAATCACTTGGCCTGGCCCCAGGTGTATAAATTCAAGCACTCAGGCATGCAGACTGTGAAACAAGACATTTGTGAAAGAATGGGCCGCTCTCAGGAGCTCAGTGAATTCCAGCGTGGAACTGTCATAGGATGCCACTTGTGCAACAAATCCAGTCGTGAAATTTCCTCGCTCCTAAATATTCCACAGTCAACTGTCAGCTCTATTATAACAAAATGGAAGCGTTTGGGAAAAACAGCAACTCAGCCACGAAGTGGTAGGCCACGTAAAGTGACGGAGAGGGGTCAGCGGATGCTGAAGCGCATAGTGCAAAGAGGTCGCCGACTTTCTGCACAGTCAATTGCTACAGAGCTACAAACTTCATGTGACCTTCAGATTAGCCCAAGTACAGTACGCAGAGAGCTTCATGGAATGGGTTTCCATGGCCGAGCAGCTGCAGCCAAGCCACACATCACCAAGTGCAATGCAAGGCGTCGGATGCAATGGTGTAAAGCACGCCGCCACTGGCCTCTAGAGCAGTGGAGACGCGTTCTCTGGAGTGATGAATCACGCTTTTCCATCTGGCAATCTGATGGACGAGTCTGGGTTTGGAGGTTGCCAGGAGAACGGTACATTTCAGATTGCATTGTGCCAACTGTGAAATTTGGTGGAGGAGGAATTATGGTATGGGGTTGTTTTTCAGGAGCTGGGCTTGGCCCCTTAGTTCCAGTGAAAGGAACATTGAATGCTTCAGGATACCAAAACATTTTGGACAATTCCATGCTCCCAACCTTGTGGGAACAGTTTGGAGCGGGCCCCTTCCTCTTCCAACATGACTGTGCACCAGTGCACAAAGCAAGGTCCATAAAGACGTGGATGACAGAGTCTGGTGTGGATGAACTTGACTGGCCTGCACAGAGTCCTGACCTGAACCCGATAGAACACCTTTGGGATGAATTAGAGCGGAGACTGAGAGCCAGGCCTTCTCGACCAACATCAGTGTGTGACCTCACCAATGCGCTTTTGGAAGAATGGTCAAAAATTCCTATAAACACTCTCCTCAACCTTGTGGACAGTCTTCCCAGAAGAGTTGAAGCTGTAATAGCTGCAAAAGGTGGACCGACATCATATTGAATTCTATGAGTTAGGAATGGGATGGCACTTCAGTTCATAGAATGAGTAAAGGCAGGTGAGCGAATACTTTTGGTAATATAGTATGTAGAGTTGATCAGAGCGGCGTGCAGTAATGGTTCCATGACTGAAGCTACAACTCTAAGAGCACCGTCAAGCCTGAAAGCTGACTGGATGACGACGGAAGAGCCGCACGAAAGCATAGACAAGTGCAAGATGTGAAAATAGAATTAAATATATTTTGGAAATGCCACAAAATCTCTGGAACCAATGACAAGAAAGTGAAGGTTGAGGCCTGTTAATTGTGCTACAAAGCCTGACCAATAGGTTATAGGCGAAGCAGGCTCTCGACTTTCACGTTGATGCACCTTTGGATCCTTTTTTACCTAGAATACCAAGACCAGAATCCAAAAACAAGCCAGCACTGCACTAATCCACTCCGTTGCACGAGCACAAGAGTGCATTAACGCAATCACTTGTCATTTAAATTGCAGAGTGCAATCAAACGTTGGTGCCAGAGGTGTGCGATAACACAAAGGACACAAACGGTGCAATAAATACTACAAAGACGGTAGTTACCCCCAAATATTCTGTGGAAACAATACTACACTTTAAACGTAGGGGACTAAAGCAAGCTGATTGCAGGTAAAGACAATATGTGTACGCTTGGTTCAAGCTTTGGCAATGGATCTCTGCAAATCTCTGCTGTTGTAAGCATTTCTACTGTAATTGTTGTTCCGTAATTACGTTGCGAGGAAAACGCTTGTCGGAGGCTGCTCAGCTAGTCGACCAGGGAAGGACTCGAATCACGAGGAAATGCATTCCACTCCAATCACAGCTGTTGTTGTGATCTGACTCCCTGGTAGTTAGATTTCTCGGAAGGAAGGCGTCGGACTTAGGCGTACCTGCAGCGTAGATCGGAAACGAGGCGAACGTCCTCTGGGATTACAAGGATGTCGAGTGGGTGATACTGTCCAACAAAGACCTTGACTCATCCCTCTTTGGGACGACCCATCCACCTGGTCGTGTATCCCGATAACAGCGTCACCAGTTCTCTCATACCCGAATACCCGGACCAAATCCCTACAGCCAAGCCTAGACAACATCTAGCGGAAATGATGCAGTTTGACTGAAGCTCATTCTCGACCACGAAAGAGCTGCGGGTGCATTAAAATGCTGCTTAACATCACAGAATTTCATTATTTTGTGTTCGAGTGCCTCGTAAGGCTATAAATACCGCCCCCCACCCCCCCTTCTAATGAGCCTTGCAGCCGGATGGGAAGAAGCACATTTCAAGATGTTGAATATCAACACAACATAGCAATTATACAGTAATGGTATCACTATTAGCCTTTTTTTTTTTTTTTTTAAAAAGCATATTTTGGTAGAGCCAAACACCCATTCATATAACCCCTCTGCCACCGTCTCATCCTCTCTGCTGGCGCACATCAAGAGACAACACAGACTCAGCCTTGTCTGCCGGGTACTGGAGCAATGTTAACAAAAGGAAGCCTTTTATTGGATGTAAATTAAGTGGTTGTGTAACCCTAGACGAGTACATGCATGCATGCATTATTTAAACTATTTCCTGTGTTATTTTTGCCCCCCCTGTGTAAGGGAAAAAATGGTTTAATCCTTGTTCTGAGCCAGTAGTTGGCCACTTATCACCAAATTGGGGGACGAAAAAAAAAAAAAAGGGACCCTTGCCAAGTCCTCAAAAAAAGTTAGCAACTCGTGTGGCACTCTAAACAACAAAACAGTGATTGCTCTCTCGTCCACGCCGCCGGTGCTACGAGGCAGCGGTGCCAAGACTCTAGTGGAAAATTCAAAACAAGTGGGTGTTTGACAAGTAGCGACAAACACATTAGCGCCAAGGTGGGAGAAATGGTAGCTCAGTGGCTGATTGTCGGTCAACATTCGAGGCTGTTTTTGTGCCATTTTGCGTTCGGTAAATTTGGAAAGACGCTCACTTGACAACTTTCTAAACGTGTTACCTGGAAAACTATAACACAGGCCGCCTCGTGATTATGCTGTCAGCGACGCCACAACTGGGTTCTTTCACCCGCAGTGACACAAAGCACAGATGATGTGGAACGCAGAGGAAACGGCGCATCTGGTTGGGTTGTGTCGGCCTCAGCGGTTGGCCGTTGTTGCATTTGGACCGGATTACGGTGGAAATGGGGGTCTCTGCGGCAGACGGGATTGTATTTCCGGATTTCTTCTATTCTTAGGAGGGTTGAGCAAGTTCTGCACTCTGTCCTCATCCAGGGAACAAGCACCCCTCAGGACACGATCAGGAAACAAGTGGCAAGGATGGGAGAGGAGGAAGAGAACTGGGTAGTGAGAGGAAAATAGAGACTGGACAGACACCTTTTAACTGTACCGGTAAGCCTTATGTTGGGTTTAAGCTTCGTTTCCGATCTATGCCGAAGGTACGCCTAAGTCTGACGCCTACCTCCCGAGAAGTCTAACAAGGATTCACGTCCTTCCCTGGTCAACTAGCTGAGCAGCCTCCGACAAGCGTTTCCCTCACAGCGTAAGTACAGAACGATGCAGACACCCCTGCACAATTACAGCAGAAACGCTTACAAAGACGTAGGTTTGAAGAGATCCATTGCCGAAGCTTGAACCAAGCGTGCACCTATTGCCTTTACCTGCAATCAGCTTGCTTAAGTCCCCTAGGTTTTAAAGTGTAGTATTGTTTCCATAGATTATTTGGGGGTAGCCACCATCTTTGTAGTATTTGTTGCACCATTTGCGTTCTTTGCGATAACGCACACCTCCGCACCAACCTTTGATTGCACTCTGCAATTTAAATGACAAGTGATTGCGTTAATGTACTCTTGTTCACTGACGGGTACAACGGAGTGGATTTGCGCAGTGCTGGCTCGTTTTTGGATTCTGGTCTTGATATTCTAGGTGAAAAAAGGACCCAACAGGACCTTAAGCGTGAACGGAATCGGTTTAAGATTAAATTTAAGTTCCGGCTGCAGAACTAAAGGTGCAGCATACTGAAAGTCTAGAGCTTGCTTCATCTATAACCTATTGGTCAGGCTTTCTAGATGGATACTAGTAAATAATTTCCACAATCCCGTGCACAGGCCTCAACCAGACCCTTTTCCTTTCTTGTCCTTACCCCAATCCCAACTCGTCATCTCTTCCACCCGTCCACCACCACCTTCAAATCCCTTCATCCACTTTCCTCCCCCCACCCCCAAGGCTCAGCCTCTCTCTCTGGGCTACAGGCTACGCAGCAGGGTGCGCTGGAGCAGGGTAGGTATCTGCTGCGCGGCATGCTGCGCCTGGCGCTCAGGGCGGCTCTCCAGGGTGAAAAGCCAGCGGGGTTCTGATGAGCTCGAGGTGTCATCTCCAGCTTCCACCACCCGGCAAAATGAAAGGAATGAGAGAAAGAGGAAATGGAAAGGGAGAGAGAGGGAAAGAGAGAGAGAGTGAGCGGGGATGGTTGAGTGAATAGGCGTGCGTTGTAAATCTTCACAGCGGCAACATGCAACCGTGGAGAAGGGAGGGTGACGACTTGGGTGATGGAGAACGGCAGGCAGGAAGAAAAAAAAAGGGAGAGGGAGAGAGAGGTGGTGCAGAATGGGGAGCGGATTTACCTCACTCACTTAATGCACTGCTTATGACAGCTAAAGGGGAAAGTGCGCTGGAAATTGGTGAGGAGGAATTACCAGTGTTATACCGCTTGCCATCTTACAAATGAATACCGTTTAGCCTCGGCATATAAATGAGTGGATTTTGCTTGGAGAGGAAAAAGAGAAGAGAGTAGTGGGAATGAGAGACAGAGGAAGGCAAAGTGGCGGCGCAAGCAATCAGTGGCCGGCGCGTTTTGTGCGGAGGCGTGCGCGTTGTGTGCACACGGAGGTACGTCTGCGTGCACAACTGCGTGTGTGTGTACATGTGTGTGTGCGCGGCTCAGTGTGAGGCTCAGCGCCGAGCCAGCCGCCTGAAATTATGCAAGCAAGTAACAATGAGCAAATTGAACCTCCGCACACCGACACACAAACACACACACACGAGCTGAGCGCAAGGTCAGGCTCAAAGACAAGGGAGTAGGGGCGTTTTAGCAGTGGGTGGGAGCGGAAAACAGATCATGATAAATTGGCTCACATTTTACAAAACGCTGCCCTTAATGCACCTCGGCTAGCCATGCCCGCTAGCCCGGCGCTGGGGCTGCTTTAATAGCGAGCGGCTAGCCATTTGTGATATATGAAAACCAGGCAGTGGCACTAATTGCGCAATTACAAAGCGGAAGCGATGCCGTGTTGTGGCAGCGTGGTGGAGGAGAGACAGGGAAGAGAAGAGAAGAGAAGAGTGGAGGATTGTGCACAATAATACCCCTCTCTCTTTATATCTTTATCTCGTTCCTCTATATTCTGCGTCCTCCCTCCCTCCATCCCCCAGCTGCCTCTTTTGCCTCTGTTTCTTTCCATCAGCCTTTTGCAGAGGGCTCTGGCCAACCAAGCTGTGCCCCTGGCATCCCTGTAGTTTATTGAGAGGTAGAGCGAGTGTGCCAGTTTCACTAAACCGCAGGGAGCAGAGGAACTGGGAGCTCCAGAGCATGTGAACATGAGGAAAGTGAGTGCACTGAGATAGGGCGGGGGAGGGGGAGCGGTGGCGGGGGGGTTGGGTTGGGAGGGAGAGAAGGCAAAATTTGTCTTGCGCGTCGATGAAAGGACAATTTATTAGGAGCTGCTCAGGGAGACAGAATATTTTGCCCCAGTGCTTTACGGACTGTCTGGATGAGGAATGGGAGCATATTAGCGCAGCAGTGCCGGGCTCGGGCCCGGGACGAGCCGGGGCCCGGGCTGGAGCGGCGGCGGCGACAACCTGGCACAGCACCGCCGCAGCCTGCCGCAAACCAACCCCACTCTCCACCCCCACCCCCGAGGGTCGTGGGTAGGGGGGGGGCGCGCGGGGACGCCGGAGGAGGGTGGAAGTAAACGGGAACGCGGGGAAATCCAGATATAACACCAGAGTCGAAATCTGTTCAGGAGGGTGTTTATTTTTTATTTTTTGCTTCAGTGACTGTTGGAAAACTTCCACTTCGCTTAAATAACTTAAAAACTGCAGCTAGAGGTTACTTGCATGACTTGAAACTTTTCCAAAACAAGCAAAGAATTAAAAAAGTCGCAAAACAAAAACAATGGATTTGTTATATTTGCATATAATCTGGACTTTTGCACTTTTTTGCATTTTTTAAAATCTTTTTTCCACCATTGTTGAGCAGTAACACCAACCAATCATCACCGTATATTTTGCATGCATTGATTAACTATGTCTTTGCACAAGTTCTGCCAAATTGCGGTCATAACCCAAAAACGTGCAACCATTTTCCCATGCACGTCCCTGCAAGAAGAACCAATGTAGCCGCCCATCGAGTCACTATAAATTCTGCACAAAAGCAGATATTGCAACACAATGATCATTCTCAGCCTTCTAAATCTTGCAAGCGATGCACAAGTCTTTCCCTAAGAAGTCATGCATCCTTTCCACCATCGCCGGAATAAACATCCGTACCTCCAGTAAGAAAACGAATCCCGGGGCCAGACGAGACGCCAACTCTCTGTGTGGTTTGCACGAAGCAGCGGCGTACATGCGGTGTGCTTGCTCACTCCCGCAGAGCCCGTGCGAGATGAAGGGATCCCTGACCGGGGCCCGACGGACAAGCGCGAACGGCGGGGGCAAACAACACCTGTGCACATCGCGGCGGACGGGCATCCCAGGGTAGGGCTAACATTAGCGTGCTGCTGCAAACACGAGCCGAGCAGGTGTCTCGGGGCTCCAGGAATTAAAGATGGCGGGTAATAGTTTGCTATTACAAAGCCACTGTTTTGACAAGTATAACTTAACGTGCAAAGGTTTCAAATAATTGAATATAGCCTGAAGCACTTTGGGATTCTTCTAATTTTAAGCAGTGACAGAAGACCAAGGTTAAAACTATAATTGTTTTTCTTTTTTAAAGCATTTTAATTCATTTTCCTCCTGCACTGGAAAAAAATAATAAGAAAAAAGCAGGAGAACAAACAGATGGTCAGAGGAAACCCAAGCGCAGCCTTCCTCGTCTCTCCACCCGGCGAGGCCGCTCCCTCGGCGTGCGCTGCTGCCGCCGCCGCCGCCTCGACGCATCTCCCGTGTAACCGCCGGAGCCCGCTTCCTATTTATCTCCCGTCTCAGTGAGCCGCAGCTAGCTGGCGCGGCCGCCGTGACCTCCGCCGGGGCGCACATTAATTTCACCTCGCCGTTTCTATGGCATCGATTAATAAAAAGTGACGAGGTTTTCAGCGGGCGAACACGCGCTGATAAATGAGGGCCCGCGCCTAATTGCTTGGTAAATTAAGAGCTCACAATAGTGACGACGATGTGTGCCGCTTTTAATATTTAAAAACTCATTAAGTGTGGGAGCGTCTCGCTTAGCCGGGCAGGCGGCCTCGTGTGATCACCTTTAGGTGCTATTAGCGGCCCGTGTGAAATGTCAGGGAGGGTTTTCAGGTTGGAGGTGCAGCGGCTGATCTGCTCAGAGCCGCTTTGAGGAGACTCCAACAAAATAATGTGCACGAGCGAAGGACGGGAAACCATATGTTTGGCACAAATCTGCGTGCAACGCCTACATCACCGTGCACTCAGCTTACAGAACATCATATTATACAAATTGGAATCGCACACGTGTAGACGCGCAGCGGTGCATCCCGCGCAAGACACAAAACCTGTATTACACAAACTCTCGGCACATCTGACGCACACCACAACCCAAATGTCATGCACCATTTGGAATCCGGAGAGCAGAGACGAGCGAGTGCCGGCAAACACAGAGAAGTATTTATTCCTCTCCACAGATGAACGGGACGTAATCCTCCAAATATATTTAGTCGCGTTATGGATTTGTTGTCGCTTAATTTGCATGACAACACGGTACCTTTCGCCGCGCGGCGGCGGCGGCAATTGCGGCGCCCGATATCATCTTTATTATTATTGAGCCATAATGTGGCGCTGCACAGAGGGGGGAAATTGAGCAAGTTAAGCTCGGAGTAGCAGCAGCAGCAGCAGCAGACACTTGGCGTATGGTGATGGATCGCTTTCAGTAATTTCTCTTTATTATGATTGGCCAAGATCAATATTTTAACAGTTCGGTTTCGGCCTTCAGTGTGGTGCTTAGCATGTATTATTCATGACCTTTATCGGCGTAGAGGGAGGCAGGGGTGGGTGGGATGTACCGAGAGGAGGGCTGACATTTTTCAGAGGCCTGCTCTGTGTGGGACACGAATGCGACGGTGTAATGGCCACAAGAGGCCGAGTGCCGAGTGTACGGGTGAAGAGATGCAAGGTTTAAAGGCGCAAAGTGTTCCTGCACATCCGCCATTTATTTTCTTGGGTTAAAAAAGTAGTTCCGAGCGCAGACACCTCTCATAGTGATAAACCGGTAATCCCGTAATCCTCCCCGGGCGCATAACTCCCCAAAGATGTCGCTACCGGCTGTGGCGAGCAACACGTACGCCATGCCATCCCCCTTTCACGTCCTGGGTCAAAACCAGAAAGGAGCAGGGTTCAGGAGGAGAACGATACGAGGGGACGCCTCGTGTCGTCGGAGCGCCGGCGTCAGATAAAAACCGAGCCGGGTGGAGAGGCGTCTGGGATTAAGAGCTGTGACATATTCATATCTGACCGGACTTAAAGCTGCTGCCACGCGGGAGGGTCTGTCGCTATCAAAGCTACGGGAAATCAGCCAGAGAGGAGTAGAAGAAGAAGAGGAGGAGGAAGAAGAAGAAGGAGGGAGAGAGAGAGATGGGGATAAAGAGATAGAGAGCGACAGCAGAGAGGATTTCTTACAAAGCTCCCCTAACCATCTCTCAAAAAGAAAATCCTTTGTACCCCTCTTCCAAACCCGGCGCCCTCCCCTCCTTCACCTCAACCCCTCTCTCTCTCTTTCTCCCCGCCGCCGCCGCATTTAAGTCCCCGTGCGGAATGAATGGGGAGCGAGTCCTGGAAAAGTTTGTCTCGGGGAAGGCCCGGGTCGCCGTGTAGCTGATTATATCAGTTTCAGCGGCGCACTGGTAATAGGCTCCTCTTGGAGCAGCCGCTAACCCCGGCTCTCCCCCGGCAGCCGCCGAGAGTGGAATTAATCAGGCCTACTGGGAGCCTCCTCCATCCCCTCTCCGCAGGCGAGCCACTCCGCAGTCATTTACCAGCCAATCCCACTGTCAACCCACTGTCATTTAGGCCCTTTTCATTACGCCTCCCCTCCCCGCACGCACGCACAACCTCACTCTTCCCCTCTCTCGCGTCGGATCTGAAATAAATAAATAAATAAAATGAGAAAAATGGAAATGGGTGACAGATTAGCCTAATGCCGGGTACTTTTACGATCACTATCCCTTTGTATCAAAGACACGGAGGAGTGGAGTGCTGCAAACCTGCCCGACGTAAAATTAAAAAATAAGAGCCGGTTTATCCGTGCAGTTGTCTTCCCTCTCTCGCCCCGTGTTTAGGAGCTTGTTAACGAGCCACCGCTGCCGTTGTCCTAAATGTGACATCGGGGCCAACTTTCGTCGTCGCCTATAAAAACCCTGGGCCATAACCGCCAATTACCGCGGATAGGTGTCCCAGGGGTGCGGGGCCGGCCTCGCCTTGCTAAGCCCCGCTTAAGTGACCTATATTTGGGGCTCGGAGGCGAGTCTGTGAAACACCTCTAAGGTTAGATTACCCCGTGATGGAATACGAGCCGTCCCCGGCGCAAATTACCCACGCACGAGGCCTTTCTCCGCGGCCTTTTTTGCCTCCTCTTCCCTCGCTGTTGCCCTGCCAGCCAGCCAGCCCCCCTCTTCTTCCTCCTCCACCTCCCTCCCTCTCTCCCTCTCTCCCTCACTCTCTCTCTCTCAACAAGGCAGAAAAATATTCATGAGTAAACAAAAGGAGTGATTTGAAAAATGGCTGGAGGAAAAAGAGATTAATAAAAAGCATGAATAGTGCATTATGGAGGAGCTGAGGAGCCTCGGCATCTCATTGGGGTTAGAGGGAGATTGCATTTGGGCTTTATTAAGAGTGCCGCTCTTGGTCGTAGTCGAGGACCCCTAAAGAGGAGGCGAAGCTTCGATGTCTGAGTGACAGTGAGAAGAGAGGAGAAGAGTGTGAAACAGGCTGTAACCACAGTTTTCTTTTACATTTATAATGAATCGGGGGGCTCTGGACCTCGGCTTTCTGTCGTCAACTCCGCCTGGATACCTCCCGATGTCTCGCCGGCACTTTCGGATAAACTTCTCCATCGCGGCGGCTTCGGCCAGACGAGAAGCAGACTCTGTGACCGCGGCCCGCTCAGAGCGGGACCCCGTCCTCCGGGACCGGGCCAATTAAGATAAGAGGCAGTTAACAGGAAGTGCTTGTTTGACATCCTGTCACGTTAACGAGGACAACCGTAATTGGACTCGTGTATTTAACAGTAGGCGTAAAATGCTGTTGGTTGTCGGCGCCCGGAAGAGGGAAGAGGAGAGGGGGGGTTCTTTTAATTTTTCAGTCAACATAAGGGATATTTTTCTAGCCTGCAGCGGCTTGAGGGTAAATGTCAAGACTTTTAAGACCTCAAAACATTCAAAGAATAAAGCGCCATGCATTAAGAAATTTGGGTTTCCACTAAAAATAAAAACCCCACAGATCGCCCGCAACCTTCGCGAGCGCCCCCGCCAGCTCAACCTGGAGCGGGTGCCGAAGTCCGGTGTAACACTGTGCAGGTGCAGGCCACCGCCGTGCACGCATGTTCCTGTTTGTTTGGGCTCTGCCCCCCTCCCCCGCTCTCAAGCCCCGGGAGGAAGCGAGACGGCTGGGAGTTCTGCTCGGGATCAAACCCGGGCCTCGATTTGGAGAAAGAAGGAGAAGAGAAAAAAAAAAAAACACAAGGCCGGTGTTTATTGTAGCTGCGGTTGCCTGGAAGTGACTGGCAGAAAGCACGCGAAGCACGGTCTGTCAAAACCGAAACACAGGCCAGAGGCACGAGACAGACAACCTCTTCATACAAGGGAGACGACTGGGACCACACGAAGAGAATTACACAAACACGGTATCGGTGTCTGCGCTTTCGAGCCGCTTATGAATTCCCGTACATATATATATACACACACACACAGAATCTATTAAAAATCCCATTCGGGCCGAGTCGGAATTAATTCTCCCGTATAAACTCGTGTCACCGTTTGAATGTGCATGAATGAGATAATGACACACAGCTTGGTGTAAACACCAACACTAAATATTTGAAAATGCAAGTCACTCATCAGTGGAATTATAGTGCCGAATTGTGTTCCTCTGCAGGCTTTGCGATAACCGGGACATTCTTTAACCTGAGCACCTCCAATTAGAGGACTGGAGAAAAGGGGAGGTGGGTGAGATGGGCGATGGGACGGGAGTGGAGGGGGAGGGGAGGTGGGGGGGGGTGAGCGCTATTGCTTTGACCCGCCCGCTTCTTTACTCGGAGGCGCACTCGAGAGGCAGAGATGTGGCGGCAGGATATCGCAGAGGAAAAACAGGCTCAGCCTCAGATGGCCAGAGGCAGCCTGCGCCTCTCTATCAATGCAAAACAGACTACTTCCTTGGGCAAAGAGGACATTTCACTTTTTATAAGCTTCCTTTCTTTCTTTTTTTTTTTCTTCTTCTACTTCTTCTTCTTGGGCTTACATTAATTTTGAAAAGCAGAAGGGAGGCGGAGGGGGGTACAGAGAGAAGCAGCAAAAAAACAGAAAAAGACACATGCAGGGGCGGAAAAGAAAGGGAAAAAGAAGAGCAGATGAAAAGCGTCTTTAGGACGCCGGAAACATCTGGTTTCATATTCGGCGGGGACCCGAAAGGAAATTGCAAAATAGAGAAAACTCTTATGTTTTGATTTATTTTATTATTATTTGACGGGGCCCGGGGTGATGCCAGGCGTGCAGTAGCATCCCCCCCCCCCCCCCCACCCCCGGCCGTAAAATCCAGGAGCGGAGCCCCGAGAGATGGAGCTCGAGGGGCATCTCGCTGGTCCCCCCCCCCCCCCCCCCGGACTCATTGATACGGCTCCTAATGGCACCCTCAACCATTGGCTATTGTTAATTGGATGAATGGACGCCGGAGAACTTTGCTCATATGGTTTTATTTGAGTTTTTTTAGGTGTAAAAGAAGCCTTTAATACGGTTAAAGCACGGCCACAGAAGCAAAATTAAAACTTTCCAAGTCCAAGCTGATTCCAACGATGACAAACTTTTACCAAAATGCAGGCGGCATCCGTTTGGAGAGCCAGCCCCGACGGCGTGGCCGGAGCACGTGGCGCCACTTTGACCCTCACAGCTGTGGAGGAGGTACAGTTTGTTCAGAACAGCAACGCTGCTGTACTGAAGCAGCCACAGCTCCTGATGTAGTGTAGAGGCGGAGGATAACCTATGAACTGGCCTCCAACCAAGAACACAAGTAGGTGGATTTTTTTGTCCAAGGACCTTTTTGTCCGAAGGTCAGAGTCCTTAGAGTTATCCGTACACAAGATGAAGCTTTTAGTCTTTTTTTTTTTTTTAAACTTATTTGGGCAGAAAAAAAATAAAACAGGACGTCACAAATAATGAAAGTTCAGCAGATACGTGAAAACCTGGGAAGATGACGTGGCTCCACAACAGACCGTCTTCTACTTTGCCTTTTAAATGCCCTTCCTACACTTTACAGCACTTTCAATGTGAACAATTCTTCGGACTATGAGGGGATCTACCCACCACTGAAGAGCGTAACAGCCGGCTTATAGCCGTTATCGCGGCGGCATTTTGTTCTGCAAGGCGTTGCATGCTACGACGGACTCAGCAGAACCAGGATATTCATTTCTACATGTCTAATTTCATCTTGTAAGGCTAACACTAAGAGCAATTTTTTGCAACGCTCAAGCTTTAACAGTGTTTTGCAAACTGCAAACTCGTGCATTTGACGTACACGAGAGAAGAAACGGCCAAAGCAGATGTTTCAGCGAAGGGTTGAAGGGGTGGGCAAGTGATTCGATAAGCGTGGAGATGGTGGCAGTGACCAGATCTGGACTCGGTGGTTGCATTTTAGCCTGACACGCACTTCTACCCAGTAGTTCATGAAATTTGGAGAATCTAACCAAGAAGCTAACAAGCTGCTCTGACTGTGCTTTCCCAAGAAACAGTGGCATACCTTTTGCTTTCCTTTGCCTTGCCTTTTAAAGACCAAGCTGATCTTTAACCCCTAAACAGCGTACCGTTACTTTATAATGACGACAAGGAACAAAAACCTGACCAACTGTAGGTCATTTGGCATTAAAAGCTTTGTGATTGACCAGTGCCATGCTCCATCGACTCAAATACATGACCCCATGATGCCATGTTGGTACAGGGTGACGAGCTAACTCTTATTCCCGACTCAAACTACACAAACCTTCCAATACACCGAAGAACGAAGCTTCGCGCAAATGCTGCCTGAGCCAACAGATGGGAAGAGGTGAGTTGCGGTTATCCTCCAGGCCATTCTCGCCTCTTCTCACTCTAGGAAGCAAAAGATTTACGGCGGCAGCTTTGGAAGGAAAAGAAAAAAGGGCGTCCCGGAACATCTGGAGAAGCGCGATGCCGAGGCATGGTTGGCGGTGACAGTGGCTAATTTAAAGGTAGTAAAAGTGTTAGCAGGAAGCAGGGAAGGAGTGATGGACGGCTGTATTCCCTCGACTGACCGGGGTGTGAAGACGTCGCGGAGCGGGAAATAAGGTCCGAACAGGCGGGGGGGTCTCGCTGGGGCGGGCTATTCCCAGCAGCTTTAGATTCATTAGCCCTGAGAACGAGCTGGAGAGAAAAACAGAGGTAGACAAGGGATGAAACAAGACAGGCAGTGAAGAGGAGGATAGGCCGAGGAGAGTGATTGAGAGAGAGGGAGAGGGAGAGGATCAATCAGGACTCGCAACAATAATGGGGGGGGAGGTGGGGGAGGTGGGGGTGACACCCCAATCACAGGGAAAATCTCACTGTAATTCTGTTTGCTTGCCTCACAATGTGAGCGTAATTGCCACGATCATTTACGGGCGCCGACAAATCTAGCCCCGGATTATTGTTTTCCTCCGTTTGTTCCGCCGTCTCCTCGACGGAATTAAGACGCCGCAAAGCCCCAGTCTTCACCACAAAAACTGAGAATCTAGGATAACTAAAAAAAAAAATGAAAGAAATAGAAAAATTCCTATTTTGGCGTACCTGTCCAGAGAGCATGCATATGCATGAGCCCATATGGATGGTGGGAGGAGAGGTAGGCGACTCGATCCCTGCAGTTGAAAACTAAACAGCGAGCTTGACCCATTTTTATCTCAGAAATCCATCCACCGCAAGCGAGCGTACACCTAGAGACTGGCTGTTTTTTTAGCCACGAGTGTGTGTGTGTGTGTGTTCCCAAAACACACACACACTCGTTTGTTTCAGCCAAGAAGGGTAATGAGACAGCCTGCCTCGGCAATAAGTTTAATGTCACAAAGAAAGGTCTTTTTTGTGGGTGTTTTTCATTGAGGGAGTTAATTGCTGAAGAGAATTAATTAAAAAATGTTGACTTGAGAATTGTACATTGATTACTGTAAATATTCTCCAGAGTTTCGCTCCGCTAATTGAGGAGCATTCTGCCTGGTGCATCTTATTACGTGGGCTACCGTTTTAGCTGCAGTGCATCCTTGCCAGCATTGATTTATTTTTTTTGGTTTGCCTTCACTTTCTTGAAGCGTTTTGCACTCACGTCTCCAAAATATCTAAAAAATACACAAGCTGTGATTATGCTATGAGGCATATGAGTGTTGCACTGTATTGCCATAAAGTTTTGGTCTAGTTTGGACGCAAGGCCGACAAACAAACTCGACAGGTGTGGCGTCCAGACCTTCAGCCATTTCCAAGCAGTGTCCCGCATGAAGCTCTAACACAGCTTAACCCTTCGGCTTCATGCCACATCCCGTTACTCCTATGTCCATGTTAACCTAACACGTGCTCACTCCAGGGCCGCACATGGAGATGGGCAGGCAAGACAGGTCGAAGACGGAGGCCTTGTAATGAGACATGACTGGTGAAGGGTGAACAGTCAGGAGGAAGGTGCAACGCCAAGCCCCCCCTCCTCCTCACCCCCTTTGCCTCAGAGAGACAGAGGGAGATGAAAGGAGAAGGGGAGAGAGAGACGAGTCAAAGGCTAAAGATTGGAAAGAAGGTGCATACGTTGATTCAATAAAAATTCAATAAAAATAAAAAAGTGCATTAAAGGGGAACTACCGTTTTTTACAACCTGGACCTTATTTCTGGCATAAAATACGATCCTTTACTCACCCATATAACTTTAGTATTATTTGGAGTCGTTCGGAAGATATTTAGATCAGCGTATATCCATATAGTGGGAGTGAATGGGGCACCGAAACACAGCCTCTAAATAACGTATTATCTGTCGAGAAACTCGTTCATTTCCCCAATATTTTGTTATGATACGCTAGTGCTATTCCCTGTTGAGTCTGGAGATAGCTGTTATCATCATCTGGGGTCTGTAGATTGACAGACTAACCTCTAACCTGGATGATGTCATCTCTGAGCGCCGTGCGCACTCACAACGGTCGGTTTGTTTACCTGTAATTTCTATGAATAGTAATTAATGTACAGACCCCGGAAGATGATAACAGCTAACTCAGGACTCAACGGGGAATAGCACTAGCGTATCATAGCAATATTGGTGAAATGAACGAGTTTCCCGGCAGATAATGCGTTATTTAGAGGCTGCGTTTCGGTGCCCCATTCACTCCCACTATATGGATATACGCGGATCTAAATATCTCCCGAAAGACTCCAGATAACACCAAAGTTATATGAGTGTAGTTCCCCTTTAACTACCTCCTACCTTGAAGAAAGTGAGGTAAAAGGTGAGAGAGAAGGCAGAGAATGTGAGAATATGAGCTTGGACGCTTAAAACCAATGCAACTGGTCCAAAAAAGGACGCTACGCTCAAGTCTACGGTCAGAAATAGTTTCACAAAGTCCTTTAGTGGTCTGAGATTAAAGTTGAAGGATGTTATCCTTATATTTTATTTGGTGTAATATACGAGTGTACCAACTTTTAAAGGGTTGCCTGAACTTTCTTCTTCCTCAAACCTTTTCAGATTTGATGCATCGGCTCTCTTTCTCCATCTTCCTCTATCTCCATCCCCTTCCCTTCTTGATTTTTATATTTTTTTCTTTTCCACCTCCTCATCCGACCAGGAGTGTATCTACCTATCCTGGCAGTAGTGCTGGAGGGGGTCTCCCAGGGCTTAAGTCCTTTGCTCCCGGCTGTTTGATGTTGAGCCGGCGCGCCTGAACCTCAGCCCCCGCCCAAAGTTCGCTCCCGATCATCAAACACCCCGGCTGGGTGCCAGGCCAAGGCTGTGGCCCTAATCAAACACCAGCGCCTCCGCGGAGCCCGCTCGTACACTCCAAATGGGAGAAAAAGACTAATTATCGAGGCAACCTTCAGAATCACTCAGCAGCGTCTAACATTGATGCAAAGTCCTGCTTCTTGCCATTTAGGGTAGGTGAGTCGGTACAGTCTGTAACGGGGGTGGTGCACCTCCACCGATGAACGTACGCGAGCAAGCAAGCAAAAGGTGCCGTCATTAGTTTGTCATCCTATCTGGACTGTCACTTTAAACATTTTATACTCGTGTTTTGGGAAGTTAGGCGCAGAATTGTGCAAACTGAGGTGGGAGGGGGGAGCGGCAGAAGAGGAGAAAGGCAGAGAGAGCAGCTGAGCCCGTCCTTGGAGAAAAGGCGAGCGCTCGATTTTCTGTTTGCTGCCATTTGTCTTGTGCTGCTAAGAGAGATCAACAGTCCTCGGCACACAGATCAATATTCTCTTAACCCGCACCTAATCTGGCGAGAGTTTCCTCCAATTTCACCTTCCCTGCCTCCTCCTCCTCCTCCTCTTTGCCCGTTTACCCTCCACTTTTATTTTCCCTCTCCTCTCGTTTTCAGCAATCATTTTTGGGCGTCGGCGTGACAGCCATTTGTCATGCTCCCGGTCCGAGCAGGTGACATCGACGGGAATGGTGTTCCCTGACGCCATCCGGGGAAGGTGTGTGCGCGGAGTGATGGATACGGCGAGTCGGTGGGACGGTGTAGCCGCCGTCAGGGGCCCCCTCGACGCCGGCGAGATAGACTAGCTGCCTAATCGGCCGCATGACATCGCAAATTCAGCTTCTGTTCCCTCCCTCCCTCCCTTCCTCCTTCTCCTCTCCTCGCCAGGCATCCCTCACCCCTTTATCGTGTCTTCGGCGCGTTGCGGCAACTCCCAGCGCGCCGTTCAAGCTGTTGTCAGAGTTGTCCTGTCGACTAAATGGAGTGCTGTCGGTGTGTCCCTTCGCCGTGGCGGTTGTGAGAAGAGAGAAGTGGAAAGGTGTTTTCTTTGTGTGCATGTATGGACCTGATGTGTTTGCATATGTGCCACAGAAGAAAACAAAAATGCAGATTAATGAGTGGATTATCTGATTTTATCCCTGGTTCCCATGACTCCCCGACACTGTCCCATGTGGGACTACAGGACTATGGTACCCAACGGGATCCTTTGCATTCTTGCAACCCCTCGTCACGACTTTAAGACACGGGTACAGTTTAGGTTGATTTCTGACCTTATGTCATGATGCTGACAAAAACCCTTATGTCCTCTGGATACTGGGGAGTCTTCTCCATCTTCCCTCTCGAAGCTCTGTCATCAAACAGGAGAGGAAACGCATATCTGCATTTTCTCCACGCCTGAAGAAGTTTAAGCCCTGGACATCCTCTCCTCCCACTTCGACAAGCCGGGGAGTGATTGGCAGGCCTTCGAGAACAAAGCCTCTCTTTCACAGCCACGGCCCCGGAGTGAAGGGCTTCTTCTACACGGCCGTACGTCAGCCCGGCCAGATAGACAAAGCCCGCTAGTGTACGCCGCCTGTACTCAGCGGCAAGTGCCACACGCAGACACGGTAACGGGACGACGGCGGGTTTGGTTACCACGCAGCCGCTCGGGAAAAAAAACAACGTGCAAACGCGCAAAAAGATGCGGCGCGTTTGCGTGCGAACGAGAAGACGTCCCACACATGACATGCATGTGCACACTTACAAAAAACAGACGCATGCTCTACAGTATATGCGCAAGGCATGCACACACAAACACAATGGCTGCTTTCTTTGACGGGCTGGCATAACAACACAAGCCAGTCCTGATCCTGGTATACTTTGCCCCACATGCTCCAGACACGCGCTGCTTACAGGATTATGTCACAAATGAGGTGTTTACAGCTCTGTGTGCGCGAGTCCGAGGGCGAGGAGGGAGTCATTTACAGCACTGTGTCAACCTGTCATTTGAAAAATCACAGCGTAACAAAGAACCGGAAGTCGTCAAAAGGGTTGATTACGATCAAAAGAAAAGATAAATTCTGCTTTTTTAACAACTTGTATCCGGTGAAATGCAACCAGAAAGGTGGCGCACGAGCTCCTAGTTTAGCCAAAATAGAAGAAACAAAAAGGTGAGGTAACCAAAAGTCTTGGTTCTAACGATTCGATCTTCCAACTGTGTGCAGGAATATATTATGGCAGGTTTTATAGGTCAAACTTGAACCTCGAAGCAGCAGTGTATCTGGACCTCGAAGCTGAGGAATCCATCGGCTATCGTCATGAAGTTTTAGCCTCTGGTAGCCGGTGTTCCAGGGTTTCCGGTGCAGGCGGTGGGTTTTCTGGATAACAGCTGTTCAGGTCAAGACATTTTGTGCTCTGCACCAGTTCTTTTTTTAAAGTTGGACTAGAGAATCAATGTCTTGTTAACCGTTTGAAGCCACGACAACTTTGTTTGAGGTATTAGCCTGACAAATATAGCGTGTTAGCATGCTTGCTGCAACCGGAGGCTTAAGACACCAAATTCTTGTCCTTTATTTTGCAGAGGGAACATATTCATACGGTTTTAAGGCTACATTTTCAACCCTGGGTGTGTTTTTAAGACAAATAAGATGCCCCCACACACGGAGAGCTCAGCATACGTCTCAAAAGTTCCTGTTATCGATATACAACAACGATAAGATTCAAATAATCTGAAACTTGAAAATTTCAGCTGGAAGAAGTCGGCTATAAAGGAAACCATTCATGAACGATATTGAAGTCCCGATGAGACAAAACAACGCAGGTGTGTATCCGCGTGCGCGGCCACAGATGGTAAAAACGTCGCTCTGGCACAAAAGCCTCTACAGTTTTTCAAGCCCGGAGCCGGCCGCTCTGACAACATCAATTCAACATTTACTAGTTTAGCACACACACTCCGCCATGTCTGAATAGATGCTACTGTACTGTCTGGAGTGGGCCCGCGTCCCAGTTGGCAAAACGACTATCCCAGACTGCGGGGCCGACGGTGAGGAGCGCACACAAATGAAAATAGCAGCAGAAGAGGGAAGCGCTCGTTCTCTCTCAAGCCAAGCATCTGCTAAGCATTTTAATGGGGATCAATGGAAGGGCAGGGACGGGGAGATCGAGGGGTTGATTGGCTGGCCGGCCTGGTGCTCACGCAGCCGCCGCTCTCCATACTGCCTGCACTGCTGTTTACAGCCAACACAAGCTGCTGCGACCTGCACCAGCTGATGTGTATATCTGTGCTCTGCATGTGTGTGTGTGTGTGTGCGCTGCCAGGATTCATGCACCAACGTGTGCATCACTTTGTATTGTTTGCATGTGATAATCTGTTAGCATTAGCTACATAATAAATGCTTCTACTTTGTGTGGGATATATGTGTGTATGCATGCATGTAACTACCGGAAAATGATGTGTGTGTGTGTATATATGCAGACTGTGTGTTTTTGCGTGCAAGTCATTCGAGTGCATGTGCAACAAATTGCTCAATGAGTGCATCCCTCTTGTTTGTCCGCATCTGCTTTCCATCTCGGTGTGTATTGTTTAATTGCATGTTGCACATGTGCCCTGCTTCCTGACACACACACACACACACACACACACCCCACACACACACACATGTTTGAAGGCGCAGCCCAGCAGCAAAGAAACAGTTAAAGTGATGCTTCCTGGCGTGCCAAATGAATCAGATTAATATTAGCCAAAGCGAATGTCATCATTGGCACTGCTCCCCTCTTCCTCCACCTCTCCATATCGCCTCCCCCTTTCTACACCCAAACCCTGTCTCCTCTCCCCTTCCCCTCCACCTCCTCCCCCTCCTCCCTCCCTCCCTCTCTCCTTGCTGCGTTTGGGTTTCTGAGTCCAGGGCGGTAATGAGGGAACGTTATGCAGTGCCATAAACGGAGGGGCTCGCTGTCAGTATGCATAAAGGATGAGACAGAGAAGATGGCGCTGGGGTCAGGGGGGAGAGAGAGGGAGGGAGAGAGAGAGGGAGAGAGGGAGTCGAAGAGGACGGGACGGAGAATGTGTGTGAAACCGGTTCCCTCGTCGCACACACACACACACACATAAAGTGAGTGAGCACTCAACGGCGAGGCTGGTGACAAATAGGCTCCCCTCTGCGCCCGTCTTACAGGTGCAATGCAGCGCGTGCAGCGCCCCCTACGCTCAGCCCGGGGGAAGTGACTAAACAAAAGTGGAAAAATCCCTCAGCGGGTGCACCGGTGTTCAATATGTAATGAGTTGGAGAGCAGACAGGGATTTGTGCATTTGTAATTGCACCTACAATCTGCAAAACCTCCGGATTAGATTTAGTTTAAAATGAAGGAATGAATCATTTAACCTCTTTAAGGGTCAAGTAGTCTCCACATCGGTGTCGTGTTCCTTCATTACCATTAAAGCAAACACACTGACAGCATCACATACTACATCAGCTTATTGCACCTGTACACACTTTATTCTAGCAATAAAATATGGAGAGCATTTGACTGATTTGACCCATTTTAACACATATTCCTGTTAATACCCTTAAATACAATATGAATAAATAAAGAAAACGACTTGGAAGCAGGTGGATGAAGCATGCATGTTAAACTATGTCCACCTGCAACCCCGTTAGCTGTGCGGCTACATGCTACGGCCAGAAACAAGACCCTAAACCTCAAGTTTAGGCTTTTCCCGACTGATTAAAATTGACTGATTTCACAAGTGCAGCTCTCGATTTGGACGTTGAACCGCTCACGCTCTAAACAAAGATCACATCTATTGACTATCACTCAGCCAAGAAGACATCAGCCTCAGAACAGAAGATAAATATGTGCATCGACTGGTTTAAATTAGCTTGAAATGTAACCTAATGTGTAGGTAAAAAGGCCGTAGAATTAAATTAATTTGATACACCAAAGCATAGCTTTTGACTTTGCAGCTTTCACTTTGAGCCAGAGCTCTTCCCCTGCTAATCGATGTCTGTCTGGAAGAAATCCAGCTCTCTCACTCACACACACAAACACACACACACACACCTTTAAAAAGCCTTCGATATCATTAGCTGTCATGTTTCACGGTGGGTAACACAACAGTGCGCGGGGATACACAGCTCACCGCCGAGTCTAGAGGGTATAGGCTGTGTGTTTGCGTGAGCGTGCGCTCGCAAACAAGGATGCATGGCGAGTGTGTGAGTGGATTACACCGGGTTCACAGTGTGTATGGGGGAAAGCGTGGCAGCAGCTCGGCTCCATAATGGGATTTCTCAGTATTTCTGCTCACACACACACACACACACACACACACACACACACCACCACACAAACACACAAATACACCGATCTCACCCCAAACAAGCAGGTTAGCAGTAACAAAGCAGAGCACATATCCTGTCTTAGCAGTAAGAGGTAAGCTGCAGCAGAGCTCCAGCTCCGTTAAAGACACATATCCCCTCACCTCTCCTTCTCACAAAAGCCAGGGAAGAAGGATAGAGAGAGGGAGGGAGAGGGGGAGAGAGAGAAATGTGTGGAGGGATCAGCTACATTAGACAGGGATGAAGAATGCTGTAGTAAAGCTGGATGAGAGCGATGAGCAGCGGTTGTAAAGAAGAAGCTATTCCGTACAATGCCCACTTAGAAAAAGGAGGGATTTTTAAAAGGAAATTGACATTTATGTGTGAATTAAAGATTTTGATCCCAAGATTTGTGGTCAGTCTTTCTGATTTTTGTGTTTACAGTCCAACAAGGAACTTGGGAGGAAGGCATGTTAGCAGGAATTTAAAAGACGACGCTGACGACGGCTAGCGCTTAAAAGATTTTTAAAGGCTCCCTCCATATGCACTGTTCATCTGCATGCAACCAAAGCCTGCTCAGACCACAAACGTGAACCAGAAACCTTCGAGCACCAAACTTCTGTCGGTCGCCGACTAATTCTGCACACTCATGTGGAGATGGAGCCAAACATTGAGGGTGCTGCTGCGTTACATCTCAATACCTTCATTGGCAATGGCTGATCTCCAGGAAAAAAACAGAAGGATCTCATTTAAAAATCACATCAGCATGGTTCACTGCATCATGCAACCAATGATGGGACTGAGAAACGTTATATTGGTGTTTTTGGAAACCTTCGAAATTAATCTTTGTTTAAATAGCAAAATTATTAGACTTTAAACACTTTTTCCACTTTTATTAATGAAAGAAACCAGAACAGCAACCTTGGCCTTGTTCCACATTGCTGATGGGTGTTACCAATGCAGAAAATACTAATGTTTTAGTCTGTAGTGCAGCAGACAGTCGGGATGCGGACGTTGATCTACATTGCCATGGACATTTATATCCTTATAAATCCAAATATCAGTACAATTAAACAGTACTGGGTCATTGGCACTTGTAAACTGTGCAGATCTGACTGGTGATTAAAGATCATCTTCATTTATTACATTTTTATTTATCTTCTTAAAGGGGAACTGCTGTTTTTTTGCAACCTGGACCTTATTTCTGCGATAAAATACGGCCATTTACTCACCCATATAACTTTTGTGTAATTTGTATTCCTTCAGGAGATATTTAAATCTGTGTGTATCCATATAGTGGGAGTGAATGGGGCACCGAAACGCAGCCCCTAAATAACGCATTATCTGCAGCGACACTCGTTCATTTCACCAATATTTTGCTATGATACGCTAGTGCTATTCCCCGTTGAGTCCGGCGTTAGCTGTTATCATCATCCAGGGTCGAGTTTCGCAGCAGATAATGTGTTATTTAGAGGGTGCATTTTGGTGCCCCATTCACTCCCACTACATGGATATGTGCTGAATTAAATATCTCCCGAAGGAATGCGAATTACACAAAAGTTATATGGGTGAGTAAATGACCGTATTTTATGCCAGAAATAAGGTCCAGGTTGTAAAAAACAGTAGTTCCCCTTTAAATGCATCACGTAACATCAATAAATCATAAAATGAGAAGCCAATAACATCCGTATATCAATATTTTATTGATTTATTTAGGTTCAGATTCTCCACCTGTCTAGGAATGCGAAAACAAAAGTTAATGAATGCAGGGGAGGGAGGTAGGGAGGAAGGGAGGGAGGGAGTAGCGCCTCTGGAATATTCTGTGGCGAGGACTAACCAACCACAGGCCATCTAGGGACGGAGTGTGAGCGCCGCTAACGGTATTTAGCGAGCTTTAAAACCACATCATTAGCCCACGCCATCCAGCTCTCCTCCCAGGTGTGGTGGAGAGCCAGGTGCACCTCTCCCTCTTTGTACCCCCGCCCCCACCCGTTTGTCCCTCTTCGCCTCGCCATCTCCCGACATATAACACCTGGAGGGGATTCAGCCAAACTGTAAATGTCCCACGGGCTGAAGAGCGCAGAAATTACACACACTTTTACTCTTCGGGGGCCAAAAGCAAACAAACACCTGAGCATAATGAGAAAATGTGTTTTGGACGCGGCGTGTTTCTACCTTGTAATTCCACCTGAAAACAGAGCCTCCTTCAGCGTGGCCCCCCCGAGATAGTTTTATCCAACACTGCAATTTCCTTCAGTTCCCATAAAATGTCGCGCCACAGAAAGCATTGTGGGTAAATACTGCACAGGACTCTGTTTAGATTGAGGCAGTTCAATCAACGCTGCCTTTTTTTTCCGGGATGAAGAGCTGGTGTCAGCCAAACGCGGCGGTCGCTCTTTGAGTCCAAGAAGCACAGAGAGGTGAGAACTCGGTGTTCAGAGGAGAAAATATAGAAACAAACTCCAAACACAAGACCCGGCAGTCCCCCCTCTCTTTCAGCCCCTGCCTCTCTTTATCCCTTTCTAGCCCTCTGCTCATCCCTCCCTGGCATCCCCTCTCAACAAGGCCCACATCCAGTTCCCTTTCTCATTCTCCCTCTCCTCCCACAGAGGAAAAGTAAGCAAGGAAATTCTCCGCGCTCAGGAGTTGTCGGAGTCGGGGGGGGCGCAACTAGACAACTGTCCCCCTATGCTTGGGGCTGGAGCGGGCCAAATAAAATAGCAAGGAAATGGCTAGCCAAACACACAGAGCCATGAATCTAGGGTTGGCAGAGTGGAAGGATTTCTCCGAGCTCTCCTCAGGCATCTTCATGACTATAGAAGCCTTGTTGTATTTAAAATCTCAAATGGGTTTAACAGCAATCACACACATCAGTTACGTTTAATGTCATCAGTCAAACCGTGTATTGCGAGCGTCCGTTTTTCCAGCGACTTCGGCTTCGAAATATTCTCATTTAACAGATTAATGTGGCAAAAATTGTCTTTTGGTTTTTGCATTGCAGAACAAAGAGTCAAGCTGTCCTGTCCAGTCATAACAACACTCCCTGAACCCCCAAACATGTACACATGGGTCACATATATCACATCAGTGGCGACCAAACTCCCGACAAAGCATGGTATACTTGATTTTTTACTAGTGTAGCAAAAACAGTTAAATCCCGGCACATAGTTAGGGTGATGGTGAGTTGCTGCACTCTGTTGTAGCCTGGGTACTACAGAGGAGTCCAAGTATCTCGGGTTGTTAGTGATGAACACAAGTAGTACAAAAACCTGATAGGGATTTAGACTGCTGCGTCATACCGCAAAGGCTGTGATTGGTCCGCTTGGTAGTAGCGTGTTTCCGCTTTAGCATTTTCGGCTGCTTCTCCATCTCCGCAATTTTCGAATTGATTATTTTCGTTCAGTAAAGATGGAACACATCGAGAAAAGGTTAACTGAGGAGCTAGGACAAGAAGATCCAGATGGACCTCGGAGTAGAGCTGCTGCTCCTTTGTTTCAAAAATGGCCACAGGAGGCGATTCGGGCGTTTTCTTTTTGCCACAGCTAGTTGAAACGAGAAACGGATCTGGATCCAGAATTTGCGGAAGAGTCTATAAATCACATCAGGCCTGGGAGCATCTGGGGATCCCTCATGAAGAACTAGAAGGCCTTGCTAGGGTCATACCCAGGAATACCATGCAAACGTGCATACAGAGACATTTGAAATTAAGTCTCCTGCAATCAACCAGAGCTGCGTTTCCTCCAAACACAGCCATGGATGCTTGATTTAAAGCCGGAGGAAGAGATTCTGATGTTCCAGTGCAAGAAAGAATCAGAAACAGAAGGTGCCGCAACAAACACTACACAACACAGTCAAAGAATTGCGTATTAATGCAGCTACCCGAGTCGATCTAAACAGAAAACACACATCTGGATATCCCTGTGGCATGTAGACCTCATCTCCAAACTCTGTCCAGACATCCCCCACCCCCCTCCTTCCTCATCTTGCTCACCTTAGTAAACCAGAGAGAGGGAGCCTCTGTCCAAGACTGCGCTGTTTGCACATGAGACCACAGAGGGGGGAAGCCAAAGATTACTGCAGCCACCGTGGAAATGCTAGAAGTGGGTGGCAATCGCTGGGGAGCGGAGGTTAGGGAGGACAGAAAATAGTTACTGTATGCATGCATGCGCTACAAGCGAAGCTCTGTGCCAGCCATGGAACCGAATGTACCGGCTGGATCTGATCCGCGTTCCCGATCCAACAAAATTAAATGTGTTTGTATCTCTTAACTTTGTGTGCGGTTATGTTTGACACGGACCAGGAGCATTAATATTAATGACTGCTATGACTAAGAGTTGAACTGAGGGCATGTTTAAGATGGAGAAACGCTCCACTTATACATTATACTTTTTGTCTAAGATAATTTTGTTTCTATTAAACTCAGGGGAAGCTTTCGAAAATGATTTGAAGCACCTATTCGGCCATAACGGGGCATCTTTAAGTCATTAATTTTGCCACCTCCACCTCTAAAAACCTACAAGGAGTTTGTTTTCTTTTTATCTTTGCATGCATTCATTATTTTTTTTTTTGCAGATAAACTTAAAGCACGCCCCGTGTTCAGACCATAACAAGCGCCCGGATATTGATTCCGGTGCTCCGGGAGGCTCGAGGTCATGAGAGGTGCTCATCTGTGCAGCGGAGCAGTTGGGAAGTGCGAGGAGTGACTGGTGCATTAGTTAGTGGAATTATGTGGATCACGGCTGCAACAGCTAGAGGTACAAACGCTCACCGGCAGGATTAGATAATGCTATTATCGGTATGATAGTAGCATTAGAAAGAAGCATTAGCATGGATAATTCCACGGATTCAGAGGCAGAGAATCGCCATTATATCGCCGCATTATACCCGAAGAGATGAGATCCTGATATAGAAAGGCACTTGGGCTGCGAAGAATCAAACTTGACGGTAAATCTGTGAATTACGAGTCATGACGTTTCCGTGTCTTGTCGGGTAAACAGGTATTTAACAGAAAGGGATGATTTTCCACGCCAAGCTGAGACAACATGGTAACACAAACACGCTCCCCGTCTGTACCCCCCCCCCCCCCCCCCGTTTAATCACTGCATTTCCTTTCTTGTTTTGCTCTTCCAGAAAACATTTTTAAGCTGGTTGGTTTGTTAAGACGACCAAACAGCCAGCCGCCGCATTCTTTCTGCACCTGCATGCGAGAACATAGACTGTATATAAATATGTACGATGTGTCCCCACTTCCTTGCTTTGGCCAAACTGACGCCATTTTCCCAGGGATACTGGCGACGCCGTCTTGCGAATTTGGAGCCAGAGTCTGATACGGTCCGAGCGTGGAGTTACGCGGAGCCGCGATATCCATGCCCCGCCCACACTGCCTCCAGACTCACTCGCGTTTTCGTTTAATTAACACTACGCTCTGCTCTACCTCCACCTGAAATGTTGGCTTACACACTATACTTTATTTATTTATTTATTTATTTGCAACTTTCGCAGTCCCACAGTACCGCTTTACGTAGTGGTTGACATGGTAACTGGTGGTCACCATTGTGTCACCTGTTTCTAAAGCATCAAACAGCTAACTAAAATGAAACTTATACAAAAAATTGACACTTGAACATGCATCAACATTATATTAACTGCCTAAAATGCCAGAAACCATCCATGACAAAACAAATTTTACTGGTTTAGTTCAGCCCAAGTCCCGCCCACTAACGTGGAGGGGGCGGAGCTTGTGACCTATACTGCAGCCAACCACCAGGGGGAGCTCTACTTGCTTTGGCTTCGTTTTTGAGGAGCCGTTCCTCCGCCCACCTTTATATAGTCTATGGCAGCAAACCGTCTACAGTTTAAATCATTGTGTCACGTCATCATTTCATTTACTTTCACCTTTTCAGCTATGAAGCCATCGACAGGGGCCCGACGAGTGCCAGCTCCACTGTGTGCAACACAGACGGCCTGGTGCTGGAAAATAGCCGATCTTGGACTTGGTGCATCACGGCCTTTAAACATCCTCCTCATCCTTTGTGATTGGAAGTAATTTAATACAGAAAGTGAATGAGGAATAATAGCTTTTGCCTTAATTCAGATAATTCAATAAAGTGAAAATTTAATGAAGCATTTTATTTACATGCATAAACAACCTGAAGTCTGTTTTTCTGCATTTTACACGTGCAACTATGTTTTTCTCTGTGCATCACGCCTAATACTCAACCGTTTCTAACAGATGAAAATCAGTCGGTGACCTGCCTTCAGCCAGATTCACCTCCACCGGCGGCGAAAAAAAAAAAAGAACAGGTGTTTGTAAAAAATTGCGCGCCCTCCGTTTTTTCCCCCCCATTCCACATGCCCGCTCTTGCAAACTTGTGCGAAGGTGGAGTTGGTGTGGGAGGTCCGTGCAGGAGGCGCGCTGCAGTAGCAGGAGGTTGTGTGTGCACACACACAGCTGCTGCCATAGCACACATGGCAGGAGATGTGCCTGGGTATAAATAGCACGCCACTATTTTGTCTTTACATATTTAGCTGCTGGATATTTTAATGCAAATTAATGTGGTGGGATTGGAGAGGGGTGTTTTTGTTGACTGGAATTAGTGTTGTGAGCAAGCTTTCTTCTCCATTCTTTCCCTTCCTTTCTCTCCTCTCCAAATTACAGCTATTAAGACAAGACTGGTGCGAGCCAAACACGGCGCTCCACTTAATGTGATTTCCCCCCGCACTGAGAAAGGAATAAGAGGCGATGATTCATGGGAGCCCCGCGAAAAGCCGGAGAGAGACGGGAAGATGTCCACCTCCGACACGAGCCCGAACACAAACACCGGGCTTGTTTAAGTGTGTAATTGCATGTGTGCGCGATTACCGCGCGCTTACGCGTGTGTGCGGACGAGCCTAAAATGAACATTATGATTTATGACATCCTGTATTTAAGCCTGGCGAGTCCTCACATTACCACAACACTAATCTAATGAATAGAGTGCCTTAGAAAGAAGCATGCAAATGCCCGCTGCCTATTTCCAGAAGCAGGCTGGGTGAGCGAGCCACTCTGGTCCCTCGTCTTCTGCAAAACGATCTTGCGAGCGACTCCCCCCAGCTCGCACACAACTGAGGAGTGATGTGACAGCAACGCGCCAGCTTTTTTTTTTCTCCCCCCCCCCCCCCCCCCCAACGTCTACCATGCCAGCTTTCAACACCCGCCATTGGCAGAATTATGTTTGACAGCTCAAGTTGAGGCCTGGCGATTGGCCGGGCTCCAGGGACGTTTTTACTAGAAGAGAGGTGCGCGCCGGCCGGCGAAGGGTCCAGGAGCAGGAAAACAAAGCAGCCGCCGCTGAGAAACTCAAGCGGGGGGCGGAGGAGATGCGGTCAATCTGGCAAAACCCCTCGCACTGGCTTCATCACGTGAAGCCTTTTCCTGAGATAAGGGGCGGGGTGCAGAGTGAGGAGGCCATCTGAGGGAATCCGGCGCTGAAAAGTGAAAGTGTGAGCGCTGACAGCAACACAGACCCTTTGGAAAGACACCAGAGCCGGGGACACAGTAGATTGGAGATACTGTAAACCAGCAGGCGGAGAAAGGCCTTCACTCAACAGCTTCGCGTGATTTAAAGTGTTATTCTGAGGGTGAAATGTGGCATGGCGCGTTTATGAAAAAATATGTGGCATTTTTCAAACACGGTGACACACCACCAGGCTCGGGTGCAGTTTCTGCAGCAGATCCCCGAATCCAAACCCGGGGCCAAGTGCGCCGGCCCCCGCCATAGATCAAGGCTTAATGTGGCCTCCGGCGCTTGACAGGACGGCCGAGACAAATGACAGTTCGCCGAGGTGGGGTCCCTGGGCAGAGCTTGGCCCGGCCTCTGGCGCTGCACCGGGGTTAGCCGGAGCCTGCAGGACGGAGGGGGCCCCCATGCAGGGAGGGAAGCAGAGAGCGCAGGGCTGGGAGGGCTCACTCGCCTCGCTAATGGGTCCCCAGACAGCCGGGCTTGACCTTACGGGCCCGGTGCATTCATTACCAGCTGGTTAGCGGCTAGCAGCTAGTGCGGATAGCTTCCGTTAGTTAGCCGCCGTTAGAGGTTAAAGCTTTCCTTATCTTGTGCATTTTCCCTCGTTATTGTTGCCGTCTGAATCGATGGAGACGTATTGCACGACCAAGAGAGACGTTTTAACCCTTGGAATGGTCATTACAAACTCAAACCCTTGGGCCATTCTAATGGGAATCCCACGTCGAGGTTTATTTTTGGCAAAATGAGCGCAGAATAATGAACCCAGCTACTGAGCAACCTCTTTAAGTCTACAGTGTAAGCTTGGCCTCTTACAGTAGCTTGAGTTCCACAAAACTCCCGTCTCGTTACACCTCCTCTCAGTCGTGGCCCTACAGATCACGGGAGTCCATGCCGGCGTTTCCTCTGCAACAACCTCCTGGAAGTCTCCTCATCTCTATGCAGCTATCATTTTCCTCCAAAGATGTCCACCCGCCCGCCCCGCAGCAGCAACCCACAGCGCCTGTGAACTCCCGCATACATTATCTCCTCCCCTCCCCTCCATAGGGCGCTGTGCTTTATGCAGGAAACCGGCCCCATTTATCAGCATCCTCCGAATCCCCCCACCGCCTGGCGAAGGCACCTGCTGCTAGTCTAACTGCAGCCCGGCCGCGGCCTTATCGCTTCCGCAGATCGCACGGCGCTAGGGATGTAGATTGGCTAAATCTTAAGCTAAAAACAAACAAAACAAAACACGCTGGAGCCAGTCCTTATTCCTCGCCGAATCTCCCCCCTCCATCAGATTTGCCAGCATCCGAAGGTGAATGGAAGAAAACAAGTTTAAGGGACGGATTACGGGTGGCTTTTGAAAACGGCGCTAACTGGGGCGCGGGCGCCTGGCACGCTCTCTCCCCAGCGCCGGGGCCTAATGATTTCTAATGCCGCTAAACATTACAGCGCCGCGAAAGCCCCCCCGCTTTTTCCACCGGGGACGCGGCCGCAAATCTCCCATCGCATGTTCCCTTTGTTGATTTTGGTGAGACAACAACGCGGCAACGCTTATCTCCATTACAGACCGGCGCCACGGGGAGCTTTCCCAAAGCCTCTCACCCAACGCCTTATTAGCAGCTATTCCCTTCTGTCTCCCTCATCCTCCAACTGGGAGCAGATAGAGAGAGGGAACGAGGGAGCATTATCCCGGCGTCTTGTCTTCCTCCGATTCGCACTGGAATCGCTCGCCACGTCTATTCACACGCCGCTGGGCCTGGACTCTCCCTTAGCCTTTCTTTCACAGTCTTAGCTCGGTGAATCACGCGGAGCATTTCCAGTTATTTTCTAAGCCCGTGCAAGGAAGAAAAAAAAAAAGGTTGGCCGTTAATTTCAAAGCCCGTAAGAAGATAAGGTTCCTTTATTGCTGATTTTGCATTGTGGGAAACAACGGTGATAGCTTCTGATGCACGGAAGTTCCTCTTCATCCCTCTTTTTCCTTTTTGGATGCAGCAACGACGATAACAATCTCTTTTTCTTTTCCTTTTTGGGTTCCTCCCCAGAAGTACCCAAGCCTGCAGCCCTCATCTGGTCCCCCCCTCCTTGTTTGTTTAGCGTGTGTTTATTTGTTTCTCCGTAGTCCTGGGATTAATTATCATAACCATATGCCCGGCTAATACATCTCTCTCCGAGCCAATGGCGCGGCCGCCTGCAACTTCTCCATTTTAATTACAGCTAACATCGTTAGCCCGATTCTGTTTTGTCGTTTCCTGCTCATTTTCTGAATTCATAACTCGAAGAAAGAAAAAAAAAAAAAAAAAAAGTGGGGCGGAAGTAATTAACTCCCGGAGAGCAAGTTGTGCGACGGAAAATTGTTCACACCCGCGACACCGGAGCGAACCTTCGTGAGTTCAGGCCTTCGTTAGCTCCCGGCAAAGCGGTCCAACCCCGGCGCCACCTGACGCCCAAATGAGTTATTTATCGACTCTCTCGCACCAGAGGCAAACATACAAGTTTTGCCTCGGGTGTGAATACGTTGATTGCGTGCTCGGGACGCGGAGGGCGTTGCGTCGCGAGGCCGTGTGCGGCGGAGGTGAGGCTCGGATGCCGGCGCATCCGTGGGTTCGGTGTCGGCTCATATTTTACCAGTTTGGCTGAGGGCCAGGCAAGTTTTGCGTGGCGGGTGCGGGGGAGGGGTAATGACTGCAGAGTCAATCAGCACAAGCCGAGACAGTGTTAGGTCAAAGTATCGGCGTAGAGGGGGGAGGGGGAAGGTATAAGGAGGAGCTGCGGCGCTGCTCGGGGCTTGGCACAGCCTTTCACACTGATGTAATGACATAACGCTATTAGGTGTTGCATTGCTTGTGATGACACCTAACACACAGGCTCAGGATCACAGTGAATTTTACATCCACTGCCGAGCAGCAGCGCCAGAGCTGACGCCAGGAGCCACGCAGGGCTCAGCCGTGGTCTTCTTCTTCTTCTTCTTCTTCTTTGGTATTTAGGATTAAGCATTCTGCTCCGTTTCCCAGGTAATGACATGCTCAGTCCCTCTGTTTTCACCAGGCCTTCATTTCAATAAGAAATCATCCATTATTTAGCTCCCAACCTCTCTGCCCTGTTCGCCTTCCACCCCCCCTTCCCTTCCCTTCCCTTCCCTCTCCGCCAGCCTCCCCTTGGATCGGGGCACCCCGCTGTTCCTCACTTCAAGGACGAACGTGGCGGAGAGGAGAGGAGTCGACCCAGTCACCAGACAGGCTCTCAGATGAAGAGGAGGGAGGAAGGGAGGGAAGGAGGGGAGACAAAGTAAGGAGAGAGAGAGAGAGAGAGGGCGCACACACCTCTCAGAAGAAATGTGTGACCCAAATATACATTGCTTTGTACTCTGGTTCAAAGTTTCCTGTCCTCTCCACCAAACATTCAAGGAGAAGAGGAAAAACACAACAATGAATAAATCATACAGCGACTGAAACCTACTGTAGTACCGTTCCTGAAGAGAGGGAGAGAGAGAGAGAGAGGGAGGGAGGGAGGGAGACTGAGAGAGAGAGTTGAAAGTGAAACGGAAAGAGCAAACACCTCTTTGGTCTTTTGATGGCGCTCTCTTATGGAACACGGTATTTCTTGATTTACTCTTAAATCCGTCATCAGTCGAGCTAATAATTCGAGCGCCGCTGTGAAGCAATAGATCACATGCGCCCGGGCGCCGTCCCCCGTGAGCGCTCGAATTAAGGAGCCGAAACAGTCGGAGAGCCTATTAACCAACTTCAAGACTTTGATTCAAAGTGCCATTTTTTTTTTTTTTTTTATTGCTGGAACGTCTCAAATTAACAGATTACGTTTGATATGAAACGGGCCACAGGAGACTGAAGGTTCGGTTGTAGGCTGTTAAAAGAGGGGCGAGCCAAGAGCGGGACTGGGTTCCTGTTTTCTTTTGTCCAGTATAGACGTATAATCCTTTTAGTACTAGAATAACATGAGCTTAGTCTTTAACATATCAAGCTTTCCCTGCAGCTGTAGCTTTAAAATGCAGATCTAGAAGATGTTTTGAGCAACACAACACGTACGTCTACTTTATTTGGCAAATGTGTAAAGAAAGTGACAAAATAAGGAGAAAGATAATGATTTCAAGTCATATTTCAAAAAGATGGACCACCCATGAGGTTTTGAAGCTCAGTGCGGTGGCCCTGGTGGCCGCCATCTTGCCAGAACCTGACTCCCTATGTTTGTGGAGCAGTTTCCGGCAAAACTAGAAATCGACCTATGTATCAGGTTTTCTCCATATGAGGAACTCTTGGTACTATTTGTTTAAATGAGCATCATCAAGAGAACGTAAAAGGACATGGTGGAGCACACAGGAGTAAGTGGGTCCATTCGTCCACATATGTGGACAAATGGAAACCTTCTATTCTTGTTTCTGTTGTTATGAGTAGACCGGAGAATGGTGCATTAAAGCTATAGCTTAGCTTGGATGTTATGTCTGAAATGGACAAATTGAAGCAATTTTTTTACAATTTTACCCTAAAAGTAAACAATACCACACAACCGTGACCTGATGTCTACTGGTAGCTGAATTCTAGGTATGCACGTGCTCCTCTGTTGTCATTAAACGCAACTTCCCGGTGTGGATGTGCACCTGTCGTGCACTATAGGATACCAGCCAGGTGCTAATGTTCAGATCAGCTCTGGAGGAGCACCAGAGAAGCTGTCAGATCCCACTCAGCCGATCCCATCCCCGTAACTCCAAATGAAGGCCACCGTCGGAGCCCACGGCGGGCCGCGACACAAAAAAAAAAGCCATCGCTCCGTCTATCAGAAGAGAAAGCCGTTAATGATGATGTTTTCCTTCAAGTGCACAAACATCGAGTCCGGTGAGATTTGTGCGTGCGCGCTTGACAGAAACGTCTCCTCGCGTTACACTTTTGCGGCGGGAAGATGTAATAATTTCCCTTGAAAACTGGGGCTAGACGCGCGCCTCCTAATGATGGAATCTTTTGATGTTTAAATTAGGATATCATACGCGAGGAGCTATCCTCCCAGGGCCGCACCTTCTTATGACAAGATTAGCAGCAAAGCAAAGCCATTACTGTGGTTTATTTCTGCCCCAGCCAACTCCCAGACACAGGCACAGAGGTAGGCATCCATCCAGAGAGAAACAGATCCTGGAGAAGAAGGGAGGGAGCAAGGGAGAGAGGTATAGTCAAAAAAAAAAATAAAATAAAAAAACAGAAAAGAGGGAAAAACTAATGGGGTACAAACTCTTTATAGATCCGATCCAAACCACGTATTTATAGATCATCCGTGATGCACATGAACCTCATATTTCTGTCAGCCTGTCACAATGTCAGCCGCGTCAACGTTTACACGGTTTCGCCGTCTTCTGCTGTCAACACACTGTACGGCGATAAAAATTAATAAAGCCGTAACGCTGACAAGCGCCAAGACGGACTGGTAGCAACATTTACAGACTCGCAGGCTGAGGGTCCCACGAGAGCCCCGGATAGCCGGCACGTGTGACTGCGGGACGGGGAATGAAAACCTGAAAAATAAAACTGACTGACGAAGATGGAGTTTGACATAAAAAACTGTCGGGGCTGAGGTTTTAGACATGTGTCCTCCTTGAATATGCAAGATAAGGGTACCTGGAAAAGCATCGGTGTACTTGTGTTCGCTAGCTTCTCATCAGTTAGCAATTTAGACACAGTAAATATATATATATATATATAAAAAAACCATTATTTTTACAGGAAAGGAGTGTATTTTATCCCAAAATTACCAGCCAGGAAGCTCCGCCCCTCTCTCCTAAGCCTGATGTGATTGGTCAGCTTCAGTGGGCTAAAGCAGGCAGCGCCTATATACTGTATGTTTGAGCAGAGAGCCGTGCTGCCCGTGAACGAGGCGGAGAAAGGGGGAGGGGCTTGGAAGTGAGTACACGCCCCTGAGTGCAGCACGAGTCATCAACTCTCAACAAACCATTAAAAAAAACAGTAAACTAGTTATTTTTCTGCGCAATGGTGGAGCAGACATTGTTTTATAGGCAAGACATCACATAGACACTAAAATAATCTTTTAAAAATGTCTTTCTTTAATATGAACAGCTCTTTAATCTGGAAAGAAACAGCATGACGATGTTAATGTTTAACGGTTCAGATAGTGGACAGCTCCTGGTGCTGAAATGACTAGATTCAAATTCATACTAAACAAATCTCCCACAAAACAAGGAGCGTCCTTTTACGGCGCCGACCTAAACTAACCGTTTTAGCACGGCACATATGCAAACTCGTTTTGAGAGATTGTATTCGAAATATCCAGACGGAGAAAAACAGCTAAACATTGTTGACACCACACAACTGATTTTAGGAAGAGTGAAATCATTTGAGTGCCCCTTTAAAAAGGGGAAAGACGTAATCAACAAGTAACCTGCACTCCAGCGCTGATGGCCACCAGAGCTGATTAACCAGAGTCCACTTGTCTTAAACCAGAGTCAATCATTTTCCAGCCACGGCGGGAGCTACAACACACACACACACATGCACACACACACGCTCATCAAGTGTGGTGGTGTTCTTTGAAATGTTATCCTGCTGAACAGGGGGACATTACCTGAGCTTTTATGGCACAGAGTGCCTGCTAGGTAGGTAACGCACTGAGAGCTCTCCACCACTCCACTCCTTTCTCTCCCCTCGCTTGCCACAGTCGGCGAAGAGAGCACAGGCTGCCGTTAGGACAATAAAGAGAGGGCCGGCAACGGCGGGTCCCCTCTGAGGCCCTTTTCATGCTCTCAGGTTGAGTCACAAGGGCCCACTTCATCGCCGTTATCCAGGGATGGGAAATACATAGCTTCTCTTTAAAACTCTGACCCGGCCTTTTAGTCCGGTGCGCCGGGGGCTGATTATCCACACTCACCCTTTCTAAAAAAAAAAAAAATAATATGAACGCACATGCACATGCACATGCACAGCAACGCTCTCACTCACATTAACAGAGAGTGGCACACTTACACACATGCGTACAGTAGATCCATCCGCCAAGTGGCTCGTATTCGCAGAGGTTACAGCCCAGACTCGGGGACAGATCTATATTTAAGAGGGAAATACGGCGAGCGTTTAACCTTGGAGCCGAGGTGACTTTGAGTGAGTCACGGAGGCGTGGGAGTTGCTTTTGTGGGCGCCGGCGAGCTCTTTCTTTCTGCGGCATTTTCTCATGTTCCCGGCGACTGAGTCAGCCAGGCAGTCTGCGAGCCGAGAACTAAGGGCTCGCTTTGCCAGGTCTTCTTTTTGAAGATGACCTTGGGCTCAAGGTAAAACACGGTTTTAAAACACGGAGCGCTTCAAAGTTTCACGGCTCCGCCGTGCGTTGTGAAGCCCCGTATCTCATCCCGGCAAGGTCTGAGCTTGCCCTCGATGGGTGTAACCGTCCGCCGGAAACCCGCAATTCAACGGGAGACGAGCAAACGAGCCGCTCATCAAAGTTCCCGGTCGCCCCCCGGCTATGTTTACTCATTAGCTCGCCACGTCCACTAGCTCGCTAAATGAAAGATGAAGCCGAGGACCGATAATGAAAGACAATGCGGTTAACGGCAACAAACGGCACGCCGCCGAAGCCCCACTTGGAGCTCGCTGCACTCGACCACGTCGCGGGGATGGGCGGGAACCGCTCTCCAGTCGTTGTTAAAAAGTGGGCGGGTTCAGGTGAGTTACAAACCTAACATAAGACACTTTGAGCCAAGATGGACACTTCCACTATGCAGTGTTTGCAACTTTTTTTTGTTAAATCACCTCCAATGAGGAGAGAGGCGTAGGAATGACTTGTTACGTGGAGACAACATCCTGCAGATTGCTAACGGTGTAGTACGGAGCGCTCGGACAAGTCTTGATCTACGTTGCCGAGAGAAACTGCAACCGCTAGCCCACAGCTACGCCAAACACGCGTACACAATCCTCCGACGTTTTGGGCGAGCGGCACACGGTAGCGTCGGTGTCGCCCCCGGCAGCCGAGCCGAGGATAAAGCGTTTCAAGTGGAGGAATGCCAGTCAGCAGCCAGAATCCCTCTTTCTTTACCTACCCCTCCAACCCCCCACCCCCACCCCCACCCCGCCCGTGCAGCATCTCCCCAGCATCTAATCCATGACCACAGACATCCCCCTCATTACCGCCAAATTACATGCAAATTTCCCCCCAAATAAATGAGTTTTAAGTACTTGACAACCTGTCAGCCTCGGAATATTGAAACGTCCTGACGGCTAGATAAACAATCAACAATAATCACTCTATGCAAATTTGATATTTCCTGCACAATTACGAGAGGAGGAAAAAAAAAAAAAACACCCACTATAAATAACCGGACACACAAAGGCATCTGGCATTTGTTCAGGTTCTGAACAGATACGGATGCAAATGAAAGATTCTTTAGGATGTAATTGATTCAAACGTGGCTGCGCCTCCTCTGCCTCCTTTTATTGTTCTTTTCTTTTCTTTTTTTTTTATTCCTCTCTCCCCTTCCTGGCACTTGTTTTTCCCTTTATCTCACCGCTTTCAATATACACAGATAATGGCTGATGTAAATGAGCAAATGAGAGGACGGGGGAAGAGAGGAGGAGGACGCGGGATCACCTTTCGTCTTTTCACGCGCCCGCCTCGCAAAAGCAACGTGCTTTTCCCCGTGAAGTGGATCGGAGACGACTGGCGGGATTGAACGCAGGCTGGGAACCGGGGGGAGGAGGGGGTGAGGGTGGAGGGGGGCTCTGTCCATTGCTTGTGAAGGAGATTACTGTGCGCCTCGGCCCCCTCCCCCGCGCTCGCTCCTCCACAACACCCAGAGATTAAGACTGACAAGAACATATCAAGTCATTTCAGGACAAGCGGATCTCTCGCTCTCATCTCTCTTCCCTGGGCCTTTCTTTTGAAAAACGCTCTCTCCTCTCCTCTCCCTGCCTCCCTCCCTCCCTCCCTCCACTCAGTCTCTCTTTGCTCGTCTTTTTCCATTTCTCATCCTTCGTCTCACGCCCTCTTCTTCATTTGTCCGTCTTCTGTCCACACCGCGGCGCGGCAGGTGGGGCCCGGGAGGTTTGTCTTGAAGGTGTAATGTGTGCAGGAGTCTGACCCCGGTGACCGCCGGCCTGCAGGATCAGGACATCCATTAGCGGGGGGCTAACGGCTTCATCCCTGCCCGGCGCTGACACCTCCCGCTGGGGCCTCTCCGTCTCCGATGCTCCCTCTTTCCTGACGGCCTCAGCTGGCTTCTCTCCGGGATTCAGGAACATGTTTTGAACACTCTGGTGCAGAAACACTATTTAAACATCTCCTTTATGCTCTAGCCATTTCATTTATTGCATACCATCAGGTCTATGGAGTATTTTCTTTCGTCAAGAATGGTGAGAACATCCAAACCCGATTGCATTTGCTTTATTAGTTGGGAGAGTTTCCTTCCTCCTCCTAAGTTAATAAAACAATAAAGCTTTTCTTACATGGAATTAATAAATATGAATGTAATCAATGGAACCCGTGTGTTAAATTGCCATGAAACCTGGAAAAAGCTTCAGGAGGTGACCACGTACGGGAGATGTTTGCACGTTCGCCGCTTTCCTTCGCACGATTCACGTTTTGGGGGATAGTCAAGATCAGATCCAGTGCTTCAGACCCGTCAATTCATGTGCGACGCTTTGCAGCCCATAGCTAAGCTAGCTAGAAAATTTGTTCTCGCTCTCAGGGCTGCGAGAACCAGAAAAAGGTTCATTTTGGCAAGGTCATTTACACTTCACGAGACACTGGGAGTCCTCATAGGCTCCTCCCACTGCAGCATACGTCACACACACGCTAAGAATTGTGGGAGATGCAGGAGGCGGATTTTCGGGATGTTGGCCAGACGTTTTGACGGCCGCGTCCATCGGATCACTGCGTTTACTCAACATCCACCCACGCACAGTATGATGATCGCTAACCAGGAGAGCGGCTAGAGATCGTTAGCGGTCACGCTGATGAAATTAGCATCTGGGAGCTCACAGCTAATGGCCGCCCACTTCCAATTGCTGACCAAACACAGAATAGTTGCCGGACACCACATGTGAAGAGAAAAAAGTTCTGCCCGGGTGATGTGTCAAGAAGAAGAAGCTGCGGGACCTCCCAAACTGCCAGAACAAACTTCTCGCGGTAACAGCCTTTAGTCACAGCAGCCACCTGAGGTGTCCGGGCTAAAACAAGGCGGCTGGACTTGTTCTTAGGTTTCCGGAAGACGCTACACCCGAAGGACACGGGACGCTCGAGGGCAACAATGCGCAACAACTTAGCAAGAGAAGACGTAGGTTTTGAAAAGGGGAGTAAAGGAGTCCATCTGGGCCGGGAGTATTTCTGGTCCTCCAAAGAAGATGCAGCTTAGGTTAAACTCCGGAGAGGATCTAGTTGTGAACAGAGTTTCAGATGGGCAGCACCGGACCTATAGATGTTCCAGTACCAAAAACCTAAACCTAAAGTTGGTTATAAATGAAGAAGCCTCTTGGAAGACGACTGTTTTAGTCCTTGGACCTTTGCCTTGTGTCCACGCCAACATGGAACTATCCTTAGCTTATCTTCTTAAGGGGTAAATCACTGCAAACTGTGATTTTAGGCCCTCTTGCTCTACCTCCAGAGACTCCTCCCTCTAACCCCATCAGATGAGAGGCGATGATGGGATCTGATGGGACCTCTGGAAACTGCTGTGGTGGACACCTGGGCAGAAGAAGAAGAAGGCGGCGAGAGAGAGGGAGAGAGAGAGAGATAGAGAGAAAGAGGGCGAGGGCGGAGGCAGACGGTCGTGACAGCGGCGCTGACGAGCGGCGCCGTTATCAATCACGGGCCGCTCTATTAATTTCATCAAGGCCCCGGCGCCTGCTGACATTAAATGACACGCCGGTTGGTCCGACGGCGTCCCTGAGGTGGCAACACGACCGGCCGCCGCTTTTGAAATGCAAATCAGGCTTTAACCTTAAACAGAGCCGCCTGGCCGAAATTATCTTTCTGCCTTCCAGTCAGGTGCCTTCTCCCCCCTCCACCCTCTTCCCTCTTACTTCCTACCTATCCTCCCTGCTTTCCCTCCCCCTTCTCCTTCTACCACCACCAGCTTGACCCCTGAGGTACAGGAGACGGAAAGAGCATCTTCGGAAGAAGCGACAGATAAAGGCAAAGGTGGAGGAGGGCGGGGGGGAGGGAGAAGGGGGAAGGAGGCAGTGCTGACACCAGCATTCTGTCCTGATGAAGGGGCAGAGGGGCGCCACCGCACCCGAGCCCCGGGATGAAGACGTCTCAAGGACAAGGAAGCACGCAGCGCAGGACGGAGCATATGTGTGTTTACGGCGGGAGGTGGCAAGCTCCTTCTGTCCCGTCGCCGCCGCACACCCTTTCACAATAAAAGCCGCCCTTTTTGGCCTCGGGATTCAAGAACTGCCCCGTTTAGAGGAAAACGGCGCCATCGGAGCTGTCAATATTGTGAAGCGCCGGCGTGGAGGGATCGGTTACCGACGCGCGAGACGCCGCCATTGTTCCTGGAAAAGGCTTTTTCCCTCCTCGTTCCCTCCGCTTTCTTCTTTATCTGAGCAGACTGAACCCATTAATTTTAATTGAGACATCAGACGGGAGTGAAACACAGAGAGCTGCCTGGACAGGCGGCAGATACATGACAGGAAGAGGGAAAAAAATATATATATAAAATAAAAAAAAATAAATCAGATGGAGACTAAAACAGAGAGAAGGCGAGGAAAAAGAGGTCCCCGCGGCAACACAAACAAACATATCATAAACACATGAGAGCTATCTGTCTCTTTATCTTTCTGCCTCCCTTTGCCCCCCCCCCCCCCCCGTTCCTCCTTCTCATCCCTCCGTCTCCTTCCTTCCTTCCTTCCCTCCCTCCTCCTTCCATCTCTGGTGCCTTTCAGCCTTTAAAGAACAAAGCTAAGCAAACTCTTTCTCCACGCCGCCGCCGCCACCACCGCCGAAATCTCAGCAACGTGAAGCCGCAAACGGCGTTTAGTACAGTCGGTGCAATCAAGATAGATGTGACTCAGCAAGCGGTACAGTAGAGAAGCAGAAATGCAAATGCAAGACGAGGTTACAGTCAAGTCGTTTGAGCGTTTATCGTTAAATTAAATGAAGAAATCGACACTTAAGTCACAATATTTCAAGTTCCTAGGCCAGGACCGAGCTCAAAAAGATTAAGAAACAAGATTTTAAAACGCTAATGCGTCAGGTTCCTGCTCCTCTTGGAGCCTGCGCGAGCTCGGAGATGTTTATACTGCGCCGTGCATACCTGTGCACGCACGGAGAATACGCGCAAACACCAGGATGGGGCTTGTGTGTTCAGGAGCCAGGGAGTGGGGGGGGGGTAGGATGGGGAGGACGGGGGAGGAGGAGGGTGGGGGAAGCAAACGAGAAGCTAAGCCCGTGATGTTAAGCGCGGGGAGACACCTGGCACGGAAACTTAAGTGCTTCCACCAAGTATCATCAACCCGAGATTAAAAGCGTCGAGGGGGAATAGAGGGAGGAGAGGGATGCAGAGTGAGGAGGGAGGGAGGGAGGGAGGGAGGGAGTGATGGGCGCATATGACAAGACGGCGGAGGGGGAAAGTAAAAAATATCAAGAGAAAAGCAGCAGCAGAGGAGGAAAATGCAGTAGTGGTGAACAAACCTGCACCATATATATATATATATATATATATAGGTATAAACTAACACTGGTTCTGCTTGACAGATAATAACAGGACGTTCTTTCCCTTCACCAGACAACATGATGATTGGTGACATATGGACCGAACAAGTAGAGAGGAGAGGAGGTAACTGCATATCACGGTTGTCATGCAGGAAACATGTTGAGATATAAAGGAAAAAAAAGAAAAGAGGGGTCTCCCAACTACATGTTTATATCAGGACGCTGCACCTCACTACACTATAACACAACAATAACAGGAGTAACAGGGTTTAACTCCCCGAGTCCCCGCCTTTAAAACCACAGAGCCTGATTACCAGACAATCTCCCCTCAGATGTCTCTGTCTAGAGACTAGTCTGTCAAGGGCCCTGCTGATTACTGTACACAAATACCGGGCTAATATCCTCCGTCGATGGCAAACACAGGATGTGTGCTCCGCAATCTTGGGGGCTCGCTCGGCGAGGGCGGGCGGGCGGTTGTGCGTGCTTGCGCGCTTTCTGCCCCGGCTCGTCTTCGGCGAACACCGCGTGTTTTGATTGCGACCGCGCGCACGCCTCCTTTTGGAGAGACGCCCGCACGCGCTCTCCTCCCCATTTGCCGCCACTCCTGCGAATGGTTATTATTATCGTCATCAGCGGCAGAGCGGCGAAATCAGGGCCCCGGCGAGCAATCTCTACTCTGACTCGGTCTCGCTGGCCCGCTGCAAGAAATATCCATTACTAAGAGTTATTTAACCCGGCGCCGTTTAAGGAAGAGTCAGGATTTGGTACGAAATTTGTAGAAAATAAGTGCATGCTTGTTAATTACACTTTTCAAACACGTTATTGCCTCCAGACGCTCTAAAGCGGATTTATTTTTGAGAAAATACCATTAAATTCACAAAAACTTGCAAAAAAAGTGACGTTACCGACTGAAATTCTCACTTTAAACTCATTCCAAAAGTGAAATGTCTTCCCGCGACCGGCATTTTTACCAGCGTGCCTCCCTCTCCATCTCCAGTTGCTGCACTTGTGCGCATCCTACAGTCGTATTGACAAGAGGAGGCTCACGACTGGCGCACACACACACACAAGACCCACTACAGGCTTACTAGCGTTTCAAGTGTTTTCTCCTGGACTCGTGTCGAATCTCCCGGCTGAATAACAGGACGGCGTCGAAGCGAAAAAGGGGGGCTGGATGAGCCGGTTTGAATCCGAGTGGAGCTGTCTCGACTGAAAATCAGTGGAAAAAAAATAATAAAAAAATCACAAATGAGTGTTTTTCTCTTGTCTGGCTCATTGTTGCTTTTTAGTCGGCGATGATGAGGCCGACGACGCCGCGGTTCATGATCAAGAGAAAATTTATACGGATTCTTCTTCTATTCAAGGAGGAAATTAAAAAAGCAAATTAAATGACCCCGCAGGTCCGTTTAGAGGCCAGTGAGTCATGATTGCAGATTTTCCCGTCTATCTTTCTGTCTGTCTGCCGGCGAGTCAGGTGTATTCTGCCTCTTCTACAGTCGAGCTCTTTCCGAGGCTTAGCGCCGATAATCCCGACCCACAATTCTCCTCTCGTCCTGAACCCTGAGAGAGGATGAAAGATTTAGACTCTCACCCCTGGTCTCTGAAGCCTTGCTCTGTGTCTGACTTTCTTTTCCACTCCCTCTCCTCTCCGTCTCTGTCTGTCTCTCGTTATCCTTTACCCCAAGATCCAGGAACAGGAAAAGGGTCTTTTTATGATTATTTCACGAGCATGCTGATAGCATCTTTGTGGGTTTTCTCGCCTCTTCTCATCCAGGAGGAGGTTTGCAAATCACCAGGCAGAGAAGCTGCCCAAGCACTCTCACCTCTGAGCCGATTGAGGAACTATAAGTAGACTTTCATTCAGTACCGATGCAGTCGAACAGTGTGGAATCGTCTGCATAGAATATGACATTACTGCTCGTCGCTAGGTTTTTAAATGTAGTTCAGTCTGTGCGGGGGGTCAAAATAGTTCATAATTTAGGACTGGTGGGATAAACTTCTCAGTTTCTTCATCTCAGGCAGCATTATAAGTACAGTGGAAGAAATGTGAGGCCCCTCTCATTCTCATACTGCTGCTTTGTCCAATTTCCAGTGCAGCCATCCCTAAACCAAGATCTCACCGAGTCAATCTTGGCCCTAAACTTAAAGGGGAACTACTTTTTTTTACAACCTGGACCTTATTTCTAGCATAAAATACAATCATTTGTGTAATTTGTAGTCAATCGGGAGATATTCAGATCTGCGTATATCCATATAGTGGAGTGAATGGGGCACCGAAACGCAGCCTCTAAATAACGCATTATCTGCTGTGAAACTCATTTGTTTCACCAATATTTTGTTGTGATACACTAGTGCTATTGCCCCTTGAGTCTGGAGTTACCTGTTATCATCATCCGGGGTCTGTAGATTGACCTACAGACCCTGGATGATGTCGTCTCTGAGCTTCGCATGAACCCGCGACGGTCGGCTTGTTTACCTGTAATTTGCTACTGCTATGGTTCGTCCACAACCTCAGAATCGAAAGTTATATGGGTGAGTAAACGATCGTATGTTATGCCAGAAATAATGTCCAGGTTGTAAAAAACAGTAGTTCCCCTTTAACTTAACATAAGCTTGAGTCCAAAAACGCAAAACCCCCAGCGGCTCTGCTAAAAGTCTGGCAGGACTTTGTCACGGTTTCAAACTGGAAATACTCGCCATTGTTCTCCGCCATCGGCGACGTTTAAGCACGGGTGGGTTGAGATCAAATCAGTCGTTGTCAAGTGTAAAACCTTAGCTTCACGGCACCGGTGCCAAAGGACACCCGGGCCTTTGACTTCGACCAAAATGGCAGCGAGCGACGATGTCAATCCTAACCCTTCAGTTTGTTCAGATGTCACACTGGTGTTTTGTGTGGATGGCAAAGAAGGGGACATCTGACTGCTCTAGCCGCTAAACTGGAGGGATCCCGTGCTGCTGTTCTGCATCCGACCCTCAGCGGGCTGAACCAAAACCCCTCGTTGTCACCCAGGTCAGGCAGAGGGAGCGCTCGTCATTCTCTCCACCTAAAAGGAGCTTTGGACAATCCTTCAGCGACAACCCTCAGTCCCACAACTCCAGCCAAGTCCTAAACAAGCCAAACAAGGACAAAGCTTGGCTTTCCAACTCAACTCCTTTCACACCCTCATCCAGCACTCGAAGAGTGAAAAAAGCAGGTCCTGGTCAGAGCTCAGAGCGCCATACTACAAAGAGCTCATAGAGGAGGCAGCCCGCAAGGAGAAGGAGTTCAGGGAAGGAACTACCAATGACGTACAGGCCGTGGAACTCAAAGACAGGTACGCTAAAAGACTTTCTGATCAACCCAATGGGGACCAAGATGGTGTCCAGTGAGTGACTGTCGTTTTCCGTGGAAGCCATAGGGTGATCTTGTGAGTGCCAAGGCAAGGGTTGTACCGACTCGTCGACCTCACTGGTGCGCCGTGACGCTTTAAGCAGGAAGTCGACTCTAGGACTTTCTGGGACTTTCTAGGACTTTCTGATCATCGTTGGTGATTATACTGGCGCCACACCACGGGAAAATGTAAAAAGGGCCCAACTGTATCAAAACCTAACATCGTTTTTTTGTATTGTAGTACAGTTACGGCTGTCGGATTATCAAACTACAAGCACAGATGTTGATTTCTCAACGTTTTTCTGTTATACAGACGCACGCTTCAAGAAAATCGGCGAAATAAAACCCATCTAGCGCTTCCTCCCACTGCCTCCGCTTTGTAATCCTCCCGTATTCCCGAGCTCATTTGGCAGCTCATGTTGCCCCTCGACTGGCATCTAAAGGCTTTGATGTTATCAACAGACACCAGGTGAGCACCGTGGCAACCTGCGTTTGAGAAGACTGTGGGCTGCCCTCTCTACATCCCCCTTGCTCTTTTCCCCATCCTTTTGTGTCGGCCCGTCTCTCTCTCTCTCTCCCCGCCGGTTAATGAGCCGTGCCGGACTGCCATCATTCTGTGTAGTCATGTAGAGAGTCGGAGAGAAAAGGGAGAGTAGTAGTTGGAGGAGGAGGAGAAAAAAGAAATTAAAAAAAGAAAAAACTGAGCTGGAGAGACGGAAAACAGGTGAGACAGCGAGAGAAGAGAGCGGGGACATGATGTTTTCCCTCACCTCCTCCCTAATCAGGCCCGTCTCCCTACCAAACACCGGCGCGGCAATTAGACCCGACAGTACTCCGACTCCCACAATCCCCACCAGGGCCGCGGCGTTCAAACACTCAAATAAACACGAGGAGGTGGGTTGGGAGGGGGGGATGCCTGGAAACCGGCGCGGCTTCAAGATGCTAACGCCGAGGCAGAAATCTGAGATGCGTCCCGCCGCGCATGGCCAGATGTTTTTGCAGGAACGCCGTCGTGGCTGGGCGGGGCGTGCATGAGCGGTCCGCAATCCCCAGAGGATTCCTTTGGAACAGTAGGATGATAACAAATACAGTGGCCAACGCTTGCATGAACAGTGAGCTAATTGGGATAATTAGTTTGTTACCTCGCTCGTTATTGCATTTTAATGTGGATTCCAAATGATCGGGAGGAGGAGGGGGGTTCTGTATGACCTGTATGTTTTTATGTTTGCAGCACGGCGTCTATCCACATGGGCTGAACGCATCAAGACATTTTTAATTTTTTTATATATTTTAGGCAATTAGCTCATATCCGCAGTGGCACGCAACGAGCAAGCTCGGGAAGAGGCTACGTAGAGTCGAGTACAAAAAAAAACACCTTCTCTGCAGAATAAATAACATTAATCTGTGGGTGTGCTGAATGCATTTCAAGAGTTATTTTGTGAAGCAATTAGCATTTTCCGTGCCGGGATTGAAACATCTATGTAAACTAATGATTTTTTTTTTTCTCCACACTCTCCGAGCGCGCCTTTCAACAACTTCCAGAGAAGGGACACAAACTTGTTGCGCGGAGCTCCGGGTTAAACGCGTGGGCGAGGAGACCGACGGCAAACGAGAAATGAAAAATGCGCAGCGGTTCTGTCAGACCGCAACACGGACGGCTGACTAAGAGGATCGATTAACGCCGGCTTGATGTTCCGACATCAGTGGGGAAACTGTGGGATTTAAAAGACGCCCTTGCGCTTTAATTCCGAGGGAGATCGAAACTTTTGCAAAAGAAGATATTGTCCCGGAGAAACCTCGGCGTGACATAAGCTGAATTTTGATGCAAAGAACTCAAACACATATTCTGGTATTAATTGCTGAAGGAATAAGCTGTACAGTGTTTTGGTTGCATGCATGAAACAGATGACAAAAAAAAATGAAGTGCAGAGAGAGAGAGGAGGCCGTGTCCAGCTGATGATAGCAGAGATATGTGTGCTGCCGCCGCCGCCGCCGCTGAAGCTCCCTATCTCCCCCCTCTTGAAGAAGCCATTTCAACCGCACACATCAATAGCCAACTCTCCAGAGCAAAGCACAGCAATAATTCCAGATAAATCATTCCCTCGCTGAGCCACTTGCTGCGTTCAAACGCACCCGTGACCTTCAGCTCTGCCTCTTTCTACATCATATAGCCCGGGAATATAAAAGCTTATTAGCTCAGAACATTGTTGATACGTTTGTTCGAAGGCAATGCACTAATGAGGCGTTGCAGGATGCGGGGCGGCCGCCGCCGACTTTCCTTTTGGAGATATTTTTTTTCTCCCTCCGCCAGAGGAGCATAATACGCGGCTAATGGCATCTCCCTCGCAAATGGGCGAAAATAAAAAGAGGGATGAAGTGCAATATTGCTTTACCATATCAAAGGGAGCGGCGTCCACCGGATTGTGCGGGCGGCGCGTTGATGGGCGGACTTCCTCTTGACGGACGTGGAGGGGGGCGGTTGCGGTGAATTGGAGGCACGCTGGCAAACAAACAGAGCGGAATTTAAAGCCAGGAAAGAGGAAAGAATGCATTAATAGTTCAACTTCCTTCTAGTCACATTTACTGCTCTGGATACTTACATGCAGCAGCAGCTAACCTGCAGCTGCATTTGATTCAGCGGTCCACCTACACCTGAAGGACAAAGGACACTCCTTTGAAGATAACAACGTCCAAATCTTAGCCAGAGAAGACCGATGGTTTGAAAGAGGAGTAAAGGAAGCCATCTATGTAAAAACCTTCACTAAACAGAGGAGGTGGACTGAGATTTAATCTGCCATCTATTTACAATACAGTTTTAACTTCTGTCCCCAAGAAGTTTCAATCTCATTCACACCTTGACACTGGAGCCTCAGATGGACAAGAGTCGTTAGAGAACCATTCATAGGGAATAGGACAGGGACAAAACAGTCCCCCCTCAACAACAGGTAAGTACCCAGTCGTTAATGGAAATTAGCTGCACCAGTTTCTGGTTATTAGAATAACAAGCAAGTTTTTTCAGGAGGAGTTCCCATTTAAACCTCAGACTTCCCACCAGTCCCCCAGAACTGAAGAAGCTACTAGGATGTGTGGTGAAACGTCTTCTCTAAAATCTACAAGTCCAGTTGCCTTTTTTGAACTGTTTTGGATATACCATGACCTGGATGACTGAGAACCTTCACAGACATAACCTGCAGCAGGTTGAAGCACCTTGCTTAGCATTAGCTGTAAAAAATATTGCCAAAACACAGCTTTTAGGATCGAGAGGCCTCAACCTTTCCTGCCTGAGGCCTAGGTCTGGTGAGGCCTACACAATATACTCCAGCCTGTCCTTAGATCATTTGTATTTTGTGCATGATACTCACTTCCTGTAGAGAGTTTTCCTTGCTGAGTTAATAGCAGGTGACAAACAAGGAAATGACCTGAAAATGGCTTCCTTTTATACCGCAGGTAGGGTGATTGGTCAGAACCAACTCTCCGGGATTCACGGGGGGATTTCAAAACCTAGCTTTAACCGAATGTTTGTCAGTCAACATAAAATGTGCTTTCATTTCTATATATATGAACAGATTGTTTTATGTTAGTCTGAGAAAGTGTTTGCATTTAACACAAATACAGCATTCCGTCCTCGCAGCGCTCGGCACACTGTGTTCCCACCCCTCCCGCTTTTCTTTTCACAAAGTGGCACGTGCAGCTTATGCCAAACACAAAAAGAAAAAAAAAAGAAAAAAAAGTGCCTCCACAACTACCACGCTGATCATCAAAACTCATCATCACACCTGCCGCCGAAACTGCAAAGTAACAAGCAGAGGCGCGGCGCGATGAGGCCCCAACACCGTGCAAAACTAATCGAGAACAAAAAGTTTAGACGGGCTCCTTTGTGTGCAGAGGTGGAGGTTTTTACTTTGAAGCTCAAGCGCGGTGGTTGTGGGCGCCGCCATCTTGGCAGCGACTTCCTCCGCCTCCCAGCCGAAGTAAAACTGGGCAAAAAGATCAAACTCGCCTCCAGTCCTGTTGTCATGAACGGCAAAATACAACTATAGAGGCTGTAGATTGTAAACGCGTTTATTTTAAATTGGAGATTTATGAGGAGTGCCTGCCCCAAGTGGCCATTTGAGGAACTGCAGTTGGTTTCTCCCAGCATACCTTGGTACATATAGAATCAACAGAGAAAACTGCATTCTCTCTTTACATTCTCCTTTGTCTACGTCCTCTATTTTCTGCAGATTCTCTTCCTGCCTAACTTATTTTTGCCGACAACCCCCAGTGGACCAGAGTGTTCGCCTCTCCGTGCACAGAAACGGTGGGAGACTCTCACTCAAGGGCCACCTCCAAGGGGGAAACAATTTCTACTTTGTTCTGGCAGCAAGCGCTCTGTGGGGAAAAACGTCTAAAAGGCCCATTTAATTAGAAGAGTGAGTGCGAGGTAAAGACAAACCCAAAGCTCAAAATAGTAAATCAGCTCGGGCCTGGGCCTTGCTAATGGTGCAAATTGATGGTGGCACCCGGAAACGCACCACTTTCCCAAAGTGCTGAGATCCTTTGGGGTGAAGTGGGGACACGGGTCGGAAACGGTATTGAAGAAAGGAAAATACATTCCTCTTAATTGTTTCCCAAATGGTTTGCAGTGGTGTTGCTCTCTCCTGTGGTTTTGTCTGGCAGTCTTGCAAAAAGATGGCAAGTGTGTCTACAAACAAATCCTGACCTCCTATTGAGCGTCTCGGAGAAATGATTTACTGGTGTACAAAGAGGTGTATTTATCCAGATAACAAATGTTGTACGCTATATTATTAATGCAGTAGGATTATTTATTAGAGGGTCCAGTGCAAAAGCTGTGAGTGCCATCAGCAGTTCTTTATCAATATTAGCATCTTTTAGCAAACTGTGATGGTTTAATCATTGTTTGAGTTCATTCCCACCCTTGATACCGATCTTGCATTCATTTAATTCTGAAATTAATGCTCCCTTCTACGTCACTTGGACCAAACGGTAGACCAGAAAAAACAGCGTCTAGCTAGCAAAACAGGCTAGCATTTAGCAGCTAAACACCAAAATAAAACAACAATTTGTTGGAGCTTAAAGAAAATCAAAAAGTAAACTTGGAAGTCTGTGTTGGAAGTGATGTTGCAGTCCAAGTTGGAAAACCAAGATGTCCGAGTCCTGGAAAACCTCTGTAGTTTGATCACTTGCCAGGTTAGCCATTTTTAGCAATTAGCATTTGGTAGCAACACACTTTGCAGAATATTTCCAACATGCAAACCCTATAACAACATATCCACTGAAAGGAGTCAGACAGTTTCTGCATTTAAACTGATTCAGAAGCGCTGTTATATATGTTATATATATTACTACAGCTTTTGCTACGGTTGCCCCCTTGGAGCGGCCATCTTGGATTTTGAGATTTGAGACTTTTCTGACTTTTTGGAGTTGGAAATCTGACTTTTATGGGGTGTTAAAGTGGAAACCTACTGCTATTAGAAACTACAAATAAATGCTAATGTTTCTTAGCGCCCGCTAAATGTGCAAAAAGCAAACTGCGTGCTAATGTGTTAGCCGTAACAACTGTTTATGTTTGAAATACTGCATGTCAAGGTTGTGTTTACAGCCAGGCACAAAATAGGTCAATGTTTTTATGTCTGTTTTACTAATGATATCGACTCCTCTGCTAATGAGCTAACAGCACAGGTGCTTTTAAATGATGTGATGCTAGGTTAGCTGGATGTATACATATATTTATTTAGCCCAAACTGCGAAGCAAGACATAAATCCCCCCGGTGACATCCCACCTCCAATCTTCAGCCCTGCACACACATTCTCACCAGCACACACCTTGTACTGTCTTCAGCTACGCTCAATTATTAATGGATAAACAAAGAGCCGCGAACTATGATGGGCTGTCGGCAGATATTTTCCCCTCTCATATCTTGGAGGCCTAGGAAACGCACACAAGAGCTGGCACTGTAAAGAGGGAGGAGAAGCTTAAGGTCAAACTCACTCACCGCTCGGGATGCTCGCATGCACGCACAAAAAAAACAAAAAAACACACAACCAGATGTGCATGCATGAATTCACAAAACAGGTACAAACAAACAGAAAATCTGCAGGAGTCTAAAAACGCCGGTGTGTGCGGAGAGGGAAGCATGTGTGCGTCTCGGAGAGAAGTGGAGCAGATAGCTCATTTCCTCTACTGAGACGGTTAGCTGCCTCCTCTCTCAGGAGGTTGGCTAGCCATGTGAAGAGTGTGCGAGTGTGTGCGAGCGTGTGCGTCTAACAGACAACAGACTCTCCCGGGGTACGTGGGGATGATGTAAGGGCAGTTCATCGACTTCGCTCCGTGCAGCGGAGGCAACGCTGAGCAGTTCTTTAAACCGTTTAGCTGCTCCTGCAGGTAAATACGACTGGAACAGATCCAAATTGCAGCGAGATATCAACAAATTCCTGCACTGTAGATTAAATACGTTGCTTTATTGATATCTGCATGAAATCAGATATGTGCATTTGCCGTAATCATGATGTTGTCATGGCAATGACGCAGGTCCGGCTGCTTTATTTTCCCCGTCCAGCATACAGCCCTCCTCGTTTGCCCTCCTTTTCAATTTGCGTTCGGATTTCACGGGAGCAGATCGGCCACGTCAGTTTGCTGTAAATATGACGTTGTCACGGCAACGACACGCGCTTGCAAATAGGTCCAGGAGTTTCCCGTCCAGTGTTTTACCTCCACACATACTGCATACTGTATATATATATATAGAGAGAAAAGGAAAGGTGCTGAATGCTGGTGTTTCTAATACCAAAAGAGACACGAAGGAACAAATCTCAGGTGTTGCTACAGAATGAGCTAAATCTTGAAGACCAGACTTTGGCTGGTGGAAGGCCTCATGCATGTGTGGGTCAGCTGTTTCTAGAGGAGGTTTACCAAGCTCAGCCCAGTCATGCAAAGGTCTGGCAGACGTCTGGGTAACATGCCACTGTAGATAATCCTACAAACAACCAGAGACATTTTGTTGTAAAAAGGGATTCTTGGTGCTCTGATGATACGTACGGCGACGCCACCAGTATCCACATAAATCCGATGGTTTAAGGGAGATTTTTGCGGAGCCATGATCGGCTCCCAAGGGATAGACTCCAGACCAGTATGGAGGACGTCGGGCTGGCTTCCAGACTAAACCAACAAAAACCTAGAAGATCCCTGAAAATTTAAGCTGTTTTCTGTACCAAACTATTATTTTTTAAGTATAACATGGTGGTCCTAGGAGTAATTATAATTAATTAATCAAGCCCTGATAGTGTTTAAGCTGCAAGCGAGTATGCACGACCCGTATGGAGCTTGCCAACGCAGTACCACACACATATGCATACGTGTTTCCCATTCAGACACCACGCACACACACACACACACACATACAGAAAGAAGGAAATATTCCCCTCAGCTGTGCACACACGCATCCATCAAACCGTGGCGTGCATCTCCGACTTGTTAAGGTACTATTTGTCAGCTGCTCCTGGAGTGGCTGTGTGACTCCACCACTAATTGCCACTGGTGCTAAATTTAGTAAGGGAGATATGAGTCCTTTTGATCAGAAGCGCCGAATCTAAGAAAGAGAGAAAGAAAGAAAAAAAAAACCCCGCTCAGCCTCGCAGGCAAGTTTACCCGCCTCTCCTGCGCTCTCCCCCATCTTCCTGTCACTGGGGAATAGGTGAACTATTCCATATGTCAGCCTTGTCAATCAGCGGCAGAAATATGGGAAGTGCTCCCTCTCTCTCTCTCCCCCCTTCTCTCTCTCCCCTACCAAAGATCCTGGGTAGATGCTGCTCGTCTCTCTGAGAATTGTGCCCGTGCTCCGGTGCGTGTTTGTTTATTTCTGTGTCATCATGGGTGGTTTGGATCCTCGAGACAAGAAGGGAATATTAATCAAGACAATCTCAGCTAGGAATTTTAATTGTAATATTAATCAATCATTGTAAATGAGACGAGGGCTTAGCGGACGCTACGGGTAAGCTCGTCCGATTTGGAAGAAAGACGCCGCTTCACGTGGTCTAAAGTAAAGCTTGTGTTAGATTGAACCAGCACTTTTGGGGTTTTTTTTATTTGAATTTAGCCTCTATTTTTATTTGTCACGTATAACAGAGCTTCAGACACCAAGCCGCCAATTAACCCCGAGTGCTAAATCACCGCGGAGAGATTACCTCGACGCCGATACGTCATCATCTCACCAAGCGGCCGTTTTGCCAGCACACCCGGACGTCGAGCAGTGTTTGTCTGTTTGCTGATTGATGGCACTTCCTCTCTTCCGTCATAAGTCACAAACTTTATCAAGGGGAAGTTTTGCCGGCGGGCCAAGGTTGCGGCGCATCAACTTCTTCGTCTTCGGCAGGAAAAAGCTCCATTTCGCGGCGAGCGCCCGCCAATAAATACCCGGCCTCGATCCGTTTTAGTGACGCGATGCCATCCGGAGGGCTCTTATTCTAATTAATACATTTTTCATAATCTGAGTGAATGGTTAATAAAGCGCCTTTTTGTGGGGAGATTGATCTCCTTGAAAGGAACATCCATAAAGGACACAAATCACACTAAAAGCACTGTCTAAACAAGACACATAAAGGCCAAGGATGCAAAGGGAATGGCTTATAAAGGTTCTCAGCGCGACAGGACTGTTCATCTTCACGTTCCAGTTGCTGTTTGTCCATTTTAATACTTTAGATTGCACCAAATACAATAAATGTATCTGGGTAAAGGTTAATAAAGTCAGTTTTCTCCACCTCATTGGTGTGAGATTGTTTTGCGTTCACCTATAAGTCTTCGTTCTGCTGCACGGAGCGAACCATGAATTCCTCAGACGAATACCTAAGGGTGACGCCAACCCTCTTCTGAGTGTCGTTATCAGATGTCAAAGCCGGCATCCCGTTCCCGACGAAGTTTTGAGGTGACCGGTGTCAAACCGTCAGCGGTTCCCGTCTCCCTTTGGTGATTCTCGTTTGCGCCCTGTCTGTTTCATTAGGAGGAACCAAGTCTATCTAACACCGCTAACATCTAACACAGCAGACTGGTTGTCAACAAGTGCCGCAGTCTCTGGAGAATCAGACGTTCACAACTGTCCCCGTCTCACGGATTACAGCTATGCAAACCCTCCAGGTAATTTCATCAACATGTTTTAGCTTTTCCTGGATTTCGCCGTAAGGTGTTCGATCGACAGAAGGCTCAAGAACAAGAAACTGGGACTTTTGATGAAATCTGAGAACTTGTTGATGCAGATTAGTCCTGCTAAGTTCCCAAGTACAAAATAAAAGTCCTCAATGTCATTTCCTTATTAGAGTTTTATCTGGATCAGCACAAACCTTCCTCAAAAGCTTCTAGACTCTATTCAACTCTCACTGCCGGAGATGATTAACTCATAGAAGCTAGGTTACATCGGTAACCCTCATATCTCAGCTATGCAGTCTAACATACTCATAGCTGCTGCGGTCGACTCTGGGTGTACTGCAAAGCACAAAAACATTTACCCTGAATGTGAAAGGAAGTAGATTCCTAGCTAAAAGTTTTTTGCCCCGTGGCTTGAACTCTCGATTCAGTCTGGTAGAGGAATGCCTAAAGACGCGTCCCAAATTTCCATCGCTGGTTTGATTCGAGTCGCATGTGTCTCTGTCGCACACACACACACTCTCTTTTGCCATGTGTTTCCAGTTTATATTTCTACTGTCTGTCAAACACACACAAAAAAATAATAACATTAAAGACAAAAATGTGAACCGTGCTGCTTCTGTTTGTGGAGAAAGTCACGCTCTGGACGATTGGGGATGTCCAAAATGCAGATGGGATGAATTTTTGTACCTGGACAAATGAGTGTTTTCTTACAGGAGCTTTCCAGAGTGAAGTTGGACAATCTCAGTGTCCCCAGTAATAAGAGACAACCAGCAATTTGAATCCATCAGTGTAAGGCACGTCTCCAACAGCTTTATTTTTCAAAGCCCAGCATCTCTTAGACACACAGAGAGGGGGGAGGGTGGCGAGAGCAAAGAAGAGAGGATGCTGGATGAGACACCGAGAGCGATGATATCACAAATCACAGGGACTATCAAGACAGTGTCATCTCCACGCCGCGGACGAACAGGCTGTTAACGACAACAAGAAGGGATGATGGAAATCATTTCCTGAAGGATCTCCTGCTGTACGCCATTAGACAGAGTATCCATCCCGCCTGTAACTTTTACGACGAAGCGTCGCATGTTGATGAGACGTTATAATAAGTGTATGATTTCTGTCATGTGCGCCTGCTTGCCGGGAGATGAAACGCTCAAAAGAGAGGCCGGTTTTGATCCACTTGCGGGGAGTTGTCTGAAAATGCAAAGTAAGAAAGCCGGACAACGAAAACAAGACGCATGCATTTATTCATTTGTTCGGCATGAAAGCGCCGCCGTCTTAGGAGTGTTTTCTTTTACGCTTCCAATATATGTGACAAAATACATGCAGACTAATGAAGCCTGGAATATATACTTCGCCTCTGAAGAAAGGTGCAGCTGTGAAACTAGAGATAGAAAGACAAAGAGGAAGCAGGGCGGCTGTGCGAGGATCTGTGCTGACCTTGCTGCCGGCTACGACCTTACCCCCCCAACCGCACCTTTGTGCGAACGCTTTTACTCGGTTCATCCCAGGCTGCGGACCGCCATCGCCGCCCTCTTCCTCTTGCTCACTGTGTGTGTGTGTTTGCAAAAGCTGCACTTGACCTCGTCCCCGTCCCCGTCGCCGCCTCCCAACCCAGGACCCACTGACAGCTCACAGGCGCGCCGCCTTCAAAGGTGCAGCACTTCAAACGGACACACACACTGCAGCACCACCTCTCTTTAACCTTTATTTACCAGGAGAAAGTCAAACTGAACTTTTTTTTTTTTTCTTTTTGCACCTGCAAGCCGCACCGATCCAAACACAACCCAATCGAAGATGCATTGCTCAGTGACACCTCAGCCCTTCACCTCGTTTCCTCCCCTCCCCCTTTGGAAAACCCAACCGCCGCAGCAGAACACACCGGTGACTCATGCAGCAACACGAGGAAAGGGAAAACCAACGAGCTATGAAACATGCGCAGCCAGACACGCTCGGTGAAATGTATACAAACATGAGTCTGATTATTCTCTGCGGACGGAACTCGTATGATTTCATTCAGGCGGCAGAGAGAGAGAAAATAAACTTGCTCAGAAGGAATAAGCAGAAGTGGAGCTAAGCGCCCCCACTGATGGGGAAAGTTTCTTTACTTTCCCTGAGAAGTAACTCATTACAGAGCAGTAAAGTGATTTCTTTACATGTGCATGCACAAAAGAGGACATGAACTTTATGTACGAGGTGTAAATATGGCTGTAAATGTGAATTAAGGAAGGGTAGGGCTTTTCTAGGGAATGCAGGATTATATCTAGGAAAAAAAAAGGTGTGCATTTGATGGGTATAACCCTCATACCTCTACAGAAGCACACAATCTGTTGCGGTGTATCGCTGCAGAGGGAGTGATGTAACACTTTGAGGGACCCAGAAATCCTCCACTGATGAAACCCTCCGAGAAGCCTCGAAATCCTCCGTTGGCTTCTATCGCGAACTACCTGGCTGTCTGTTCTCATCAGTTGCAGCCCCGGCAGGGCTCGGGCTGCCAGGGAGGGTTCGCCGCTAACACATGTCGGCCTAACTCCCGCCTTTCACCGCGGAATAACTGACACCGGCGCTCGGGCCGAGGCCCGGCGAGCGCAGAGAGGCCGCTTGAGAAAATAAGCCGGGTTGCGGAGGCGAAGGGGCGGGCTGGTGGGGGGGAGAGGGAAAAGGAAAAATACCTCTCGTCAACTTGTCACGGAAAATGTTTAACTGTGAGTGAAGGAAACATTGTTTGCCAGGAGTGTGTGTGTGTGTATGTGTGTGTGTTATCTGCGGATCTCACACTCAGGACTACCGGTGGAGGCCCTCTAAGGGCTCACATGGCGGAGGGATGGGGGTATGTTACAGCCACTCGGGGGTTTCGCAACTCCAAACTGGAATCGTACTGGGAGCAAGTGTACAGAGGCCCCCCTACGACCACGTCAACACGACATGCCTCCGCCAGACAGAACAAATTACACCGCCAACGCCCCCACCCCATCCGAAAAACAAGCTCACGTTACCTCCAGACCAGACTGTAGCGTCTGCATTCGTTCTCAGGGCAATGGTTCTTCTGTTGCTGGAGATGTATAGGGAGGAAGCCAGGGCCTGATTACTCATTTAGCCGTATTTGTTTTCATCTGCCAGCCGCACTTTAACATACAATCTCAGGCCCGACTCTCACCACCACCTCCTGAAAAACCGTTAACAGAATAGTACCAATTCATTTGCCTCACTCTGATGGATCGCTGCCCGCCGGTGATCATCCGCCTCTGGTTTTCAGACGAGGGAACTCCCGGTGCCCTAAACAGAGCGAGCTTTGAGTGCACACTGTTGTGGCTTTTGCCGCAGAGGTTTCACGGCGTGCCAGGTACGAGGAAAGCTTCATCCATCGCCGTAATGTAAAAAACAACAACAAAAACGATTCATCTCTAATTGGACCGAGGCAATCATCTGCCACGTTAGCGCCTCCAGAAAGGCAAACACATTCAGAAACAAACTGTAGAGTCAGTAAAGAAAGAGATTTATTTTGACCGAGTGACGGCATGGTTGGTGCACGAAAGGTCAGGGTGCCGTCAAAGCCGGGACTCGCGATGAAATCACTTTCGGCCCCAACTTTTGTGCAAATTGAGCAATGAAATCTGACATTTCACCGGATAAATGAGATGTTTGACCTTTTAATGGTGCTACGTAAACATTTAGAGATGCGCAAAGTCGCTAGGGTTCATTTTTGAGGTGGCCTCTTCAGTGAATGGATGCAATCTTTGGCGTCTCGGTGGCAAAAAAATTAGAATCTGGGCATAGAAAGTTGCACTTAAAGACCTTTTGATATCATGAGCAACCTTTACCTATCCCTATCCTTAGCTTTTTAGAATAATCCATGGGAAACCAATCAATAGTTCTTGAGACACGTCATTTAAAACCAAAAGAATCAACTTTGTTGGGGTGTCAATGGCAAAAACATAAGTGATCTACTTGAGAAGTCATTCGGGACGATGAATGTTTGACTAAAAGTTGATGGAAATCCGTCCAGTAGAGTCGGTGCGATGGCGGAGCTCATGGAGTCATCCCCTGGGCAATCCAGCTGGTTGTTGGGCAGATATCTGACTTTTGACAAAAAAGGGGTGGACCAACCAACCGATTCGCCGGCCAACAGCAAAATGGCACCTCAAACAAGCGCTATAAAAAAGAATAAATACGGAAAATAGAGTAAAATCACGAGCCATAAAGTAGGACAGCTGAAATCTGTTTTGTTGTTGACATGTTTTTCAGTTGCTTCAATCAGATGTAGATATCAGTTAAAAATATGTGTATTGAAAGGAAAATAACGGTTTTGTCTTTTTAAAGATGAATTGAATAAATAGTTTTTTAAATGGATAATCAACAACAAAAAAAAGTGTTTTTAAAAGAGCCCGATAACAAAGCAGGAATTTCAAAGTGTTCCTTTGGTCGCATTTTGAAGTATCAGGCGCCAGTTCATTTGCAGTTAATTACATTTCCACCCGATGAATCCGATACGATAACTGTTTTCTTCCATCCACTCCTCTTACATCTTCGGCTTTTTTTGATGGTCTGACGGTGTTAAAAATATATCCTCCTCTAACAAAATAACACCTTTTTTTCCCCTGAATCTCAGGTCCAAACAGAAGCCGCCACGGCGTACCGAAGTAACGTACATCTGTACGGCAGATTGTCCGCGTGCCAAGTGTGAAATAATGTTCATTAAAAGTGACAAATACCTGATTTGTAGAGGAGGCATTGAAAGCAACATGTGTTAGAATGACATGTGGGATGTGGATGGTGAGAGAGAGACTTGTGAAAATGCAATAGCTTTGTAGTGAAACCCAAGGAGTCAAGTGAGTCACACACATTCTGCCTGACATCTGCACACTCACTGCAGAAGAAATCCAGCTTTAGTTTTTCGGTTTTGCACTGATATGTCTTATATATTGCTAAATGCATGCAAGATTAAATGACCACATGGCTTAATCCCATGGTTTTTCCACATATATACAATGAGACTGCACGGGAAAGGGAATTAATGGAGGCTTAGCAACTCATTTACCAGAGAATTCACTGATTAATTTGCCTATAGTTGCTATAAACCATTGCATATATGTACATACATGCAATTGGTGATACATACAGTTCAGATGGGATGATTCTGTGCACCCATCTATCAAATCTGACACTAGTTCTGCAGAGAAAGTCACAACATCTGACTTTTGTTTGCAACGACAAAGGGTGCATTCGGCACTCGTTCCCAGCTCCAGCTCTGATCTCGAGCGATTTAAATATGTGATCATTTTCTCCTCGGCTGCGATACTGTGACGCCGCGAAGGCTCGCAAGCCCCCCCCCCCCCGCCTCCGTCGGTAACATCTGCATCTCAGCCCCGGATCGCATCCATCTCTGTTCGCCAAGTGGCATCAAGGAAGTGCGAATACCGAGCCCTCAGCAACGTGAGATGGGTAGAGTTAGGGTGTGAAATAACATGGTAAAGAGAAGTAAAACATATTAAAGAATAACCGCCATAACATAGTGGCCACTCTCTATACAGGCCTTCCTATTGTTTGGTACGAACAGCGTCCCAAAGTCTGGGATGTCAAACATGGCACAAAAGTCTTTATCAAGTCACAGTGCATGCTATCACTACACATTTAGTGGTTCTGGGTGCGTTATTTTAAGCCGTGGCATCTCAGTGTGGACGCCACCACAACCCTGTCCTTAGCCCTAACCTTCTCGGGAGTCACGAAAGGGTCGAATGGTGACACATATAGAAACACTTCTTTGGAACCGGCTACTGCTCACTACCAGGTCACAACACTCCTGCCACGAGAGCGCGTCCTAAACCGGGATACTCTGTCCACCTAAACTGGATACTCTGAGAGGACATGCGAAGAACTCGACAGATTGTGGCGTTAATCTCCCGTGTATTTTCGGTGTAAGTGAAACTCCAGATCCCAATTTGTATTACGTGCAAAGGGCCGCGTTCATTCATCTTTTAATTACGTATGATTACCGAGTCATTCTGATACCAATGGATTACCCAATGCAGAGTGTAGCTAATTGCTAGACGCACTCGGTACAAGTTAATCAGGAGTCTCCCTCTAAGGAACGGTTGCACTGTAATCTAATATACAGGAATGTTCTATTCTGGAGTTGGCTACTTCCTCCTGCCTCCTCTCCTCCTCCATGCAATATTCATGACATGCGAGTTCTTCCCTCTCCTCACCAGGTGGGGAAAGCGAGCGCTCGTCATCCCGACAAAACCCCAGCCACTCCGGGTGCTTTTTATAGACTCTTCCTCTCACTCTCTGTTAACGGTTAAGCTGTCCCTGGGTTCCTCTTAGCTATTGTAATCCATACACAATGCCCACGCATTTAATGGGAGAGATGCCTGCAATAAAGCGGAGGGTGCATTTCGCAGGGAGCAATTTAGCCTTCAAACAATATGCCAGGGTTTGCCTTCTTGGGACAATACTGCTGTTATTTTTTTTTTCACCGGAATACAAGATATAGTCGTTACGGTTTGGACTTGATGACGGGGGAAAAAAAAAAAAAAGAAGTGTGTAACTTAGCATTGAGTCTTTGTAAAGGTGAGCTCCTGTGAATGCGCTGGATTGCGGCGACGATAACCCAGCAGGGCGTCCTTTTAGCTCGAGCAACGTCCAGCTGCTTTCGCTCATCTCCGACGCGTTTCGGCTAAAGGAGAGGCCTTTGCCCTCCCTCTCCGCCGCGAGGATACACAATACCTTCCACACTCTAACCTGTGGGGACAATGGACAATAAAAAGCAATCATTCTCACTTCACCGGCGCAATTACTGCACGACTTAGCTCCCCCGAGTTCCCCCCAGAAAGTGAGAGTAGGGGAGCGATAAAAAAAAAAGAGTCTCCTTTTTTTTTTTTTTTTGAAGCGAACACGGTGTCGACTTCTCTGCTGTTTGCTCCTCTTCCCTCCATTTCCCTTGGTGATAAGACACACAAGAGTGAGCGCGCCGGCACGGTGCATGCTGGGATAATGTGCCGGCTTGCTGCTAAGCACTTCCTGTCCACGGCAAGTAGCGGGGGGAAATAGTCGCAGCCTTCTCCGGCAGTTGGGAAGCATCTTTGTCTCTTCTTTCGGGTAAACTCCCCAAAAAAAAAAAAGTGTATCCGAATTAAAACCAGGAAATAAGACGCTGTGTTCCTGGCGTAGCCGTTCCCGGCCGTGTTTCATTAAGATCGGCCTGATATCAGTATCTCCGGGCTGTCATTAATAATGACAAGGCCCACCACTAAATACATGTCCACTGTTAATTATCAGAGGCCATGTCTGTTAAATATCAGATTCCTCCCTCTAAATAGTGGGCAGTTCTCCCTTGCAGTCTCATCTGTCACTGTAAATGTCATCACTTTATTCTCTCGTTGGCGACCGTGACAGGCCCCACTTTGAGCCCCGCTTTATCTCCTCTGCCTCCCATTCTCCCCCGATACAAAGATTCCCCTCTCACTCCCTCCCTTTTCCCTCTACTCCTTCCACCACTCACTGCTGTATCCGCTTTCCACACGTGGCAAATGATTGCCCCGGTAAAGGTATTTTCTGTTTCAATCTTGCATTTTCCCAAGGGAGAACAAAAAAAAAAAAAAAAGGGTGGGTGGGTTGGGTGGGGGACAAGCTTTCTGCAGCTGGTTCCACTGAGAAAATTGTTCAGAATTGCCTCATTCCAGGGCAGATTAGCGAATGCATACAATCCCGGGCTAAGTGCTATTGTGCGCTACAATTTGGCCATTATACTTTGTCTTTTCCATTTAGAGAACCCCTACCCAATTAAAGTAATACAGCCCTTCCAATACCTGCTCCCAATTAAATCTGGGCGGTATTACCTGCCTTGATGGAGCTGGCCGTGGCTCCTCAACGCTCGCTCGCATTCATTAGGCCTATTCAACGTGACGGAGCTGATGACAACGATTCAAGTTGCCCACCCCATCCCTCCCCCTTGCTCTCCCCCCCTCTTTCTTTCGGACGAGCTCTCACTTTCTTTCTTTCTTTCTTTCTTTCTGTCTTTTTTTTTGTGTGTGTGCGCGCCTGCCTTTCTCTCTGTCACTCCTCTCAAGACTAGAAATGCCTGCCGCTCACTCCGAGGACTCGGAATTGGCTGGGGGATAGAGGAGGGGAGGGTCAGTGTGTGACACTTTTTCCCCCCCTCTACCCCCCTCTCTTTTCTCTTTCTTCAACATTTTCTCGCCTGCCCCCGGTTTTGTTTCCCAGGTAGCTAGGATTTTTTTTTTCTTCTTCTTCTTTTCCAGTTCATTGTGCCTTTTTCAAATCCTTCGTCCATGCTGCTTGGTTGGCACCATTTTAAAGCCCCGCCACCACAAAGAAAGAGCTTGTCCAGGCCACTGACTCGATTGACAATTTCAGAGTGTTAAAAAAATCCACAAAAGCCGTAGCTTGGGGTGCTGCTGAAGTGGCGGTGGTGGCGGCGGTGGTGGTTTGGGGGGGAAGCCGTCAGTATGACATGTCTGCTGTCCAAGCCCATAACCACCAGGTGTTTGTAGCCTTTCAGGAAAGATCCGTCATATCCCACTGTTCCAACTGAACTCGTGCAAGAAAAAACTTTTTTTTTTTCATTCATTTGTGTCACATTTTATAAAGCAGCGGTTCTAATGAGCCCAGCCAACAGAGGGAATATGCTGACAGTAGCGGTGGTGGTGGTACTCAAAGCCGGGGGAAAAGAGACCCCCTCAAACGGTGCACGGATCCTGTATTTAACAGGCCGAACAGTCCTGAGAAATTAGATTTCCATTAGGGATCGCTGTAAGAAAATAGCCTTCTTTCCGTTAATGGAGATTAACGCGGCAATAAGCGAAGAAAGGCTTTACCCCTGTAGAGGAGGAGGTGAACGTTGAAAGATATTAACAACAACTTCTATCGACAATGAGGAAATCTGAGGAAATAAATGGAATTTAATTGATAATTAATGATTAAAATATCACCCAGAGAAGGATTATTCCCACATAGCGCCGCATGCCTACACGACACAACTGGTAATCCATTCATTCCTATGAGAATCTTCACGATCTCTAATGCGACCGTGCTCCGAGCCGCCTGGTGTCAGCTCATATCAGAATTTGAGTCTGGAAACGTGATCATCTCCAAACGGAGAGGCTCCCAGACCAGCTACAGAAATATGTGGACGTTGGAGAGCAGTGTTGCCGGATCAGACGACTGCAGACGTGTTGGGTACATTTGGGATCATTTTACCAGTTTTTTTAAATCAATTCAAATGGGTTCGCTGTAGATAGACGCGAGCGGCTGTTGCCGGATGATTTCTATGATCGTTTTAACAACAGGCGACACAAATGCGAGCAATCTGGTTGGTCAAAGCACTGAGCAAACTGTTGACCTAGTCGTAAGGAACACTAGAAGATTACCTAAGAGGTTGCTCAGTTCCTCGACCATGTTAGGGTGAACTAGTTTAGCCCGTGTTCCCACTATAAAGTCAGAATAAAGACACCGCACCAATGCAAAACATGGAAAAACCATGAGAATTGTCTTGCCAGGTGGGCAGCTAATACCCAATTCAACCAGAAAGACGGACATATTGGCTCTGAGCTCTGCTTTTGGTCTTATTTAGGCTTAATTGTTGTTTTAGGTAGTTGCAAGGAAACTCTGAGTTGTTTTTGAGCGCAGGTAAAAGTAATAATTTAGGTATAAACGTATCAAACGCGGAGCTTCAGCTGGTTTACATGCCTCCATCAGACACCTCGAACCCTAAGGAGCATCATGCCTCCTTGATAAATTCTCCCCGTGTTGCTTTTTCACCTGCTTTTTTTAATTTATTTTTTTTACTCCCAGTGACATTTGGAGATAATGTAGGTGAATATAATGGCAGTGGGAGGCGGAGGGGACGGAGGAGGGGTCTCCGGCACGGGAGCGAGAGTGACATTCTCAGGACCCCCCATGAGGGGAAACCTCTGGTCCCTGCCCCTGCAGCTCGCGGGAATGATATCAAGTTTCGCTTTTCGGTCCAACCCGAGGATCGGCCGCCACCTCGGCCCGTGTCCAGACGGGTGAACTTCCCGTTCTTCCCAGCCCTTGACGGAAGCTCAATACACAACAATGTGATAAACAAAAGCCGGTTGAGGGGTTGCGTGCCGTTTCATCATAATTCACAGCCGCAAACACCTCCAAAGCGCATTAATTTCCGCGCTTTGATTATTTGTTTAGTGGCAAATACATTTTCCCACCTATGGGAGGGAAACTCTGGTGGAGCACTCCAGGTTCAGGTCGAAGCGGGGCCTCCGACCTTGGGAAAGCGACGGCAACCCGGTGGATGGAGCTCCTCTTTGATATGCCAAATCAAAGATCCGGCTCCGGCAGGTGAAGGCTGCTTCTTGTTGCTTTACTTGTTGTTTTTCTTCTTCTTTTTTTTTCTCCTCGTGTCCACGTTAAAAGCGAAATCGGCCATGACTTTTATTCATAAAAGAGAGAAAGAAACCCTTTTTCACCTTGGGAGACGATTTTAAAGGGAACACGGCGAGGATGTTTGACATAAAACTGCAGCTGAAGAAATAATGAGGCATTGGGAAAAATAATAAGTAAATGAAATATCCGAGATGCCCCTCCACCCTCCTCCTCCTCCTTCCTCTTTTTGGTTGCGTTGGTGTGCGCACGCCGGACTCCGAAGACACATGTATGCATGCAACCACTTAGCAAACACAGAGAGTAAGGAGAGGAAGCCGGATGGGAGCGGGAGATAAAGGATGGCTAAATTCAGACCACATGGCCGCATGGTTGAACAAATGGAGTCACCAGGGGCTACTTCCAGTCACGGTAGCTTTACGAAACCGGGGGGGAGAAAGAGACTGAAGAGGAGCAGGGATGAAGCTGTTTACATCACTATATCTATACTTGGATTGTCAAATTCAGAATCCAGAGAAGCTATTTCCCCTCCCTCCATTTTTCTTCTCGGCAGATGTTAGCGACTAGCTGGAATTAGCGCAGGCGCTAACCCCGGCCGGGCTTTTAATTAATTTTACACAGACAGTAGTGCAGTGACCCCGTGAAAAAGGACGAGGCGCACCCGACTAATCAGCCTGAACCCCCGCGACATCACTCCTGGACCTGCCGGGCCCGGCCAAAACAAGGGAGGGGTTGGGGGGGGGGTTAGCGTCGGCAGTTTACCGCGGATACAAAGCGCCAATTTATCACTATAAGCAAATGCTAACCTAGGAGCGTTGCCCCCGGCAGAATTAATTGGCCCTCTCCCTGTCTGTGAAGTGTCTGGCCTTGTTTAAAAAGACAGGCTGCCCCAGAGACCCTCGCTCTCAGCTCCGAGGAGCGGCGGCGCGATTGGACGGTTGATATCCATGGAAACGGGGCACCGACTTTGCATAACCAGGAAGTGCTCGTGAAAGGTGAATGGACGTTAGGGGAGGGCGCCGCCGCCGCCGCCGGGGACGGGGGCTATGAATTTTGAATTTTTTAGGTTAGGAGTGGGATAGTAGCGCAACCGGGGCAACCGGGGGCGACCGAGGCGTGCAACGAGGGCCGCGTTTTAATGGAGTTCCCGGTCACTGCTGCCAAAAACGCCATCCACACACGACATGCTCCAGGGTGCACAACCCCGACAGACAGCGGAAACTTTTTTTTTTTTGGAGGGGTCTTTCACGTGTCCTGCATGCTCCCATTCGAGCCGACGCTTGAAGAGAAGGGGGGGGAAGCGAAGAAAGAAAAAAAAAGTAGTGATTAACTACACTACTGCCTCTCTGGAGCCACTCTGCTGTGACTAAGAAAGTGTGGGTGCATTGAAAGAGCAACTTTCTAGTACATTAGCCACTGGAGATTGAAGGCTACAGTAGGCTGAGAGGGAAAGAAAAGAAGGGGGGGAAACAACAGCCCTTCCTCTTCTTCTTCTTCTTCTTCTTCTTCTTCTTCTTCTTCTTCTTCCTCCCCTTCACCCCACCACCTGCTCCCTTTATCTGGCTTCTCCCGTTCAGTTGAGAGAGTGCAGCCCTATCTTGCCGGCCCATCCGCGGTGTCTCCTTTCCCTGGCTCCCGCACTTGGGGGAATAATTAATCGGGCTAACAGGTAAGAGATACCGGCGACGTGGCATAAGAGCAGCTTTCAGAGCTTTGTGTGTGTGGGGTTTCCACGCTGAAATGGATCCGCTCGCCACTCAGGGCCCTTTTCACCGGAGGAGCCGCCGGGGAGGAGGGAGGGAGGTGGGGGGAGCCAGCAGCGAGGAGCGGACCTCGCCCCCGGAACGGCTACAAGCGACGCCGCCCCTCCTTCAAACCTCACATCCTTTTATTTTCTTGCTTTTTTTTCTCCTCCTCTTCCTCTTTGAGAAACGAGGCTCGTGCACGCACAGAGGCAGCTCGGGGCGCCCGAGCTAACTGGAGGGCCCTCGGACGCTTTCCACCTTGATTCACCGCTAGCACCTTTCACTCAAAGAACCAATCTTGTAATTTTTTTTAACACCATCCGCTTTCAAATCCGCCCAAAACTAAGTGCTGTCCCGGCTAACAAAGACTTCCCGAGTAAAAAAAGGAGCTGGATGTGACAGTACAGTTTGTAAAGCAGCATGTTTCTGAAGGATTGTTTCCTCTAGGAGGCTCGGGCTCCTTCCTGTGGGTGTCAGGTGATTGACAGCAGGCGGAATGTAAAGTAATACTTGAGCTGATGTGAAAACATCCAGTGGAAAAAAAAAAAAAAAAAAAAAAAAAGAAAGTTTTACAAAGCTAAAAGCTTCACGTTGGCAGTAATGAGTGATGCGGTAAAAAAATAAATAAAAATAAATGCACTGCAGCCGGAGACGTTTTAATTCAAACCCAATTTTTCACAAATAAATAACAGCATTTCTAGAAAAGTTAAGTTTTTGAATGTTTAGCTTCTGAATTGTTGAAATATAAAGTACGGATTCAGGAGCTGCAGGACAGGGGCCCTCTTAAGATCTTAAGATACCAAACTTTAAAGGGAAAGTGGCTCGATTTACGAGAGGTTTTGCCCCTGAACGCAGCCTAGGAAGTGTCCAGGTGGTGTTTGTGGATAGTCAATGTGCGTGCAAGACTGTTTTGTAATGCAGGCTGCTCCGAGTCAGTGTTGAGAACCAAAAAGGGATGAGGCACACCCGGGCCGGGCAAAACAGGGGTAGGGAGAGTCGGCAGTTTACCGTGGATACAAAGCGCCAATTTATCACTAGAAGCAAATGCTAAAAACCCTTAAAAATGCACAACTTGAACTCTTAAGATACCCAAAATGAATTTATTTTATTTAAAACGGGAAACTTTAAAGGGAGGGAGGCCTGATTTGAGAGAGGTTTTGCCCCTGAACGCAGCCTAGGAAGTGTCCAGGTGATCCTCTGCAGAGCTGCACACATGCATCAGTCTGATGCTGCAGATTTCTTTTAGAGTTAAGCTGTGCAGTAAATAAATATGATTCTTGACGCACTTTCCGACACACTTTCCTTCCCTCCTCCTCCCTCTCCCTCTCGTCTCCCACCTTCACAAAGGTCACCAGTGTAAAAGTACAGTAAGATGCTTCTTCTTTTTTCTTAAACACCGTACCGTGCTTCCCGCTGAGCTGGACTCAGGGAGGCCCTGAACGCTGCCCTCCTCTCGCCGGGCCACCAAAGAGGGGAGGTCCGGCGGGGCTGCCACTCTGCTTGATGCAACGACCAAAAAAACCAATGGGATCGATGGGAGCCCCGGCAGAGCAGCCTCTCCCCCTCCTCTCCTCAACCTCCCCCCTCTCTCTCTCTCTCCCTTACTTTTTTTTCCCTTTGTCTTACCTCCCCCTGCTGGCTGCCTCTCTCTTTCTTTCTTTCTTTCTCTCCTCCTCCCTCTGCTCTGAGGACTCTCATGGGCTCGCTTGAGCGTTGCGGCTCGAGAGGAGCGTAAAGGAAAACGCGAGCGGCGCTTTAATGCAGATTTGCATTCTGCCGAGTGCTGCGTCATGAGTTTGGGGGGGAAACGCAGAAATCCCTCGGCACGGCTGCAATTACCATTATATATATATTTATTTTTTTTTTACATTCCACACGGCAAAGAAGCTTGAAATGCTGCTTGACGGCGAGCATGTCTGAGTCTGGAACGTGCGGCCGCCCACGCAGGGCCGCCCGGGCCTACAGCCACTCTGCAGCCACTCTTCAGATTAAAGCCTCCGACAAATGCCACGTGTTAGCGATTAATCAAAGATATCGATAGCACCCTGTCAGAGATGGAATCAATCTCGAGACGCCGACGCCTAATCATCTCCCTCCCCGTGATTGACAGGCCCGAAGAATAAGGACGGGCGCTCGAGAAGGAGCGCGGGTATCCCAGGAAGTGTTCAGATCGTCAGAAAACGAGGGCGGTTGAAAGGGATACTGCTGACAAATTCAATTATTGGAAGACGACGGGCTAATGGGCCGTGGTAATGATTTATTTCATAAGTATTTCTGCTGTGTGTTTTAATGAAAGCTCACATCAAGAGTGGCGGAGGCCTTAGACCAATTACTGCACCGTCGACGAGGGCGCACGTTGCAGGAGTAATCCTCCCCCTCGTTCCCGCGATAGCCTCCAAACCGGAGCATGTGGATGCTCGCCCTAGCCCGTTCCCTTCTTTTTTGGGGGGCAAACACAAAGAAAAAAGGGTTCCTTTCTGTTATTCTTTATTTTCTTTGGTCCATTCTTCGCCGGGGCCTGGATTCAGGGGGTCCGGGCGCAGCCTCTGCCCCACCACGCTTCGCCGTCCCCGGGCCGTGAGAGGTGGAGGCCGGAGAGTGTGGCGGTCCGCGGGGGAGAAAGAGAGAGAGAGAGAGGGGGAGAAAGAGAGAGGATCGGAGGGGAATGAGAAGGGGGTTGCAGGGGTCAGTGACAAGTGGCACAGACAGGGTGGGTGTGCGGGTGAAGTGGGGTGGAACAAGTGCTATAGAGGGGCCAGGGATTGTGTTTTTCCCATGGTCCGCTACCCCCTTTTTCCCCCCTTCTGAAGTCTCCTTCATGGACTCCCACCCAAAAACCCCAGAACCAGCCCCCCCCACCCCTCTGCTCCTCCATCCCCTGGTACTCTCTCTCTCTCATTCTCGTTGCCCTGTCAAGAAAGGACGGGGCAGGCTCAGTTTCACTCCACAGGGCCGGTGTGTTTTCAATGAATTGATACAGATGAAGAAGTTCAGCACAATGGATGGATTACCTCAGCCAAAATAGAATGACCCCACCCCCTCCCCCCCTCCCCAGCCCCTCATAACCCCGCCCGCCCACCTCCCTTATTCACTGACACAGACTGACACTGGATGATATAGACTAGGCTGCACAAACAAACGGACACAGACACACGGATAAAAAAAAAAATAAAAAAGGCTTTCCAATGCTGTGCAGGATCTAGTTTAATATCCACTCAGCTTTGGAGTAAATACAGTCTGTATTTAGTTGAACCGCTTATGCACGAGCAAACAAAATAGTTCCGGTACACACTAGTCTCCTCTGAAACTTTGGACTACAACACAAACTTTGCACAATCATTGTAAAAGTGTTTAAGCAGGATCTGTGGAAGCCAGCAGTCATATCACTTTTCCAGTCTTGTTAGTGATGATACAAACCCAAACATATTCAAGGCGTAGTCATATAAATCTGAGAAAAATAGCAAATCCTCATGTTTGAGATGTTAAAACCTAAATCGTATTTTTAGCAACTTTACGCTAGTCCACTGTTATTAGATTCATCTCTATTTAACATGTTTATCTCATTCTTTTTTTTTTTTTTTTGCCTGTTTAAGCCAAACTTTAGTCTTTTCGTGAACATTTTCAGGATCCTTGTTTCTGGTTTTAATTGGGAGAACAGAAAAACAAGAGAAAATAAAGTAAGGATATTGGAGATGAAGATGAGAGTGTCGTCAGCGTAACGAGATACGCCGCTCGACTGGCGAGCCGCGCACTCTCTTTTACATTTCATCTTTAAAACAGCTCACCTTGTCTTGTTTGGTGTCATTCTTTTCATCACAACCTGTGTGTGACTTTACAGTTATTTTTTCATTCTGACATACTGTATTAACACACTGGACCTAAAACCACACTAAAAACATAGAATCCGTTTAGGAAAAACCACAAACATATTTAACAAACCATTTTTTTTAAAAACTGAGATTCTGCGAGACTGTGTCTTGCTGCTACATCGTCTTAAACTGGTCATGTGATTTGGCGCGTCCGTCGCCTCCGGAGGGTTAGCATGCTTAAAGCCAAAGTAAGAACCTTGTCCAAACTTGTCTTTTTGTGAAGAACATTTTCAGGATTCATATTTCTGGTTTTAATTGGGAGAGCAGAAAAATGGAATAAAAATAAAGTAAGGATATTGGAGGTGAAGACAAGAGTGTCATCAGCGTAACGAGATACGCTGCGCGACAAGCAACGACACTCAGATCTCACTTCTTCACTTCTTTTACAGCACCACGAACAAAATGTACTGAGTAGGGCGCGGTGGACCCCCGAGGCCCCGCCCACTGCCTCTGCGGCTGGAGTAGGAGGTGGAGGCGTCCTTAGCTGTCCGGGCTAATGGCTACGAATGGGCCCTAATGCCCGCTACTAGCAATAAATCACACGCTTAGACATTCAGCAGCTTGGCCGACCACTCTGCTCCATCACACGCTCTGAGATTAATGAGCACACACCCGTTTACCTTGTAGCACCGGACGCACGGGTACACAAAAGGCACACATACAAAAAACGTGAATGCATGCAATATACATATATATGGCAACATGTCATTATTTCTCACAAAAATGTCTCCTCGCAGATATCCAGCAGAGTGTTGGTCAAGAAAAATAACACGCCGACAAAGAGAGACAAGCGCCAGAGTAAAGACGTCACGGCAAACGATTAATAGGCTGCAATCACGAAACACACCTCTTCCTTTCTCCGAGTTTGGGTGAACTTTCTCCCCGGAGAGGCGCGCCGCATCCTTTGATCCTTCTTTTGGAGTTACCGCAATCAGACAGCGCTAACATTTCACGATTCCAACGCGCCGAGCCCAATGTGCTCTCCAAATAAATGTTTGTTTTAGTGGGTGGTGGGGGGTGAGGGGGAGAATAACGCACCCAACTAACCATAGCTTTGGTGTTATCATCATTGCCCGGGCTATTTACAAACTGTATCTATTAATCTTTCTTTCTTTTTTTTTTTCGAGCATGTGCGGCAATTAAATTAGGCCGGGTCACACTCGAGCAATAATACGATTTTAATTGCGTGGGGCAAGACTCTAATTCAACTATCTCTGGATCGCTTGACGGGGGCAAATGAAGCGCTCATCGGGAGACACAGAGAGAGAGAGAGAGAGGGGGGAAGGAAGGGAGGGAAGAAATCGTTTCAGTTTATGTGAACAAAAAAAAGAACAAAAGTAAGTTTCTATCTTTTCAATTGCGCACCTGGGTGTTGCAAACCTGCTGGAAGGACGTAGCGCAATTACAACAGAGCCAGACGTCTGGGTTTCGCCTCGTCCTCCACCCTTCCCGAAAAAAAACCCCCCTGCACACTGACAGCGCGCAGTGCAACTCATCTCCGATCACCTTCAAATGCGGCTCCGCAATCCCCGGGTCGGACTCCTCTACAGCTCCGTCTACAGCTGACAAGCAAAACAAACGCGCCACAGTTTAGGAACGCGCAAACAACTAGAATGAGAAGAAAAAAAAACGAACAAAAGCTTCTCTGGAGCAATATGAATGTTTACTTGTTGAATCTTTGATCAGTTTTTATCTCTCCTCCTCCTCCTCCTCCTCCTCTTCCTCTCCCTCTCTGCGTTATCTATGCAGCAGGTACTGAGCTATGCATTGGGGCTGCGTGGAGCTGATTAGAACAGTGATAGATGGGAGGGTGGATGACCTTAGCTTCCGACTAAACACAAGGTTGGACATTTGTCTCCTTGCCGCATTTGCATGCTTTCCGCCCGTTTATGGCAATTTGTCACCATACTCGCTTTGCCATTGAGGAGACACAGTTTAAAAAAGAATAAAATAAAGGAGCAGGCAAGGCAAGGCAAGAGTCCCTGGAATAAGAAGGTTATGATGAAGCACTTTCATTCGGATAATCCTGCAAAGTGCACATACTGTGAATTCTTCTCATGCTTAACCCTCTCCTGTTAGGAGCATGTTAACTCGTGGAAGTGCAATTAAAGGACACTGGTGCAGAAATATCTTGTCCCATGGTCCGGCATCCTCCTCAAAAACCTCCACTCTAACCCCATCCCGCTCCCTGCCACCCACAAATGCACACACACGCACTCACGCGACCCGACGCGAGCTGATGAATGGCCTGTCATGCCGTTTTGGTGATCAGTGAATTATTTACAATCGTGTGCTTTTTAATAATTCAGCCGCCAAGTCTTAACAAATTACCGCAAACCAACAGAGCTCGCTGGGCCGGAGCGCCGCACGCAGCCCCCTTCATCCGCCGTTCGCCGACACGCACTTGGAATATGACGCCGGCGGTTTCTGCAACCGGGCACTAAATCTCAGACATAATTCGATAATTCTGAGAGCGAGACGTGTCTCAGCAAGTCGGAGAAAACACCACCCCGCCGTGATTTCTCGTCATGTCATGGACAAGTGTTCGTTCACCAGGATGATCTTTCCCACCTGGATATAAAACTAAAAAGTCAGCACAGCTCTTATGCATGCATAGCGTTTACTGCATACACCTTAAATATATCAGAAAATGCAAAATACCAACAAAGACAAAGAAACCAAAGCTCTGCGAAGCTACATTATAGACTCAAACCTTTGCTCAAGCAAATCACATGATGCTGATTAAACTAATAAACTTGTAAATGAAAAAAATCTATTTTTTCGCAGTACACCAGAAATTTAAATTTGTGTTTTGCATAAACCCACAACAAATGTTTGCCATAGCTAAAGAGCAAAAGTTACAGATGTAACTTGGGTTCTATGAATTCGAATATGATTTCAGGTTATGGATGTAACTTGAGAGGTTATGGATGTAACTTGGGTTCTATGAATAGGAACATGAAGCCAGGTGATGGATGAAACTTGGGTTCTATGAATTCAAATATGAAACAAGGTTATGCATGAAACTTGGGTTCCATGAATTCAAATATGAAGCCAGGTGATGGATGAAACTTGGGTTCTATGAATTCAAATATTAACCCAGATTATGGATGTAACTTGGGTTCTATGAATTTAAATATTAACCCAGATTATGGATGTAATTTGGGTTCTATGAATGCGAATATAAACCCAGGTTATGCATGAAACTTGGGTTCCATGAATGCAAATAAAAACCCAGGTTATGGATGAAACTTGGGTTCTATGAATTCAAATATAAACCCAGGTTATGGATGTAACTTGGGTTCTATGAATTCAAATATAAACCCAGGTTATGGATGTAACTTTGCTTCCGTGAATACAAATATTAACCCAGCTTATGGATGAAACTTGGGTTCTATGAATTTGAATATGAAAGAGGGCCTAGGAAGAATCCAAGGAAAGTTTCTGATGCTTCAGATGAAAAATAATCTCTGAATTCAGAGTAAAGATTCACAGTCTAAACAACAAAGGACAAACAGGCTTTACCAGTGTTGTAATTTACTTATAGCCGACATAAATAAAGACTTATTATCTTGGAACTGTAGAAATGTTATTGTCAGTAGGGTTAAAAATTTGAATGAAATAGCAAATACAGGCCAATCAACAATCTAATGACTGCGATTCTGTTCAGGAACCTTCTCCTGCAGTAGTCTTTACAAACGCTGGAATGGAGTTTGTTTAGGTGATCACAATGCTTACCGTCTGTCAACTTAATTAGAACCTACTCCTGGCTAAAGGATGATGCTGCAAAAGCATGTATGCTCTTCATAAATGGACAGCTTAGATCATCACCACAATGCCATAGCAATCTCTGGCGCCACCCACAATGCACCCGTACATACACACATATCAACCAATTGGCTCGCAGTGTGAACATCCTGCCAGTCACACAGGGTAAGCTGGCCGTGTATACATACAATGAGAGATTAGGTCGTTACTACATGCCTTCTCGGATTTCCTAGTCATCAGCTAACACACACGGGCACGCAGACAAAGGCGGCACACACACACACTAACGCACACAGAGGCGCCACCAGACACTTCCAGGTCCCTAACGAGGTCGCTAATTAACTCTCCCACTTGCGCTCGCTCGTTTTCATCCGAGGTGCACATTGCTTTTTTGACAGGAGAAAATTGCCGGGCAATTAAATCATCTGAAGACGAACACTCCAGCAGCTGGTATTAACAGCTAAATGTTACATCCATTTTCAAAAAATGCGATTGTGGAGAAAGTGTACAGTAAGTGACTGACTGTTATAGTGCTCTCTAATAACACAGCTGAGGCTTTACGGCACCGTACTAACGCCGAACGGTATGTTGGTTCTACAGATACTTAGCAGAGTGTAGCCATTCCTCAACATGTCTTCTTATATAACTACTATCAGACTACTATTTGCATTATGAATAAAAATAAATTCAATAAATTGTCACGTAATGGAGAAACATGCCCACAGCAATTGTCCAGTCTTTTCTGGGCCAACCCAAACCCAAAGATATTCAAGGAATAGTCATAGAAATCTGAGAAAAACAACAAATCCTCACATTTGAGAAGCTATACCCCGCAGATTTTTGGCACTTTTCCTTTATTAATGGCTTAAAACTGTACTAAAATAAACAAAAATCAATTAACACCAATCAGGCATAAGATTATGACCACCTTCCTAATATTGTGTAGGCCTCCAAAACAGTTGTGACTCATCAGAGGGAGGACATGGGTCTTCTGAGGGTGTCCTGTGGTGTCTGGCAACTCAGTGTTATTAGTAGGGGGCCTTTGAGGGGAGGGGCCTCTGTGGATCATCCCACAGATACTTGATCAGTTTGGGATCTAGTGAATTTGGAGGCCAGGTCAAGACCTTGTGCTGTTCTTCATGGTTTTTTAAGGTGTTCCCAGGCTGCATCCTGCTGGGGATGGCTGCTGCCATCAAGGAGTGCCTTTGCTATGGGGTGGGGGTGCCTGGTCTGGTCTAGGTGGGTGCTACATGTCTAAGTAACATCCACATGAATGAATGCCAGGTCCAAAAGTTTCCCAGCAGAACATTGAAGTGTCACAAGATGGTTTAAATGCTATTTACTTCTCCTGTCTCCGGTCATAATGTTGTGGCTGATTGGTGTAAATACTCCTTATGTTCGAAAGCCACATGTAATTATCACAAAGATGGCATTTTAGCAACTTTAAGCTCCGTTTAAGCTAGCGAGAACAAGATATTTCCCTAAGGAGTTGGTGGAGAACAAAACAGAGCAAAAAGTACAATAATTACAGCAACTTCTTCTATAACTTTATACATTTTTTGGCAATTAATTGCATTATTTATTGAATAAATCAGGCAAAATTTAATACCTCATCACGTAGCCCCTACCCCTCTGTTTGTGTGCACACACACACACACACACACACACTGTATTTCAGGTTCCACTTCATCTCAGTGCAGCCTCCTGGGTCCCCGGCCCTCTTCTGAAACTGATTTTTGTCTCCTATTTTGTTAACCTCGCTCGCAATTAACCCCACGCTGCGCAGCCAGCCACACATGGGCCAATGGAGGCGGCCTACAGTATGCGAGTGCCCGGGCCCGGTGTGAATCGCCGCATTGTGTCATCTGTCCCGCAAAGAAAAGAGAGGGGAGAAAAGAGAATGAGACACGGAGAGGGAGAAAGAGTGCCGTTTTTTGGGGGTCCGCTATTCTTAGCAGGGTTCCCCCGGGGGCGATGACAGCAGCGGAGGGTGGAGGGTTTGTTTCTGTGTCTGTGTGTGCGTGCTCCGAGGGTGGGGGTCCCATCCTGACAGGTTCTTTTGTAAATAGGGGGGGGCGAGGGCGGGGGTGCGCACGTAGGTGAGGGTCGGTTTTGTGGTTCCGTCAGGAGCGTCGGGGATGGCGTGAGTCGCCGCCGACGGGGGGTCATTGTACCCGCTCCATTCTGTCTCCACACTCTGCTACTGCTCAATGGGCGGATTAAAGAATACGCCCGAGTCTTAATCTTTGAACTGCGCAGACACAGATGCACAAACACTCACACACGCGGTTTGAATCGAGTCCGTCAAGGTCGAGTCCCACGCAGCTTCTCTCTCTCTCTCTCTCTCTGTGTGTGTCGCTAAATGTTCACATTGGCGGTTACACTGCCGTCTATAGGTCTCATTTGCATCCCCGAACGCGCCGTAATGATGTTACCCGTGCTACGGCACATACTGTAAGGCTTCTTTTTTTCTCCCACCCCACTCATAATGAGAGAAAAAGGTCAGCGTCTGGTGAGGGAAGGGACCGGGGGGGGGGGGGGGGGGGGGGGGGTATTAAGCCAGATTCCTTGGTTTCTTTACAGTTCTCCAAGTTCGCCAACTCAAGCAAATGAGCATGTACAACAAGCCAAGGGCCCTTTTTATTGCAAATCTAATTCATTTCTCTAGACAACTGTGAAATTCACCATTGACATTAGTCATTAGCCCAAGGCTAACGAAAAGATGATCTCAGTTAATAAATGATCCCTAACAAGGAGCGCTCTCTTTCTCTCTCCCATTGTGTTAATGGCAGGGGCAGCTGTTAACGCCATGCAGTTACAGAACAACACTGCTAACACGGACTCTGGCTCCACTTCCCTCTCAGTCCTTCTGCTTTCATTTGGCTGCCGGGTAGCCCCTCTTTCCTCATCACCCCCATCGCCTTTTGCCCCCTCCCCGCATCATCACCATCATCATCATCACCCTGCCTGCAGATCCTGCATAATGCAGTGCCATCATTAGAGCCTTGATTTCAGGGGGCGCTTCCGGCGCTGTTTCTGGATTGCGGCCGCGGCGCTTCCGGGTGCCGGGGCCCCGGCGCGGATTCCAAGACGAGCCGAGCGAGCCAGCCAGCCAGCCGTCGGGAGCAGATGTGAGTGACAGCAGCTCTGAGAAAGGGGAAAGGAGGGCGGCAGAGATTGCGAAGGCGAGGGAAAGTGACTAATCATCTGGAAGCAACTGTGACCCTCCAGCTGGCCTCGGCCATCATCGATACTCAACAACGAGGGAGCTGTTCTAAGCTCCATGGCTGAGGGTCAAGCCAGCGTGCACGGCCTTTAAAAATACGCGGCCACATACTGTAATCAAGCACCTTTGTTCACGCCAATTTGCATAATTTGAAAATAAAACATATCAGTGTTCCGCTGTTTTATCCCTAGCCCGTAATAATTGTTTCCTGAAAAGCGGAATCCATTATTAGGGCGCAGAGGCATCAGTGTTTGTCTATCTCTGAAATGAAAAGTCACATTTTCTCATCGGTAGGGAAATGGAATCGTTCAAATTGTGTTTGCAGGAGGGGGCGCCTAGCGTGGGAAGCGCATAATACGATATTCCCGTTTTTCCCTACTCAGAGTTCCAATTTATCGAAGTAACCGAGCAGAAAATGCACTGACAGCTGTAGCACTTTATTGCGAATTAGTATATACATTCTACACCCCGCGAGAAAAAGCCAAGCCTCATTGTATTTCTGTAATTGCCGGAGCCCGGGAGAACGAAGGGGGCAACGGCGAGTCGAGCAATTACAAGCTAAAGATGACAGGGTATACTTTTAGCTTCAGATCCCGCGTGAGGGCTGGGAAGGAAAGTTGGGAGGAGACGACACGGGCGAGGGCTGGCGGCGGCGGCGGCAGAGCAGGTGTAAAACAAATGAAATGCAAATGCCCGACTGGTCATCGCTGGTGGTCATCGGCGTTGTCATTATTGTTGAATACTTTTAGAAAAAACATAATGTGAGCTGCATAATTAAAGTTTTAGCAGCTGCAAGTACAAATGAAAGTGACACCTAAGAGGTACAAGAAAGACAAAAACATTTTTAAATGTTTCTCTTTTTAAAGTTCCCATTGAACAACTGGTGCAGTGCTACTTGTTTCAAATATGTAGTACAAGGGAGGGACTCACATGAGGACACGCCTCCTAGTGCAGACTGAGTCATCACAAGTTTTAAACCGTTTAAACTGGAAATGCCAAACTCCACAATACCATTAAGAATACCTTCAAAACTATTTTTATTGTCAATGTTGGACTCCTGAAGAATTGTAAATGGTGTACACATGATTCAAACAACCACAAATTACCTTAAAGGTCAAAAAAAGAGGGTCCTTTAAAAGACAGATAGATACAAATACACAGTCGTATCAGCAATGACCACAGTCCAGTTGGTCCCTCGCAGGGAGCCGTTGTATTGTCCTATGTCCTGAGGGACAAACGACCTTCTCAACCTGTCCATGGGACAGGACAGAGACAGCGGCCTGCCAAAGAAGAAGCTCCTCAGCCTAACTATGGTGTCGCGGAAAGGGTGGTGGACATTGTTCATGATGGACCGGATTTTGTTCAAGGTCCTTGCTTCTGCCACCAACTAAGCACCAAAGACTTCATTCTCCCCTTTCCAAGCGTTGACCGGGTGGGGGCATGGGTTACTGTACCAATATGGTAACCTCCTTGGAAGTAGACCTTCTTCCTAAGAAACACAACTTTTTATCATATTCCAGCAATTATACCCCCAATCATAGACACCAGAGCTTTAATGTTGGCTTTTTTAAATCTGTACGAGGCAGGCAAACTACTGGACTGGTCTCTTTTGTGGTGCAGGGCACTAGGTTCCCCAGAAAAACAACAGAAACCATTGATTAACGTCAACTAAAATATTCGTCATTTTCTACATTGACTTGTCCTGTCCCGGGCCAGGAGAGTTTACCTGGTCTGTCTGCCGAGGTTGGCCACATGTCCACAGTTATAAGAAGACGACTACTCCTCTGATTGTTTCCATCAGCCTACTCCACCGGCCTTCCCTTTACAAAGAAACACGAGAACGGAGGTGTCTGGTTTGATTTGGTCCCAGACCTTCAGGTGCTCCCACATCGCCTCCGTTCACGATTCCAGGTGACTCCTCCACGCCACCTCGCGGGTCTGTAGCTCTCTTGCGTGCGTGATTTGCTGTTTGGTGTGCAAGAGGTGCTGAACTGTGAAGCGCCAGGGGCTTTCAGAATAAAGCAGGGCTGACGGTATATATGGCCTGTCCTGTCCTGTCCTGGGTGCATGTGAACTGCCCAAGGCCTTTTTGTGGACTGCACAGAGAATTGACGTCAAGTGAGAGCGACTCAAGAGCTTGGTCAGGTGCATGAAATATGTATCGAGACGCTTCCCAGCCAAAAAATTCTTCGAAATCCATCTCCATGAATTGATTCAGACTCTCAAACTGGAACCAACTCAACCGCCCCGAGAGGAAAAGAAACCCCACCCTGTGCAAAAAAATCAACCAAACGCGGCCTGAAAATGATAACAATAAAGCTTTTCAATTTGCAGCGCTGCTTCATCAGATCAGATAGTGAGTGTTTTATTTGCCCCGCATCCCCAGCGCTCGTGTCGCCGCGGAGACCCGGACCTGCAGCCACGCTTCAGTTCTGCTCGTGGTGAAAGGCAGCCCTGGGGATGCTAACAAAGAGACGGAGAGTACTTAGGATGTAAAACGCACAAAGCAGCAATGTAAACACTTGTCTTCCTTCATATTAGATTTTCCATCATCTTCATTGCTCCTTCTTTTTTTTCTTTTTTGGCGCGAGGCACATCTCACACTCCGGCGTTTCAATTTGCGACGCCGCCGTTCCAAAGTACATGTTCATTTATTGCCGTTATTACTTTGTCATGTTGGATAAATTGATAACATGACATAACTTGTTTGCCGCCTTGTTGCGCCGGCAGTGTGATTATGAGGTCAAGTGCGTTAACAAATGACAAATGCGAGAGACGGGAGAGTTGCCGTCGTTGCCGTTCACTTCAAGCCGGTCCCTTTCCCTCGCCTAAAATTAAGACTACGCCTCTGCCAGGGGGTGAGGCAGAGCACATTTCTCCTCCTGGAGCTAATTCTCTCCTACAAATGAAACCGGAGGAAAGAAAGAAAGAAAGAAAGTGTGGAAACAAAGTAGATGAAAAAGAAAGTAGAGGCTTTAGAGTTTAGGGTGATTTGTTTCTCAGATTATTTTGGACTCCGGGAAAAGAATTGGGCTCCCGCAAGGTCGCGCAAATTATTGTCATGTTTGAGATTTGGCTTCCTGCTAATGATGGTCCAATTTAAATGGAATTGGCAGTGATTGAGAGGAGGATGGAGCGGGAGGAAGAGCCCTGCCAAGGTCACAGAGGGCTCATGATAAAGGTTGCTAAGCTACAATCTGTGACAGGCGGCGAATAGGACAAGAGAAATTGGGCGGAAAACATACCTCCGGGTCTTAATTTACCATGGGCTCTCTCTCTTACACCCACACTTTTGTTGCAGGCTACATGGAGGGTTAAGTTAAACCACAAATTAGCTCTGCTGCGGCATGCTAACACGGCTAACACCAAAAGAACCCGAGCATGTTCTTCTTTGGCAACGCGCGCATACTTGATTTGCCTCTTACCACGCGGAGGCACGCAATTTGGAGTGACCCCGGTCCGACGAATAGCGGCGGAAACGCTAAAATAAAAAGGAGAGAGCTTTCACTCTGGGAAGCGCTTAAATGACTGTGAGTGGAGCGCAGACGGTGCAGGCCGTAGCTCCGGGGTGCTAGCGTATCTGCCGTCCTCAGGGGACGACCGCCCTGTCAAAGAATCCCCATTATGTATTATCACAAAGTCAGACAGCAAAAATCTTCAAAACCAATGTCTGTGATGGGCTAAGAAAGAGCTGACAAGAGAGCGCTAGCCACCCCCTCCCCCTCTCTTCCCCCTCCCCCGTTCCGAGTCACTTTGAAAACTTAGCAGATCCACCTTTTAACAATCCTATGGGGATGAATCAACCTTGCGCTCCTATCTAAGACGGTACAACCAGCACACCTAGAATTACAATGGAAGCACATCAAGGGACGGCCAAGCCTGACTGACAAGCGCTTCCCCCCTTCATAAAGGCGCCGGGCTGCCTTCATTTGCATGACGGGGTTTGGACTGGCGGAGGGAGTTAATCAGGGCTTTCCATGGTGCCATAGCAAGGGCTCACCCCTCCCTTCGCCTCCAACCAGAGCACCCTTCCCCGCAAGGGCCGCCGGTGAAATCCTCTTAGTGGCGGCGGGCTAAAAGAGGAGTCTGCGCCCACCTCATCTCACGGGATCGGGCCTCCGTCGGGACTGACCTCCCCTCCGTTGCCTGGCACCTCCCATTAAAACAGCTTTAATTACACAGAGATGACTCCTCCACTCCTCCCTCCTCCCTCTCCTCCTCCGACGACGACTCGCACCCCCAACCCTCCGCCCTCCCCACGCCTATCTCTCCCTCTCCACAGGGGAGCACTCCTTGTCTCCTCTCCATTAAGATTGAGAGAGTGAGGGGAGAGGAGCCCGCAGAGTCTCCCACTTCCACACGTTCAGCGGGGAGCAAATACCATTTTCAGCTTCAAATGTCTTTTCACAGATTGGCTTTATTTCTTTATTTCTTTCTCTCTCTCTCCGTGGTGGATGGCAATTTTTTTTTTGATCCACGAAAGCAAATTAAAAATGACGCGTGTGGTCGAGCGCACTCATAAACCAAATGTGTTTTTAGCTTTCAGCGAAGTTGGGCGAGATCCACCGAGTAGATCCTCCTCTTACGCTTCAGATCAGACGCCCCTCATAGGGAAGATTAGACGCGTTGCAACGGTATCTCCATCCATTTTCAAGAGAAATGAGGTGATAGCGTCCGGTATGCACTACCATTGCACCGTGGCAATACCTGAGCGGAGCAGGAGAGCTCGGGATCTGCCTCTTTATTTATTTTTCTCTCTCTCTCTGCAAAACAACCAACTGTTATCAGTTAATCCCAGCGAGGGACGCCTGATTTATGTTTCCTCGGATAATAAAGTGCAGTATCGCTAACATGTGTAAAGTGTTCCCCGAGCGCCACCTCTGTCTCCTTGATTAATGCCGATTTAATTAAGCGGCGCGCTAATTAAGCAATAAATAATGACAAGGTGTGCATTTATGCAAAGATAATGGCAAACCTTGGGTGAAGCGATACCCCTGGAGAAGTTGCCCAATCAGATCAGTTTTTTAGTTTAAGGACAACAATAGGCGGAGATTAAACGCATCCGGCGGCCATGTTTGACCATTGTTATGCAGTGTACTAAACACGACGCGTGATAATCATCGCAATGTGTATTTGCGCCGAATGATAATTAACAGAGTGGTAATAATCGCCAGGGTATCATGAAACACACAAAGAATGAAATCTCAAGCTAAAATCTGCTAACTTCCTGCAACAAAAAAAAAAGGCGGGACTCTAGCCGCAACCTTGCTTCCCGACTTAAATATTAAATCCATCAATATTTTAGAAAGCAGGACGTCATCCTCAACGCGAGGACGTTCCGATGGAGCCATTAATCACATCCCACCCCAACTGTCCCAAACTGTAGCCCGGCAGCAAAAAATACCAATTTCCTCTTGGTTAGCGTCAGCAGCGAGTCAGCTCCTCCGCCGCTGTCCACGCGCCACTTCCCCGATCATCCGGTCACACGTCTATTTGCTGCAAATGTGCTTTGCCGCCCCCTCCTCCGTGTCAAATGTCTCCACGTAGGAGCTCCTGATATGTGTATAAGAAGAGCGTTATTTACACTGATTAATGGGCCCCGGCTCTGGCAGGCTGTAAGCTGCTGGCATCCAGACAGCACTGACAAATAAATCTATCAATCATAAGAGGGATTTTCTAATCCCAGAGCCATCAGACAGAGTTGCAACCTAAACACTTTGTCACGGAGTGAGCGGCGCCCGTTCGCTGTAAACACACACTTAGAAGAGTTAACACAGCACTTTGAGCAACGGAGCAGGATCCAGGATCCAGGATGGAGGCTCTTCCCAACAATGGGATGAAAAAATAACTGTTTGTGATGACTTACCATCTGTAAACTTTAACTGAAAATAATGAGAAATAATCTTCTTTCTCAATACTTTAAGAGATGCACCCATTTTCAGATACAATCACATTGCTTTGAGAAAGTTTCTCATGAAGGTTTCTTTTTATTTGAGAGAGCCTGATATAATAAAAGTCTCTCATTATTTTAAGAAACTTCCTCATTACATTAAGAAAATTTCTCATTTAAGAAAGTTTGTTATATGAGAAATTTTCACAATATTTAAAGATACTAATAAAGTAACTAAAGGAACTAAAATTGAATTAAATAAACTTTTGGGACATTTTCTCATTAGTTTGAGAACATTTCTCATAATTTTAAGAAAGATTCTAATTACTTTGAGAGAATGTTTCAGTATTTTGAGAAGGTTCCTTGTTATTTTCAGAACAGCTCTCATTTTTTGAGATGCTAGCTCATTATTTTAGACTTAGACTTAGACTTAGATAAACTTTATTGATCCACAAGGGAAATTGCTTGGTTACAGTAGCTTAGTTGTCATAAAAAACACACTCTTAAGAACCTCAGATAAAAAGAAAAGATTAAGTTAAATAAAATAGAAATAAAAAATAAGTAGAATAAGATCTAGTAACATAAAATAGAAATAGTATAAGCCAAAATGTACAAATTATCATATTAGAATATGAACAAATGTACAAGAAATGGAAGAATATAAATATAAATTATATATACAGGGTAAGGTGTAAGGTGCAGTAGTATCCATTAACATTAATAACAATGAGTTATCTGTCACAGAAAGGTGAGTTGTTGTACAACTGGACAGAGAATGGTATGAAAGTAGTCCTGTAGCGTTCAGTGTGGGAGCGGAGCTGGATCAGCCTGTTGGAGAATGAGCTCCGCTGCCCCTCTATTGTCTGGTGTAGTGGATGTGACGGATTGTCCATGATGGAGAGCAGTTTGTCCAGTGTCCTCCTGTCCCTCACTGAGACAAACGTCTCCAACTTACTGCCAATCACATGACCAGCCTTTCGGATCAATTTGTCGATCCTACTTATGTCCTTTTTGCTGGTGCTGCTCCCCCAACAAACCACAGCAAAGTACAGGGCACTCTCAACAACAGACTGGTAGAACATCTCCAGCAACTTGCTGCACACGTTAAAAGACCTAAGCTTCCTCAGGAAGTAGAGTCTACTCAGTCCTTTCTTGTACACAGCATCACTGTTGTCCCTCCAGTCCAGTCTGCTGTTCATGTGGACAGCAGACTGGACGTTATTTTGATAACGTTTCTCAATTTTCTGAGACACTAAACTTCGAACAAAAAAAAAATCTGGGAAATGTTTTCATTTCTCAAAATTTTCTCAAAGTTTTGCAAAGTTTTCTCATCATTTCAAGAAAGTTTCTCATTATTATGAGAACATTCCTTGTCATTCTGAGAAGGTGTCTCATTTGTGTACATGCTAGCTCATTATTTTGATAAAGTTTCTCATTATATTGAGACACCAAAATAATAATGAAGAAATAAACTTTTTTCAGTACTTTGAAAGAATATCCTATTTTGAAAATCTTCCTCATTATTTTGATAAAGTTTCTCATAATGTAGAGTCTGTTCGCGCTAAAATAATAACTAAGAAATAAACTTTTAGGAAAGTATTTCAGTGTTTTGAAGGAAGTTTCTCATCATTTTTAGACACTAATTGAGTCTGAAGTTTTTCATTACAAAGACAAAATTTTCTTATCCAGCACTACACATACAATAGAAACAACATTTTCTAACATGTCTTATTCTGTTAAGACAATTGAAGCCCCATATTTCTGTCCTTTTGTGCAGTATTACATATCATGGGTGACCCTGTATGAGAGACTCTGAACGCTGGCGTCAATCAATAAATCCATCAGATAAATATCTTTATGCTGACACTTCAGCTCCATATTAAGAGGTGAATTGCTCAGCACCAAGTAGAGACATCAGTCGGCGTCCCGAGGCCTCATGGGTCCGTCAGCGCCAGTGTAACGGCGCGGCTGTCTATGGCAGAACAAGCCCCTGGTCGCTCTCAACCATCTGTGACTGAAAACAAAGCCTGTGATCACATTAAAACGCCAGAGAGCGACGGGGAGAACGTATCAAACCGCAGCACTTTCCATCATCTGCTCACAGGTCTCAGCCATTACACAAACACGGGGCCAATTCAATAAACCCACAACTGCCATTTAATTAAACATTTGGCAGCCGAAATTCAATTAGGCAATAATAGCTCATTTCCAGAGATGGCTAATATGTTAGACACAGATAGGAAACTCGGGGTTGATATCCTGTGTCAATTCCAATTATTCAGAGCTCTGCTTTAAAGCTGCTTTGGCAGATTATGCAATAGCTATTTTCAAAAACAGTGACTGTGAGGCGGTGGGAGTCCCTCAGGTGGCAAAAGGCAATATTATTAGTTTTCCCTCCTTCCGAGAATGCAGATTAATAGTTGTCATCTGCGGCCGCCGCGGTGAGGACGGCCGCCATTTGGTCCCACATGGAAGTCCAAGTAAGTAATGCTAAGGGAAACCTAATAAGATCTTGCAGGAGGGGGGAAGAAAAAAAAAAAAGATGATTATCTTTAATCACTAACCTGCCTCTAGTGGCACCAGCGCATTATCCAGCACCTTCAGTCCTTATAAAAATATCTATCACACACAATACTGAGGCGATGAGAAGAAGCAGCGGTGGCGATGGGAGCGGAATGCCAATGGCCTCATTACTTGTCATAGCACATTGTAACTGGAAATTGCTTCTTTCAGGTTTTGTTTGCTCAGGCAATTACAATAAACTCCCGGCTTGACACGTTGTTTGCACAGATGTAGGACATTAATAAACATGAGCTCTAATCTGAATTATTGAACTGCTCGCCATAATTCTGACAATGGATTTTGGAGCCCCTGACGGACGGAGGGGACGGGGAGGAGAGGGGACGGGGCCCGGGATCCCCGGGATATTGCCGCCGCTGGCTGGCCTCACCACCTGAGAAATCCTCTAATTGAATGTAGGGGCGTGCCGCGCTGCTCCGCGGGCATTCCCAAACTTTTGCTCAGTAACGGTGCAACCTTTGAGCAATTTTAGAACAGTTTATTTGCATTATTTCCACACCAGAAATAAGCATTTAGAGTTCCTACTGTCGCTCCCTCGTCAGCTACTGTACACACTTCACTTGAGCGGGTGTATAAGCAAAGCACAGGTTTCATCCCTCCAAAAAGCAGCTTGTCCTTTACTTTCCTTCAAAGTTTCCCCCTCAAAAAAAAAAAAAAAAGACAGCCATGCAGTGGGAATATCTACAAGAAGAATGCAGGAATAGCATTTTTTTTTGTCCTCTTTTTTTTTTTTTTTTCACGGAAGGAATCTTAAGATGTTCAAAAGGCATAGCGGAGGGAGGGCCCGGCTATTCTGGAGAATCAAAAAGACTGCGCGGACTTTGATCACCTGCATCTCATTCAGCGCAAAATTACCGCGCCGGGGTCCGCGGCTTCTCGACATGTGAGCAAGATGGAAGCTTATTATACTGTACACAGAGGCAGACAGTGAAACGAAAGAGGTCTTTTGTCAGTTCTTTGATTACAGTAAGGCATTGTGACCGCCGAGCAGACTGCCGGCAATTACGGGAGCCCGGGCCGAGCGCCGTCGGAGAGTTTAGGGAGGAGAGGGGAAAACGGGCGGACAAAGAGATGGAGGAGAGAGAGAAAGGTTAAAAAAAAAAAGAATGGACTGACAAAGCTGAAAGTCCCGGCCCTTTTTTTTTTTACAACTGTAATCAACCGTAAGTGATGATACGAGAAAACGTCAATGAAAATAGCTCCAGAAACACTACTGCCGGTTTGTTTCGCTGGTTTGGATAATCTGAGCATCCGAGTGAAAGCGCAAGCACGGGTGTTTGCTGCGAGCAAACCCGTGTGTTTTGTACCCTTTGATTCCATACAACAGGCAGCATCAGATGAGAGGAAGGAGGCCGTGCATTTCCATGTCGAGCCCTCCCATCCTCCCTCTTTGCAATAAATATTGACAGAGAACGTGAGCCATCGCCCCGTCACAGGTTGTTAAAAGCAAAGTTTATTGTGTGTTTGCCGTCGGTGAGTGTGTGTGTGTGTGTTTGCATATTAGCATATCAGTGTTTGCTCCAGAAGTTACTGTGAAGCGCCCGTTTCTCCTTGGGGAGAGCTGCTTGGCAAACACCTCGGAGTAAACAAGACAACCGGTGACAATATGCTAATGGACCGATTCATTATTCCCCTCCAACAAGCTCCGCCTCGCCGAAGACACCTCAGATCTCCAACATCTCCATCACGTTTAGGATCCGCGCGCGCAGAAGCTACCGCTGCTCCACCCCCTCCCAGCGCCGCCGCCTGATTAATATCTCATCAAGCGCTCCACTTTTCCTCAGAGCGGCCCATCAGTCACGCGCCTCAACAATGTTTCACTTCTGACAGCGTCAATCTTCCGAGATTGCGCCGAGGTGATGTTCCTTAAAGTGGCGCGAGATAAAGTTGTTCACCTTTAAATGCCGCCGAGATGGATGCCCAATTTGTCAGAGGTGCCCTCAAGAAGACGAATCGCCCCCAGAAAGCCGCACGGTCCCACAGCTCGACTGGTGCTGCTTCTTGATGAAGACGTCTCGAGCCACCTCGGGTTTGCTGCACTGTACAAGTCAATAAACAGCCAGATGAACCAACTGGAGGGCACGATTGCAATAACACCTCCCCCCCTTCCCCTCTCTTAATTGAATTGGACAAAGGATTGGATTTATTAACTCCACAAATATTTACTTGTTGCCGTCGGCCTAAACTCATTACTCTTCTATGGATTCCTCCTGCACCGTCAGTTAATAACGTCGTTGCTTTGCATTGTTTACCGGCGCTTCCGCATGCTAGCGCTAAAAGATGAGCTCTTAATGGTTCACAGCGAGGAAAACCCCCGATATATTGTGGAGTTTCTATTGATTCACCAGCAGAAATATAGAGACCGAGCGCAGATGTGTAAACATGGATGTGTGACTAAGCCACTGCCGGAGCGTATTTGTACTGTACGGCCAAATCGCCAACTGAAATGTCAATAGAACAGCCGATGCTATAAATAGGGTCAAGGTCAGCCATTTCTGAGATGTAAATAATAGTGTATGGGCGTGGTTTGCGGCTTTGCTACGACTGAGCACAACTGTAAAGTCATTATTGGATTTGTTTCATACTTTTGGAAGCTGTACATGAAGGTTTTCAGCTTCTATTCTAACTTTTCGGCTAATTTGCAAACTTAGGCTCGCCTAAGTAAGTCAAACAAGGTAGTATGACGTAGACCAGACCAGTCGATCACGTGACAATAACAACACGGACGCCTCCTAGAAGACAGGTGAGGACCCCAGTGGCTCGTTGCAGCAAACTTGCAGCGGCTCATGAAGTGAGTGGAACTACAACAAAAGTACTACTGCGTCTAAATGCATCTGAAAAGGCTAACGCTAACGCTAGCAGAGGAACGGTCCAAATGAATTAACGATTTCACCAAACATCCCACGGTAACAGAGAGAAGGAGACTGCACGTCAGCTATTTGATAAAGTTATTAGCTTCAGTACACGGAGAAATACCCAGCTATTAAATGCTATTGATGGTGCTGATGTGCTGCCTGTTTTTATACAGGCTATACATATCTGCAGGGCACTGTATGAGCGGTCTTCTTCTTATGAACGCGATATCCCGGGAACGCCACGGCGAAGTCTCTCTAAAATTGGCACAAATGTCAACTTGGACCCAAGGATGGACTGATTCGAATCGGTTGGTGAAAGGTCAAAGGTCACAGCGGCTTCAGAGACATGTTTTTGGCCTAGACTTAACATTTGACATAGTTTTATGATAAAACTCCACCATCAAGGTCCTAAAAAGTCTTTTTATGATATATTATTTTATATTAACTGGTTGGTAGAAGGATAAAATCACAAGGTGGTCATAGTTTGGTTTCATTATGGACAACCTCATTGTGTGGGTCAAAATAAACCCTTCTGTTAATTTGGTTTGAATGAGTCCAACTGGCGATGCTCACCATATTCCAAAGAAGATTTCTAGGTTATGAAGCGTTTCCGGCTCCTTAGACACAACTCATAATTCATCAGAGGGCCGGGGTAATTTATTTCCCTTGGTTTTAATATGTTACAGGCGAGTGGTCGTGTGTCTTTTCACCGTCGGAGCTTCGCAACGCGGAGGCCGGGCGTGTAGCCGGGGCTGCCGCTGCACGCCGCACTAGCCAATACCTGTGGTGCCTTTCATGGTTCAGGGCCCTCTAATTTCAAAGGGAAGTTGCACATATTTCATGGACACATCCCTGCGAGAGAGAGAGACAGAGAGAGAGAGAGGGAGAGGACGAGGAGGAGGAAGGGAGGGATGAGAGTAGGGAGGTGGTCTCGCACAAGAGGAGGCTGATGATGGACTGGACCTCTTCCTCCTGTGCGTTGCAGGCCGTCCACTTTCGCAACAGAAGGCTCCGGATCATTTGGTCCAGTCACCGGCTGCTCCACAGCTGACACAGCATGACGTCACCTAAGAAGACACAATGTGGCATGGAAAATTCACCACTTATGGGCGTTTAAATGCGCCCATACGGTCAAGCGTTGAGTCCTTAACTCAGATGAATGTGCCGATGATGCAGGCGACGCTATTTTGCCTGTATTCTTTGGATATTACAGGGTGAAGCTCCGCAGAAATAGGACGGGTTTGGTGAAGGAACACGTCCACCTCAGCCTGCATTCGCTCCAATGGCCTCAGTTTTAAAAGATGCTCGCAAGAAAACAGGAAAGAGAGACCAACTTTTCTCCGACTCCCGAGAAAGAGGAAAGTTTTTTAGCAAAGTGACGCTAACAGCTAATACTCGCCAGGTGTGCCGGCTGATTTGCCAATTAGGATAATGACGCCACACACCCAGACGTTCGTAAGGAAGAACATCAACACCGGAATCAGCGCCGAACATTCGCGGATTCATGCAAACAAACCGCAGATCGATAAATCTTAAGGGTGACGGCTTATCTTTAAACCGTAGCCCTGCTCTGATGTCCTTAACTCAGATGAATGTGCCGATGATGCAGGCGACGCTATTTTGCCTGTATTCTTTGGATATTACAGGGTGAAGCTCCGCAGAAATAGGACGGGTTTGGTGAAGGAACACGTCCACCTCAGCCTGCATTCGCTCCAATGGCCTCAGTTTTAAAAGATGCTCGCAAGAAAACAGGAAAGAGAGACCAACTTTTCTCCGACTCCCGAGAAAGAGGAAAGTTTTTTAGCAAAGTGACGCTAACAGCTAATACTCGCCAGGTGTGCCGGCTGATTTGCCAATTAGGATAATGACGCCACACACCCAGACGTTCGTAAGGAAGAACATCAACACCGGAATCAGCGCCGAACATTCGCGGATTCATGCAAACAAACCGCAGATCGATAAATCTTAAGGGTGACGGCTTATCTTTAAACCGTAGCCCTGCTCTGATGTGCCGTTTAGATATATAAACTTATTATATTTAATCTTGCCCTGTCCATAAATGATCCTCTTCTGCGGTTGTCTCGTGGCATCATTAGCTTAATTGATGCTTCCGAGCCGTAAGCATCCAACACCTGCTTTGTATTAACCGCTATTCTGAACACCTTGAAGCAGTCCTCAGTCATTAGCAGGATTTTTATTAACTATGTTGTTTTGCCGTCCACCTGATAGAAATGGACCCAGAGTTATCCGTCTCACCGCATCACTCCCCAGGTGAGTGTGTTGGACCTTGAGTGATGTCCCAGCTGTTTGGACCGTCTCTCCTTGGGGCTACAACAACGTGGCAGCCTCTAATCAATACTCGGCGCCTGGAGAAGGATAGATCAGCTGGACTCCACCTCGCCGTCCGTCCCCCTGCTAGTTATGAATCAGCATCCTCTTTCTCCAGAGGGCACACACACACACACACACACACAGATAGCTGGAGAGAGGCTTGAACCTTGACCCTTTGACTTTCTGGCCCCTGACCCGTCTGTCTGATGGCCTATCGATTACGTCTGGGCCTCGCCCGGGTGATTGTTGCCCGGTAATTACTTCACGCGTTGTGTTCGGGTCCGAACACAAGAAAAATAAATAAATAAAACGGCAATTTCGCCGTGTGAATATTGCACCAGAGCACTCGAGGCCACGCAAGTCTCACCTCGTTTCGGGAGATTACACAAAATGACGGCGGACGCACAATTGCACTCGGCGTTCTTGCAGCGCCAATGAAAAGCAATAATTGCTTTCCGCCTAAAAAAATAAATAAATGGTGATATTTCAGATGAAATAAAGAAGGCAAAAGTAATCAGGCATATTTCTGGCTCCTCTAAAGGACCCCTTTAGAGGGATTTGAGGCATGTCATACGGCACGCCGAGAGGCTGCCTCCTACTGTCCAATTTCCTGGCCTCATTGCCTGGGTAACCATGAGGAAATGAGAAGCCAGCCGTCTCTCTCTGTTTTCTAGTGGAGTCACGGGCGACAGTTCAGCGGCTCTGTTTTGGTGTGAAATGGATTTGAGTGTCTTTTAGATAAATGCACAATAAGGTCTCGGGCCTGTTTCCTGTTTGACACGAATGTCATTTTAAATATTCATATTATCTGCTTCGCAAGAAATGAAAACGTCCAAAAAAAAAGACAACTCCTCACTCCTCACTCCTCACGTGACCCGACCTGTTGCCGCCGTCGCATTAAAAATGAACGGAGGGATCTCCGTTGCCCGCCGCTGCCACCACCAACCGCGAAAGATCTCAGAATCGCCTCGGCAAATTGAGTTTGTTGTGTCTACAAGTACCTGCCAGATTTAATATTGAGCGGATGATCCAAAATGGATTTTTGATCCCGGGAAAATGAGGGAAGATGTCTGTAACAACAAAAAAAAAAAGTGGCTAAGGAGGAAAAAAAAAAATAAATCCATAACCCTCTCAAGCTAAAATCCTGCTCCTGGGTGCAGAATATATTATTCTCTCCCCGTGCTCTGTCTCAGTCCCTTTTTACGAGTTGTTTTCATGTAAAGAAAAACCTATAGGCTTGACCTCCGCGTCAGTTTGCCGTTGGCAATCCACAGATTGCAAGTTTTCAATGCTCAATCCTCTGGGAGGGATCCAAGTCAAACCCTATAAATATTTCAAGACTATTCCTTGCTCCCTGGACCTCTCACTAACACGCTCGCCTCCTTTGGCAAGAAGCAAACGCCGCCTGTTTACGCTCGCCACTAACTTGTCAACGCTTTAAATTCAGCCTTGCGCGGTGGCTTAATGAGCGAGGCAGATACCGCCATATTGCGCGTTTAAATGTTTTGCCAACAGTCCGACCCGCCCGCTCAAAGGATTCTCGGATCAATATTTCCCGAGTCTAAAAAGGTTTTTCGCTGAAGAGGAGGAAAAAAAAAAAAACATAAGCTTAAAACTGATTCCATGCTTTTCTCTCTACTCATGTGTGAATGACAGATTCACCCCCTCCCCTTCCCCCCCAAAAAAACATGAATTGTTGAAGTGTTGGGAGTCTTTAGAGATACATCTCGACATCTGGTCGCCATCTGAGGGAACCTGGAGGAAGGCCAAGGATACTCCAAAAAATGACTTCATTATGAGGGAATTATCGCCGAATAGCGACGGGATAGTTGGAAGAAGCTTGCAAGCCGAGGGAGCGATTACAAATCGCCGTGGGGGGAACTTCATATTTTTGTCATAAATTAACAAGTTATGTCGAAACTCGTAAACAAAACCACGCGGGGAAACTGTCCGATTCGAGCCGGATCGGGCCGAAATAAAAGCAAAACCACACATCTCATTAGCACCTTCCTACGCGCGGCGCTGCCTATAATATAAACTGACATTATTTGTTCATATAAAACTGTTGAAATATAGGATTTTTTTTATAATCAAGGCTGTTAAACTCTTTGAGGTGATGAAAAAAAAAGCTCTGAGAGAGAGAGCTTAACAGTTTGAATTGTTGCTTTAAACAAAAGGGATAGAGGCGGTGTAAGAGGATCAGCGTGACAAACAGTCCCGGCGGTCCCTCCGTCAGTCGCGCACACAATGCTCCGACTGTAACAAGAGCGAGGACAAAACAACGCTGGAAGACTTCCAGGGATCCGTTTTGACACTTGAAGAGCGAGGAGAGCGTCAGATCCTCATTGTTTCTGGTGAAATATGCTCCCAGGAAGTCACAAATCTATGCTTAAAGTGCTATTTCTGCTCTGATTGGTCCGCTCTAAATGTCCTGAGCAAGCTCCGCCCATATAAGTTTGATATCAGTTTTGGCGACGCCCCCGAGTGCAAGGTGAGGAAGAAGGCGGCTCATGTGCTACATACAGTGCCCTGCAGATATGTATAGCCTGTATAAAACATGCAGCACCTCAGCACCATCAGTAGCATTTAACAGTATATCCATAGCTGGGTATTTCTCCATGTACTGAAGCTAAAAGTCTAACAACTTTATCAAACAGCTGATGTGCAGCTTCCTTCTCTCTGTTACCGCGGGACATTTGGTGAAATCGTTAACTGACAGCTGTCCAGATGATTTGGACAGTTCCTCTGCTAGCGTTAGCCTTTTCAGATGCATCGCAGTAGTAGTTTTTTTGTCATTTCTGGGCCAGACACCGGTGTACAGACCTCCGGTAGCTGACGTCACCCTACACCCGGCAATCACAACGCCGGCATATTGGCGGGAAAGCACGCTTTTTCGAATTACTATTTGGTTGACAACTGCGAGAAGCTAACTAGCTTGTCCTTGCACCGGTTACATCCAAAAATGGTCGACAGCAGGACGCCAGAACGGTCGGGGCCAAGCAAAGGGAAATTGTTTTAAAGGATTCACAAAGATCCCGCTAGACGGCAATAAAACGCTCAAGAAGCAGGATTTGGCTTGTGTAGCGATCACATTTTTCCTCAGAGTTTCCCTTCCAATATGGCAGTGTCAATTAAAAAAGCCACGTGAGACCCGGAGCTCTATAGGTGACGTACAGTGCAAGATATATCATGACAAGAACAAATCAAATCCGACTTTAAGGCCCAACAGGTAAACAAGCCGCCCCTTATAGCTGCTGACTAATTCTCAAGCTGTGAAAACATGGCTGCAAGTCTGCAAAAGCGTCAGTATCAGGCTCAACTTGATCCAAATCAGTCATTTTGAGTGCAAAGGAACAAAAAAAACTCTTTAAACCAAAGTATTCCATCACATTCTTGACTTTTAGAAAGTCCAACAACTGAAAACTTAACAGCCTGTTAAGAAGGATGTTAACGTAGCCGAAAGCGTGAGGTTTTAACTCATCCGCTGTGATTTGTTTGTTAGCAGGCGGCAAACGCGAAGGATAAGTGGTACAAATGGCTGACATAATCCCGCGCGACAACTCCGACGTAAATTTGCGGTAGACGCGTTGAGCCTATTGACATTCGGAGGGGACGTTTGGGATGGATGGCCCACTAAGTTGTGTTTTAGTGCTACTGTAAACAGGATTAGCATTGGCAGGTATCAGGCTGCGAGAGATACAAACGGCTCCCGGGCCCCGCGGGGAACGGGCCGATGCAAATGCGAGCTAATGAACTCCGCCGCCGTTCGAGGCGAAGGGATGAGCGGAGAAAGTTGGGGGGTGGGGGGAAACGAGTGAATGGGCGCGAGATTGATTAGTTTGGAAAATGTCCAGCGGGTCAGTCTTTAATGGCGTATGGAGGATTTCCAAGCGCGGCCGCATCATCCCCTACCCCTCTACCTTTTGTCTTAGCTCGTCCCAGGCAGCTGATCTACTGTATCCCCATTGAGATTGGGCCGGTGCTGCATCAAGCTGTCTCATCTAAAGACGGGACTTTATTGGGCCGTCTAAATCTGTCCTGTACGTGGCGGCGAAACAATGAGGCCCGGGAGAAAAATGGACGCCACCTGGCAGCTTGAAAGAAGGACAGCCGTTTCCCGCTGTAATCCATTCAGCGTAATCACCTGGGGGGCTGCAGGAGAAGCCTCGCCCGCCCCTCCCTCCGCTCCCTAAACACCATTCAGCGGGGCGACACGGTGATGGAGTGCGGGGTGAGGAGAAAGCCAAGCGTCCCTTTTAGAGATGATCAACTATCACGTTTTTACAACCTTTTTTTTTTCTCTAACGTCGATGAGCTGCTTCGGCTTTTCTGCTACAATTCCTCAGCTACCTGAGCATGAGAACAAACTGTAATACATTTTTCCTTCCTCGCCCACACACACTAAATATTTGGCGTCGCCTATTCAGGAGAGGGGCCGTTGTAAATCGTCTGCGGGGGAAGAGAGATCGAAAGCAATTACCATTAGATGGCGGCTATCGTGAGCCGAGTGAGCGCCGGCCGAGCAGCCCCGACTCTCGGCGCTCCCTCTCCGCTCGCTCCGTGCGCATGCAATTTAACCGGCGGATCAATAGCTAAAGGCAGTTAGCGGCCCCGGCGACTCCCTCACGGCATCCGCACACTGAGCAAATGTCAAAAACGCCGCGGCGTGCGCAGAGCTGGCGCGGGTGGCGCGGCAGAAATTGTTCTTCTGAAACGTTATTGACACGCTTTAACCCGCGTTTCCAGCCCTGTGTGCGGCGGCAGAGGCAGCAGCAAAGTCAATTCTCATTTGGGGAGGGATTGGGGGAGCAAGGGACGGACAGGTCAAAGGATCGGAGGTCAGGGATTGGCCCAAGGTCAAGGTGACGGCAGGATATCTGCGCAGGGAGGCCTTCATCTCCACCATGGCCTTGGTTGGGATCAATACTATTAGAGAATCTGCCTGATCCATCACTCCCCTCCCTTCCTCCTCCTTCCTCCTTCCGCCTCCTTTTTTGTTCAGCAGCTATAATATCTCCCATTTCCCTTTCCTTCCCTTGCCTCAGCCTTATTCGCTTTTTTTTTTTCATTCATTTAATCGCGCCTTAAGTCGCCTCGCTTCCCTTCGTTTGTCACTTACGAAGGAGCCGGCCTCATCTTGATACTGACCCCGCATCCCGAGCGGAGCCCCCTCGACTCCCCGGCCCCTCGGCGGAAAAACTAAAAAAAAAAATGAAAAAAAAACTGAAAACTGGACAGGAGATAACTCGGGGGCCCCATATTGTTTGAACAGCATTTTATTAAGCCGAGCGCTCTCTTTAATATTTACATTGGTGCATCGGGAGGCTTCAGAGACGCTTTAGGCAATTACACACATGACCAAGTCGATAGCCACGGAAACAGCAAAAAAGCCTTTATCACGCCGCCAGGAGAGTATTGCCAATTCCGCGGCCGGGCCGTTGATGTAGTTTGCATTTCAATTAAAAAAGGGCCGCAATACTGGTCTTTTATTCAAAGTCACTGTCGTAGGAGGGATCCACGAAATGCGGCCAGAATGGAGCATTTTGTGTATTATGTGTGTAATAACGCGCCGGCACACAAGCTGGCGTCGGGACTCACAATGCAGGCTGTTGCGGCGTGAAGGCATGTTCAAGTTTTTTGACTACGCCGCAAAAGAAAAGCACGGACGGGGGAAATAGAGCCGAGTGGAACGGGGTAATATGCAAAGTTTTGCTGCGGCTTAAGTCTCGTTTTATTGATTTTAATGATCTAATCTGCTTTCTTTTAAGACGCAGACACGGATTTGTCATCATTTTCATATAAATATCTTTAAAAAATGGCTTAAAATAACATCTTTTGCAAAAAAGAGACCAATTCACAGCTTCTCAACTCCAACTCTTTGATTGACTTGGCCCTAAACGCACATTTCCGCGTTCAAATACGTTCTTCTGCGGTAAAGGTGTGTTGCTTCCACTGCTCAATCTCTCTTTGCATTTTGCATTGTTTGTGGCAGCTGTGCCGATAATGACCCCCTGCGCCCATCGCCCCCCCCTCGCCTTGCATTTCAAAAGCCCTCCGTGGCTTGGCCGCCCAAGAAACAAACAGAAAAACAAAAGCAAAAGCAACAGAGGGGTTCGGCAATCAGGGGATTCTAATAAGGTATATGAGGTTGAGCAAGGAAGCGAGCTCTGCTTTGAAGTGCTCCCAGCCCTATCTGTGTGTACCCCCCCGCCGCCACCGCCGCCGCCCCCCCGGTGGTCTCGCCTGCACCCATCAACAGACAGGCAAGGCAGCGGGCGTGTATGCTTGGAGGATCATAGGTGGCTTTGATAATCACTCCCATACTCCTAAAACAAATGCAATTACTAAGTTAATTGTGTTCAAAGTGGAGGCTTGGCAGTGGAAGGAGAAGTCAGCAATCATGACTGTGCTGACGGTGCAGCGAGCATGGAGAATAATGGATGCGTGCAGGGCTGGTGGTGGCAGCGGCGGCGGCGGTGGGGCTGTGATTGCAGAAGGGGTTTAAAGGGGGTGGAGGAGGCGACGGAGCGAGGGGGGGGGGGGAGTGCAGGGTGACACGACGCTGAGGGATGTGGCGGTGAGCGCCACCCGGCTTGACCTGCCATTTATCAGAGGATAAACAGCGGGGTCACCTGACTGGCTCGGGCGCGCCGCGATTGGTCGCCGAGGCCGCTTAGTATGCGGCTGCCATTGCGCGGCCCGGCGCTCGCCGTGCACGCACCGCGCCCGCTCCATCACAATGAATTATCGGTCGGAGGGGATGATCAATTTGAATCGGCTGCATCCTAAAGCCGCGGTCAGAGGCGGAGGAAAGGGGTGAGGTGTTTGGATATATTTGTGTGCAGGGAGGAGGGGGGGTCAGAAAGTATTTTTATAACTCCAGGGTTCGCCTCTCCTCCTCCTCCTTGAGCGTTTTTTTTCCCCCCTCGCTCCGAAGACAGCGAAGGGGAAAGGAGGGAGGGGATTTGGAGGGGTGACAACAGATGTGCTCCCTCCTTCAGAGAGCTGCTTGTTTGATGGTGACAGTGGAGCGTATCATGTAGCCCGAGGTGCTAACAGTAAATATTACAATACCACAAGATGCTCACTGCAAACACCATTTCTTGCTCTCTGCCAGTCAATTTCTCCTCTCCTACCCCTGTGGTGCTGCTGTGCTGATGGAAGTCTGGGAGAAAAGCAGCCTGTGTGGGCATGGATATATATAGAAACACACACATATATAAATATATACATATGGTACATGAGGTCAAAGATTCTCAAACATGAAATTCGACCGTGAGCCTCTTCCAGACACATTACGACCAACTTAGGTCATGATGGAAAAGAAAGTAAATCAACGCGGCACCGTCGGCGAGGGGGGGGAAGAAAAAAAATGGCACTTTAAAAGGGCTTTCTGCAGAATAATAGGCGAGCCCGGGATTCATGGGATTGCATTCGGCGTCCCGCGGTGCCGGGGTGTCTTTGGCTCGCTCAGTCATTTCAGACGGAGCAGCGGTGCCGTCCCACCCTGGGCGCGGTACAGATGGGCTCATGTGTGGAGAAATGAGCCGCGAGCAATCACTCTCTCCTTCTCTTTCTTTCACCCCTACCCCTCCTCTCCTCCTCTCCTCCGTCGCTCTGTGTTTGTCTCCTTGCTTTCTGTTTACCTCACCCTTCCTCCCCTCCCCTCGCTCCCCTCTTTCTCATGTCTGTCCCTTCATCTTCCCTACCTCTCATTATCTCCCGCAACCCCTCCGCGCATCTCTTTTTTTACGCTCCATCCTTTTCTTCACACCGCCCTCCCATCTCTCTTTTCCCTCCCTCCCTCTCCCCCCTTCCCCCCGTGGCGGCTGCGTGTCCCGGGGCTGCAGAGCCTCGCCTCCGCGCGGCGGCGGTAGGAGGACTCGGCGGGAGGCCCCGGCGAAACGAGCTCACCGAGACGCAGGGGCGCATCTCAGGCTTGTGGTACCGGAAAATCTGCCCGTTCACGCTCTGCCGCGCAGCCAGACGTGCCGGTGGAGGCCGCGGGATGGGGGGAGGGGAGGGGGGGACGCCCTGCTTTTGTTTTGGTGGAGTCTTTCATCGCAGTAGCTCGAGTGCACGGGTGCACCCAATCTGACCTGTGCTTCATTTGTTTCTAGAGAGCTAAAGACGCGATTACTACAGCTCAAACACATGGACAAAAACAGTGAGTTTTGGCTTGTGACACCTTCAAACATCACTATTTCTACTTTATACCAGTTATATGTCTTTAGTTTTGACACCACTTGCAAATCTTTTAAGAAATATATCATTTTGAACTCAATAAAAACCCCGATCAGCATCGACCTTGCATGGAAAACATCCAAACTCCAGTCCAGAAGGTGGCGGTAATGCGTCATTGAAACTGTTTCTCAGGAGTAGAAGAAGACAAAGAACCAGCCATGGCCGTCCTAGACTTACTACAGCTATTTAATGCCTCTCTTGTGACTATAATCTTTATATACACCGATCAGCCGCAACATTAAAACCACTGACAGGAGAAGTAAATACCATTGACCACCTTGGGACAATTTAGTGTTCTGCTGGGAAACTTCTGGACCTGGCATTCATTGGTGAGGATGCTACTTACACATGTAGCACCCACCTAGACCAGACCAGACACCCCCACTCCATAGCAATGACACTCCTTGTTGACAACAGCCAGCAAAAACGGTTTAGGAGCAACTAAAGGTGTTGACCCGGCCTCCAAATTCACTAGATCCCAACAAGTACCTGTCGGATAGGCCCCTCCCCCCAAAAGCCTCACCCCCCCCCACTAACAACATCCTGTTGCCAGACACCACAGGACACCCCCAGAAGGTCCATGTCCATTCTCTGATGATTCACAGCTGTTTTGGAGGCACAAGGGAGACCTAGACAATATTAGGAAGGTGGTCATAATGTTATGCCTGGTCGGTGTACAGTATATTGAGTACAGTATAAGTTTTTGAGGAAGCGAGCATTAAAATAACTGCGAGAGAACTGGTTCTTCCACAGAGCTTTGTGTTAGTGGGACGCAGATTAAATAACGTATTGATCAGTAGGTAATTAGTATGGTCAGCAAACGTCTCGACGTAATGATGTGATTCTTGGTTACCCCGGGTCATTATGGACAGATCAGAGATTCTCCACCTTTGTTTGCTCCGCGTACGCCCCGCCTCTCGACGTCCATGTGCGTATTTGTGCTGACTTTGCCAAAGGGAACACACACACACACTCACTCACATTCGCGCACACACTCTCGTGAGGTGGCATGCATAATGTATTCCCTCAAACAAACCCTAATCAAACCAAAGGTTAACCACAGACGGCACGCTCGAGAGGTCTGCTTAAAACAAACTAGCTCATCCAAAGTGCATCCTGCAGAAGAGAAAGTGTTCGGCGCAGAGAGAGAGAGGGAGGTGAGACACAACAATCATTGAATCATTGTTCAGACGCTTCCTCTTCAGAGGCATGCACGGATCTAAATGCACAAGAGCGAAACCTAAAAACGCTACAGCACCTGACTTTTGCAAGTTCTCACACAATCCTGATTAAGTTAATTGGAGGGAGGTAAATCCTTCGGGAAGCGCCTCGAAGTTTTAAATGTGGTGTCAGGAGTGAAGAGGAGCTGAAGTGGACGGAGCAGGCTGAAAGTTATGGATGTAACCTGGGTTCTATGACTTCAACGTCGCTGGTGGGCGGGGAAGCAGCCAAAAAAATAAATTACTGAAGGATGAAATATGTCACGTCATGTGTAGGCAGTATTTGTGTAATTACTCTCCAAGCCAGTAGGAGGAGACATGCAGTGAAATCGAGACGACTGGTTTCGTAAAGTTACGCCAAAGAGCGTTTCCGATGTTATTTGCTGATGTGGCGCGAAATTAATTTAAATCCCGAATTAAAGGCTTTCACAACGTAGTATATTAAAAAAAAAAAAAAAAAAATTTTAATTGTCCACTAGACGCTACCTGATTTTCATTGTTTTAAACTTAAATGTTAATCCTCAACTCAGTCTCTATATAAAGCCCATATTAACTTCATGCTATCCAAACGTCCACACTTTATAAATCGGTTTTATCCTTCAGCTTACAAGACCACCACCCCACTTGAGGATCCACCTCCTCTATTGTCCCGCCCCGTCCTCTTCTATTAGGCTTTATTGTATCCTACCCCGCTGCTCCTGCCCTGCTCCGCTCTGTCATAAAAGGTTAGCCCTACCTGTCCCGTTATTATCCATCTCACCGAGTCTCTTTCTGTCCATGAAAACCACACATGAGAGAAGTGTGGGGGGAAGAGGGGGTGAAGGTTTGGGCTACAGTTTGTCCTTCCCCTCCGACTCCCCCCCACCCCCATCTTCCACTATCTGGAAAATTCAATAGACTAACCTTAAGAATTTAATTGATGCTGCCAACGGGATTACAAAAGGGCCGGCCGGTGCAGGCCGGGGACAGCTGATTAGCAGCAGGGGTAATTGTTAATTGATTGATGTATCTCCTTACCTCTCTCGCTCTATGGGTCTTTTAGAGAGGGTTTTGTTTGCCACGGCGGCAGCGCCACTGCTGCCGGACAGGGCATTACCATACATCTTTGCTCCCCCGGCTCCTTCTGTCTTTTTTTTTTTTTTTTGAAACTACAGTCTGGATATCTTTGTGTGCTAAGACAAAAGGCTGCTAACTGTGCTGGGTTTAAGGTCACTGACATGTGCAGAAAAGGGCAGTAGACCTGAAGCCATGGCAGGTGAACACCGCCGCAGGAATTCCTTTTCTTGCCCTGGTTTATTTAGCTACTCTCATTCTGCTAACCTGTGCTTTATATTTTTAGAAATGGGTGCAGAGGAGATAAAAGCGTGGTGATTAAAGGGATGATGGTAATGACTTTGCAAAAAAAAGGGAGCTACGTAACAGCAAGTAAAAGAAAGCAGGAAAGGAAGTCCTAGCAAGAGATTTGGATGCGTGTGTGTGTAAAGTGATGCTTTTGGGGGTAACGCAATCCTTCTTGGGTTCAGCAACCAGAAACAATCTCTCCATTATGTTCACTTTGCTCCGGCTACAAAGCTCTTTTTCATTCCAGTCCCCCCTCGGTGTGAAAACCCTGGGCTGTGACTGTCCGAACGGCGACTCCGAAAGCTTCCGCTGCAGCTATTTCTGCTCACCCTCGCCCGAGCCAACGCCGAACCGACTGCCAAGCGCCTGCGCCCCCTCCGCCGCCGCCGCCACCACCACCGCCCCAATCTCTGGCACAGCAGCGGGCTGACCATCGAGCAATTACACGGGAACTTGGCAATCGGGAGGAGATCCAGTCATTAAAAGGGCTTAACACTGGCAGAGGGTCTCAGTTGGTGGCGGGCCGAGGCGCCCGCTGCACCCCAGACTCAATGGGACCACTGGGCTTGTATGGCGGGGGGGGGGTTCATATACTAAAGATCTGGCAGGGGTTGAGTGGGTTTGTGTCATTGTGTACATGAACACGCATCTGTTCACAAACACACAGAGTCTCCATCTCAGACCAGATGTTCTCATTCATACACCAGGCTTCCACAGCAGGATACTATATCATCGCTTCAGGGGGGAAAAAACCTTCTGAAATGTCAACTTTTCAGCAACTCTGAGGAACAGCCCTGGTTCTAGCGTGATGACAGTGTGCTTTTTTCCCACTATTGGCTTTGAAAGAGCATCACAAACCCAAAGTCTCTCAACGGAGGTGAAAACACGAGGCAAAGATCGCAGTTATGAGGTTTTATTTTTTATTTTTTTTCCCCCCTCCACCGCCGTTGACAGCGAGAGCCGCGCCCCCACCGCCAAGGTTACAGGCTATCGACTGCAGCAGACATAAACAGCATCAGATCAGAAACGTTGGTTGGAGTTTCAACACATTGATTGGGCTTTTCATCAAGGCTCCCGGAGCAAAAGGCAAGGCCAGCGCACTTTGGTTCAGCACCGAGCGGGGCGGGCTAACGTACGCCTTTCAGTGAAATATTAATTATCAAGTGGTGAACATAAATTATTTGCATATTGTTTACATTGCATCGAGAGCCCCGGCAGCTGTTCCCGCATACTGATAGTCCTCCACCCATACTATCCATGTTCTGTACACATCGATAATATTGCCATAAAAGGATAATTTCATCTGAAACCAATTACAGGAGTATTTCTGTGGCTGGTCTGTAACTAGCATGCGATGCGGCTGCTTACAAGAAGGTCTAGTTCACACATTAGCAGCCGGGAACAGGACCGTCGGCACGTGAAAGCAGATCTGTCTGGTGGAGATGTGGAATGAACCGTCAAATATCTTCAATAGCACAATGGAAAACGCATTTCACAAGGTAGAATTTGTAAGATTTAGAGCAGGAAGCAATGTTTGCTGCAGATATTTCCATTTCCATCCAGTTGTCCCGGCCGACATTGGCCGAAAGGAGGCGAGGTACGCCCTTGGACCGGTCTAAAAGTCTACCGCACAGAAAAGCTAAACAACCATTCACGCTCAGGGCAAATTTAAAACCACCAATTAACCTAGCAAGCATGCCTTTGGATTGTGAGTCCAGAGTAAAGCAATCTGGGAGTATTTCAGAGGATAAGCGGGACATTTCCACACAACAAATAATGAAAATTAGCAGCTTGTCTTTGGGATACACAAACCTAAACATACCTAACGTTAGTGTCAAAATCATTAGACATTTTGTGTGATTGAAATACCTCAACAAGGCACTTTCATCAGATATATGTATGTTGGAGGTGGGAACCAGAAAAACCTGTCAGGGTGCATGAATTCTTGTACTTTTGCGTCCTGGGATTCTGGTGAAGAAACGTTAATGTCAGCAGCAGCAGCGAAGAGAGCGAAAACTTCGAAAGCATCGTCGATAGCTCATCATCCGAGGTCACGACCCTCTAAAAACAGCCGTCGATGAGAGCGGCGGCCGACACGATCCTCCGTCGCCCTCTCCGCCGAGGCCTCGGAAAGTGCACTCCGCCGCTGAACTGCCATTGAACTCCTCACAATTAGTTTTAGAATATTTTTTTCCCCCCTGTTCTTTCCAGCAGAGGCTCTGAGCAGAGAGCTGAGCACTTTTCAGATGAAGGTATCCCTTAGAGATATTTAAACTCCCTGCGTGGCGGCGCTGCCTCCGGGAGTGCGGGATGGGATGGTTATTAATGCATTATTTACACATGCTTCCCGCTGTCTCCTATTGTGGCTTGGCTTGATTAAAAGGGATATTGCTAGGGAGGCACTTTTTGCACACTGTGATAGGAAAAAGGGGGGAAGTTACTTTGTTGTGAAGGACTTTGCCTTGTTCTCTTTTTCTGAAGAAGTGCTTCAAGTTTGGTCGGCTCCTTGAATCAGGACGAAGATGCTATCAGAGTGTGGCCGTGTATTAAAACACACCTACTAGGTGTAGTCCATCTTCCAATTCATGAAAACAATGTTGAGCCACAGATTCAGGGATTAGGTCATTTTAGGGATGTCAACAAGTTAAATTATGATCTCGGTGTACAGAGATCCAGAAGGAACTTCTTACACACCCTTTTGTGCCTTAGCTTGCTTGAATTGCAACTGTTTTGCATTTGTAAAACCTTGCTGCTCGCCCAGAGTGCATACTTATCTATTTGAATCTATTTTTTTTTTTCAGGGAAGGGAGGCAGTTTTAAAGTGGATTTAAAGTTTCAGATACTTCTTTTATTGCGAGGAAGCATTTGTGGCTTGGTTTCTCACAACCGCAACCGGTCTGCGTTAGCATTGTCGCTGCAAATATCGTCAGCTGGCTAAAGCTGACAACATTGCCTCATATATTAATGACAGATCATGTTTATTGCTAATGGAAATTACACGTATGACCAAATTTACTCCTCAGGCAAGGTAGTACACAAAGCGATAAGGGTTGGGGTTAAGGTTAAAGGGGAACTACTGTTTTTTACAACCTGCACCTTATTTCTGGCATAAAATATGATTGTTTACTCACCCATATAACTTTGGTGTAATTTGCAGTTGTTTGGGAGATAATTAGATCTGCGTATATCCATATAGTGGGAGTGACTGGGGCACCGAAACACAGCCTCTAAATAACGCATTATCTGCCGCGAAACTTTTGTTATTGTACGCTAGTGCTATTTCCCGTTGAGTCCGGAGTTACCGGTTATCATTTCTTCTGACCTGGACGATGTCATCTCTGAGCGGCTTGTTTACCTATTTTTTTGCAACATGGCTGAATATTTTTCCAATTCTGAGGTTGTGGACGAACCATAGCAGTAGCAAATTACAGTAATAATACTCAATGGGGGATAGCACTAGCGTATCATAACAAAATATTGGTGAAATGAATGAGTTTCGTGGCAGATAATGCGTTATTTAGAGGCTGCGTTTAGGTGCCCCAGTCACTCCCACTATATGAATATACACTGATCTAAATATCTCCAGAAGGAATACAAATTATACAAAAGTTTTATGGGTGAGTATACGATCGTATTTTATGCTAGAAATAAGGTCCGGGTTGTAAAAAACAATAGTTCCACTTTAAGGCTGGTGGTCTAAGTCCAATCTTGACTTTTTAACCAGGCGAAGGAAGTTTCAGGCATTGGTATGGATGTTACTTAGACATGTAGCACACACCTAGGCACCACCCACCAGACCAGGCATCCCCACCCCACAGCAAAAACGGTTTAGGAACAACTAAAAAAAAAGGTGTTGACCTGGCCTCCAAATTCACTAGATCCCAAACTGATCAAGTATCTGTGAGATGATCCTCAGAGGCCCCTCCCCTCAAAGGCCCCCCCACTAACAATATTGATTTGCCAGACACCACAGGACACCCTCAGAAGGCCCATGTCCATTCTCTGTTTTGGAGACCTACACAATCATAACATCATGCCTTATCGGTGTATAAAGAAAATATAAACTGACCACTGCATTCAGACGGACTGGGGGGTTTTGTAGCCTTTTCTAACCCCTGCAGTACGAATACATCTATTAATGTAAGGGACATTTTTTTACATTAATGCAGAAACGTTGTAAAATATCACGATAATATCCCTGGGATACCAAGTCCTAACGCGCCTCGCAACCTACAGCAGTCATCTCTAATTATCTTAGCATTTCTAAAGGCCTTCAGTGCGTTACAGGCATTCTTTAATTAGAACATTTTCTTCTGCTGCGACGGCGGCGGATGAATCGGGGGCCTCGTGGTCGCCCAATAATAATTCCCCAGCTAAATAAATAAAGTCCTCCGTACATATTGGACGGTCATGGAGGACCATGTTTTAGTGGTATTCTAATTGAAATACATGATTCAGACAGCTTGTTTCTGCACTTAGTCGCAATGAACCATATCTGATTCGTCATTAAGTAATTATGAATGCTAATGCAAATAAAGCACCTTTCAAACGGAGCTCTCCCTCTCTGTATCTCTCCTTACAAGGAAATTAATCACTCGTTCCTCGACGGAGGGGAGGACGGCGAAGCAAGGCAGCGAGCGGCGGGACGGTCACTCAGCTCTCTCTCTCTCTCGCTGTCGAGATATGAAAGAGAGGAGAGACATTAATGATGTCTTAGGGATTCCACCGAGGAAAGTGAAAGGACTCAAAGGGAAAATGAGTGCACTACTCTTCCCCTGTTCCTTGTTGCTTTAATAAAGCAAGGAAAGGAATGAGAGAGAGTGGTAGGGTGGCGGAGGGGGGAGAAGGAGAGAGTCGCTTAGAAGTCTCCCATAAAGCACAAGCCGGAGCATTTTGCAGCAATTACAGACAGATTGGGGATTTAGATATTAGTGCCCGGTGGTCCATTAGCTGGTAATTTGCCTGTCTTTTTTTTTTTTTTTTCCCTCCACTCTCAGTGGAGGAGCGTTCGTGCTAAGATCTCTACCACTCTAATCCTGTAAATAATAGCTGCGTGGAGGAGAGAGGGAAGAGTGCTGGTCTCTGAGCACAGAGTGACACTGAAGGTAGCTGAGTGGAAGGGAGGATGGATGGATGGACGGATGGTTGGATGGATGGGAGGTAAATGTGCACAGTTAAAATCACAATGCCACTGTCGTGACGACTTGGGATAATTGCTTGAGATAAGAAAGTGTGCTTTTCGCCGTTTTAAGTTTAAAAGTGCTCTTCCGTTTTACTCTGCTGAAGAACTGTGTTGGAAGTGATCTTAAAACTAGAACATTAGCTACTAGAGGAGTCCGCGAACCTTGAATTACTATCACAGGACAGCTTTTTAAAATCTTGTTTACTTACGGCAGCCTTGGTGTGGTTCAAATTAGAGAGAATCTGTGCTTATGGTGAATAAATAAATGTTTACTTAGCATTTCTGATGCAGGATAAAAAAAAAAATCAAACCCCACCACGGTGTGTTTCTTTACGCTTCTCTTTTGCTCTACTTCCTGCATTGGCAATTTGTTATCTGATGGATGATGGCTGATGGTTGTTTTTTATTATAAAAGATTAAAGGACCACTGAAGGTTTGAAATTGAAGGAGATTCAACAGGTTGCAATGCGTAGCCTCGCCACTAGATGGCATTAACTCTCACATGCTGGTCCTTTAAATGATTCACAAGAACCAAACAGATTTTTGCTGCAATGCTACTGGCTAACTCATCCGTTCTTTGCAGTTTTTAGCCTCCAGAGGTTCAGCTCCACTCCACCAGTAAGAAAAACTGTCTCATGTTTAAGCTGTTAAACACGTTTTTGTAAAAGTTTCAAATTAAATATTTTCTTTTGATAGTTTTCACACACTCTTGTGAGGCTCTGCTGCGCTACTGCCAAAAGACCAGCACTTTATGTTTTGTGCTTTGAACCAATTCAATCTACATAAACTCATTTAGAGTATTACATGGCCTCGCTGTGGAGCAGAAATAAGAGTTGTATGAAGAGATCTAAGAGGACGCTAAACTGTCCACTGTAAACCAACAGTACAGTAATTGGCTTGTCCATAAAGCTTGTTATGAGCCCCGCTGCTAGCGGTCCATTTAAAGGGGGACGGCAGTGGTCCCTGTGGCCTAGCCCGGGGATATGCAAGCTCGGGGTGACATTAATCATGGTCCCCACTTCATCGATCGCCTGGATAATGGTTCCGCTTATCACCTCACTGGTTTCTAAAGGGGCAAAAGCCAGCGCCGTTAAGGGACATCCTCTGGGTCTCCTTTTTATTTTTCCCCTGTCCTTCCTCTTTTGTTTAATAATCTTATAATTATTATAGTTGCTGCTATCGCGTCAGATTCATATTTCATCTGAATTCAAGAAAATAACCCAAGAACACAGTGGAGACTTATTAAAAAACATTTTCTTCCTTGTTTACATAATGGATCTGTTGCGTTGGATGCTTACTATATCAGCACTGGCATAAAGGGTACCCATCCATCTTTCTTGTCTCCTCCCCTTTTTTTTTTCCACCTCTAATCTCTGCTCTCTCATCTCACTTTGCAAGAGGAAGAAGAAGGTTAGGCCCAAATCTCCCCAGATCAATTAGAACAGGGGCCTGCCCTTCAGAGGGGAGGGAGGTAGAAGGAGGGGGAAGACGTGGACGAAGCGACGAGGGAGCGGTGATGAAGAGGACGGAGCAAAGGGCGGGAGGGAAGACGGGAGGAGGCGACGGTCGCAGGACAGGGAGGAGTGAATGGAGAAGAGGACGGCGGGACATTTGCATACGAGCGCATCACCCCCACAGCGGCGTATGGGCTAGCCAACCTTGCTAATAAGTCAGCCGCTAGTTGGCCACTTTCCTGATCTCCCCTCGGCTCTTTGCCCTAATAGGCCGTCTCCATGGGATGAGAGGCATCCACGCTATTAGTATCTGTCAATCTGGCTGAAGGAGCCCAACTCTAGGGACCCTCAGGATCAGTGGCCCTTTGGGGGGGAGGGGGGCTTGGCGTCCCCACTAAAGCCCCTAGAGAAACGGAGCTTGGAAGATTTTGGAGGATCTGTGGTTCAAAGCAGAGTGAAGTCTTTTTGGATTCAAAAAGTTTTTTTTTTTTTTTTATTCTGACAAAGTGTTGGGAACTTTAATCCAGGCTTTCTTAAAACCCCCAATTTGGACTCCTGGAGGACACAAACTGTGATTCAAAATTAAACGTTTACCCCATCGACGAGCAATAAATGACACAATGACCCGTCAGCATGTTGAAATACAAGACGTCTGCACCTCCTATCTGCTCCAAGCTTTAAAAAAATCCAGCAAGGATGGCTCTGGCGTATCACAGGGCTTTTCAGAGAGGATGGGCCTTCCCACTGGCTGTTGCAGGTGTGCCTGCAACTCAATGGCAGACAGGCCTGCAAGAAAAGTTACTAAGAACGAAAAGCAACCACGAAAAAGGATGGCGAGAAAATTCCGACAAAAGTCCAAAGAAATGCAAATCTATGAAACATGTCAGACAGATTTACCATAAAAGGAGGCACAGAGTGGCACGGTGACAGTCGGACCGATTGATACGAAGCCTATGTCGGCACATGTACTGATGTCTGTGCTCACACGGTGGGCGGGGCTTAGGTCAGAAAGGGCAGAGCTGCCAAAAGAAGAGCTTTTTCTGTTTTATTTAATACTCTAATACAAGTAGGCATCCAGTATTTTACTGTTAGTGGCCGTTATTATTCAATTCAAAGCGATAAATGATCATTGCAATTAAATTATCTCTCTCTCTCTTGCAGTGGAGAGAATTAAAACCGTTGTGGGAGGGACACGTCTTGCAGTTAAAAGAAAAGTGGTGAATATTCTGTGACTACTCCTTACATAGACTCTAATGGCTGCACAGATTCGGTCAAACATGCTCTCTCCTCCCCGGGCCAAAGTGTCGATGACAGAGCGGCCTTAAGTTAGGGATAATCACGTTCTGCTGCTAATTTAAGGTAATGACAGTATGAGTACGTGAGTGCACACCGTCTCCATCTCGCTCTCTCCCCCCAACAGCCCTCCCTCATGCATCGGTAATGAGGCGTAGGCTTATTGACTGAGGGCGGAGATATGATTATCTCCCCTCCGTCCACATTCTTTTACTCTCACCCCTCGCTGGTCATTCATCACAGCGGATAAGGCGTGTTTGTAGCATGTATATTGATTCGTTGCGATTGTTAGAAAGCAGGGAGACTCATTACGCATCGGAGATGGAGACACAACGGAGAACCTAGTCCCTCTAGATAAGGTGACCCAGCAGAGCTTCGTCTCCGGATGATGGAGGATCAGCCTTAGCTCACTTGTCTAATAGCGTTCAGGTCACAAAATGTCTGCACAAGTTGATCTGGAATAAAGCAAAAAGCGTCACGGGTGAAGCTTAGTCCAGGGTGCACCAACGACGTCAATGAAACATTGGGTTTCTCACAACAGAAGACAATTGTGATACGAGTTTTACTGACAAAGGAGTCAAACATAATTTGGTAATCATGGGGTCAAGGCTGGACAATGTACCAATTTCAAAGAAGTTTGTTTGAGACGCAACATACCAGTCAGTAGCTACTCCAAGAAACGATCGATGACCAATTAACAGATGTCCGTGCTAGCTGGCAAGCTCTTTTCAGGCCTGCTTTACCGTACGAGCTTCTTCTTAATTTGACATTTTCAGCTTGTAGGCTGCTAGCTCAGAGGTTGTCGCTTCCCGCAGCAGAAAGCGGTAACACACAAGAAGACTGCAATGGACGTCGTGATGTGTAGCAAGGATGGTAGGACGCAAATGCAGACTTACTTTGAAGGTGTCATCTGCAGAGAGAAGAAGGGGTAACCCAAGAACCAAAAAGAATTCTAAGCTGAACAACGGAGGCGAGGAACCATGAGGAAACTCTTCCAGGGAGAACTTCCAGGTGCAGGACAACAGGTGGGACCAGTTAGGGAGGAGCAAACAATCACAGGAAGTAGAGCAGGAAGTAGAACCGATTGAAAGACACAAGGTAAGAGAGCGTTTCAAAATAAAACAGGAAACATGCAAACAAAGTCAAAATGCCCCATGAGATTTCAGTCCATATCCGGTTGACATGAGGGACTTTGAAGCTTTGGACTTTACATTTAACTACACATAGATGAGGATTCATTGAGATTTGGGCCGGTCACACCTCATCTGGTGTTGCCAGCGAGCAGAAACTCTACGTCCTTCCACAAAATCTGATGAGAGCTACAGGTGGAGAAGGCAAAAAGTCCTTCATTGGAACTTTTCTGCAATGCGCACTCTAATATCGTCATGTTTTTTTGAACTTTCCAACCCCTATCGCTAGACTGCCACTTGGCATAATAAGCAGCACGCTACAGTCCCATAATGCATCTTATCAACCTGACCCTACAGCCCTGAACCTGAGTGGCATCAGAGCACTTGAAATCTATCAAAGCCTCCTCTGGAAGTGCAGTGGTCGCTCGTATTGTTGCTATACGAAGAGTCGAGTCGCTTCCGCTCGGGCTAATGAGTTTGCTGGCAGCGTCGCCCTGTGTCTAATGACACCATTGACACCGACGCTACATATTGAGTCACGGGCCTCTGGCAGTCGCTCAGCAGCCGACGTCCCCGCTCCGCCGCCGGGGGCACGCCGCTTGGCACGGCCGGGGCCCGGCGGCTTTGGCACGGCGGCGGGAAGCGACCCCGCTGCTACTGTGGCACAGTTTGCGGGACACATCAATTTGTTGCCCCCCCCCCTCGCCCGTCCGCTATTGTGAGAGACGGTCTCCCTGGCGCCGATCCAGAGCTCGCCTGCCTCGGCCTCATCTGCATATCTTTGTTATCCGGTGCCGGTTCTGAGGGAGAGAAAGGTAGAGAGGAAAGAGGGATGACGTGTTGCGCCTCGCCATCTGGGCTCTGTTTCTTCGCAAATTAAAACTCAACCTGTATGCGGAGGGAAGCGGGAGGGAGATGGAGGGGTGGTGGGTGGTGGTGAGGGGGGATAGAATTGTCAAAAGGCAACAATACTTCTAATCTCTTTCTCCCTCTGTGCATTTTCAAAAAAAGGGGGGAGAAGAAGAAAGGCGCTTTAATAATTAGAGGGGTAGAAAGCTCAAACAGATGAAACAATGTCCCCCTCCTTTCTCTCTCTCCCTATCGTCTGTAATGACTCGAGCGCTGATGGAGAGGCCTCTTTGAGGATGACATTCAAATGCTGACATTTGAATTATGTCTGTTTATCAGAGGGAGAATGGCCCGCCCGCTTTTGTTGTGCCTCCTTCTGCGCGCGGGCTCGCCAGTCGCAGGTACTCGAGCCGGCGGGTTCGTTTTAATCATCGCGTCGCGCCGTTTTCGTTGTTCTTTTTTTCGTGGAAGTACGGGAGAGCGCGGAGACAGTGTACACTAAAAACTTTAATGGGTTTTATTTCAAGCATTCGCAGCGTTTCGAGCCGTCAAATTGTAACAACCAACATAAAATCACTCATCGTCACTAATCCCCGCCTTAGTGGGCGGCTTATTTCCCTACCAGGATGAGCACGGACGCCGTTTTGCGCCGAAAAATGCAAAAAAAAAAAAATGACGCACGTTAACCTTCAGGAAGCGTCGCACACTTAAGGGAGATCAGAAATTTGCATGGGGAAGATTTATTGTCTGCCGGCAAATGGGCTGCAATGCAAAAACAAAGGCCAGCGCCGCGGTGGTGCGGTCCCTCCCCGGCTGCTTGTCAAAGTTGGGATCTAAAATCGGGACGATCCATCACGCTGGCACATGAGGAATTATGGAATTCGCCCCCGAGGAAATGCATTCGCAGGACGCGGACGTAAACGGCTGTTTAACAAAGGCGCTCAGAAGTCGGCGGTGAGGTCTGCAAGGTGTGCAGAAGTAAAAAAAAAAAGGGGGGTGGAGGGAATGGAGGGAAGGGGTAAAGAAGAAGAAGAAGTGTAGGCTCCAGTAATCAAGCGCACCATCTGAGGGCTGTTCCCCTTCTGCATATTACATATCACAAGTGAAATATTTAAACAAGCATACATATTGAAACAATCAGGCGCCGGTTTGATTGTCAAAAGGGGCTCGGCTGAAGCTGCTGGGAGAGGAATGGAGGCCAATTATCTCCGTTTCTCCATTAATTATTGGAGGAGAGTTGTACCGCAGACTGCACCGGCGAGGCCGCCGGTTTGTAGTGGGGAGCTGTAATTTGTATAATCAGCCTACGTGTGTGTCGGCGTCGTTACAATGCGTTCGGAGATGTATGAGTTTCTGAATTCCACAAGAAAATTCAACGTTTTGATTTGTAGTTTTTCATTTGTCTTAGCTATTTAATGATCTCGTTTACCACGGATAATAAAATCACCAAATTATTTGCGATGTTCCTTTGAAATGTTGACGTTAATCATTATCATTTAACCACAAACTGATAGAAATGTACTTTTTACACCTGACCTGTTGCCAATTAACCTATTTATCAACGAGATCTTCCAACAGGTGGCAACTTTCCCACCCTTCAGCTGCTGCCGCTGTCCCAACATCTATGAACCCTAACTCTCGCGTGACATTGCTCGGCATTCAAATGATTTTCTAAACATTATTTACAGTGTCTCCCTGTGGCGATTGCGGGATAATTATTAAATAACTAATTTAAATAATACTGTTTCATGCTGACTTGTCTTCCTTATAATGAGCTTCAAAACTACTGCAGATGGGGATTAGAGAGGCGGCTGTCACATGCAGGGAGCAACCAGTACTTTGCGAGAAAGAGGTCCTTAAAGGGGAACTACTGTTTTTTACAACCTGGACCTTATTTCTGGTATAAAAAACTCACCCATATATCTTTTGTGTAATTTGTATTCCTTCGGGAGATATTTAGATCTGCTTATATCCATATAGTGGGAGTGACTGGGGCACCGAAACGCAGCCTCTAAATAACGCAAACTTGTTCATTTCACCAATATTTTGTTATCGTACGCTAGTGCTATTCCCCGTTGAGTCCGGAGTTACCGGTTATCATCATCCGGGGTCTGTAGATTGATAGATGTGTTATTTAGAGGCTGCGTTTCGGTGCCCCATTCACAGTACAGTAGTTCCCCTTTAAATGCTATCTTCAGCCTCCCTGACCAGTTTTCTTATATTTTATGACTTGGGAACGTTTTTCTAGCCTTCACCTGAGTGGTACCATTTAACACCGACATCTTCTTGATGATTTGTGAGCCCACAGCTCATATATGCAAGAACATCTCATTAACTCAATCAGAGCCACTCTACGCACTTCTACGTTATTTTATTTTTATCTTTTTTTCCTAAAAGATAAAAATATTATTTCCAGTGGCATTGGATGCGTTGTATTTTTTTTAAAATAAATCTATAAAAGTTCTTTAACGATATCGCTGTTTGATTTCGGTGAGTTAACAGCAGCGTTCGGACTTTTATACACCCACTGTTTCTATCATTGCATGCTCAGATAAACTTTGACAAAATTTATATTTTTATGTCTCCTCTGTGTCTTGCATCGACGCTGCACAAATAAGAAGATCCTGGTTTAAAGCTGCAGTATTCCTGCACGCCTGCATGCACATTACGTCCTTCACCCCCCCACACAGATAGCACAGTCTCAACATTCGTCACGTGATCCCCGTATGCAAATGCGTCTCCCCTCCGGTGGATGAGCTGTATGATCACCATATTGGCATGTGAAAATAATATAGATTGGGAACGTGAGAGGGAGACCAAGTGGAAAATGAGATGATTGCTAAAGTATGTTCTGCCTGATAAAGTGAAATTGCATTTGTCTAAGTGCTTGCAGGGGCCGGTCCTTATATAAGACACGACGCTGGAACTCCTCTATAGGTGGATGCCTGCTGAACAATCGGGAAATGTGTCTTAGTTTTTTGTGGTCTCTGCCGCGGCTTTATTCCGGTCTCGAGGTGAGAGGGTCAAGCTCGGGTCTGCTCCTGCGTCCTCTCGCGGGTGTTTCCCAGCGTGCGTTGAGTGGCGCCTCGTGTTCGGAGTCGTTCAGGACGGCGGGGGAGCCTTGCTCGCCAGCTTGGAGTGGCAGCCAACTTGCAACTCTAATAACTCGTTCTAAGAATGTGTTTCCTATAGGGAATTGATCGTATTAGCAAGAACTGTCATTAATTGATTAATCCATTGTCATGAAAGTACTTTAATTTACCAGAAACAGATACTACAGAACCCAAATATGTATTAATCCGCTGTTGAAAATAGTCCCCATAAAAATGCAGTATTTAGCTTTAAGTAATATTTGCTAAAACTGCAAAGTTTACACCGGGAGCTGGTTCATTTTGTGTCGAGACAATTGACGAAGGAGGTCCCGCCCGGCGCTGTGATTGACAGCAGCTTTGTCGTCCAACACACGAGGTGTAACGTGTCAATTCCAAACAAACAACCCCTTCTCTTACAGGTTGGGGTCAAACCCGACTCAGGTCAAGGCCCTCCCGTACGACACCAGGGGTTGCTGAAAACACACAACAGCCCCCTTTGTTCTGGGTGGTTCCTGCTTGGGTGCACACGCTTTGGGTCGAGGCTGCTGTTTTCATTTAGTTGTTGCTCCTGGGGCGGCTTTTCTTTTTTTTTTTCTTCCTCTCTCTCTTCTTACTCCTTCCAAGATTTCATCGCCCGTACTCCGGGAGATGATTTTGTGAATGAAGCCATGCATATCCTCGCGGCCTTTATGATGGTAATGACTAGCGGCGGGGGCGACAATGGGAGGAGAACGCGGGGATTTCAGGGGTCGTGGTTGTGGGAAATCGAGGAGGTGCGTGAGAGGATCTGTTTGTGTTTGTGTCGGTGACGGATAAAACCTCAGCAACACTATTTCTCTTGTAAAACAGTTTTAATATTATGCAAAAAAATAAATAAATCAGGATCTGGATTCGCCTCTTGTTCCATTTCCAGTCCTAGACGTAAAGGCGTATTAGGAACTTTTGAGGGAATGCATCTGCACGTGAGCATCAGAGGTCAAAGGTCACTATCAGGGTTTCCCCGTCCTCCCTTCAGGGACGTTCTCAGCGCCCATCTGCCCTAGCCGAATGCCCCCCCCCACCCCCCAAACTTGCACGGCGCAAGATGTGTAAACACCACAACACGCCTGGCAACGAGCCGCCTCGCCATGGCAACGACAAACAAGGAAAAAATCCATTAGTGAGGCGAGCGAGGAAGACGAATACAGAGAGAGAGAGAGAATTGGCAGGAAGTCAAGAATGCCAAGCGTTCCTGCCGATGACAAAGGGCTCTGACAATTAGGATGAAAAATAAGCCCTGCTGCCGGATGTTGTTGTCTGTTCGTCGCCATCCTTCAGGTGCCCCCCCGACCGAACGCCGTCCCTTCAGTCCACCTTAAGAAAACACATCTGGGAATTAATCTTGCGCCGCTCTTGCGCTGCAGAGGAACGAGCGTTACGGGGGTTTGCGGAGTCAAGGTTAAAACTCAAGTTTTTTACATGAACGCTGGTTGAAACCATCGGGAGCAGGGGTTAGCCGAAGCCCAATTTGAGTAATCCAAATGTTTCCGTTTGTTTAAGTGCAAAGAAGAACATTATGAAACATTTAATGAACTATCCTTTAACGAAACATTTTAAGAACAACCTGAAATTTCGGCACATTGTTGCCACCTGCTGGTCAGGTTCACGTCTGACACCTAGTGGACAAATTGAGAATAGGTGCCAGTTTTATACTATATAGTATTTATCTCGAGGCCCAGACTGGGCCCTCTGGCCATATGTTTGACACCCCGACCTAGAGTAGAGGTGCCATAAAAACAAATGATCCGTGCAACAGATTGACGCTGTCATTCTTCTGTGCACGACGCATGGAAACAACTTTTATTTACACTCAAGTTGCACCACATAAGCATGTAATGCAAGTGTTTTCCTCCGACTCTGAAGCCTGCAGACATCTGGCAGCGCTCCCTTCCCTTTTTCGCCAGACGGCTTTCCCCGTGACACCGAGCGTGGCTGAAAATTGAGCGAGGGGGGGGGGGGGGGGGGCGCGGCTGCAGCGTAATAGTTATGTGATTGTTCGAGGATGTTGCAGCTTGTAGACCACACCGGCAGGCAGGAGCTGAACTGTACGTACAGTACGCAGGTGTCAGGAGGCACATGTGTGAAGGAGAAAGGTTTAGCAGCTCTGGGAGACAGATTCACGGCGTCATTGGTGTTGACAGCCAATCAACAAGTCCATCAACTGCAACCATATGCTCGGAAAGTGAAGACTTTTTTTGTGTGAAATGTATTTGAATCTTCAGTGTAATGCTATGCTAGCAGTTAATTCCCCCTATATGTGTGTCGGTATCAGTGTAAGGCTGAAAGCAGGCCTTGCTAATCCCTCACAGTAGGTCAACCTCTCAAGGAGCTGCAGCCATTATCGGCTTTAGCTTCATTTTATTAAATCACTCGCCACATCCCTGTTGTGTGTTAATGGGCTAATTTGTACCGACACTGAGCAAAGGATACAATCAATGATATGGTTTTATAAGGAGGCTTAATCAGATAACAACTTTGTTCCAGCCGGTAATTAGAAGCAGGAGTCAAGCTGGAAGAGGAGACCAGACCTTTCTCAGCCTGTGCCCCGGTGCACCGTGGGAACGGAGGTTGGAGGTCAATTTCAAAATTAGTTAAGCTTGACGGGCTGCCACTGACCTGCACAGGTGCTCCCACTTCCCCCGCTGCTCTGCACTTCCTCTCGCCGACCCCGCCGCCCGAAGGTCACAGACACGGGGGCCCCCAGTCTCCGCGTCTCCACCTCCCGATCCCCGTCTCCCTCCCACCCTGCACCCCAGGACCAGTCTGGATCCATTAGCAGAACCAGGACAAACCCCAGGCCTGCTGAGAAGACCAAAGACCACCATAGGGCTAATGCAAAGCTTAAGCACATGCAGCAGAAGAACATATTCCAGGCTAAGTGTTTGCACACCTCGTACTGTAGGTATGCGCCGCTCAGTGAACCGTGCGCCTTGAAGTCAGGCGAAGGTTCCTCGCTTCGCCACTGATCAAACATCAACTGCGTGGGGATTTAATAGTCAAATCTGCTTCTCCACACAAACATGAAAACAAATTTCCCTCCCTCCCCTCCCTTCACCTCCCCTAGGCCTGCCGTCTGTACTCCCAGTATGTTTTTTTGAAGGAGGGGAGGGGTGAGGCTGGTTGTTATTGGCGCGTCCGACCGAGAGAAGAGAAGCTAGTCCGTTGTTTTTGAGCCCCGCTGCGGTGTGGCCTCCCGCTGCTTGGCCTGCCATGTGTAATTAAACATTTGGCCTCCACAATTACTCAGCAGTGTACACATGCCAGTGTTGGGCCTTGCGGAATATGCATTTCAAAGGGCACCAATTCCCTTAAAAGTGCTGAACTGACAGCAGAAAGGAGGGGAGAAGCCTTTGGGTTGTGGTGTAAGAGCGGGGGAACGGGAGGAAGGAGTTGGGTGAGATGTGGCACGGGTGGAGTGATTGAAAGATAAATGAAACGTGAAGCGGACGATACCAGACGAGGCAGGTATTTGGTGCAGCTAGCATGCTAGCAGTCCACCAGGAATCTGACAACCTTCTGCGAGAATAAATGCAACATGCTTTCGAGACGTTTTCGCTCAAAAATGTCGACCTCGTGGTTTACCTGACGAGCCAGATGGGTTGTTACCCTGAACCATCTGGGAAGTCGTCCTTGGAAACAGTTTGGTAAAGGGCAGGCACAAAAAAAAAGGTTGGATGAACCATCTGTCTACTAGTAACAAACCAAGTTGCGAAATCAGAAAGAGGAAACACAAGAGGGCGCTAGACAATTCTTGGGTCTGTCCCTAACCCTAACCCAAACCCTAGTCTGGCAACGTAGGTTTTCATGTGACTGCACCAGAATCCAGATGCCTCACGACGTAACCTCAAGGTGGCACCTGAGAAAAAGCATTAGCATTAGCATTTGTTGTGATACATCAGTCTGGATCAAAGTGTTGCGCCACCCGACCAATGGCCAAAATGTTAAGAGCACCACCACATATGGAGGCAAGGTCTTAAAAATTAATTAAACTACCGGTGAATGTTTAATTCACGATGCCTGTTCCATACCCTGCCACTTGAGCCATGTCCGTGCCGGAAAACCCGAGGCCTGGGGAACATCTCTACACGGAAACCATCCTGGATCTGCCACGGGCCCGCTGTTTACCCCCTCTGACAGTAATGAAATTCACCCGCAGCCGTCGTCTGACAAGAGAACTCCTCTGGAATTTATGCGAGCACATACATTAACATTTGACATTGCGTGTCCACGGGTGAAAAGGTTCTAAATTGCCAACGCGCCATTAAAGGAAATAAATAAATAAGCAGGAAAACAACCAATCAAACAGCTGTTCCGCGCGCCGCTACTGGATGTTTACAGCGGCTCCCCGCGCAAGGACTGAGCTCGTAGTCATGAAAAGGAGGAACAAACAAGCAGAACAATAAAAGGAGGAGACAATGAAAGGGAGTCTGAAAAGAAGGTTCTGGATGGCTCCTAAAACTATTTCTTGCTTCTATATAAAGGCGTTCCGCAAATAGCACAGCAAAGCTGAGAAGTTTCTGTAAAACAAAAACTGGATCAAGGTTTTATTCTCTTGTCAAAGGTATTTTTCGAGAGCGCAAAACATCTTCTTTGACGACATTAGCTTAAACGAGAAGAGGTGCAAAATAATGTGCTTTTAGCAACTGGTTGCAACTGGTAACGTGGTGATGTTGTTGGAAATATGTCTTCCAGATTGCTTGAGTGTACCAATGATGGTGTTTGAGTTAAGTAACGAGGTGCGTTATGAGTTGTAGAGGTTCCAACTCCCGTTACGTCACTCCAAAGTTGATATTCTCAGTTTCTGTTGCACAATTTCTGTCTAATTTAGCAATTTGAATGAACCCCAACCAAAGATCACTATCAGAGCATGCTAGTAAATACTCTAACCGTGCACGATAGCTCATAAAAAACAGGACTACTGATGCATTGATGTTCATGGAGAGTGAGATACCACCACCAGCGTGCAGCCGGATGCAAGTCTTTAGTGTAGAAAGATCAGAAAACAATCGTGTTGGCCTAATTTTGTGGTTTCAGAGAACGGATTCAACGTGACCTTCGGGGACCATGACAGCGCTGTCACCCACCCTTCAGCATCTTCCCAGAGACACTAAAGCTCCTCACGAAATGACAAACCAGAAGCTGAGGCTCCCGAGCAACAGCACCCAGACAAAATGCGCCGCAAACACCGTATCGCGACCCGAGGGAACGGCGCGCCGGCATCCGGCTGTCGCTCAGACTTGAAATACCTCAGCGCGTTTGCCTCTCTCTCGGAAAATAAAACCCCTTTCCTTCACCCTGCCGGTTCGCCGAGACGTGTGAATCTGCCACTTCGCCCCCATTGATAAGCTCTGACAAAAGTCTAAAGTCAGTGCAATAATGCAATAAGCTGAGGCAAACAGGGAGCAGGGGAGACGGGGGAAAGGGGGGGGAAAGGGTAGGGTTGGATTTCCAGGATATGTGTGCGCGCCTCTCTCTGTCACCTCTTCTCTATGCATGTGTCTGAGAATGAGAAGAGACTAAGCTCCCCCATCTCTCGGAGAAAAACAGCACACAAACACTCGTCCTCTAGAGTCCCCCTTGAACAATGTGGATTTTAAAAGAAGGAACCTCTCTGCCAGCCCCTTGTCAGCACTGAAAGCTACCAACACGTCGCAGAGACATTGGCAGCACCACCTGCCTGTGAGGCCCCAGTATCCCCTCCTCAGCCTCTTGTGTGCCATAGAGGTGCCTGTGTCCATGTCCCGCTATTGTGGCGTGGACTAGAGGGGGGTATTGTGAACCTTGTCAACGGCTCTGCCATCTCCGTGCCAGCTGGCCGGGGCGTGAGTGGCGAAGGGGGCGAGGAGGGGCCCCCGAACAATGCAAAGATCTGTGCACAATGGGCGGCCGCGGAAAGGCGGCATTGTTCAACCATCAGCGGCAATGCCAGCTTCCCCGTGCCGGCGGCGGCGCACAAAAGCAACGACTCCTTAAAAGCCGGCTACCTTGGTCGAAATTTCACCCAGGGTTGCGGCGTAGACGTGGAGCAAGGTGCGCCTTTTCCATTTTCTTAAACGTCCACATGTGCGCTCACACACACACATCCAGATATCCCTGCAGCCTCAACCAGCCCCAAAGTCCCTTCTTTTGAAATCAAAGGGTGAAGGGAAGGGGAGGAGCAGCTTTAAGGAAAAGTCTGGAATCCATCTGAGATTGAGAAATCCAACCATCGTGGTTGGATCCAATTGAATGAGGCAGGCCTGAGTAACACGCTCCGACACGGCCTTTCTCTTCCTCTAACACCCCAACCATGTGGTCCCAGGGCCCTGCCAGGAAAGCATGTCACAGCTCATCACAGTTGCGAATGAATATTCATGCAGCGGAGGGCGTCTGTGTGTAAAGTGTTTACGTGTGCGCCCGTATTTAGTGTGGTGACGGTGGAGAAAATATGAGTTTAAAAAGAGTGATTCCCAGGACGGAGCCACCGCCGGACTCCATCGCCTCCATGGCCCAGTGGTTCTCCGGCCAGCCCGAGTAGGAGTCAGCGTTGGCTGGAATGTGAGGTCTCACACGCCGCCTGGATGCAAACACACACACACATGCATGCACACACACGCCCGCTGCCAAAACTCCACAGATGTCCTGGCTGTTGCCGCGCTGTGAGTCAGCGCGGGCCGAGCTCTTTGACGGCGAGGTCTGGTGCGAGGTTTTCGGGGTGCGAGGATTGAAATGCAAGGCAGGTGCACTGTCACATTAGGCTTCCAGCACATTCTGACGCCCAGATTGGCCCCTGACCCCTCAAACAACAGCAGGCCTGACATTACGAGTACTGCAGGGTGACGCATTTCACTAAGAATTTCATTTTTTATTTTTTTTTGGTCTGGAAAGAAATGCTTTGGACTCGCTCTCACCCAAAAATCAAGTTGTGACACCGAACGACAACTCAGCTACGGCTGAACTAGTTGTTCCCACAGTGACTAGATTAGCATAGCGGGGTAGCATGGCGTGTGCAACCATGAATGTGAGAGCTGACATTTGTAGCAGGACGACTTTGCAGAATCATAAATCTAATTCACGCTGATGACGACTGCATTTTTCGTGCAAGTGAAGATTTATGTGGTGAAACTGGACAACTTTCATTACTAACAATGAATCAGAGTATTTGAAAGTTGTACGCGAGGTTCACTTGTCTCCCAGTGAGTTGCATTAATGCCCTCCACATTACCTGCTTTGTCAAAGGCAGGAACGATGACGATGATGACTGTGGCAGTAAACTAATTGCCCCTGCTGTTCAATTTTTGGACAGTTGCTTTTATAAGACGCTTAAAATAAAAGGTGAAGCTTGCAGTGGCCAGTTATGTCAATATAAAACTCAGTAAACCTTAGCAGGGGTGACTTTAAAGGAGAACTACCGTTTTTTACAACCTGGACCTTATTTCTGGCAAAAAATACGGTCATTTTTAGTCCTTCGGAAGATATTTAGCTCTGCTGGAGCGCTGCGTATATCCATATAGTGGGAGTGATTGGGGCACCGAAACGCAGCCTCTAAATAACGCATTATCTGCCGCGAAACTCGTTCATTTCACCAATATTTTGTTATGATGCGCTTCGAAGTTTTTTCCAGGAAATTACAAACTCTAAAATACAATGTTAGGTGAAATATCGATGAATATGTAAGGTATGGCGCAAGACAATTTAATTTCTTTGGGACTTCTTTAAAACCACAATTGCTTGTCCACACAAAATAAATAGGACGCTGGAAGCTCGCCGGGGTAATGACTGCTCTGGCCCCTCGAGTTCTGCGACGGGCTGAAACTAAAAATGGCTTTTTATTGGCGAAATTGGCGAAATTTGTAATGAAGTCAAACTTTTAATGCCGTCTCCCCGCCCCCGAATAGCAAAACCTCTGATAGAAGGAATGCTATTAAATGGATTTCGGCACAAAATGTTTTAAAGGCAAAAAAACAGCTCATTCGCTGCTGCTTCTACGCCTACACGTCTTCCATGTGACCAGATCCTCTGATCACCGCTTGGATTAGCTTGTAAAAACACAGCAAATACTGCATTTTTTTTTTAAATTGTCTATCTTACTGCATTAGAGTCCTTCTTGAGCTCAATTTCTCTAAAAGCCAGTGAAACGGTGGGATACTTTAATATGATTTTTCATTCAGTTTCACCTCATTTGAGGCCCAATAATGTGAAATAAATGAGATCGGTCCAACAGTCAAGTGTTAGTATTCTTACGGCAGCGGCGGCGGTGAAGAGGCAGGAAGGCAAGACTCCATCAAAAAGTATTTCTGAAATCTTTATTCTAATTAAACATAATTGGTATATTCACACAGCCAGATAGCTCCGAGCAGGCCCACATTAAGGGTTGAGTATGACTGCAGTATATGCATAATTCAGCCGCGAATGGAGGGCTCCGTTTTTTGCATCTTTATCACTCAAGACATATTAGCGGATTGCGGAAAATTTGGGGATGAGCACAAAAGAAAAGGAACCCGTTGCGGCGGACTTTGTTTTGCAGCTTTTTCCCCGAGCCCCCTTGTTACAGAAATAACACTTTCTGATGAGCCCGCAGCGCGAGCCGCTCGGCAGAGAGCGAGAACGGAGGCTCTGACGAAGCCTCGAGTACAGGTGTCAATGTGATTAATTGCACCAGGGAGGAGAATTAGCAGCCTGCTAATCAGGTCGACCAAACAAGGAGGGAAAATTAAGTTTTTAAAGTGTTAGTTTTTCTTACAATCACGCCCCCGTTTTGGAAGAGCAGAGGGAAGTTTGTTAATGGCTCGTAAGTCCATCCCCGAGGACCGAATTATCCTGAAGGAAGCGCTCTGTTTGTGGAGTGCCAGCTCATATTTTGGTGGAAGGGCCAAACACTCACAGAAGGTCCCACCGCCCGAAACAAGCTATTGGTAAACTGACAGCTCAGCCATGTGTGAAAATATATCTTTGTCATTGTTTGACTCGGACAAGCCCTGGCGAGGTATCGAAACCCCACTCACAATTAGAAAACGTCTTAACCCTAATAGAAGGAAAACAAACTCAGAGCCTGGCCACACATACGACAGGAAGTACAGATCATATCCAATCAACGGCCACCATTAATTTCCAGGGGTTTTCGCTGCCCTTCATCTATAAAAACAACTGTGAAGTAATGACTTCTGACACCAGGGTGATGAATGATAGAAAAACAACCAGCTCAGACATTTTCTTTTTTGCATGATAACAGAAATACATGTGTGAGAACATCTGGACATCTGGCCTAGCCTGAAGAGAGAGGGCCAGCTCTGGACCTGCAGACATTTGGGGTCAGTGAAAATGGCCTCTGCCCGCTTCCCCTTGTCCTCTGGCTGAATATTTAAATTTTCTTTTTCCTTTGCTCCCTTCACACCTGCCAGTGCTTTTTCGGCCTTGGATGAGGAAACCCAATCCGCCGCTAACATGCAATCTTGTTAAAGGGGGGAGGCAAAAGTCGCAAGCCAGTTCCACTTTTTGGCAAGGATGAAAGCTGCAGAGAGCTGATATGTATGTGAAAGGTCTAGGTTTAACTTAAAGACAAAAAAAAACATACGTCATCAATTTAAACTGGAGTCAGAGTCTGTGTCAAGATCAAATACTGACTTTAGGGGAGTAACAAGTGTTTTCATCTTAAGCTTTAACGACAAATTTAAAGGGGAACGACTGTTTTTTACATCCTGGACCTTATTTACTCACCCATATAACTTTTGTGTAATTTGTAGTCATTCGGGAGATATTTAGATCTGCGTATATCCATATAGTGGGAGTGAATGGGGCACCGAAACACAGCCTCTAAATAACGCATTATCTGCCACGAAACTCGTTCATTTCACCAATATTTTGTTATCATACGCTATCGTTTGTCCACAACCTCAGAATGGGAAAAATATTTAGCCATGTTGCAACAAAATAGCAGTTTGACAAAGCAGCAAATTACAGGTAAACAAGCCGACCTTTGCGGGTGAGCATGGCGCTCAGAGATGACATCATCCGGGTCAGAAGACATCATAACAGCTAGCTCCGGACTCAGCGGGGAACAGCACTAGTGTACAATAACAAAATATTGGTGGAATGAACGAGCAACGTGCATTTACTTATCCCGTGTATATATATATATATATATATATATATATATATATATATATATATATATATATATATATATATATATGTGTGTACTGGATGTGCAATGCCTGTGCCTCTTTCTCAATAGAAACTCGAACTGTCTATCAATAAACTACATGACACATGTGATTTTTTGTGATAGACTACTCTAGTATCAGCTATCTGGGCAGGAAAAGTGCTAAACTAAATGTCGGTCGAATATCTTTTTGGGCTGGAAACCATCAGCTGTACCTGTCAACACCAGCCACTACCTAGTTTGACGAGTATATCCGTTACAGTGCTGTAACACGTGAGGTTACGCCTTACAGAACTTTCCACCATCCATATTCCCATGCTGCCTCTACACCCCCTACCCTTCTTGAGAAATGTTAGCAGTCTGCTAATCACAAATATAACTGGAGGCGACTGACATAGAATTCCTTGTCTTAAATCTTGAGGAAAAGTTAATTGCTCACAGAATTCAGAAGAATCCCTCCATCCAGTAACTCTCAAGATGATAAATGACAGCCGTATGGTGGTAATGGTGGGAACAGTCAGGGGATGACTGAAACAAAGACCGAGAAGTGTCATGGTATTGTTTGAGTTGGCTGCCGCCGACCGGCCATAAGGAACCTTTAATATCCACAAACAGAAGAAGAACAATAGCCAATCTGAAGCAGCAGCAGCTGACGGCACATACTTCATTCTCAGTCTGTTTGGGCTAAACGTTCACGTCCCAGATCAGGACTAGACTCTCTCAGCATGACTTTTTAAGAACTGCATTAGAAGCTATCAGTTATTCCTCATTCAGCGCGTTCTCCTGGACACAACAAACAAAGAGGCGCTGACCGTGCTTTAATATTTGAAACTGTATCGACTGCAACATCTCCGAATGAATCTCTGGCCCTCAATCAGCCACCTTCAAAGAAATTGATCATGTGAAATATTGATGCCTCATCAGGTGAGCGAAGGCTTTATTGACTCTGTGTTGGGCTGAGGTGAGTTCTTCTTCTTCAAAGTGTTTCAGAGCAGCGCGCTAATTGTTAAGAAAAGCATATTTCCATTAGGTTTTCTTCCTATTGATGTAAAGTTTAGGTTGGCTTTATCTTTGTGATTTGACCTTTTCTGGAAATCTAATAGGAAAATAGGAGGTGGAGTTTCTCCTCAACTTGTGTATTCTTGATTTGGTTTTGTAGCTCCCTTTACTCAATGAAAACCTGATGACGTAGCTAGAAGTAGCAACTGTTATGACCCGTGTCTCGAGCATAGACTGTATATAAACATGGACTACGCATCCCCACTTCCTTGCATTGGCCAAACTGACGCTATTTTCCCGGGGATACGGGCGGCGGCATCTTGCGACTTTGGACCCACAGGTTGCGCAGTACGGTCCGAGAGTGGAGCCCGACTCACTCGTGTTTACGTTTAATTAATACTGCGCTCTGCTCTACCTCAGCTACAAGGAAATGTTGGATTATACACTGCACTTGCTTTAAAATGTTTTTTTTTTTCTTTTTTACAACTCCCACAGTCCCTCACTTTGCGAAGCAGTTGGCATGGTAACTGGTAGTCGCCATTATGTCACATCCTGTTTCTATAGCGTCAAATAACTAAAAAAAATGACACTTCAACATGCATCAACGTTACCTAAAATGACAAATATTTGACTGTATTTTAGTGGAGGGGGTGGGGTTTATGACCTGTACTGCAGGCAGTCACCAGGGGGAGCTCTACTGACGACAGAGTTACAAAAATAAAGGGTTTGTTTCATTTAAAAAAGCAAAAAAGTGACAGGTGAGACATGGAGAGTGTCTGGTTAGATTAGTTTAGCCCAGTGGACCAGTGGAGGTGTAGCTAAAGCAAAGGTAGACATTTAACCACTCATTAAAGTGTCTTCTTTTACATGACTGGTGGGCGAGTCAGGATTGACCTTTCTTTGTTTCATTTTCTTCTCAAAAGAACATCTAGACAACGAAAACGGTCCCTCATTCCCTCAAGTCCACTCATAAATTCTCAGATGGCAGCTGTTACTTCAATCAAAACCGAACAAAAAAATAGCTTCTTCTTTGTTTTTCGTCCGCATACAAAACAAGGTTTTAGGTCAATGGAAACGGTCCTTTACAAAACACCCTTTCGGGGTGAAAGGCCATAATAGGGCTGATGCAAACGTGCAAAAATGTTCATTAACTGTTCCTCCAAATTAGGGAACAGAGAATCCAACAATTCCGCGTCTGTTCGTAGCAGAACTAAGCGTTTTTGTTTTGTGAACTAAAGGAAGAAACCCCCTTATTAGAAAAGTATCGGCGCACATGAGGGCTCAACCACATCCAACGTGTTCATGGTTATTCCAAGAGAAAAGCCGGGCAAACCCTAACGAAGGGGTACATTTGTGCCTCCACATTTAGGGCGTGACGAGGGTCTGAGTGTTGGATCCAACAAGTACTCCCGCCAGAGCGTTACAGGAATCAAAGGTTAGGTCTATTTATTCATCCAGGTAGAGAACAACCTAAAAGGCCACCCGCCTGGGAATAAGTTTAACACCTCCCTTCACGACGAGATCCGTCCACCCATTAGATTGTTTCACACCATTCAAACATAACAGCACACCAAGAAGGCCATGAATGAAACGTCTGAATCCCTTCGCTGTCATTCGCTCCTCTCCTCCTGGCGACGTTCCTCTCCACCAGCTCCACCCCTTCTCCTCTCTCAACCACCCTCCTCCTTCTCCTCCTTCTCTTTTCATTCAAGGTTTCATCCCAAGCTACTCCCACCCAACCCGACTGTCCGTTAAGAGGGGAAAACGAGTTCCCTTTTCTTTTCGGAGAAGAAAGTCCAACGGGCAAAAGGAAGAGAGAGAGAGAGAGAGAGAGAGAGAGAGAGAGAGAGAGAAGAGAGAGAGAGCGCCAGCGGCGGCGGCGGCAGTGGCGGGACATGAAACCTCTTCCCAACCGTCTCGCCCACCCAGGCCAAAGCCTCTCGACTCACAGGCCCTTCAGCGGGGCATTTTCCAGCGCTGTGAATTTTTGTGCAGGTAAAGATTAGCAAAGAGCCCTCGGCAACAAAGCGTTCAATCACATTCAAGTAGGGCCCTGTATCAAATGCGCCCTCCACCTCCACCTACTTTAGGAGAGCAGGTCTTTCTTCTCGTCTCCCTTTTTTTTTTTTTTACTCCCTTCTTCTCTCTTTGCCTTGGTCAAACTGAATCGCCTTTGAAACGGGCATCTCTGCTACCTCCCCTCCCTCTCACACACACACACCCCTCTCCCCCTTCATCTCTTGTCAATCTGAGAAAGCCAGGAAATGAACGCTCTTTGTGGGATTAATTAATAGCGGGAGCTGGTCAGCGCGCTAGCAGAGCTGTAATTGCTACTCAGCAAAGGGAGGGTTAGGAGGAGGAGGAGGAGGTGGAGGAGGAGGAAGGGGTTGCAGGAAAAAAAAGTTTGGGTTGCAGTTTTTTGGAGTGAGGAGGGGGTGTTCCTGAGCGCTTTGAACTGAAGGGCTCTGCTGCAGTGGATTAAAGTGAGAAGGAGGGAGGAGGGATGGGGGGCTTTGAAGTCTGCTGAGAGGTCTAGGAGTAGAAGAAGAAGAAGAAGAAGAAGAAGAAGAAGGAGAAGTGAAGTTGGGTGGTAGAAATTCTGTCTGGCAACATCAAACACTGTTATCGCCCACTTTCACCTGTTGACACTCTGCAAGGCTTCACGTCCTCCTCTCTCTCTCTCTCTCCGTCCGTCCGATAGAGACGTCTCCACCGAAGATGCAGATCTGCTTTGTTTCCGCGCGGTTCACGCCTTCGTCTAAACTCGCTTGGTCCATTTCCAAAAAAGAAACCGCCTTTTTTTTTTCTTTTGCACCTGAACTCGCGTCGGGGTCAGCGCGGTTTCGTATCGTCGGAATATTTTATTTTTCCCCACCCTACTCCCACACAGAGGCGCATCCGAGCCGAGAGGAGGTCACCAACCGACCGCCGAGCGAGTTCACCTACCGAATTCCCAACTTTTATTCAAAAATGCGGGAGTTTAACATGCTAATGGCTTTATTCTTTAAGCGGACGCGCGCGTACATACAATCAGAGGTTATTGTCTTCCACCGCAAAATAAAACAATAATTAGAGGACGCGTCAATCACGAGGGGAGGTTATGGAGTTATTTTTGTGTTTTACTTTGCGATAGCAGCTTATTTGGCTGGCGTATGTCATTATAAATATAATAGTTTTTAATTAGAAGTTGAGAAATGCGATCAATAGATGCTGATGAGGTGGGTTTATGTTCGAGTTCGTAACACGAGAGTCGCGTCACGTTCTCGAAAAATGTGATTTTTCTTGTTGCTGAGCCGGCAAATTAGCGTCCGGTCGATAATCTTTTATTTTAATTTCCACGAGAGATTATATTATGGCAAGAAAACACTTTTGTCTCAGTGATTTGAACCCAGAAAACCTAAAGACGTAGCTACAAGTAGCAACAGTTACGACCCGGGTCTAGAGCATAGACTGTATATAAATATGCATCCCCACTTCCTTGCATTGGCCAAACCTACACTATTTTCCTGGGGATACGGGCGGCGCCATCTTGCGAGTTTGGAGCCAGAGGTTAAACGAGCGGATTGAATCTTAAAGCGTGACGTTTTTAAGCGTCAATTAATTATTTTGGAAGGTTTTTTTGCCGTTGAATCGCTGCAAAATAACCTTCTGAACTGAATAGAACTTAGCTTAAACACGGAGAGCACATGCAAAACTCTCCAAGCGCTAAGCTAAGCTAACCTGCAGGGACACTTTTAGGCAAACACGAGTCGCGATCACGCTGCAGATCGACTCGTGGGAGTGGACAAACGAAAACCCTCAAAGTCGAAAATGCGCAGCAGACGGAGAAATCGTATGCGCGTCCAGCGAAGTGAGCCCTCGTTCACTCATCCATTACACACACATGCACACAGTGGACGGACAGTAGCGGTATCAAAATTCAGGAAAGAGAGATGTAGTGTGGAGGGGGGGAGAGGGAAGGGCGGGGTTGAGGTGGGGGAAGGGGACGGGGGGGAGTCAGTGGAAAAGAGTGATCCTTGATTTTTATGCAACGCCTGTTCAAAATTCAACTATCCTTGAGGCGCGCTTGTGCAACACTTTGCTGATGTCTGGAGGCCTGTAATTGTGCACACACATCAATTATGGATCCGGCTCTCCTCGCCTCGCCTCCAATCAGAGCAGGGCCCGTAGCCGGCCGTGCCTCACCCCTCGTCCATCCCTCCTTTCCCCCCCTCTGCTGCTTTTTTTCATATTTTTTTTGAGAGCAGTTTGATTACAGGTGTAGTACAGGCGGCCTTGTTAGAGACCCGGCGTGTTGGATGGGGTAGGTAGGTGGTGGAGGCTTTTCCCCCGTACAGGTAAGGGGCAATGTTGGTGGGCGGTTGGGGATTAGAGAGGAAGCAAAGGGTGCAGGGAATGGTTAGTGGTGGTGGAGCCGGGGAGGGGTGCGTCTGATTCGGCCATCACATCCCGCTAACAATTTCTGTCAGGTCCCTAGAGGTTCCCTAATGAGCCCCACCGACACGGCCGAAGGCGAGATCCCCGCACCGGCCCACTGAAGTGAGAAGCCAGAAGATCGGCACCTAGCAGGCTTGCAATTATTAATCAGACTTTTTTTCTCTCTCTCTCTCTCTCTTTCACTCCCTCTTTCTCTCTATTCATCAGTTAGTCAAAGTGCTCCCCTCTTCTCCCTCCTCTCCCTCCTCTCTTTTCTCTCATGGTCTTCGCTGCTCAAATCTCCGGAGGGCCGTCGCTCCTCCGCAAAAGAAGAAGCAAGAAGCATGCGCCACGTTTGCCTGTAAACATGGACGTGCTTTTTTTGAGTTGCTCGTCACATTTGTCTGTAGTTTAATTTAATAAACGAGCGTCCATGCTCCTTTTACTTTTTAAACACATTTGGAAAACATTATGACTTTAACAAGGATCTTTTTATGGTGCACGGATCTTTGCAAACCTTTCTGGAGAACGTCTAGCTGCAGGAAAACAAATAAATTAAAAAATGTATATTTAACATCAGCTGGAGAATTTCTCCATAAAAATAATAATAATAAAATCATTGATCTCTAATTTATGTTTTCTAGTTGCATCAGTATTGAGGACAAGCTTTTTAACGGCTGATCCAGAGACTGCTTATTATTATCATTATTATTATTATTATTTATATTTTGAACATTTTCCACTGAAAGTTTGAGATTTTGAATTTTTACGTAAAAGTAGAAGGTTTAATCTAAAAAATATAATTATCCGAAAATGCATCAACTCTCTGTAACTTGTTGTTTTGTTTGAAGGACAGCAACACTGCATTTATTTAATTAATTATTTAATAATTCATTAAAATAATAATAATAATGACAAATAATTACCACTGACTGCAAATGGCCTCGTACCGGTCCACGTACCAGGGGTTAGGCAACGCTGTTCTGTTATTTATAAATAATCTTAAAATGTTAAGCTTTAAATAAATTGGATTTTTCAAAAATTACAGTTTTTTTCAATGGAGTTTTGAATGGAGAATAATTTTATTCTTTTTTCCCCCTCCTAATTTTCACTGACAGCAAATGGCCTCGTACTGGTCCATGTACCAGGGGTTGGGAAACACTGTTCTGATTGGCAGAATTGTTTTAAAGGAGTTTTTATAATATGTTACGGAATTTATAAATAATCTTAAAATGTTAAGCTTTAAATAAGTCGGAATTTTCTAAAATTACACTTTTTTTCAATGAAGTTTTGAAATGAGAATAATTTTATTTATTTATTCCCCCTCCTGCAAACAGATTGAAATCATTTCCATGTGGCTTCATGTTCTATTCTATTCTATTCTATTGTATCTTGTCTAAAGAAGACATTTAGAGCAGGATGGTGTACATGGTCCACTCTGTGTTATCCAGGTTTGGGATTTAAACACACACATATGCAGACAGAGCAGAGGCTCGCCCACACACACACACACACACTCTCTTTCTCTCTCTCTCTCTCTCTCTTTTTTATCCCTCCATGGAGGAAAAAAAAAAAAAGGGAAAGTTGCTGCTCTTAGTCTGAGCTGACTTGCCCTGAGGCCAAACCTGACCTTTGCACCACAAAGGTGAACAGCTCTGTTCTCACTGGTTTGAGAGAAATGCCTCCAGAAGTAACATTTTTCCCTCTTCACATCTCATCTTTTCATCGGTTATTGTGTTCTTCTTCTCTTTTTTTTCTTTCCTCCTCCTCTTCCGTGCCCCCTTTTTCTTTTCCTGCACTGAGTGAAAACCTCCCGTAGCCTCCACCACCTCATCCACCTCTGCCTCACTCCTCCTCCTCCTCCTCCTCCTGCTCCCTGCTGCCAGCTCCCGTCTCCTTCCCTGACAGACCCCCGAAAAAAATCAACATTTTTATCACCGGCCCGGCTGCACACCTAGGAGCCGTGCAGGACGGAGCATGCACCCCAGCTCGTGGGACGGTGTTTTGGAACATGGAACGCAAGTGCTCCGCCAAACAATGCTCCAGGTATTCCTCGGGAACGTGCAGACGTGGACCTTGACCCGGGTGAATTCTATACATTTTCCCCTCCTCATCCTCCTCCTCCTCGATGACGATGACCGCCCAACAATAAACAGCATGTGTTCCTGTCACAATATTGAAATGCTGCTGCAGAAGGTGTGACATGTTCCATGCTTATTGCATGTCTGCAGCTCAGATCTGGATTGTTTTGTGCAGGGAACACAACTCTATATTCATTTTGCACATTTTGCATCATTTTCACACTAATCTAAACACTTAATGAGTATAAAACACAACCTATGCACCTCACATTTATTTTTTATGAGAAATCTTAATTAAATGAACAGATTTTTTATTTAGTTTTTATTCGTGCATGCACACACTCACAATTAGTTGTGAATTAGTTCTGAATAAATGCATTTTATTTCTTATTATTTTCAAATTCTGCACCAGACCACACTTAAGCTCCAAGTCTTTTATTTTTAATATAATTTTTATTAATTTACTGGGTGAAAAAAATAAATAAATTAAAAAATATATTTTAAAGCATATTTTTTAATAGAAAAAATATTTAAAAACATATTTAATGATTTTAAATGACTATTAATTATCAGATGCCTCTTTTAAACACTATAAGTGAAAACCTTGATTGATTGCATGAGAAAAGAAGTCCACGGTTTCCTCCCTGGACTTTCGAGAGCTTCGAGTCCCCACTCTGGCTCCGTGCAGAGCATTGATTGATGTCTGTAGATCTGATGTGTGTGCATCAACAGAACGGGTGTTTCCTTGCAGGAGAGAGAGAGAGAGTGAGAGAGTGAGGGTGGGGGGCAGCCTAATGAGAGCCGAAGACAATGCCAGCGTGATGAAAGAGCAGAAGTCGCTCTGCTGGGATTCAGAATTAGAGGCAGAAATTGATGCTGCAAGTGAATCTAAAGAGCGAAGGGTGAGGGTGAGGAGGGTGAGGGTGGGGAGGAGAGAGGCTGGGAGAAATTAGGCCACTTGCTTTAATGGCGTGCTCAGCTGAAATGTTGTGCCGGGGCCTTGCATGGACGCGGCGGTTGGCTCGAGTGCGTCTCTGCAGCATCGACGGAGCTAACTGGAATTAAGGTGGAAAAGTTTTAGTGCATCAGAGAAAGAAAATGTGTATTTTTCTGCAGTTTTATGTCAAATTTATTGTGCATTCTGGCCCAGTGACTCACTGCTCCTCACTTTAAATGATGGAAAGTAAATTTATAATTAGGACATTTGAAGAAACTGTGTTTTAAACTGAAATGCCGCTTCAATCAGGCTGTCTTTAGTCACGTTTTTCCTCCGTTTAAGACAAAATAATCGGTGCAATTTATTAAACACGTCCACGTTAAACATTTAGAGTCGGCGCGCGCTGCTTTACCACCTGTAGCTGCTCTGCTAGCTGACTAAATGTTTGCATCCTGCAGCTGCAGCAGGAACGCTCACACTGAATGATTCAGCAAAAAAAATAAAAATTAAATAAAGAAATAAAGAAAAAATATTTTCTAGCTATTTATAAAAGTTTAAATAAAAAATAATAATTATTAAATATTTAATAAATTATTTGAATTTCTTTTTAAATTAATATCAAACATTCCTCAATTTTTTATTATTATTATTATTTCTCTAATAAATTGTGCTCCACTGCACCAGTCATGCTAATAAAATCTGTGTTTTTTCAGTTTGCAAATACATTAAAAGTGTGATTTTAACATCCTACCGAAAACCTCAACGTCCCTAAAGTTGTTCCTGCTGAGGAGCATCTTCAAGAAAAAAGTGTAGCGAGGCACCGCAGAGGAAGAAGAAGAAGAGGAAGCGCGTGAGAGAGAGGAATCGAATCGACAAGGAAGAAACTGGCGCGTCGGGTTTGAGCCGTGGCCTTCTGCATGTGTGTGTGCGCTCGCGGAGGGGTGAGTGATGGAGAGAGGGGGTGAGGAGGAGGTGGAGGAGGAGGGTTCGGGTGGTAGCCCCGCTGTTTGGCCATACGCTCCTGCCTTCTCCTGCCTTTTCAGCATGGCTGACCAGAGAGCTCATTTGCATTAGCGCTGTGTGTGTGTGTGGTGACGGAGGGAAGGAGGGAAGGAGGGAAGGAGGGGTTGGATTTTGCTTGAGGCCTGTCTACTCTTCCAGGCAGTAGACTGGTGTGTGTGTGTGTGGCAGCATGGATGGAGGGAGGGAGTGGAGGAGGAGGTGGTGGGTGGGTGGTGGTAGGGGGGCAAATCGCGCGTTGGCAGAGAGGACGTGTCACATCCATGTAGCCCCCGCTAATCAGGGACCCCGGCTTGAGCCGCGGCCAACTAGCCGAGGCCTCGCTTCCCCTTCCACGCCATGTGAAGAAATGCAGATAATGGCAGCGAGAGAGGCATGCTGGGAAAATGCTACATGCATGTCGGATGGAGGGAGGGGTGGAGGGGAGACGGGGTTAGCTAGGAGTTCGGGCATATGTGCGCGCGGGAAGGCCACGAGCGTGCACGCGCTCCGAATCCGCCTCTTTTTTTATTTTTATTTTTCCCCGTTGCAAATCCTCTCCTCTCATTTGGTGAAGTGCTAGTGACCCCTATGGGCAAGAAGCTGAGATTTTTTTTGGCTATTCATGATGTGCATGGCTGGATTTGCCAGGGAGGAGAAGGTGGTGGCAGGAGGGAGGGAGGGAGGGGGGGAAGGGGAAGGAAGGTTGCATGACAAAACATTTCGGAGCAGAAACAAGGATGGAAAATCTGCTCCCCGGGTCGCCTCTCTCGTCTCAGTTTCTCTCCGTGCGTCGAAAAACCCAACGAGGGCACGTCAGGAGGTGTTTAAGCAAAAAAAAATAGCATAATCTAACAGGAAACGTTGGTGTTAGTTTGCTCGGAGCAGGCGGGAAGGAGGGAGAAAGAAGGAGATATGAGATCGGTGGACGCGGGCAAACCTGGCAACCCGGGAAAACGTGAAATATTATTTATTCTCCGCGCTCGGCGGCGATTTAAAGTTCACTAAAAGTCGTGTTTTAACCCTTGTCGTGCCGTCTCTGCCGGCGTCGTGCACACGTATGCCAATAAAGCTCATTTGAATTTGAATGAGAGAGAGAGAGAGAGAGAGGAAGGGTGCAGCAGTATCAGCAGCGAGCAGCACCCTCCTCCTCCTCCTCCTCCTCCTCCTCCTTTCTCTCACCTCCCGTCTCACCTCCCTCAGGTCTCCAGAAAGGAGGACCTCGCCTGAGCCCGGACCTGCCGCCCTCGCTCCACCGTCCTCCCCGCGAACAAAAAAAAAAAGAAGCCGCCGAGAGAGAGGGAGGAGCGGGTTCGGACTTCGAGGCGACCCTTGTGTTTTCCTTCTTCTTAGCGAGCAGATGTGCCTCCCTCCTCCTTCCTCCCTCCTCCCTCGTCACTTCGTCTTCTAAACCCGTCTGATCTTAACTTAAGGGAAACGCTCCGAAAGCAGGAAAAAAAAAAAATAATAATAATACGACACAAAGGGATCATAAATAGCGGGATGAGCGAGGCCTGTAATAAGCTGGAGCGGCTAATAACCCCCCGAGTAGGAGATGTGGAGACCCGGGCCTATATGTTTCTCCTTTGCCCACCCGGGATCTCTAATCCTGGGCTTTGAGAGGTGGAGGTGGAGGTGGAGGAGGAGGTGGAGGGGGGAGGCTGAGGTTGAAGTTAGTGTAAGATGCATTAGTGTCTTCTACACATGTGCGCCCTAATCCCTGCTCTCCAGCTTTTTCTGAGCTGCTTTTGTATTTCATTTTTTTCTTTCTCCACCCTCTATCTCTTTCTCTCTCTCTCTCTCTCTCTTGACCAGCTAAGTCCCGACGGGCCCCGGCCGAGTGACAGGCCCCATTCAACGGTGTGCTGGGGGTGACAGCTGGTGAGAGGCCCGTGTGAAAGAGCGCTGCCCCCGTGATGCCTCCTCCTCCTCCTCTTGCCGCCCGAGCGCAGCCAGGACTGGAGGTCCGGGGCAGCAGCTGAGCCGCCGGTTGTGTCCTCAACACCACCCCCATTTTTTAAGGAGTCCCGCCGGAGAGTTCGACGCCTGTACCCGGGCAGGGAGCACGGGTCGCTGCCGTCTTCTTCGAGAATCCATTTCTAGTTCGGTCAATCAAACTGCCAATCAAACCTTTCTCGAGATTCGAATTGCCCCGCTGCTCGACAACCGCCCAGAAGCAACCAAGGCTAAAGCCCTACGTAGAGACCACCGGTCGCCAGTGGACGCTCCAGGCTCCTGGTGAATTTGGAGGCGGGAACCAAAGACAGGGAACTTTACGCCAATCAACCGTATCAGTTTCTATCATTGGCCGTTGACGCAACCGCTTTGCCTCAACATAAGTTGCCGACGGTTTGCTCGCCAATCGTCCTACGCTAATAACTTCACCAACTCTCGTCGAGACATCTGTGCAAGTGTCTTCCCGTCTAGCAAGTTTGCAAATTACCGGCTAACGCTAGCAACATTTAGCTCTTCTCAAGCTAGCATCCATTAGCCGATGATCGTCTCTTTTTGGCTAATGTCAGGGCTTCGTTTCATCCTTTGGAGATTCATTTAAAAAGTCAAAAGTGTTCAGGTTGAGCAATCAGATGTTGACCAACACAAATTTTACTGAACATCTAAGAAATAAAACCCCACTTTTCATTATATCTTTACTTTCTACAACTTCAGCCTCCTGTCTCCAGAGGAAACACAACTCCCAGGTGGAAAATCACTTTAAACCCATTCACTTCCATCAAAATAAATACAATAAAAGCTCCTTCCACACCTTAAAACTGTATTTTACAGCAGAACTCCGGACTGATTCACATTTGGAGAACATTTATTTATGTAAAAATGTCAAGAGCTGCGACTTGGGACAACCGGAACTTGCTCGGCGGATTCCAACGAGGCTCCGCGGGTCTCCGGCCACTTGATCCGACTGCCCTTCCCCCCGAAAGTACCGGAGCCGCTCCGGCTCTCGGGCTCTCATCGCGCCCCTCTAGTCGGTTCACTTCATTAACACGGGGGAGCTCTTGTTGTTCTGAGGCCTGTGGTGTCATATATATGTGTGTGTGTGTGTGTGTGTGTGCAGAAGGACCTGCAGGAGTGCGTGTGCTCGATGCCCGTCTGGTGCTGCCCTCATGTCGCCTGTGACAGGATGTTCTTGCGTCGCCTCGTGTCCGTCAATCTGTGCCCTCACCTGCACCTGTTTATGTGTGTGTGTTTGCGCATTGCTCATTTCACGAGGGTTGTGTGTTTCCTCTTGCATTTTACAGCCTGTGTGTGTGTGTGTGTGTGTGTGTGTGTGTGTGTTTGCCCCGCTCGCTTGCCTAACGAGGGTCCCTAGTCCATATGTGACTTCCTCATTAACGGGCCCACATGACAGGGACAGAGGCGCTGGCCGCTGGCCCAGAGTAGGGCTGACACCGCCGGACCCCCAGACGCCAGCGGGACCGTGTGTGTTGCTGTGTGTGTGTTGGTGTGTGTGCGTGTTGCTTGGTTCGGCCACAGATGCCCTAACCATGTGGCCCCCTGTTCTCTCTTCCAGTTAGGACCACTAATTACAGGCTGGATCTCTCCCCTCCACCCTCCACCTCCCTCTCCATCCCTTCCTTTCTCCTTCTCTTTTTGTCTGTTTTTGAAATGATAATGGCGTCGCCGGGGTCGTAATTGGCGGCCCCGGCAAAGACGGAGAAGAGGAGCTGACGGGAACACTCTTCCTCGGTGTTGAGAAAAACTAGGGGCTGAAAAGTGGAGGGGAGAGACTCACGGTGCAACGGGGGCTAATAAACAGAAGGACGAGCTGAAAATAAAAGTTCGACAGGAGCAGGTTGCGAGCAAACTGACAGGTATCTCTGCAAGGACAAACTAGCGGCAAAACACAGTCGATGTTGGCAGAGCGCGCGAGGGAAGCGGCGCCAGGCAAGCCGCCATAGGTAATGAGTGACAGGCTGTCACAGAGAGACTGCTCTCCGGGACTTCAAGTCAACTCTGCAAACACTACTCTGCCTGCCATACCTGGCAGAGGCACAATTGGATAACAAGCAGGGCTGTTTGCACCGCCGCTGCTGCATTCAGTGGGAATCACGGGCGAGAACAAATCACGTCAGTGAGTCTTTTTGTTTTTTTTTCTGCTGGTAGTGGTCACAGAGAGTGTTTTTCCCATCATGCTGAGCTGCAAGGAGGACAGAGAAAACACGAACCGATGCTCACTTCCTTCCTCCAGCGCTGCCAAACATGAAGTCATTACAACCGGCAAAGATACCTTTACTTTATTCCATTGTTTCAAACAGAATAAAGAAAACGATGAAGCTTCTTTGGTGTCGCCCGTAGGATTCTCAAAGCTTAAAGGGGAACTACTGTTTATTTTACAACCTGGACCTTATTTCTGGCATAAAATATGGTTGTTTACTCACCCATATAACTTTTGCTTAAGTCGTATTCCTTCAGGAGATATTTAGATCAGCGTATATCCATATAGTGGGAGTGAATGGGGCACCGAAACGCAGCCTCTAAATAACGTATTATCTGGTGCTAAACTCGTTCATTTCACCAATATTTTGTTATGATACACTAGTGCCATTCCCCGTTGAGTCCAGAGTTACCTGTTATCATCATCCGGGGTCTGTAGATTGACCTACAGACCCTGGATGATGTCATCTCTGAGCACCGTGCACACCCGCGACGGTCGGCTTGTTTACCTGTAATGTGCTACTGCTAGTTTTTTGGCAACATGGCTGAATATTTATTCCGATTCTGAGGTTGTGGATGAACCATAGTAGCCGCAAATTACAGGTAAACAAGCCAACCGGTGCCCCATTCACTCCCACTACATATATATATATGCTGATCTAAATATCTCCCGAAGGAATAAAAATTACACAAAAGTTATATGGGTGAGTAAACGACCGATTTTATGCCAGAAATAAGGTCCACATTGTAAAAAACAGTAGTTCCCCTTTAACACGGTGTCTCTAGACAGCGCCATCTTGGAAAAATGGTCCGGAAGTGCTCAGATAACGCCGAGGCAGGCAGATAGCATCTACTTTGGACTAATAGTCGTAATGCCTTGCAGGGATTTGCATCGGACCATCGCTGCTTTGTTTCCGAACGCGCTCTTGAATCTATTTACGCCTGGTTGGTACCAGATATCAGCTCGGTCGACGAGGTCCAGGCTACTACCAGGTCAACAACTTCCTGGGAGTTGGATTTTATGGTTTTGACGTTGTATAAGAATATATAAAACTCACCTGCTTAGAAATTTACCATAGAGACATGGAGGTCAACTAGGATTGACTCACTTTTTGAGCCACTAGCCTCTAGTGGCCATTCATGGTACTGCAGTTTGTCTCGTTTCCACCATTTCTTTCTTAATTACATCGCATCACTGTGCTGTTACTCATTCGTTTGATCAGTGGTGACAGTTATCTGCTTAAAAATCATTCCTTATTAGTCAGAAAATGTGCTCTGTTGCTGTCACCCTTTCACCAACCTTCATCATTGTCGATAGCACAACCCTCAGCTTTGTATTCGACCCTAAAACTGCTGTCAGTTCCGCTAACCGCACCCGTTCGGATAATATTTAATCTGGTTCTCTCTCCGGAGCACACTCCGAAAATCAGGATCCAAAGCACGCTTTATTAAGCGTAACATCCCATCCTTCGTTAAACGTGCGTCTTTAATTTTTAATTGCAGCCTTCACCGAGACAGGCAGCTGCGGAAGAAGGAAGGGAAACGAAAGATGAAATAAGATCATTCTGTTTCATGTCAGATTTTGGACTTTATTCCAGATTTTCATCTCGACTTATTGGACATAATGGAACATTTTAATTGATTATTAACAGGCTGCAAGTGAACTGTTATAGGGCTACCGTCATCTGGGTTGGTCCGCCGGCTTTGACAACCACCAGCTGGCTCCGTGCTGCCTTCACTGACCTTATGATCTCCAGGTCTGAGCACCGATGGTTCACTCGCCACTGTACCTGTCAGGCGCACACATGTAGACCTTCCTTATTACATATATGACCAGTTCAGGGTCACAGGAGCGTGTCAGAATTAAAAAACTTAAAACACTGGGATTTATTGAATCTTAATGCACCACTTTTAATTGCTTTAATCACGGCAGGTATATCCAAGTACAATATGTGATTATGGTGTTTGGAGGATTTGGAGTCCGAAGAAAAATGTGCAATCATTAACCTATTGTTTGGTTAACAGTCTAATTTAGCTGCTAATGACTGTACATTTAGAGTATAAACCTCTCAGAGGAGCCTGATTGTGTTGCAGAGCCGTCCTGCTGAGACTCTTTTTTTTTTTTTTTTCCTCTTTCTGTTTACGTCTAAATAATTACCTGTCACACAAATGTCCGGGCCCCAGGGGCAGTTTAACGTTCTCGGAGGATATCGTTTTACCCTGAGCGGGTCTTAAATCACCGCCTGGTGTTAAAACGAACGCCGGGGCTGACCCCAGACAGACGTCCGACCTCTGACCTCCCGATTGTTCCGTTGCCTTTCCAGGGTAAACAGAGACAGAAGGCTGCCTGTCTGTTGACCCTGACGCTCTGTCTGGATGATGCACTGAACTCAACGGATTTTATATTTGGCACCAGTTAAATAGTGTTCAATATGCTCATTTACAAATAAGCAGCTCTGTCTTTTTACGGTGTCTTTCACCAGCTTTCAAGGCCTCTCCGGTGCGTTTACTGTCCCATTTTTGTGTCCGTAAAGCCACATATACGCTTCTGCGTCAGATCCACATCGTAGCCTGGCTTGCGACTGAGCTAGCAATGCAGCTAATTTGATCTTTTTTAATCATTAGATGTTAACAATAATAGAATAAACCGGTAGATTTAAGCCACATAGAGTTGCTGTAAGTCAACCTGCCCGCGTGCCAATCAAACCGTGCGTCTGTCAGCCTGTCAGCAAACATGACAGATAAAGAGAGAGAAACTTATTCTCAGAATAGAATCGGCTGTTCTCCGCGCCGTCAGACGCTCCCGCTCGCCGGAGAGGAGAGGCGCTCCACGTCTGACATCCGCCGAGATCTCCTGTTCCGTGAGCGACGGAGGGAACAGCTCGTCCTCTCAATTGGCTCCGTGCCGCAGATCTGAATGACCCCCCCCCACACACACACACACACTTCTTTCCTAATCCTCCCTAAAAGTCACCCTCGGGTGTTCAGGTCAAAGAAATCAGATTAATTCAGTTGCAACTCATTTCAGAGCAGCCGTAAGGCAACGAGCAACGAGGTTGGAGGTGATAACAGCTATCTGGTGGCTGCTTATGGTCTCCCCCTCTTCAGGTCAAGGGGTCAGGTGAGATAATGTTAGAGTATTAAAACAATGGTTAAGGTGTCCAACATTCATGTAGCAGCCTTATTAATTCCATTTGCATCTTTTTACAACTACCAGCTGCAGAACAGTTTAGTTAATCGACCGCATTTGGAGCAGAAACTTTCCCTACGCTGGAATACAGAGGGTATGTTTCAACAACTAACTTAGAACTACAAATCCCTGAACACCCGGCAGCTCCACAGTGTGTTTGTCTGCGCCGTGTTGGAGTGACCTCCACCCTTAATTAGTAACACCTGGGCCTGATTGGACAGTGGTGCGCACCTGCTTAACGAGGCAGTGCTTTCACTGGTGTGTACCTGGTCACCGTGGCGACCTGTAAGCAGGGCTGGCCGGATCTTGAAGTGCGGCGTCCCTTCTCTGCCTTCACCTCGAGACTGGACAGTTGGGCCTGGCCCCCCATGTCTTAAGGACCTCATGCTGTACTCAGACCTGGAGAAAAATTAAGTATAATCTCAGTTGGACACCCGGAAAGCTTGATTCTGTTTGGGGCTGCATGATTGGTTGCTTAGCCAAATTAAAGTTGCTACAGGAATCCAGTGACAATGCCACCTCTCTGCATGTTGTTTTTCCTCTTTTTGCGTTCTCCTACTGCTTCATATGGTTGATCTGATTGGTTAAACCAAAGATTGTTGACGGTTTTGCGCGACTAAGCTAATGGAGCGCCCCAAGAAATGCCTGCTGTGACATACTGTGTCTGCTCTTGACAGTTCAAACTAGGTTTTTGTGCAGAAATTAAGACAATGCACGGATAAGTTTCACACCAGTTCTGTATAAGAAGGGTACGTGTGGACGTAAAGCATATTTAAACATGGCGCTAGCAGTAGTGGAGCTCATCATAGCACACTGACTTCTTTGTGGCTGCACAGGACTTTATATGTGCATCCGTGCTGTTTGCTGAAGACTTGTGTGCACGTTATGAGCGAAAAGAAAGAGGGCAGCGAATGAAAAAGGTCTGATAAGACGCGAAGGTTGTTGTAGGTAATGAACCTACGCCGGGCCTCCGAAGCCATTGTCACTTGTAATTGCGGCGGTGTTCTTCGGCGGCCCAGAAATGCCAAAGAGGAGCGCTCAGACAAAAACACCTGCCTCTGCTGTTATTTTACTACAATATTTCCTCCCCGACACTCTGCCTTTTCACAGGCCTGAGTGGAAATCATTTTACTTACTTACTTTTTTTTTTTATACAGAAACAGAAGACGGGTGTCAGCCGGGAGACAAAAGGGAAAAAAAGTGGCGACATTATGATGCGCCTGTGGTGTTAATTAAAACAAGAGAGTCCATTCAGCGGTGTTTTACACAATCCAAACAATAACCTTTTGTGTTAAAAGAGAAACGTAATCTACACCGCCGCCGCCGCTAAACCTCGGACGCCCTCCTCCAATAATAAGCTTTTCAATGAAATGTCACTTTTCTCCTGCGAGGATTCGGGCTCGCGCCGTGACGGGTTTACGCGGGGTGAAGCGTTACGCAGCGTTTCACTTTATCTCCTTCGCTTGTCACTTAAGCGTTTTGTAACCGGTACGGTATATCACACTGCTCTCTGTTTCCCTGTCATTTAGGCCTCTCTTATCCAATTCCGCTTTGTCTTTGCTTGTCATCCCTTTTGAGATGACGGCTTTACTTTATTTATTATTTTTCTTAAAGGCCCTTAGGGTGTGTTTCATTTCCCGTCAAGAAAATTTATATTTCTGATGTGCTGTATCGCGGAGCATGTAAATACTATAAGCCAATCTGAGCGCTCGCCTTCAAGTGTTTGGGTGTTTGTAGATGTCATGCATGCGTTCTGTCAGTTTCTATCTTCTTGTCACTTGCAGGATGAACGCATTAAGTCTGACTTCAATGTCTCCACGCTATTATTGTTCTCTTGAAGCTATTTACGGACACAAACACCAATCAGTCCATAAATATATCAAGCCATTAAGAGAAGTCTTGAACTGCTCGTCACGTCTGAGCTCTTCGGGCTCGGTTAATGTTTAAGATGTGGCGACTCGGAGGGACATGAAAGGTATTTCACTTGCTCCCGCTGTTCTGGAATCCACTCGGCGGTGCGAACGGGGGGGCATTATTTTTGAAATATGAAAATTTCATGAATGAAAAAGCGCCTCGCACCGCGGGGCGCACCTGCAGAACGGGCTCCTTCGTCATTATTCCACCGCGCGGGTGGGGAATCACCGGACTTACGGCTCCCGGGAGATTGCTGCGGTGCGTTTAAAGATCAGTCTGCACGTTTAACTGTTGCAACAGCTGCTGTAGGCATATTTGAAGACATTTTAATGGTTTTAGCAATGGCTAAACGGTTGGTCGGCCAGACTCCCACTTTGGCCCAATACCAAAGAGCTGTAGATTGCCATTGATTTTTGTACCAACATTTATGCGTCTAATGGAAATTGTGGCGGGCCTTTAACTTTTCCTCACGCACCAGCACCAGGCTAAAGCAAGAGTGCCGGATTTATACAAATAAATGAGCGTCTGATAGGTTCAAGCTCTTGCAAAACTAGTTCAAATAATGCTGACTCAGCTAATTAGTGCCAAGTATTTATATATTTATTTATTTATTGCAGTATAACTTGGTTCAGAGCTGCAGACAGGAGCAATCTCGCCAATGGCAACTGAGCGGTTACAAATGTGACTTGGGTTCCATGAATTCTTCGTCTTAGGCGGAGAAGAGTGCCAGATTTATACAAATAAATGAGCGTCTGATACGTTCAAGCTCTCGTTAAAAAAAAAAAAAGCTCAAATCATGCTGACTCAGCTAATTAGTGCCAAGTATTTATTTATGTATTTATTTATTTATTAATTTGCAGTATAACTTAGTTCAGAGCTGCAGACAGGAGCAATTGTGCCAGTGGCAATTGAGTGGTTACAAATGTGACTTGGGTTCCATGAATTCTCCACCTATGGCAGAGAAAAGTGCCAGATTTATACAAATAAATGAGCGTCTGATACGTTCCAGCTCTTGCAAAATAAGTTCAAATCATGCTGACTCAGCTAATTAGTGCAAGTATTCATTTATTTGCAGTATAACTTGGTTCAGAGCTGCAGACAGGAGCAATCGCACCAATGGCAACTGAGTGGTTACAAATGTAACTTGGGCTCTGTGAATTCTCCGTCTATGGCAGCCAACAGTGCCAGATTTATACAAATAAGTGAGCGTCTGGTACGTTCAAGCTCTTGCAAAACTAGTTCAAATAATGCAGACTCAGCAAATTAATGCAAATGGCAACTGAGTGGTTACAAATGTGACACGGGTTCTATGAATTCTGATAAGACGTGGAGGTTGTTGCAGGTAATGAGTCCAGGAGGCATTCAAGAAAAGATTTAAACATAAAAGGAAACTCATTGATCAGATTAGAGGAGGGAAGGGAAAGCTATCAACATTAGGGACAAACAGATTAACATGTGGTTGATGTTTCTTTTCTGGAGAGTGCTGAAAGTAGAAAAAGGGATTAAAGGTCTATAGAATGTAGGCGCATGTAATTACTCTCACAACCAGAAGGGGGAGCTAGAAGTTCCACACTGGTATCTTTAATATATATTAACACAAACATTTATTGTACCAAGAGGATGAGTCCTAATTATTTGCTTACTTCCTGTTTTTTCCTCTAGCAAAAAGCCTGCATCTGTTTTACTTTGCATCCATCACTCTCTGTGACTCTGATATCACATTTCTGTCTGTGTCAGATTTTTTTTTTTTTCATTCTGTTCCCTTTGTGGCGCTTTATTATTGTTATTTTGTCTCCCAGTACAAAGACGGTATGGATTCAGTAGTTTCTTTGATATGTCAGCGAAGCAAATAAAATGATGGCTTGAAATGACAAGAAACAGCGAGGAGCTTACACTCTGACAGCAGAACGGGGCCAATTTATATAGTGACTGATTTCTTCCAGTTTGCTTTAGAACGCAAAGAAACGGCCCTCTCAGTTGTTCGCTCATATTATTAACAAAATGCCGCGCTGCGTTCGCGAGTAATTAGACCAAACTCTAACCTTCCTCCTTTTTCAGTAGCCGATCTGCAAACTGACGGACAGTAATAGCAGCTTCCAGCCTCGCAGGGAAAACTTACAGGTGGAAAGAAAAACGCGTATTCATCCAGGTACTACTGCCTTTTGTTCCTCCGCGGGGTGAATTTCTGAGGTGTCTAAATGTGAATTTGTCTAATTACTACCTTGAAAACGAGCGTTTCAGCCACAAAATCCTCAATGCCTCCTGAAAAGAGAGGCCTGTCTTGGGCAAAGAGCAAGCATTCACCAAAATCATGTCCCTGAAACGAGCATAATACAAAACCCACTAAGAAAATATCAAACTTTGTCTCGAGAAAGAGGAGCGAAAGTCATGAAGACGTTGAGAAAAGTACTCGTTGATGCCAAGGCATGCGGAGGAACGCAAGGGCGTGGAGGTGAAAATGGTGGATGGATCAGCCAATGCTCCGACCTTGGTTGAGCTCCAGAGTCGTGCGAAGAAATGTTCGAGTTCATCTTTGATTTTGACTGAATATATTTCAGAACTCGGCGTGGCCTTCTGTGAATCTTTTATTCGCCAAAGCTCGGCCAAAGTTTTTTGTCTAACCTTGATCGGATTTGACTCTCTGAGCTGCTGTGTTTGCTCACGTATGTCCAGTCCAGGGTTCTCCAGACGGCGTGAACCTGCAGGTGGTGGTGAACACTTGGTCAAACACAACTCCATTTATTTTCCACTGGAGAAAAAAAAAATTTCCTTTTATGCAAAAATTTCCTTTTATGCAAAAACATAAAACTGCTTCTTCCTTTACGCCTTTGGGACACAATAGGTAGAGTAAATTTGTGATGTTTACTTGGTTGCAGTCACCTGGGTACTTCCCAGCAGTGGCTTGTTGAAGCGTCAGGTACAAGTGAGTGGTCTGCAGGATCTGAGGCATCAGGGAGGCTGCTTGGATGAAGAGGAGGAGGAGGAGGTGTACAAGGGGAATCGATGCAAGGCTCTTTTAGGCTCCGTTCCCTGGCTGTGCAGCTGCTAGCAATTACCTGCGAGGGGAGAGGAAAGTCTGTGAAGTAGCCGAGCTCTGAAGGCCTCTCCTCGGCTCGCGCCCCGAGGCTCTCTAATTACTCCACCGAAACTCTGAATGTCTGTCAGGGCCAATCAGAGGCGGCCAGGAAACAAGAACATGGCGAGGCATTCATTTGTTTGCAAGGCAAACACTCGGCAGATACTTAGCGCCACATCAAGGTTTGATTTATTAAAACGGCGTACGCAGTTTTATACAAGTTAGTTGTGTTTTGAGGAGAGAATATCTAGTACGGGAGTCGTTGGCTAAGGGAAAAAAGTCTGAAGCACGGGGAGTTTGTTGCATAATTTTAATTTCAGCATCTTTTTCTCCGCATGTCCTCCCTTTTTTTCTTTTTCTTCATCTTCCTCGTAGGGTTGGCTCCGGAGCGGCGGCCGTCCCTCCTGCCATATGCTCGCCGCCGCTCGTCTTTTGGAACCACTTTGTCACTCTCTCCGGTTTGGAGGTAGACTTTGAAAGTTTGCGTCGCCGGATGCAAAGCAACCCGGGGAAGGTGGGCCAGCACCAGACAATGATTAATACGGCTTTCAGCGATCTCCTTGAAGGAAACCGAGGCATCATTGCATCGCAGTAAAATTACTCAGAGGGGAAGGAGGAGGAGGAGGAGGAGGAGGGGGGCGGATGAGAAAGCAGAACCATATTTCTCTGAATCCCCATATACGGCTGTTTTTTAATTAAAATGTTTAGTGAAAACACATTATTCACAACCTTGAACTGCGCAGGCGAAACTTATACTTTATGCATCGCGGGGAAGTGTTGAGACTTTGTCACATTCATGAAAGCCTCATCTTGATTTCCACGCCATCCGTCCCAAGGTTGAGCAGGTGGTTTTGCAGATTCCATTCAGGATCTGAAGTGATAAATGATAAGAGTAAATGAGCACAGTTTTTTTTTTTTTTTTTACTTTCGGCTTTTAGGATGAAGGCACGAGCGGCTAACGGAGGGGCGGAGGGGTTGCTGGGGCGGATGCGGAGGTGTGCCGCCGCATAAATTGAATCCGGGTGAAGTTTGCGGTGCTTGGGATGAGCCTCCCCGCGAGGGCTGGTCATTTTGACCGCGAGGCCACGGGGATCATGTGCTCTCAGTGGCTGGCTAATACGTGTTGGCACAGTGAGTCACTCCTCAATAAAAGGTCTAATTAGGACTAATAGAGCAAAACGATGCAGCTCAGCTGAGGGCGACTCCTCAGAGCCGAGGCTTTCCTTCTTATTGCCTCTGATGTGATTTTAATTTAACACAACACTTGTAAAGAAACCTGCAAGCGCTCTCCTCTCTTAAACAGCCAGGTGATCCTCCTTAAGGTAGTTGCCGCCGCACATGTGCGAGCAATCAGACATTCGACAACCAATCAGCGTTCAAGATTGGAACAAGGAGGCAGGTAGAAATTAGAGCACGCTCACACGGCCTCTGGTTTGTCTGCTGGGACGTTGTTACATGTGCTTTTCAGTCAAACATTTGCATGTTAATGGTGTGAAATCATGACGTTAGGGGCTTTTAGGGACACAAAGTTGTGCACCAAACTTGTGGGTTCCTTAACCAGTCAGGAACTCATTTATTTCTGTGTGGGAGTTTCATTTTTAGAGCCTTTTTCCTCATATTTGTGTGGACGTGCAGCACAAAATCAGGTTTTGGGGAGTACTTACAAGTTTTAAAATGGAAAAAAGAACTTTGTAGCCCATCTACACTTGGACCTCTAATACAATATGCTCTCAAATTTGTCTGAACTACTTGTTGCATTGTGTGTTCTTGCACATGAATGGCAAATTAAAACACAATTAACCAATAAACACATTACCAAGAATGACGGATATTGCATTTTCTAGCTAGATTCCCTGTACTTTGCTTTAATCAGGTTAAAGAGCAGGTAGCGGTAGTAATGTGAGTCATGAATACTCGCCTTTTTTACTACCCTCTCCCTCGCACGCGTTTATGCACAAAGACACAATCGCGCGCTCAATAAAACCACTGTTCTTCCATACAGCAATTTAGCCCGAGCAAATTAGAGGCCGCGAGCATCCCACAGATGAAATCTCAGTTAGTATCTGCCATGCAAATTAAAGCCACGCGGCCCGTACTCCATTACACATATCATTATAAACCCCTGCCCCGCTTCAAAACCCCTGCTACCAATAATCAATCTTACCATGTTGGGGGAATAAAATGCAAAAGCGCTGAATTAACAAGCAGGCGTGACAGGCTGATTATTGATTTAATGTCAGCGGCTGGCTGGCACATACATCTCTGAGGCACGGCACACTATTAAAACGTCCTAACTAGGGTAATTGCATTAGACACCTTTTTATACCACTTTGTGCGGCTAATCGGCATGTAATAAGGAGAGAGAAGAGACAGGGACTGAGTGATTCGCTGAGTCAGTGGCCGTGTGATGTTATGTCTGGAGGTGGAGGGTGGAATAAAATAACTGTAAAAACGTGGCGGCAGTCTTTTCCCACATGTATGAATATGCAGACGCGGCGGTGGGTCATGTTTGAGTGGGCATGCAGCCTCGCCGGGAGCACGAAAGGTGAAACATCCGGTCGTCTGCAAACAAGCCAACACGTCGAGCTAATTCGTCAAACAAACAAAAAAAAAAAAACTGTCCGTATTGGCTGCCGTCTGGGGGCAAAGGTTAATGATTTATGGCTCCAGGTGTAGCTGGTGGATACCCGGGTAACACATAACGGATGTCCGAGCCAAGGCAGCTTGTTCGGGGGAACCGGTCCAGATATGGAGACATTGAGAGACAATGACTAGACAATAGAGCTCTGGGCGTCACGTGACTTTTTTTGTCGACACCGTGATATTGGCAGGAAAAATTTATTAGAAATTGACCAAATTGACTTTTTCTTCTATGTTCCAGACCTGCAGTATCCAGATATATATAACTACCTCATTAACTTTCCTTCGTCCGACTCCGGAGAGTCACTGAAAGCGTACATTGGAGACTTTTTCTGAGGAGGTTCATGACAGCAACGCAAATACAACAACAAGTAACTGTTTAATCCTGAATTTCTTTCTCATTGTTCCTTGTTGTAATCCACGTTATAAACATTAGCCTAACTCACCTTTATGAAAAGTAATCTGTTGGACATAGTGTTAATAACATACGAAATATTTTGCACGTTTTATCGCAACATCGGCCATCTTGCTGGATCTTTGGGAATCCTTTAAAAATATTTCCCCTTTGATTGTCCCTGACTGTTCTGGCATCCTGGGGCACAACAGCTGTCGACCATTTTTGGATGTAACCTGTGCGAGGACAAGCTAGTTAGCTGCTCGGAGTTGTCAACCAAATAGGAATTCAAAAAGAGCACTTTCCCGCCAATATGGCGGCGCTGCGATTGCCGGTGAAGGATGATGTCAGCTACCAGAGCTCTACTGAAACCGTTACGGCCATGTTTACCGGAATTTGGTACTTGTTAGCTTGCTTATTAGCTAGCTAGCAAAATGCTTGACGTACAAGTCGGTTGGCATCTTTAAGCTAATGCAGGGCTCGCCTACATATCCAGTTATGGGTTTGTACATGCTACAAGAGGGCACCGTTCATTTGGACTCTTCTCATGAACACTATAAACATGACTCCGTTTGAAACGTAAGACCAGGCGCTTCAAAAGTTCGTTATTTCCCTGGTGCATGGTGTCGGCTTGGAGAGTCAGCCAAAACATTTAGCCTTCGCCCTAAGCGATCAGAATATATGGTTACCAGATAGTTTTTAACGCAACGTCTTTATCGGTACAATGAGGACATATTTATCAGGGATTGTTTCAAAAATCTTTTAACTCTGGACCCCTTAAGACCAGACAACGGGAAGCAGCCTAGTTCTGGCCAGAGGTGGAAGAAGAAAACTGTTCGCTGTCTGATCTCGTTTCCAGACAAAAACTGAGGCGCAAAAACAACAATGTTGTTATTTTAAGTGGTGGTTATAGGCCGGACACGGTCTAAGCTAGCTCCAAGAAATCTGACAATGATGCTTAACATTTCCTTTTAAAGGGCTAAACAAGGCTTTGGTCCGTAGGGTTGTGTAGGCTGGAGCAAAACAACAAAAAAACAAAAAAAAACAACCTTAAGTGTCCTGCAGCAACAAGTACAGTGTTTTGCTTCCTAGAGTCAATTCCCAGAACTGCCTCCAAACGTTGACCGCGCTCCAGGCCTTGGACCACTTCCTGTTGCTCCCTGAATGAAGATGTGAAACGTGCCCCTGCCCCCCTTTCTTCCTCAACGAGGGAGGAAAAACAGAAAGAAGAGAAGAGGGGGTGGCCAGGTGCCAGGTGCTCACTGTGACGGGGCACCCCATCGCCAAGGAGACATGGGTCAGGGGGCGCGCGGGGGAGGGGCGTTCGGGGAGGGCACGCGCTCGGAGCAGCGGGGCGGCCGGGGCTTTTTTGGCATGAATTACCCGCCCGCTGAGCCGCTGCTTTGGGGATGCTGGAGGAGAGGTCACGTACTCAGTGGCCCTCAAACGCACACACAGGCTCTCTCAGCAACAACAACAAGGCTCTGTGTGCGCCCAGCTAGTCACAACAGCTATTCTGCATTTACCACAAACACAAGTGCACTCTCTCTCTCTCTCTCTCTCTCTCTTGGAGAGGATGAATTAGATCGGCTTCGGTGGTCAAACAGGACGGCTCTACCCGCAGCAGGGCACTAAACACAAATTATTCTCACTAGAGCGCTTTTAATATTAAAGAGGAAAGGGACAACCAGTGGCTGGACTTCCTCCATTTAGGCCGTCCCACCGCTCAGCGTGAGGCACCTTGTCCAAAAAAAAAAAAAAAAAAAGCACATGGATGCAAGAGCACATCGGACAAATGGAGCACACAGCACCACGCTGCAGCTGAGGCCAGTTTACTTCTTGCCAAGTAAACATGTGTGAGGATTAAAGGTGATTTGTGTTTTTAAAAACCTAATAATTGGGTGAATTTTAGTGACTGGGCACAGTGTCTAACAACAAAATCCACCATTCTCCTGACCTTATGTAAGTGGTGAGGTAAATTTTGGAGAAATTACCTGAAAACTTTCTCATTACTGCCAGAGTTGGAGATATTTTATAAGTTATATGAGCTGTGCTTTGACAAATATGCTTAATTTTTAGCCAAAAACATCTAAATGTTTTTCTTTTTGAGCTCTTAAAGAAGGCTGATGTCTCTAGCTTTGCCTTTAAAAGGAATTTGTGAGCTCGTGGGTTTTGACGTGTGCACAAAACATCAACCAGCAAGTCCCGACAACACGCCATCTGTTGGCAACCGTTGCCGACTGGAAGCCACCGAGGCTAACAGTTTAGCGAGCTAGCAATGGGCTAACGAGATGTAAAACATCTTCTGTGTTTTTCAGGTTCTGGGGAGGACTTAAAGAAGTTGTATTAAGTTGCTTTATGTGACGTCCTCCCTACAGACAAAGACTACAAAAAGTAGAAGTGTGCTAACCAGAACGCTAACGCTTGCTTCTAATCTCCACCTGCACTGCTAACAGGATGCACTTAAATTCGTCTGAACTACTCGTCGCTGTGTTGCATCATGTTTGATTGAGAAACCTCCTTCACCGCTGCCAAATGACTTCAGTAGGAAGAGGACACCAGAGGAGCCCATCACCATCCACGGCCTGGAGATGGAAGTAGTGGACCACATGAACAGCAGACTGGACTAGAAGGACAACAGTGATGCATACAAGAAGGGCCTGAGTAGACTCTACTTCCTGAGGAAGTTTAGGTCTTTCATTGTATGCAGCAAGTTGTTGGAGACGTTCTACCAGTCTGTACTTTGCTGTGGTTTGTTGGGGGAGCATCACCAGCAGAAAGGACATAAGTAGGATCAACAAATTGATCTGAAAGGCAGTGAGTTGGAGACGTTTGTCTCAGTGAGGGACAGGAGGACACTGGACAAACTGCTCTCCATCATGGACAATCCATCTCATTCTCCAACAGACTGATCCAGGACGTCATTCATCCCCTAAAGTTTATCTAAGTCTGTCCAATAAACAGTCTTTGCTTTAAAACAAAGCTGTGTGTCTTTTTATCCTAAGCTGATATTGTGATTTAAGAACTCTATACAGCTAAATTACAATAACGTCAAAGACACAAATCGGTTCTTACCGAAAATTCCCACTTGTGAGGTCGTGAAGGTCACAAGGGGGCGCCGTTCACATGGACCTTTCTCTGGAACGCAGCCCCGTTTGAAGGAAGCATAGGTATCAGCAAAACCTGAGGGTAGACCTTCCTGAACCTGAGACCATCGATATCACCAAGACGAGATCGCCAAACACCAAATAACGTTCTCAGTGTCATCTAGCGAGATCTGACCTTTATTGTAATTTGTGAAAGAAAATCAAGCAACTTAGTAATAGTGTTGGATCACAGAACCTCCTCCTCAGCGTGACGCTTCAAACTGGAGGTTTGTTTTTGGCAGCAGTCTGTGATGATGATGGTGATGATCCCACTTTGGCGGAGGAGGGCAGGAGAGGAGGGCCGCGTTGCTCGGCGTTAAACTGAGTCAAAGGCCGGAGGCTGCTGCTGCTGCTGCTGCTGTTGCCTCCGGCCCGTCAAACACCCAGAGCCTCTGGCTCGGCGCCTCCATCATCTGACAACCTGTGAGAGCGACTCATTCATTCAGTCCTCTCCTACACACCTCCGGGACCTCAGCGACACCTCGCAGCATAATGAATCAAACGCTCTGCCAGGAAAACACAAACCCACGCAGAAAGAAACACACACGCTAACGCTAGCACACGTGCGTGCGCGCATGTCACGCTAATGATCGCCGAAGACAAAAGGAAAGTTTGCCGTCGAGTTTTAACACTTCTTCTTCTTCTTATTCCGAGAAGGGTGGAAGACGTCGGCTGCGCTCACAGCAGTCGCATTCTTCCCCTTCTCCTTCTTTTGATATCTAATCATGGCAGACGTCAACAACAACGCCGTCCTTATTACCGCGGTAATGAAAACTGAATCAGTCTCACACGGATTCATTTGTAAAGGAAAAAAATAATTAAGACAAAGGTCCTGCATCAGGCAGACAAATCAGAAAGACAACAAAGTGCGGCGGCGGCGCGGCAGTCCTCCCGCGGCGATGCAGGCCTGTCCTTTGTGTCATGACTAGTCGCTCTCCGGCATTAATCAGAGCGTCGTCCCGTCTTGTCAGCCTGAGCCGGGAGATGATAGGGAGACTGCAGGTCTTTAATCAAGGTTAGAATAATCTGCGATGGTAGCTGATTATAAACCTGATCATCAGCAACATATTGTCACCTCCTAATCATCCAAATAAACAGAGAGAGACCTGCCCTCCTCGGCCCCCACGTGGAGGAATAAATTGCGCGCGGGTCTTGCACATGCCTGCGTGCATATGATTCCAGATCGGCTCCGACGTCTGCGCCCGCGATCTGCAGCACGCAGCACTTTTTAACATCAAATACTTTTTTTTTTAATGCAAATACCACATTTTTACGGCGCCTTTTGAAATCCCCTGCCTCTCAGCGATTGAGAAATGAACACATCGGCGCTCGGAGAGACATCCATCAAGACAGCAGATAAACAATGAAACGGCCCCTCTTCAAGTCGATGATAACCTCAACTTCTTTCTAATCTACTTTCATGTGCTTTGTCTTTTTTTTTTTTTTTATTTACTCCCACTCTTTTATTTCACCTCTCCCGGGGTGAGTCTCTCCTCTCCCCTTCCCCTCCCCTCCACCCCCCTTTCCTTGCAAGAAGAAGCTCATTACCTTGGGGCCTAGTCTCGGCTGTTTTTCAACACAGCGAAATTATAACACGACCGGCGACGGCACTCGTTAGCGGCCATGTCAATCATCGGAGCGGGCAGGGGGAGAAGCAATCGGCGGCGGGGGTCAGCGATGAAGATGTTCGTTCGCTATTCATCCATCACATCTTCCGGGAAATCAATTTACACCGCACCGGCGTCACGATATGAAAGAGGAGGGAAACGACTTCTTCTTCTGAGGGAGAGACGGAGGAGAGCGCCGGATTCCTTTAGAAACAATCTAATAAACGTCACTCATCTTCTTTCTTTCTCCTCCGTCACCTCCGGGTTACCTGAGTCCTCTACTGGAAACTGGCATCTGCTAATAACTTTTATTTAGAAGAAATACCTTTAATATCGACTAAAGTACTACACTACCCCTCTTCTCTAAGTTCCCAAACCTCATTCCTCTTTCCTTGTCCCGTTCACTTATTCATTCAGGGAGGTGGCAGGTGACGAGGCAAGAGAGTGTCTGTTGCTTTCCTGCAGGTGTCAGCTTCGTGGTTCATTAACGGCGTTCGGTTTGGTGTTGGGGGGGGGGGGGGATAAAAGACAGGTAGAGACGGCGGGGAGAGTAATTGGCGACGTAAACGAACCGGGAGTCCGCGTCGGCGCAGGCTGCAGATGAAAAGCGCCTTTGAACGGCGGATCCGTGCCGGACACGGGGAGGCTTTGAGGGAAACCTGAAGTGTGAGGGGGTGAGGAGAGAACAGAGGGAGGATGGAGAGGAGGATGACGTGGAGGCGCAGAGGAGCGAGCTTTGCCAGAAGTGTGTACATGCGAGAGTGAAGGGGGGGCTTTCATTCCTGGAGATGTCATGCTGTTTGAGCAAACGGTTCTCCGTTAAGGCCGTGCACCGCCTGCTGTACCCAGCCAGCCTCGTGCCAACGCCTCCGACACTGCAGCCGCCGATGCCAGGAGCCCGCCTGCCCCCTCGCCTCAGCAGAGCAGATGTCACTCAATTGCCCTCCACCTCCTCCGAAAACCACCACCGCCGCCGCCGCCGCCGCCTCCCTAACAGGCAGCAGCGTCGACGTGCCAAGCAGGCGACACCCGACGTGTGAAGAGAGAGGGGTGGCGGGCACATCGACGGGACTGCGAGAGGCGGCGGGCGGGTGGGTGGTTTTGGTGGGGGGTGGGGGGCAGGAATGCACAGCGTGGGAGCGCTGTCGATTTTTCGCACCCCCTCCCTCCTCCCCTCTGCCCCCGAGCCTCCCACTCACCCACCTTCTCCCTTCCAAACGCCACCGCCGCCGTGCACATGCGCTGGCACACAAACACAGCCTGCACAGTGTCTACTCTCTCCCACCCCTGCCGCCGCCCCATTTTCTCCCCCGTTTGCAAAAATAAAAAAAAAAGAGACACACTTTCCCCCTCGTTCTCCCGAGATGACACCCCCTGCAGGCCTTTGGAATATTTTAATTCTGTTTCCTAACTCTTATTATGTGTGGAGTGTGTGACATGTGAATTGTAATTAGTCGCTCTGGGGTGAGCGGAGAGAGAAACCCCCGTCTCCCAAAAAAAAAGAACCAAAAAAGGAAAAAACACTGGAGGGCGAACAATCTTTCCAAATACCCCATCCAATTTTAACCCCCTCCCTCCCCCAATCACCACCTTTTGCTCCTGTTGCCACCTTTGATTTTTTTTTTAACATAGGTGCACCGCGCTCCCTCAACCCTTCAGCGCTCTTTGTTCCCCCTCCCGGCGCCGATCCGAGGCCGTCCTCGCAGTACAGTAGCTCTCCTCCTTCAGACTGCCGTGGATCTTATCTGCGAGGGAGGCCTGTATCAATAACCCCGCAGCCTCCGCTCCTCCACTACAAAGGGCCCGGGTGACAGGGGCTAGCTGTAGGGATGGGAGATAATGGGATTGAGGTGGTACTTAAATCTCAGCGAACCACGGCAGCTCAAGTAATTAGTGGATGGGATCCATACTGGGGGCGCTAAGCAGAGCTAATGCTACCCTGGGCTCTGCTGCCGGAGCAAAATTAGCAGTATGGGAATGTGCCGGCGCTATCACGCAGGATTATCTGCCTCGCTCGCCGGCCCGTCTCTCAATCTATCTGATAGGCGTGCTCCAAGTTCAGCGCCGCCACCGCCGCCGCTCCAAGAAACCCAAACCCGACAGAAAGATGAGACTGCAGGAGGCAGAGGGGGGAGGAGGGGGAGGGGAGGGGAAGGGAGGGTGAGCGGGCGAGGAAAGGGGATTGTAATTTCACAGCAGTGTCAGAAGAGCCAGCCGAGGCCCTGTCTTTCCATTGAGGCTTCATTAGGGCGAACAATGGACTTCCCTGCCATCTAATTAGACGAGGTTAATGAGGAGAGGAGGGCCGCGGTTGATCCCCGCCGAGCGGGCTGTGTCGGAGGCGGGGGGAGGTGGTCAAGAGGTCTAGGGGGCACGAGGGGAGAGTTAGCCATCCCAGCCATTATTGTGTATCTGAAAAGGCAGCGGTGTACAGTGTCAGGGGCTAAACACTGTGTGTAAACTCTATCTAAGTAACATTGAATTAACTTTATTGATCCCTGACGGAAGAATGGAGGTGATAGGTTGTGTCTGTTTTTGTTTTTTTTCCTATCCACCTCAAATCAGGTGATTCTTGTGCATTTTCTCAATATGTAATAGAAAAGAATCGAGAAAAGTCCAAATGAAAGCAACAAAGAGAAGCAACTATTGTTTCAGTGTGATTCATCGTGCAGGAAACAGCAGAGAGAGCAAATATTAGCCACCGCGTTTCCTTGAAAGCTGCAGCAATCACCTTGCAGCTCTTTCTCCGATTACTTTTGCATCTTTTAAAAACACGCCGGTCAGCTTCCAGGAGCTCAGACTCCCCTTTTGCGACGCTTGGTTTCACTCCGTTCATTTTTTATTTTAAAATTCAAACATCGGAATTAAGCTCCTCTGCAGAGAGAGAGAGAGAGAGCTAACCTTCTGTACCTAGACTGGGTAGGGCTGTAAATATAACTTGCACTACTCTGTACAGATATAAGGCTAAGAGCAAGAGTCCAATCAAATCTAAAGCCTTCCTAGCGTCCTAGCCTCCCAGCTAATGGTAGCTCTTCCTGTTTCCCCTTCTGAATGAGGAATACAGGCTACTGCCACCTGCTGGCATGGAGAGGTACTTCATCTCAGGTGCAGAATGTTCCAGCTAGCCATTAATTGGCTGTCGTCTTTGTGTTCAAGTGCAACTTTTTGGCTGCAGGGGAAGTTGCTATAACTTCTGGGGAAATGGATGCGTATGGCAACACCTTCATGAAGTTACTTTTAGAAGGACTGATTATACAGTCGCTGTACATGTAGTCGACTAAGTTAGCTAATTTAGCGATTAACGTTAAGCTAGCTATCTTGATTGTTGGACTCCTTCCTAGCATTTTCCATCCCACTGTTGACATTTATAGGTCAAAGGTCAAACTACTTTGCTTAAACAAGGGCTGCCCGAGATGCTATTAGGATTTAAAGTTGTATAAAGACTATTAGCCATATGTTGTGGGGGAAAGTACTTTTGCACAGGTGGACTTTTAAGATCCATGAGTATTTTCGCTTGACTTTTAGTTCCACTACATTTCAAAGGTGCAAATACAAACACAGCATATTCTGATGCATGATTATAAATGAGCTGGTTTTGGGTATTTAAGGTATACAAAAAGCAGACAAAGTTGGAGACCATGCCAAAGCGCCTCACAGCACAACATAAAGCCTGCGACATTTCGTAGCGATTAAGACGCTACAATTAAGGAGATAGGTGTAAGAGAGGGGGGAGGAGGCTCCTGTGTGAAGCCACCATTAGAAACGCGACAGACGAGGCAGTAGTTTTACGTACAGATAACGGCACTTAACAAGCTTGTGTCGAGAAAACGGAGAAGACCTGCATGTTGTTAACGCTGTGGCTCCATGACAGAAACAGCTGGCATTTAATCTATAGACGCGACGGTGAGAAGCAAGCTGTAACATGAGGAACCAATTCAATTATTTGTGCTAATTATTTGTGCACGTTCGTATATTTTTTGCTAGAAGCAAATCTGTGGAGTCCCAGAGTAGGTTTGAGGCTTTAACCCGCCTCAGCTCTCCAAATGTGGACTCAGCGGATGTGTAATGTGATTTTTTTGTGAACCGGGAGGCAATTTAGAGATTTCAGAAACAATGTTATCACCGGTACATTAGCCAAACCAGGAGATTACACCTGCCGCCGCCTCAGAGCCCGTGGTCGAGTTTGGACGCTAACGCAGATTCAGGTAATGTCTCGTAATGCGCGGGTCACGGTGTGCAGTAATAACCATAATCACAGTTGCTCGTTTCAGATAGATCATATGTGCCCATTGTGACAAAAAGCCATTTTATTTTACTACCACATTGATGGATTCCACACTACTCAGCCTCAGCTCTTTTCATTTCCCCGTAGAAACGACGGCGTCGGAGCTGACATGCGCGAGCAAAATGTTAATCAAACAAACCCATTTCTCCTCAACAGCTAAACCAAACAAACGGGCCTCAACTTTCCCATTCAAGTCGGAATGACAGCGTAACACAACACAACGGCGGCGAACGCGGCGTTCTTTATTCAGGGAACGTCAGCCGCGCGCCATTCTGTTGAAAATATCAACTTCAGATGTTGAGGGGAGGGAAAAAAGACGGGCGTTTTGTCTGCCTTTGTTGGTTTGGGCTTGATATGCCGCGTGAGCCTTTCAAGCCATTTGTTAGACTCAATTTCTTCCTCTGTTACATCTGCAGATTACGTTTCAAGCAAACAACCAGCAACATGAAGGCACAGAAGCGCTATTATGGTGAGAGAATGACAACTTGCATAGACAGAGAGGGGGAGAGAGAGAGAGAGAGAAAATACAAGAAACATGAAAAAAAAAGAGTTGATGTAAAGAAGGCGAGGGAGATTGGAAAGAGGCGGAGATAGAAGTGATGAGATACTACAGTGATGGGATGTATGCGTGTGTGTGTTGTAAATGCTTGCATGCAGGTTATGCAAATAAAAGAGCTTTGATTCTCCGGCCTTAAACATAGTCTTCCTCTCATTGTTTTCTTTTCCCTTAACAGTCCCTCTTGTGTCTCTTTTTGTTTGTTTTTTTTGCTCATGAAACAGGGAAGCGTGTCAACCTGTCTGGTAGAAATCTAAGAAAGTCCCTGCATGTCAAAGGATTTTTGTTCCAAGTATGGTGTGGTATGGTGGTAGACATAAACCTCCATGTTATTAATTTAACCACAGAAAACAAGAGGCAGTGTTGCTATCGGGTAGCCTGCTTGCTAATTAGCGTCACAAGCAATATAACTTAATACAAATTAGCTACAAGGAAGCTAAAACACAACCTGGCTGCTACTAGTATGTTATTTTTAACATATTTGTTTAGCAAGCTGTTTTTGTCTGTTAGCTAGAATAGCTAAGACGTTTCTAGCGATAAAAAGTTAGTAAAGACCAATAAAACACGTGAAGGTGCTGAAGGTTAGTTAATAAGCCTAGCTAAACGGCTAAGTTCAGCGTAGTCACCTACTCTTTTAGCTCAGTGGTTTCAGTTAGCTATTTCTATTCATACTGTGCAAATAAATAAATAAATAAATAAAATGGCTGCCAAAGAGATGCTAAATTTGACAGAGAAGACATTTAGACACGAGAGAAACTGAAGCCTGTGTCAGTGCTAGTGGCTAGCATACACCTGTGCTTTTCAAAATGTCTGCTGTGAAGCTAAAGCTAAACCTAGATAAAGTTCAACGTAGCCACAGGCTCATTTAGCTCAGTTGTTTCAGTTAGCTAACCTGCTAACCTTTTAAGATTTATATTCATACTTTGCAAATAAATAACTAAATAAATAAATAAATAAATAAAATGGCTGCCAAAGAGATGCTAAATTTGACCGAGAAGATGTTTAGATACAAGAGACACTGAAGCCAGTGTCAGTGCTAGTGGCTAGCATACACCTGTGCTTTTCAAAATGTCTGCTGTGATGCTAAAGTTTGACGTAGCCACACACTTGTTTAGCTCGGTGGTTTCAGTTAGCTAACCTGCTAACCTTTTAAGAGTTCTATTCATACGGTGCAAATAAATAAATAAATAAATAATAAAATGGCTGCCAAAGGGATGCTAAATTTGACTAAGAAGACATTTAGACACAAGATAAACTGAAGCCAGTGTCAATGCTAGTGGCTAGCATTTTCAAAATGTCTGCTGTGAAGCTAAAGCTAAACCTAGCTGAAGTTCAACGTAGCCACATGCTCATTTAGTCGATGGTTTCAGTTAGCTAACCTGCTAACCTTTTAACATTTCTATTCATTCGTTGCAAATAAATAAATACATAAATAAAATGTCTGCCAAAGAGAAGCAAGATTTGACAATTTCAAAGAAACTGAAGCCAGTGTCAGTGCTAGTGGCTAGAATACACGTGTGCTTTTCAAAATGTCTGCTGTGAAAAGTAAAAATGCACAGAAACATGTCTTTCTGAGTAGTTATGACATAGGAATTTAAAGAAGTTGCCGGGAGGTACAGTGTCCTAAAGGTGCCTGATCTCAACCCACACAGGTGTAACTCAGCCAATGAGATTTCAGCCTTTTTATTAAACTGTACTTCTTCTGCATATTGACAGTTGCTCTGATAATATGCTAATGCTAATATCTTCTGAGCCCATGTTGATTTTAGCCGTGGAATTTCGGCGGACATGTTTGCCCATACGATAAGTCGCATGTGTTGATCTCCAGTTTAAACATTTCATATAGAGCCAGAACCGTGACTATAAACTAGATAGACTAGAAACTTTCCATTGTTTTAACATCTTAGGGATTTAAACCATATTTCTAATCATTACACATCTTTCCAGCCCAGAATTATTTTTAATTCATGGGTTTCATCCCCACTTTTTAATCACTTCTACTCCTTTTCATTTTCGGTAAACAAATTAAATCTCAGGCATGAACTAGTCACCCTGATCTTGTTTGAGCCTAATTGGCAAAGCTGGGGTCAAAATCTTACATAATTAAGGAAACAGATATTAGCGGTGGATGATACATTTGTGTCTCAGAGCCGTGTTGTTTTTGTGCTTTCAGGCTCACAGCCTGCATCCGAGAAAATCCCCAGTCGCAGCAAAAAGTGGAACTAAATCTATTTCCATAGCTGTACATGACACGAGTGTGCACACTTCAATAAGGAGGAACAGGAGGCTGCTGACAAGCCCTGTGCTCCCAGCAGCACACTGCTTTAACCTAGATCGCCATCTAGTGATGGTGCGCCGCACAACTCCTGTCACACCAGCTCCAGCTCACAAAACAGATCAAAGCAACTATCAGCAGGACGCCTGTTTGTAGACGTAATGCATTTTGCTTTAAATCATATGTTTGTGTGAGTTTAGGGTTAATTGCAGAGGTTTCGTTTTGACATGTCTGCTCAGATCAATATGTTAAATCACTCATTTCTTTTTATAATAATGGCACATTAATTGCAACTTGCACAAGTTGTAAGCAATTAGGATTTTGCAAATGCAGCTTTATTTTTGGCTTTTTGTCAATGGACTTTTGAATGGAGCAGCTACTGCAGCTTTTTCTTGCATTTTCCAATTTATTTCAGAGGTTTTTTTCAACCTTGCATCCTCATATTTTTGGCTTTTTCATCAGTGCACTTTTGAACGGCACATTTACTTTTGCTTTTTATTGGTCCGGCGTCATGTTGCACTGTATCGCGTGTGTAGAGTGTTACGGAACTAAGAAATACCACCTTAATTATCCAGTTGTCGACGCAGTTTAGAACAGACCTTGTCGCATATGTGTTAGTGTAATTTTCTATCAGCACTGTTCTCCAAAAACGTGTTAAGAGTACGACGTAGCAGTTTGCAAATTGCAGCCTTATTTTATGCGTTTTGTCAATGAAGTTTTGAATGGAGCAGATAGCGTGGCTCGTTTTTTGGCGTTGCATCAAGTTTTCTTGCATTTTTTAAATCCGTATCAGACTTTAAACCTTGAATAACCTTCGGATGACCCGAATGCTGTTGGTTTCGTGTCATGTGGTCACTCTGTTGTAGGTGCAAAGATTTATTAAAAAGCTAAAACCTTGAACAGAGCATATTTTATAAGCTTTGTACTTAAAAACTTCTCAAGTGTGCAGCCTTATTTTAGCTTTTTGTCAGTGCAATTTATTTTAAAACGATGAATTCTCTTCACAAATATTCAGAAGTCTGGTTGTGTGCGTGTGTTTCTAGAAGACGAGGCTGTTTTGCAAATAGTTTTTATGTATATGCACACCCCAGTGTATTTGTGTACCGCTGTAGCTTCATGCCGCTGTGTGTTTGTGAGTATGTGTGTGTGTGTGCTGAGGCCATGCACCTCACCTCTCTTTAATGAAATCATGCGGGTCAGTGAGGCCAGCGAGGCTCGAGCAGGTCACCCAACAGATCGGAACTAAGCTGCTTTGACCCGGCCTGGTACCGCGTGCCAAACGCACACAAACACACACACACCAAAACACGGCGCTGCTTACAGCACAATGGAGCCACTGTACGGAGGGGAGGGTGTGTGGCAATGATTAAAAAGGCCGAGTCCGAGCCGTCGCACACACACACACAGACACACACACAAAACACCCAAGGAGGAGTATACGCACAGCGCAGGGACAGTTCTTTTTATTTAGCTCCAAAAACTAATATCAGAGAAGCTGTCGTTTAAAGAGGGTTTGAAGAATTACATCGGGAAATTAAATCAACAATGGAAGTGATCAAAGTTGCGGCGGTGTGTAAACACAGCGGCGCTGCATTAGATTACACTACGGCAAGTTTGTGTTTCGGCGGGGTTATTACGCAGGAGGCTTTAATCATTTCTCTCCTATTAGCCGCCGCTCGTATCGCCCAGGGACTTCCATTAGAATTAAATTAAACAGTGGAAATGTAAATATTGACAACATACGCGTAATTATTTATTCCACGAGCGACGAGATCAGAAAATTATTGCAGCGGCGTCGCGTTGGTATGAAGGAATGTTTCTGATTGTGCTGGCGAATAAAAATGCAAATCCAGAAGAAACACTAATAATAATAATAATAATAATAATAATATATCACATTTAGCTTGCAGAAAAAGTGTTATCAGGTATAAATGTACAACCCTCACACATCATCCACCTGTGAACTTTGCTTTTTTTTATGTTTTCATGAAGAGGTCAAAGGTCAACAACTTCAAGACGGGAGTCCTCAGGAAGCCGCCGCCTTTTCCGAGAGGGTAATCAATTACCAGGAGACTGATCCCCGCCGCCGCGTCCCCGCTCGTTCCCGCTTCTTCAGATCAGACCAGCGAAGGCCCCCCCATAAATTTGAATGTGAAACGAGCTCGCCGGCGCGGGGTTAAACACGTAATTAGCCGCGACAAGTAGAATGCGAGGAGCGGACTTAGTCGGGAAGAAAGCTATGGTAATGCCTTAGTGTGGGGTGGGGTGTGTGGAGGGGGGGACTACTCCTCCGCGGGGCCCTGTGAGGCATCGGGACGGGACGCGGGGAAAAAAGGGGAGGGAGAATTTCAGATGCAGATATTAGAAATGCAATTGTCTTGCGCGTACGGGGCGGCGGTCTGGAAATTGACTTTTTCATTATTCAGTTAGTGCAATAATTAAATATTCGATGCCCTGGGTTGGTGAAGCTACTGGAGCACGCCGCAGATATTTAACAGGGCCTGACAGATGTTTTAAATAATGTTTATTTATCGATATTAATATATACTGCCCTATCCCGGCTCGTTGTTCTGCGGGCTCTGCGTCCCAGACAACTCGGGGAAGGAAGGGAAAAACTTCCGGAAATCAGCGAAGTTTTCCTCTTCTCAGCGTTCCTGGAAACTCTTTAAAACTTCCTCCCGTCTGATTGGCCGATTTTGTCCTCGTTCGTCCACATGCAGCAGCAACAACAACAACAACATGTATAAATTAACACATGAATAACATGAGCAAATAAATACGAATTAATACATAAATGCGCGGCTGTGTTTATTCGCCGTCTCCATGGCGACGCGTTCGCCAAACAGATGTGAGAGCGGGGGGGGAGGGAAAGAAAATTATCATTATAGGATAATTAGACTTCCATCCACTTTCCATTGCCCGTTACCAAACATGAAATATTCTATGTGTTTACGTCTGAAAGTGTCAATCCCGTTCAATATCACGGCGGGATTTGCAAGTCATGCAGCGGGAAGGACGCCGTCAAGGGAGGGAATAAAAGGCAAAAAGGGGAAAGAGGTTTGCTTCTTTGCGAGTCCGGCCGGAGAAGGGAAAGTACAAAAGGTGTAGAAGAGAAAGGGAAGAGAGGGGGAGAAAGAAAAAAAAAGAAAAAGACGTAGAACGAGGCTTGGAGTGGGTTCATGGACGCCGGGGCTTCCAGTAAGCGGGACGGGAGCCCGGTCTGAGGTCGTCCCTCGTGGCTTTCATGTGGGTAAGTGCTCCTCACGCTACGTTCCACATTTTTTATTTTTTTTTATCAACAGTTCTCGCTTGTGAAACCGGGACGGCTTTGAACTTGCCCCCAACGCAAACCGCAGGGTCAACATTTACTCTCCGAGTAGTAACACTCCCGGAGGCAAACAAACACGCGAGTGGAGGCGAAACACTCGAAAACCGGCGCTTCCTTTTGGATCTTTTGGAGTTTGGAATCCATTTTGCATTGGCAACAGGTAGCGCCTCTCAACGGGGGTAAAAAGGGCCCGGAAAAATGCCTGTTTAGAAATTCATCCAGAGATCTCCAGTGGCTCAACAAGGGAGGACACGGGGATGGAGATTGGGGGTACAAAGTGGTGGAGTGCTTTTTGTTGACAGGCAACTTATAGTGATCCTTCATTGCCGTGTTTGACGGACATCTGAGCACCACTTGTGAAAGCGTGGGGGGATGGTGAGGAGAGGGTGGCATGATTGGGAGGAGGAGGAGGGGCGGCAGGCAGGGGTGGGGTGGTGGTGGTGGCGGCGGTGCACGGGGTGTCAACACGGGGACTGACGGAGTGTGCGCTAAAGCGCTGCGTTGGAAAAAAAAAATAAACAAATCAGAAACAATTAAGTGTGAACTCTCATGGAATATTCATACGCGAGCAGCCTCCGCGTGACAGGCCGTCACGCCAACCTCCGGTCCGTTCCTTCCCTCTCTCCGTGTCCTGCACACATGGAGATGTGCCTGCCACTTAAATCAAATTAGTCATTAGCAAATTGAATCAACAATTAGAGCAAGAGAGCGACATGGCATTAGCGTCAGTGTTTGTCAACCTATCGGAGCAAACCTCTGGAGTAGTTCCTCCTGCGGTCCAACTCCTCTCCGGTGCGTTAAAAGTCAAGGCTGTAGCTCAGGGCTGAGGGCCCCTGCGTCCCTTTTCTGCCAGGGTCACCTACCATCACTGCTGCAGCTGTTTTATTTTTTTTTTTCTTTCTTGTTGTTTTGTTTTTGCCGGCCCCCCGATCGCCTCCTCGTCTACGCTCATTCGTATCGACGCCCCTCACTCCTCTCCGCCGCCGCTGCTTTTTAGTTGGAGGCTGTCAAAAACATTGCCGGCGGAAATGGAAGTATCCTCATTATGCAAATGCCGGCCTCCGCTGATGGCGCGCTCTTGCTTTATAAATTGCGTCCCCCTTGTCAGGAGTCAAATTGTATTTGAGTAACTTCGAGAGAAATTGTCACTAAGATTTCAATTTGGCTTTCCGCGCGGTGCCACCATCAATTTAGTCAGAACAAATACGGACATATGTTTATTTCTTTACGACGTGATTGTGTTGCAGCGAGAAGCCTTTTCTCACAATCACATATTATTATTCTTATTATTATATAAGCACGGCGCTTTGAATAGCGAAGAGAAGACGAGGCTTTTTTTTTTTTTTAATAAAATATGATAAGCAGCGGTGCTTAGTGTATATTTTTGAAATGCTCCTCCGCTCGCAAACTTGGAGGGGAGTTGACGGCGCGAGGAGAAATTAATAATCATGTCCCATTAGAGGTAACAAGAAAACACATTTAGGAGTGATCCCCTGTAAGCTGCATGAATAACCCGGAATTCTCCGGATTGCTCGCGGATGTCACGCCCGATATCGGAAAAGTTTCCCGCGAATAAAAACTTCAGCCGCTCCAAATAAGTTCCGGATCCGCCGTTAAATATTAAACACCCCCTCAATGCCATTTTAATTCCTCGAGAACTCGATCAGAAGCCGGCAATTTGAGGCGATTTAAGAGGAAATTATTTTAGCAACCTTGGTCGTATCGCGGAGCTAACGCTGAGCCGGCAGTTTTAAAACTTATAAAAGCAAATATCATTGTGCGCGGCCTCCAGTTTGAGAAAACTGGTCAATAGAAATCGATTTTAAGGGATGCAAGCGGAGACAAAACTTATTTAAGAAGTTTCCTGTGTGAATTGGAAAACGTTGATCCGTTTAGATCCGTATGGATTTGTTTTCTGGGTTTAAAGTACTCACACGTCCCCATTAACTCTATTCAAGTGCCCTCGAATTAAAAAAATAAAAACACACATTAAAGTGACACGCAACTGGGAAAATACCATTAACCTCCTTTATTGTTATGAAAGAACCATGCAATGGAAGTGAATGGCGCCCGGCTACTACGGTTGACAAGCCAAAAACTGGAAAGAAAGAAAACAAGAGGAGAAAGTGAGAAAAAACGTCAGGGTCGATTTTAATATTCATGAATTTTTCTACCAGCTCAGTTCAGCAGTTTCGATTAAGCATTAATTAGGAGCCAGAGGGGAAACCAAACAAAAATAAGGAGCTGAATGACTAATGAAGGCGGTTGAGACGTGGGTAGGCTGCCACGCCGCTAATGGTTCGGCGTTGCATGGGCGCTACGCGGGCCGGAGTGCCAGCGGTGTGGGCGGCCAGACGCACCTCTGCCCACACCGCGGATCACACTCCGGGAGAAAAACACACTCGATCTGGCCGTGGAAGAATAACAGACTCGAAACACAGAGAGAGAGAGCTGCTAAAAAAAAAATCCACTTTTGGGGAAAGGTGTTCGGTTGAAGCCTCTCATGCTCCCCTGAGGAATTCCTTCTTTTTCTGAAGCAGCTGGATAAATTTCAGCAGCTTTTTCCTTTAAGTAGGAAGTTGCTGTGAAGTTTGAGGTCACGGGCCTAAAAGGAGGTTGAGCTCAAACAGGTTCATGACGTTCAATTTATGCAAAAATGATTAATTTTAGACAATAAAACGACCTTAGCTGCAAATATCAAGACTTTAAGACTCACAGCGGCATGCAGGAGGTGAACTAGTTCCAATCTGTGCAAAAATCATAAAGGAAATGCATAAATGAAATGCATAAAGTGTTTAAAATATGTTTAAATGCTTTCATTTTGCAGGACTTTAATTTAAAAAGCAGATTTACGTGTCTAAATTCGGGTTTTCACTGCAAATGAATTAAAACTGGCAGTAATCTAATGATGGGAAATAGAAATAATAAAAAAAAGAAATGTTTCAGACTTTATTTGAGATCTGCAAGGATTGCAAAACACGTTATAGCGTGACTTATGTATGGTAAGTAAAGCATGCCGCAGAAATGTGCAACTGCGCAAACAGTGCTACGAATAAAAAGTTAAATATATTGAATTTTACATTATTAAATTAGATTTTATGCATTTTTCTTTTAGGGGTTGCATTGAAATTAAGTCCGATACATTTGCACTTGCAAATATCTGATATAACGTATGGCGGGTAAAGCGTGCCCCAAAATTCAGTCGGCGCCAAAATGTGCGACTGCGCAAAAAGTGCTGTGAATAAAATGTTAAATATATTGAATTTTACATTATTAAATTAGATTTTACGCATTTTTTTTTGCGCCAAAATTAAGTCCAACACATTTGCAAATATAATTTTTTATTTTTTTATTTTTTTGCAAATCACAAATAATTTGCTTCGTATCAAAGTTGCTAAAACAGAAACTAATCCAAATTGTGAACTGATGAAATGATTAATAAAATATGTATTTTTTTTCTCCTTTCATGTAAATAAAATACATTTTTAAAATCACTGATCTCTAACCTTGCAAACATAATCCTTTAATGCTGAATAAAACATACCTAAACGTGGCGTTCCCCCCGGTCGCGTATGATCATAGGTTATATCGTAATTTTACATAAAATTATCAATCTTTAGAAAATTAGAATATTTAGACGCAAAGTAAAACCGCCCTTGGGTTTTTTGTTTTTTTGGTTTTTTAGCCGGTGCGTCATTGCTAACGTGCGGTTTAGTTTTTGAGCGCGCTCCCGATGTATATGTATGACTGCGGAAGCATAAATATGAATTTTGGCATAAAATTTTCATTCATTATTGTCGTGGCTCTGAAATGTCAGCCAGGGCACAGTTTTTACATCCTGTTAAATATTATTTTTATTCTGTAAAACGTAGAGGTAGCAGTTAAAATCCTACTTTCTTATTGGTTTTATTTTTATTGGCGCCGGCCACAAGCAGGACAGGAGGGTTATCTTTTCTTTTATCTGTTTGAGAAAGGGCTTTACAGTCTCCTCTCCCAGTAAAACAAGGATAAAGGGAAGAGGGGAGGAAGAAAAAAAAATAAATGATATTGTTACAGAGGTATTATCCTTAAGCCTGCCCATGATATTTGAATTGTATTGGTGAATTGTAATCAGGTATTTTAGCTTAGCGGCGCCGGTGTCCGTGTTGAACGCCTACCATCTGGTATTGGACGACGGTGTGACAGTCGGGGGGGCTAGAGAACGAGAGAGGAGGAGGTGGGCTTGGGGGAGAAAGGGGGAGAGAGAGAGAAAGCCGTTATCCGAGTGAAAAGCCGGGTGACTTTAGTTCCCCAATCTCTAAATCTACACATTGTAATGTAAGTCCACAGACAGGAAGCCCAGAGCAAACAGCGTTTGTGTGACCAGATATAGGCTGGAGATCCTTTCCAATCATGAGGCTACGGTGGGGCTTTGCTCCAAAAAAAAAAAAAACAGAAGAAGAAGAAGAAACAAAGCTTTAAATGATTGGGATTTTGTTTTCACGTCGTACAGCTCCGTGATCTTTGGGCTTGTTTGCGATATAAATGTCTTTTCTTTTCTTTTTTACCGGGATTTGTGTTGCTAATTTCCTGTCGGGACGTTTGAAATATTAAATATGGCCGGATCAGCATTGGGGGAACGTAAAAAGGCTATTCTATCGTTAGATGTGCACGGTTATTGCAATAAACAAAGCAATGTGAGCGCTATATGAGGTAAAATGCAACTTTTAGACATCTGCAGCCTCATGTCACATGCGTTGCAATGATTCACCCCTCACTAATGTGATTTATCTGGCTTTTTAAAATGAATAAAAACGCGTCTAACAGCAGCAAACCTTTTTAATTTTTATAAAACACATATTTTCACAGATATATGTATATATGTTTAGCATATATTTTATTTATTGTTGTTTACGTGTCCACGGGGGAAAAACCGGGGCCTTGTTTGACCCCGCGACCCCCTCTGCCCGTCTGACGGGAACTCTGGTTTTCCGTCACCGACGCCCCGTCCCCGGCTCCCTCGCCGCTTTTCCCGAGTGACCGGGCTCTGCCGTTTGTGTTTGTTTTCGCTTTATTTCTTCTTCCATGTGTTCGTCTGTAACCAAACCCGAACTGAACATCTCGTCTGGTCGGTGAGGGTCAAACTCGCGACAATACCGCTGATTATCAGCAACAGCTTCGGGTGAGAGAGGCTGCCCCAACAATTAAAAAAAAGAGAGAGAGGTGTGTGTGTTCTGTGGAGGGAAGGAGGGGAGGGAAGTAGGGAGGTAGTGGCAAGGGGGGTTTAAGTTTTTCTTTTCTTTCTCTGCCTCGCCACCTATCACAATTCATTACCACAAATTAGCGTTCAATAAAATTGCTATTCAGAGATAATTAGGAGTTTGTGGCGGCGGGGTCGCGGGGAGGAAGGGGGGAGGATGCTGGAGGGTGAGGTAGAAGCGGGGAGTGCTTTCCACATGTCATCATGACCCAACAAACCAACAAAGTGAGGGTCTGCAGCTGGGGCAAGTGAAGTGAGACCCTGACCTGCCACCGAAACCCCCCCTTTCTCCCTCTCTCCCTCCCGACTCCTTCATTCATACACATGATGACACAAAAAGAAAACACTGGCTCTTTCTCCCCCTCTTCCTCTCACCTGCTGAGTTGGGAGCTGCTCCAAATTAAACAAATTATTTCAGGCCTCTCTCTCTCTCTCTCCCTTTCATTCTCTGTTTCTCCTCCAGTAACAGAAAAAAAAAAAAAAGAGACAAAGTGGAGCAACGGCTCACCAACAAAACGGCGATCCCACATAAGGACGGCGGCTAATAAGGTCGCGTCTGTGTGTGTGTCGGCGTACAAGTGGCCGCCAGAGCCGGGGTCATGCCCGCATATGTGCGCCGCGGTTTTGTTTTTCATTAATTAACACTTTCCTGACGGCGCGGTCCCGACTGAAAGGAGAGAACTGTTCACAAGGGTTGACGAAATAAGCCTCAGAGCGGACGTATCTAATTAAGACGTGCAGGTTCTTTTATTATTATTCATCAGTTGCTCAAAAAAAGAAAAGCTAATTTTCCGATGTTTAAATAGTTTTTCGTACTAAAACTTACCACAAGCGTAACACACAACGTTTTTTTATATAAATAATTAACACTGATGGAAAATATTCAAGAGCATCATTGAATCAGAGCAGAGTGCTACTTTAGCTTAGCATGAGACCTCCTCTGAGTTTTATCCTATTTATTCCACAGGAAAGAAAGTTGTTTCAAGACTAACGTCGACTAGTCGCAATTTAAAAGCCTATTTTCTGGAACTAGGCACAAGTTTGAGATTTTAGCTTAAATTGAACTGTTCGTCTTTAGCTTACATTTCTTGAATGCTAAAGACAGTTTAGCTAATATGCCTTTGTGTCGAGCTAAACTGTTTGTCTTTAGCATTCAAATAATGTATACTAACGACAAACAGTTTAGCATTCAAGAAATGTATGCTAAAAACGAACAGTTTAGCTCGACACAAAGGCAGGTTAGCTTAGCGTTTAGCTCTAGAACAGAGTTTATCCACCTGTAAACTGTAGAAATTTGATATTTTTAACATGCTAATAAACATTTTCTTCTTCATCTTCTTGAATTTATCATTTTCTGGAGAAAATAAAAAGGGACATTTAAAATTTAGCTTCATGCCAGGAGCTGATGAGCTACATGTTTAGCAACGAAAGTTTAAAAATGCCGTCTGTCCACTTTATGGGAAATTTGTTGCTCTAAGAAATAAAGTTTTGACATTTTAATTGAGTCTTAACAGCAGATTAGCTTTGCTTTTAGATTTAAAAAAGTTCTTTGCAGGGGGAGTACATTAGCTAGGTTCTAAAGCTAAGCTAACTCCAGCGTTATCATGTAGGCTACAGTACATGCAGAAGCATGTGTGTCGGTTAAGTGTGTTGTTTAAAGAGTTACTGGTCCAGATAAAATGCTGTGCAACCTTGACAGCACCAAAGAACAAACAGATAAACTTCAACTAGTTTTGTCTGTTCACTTTCAAGCGCCGCTTTGGCTGCGGTTGCTGACATTCAGCTGCTCTGTTGAACCTGTCAACTTTAACTCCACTTGTTCTCTCTTGTGGCTGTTTGTGCCCTGCATCCTCCTTATCCTCCTCCTCCTCCTCCTCCCGTCCTCCCGTCTCCTCCAGCTGTCTGCGTGCGACTCTGGCTGCGGCCCCAGCGCCACTGGAGGGGCCGTGTGAACCGGCCAGTCCGGTCACCTCGCATCAGTGTCGGGCTGGAATGCGCCGTGGCCCCGGCCCCGGCCAGGGACACCACTCTGGGGGGGCTGGGGGAGGCGGTGTTCGCCGGCTGAGCAGGTGCTCGGTTATAAAAAAACTAATGTTGATGTCACGTCCCCGCCACCCATTGTGGTTGGGGGGGACATGGACACCAAGGGACACAGAGAGCCTCTGGGTGCGCCTCTCTAGAGGTCACCGTGCCAGATCAGAATCACACTGAGCCTTTACTTATTAAGTGGCTTTCTGTGCACCCGATGGTTAGCCAGCTACACGACAACCAAGCCTCGCACAAAGAGACCCCGGTAAAGAGATACCGGCACGCTATTGAGACAGCCACTCTGCCGTTGTGTTCGCCCCTGCTACTACCAGTCACCGCGAACAAATATGGCACATGATACGAGAGGTGTAGCATTCCTTCCCCCTTCCCTTCCCTTCCCTTCCCTTCACCGGTCCGCGTTGAAAGAAGTTCTTTACACACCAAACAGAGCATTGCAGACTCTCTGATCAGCAATTATGCACTTTAGAGGTATTAAATACTGCTGAGAGGGGAACAGGGGGGCCTCCAGGGACCACCAGCAGTCCGTAAATACACTTCTCTCTGCAAAATGAAAGGAAGAGACCTGCCATTTGTAGACATTATTCATGCATTAAATGTAACGCCTGGGTAAAACAATTATGTCGCATATATTTCAGCGTTATTTACTCCTTGTCATTGCCTGTGCACACAGACGATGACAACCCTCCTAAGTTACCCGCCGTGTCTGCGTGCGCTCATTCGCGTGGCTATATTTATCGCCGGCGCAGGTCACAGATCGCACGTTTCCGAGCGGCGAACTGGCACGAAAGATTATCATCAATTAATATGCCATAATAGCTGGGGTTTTTACTTTCATATCCGCTGCGCGCATTTGTCTTTTAAAGTGATCCGGTTTGGCAATCCGGCCGCCTTTTCCTCTAATATATGCTAATGTGAGCGAAAACACTTTGGAGTGTCTCTGAGGAATAAGAACCCGTATCGGGATTCATACCGGCAGCGCATTGCGCTTTTGGCGCCCGAGAAAAGTTCCTCGGCGTCCAATGAGTCTCACCAACTTCTGTTGTTTTTTTGTTTTTTTTCACAATGCTAACCCCAAAGTAGCTGTAGAGCTGTGAGCGAGGGGGGCCTGGTGGGTAGCCAGAGAGCCCATTATTCAAACTGAGGTCTCGACACCAGTTTGTGGCTGGACTGCTTTAAAATTGTTGGAATTTGGCGCCCCAACTCAGGAGGGCTTCTGCCGGTTTTGGCTACTCGTGACGTCCTTTGTGCGCGGGACGGATTCTCAGAGCGGGATCTCAGAGCATTGCTTTGCATAGTCCAATTTAGTTTCTTGGCGTTTTTGCAACGCCGGGTCACGTGTATATGTGCCATCGAGCTTTTAGGTGTAGGATTACGACGCTGGACTGCGACTGTTTGCTGGAAAATGTAGGAATACTCTGTTGCAATGGGCAAAGCACTTGAAAATGACCTTTAAACAATGCGTTCTGCAGCTTTTATTGAGTTGGCATGGTGTGACAGGAGTCCAAAAGGTTATGAGTAAGAGTTGAGTTCATTTCCAGAACCAACCGGTGAGAAATACCTGCTCCAAACTTTAAAACTTTGCGGAGGAGGCCTCTCCGAAGTGTGGAGCACCCCAGCTGCACGGCTGCAGAGGCACCCTGGGCGAGAGGGCTTAGAGGACGGCGCGGGTGACGCGGCGCCTCGGTGCGAGGGGCGATGAGGAGAAGGGGAAGTGACAGGAGACAGTTGCTGCACACTGTGTCAGGCTGGCGGTGTCACACCTGGCAGCTGTCAATCACCGGCGGCTCCCCGAACACCTCACTCCCTGATATCGCCGGAGCCGCTGCCAAACATGCCTTGAGTGGTGTCATCCATCCACACATGAGCACTGGCTCACTCCGACTGCACTCATCCTGTCACTGCAAGTCAGGGAGAGCGGGAGGCAACAAAAAAGGGAGAGAGCAGGAGAGAGAGAGAGAGAGAGAGGGGAGAGGGAGGGAAGCGTCTATTTACATATGGAAAGGTCACAAATAGCCTGCAGGCACTGTGCTAATTAGAGAATGTGGCGAAAAAAAACTCTAAAGATAAATTGAAAGACAAAAATGGAGTTATCTAAGTATGCCGGTGTAATGGAAAGTGGGGGATAAGGTGAATGAAAGGAGAGGAGGAGGCGGCTGAAAGGGAATTCTTCACTCAAGGTGGAAAACTTGAAATAAAAGAAGTATTTCGGGGATCGGAGCCGCCTCCGTGCAAACCTTCGATACAAGTGGTTTGAGCGACCGATCGACTTCCCCCTGTGACGGCCTTAGCCCGGTTAGCGCAGAGGCCTCCACCGGCAGACGTTGACCATATGACGGTGTTCAGATGACCGGGCGTGGGTGATCTCCCTCAGCCGGATAAGCGAATCAACCTTTATAATTCATTGTGACAAGCTGACAGGGAAAATGAGTGTAAAATTTTATACTTACATGAATTTTTGTGTCAGATCACCGTCTGTGCACTTGTTTATCTGCCCGGCCATAGCCGAGGGCTCCTTCATCCGCGGGCGCTCCGCGGACTCTGTTTCCAGGCCTTCAGACACATCGTCCTTCGCCCTAGTGAATTTGCTGATTAATTTTGGATGCTCCCCTTAATTAACACCCCAAAGGAAAGTGTAGATTTCCTAACCCGCCTTTGCTGCGGAACAAACAAAACGAGAAGAAAGATGACCTCAGGGAAAGAGAGAGAGAGAGAGAGAGTGGGACGTGCTGATGTCCAAAATGACATTACAGGAGCAATGTGAAGGCCCCCGTGACGCCGGGCCTAGACCTGGACCTGGGCGATGCCTCAGGAGCTCCCAGGCCTTTTAATCAGCGGCTGGAAACGAGCTCCCCATTAGTCTCATTTCATTTGCTTTAGCGTCGGCAGAGAAGCAGGCCTCGCATGATGCCACCCGACGCTTGAAACATGCTGTTCCTGTGCCAGAGCTGGTGCCGCCTCCGGCCCACGGTCATTAATTGGTGCCACTCTCTTACTTCCAGTGAAATTGGCAGATGACGGACAGGGGGGCGAAATAAAAATGTGATTTCTTTCTCTTTTTTTTTTTTCTTACCCCCTCGCTCTTCCCAACATCAGAGTGGATTTCACTAATTGGGTTGAATGGCGCCCATCTCGTCTTGTGACAGCCAAGCAGGATGCATGAGAAGCTGCGGGCAGCTTGGAGAGCTCTCACCCTGCCATGCCAGCTCCAAAGACATGCCGGCAGGAGGGGACGAGGGGGGGGAGGCGAAGTCGCAAAAGACACGCTGAGACAAAAGAGCACAGCTAGAGATCGCACGCTCACTTTTCGGAGACCTTGAACAAACAAACTTGCACTTTTGGCTCGCCGAGGGCGAGAGGATTCGTCGTCGCTCAACTCGCGACGGCGCAAGGAGACTCTCCCAGCGTCGCCGGCCCGTGCACAATCACAAGTACATCAATTTCAAGGGGTAATAAAAAGGCGAACGTAAATGGGAGCAGGGATGTGAAGGGAATAGAAATGATGCCGCAAATCAGTGTGCGCAAAAGTTTCTCCGGACCTTTGGGGCTTTACTTTCCACCTTGTTTCCTCCGTGTTGCTTTAGGATCACACCGAAAAGGCGCGCTACTTCACGCGGAGACCCGTGACCGCAGAGCGCTAACGTACAGTTTACATAGCCGCCGACTAATACGGCGTCCAATTAGGAGCATTAAAAGCGCACCCGATCCGGTAAAACAGACATGGATGTTTGAGCAGGTCGTCTCAAGACAATCGCCCGCTTTGTGCTCGCCCAGATTGCGGGAGGGGAAGGGAAAAAAAGCAGAATTCCTGGTACAAAAGGACAAGAAGTGCAGGTGTAATTGGGATATTTGGGGGCGTCTTGTTTCAGGGCCCGTCAGAGCAGCGGTGAAACGAAGCCTGTAAGACTAGAGCTGGCGGACTGGCAGGAGTATCTGCCCTCAGTCCTCGCCTTTTAATGTACTCTCTTCTTTTATTTGCTTCTTCTTCTTCTCCTACTCTTTACCCTGCATTCTTTTGGTATTTCTCTGTTTGTGTCCTAACAGGACACCGCCACCCCCTTCCTCCTCCTCCTCCTCCTCCCTTCTCCAATGATAGCAGCTTGATCGGGCAGGTATAGGTAACAAATGAGATCAATTAACGTGTCCGAGAGGGGCGCCTACCCGAGAGTCCGGTTGCACTAAACGATCTCCTCATCTTTTGTTTCCCTCCTCGGGATTCCATTTGCAACCTCATCACTTTCCCGGGCCCCGGACAACGGAGCCGATTGTTCCGCGCCCGCCCGCCCGCCGCTCTAATGGAGAAGGCCCGAGAAAGTCCGGGCCACTTCCCCTGGCAGCGCATGTATCTGTGCTATCAGGGCTCGGGGAACGCGGGGAGGGGGGGGCAACCTCCAACGAAATGAATCCCCACACCCTGCCCCTACCTCCTCACCTTTCCCCGTCCTTCGCCGCGTCTCTCTCGGCATCGCAGGACGTCAACGGGCTCGATTCGTGGCGAATTTGGAGCCGATTGAGCTCGGCAACGGGGCCGCTGAAGGCGCAAGCGTCGGAGAAGAGGCCCGAGGTATTAAAACCTCATATTCGGAGCGTTTGAAGCAGGAAATGAGAGCTGTCTGCTAGAAAACACCCATCTACCGTTAGATGTCACGCTTAGCCAGCGTTCCTTTGCTTGGACTGTCCGTTAACACCTACCAGGTTTCGGGTCCGTCTTTTGAAACGGCTGACAAGCTGACAAATTTCATCCCTCCTAGTATTACAGGCAGCCTGATGGAGAGGTGGGATAACTAAGCGAAGGTTGTGCTGAGGGAAAATCACCAGAGAAAAAGGAGGAGGAGGAGGAGAAGACGAAGCAGAAATGGGGGCAATTATCGTGAGTTAGAGAGACGGTTGATGGCAACCATCGAACCCCTGAGCGTTCGTTTAAATCTGCTTGATGAATGTGACGCTCGCTCCTCATCTGTCCTCCACCTTCCACTCCGTCCACGGCAGTCAGGCCGGGATTGTTTACTATAACCTTGTAATCAACCTGGCCCGGCTGACAGCTCACCATTACCCCTGATGGCGGGATGCCGCTGCAATTTGGCCCCCTGAACGATAATATATATATTTTAAAAACACACACGGAGAGACTGCTCCGCCCCCCCCCCCCCCCCCCGTCTGATGCCTTATTGATGGAGCCCTGGCCCTGTTATCTTTGCGCGTAATTTGTTTTCAAGAACTGTGATTTACATTTCAGTGGGATTACACCTTTTAATGCTACACGCCGGGGCGAGAAGTGGGCAGCCGCTGAATACTCCACATCTCCACCACAGGAGGAGGAGGAGGAGGGAGATGTGTGCCGAGAGGAGGAGGAGGGAGGAGGGGGTTCAAACGATGCATTTCCAAGTCCTCAAGTGGAGAGGATTACAATTACAATTAAAAATCAAAAGGCCTGTGTGTCCATCAAACGGCCGCCCATAACTCTTTGTGTGCCTGCCGCCAAACAGCCGCGGCTGCAGTGGAGTGTTCGCAGATGCAAAACGGTCTCCAGCCTAATTGCGGCGTATTATCGTCGGGGGGGGGGATATTACGCAACGAGTGTTATTTCGGGGAAGAACGCGGCCCCTAAATGCCGCGCTAATGTGAATCCCTCGGCAATCCACGCGCCGGCCGTTAAATAAAAAAAAAGTTTCGGACGCACAACAAGTTGGGCTCGGCTCAGACTCGGACTCGGTGCAAGGTTGCCAAATATTTCGACGTGATGGCTGCAAATCTTTTAACTGACGACGCATTTAGGGTTTAATTTTAAAAGTAAACATGCGCTTTGCACCGGCAACACTCTGCACCGCCGCCCCTCCCCCGCTCCCCTCCCCTTTTGCTGCCTCCACACCGTCCTAATCATGTGCATTATTTCCGTAATTCAGATCACAACATTTTACATAATTCTTTGTTTATTCATTTCCTCAGACAGTCAGAGGAATTATGTAAAACACGCTCTCGACGGCGCTCTCTCTCTCTATTCTAGCACATTTGCTCAGACTTGGAGGCAAAGTGTCCCATTTAAATGAGAATTACACTTAAATGTCACATGGGTTTATCTAAATTTATAAACAGTGCATTTATTATATTAAATTTGGGCGAATCCCGAACATGGATTGCGGGAGACGTGCTCCGAGGGTTATGACTTACTAATGCCTGTTTAAATTGTTCCCTTCTGTATTATTTACCCACCATTCTCTCTTCCTTTCTCTCTCTCTGCCGATGACATGGCACCTGAAGAATTGCTCTTTGAATTCCCCCCTCGCGAGGCTGCCATCGAGACCCAAAGAAACATCATTTGCTTTTGTTGAATTAATTCAATCATTAGCCGGCAGTTTGAAACCTGCAGCCCCTTGAAAAGGCCGAGATAATGCCGCCATTCACTGTAGCCCAGTGTCCCCTGATAGCCGCCAATCAATTGCCCTTAATAATTTTCTGGACGAATCATAATACGGGAGGGATCTTCATTCAGCGAGGTGTGAATGGAGAGAGAGAAGAGAGAGAGAGGGAGGGATGGCAGCAAAACAAGGAGATTACAAGAGGAGAGGGGAACTCGTTTGCCTCATCAGTGGCCTTTGTACGCCTTGAGTCAGCTTTCTGAACTCAATCATCAGCCCGTCTTCGCTCGGGATATCCCACATCCCTCCTCCGTTAAAAAACAGACTAAATAACGCGGCGTAATAGCAGCAGTGGGGTAGCTTGCGTCGTCTCCTCCGTGCAGATGTTCACCTCCTCGGCTTCTCCGGCAGCCCGGGGTCCATCTGTGTTTACAGTGAGCTGCTTAGCGCACGCCCGTGCGAAGGGAAGCATATCAAGCATATGGACATTTTACAAAAGGTTACCCCGCATAAATTAGGCTGAATGGCAATCTGTTGAGGAGAGGTGGCTCACCACGAGCGCCGAGCGTAAACGGATAATAAAGGCTTTTGTATTACGGGGCAAAATGGGATTTAAAGAGTCTGCTTTTGTTGCAAATGTACACACCTTGTTTCACTTCATTGTGCGTTTAATTTGCTAAATAGAAGAGGTTTTAAAGCATTTCAAGTTTAAGAAAGACTCCTTACTCTTTATAGATCAGCATCAAGTCTAAATGTTTGCAATCAGAAGTGTTTCTGTTAAATACCGCCCTTTAATAAGCTCTGATTATTATTTTCCACCTGCAACTTTGCTGCCGTTTCATTAAAGAGACCCCGTCCTCTTGCTCAGCAGGCCCGGCTTCAGATTCATATCACGTCTTTGAGTGACATCTAGTGGCCGCTCCCCTCATTGCGCCGCTAAAGAACACACCACTGCCCCTGTTAAAGGCGCACTTTAATGACTTTAGATCTTAGCCGAGGGTCGGCTTTATACCCGTTTTAGCTTGTGTGCAATTATTTTTTATTATAATCCCTCCCTGCCCCACAGGAATCTGCAAATGCAACTCCTTCGCGCAGCTGCAGAGTTTCCTTGCGGTGCTAAACAGCAAGGTTTTCTTCTAAAAACTATCTCGTTAAACGGGAATATCCTCTAAAAACAACCTGTAACAGCAGCTATAACCGCCCTTTCAAACCTCCGTCGGTGCCTGTAATGGATTCAGTCTAATCTGCCTCTGTTTGCTCTCATCTGTGAGTTACCTTCATCGCCGTGTGGGTGGTTAAGATTGATTAACAATAACAGCAGCTGACTAGGCAGGAATAATTCACCAAAAAACAAAGCGCCTGCGAGTGAAGAAGGCCGGCGATTGAGAGAGGCGGAAGGAGGGGGAGCCGCCGCTTCCTACGAGTGTTCTGATGTCGGCTAATTGAAGCTTTGTCACGCAGATCGGGGCGGAGGAGGTTCAAAGGCGAACGGCGGGTCCGGTTTCATTTTTTCCGAAGGCTCGCCACCTTTTTGATGTGTCTAGCGCATATGCAGCTTTGATACGAGAGGTCACGGCGGCCCCGTTGTGAGTCCGGCGAGCCCCTCTAGAACAGGGAGAAAGGAGTGGGCCCGGGTCGCGACGGGAGCCCGGCAAGAACCGAGCAACAAGAGCGCTCAAGTGGCGGAGATTCATATTCATGCAAGGATCACACAACATCACACATGTTGTCCGCGGTAGCCGCAGAGACAATGGAGAGCTCTCGGGGGAATTAACCCCCGTCCTCTGGTGGCCATGTTGGAAAACACGACTTCCCGCTGCTTTGGATGCAGCTTTCATTCGTCCTGTGAAGTTTTTCTGAGCTCTTTTTCGTGCAGTAACACCTGGAAGTGTTGAACTACAGACTACAAGTAGCTCCTTTGGATCAGTTTTAGGAATAAAACCTTGCTCAAGGACTCCTCAGTGAATGGACAATTGGTCTGATCTGCACCCAATGAATGAATGTACCATGAATCTACCATGTAATATATGCTATAGGCTACATGCTAACTCATTGCAGGAAAATTTGAAACTAAAGCAACAGAGAAACAGGAAGTTAAAGAGGGATGCAACAAAGACGTCAAACTCCTTGCTAGTGCAACGTTGGTTTCGTTCCCGTATTAACCTTTTTGAAAGCTGAGCAATAGGAAACTCAGTGCTGGTTGCTTTGTGGTGTTGCCTAAAAGTAAGAGCTAGTAAACGGGTATTGTGAAACCAGATTTTAGACATTAGATGGATTCTACGCCCTTTAAAGTGAAGAATTCTTGACCAGTTGAGCAAGTTATTTTTTTGGTGTCCATGAAATTTCTTCTACAGAGCCTAACAAAGGAGAAAAAAAGTAAATATTGATCTCCACTTTGGAAGCTGCAGTTCCCGTTTCCATGCAGTCACCATGAAGGATAGTCCACCTTTACAGTAGCCTTTTCATGCGAGCTGCTTACGTATGAACCCTTCCTTAGGCATTCACAGGTGATGTGTATTGACCCCGGACTGAGTGATGCCACAGAAAGTTAGTGAAGGTAGGAGATAAAGCCACGGGAAGACGGATGTTCCCGACCACATAAATTCGTCTTTGGCAGATCTTTGTACTTACAGGCAGTGACACCCGGTCACATCCTCTCTTTGGTTTTTGTAGCAGTAGTGGTAACAGCTCTTAACTCACTCTTCCGATGCCTTTTCAGGGCCAGGTCTTTTGTTCTTGGACATAAAAAGGAAAAGGGGGTCTGCACGGAGAGGCAGGGAGACACTCTGAATAACATGCCGATCAATAAAGACCATCTAGCACGGAGATAATGTCCAGGAATTGAGAGTGCAGGTCGCTGAAGTGGCATCAATAGTGGCCGCAAGAGGGTTCACGCTGTGGATCGTCTTCGGCTGCCAGTGATGTGACCGCTTAAGAAGCAAATGTTCTCTGTGATGGGGTTCAAAGCTTGGTAGAAGCATCAAGGCGAGGAGATTGTCTTGTGAGGAGAGCATTGATGTTTTGACATTTGGTGGGAAATACCAAAGCATTAACTATTTAAAGGGGAACTACTGTTTTTTACAACATGGACCTTATTTCTGGCATAAAATGCAATCGTTTACTCACCCATATAACTTTTGTGTAATTCGTATTCCTTCGGGAGATATTTAGATCTGCGTATATCCATATAGTGGGAGTGACTGGGGCACCGAAACGCAGCCTTTAAATAACGCATTATCTGCCGCGAAACTTGTTTGTTTCACCAATATTTTGTTATCGTATGCTAGTGCTATTCCCCGTTGAGTCTGGAGTTAGCTGTAGATCGATCTACAGACCCCAGATGATGATAACAGCAAAATATTGGTGAAATGAATGAGTTTCACGGCAGATAATGCATCATTTAGAGGCTGCGTTTCGGTGCCCCAGTCACTCCCACTATATGGATATACACTGATCTAATTATCTCCCGAAGGAATACAAATTATACAAAACTTATATGGGTGAGTAAACGACCGTATTTTATGCCAGAAATAAGGTCCAGATTGTAAAAAACAGTAGTTCCCCACTGAAGCTAGACTACAGGACTTTTCCAGATAGATGAAGGTCCGTTACATTCATGTGAATAAGCCTAAACCTGCAGCAACTGTTTGACAAAGTGAAAGCAAAAAGCAAACGTACGAAAAAGACGGTGGCGTCCCAAGAGTTACGGATGTAACCCAGGTTCTATGAATCACTGCAACTGATGGTCAGGAAGAGCCGAGAACCAAGAGTGTCCAAGAAAAGTTTCTGATGGCTTTTCCTCAATGGAGCGCACTGAAAAAAGTTTGAAAAATAAGGGATAATTTAAGTACAAAACATATCTTTACTATTTAAAACTGTCAATTAACAAATGCTGGCATTATGGATGTATGGATAGATTGATGAGGGCTTTACTCAGAATTAAAATTTGAACCAATACCCAGCCGTGCTCATGATGTCTGCCTTGGCGACAACAAAGTCGTCCTAGCCCTAGCAGATAGCAACAAAAGCTGTTGTCCCATCTACAGGTGGGACAAAAAACAGGCCAAGATCTGCTTTTTCAGATCCAAGTGACCTCCAAAGAGCCGCCCAGTGCACAACGGAGACCAATGTTCAATCTAAAAGTTAGATTCGGACGTGAATGCCTCGTAGATAGAGTGTGTCTGCATCGGCGTAGAGGATATCAGCGTTATCGCCCGCTCCATTCGCTCTCGCCATGATGAGCTGTGCTGCCAAGTGTGTTGTTGCCTAATTCCCTCTAACTACAGCCCTGTGTAATCACATACCCCAATTAACCACCTCGGCTCTCCCCGTTTCCTGCTACGTGCGCGCCCGCCCTGTCTTCTCGCCACGCCGCGTAATTAGCTTTCATCTGAGAATGAAAAGAAAGGAGCAGCTCAGCAATTGTGCAGCCACTCTCTCTCTTTCTCCCCCGTCTCTACCCATCTCTCCCCAGCACTCTACCTCTCATATCATAATGGCCTGCAATTTCAATCAGATGGATTTTTATCGCTGACACTAAGAAAAATTGGCTCTCATCCTAGGCCCTCCTTTCACCGCCACCCCCCCACCCAAACAAGCAACCCGCCTCATTTGATAGCTTATGCTTCTGAGACAGCCATCAAGGAGAGCCCTTGTTGTGACTGGGAGGTCTTAGTTTGATATTTACAAAGGATTTAATTCCCTTTTGTGGGTGTGTGTGGCATAATGGAAGGATCGGGTTGTACATGCTCTAACAAGGTGTCGTACAAATTAATTTCCTTCCACATAAATGAGAGAATGGACAAAACAAATCCGAGGGGAGGTTTTTGGGTTTAACCCCTTTTGTGAAAATTTTTTCTCACTTTCAAACCCGTTAAATTACGCTTATATATGTAGCAGAAATTTAGCATGTAGCATGTATAGCAGATTGATGCGCCCTTAAATGCCGTATTCTTCCCTACGTTTAATCTGTAGCCACAGGGCTTGAGGCTAGTTTTGGTTCAATCCAACGGCCGGGACGCAGATTTTGAATGTCCGATATTTAAATTTATGTTATAGTCTTGTCTCGTTAACACTTCCTCACGGTTTTTATAATCAGACGCGCCAACATCTTGGGGAAATGGTCACCGACAAATATTTTTCGCCACCGCCTTCGCTAGCAGACGTTACAGATGTGTAAAATGTCAGCACTTGGTGTATATTAAGTTTCTTCACCTGTGATTTTGCTTCTAATACGCCAACCAAGTTGCTCTTGCTCAACTATTTTCACCTTCGTATCGCTGGAAATTGCTCCGGCTAAATTTCAACTTTTGTCCTCCACTTCGCAGCTGCGTGACAACTGGCTCGCAGCTGAAGCAAAAAGTTTTGTCACTTAGCGAGGCTCTTTTCAACGCGCCGTTAGGCTCCGCTGCAGACGAAGGGAGAGATGATATCATTAGGAACTTATCAGCGGCATGAATGCTCCTCACAGGTACAGCGGTAATGTGACACGAACACCACACTTTGGTGTCACCGGGAACAGTTCCAGCTCGGTGAATCATTGTTCAGTCATACAAGTGAGCAGCCTGTTAATGATACAGCTCTGACATTTAACACATAATAAGGTGTTTCATCTAGATCTCCTCCGGAGAGAGAGATTTTGCTGCAGGAACGAACCGGAGACCTTTTACTTCCACGACACGGCCAAGGCGCCTGCGTTCCCGGGTCTTGCCGCTCTTCTTCTTGCCTCATTCTCCTCGCCACCACCCCCATCACTTGCCTCTCAACCTGTTTGTTCTCTTATCTCTCCGTGTCCCGAACGAATCGATGAGGCGCTCGTTAGCCCAAGGATGTTCATCGGCAAGGGCTTGCTCTGAGAGGAGATTGGCCCAGAAGAGGGAAAAGAAAAAAGAAAGAAAGAAAGAGGATAGATGGGGGCAGCTACACTGTGCACATAGACAAACACTTGAATGCACTCAGAAGGCCTGCACGGACAAACGACTCCAGAAGTGACGGGTCGAAAACCTCAAACAGGTCCTCCTCATGGCAAATTAGCTTGGATCTGTTAGCATAAAAGAGCTAAAGGCTGAACAGCGTCGTGCAGTGTTTACAGTGCCTTCACCAACAACCTTTATGCTGTCTTTATCTACAACCAACTAAATGCTTTCCAGGCATTTCAACCGAAAATGGGTCGGTTTTGGAAGCTAAAATATTTTGACTGCACTTGGAAGAGCAAGAAGAACCGGCGCAAGTCCGGATTAGCCAAGGTTTAGCCACCCTTCCAGATTGGAGCGTGGACCCGATGCGTGTTTAAATGGAGCCAAACCATCTCCCCCGTTGGCCGGAAACCCATTAGCTGCCTCGACCGTTGCCAGCTGATTTGCTAAAAGGCCTAAACACACAAGGACAAGTGAACCTGTAATAAATGTCATTCGTTCAGAAGACATCCGGACATAAACCAAAGTTATTACAATTGATCCGGAGGAGGACGCGGACATTTGTAGAAAATGTCACCGCAATCAGCCTAATAGTTGCAAAGGCATTTTATTACGAGCCGCAGAATGTCACCTTTACGGCGGCACGGAGGGAAATGCCAGATGGCCTTCATTCTTTGGGGAACGTGAACTTCAAGTTGCATGTTGCGCTAATGCAAATCTGTTTTTTCTTGAAGTTTTAACTTCCTGTTGACGAAGGGAAAAGGTGTATTTCTTTGTGATGAAGCAGTTTTGTCTCATTTCATTAAAAACTTATTTGGCCATTTCACACGAGCGGAGATGACTCGGAGGCTTCCAGACAAACTAAAATATCGCTCCCCCATCTAGAGAGAGGGGGGTAAGACAACAGCATGAATATGTATTTGGTCTCCTTTCATAATCATTTGTTATTTCAACACAATTTTCACCGAATAATGGTTCCATTTGGGTGGATAAACACATTTCCGAACTTTCTGCGAGCGCGGAACCGATGAGCGGCGGTGGCAGCGATCAGGGGCGGACGTGGACGAACACAGGCTACTATGTTTTTATTTCTTTCTTTGGTGTCATTACTTCTCTTAACAGAATGAAAAACGGCGCGGGGAAACAATGCAATTGATACGCTCTTTCAGTTTCAGCAGATTGTGTTTGCCGAGCAGTGCATCCATTTTTCATTAGCGCGCCATCTCCCTCTCTCTCTCTCTCGTCGCATAATTTATACAGCGGCGCACGTATCTTATGTACCGCGCAGAAAAACACATTTTTAAAGAGTCAGATCTGTTTGAGAAGTGTGTTCGTGTGTGTAGGAGTTCTTAGTCTTTGATATCTTTCAATCGCCAATGAGTAAGTGGGACGCACGTGTGAAGGAGGGCTCCTTCCTTATCTTTTAAGTCGGTCCAAATCTGACATTTCTGGGCATTTGCAGAGGCACGGAACAGCTGGTGGCCCCGTGCATCTCACCGATCATCATCTTTTCTTACAATAAAACAGATTACATGGAGGTGGAAGTGGTTTAAGATCAGCACTCCCACTATTAAGCCTATTAAGGTCTCCCTGTTGCGCTCCATCCCAAAGGTGTTGAGGTGAAAAGCTTCGCCAGGAACTTCCTTCTCAGTTGATCTTTCAACCAATCGGCGTCCGACCCAGTCGTGACCCAGAGGATGTGTGCACAGTTGGCTCGTAGGAGGACTGCAACCCTTCGCGGCCTCCGCATTGGTTGAATTCCCGTAATCCTTATCTGCGTAGATGGAGAGGATCATGAATTTGCTTTAAATCCTGATAACGTTTGCCGGAAATCTGACTCCACCTGTAGCCACGCTGCGTGGATTCAGTGGATTCCTCGTCTGGGCCTTCAGCCCTTTTCACGGCGGACCATCAAACCGGCACCTTCCCGTCTCCAGAGTGACAGCGACCCTCTTCCCTCTGAGGTTTGCATACAGAAGAAGGGCTTATCCTCTTAATAAATAAACCTGGAACCTAAAATCAGAGGAACACAGGAGGGATCATTGCTCCCCCTCTTCCCCCTCTCCCCCTCTCCTCTCCGTCAGAGAGGGATTATCCCTTTCACTTAGTGCGAACGCCGCTAATTTCTCCTGCCAGGTTCAACTCCCAGAATGCACCAGGGAGATTGGCTGTCTTCTTTCTTTCACCTCTGTCTTTTCTCGTTGCTACTCTCTCTCTTTCTCTCCCTTCCTCCCCTCAACACCTTGCTTCCCGGCTCGTTTTATCTCTCCGCTGGTGGGAAGTACACAAACCCCGGTGTTTCTTTCTCCTCATCCTCTTCTTTGATGGTGTTGTACAAATTCACATGGCAGGCTGCGCTGCCGTCTTCCCGGGACTCGAGGCTTCACGCGTGCGCCTAAAAAAACAAGATTAAGGGAGCACAACCTCTCGGTGGAACAGGTGTTGTCCGCGTCTAACAGGTTCAGGTTTCTCATTTCTTGCTTACTGACGCAACAGCATCGGTATTTTGCGCCGATGAGATTGAGGAGGCGCTTTTGTTCACAGAAACATTTATTCCCTTTACATTTCACATAAGTCAACCAGGACGAGACAAGTAGTCTAATAGTCTTTTTAAGGCTACTGTACATCAGCTGTCCATGTACCCAACAAAGTAAAACTGCACAAAGCAGAGTGTTACATCATTTATTTACTTCATTTCAGAGTTAAACTGCAGTTTTTCATAATGATTCTACCTAAAGATATGCAAAATATACCTCCATCAGTAGAGAAATATGCTAATTGGCTTTTTTTGAGCAGAGAAAGTGTCTGTTAAGTAGCCTGCACAGCTAGCATGCTGTTAGCTTAGCTTAGCAGAAAACAACCCCTGCCTACTCTTACGTGCACACATTAACACAATGAATCATAATTAATTCTTAAAAGACTAAAACAAACTACAAGTTGTCATAATATGGGTGTTGTGTGTGGGACATGCTAGCTTTTCCCTTTATTTTCCAGTGTTAATGCTAAGCTAACTAGCTGTTTCTACAGTTTTTGTGCTTTTACTTGACCCAAGTACCTGACCCAAACTAAATATGTCCCAACAACCTCAAGGCACTATGGGAAATAATACTTGAGCTCAGCTAGCTAGGGATCCAGTCTTATGCAAACTCAACTGTCCCACCACGACATTGTGCGTTCGCGCCACTGGGCTCCTTGTGTTTGTATCCTCCGTGTGTTTGCTCAGCACATCAACTTAGTCTCTCACCTCTGGCTAATTCTCACACCCCGCTGATGAATCGCACATAAGCCAGGAGAATAAATACGGTAAGGTTTCACGGTGTTCGTGCTCGCTCAGCAGGTTTTGTTGGAAAGAAAATTGCCACGGCGAGAGCAGACGACAAAAAAATAAATAAAAAGAAAAGCAGATGTATACTTTTCCTCACTCAAAGCCTCTGGGATTTTAGATTTTGTGCAAATGCGTCCTTAAAGGACACTGAGAAATCTGGTGGTTTTGTCAGACTGCACAAAGAGAATTCACTTTAAAACTGTTAACATTTTTATACTGACCATAGATCACAAGACAAAGGGATAGATTGCAATGTGTAATATGATAGAAGTATTGTTGATGCACCGTAAGGCCTTTATAGGCGTAAGAGGATTAATGGTTTCCATATTTTCTCGAGGCGCAAACAGTTGTTTGGTTTCCCTGTCCTGATAGGAGGCACAAACCGATCAACAATGGGAGTGTGGCATGGAGGCAGCCAGTAGGAGACACCTTAAGCTGATGTTTGGACGTGGCTAACAGCAAGGTTAGCTAATTAAGTTCAGACTTCTTTTCTGTGAAGGTGCTCGGTCATTCACGTCATGGTATATCCAAAAAGCGTTTAAAAAAGGCAACTGGACTTGTAAGAGGATTAATGTTTCCATATTTTCTCGGGGCGCAAACAGAGGTTTGGTGTCCCTGTCCTGACAGGCGACCTATGGCTTTATGGTGTCTTTTAGCCACTTGTTCTGGTTTTCTAGACTGTAGCTTTACAGTTTCGGTTGATTCACAGCCTTCTCATAGATCTGTTTTCGATCAGTTTGGTTGATTAGCAAAAAAGTAAACCACAATAAATGCCAAATAGTAGTTAGCCATTAGCTAATGAATATTAGCGTTATATAGCCACAAAAAAGGCACCACTAGCAAATCTTAAAAAGTCATGAAGTGGTCATGCAGTTGTTTGCGTGTCACTTTCCAAATACCTTGTCTACTGAAAAGGCAAAGATGCAGCTGCAGCGTGGCTACAGCTTGTTTTTGCTGCCCCAAGTGGTCAAAAGTTAAATTACTGCAACTTTAAAACAATAATTAAAAAAACTAAGTGATATTTTTTCATATGATGTGTTTCTCTATGGAAGTCTTTGATATTAACTCCTCATTTAGTGAGTATTATGCTAATCTCCATCTGTTCAAAGGATTTCTTTGTCTTTTGCAAAGTCACAACATGTTTTAAAAAAAAATGAAGCTGAATGAAATGACGCATTTTCCAGCCACTTCATCTCAGTGTCACCCACAGCTGACCCGGCTCCCCCTTTCCTTGCGCGTCTATCGAGGAGCCTCCCCCCTTTTTTCTGTCTCTTTGTAAACCTCTGTACGTTATCCCGTCTCCCCGGCTCGCTGCGGCGATGACGCCGGCTGCTGCTGCTGCTGCTGAGCTGTTTGTTTAGGAATCTGGGCCCGAAAATTGTATTCCATCGACCATGCTCGCTATCAACACACAATTATCTGGGTTAATCATGTGGAACTGTGGCAAATTCACCTGGGGCTCAGGAACTAATGACATTCGCGTCTGGCCCTGCTTTAGTGAAATGGCCCCAGCACCTGCAGCAGGAACACGGAGATTGCCAAAGAAAATTTGGTCTCATTTCGTCGTCCTCGCCGCTCCCCCCTACCCCACCCCCACCCCCGCCACCCGATTCAACCCCTCCCCCCCTTTCTAACCGCTTCCACCCATCCCCCTTTCCAATCTCTGTCTCTCTTCCCGTTTCCATCCCACTTGCCTCTTAAATTTGTTAATCTTTCAGATTTTCCTCCCTCTGTTTTGTTTCTCTTGCGTCGCAACCTTCGTCTCCCGTCCACAGAGGGACACCCACCCGCCTCTGAGTTATAACCGACCCCGACAGCAGGGCCAACATCAGCCTTCACGCCTCCTGTATAATTTCCAGCTCCGCTACCTGTGTAACACCTGAGCAGTAGACGGAGGAAGGTGAGGAGGTGACACAGAAGACGGAGATGATACCTCGCAAACGAATTTGTGACTTCGGTTCCGGACAGGCAGCGACTTGTGTTCGCGCTGTATAATTAAGAAAGTGATTGAGTGCAGTCAGCGGGGTGTTGATGCTCTTTCTCCATCGCACCTTCTCCCCCTTGCGCTCTTTTTTTTGTCTCCCCGCCACACACTCAATCATACACGCCGCGGAGTCATTTCCAGCAACTTAAGAGGAAGTAGAGGAACTCAATGCTCATAATTATACATCAATACAAACATATGTTTCCCAATCACAGATGCCATCCATGTGTGAAATGGGTGTCACACCGTTGGAGGTCTCATTATTTGTGAAGTGCGTCTTTGGCTACCTCCCGCACCGGTCACAGCGACTACGCCACATATCTGATAATCTCAACGCACGCCGAGCACACTGTACGTCAGATTCTATTTCCAGCCGTCCTCATTTGGTACAAGGTGCGAAACAAATCAATCCTTCCTCGGGGGGAATGCATTGGTCAGCACGGATGGAAATATCATATCACTCCAGTGGACGACGGTGTTTTTTTTGTATTCACACCTTGGTGCGCTCCTCAGTTGTCTTTTGGCGAGAAATAATTGTGGAGGGTGTTGTGTGACATCCCCGCTGATTTACAGTCCGAAATCAATACCGGCTTGGCGTGGCTGGAAAATACCTCCACTCCCATGGATATATACATTGCATATTTGCACTTTCCTCAAGATTCAGACGTTCAAACTTTACACACACGGAGTCTGGGATCTAGTATTGCTCAGGGCAACATATACTGTAATGTAGGCATGTCAGCACCTAAGATCCTATTAAATGCTCCTATGCAAATAAAAATGGCTGCAAAGTGCATGCATGGTGCACAAACCCATCAGCAATGGGAGTGTGGCATGGAGGCAGCCAGTAGAAGACACCTTCAACCGATGTTTGGACATGGCTAACAGCAAGGCTAGCTAATTCCGTTCTGAGAAGGTTCTCTGTCATTCAGGTCATGGTGTATCCAAAAAAGTGTTTTAAAAAAGGCAACTGGACTTGTAGAGCGTTTTGAAAAGACGTTTCACCACTCATCCGGGTAGCTTCTTCAGTTCAGGGGACTGGTTGGAAGTTTAAACAGGAAACTCTGTGGGTAACCCATCAGAAACTTGCTTGAAACTGGTGCAGCTAATTTCCGTTAGCGGTTAGACACTTACAAGTCCAGTTGGCTTTCTTTTTAAACGCTTTTTGGACGAACTTCTTTTCCTATTAGAAGCCCAAAGCTGTGCTCAAACCACAGTTTTGCAAGTTAAAATTGATTTGTGTGGAACAGGAAATATTGGGAGAAGGGTTGTAAACCGTATGTGTTAGCATGGCATGCTAACAAGGAAAAGGTCAACAAAGAGAGGATTTGTAACTGAAATTAATGAATGGGAATCCAAAAAATCCAACTGTACAATGCTAACAATGCTGACTTTCATTTATTTCCTATGGAAACAGAAAAACTCGGAGCTTAGCTTTAGCGCTACGTGGTATTCACTTTGACCTTCAGGTGTCGCCACTGAGCTCGAGCTCAAACTCAACTACGGAGACAATCCAGAAATCTCACAAAAAATGGAACTGCAATGGTTTTAAGGGATGGAAAAGATGCAATCACATGATGTCTGCTGTTTTTTTCCTCCATCGTGTCTCCAACATGTCTGGATGTACTTCCGCGCCCAGAAATAAATTATAGGCTGCGATTCTGGGGCTAATTGAAAAAAAAATATATTCCCCAAAAATAATCAAATTTACAGCTTAAGACTGCACCGGAGCCCACAAACACCGGGGAAGCTCGCCTTGTTGCTCCGGAGTCCGTGACACGGTTTAACAGTCTCACAGGATCCATAAAACGCCCCCCTAAGGCTTCATATAATCTCTCCTTTTTTTCCCGCTTAATAGGAGATAATGCAAGTGCGCACCCCGATGAATCAATATGCAACAGCAGCTTTAGTTTGATAATTAATACCAGTGTCGGAAATAGATTTGTGATTTGGCAGGGGCAGGTCTGATATGACTCTGGTCTCCCATCTTCTCTCTCTCTCGCAGCCAAACTCCCCGTTCCACTCTGCATCCACATCCCATTGAACTAATCTCATTCATTTTTTTTTTATTATATATTTTTTTTCTCAATAGCGCTAATTCTTTGACTAAAGCCTGTTATCTCATTAAAAGGCCCCGCGATGGGATTCGATGGCATCCTGACATCTGTATTCATTCCCCCCTCGAAAATTAGCCCTGACACAAATTTAATGAAAAAACACTCCGAACAGCGGAGATTATAGACGGCACACCAAGTATCGCAGGATGGAGGGGGGGAGAAAAAATTGTCTGTTTGGTTTTGGTTTCATTTTTGGAAGGGTGGATTAGCGCTGTTCCCTTAGCAGGGAAAAAAGACACAGCTCGGGTCTGCCGGCCTACCTCTCGTGGATTGTTTCGACTCTTCTGCATCTGTAAGTCGGATTGTTTAAGACGTTAAAGCCCGCACCAACTTTCATTTGTGTTTTAAGACGATTGCAGCACTTGAGAATTCAATATCAAACGCTCTTAAGGTGAGAAGACAAAGAGAGGCTCCCCTGGCCCTCGGCAGATAAACCAGGAGCCCGAGCAAACTGGGGCTTCCACGGGAAGTGGATGTGCAACCACCTAACTTCCCACCTCCGCCTTTTATTCCAACCCGCCCCTACCCCGTCGCCCTCGTCAGAAACCTGTGTCGGTTGCGGGCGCTGATAATTCCCTCTGTTTGCTAAAAAAAAAAAACGGAGATGAAAGCGCTTCACGGATGAAAGAAACTTGGATTTAATCTTCCGCTGCCTCTTCCAGTACAACGCTGTCGATCGCTCTTCTTCGGGAAAAGGGCGAGGAATGAGGAAGACGGAAAGAGAGGGGTGGAAGGGGGGTCAAGCCAAGAGGCCCAGGTGAGGCAGGGATGTGTGCTGGTTCAATAGAACGAGTTTACCTTTCTGAGTGTACACACAGTGACCTGATGGAGTAGCGGCCTGGAGAGGAGGAGGAGGAGGCAGAGGAGGCACAGATAAAGAAAAGCCATCCTTTCCTCCTGTGCCTCATTTGGCCCCTCGCCACGATAAGGCTCTCGGGTGTCTGTGGTCACAAGGTAAGAGGCCTGTCATAAAGAGGAGATAGCGAGGAGCTAAGAGGAGACAGGCGGGGAGGAAGAGGAGGAGGAGGAGGAGTGAATGCGGTGTGGACAGACTGTAAGAGGGATAGTCACTCCTAAGAAATGAAGAATTAGGAGCTCAAATTGAATCCAGCTGACGCCCGTTGGCCCACACTGGCGGCATTAGCTCAGAATGAAAGATCCACAAAACCCCTAGAATAAAAACTATTAATCTGATAAACACGGGGCTCATCTAGAAGCAAACACTCAGTGTTAGCATGCAGTAGAAGTGAAGTCCTACATTTTATTGTGTTTCCACTTTGAGGAAAAACCTTAGCGCATCTGACTTGCGGGAGGATCTACGCAGCTTAGTTATTTAAGTTAATGAGCCAACGCCAATTGGTGACAGTAATACACTATGGTACTATAGTCAATGACATAGCCATTGTTGAAGTTCTGCATCGTCGGTTGGGATTCACGGCGTACTTCCTCAAAGAAAAACCTCAGGCAAGCTGTTGCTCGGCTGTAATGGAAAAGAAAGCGAGTAATTAAAAGGGAACTACTGTTTTTTACAACCTGGACCTTGTTTCTAGCATAAAATACGATCGTTTACTCACCCATATAACTTTTGTGTAATTTGTAGTCGTTTGGCAGATATTTAGATCTGTGTGTATCCATATAGTGGGAGTGACTGGGGCACCGAAATGCAGCCTATAAATAACGCATTATCTGCTTCAAAACTCTTTCATTTCACCTAATTTTGTTATCGTATAATGACAACAGGTAACTCCGGACTCAACGGGGAATAGCATTAGCGTACGATAACAAAACATTGCTGAAATGAAAGAGTTTCACGGCAGATAATGCGTTATTTAGAGGCTGCGTTTCGGTGCCCCAGTCACTCCCACTATATGGATATACACTGAACTAATTATCTCCTGAAGGAGTGCAAATAGCACAAAAGTTATATATGTGAGTAACGCAGGCCGAACTGAAGCAGAGTTGTTCCATCGGACGATTTGGCATCTCAAACGTGCGTCTGGAAAATCCTGCAAAGCATATTGCGCTGAATGGTTTATAGTACAGACTGATGGACGCACAAAAGCAAACCAGAAAGGGAAAATACATCTCACATGAGCACTAGGATGCAGATTTGTCTCATGTGGATCTAATTCCCAAGGATACTGGTTCGGATCATTAGTTTCCATGGTGAGACACCAAAGGGACCAAATCTATCTAGATATTTGTCTAACTGATGGTATATTTCCTGAGTGTGTTCTCTGGTTGTTGTGCTTCTGTCCATTAGCGGCACAGCCTTGTCTCAGCAGCAGCAGCCAAGGTTGCCGGAAGATTTCACAATGCGGCCGCCGGAGCTTTGAGAATTTCCCTGCTGCACCCGGAGAGCCAGGGAGCATGGCGCCGGGACACGGACCTCATTATCCACCGCTGACCGGCCTGAATGAAAGAAAGGAGACGAACAGGAGGAGGAGGAGGAGATTGAATCACCTGTGACTATAAATGATTTGAATGAAGAATAAAAGCAGGAACAGAAGCTCTATACTTGCTTCTTGTCCATAATTGCTCATTTAGATATTGTCCTGTAGTCATTTGAAATGTTGACTAACGGCTACACAACTCGTATTCTTGCTCCAAGAGTACATTTCCGTCCTGTCTTTTCTAATCTGAGCTGCTTCAAGGCTGCACAGAATGACACATCTCAGCCCAGCTGCTCACCATTTTAGACTTTCTGTCGAATTGTTATAAAAGCGCATCGCTGGCCCGAGGACACCGGCATCCTCCCAGGAGGGGCGCACAGCGGTGGTGAAGGTGTGGGGGTGTTGGGTTTCATAACCCGGAGCTCCCAGGCCCCCGCTCCGCCAGCCGGGGCAAGGGGGAGCCCATATGGCAGCCAAGCGTGGCTCCGGACAGCTCGGGCTCATATGTATGGAAAACACAAGGTCTGGAGAGGGAAGTCACAGGGGGTCACGCTAGTCAGAGAGGCAGCCCGAGGTCCTGGTGCAGGTTAGAAGGTCTTGGTTCTGGAGAAGAGGCTAATTTCTTCTACTTGGCTGAGCAAAGGCTTGAATAATTGCACCCCCTGGGCTGGCCCGTGGTTAATATGGAGGTAGAGCAGGTCATACCAATGTGGAGCGCAAACAGGGGGAAGGGGTTTCAGGGGATGGTGGTGGTTGTGTCCAGCTCATTATATTTGTTTGTGTTGTGAATTACTATTGTCTTTTAGATTTAAATCAACCAGAGCTTGTCTCTACACTCAAGTCACATCAATAGGAAGCTCATCCAGATCTAGATACAGATATTTATTTGGCTTTTGTCCTTGTTTAATCCAGCAAAACATTGGTGTATTACTGGATAGTATTATTGATATCAAAACCTGGTTAATAGCAACTTTAATGTCGGCCATTTTTAATAAATGGCGCAATGGCTGAAGAATTTCTGTTAAAATAATTAATAATAACAATAGTAAAAAAAATATTTTTTAAACTTTATCTCAAAGCTGGAACAAAAGGGAAAGATTAATGATTAAATTACATTTTACTTTGATTTATCTATAAATTACCATTGCAGCTACAGTCTAATAAACTTAGCTAATGATAGCATAGCACTTTTCTTTATAAATACTGTAGCTAGCCAGGCCATGCTAACACTTGACACCATATGAATAGCATTAGTTGTTTGCTAAAATAACTAGCAAATAAGAAATGCTAGCCAATTAAACATTTAAAAATGTTTGCTACAGATAGCTTCACACTTTTGGAAGTAGCTAGCTGGACATGCTAATCTCACCTAGCATGTAAAACACTTGTTTTGCTTGGACAAAATAGCAATGACTTTTGTTGCTAAATAATTAAGTTCTTAAATATGATCTTGGTGGCATTTAGATAAAGAAACAGCACTTTTGTATTATTATTATTGTTATATAAAGGGTATTTTTACATTAGTTAGTCAATGATAGGCTATTTAACTCCCATTTTTGGAAGTAGTTAGCCAGACATGCTAACACTTGACACCATGTGGATAGCATTTCATGTTTGCTAATGCTAGCTAGCCAATTAAACATTTAAACATTATCTTTAAATGTATGATTTTTGTCACAGATAGCTTCACACTTTTGGAAGTAGCTAGCTGGACATGCTAATTTCACTTAGGACAACATAGCAATGACTTTTGTTGCTAAATAATTAAGGTCTTAAATATGAACTTTGGTGGCATTTAGATTAAAAAAAACAGCACTTTTGTATTATTATAAAAAATGTATTTTCACCTATGTAACTGTTTTTGGAAGTAGCTAGCAGGTAGCTAGCAGGACATGCTAATTGCAACCTTGATCAGGTGATCACAATTTTTCTTTTCTTGGAGGAAATGTCAACAAAACATCATCCATAACCCTACAAACTAATGTTTTAGTGTGCCCTTATGCTCTTGCAAGTACAAGTGTAGCCTTGTACAGGTGTTATCCTTAACACTTTTGGAAAGAAATGGTACCCCCTTTCAAACTCTAAATTCTGCAGACGTTTAGGTTCAGTCAAGGAACTGAATTCGAAGTTCATGTTATAAGAAATTGCTTCCTTATGTTGTTTAGTTGCACTTCTATCTACTGAGGATAAAGAAGCAAATACTATGATGTTGACTTAACACTAGAAGTCCCAGAGAGCAGCCATTTGGCTTTTCTACCTATAAAACCCACAGGGCAGCCGATCGGCTGGAAGGCTTTTAGCTAATATCCTAAATCACCTGTGAACCCTATTTTTGTTATGTAAACGAGGCAATCACTGGGGCACCACAGGAGGGGACATGCTGAGCCACTTCAAGGAAACTTGTGGGGAGGGGAGGGGGAGTGGGCCCAGAGAGCTTATGGGGGACGGGGTAAGCACACAGAGCAGTGTTCACTTCTAACCTGGCAACACCTTGAGACAGAAACTGGTTCATCCCAAAGACAAAACACCTTGACATATAATGGGGGAGGGGGGGAATCAGAGAGGAGCAGGATTGCTGGGGGTTTGGAAGCCAGAGTGTATGGGGGAGGGAGGCACACCTGAGGGCTGTGAACTCATTTGCTCTGTCCGGGCTGCTAACTGACTGTCTGTCTTTCACCAGTTTCACCAGGTGGCAGCCTGGGCAGAACAAATGAGCTGAATCAAAATGTAATATACACTATATTACCAAAAGTATTCGCTCACCTGCCTTTACTCATTCTATGAACTGAAGTGCCGTCCCATTCCTAACTCATAGAATTCAATATGATGTCGGTCCACCTTTTGCAGCTATTACAGCTTCAACTCTTCTGGGAAGACTGTCCACAAGGTTGAGGAGAGTGTTTATAGGAATTTTTGACCATTCTTCCAAAAGCGCATTGGTGAGGTCACACACTGATGTTGGTCGAGAAGGCCTGGCTCTCAGTCTCCGCTCTAATTCATCCCAAAGGTGTTCTATCGGGTTCAGGTCAGGACTCTGTGCAGGCCAGTCAAGTTCATCCACACCAGACTCTGTCATCCACGTCTTTATGGACCTTGCTTTGTGCACTGGTGCACAGTCATGTTGGAAGAGGAAGGGGCCCGCTCCAAACTGTTCCCACAAGGTTGGGAGCATGGAATTGTCCAAAATGTTTTGGTATCCTGAAGCATTCAATGTTCCTTTCACTGGAACTAAGGGGCCAAGCCCAGCTCCTGAAAAACAACCCCATACCATAATTCCTCCTCCACCAAATTTCACAGTTGGCACAATGCAATCTGAAATGTACCGTTCTCCTGGCAACCTCCAAACCCAGACTCGTCCATCAGATTGCCAGATGGAAAAGCGTGATTCATCACTCCAGAGAACGCGTCTCCACTGCTCTAGAGGCCAGTGGCGGCGTGCTTTACACCATTGCATCCGACGCCTTGCATTGCACTTGGTGATGTGTGGCTTGGCTGCAGCTGCTCGGCCATGGAAACCCATTCCATGAAGCTCTCTGCGTACTGTACTTGGGCTAATCTGAAGGTCACATGAAGTTTGTAGCTCTGTAGCAATTGACTGTGCAGAAAGTCGGCGACCTCTTTGCACTATGCGCTTCAGCATCCGCTGACCCCTCTCCGTCACTTTACGTGGCCTACCACTTCGTGGCTGAGTTGCTGTTTTTCCCAAACGCTTCCATTTTGTTATAATAGAGCTGACAGTTGACTGTGGAATATTTAGGAGCGAGGAAATTTCACGACTGGATTTGTTGCACAAGTGGCATCCTATGACAGTTCCACGCTGGAATTCACTGAGCTCCTGAGAGCGGCCCATTCTTTCACAAATGTCTTGTTTCACAGTCTGCATGCCTGAGTGCTTGAATTTATACACCTGGGGCCAGGCCAAGTGATTAGAACACCTGATTCTGATCATTTGAATGGGTGAGCGAATACTTTTGGTAATATAGTGTATGTAGAAGGATGTAGAAGTTATCAGGACCCTACAACACTGGGCTTCCAACATCCCCACCAGACACATAGGAAAAGTAAAAGAACAGAACCACATCAAAAAAGCACTCAAAATCTGTGGTTATCCCAACTAGGCCTTCATGATATTTACACATATTTACAAATAATAATGAAAAAAATGCATTATCAGGATACAGTGTTAGAGAGTGGAAGTGAGTGAGACTTAGACTTAGAACTTAGACTTAAAACTTTATTGATCCCTTTGGGGTGACTCCCTCAGGGAAATTTGAGTTTTCCGCAGCAGCAAGCACACAGAGCAGTTTGCAGACAAACAACAGCAGTGGTTTGCAAATAGTTATAGAAAAAGTGATTGAATAATAAAATGGTGAACATTAAATAATGAACGGTGAACTTCCTTTGAGTGGGATTAAAATAAGATGTAGTAAAACTCTAGTAGGGAAAAATAAACAGTAAAACAGTAAGTAACAGTGAGTGAGGTGAGTACATTTCAATAATCACGCACAATGCTGGCACTGCCAAGCCATCTCCTTTCTGCATTTGCCACATGTGTATTTGTAGCAGTCAATACATTGCAGTCACATGAGTCATTATGGCCACATTGGTCATTAGCATGGCAGTGCCAGGATTGTGAGTGATTATTGAAATGTACTCACCTCACTCACTGTTACTTACTGTTTTACTGTTTATTTTTCCCTACTAGAGTTTTACTACATCTTATTTTAATCCCACTCAAAGGAAGTTCACCGTTCATTATTTAATGTTCACCATTTTATTATTCAATCACTTTTTCTATAACTATTTGCAAACCACTGCTGTTGTTTGTCTGCAAACTGCTCTGTGTGCTTGCTGCTGCAGAAAACTCAAATTTCCCTGAGGGAGTCACCCCAAAGGGATCAATAAAGTTTTAAGTCTAAGTTCTAAGTCTCACTCACTTCCACTCTCTAACACTGTATCCTGATAATGCATTTTTTTTATTATTATTTGTAAATATGTGTAAATATCATGAAGGCCTAGTTGGGATAACCACAGATTTTGAGTGCTTTTTTGATGTGGTTCTGTTCTTTTACTTTTCCTATGTGTCTGGTGGGGATGTTGGAAGCCCAGTGTTGTAGGGTCCTGATAACTTCTACATCCTTCTACATATATTACATTTTGATTCAGCTCATTTGTTCTGCCCAGGCTGCCACCTGGTGAAACTGGTGAAAGACAGACAGTCAGTTAGGCTGCGTTCAGACTGCCAGCCAAAATCCGATTTTTAGCCCATTCAGATTTGAATCGGATCTCGATTTTGAAGTCTGAACAGTGACAGATCACATGAAATCCGATTTTTGCCTAACGGTTGCAAACCACATCCAGAGGTAGTTTCATATCGCATTCGTATCGGATATGGACAGATGCGTCTCAGTCTGAACAGCTCCCAACACTCAGATGTGTTTTGACTGTCCGTGACGTCACTTACGCGACGCCAGGCCAGAACCAATGCGCCAGACCGCGTGCCTATTTCCGTTGTGGAGGAGCCACGTTACGGCCACGGACAGTGATATTACAGCTATCACAATGGAGGAGGACTTTGAAAACAATTCGCCTTGGACAGAGGAAGAAACTGCATGCCTTATAAATCTTTACACTGACGTGACGTACATCCATCGTGTCGTTTGTTGTTGTTTTGCTTGTCGCTGTCGCAATTATATGACGTCTGACAAATACACGTGCTGAATGACGCTTCCGCTCGTTGCTACAGCAACCTATCAGACCGGTGAAGAATGTGGCCCAGTCTGAACAGAACCATATCCGATTTGGACACTTGCTAAAGGCAGTGTGAACAGTCAGCCCTAAAAATATGAGAAGGAATCAGATTTGAATCAGATCCGTCTGCAGTCTGAACACAGCCTTAGCAGCCCGGACAGAGCAAATGAGTTCACAGCCCTCAGGTGTGCCTCCCTCCCCCACACACTCTGGCCTCCAAACCCCCAGCAATCCTGCTCCTCTCCGATTCCCCCCCTCCCCCATTTTATGTCAAGGTGTTTTGTCTTTGGGATGAACCAGTTTCTGTCTCAAGGTGTTGCCAGGTTAGAAGTGAACAGCCACCCTCTCCCCCATAAACTCTCTGGGCCCACTCCCCCTCCCCTCCCCACAGGTTTCCTTGAAGTGGCTCAGCATGTCCCCTCCTGTGGTGCCCCAGTGACTGCCTCGTTTACATAACAAAAGGAGGGTTCACAGGTGATTAGGATATTAGCTAAAACCCTTCCAGCCGATCGGCTGCCCTCTGGGTTTTATAGGTAGAGCAAAAAATGCTGGGACTTCTAGTGTTAAAGGACCGAGGACGGTGGTGGAGACCTGGATTTAGTAATGAATCCAACCAGGTGATATGACTGGATCTCCTCGTCTTTGCCAGAGAATACAGACCAGCCCCTTCAAACCCACGTCGGCGGCGAGGGAGATGAGGTGACGGAGACGTTTAACCGTGGCGTCGGCCAGGCGAGTGAATGTGACATGCTCAGGTGCAATTATACTCACCTAGTTCACAGCGGAGATTAAGAGGAGAAGGCATGGATAACAAACGTGGCGTCAGACATGAAGAAGTATAGCTGATGAGCACTCCCCTTTTTCCTCACTGTTATCATCTCAAGGTCTCACTTCTGTTTGCCTTTTCCAATTATAAAGGTGTGACTGTGCTTCCATAGCCCCCCCACCCCTCCTTCTTATATAATGTTAACTATATTGAACTTGGAGGAAGAAAAGAAGTCATTTTCTTTTGTTTGTCGGGAAAAAAATTTACAGGAGTTGGCTTAATTATCACTTACAAATTTCACTCCTGGTTCCATGTCTGTAAGCTGATGTGAACACTGCAACTTTGCATTTTGCAGCAATGTTGTCGGACATTATTACAAAGGAGGCTCCTACATTGGGGATGAAGTGATTTTAATGTGAGGAAACAACACTTCAAACCGAGCCAACACTGCCCTCTGGTGGCTACTGACTGCTTTACACACATAAATACAGGCCAAAGCGCCAATGAAGTGTCCCTCCTGTCAGAAAATGGATTATGACAGTCTAATTTATTATTATCTCCGTCCCCCTGACCCAATATTTCAGAGCTTCAACCTGATGTCCCAATGACAGGCAGCCGCGGTCACACTCAATCTACTCAATCCCTCAAACGCGCGCAGCCGAGCGCCCTTCGTCCCTCCACTTTTGTCAAAATTGATTTATCAATTATAATAAAAGCGGGGCGAGAGCGGCGGTATATTAATCACAACGGGATCTGTTAAATAGATTACAAAAATCATTTTTAATGGCCAACTTTAAATGAAGGATTCCAATTATTGTCACTGATAGAGGTTTTTGTGTGTGTGTGTGATTTTGATCTTTGGTTGTGAGCGATCACCTGTCAGTCCAGATGTTTTCTTCTATCTTTGATTTTACATTTATGTCAAAGAGTTATACAAGTGGGCTCCTACTAATGCTTTATCTTCTTCTGTAAACAGCAGATTAAATGTGAGTTGTATTATTACAAACAGCAAAAACGCATCAAGACGTAAATCAGGACATGGCTCTATAAGCAGTTTATTTTTTTTTTAAGACTGTTAAATTCAGTGTTTTTCTTCTGGAACAAAACTGATTGCTTCCATCAAATAATCCAAACCAAAAAACAAAAACACAACTTTTCTTATGTCTCAAACTCCCGCAGTAAATCTCTAAAATGATCATTAAAGTCTGTATCTGGAAAACATTTCTTTCTTTTCAGCCACATTGGAAAATATTGGCACTGTCAGAAAAGGGGCGGACCGCTTCCTAAAAGGGGCGTGGTCAGCTGCGGCTTATCTGCATTTAAATGTATTTTGAGATTTAACTTTAAAGACACATTCTGTAGACATGTGAGACTTAGTGTAGATTGTTAAAAAGGTTTAAAATACGGGACTTTTAAGCAGAGACCTGACCAAGAGACAATAAAAACAGACTTTCAATAAGATTACACTTCAACAACAACTAATGTCAAAAGAAAAACAACTTTTCTTATTTCTCAAACTTCTTGTGGTACTAATCACTTTAAAATGCAATTTAGACAGCTGAACTCTGTAGTAAATCTCTAAAACAATCATTAGAATCTGCATCTGGAAAACATTTCTTTCTTTTTCTCCGTAGATTTGACAGTAGTGTGTCTGAATGAATCATTCAGGTCAGATGCCATGAGGTGATTCTTGTGTTTTTGTAATCAGCCACATTGTCAAAAATTGGCACTGTCAGAAAAGGTGAGGGCCACTTCCTAAAGGAGGCGTGGTCAGCTGCAGCTTATCTGCATTTAAATGTATTTTGAGCTTTAACTTTAAAAATACATTCTGTTGACATGTGACAATTATTTTAGGTGGTTAAAAAGGTTTAAAATACGTGACCTTTAAGCAGAGACCTGACCGAGAGACAATAAAAACAGACTTTCAATAAGTATAATAACACTTCAACAACAACTAATGTAAAAAAACAACAACTTTTCTTCTTAAGAAATCTTAATGTGACGGCTAAAAGCTGCAACACAGGCACAAAATGTCATTAAATGATTTGTGTACATGGACACAGAGCTTCCTTTTTTTTTTTTTTAAAGAATATCGCTTGGAAGTTCATAGTTTAAGTTAATTCAAAAGTCACGTTCTGAAAATAAAGGAGCATTCGTCTCCAAAGACACAAATCACTCGAATTAGCTTCGTCTTAAGCTTAAGCTTTCAGCTCTACAAGTCCGTTGAATACGTAGGACATGTCCGCTAAGCCGCACCCAGATAGCCCTGAACACACCGGGGCCCTCTATAATCACAGCTCAGTGGTCGAAGCTTCGGGCTCTTTGTCCATCATCTCCTGCTCCGCCTTCTCAATGCTCCGGCCAACCAGGACAAAGAGGAGACCGGCCAGCAAGCAGAAGAAGACGGCCGCTGGGGCCAGGAGGAATGAGGGGCCGTGCTGGACACTGAGGTGGAAGGAGGGGCAGTTGGAAACCCTCTGATGGAGGGTGAACTGCTCCAGAGTGTCTAGGACCTGGATCCACATCAGATACATCACCATGACGACCAGCAGACACCCACCTGACGGCACACAGAAATAAACACACTAAAGATTTAACAGGAATCTGTTTACACGTCTTTTATTTATTTATTTTTTTGTTGTTCTGAGCTTCAGGACATGTTGCACTGTCGTTTCAAGTAGGTATTGCTTTTACACAGTACCTGCCAAGTAAGTCCTTTTATTCATGCTGTTTACACAGTGTGTCATTTATTAGTCTTTTGTCTCGGCGCTGTTGGAAGCCAGCCGAACAAGTTTTTAACTGAGAGGCACAGCGGGTAATGTTTTCTGTGCTGTTTTTACAGCTGAAAGAAGAAAAACAAACAAAAAGAATAAATCGTGAACCATCATTAGTTTGGAGGACGCACTCAGAATGACAAAAAGCACTTCTTCAAGGTAAATTGGAGGAATGATGTTGTCTTTAATTTTTTACTCCTGCAGTAGATTATCTTTTGCAGCATTTTTAGCATAAAGCATGTAAAAGTAGTTCCTGCGAAGCATCTTAAAGTGGTTTGATTGTGTACGATTAGCAGCTGGTGCGCACTCGTTTGCTGGCATTGCCCTCAGCTGGGCGCGGCCTTTAAAAAGCCTCGGCTCGACCGAGCACATGTTTGCTCGTTGGTTTGGGTGTGAGGCACCGTCAGCCTCCTCCTGAATTTCTTTTGTTTGTCAGGTTCTGCTGAATTTGTTGACTTTCCTTTTACTTTTCCCCTCCGGTCTCAGATCACTTTAAAAGACTTGTCACCAATCTCAAGCGCATCCAGTCCTTGGCTGTGATCGACCACTAGAGTGATCACCGTCTCCGAGCATAAACCAAATGCCTTCTTTATATCTACGCAGATTAAACTTTATTTCTGAGCCAAAAACTAGCTTCAAAATATCAGAATACACCACCGATCTACTGTTTTATTCATGTAAATGGATATTTGTGGTTCAGAAGCATTGATAAGCATACAGAACCTCACCTGTATGGGCAGGTGTTTAATAGTGGAGCTAATTTTAATTAATTTTAAAGTGATTTTCATCTGCAAGAACAGCAGCCTTGGTTTTTAAAGCTTCATGAACTGCAGGATGTGTTGCTATTCATCAACCCTGAATAAAAAATGAACTGATTTGCATTGGAACCATTTTCAAACGAGTTCCCAGAACTATTAGTCCGAGGAACGTTTCCAAAGACCTATAAAGTTCCTTCAGATTTCCATTTGCCTGCAGACCTGCAAACATGAAGCAAATGAGTGCGGCGGCGTACGAAAAGTGATTTTAGAAGTGAAGATGATCCGTAGCATCAAAGCAGGTTCAGAATGCAAGATGAGTTTTTGTGGAACTAACTGCAAGAACCATCTCCCGAAGTTCCTGGAGCTTTTGAAAAGTTCTTCCACTTGAGTGATGACTTATTTTGGGGAGGGGATAAATTCCCTGCAATGTAATTTAGAGTCTGATCCCTGTGGCTGAAATGGACGAGGTATTTATAAAAGTTCCTAGTCCCGCTGAGGAAAGTTCTTGCAGTGGAAAAGTGTCATAAGGCGCCCAAGGCAAAATTCTGCCAAGCCACAAAAACCATCTCAAAATCTACTTTACTTTTATTTACATCTGATCTACTTCTTATTAAGGAATGTCACGAAAAATCTTTTTTGTAAGGCCACCTCTTATCTGTTTATATATACGTATATTTATGAGTAGATGGGTCCCTACCGCCACAGAGCTGAAGACTCCCTCCCACTTTATACAGTCTGTGGTGGGACACTGGGCCGGCACAGATGACCACAAATCCGCCTACGGTGATCGCGGCCACACCTGCGACCAGGAAGATGCTCCAGAAGGTCCTAAATACTAAGACATGAGGAAAGAATCAGTGCTATCTTTGATGTGCTCCACGTACGCGGTAAAACAACACCCACCGATGGCAGAGTGATGCTCATAGGGCTCCAAATCGTGCTGCTCCACCAGCAGCTGCACTGGCTCGTTCACAGGAAATGGGAAGAGGTAAGCGGTCCGGCAGACCTTTGACAGCGGCTGCTTCGCTGAGAGGGGGAGGAGGGGGAGAAAAAAAAAAATCAGTCACGATAATAAGTTGTGATTTATGTCGTAACAGCTGAAGCGCGGAGCGAAGGCTCTCACAGATCCAAAGGTCCCATATGGAGTATTCATGGGAGGCGGCCATGAAGGAGCAGCGCCAGAACAGGCCCTCATGGAAGATCTTCACGTCGTCTGTGGTCTGAGCGGAAAACAAATCACAAATCTGTAGAATTGGAGACAATTTAAATGTCCTGCCACGTGAGATTACGTACATTGGGATGTCCAAATTGTCTAAATCGTCTGACAAATGTATCATCTAATAAAATGATCAATTATGAGATTTTGTAAAAAGTTGTCAACACCATATATCTACAGAGGAAGTGCGTCCCCTTCATGTTTCCTTATTCATGTAATAAAAATGGATGAAACTTGGTTTCCTGAAGAGCACAAGTGAATCTGTGTTCAGTTTTTGACACTTCTGTAATTGGAAAGGGAGGGATGTTGAGTTGGTTGCAATCAACAACCTCACCACTAGATGGCACTAAATTCTCAACAGTGGACCTTTAAGTGTTTACAAACACAAATCTCTTTGACCTCTGAACTTTACGTCAGGTTTGCTTTAAATCAGTTTAAATTTGCGCAGGATAAACCTGAGAGAACATCAGTTTTTCCTTTTTATTATTCGTGGTTATGATCAATTATAAAATCTGCCTTATTTGGAACCAACTTCCTGTTTCTACCACCTCACGCTTATTCAATTCAAAAGTTTTATGCATTACGGCTGAATACCTTGACTTTGGCCTTCCCCTCTCTCACACCATAGCTTCCCTCCGGTCGGCCGCAGGACTCGGCAGCCAGCAGCCAGTACTCCGTCCCAAAGGAGAGCAGCGTCAGCAGAAACCCTATCGCCCCAAAGAACAAACCCAAAAACAGGAGCACCCTCTGCTTCTCGGTCGGAGTCATCTCTCGCCAAAGGTTTATCTCCGATTTGCCGTCATGTTAGAAATCGTCGATTAAAAAAAAACACGAGCGGGTCTCATCTCCGCCGCACAAATAGGCGGTATGAAAATAAACATGTGTATTGCATTAGACCAGATACGGTTACAGGGGAGTTTACACCCACACAGAAATAGCTCCCCCCGCATTTTAAAATAGAAACCAGAGGTATTCCCTGCGACCTCAAACGCCACCCACAACGGGATTCATCGGAAAAGACAGAAACCACAACTGTGAGAAATGTCTCCTCGGCATTTATTTGGAATGCCAGCATTGAAATCCAGATTTTTCTTTTTTTTTTGTACAGTACAAGGCTATCCAGTAGAACGGAGATCTAGGCAACAGTGATGGTCCAACAACAGTCAGTCAAAAACTGCATGTTCATATATTAATACCACGTCTTTTTTCTTCTTCTTTATTCTTTCCTCCAAGACAATCTGCTCAAAAGATGATTAATAGAAATAAAAGGGGTGAAAGGAAACAAAAAAACCTGGGACGTTTCATTTTCATCCAGGTGTTTAGAGTTTTTTCTTTTTTTAAAATAGAGACACAAAAATAAGACAAATCAGGACCGGTCTGGTGATTGTTTTATAAATGACAACGTCTCGTATGCTCTGCAGCCGTATCCAAGCTTTTTTTTTTTTTTTTTTTTTTGTTTTTTATAACATAGAGCAAGAACCCAACCCATATACACAGAAGTGCATTTATACACGACTTGATTAATTACATATTACAACCATGTGAGGATATAATAAGTACATATACGAGGCACGCAGAAAATGAAAGATTTTACCACCTATTATTAACCTACTAGCAGTAAACATTTTATCCGAGGATGTCCTCTTTCTCTTTCCTCTTTAATTTGTTTTTTTCGCGAGGATGCCGCCGCCCGGGTGGTCCTTCTGGGCGGCTCGTTTGGTCCGCTGCGATCCGAATGAACCGGTCTGTCGGAGCATGTGTGCAAACGCTCATGGGGCTTCCACAGCATGTGAGGTGTTGCGGTGCTCTCCTCCCTCCCTTTCCCCCCTTTATCCCTCCCTCCTTCCTTCTTTCCTTCCTTCCTTCCTTCCCTCACCCTCGGCCTTCCTTAGGACATGACTCCGAACACGGGGTTGTGGCGGCAGATGCTTGGCCCGATCTCTTCGTAGTCCCTCTTGGTGTGGCACACTTGGTAAAACTCGGGCTGCGGAGGGAGGAGACAGTGCTGTTGCCGTCCAAAATATAGATTATACATGATTGTGGGTGTGAAAAGCTAAAAAAATACTCACGGTAGATGCCAGCATTGATCCTCCGAACCAGACGGCGTACCTCTGCATGTGATGAGTGATGACTTGCACGTCGATGGGCTTCGGCTGCAAGCAAAGAACGCCGGCGCTCAGTATTTTTAAACTCTTTAAACTGACGGGACCGACAGAAAACTACTAAACGTCTCGCCGTACCTTCAACTTGCCGCCGCTCAGCTCCTCGCTTATTTTCAGCCGCGCGTCCACGGTCCTCTTCAGGTCCCTCTGCATGCGTCTGCCGAAGTCCCTGAACATGGTGGACCCTCCGGAGAGCACGACGTTCTGAGACACAACAAGACAGAGACACGTTGAGTTCCTTGTTACGTCCTCGTCGTCGGCGGGCACGGGGAGGCCGGCGTTTATACCTTGTAGAGCGGGCGCCTGACGTCGATGGGGCAGTTCTGGATGACCTCGTCAACCACCTCCGAGATGGGCTGGGTGAAGTCTGGGTTGGCGAACTGCACGAGACAAAACAGGAGAGTCGTAAAACTTCTAAATCTTCACGAGCTGATTTATAGCGAGGGAAAAAAAAATGCATGCGTCCCACCTCGGGATGGAAGAAGATCTCGGGCCCGAGGAAGCGCTCGTATCCGACGTCGATGGTGAACTCCTTCTTGGTGATGGCGTTGACGCCGTTGTACTGTTTGATCCACTTGGAGCCGTCTGTGTCGTATTTATTAAACTCCTTAACCAGGTCGGGGCAGACGTAGCTGAACCGCTCCTGAAGACAAAACATAAGGAATCAACTTTATCTGAGAGTAAACATCTTCCTATTTTAAATCTAATGGCTTCTGCTGCTCTCTAGTGGCCAAACTGATGAATTACACTCAAAGGCAGGTCTCACATCTCTTTTACGGCTTCTTTTTTGCTGATTATTAACATACAGGAACTAACTAGATGACATAACGTCTGAGTCTGAGTTGGTAAACATCCAACAAACTGACCTTGACCGCCTTAGCCGTCTCCAGAGACTGCTCCGGAGGTATCCCCACCTCCCGCTCCCTCAGCAGCTGCTGGATGAAGTACGTGATGTCCCGCCCGGCGATGGGGATGTGCTTGATGCAGCTCCCGATGACGTAGCCTTCAGCCTGGAAAGCGGAGGGTTTTAGAGCGCAGTAGGGGAAAAGCGCGGTCGCGAAAAAAAACAAAAAAACGAAGGCACCTACCACCGGGATGACGTGCGTGACGCCGTCCCCGCTGTCGATCACGGTGCCCGTCAGCGTCCTTTCTCCCACCTGTCTGGACGTCCAGGAGGCAGCCAGCGCCAGGACGGCCTGATACCAAAAAAAATATATGTTACACACACAAATAACAGTTAACAAAGAAACACTATTTAAAGCTGTCAGACATTTTCACTTCTTCTTCTTCTTTTTGAGTCAGATCTAATTTTACCTCCAGCCCACACGCCTGTTCTCAAACAGCCAGAGATGCCGGTCTCTGTGTTTGCTTTCATCCGTTAACGTACCTGCACAGCAATGTAGAGCCCCGGGACGTTGAAGGACTCGAACATGATCTCCGCCGTGTACTCTCTGTTCTCCGGCGTGTTGAGGGGAGGCTCCGTCTGCGGGGGGAGGGGGGGGGAAACGCAACTGACGTGAAAGGACGACCAGGGTTTAGCTGTTTGTGGACGACGCTGGACAGTTCAGCTTCGTGATGTGTTATCGGAGAGCTGGACAGGCCGCTTTGCATTTGCGCCACGGCAAATTTGCATAACTCAGAAAGCGGAACAGACACTTCAGATAGCTCTGATCACATCCCCTTTTTATGAGATTGTGAATCCCAATAAACGCAGGTCTGCTCTTACCAAGAGGAAGTAATGGTCTTCAGGTTCTGCCCGCAGATACTTGAAGATGACCTGCTCCATAAACCTCTCCATCAGGTCCCAGTCCTCCACTATCCCGTGACGGATCGGCCACTGAGGACAAAGACGGAAAAGCAAAGCGTTAGCCCTCTCCTCGGACACCGTCCAAGTCCGTCCAGCCCTCCTCCCCTCTTATCTCCTCTCATCTCCTCTCATCTCCGTCTACCTTCGTTGCATACGACGGTTTGTCGATGGCCTCGTCCCCGATGAAAAAGTCCAGGTCGTCAACGCCCTTCATCATCCTGCGCTGAGCCTGGTCTCCGACCTTGGCGGATTCTTTGATCGCAATACCTGGAAAAAAAAAAGAACAGATGAGCAATGCTGAGACGTGGCTCCATCTTGGATATCTTCTTCTACGAAATGAATTCAGCGTTGTTAATAAAGTTGGGGCAAAAGCAAATGCTACTACTTCTTCTTCTGTTATTGCCAGGTTATCTGACGTTCACCCTGAGGCAAAACAAAGCACTAAACCCAAAGAAATAGCTGCTTTTTGAAGCAACTATGATAAAAAAAAATAAGTCCCGCAATCTTAACAAGGCTTTTAAATATATATATTTATTTATTCAACAGTACTTGACTAGTTCTAGACTAGATCTCTACTATTTGATGGAGCTCAATTAGTGTTTTAGGTCCTTTTCTGTTTACTTACATGATGGTATGATGAACTGTGGTTCTGTGTTTCCTGCATAGCCAAGCTTTGTGTACCTACAAAAGGAATAAAACGAGAATAAAAAGTTTAGCTAAAGCTGCTTGAACGTGTTGCAGGAAGCTCCAGGTTTTAAATTGCAGTAATAAAGAGGATAAAAGTGCCAGGAGGACTCTCCAGGAAGTAGCGTTAGCTTCTCTAGCTAGTAGCAGCTAACTGCTCTGATAGCAGCAGTTGGAATAGAAACGCTTAAATAAACCATATGGACACTTTATTTTTTTTAATTATAGCATTAACATTGGCTTTTACGGGTAATAAGGGAAGTAATTATTTGTAGGTAAGCGGCGTTAGAAGGTTACAAGCTAAAACAGCCGGAGAGCAGGGCGTTAGCTGGAAGTTTGACAGCCGCTTATGTGGTCAATGAGAGCCAGGCTAATGCTAACTAGCGTCCCCCCCCTTCCATTTCTCCGCCCCGACTTACCCCGTCCCGCAGTCCACAACACAAGCCGGTAGCCGACCAGCCATGCTCGCTCTCCTTTAATCTACCTGCGGAGGAATATACCGGGCACCCGATACCAGCGGATATCCAAAAAAAAACAGTGGCTGATTCAAATCGCAGCAGCCCTGAATGAATAGCAATCACGGCCGATCGGGGAACGCTTCCGGGTTCGGTGGGGATTTCTTCTCGTGCCGAGTCAGCAGCTTCGAGGAGGCAACGCCGCCCCCAAGCGGACGGAGAGTGTTACTGCAACAGAGGGGCCACTAATATAATTGTGTATATATTTAAAAAAAAAAAAAAAAAGACTTATTAATAATGATTTATACATAGGTGTAATAAAATGGTGTTGAATAAAAATAATGATGATACATTGCATTTATTAAAATGCAAAATATTCTACACAGTGCATGCATATTTAATAGAATTTAATAGAAAAAAGGAGCCTTATAATTCAGTGTAAAAACAATGTCTGAAGTGGCATTTTCTGACTTTTTGTAGGCTTTCCCTCGACCCCGCCTCCACTCGCCATGCTGACTCCTCCAGATTCTATCAGTGATTTAGGCGCGATGAAGGAGGGCCGCTGATAAAGACGATATATGAGCAGAAATGAGCTCCAGGGCTGGAGTCTGTCTCCAGAACACCTTGCCGCATTAGAGCCAATCCCGTGGCCAGGAACATTGGCCCTTTGTCCTGAGGCGGATTCATCACTCACACACTAGAGTCTCCCCCCAACACACACACATGCACACACACACACACACAGAGTCTCCTATAAGAGCTCTGGGCTCTGCTGATGCTGATAGAAAAGCTCCTCGTCTCCTTTTTTTTTTTTTTTTTTTTTTGGGCCGCTTGATGGAAAATCTCCATCAAGAGCTGAAGGTGAAACGATTTGTTTCAGCGTTGTAGCCGAGATCCAAAACTATCCGAGACTTTACTTTAAGACAAAACTGGCGGACGTAATCGTTTTTAGTCGGGCGCAGTTTAGCTTGAAACATATAGCGAGTGAAGGCATTTTAAAAAGTTTTAAAAGATATATAACGACATTAATTTGCATTTCATTTTGTCAGGTCCTCTCAAGATTTCTGTTTTCATCTTAGCTGGCGCGACTTTTCCGAGATAAAACATTCCTCTTGTTGTGTTGTGAAGTTAAAAGTTCAGCTAATGCTACGCTAGGCGCTAGCAGCTGGCTTCCAATTGTTGTCTTCCTGGTTCAAAAACACACCAGCCAATCAGTGCGCTGTATTCATGTGGGTGTAGATATAAGCTTCTTGTTTAAGAGCCATAAAACTGTAACAGCTGGGCAACTGCATTTCCTACATTGAGCTAAAGAGGCTAACGGTTAGCTCGCTAAGGGATAACCACGCTTTCCCGCCAAAAAGATTTGCTTGCAGCTGATTAGTCTTGAAGAAACACTTCAATCTTTTTCTCCTTTGCTTCATATTCTTGCCTGTCACCGCTAATTCTAAATACTAGAGGGCACCAGCGCTCTCATTTTAACATCTTGAGCTAGGGGTTCACTTCCTTCACTCACTTTAACACCTCAGTCATACATAAAAAAAACTGCTGCTCTTTCTCAAACTGTGTTATATTTGAGCTGGTGTTCAGACTCATGGTAACTTCAATCTCTGAGCTTCGACCCACACATAGGAATCTTTTTATCGGTCTAATAACGACGGCTGACTCTGATCCGTGACTAACAGGAGTAAACGAAGTGGGCCCGCTGTGACTCATTGTCACTGACTGCAACGTACACTATCTGTATATATGAGCTCTGCGGGGTAATTGACTCTCTGGAGGTTTCTGATCTCGCTGTTAGTCCACCTGAAACGGCTCCCTCCCACACCAGAGCAGATCATTTCCCCCTCATTTCCGATACACAGCAAACAAAGTAGCTGAGCTCCCTCATCAGCTGGAGTATTTTCCTCAGCCGGGGCTCTAACGCGACTGTGTTTGCGCGTCATTAGGGCAGAGCAGAGGAGGGCCTTATTATTTTTAATAATCTCCTGTTTTTGCTGCTTCTTAACCCCGGGAGATCTGCAGTCGGCACTTTGCCTCCGCCGTCGTCAGTCCCGACTCCTTCCTCCTCTGTGTTCGGGCTTAATGATGCTCAGTCGCAGAGCCGCGCCCTGACGCTGCAGGATGCCCTCGCTGTGTGGAAAGTTTAGGCTGCGACGGACACAAACAGCCGCGGTTTACCTCCATTTTAACACCATTATCCCACAGCCGCTGTGTTCATGATGCGTCCCACAAGCTTTTCATGAATCTTACTGGTAAGATTCATCCGGTGGGAGCTGCTCTGTCGTTCCATTGCTGAATAGACCGATCAGCAACAACATTTAGACAACCGACAGGAGAAGTAAATAACATTTCAATTCAGTGTTCTGCTGGGAAACTTTTGGACCTGGCATTCATTGGTGTGGATGTTACTTAGACATGTAGCACCCATCTAGACCAGACCAGGCACCCCCACCCCATAGCAATGACTCTCCCCCAGCAAAAACGGTTTAGGAACAACGCAACAAAAACATGAAGAACAGCACAAGGTGTTGACCTGGCCTCCAAATTCACTCGATCCCAAACTGATCAAGTATCTGTGGGATGATCCACAGAGGCCCCTCCCCTCAAAGGCCGCCCCACTAACAACTTTGTGTTGCCAGACACCACAGGACACCCTCAGAAGGCCCGTGTCCATTCTCTGATGAGTCACGACTGTTTTGGAGGCCCTACACAACATTAGGATATATGGTCATAATGTTATGGCTCCTGCTTGGAAACATCATTATGGCACTTGTGAGTCAATCAAGGCGCTCCTCATAGCTGCACGGGCCGTTAAGAGCTTTTACGCTGCAGAGCCGGCTCACCATGATTCATGATGTGCTCGCTCTGTTTGGATGTTTTTGTTTTTTTTGCTCAAAGCATAAAAACTGTCCAATATCGCAAATTGCAGCTGCACATTTCGTCTCCGCCATGATTACCTGACTCCAACAGGATTAGGGGGTTCGTCGGCACAAGACAAGAGCAGAAACAGGAGTAATTCAGAGTAGATTGTGTCTAGATGCGCCTGGTAAAAAAGGATTCTCACTCAACGATGAATAAACAGAAGCAAAGAATAATCAACAGAGGAGGCATAAACTAGGACTGAGTGACGGCAGCAAAGTGAAGCGTGGCTAATTTGATAAAACACCACATGCACGGCGTCCTTAGCCCGGCTGTGTGAAGGTTAAGAGGGAGTTTAGTCGTAAATAACCTCGCACGGACCGGCTCTCATTTCTCTGAGAGTCGAGCAAAGGCACGCCTCTAAAAGATAAAAAAAAGCCGCAGGATCGTGGATGAAAATGATGCTAATCAGTCTCTATGAACTAGTTGTGAATGTTTAAAGGACCTAATTTGCTGCTAATTAGTGTATAGGGAAAACTAATCGTCTCTAATTAACCGCTAAAGCAGAGAGACTTTAAGTGCTCAGCAGAACATTGCAGCAATAATCTGGTATTTGTCTACGATGAAGCGTGCAGATATATTTGAAATAAACTTTCTAATAGTGTGAATATAGCTGCTTCTAGTTCCCTATAATAAACACTAAATCTTATTAATGAAGTTTCTCATTTTGAAGTGGTAACTCTGAGCTAAAGTTGACGGTAATAGCTTTTATAACTGAGGGAAATCATGCATAAAGAGCATATCTTGTGTTTTTTTTTTACCGTGAAATTACACTTAACATTTATTTAAAGTGTAAAAAGTAAGCAATTGTATATGCTTTGCAAGAAAATAGGCTGAAATCCAGATAGAAATTTGGCCTTTCTAGAAAGTGCTTCTTCTGGACACCATCAGGTGAAGACCACATGGCTGCACCTTTAACAAAAACATGCTAACCGAGCTAACCGCGGCCATGTTTGACAGGCTGCTCATGTTGGAGTTTGATTAGCTTGTTCAATGGTCGCAAATCTGTCGGACAATCAGCTTGACTATTACCCAGAATGAAGCTTGATCCGTGCGGAGCCTTGGTTGTAGCCTACCTGGGTGACGTATAGCCTACGCTATCGTGTGCTAAAGTGCTAAAGTGCTAGTCATGGCTAGTCAGCTATGTGGAGGTTCTCTGCTTCAAACAATGGCGACTGGAGCTGAGAGGCTTGGGGAAGGGTTTGCATTTCGGTGGTCATACATCCAATGAACAGAACAGAAGAACAAATGCACAGTTTTATCTTTAGCTAACATTAGCACTAGAAGCCTGAACACATTTCCAGTTTTCTGCAACATTTATTTACATCACACATCAGCAGAATACAGCGTTCCTCTCCTCTGAGGTTCAGTTTTCTCCGTCCGGAGGCGTCACCGACTTAACCAATATATACACCGCTCCTCTCGGATAAAATTATACGAAACAAACCGTTGACGCCTTCGTACAGCGCGCCGTTGCAGTCCACGACACGTTAAATACAACACAGACCGAGAAACAGATCCAAGCCAAGCAGTAAAAGAAGACGCCGGGGGAGAAATGAATCCTTTCGAGGGAAATACAAGTAAATTTAAAATCAGTTATAAAATACAGCATCTGGTCGTACAGCAGAGGCCTCATGCATTTCTAGAGATGATTCGGATTCAAGCAGGTCTTGACTGAGGATGTATTTGTGCTTGTCGCTTGTTCTGTTACTGCGCTAAAGGTTACACAACCAGCTACCTAAGATAAATAATCAACTCGTATTAGGTTTTCCAAAATCCGGCTGTTCAGCCTCTTTCACATTCCCGGTAGTTAAATGTCCGTCAGTGCTGTATGGCAGTGGAAAGAAAGGCATAAAATGTGCAGCAGGAGATCTCAAAAAACCTTCAGATTCCTTCCCTCGCCTGAATTAAAGTGCAGTCTTTATCACAACGCATGAAGAGTATGAGCAGAGTAGAAGGTTAGTAGCGTAATTAAACGAGAGCAACAACAGTTACAGCGTTAACAAGAAACAAAACCTACAGCGCTGCTTTGAAATAAAAGCGTCTCCCTGCGCCTTTTGCGGCGTAGGATGACCATGAAATAACACCAGAGCAGATTCTCCACAAAAAAAGCTCCACTTTACAAAAAAGCTAAGAAACCGAGAGACGCCTCGGCTGCAAACCGGACGGTCCGACACCAGCCAACGACGTGAACAATGAATGGTTTGGGAAAGCTGTGTCCGCTTCCAGTTCCCCAGGTTCTTTGCAGGGGGCGTCATTCTCGGACGTCTTCATCGGATTTACAGTTTATTTACTTATTTATTTTTATTTGGTGACGCTGAGAAGATGCGAAGCCAGCGTTGGTGTCCGAATCTGATCGCGGAGTACGAGCCTCTGGAGGAACCTACGGCAAGAAAACGACAAGACAGATCTGAGTTTGTTTGTCTAGAAATGCAGGTTCTCTTCCTCATTTATGCAACACTACACAGCCAAAAGTATGTGGACACACTTATTTGATATGCAACACATCCAGAACTGCCAGTAGTTCCAAAGATGATTGCGCAACACCTCTGTGGATCAGCTACAAGCACGTGGTAGACAAATTTAAGATCTCACAAATCTCAAGAAAGTTCCCGTCAAACCCTTGTTTCCTGACAATCCCTAAGTTACCGGAAAACCTAAATGAACCATGGTTTGGATTACGGAAAACAGACTGTACAGTGAAGATGTGGCATCTACGTCAACCGGAGGAGCATCAGCGGCGGCAGGAAGAAGAAGAGAAGAAGAGGCCCGTTCATCGTCTGCAGGGCCGCCGCCGCCGAGGGGACGGGCCGCTTCCTCTTGGGGCCGTTGCACAGCGGGGTGTTGCAGCACGAGATGCAGACTGAGTTCAGCCTGCCGGTGCAGAACTGCTGGTAGCCCGAGGAGGCGATGAGGCAGGCGCCGGAGGACGCACAGGATTTCCGATAATGAATCCCTACGAGAGTGTGTCCAGATAGAGAAAGAGAGGTATTATTTGCACAGTTATACGGCTTTGAGATGTTGTTAAGTTTAGCATCAATCTCAAAGAGCTTGTAAGATGTCTCAGATTGTAGGTGGAACTTGTTTTTCAAAGCATTTTATGGGAGTTATTGTGTTCTCGTCTGCTCTTCTTAACTGATGTTTGTCAACGTGCTAGCTATGGCTACGAGCATCTGTATGAAAAACCTTTTATTGCACTCGTGAGCCGCTCGCTCTTTTATTAGGTGATGTTTCTCCATGTAGTCTTATTTGCTGTGTGTTTTCTGGCATTTCATCACGTACATGGCATTCTTATATGTTATTTATGTTTTTGTTTTCTTTGCCTGCAAATGAAATTTCCCCCTTACTGGACAAGAGAAGGGTTCGATTAAATCAAACTCAGATGAATTCAAACTTTTTTTGTTTTGTAGAGGCAGAGAACTATGTGCAAGTGAGTGTTTTTCTTCTTCGGGCGCTATGTGCTATGCGGCGCTCTGCTTCTGACTGTCAAAGCATAAAATTAACATCTGTAGCGTGGCTGCGCCGGCTCAATGTCTTAGTCAAGGACACCGTGCAAAGCTATAGTTGCAGGCACTGAACCTGTGAACACTTACAAAGACAGACAGAAGGTGTCTAGATGGTTGGATACGCCGATACCTGCAACAAACAAGGTCACCTTGCCGAACAGAAAGCACGACTCAAGCTACTGTTTTTCTGCAGTTTGATGTAAATGTACTCCGTCCTTGATGGAAGTCTCCTTTCCTTTAAAACACCTCAGAACATACGCAGTTACAAAGGCCGGTTTCTCCTTTCAAGCTGGAAACCGCTGCGATCTGACTTCTGTAGAAAGATTTGTCAGCAAGCTAATTAAGCTAGCTTGTTGGTTTAAGAAGTTGTCTTTAGTTTTGCCAGTAATTCATTTCAATAAGAACTAGTCAATGTGTATGGGGAAATAATAATATAAAAAATAAATCGACATCTTGGGTAAGGTTAGCTACGGTTGCTAACATAAACAAAGCTTTAAGCTAGCTTTAGCTTGAGCTTGAATTCTGATTACATTTTTTGTTTAACATCACCTAGAAGGCAATAAACAGATGTAACACAGCTGGATGATGTGTCTTGACCTTTGGGGTCATGCTATACATGCGTTCCTACTTCAGATAGTAAGCTAGTTAGCCAAATACACTAATGATTTAAGCAGATAAACATGCTAACTTGTTCCATGTTTGGGTATTTAGGCGGGAACTTCTGCTTACTAATTAACAAGCTAAAATGTGTGCTTTTAAAGGTAACAAAGTGCCTTTTTGGGACATGTTTTGCATTTGGGGTAATGCTAGCTAGGGCTATTGAAATGTAAACTACCACAAATCCGGTAAAATGCAAGTTTGAGATGCAAACGTTAGCTTGAATTCTGATAGCATGTGCGACATGCTGCATAGTGCACATAACCTTTTTTGATTAGCATAAGGGAGAGCTCAACAAACTTATTTTGCTGGGTTAGATAATGAGGTGCCTTGGTCTTGGAAGTCATGTAACTCTACTTTAGACAGAAAGCTAGTTAGCCAAAAATGCTAATGACTAAAACAGATTTACACCTTGCGGAGTCGTTAAATTCAAGTATGTTTTTCCTTCCGCATGACCGCTAAGGATTGAGTTGGGATTTCAGCCAGAAAAAACAAAAACACCTCTATCCTCCAGACTCTTTAACAAAATGTCTCAACCTTCTTATTTTCTGTAAGGCAGCACAAAAACTAATCTAATCTTGTGTCGATGGCAGCTGAACGAAAGTCTCTCTTTTTGACGAATGAGCTGAAGGAAGTGATTTAGTGGGACGCCGTTCGACGTTGGTTTTGGAGAATCCGAGAAGCCTGATGTGACGAGGAAAATAAAAGAAAGGCAATGCAGACTACACACAAGAACGTGTTAGGCTCTCGCAAGTCTACACATCAATCAATACTCCTCTCTCCTGCTTTGTGGCTGAGCAAAGGAACAAAATAGCAGATAACAATGTCTGAAAATCACATGAGATGTTCTGACCTGTTCTGCTGGGTCACTAAGGCAGACGCTTGAGGATTATACGGTATGAGGGGAGGAAGAAGTAATAGGTTTCCTTGGTGATGAGCATTTTCTTTCTTATTATGGTGTAAAGACAGAAAAATATCAACAGGTACAAACGTCACAGCTGGTTTAAGAGGCTTACATCATCTTTATTCTGTAACTGCGCTCACGCCAAATTTTTGAAAATTGTCAAGCCTTCATAACGTTGCCTCGCCACATCTCAAAGGCAAAGACATAAAAACGTAGAGGTCGCGTACCCTTCTGAGCGCCGTGCTCGACTCCGTCTCCGGTTTCCAGACGGTCACCTTCCTCTTTCAGATAAAATAGGAACCCTAGCTTTGAGCTTGGGGAACTTTTTTTGGCATTCGTGTCCTTAACCATAAATCTTCTAAACCTTCACTGACGCCGGTTCCGTCAAGGAATAAGAAAACCAAGATCAAAACGTCAGCACACCGGCAGGGAGACTCTGGAGCTTACCATCAGGTTTGACCAGCACCTCCTTCTGGCACATGTCCTGTACGTTGACGGTGCAGTTGACGATGAACTCTGGCGTCGAGCAGTCATTGTGCTTCATCTCCTCGCACTGGTAACACTGGATCTGAAGGGCATCTCCTGGCAGCCCGAGGGGAATCGGGAGGGACACATGCAGTCAGTACTTTCATACGAATGTTTTCCTCTCTATAGGAAGACTCTGGTTTTGCAGAGCGTTCATAAAGTTCGACTAATGTTTGACATATTAAGGGTTAGATTTGAAGAACTCTCTTATATCTCTGAATAAACATGACGCTAGGCCTGCATGTGTTAGCTTAGCCCCAAAACAACAACGAAGTCTACCGACTAGCGCCTCTAACGTTTGCCAACTAACACAATTGTGCAGAAACAAAACTAGCTAGACTAAAATTGAAATACTCCACAACAGGGGTTTAAAGCTAAGCTAACGTGCTGCTTACAGTAGAGGCTAGCTTCCTACAATATTGATGAAAACGTGAAATTGAATCTGGGTTGTTGGACTCCGAGGTTAGGACCGTTTTCTCTTTCCTGCCCTTGACAGGAGCGTATGACGTCTTGCTTTCAGGTTTTGGCCGAGCACCTCCGACGGTGCACGAGGTTCAAACATGAACTCCACGGGAGGTCATCTGCACCGTGCCGAGGTCTTTTTTGATCTGTTTTTGCTGGCAAGTGCCCACGGCGAGGTTATAGATTCACACGCCGAGGTGAGAACAAGCCGTAAAGAAACACATCAGCTAGCCGTGAAACGGTTCCTTTTATATGCCCCTTTTTAAAACCATGGATTCTATAGGTGATAAAAACCCATTTACGACACAAACAGGCACTGGACTCAACGTACTCCACCACACAAGGATTCTCAACCCCTCGTAAAGATAAAGCATGCCGTGTTGTGTTGCTTTTTGCAGATTTCATCCGATGAACAGATCTAAAATGGAGAAGGTGCGACGGCTTACAGTCAGCGTTAGACTTCACACTGAAAGTGACGCTGTAGTCTTAATACGGGAGTTGGAATTTAAATCATGGATGCACTTAGGATCACATTTTGCAACATTAATGGCATATTTCCACTGACACTTAATCGCATCACACGTAAAGGTTGAGTCAAACCATTTTTTCTTGCAGGAAGTTGCAGGAAAATGTAAATCTCGACACTTACTTTGCTCAGAATGAAAGTTCACCGCAGGATCCACTGAGGATTCCTATATATTAGACGTCTTCATGAAAGCAGCACCACACAGAAGCGCTCCATCAAAACCCTCAAAGCCTATCCTTTTCCCTCATTGACGTCTCACTCCCTCCAGCACAAATTACCGGTGTGATTATTTAAAACAATCTCAACTGAAACGGCTCCGTCTGACGCGTCCGATAATGGTCCACACACAACAACACACCACCACCTTCATTAATTTAAAGCAAACAAACGCCTGAAGCCTCCATCCATCATCTGGAAGGAGGCTCAAGGAAAAAAAAAAAAAACAGATTTTTTTTTGGGACGTGGAATATCCATCATACTTGAGGGCAAAATCCAGCTCCTGAGCTCAGCTTATCAGTTTTCTAAAATTGAATCCTTTTCTTAGTTCCACGATGGGAAACAGAGGCTGATAAGGAAAATCCTTCACACCTTCAGCGTCCAGGTAGCCCCAGAGAACAACTGGAATATCTTTAAATCAGAAATCATAGGGCAGAATTACAAAACAGCATCAGTAAAATCTTTTTTTTTTTTTGGCAAAAGAAGGCAACATCTCTAGTGGCAAGAGGACAATAAATTCCAATCAGCTGCTGAACCTGTATGCTATGGGTTGAATGGTATTTCTGGATGAAACTGTTGGATTTTTTTCTGCCTCTGCTCCTAAAGCACCACGGAGGAGTCCGGCGCAGTGCTACTCCCTCTGTGCGCAAAACCAGAGCCAAATACGCAACACGATTGCCCTGCACTGCTTGCTATTGTTCCATATGTGATGAAATATACAAAAAGGTCTGGAAGTCCAAAAAAACCCCAAAAAATATTAAATTTTATTTCATTTTATTAAGAATAAAAAGTTTTGGAGCATCTGTGCCATGGATGGAACGCGCGTAAACGAAATATTTGCACTCTCCTCTGTTGCGCGCAAAAAACGATCTTGTAACTGCAAAGACAAACAGAATCGGGGCTGCAGTCTCCCCCCTCGCCCCTCTCAAGTTGCGCCTACCTGCTTCGAGAAGGACTCCGAATAAAGTCGCAAAGACGAGCAGACGCATCCTCTCCCGAATGAGGCTCGGAGCGGCAGCATCAGACCGAAAATGTGAAGATGTCGCGGAGGCGGAGGCGCGGAGGGAGCCCGGAGCAAGTCATCGTTCCTCCTCTCGGCTGGCTGGTGGACGCTCCGAGAGGCGTGTGTGTGTGTGTGTGTGTGTGAGAGAGAGAGAGATTCTGGAGACTGGAGACGAATCCCGAGCGCAGAAATCATAAAGTCGCACCACGTGACGGGGGCTCACAGTTGGCATTTTCGTATCTCGTCGGGGCAAGTTGCGATAGTAACTCAGGGCTGTGGTATTTCCTTATCACTGCATTATACATATTTCACCCTTTAAATCATAGCCTGTGAGTATTTTTAGGATTTGAGCGCGTCTGTTTTAAGACATTTAGAGCGAACTTCAGTTTCCATCCAAATGTCCAAATGATTCTGCAAAGAAATTGACTTCACTGTGTTTTCTTCTTCCTATGACTCACTATAATGCTTCAGCTAATTGGCACTCTCTATTTAAGTCACATTTTCCTTGCAGCTGTAATGACTTTAGTGACCTTTTTACGAGTTTCCATTAAGGAGTAGATCGAAACTGCGCAAATCTGACTTCCTTTATTCTATTTTTTCCCTTTTGGATCAAACTAAATCATAAAACCACAAGAAACAACCTCGGGTTTTACACAATCAAGTGCTTCTTTGTGGTCAATTCAACAAGACTATTGCGCAGAGACAGAGAGAGAGAGAGAGAGCAGTCATCCAGGCAAGCGTGCGTAAAACTAATTGCGTTTATTTATGTGCGCATAATTACCCATCAAGGGACTGGCGGTTATAAATCCCTCCGCGGCGCAATCCACGGAGTCAACCCAGCTCCAGCTCCTGGCTGCAGACTGGGAGCGGGACGCGGCGGGTTTTCTCCAAAAAATCCCGAATAGCCACGCTCAAAAAGGAAAAAGACGCACGCATGCGCTTTATCCACAAAGACTCACAAAAACACCACACCGCTCAGCTCAGTTTGAAATAGGAAATAGTTTCTCATATTTATTTAGGAAATAGTTACATAAAATATAGAATTAAAGTCTAGTGTAACAGACAGAATTGCACACAGCAATAATAATAATAATAATAACAATAATATTAATTACCAAAGTAACACTGCTGGTAACCCTTTCTCTTTACAAAAGGAACATTTAAGGAGAGAGGTGAAGCATGACAGTCACTCTACAGTCAGACAGTACAAAATGTGGGTATAAATACTGGACATCTAGAAAAATACACAAGTCCTCTTCAGACTCTCTTCATACAATATTAACAGGGTCTCATAGAAAAACACTGAAACACACACACACACACACACACACACAGACAGACAGTCGGCTCCGTTGATTTTAGCACCAGCTGGTCAGATTCCAGAAAGGATTTTGGCAGAACTCCACCTAAAGGTTCAAATATGTTAAAATAAAGTGATAAAATATTCTTTCTTTTTTTTTTTTTTTTTAGCAATCAAAATAAAACAAGAATTCCATAAGAAAACACTCTCAGACCTAGAACCTCGAATGATTGGCGAACAATTTACATCTGTCGTTTCTCTTTTTTATTCTTATTTGCATATACGAGTCAGCAATGCCCATTCAGATATTAAAATTTTATGTACAATATATAACACGGCAGCTAGGAGGAGAGGGAAACCGGGGTGCAGGTGTGCTGTGGTGCACGGAAGCTCATTTCAGTCAATGAATTAATGAATAAAAAGTAATTGAAATGACTTAAAAATGTGAAAAATATGCAAAATAATGGAACAAAAATGAAAATGACGGCTTCCTAAGTCGTTCTTTTGGCAAAATTTTCAAGAAGTTCTGCTATTTAAAGAGAAATTGTCACTACTAAGCCATTACCGGAGGAAATGCAGCACTATTTTTGCAATATTTTAGCATCATTTTGTCATTACGCCGACAAAATGTGTCATTATTTCACCGTAATGTGTAAATATGTCAAAATAATGCAAAATTTTGTCCCGAAAATGTGACATTTTCTCAAAGTAGTCTCGAAATAAGGAGACTTTTTCTCAAAATTACGTGTAAACTGGCGTGAATGGGCTTCCATACAACGCTACATGACACTGAGGGCTACACGGTTTGGGTTCTGCAGCAGGAAGTCAAAAAAAAAAGGAAGAAGAAAGAAAGAAAAGGCAGAAAGGACTACTGAGTGGCATCTGTATTTGTCGACGCTTTCCTGATGGCTGCGTTTTAATTTTTTTTTTTTATCTTTATACAATCTACAGCATCTTCCCTGAGCTACCAACAGTGACACCGGGGAGCGTTCAAGCCAAACAGTTGGTGGGTTTACCTGTACCGAGAAAGTCAATGTACCACGTGGGAAAAAAAATAAAATAAAATTAAAATAATAATAAAAAAATATATATGTATTCTTTGCAGAACATTTACTAATTTTTTATTTTTATTTTTTTTAATTAATTAATAATTATTTAAAATCAACTGGAATTTCAAGAATTTTATTCCTGTTCTGGATTTTTTTATTGCTTCAAAAAAAAAAAAAAGAAAAAAAAAAGAAGTAGCTAAAGATTATTATTTTTATTATTATTATTATGGGTCGTGATTCCACATGGGCACTTTCAGGTCATCCTCCATGGGCATCGTTTTTTGTTTTTTAGCAGCAATAAATGACACATTGAGTTTCGGAGCCAGACGTCGGCCGCATCCGAATGCTTGAACCTGTTCACCACTGTCGTTCACTTTACGCTCCTTAAAGACTTTGTACAGTATCCGTTACAGTGCAATGAGAAGAGGGAAACTAAAAATAAAAAACAATTGCGGTATTGCTGTCCAGTCCACCACCACCACCACCACCACCACACCCAGAGTCAAGCTATCAACAGTCCTGGTTTGGGGTTGGGGTTGGGGTCGGGGGTTGAGGTTTCGTCCTCGCGTCCTCCAGCTCTGTAAGTGCTTCATGTTGCAAGCAGAGAGGGCAGGGCTCTGATCCGAAGTCGCGTTTAAGGCCAAATTAAGCGGCCAAAATGTAGAGAGCGAGAGGAGTCCCGCCTTCTCAAACGCCGTTGGAGCCCTGACTGGTGCAGGAAGAGAAACTGTCATAGAGCGAGTCGCTCAGGGAGCCCACGGGGTCGGCCCCGGGCCTGCTGGCGAAACTGGAGGAGGGCGGCTCGTCCGCGCTCTGCCCAGCGCCGGCGTGGCCCCTGAGGACGACCGAGCCGCCGCTGTGGTTCAGCTCGTTCAGGGACTCCAGGGAGAAGTCGAGGGAGGCCGGCTGGCTCCCGCTGCCGGGCACCTTCTCCATGCTAATCTCCTTCTGCAGAGAAAGAATGAAACTTCAATCAGCACAGAAAATATGTTAATTTATGGCAAACAAAGTCTCATTTTCTGCATCCTATACATGTCCTGCCCTCTGTTACCTCTGCAGCCTCACTCTCTCTTTGTTGCGTACCAACAGCGGGCGCAGAGGTAAATCTCACTTTGCAATATGTAGCTCATCTCATCTGCAGCGTCGTCCTGCAGAGCAATAAGACTGACGCCGCTGGAGAGCACGACAGACATCCACGCTGAGGTTTTTATCACACCCCAGGACCAAATGTACGTCTCGGGTGCTGGCTGGCAGGCGTGCGTCTCCGAGCTCCCGGGCTCCTCCACTCTCCCTGTTATATTAACCGTGTTGTGTGAAGTATTATTTCTTTTATTCAGCCTTGCGCGGCGTGCTTTATAGATTAGCGCAGGAACATGTCCCTCTGAGGAAATGCTACGTCTGAATGAATAAAAAAACGTAGCTCCAGCTAGCAGGAGTGATTTTATCTTTATGCGCTCGAAGAATTAAAAAGCGGCCGGATCGCGTCCTCGCAACCCGAGCCCTTTGGTTCCTCCCTTTGGGCAACACGGCAGCAATCAGGCGACAAACATCCACCGCCACGTGACCCGCCGGCACCGGCACCGGCTCCAGATACGGTCCACAGAGGGAAACAAAACACATAAACCTAAAAAAACGCTGTTTATGATGTGCCCAGCTATCCGTCTTCTTTTAACGCAGGTCTCTAAAGGCGCTTTAACAAGCTACTAACTGTAGCACTCAGCATCAAAATCCCTCCTCAGCGGCTGTAAACACTTCGAGCCAGGCGGCAGCGGCAGCAGCAGCAGCGGCTATTTCTGCAGGGTAAGTACACACAGGAATAGCTTCGGGGGGTCATGGGGGTAACCTCTCGGGACGCTCCAAACTCGGGCCGTTTAGCATTTCGCTGCGAGGCGTGTCTGCTCTCAAGCTCACAAACATCAGTGAAACGGTTCAGGGATGAAAAACAGCTGATAACGGAGCCTTTTAGGTGATCTTTAATCTTTCCCGAACTCACGATGCAAACGTGCTCGATGACGGTTCTGCCTGCAAGCCCTAAGAGGCGGGTTCCTTAGAGCAATGCATGCCGTGTCTGCACAAAAATAATAACCTTTAAATGGACATGGACATGCATGCGTGCAATGTTCATCTTCGGGGGGATTTGCAGCCAACTCGCAAACACAATTCTTGTCAGTAGTCCTGCACAAGAAGCGTCAATGTCTTGGCTAGGAGCGAGCAGAAACAAACGGGAGTTCCCACCGGCCTCTCGTCTCGCTGGATGTTGGATTCCTCTCCCAGAGGCCAGTTAATTGCATTCCCCTGCCAACCCAGGTGTAAACTATTCCGTGATTGGAGTGGTAGGGGAGGGGTTGTGCAATGAAACCAGCGGGACTCTGAGCCCAGAGGGTCAAGAGCGAGACAGCTCTTCTAGTGGAGGATATTGTGCTGCCTGCTTTAGAAATGCCTCATAAGTGCATTGGATTCTGGTCTAGAGATGATGTGAGAAGAAGAAGAAGAAAAATAACTCCGCTCGGGGCGTTAACGCGCGCCGGTGACCTTTGTTAGCGCCCGTCAAGGCGGCGGAATCGGAAGGAATTTCATGTGACGAGCCTGAATCCGGCGCAGGTGTTGAATGCAGATTAGACTTGTTGAATTTTAATTCAGCGCCCACACACAACCCTAATGCTAACCCTAACCCTAACCTTAACCCTGTCACCATTTTTGTGTCAGATTATTGTCAGCCGTAAAAAAAAAAAAAAGTCGTTATACGGCCCTGGGGGGAAACAACGTGATGTGATAGGGATGAGTGAGGCGGATTTCAAGTCCCAACTCTCTCTCTCTTTCTCTCTCCGGTCTGGTTTAGAAACAAAACCAAAGAGATGCTCTCGCTGATTGGATTTGATTTTAGGGGGAACACAATTACCAGCGGATCGAAATCGTCCCGGCCGCAGGCCGCCGCGCCACCTGCGGGGTGAAGCCCAAAAAACGCTTCCCGCTTGAAAACACCAGAGGCCAAATCGTCAATTGGTTCTGCATCGCATGTCAGTAATGGGATGTCTAAACCCGAATTCGGTGGAGCTGCTCGCTACAAAAGCTCGGCGGAAAAAACCTCTTTTGTTGTGACACATTTTCTCATTTTAATCCCTTGATGTTTTTGACTTGTCCAGACGTGCACGTTAATATAAAGTTATAACTCCATCAAACTCCGGAAGATATATATATATATACGCTCGGCAGTCAATTACCATAAAGTTTTGGAGGGAAAGCTCGCTTTGTGTTATTGTTGAGACACTGAGACATTCAGATCATGTCCGTGGGTTTTGTGCGGACTGACTTTACAATGAGGACAAAACGTGCAAAAAAGCGAGATTGTCTCAGGCTCTGCGTCCTCTCCGCTGTCATCGCCGTTGAGGATAATTTGACGGCAGGCCAGCGTGTGGAGGTGTAATGGCAGCTTCCCGCTTTTTATTTCGGGGGTCTGTTCCGTCTGACTGCTGCGCCGTGCCGGTTAGCAATGCCATCAGCCTGACAGCAGCGCGGGAGGGGAGCCCGCAATCCTGCTGCTGATATTTATTTGTACACAGATATAGTTTTGCTTATCCAGTGGCCCCGTTTCAAATTGCATGTCAACCGAAATCTTCCCTTTCCCTCGCCATGTAATCATTGCTCAAGGTAACAAGCTGTTCCTCACTGGAAGTGATGCGGCGCATGCTGATGTGCCCTAGGAATCTCCCTAACTTCACAATCCTGCAGCCGTATCTAGACAAAGGATGGAAATGGGGGAAAGAAAGTACAGAGTGAGCAGGAAAGAATGAGAAAAGTTGGTTTGGGAAGACAATTCACGGGGATAAAAGACATAACAGAAGAACAGAGGAAACTTATTGTAGCGCAGGAGGACAAAGAGAGTTGTAAGGGAGAGACGGAAATAGAGAGGGGCAAAACTGAAAGGAAGACAAGGTAAGACACGGGGGAGAAAGAGAGACTCTGAGGAAGGAGAGGATAGAAGGAGACGGGGGGCGGGGGGGGGGCGGCCGTTAGCAGGGTTGTCAGGTGCTGTCAGGATGATGAATGGGAGGCCAGCGCGGGCTGTGAGGGCTCTGATGGGAGCCGCTGAGCTTTACATCACTCTCCTGAGTGTTTGTGAAAGGTTATTAAAGGCGCTTAAATCACGGGGCTCTGACACCGGACCGCTAGCCGCCGCCGAAACTTCCCCAAAAACTCACGGCGGCGGCGGCGGCGGCGGCGGCGCCTGCTCGAGTCGAAGGCGGCGCGCGCAGGTTGCGGACGGCGAGGGGTGAGGAGGTGACGACGCTCGGATAGATTGTCTTTTTCGGGGAGAATAATGCGGGGTAAATGGGTTCAGAAGAAGTCATCCATCATTATGGTTGGTTCCCAGCTTCAGAATAAGGTTACTGTAAAAATTAGCATTAACTTTGGGCTTCGCAGAGCTGCAGTCACCCACTCCCGGTAGTGGAAGTAATTACACAAACAAACTACTGTAATAGTGATGGATGTTTGTCCTCGCCGTCGAGACTGTAATACTTTCTCTAAATTCAGTTTCCTGGATTTTATTCCAACCTCTGAAAACATTGATAGAGTCATAGAACAGGGGTTACATTAGTAACTATCGTTTCTCCACTCCACTGTGTTAGGCTACTCTCATATGCTGCAAAATATGGACTTTAACATATAAAATGTTCATTTATATGTTAAAGTCCAACACTCCAGCTTCAATACAGAAACTTTAATTACTTTGTTGCATTACATTCTTTAGATTTAAAGTCAAAAAGTGAAGAGAACGCTTAAATTGAAGTGACAATGCACTGTTTTGCAAAAAGCTCCAACAAGGACATCTAAGTTCTTTCCAACCTCTTCACATACTGTTGGGTAGTTCAACCCATCAGCATCTTAAAGTTTGCCTGCGCTACTCTTTTGTTTTCGTCTAGCGCCGACATCTTGACCTTGCATTTTTGGCGCAGTCCCCGTAAACACCGCGGGCTAACCCCTCCACTCAGAAACGTAGCCTAGCGCATCCAATTAGAGGACAAAGGTACGAGACAAACACGGGGTTGATTCTCCTGCAAGTCGGCTAATGGAGTTGTGCTTGCAGCTTGGCTGCACAGCGACGCATCGAGCTTCCCGCCTCGCCTCGCCTCGCCTCGCCCCTCCGCCGGGACTCGCATCAGAATCAGAAATCCCTCTCTCTCTCTCTATCGAGCTTGTCTCACTTGCAGTTCAAGTGCGGTCGCTGAACTTTGCTTTGTTAAATGGAGACTCTGCTCCTGTACAATGATGGCATACTTGAGTGAAATTCTCCATTTGCTTCAGATGATAGAGCCGGGGTATTGACCTCGGAGCTTAGATGGAGTCAGCGCGGCTCAAGTGTTGCTCAAGGACACTTGAGCAGTGGTGTTTACCGGCCCTGTCGCCCTACATCACCTTACCGCCGAGCACCGGGCCGGATTAGTCATAATAAAATGTGTAGTACTCCTGCATGGAGGAGGCAGCTTTTGCAAAACAAAAATGCGAATATTGATCGAAAGCCGAAGCACATTCCACCTTAAACCTCGGATCTCTGAATAATTATTATGCATCGTGGGAGTAAATGCATCACAAATTGTTTAGATCTGATTTTATGTGGTGACAACACAGGTCAAGTATTAGTAATTCCCCCTTCGACTCCCAAACACAATTATTTTTTTAAAGTCCCGTTGAGTCAGACATTTTTTTTTTTATTTATTTATTTATTTTCCCAGAATATGGATTTTTATGTCAGGGTTGGTGTCGGGGCAAGAGCGGTGCAAGAAGGGAGAGCTGTGCCGTCCCGTAGAGCTGGCCCCCATACGGGCTGGAGGCCATTTCACGGTCCGTGCTCCTCATTTGTCATTCAGCAGCGTTAAATACTCGTAGGCAAATACCCGCTGACACGAGAGGGCGAGGCGATCGAAAGCAATTAGACGGCCTTTTTCTTTGGAAATCTGCAAACAATCCCGGCGACGGAGGCGAATGCCTCGGAGTGTAAACAGCTCCTCCGGAGGCAGAAAAGAAGTTCAGTGGAGGTATTTTCAAAGGTGGATTTGACATTGCAACGCGACAGTACTCGCTCTGACCAACGGAAGAGTCTCCTTTCCGCCGACGTTGGTGACTTAACAGCGATTTATTCTCCTTCACGCCTCCGCTGCGAGGAAATTATGCGTCCTCTATCCTGGGAAGACTTTCATTGAGGGCAAGGGCTATTTTTCGGACTCTAAAGTTGCGTATGCATCTCCACCTGGGAGCTGACTAGTCTTTTATCACTTTAAAGTGGTTTGCATTAAATGAGCTGATTTATTCTCGAACAATCACCACAAGGCGTGCCGTATTATGTCGTAAATAGAGGCACACAACTCAATAAAATCCTCATTTATTGAATAATATTTCCCTAATAGACCAGAAATGATCATTTAGCTGCACCTTTGGTTCATAAGAGAGTATAACGACCAATAAAATGCCTGTAAAGCAGCCTTTTAATGACAGTAATACTCACGCTGAGCCTGTCTCCTGCTTTGCCGTCGAGTGATTGCTCTTTGTGCAGCAGGTTGTACTGGGAAATCCTCCTGCTGTCCTTCTCCAGGTGCGAGAACATGTCGTGCTGGTAGTAGTCCATGATTGACAAGGATTCCTCCACACTGGTCCTCTTCAGAGTCTCCTCACCTACTGTAGACGTGAAGAAAAACAGCTTTAGCAAACAAAAATAAGTGAATAGATGTTTTGCTTCGGCGGCTAATGTTTTCAACCAGACCTGAGTCGCCGGTCTTGGTTCTGTCTCTCGGCGTCCTTTGCGGGGAGCTCACGGGGCTTCCGGTTCCCTCGGGTTCGGTCTCGGTGTCGCTGCTGCTGCTGCTGCCCGAGTACGTGCACACTCGCAGGGCCCTTTCCTAATTGCATGCAGAAGAGAGGAAGAGTCAGTCAAGTATTGCATTGTCTCAAGACTTGATTGGACTTTTAAGAAGAAGAATTTAGGCATCTAGCTGATTTAACAGGCAATCCTTAATTTTGTGACATTTTAACGCCGATTAATACGTCATTGACTTACACAGGGCATATCATGCTCCTTGGTTTTCCTCTCTTCCTTGTCTTCGGTGGAACCTGAGATGTTGCCACGTGGCGCACAGAGACTCAACCTCTTTGTCCTGATAGCATCTAGAAATCAGAGAAAGAGTAAATAACAGGATCTAGTACTACTACCCTCCTCCTCTGGCAAACACAGGATGAGCACATCTCATGCATCCATTCACCCAAAACCCTTCCAACTGGCTACGCATCCATCGTATGAATGGAGCTGCACAATAACATCTGAGCTATGAAACATTAATGGCGTCCACTCTGGTATTGTTCTATCCATGACTCCTGGCAGCCCACATATTGTGCAACAGCTTTCAGCTGTCGTCCCCACATGACGACGCACTGCCTTATTATCACTCTACCTACTGCCGTCTCGGACAGACGTCAGTTTAATTGCCCCACATTCAGAAAGGTCTCTTTTCATGTGAGGCAGATTCGGCTGCATTATTACAATAACGGCCTGCTCTTGGCTCGTGTTCTGTCTCCATCTGAACAATCAGCATCAAGATCATAAAAGTCCTTTCACCTCCTTCCTCGCCTATTAGGAAGCAAACAATTCGACCGCTTCCTTTTAGGCATCCTTTTAGATTTTTGATTCCACACAATGAGGATAGAAAGAGCGGCTGCGTACTCGCAGGCTCTCCTAATCAACTTGTTTCGCGGGCAACAGGAGCCGCTCTCCGCCGGCTCCGACAGTTCAGACTCAAATTGCTGCCTCTGCAGTGCCGCCGCAGCACAGAGGTGAAATAGATGCAGCTTAATGTCCTGTAAGCATAAATCTCTGGGTGTGATCACTCATCCCTGCGTGTTATTGTTGCTTTAATCAGCCATCTGATTGCAGCCTGCCCGCCACTGTTCTGTCGTGCATCATTCCCAACGCCGAGGCAGAAGGTGCTTTATGATCTACGGCTGTGTTGACATACTTATCTAATTGCATTTGTTAGTTTTCCTCGGGGCATGGGACAGCCATCACGGCCACGTATCAGATGTCAGTGTTGATGCATTAGACTCCGAACTAGCTGAACAAACAAGGTTCTTCTTTTAATCAGAGTTTAATAAACTAAACGACTTCATTTTGTCTGTTTGTCTGGAGGCCTTCAGCACTCCGGAGGAAAATGAGTTAATGTAAAACATTTCATCTGCCTCCTCATAGATAAACACAGAGCCTTAGACTTTGTTAATAGCAGCTTTTACAGAAGTGCATTTCAATTTGTTTTGCTCTTTGGATTCAATTGACGAGACGTTCTTGTTTTAGCAAAGATTTTCTTCAGGTTAGCTCGGAGAAAAATGGCGTTGAACATCCCAGTGATCACTTATGAACCGAAACGGCCATGCTAGCAGCACGAGGTCAACAGTTTTGGTTTGTTTTGTGCCACCGTGAGGTTCTGTCTATATAGGTACCTTACTGTTTTAGCATGCTAAGATGCTAAGATGCTAAACTGAGATAGAAACCTGATTTGGTTTGCACATTGCCACTAGGAGCATGTTAGCTAGTTGACGTTAGCAAGTGGCTAGCTTTAGACTGCCAATTTTCAGAATATTACCAGTCTAGCATTAGCAAAACTATGTTAGCTAACGTCGAGTAAGATTCACAAACGCCCTCGCTAACTAACTTTTGCAACGCTAAATATGCTACTGCCAAGTGAACGGCTCCCTCTTGTGGTATTCACGTAACCGGAAAGGTCACAAGTTCACGAGTTGTTTGCACACATTTTCAAACTAATTTATTCATTTTGGATCATTTTTAGGATTATGCCTTTGCATTCTCTACAAAATGTCACCCCGTTCATTAGCTTGCTAAACTGTTAGCCTAGGTGGTTTCTGGCGCCAACAGTTGCCTAGCAACAACGTTCTCACAGTCACAGTGTTACTTCCCATGTCATAACTACAAATTCCATTTAAAGGCAGCAGCTGTAAATACCATGTTAGCAAAAGACAAAATATAAATGTTTCGTCCATTCACACAATGTCCACAACACTTTTAACCTCAAGACAGGGAGTGAATAACATTCCATACCCATTGCATCATCCCTTTAGGTCATCTTTTCTGACATTAAGCTTAGCTTAGCACGTGTGTTTTTAGGCTTTTTCTTATTTGTACCAAACATAATCATTACCAGGTCATGATGTTCTTGACTCACCTGAGGATGCTAACTTGGGCAGCCGGCTGTGGGTGTCCTGGGCGATGCTGCAAGTCACAGTGGGGTCGGACAGGGAGTGGCCCATGGTGGCAGGGGCATGCAGGCAGGTTTTTGGAAGGGAAGGCACTTTCACATCGGGTTGTGAGGGGTCGGGGTGAGAGGAGGGAGGCTCCTGATCGAGCTCGGAGGAGCCGGCGGTCACCCCAGCGGGGCTGGATTCGGATTTAGGGAGGTGCCGGCTGCTGGCCCGGGAGACCGAGTCGGGGAGAGGGAAGGTGCCGATGCCACTGTCCAGGGTTCGCATCTGACAGCTGGAGCCTAGAGTGACACGGAGAGGAGTGTGACGTCTGGGAAAAGCAGGAGACGACGACGACAACAAAGGAAAAGAAAGGAGGGCTTGGATTTACATGCAACGGAAGGGGTTGTGAGTAAACAGGGAATCTAGCAGGTTCAGTAACACGTGGCAAATAGGAAAGGAGAAAAAATAAAGTTTTTATTGGATAGAGAAACATAGCAGTCCTAATTAGACACTCTTGTTGGAAACATTTGTAGTAGCGACAGATGCACAACTCTAATTTAGGACAAAATACGCGAGAAAACACCTGCTGCCGACAGATCTGAACTAAATACCGAGCTGCGACCCAAAGACTTGTTCCTCGGACTCATCAGAGTGCACGCTGGGCTGTAATCAGGAAAAATGACAGCGAGCAGGAACAGATGGGCGTCGTTTAGAAGCCACAGTTTGCAGAGCCTTGACTCATGCTGGAACAGATGGACGGACGCTCAACACGGCCCAGGTCCTCGTAACTGCGAGCACTAACGGCCAGCAGCTACGCCGGCTAATTATTTGTGTTTAGCAACTTTGTGCTGAGTTAGAGTTTGAGTAAGTGGAGGGGGAAATACAAGAAGCTATGGGCGAGTTTAATTCTATTTACTTCTACAGCGTCTTCCACGGTTGGCATTGGACATGATGTATCCTCTGCAGCCATCAGTTCTAGCTCAAAATATTGGCAGGCCGGCGCATAGTTTTCTGTTTTGGAAAAGAAATGGGCCGATATTGACAAGCTGCGCATCTAGCGTCTCAATGGTACACGACTCAACATACCCGTCTATGAATAAAACTTTTTTTTTTTTTGTTTTAAGAGAGTTTGCAGTCTCACGGGCTTATTGATCCGTTTTCTCCTTGGATGGCTTACTAGCGCGCCTCCGTGCCACTAAACTGAAGATCCTCCTCTGAATGTCAGTGGATGCACAAATGAGGGGATTTAAAGGAAGTTATGATTTCGCGTTTTGTTTTGTTTTTTGTGGGGAAGTTCAAGAGTTCTCGAGAAAGCACATGCACCGACTTCTAACACATACTGCACATAGTGAACCTGTGAAAACCGAGCGCTTGGGTGTACACATGCATCATGTTCACCGGACAGATGGCTCGCGACTCGTGCACGCACGTCTGCTGCGAGGCGCTCCTGCGCAGTTGCATGCGCCGTCCTGATCCGAGTGCATGTTGTGATACACGCATGTGAGCGTTGCAAAAGAGAAAGGCGCGGGGAGCCATAGATTACACTGCTGTATAATTGAATGCCAAGGCTGGCAGTTCAAAATGCCCTCTATAACCAAACTTTAACAAGGTCCACAGTAATTCCACCCAGAGGCACAAACAACTGGACATAATCTAGTTTTTCATGCGTCCCCTATCACTTCTGTAAACAACCTCCGGGGCGTGAGAGGAAAGCTGGTTTGTTGATACCTCCACTCTGCTAAAATGGTTTCATGCAATGAAGAGGTGTCGAGGGGAAAAGCGAGAGTCATCACTAACTACTATATTTAGTTAGGAGTTATCTCTGCGTCAGCAATCAGACGGAATGGAAAGACGTATTTCCACAATAGACAGCAGTGTCCTGGTACACGATCGGCTGCAAAACGTTGAAATATTAAAGTTTTTAATCCGTCGTTGTGTTGCTTCTTGCTCAAAGCGCTGATTAAAATGCAGAAATCGCATCTGGTGAGAAACTTTTAAGAGAAACATCAGCACCTAGGCCGAGTAATTGCTGAATTATTGGTATTGATCAACAATGCCGTCAGCCCCCTGCAGATGTATTAGGGTTATTTCGTGCTCTGGCTCAGTCAAAATGGTATTTATTGCCCAAGTTGGCAAAAAAAAAAGAAAAGGCGCCCTTGGGGGAGTTTCTTCTAATGTACAATAACCGACCAGCGTGAGGCTGAACTTCAAAGCTCACATTCATAACTTGGAGCATGGATTTCGCTCGTAAACTGTCTGGATGCAAACTATTTACATGACTGATGTGTTTACCTGGCTGCTCTTTGGAGAGGCGTGACATTATATAGCGCCACGGCTGAGGTGAAATATTTAATCCACACGGCGTCGGAAGCGCTTAGCTGGCGGAATATAAACAAGGCGCCGCGTTAATCGGAATACACAAACAATTAGCCATTTTATTTTTGCCGCAGGAAAGCGGCTCAAGCCCAGCCCGTTTCTTAAAACCATTTGATTAGTTGCTTCACAGCTAGATCTTCACTTGGCAGACCATCTCTGCTTCTCTGGAGATTATTTTCATAAGAAACTCTGCCTCAGAAGACTTTATTATGCGCATACTGAGGATATGAAAAGCTCCAACTATGGTGTGAACCCAGCACAATAACCAACTTCTACACTAGTTAGTTACAAAGAGCTAATTAAGAAAAAAAGAAAGTAGAAAAACCAGCTTTGTTGGTTTTACTATGTGTGCACACTCACACACAAGTAGATATAGCATACGTTCATTTGATAATCATATTTTAGCTCAGTTTTGGTCTCCTCGACATCTTAAGAAAAACATTTAGGGTTTTACCTTCTTTGCTGACAATGTGGGGCTTTATTTTTGTTAAAAACTTTCATTTCGTTAGCCTCATCGCATAATTGCCTCATTTTTGTGTTTTTTTCTTGTTTTCCGAAAACGTTAAAATATGACTTAGGCAATTATGCTACGAGGTTAATGTCACACTGCAGCGTCTTAGGTTTTTTGCCTCGTAACGCTGGCTTCCACTGAAAACGACTTGTAGTATGCCATGAGTGCCCTCTTTTATATTCAAGTAATCATTTGATTGAATTTTTATTGTCAAAATACTGAAAATAGAAGCTTTAAATGAACAAGAGCGGGTTTAATTTGGTTTTAAAACTATTTTACTTCAAGAAATCTGGTTTATTTGAACAAAACTGTGGAAAAACAAACCATTTCCTCTTCTCGAAGAGTGTTAAATGAAGATCCTGGCCAAGAAATACATCAATTCAAGCTGCATTTGTCAGCCAGTAAATCCCTGTAACTTCCGCTTCCTTTGCCGTATTACAAACTACAATAGAAGTGTGTTATGCTGTGGTAATAACGATCATCCCGCCTGACAAACTGTTTGATGCATCTACTTTTTCGCTTCCTTAGCTGCTCAGGCATTGTGAGATATCACCCGGCTGCACATCAATCACCTGACTAGACTGTCAACACGCCCGCCTGCGATTTCCCCGCAGTGGCGGCGAGTCTGGCGGCGAGGTGAACCGCTCGGCGGAGGGATTGAGTTGTCACTCACATCAGGAAATCACAACTGTAAAATGTGTTGATGCTCCGTTGCACCGGTTGATTCGTGACGGTTAGCGACAGCTTTATGTAAGCTAAATGAAGGCAACCGTGCGGGGGGGGGGGGGGGGAGGGGAGACAGAATCATGCAGATATGAAGCCCAGCAGCTTAGAACAACATGAACCTCCAGCACTTTGGGAACAAAATGATCAGTTTTTGATAAAATATCCTCTCAAGATTTAAAGCTTACCTATCATGTGGCCTTGACAAGCCGTGTCTGGGATGTGTCCCTCCTCGTTTTCAGCTTTGAGCTTGATCTTCTCAGTCATTAAGAGCGTCTGTGATATCAACAAACAGTGCGTGTTAGCGACAAAGTCCAAAAAGCAGGTAAAATATTTCACAAAAGCTACCTCCAGATATTTCATGACTTTTCGGATGAATAGACAAGCCTCTGGCATTATGAAGTATGTTTAAACTCTTGTCCAGAAAGATGTAAGATAATTGTCATGCTTGCTACTTCACTTTAATTGGGTTATTTCAAAAAAGAAAAAAAAGAATGGGGTGTTTCGGCAGCGGTGTAAGAGGAGCTTGTAGGTCACAAAGTATGGCTCTTTTGTTGTATTTCTGTGGGGAGCAGATAGAAGGAAAGCTTGGAGGATGGTATTAAATGGCCCTTTTGTCAAACTGAGTGCTGGCGATAAGGGGCTCCTCCATGTTATCAAAATTCCACATCATCTGGATTAAATTTCCTACATTATGCCGAGAGACTGTCATTCTCTTCCTCGGTTCAGACTGCTCCTTTTTTTTTACTTCCTTTTATTATTGCCGCCTCCCTCCAGAGCACTCAGCCTCTCCATCATTTTCCCTGACTGACGGATAATAAAGAATAAACCGACAAGGTCATAATTTTGCTTACAGAGTGCACTGATTTAATGCATGTAATCAAACCTCGGAGAGAATGCTAGTCTGTATTACACGCGCGGGGCTGACAGATGTCTCGGTTTTGAGATACAGTTTGAAAACCTTCAGCCTTCCGGAAACAACAACAACAAGCGCATCGGCCTGGGTGGGTAATAAAAAAAAAAAAAGTAGGCGATGAATTGTAGGCTGAGTCAGAACACAATGTGAATCAATAGAGCCTTAAGGGGATGCGATGCTGAAGAGGCGGCGGGGTTGTGGATGAGTTTGTGTGCATGTACAAGTGTGAGAACCTGCGGGAATTTGCATGTGTGTTTGCGGTGCTGGCAAACCCGGAGACAATCAAGGAAAACTCAACACGGACACCTCTGTAATGAAGCCGCCGGGGGTTTCTATTACATGTTTGCTCACTTACGGCCGTATCCGTGCAGATCTCCATATCTCCCCTCATTTCGCCGTGTTTCTTGGGCGTGGAGATGCCGGGCGGCGATGCGGCCACGGAGTTGCCCTTCACCGCAGTCCTGCGAGGAAATAAGATTTGATCTGTTTTTATGTCTGCGTGCCGAGCGCCTTTCCTTTATCAACTCGTCAGGTAGAAAGCGAGGCTGCTGATAAATTGCATTGACCTGCTCTTTCGCTTCGGCAGACATGTGTAGACACACAAACACACACAGAAATGTCATCAGTCCGTAAAGTGGTCGCTCACAAGAGATTGTTTGAATGATAAAATTTGTCAGCTGGGATCTGGAGTGGCGATGCAATGAAGTGAGAAGTATGACATGTGGAGCTTTCCAGGCTGAAGCAAACTTTACCTTGAGTGAGTCTGGTCCTGTTTGACTGTTTATGCTCAATGGAGCAGACTCGCAACTCAAACAGACAGATGTTTGGGTTGTTTCCTCACAAGTGTCGGTGATAGCTCGTGTTTAACTTAAAAGAGTCTGCTTTACATTACATCCGACCAATTAAAGATAATTCATGGCGACAAAGATGTTGCTTTACTCACCTGCCAAGAAGCTCTTTCACGAACTGGTCTTTGCCAATGAAGCCGGTGGTGCACTGGATCTGGCTGGTAATCTGACCCATCTGATTGTTGCAATGGTCCATGATGGAGCTCAGCTTGTTGTTCACCTCGGCCAGATTCTGCATCTCCGGGCTGTCTTTCTGCTGGCTCTCGTTTTTCTTCTTGTCCTTCTTCTTGTCGGACTTCATCTGCTTGCCTCCGAGCACCGAGCCGATCTTCAGCTCCTTCTTCTCGTCCTTTCCCTTGGGGGACTCCGATTTTTTGCCGCCCAGGGCTGGAAGCTTGCTCTTGCGGAGGCCGAACCAATTCGCTAGAGAGGGGCCTGTCTTCTGTTTGGGCTCGCTGGCAGCAACCTTCCCCTGCTCTTGACATTTCTGCAGATTTTCCTCAATTCCCATCATAACTTTCTCTTCAATAGTGCAGACCGTTGGGCTGTTCTTTTTCTCCTCCATTTCTAGGGTTTTGTTTGGCGAGTCCGTCTGGGTTTTAATTTCCCTGCTTAGGTCTGTCTCGTTAGGCGTGATCGCGGTGGGTTCTGTCTCTCTAACTGGGCTTTCCAAGCTATACACACAAGAGGGTGGAGGCTGAAACTGCGGATGCGAGGCAACTTTTGCCGGCTTACGGATGTTGTTCAAACCAATTCTATCACTGATGGGTAAGCTGCGCACCTCTTTTAAAGAAGGTGAGGTGATGGTCTCCCCCTTCCCTGAACTCTGTGACCCGTCACCTTTAGAGCCGCCTGATTTAGAAGTTCTCTCAGGGAGGGCGCTGTGATTATTTGACCCTGTCATGCCGCCATAGTGGCTGAGCCTAGACCTCGGGGAATGGATAGGGCTCTCAGCTAACCCAACACTAGGTGCCTCCAAGGAGCTCTGTCTTGAAAGAGAGTTCCCCCTTTCCCCAGAGTTGGTTATGATGTGAGTTCTGATTTTTCCAGGTCCCTCTACAACATTGATGTTGGGTTTCTCAATGTAGTTGGTGCTGAAGCTCTGGCTGCGAGCTTTGGCTCCATTCATACCCAACGCCGGCTTCAGATGAGGTTTGGTTGTCACGGATATGGATCTACCGAATAGCTGACTACTCCTTTTCCCCTTATCACAAACATCCCCCTCCTCCGGCAGCACGGGAGCTTGTAATTCCTCTTCCAGTAACCTACACTGGACTTCACCTTTCCCCTCTGTAACAGACATCTTGGCTGTTGGATCAATACTGTACGCCGACTGCAAGCTGTCACACTGGGTAGAAGCATTTGAAGTCACAGTCTCCTTGGAGACTGCGTTGATATGATCTTTCTCTTGTTTGCCTGGTACAGAGAGACTATTTTTATGGCTAGGGGGAGATTTTAAAAATGCTTTAAACCCCATTGGAATGCGAGTTTTTGAGGTTTTTTCCACTGGGTTAGGGGATATCACAACCGAGCTGGGTGGGCTGACTACAGCTTTACCATTCTGAGGCTCTGTTTGGCCTTGAGGTGCATCCTGAAGCGATATTGGTAAACTAATAGAGGTTTTCTGCACTGACTGATGGACATTTTCGTGAGTGGATCCCCTCTTACTTGCAAATGAGTTCTGAAGCGAGGACCCTCTGAGGGCACTGTAGGGAGGAGGGACATTCTTTGAGCCTTTAGGTGCATTTTCAGGTTCTCGAGCACACCCTGAGTTTGCAGAAGGGAGGTAGTCTTTTGTGGTTATCCGCTTTGAAGTGCCTTTAGTAGGAGTCTGAGCCGTGGCAGGGGACTTTTGAAGGTGCTGACTGGTTTTGTCGACCAGTTTCTGAGGTGCAAGTGCAGTCCCGTAGCCTGCATCCAAGTCTAAACAGTCTTTATCCTTGATGGGTAGTGTAGCTTGCATATTTGGTACAAGTGAGGTGTGGTAACTTGGGGGAGGGCCCCTCACAGTGGTTGGTGTGGATGGTTGAGCCACCCCTGTTTTATGTGCTTGAGGTGACCCTTCATAATTTGGTCTGATCAGTAAGGAGGTGGTGCGGCCTGGGGGAGGGGGAGGAGAAGGGGACCTGAGTTTATTTTTGCTAGTTTCACAGTGTTTGTCTCTGGTTGGCTGTTCACTATTGTCAGCATACTCCAGGTGCCTCCTTGACAGGTGAGGGGAACTGGATGAGGAACTCTTACTCCATTCGGCCCTGCTAGGAAGCTTGGAGTTTACAGCCTTTGGGCTCTGCGAGCAGGTCCCTGGTGTCTTGATGAATCTGGACAGTTTAACTGTAGGAGAGGAGGATTTCTCCTGACTGGAGGACCCTGAGTTGCCACTGTTACTTGGTTCAGTCGAGGAGCCCTTTGACAATCTCAGTGGAGATCCTGAAGGTTTGTTACGACCAGGTATCTTTGAACCACTCGACTTGGGACTAGCAGCTTCATTCATGGGGGGGATGGAATGGCCTTTATTAGCTCGGTTGCTCGGTGGTTTGATTAGTTTCCTTTGAGGGGTCAGCTGCATTGACAGCCTCTCTGCACTTCCCTCACTGCTACCGCTTGCTTTGCTAGTTCTAATCTGATATTCAGAAGGCTTCTCTGGAGATTCAAGAACACTGTAATTTCTGGAGTTTGCAGATTTTTGCCTTGTCGGCCTCTCCTGGGGTACTACTTCTGTGTAATTAGCAACCACCTTGTGACCAGCATCTACTTCAAACTTCTGAGCACAAAGTTCAATAGGCTCTCCTTCTGCATCAAATATCGCCACTATGCTTTCCTCAGACTGAGTGTACTTGGCTCCTTTGGGCTCCTTGATTAAGCTAAAAGGCCTGGGCCTCCCATCCGCAGACTGGGTGCGCCCCTGGTCTCTTCGCAAGAATTGTTGTGTGAGCAGCTTGGCGGGATCCCTTGATGGCCTCTCGGCTTGCTCTGATGACTGGCCAAAGGACATTCGGATATTACTGCGCTCAGATTTGAGTTCCTCTGGGTCGTCCACATCAGAGAGGAGATTGGGACCCTTTGGGTCAGAAGGTTTGAAGCGCAGCATAGATGGTTTGCTAAAAGCTGATTTCCGCCCTCCCTCAGGGAGTAAACTGTTAATGAAGCTCATGAGCTTTTCAGGACGCTCTTTTGAGTCATAGGCGGGAGGGTTTTTTGTAGCCGCGGGACCCGAGGTACCGTCAGCTCCACCGTCCTGACTCCCCTCCAAGCTACACAAGCTGTCTGAGATGCTGTGAGAAAGACTCTTACAGTTAAACCAGCTGTCCTTGGTAGGGACGTTATCTCTGCAACTGGAATGTGCCAGTTCATCATCTGCATCATCAGAGTCGTAAGAGAACTGCTTGCCCCGTGCAGCTGAAGTCCTGCTAACAGGGGTAGGCTTGGTTACCCCTTTGCCGCTATTCTTGATACCCAGGGAGTAGATGCCCTCATTGGAGTTCATGCAGTCTTTGTAGCCGGACTTGGAGACCTTGGATGAAGAAGATAAGCTCCTGTGTTTCCTCCTCTGGAGCTTCCTTAGTCCTTCCAGGATGTTGCTCTCCTTACGCCTCGTGGGAAGCTGCTCCTCAGGGGGTGCACAGATATTACTAGGAGCCGACGAACCCAGACTCAGCCTCTTCTCCCAGGTCAGAGATGACTACAGGAGAAAAAGTAAGGCTTTCACTCTCATATGTGATATTGCAGATTGAACAGACATCACACATCACATATTTTGTATGCAAAACATGGTCACAATTTTAGTTTTAGCCAGAGGAAAATATACTTTCTGAAAGTTTCAATGGAGCTTTTACCTCCATTTGGAGACATAATTAACACTTACTGGAAGATAAGGGATTAATTAGCGTCTCCAAAGAAATTAAATGAAAACCTTATGACTTGCACCCCAAACAGGGATCTCTATGAACTACCACTTGTCCTTGTTTTCCAGAACTGATGTCAGGGTTTATATAGTAAGTATGTGCTTACCATTTTCCCACTGGAGCGTCCGTCATTCCAGGTGAAAGAGCCGCTGGAGAATTCGCTGCATGCACTCGACAGGGACAACTCACTACTGCTACGGCTGCTGCGTGGGTAGATGGGCGCTGGCACCGTCAGACTAAGCTGGCTCAGACACTTGGCCACGGGGAAACCTGCCTTTCCATTCAGCTCCTATGGGACAAGGAGACATAACAGTTTAAATATGCTGCGCAAGGGGAAATGTTTTCTTCTATTCTTAAGCAAAAATCTGTGTGAATTTCGAAACTTCACAAGACTATGCACCAAAAGTGCGTGCAGGCAGTCGGCCGGTGTTGCATGTCTAATTGCCATCTCGCCGTTAGTTTCGTGACGGAAGATGTCTAACAAACACTCGACGGACCAATCAGATTTCCTGGATAAGTCCACTAAACTGCTCAGGCTCTGCACTTTGCAAACAAATCAATCACATTTCCATGCGCAATCACCGCGACACGGCAGATGTTTATCCAATTAGAGTCTCGCTGCAGAGAGTGCGATGGTGACAATGGATTATTTAAAGAAAAACGATAAGAAATGGGATACGGAGTTTATTTCACTAATCTTCTATAAGTGTATTATTTTACCTTACACATTTGGATAACGACATTACTCATAATTCACGTCATGGCCATTATTGTTTTATCTACTCCAGCTTCTTCCGCTCCGATAACGCACTTTATCAGGTGGCATTCTCAGAGGGGTATAAGGGTAAAAAGAAATGGAGCATTTTCAGACCTTAATGCATAATACATAAGATGACTAATGTACCACAGTGTCCTATGGAGTCGTTTTTACTGACGATGAGTCTCAATCGATGCTTTTCTGGTAACATGACAAGGATTTATTCCTCTTAGTGCCAAGTGATACTGCCAGCTCTTCCTGCTGAGAGCACAGGAGGGGTCACGGCTGCAGATTGTTGGGGTTTGTATTTTAATATCTTGCAATGATTTCTAGAGGGGGGCCGGGTCGGGGGGAGGAGGTGGGGGACGGTTTGTACAACAACACGTGGAAAAGTACACTGCCTCCTGCAGTGTTTCTCATTGCGCTTACATTAGAGGGAGAGTCCGCGTTCCTGGAAAGCAGGAAAGCCTTGCTCCGCTCCGGCTCCAGAAGCAGATCTGCCGCAGACAGATCCATGATCCGAGAGTGGAGTTTCTGAAAGTCAAGGACACGGCATTGGTGAATTTTTGACTTTGGGGATCTCGAGGAAATTAAAATGAGCCCGAGATGAGACGACGACAGATTGGTATGAAGATTTTTATCGATATGTTGCACGGTACTCGGTGTAAGCACTTGCACTTTGCATAAAAACGTTACGTCTGAAATATTTTTCAAAATATGACAAACGGAATAAAAACTGAATGATTGTTCAAGGCAGAGCAATATTTTAGCCATCAGCTTCCCTTCACTGGTGCCACACAGAGCCCCGATTCATACTTATCCCTCAAAGTCATTAATGTCATTGGCCAGGGAAAGAGAAAAAAAAAAGTGGATGTGAATCTGAAATAATTGCATCTGGGAGTAAGGGATTCCTTTGATTTTTTATTTATTTATTAATTCTTATGCCAGCCTGCCGTCTCTTCTGTTATTTAACTCTTGTGCTTAGGAGGGAAGGACACAAAACCAAATACATTTCCACGTATTAATCTCCGAACTTAATTACGCTGGATTCCCTGCGCTCAAATCAACTCAAACTGGAAAGACGCAGGAACAAAACACTTCATCTCGTGCTGCAAACGGTAAAACTAACGCTCACTGCAGGGCTATACGTATAAACGCACAAATGCACTCGTGTGTCTGGTATGTTCCACCATTAAAAAGCAAAAATCTATCCAATAAATTGCAAGTTTTAAAAAAGAAAGCCGATTTCAGCAAATGGAAGCAGAGCTTTGAGAAATCCTCTAATTTCCCCTCCAGTGCTGTAAAACATTTAAAAATAAAAGCAGATTTTTTTGCTTCAATTTCAATTTATTTTCCATAAAACTGTGGCGCTTGCTTTTTATATTGGCTTTTTTTTTTCTTCTCCTGTGCTGTGAGAGAAAAAAGCTCCTAATAATACATAAACTTTGCCGGCTCTCTTGTCTCTAAAGAACAACCTGCATCACTTTGCCTGTGGCCAAAACACAATCATCCCATTTTATTTTTTCTCTCTAACTTTCGGCAAAACATCCAAAAGAAGAGGAAGAGCTTCTTTTATTTATTTATTTATTTTTGTATTAGGCTTGTGACTAAGCATTGAGCAAAGGGAGTGACTTTTTACCAATCGGCGACTAGGTGGGAATGGTGCCATGGAAACAGAGCGATGCCGACTATCGGGGCTTCTTCTGCACGGAGATAAGGGAAGTGTAGGGACGGTAGTCTTTACTATTTTTAGGAATTCATAAAAACATCTCATTGTGAACTTGTTTGGGTCCAAAGACGGCAAAGCTTTAGCTGCTTCTGATCAAATAAACAGCCGTCTTACGAGGTAGCACGAGTAGCACCCGGCGTCTTATTGTGTCGTTTTCTAGTGATGAATTTGAAATACGTGCAGCTCTTGTGCCGCATCGCTCAGGATGGGAGTGGCTGAAGTGTCACGGGAGGCTCTGATCTTATCGTAGGGTGCTGGATTTCACCTCCTCAGCATCCTCATCAAGGATTCAGTCAATAGTGTCACGGGGTCGCGGTGGGATGATAGTTGAAGGGAATGGTGGATGACAAGGCCACTTCTTGAACTTTTTCAAGGGTCAAGGCCGAGGAACGGAGTCAGAAATGTTAATTGATGCCATTAACGCCGACGAGGCTGTGATATATCATGCAAATATTGGCCTTTTATTAGCCAACGCTTGGGATAACTTCATCGGTCCGGGAAGGCGACAGAGAACTTTTTCCGAGAAGAAAAAGAAAAACACTTCCTGCCTTTTGTTCTCTCTTGTATTTGTTTTGACAGTGGTCATATTTCAAGATAATGAAAATCAGCCCAGAATAGCAGCAACGGAGCAGCTTCCAAGCGAAATACGTCAGTATTGGCACTCGCTGTCAAAAAAAAAAAGAAAAAAACCCCGTCGGATGAAGCGTCCTGCAATGCACCCACACAGCATCGGCCAGACAAGTGAGGAAACGCCGACCATATTCGTGATGCTCACCTGCACGACCTAATCTGTATGTGGCTTGCTAAAACGACTCCAGGAAAAGCGGCGCTGTGCATCGTTATTCTTAAAAACCGTGGCATCATTTGCTTAAATGTGTGATTTAAAACTTTTATACACCGTACATTGAGCGGTAATGAGGTCATGCCGCTGTGTCCCGGGGCTCTGAGGAGAAACCAACATTTGCCACCAGTAATGGGCGACTCGGTTGCCACTTGCCTGTCATACTCCATGAGCAGCATAAGTGGCTGGTGCCGAAATGGTGCACGGTTCGAGAAAACAGCCCTAATTGTTTTAAGTTAATGTCAGACTTGTTTCTGAAACGAGTGAGTGACATTCTGAAGGAGGAACCATTTCAGCTGAAGGCAGCGGAGAGAGTGCACATCTGGTGCAATATAATGGTTCTTTATCAGAGGAACTCGAGATGCCCACGGGGGAACGAGGGAACGTTTAATTACTGATAAGCAAAGGGCCAGAGCTAGATGGGAAACTGTACGCTCATATGGGCGATTAAGTCTCCCAACGGTTGTGAGTCCTGGAATAAAAAGCTACCTGGTTATTTTCATGTCTTAATGAGAATTTGTTTTCTTTGATCGTTTGTGGTGACAAAATACCTAAATACTTCCTTAAAGTCAATTATTGATTTGCAATGAACAATTTGGGGAAATATGCCTACTCAATTAATACCACTCTCATTAAGCTAAACAGGTAGCTCATTAGCTTAGCTTAGCTTAGCATAAAAGTAGTAAAGCAGGGAAATGTCACATCTAATCATTAAAACAGTATATCTAAATTATTCAATTCATTTGAGGAAAATAAAAATGACAGTTTGCCAAACTAGCTCTTCTGTTAGCTTCTGTTACAAAGCTAAGCTAACAGGGTGTTACCATAGCTTGACTTTGTTACCTTAGCTAGCTTTACACCTTGTTTTCAGACTGTGTGCTAAGCTAATAATTAAAAGCAAATATGCCTCTTTTCTTCTGGTTAAATGTGTAGCTGGTAAGCTTAGCTTAGCACAAGATCTACAAAAGTGGGAAGCAGCTAACTGACTGCATCTGAAGCTAAAGCTTGCTAAGTGTCATGTTTTATCTAAGAACTTCATTCATACAAATCTTATTATTTAATTTGTATGAAAAATCAGAAAGATGACAATTCAGAGGAAGCTGTTCCATCATGTTCACTTAGCTTAGCTTAGCTTAGCATAAAAGTTGTAAAGCAGGGTAATGGCACATCTGAAACTCATTAACACAGTATATCTAAATTATTCAATTCATTTGAGGAGCATAAAAATGACAGTTTGCCAAACTAGCTCTTGTGTTAGCTTCTGTTACAAAGCTAAGCTAACAGCTAAGCTAACATATCTTGACTGTGTTAACTTAGACTTTTGTTTAGAGTTAAGCTAGTTTTACACCTTGTTTTCAGACTGTATGCTAATAATTAAAATAATTTCTTCTGGCTAAATATGTAGCTGGTAAGCTTAGCTTAGCACAATATCTACAAAAGTGGGAAGTCGTTGAGCAAGCTGTTCCATCATGCTGCAATGCTAAGCTAACAGGGTGTCAGCTTAGCATTACAGAGGGTTTTTAGGCTTTGTCATTTGCAAGACATGTGCACATAGGTAGAGCAGGTTGTCCACGAACCAGAGGGTTAGCGGTTCGATCCCCGGAATGTGCCACATGCCGAAGTGTCCTTGAGCAAGACACTGAACCCCCAGTTGCTCCCAGTGCGTGGCACTGGTGTGTGAATGTGTGTGTGCTTGTGTGAGCAAATGGGTAGATGTGTCTATGACTGTAAAAGCGCTTTGAGTACCAATAGGTAGAAAAGCGCTATATAAAAGCAAGGCCATTACCATTTACCACATGATACAATAAATAAAGGTATCCTGTGGTTAGTGTATTTTACATGTGCTTTTAGTTTGTTATCTTTGATCAGAGCCAAGCTAGCTTTTACCGGCTTTGTGCTAAGCTAAAGCTTTGTATTGGTGTTGGTCATTCCATAAAACTCTCTTAAGGGAAAAAACAAATAAAGACAAAGGCGGATAGATGAATAGATATGTAGATCTTTGTGGGATGTTCCAGGCCTTTGTGGCGTGGGTCCTAAATATAACCGGTTTCAGCAGTTCTCCCACACATGACTGGAAACTCATTACAGACGCACTGAACATCCGGAGCAGCGTGATCACTTTATGATTAATTCTTCCACTGAATCACCCACTTGATTCTGAGACGCCGTTATTCAACGATGAGCAGCGGAGGAGCCTGCACGTTTAAAGGCTGCGGCTAATTCCTGCATCACTGCTCAAATGCAAGATCCCGAGACATGGGAGTCGAGACCACTACCCTCTACCCAGTAACATGCACTCATCATTTCCTTTTGACGTCTTTCATACACATACCAAAATAAATATAATCTCAGCTTTTCATTAGTTTATTTTCAGCAGAATCACATGTTTGGCTGAGTGACAACACAAAACAACTCTTAATTCACATCTCTGGCTAGATTGCGCCTCATGGTCCCCACAGTGCTATCATCAATAACCCTCTTCAAGCCTTTTATAGCACAGTTTCACTTAACAATGTTCCTGCCCGTCCGATAATGGCACTGGAAGTAGCAAGAAACTGGCGAGGAGCTTTACAGCACACCCACCGCCGTACTATTCCTCTGTCCTATCTCTTTTCTTAACGCCGTTTACTTCATTTCTGCCGCTTCCTGTTTCACCCTTTCGCCGCCTGTGCTTCTCCGCTATCTCATCTCTCTCCATTTTCACCCTCCTGTCCTTCCTTTCTTATCTACCCTTTTCCTCCTCATCTCTTTCTCTCTGCTCCTCTGGTCTGCGTGGCGCCTGGCGGCTCCGATTCCTTCTCGTTTCGGCAGCTCGCCATTTTCATATCGTCCGATTATGCGAAACCCTATTGTCTAACCTGGCCTCATCGCCACGCAATAGCTGTTGACAGAGGGCGGGCAAAGCTAACGGCAGCAGGTCCGTCTGTGTCATAATTACGCCTCAAAGATCCAGCTGGAATGCACGCATCGGCACTTTTCAGCAAATTGGTGTTTTCCGAGGGACAAAAAAATGATGAGTTGAGGCCACCCCAGCTGAGAGATTGTAGTGTTTGTGGAGAACATAAGTGCAGTGGTGTTTGTTTGACGGGTGCAGAAAAGGTTGCTGGTTAAAATCTTGAAGACTCTGCTCACAGATTATCACTCTGCATATTTTAATGTAGGTCCAGGCGGACCAGGGAGTCGAAACCACAAAAATAAGGACGCCGAAACTCCGCATTCGGCACGTATCCTCGGATTGAACCATCATGCATGATGCACAAACCAAGAGATCCATGCTGTGAGGCCGTATCTTTGCTTCAAGACAGAAAAACAAACCTAAAACAGCTTCAATTCAAAATATTTATAATTTTTCTTGCAGCTTCTGTCTGTACTTTATACCCTTGGGCACTTCAACCAAAATGAAAAACAACTCAAAATGCAACAGAATAAGAGCTCAGGTAACAACCTTGTACATCTAGTAGCTGCAGCGTACCTGGAGAAGCAGGTCCGACGCGGGCTTGATCCGCTGCTGGAACAGGACGCTCAGCGCCCGGTTCTGCTGCTCGAGGTCAAAAACTCGAGTTCGCAGCTTCAGACATTCCTCTCTCAGGTCCTGATTCAGGGGCACAGCACAGAAAGCGTGTGAGAAAATGCCGTGTATTGTTGTGAGCAGAAATCATCTTTGCAACTGCGGACAAACCTTCTGGGTGAGAAGCGCCTGCACGACCTGATTGGCAACCTTGAAGAGACGGAGAATGAAAGAGAAAGAAAGAAAGAAAGAAAGCATTATTAAGTGTAATTTGGTTGCTTTTGCACAATGTTGACCTCATCTGACCTTTGCAGGCCTCTGTAGGCCGCCTCCTCGCTGCTAACGCTGCAGTTTCTCTAAACATGTATTATTACAGCGGCTCAGATTATTGCACATTTTTCTTTACGATGTTTAACTCTCACTTCCTAATGGTGGTATCGACAGCGCCGGCTTGATGTAGGAGCGGAGGTGTGCCCGGCTTAAGTGCCGCTGTGCCCGGGCTTCGGTCTCGCGGCGGCTCACACCCCCGGACCGCAACGCCGGCTCCGATTACTGCCCATTGATTGCTCATTAATGCCGCGTGAAGCCACATCGGCTCTTTCGAGTGTCGCTTATTGACCGAGTGGGTAAATATGGAGAAAATGAGCCCTGCTCCTGGACGCTACAGATCTGCCGGGGCGATCAAACAAACCTGAGTTAATGGTCTTTGACGGGGAACTGGATTGCCTGGATTGTGTGACTCGGACACAAGTAATTAAACTACAAATGAGCTTGAACACACTGTAAAATTTAAACAGGTGGCTGGTCCAATCGTCCTTTCTGTTGCAGAGCAAGCTTTCCTAACACAAAAAGTTATGGCATCTCAACTTGAGCCTTTCCCACCCAGCAGGAGATCTGCTCAGTCTGCTGTTGGTTCCAGGACAAACTTGTCCCTGCTGGACATATACTTCCCTCCTGGCGGCGCTCCCCTCGCCTCGCCTCGCCTCGCCTCGCCACCGCAGTGATTCAGCAAGAAGCCTCGGCCCGAGAGCTGAGCCGCATCATTCGCCTCATGCGGCTCCCTGAACGGCACTTATCAAGCTCTCACAAATAACCAGAGGGCACAGAAGTGCCATTGTTATGTAAAGCACTGCCTCAACAGCACCGGCTCACACCAGGTTGAAGCTGTTTAACAGCTCACACTTTTATCCAGAAGCTGATTTGACCTTGGATCAACAAAAGGCCTTCTGACATTTAAGACTCCTTAATTGCAGAAATAAGCAGCCATTAAATTTGGCGTCCTTATTTAAGCGTGGGGTGAAACATTTTATTGCCTGAAGAATCTGAGACTTTCACCAAGCCGTAGAAGTAAATTACCAAGCTGTGAGATAACCATTGTGCCGCGGCAGGACCTCATTACGGCTTTAATTTGCAGCTCCGCCGTAGAATTTGTCCAATTCAGGACAGATTCAAGGTAAGTAAAGCATCTGCCGAGTCGCCCCTCGAACGCACCTCGCAAACAACACTCACCTCGTCCAGGCAGCGCTCGTACTGCTCCCTCTGGCTCTCGTTCTCTAAGGCCAAGGCTGAATTCTCCTCCTGCAAAGGAACGCAGACTTCGGTTACATTCGATGCAACAAAACAACAGCAGTCAAACGGAGCTGCAGCCAAAGGGGAGACTTGCCTCACAAAGGTCATATGTCAACTTTGAACCGGGATGGCCAATAAAAAAATTACCAAGTGCGGCGGGGGAAAAGGTCAAGGGGATGGAAGTTATGATGCTGAACTTTGGGGCGGCAGCTGGCCATTTGGAGTTTGGACCTAATAAGAATATCTCCTCCACTTGCCAAGCGATGAGGCGGCGCCCTATTGATCTCTGGGAGTTTCCAATTTGTCAGAGGCAGGCAGCGTATTAGGAGCTGTCAGCCTCCTTTGCTTGTCTCGCCCTCTGCCCTTTAGTGGAAACTACCAGTCCCTTGATGAAAACATGGGAAACATAATTACAAATGAAAACATACCAACGACGCCGACTAATTAGAGCCTGGAACGTCTATTTTTAGCTGCACCCTTATACAGCGTCAGTTACTATTAAACTTCCCGCTCCATATTTTTGTCACTGTATGTTTTAAAAAAAAATAACTTTTCTTATGCAACAGCCAGGAAAGACCTTGTATTATGTGTTGATGTGCTCGGCACTACGCCTACACCAGAGAGCTTTATTCTAACCGTCAATGTGAAGTGTTATCTGACACGTCAGGCAACTTAAGAGGCGTTCTGTTACCTCAATAAATGTTACTGCGGCTTTATTGTTCGGCAACACACACAAGCTGCTAACGCTGAAATGACTACACCGCTGCTAGTTCAAGACACTGCGGTTTTGTGGGGTGAGCTGCTCTCACGGGACGCAAAGAACTGTATTGTGATGGTTTGTGTTGCTTCAAGCTAGCTGGCCTTGCAGGGCAACTGTCTTTGGTTGGTGCCATAGACGGTATAAAGATGGTCAAAAGTGAAGACAAAGCAAGTAGAGCTCCCCCTGGTGGCTGGCTGCAGTATAGGTCATAAGCTCCACCCCCTCCATGACAGTGGGCGGGACTTGGGCCAAACTAAAACACTAAAATACATTTTTCAGAGATGGTTTCTGTCATTTTAGGTAGTTAATATAATGATGAGTGTTGAAGTGTCAATTTTTGGGATAAGTTTCGTTTTAGTTAGTTATTTGACGCTATAGAAACAGGATGTGGATAATGGTGACTACCAGTTGCCATGCCAACCGCTCCATGGGGAAATAATAAATACAGTGTATAATCCAACATTTCCTTGTAACTGGTGGAGGTAGAGCAGAGCGTAGTGTTAATTAAACAAAAACTCGAGTGAGTCTGGAGGAAGCGTGGGCGGGGCATCGGTATCGCGGCTCCACATGGCTCCACCCTCGGACCGTACTGATCAGACTCTGGCTACAAACCTCACAAGGTGGCGCCACCCATATCCCCGGGAAAATAACGTCAGTTTGGCCAAAGCAAGCAAGTGGAGACGCATCGTACATGTTTATATACAGTCTATGCTTTGTGCTTGAACCCCTTAATCAGCTACACCTGCCTGGGAAGACGCCGCTCTGCAGCTGAGGAAGCTCTCACCATGTCTAACCCCGTTGCCTGCAGTTTTTGCAGTTTATTTTTTTATTTATAAAAAAAATATATTCTGAAACATAAAATAACTCTGATGCCTGTCTCCGTTTTATTTTGTTGCCCTCCAGCCGGGTCGCGACACTTGTGGAAGGTGCTTGTTCGACTCTACATGAACGAGTTGTGAAACTGAAAAGCTGCAGGGGAAGAAGTTAAGCAGAGACGACTCCTTGTCAACTGGTTCCAGCAGCAAGAAAACATAATAAAACTTTAATATAAATCTGTACGATTATATCTTACTCTTCTGTGTATTATTACGATACTATGGCATCCTCTACATTTTAAATCTTTTGTTTCTGCCTGAAAGTTTGACACAAAAAGACACAATTTTCCTAAATATTTTAACATTTAAAGATAAATGTATGATGAAATATGAAGCAGCATTCACGTGAAGTTCTGCTTTCGACCGCTTTCTTTAAACTCTATTTTTGGTCTCCTCCAACTTCTGAGAAAAACGTCTTTAACACTTTAGCTGCTAAATGCTCCACTTTCTTCCTCAGCAAGTTGCTAACTTTGTTTTCCACTGTTATCAAGCTAAGTTTGCCCAGAAACGAGGCTGACAGCAACGCATCGGGACACATAAAACCAAAACAACTAGCTCAAATAAAGAGGTTTGATAACACGAACACCTTTTATAAGGACAGATTTGATCTAAGCTTGTTTCAGTTTGGGCAGAACACAAGTCAGTCCTTAAAGCTGAAGATTTATCACGTGGCTGTGGACTCTGTAACAGACGGCGACGCGTTCAGCCGCCGAGTTAACGAACGGTATCAGTATGAGCCGGACAAATAAGTTTGTGCACAATGCGAGAGCGGTGATGTATTGCCTCTGTTGCGTTCCTGCCGCTTCGGCCGGTGGCGCATCCATCACCCGAGCGGAGGACGGGAATAAAACGGCGGATAACTTTTGATAAAATTTAACGTGCTTAGGACAGGCTGACGATACTTCCTGCCACTCCTGGAAGATAACTTACTTCTGAGGAGCTATTATCTGCCACTTAACTGTTATTGTTGCTGTGTTTGTTCTAATATTTCTTGTTAGATGTATGTTGCACACCTTCCACCACTAAAACAACGAGAAAGGCCATGTGGAGCCACCGAACGGCTGCGACTGGAGGCCGAATTTAATTAAGCCTGAGCCCTTTAATTGCTGCAGAGATCTGAGAGGATGTGCGTCCGGCGGCTTCGGCGAATAAAAAATTAAAAATAAAAGCGATCAGCATGGATCACCATGGCTGCTACGGCTGTTGCTTGGGGCTCGTGGCAGAGTGCAGCTTCAAATCCCCCAGCGCGGAGGAAAACAAACCGGAGCTGGAGTATCGCCCGAGGCCCCAGCGGCGACTCTCGCAGGATGACTTTGCTCTCCGAACGAGGGAAGGCTGGAGAATTTGACGAGCTGTCATGCTTTCAGACACAAGGACTCTGACAACTGGCAGACGGGGCCGGCCACAAAGGATAGCCAGGGGTGGCTAGGAGTGTGGATGCAGGAGGAAGTACAAAGAGGGAGGAGTGGAGGAGAACAAAGCAGAGAAGAGAAGGTGGGAGACAAAGAGAGATTCAAAGCGGTGAAGATAGGGAGGGAGAGCAGAGGAGTAGCTACCTCCAGGGCCTTGAGGCGCTCCGCGAGGAGCTTGGTTTTGTCTTTGTCCTCTTCTGCTTGGCTGGCGTCGTGTTCGGGGTTCAGTGGGAGCCCGGGGTCCGGCTCCGTTTGAGTCTCCGGCGGGGGGCCGCTGTCTTCGGGGCCGGCGCGCTGCTTCTGCACTTCCTCCGAGAGTTTATCCTGATGCACAGAAAAAAAAAGGAGACGTGGTTAAGGGTTTGGCAAGTTAAAAAAAAAGAAAAGAAAAGCAGAGCAGATGGGATTTTAAAATAGAGGTGCGGCGGGGCAGGATGAAGAAGGAGTACGGAGCCGTGAAAGGCGGAGGAGAAGTTGGAGGGATCAGATGAGCAGATGGGGCAACGGGGAGGCCGCTACGACAACAGAGCTCCAAAACATCCCCTAATCCCTAATCATGTTTCACATGTTTTCCAAAGAGAGCCGCTGACCTTGTGGGGATCCTACACTCTTCCCTCTTCCGCCCTTTGACAATCTCTCTCAGTCTCTTTGCCAGCTACATCTCTTTCGCGTCTCTTCAGTTTTCTCTCTGGCTTGCTGGTGTCTGCGATAATTAACTACTGGTAATAATTAGCTGCTAATTAGCCGCTGTCTTTCTAGCGCTAAGCAGAAAACAAGGAGCTCTCTGTCACAGTCGAGAGATTATTCACGATCGCCAACGAGTCTCCGCGGCCTCGGGTTGTGAGCACAGGAGCTGAGCGTGAAAATGTGCAAGATCATTTAGTGATCAGCTGCAAATAGATAAAAGTAGCGGTAAGCGCGTCTTTAATTCTCAAAAGTTATGTTTGATGCACGAAGCCAAACAGTCGTCTCCTGCGATGTGCATTGATTGCGATTTTAAGACACCGCCTCAGGAATATAAATGATGTGCAGGGTTTAACAAGGAAACGGTGACGATTAGAGAAAGGGAGAAGACGGATAAGGTTTTTTAAAAGTGGTATTAGCACGAATTATAGAAATGTGCTGTTGCGCTAAACCGGGCCCGGTATCACCTTGGGGGGGGTCTGGGGTTTGAGGAGATGAGCGAAAAAGTTATTTCCTCCAGACAAAAACAATAAAAACCTCTCAGATTGTTTCGCTCCGACTGAATATTTCAAAATAAGCTGCCTCGGTGAGAGATTTCCTGCTTCCGACATGCTACGATTGTCTCATTTGAGAGGTGAAAGGGTCTGATATGTGACGAGAAACAGCAAATATTCATATATTTCCTCTTTATTTAACATGTTTTATCCTGTGTGATTAGTCACTAGCATCTTCAGACGCCCTCCACCTGCTCGTGTGCTGCTAGCCCTGCCTTGACGCGTTGCACCTGCGCCTCATTAACCCACCTGTATATAATCTGTGCCCTTTCCTTTGACTCTCAGTCAGATTGCCTTCGTCTCTGGCGTTATGCTCCTCTCTTTGACTTTCCTTTATCAGTCTCGTCTTCCTTTTTCCTCTATCAAAGAATTCTTTACCTTTTCTGTCTTAGAGACTTTAACCTGTGGATCATTCAGCCTTTCTCTGTACATGAACCTACACCATGCACGTATCCTTCCCTTCCTCTGAACAGAGGCGCCGTCACATCTTGAGACTGCGAGGGAGGTATTTTTTTCCCTGACTCTGTGCCTTGAATGAAGCGGTGGGAGCTTTTCTTCAAATGCCACAGAGAGTGTGATGAATTACCGCGCGCATGCATTAAATTCTTCATCCCGAGCTGAGCTTTGACAGATGACTGTCAAACCTGAAGATACCTATGGTTAATGTGCTGGGCAAAATTGAAGTTAGCGGCGCTGATGGATGGCCGCAGCTCGGGTTTTATATATTTATATCCAAATGCGGCCGAGAACGAGCCTCTGCTTTCTCCTAATAGGAGCTGGAAATGATGTCCTTCTCAACACTGTTTTTCAGCTTGATCCAATCTTGTCTCAACACATATTAGGTTTTCAATCTTGTTTGATTCCATCAGACAACTGTGTTGGAAGCGGCGCTTTATTATAGTGAAGGGTTTAAGTTTGCTTTTGTTTGCCTGAGAAGTCTGCGGTCTGCTTTTGAGAGACTGCTCATCAGACGGCGTTAAAGGGCTCGGTAATCTCCGCAGAGACAGAGGGAGAGAGAGTCTGGAGTGGGAGAAGGGGAGGGAACCTTGTCCCTCATGCTGCCCTTTCAAGATATTGAGTTTGTCTGCTGAATACACAGAATACAGCTGCAGCAGGAGAACCTCGCAGCAGTAGGAACGGCTGGTGTTCACTCATACAGCAACTGGGAATAGCATAATAACCCTCCATGTTTATTCTCTTTGACAATGTCCATGCACTGTTGATCACAGGAGTAAACTATGTCCACAAACACTACATCCTGCACGTCACTGTGGGAGTGGCTGCAGTTCCTCTAATGGCCACTCCAAAAGAGTCAATTCTATAGACTGTATATAAATATGGACAATGCGGTCCCCACTTCCTAGCATTGGCCAAACTGACGCTATTTTCCTGGGGATACTGGCAGCGGCAAACTGAGCTGACACTTGGACATGCATCAACATTATATTAACTACCTGAAATGACAGAAACTATCCTTGGGGAAAAAAAAAATCAAGTGTTTTAGTTTGGTCCAAGACCCGCCCACTAACATGGAGGAGGTGGAGCTTATGACCTATACTGCAGCCAGCCACCAGGGGGAGCTCTACTTGCTTTGGCTTCACTTTTGAGGAGCTGTTCCGCCGTCTATCTTTATACAGTCTATGGTCAATCCTCAGACATCTATGTTAAAACGTCCAACTTTGCAGCATTAAATAAACATGGTTAAAGCCTGGTACAAAAAAATAAAAAAATGGTTTTGTCTATCTCAGAATTAAATGGGACTAGGGCGGAGTCAGGCACTGCCAAGATGGCAATGGCCAGAAATGTGTAGCATCAAAATTTTTTGGAATTTTCTACCTTCTTGAGTCATTAAGGACAAAAATGTCTACTTCCAAAAAACTGCTATAAAATATTCTTTATACTGATCTTTTTCTGCATAAATCTCTCAAACCACTTCAAAACTGTTCAAAATTCAATCAGTTTAAATGACTACTTTGATTACTTAAAGTCTCAGTTTTTTACAAAAAAACAAAACAAAAAGAACACAATTCTTGGATTAAAAAGTCAAAAAGTCTTGGATATGACAAAGATTATCTAAAATACTGACTTGGATGCATTATTTTCTTATGTAACATATTTAAAAATGACTATCCTCTTGATTCATTAGTGGACAAAAATGTCCCATTGACTCACATTCTAACCAAATTTTTAAATCTTGGGGATTTTGGGCAAGGAAAAGTTGGTCTGGGGTCAATGCCGGTCCAAGGAGATGGGCTCATAGTCGTGCATGTCATCCGAGCTCCATGGAGTTGTATTTGTTAACAACTAAATGGCTCCCATTGGTTGCATCCACCCAACACTTCAAATTCCACGTCCTGTCCTTGTCGTCCTTCTGTTTCTTCTCAACGTCTCCTCTCCTTTTTGTCGTAGGACACCCAGAAAGGTATTATTTCATGTGCTCGGAGAACATTCTCTGCATATTAACAAACTGCATCCATTTGATATATATTTCACAAGGCTGGGCTGTCTAGTCGTATTTTTATGATAAAGCTTTCGCTCCTGAGGATGACTTCCAGGACATCTGTTTTATTATCATGGCTTCTAATCCCATGTTTCACTCCCACCCGTACTCCTTGGTATAAAAATATATATATTTATCTGTGGAACAACTGACATTTAATCTCATGGCACTCGTTTTTTATTCCGGTCACTTTTTATTTGTGCTCATCAGTCATTTTATTTATTTATTTATTTCTGCGTCTTTTTCTGTCTTTTATTTACAGAGACATATGAGCGCGGTCATTGATAAAGACACTCTTTTTATTGCATACTTCGTGAACTAGTGATGCCCTTTTCTTCTGCTCCCCGGAGGCTTTTCGCTCTCATTTCACCTGCTCGGATGGTAAAGACAACACCACCCTTTATGGTCACTGTGTGCTCTTATACTGTGACGGAAATAAAGTAAAGTAGAGGCTCGGGTAAATAAATCGAGAGTCTACAGATGAATGCATCACACACAGCCGGAAGCGAACGTACTATTTTTCCATAGTTGGTTGCTCTCCTGACGATGGACAGCTTCTCAGAGCTGCAACTCCGTGTAAACATGTCCAGCTCCAAATTGTAAAAGCGTGACCCCAAAGTTGACCGGACGCTTCAAAAAATATATAGCATTACTTATTCTTTCTGCTTTTTTTTTCTGTTCAATCCCAGAAGCTATTTCCCTTATGTAACAGAGCTGGCAATGAAAGCCTTCACCTTGGCTCGGCCTAGCTTTATTGAACACTCGGAGCTAAGACGGAGGACGGCTGAGGAGAAATAAACAAAGAGGCTTCATCCTGCAGAATGGTTCCTGGCGTATCCAGTAAATAAGGGAAAAACTGCTGATCATCAGCTCATAGGATACTAGTTTACCTTATAGGCCTTCATGATGTCCACTGTGTCCACAGCGGTCTGCTCCAGGACTCCCTGATTCTGCAGCAGCGACCGCACCGTCTCTTCCATCCTGCACACAGGGACACATTTCATCACGTTTAGTCACGTTAATAGAGAACTCAAGGAGGACACTTATGCGCCATGCAGAGATCATTCGCGTGGCTCATTTGCATGACGTTTGCATTTCTGCCGGGAAGACAAAGGCGCCGTTTCATGCCACGGTCTTCGTCAACTTCACCGCCTACTAAACAAACCGGCAACTTGCCTCGCAAGAGTTATTATGACTTGTGCAGTGGAGGCATTCATGTGGTGGTGATATACGCTGACAAAGTCTGCAAATGGAGCGCAGATCGTTTGTCAGCTTCCAAGCACGAAAGTTTTGATCTTAATCAACTGGAAACGGAAAACTGCACCAGCACACTCACACTATTCTGGTGAGCATGGAGGGTCAACAAAACATCAGACTTTTAAAAAATTTAACCCAGTAAGTGAGTTAGTTCCTGTAAAATCTCGCTAAGGTGGAACTTCTCACCATGGTTAGCCAAGAAAATGTTTGCCGTCGAGGGGTTAGCTGCCTCAGTCTAACAAAAAAAGAGACTGAATACGAAGGAAATAATAAAAAAAAGGAGAATATTAACTTGACAACAGGAATAAGAAAAGGTCTAACGTGGAACACGGACCCCAGTCTTCTGGCTAAGCAGACATTATCCTTCCTCACCTGCCTGCTGATTTGTAAAGGGTCACATGTGTCCTCCAGCATGAAGCTACCAGAGAACCTTCAGATCATTTTCGGTTTAAATGTCTGAACTGACGCGGTGCCAGAGCGATCAGCGGCCGAAAACATCTAAAATGGAATCTGTACTACCAAGCTCTAAGTGGTTTGTAGTTTGAAATGGATCATTGCGTCCTTTGATTGTGATTTTTTTTTTTTCTTTCACACACATAAATGGGCCCACAGCGAGAATAAAAAAATAAAAAGGGACTGAATCGGTGCCAGAGCCGCCGAGATGGATGAGTGGTAATTTTTTTATTTATTTATTTTTTTTATTATTGGACTGAATCCCAGCTTCTGCTCAGCTCGCTATGCGGGGAACACTTTGTCCAAGCGACTGGACCGCGTACGAAACATGCAAACACGCTGCTTACTGTCTTATCGTGTGAGATTTTGCAGCCGTGCGCGTCGACGGCTTGAATTAAGCGCAATCGCAAGCGCGCAACCTTGACCTTCAGGGGCCTGGTCCGCTCGGAGCAATCTGCGCTTCTATTTCGTGCTGCGAACGCTGCAAGCTGCATGCAAAACAGGTATCGAAGAGAAGAGTGCACGTGAAAATACCTCAACCTATTTTCATCTGAATAAGAGCCACATGCCTTTTTTTATTATATTTTTAATCCCTCGAGCCGTGTGGTGAATCTTAACCAGTACCTGATTCTGTAAAAGACTACCACAGGACTAGATAAGGAAGGTGAGATAATCTTGGACCCAGCTGGGATCATGTACACCGGAATGAAATTATACAGCTGACATTCAGGAACACCAAAAAGAAGAGCTTTGACATCGTCAGGTGGGAATCATCTGAGTTCCATGACACGGTCGTTGTCGTCTGCTTCTTCTTTTCGTGGTTCGATTCAAGTTAAACAAGAGAGGCTCGTTTGCACGGATCATCCGCCTCCTTGTTGCTAGCCCCAAACCCATGACTCGTGTGCTTGTTTCACGCAAGAGAAGGTCTGGTAATACTTGTCAAGTCGATGCATAGAGTGCACAAATCACACAAAACCTAAAATAATCTAAACTAGGTGGAGGAAACATCAGGATATGTCCAAACGCAAAGGAAGAGTTTTGGCTAACATGGTAAATTAGCTTATTTGCTTATGCATATCTGCTAAATGTGCAGCAGTGGGCTGCAGCAAGTTAGCTTAGCCTAGCTTAGCATAAAAACTATGTCTCTTGACACACAATTTCCTGGTAGTTTTTTTTTCTTCCCTAGCTGTTGAATGTGCGCTCTCGGGTGAAAATGAGCACAGGCAGGCCGGGAAGGGGAGGATGGCGCTAGGCACGCCATCTGTCCAGGCTGAGCCGCAAAGCCGGCTGTAATCACTCCGCTAGCTGCTGACTGAACAGTCAAAGAGGCAGGCAGGCAGGGCTGGTGGCAGATTGCTCCAGTTCCTGCTTTAAATGCCGGCCTTAATCAGCACCAACCTATAGAGCAAACAGGACGCGGACAGCTCTGGAGTTCGGAGACGCCGACATTAGGTCAAGGACTAGCGGGCAGGCATGATCGGTATTGCAAGTAGGGGAAGTCCTTGCACTGAGGGGATTTGCTCAGGTGACAACCTGCAGATATAGCCGCAATGTGTGTGCGTCTTGTTTCTAAAAGATAAACCCCATCCGCGAGGTCGTTTAAAACAATTCTCAAAAACCAAACCGAGGTACTGTAAGACTGGATCAGGATAAATATGCAGAGCAGGGCTTTTCAAATTGAACTGAAATTAGAAAAAGTGTAAATATCATGAAGCGAGGCGACAGATGGGAGTCTCAAATTATTCTAATGGAGGGGAAACATTCGCTAAATAAGCCAGGGACGCAATGAATGGAGAATTATTTGTTTCTGTTGCAGGTGTGGCCCTAGAAACACAAGCAAGCCGGCATAAGTTTACGAGCTGGCAGCACGGTGGGAGGCTTTGATGGCTCAACCTGCCTGCTTCCTAAGTGTTGTGGCTGATGGAGGAAAGGGTCTGGATGGGGTGCTCCTGCACGGCTGAAAGAGAGCCTTTGTGGAGCTGCCATTGCCGCTTCCATTTCAAAGATCCACTGGAGGCACAGATGCGCGGCATCTCCCCGGACGCACGGTTTTGATGGCGGGGACCGAGAGTGTTGAAGAGAGACTTTGAAGTTCGGTGGAGGTGGTGGTGGACTGGAGATGTTTCAGGATTTATTTGGCCAAAACATGACATAGCCACTAGAAAATGTCCAAAAAAAGCCAGAGAATACAGGTTGAAGGACGCAACATCATGTCTCACATCTTGAATCTGCCTCATTTTCTGCAGAAGCTCGTATTTAATAAGGGAGATAAGCTAAACAAAGTCTTGCCAATGACCTATTGAAAGCATCACTCAAGGAAGAAAGGTGGAAGGTGTGTTTCAGAGCGGCGGCATGACGTGGACGCAAAAGCCAATTCTGACTCCCCTGACCCTCGCGCGGCACGAGCTGAATTCCAAGCGCGACGCTCGACGGCGGCGCTGGAAACACAATTAGGGCTCCGATCAATTTTCAGCCTGAGGTCTGACCGTCTTCACGCCTCACCTTCTCAAACACACACAGAAAACACACACATGATCGCAGGCTGTCTGGAGCTCTCATGTGATCCGCGGAGGCGAATCATCAGAACACACCGGGGGCAATTAGAGGTGAAACTCTCATGGTTTAAGTAAAAAACTAAAATAAAAATAAACCTTCCTGTCTTCTAGCTCTTTATCATTTAGCTGTCAAGTGTCACAATGACTTCAAAGAGCGTTTTATTCCAAACTTTTTCTGTTTCATTGAGAGTGCTGCAGCTTTGCTCGGCTGCAGCCTCCGATGACAAATTCCCTCACAGACCTGGAAATGATCAAAGGGACTCCGAGAGTCTCTAAAAAGCTGACGCCGCTCGTTCCAAACTCACCCCATCTTGAGCTTTTCTTCATTTTTGACGCCGCCTTTTCTGAAAAAAGCCAGAAACACCGCGCAGACGTCCCTGAGCTCCATGTGGAGAGACATCCGACTGCACGCCCCGGTGCTATAACGTGACCCAGACGCTGCGGCTGTAAATGTGGGTCTCTGGGCTAAAATAGGCCATGCAGTCATCATATAAGCCTCAGTGCTTTTCGCTCAATCGACAAGCAGAGCGGTTAGTCCCGTGGCCCGGTGACCGAGTCGGCCTGACAGCATGTTCTCATTTTCTGCTTTGCCGTGTCTCCGGCGTGTCATTATCCGTCACTGGCCCTGCGCAAAGACAGCGATCTGGCAGGGAAAGACTTCCCCATATGTCCCGTGTTAAGCCCTCTCCAAAGGAGAAGGGCCCCTGCTGAGATGCAAGCAGGCCAGTAGTCTCGGATCAGGGTTGCACTTGCTAGGATGAAGCATAACTAAGGACAGGGATCTCCCGGTGTTGTCAGCCAGCGTTTTTTGTGTGTGTGTGTGGTGTCTAAGAGGCTTTGCTAAAATCAACACTTTCCGTGCAATGAAACCCGCATGCCAGGACACTCGGTGTACGATCAGAGATCTCTGCGTGGTATCTCGACAAGCCTCCCTCCAAATGCGGCACTTTTTTTAACAACAAGGTTTTTTAGATGTTTGTTTTTGTTAATTTTTAGTCGTGGCTCTCCTGCCAATGACTCCCGCCTGCTTGTTTTGCATGTTTCACGGCTCGGAACAAGCCTCCCCTCCCCTCCCCTCGCCACGGTTCAGGCTGCCAGTATTCGTTGGCAGCAGCATATTAGCTACACTTCTGAAAAATAAAACCGCTTTTTCTTCTTGGTGCTTTTATCACAGAAAAGCCATGTGTTCAAGCATCAGACGCAGAGACGCAGATCAGGGTGAAACGACGAAACGGACCGCATTACACCCCTGTCTCAGTGCGGAGACACTCTCACTTCGTCAAAGGCTCGGGTCGAAGGAAATCCTCTAATCAGATTTGACTGGTGCACAATTGGAATATCCCAAAGCTGGTGAAATGATAGGGCGAACAATCACCTGGTTGTGCAGCTGAAATCGAGGCTGTCGGGGGGCCGTCGCGTGACCGCTGCATCGAAGGCCACAATCGCCTTATCTGACCTGTGAGAAACTGTCTGTTTCAGCGCAGAAATATTCCATTCTTCTTCCCGGACTCCTTTCCAGCAAATCGCTTATGCGCGCCCACCGGGTGATTGCCCTGCTTAACCCAACGCTAAGCCACCCTTATCCTCTTAGAGCTGTTTTGCAGGAAACATGCAAGGAGACCCTTTCTTAGACGTGACCTAAATGAAGAAACAAACTAAAGAGTTAGAGCCTCGCGGACAGCTCGGAGCTGCACATCAGTCATGCATGTTACAACGGAGTAGCATTACAAAGGTCCTCGCCCTCATGACCGCTGACTCTCAACGGCAACCTTTAACCCCACCAACAAGACACACATGCAGGAGAAAAAAAGATCAAGAGGCCGAAGCATTTAGTCGGCCGTATTTCACTCTTATATTTGTTGACCAACCGCTGTGACAAGCGTCGTCAAACGCTCTTCCCGGTTTTAGCGTAAGCGCCACGCCGCCTGGCCGCGATCGAGTCTGTAAATTAAAAGAGACATATGGAGGGATCCGGATTTAAGTCCTTCCGTCATCCCTCCGCTACATTTGGAAGGATTTAGAAAGAAAAACTCATGACGGTTGTTCCACATGTTCACCCCCGGCCAAAGAAAGTAGTCTGCGAGGAGGAAGCCGTCAGTACCTCGAGAGCATCGGAGCCTTTTTGTTGTAAAGATCTCTCAGATGGATTGAAGGCATGTGTGTTCCACATGTGAGACAGAGGTACAGACTGAGGAAGAGCTCTCAGAGGGGGGGAAACACTAGTCATAATGACAGTTGGTTACTTACGGCAGGAACTTCTCCCTAGCAGGGCCGTTTGGGAGCTAGGGATCAACTTGGAGGGCAGTCGATAAAGTCAGCCCAGACGTATATATTTAAAACATTTCTTAGTAAACTGGGTTAGGGTTAGCTGGTTATATTTGGTTGGACAAAGCAAGTGGTAGACCTTTAGGCTTCACGAATGTACGCCGAAAAATCTATCTGCAGCCTTTTTGTTTCTGATTTGCTTTCAGTCTGTACGCGGTCCAACAGAAACATTCAGCGAGTCGGCCATATTTCAACTGAGATTTCATGTAAATAAAACATCTGGTTTGGATTTCTATCTAAAATGTAAATATGTTCTGTAACTTGTAAATAAAGTCACCATAAAGCTGTCCTGCTTAGAGTTTTGCTTTTAAAATTCCTTCGTACAGGCGAATAAATGTTCCGTGCTGACCCTTAAAGACGTAGACGACTGGCTTATTTTTATTTATTTTTTTTTAATTCTTGCTCTGTATATGTGTCAGCTGAAACCAAATCTATACCGCAACCCATGAGTTTTGGCTTCGGGCTACAATCTGTGAGCACCAGCCCGGCGAAAACGAGCAAACTGTGGTGACGCGAGGACGGATGCCCTACTTCCGCGGACGCCTGTAATCTGACCTCTTTCAACAGCCCATAAACATCATAACCGGCGCGTTTAATCCAAGGCGGAAGTCAGCGGGGTGGTGGGGCGAGGGTTTGGGATTGTCCGCCACAACTGCAAACAAGTAACAGGTTGAAGTTTTTGCACACAAAACCAGAGAGGCGCCTTTAAGTAAGTATTCTCTTCAAAGGCGATTGATACCAAAGCTCTCTTATGGGCTGGTAATTTAGCGCAAGTGATGGAGCAGAATAACCCAAATTAAGTTCAATCAGACATAATTCCCTGTTCAAATTTGAGAGTTAAAGAGAGAGGCTTGAAATGGACCAATAAATCCTTTAAATATGAGGTGCTCCCGAAATAGTCCAGACACCTATTATCTATTTAACAGCCCTCGTCCCCATTGGGCAGGAGCAAGGAAGTAACTTCAAAAAGCCGACCCCCCCGCCTTCACCCTCCACCCTCCCTGCCTTCTTTCTGTTAATGACCCCAGATGTGTCGTCTCGAACAGGGGCCTGATTCATCTTGGTCAAATCCTGCAGCCGCCAAGGCGTGCAGGACGGAGGGCGTGGGAGGGGGGGGAGGGCATTTCCAATGCGCCAAATTAAAACACTCGGGTCAGGCGTGGCTGGATGCCTGGATGATTAGAGGAGCCGGCATTGATCTGCAAACAGAGCGCAATCACTCAGCTCCCTGCGAGCGTGTTGCCGGTCCAGCTGTGCAGCCCGATGCAGCCGGTAATGAGAGTAGCACATGGATGCGAGCGGCGCACACGGCTCTGAAACTTTACTCCCGCGGACCGTGGAGGGATCTCAACCTGAGCGTGACCGTCCAAACAACACGTCCAGACTTGAAAAGTGCTGCCATTCCTGCCTGTTTACATCATCGGCCGACGCGCGCTTTTTTTCTCTGTGGGAAGAATACCGAGCCGTAAATCTGCAGGCAGCCCGTCGACGTCGTCTGCTGTTGTTGTTAGTCTTGCCGTAAGTCTCCCGTGTCCTGCCGCGAAGAGGGCCCTTCAAGACGGCAATGATTCAAAGTGGAGTGGACCGGGGGGGGGCCCGGTTGTAAACGCCCTGGTTTTGCCGATGAGTGCACATGTGTTCTGGGTGACAATGACTCTAATCCCGCAGCAAAAAAAGAGTTTTATTTCGCAGATGACAGAGGGGAACGGATAAATCTGAGAATAGCAGCAAATATGTCAACATGTCAGACCTGGGCTTTAATATGCCGAGGCGTGTGAGTCGATTAGAGAGCAGCAGCCGACAAAGGGCCTCCACTTTTCCCTTTCCTAATCTCCACCGACTACAATAAAGTCTTTTAAGAGGATGAGCGTGGAAAGCAAAACAAACTGCAACAATAATTCAAAATAATTGAACTGCGGCTAATTACCTGAAAACTGCCTCCCTCATCTTCAGGATGGACGTTGACGTAGGGCCATTGGTCGCCCCCATGTTCTCGTCCGATCACCGGACATCCTGTCAAAGCGCTGACTCAAAGTGTTGGACTCGAAATAAGTTTAGTCTTTCTAATTCCTCCTGGTTGCATCTTCTCTCTCCCCCATTCTCCCCTTGTCCTGTCCTGTCCTGCTGCCCTGGCTTTGAAATTCCCAAATGAAGCTGTGGGACGTCCAGGGTGGGCTAAGGAGTCTAATCCGCTGGAGTTTAATGACAGCAGGCCTCACTAGTGGCGGTGGAGTCTTTGAGGGGGGTTGACCCAAGTCAGGAGGGGCTGGGCATGTGACCCACACCAGGCTAAGAGCCCAACCGGTTGGGGGAGGGAGCGTACGGGGGAGTGGATATAGGCATGTGTGTGAGTGTGTGCACCTATGTCTGGAGCTAAGTGGCCGGTCACTTGAGGAAAGCTGATCTCAGGGGTGAGACCGTGCTCACATCGAGCCAAAAATTCTGCAGAACTACTGCAAAAGAAAGTGAACATGTAAACAAAAGCTGACGGCGTGCCGCAGGGGCGACAGTCTGATCTTTTCTCTTTGGTGTGGTTGGCGATGTTTGCTCGTTTGTGTCATACCCACCGCTAATAAGCGGCTCATAACCTTTCTCTCACATCATCACAGAACAATAAAGTGGGAAATCATTTCCAGCAGCGAGCTCGGGGGGGGGAAAGGAGCACGGCGTTTGAAATATCTGCCCCGTCGCTCGCCTCATTTCACTCACGATTCAAAACACGGCCTCAATTAATTAGCGAATCAATCGTAGCCTGAGGTCAAACAGATCTCGGCCTGTTTAAGAGATTGGATGTCCACTTAACGTGATTTGCGGGCGTTATCTGCAGAGACACATTGATGAACTGAGGTTTCTATTCCCCTAATGCACAACAAATAAGCCTAAAGTCGATGCGGCGATACGGCCGACGGTCGTACGGCGCAAGTGACGGCAAGTGGAGTCCTTGTGTGTGTGTGTGGGTGGGCGGTATGTCTATAAGCCAATAACTGAAACGGTGGAGCAAGCAGCAAGTGGGGCAAAGGTTCATGGGAAGACCTTTGCCAGTAGCCTAGTGACCGAGTTATCTTTTACTTTTCTTTTCTTTTTTTTCTAACTGGCTCGTAAGTCGCTAATTAAAGTGACCGCACTGGCGTCCCATCTGCCGCCGGGGCGCAGCGCCACAGATTATTGGCCCGCCATGCGAGCGCGTTAATCCACCGCAGGGCCAGGTACCGGTAAACACACTCCACACACACATGCTGGACTAGCTTCCCGCCCCGTTCAGCATCGCTTAAACAAAGATTAAGGCTTCGACAGCAAGACTGAAATCCTGTTAGCTTGTTTGTGTGGAGGCGGAGGCGGAGGCGGAGGTGAAGGTAGCAGAACCTCGCGCTCCCCGAGGAGTCGCGACGTCATCGGACAACCGAAATTGCAGCAATCCAGCATGGCGAGGTCCCCACTCTGATAAGCACTTTTTAAGGACTTAATGAACTCTTTCTCTATATTGCAGAGCCACAGCTACAGTACACCTGATGAGAACCATCCATCTGGGCGACCCCTGCCTTCTAAACCCACCTGTCTCTATGGGGACCAGTGCAGGACCCAATCAAGGAAAGAGCTGCTCTTTCTCTCACTGTGGATTTGACTCTTACATCGCCGTTCCCAGCTTTTTCTAATTCACCTCGACCCTTTTTTTTAAGAGTCCAAAAGAGAGAGAGAGAGTTCTGGTAGCTTTACAAACCTTTGCCACGGTCAGACAGTTGGATACTGCTGCGGCAAAATTTGCATATGCTGCATATTTACCAATTAGAAACTGTCTATAAGGAATCAGTTCATACCTGTTTGGCCTGCGACTGAAAACCACCAAATGGAAATTAGCCGAAAATGTGAAAAGTTGCTGCTAAATAACCCCGAAGCAAGTGTTGAAAGTGTAATGTGCTGCCCTTTTTTTAATATAAAACCGACGCGACGCCGAACACAAGCGAGAGGCGCCATTAACATTAATTCGGAGGCATCAACGGAACATTTTCAATATGTGATAAATCTTTGGAATAGCTCTTAAATATTTCATCCCTCCCCTGGCGGTGGCTCTGCCCTCGTCTGCACTGTAACACGGGGACTATTTAAAATGGACGGGATTTTCTCCACCAACTTAATGAGAAGATAAGCAGCCAATGTGAAATCCTCTGGACTTTTGGATTTTTTTTTTTTTTTTTTTTTATGCATAAGTGAAGCCCTGAATGGCTATCGCCTAATTATGGCATCGTCTCCTCTCCGTCTCTTGAGTTGCTGTCCCCGCTCTGTCACACTTGAGCGGCTGCACAGGAGGACGACAAGCGGGTGAAATGGAGGTTACCCAACGCGATGACAAGAGCTTTGCTCGCGCCTTTACAAGTTTGAGGAGGAGTATTAGTAGCGTATCGGCGGTTTGTTGATGACAAGGTCAAGTGATCAAGAGAAATATCACTGAGGTGAGAAGAAGCAGGGACAAGATATCGATTTTGAAGGTTAGGAAAGCTGCTGTGACGCATTTATTACTTTTCCTGTCACCTCAGAGCTACTTCAAGGGCTTGTTGATCGAAGCAGGAAGCTGCAGTACCACAAATGTCCACCAGGAGCTGGCTTTAAAGGCTAACTTTACAGCTTGGAACAAAAAAAAACGGTACTAAACCCACTGGTATCTGTCTGCTGGGACGTCCCCACCTCCCTCCACCTCCTTGAGCTTTTTCTGAATTAGCCAAGATGGCGGCGGCCAGAGCCACCGCGCTGAGCTTCGAAACCGCTCCTCAGGATATTTACACATGGCCTTCTCGCAGGGTTTGTCTGTCTTTACATACATCTCACACCCCGGTTGCTTCTGCAACCCACATCCTTTTACCTGGAGAACTGCTGCTGCAGCGAGACCATCTGCGCCCGTCCCAGCTCGGACTCCTCCGTCACTTCCCGGAGGCGCTTCTCGCTCTCCAGTCGCAGGCGTCGCTCTTCCTCTAGCTCGTGGATCAGCTTTTCACGCTGCGGAGACAGGAGGACGGTTAGCAACAGAGATCACCTCAAACCTGCGCGCCGTGTTTACGGTACACGTCCCTGACCCCTGACCTTTCGTTTTAAGCTTCCAGTTTGGCGCCGCTTCCCGTAGCTCGGTCTTAAATGTTCGAGATGAACCGCATAAACAACATCTCTGACCTTGCTCCTCTACACCTTCGCTCCTTATTTCTTTTCTGGTTTGTTTGCTAAGAAAACACTCGCCAATCTGAAAAACCATGAATAGGATGTTTGCTGCTACTACTACTACTACCACCCCTGTTCTGTCCCCACACACAAACTGTGTTTTATTTGTGGTTGTTGCCTGGTAACGGTGCACAAAGCTAAAAAAAAAACTACACAAGTAAATATGATCTTATTTGACCCTGCTACTGAAAGAGTTTGAATTCAGGCGGCAGTAACTGAGTTTTAATTTGGGGTTGCAGAGGAAATGAAACCACTTCTAAGTCGCCTCAGCGGAGGTTTTGTGTTTGGCGCGACTTTATCTCACACGAGGAACTCTGCCACGGCTTCATCCTGCTCCCTTCCCTCCGCCGCAGCTTTATTCCCAGCCTTTTAATTGGATTCCTCCCGTCCTCGAGAACCTTCCTCGCCTCGGACTTCAAAAGGACGGCGGCCCCCGCGCGGTGATTTGTCTTCTCCGCGGAGGAGCCGCGAGCGACCGGGGCCCGCTAGCAGCGAGGCCGGGGATTATTTATTTTTTTTGTTTTTAGCTGACGGGGCGAACGAGCGGGGATCATTCTCTTAGTCTGGCAGTTTGGGTGTGAAGCCTGGCACCGGCTGCCGCTGAGAGTTTGACTGAGCAATTGGCTCTGCTCTTGTGTGTTATAGCGACCAACCGTGTGCCAAACTTTTGTCTAAAGACACAAGAATGTAAAATGAGTGCAAACTGTCCCTGAGTGGAGGAGGTCGTCATTTGATATAAAGCGAGAAAGTCGTTCTTTTGCACGCCGAGGTGCAGCTTTTGCTGAATAAGACGGAAAGTTATTACGTTAGCATGACTGTAATTCTCTCTCCCCTTCCTCTGGATTATCATCATCATCCGCCGTGACATTTTTACAGGACTCCTCTTCAGCACCGCTCACAAGGCCACCGCCGCTCCTCTGGATGTCTGCAAGCATTGTGGGGACATCTAGTGGCGTAAAGGAATCATTTAAAACCTCCTCAGCATGAGTCTTAAAGTGATTTAAAGGCCGTGAAACCAAACTGCAAAGAAATACAACTGGAAAGCATTCCTGCAAACGGCATTTTAACTGTCTCCAATGCAACCAATAAACAACCATAATTCACTTTATTCTCAGGTCCTGCCGCGGAGGCCGAGGTTTTAACTGGGTGAGTCGGTCAGCGAGAGGGGAATATTAAACCCAAGCCGCCATTAAAACCGGCTCCGGTCTTCACTGTGGGCCGTAAATTTGAGGAGACTATGCGAAGCGGCTCTTTTGCGCGGCGGGGAGCCTCCCTCTGTCAGGAGTAATGGCCGCCGTAAATCCGGGCCTGCAGGAGCATAAAGTAGAACGTCCCCCATGCCAAGAGCTGCACCTATATATCTGGATGCAAACCAAAGACTTTCTGGCTCTTCTTTACAACACGCAAAGAACATTTTCCTCCAGAGCTGCTCACATGAACTCCTCTTAAACGCAAATAAACACAAAGGCCTGTTTATTCGCGCCGGCGAACGCTCGGCGAGTTGGCCTCGGTTTTCCCTCGGTAGCTTTAGCCGGAGCCGCCGAGCGAACGAACGAACGAACGCTCCCGGGCACAAACCACCGGCCGCTACGCATCTGCTGCTGCTGACAGAGCCTCGCCAACGACCTCAACAACAACGCAGAATTTATAGTCGACATCCTCGTAAAAAACCCTCTATTGCTTTTGTTCGATATATAATTTCGTCGCTTTAACAAGGCCCGAAGCCGTTAAATCAAACTATCTTTATGCGGCCAGAAAGCCTGAGCAGTGTATTACAGTTTTTTCTGGGTTGTTTATTGTCTGTTTTTTTTTTTTTTTGTCTTCTCTCTGTGGTTAGGGGGAATGCTAATTGAAAGCACATTCTTCGACGAGCCCGAGCTGCAGCTGCAAAGACGACAACGCCACGGGGAGGATGATCCTCTGTCTGTGTCTGTCCGGGCTGGAGGGAAGGAAGGGAAGGAGGGAAGGAGGGAGGTGTGCTGCCGCGTTTGTCCTGCGGAGGGCAACACGCTCCTGGAAGAAAAAGCCGCCCGTCTCCAACAAAGCCACCTCCGTCGAAACAATACAGCGCTCGGAGCGCGGGGGGGTAAAATAAAAGCAATGTCAAATGGAATTGGCAGGGTAATCTATAAAACGGCCCGGCCTCCAGAGCCGTGTATCCGAAACAAGCCCCAGATTGGGCGTTCCCGGGATTAAATGTGACCTGGGTCACAGTCCAGGCCAGTTTCATTTCCTGCTTAATATAAAAACATGTATCCGTCTATTCATCTGTTAAACACCGTTCTTTCTTTTGAGTCTGAATGAACTTCGAGGTAGCAGTATTGATTTGAATAAAGAAATGCAGGATAAAAGATTGTGTGTGTGTTGCACAGTGCTCCTGCTAAAGTGAATCATACATCTGAAATCGCATTAGCTGCAGAGGAGGCCAGATTGGAGCGTGGCTCAGTGACTGGACGGCATTAGATGCTAATGGTATTCATCCAAGCTGAATTACTAGAAGACTGGAACCCCCCCTGGTACCCTCCTAGATCCACCAAGGACTCTAAATTAATTAGAGACTCTTCCTGTCGTGGCAGCGACTCCGAGCAGAGAAGCCGCATCAGGTTAAGTGCACGTACGACGCTCTCCGGTTCCGTCGCTGTACATGCGTCTGTTCATGCAAGGGTTTGGGGTACAGTTCGAGGGGGCTCAATAATCTCTTCGTTACACAGAATACACTCCCCCCCTCCCTCGGTTGGAGCTCTTTGCCTAATCAAAGGTGCCGGGAGCGGATCTGTGGCTCGCTCGCTAAAGCAAACATGAGGGGCACAATGAGCGGCGCAGGTTCTCTGTTCATAAATAAATCATGCAATGCGTTTGAGCGCTCGTCAGCAAGACTGGATTTAAAAGAAAGTGTAACAGGAGGAGGGTTTGGCCTCCTGGTCTGCACACGTGGTGGTGGATTTGAAATGCAGGGTCGCATGCATTAAAAACAACTAACCCTAACCCTAGCCCTAGCCCTAGCCCTAGCCCTAACCCTAACCCTATCCCTAGCCCTAGCCCTAACCCTAACCCTAGGTTGAATCAAATGCCTGGTAGAGTAGCTTCATTGCTAGGACGCAGTATTAATTATGGTCTAAGACGCCGCTTGGGTAGTTTCCGAGGCGACCTGTTCTAGAAATAACTTGGCGTTTCATTTACTCCGAGTCTCTGTTCCCTGTCCCCCAGGGCTCCATCACTTCTATTATCACGAGGAGCCACTACATTAGAGCGAGCCGCTCTCACACAGCCACGGGCGCTACGGCGAATAATACACACACGCCCCCAGGAATATGCTAAATCATATGAGTGGCCCATTTATCACTGCCAAGGGAGCGCACCCCAACCCCACCCCACCCACCCCACCCACGCACCACGAGTCATTCAGTCCCACATTGGAGTGCGTGAAAGGGACGGTGCGGAGATGCGGTTTGGGACCGGGGCTGTCAGCGCTCGTCACCCGCTGAATGCGCAGAGCGCCGTGAGGGGGGGGGACCCCATCTCGGCCCTCGCCCCCCTGTCCGTGCCTGATAAGGCCAATCGGCAGAGGCGGCACCTGAGTCCCCTAACCTCCACGCTGTCAAACATCCTCCAAACAGCTGTCAGACGCTCTGTATGGAGGTCCCTCATGACGACCGGAGCCTTTCTAAAGCCGGGAGCCCCTCTGATTCTTTTTATCTGCTGGAAGCACGCTACAAAAGAGATGCACGTGAATTTTTTTAAGGTGGTTTATGTGGAAATAAATCACTGTCAAGGTAAACCAACATGCTGGCAGCTAATTAAATCACGGCTGACCCTGCTGCTCTCGTGCAGCAATCTCCCAATCAATCAGAGCATCTCTTGCAAGATTTGAGAAGCGACACCGCCTTACTGGTTCCGTTAAGGCCCGGACGACGAAGAACTCGCATCGCTGAAGGCTGAGCGTGGCGCTGCATGTGTCCAGGCCCAGAAATTGCAACTCCCAGCTAGCTAGTGTGCTTTTGGAGAAGTGGTGCATGAGAAAAGAAACTCTGCTGACTAGAGTCCCGCTGTTTCCTTCATTAATTCTTAATTATCTTTAATTCCTGAAACGAAACCTGACACAAATCAACCCCTGGCTGTTCCTAAAGGACTAAATGACCTTCATACCAAGACATTTAGTCCTGAAACATCGCAATAAGTGCTTCTTGTCTGAAACTATGTCACATGAAATCTTGAAGACGGCGGCTCATGACAGACAGAAGTAGCTGATTCCTTATCTTAGCTCCGGGGGCTCCTACTTTATATTCTCCTCTTATCATTTTCTGCATGAAATCCTCCAGAGAAATCAAGATTATTTTTTTAAATGAGTAGGTTTGCACAATTAAGCAACTGCTTCATTCAGCCGCGAATGAATCGAACACCGTGTGCGTGCGTGAGGCTGTTTGAGCTCAGATGTCCACTAAACCCAAAGGAAAATAAATCCGGTTTGTCTCAAGGTTTGTTTGGACAGGCATTTCCAGCCGCCGTGATCTTAACTAAACGGCTTTTTAACGGAGAGCCCGGCCCCCCTTCGAGCCTTTACGAGGCGACAGGAAACCCGGCATCCTGCCCCTGATGGACTCGGGCTGCACTTCTGAGTGGCATCAAAAGAGAAAGTGGGATCCCTGCCCTGCCCTGATCTGCCCTGCCCTGATCTGCCCTGCGCCACGCCTCTGGGTTTGGGTGTGAAGAATTCCAGAGGAAACCTACAGCAGCGCCGCTGTGAATGAGCGGTTTGACTTGGAGGCACACAGGGCCGCCTTGTTGGAGGGAGACCGAAGCCCTCAGAGTAAACCGTTGACCTGCGCTCTACCAAAACACCTAAAAGGGAAATCCAATGTTTTTCCTTCTGGGAGTTTTCAGGAGCGAATGCGAAATAGAAACGGCGGTTCGGCATCTGGTGCCGCTCCAGTGTGTGTGTGTGTGGCCGTATCCGCAGCCTAATGACTGGCTGCACAGCGCGTTATTTCACGATCCTCCCAAACTATCCATAACAACCGCGTTGTGCTTTTACGCGGCCGGTAGCCGGCGTGCCTCTCGACGGGAGACCCAATTAAAACAAAGTGCGCTGTTAGGGGCTGCTACGATCATAAAGACGCCTCTTGCATTCCTTCCCGACGCAGCGCGCTCGTAATGCACGTAACCAGTCTGGTTGGGCTCCTCTGATTACACAGAAGATGCTAATGGAGGCTGGAAGACCAACGCAGCGCCACTTCAAAAGTCTGCGCCGGTTTAATCCGCCCCGCTTCTGGGTTAGTCCTTCAGCAGGAGGAGATTGGGGGAAGAGCGGGGGTTTGTGGGTATGGAAGTGGGCGTTGGGCCGCGGTGGCCTGCGCCCACTTCACACCGGCAGCACTCTGACAATTATCTCCTTGATGCAGCAGCCTCGCTCTCGTTTCTGTTGGAGGACTGAGCTGGGAGGCCTCGCAGGAATGCCAAAGAGAGAGAGAGAGAGAGAGAGGGGGGAGTCCAATGAGGATAATCCCAATTTCAAATGGAGCTTAGTGATATCCCCCTTCCTTTTTTTTTTATTATTTTCTTCCTCCTCCACCATCCATCCATCCATCCACCCCCCCCCCCCCCCCTTCATCCTCTAGCCTTCTCCTCCTGTCTGGCTCAGATAACTCATCCCTCTCTCAACCCTGTGCATGCGCAGACAGCAGCACAGACTCGGCTAATAATTAGCATGTCATCCACTCGGGTGCGTCAGAGGCCATCGGCACGGAGAACGGCGATGGATCTCTTCACGGGGCGGCGCTGAGGTCAGGGGAAGTGTGTGCACGCCAGGTAAAAGAAAGAAACCCAGACTGAGTTGAATTAGATCTAGGATAATGTGATAATAGAATAGAAACACCATTAAATGACCTTCTAGTGATGGTCAGCTGGTGAGTTACCTACTTAGTCTAGATAGAAACTTAAAAGCTGCATGTTCTGGTTTAAAGTAGCCTCAAATTATTACGTTTACGGCCGCAATCCAACATGCAGCAGTTATCCTGCAGAACAGAAAGAGCATACGACTCATGCATAGGATTCCTGTGTCTATTCATGAGTCCTTAACTGTGTTTAATGCTCGTGATTGGGTTGACGGAGCGGAGGAGTCATCCAGAGGTCAGAAAATGGACGGATTGTGAACTTAAATCCACCTCCGTCTGCACGCATCTCCCTTTAAAACGCATTAACCGAGTCTGCCGTGACAGTGTCTGCTTTTATAAACGCATATCCCGCTAGAGCGACCGTGCACCGGTCAAACCACCCTTCAGCTACGCCCTCAACGCCTGCTCATCTCTCGGGACGCTGAGCTCTGACCTCCTCGGAAGAACTCCCTCCCTCGGGGATCGGTGGAGAATCTCGCAACGGTGCGAAGAACCCGGCCCCCGTGAGCCGTTGCTCGAGGCCCGCTGCCATAAAGGGAATCGGAGGAGGCGGCGGCTGGGGTGCAGCTAAACAGCTGGGCCCGCGGTTAACGCGTCCGCTCGGAGGCTTCAGTCAGCTGAGGCCCGCTTCATCACATGCTTCGACTTTTCACCTGCTGACCTCCTCCGGGCGCCTGCTCAGACTTTAAAACTTCACTTTCACGCACGCGTTTCTTCTGCTTAGACACTTCTTGCGTGGCTCTTTTATTATTTTCCGTGCAGATTACAGGACTTTACCATTGTTCCTTCGCTCTTGCTCCGTGCGACTTCCCTCTGCAGGCGAGCCACGGCCAGCTTTTCCCTGAACAAAAGGAAGAGGAGAGGAAGGAAAAGGGGGAGAGAGAGAGACAGAGAGAGAGAGAGAGAGATGCAATTAGAGTGAGTCATTGTGTGTCCATTGTTCACTCAAGTGTCTGGGAGAGAGGAAAAAAAAAACTGGGGGAAACGGGGGGAAAAATGAATAAAAGGAACCGTTCTTTTAGCTCATCGGTTCCTGTTTACTACCTGGTTGATGCCTGATATTAATAACACACGTCCATCGTACACGCACACAATAAAGAGAGCTCGCACCATCCAGACAGAAATAGCCCAGAGGAAACACAACACGCACCTTACGCACCACAAAGAGACTGACTGTGCGAGCCCGGTCCGCGTCCCATGTGAGGGGCATTCCAGACTTTAACGGGCCAAACCCTGACACACTAGCACGGATGATGAAGAGCTGCGCCTGTCATCCCTTTCCACTGAAAGCAACAACAAACGCTCCGAGGATCTCTCCGAACACGGGACGCACGTGACTCCCCTGATTGTCTTTGCATTCATTGCTAAATAAGGAAGTCGGCTTTTTATCCTCAAGAATGCGGCGCACAAAGCCGCCCGCTACGGGCCCTGATAAAGGCGTTTGTACAGCAGCGGCAAAGTAATCACAATCACCTGCACAGTTTTTTTTTCACACGAGCGCCTTAAAATAACTCATGACTAACGTCTCCCCCTTATCCCCTGACAAGACATCATTGTTTCTGAGCGGCTTACCTGTCGGGGGAGTAGGGTGAAAACCCTTGTGGTGATTAAAAGGCACCTGGAGATGTGTGTTTGACGGATGAATCTGCAGTCTGGAGCTACGAACTAAGTGCAGCTGAATTAAAGCTGATTGTGAAAGACACTTGTGTGTTTGTGTGCGGCGGTGACGAATCCACGAGGAAGTCGTGCCGCGACACGAGGGCGTGTGTTCGCCTTGTGCTAGATGCTCGTTTAATGACAAGTTCCCGGATTCTTTTTTATTTATTTTCTTTTGCAGGTGACACCGTTCGCAAAAGTGTTCATAAGTGTTCCTGTGAACGCACCACACCTGACTGACTAACACACTCCGCTTCTTACACAATGTGCCTCTTCCTATTACCACATACTGTACAGTACCTTGAGGGGAAAATAAATAAATAAATGAGTAAACGTCAGGGGTAAAGGAAGAGAGGGAAAAAAAAGGAGACTCTGGAACTTCTCACAGCAGATATTGTTTTGTTAAACGGGACCGGGCCTGGCATTCCTCCAGTCTGTGTTATGGCTGAGCGTCAGCCCTGCAAGGGGTTAAGTTTCAGGCCACTTATGCACAGGCATGTTCCAGGAGCAGCGGAGCATGAGCCAGCAAGCCCCCCCCCGCCCCCCCCACCCGAGAAAATCATCGCCAAATATAGAGCAATTTGACATTTCTGTGTTAAACGTAATTATAGTAATTGGCGCGAGCAGCAGTCAAAACAGTATTCTAGCGCAGGAAAAAAAAAATAACGCTCGCCGGCGACGTCCAACTGGCGCTGACGTGGATTCGGTAATCCTCTGTGTTTCTGTTTTGTGTTTAGACCTTTTCAGACGGATTCCGTTTCTGCCGGTCGCTCATGAACCTCTACCAGCTGTGTAAACTGAGCAACCTGAAGGCTGCTGTTCTGTCGGGGCGGGCGGGCGGGGGGGGGTTATCTCGAGCCATCTCGATAATAGCGCGGTGGGTCTCGCACGTTAATTATCATGTTTTCATTTTTTCCCCCCGTGAAACGCACGTGTTCTCAAAGGCACGCGGTCCCTGAACGCCTCATTTTAAAGGGTAATTCTAGTTTATTAAAACCTGGGCCTTATTTTCGTAGCTATGGACCCTGTTTCCAACGGTTATGACAACACAGGCCTGAGCAGACACATGATGAAACGGCGGTTTAGTGGTCAGAGTCTCCTCCGAACGGGTTTGGGATTCGCTAACAACCTGGGGAAACCTCCACACTGCAGCAGACACTTCATGTGTTGGTGCTTTCATGCTCAGGTCAGCCTATACATTCCTCCGCCGCTGTTTTTCTTCCTCTTTGCGCCCCGTTACAAAACTCTCCAATCGTGAGCGGCGCTGACACGGACCTCCGCCGCTTCTCGGTGACCTGGAATCACCTGATAGCACGGGAGGCACCGCCAGAGGAGGGAATCCCGCCGAGCTTCACTGGAGCAGGATAAACCTGCAGACAACCCCAATCATAGCTGCAGCGAGCAAGCTCACACTGCTGTCATGAGAAAACAGGGTCAAAAGGATTGTGCTAAAAAGGCATAAATCAAGTCGCACATGGCGTCCGAAAACTAAAAACACAACTAAAGGGATGAATCTTTTAATGAATCTGAGTTTACGCCTGATATATTTAAGGTAGAAATGCCCCGACTAGTCTCTTCTTTCATCTCGGTTCGTGCATCGCCGCAGGTATGCACGGACACACACCGAGTTCCTCAAACATCCTTCACCCTTTTTATTTTCAGACACAATTCCAGCCGCATCCCATGTCTTTGAGATAAGACAAGAGCCGCCCGCGTCGCTGCATTCACAGCACATCAGCCCTGTTTCCTCTACACATTCTCCCTGCTCAGACGCTGTGCAAACCCTCCCGGAGCGCCCGCTCTCTCCTCCGGCTCAGACAGCGCGCCGACTGTTTGCTTCTGAGCGCCGCGGTGGCGGCGTGCAAAGACACGACCCGGACGGGGCTGAGGGGAGGATCAATCGCGCAAAGAGCGTTTGCCAACTTGAGCCGACACGTTGGACGCCTTTGGCTTTGAACTGCATTGTGGGAGGCAGGCGTTTAGCCGCCTTTTCATCACTTATCACGGATCTTCCATACAGGTGCTTTAATCCATTGTACATTGTTTTCCGTTAAGCGCGTAATGAAAGAGGAAAGAAGTGCTGCCTCATGCGTTTTTGGTTTCCTATTTTCCTCGCAGTACTGTATACAGTTTTATTATCAGGCGCACTTAATCTCTCCTCTGTGCAGAAAGATGTTAACAGATTAAACACCGCATACGGCTTCAGCCCTTTCCCTGCAGAAGTCGGCGCTGACATAAATACACACATCTAAGAGCATAAAAGATGCATAAACATAAACCGTCCCTCCAACATTGTCACCGAGGCTTAGCGGGAGCTAAACATTTCAATCGCACTGAACCGCAACTGTACACAGAGTGGCCGGGAGGGATGCGTAAATGTTTGGACCAGAGTGGGGCTGCCATGCATTTATGTATTAGCGTCTGCACTCCTGCTGGGTTAAGAGCCCTGATACACACGCAATGCAACCCCCTCGGCATCCGCGTCCTGTTCAGAGGGATTCTGGCCAAGTTTTTCAGTGCCTACGTTTTGGGACCGGTCATTCCCGTCCTTAATCCTCCCGTAGATGTGTTATGTAACCCTCTGCACGGATCCAGAATTTCACCCCAGCCTCCAGCGCGGGACAATGAGTGCGCCGAGGCGTTTGATAAGTTATAACATCCAACCCAGCCTGACAGGACACACGGAGTACAAAACGCCTCCTCGCGCAACATCCATCTGTTATCATTCAATCAAACTGTCATTGACTTTCGACTTTAAAATTCCTTTCTGCAAATGCCGCGATGGCATCGAAATCAGCTTCAGCCCTCAGTGTAAACACTTTCATCTGGTTCAAGCGTCCGAGAGGCGGGGCCCCCCGCACATCTGCGACCGCTCATTCGGTCCCCATGCATTAGGCGGGTTCCAATCAATCACCAGGCAGCGCCACCGGCCACCGGCGAGGCCCGAGCGCCGCCGCATGTTTCCCACCGCCTCGCGCCGCAGCTGGTTCCTGACCTCCCGCCCCGTCTGCAACGAGGGGCAGCGGTAAAAAAAAAAAAAAAACAGGAGCCACATGTCAGCACCTCGCACACCCAGCACACCAGCCAGCCAGGCACAATGAGCCTTACCTCACCGCGGCAGACCATCAATTATTGACGAGGTGAAATGTGATGAGGTTCTGCTGCGAGCACACAAAGAACCCACGCCTTCTCCTGCTCCTGCCATGTGGCCTAACAACATCTCTGCATGTTTAGCTCTTCATGCCGATTCACAGAAATGTTTTTTTCTTCTCTAGCGGACTGTTACAAAGACAACAAAGTCCTCTCTGTGATGTTCATGCTTACTTTTAACGGCTTCGGACTTAGTTTGATGTGCCCCGGTAATTAAGCGAGCTGAGCTGATTGGGAAGATTTATCCAAAGTCAACAACATCCAGAGCGCTCTGAGTTGTTTATGCTTCCCCTCTGTGATAACATCGAGCCCTCTGGAAAGCTTTATTACACTGGTGCAACATAAAAGCAGCGAGCAAAGTCGTTTTTATTTTTTTGACATAATCTCAGTGCTTCACAACTGATGGAAACAATCACGAGACTGCGTGAAAATGATTTGTCTTTGCTGCGGTGAGGGCGGCGATTTAAATGCTTAGCGGGCCAAATGCCTGCAGTGCATCTTCAAACCTCTGAAGCGGCAAAGAGGAATCCTCCGAGACGCCTCCTGAGCTCGGAGGAATGCACCCGCCAAGCGTGGATTACCCCTGCCTGACTGTCTGTCTCCCTAAATGTTTTCTTACTCTCAGAGCAGGCCCTGACCTCAATTGTTTCCAAACCACAGACGCATTCCCGTCCAGACGAGACGAAACGTTGCGGACGAGCAGATGTGCTTTAAAAATGGTGACCGCCGCCCGCCCCGCCGCCCTGCCGGCCGGCCTGCCCGCCTGTCGGGAGGATTTACTCACCAGCACGGCTCATGGAGAACAAGACAGGGGCTAGACGCGGTCGCACAAGGGGCACTCCTAAACACATGGATGAACGCACATGTACAAACACACTGGAAAAGATATGCAGAGACATGCACTTGCATGGCTTTAAATGTTTCATGTCCAAAAAGAAAAAAAAAAAAAAAAAAGGAAAGATGGGAAGAAGATGGGAAGAGGAATAAGTTGCTGGTCAATCGAAAGGCAATCCCAGCTGCAGGTAGTCGTCTTGTCTAGCTTTCGTCACGTAATTGAGTTTAAGTAAAGCATCCTTCACAATGGGCTACAATTAGATTGTGATTTAAAGGAGTTTACCTGCGTTTTGCGAAGGCGCCTATACTGGAAATTACACTCCTGCCGCGACGGACGTAAACATCTCTGCAGATCTGTGCAGAAATTTCGGGTAATTTTCAGATACGCGACGCCGGCGAGAGAGAGGGAGAAAAAAAAAAATAAATGTTTGAACTTGTTCCGAGACGCCACGCTCAAAGGGCGGAGAGAAGGAGGCAGCTGTCACAGAGGCTGAGCCGAACAAGTGGGGACGTGGTCTCCTCGAACGCGCTTGGGACGCTGTTATCCGAAAAAATATACAGAATACTTTTTCAGTTCGGTCCAGAATATGGGCGAGGAGGCTATGATCTAATGGTGCCTTTATCGGGGTATTTGCAAGATGTAGAGGGTAGAAGAAGACCTGATGCACGCAACCCTGGTCTGCAAAAAAGAGCTGTGCATACCTCTCTGAACTCCCTGATCTCAACGTTCAAAAGGCCGAGTCCTGCATCGTTGACTCGGTGCACGATGCAGAGGAAAGCTCCACTATACAGCTGATTGTTGCAGCAGCCTGCACGTGTTCGCTGGTTTTAAAAAGGCTCATGCATTGTTCTGTTTGCGTTTCACACCCTGGCTGCCCTGCACCTGCAGTCACCGGGGAACGGGGATTCGCATTTACTACTGTACTGTAATACTAGAAGGTTCTGCTGACTCATGGAGACTGTGCAAAGGCTACAGGGGTATTTTTACAACGCGTCGTTTTCAGACAAGCAGGCAAACAGCAGCTCTTTACAGGAGCAGACAAACAGGAGCGTACGGGCCAAATAGGTGCATGTGTTTTCGAATGATGCAACTAACTGTGACTTGCGTTTAAAGAGACAAATCCAAGAAATTCTACTTGCTGATGTGTCCAAACAGAGATGTGAGCGTTCCTATAGTATTCTGGCAGCAATCAAACCATTAAAAGCTGCCTCAGCCGTTGTAATTCTCCCCAAGCGAAGGCCAAATGGCTAAAAAGAAGTTAAACACAACAAGAGAGAGGTGTTTGGAAAAGAGTTTTACAGCTCGACGGTGAGCTTCTCCAGCAGCCTCCATCCACTTCCTCCCCAGCTGCGCCAACACCTCCAGCCGCTGGACGCGGTCCTCCCTCCATTACCCGGTGATTTACGGCCAAGATAGGGGGGAGCTGAAGTCTGTTGACATTCCCCGCCCCCGCGCAACCTCGAATGCGACGCCGACCCCCACTTTTTTTTTTTTTTCCCCGACCTCGTAAACAGCCGCCGAAAGTAGCGCCGTGACAGGGAGTGAAATATGAAACAAGAGGGAACGCTCCCGGCTTTGATCCGGAAACTCCGTGAGATGTTTGCAACTGCGAAAGTGTGTCAGCTGAGAGCCTGTAGTGTATAGTAAACAAGGATAACACCATATTATCTTGTAAAGTGCTGGCATGCGGCTATGTGACCTAAAAAAAAAAAAAGCTAATCCAATTTGGGATTGTCTTCCCCGAGAACTGAAGCGCCAAGAGACGTATCAATAAAAGCGGGGAAAACAAAAGTTTATGCTTGCGTGCCAGGATACTACCATATAAACTTTGGAACTTGGAGCTTCATGGCAGTGCGAGCTGATAAACAGGCCGTTTAAATGCGGTTACTGCAGCCCCACGAGTCCTTGCACCTTTGTGGACTCCCATGGAGCGAGTTCACCCGTTTAGAAACCGCAACGGCTCTAATGACATCACTTAACAGTCGGCGAGGGTGTCTGGGCGATGCTTTGTCTCCGGGCGAAAGCAGTCGGTGCATGCAGTAAGGCATTGATAGCGAGCAAATAAAAGTCTTTTATTGGTTATAAATCGCGGCGGACCGTTAAACTTTATATTTTTTCCCCCGAGCGACAGCGCTCCTGCTTGAGCCAACGGGAGATACGCAGACAAAAGGCATCTCATAGTTCAAACTTATCGAGCTTTCTATTAGATGCTGCATTTGCAAAAAAAACAGGTACCAGCTTCGGGGATCTCTGCAGGACTCAAACTGTTTTTACAGTTCCCACGTGCTGTTTGTGGGGGAAGATAAATGTAGAGCAGGCCGAGGGGAGGAATGCATTCAGAGCGAGCCTTAATTGAGCTGCATGGCCTGCAGTCACAGAGGCAGAGCGTCTCAACAAGGCTCAGATGCGCCTCCCTCACACGTACACATCGTTAAACTGCTAAACCGGCTCCACGGTAGCGCTGCAGAAGAGACGGTGGGAATCACATGTTGTCTAGAAAGGAGCTCGGCCCCACTGCCCCCCGGTCCCTCCTTCAAAATGAAAGTCCTCTGGCTGTCAATGAAGGGGAAGTGCCCCCATGCCGTGGCCCACTGGGCCCGGCCATTGAACTGGGGGAACATTCCTCAGTAATTCTGTTTGACCTGAGCCCAGCGTGCTAGCTGAGGGTCACCGAATACAGGGGAGGAGGAAAAAGTTGGGGAGAATCGGATGTGGAGGAGCGAGGGGCGAAGTGATGGACACAATTAAGAGGGGGTGGAGATGTTTTGATTCTTCTCCAGGCTAGGGTTTTGGATTAACGCTCACCTATGCCACGGTGTCGTCCGCTCAAACATGCGACCCTCGCGGCCTTCTCCTGACTTTTTAAACCGCAACTGCTGGAAATGTAGGACACGGAAAACAAGAGCATTGCGGCGCCGGGTTGGTTGGGAGAGGGGGGGTTTGGTGGGATAATAACGTGGAGGAGAAATGGTTCTGCTGCTGCTGCTGTTGCTGCTGCTGCTGCACGGTCGGAATCGGGCAGAATTACAGTTTTAATTCTATAAAATCAAATCCCTCCACTTGGCAATCCTCTAATCCGGTAATCCCCAGGTACGTTTCAGAGGGCAGCGGGCTCAAACTGCCCTGGCGGCGGGATGATATCGCCGGGGCTCTGCTCCCAATAAACAGAGGAGCAGCTTCTCAAGGCCTTGACGGTAGACCACCGACACTTTAAAAGACACTTGGTGATTCCCAGCAGGTCACTTTTGGGGGGATTTGACCCAAAGATTGCTTTCATTCACTGGCATTCCCACTCTGTTGCTATTTTTTTTGGCCTTGAGAGGAGAAGCACCAGTTCCCACGGCAAAAAAAAACAAAAAAGACAGAATGGCATTTCTATCTGGCACTTGGACAACACCAGCAAGAGAGTGATGATACCTCCCATGCTCTCCCATGCTACGCTTCCTCTCGGTTCTGTTTTTAGAGATAACAGAGCCGGCTAAAAATATAAAGTAAAGCCAGCGTCCAGAATGCTGTAAACGCCGCCGACTACCAGACCCCTGACCTGCCCGGACTTTTGACATATGGACGAGAACATCCCCATAATCCATATTCTCCAGCGTTCCGAGGCACCCGCGCCCGGTCCCGCACCTGGCGTGGGATTAGCGGGTGCCGGACAGAAAATCTTAATCTGCCCCGAGAGTGAGAGTATGGGGGGGGGGGAGAAAGAAAAGGAGCAGAGGGAGGGGAGGCATTCCTGCACATGCGAATCCCCCTGCAGCGACAGTTTCGATTGCTTCACACACGACGGTGAAGCTTCCTTCTGTTATCAATCAGAAAGTGTTTTTTTTTTTTTTAACGCAGCGCCCCCCGGCTCCACGCTGTTGCCACTAGCAACAGGACACGCAAACGGCTAAATCAGAGATCATCCCCCTTGCACATGTGCTGCTGTATGAACTACTCTCCCGTCCTCTTATCAATATTAGGAGGAGGAGGAGGAGGTGGAGGAGGTTCAGCAGCCAGAAAGACAATAATAATAATAACACATGACGTACAAACGGTGTGCATCAGTCGGCAGAGAAATGCTGCAGCCCGGTCGCTGCCGTCTTACCCTGGTGGAGGAGCAGCATCCTGGTGCGTTCAGAGGACACGCATGGTAATCCACCAGCCTTCCTCCCGCTCCCCCAGCTGCTGCTGCTGCACACTGATCCCGCAGATGATAAAGTTTACATCCACAATTGCAGCACTGCCGGCAACCGGCTACACACTGCTGCTGCTGCTGCTGCTGCTGCTCCCTTCCTGGCTGCCTGACTGCTACTTGACTGGAAACCAAAACTGCCTCTCCTCCCCTTCTCTCTCTCTCTCTCTTTCTCTGCCTTTCCTCAAGCGCTCACAATCCTTCCCTTTCTTTCTTTCCTCCTTGTCTCTCTCAATCTGGCAACATGCACTGACTCTCCCGGCGCTGCTTCCCACTCCTCTTCACGCCACATACGCGCTCCCTCTACGCCTTTCTCTCACTAACACACAAGCTCGGAGGCTCCTCTTCACACGGCGCTGTGCGCCTCCCCTCTGCCCACCCCCGCCTCCCGGCTTTATCTCTCCTCAGAATATTTCCTCTGCCTCTATCTCTTTCTCTCTCTCTCTGTCTGCGCCCCCCTCCCTCCTCTCTCCCTCCTCCTCCTCCTCGGGCTTACAGGACGTTTAACATGTGTTCACAGGGACTGCTGCTCTGTTGCCTCTCCGAAGGTGGCTCTTTCCTCAGGGGAGGAGAAGCGAGGTTCGGGTGGGGGGTTTTGCACGGAGAAGGAGGAGTTTTTAGGGGTTGACAACAGTGTCGAGTAAAGACGAGAGGGGGGTTAACTCCAACTAGGGAACGTGAGGAGGCAAGCGGCAGCCGGCTCGTGATGCTCCGCTAACTGGACTCGGAAGGAGGTGGTGCAGTTTTGCACACTGTTTGCGAGAGGAGCCTGCAGACCCGTGCACACCTGGCTGGACGAGGTGCATCGCAAGTTTCTGCAAAGTTGCAAAAGCTATCAAAGGCGGCTTTCGGTTCTGGTGTCAGAAAAGTGAAAGCACAAAGAGCAAGCCTTGACAAAAGACAAACGGGGACAATCGAGGGAAGGGCTCGAGATCGAGACAGACAGCGAAGGCCACAGAGAGAAAATAAAAAGCTGGGAAAGAATGAAAGAGAGAGAGAGAGAGAAGTGCTTGGGTTTGCCTGGGCCGAGTGACTCCGGCCCATCTGCCGCAATCACAATCAGTCTCAGCTGAATGGCTGTGACAAACTGCAGCCTGGAGCCCGTAGCCTCAACCAGGCAGGACGCCTGTGAGCACCGAGAGAGATGAGGAGGAGGAGGAGGAGGAGGAAGGGAGGGGGTGAAGAGGCAAAGAAGGGAGGGGGGATATTCTATTGTTTGCTCCCCAATAGGACCAGTGCGAGAGGGGGCGGGCACCGGAGGGGTGAAAGGGGGAATTAAAAGGGTCCCGGTGACAGGAGCGCTCAGTTAAAGAGGGGGGAAGAAAGGAACTGGGCTGACTTAGAGCCGGGGCCATCACTGCCACTTTGGCCCACAGTCACTGTCACTAATGTCCTAAATGAACAATGACACGAAGCATGTGAGGAAATTAGTTTGGAGCAGAAGGGAGGGGGGGAGCGGCGGAGGAAGACTCCGAGATGACTTGTCATAAACCTGGCATCACGTCGATCATAAAAACAAATTAAAACTGAATAAAAAAACTGACGAGCCCCGTCGCATTCTCGTTATCAGACGTCTCCTAAAAAGCTGGCGGCCGCGTTCTCTTTTGTCGGTCGTAAAAAAAAGAAAATAAAAACCCGGGGAGATTCATGGCGCCTGGTTATTGCGCGCGCGCCCGACCCGAAATGTCACGCAGAGGGGGTAATTGTGTTTATCGTACACGCAGCTGCCCCGAGGAAGGGAATCTGAATATGGGGCGGGCGTGATTGGATTTTAAGAGCAGGTGGTCGGCCGTTACTCACCGTGGAAAGAAAGATGTCTGAGTCAGCACTTACACACACACGTTAATCAAGAAATATTGTTCATTTTAATTTGATCAGCCATGGATCTTGTCTATAATGTGATAAATAGACAATAGAGTTTAATACAGGCTTGTTTGTTAAAGCTTTGTTGTGTATCTTTGCACAGACTGTGCCTTGAGTTTATATCCACTATCTCATGTGCATGGGTTTACAACTGCATAAGTAATGAATGAGTTTGTATGTACACATGCATATGCATAATCATGCAGGCATAAATATGTCCACTAACTACATTAAATGTGTGCGTTTGATGGCGTCCGATCGAGCGAAATTCACGTGGTGCGCGTCGCTGAGTGATCTGCTGAGCTCATTAAGGCGCTGCTGCTTATTGCTCTGCCAGGGGTGTCAGTGACAGATTCCACTGTTTGGAAACACTCGGCCGCCCACACAGCCAGCCTGGCTCCACCACTGTCACACACACACTCAGGCTAGGTTAGCATTCCACAGGGAGGAGGAGGAGGAGGAGGAGGGAGGGAGGAAGGGGGGGGGGTGGGTTATGGGGAAGGAGACTCGACGGTGCAGGCTGCAGGGCCCGGCGGGTCGATACGGACTCGCAAGCGTGGCGCAGGGTGGTCTGAGGTGAGGCGAAGGGATGCTGGTCGAGGCACCTTCTGAACCGCGCTGCGGAGCGGCCTCGGCTGGCGGTTGTGGTAGCATGTGTGCGGCGGTGGGAGAAGTATTTAGGTCCTGCGCTGAACCGACAGCAGCAGTCAGCGGTGTAAAAATACTGTTGAATTTTGCACGTCTTTCATTACACATCACTTATACACCAGAGTCTGACCCAGTTGTGACAAAAAAAGGATATTTTGAAGGTATTCTTAAGTGTTTTTAAGAATTTTTATGACTCATCCTGCACTTGGGGGCGTGTCCTGTATTTTTGCATTCAATAAAATCCTCTCCTTCAGTCTTACTACTGCTAACTTTGGCTCAGACATTTACGGGAGGTGCCTGCTCGTGCAAATCAGGGCAAACTAGACTTCTTTGAGACATATGTGGACGGCAGTAGCATTCCTTTAGCCGTTCCACAGGTACTTTAAGTTCAAATCAAACGTTTGCCTTTACTATTTGACCAATTTCAGGAAGAGGGCGGCATGTTAATGTTGCAGCGAGTCTTTTTGCAATTTCTGGTGTGGTTGCACAAAGTGGAAATACCCAGGTCTTTCAAAAGCTTCCGAAAACAAATCTCGTGTCCAGGGCTCCGGCCGTCAGCCACACTTTCCCTCCGTGACATTAATCCCCCGCAGCTTGATCACAGATGAGTGACCAGGGGCGGCCGGGGGAGGCCAGCATGCGTTTTGCTTGAGCTCATTACCAGACCAGTCGATTCCGCCGTCTAGGTGTGTGTTCCCAGTCGGACATTAATCACACGGAGGGAGGAGAAGCAGAAGAAGCTTGGACGTGCATCAGATCACAGCTATTTGATATTAAAAAAAGGGCGAAATCATTTGGAAACACGTGGCGGGTATGATTTGTGGCTTCAATCCATGCAGGAGATGTTGAGCTGTCAGTGTGGTTTTGGGAGGGGGATGGGTGGGATGTTTTCTGCATCAAGGCGAGCAGCGGAAATGCCAACGTGTAGACAGGCAGCGTGTTTGTTTACCCAACAAGCCTGGCCTGGGATCTGCAGCTAGATCACATGATGGCTGTAAGACCCCCCCTTCCCCCTCCACTCCAGGGACATGCAGTATGCATGTCATAACGAGTGTCTTAGTGTGTGTCCTTTAACTTCTTTGTGGCAAGATGAAGTGTGTAACACAATGAAAACGATAATGCACCTCCGTCATGTTTCATTAAGCAGGGTTATGGGGGCGGAACGATTCTTCTCCCCCCCCTCCCCCGACGGTGGTCCATCATCTGCAGGGAGAGATTTTTTTTTTTTGTGGATCTCAGGAAATGCTTGAAGTCATCAAGACTGGAGTGAGCAGGATTATCACTTTAAAAAGTGCTTCAGCATTCCTTGTGCGATTACAGCTACACAAACGGGACTATTGTAGAGACTTTTGTGAGTCTCCAGTCACTGCAAAGTCTTGGCTTTCTTGTTTTTCCATTAGCATTTGATGCTAACAGGAGTCCCATTCTCCTATTTTCGTTTGTGGTCTGGAAATTGCGTGCTAATATTTCATTTTCATGCTCACACGCATGACATTTTAACAAAAACTGTCCCGTACTGTGCCATAAAGCAACAAACAAGATCTCACGTTCGGTTATTTGCAGTGATTTGCGTTAGACTTGCAGGCCACACACTTTCAGGAGAGAAGAGGATGTTTTCCAGCGAGCCCCGAGCTGGAGGTGAAATAGCGTGGTTGCAACCACTGTGACACCCACCAGCCAAAACCACGCGGGCTCTATCAACAGCCCAAACCACGCGGGCCTTATCGCTCGTCTTATCTCGAAGTGAGGATGTTTTCCAGAGAGCGCTTGGCCGCTCATCTATTAGCCAAAATAACCGAACACCACACTCCCGTGAGTCATAACAAAGCCGATCAAATCCATTCATCGCACAGAGCGAGAAGGATTTAGCTCGAGTTAATAGACTTGGATGTTGTGGCGAACCTTCATTCGAATCAGACGGAAATCAGATAAAATGTGCAAACTTTAAACCGGCGTCTGAGAACACGCTCGGAAAAACAACAGCGTTAATTGGGCATTAAACTGCGCTGAAAAAGACTCTTAAACGCAGCTAATTGCCTCTAGGAATGTAGATAATACTCCATTCAGTACGAACGCCAAGAAAACATGTCACAAGTCCCGTAAAACACTGCATGTCCATGTTGCGAAACCACAAAATCTCAGGTGGCAGCGAACAAAAAGAATTTATTGCAACACTGCATCTGCAGGAGCAGGGTATCCAATAAGTTAAGTGCGGGGTTTTTTTTCCGGTAAGTGCAGCTGTTTAGCTTCATGCTTAACCTTGAATGCATCAGAAATAGAAACACAGAGGCTTACGGTGAGTGATATGTGGAGAGGGAGGCAGCGCTCGGCGTGTATGGGAATGCGGCTCAGGAAACGACCTTGAAGGAGCATCAGTAAAAGGCTTCATTAAACCACTTCGATTAACCTCTTCCGCTCGTAAGCTCCATAAAACCCGGACTGATATATTTTAACCGCGTCTGGCTTCCGCGCATGAATCAGGGCTGGACCGTCGGCAGGTTGGTGAATCCTCGCCAAGATAAACTAGCAAGTGTTGACTTGTGTCACCTTCTCGGCTAAATGTGCCATCCTGATCGCAGTTAACCCCCTCGCGGATGGAAAAGATCAACACCGTCAGCCTCCAGTCAAACCAGCTCCTGTGATGTGGGCGACGTTCAGCGCGCTAATTACAGCCGCCACACATGGAAGGCATGATTACTTCCCCTTTTTGGTCTCAAATTGTTCAAGATTTGCACCCCGCAAGCTTTTAATCAAGCATTTTATAGGAAGAAAAAGAGGGAATGATTAAAAAAATAAATAAATTCCTCCAGTGCCCCGGAGGTTTCAATGAAGGTTTAATGGACGGATTTATTCACCCACTAACTGCTCCTTTAAGATATTTTGGAGCCTGGATTCCTGGGCCGTAAAGTGACCTCTAATGGATGGATTAGGCCCAGTCATTCACTTCAGAGGGCGCACAAATATACTTTGAGAGCGTATTAGATCTCTTTGGAGCTTAGCGTGATCAAATTATTGCATTAGACCGGTCAATTTATCCAATTAAAGTTGTAAAACGCAGGGCTCTCGCCCAAGCGAGACGGCGGGTCCTTGGGGCGTTGGAGGGTTTGCGGGAGGCAGTACCCTACCCACCTCCTCATCGACAGAACAGGCCCCGCCACATACTTCAGCTGAGGATTACAGCCTTTCATCTTGCTCAGACCGCCGGCAGCACACAGGCGTCTTTGAGACCAGATACGCCTCGTAGTAACATCGGCGAGGTCCAGATTTGTCAGACTGTTTCCCAGCTTTGCGCTCCTGTGGTCTTTCTTCCTCTTGTGTGTTTAAACTAATTTATTTCTCTCTTACTTACTTAACGGGAGAGCAAGGACATGCTCAATCAGTGCAACACTCAGAGTCTCTCTAAGTGCTTTTCACAACATTTTTTGAGGTCTTCGCTGGAACCATTTGTGCTGATGATCTTGTGAAATTCATGGCTTTCGTAGTTGCTCTCCCAAACCGCAATCCAAAATCTCCAACCTAACTATGTCTGATCAGGCGAGCGGGCAGAAGTGTTGAGCTGTCGCAGCCCAGACGTGGTCAGTCTTCAATAATTCTACCCACAGGCAAATTCACCCCACACAAAGCAAGTCCTATTACCTATAATCCCTCAGCTAAGTGCGCATCTGATCTGACCTCTGCTTTCTATCCCGTCTTTGAGGCAACGCTCCTCCATGAACATGACAAATAGGTTATTGATCAGCAGATGTCGTCGCTAATGTCCTTTTAGCTTGGGCTGCAGCTGCAACCGCCCGCTCCGCGCAACCTGTCCTGAGCCCTGTGCATCTCCAGCTGAGTCCCATGCCTTCTCCTCCCTTCACACTTCCTCACTTCCCAGTTGCTCCGAGAGAGGCCCCCTGCCTGCCAGCCGCCCTCCTCGTCCCTCCCTGTCTTCCAAGGTGTGGAAAGGGCCACAGACTAACGCCATCTGCTCCAGCAGACAGAAAATGGCAGGTGAGGCCAGCTCTGCTGCGATGTGACCTGATAGTGGCCGGCGATGTCATGCACAAAAACAAGGTCAAAGCAAGATTCAGTTTAAATCGAAATCAAGCCGAGCAAGAGTGGGAAATGCAGAGATGGGGAGAAAAAATATCTAATCTACATTGTTTTAATCCACGGGGAAGATTACACAGTCACGGTGCCTTGACACAGCAGCTTGTCAGAAGGAGGTCATGCAAACTCACTCCCCGCCCGTCATGCTTCTTTGTGCTGCAGAGCATCCATATGTCCCTCCCTCACATGTCTGTCACTCAGTGTTTATCAAACGCAACACATGCAACGCACTAGGTCTCGGCTGTGATCAGGGTCATCAGGGTATCAAGGCCGCCGCTAAGACATTTCATCAAACTCAATGAGACCGCACCGCAAGCAAACGATTGGCGTCCAAACTGTACCTATCTGATGTTGCCAAATTTGGATTTGCTCCATCTGATGTTGACACAGCGCCGCAGAGCTTTTGTTTCCGTCTGTCAAGACCGAGGGTCACGTTGAATGGAGGGAGCGGGAAGGCCTGGCCAGCGTCCCACTGTGGTTTTGTGCTCGATCGAGCAATGATGCCGCGACCGAGCGCAAGTGTGTGCGGATGCATGGGGCTTTGTCATGTCATGGATAAGGCAGATGTTTGTGATGCACAATCAAAGACAAGCTGAAAATTATCTTTAATTAGATGCATCTAGTATGCACCCGTCACCTGTAGCCTACGTCTTTTGCAGGATTCTCTACATCCACATGAATCCTTTTACGGTTTCCATCAAAACCTTCATTCTCCCAGATTCAAAAACATTGAGTGGTAAAAACGGAACTCATAATTGTTCAGCCTGTGTGAAACTACCCCATAATAAGGTACAATGAGAGACTGTGAATGCAGTAGGTCACTGGGTCATGAAGTAGGGATGCAGGGAACTAGAGGAATGCAAGGGCTTCTCTTTCTGCTCCTGACGGATTGATGGGCCCCATATTCTGAGGGGTGGAGGGGAAACATCTACGGCGTCGTGAGATGCTGCCTAATAAGGGGAAAGGAGGCGTTGTTTTTACTGGAGGTCTATGTTTTAGCTGAACAAAAGCCTTTGTGAAGTCATTCATCACTGTCCGAGGCTCTGAATCCAACAACACCGGAGAAGGGGACAAACCCAAACACAAAGTGGTATGTTGTTTCTAGAAACCGTGCCTCAGAGATTTTCAAAGCGTGGATGAATATGCCCTGGCGTTATCTGCCGCTAACCCGTGGAACACAAAAGGATCTTTGTAAACAGCACTTCCCCTCAGTCAAACATCAAACCCTGAGCTCCCCAGCGTCACATGGGAAACGAGAGCTCCTCCATTCAGTCCAGATACTGGAGGATACTGGAGGTACAGCTCTACAAGATCTAGTAAATCTGATTGCATTTAAGACTGACCATCCCTGGCTTTGTTCACATCCTAAACCTGGAATCCTCTGCTTCTGCTGAGCTAATGTTAGAGGCGGCATAAAGCCAAAGCCATTTGATCCCAGATCCAGAGAAGAAAGAGAAAGAACTGGAGTTTCTGTTCGGTGCAGTCAAAGGCCAAGGTGTAAATAGATATTTACCAAATGCAAAACTCCTGATTGTGGTTAAGACATCCACTCCAATTACTTGGAGTCAATGCAAGTTCATTGCTTTGAAACCACTTGGTCCTCTGGCCAAACACAGGTCAGTTCAATCTGGTCATTCTCAGTGGCTGTTGGGTTCCTCTGGGTGTCACAGGGGGATGTCTTACGAACAGAGGTGGGTATGACTTGGACGGGAGGGTCATTCCTTTACACATCACTTCCTTTATTAAAGGGCTGCCCTAGCCTAGTAAAGGGGATGGTCAGTGGTCATTCATCCCCCCTCTAGCCACCCACCCTGAGACCTCTGTCCCCTTCTGTCCAACCCCCAGCCCCTCTCTGCTCACTCAGGGGGAAAATTACTTTGAGCTGGGGGAATACAGCTCCATTGAGATGGAGAGAGGTTTGCACAAAAGAGGGTGAAGTTTAAAAAATTGTCTCTCTTTTCTATGGGGGCGGTGCATCAGTGGAAGGGCCAGGACGATAGGAGCACGGAGGGGACAAGGTCATTAGATTGGCATCTCCATAAGCTCTTCATTCCCATTGTCTGGGCGAATCTGCTCCAAAGGACCTCCATGAGAAATGCCCCCAGTCAACCCCACAGTGGGCTCAGAGTCTCCCCTTTGTCTGCCAGTTTTAGAGTGCATCCAGCACAAAAAGCATTTCTCAAGAACGGCGTACAAAGCTTGTCTCGAGCTCAAAACCAAACAACATTGTCCTGCTGCCTCTAGTTGGGAATGGATTGCAGGCAGCTGCTGACACCTCCAAGCAATAAAACATCTGCCCCAAAACTCTTGAAAACATCCTACCTTCGGACGTTGCGGCGCTCCTCCTCGAGCTGCTTGAGAAGCTCGTCGATGCATTTGTTGGCGTCCATGTATTCCTGCCAAGGAGAGACGAGAAACGTTCAAATGTTCGCACTGAATGCAACTGGAAACGCAAGGATGACCTCAATAGTATGTGCACGGGATGCTGCAAAACCGTGACACGACTGTGCATCCTCACTTCACTTCATAAACGTGCAGAACAGAACAGAACAGAACAGCAGTGCTTTTCAAAAGGTGTGAATAATCAGTTTAGTCTCTCTCTCTCCTCTCTCCTCTCTCTGTGAGTAACTCCAGAAGCACCTCTGGGTAACTTCTAACGGCTGGCCCAGAAGCGAGTCCAGCTGTGTAATGTCAGCTGGGAATAGCCCACACTCGCAAAGCATGAGCTACTGAGTTACAGCACGGGCGAAATGAGCTAAGGCTAAGAGCAGAATGGAAAAAACAGATGTCAGGGCTTCTTGGCTTTGGACTAATGATTTGGCTCTTAGCGCTCTACATATAGCAGAAAGGGTTTGCAACTGTAAATAGAAAGGCCACATAGATACATCAGACCCTCTACCTGCAGCACATAACCAGGCCTGTCTTGACTTGATGCTGTCCCATAAGCGCGGCGGAGGTTTACGTCTAATTAATTAGATGTTTGCTTGACAGCTCGTGAAGCATCTCCTGGGTGCACGGTTATCTCAGTGGGCCAGGCGCTCGCCATTGATTTCTGGAGACTCTGGTCGTGTGCTCGCAGAGCGTAATTGAATAATGGGGATTCCCAATGAAGAGGCAGACATTAAAGTCCCAATAAAATCCACTTATTATTATCATCTATTGCTCAGTATCTGGCACCATATTTAGCAAAAATAAAAAAAGGTAGTTTTGTAATGTTATTCATCATGTGCTGTGATATTATATTAAAATGTTGATGACTCATCCTGCACTCACGGGCGTATGCTAATTTTGTAGGTCACTAGAGCAAAACTGGAGCATTAGCTTCTTGTTTTTAGAGGAAATACCGCTTTGCAAGCCATTACAAAGAGAGGACTTTATACTTTTTGTTGCACTCTGACCATAAACCTCTTGTAAAGCGTTCTACATTTTCTGCTACCGCGGCTCCCCTGCGCCGAGCCGGAGCCTACTTTCTTTCGGGACAATTGCAGTTTCAGTTCTCTAATTAGTCGCTGGCGAAAATAAACTCTGTCGGATTTCTCTGTCAAGCACAAACTCACTCACTTGAAATCCGGCAGGAAAATGAAAAACAAACAGCGTGCCTGCAATTTTCAAAACCTTGCGGAGAGCTCGTTGTTGTGATAAAATAAAGAACGAGGGTGTCCACCGCGGGAAAGTTTGGTCTGTACGGAGATGAGGTTACTTTAACGATATAATATGTCATAACAAGACTCTCTTTTTGTGGGGGTGCCACTTTCGGAAACCATATAATGCAACCTGAAAACAACAAATACATCTAAAATTAGCCCAACTCTTCACTGAGTTCGCAGACACTGAACGATTCAGCTGTTTCACATGAACAAGAGCTTTTAATAATTTGCCTGCAGCAGCTTTAGGAGTGATTCTGACCTCCTCTTGACCCGCATTTGGGACCTGACCGGGCTTAAAGTACTTCTGTTATCGCTGCTTGGGCTTTTTTAACCTGTGGCCTTGAGAGCAAACGCTCAATAGGCCAGATGTTCACAAGCACAAGCTGCTAGACTAAATACAGTAAGCGCAGTTGTTCTGTCTCCTCGCTCTTCCTGTGGTGATGCTCTCCCACTGCCTGCTGCCGCTCCCGGAGCAATTATTGCACTCAATCTCGTGTCGGAGACTGCCACTCGGAGACAACCGTCCCCGGCAGCTTGCCCCGATGCCAGGAGGACATGGCACACACCCAGGCTTCCCGCCGAGTCGCCAGTCAAGGGCACTCTGGTGACCATTAGGCAAATAGAGCTGACGCCAAAGGACGACAACGGATCGATGCTCACCAGCGTGGTGCCGCATTTTCCAATTTCTGTCACACTTTCCGCTATTTTCCAGACAAAAAATGAATCTTCTATCCATCATCTCATTCATTCGTGGTCAAACTTGACTTAATCAGCATGACAAATGATTCATGTTTGGAAAGCAACCAATTACAGTGTCTAACAACAGTGCCCCAGAGCCATCTGTTAGTCTGACAGCGCCAGAATGCTACTCACACCCCGAGCTGAAAGGCCATTAGCGCCGAGCTAAGTTCCCAAAGTTAAATTTACTGTCGGCTCCAGCAGCAGTTAATCAATAGTAAAAACCGTGGCAAATCATTGCTTTCATGCTGCTCTTTGAATCCGTCCCAACCGCGTGGGTGCACGAGGCGAAGCCGGTAGCCATGAAATATGTTTTGCAGTCGAATATTACAGATGCCGGTGTTTACTTTTTAGCGGGGAGTTTCAACCCAGACTTTTTAACAGTCTGGGGTGAAAACGTCTGTCTCCCAAAGACCATTAGCAACACGATCCCATAATGATCACGGCCGCTGCACAAAGGGGAACCTTCTTCCAGAGAGCCCCCGTGTCAGGGGAAATATTTACAGGCCACATCAAAGTATCGCAAAGCTGCCTAAGTCTGTGTTGTCATCGCGCAGACCTTTCCTAATGACAGGGCGCTGGAATAATCCTCGGCACACATGAAGGAATGCGGGGAATGCGGCGTGCTCGTTGTCATGTGGAGACAGGAGGGGTATTTAAACCTGGAGATTTAGAGCGCGGCTCATGTATGTTTGCGCCGCGTGTTATATCTTCAGCCGGGCATTATTCCTGACGGTTTTACGGCGCGAGCGAAAGCCGCTGCGTTCCCACGAGGCCCAGGTGCTCACGTGTGGACTTTTATCGAAGGCATATTTCTCGGGGCGGACTCGGCCCGGCGATTTTGAACGGTGGTTAAGACGTCGTAAGAGTTTGTTGCAACCCCCTCAATCTTGTGCATAAGGTACTTTTGATGACCTACGACTGTTGCACATGGTGTGCAGAGTTTTTAAAGCCATTCAGTTGCAGATGAACCTCATAATGTTTCATTTTAACCAAGTATTGTGCACATATTGATTCTACGGCGGGCTGAGCTTGCGTTAACCCGGCAGGTAATGTGTTTCCCGATGCTCCTGCTCTCCGGCCGAAGGTTCCCAGTAATGTTTATCCGGCTGTGTTTACTTGTGTGTGTGAGCGTTTGATAAGGAGACCCCTCGCCTCTCGCCATGGCTTGAGTCCCACATCCAAGCCCCTCCAACTGCCGTGATGAAATTTTAAAATATGAGTACCGCCCCCCTCCTGCTGCTGCTGCTGCTGCTGCTGCTCCGGCAATGGAAAGCAGGGAAGGAATATTTAAAACACACACACACTTCTGGGTAAAGCCAAACATGCAAACAGACCGATTCCCTGACACTCCAACCCCAGTGCAATCTGTTTAAGATTAATGGTCCAGATTTCTCAGTAATAAAACATCAGATGCATTATTCATCCACGTGAGCTTCGCTAGCACGCTCCCGCTCTTTCACACATATTTTTTTTTGAGGATTAGGAGGCGTGGAATCGCCTCCTAGACGTCTGGTTCTTATATGGGCCGTTTTGGAGTCGACTGGGAGGAAATAAATAAAGTTTAAGCTAGATAAAACTCTGACCCCGATTCCCGGGGAAGGTCAGGGTGCCGCGGTGAGTTCCTTCCACCACCTTGATGTGTCTGCGGATCAGAGGCTCATCCTCGCATTGCTGATAAGACACAGCGTAGAGGTCTGCAGCCTCTGGGAATAAGACCCTGCCAAAGACAAGGTCGCAACCTCTATCCTCCCTAACCCTGCTCAACTTATCTCTGCTTTCCATGAGCTTTTGTTTTCTATTTAAGACTGATGACATGCCAGCTCGGCCTCTGGGACTGCAACCTGCAGGTCTGACAGAAAGTGAAGCTCCCACGTGGGCTACTGCAAGTCAAAGGTTATGCCAATAGAATGTAAGATTTCTTTCTTTCTTTTCTTTTTTTTTATGGCACACTTGAGAATGAATTATGACAGTGACTTTTTAAGGTGTGCGATAATACACCAGATCTGATACGGCTGTTAGTCTTGGCCTCCCTCCAAATCCTCCTGCCATCCAATACTCCAATGTTGATGTCAACGTCGTTGGGGGAAAGACGTAAACACTGCAAAATTCAATCAGCGTCGGCGAGAACCGGTTCCCATATGCCAATATAATTCATGCTGGCTGAGATCCTATCGCGGTGAGGTAATGAACTAATCGGGATGACTAATTGTCTCCGTGTGTGGATTTCTAGAAACCTGCTTCTGCTTATATCACATCGATGCGTACCAGGCAGCCTTGGATAAATTCATTAATCTTATCGGCATGTTTGGAGGCTTTGTGCTGGTGATCCCTCATTCAGGCCTTTCCTCTCATCCCCAATGTCCCGGTGTCGCGATATCAGCTCAGCATCATCCTCTCATATCCTCAGACCCTGATAACTCCACTGATGGCCCTGCTGTTTATCAGCGGAGAGGGCAGCTACTTGGGTTAATGTGCATTATTGCTCATGTCGTGAAAGAGATACTGAGATATCTGCCTCAGCCTGGACAAGAGGATTTGACGTCGGTGACGTTCCTGATCGCGGCCATTTCCTCTGGCGCAATAATTGATGAATGAATGTAGGAAATTGGTAATTCTGGAGAAGACAGGATAAAGATTTAGACGCGCAATATGCAGACAAGGTCTTGACCTCTTTTCTGTCTTTGGCTGCAATCATCTGTCTATCTAGCCAAGGGGCTGCAACCATATTGCCCAATCCTGCGCCTCTCAATTCATGTGCAACGCCAAACGTCAGCAATTCACAGAACCCAAGTTACATTGGTAACTTTCATCTTTCAATCTTGGCCGCCACCGTACTCGTGGTTGCTACCGTCGTCTCCGTTGTTTCAATTTCTCAACTTTTAAGCACTGGCAAACAATCATCTCCAGTTGAAGAAAAAATGCATTGCTATTGGAGCAACAGACAACACATTTAAAGATAACGCTAATTCGCTAAATTAGCACTGAGCAAACTCTTTTGGCAAGGGCCCACATACAAATTGCATACTATAGATTTAGATCCCGTAAACCTACGTACGTAGCCTACGTCGGTGCGAGCCATTTATACTTGTGCGCTCGTTAGTCTGGCTGCCGTAATTTCTGGGGAGGTGAACCTTGTGGAGTGTAAATAAATATAAACCAGAAATACTATCAAGAATGGGGCTTGACTTCATGAAAATATATCTAACTCTGGGTTTGAACTTTCATCCCGTACGTGTCTAGATGGATAGATTTATCCATGTCCCTCAGTAAATGACGCCGAATCCAACCGCTACACTGCTTGATTGTACCTAAAGCCTCGGTGACTGTAAAAGTTGTGGAGGCCCACACAGTGGCCTCATTGAGTTGTTCATGTAACAAATGCCTCCAGGGAGCAGGATATTCTTCATCTGCCCTACCTGCCCCAAAAGAAGGAGTGTTCGGGGCGCTATGGATTACTCCAGATACAAAAGGGAGCCTGTTCATCATCTAGTGCGAGTTTGGGTTATCTGATGTTCTGCCTCCAGCACCACCTACGGTCCGGCCCAGCCCAAACATCAACACCTCGCCACGGTCAGGAATCCAAATCCCCGCAGATTATCTTTCTAAACATTGAGATATGTCCTCTGCCCGTTGGCTTTGACAGAGCGGGGCATTCATGCCTGTTGGGAACAGTGGCGAAGCTGTTCGCGGCGCAGGTCTCACAGGGGAGGGTCGGAAACGTAGCCGAGGGGTGAAGTGCATCGGAGCTGACATCGCTATTCGATCGGAGCTACCTGTGTGGATGAGCGAGGGAAAGCGTCTCAGTCAACTTCTGACGAGCCAGAGCTGACAGGAGCTTGGATTTCAGAATAAGAGTGTGGTTTGTGGTATTTTCCCATCAAAACAATATGCAATCATTCAACAACACAAATCCATAAGCAGGAATCTGTGTGAAAGCTCGGCTGCATGATTAATTCCACTGATGGCAATGATTCCTCTTGAACCATAAGGCTGGGTAAACTTCTCTCTCTTTCTCTCTTCTTTGTCTCTTTATTCCCTTTGTTCTCTTTGTTCGTTCTAAATCTGCAAAAACACACATCAGGGAGGAGCGGCCGAGGAATGCAGCCTTCAGAAATAAAAACAAACACGCCGCGTGTCCACGCCGATGTTTCCAGACAGGATGGGAATCTAGGAAACAGGGATCGCGTAGAGGGGACCGGAGGGGAGGGGAGGGGAGCGGGAGTCTGCGGTGTGCCCAAATTTTACAAGCCTGGGGGTTTTATTATCACCTGGGGGCCAATATTCAGCCAGGTGTATTCGGAGCGGGAGGGAGAGCGGCGATGACAGGAATGAAAAGGGAAACCTAGACCTGACAACCCACGGGAGCGCCGGGAAAACACGGGGACAAAGAGAAAAAAGGCGGGAGTCGGAAAGGATCAGAGAATAAAAACCGGGAGATAAATCCTCGGTTTGTGAGCAGGACTGACAACAGACAAAAGACAAGAGTCGAGAGTTTACAACAGATATCAACCTGGGGCTTCACAATCGACACTGCACATCCTTCATGATGTGGTTGCATCCTTTAGCAAATGAAAGGTCGCCCCTGCCATAAAAACTTGACTTCACGTGCAGCAGATTTCCCACGACAAAGAGGTTCAACCCAGCGGCCTACTCTCTGTTTAACCTCGGCGGTAGAATTACATGACGGCTGCTCTTATTAATTCTGGCGCTCACATCAACAGCTGATGATGTCAATAATTGAATCCAAACACCGCCTTGACCCGAGTCCAAAGAAAAAAAGAGAATGAGAGAAATCCTTTGCAAAGTGACAGAGCCGAGGGTTGATGCTAAACAGATGTTGGTTGGTTCACATGGGACGGGGAAGGGGGAACGGGGAGTTGGAGTTGGGCTTCTGTTTATGCAGGCTTTGACAGACAGGCGCCACACCTAACCGAGCCACGCTGCAGCGACGGAGGCGGCAAAGCACAGGGAAGTTGTGCAACTTTATGTGAAATTAGCTATTGAGCAAAAATCCCATCACAGCATCCTTTGTGTCATCAGCTCGTTGTTTTTGGCCTGCCACCGGTACTTTCTACACAATCTACATCTATTCTTCTTTTATTTAAAAGAACAAAACTTGTTTTACGACCTATACTTCTCCCAGAGTTCAGAGAGGACAGCATGATGTGCAACACGTCTTCACCCACAAACACACAAGTCTCTCCGGCAACACACTCCTGACCTCCAAGCGTGTGTTTTTGCAGAGATATTTCTTGCCGGGACGCTTTGTCAGATTCCCCGACAGCTCACGTGCATTAGCTTCAGGCCTCCGCTTCATCGCGGCTTCTCCCCCGTTTTAACGCAGGGGCTGATTTATCGGTGAGGCCCGTCTGAGCGCTGAGTCGGCCAACCCAGGTGCCGGGCAGATGTCGAAAAAACAAGTGTGGAGGCAGAGGGTTGCATTCCTGCTCGAGAAAGCATTAAGTCAGCTTGCGATTTTTTTTTTTTTTTTTTCTACTACTCCCCGTCTTTCTGTCTTCGGATGGGAGGGAACGGAGATTGCCCCGGAGGCAAGCGAGAAACCGTAAGCGGTGAAATGGTAATGTGACAAGAGGAGGCTGTTTGTTTGGGCTCCTGTCATCCCCGAGCCCACCTGTGCCACTCATGCTTATCGCATCCACATTTCCTATCTAACCTGACAGTGACAGAGAGCGGATCAAGATACAGTGGGGTTTTAAAATGGGGGAGGAGGAGGGGGAGTAGACGAATAATAAGAAGAAATGTGAAAAGAGATGGGTTGTGGTGACTTTTGACCTCTACTGCAGGACTCGGTGGAATGATTATTCCTGTGGTCATGAATTATTTCTGTGCAGAGGGGGTGATCACCTTGTTTTTGCCCGGCGCATCCCTCAAGACAGACTTTGGGGTGGGGGGAGGGGTTGGCAACAGCCTTGGGGTTGACAAACAGGCTTGTGTGTGAAAAATCTGTGAAGACGTAACGCACACATTTCCCTTAAAAATGCCTCCGACCGGTATATTGAACCTGTAGAGGTTGACCAACAACACAAGGCTTCATCTACATCAGTCCTGGTGTGGGTGGTGTAAATCGAGGCAAACCCCCTCCCCTCCCCCTGGCTTTGCTGTAAATAAGTCCTGTCCTCACTGAACTCGCCTTGTTAAATAATGCATGGTAGAATATGCCTCGCTTCAAAGCCTTTCAAATTGCAGTGCACCAAAACTTAACCTTTATTTTAATAAGGTCAGGCTAACCGAATAACAAAAACACGTAGTTTCAGCTGAAGTCTTGGTTTGACTCGAGGTTTGACTCCAAACTGTTCCAGTTCTGGTATTTAAAGGGGAACTACTGTTTTTTTACAACCTGGACCTTATTTCTGGCATAAAATACGATTGTTTACTCAAAGTTAGATTGTTTACCCATCTAACTTTTGTGTCATTCACTCTTGTTCAGGAGATATTTAGATCTGCGTATATCCATATAGTGGGAGTGAATGGGGCACCGAAACACAGCCTCTAAATAACGCATTATCTGTTGCGAAACTCGTTAATTTCGCTAGTTTTTTGCAACATGGCTGAATATTTTTCCGATTCTGAGGTTGTGCACGAACCATAGGTAAACAAGCCGACCGTCGCAGGTGTGCGCAGCGCTCAGACATGACATCATCCAGGTCAGAAGACATCATCCTGGGTCTGTAGGCCAATCTACAGACCCCGGATGATGATAACAGGTAACTCCGGACTCAACAGGGAATAGCACTAGCGTATCATAACAAAATATTGGCGAAATGAATGAGTTTCGAGGAAGATAATGCATTATTTAAAGGCTGCGTCTCGGTGCCCCATTCACTCCCACTATATGGATATATGTTGATCTAATTATCTTCTGACCGACTGCAAATGACACAAAAGTTATATGGGTGAGGAAAACCTCGTATTTCATGCTAGAAATAAGGTCTAGGTTGTAAAAAAAACAGTAGTTCCCCTTTAAGACCTAGTCTTGTCACTACCTGCGTCTCTCAGCTGTTTAGTATTATCCAGGTAGCATGACCCAGGTTTAACAGAGGGTTTCCGCAATTAGAGGAAAGTTTGGGGACAAAAAACTAAAAAACAATAGATAAAAACAAGGTAACAGCGCAGTAGAGCTGCTAAGTTAGGTATGATATTTATGGGTTTGTCCCTTTCATGATCTTTCACGTACAGATAAGCGTCAGAGAAGGTTTTATATTTACAACCGCAGCTAATGGTTCACTGAAAAGCGTTCTGTCCTTGAGAAAACCAACGGATTCACCTCATTATCCTTCCATACAACCCGTCGGAGAGAATAAAACATCCTTGCTCTGTTTAGAGTTACAGTTACGTAAAACCTGACACTTATGCAAGTTAAATGTCTTCAATAGATTTGCTCTGAAATAAAAGGGTTTTGACGCAAACGGGGTCTTTCCGTATCGTTCGACTTGCAAAGGCGACCTTCATTTGCGAAACGTGACGCTGTTACTTTCTGCGATTTGCGTGAATCTTACATTTCCCTGCAAATGTAGTGATGTTTGGCTTAGAGAGATTATCCACTGCATCCATTCCACGGGTTAATGTGAACAAAGACTTCTCAGGTGATCTGAGAAGCGGACTGAGAGTCCAGTAATTCAGCCGCATGAAATATTTAAATCACCCATCATCGACTTCTGAAACGTATAATTGCTGCTTTCCAGTTATACCTCATCCAGGTTGGGGAAGGAATTTCGATATGAATCTGGAGGCCAACCGCACGCTGTATTTACACAGTTAATGGCACTAAATCCTTGTTATCATCTCAAGTGGAGTCTTATTTTTAGCGGCCATATTTGTTTGATTTCATCCAGATGGGAGCCGGGGGAAGAGTCTGACATCAGCGCTGGTTCTCATTAGGCCTCTCAGACGTGGTGACATCAGCGAACGCTCTCAAAAAAAACAAAAAAAAAACACTGGATTCCTCTGTTTTAAAGAACTCTTGAGGACGCGCCAAAGGTCTGTCTGATAAATAAATTAAATTTTCATCTCTTTCATAACAGATTCTCCTGCCTGACGGGAATAGAAACAGTATTTGTTTGTGTTGAGCGTTTCATATCCTGCCACTTGAACTCTTTGAGGAGGAGAATGTGATAGCTGCGCTACTGTGGGAAAGCGCGGAGCAAGGACCTGGGTTTCCTTTGCCCAGCCTCGCTGTTTGCTCGCGCAGTAACGACACCGTTTCATTATTTGTTTACTCAGCTCTTTACCCGGGGCAAACGCTCCTGCATTCTCTGAACCCTCTAGAAGCCAATAGGCTGATTGAAATGAGGGGTTACAATGGCTCACCCATCAGTTGCCCTCTGTCCCTGAAAGCACTGCCTTCAGCATGAGCTGTTTACTGTTTACCGCCACCAGAGCGTTCTGCATTGTTCCCCTTCTAGGTCAGAAGTTGACCACTGGTTGTAATATTCACGGAAATTGTTGACTGATTGCGCTGTTTGTGCAACGAGGCCCGAAAGAGGAGCTTTCAGCTTCGCCTCATTTCGAGGTTCCCAAGGTTTCCCGGCGTACGCAGAAGCCCAGAGCTGGAGTCTGGCCATGCAAGCGACAAGCTCAGGGGAGAAAGGCTTAATAATGCACTAATTCAGATGCTTCGACTTGTCTCAATGCTCGGGGGGGAGGGGGGAGACAGAAAATCCAGTCAGGAAATGGAAGTGAATGAACTGGAGAGGCAGGGTTGTGTTGCAGCACTCAACAAAAGGGTAAATATAGACTGCTTTCAAGGGCTGTTATCACATCTGAGCCATTTCCTGCGAAAATTATGATAATCCCAAATAAATGATGATGATGAAATAATCGTCAGAATTTGTACTGCATAATTGTCTCCATGCAAATCCATTAGCTCCTCCGGCTGCTGTGCCAGATGGATGCCGGGCTGCGGTTCGATAGCCCGCTGGCTGCCACGGGTTTCCCACAATGGCCCCTCGGTGACCACGCACAATGGCGGGCCGTTGACCACTGACACCCACGGACAATCGGCCCTCGGGGTCAAACGGTTCGCCGTGATGCATCCCTCATTCAGTCCACCTGAGGCTCCGTGCGCCTCATAAAACCTCAATCACCACTCTCAGTGCTGTCTGGCCACGACGAGAGGGATCCCGGGAAAATCATTGACCGCCAAGAGCACATCACTATAAAGCTGAGTTATGGACTCGTGAAAGGCGTGTAGAACGTACGATCCCTTTAGAAAGTGCCTGCGACTCAATAATGTGAACGGCTCCAGACGGCCGGATGAGTCACGCAGACAAACGTTACTACATGCAGATGATATTGATTCCCGTCATGGATCTCTGGTAAGAAGAGGCTGTCTTTTAATGACAAAGAGCCTGGCATCCAAATGACTTCATCCCAACAATCAATGATGGATATTAAAGCATGAGAAGGCACTGCAGGAAACTGCACCAAGCCCAGATCTGGAGTTTGACTTCCTTGCTTTGCTTCAAGACGTTAGCATTTGCTTCTAGAAAGTAAATTTTCCATGGAAGGAGGTGGATTGACTTCCTTCCAATCATCATTAGCGCTAAATAGCACCGTGCACAAACGCAGATGGTTGTGAGATGTAGGTAGGTCACAGCGTCCCAACTGTGAAGCTGCAGTGGAAGCGTGGCCAGATCTGGCCTCCACCTCAACCCCAATCCCTCTACGCTGACTTTTCACAGAGCGCCGACAAGGCTAGCATCAGCCGAAACCACTTCTGACAGAGAGCGCTAGCCACATCACAGAAAAATCAGGTTTCCCCCCCTGCAAACAAACGCTTTATTCTAAAGCTACAGCGGCTTGAATCGGCGCTTTGAGGCTACGCAGATCTCCCCGTCGCCGCGTGTTTGCGTAGGAGCGAGTTCCAGCGCAGGATATTGTGGAGAAACATTTCAGGGAACGGCTTATACTATGAAAATAACCACTGGGCATTTTCTGTCACATACGTCCGACGGAATTAAAACCATTTCTCCGCGACGAGCAACACGGATCAGAAAAGAATCCAGCAAAACACGCTGATCTTTTACAAGTTGAAAAGACCGGTCCACGTCCGCATCGGGGCTGCAGGCCTTCCCTCAGGGCTCCCGCCGCCCCGTGACGCAGCGCACAGCCCGGGCAGGTGATCTTTTGTTTGTGAGGGAGAAGATGATGAAACACGCACAATGTGAGAGCATTGTGGCGGAGGAGGAAGAGAAAAGCAGATGAATGAGGGTTGAGAGGAACATGAAAGACCTTGCTGTGCTGCAGGCTTTTATTTTTTTGTTCCCCCCCGGTGTGTGAACAAAATACAGGAGCACTATTGTGTTGTCTGGCTCTACTGCTGGGGCGGGCGCTGTCTCCACTCGGAGGCTAAAGCGCAAGGGGACTAGAGGACGGCCAGCAGGTCGGTCGGGGGGCCGAGGCCACCGCTGGGACGCGACCAGCTGGAGCACCTGGAGTCCAGAGCAAACACTCAGGCTGTTAAACAAAGACACATGTGAGGTGACGCCGTGAAACGTGTACAGTATATTTGCTTACACGTGTATGCACACATCCACCGGAGCTCCTTTCTTACCGGCGCAACCGCAAGAAAACACGCCGAAAGTTGGCCTGGAGTGCCCTCGCAGAACTTCTGAAAGGTTCTGAAGGTTCTGCTTGAGCGTCCGGAGCGACGGCGCCGAGCGAATTGCTGAGCAACCGTAGCATGAGTAGCAACCTGACCTCAATATATCTGCAAGTGTGCTGGTGTGTCTGTGGGGGGGCGGAGGATAATCTATGCAAAGCTCTGAAGCTGAATTTCGGCGTGTTGAAAGCCAATAAGGCGGTATCAAAACCAGGGCACAGTTAATTAATCATCTCGGCTTCCTTTTCACAGCCTCCCCCCTTCCCCCACCATGACTGTCCCGGGGGTTTGTGCGAGTGTGTTTCTTTTTATGTGTGTGTGAGACAGAGAAAGCAAAGCAGGGAAGCAGGAGGGTGGTGCAGGTTGCAGCTGGGGGATATTAGCATAAACTAAAGTGAGCCAGTAGACCGCTGAGCTCCTGTAAGCCCAGAGCAAACCTCTTAGGAGGGAAACAGGAAGCTAATGACACCTGCTTTATTCACTGACCACGCAATTAACAGTCAATAACAGCTATGTTAATTAATGATCACGGATCACGGCTTTTTTGTGTGTGTGTTTGTTTGGTACAAGTAAGAAAATGTATCTGCACGTGTGCAGACGGACGTTAATCAAAGCGGGATTTTCGATGCCGACGCCGATTAAACAAAGGAAAAGCGTAATGTTTCGCCAAAGATGTAACGCTCATTGTTTGTTTTGCAAGATCTCTCTCCACCCGTCGTGCGTGATTAGCTTTGGCAGCTGTCAAGAGCTCATCTCTTTCTTTTGGCAACACAGTGGAAGCAAAACACAAAGTCGTCCAATGCTGTTACATGTGACTGCATTGCATTTAAGGACATCTAGGAAAAAGTAGCGCACACAGAACAGACTCTACTTTCTTCGTTATAGTCTTTTATTTCATTTTGGCGACTCCAGTTAAACGGCGGCGGGGGAATATATCGACCCAGGACACGACCAGTGCTCAAACATTTAAAGCCATTCTAATTAATATTTCTACGGTAATTGAGTAGAGTTTTCCAAATAATCACTGTCGCCGGCAATTCTTTGCATGTTCTATGACCAAGCGGCAACTTCTAGGGTGGAAAAATGAAGTCGATGGGTAATCGAACGACTGCTTGAGGCTAAAAACGCGAGTCAATCCTTGGATATCCCCGCAATATGCTAGAAACAACCAGAGCCTGGACCGTCCACAAGCGACCAATCGTTGGCTACTAAGAGACTGAAGATGAGGAGGATTACAGGTGGATGTGGCACCTGAAGGTTTCTCCATATTTACAGTAATATAAATTGAAAACCAAGGACAGTGCTTTGGACACCTTTTCATTGTTATGGCCATGGGCTCGTTAGGAAAGCTTTTATTTTGGCGGCACCAGCTGAGCCTGTTAAGAAAGAAGGTAAAGCAGAAGCACTCCTGGACCTTTTACGGTAATTTTTAGTCCGCCAAGCATAAAGTCAGCGTCCGCTTTCATTCAATTGACGGTAAAAGCAACAGTAACAGGAATGGGTCTCTCGTGGCCCCCGGCAAAGCTTTATTCTGATTGAGGCTTCGAGCGCAGCTACAGGAACATGACGGACAGCCGGACAGCGGCGTAAACGCAAACATAGAAGTCTTTCAGGCTGGAAAAAGGCTCAGTGGGTCAGTGTGTTGTGGAGAGGATGGAGGGGGGAGGATTTCTAAGCAGCGCTCAGGGAGAGATCTGGGCATGAGGAAGAGCGAGAGAGTGAAATAGGATGGAAAAATGCAATCATGCATCCCGGCCCTCTCCAGCCCCTCGTCGTGTGTTTTCATCCCTCCCCTCCACCTCCTCCTCCTCTTTCTCCTCCACGAACCATTAGTCACCATCCAGCTCCTGTTAATGTAATTAGATAAAGGATATATGGAGTCTCGGAGCTCGGCGGAGACATTTGTCTGCATAATTGCGTCTGTGCGGTGGCAGAGGCTAAGAACCCCCGGATTTCCACAAAACACCTCCGGGCTCGCGACGTCCGAAGAAGCAGAGGAAAGAGTCGAGAAGGAAAGAAAATCCATTCTCTTGCTGGGAAAAAAGAAATCCCCTCTCCAAGAATCAAAGCAAAAACCAACTACACGCTATATTTTTAGATCCGGCTCTCGCCACACATTTTGAACGCCGGCTTCTTCTTCCCCCCCAAGCGCGCACATTTCACACGATGGCAACCTAGTAATAAACTGTCATATGTCACAACTCACATCTCAGCCACGTGGTAGTGAAGGGGGGGAAATATGTGCAGATGGCAGGCAGGTCCCCGGATTCAGACCTTCTGGAGACGCAAATAAGCTCAATCCTCGCATCTAATTAGTGGTCGTCGCAGCTTGTTGTCGGCTAGTGACCTACATATGGAGCAGGGATGCACCGCACGCAGCGAAGGCTCGGACACACACGGCGACGGAGCAAAAAAGCGAAGGGAGGTCAAACTGAAATGCACAAAACTAGAACCAGCAATCACCGACTGATGCGTTAAATTCAGTCGCATTTGAATAACTGCACATGCACGTACATGCCATCTACACGTTGCATATGTTATTATTCTCTACCTCCCTGCACCTCTAACCCAGGGCAGTTCCTGCCTCCCGTCTGGGGCACATGCAACGTACGTGGGTGCAGATTTGGGCGGACCGGAGGGCAGGATGCTAGCCTGATTATCAGACCTACTTCCAACTCCGGAGAGCCTGCCTCCCGCCCCAGATACCTCCTCGGCGTACGGGGCGCCGGGAGGGATAGGAGGAGGGACGTATGGACCGGCACTCACCGCCAGCAGCTCCAGAAGGGGGACGTTCGGGATCCTCCCGCAGCCCGACGCGACGCCGTGGTGGTCCGTGTACTGGCTCATCCCGCGCCCGCTTTCCACCTCGCCTTCCTCTCCTTTCCGCTCCGTTCCCCACTTCTGCCCCGGCTGAGTCTCAGCTGCTGCCTGACACTGTGCGTGTTTGCATTCGGCAGTGTGTGTGTGTGTGTGAGCGAGTGTGTGTGTTGGAATGATGATGCAGCAGGCAGTCGTGCAGCCTCGCCGGCAACGAAGTGCTTCGTCTGAGTTCTTGTCTCTCCTCAGCGAGGCCACATCAGCTCTTGTCAATATTTAACCAGCAGGTCAAGTTGGATTAAATCACACAGGGGCGAGACCGACGGCGGTTTGCCGCCTGGCAGAGTGCGTGTCTCTGTGTTTGTGTGCGAAGCAGTGAATGGCTGCTATTTGTGCATGCGTGTAAAGTCATAAAACATTAACATATGTCAGCAGAGGAGTCTGATTCAGACTCTGGGTTGGCAGTTCCTCCTCTGCCCAATCTCACGCTGGGTCGTGATGTGGCTTCTGAACTCTGTATGCTTTAGTATTACCAGCAATAATGGTAGGACACGATCAAATAAATACAATATCATCAAAAGCTCCACAACAGCCACTAAATTGACGTTTTCTTGACTCCGAGATCACGAATCGGCGCCTGCCACCTCCGCTAAGCCGGCCTCCTGACTGACACCCTGAGAATGAACTCTGAATCCCAGATTGCAGGTTTCTGGTTCCCTCCGCAGCGGTCTTGGTCAAGTCGGCAGCACAATAGATAATGACGGCCCTCTCTCGTTGGGAATGGAAAATGTGGAAGCGGGTTCTGGAAGCGCTGCCACGTTTCCTAACCCGAGCTCTCCGCAAGTCGCGCTTTATTTTCGTCTGCTTGATTAGCGAAGCTCCGATCCGGCCGAGGAGGAATCACTCTGCGGTGGATGCTTCCCAGACTTTGATCACACGCTGGACACTTTGATGAAACAAGAATGGATTGGGTGTGAGCCGGACTGTTTTGACCGTCGACTTCCTTTCCCTTGGACTATTTCTGGGGTTTTCAGCAACAGTTAATGGCATCCTTATCTAAATATTTGTTGAATGGCGGTGTTGCTCTCTGACCAGGCGTCTTAATGTGGCTCCACGCCAACCTTCAGACAAATGCTTATGAACTACAAAGATGATGCATTAGTGGAGTGTTCTGCTTAAGCTTAATTAAAACTATAGGTACAACCTCAGTCGTATATCTCCTCATACATCTCATCTCTCTTTCCTGTATTGCATCTGACTTTGGTAAAAGTTGTTTAACATTTATCACGTCCAGTACGACTCGATCCACTTGGCTTCAGTCTGCTTTGTTTTGAAGAACAAGATTAAAGTTTAAACAGAAGCAACTAGATCCACTCAGCCAAACGTCTTCAAGAAAACTCAAAACTATCCCTGTTGGCTTTTATTTTAGCTCAGTTTTCTGGCCTAAAATTGGCCTTAAATTATTCCTAATAGCCTATTCTTTTCATTTTAAGGCTTGTCTGTCTCTCAGCTGCGGTGTAACTTTACATTAGAGCTTTTATCCAATCATATTTCAGCCGTCACTAGCCTGACTCAGCTGGGAAAACATTTAGGACAGCGACTATGAGCGCTACCTTTGGTAGGGGAGGAGAACTCCAAATTGTTTCTTAAAGGGGAACTTCTATTTTTTAAGACCTGTACCTTATTTCTGGCATACAATACGGTCGTTTTACTCACTCATATAACTTTGGTGTAGTCGTTGGGGAGATGTTTAGATCTGCATATATCCATATAGTGGGAGTGAATGGGGCACCGAAACACAGCCTCTAAATAACGCATTATCTGCCGTGAAACTCGTTCATTTCACCCACATTTTGTTATCGTACTGCTAGTTTTTTGCAACATGGCTGAATATTTTTCCCATTCTGAGGTTGTGGATGAACCATAGCATACCGTCATGGTTGTGCACGGCACTCAGAGATGACATCATCCATCTGTAGGTTAATCTACAGATCCTGGATGATGATAAAAGTAACTCTGGACTCAACGGGGAATAGCGCTAGCATACGATAACAAAATACTGAGTTTCGTGACAGATAATGCATTATTTAGAGGCTGTGTTTCGGTGCCCCATTCACTCCCAATATATGGATATACGCTGATCTAAATATCTCCTGAACGACTAAAATTACACCAAAGTTATATGGGTGAGTAAACGATCGTATTTTATGTCAGAAATAAGGTCCAGGTCGTAAAAAACGGTAGTTTCCCTTTAAGTTCTGGTGAGTAATATATGTGTATATTTTTGCTATTTTATTGGGTCGACATTGATGTTTCTGTTGGATTTGACGTATGTGCTGCCAGTGTACAGCTGCAGCGAGTGAGAGAATTGTTATAAGGAAGTTTAGTAATGGCCTTCATCTCGCTATATGAGATTCGATGCAATGTCCTGTTTTATTGGGTATTTGTATTTTGTATATGGTTTCTTTAAGAGGTGTTTTGAATAAGGTTGCAGGGCATTGAAGGCCTAGGTGGACAATGCACGGTCCGCCACTGCATTCTGCATACCAGCAAACCTTGAACATGAATGTTGTGTTTCCTGCCGGCAAAGCGACATATCGCCACGGAGAATGAAGCTCCCGACATGTGGCTATCACAGTGATGGATGGGAGCTGAGTGGCAGTTGGCGCTCTTGCTCAAACGGAGATTACAAAGCCATCAGTCAGTGGCAAGCCTCGCCGAGGAATTTATGAGCTCACTGCAGCTCCTGCAGCTTCGCACCGGCCATGCTCAGGTGATGCAGGTGCGAAATCTCTGCCCTGCCCAAACGCATTCCTGCAGGTGACTAAGTGTTTTTACGGTCGCGGCCGCTGTATGAGAACTTTTTAAAATAGACCTTGAATTCAGTCTTACCGCTGGTTTAGAAATGAATACTTGGCTAATGCCACCAGTTATCTGTGCAGCAAACTGGTGTAATCCATGCAGAACACACAATGAATTTATGATTTAAACTATATAATAAGGACTGAGATGTTAATAATGCATCCTTGGGCAATTTAAGGATGCTTCATTTGTCAGTGGAAAAGCATCATCATGCTAATGCCCGTATAATGATTTCGGTCTGGAGTGGCCAGAAAATTGAATCCGGATGACTGACTGATACCGTAATACATCTTTAGCAAATGAGACGGCCCATTTGTCAAAAGCCTCGACGAGATTAATGGTAAAATAACACAAACATAATATCGTAAATTAAGGGTAATTATTTTCGTTCGGGATTGGGCGGCGAGGCTGCGAGGCTACGCGGCGGTAGGAACGACTAAATAATTCACATCATTTGTCAAGTCGGGAACTATTTGCAAATTACAAGGCAAGGGAAAATTCCAAAGAAGCCGCGTCACAGAGGGAGGAACGCGCTGAGCCGAAATAAAACCGGCTCCCGACCTCCGGCCCTTTAAGTTTTAACCTCTAACCCTTTAAAAAACTAAAAGGTCACCAGGTGCCAGGAAGACCGTTCCTCTGAAGCACCTGGTAGGAACTCGCCCAACCTGTCCGACCTCCACTAGGTGAGGCAACTATCTTCTCATCAGGCGCAATAAAAATAAAACACTTAACTCTCTTAAACGATCCACCTTATTTGCATAAATAATTGCTCGCAACACGTCGAAGCACAGATCCGCATACTCATGTGGCACGCTAGCATACGCCCAGTCCTCCTCAGTATGCAAACAAGCGCAGCCTTGAGCTCTCACTTGGAGCAATATATCAAGTGTACGATTCAAAGTATGTATTTACTCAGCGGTCGGAGCTAATGCGGAAACGTGTAAATATTTCCCCGGACTGGACGGAAAGTGATTCTAGGGTCATTACGGTTCTTCCCAGACCACCAACCAACACAGGGACCTACACAAGGACGAAAACCAGTCCAGATGCCCACAACAAACCCCCTACAAATAAAATGTGGCTGCTTTTGGACATAGCCTAAAAGAATTTATAGAGAGACATCCATGCTAGTAAACCCAGCAACGAGACCGGCTCCCCTCCACACATTTACAGCTCAGGACTTAGAAAGACAAGCATGAAAGAGCCCTCTCAGGTCCCAGCTGAGGGCTTGGCTCGACGCCCAACGAGGAGGATGTGATCACAGGGCGGCCTCTGTGCAGAAGAATAGACAGGACGTGCTCATAACCCCCGCACACCGACACCACCTTCTGCCTCTCACACCCGAACCCAGTCTGCCAGGAGGCCATAGACGGAGCCTTTCCTGCCCCAGCTGCAAGGAGAGGAGGTGGGTTTCCCCATTGCTGACAGATGCCTCCTCTTTCTGCCCTCCTCGGGTCTTAATCTGCACGTCCAATCCTGTTAGCTCCCCTCTGCCAGTTTTGCCTTGTTCGAACCCAAACCTGCGGTGCCAGCGTTGGAGCCATAAAGGGTGCATCATCTGCATATGATAAACAGGCATCCCTGGAGATGCCGCTTCCACGCCAGGTGGACGGGGTTAACACCCTGGGATAAGCCCTGCTGACTGTATCTAGATCAAGTTTCAAGTTTCTCTGTTGAGACACTACGCCAGCTATATGCTTTATAACTATATGTGTTTCCACAAATTAAATATGCATATTTCACAAGGAACGGCTTTAAACTCTTGAACAGCTCCCGTCGTACGTCGAATCCATTGAAATTACTGCAGAGCCAGTTTATTTTAACGATCCCAAACATGACTTCAAGTTACTTTAAACATAAAAACCCCAACTTTTTCATTTTGTGGGGCTGTAAAAGACAAACTCTCCCACGGGACGGACGTGCCGTGGCGGACTGTAAGTCAAGACTGCGGCAAGATTCAGTTTTAATAACATGATGGTAGTTTTCCAGCCGAACGGTGATTACAAACAGAAGCCGCCGGAGATGACGGGCTATATTTTACTATATTAAACTATGTTTAAATTTTTACACCAATTTGAACGAACGAGCAATGAATCCTGCTAAATGTGACGTCGCTGCTCCATGTGGGTTGACGCGATGCTGAGTTTGGTCGTGCACACTTCACGTCACCACAGATGTGTTATATATCACCCGCTGTGCAGAAACATGCATTCAAGGAAGGGGGAGTGGGGATAAAAGCAGGCAATACACCGTCTAAATAGCTTTGAATGCTGTTTGTTTAATAAAAGCACATTTTACCATCAGATATCCCTCTAATCATGCTGAGCGACAACAAATGTCCTCTTCAGCTGTGTGATTGTGTGGTGAACCTACACTTAGTGAAATCAGAGGACACAATGAACGCTGAATGAAGCGTTTGATCCTGTGGGGAGATAACGGAGGGGGGGCTGTCTTCTCCTTGACCGTTCAGGCCTCTCAAAAGGCCTCTGTTATTCCCGGGGTCCCGGGCTCCCTTTGAGGGCGAACAGAGGCTGGCGCAAAGCGGGAAACGTTTGGGGAACGAACGCATGTGACTCCAACCTCACGCGGCCAACCCCATATCAGCTTTGATCTGCGTCACGATTGGAAGAAGAGAGTCCACGATTGGCCCCTCGACTCGAAGCAGACAAAGGACGGCTTCACTGGACAAGGGAAACCGGGCATCCAATTAGAAGACCTGGCAGAGGTCCCTGGGCGAGAGGGGACACACACAGAGCGGGGCACTTCTCATTGCCAAGTAAAAGTTTTGAGCAGACCCAAAGAGATGAACCCTGGAAGAGGAGAGCGTCAACCTATAGGCGAAAGCGCATGCAACTTGTGACACGGCTCAGAGATCACATTAGCTGAGTAAAGGCTCATTTTCACCCAAAGCGAAACCGTTTGCTCACCTGAAACAAATCCCTACATTTATTTTCCTTGGTAAACCATAAAGTAATATAAAACTCCGCCGTCCAGCAACAGAGGAAATGAAAGGAGCGCTCGGCTTCACTACACATGATGCCGGGACCTGTAAAGTATTCTATAATTGCCCTAATAAAAACATAAGCTAAGTATTAACAGCAATAATCTTGTTACTCAGAGGTCGGAAAAACGGACGAGTGGCCCGTATCAACACAGCTCAGAGAATTATTAAACCCAATTTACAAGCGGGTCGAGTCTGCTTAGCGTGCGGTTAAAAATGAGCAAAGCCGCCGGGCTTCGGACCGGAGTCTAGGGAAACGCTAAGGTTGCAATCGCTCATGAGAGAGGAGACGTTCCCATGAGACGAGAGGAGGAAAACGTCTCAGAGTTTGCTGGGTTCCCACAGCCCGCGGCCCCGTGGCTACCCTCGCGGTGAGCCCAGGTATGCGTGGTATGTCACCTGCGCGCTGGGGGAGCTGTCAGAGACCCGGCTGGAGGCAGAAAAGCTTCATTTAGGCCGAGCGCTGCTCCAAAGAAGACTCTAAATCTTTTTACGTGACTGGCTCCGGCTCAAACCGTCCAATCGGCCTCGGCCTCAGATCCGCACTCTACACTGGTTACTCAAGAATTAAGCTGACACACTAAGTGAGCACTAAGTGAGCACTCGTCCCCCCTAAGCTTGGCATCCTGTAATACACATGGCGTGAGAACGAGGCCCACGCCGGGGACGGCATTGTCGGTGGATTTCTACTGTATAATTACACTCAATTAGTTTGAGCTGCTCAGTAATAATATCAAACCTCTCCATTTGTCTGCCTGACGATGTGGGAGCCAATCAGATTAGACTGAGCATTTCTTCCCATACAGCTTAAGGACCTGCTCCCCTGCTTAGTTTTATGTCTCCACTCTGCATTGTAACGACCGAGTAGGAAGAAAACCAGCCTAGCATGTACCAAACTAATTTGTCTCATTTTTGGGGGCTTGTTTCAGGACAATTTCATTGACTCGTAGCTCGACGTAACAGCATGGCGGCAAATCGCCACGTTAGACTTTATGCGAGGAGGCGGCTTGACAAAAGCCCGGGGGGATTTAGCTAAACCCAAATACTTTGGAGATAAACAGGAAAGCACAACCACATGCTGTTTATTCAATACAACTCCCAACTATGCAGCAAGCGTTTAATCAGTAATGTGGAGCACTTGATTATTAACCCTCCCCTGCAGAGTGTTTTCAATTTGGCCTTTTGTTATCAATTATCTCAGAGCATGATTGCACCGCCGCGCACGTTATAATAAATGCTGGCGCGGAGAAAGGATGTGAAAGGGAAAACAGCGACGTGCTCTCGCTGATTTGGGCATCGTTGGCTTGATGAGCACGACGTCGCGGATCGGGGAAACGCATTAGACGCCACATCTCAGATGAGGCTCTTTGGTTTGATGGAAACGAGACAGACGTTTGGCAAATGCTGCAGACATGGATCTGGAGAGCGTTTTGGTGACGTGGAAGGTCTAGGAAATGACACCCGTCATGTCCCTTATAATCACCAAACCTGAACGTTGAAGCCAAGGCGATTAGATACCACTTCACGGGTGCTGTTTTTCCAATTTGGACAGACCTTTCATCTCATATTGGACGCTTGGAGACCTGTGTTCTTTAACTTTCCGAAAACCACAATCTGACAGGCCAGGTGCGCCTAGGTGTGAAAATGGGCAGCGCTTCAAATGATCTGTTCTCCACATTCATACACAAACCGCCATGACTGAAACCCAAAGATTTGCACCTATCATTCAATGTCTACGAAGTATGAATGTGCAGAATCTGTCAGCAATGGAAACAGATTTTGGAACCTTTCCGGTTTCCATTTGTAGTCCTAGAAGTATTGATGGGCCATGTCCGAGAAGGTTTTCAGGAGTCCCGGCTACTTTCTGCCATATTTTGCCAATGCACCCACCCCTTAAACCAATGAGGACCCTACAGTGCATTGACAATACTCCATAACCGACCAAGTGCCCCCCTTCTATGACTAATTCAACTAGTTTGGACTGTCACTGTTCTCTAGGGTTGGTTTGGACGCTTGTTAAGAGAAGTAGTACACACTTTATTGCCAGAATCTAGGATGTCCACTGGCCGTAACACTGGCCTACCCTCTTGGTAACAGTTGCAGACGTTGGTCTTGGAACGTTGGCCGTTGCCGTCAATACTCATCGGTTGGTTTCCAAGAGGTTCCCGGATTACCTCCTGGCAAAACTCCTCCACATACCGGGATTTTTTCACATTATATAGTATTTAAAAGGTTTGTCATTGGATGAGAAATGTGTCTGGTACGTAAATATGTTTGCATCTTACGCCTTTTTATGGAACAACCATTATTTGACTGGTGATGATTAAAGTTAGGTAACTGTTCATGATTTACTCTCACCACAGATGAACCCTTAGTAGACTAACCCTTGTAACTCACATCTTACTCTCTATATTTTGTGAATTCTTATCTCTGAAATTATGCTGTGTTACACGTCGGCCCGTGATAGCCTCTGCTGTGCAGGATAGACCCCTGGCAGAGCTTCTGCTGTGACCTACTTAAAGCCGGGCCGGCAGCAGCGAGCATCATCAGCTCACAGACCGTCCGCGGCCATCGGGCTCACCGCGCACATCCCCGCATGACGAAGAGTCTCATCCGCGGGGCGGGCGTCAAATGATAAAAATAAATAGAGGCGCGGAATCAGCCCAGCAACACGGCCGTTATGTAATGCAAATGGTGCCCCAGTTACTCGCATGCGCCGCTGCATCTGCCGCTACTCTGGGTCATCGCTCAGCTACATAACCTGATCCAGATTAAACAGTCCGGCCCCTGACTGTTTCCCATTGAAGAGAAGGAGCACCGCAATGAAATGCATCAATAAAATACTGATAACGCCAAGCTGAGAGTCCACTCCCTTTGCACACAAATGCGCAACGACACGCACGCTTTCGTTACATCAAACGCTCATTCAAAGTGGGCGCTATGGAGCAAGCACGCCGGGAACGTTCCCTGAAACCTAGCCTGCATACATTGTGGAAACATATGCCGTCCCAATGCATTATACATGTGGGAGGGTGGTGGTCCAGAGTGATATTCAAGCCATGCGTTCACCAAATTACTCATCGACGATTGATAGAAGCTTTGTATGAAGCTAGGCCGTGTAATCCATCTAAAGAGGAGCGGACATTAATATTTTACCTGCTCTTCAGCTGACATATGGTGTTTTTTACAAAGCTCTGTGTGCTAGTGTGAGCTGAAGATCTGTCACGGACGTCCCAAGTGGAACATAACTCTCGTTCATCATCCTAACAGGCTGCGAAACACATGGAACATCTACAATATGTGAAAGATACAAAATCATCTTCCACGAAAAGGGGGTGACAACCTCGTTACTGAGAGGATGCCGTCCTGTCAAATCACTCAGCGCCGTCCGTCCAGTTCAGGGAACTGGTCCGCGGGTGACACAGAAGGAAAACCAGGCCATGGAAGCGCATGCCTGTCGTCTGACGGAATATCAGAAACCGCCTCTTGTGTTTTCGCAGATGCCTGAAAAAATAAATGTATCAGAGGCTCATATCCTCCCAGGAAAAGGAGTGTTTACAGGACTTAGTAGCTTTATCTGTGCCAGGTCCACCCGGGCCACTGGGGCCAGAGACATCATGTCCCCCATCAGCAGTGGAAGGACAGTTTATAACTGATTAAACTCCTCAAACTGAGTGACTCGTACAGAGACAAAGGCTCATTTACAGAAAGTCCTTCAGATTCTGTTGCGCCAACTTCCACTTTTCAAATCTGCACGACGCCACCAGATCCACGCTGGACCTTTCCCAAAGCGCTCCAGGCTCCTCCGCGGCCCGCTATTAAAACAAGCCGTGCGCTCCTGCTGCTCCGAGTTACAATAAATCACAACAGAGGAGCAAAGAGTTGGGGAGAGAAAGGAGGAAAGAGATAAAGAAAGAAAGCGAGAGGGGATGAACGCGAAGGCAAAAGAGAGGGAGGGGGGGAAACGGTGCACGGGATAGATGGAAAATGCATGCATGGATAGATGTGAGCATGTTGAATCATAAACCCGAATCACAAACATGACCCAGTTTCTCTCTCAGTGTAAATCAGGTCGCTATGTTTCCAATTAAAACAATTAAACCTAGAAAATATCTCCTATCATTCATCCGCTAAGCATTGGTGATAATGATTAAAGCTTCGATGCATCAGTCCTCCAGTAAGAGACATCTCAAATCACATGATCAAGTAATCGTCCTCTGTGTCTCGGTTACACATTCAAAACCACAGTGAATGAATTATAAATCAGGAAGTGTCTCCAAGACGACTTAAATCTGTCGCCACGGCCCTGCTTCCAGATTCACTCTCATGTGGATTGAAGGATCCAAATGATTGACGAGATTTCTTTCTCAATTAATTTTTGATGCAGCGAGGATGTAGAAGTATGAAAAGCATTTGTGAGCTCGTTTAGTTCGGTGCGTGTGTGTGTGTTAGGACGAAATCCGGATGTGAATGTGGACATCTGGACGAGAGGAGGCGGTGCGAGGTGTCGCTAGGGGGCAAAGCGGCGAATGTTATGCAACGTCACGTCAGATGCATTTACGGTCGCAATTAAACGGATGGATAAAAAAGATCCAGAAACAGACCGTGACGAACCAAGCTGCTAGTATTTGCGGTGTGTCCCGCAGCATTGGCACTGTTCGGACCCACCACCCCCCCCCCCCCCCCCCCCCCTCACCCCTCGCCTGCCGGCCGGCTGCTTTTCAGCCAATTGAGCGGCACAGAACAGAACGGTGTACGACAAAAGACGCAGGAGTGACGCGATCAAACAACTCTTTGTGATGTGTTCAAGTGCAACTTTTTGGTCCAGACTCAGGCAGCGTTGCAGCGCCATTCCCCCGCTTGTTCTGTGCATAATAAGTTGTTATTTGAAAGTCAGCAGAGGGTGAAGACAGGTCGTCGGAAAGCCTAAAATTTAGGTCAAGTCAATAAAGCAGTTAAAGACTCATATATGCAACAAAGCACACTACTAAAAAAAAATGGATTTCACTAAGCAAATAGGTACGAGCCTCCTATTGGATAATTACTGCATGGGTGATTATCTTTCAGCTGGCAACAAGTTATTTAACCCCAACTGGTGCAATGCGTAGCTTCTCATTTCTTAAACAACCATGTCCAAAGACACATCCTGTGGTCATGGAAAAGATGTTAGTCTGTTTGAGAAGGGTCAAATCATTGGCATGCATCAAGCAGAGAAAACATCGAAGGAGATTGTAGAAACTACTAAAACTGGGTTAAGAACTGTCCAACGCATTATTAAAAACTGGAAGGATAGTGGGGAACCATCAAAGTGATGCCTAGTGTCTACTGTACAAGCCTGTGGGGGCAGTGCTATGATCTGGGGTTGCTGCAGTTGCTCAGGTCTAGGTTCAGCAACATTATGTTGCCCAAAGAATGAGGTCAGCTGACTACCTGAATATACTGAATGACCAGGTTATTCCATCAATGGATCATATTCCAAGATGACAATGCCAGGATTCATGGGGCTCAGATTGTGAAAGAGTGGTTCAGGGAGCATGAGAGATAATTTTCACACATGGATTGGCCACCACACAGTCCAGACCTTAACCCCACTGAGAATCTTTGGGATGTGCTGGAGAAGGCTTTCATCAGTGGTCAGACTCTCCCATCATCAATACAAGATCTTGGTGAGAAATGAATGCAACACTGGATGCAAGCTTATGGAAAAACAGCCTGCGGCCTTAAGCATTTGCCATTTAAACTCCAACAAATGTGTCATCATTCCCTATATCAAAATGCTATTTTAAGGCTCTTGATTTATTTTTTCCTGTGCAGTGACCGTACTGTATGAACTTGTTAAGGGTGGGCTGGGTTGGTGTGGGGGTCTGAGCTTCTTTTCTCCCGTGCAGACACAACACAGCAGCCGGCTAAAAGGCTGCACTTGACATTCCAAAGAGGCACTTGTGAGCAGATTCACCTTCAGTTAACCCTGAACCCAAAACAAGTTTCCACTCCTGCCATTCGCGAGAACGGACCCGGCATCGGAGATAAGGCCCGTCAATCACCGGCGGACGCGGTGTGTTTCTCAAACACACTCGCGGAGGGCTGTCCTTTCTCCCCCATTGCCCGACACGTGCTTGCGTTTGTGTGCACTTTCATTTTTAGAGTCGTTTGATTCTCAGGGTTTTTTCTCTGTGACTGACAGAAAACGCGAAGCAATCCGTCTGTGTCCAGAAAAGACTTTACGTCGCCTTCTGTAAACACTCGGCGGTAAGTGGATCTTTCCTGAGAAAGAGTGAACGCAGGAAACATTTTTCATTCCCGGCAGAACGGATAAACAAAAACAAAGTGGGCATTTGAGCAGCGTTAGGAGAAAGGGGAGACGAAAGAACCTCAACAAAAAATTGCTTTGTGGGAAGTGGAGTCCAAACAAACCACGGCAATGACAGCAAGGCCTCATAAATACATTGGGAAAATCACAAATCCTATCAATTAGAAAGGTGGTAGCCGGTGGAAACGTCTGCTTTAAAAGCAGTGAGACAAAATAAGCTTTAAAAAGTGTTTTCAAGCCCAAAGAAAAGCAAAGCAAAGCGACCGGTCCGACAGGCTGACAGCGTTGGTTGGGGGTTGACTTACCGGTAGGCCGCTCTGGACAGACAGCCTCTTTAACTGCTCTCTCCTATCCAGGTGTCTGTTCATGGTCCTTTTGCCCTGCAGGGATCTGCACACCTGGGAAGCCCTGGAGGGAGGGGAAGTGGGAGGAGAGCTGGGCAGAGGGAGAGGGAGAAAGTCAACAAGGTATATCTCATGTCCGGTTGGTCACATTTCCGCTGTTGAAGGGTCAGAGTCCGAGTTAAGAGGAGGAGGCGTTCTCAGGTATATAGCTGCAGAACTCTCTACTTTCTTTAGTCCTTTCAGCTGCTGGAGGACCTACTCTCTAAATTCTAGGAGCTAGATCTTCCCGCTTGCTGCTTGCTGCTTGCTGCTTGGCATCACCCAAGCATCCCACCCTCTAACCCGACTCCAAACCCCGCGCTTCAGCCCTTTGTTTTTCTAGGCCTCTCCAAACAGCCCTGGGAACCAGTCCGACCTGGCCTGACTGACTGAGGCCACGGCAGAAGATAAACACTTCACTTCACGCATACTACTCCTTCACAAAGAACCAGGGGTTTTAGACTCACTGTGTCGGTGCGCAGAGTAAGCACAACACTTCCTCATCAGCGAGGATGGGGTTAAAGGTCGGCCGCTGGACGCCCCCGGGGTCAAAGACCCCGTCAGTGCTGCGCAACTTGTGTTGCCACGTGCGTGGAGAAATCTCACGTTGCTCACACTTGACCAGAACAGAAAGATAAGGTTTAAAAATGGCGCAAGATGGTGTCGTCTCTTATTGTTTGGTTTATACTTCAAGATGATCACTGCAGAAAGAAACACACATTCACACAGGTGTCCACTTTAATAAATCGGGGTATTTTTGTCTATGTTACGCATTTTTACGCATTTTTTAGCTTTAGCGAAGGCCTGAAAACGCCAAACCTGCAACAACGGCTGTGTCTGGACATTGCACTTGAACACACCATACAGACTACAGGCAACGGCAACAGGTAGCACCTTTTCAGATGCAGTAGACTGTTTTCACAGACGAAAAAAGAGAAAGCTAAAGGCCTAGCATTGGCTAGGAAGCTAGGCAGCGCTACGGGCCGTCACACGGAGCTAGCCTCTTGCCTGGTTCTTGTGTAAATTTGTGTATTTGAGTATTCAGATGAGCCGAGGACGAAAAATGAGACGAAGAGTCTCGTGCACGCCTGCTTGCCTTTGCTGTTTGCTTACTTCGGACACTTACATTTTTCTTCTCGTGCACTTTGTCATCCCATCAAAGAAAGCTCTCTGAGTTTTAGAAGCAGACACTCGGTGACAGCCCAACACCGGCAATATAGAAGAAAACAACTGGTGCAATAGCAACAGGCCCTTCTACTGTAACGACTACTAAACTCAGAATGAGGCTGTTTTTATCAGCTCAGTTAAATTTTCTTGCCTCACACAGCTACTTATGCAACACAGCTTCCCAAACAGCCCCCCCGCCTTGTTGCACGCGCTGTAGGCTGTATCTGTTTCACCATGTCAGAAGCGTCAGCTGCATGAATGCACTCGTCAAACATTCCCCACGCATCAACATGGCGTGTTCCATCCACCGCCAATCTGGCCGAGTCCAAACTTATTGACACGCGGCCGCAAAACGTCAAACTCCGCCACCGAGCTCAATGATGTATCCCTAAACCCCTCTCCTTCGGCCCCCTCGTTTCTGGACGGCCCCCGGCGATGTAGGAAGTTTCCTAATCAGCAAACAGGATGTGAAACGCACTGTCTTTAATGACACAGAAACGTCAGACTCCTGCCTGTCTCGCTCGCTCGGCCTTTGTAGCGGCTAATTGTGCAGTAAGTGTGTTGCAACAGATGAAACGAGAGTCTATGTTTAGATTGCGTTTCAGTTTGATCCCTTTCCGCTGGAGATTAGGAGAGGAAGTAAAGCCCAACAGCTTCCCTTGGATTCAGAGATAGAGTGAGGGGGGTTGGAGGAAATTGATAGTAGATGATTAAAATGGATTATAGCACCGTGTCTGATTGCACAGACCCAACACAGAAAACACTTTTTCCTTTCGGGCCTTCGGGCACAGAAAGTGTGATGTTTGAGTTCGATCGGAAGTGATTCAGATTACGCAAACACCTTAAAAGACAGATATCAGGAGCGTTCAGATAAAGCCGGCGAAGGCGATAAAACACGACGACACACCTACCTTTGACATTTAAACAAACCCGGCCTTGTGTTGTTGCTGTCAGCTCCGCGTTAGAGCCAGCACGCTGCCCCGAGTTTACATTTCAGAACCATTACAGTAGAACACATGCCAGAGTTGTCAGGAGTGATTTCATATCCAGCGTCTGCCGAGCGCCAAAAGCAGGGGAATGCTTTTAGAATAATTAGGAAATGTGGATTTTTTTCGCAAATCTGTTCTGCTGTGCAGCTTTTAACGCCCGGGCCAGTCAGAAGCAGAGGCGACGTGTACGTCATCCGTCAGCTCATACCGCTCAGACGTTTATGACCCATTAAACTGTTTAATATTATGGGTGCAAAAAAAATAAATAAAAATGTAGATTAAAAGGGGAACTACAGTTTTTTTACAACCTGGACCTTATTTCTGGCATAAAATACGATCATTTACTCACCCATATAACTTTTGTGTCATTTGTAGTCATTCATGAGATATTTAGATCAGCGTATATACATATAGTGGGAGTGAATGGGGCACCGAAAGGCAGCCTCTAAATAACGCATTATCTGCCCCAAAACTCATTAATTTCAATAATATGTTGTTATCGTACGCTAGTGCTATTCCCTGTTGAGTCCGGAGTTACCTGTTATCATCATCCGGGGTCTGTAGATTGACCTACAGACCCCGGATGATGTCTTCTGACCTGGATGATGTCATCTCTGAGCGCCGCGCGCACCAGTGGCGGTCAGCTTGTTTACCTGGAATTTGCTACTGCTAATTTTTTGCCACATGGCTGAATATTTTTCCGATTCTGAGGTTGTGGACGAACCATAGCAGTAGCGTTTCGGTGCCCCACTCACTCCCACTACATGGATATACGCTAAATATCTAAATATCTCCCGAACGACTACAAATTACACAAAAGTTATATGGGTGAGTAAACGATTTTATGCCAGAAATAAGGTCCAGGGTGTAAAGAAAAACAAAAAGTTCCCCTTTAACTGTTTATTTAACTCAATTACACTGCCGTGAAGCATCAAGATGATGCTGTCCACACTGAATCTCAAGTAATTGCCCATATTCCTGCACTGGCAATCAATATATCGTCTATTAAGCATTCACAGAGCTGTTGGTGTTCAAAGAAAGTTATAGCTGCGGTCGCCGTTCATAAAAAGCAGCACCGTGGCCGATTTTTCCTCCAACCATGACGACGACATACTTGTTGACTGTCCGCAGACTGTTCCCGTTTCTTGGTCACTTGGTTTTAGAGGAAATGAAACACTTAGGGGTTGCTGGCCGCGACACCACCACACGCCAGATTAACAAATACTGGTTAGGTGATTAACAAGTAGAGATCCAAAAATAAAAAATAAAAATCAAGGTAATAGCATTTCCATTATATGTTAAGCTATAATATAATACGAGTGTTAATCTTGATCCAAGGGCCTGTCTGCGACTGAAACCCCAGGACTGTCCCACCCTCCCTCCCTCCTGATTTCTTGTGATTTACACCAAAAGCAATTACTGATATGTTAAAGCGGTGGCAGCGTTGACCTACGCGGAGTGACACGCGTCGACGCCTATAGTCCACGCGGCCCCCAGCCGGCCCGTCCAGCCAGTCGGCAAGCCAGCCAGTGGGGTGGAAAGGATATAATCAAAAGAGGCCAGGAGGACGCTGACATCTGGGAGTCTTTGTGCTGTAAGCCTAATTAGATGCCAGGGTGAAGGGAGGAGGCGAGGTGGGGGGGCGGCGGGGGGCTTTCTTTTTTAACATCTGCTCCAGGAACAAGGGAGGACCCAGCTGAGGTCGCAGAGCCCCAGACAGCTCCGGACTATAATGTGAGGGGATAACAGCTTAATGATAACACTTAAAGCCATTGAGAGATCGCTGCACCGAAAACAGACCGTGAGCCTCGCGGATAAACGGCGATAATAAGCACAGATTGTCCATGAATATGGATTGTCATGGCTCCGATTTGATGCTGTTCCCTTTGTAAGGTGAATTAGGCAGCTGTGCATTTAGGGCAAATCAACATCACAGGCCTTTTACTGGCACTCTTATCTGAACTTTTTTTTTTTTTTTTACGTAGGTGGAATAATAAAGCAGCCATGGTCTACTGAGGAAACACTGTTGCTCCACCCTCTGGCTTTTGACTTCAGAGTGTGACAGAGATCACACGGCCGCCACAAGTGACAATACGGGCCTTTGTACCCGGTACAGTCAGGCTTTCTTCCATGCATACTCTCCGCTCCACGCCGGGAGTCGCCACCAGTATGAAATCCGCGCAGCGGTTTGTTCAAGGGCCGAGATGTCGAGGCGGAGGCTTGAACTTTGGCACTTTTTCTCACGCAACGAAAACGCATTTAATGGCAGCCATAGAAATCACAATAAAAGGAGTTCCTCCGGTTTGTGCACTCGTGAGTCAGCTCGGTCACGGGCTTTTGCGCTCATTGATGAATAATGGAGCGGAGAAAGTTTAAGCAAATATTTAAATCTGGAGGAGAGGAATGAAGCGGGGCGAGCCAAAGAGCGGCGGATTCCAAACGTGCATCTCGCATGAGTTTTCAATTAAGAGCTCGCATCTGTTGAGAGAAAACACTGAAGTCTCTGTGATCAATACAACAACAACAACAACGAAATGCCAGGAAGTGCCAGGGCCTGAAAATGGATAGTAGTTGGGATTGGACATTGATTGGTGCTCCCACTTTGCCCCAGGAACCGATTCATTTTGCCTCCCCGCCCTGGGCCTGGCTTGAATGATGTGGGGGTGAGAGTGAAACGGGGTCAGCGCAGAGGCATCCCCCACGGTACACAACCCACTTCCCTGCGTATTTGTCTCCCGAATGATGTCCGCAGAGAAGAATGAACAAGATTACACGTTTGAGTCTCGCTTTTAATTCGCCCGCTACACGAGGGCATGTGGGAGGGGAGGTTGAGGGAGGGAGGGAGGGAGGGAGGGGGGAGGAGGTCGCTATTACTTTCCATTCATTGAGGAGAAAATTGAAGCGTGCATGTGTCTGATGTGGGGTTTAATGTGTGCAGAGAGGGCTCCATCTGTATTCTGGCAGCACAGATGGCCTACGCTGGTCGGATGTTTTGAGTCCCTCTGCTGGCCAGTTTATCTAATCCTGCTTCTGCATGGGTCCAGGGACAGTCTGCACCGCCAACTGTAGTCCGGGCCGGGTTAGGGTTAGGGGTTAGGGTTATGTTGGAATGTTAATGTTGGGATTACTGCATCTGATTTACACTGCTCTGTTCTCCAAACCAATCAGGAGGCTCGTGCTTACAGCCACAGTATATCAAGTGTTTAAGCCATCACAACAACTTAGCTGTAGTCAAGTATTTATCACATGGCGGTGAAAATCTGAGGCTTAATGCCAGGTCAATTTAACAGGCTCTTTATAATTAATATCGACACTCTAAGTAAGGGAGGATTGATGTGAACATTATGCTTGCTTGTGTGACTAATTACGCTCTCAAAGGAGAAGTCTTTTTATATTTATATATATAAATATTAGTCACGTTAATCAAGGCCGGTCGGAACATGTGCACATTTTTATCGCCGCAGATATCACGCCTCTCGAGCGCGTGCGTCCCTCCGGCATTTAAACCAGATTAAGTGCAGACTTGTGAGCTAGGTTTAAATCCTCTTTCCAGAAATATTTGTAACACATGGCTATCTGCTTACGTCTGCAGCTTCGTGGACGACATGTATATACGTCGCCTGATGAGAAGAATTAGTGCAAACAGGATTAGGGCTTTCTTTCGTGTTGCTTTAAACCAGTCCAACACCCAAATATGTTTGATTTAACTTGATACAAAACAAAGCTGTAGCCAATAAACAGTTGCGTTTGTGTCACAAAAAGACAGTTTCCGCCACATGCTCTAAAGCAAACGCAACGTGACCAATGGCGTAAAGGCGGCCGTGTATATTTAGTCAGTATGGAGCCTGTCAGAAAGTTTTTTTTCCCTCGCAGTCACAAGCCTGTGAGACACCGCCGAAGGCATTTGTAAATCATTTGGCGGGTGTCTGCAAAGAACAGACGGATATTTGACACCAGGATCTGCATTTTTAATGCTTACATGCATATCGGGGTGTCCCAGTTCTGTCTGTGATCTCAAAATCGCGGTTTTACTTATTTGATAAAGTCAGTTTATGGAATTTGCATAAAGACTTCCGACTTTTAGGAGCGTACTATTAATATTTGACTTCGCCTATTTGTTATTTAAAGCTTGTCAAACATGAATGATGCTGAGAATACAGAGAATACCGGTTTCTCTGATTTTACCCTATTCAAACGCCCACTTCCAAACCAAAATCGTGTCAAGGAAATGTCTTTCTCTCTTTCTCAGACGCTTTAAATGATAAAGATTCTGCCCGAGCTTGTAAATCTTGTTTAGTCAGCAGTACTTAGCTGGGAATTTAATGTAGGGGTTTTAAAATAGGAGGAGGGGGCGGCTGGAAAAAAAAAGAAAAACAATGAACACAATGTCGTCATCCTGTTCAGGAGGGGAGTCCCTGCAATTCCCAGTGCTTATCCCACCAGATGTGTGGGATGCGTTAATATACATCCTGGGAAAAAAGAATTAAGTGAGCTTCCTGTTGTGGGACCCTCAAACTGCAGCGTGACTCTCAGCTGAACTCTCTCATGATCATCAGGTAGAAATAAAAGCCAGAAAAACATACTCTGGAACGAAAGGCCCGGGGGTGATGCAGCAAGCCAAGAGAGGACAGAGGAATTCTTTTTTTTTTTTCCCGGCCGTTATCAAAATACACAACTGTGCCTCTCAGTTTGGTATGTGAGCATCATGCCATGGGTAGCTCGAACACATGCATTTCATCAGCGGGGCTGCTGACAGCTTGAGGAACAACAGTGCGTCTGTGCGTGTTTATCCGCGCGAATGTTTTCCGTCGTGCTTTTCGCTCGCAGAAAAGAGTCGGAGGCCAAAGCACAAACACATCGTGTTCTGCCGTTAAGTCAACAATCCAGGGTGTTTATCCACGAGTAGCTGGAGTTGCATTGTCACTGTGTTATTGCAGAGGGAAGCACAGCGTTTGTCTCACCGAGCTAATTAGCCAAATAACGAGCTAACGGCTACGTATTTTTGGTGGGAAATGTTTATTGGGGTTAAAAATAATTAAGATATTTACATTTTTGATGTTTGTACCATTTTTTTATTATTATTATTATTACTTGCAGCATCTTTGACTACTTTCCTGCAATGTGACGGGATACCTTGGATTGCTAGCTAGCTAACCATAATTTAGCCAACGCTAACCATGGTTAGCGTTGGCTAAATTATGGCTAGTCATTTCAAATTGTGTTCTTCTACGACGAGCTAATTAGCAGTTTGAGTTGATTTCTGTTTTTTTTTTTTGTCATCTTAAATAATTGGATCTAACTAATTAGCTACGTTATTTGTAGGAAAGGGATAATAAGGACCGCTAGCTACCACTGATTTAGCTAATTTATTTGTCTTTTTTTAAAAAGGCTTTTCTAAACATCTTTTTATAAAGAGAAACAAATGTTTGCTGAAGCAACTTCTGAGCTATTGTGACACACAATAAGAAGATTGCCAATATTTGTAGTTGTTTTCTAAATATAGACTCAAACTATAAAGAGAATTAGCCATTAAACCATTTTTTTTCAACTGTACTTGCCACATAGCGGTCTAGTAAGCCATGCACATACTCAAAGAACTGGAGTTACATCCAGTAACTACTATACATGCATTTACTGACATCTATCCCTTCAAGCTGTGCACCCAGACTGTGAATGGTGGAGAAACGGCTCAGCTTCCATTAATGTCAGAAGACAAACAAACTCACTCTGTGCCGGCCGGATCCTCTCCACTCAACAGGTCTGTAGCTCCATGACTGTCAGAGGTGTTTTGCTTGGGAAGACGGCGTGATGATGTGGACTTTCCTTTGATGGCAGCTGAAAACATGCTGTTGTAAATTGCCACCCCCCTGGAAGTGTTGCAAGGGGGCGATGGGGGAAGCCGTGCACAAACACGCACTCTTAAAACACACTATCTGAGCTGCCAGTGCTGGAAGTCTGCAGCAACACCCAGAAAGACTTGTAAATAGACAGGAGGGAGGGAGGGAGGTAGGGAGGTGGTGGTGGTGGTGGTTCTGGAGGGGGAGTTAGGGAGGCGTGGTGGGGCGGGAGGATAAGGAGAAGTTCCACATTACATCACCGGCAGCTGTTGACAGACCTGTGTTTATTAACTAACTGCCAGGGCCAGGGGAGTCGCACCGCACACGCTCAAGCCACAAACAAGACAAAGCTTGCATCCAAAAGACATGCAGCTATGTGTTGTTGCAGACATGCGGCTTCTTCTGGTAACTGCTAATATTGCTATGTCTGGAATTTCTCAGCCAAGACTCAAGGATTATTTCCCTTCTTCTTCTCTCTCTCTGTGTTTTGGCCTCATGGTGTTACCTGTCATCTGTTTACACTGGCTGCGAGACTTGCTGACTGGACTAGAAGAGCTGTTTTCCTGACTCAGATAGCAGGAGCTGTAATGGTATTACTGCAAAGGGAGAGTTGCTGCAGCTGCATTCCTCAAGTGTCTCGGCTTGGCAGCGTCCCCGGCCCTCTTAGCTCAGCCTGTATTCCTCTGCCTCCCCTCCTCTGTCTCCTTTCTTGCCTTCTCATTTAAATGGAGGCACATGACTCTCGGCTTTACTGCCAAGTAGACTTCTCCACGCCGGCCGGGAGCCACCAGCCCTCTGCTTTTCATTGGCCTCTCTGCAGGGCACTCCTTAGCGAGCTGCATTCCTTGCTGCCACCCATCCAAGGCTCAAAACCCAACCCAATCAGTCAAATCAAACATATCCCTCTAGTTTTATTTTGTAGAATCCATCAAAATCAAAAGCGCTTAAAATAAACTTCATGTTTTTAGAGCCCTACAGCTTTAGGATCAGCCGCCCACTGTTTGGCAATCCGCGTCCGCGGCGAGCGAACCTCCATCCCGTCCCCCGCCGCATTCCTCGTGGGCCGCAAACGCAATAATTTCTCCCATAATTCCGCTCTGTTGCCGCATTCCTCCGCTATAAGCTCACTGCATTGCAGGATCGTTCGCTCACGGTGAGGCAGAGCGGGCAGGCCGGCGGCGGCAGCTGGAAGATAAAACTTGAATCGACGTCTGCCGCTTTTGAAGGCGTCCCAGACGGTCGCGGGTCACCCCTTCATCACGAGGCATTCAATTAAACCTAAATGTCAGGAGCTAATTGGATAAAAAGCGGTACTGTATTCCGCTGATTGGCATCAAATGTTATGAAGGAAAAGGGTAATAATATGAGGAGACAAACCACGTCCTTTTTACTGAATGGAAATCTTCTGCTGGATAATTGGAAGCTTGTGATTTATTCATTTAATCTAATTGTGGAGCCTTGAATCATTTTAAAAATGTAAATGTACTTGGGCGCGTGCAAGTTCTTCTAACTGTGACCCCTCATCTTACCAAAACAACATTGTTTAAATCCCCTTCACCTTCCTAAATCACACCCTGTCCTCCATATCTTCCTCCTCTGCTCGCTCCGATACACTCTTATCTCGAATCACTGAAAGAAAAACACTTCTATTCTCCCCCGCCCTTGTTTTTTTAAATTATTTTTATTGTCAAGGGGCACAGCTCATCATTTCATTTTGGCATCACAGAAAAGCCGGCAACAGTGTATTTGCACATACTATTAATCACATGCAGTGAAATATAAATCCTTTTTTGGTCAAAGCCTTGCACGTACGAGTGTGCAGCGGCCGGGAGGTAATAGTGGTAACGATCCTCGAACATACGTCTTGACCTGTGGCTCATCCGGATCCATTCCCGGAGAGAGGTAGTAACTCTCTGGTGTCAGAGGTCAGAGCCCTGGAGGAGCACTGAGGAAACGAGAATATGTTCCATGAGAGGATGCAAGGAAACGGGTGTTTAGTGTTTAGTATGCATGTAGTGAAATAAACTGTCTCCTAAATTTATTACAGTCACAGACAATGTACGTAGAAGGATCAGGTCTCGTCTTGTTGTATTATAGATGACTAAAATCACTTGTAGTTTCTATGAAACGATTACACCTGCAGCCTTCAGTGGAACACGACAACTGCTGTGACTAAGTGGCTGTGACACACCGAGCCGACCGGTGTCCGCCCGTCAGGGAGCATATGTTTTGGCAGTGTGTACCGAACCGTTGACGCCGGTCGGACCTCTGTTGGCGGCTTTTACAGTTGATCTGGCGTGTTGAAACAGCACCAGGGCGTCTCAGCGAGAGAAAGTGGTTGAGTAGGGAGGGAACACACCAAAGGCTTGCACGTTTTATTTCGTCTTCGCCTCAGGTCAGCTTTCAGGCACATTAATAATATGCAAAATGGTCATGTGGGAAAAGAAATGTCAAGGTTCCCAGCCTCTAAGTCAATGGCAGCTCTTTCGGCTGAGGCGTATTAAAGGGGAACTACTGTTTTTTACAACCTGGACCTTATTTCTGGCATAAAATACGATTGTTTACTCATCCATATAACTTTGGTGTTATTTGTTGTCGTTCGTCAGATATTTAGATCCACGTACATCCATATAGTGGGAGTGAATGGGCACCGAAACGCAGCCTCTAAATAACGCATTATCTGCCGCGAAACTTGTTCATTTCACCACATGAACGAGTTTCATGGCAGATAATGCGTTATTTAGAGGCTACGTTTCGGTGCCCCATTCACTCCCATTATATGGATATACGCAGATCTAAATATCCTCCGAGCGGCTCCAAATGACACCAAAGTTATATGGGTGAGTAAACGATCGTATTTTATGCCAAAAATAAGGTCCAGGTCGTAAAAAACAGTAGTTCCCCTTTAAAGAGCCAGACACAAGCAATGCGATTTCTTTCACGTCGGTCTTAACAACATCTGCAAGCGAACATACCAGCTACTGCTTCTACTTGTGTGCTGGCTCTGAATTGCGTCAGTAATGAGTGTCGAGCTCCGAAACCCACCTTGGTCGTGCAAGCCGACGAATCGGCAAGCTGCATTTTCCTTTTGAAAAAGCCCACGAGACACCGAATCTAGACTCTGGATTTATTAAGTGTTTAGAGCAAAACACAAACAGACTGGGGTCTGTGGACATGCTCGGAGAAAAAAAACACCCATTTCATTGCCTGTTTTCTCACTCAACCACAAGCCTTCCCCCTTGGATTACAAGCCGCACTTGTGGTTGAGACCAGAGCGACCGTAAAGCGGTCATCTTAGCGGCTTGCTGTAATAGTTACAGCTCCTCTGGTGTACCTGCACGCATCGCCTCCTATCAGCAGGACGTTTTGATATCACCGCTCCAATCGAGGCACCAGACGATCCCAGAGGTCCACGTCGAGACAGAGCATAAATCAGATCTTCTCTTCTGACATGAAAGTGCTGATACAGACTATACCATGCATGATCCAACTAATAACACATTTACATCCTAAAATGCTGGAAAACACATTGAATGTGATCACGGTGCTTGATGCAGAGGCTGTTCGAGACTCTCCAGGCGAAGATTTACTCGCCTGACAGGTAGGGATGTTACTCACAGCTGCGCCGGGAGATCGGCAACGTCCCCTTTCACATCAGCCCACGTCAGGAAGCGTCTCCACGTGTCTGCAAGCGTGGACCCGAGAGAGAGGCGAGCACGGCGAAGATTCCAGCTTCCACAAATCAGGCAGAATTGTGGCGTTTGCGCTGATGTCAGCCGCTCTGAGTCCACGGGAGATCAAGCTAAGGAGATTTAGATGAACGGGGATGAAATGCAGAATAGAAAGAGGGGCATTATCCAGCTTTGACTGCGTCAGCTCTTTGTCCAGACAGACGTACAGTATATTGTGGTAATAAATCGGGGGTTACTCTCCTGGTGCTGTTTTGTAGATTCACATAAAGGCTGGTTGTATTTCATATTTAATCAAAGAGCTTTTCTGAGAGCAGCAAACAAGGCAGGGCGTTCTGCCAAGACTTTATTGTAAAACCTGACTTAATTTCATTGAATTATGGTCGGTGAATTCCTGACACGGATTGCTTTCCATCCATCTCGTCTCTGTCCATGCGCTGGCAGTTTGAAACAATCGATGGCTGTGTGGAGGCGGGAGAGAGGGGTGAGCCGTATCTTATGTCTGTCTCGTGCGATTTTGTTCCACTTTCCCTGAGGTAGGAATGGCAGAGTCAAACAAACCTACAACAAACAGGCCTTGTGTTTTTCACCCTGTGTTTGTATGCAGTGCCACAGACAGGCTTCCTGCCAAGTTTCCTATTTTCTCCCCCCCTCCTCTCCTCCCCTCTCTCCAGAGACTGACAAACTGAGGCAACACCGCTGCCTTCACCTCCACCCCTGTCCTCTCGCTTCCCTCACGCCCTCTCCTTTTTGGCAAACACAAAAGGAGCCTTCGCCGAACGTGCCCAGATTAGGCCGAGGCGATGATGAAGGACGGCCGGGCAGAGGTGAAGGGGACGGGCATTCGAGTGGAGGAGCAGGAGCGGTTGTTGTTCCGCGGACGAGGCTCGGCGGCCTTTGCCACCAGGCCGACGCCAGCTGGGACGAGGAGTGGCATCCTTCGCCGCTTTTCACCCCCACTCCCTCACGGCTTTCAATGAGGGCATTGTGCGAGCCGCAGGAAGGATGCGAGGTCCCATTTGGCTGTCATTGACATGTAAAAAGAGCGCGGCGGCGACAGCTGACGAGATCAGCGGCCTGTAATTAGCCGAGATGGTGAGAACAGCCTCTCGCCCTCCGAGTCGGACACACACACATCCAAAAATGTAGGTGTGTCCGTATTTCATGATATAGCGTTGACTAAAAGCTCATAAAAACTCTGACAAACTGTCTAGGCTTGTGTGCCTCTAGGTAATATTATGAATTATCTATCCTAGCGTACGTGAGAGGCTTTGCTGACGTAAGAGAAGTAAAATCCAGCCTAAAGTGGTCCAGATATTTGCTTAAAAAGCGCCCAGGGGAGAAGTTTTGATGCACACAACTGGGACCTTTATCCACGGGGAGACACAGGTGTGATAGGCCGACTGTGAATAACAAGCCAGGCTCGTTACACTCCATAAATCTCATCTGCGCTGGATGTGAAATGTGCTGAAGGGGGTTTTAATGTGTTTTTTGGTTGTAGATGCGATCAGTTTAGCCGTCCTAAGACTCGTGTTGTCTCTTCTCAGAGCTCTGGTTTGGTCTGCTCCAACTCCCGGATGAAGTACGCTGCAAAATTGGACTCGAAAAAGTTAGAGGCTCTCTACTGGGGCTCATGATTTTCCAATGCGGCGCAGCTTAAGAGAAACCCCTCTAAGTTTTAAGAGGCAGGGATGCACATGTAAATCACAAACGCTGACCTCAATCCACGATGCTACGCTGTCCGAAGGGCCTCTTACTCCTGGACGGTGTGTGTATAAGTGTGTGTGTGCAAGAGACAAGTTACCGTGGTGATTAAGCTCCTCTTTCAAGTGCGGGTCTCATCTAAAGGTGGCCTTTCTCTTTGAAACACAGGATCTGGGCTCGTGTCAAACCGCCACAAGGGTCTCAGGGCCGCCTCAAAACCCCGCCGATGACAGTTACTGTTCAGGGATGAGGACGTTAACCTGCGAGGCCCGGCTCTCCCATGGGAACCTGTGGAAGCTGTCCTACCCCCAACCCCTCAAATCTGGTGCCTCTTCCATCGCCCTCCTTTCCAGTGAACCCTTTGATGTCCTGGGATCTGGTCACCCACAGCCGCAGAGGCCTGTCATCCTGCAAAGGGGGAGATGGCTCGCAAAGTTAGCCTGATGCCGGCTCAAACTCTCACGCAGAAAGCTGCAAAGGATGTTCAGTTTTTTATCCAGCACTGTGTTCCAGAGTGAAACATAAAAACCAACGGTGTGAAATTTGCTACAGACGCTCATAATGCCCAGAATAATCCCATTTGGCGACGCCCCTGATTTATCTCCCCGTGCCGGCGTGAGGTTGACATTTCTGTTTTTGCCGTGAACCAGTGGACACACTCGACATCTCCCCGGGAATGAATTTCATGGCTCTTTATCATAATTACCACATGTTAAAAGGTGTGTTTGGTCTGCAGCTTCAAGACGTAAGAATGATTCATGCACTTTGCAACGTGCATAAAATAAAACCGTTACTGTATCAGTAGTTGACCATCCAGAGATCCAAGATGGCGGTGATATGATAACATAAGGGTTGTGTTCATAGGGATGGCGCCATCTTGTGATATTTACATCTATAGCAACTCTGCACTTGAGTTGCGATGTGTTTGCAGACATTTTCAGAAAAAGTGGAGGAGAATGGTTAGTTAAAGGGGAACTACTGTTTTTTACAACCTGGACCTTATTTCTGGCATAAAATAAGGTAATTTACTCACCCATATAACTTTTGTGTAATTTGTATTCCTTCGGGAGATAATTAGATGAGCGTATATCCATGTAGTGGGAGTGAATGGGGCACCGAAATGCCTCTAAATAATGCATTATCTGCCGTGAAACTTGTTCATTTCACCAATATTTTGTAATTTTCTACTGCTATGGTTCGTCCACAACCTCAGAATTGGAAAAATATGCAGCCATGTTGCAAAAAAACTAGCAGTAGCAAATTACAGGTAAACAAACCGACCCTCGCAGGTGCGCGCGGCACTCAAACAACATCATCCAGGTCAGAAGACCTGGTAACAGTTAACAGGTAACTCTGGACTCAACAGCGAATAGCACTAGTGTATCATAACACAATACTGATAAGATACAGATAATGCGTTATTTAGAGGCTGCGTTTCGGTGCCCCAGTCACTCCCACTATATGGATATACAAAGACCTATATATCTCCTGAAGGAATACAAATGACACAAAAGTTATATGGGTGAGTAAACAACCATATTTTATGCCAGAAATAAGGTCCAAGTTGTAAAAAAAACAGTTGTTCCCCTTTAACTTATGATGCCTTAGTGTTTCCTGCTTTAAGTTAGCCGTTTGCTAGCTTGCTAAACTGTTAGACTTGGCGTCCTGCTAAAGAGGGGGCCATGTTCAGTACAGGACAAGAGTAATGGGCTTATTTTGACTTTTACAGCCATAAATCCCCTTAAACTTTTGCCAACAGCAATCGTTTTTATCTGGCGTTCTCAGTCTCAAAAGCGAAAGTAAAGAGAGGTGGTGATGTTATCAAAGGTCCGCCAGTCCGTCTGTAACACGGTCGAGACGAAGAGACAAGGACGGGGTTTGTTCGTTAATCCGCTCCCTCATACCGAGTTACCGTCGGCCGTCGTGGGAAACAGCTTCAGCCGGTCGCAGCCCAACCGAGGGATCTGAACTCACAGAATATCAGCTTCTAGGAACGAGTTCTCATCTCATCGGCCTTTGTCCCGTGATCACTCGTCGTCCATTTTCCACCCATCAAGAAAACCACTCTGATGTGACTGGAGCGTCGCCAGTTTTCCATTTCTTGGCAGTTTTTATTGAGAAAACAACTCAAGATAAAGATTAAAAAGGATATATGTAGCTGCAAATTTAGAGATTATAAACACATATATTGTAGTGATATGCAAGTCAACAACAATTAGGACACTTTTGGCAATAGTACAAGCTGAGTGATCAGTGGTGTTTGTTTACAGCGTACTGACTTTCACCACGTGCTTTGAATATTACATACAATACAATATTATGTCACGAAATAAGAGAAAAAGTACAAATGCTCTCAAAGATAAGAAAATACAGTTCAAGTTCAAGATAGAAATCAACTTAAATGTTCCCCAGGGTTGTGTTTGTTTTGGTGTGTTGTGCGTTTCGCTTCTTGGGTGAATCTGGTTTACCCTCTAGTGGCAGTAGTTTGCTATTGAAGGAGCAGCGCTGAACATGAACATGAACATGAACATGAACGTTTACATGTGCTCCGGATGGTTCTGCAGGCAGGTGATGAACTCTTTCACCTCCTTGCCCTCGAAGCAGATCTGGTAGACGGCGGCAAACAAGGGAAACCTGCAGAAGAACGTGAACATGACTCTGGTTTGCAGGATGTTTTATTAGAGGACATGCACATTCTTTCAAGTATGCTGCTTTTAATACCAAAGGTTTAACACGGATTAATAACCTAGATCCAGGAGCTTTCAAATAGGAAAGCGGACTCACTTGCTGACCATGTCCCTCTTCTGCAGGATCTTGTAGACCTCGGCTGAGGTCTGCGGACCCTGAAGCTTCTGACCGTTGAGCATTTCCGCCTCCAGCTCAGCGATAGACTAGAGAAGAAGCCCAAAGCAAAGACAAACGCTTCAGTTCCCACACTTCTCCAACGTGATTTCTTCTGTCTCTGGTGTTTGTCGTTTAATGCGAACGCCCGCTCGGTATTAAAGCATTTAGGACGTGCTTGAGTGTCCTGAAGATGTTCCTTCACGGGCATCCTAGACCTTTTAGTTGTGGTAACTAGTGTTCCACTAATAATGAGAATAATAGCCCGGAATAGAGAGAAAGTGGTGGTGCAACCCTTTGAAAATCAGATCAATACAGCGTCTAATAACCACGTAAACTCTTGATATGCTGGTTTCTCTCTGGTCATTGGAATAAATCCATTCTCTCTGAGCCTGTTTCCTGGAGGGACAGAAACATGGAGGCAGAAAAACAACTAGATGTTGAGACAGGAAGTGTTTGAAAAACAGATGAACCAAGCAACGTTGGAGACGTCATCTCTCATCTATTGAATCAACTCTCAATGCTCATGGCAAACAAATTCTATTCTGATTGAACACTAGGGCGAGGTATCGTTACTAGCTTGCGAAGTGCCTATGAAGTGCCTACTGCTGTATTTCAACACTATCCCCCCTCCAGTTGCCTCATCTTTCTTGCGACTTTGCGTCAGCTTTCAGGTCTAACGGTCTCCCTGACACGTGGACCCGTTTCGTTGAGCTGTCTTGGTCCTCGGCTCGAATCCCCGGGGCGGGGAGAGGGTTCGATTCTCAGGGCCTTTCTGTGCGGGGTTTGCACGTTCTCCCCGTGTTTGCGTTTGTTTCCTCCCACTATCATCAAAAACCATGGGTGCTAGGGTGCCGGGTCAGGTTGGCCCACAGCGGCGGCATGCTCGGTCGCAGCATTATACGTTGTATCAGGACAAATAAAGTCCTTTGCTTACGTTTTACTTTATCTACATGTGGGATCTGTTGCGCAAAAACTAGTCTTCCAAGATGGCAGCAAGGAAACCCAGCCCTAGTTAACTCACCCAGTAACCCATAACGCTAGAACGTCTGTCTGTTTGGAACTAAAGACGAGGTTTGGTGGTGAAACATCTTCAAAAAAAAACTCAAGCAAATCCAGCTTTGTTTTTTTAAATACTTAAATATACCACGATCCAGATGATAATCTTCTCAGCTGATTACGGGCCACTTTATTCATTTCTTCTCACCTTGGACGTCTTGACGAAGGCTTCCGCAACTCTGCGGTTGCGTCCACCGTAGCAGGTGGTGATGAGGTCGGCCACGCCGCAGCTCTCCAGGAAGGTGGTGGAGCTCACCGGGCCGTTGCAGAACAGCTTGGTGAAGGCGACCATCTCCATCAGGCCCAGCCTGATCACGGCTGCTTTGGTGTTGTCGCCGAAGCCGAGGCCGTCGCAGAATCCGGCGCCCACCGCCACGATGTTCTAGTAATCGAAAGAGAGGAGGTTTGAGCGCTGAAGTGTCTCTGTTGGGGCAGAATGCCTCGACGTGTTTACCTTCAAGGCTCCGCAGAGCTCCACTGTGTCGCTCTCGTGAACGACAGTGATGCGAAAGTTGGGAGTCTGCAGCATCTCCTTGAAGATCATGCCGTTGGCTTCGTTTTTTGCCCCTGTATTGAATGCAGTTTATTACAAATAGCAAAAAAAAAAAAAAAAACAGCCCTGCAGGAAGAAGGAAGTAACACTAATCGTTATGATCAACCACTAAAACGCATCCTCTTCAACAACAGCAAACTGAGTGACGTCTAACCGATGGTGGTTTCACAGAACTTCTCGTCCGCCACCTCGTTGGCGATGTTGGCTCCCATCAGGACGCTGACGTCGATCTCTAGCTTCTCACGGATGATGTCTGAGATGAGCTTCAGCCCGTTGGGTCCCTCGTCGACGCCCTGGATTGCATGAGCGATATTTAGCACCAAAGAAACACACATACCATGGGCTTTGAGGTAATAGCATGATGATGACGATGATATGATGCAGAAAACTATGCAGCTTCCAGAGGGTCTTACTTTGATGAGGGATATCCCGATGCTTCCCTCCGTGACGTGAGGCTTCATCTTATCGCAGAGGTCGCCGATGAACTGGTGCGGGACCACGAAGACGAGGATCTTCGCCCCCTTCACGGCTTCGGTGACCTCTGGGACGGCCACCTGGGGACGTCATCGAGTCAGATACCGGAGGGGCAAAATGCGCAACACGGAACAATTCACAATTCAGTCCAAGACAATTGAATTGTATTGTTCCAGAGTGTATTTGGTGACTCTCACAGCACGTCAAATTACACCAGAATGGTAGATGAAGACATCTTATGGGTGTGTTGTCCTACTGTGCAATGATTCAGACGCACAACCTCTGGACAATGCTGCTCATGTCAGCACTTACGACATTCTTGGGAAGCTTGTGACCAGGGAGATACTTGACGTTCTCGTGATCCGTGTTGATGATCTCCGTCAGCTTCCGCCCCTCGATCATTTCTTCGTACACCCACATGTTGACCATGGGGTCGAAGCGGTTGGACGCCTTGACATTGTGCCCGATGATTTTGGCAATGGAGGAACCCCTGCAAAAAGAGAGACAGAGAGAAAGAGAGACAGAGAGAAAAAGGCATTTTAATTCATAATGGAAGCAAATGCAGGAGGATTTTCTGTTAAGTAAAGAACAGCCTAATAACCTTGGTGCCACGGGAGATTAAAAAAAGCTTTTATTAAATACAGTCTATAATACTCAGAGGTAATCACACTTGCATGCCTGCTCTTGTTGCAGTCTGCAGCCACTGAAGGTACAAAAAAAAGAAAGAAAAAGGCCTGTTTGCTCACACGAACAACAGGTTTACATCAGATAAACCCAGACATGATTGACTGATATAAAAGGCATGCGTGTAAAGTTACCAGTTTCCAGATCCAACGATGCAGATTTTCTTTCCGGGCATTTTATAGTCAAATCCTACTCTAGAGAAGAAGCGGCTGTTCTGTACCCTCCGTTTTATTATAACTTCCTTATACGCCCTATAAAACGCTACTCTCCACCCCTCTTTCGCCACAGTTACACCTCTCGCTTTGGCAAAAGTAGGAATCATATAGGAAAGGAGAAGCGACGATGTAAGCGCAGCCGTCTCAACGCATTCCTAAAGCAACTCCGCACACATTATTATAATTATTATTATTTATAATCGACTATTTCTAAAGATGAAAAGATGCAGTTGGTGCACAGATAAGAAAGCACAAGCGGATATATATTGTGCATTAATGTTTTTTAGCGGTCGTTTATTATTAAATATCGCCCGGAAATAAGTGAACCCGCCTGTCACGATGTCCCAACCAACCGACGCTTCCGGTCTCCGTTGTTTTTCAAAATAAGGCTCGCATTGGAGGAGAGCTCCGCTTAATATTTTTTATTTTTTATTTTTATTTTTTAAATACTTGGTTATAAACTAAAATATACATTGTAACACAAAATATTAAATATTTGTAAAAAAAAAAAAAGTGTGTTTGTTATCTGTTCTTATACGTATATTAATGTTTGTTCGTGTATGTACTTATTATTTTATAACATTATTGTAAGCTACAATATTGCTAGTAGCCTAATGCAGTTTTTTGTATATATAAAAAACGTTTCACATGTAAAACTACATTAAAATAGTTTATATTTCATATTAAGTGTATATGTATTATTTAATTTGTTTGCTAAGTTGTTTATTTATTTTATATAATGTAGCTTTAATAATAACACGTAAATAAACGTCCAACTTCCGGTTTGTTTTTTCCTTTACATTGGCCCTTATGATAATAATAATAATAATAATAATAATAATAATAATAATAATAATAATAATAATAATAATAATAGTTATTCTAATTTTAATTTTAATTATAATTATAATTATCTTTTTCGGTATTAGTAGCAGTAGTAGAAGAAGGAAAAAAAAGAAGACGAAGAAGAAGATAATAATAATACTCCACTTCCGGTTTAGTCTCGCCACCACCTTGTTGACTTAAGTGACAAATTTAATGCTTTTTATTACTTTCTCTTTTTCGCAAGTGGTGGAAGAACGTTGTCTAGATTTATCTGACTATTATTATATATATATAAAAAAAATAATTAAAATGTTTTACCTAACGCGGAAACCCACGCTCCACGCTATGAGTCACATGACTTGCCTTACTGCCAAAGCAGTAAATATCAGGCGAGCTAGCTGGCACAAGCTCTCTAGCTACTCCTTCTTTCAGCAGAGCAGACAATGTTTTATCACCCGTTATTTAACTTGTTATCAATCCCGCGTGTGTAGGTTGCGTTGCTCCCGCTGAGCGATGAACCGACAGCCTCGGTCGGGACTGTAAAAAGGAGGCTCGTCCACTTTAATCAAATCTGTGGCGACTTAGCTAGCTAGCTGGCTACACAGGTTAGCTCCCCGCTAGCAGGCTGAGTTAGCGTCTAGAGGAGGTCCCGTCGCTTGTGACTATGCAAGGGGAAACTACGGCTCTACGAATCGCGGAAAACGAAGGGAAGCTGGATGTATTCCCCCAGAACAGGACCCCCAGCTCGGGGAGAGCGAGTGCCAAAAGTTGGCAGTATAGGTGGGTGTCAGCTTAACCTGCTAGCATTCAAGCTAGCTCGGTGCACTGATGTGAGGCGGGTTTTGTTTACCTTAGCAGTGATTTCCCTGCAGAATCATTTGTCTTATTGTGCATTTGAGTTGTTTGCTTTCGTGTGAGTGATCAAATCTGCTGCCAGCGCTTGAGTCATACACCTGTCACCCAGTAAAGCTCCCTCAGATTCATTTGTGTGTTTTCCCTTTTGCTGTTTTTATGTGTTTGTTTTAATCTGTGCTCCTTTCTCATCACCATGCCAGTGACCACATGGAGAACATTGACGGCTACTTGATGAAATACACCAACCTGGTAACGGGGTGGCAGTACAGGTGAGTTTGTCACGCTCAAATAAGTGCTTTAATGTGACTGTGATCCAGGTCCGTGCGGCACACAGAGCTTGTATCGTTTGCTGCTCTCTGCAGGTTCTTCGTCTTAAACAATGAACTGGGCTTCCTGGAGTATTTTGTCAACGAGCAGTCGCGGGCGCAGAAGCCCCGCGGCATGCTGCCTCTGGCCGGGGCCGTCATCTCCCCCAGCGACGAGGACTCGCACACCTTCACTGTCAACGCCATCAGCGGGGAGCAGTACAAGCTCAGGGGTGAGTACAAGCCCTCAACACTGATTAGACGACCGTAAGCTTATTCATGAAGCAAAAAAGTATTATCTCGTCTAGTCTAGGCCTACAGTCATCACCGTCCGTCTCCCTCACGCGCTATTGATCTTGGATGTTTCCCCATTATCTGAGGCAGAGACGCGCGCGGGTCGATGCTGAGTAACCATAACAAGGTTCCGCTTTCTTGTTTTTCCTTCCTTCGCCGTCTCTCAGCTACCGACGCCAAAGAGAGGCAGCACTGGGTCAGCAGGCTGCAGATATGCACGCAGCACCACACAGAGGCCATGGGGAAGGTAAGGCAGGGGAGTGTGGTCGACGTGCGCGAGGACACGTGTTAGTGTTTGCACTGCAGTTCCAGTTATTTATTTGCGGTCTAATATTGGATATTAAACGGGACACAAGGCTTTTCTGTGCCGTTTGCACCAGCCGCATAAAACATGTGACTCATGTGAGCGGACGTGAGCTGGACAGTTTTCAGTTTCCTGCTTTCCTTCCCTTTCGAAGCTAGCGGGAGTGGAGAAGTCTGTAGAGCTGTGAAATATTAATGTTTATGTAAGGATGCGCCAGGTTATACGGTGCAGTGATCATTAGTATTGATCTGGACATTGATCCAGAGACTGCTGCGCTGCCCACAACCTGTGTTAATGGATTTGGGGAAGCGGGAGAAAACGGAGAAATCCCCAAGGATCTATTTTTAGCAGAGGCTTAAAATAGTACATTTTTTTAAAAGATAACAAGTTGGTTCTTAAATCTGTGTTCGCACCCACCCATGTTTATTCTCTAGTGTGTTACCTGAGTTTTTGTTCTTTTCAAATTCTTCAGAGCAATCCCCCACCCAAGTCCCGGAGCTACTCCATGGCGTCTCAAGGCAGCGGCAGCTCGCCCATGTCCGTGCGCCGGCCCAGCCAAAACCCTGCCTCCTCCACGTTCGGCTGGTCGCAGGTCCAAAAGGGCTCGTCCGTCTACTCCAGCAAGAGGTCCCTGCTGCCGGACCACCTGATGGAGGCCAGAGAGGTACAGCGACTCCACGCGGGAATGTGTTTTCTGCTCCGAATCGGGGCCGAGCTAACGTGTGAATTATTATTCTAACAATAATAATGACAGACATGTTGCTCTCAGCAGTTTTGATATTTAAGATGTGGTTCAGAAAAGACGACAGTGTGCTCCTCCTTCCTGCAACACACCACACTTATTATAGTGCACAATGAATCTATTTATATTAAGTGACTTACTTTCCTCACTAAAGTGTGTTTGGCCTGTATTTAAACTAAAGGGCAACAAAGGATTGGATGATTTTACGTTCCTACAAGACATGCGGTTGTGAATGTTTAATATTTTAAGTCGTGGTTTACAGCAGAGCTCCAGCTGACTTAGCTTTGTTTAGTTGTGAACTTTAGTATTAGTCTTGAGTCATTTTAATGCTGCACATTGTCCACCAGGGGGCGCTGTTGTGTTTTTTTAAGGTTCATACGGCAGCTGAATAATTGTTTTCCTGTTCATTTAATTTCCTAAAACATGGTTATGAACGAAGATGCTTACAATCTAAGAGGAGAAGATGCATGGTGACCTGGTTTTAGAGTTCTTAGTACGGTGGAGAAAAAAAAATTGACTTTTAATTCTTCTGATTTCCCTCCAGATGATGAACCAAGCCCAAGGCCAACACCGAGACCTGTTGCAGAGCATCGAGGGCCTGCCCTCCGCCCCCGGCCTCTCCCCCCTGGACCAGGACCTGCTGATGCTCAAGGCCACGTCCATGGCCACCATGAACTGCCTCAACGAGTGCCTGCACATCCTGCACCTGCAGCAGGTGGCCAGACAGAGGGGCTCCCTGGGAGGTGAGGAGGTGGAGGGCTGATCTAGTTAATGAATAAGTTCCCACTCACTGAGCATCTGGGTCGCTTCAAATCGTGGCCTTGAACGTGCAGGTCTGTCCCCAATCTAGAGAAACAGTGTTGACAGTGGAATTATTTTGCATTATTGATAGGGAACTGTACCTATTCTTACCACCTGTCTCCGAGGTAATTAGATCTGAGATGGTTACGTATCCAAATGCGACACTTTGAGGGCAGGATGTGTCTCTAATTCAGCTTCACGTCGAACAACACAAACTAAACTCGGAGTGTTCTCAAAGTGAAGTGGATCTCTTCATCATTCCTATTTGGGATCGTTTGAAATCAGGAAAACGTGTCCCACTTTTTCACAACAGATCTCATTACTCGATGTATATTTCATCAGGGCACCGCAGCCAATCAGATTAAGTTGTCCGACGACGCGCGAGGTGAATTTGAATGAGGTCTGCCCACCTCTAGACGTACATAAAAACAAAGCCTATGCTGTGCTGGGGACGGTTTAGCCAATCGGAGGCCGAGGTCGTTTCCTGTCGGCGGGGCTAAAGTATCCTGATACCTGGCTCATCGGAGGAGTTGGGTTACACTCTTTTGGTCGAGGGCGGCTGTGTGAGGTGCAGCCATCTGTCCGGTCAGCAGCCGTGTGTTTGTGAGGCGAATGGTAGGCCGAGCGTAGGGCGACGCCGCGAGAGTCAGGCGACCCCTCGGGAGGGCGGTGGGGGGGTTGTTACCATGAGCACCTCTGAACCTGCCTCCCTGTCCGTGGCAGGACCCACCATCGAGTGGCTGGAGCCCAAACTACCAGACATCCTGAAGAACGGCAGCAGCTCCCTGGGAAGCTTCAACACAGGGGAGGGCGCGCTGGAGGGGGAACGCCTGGAGCTCAGCAGCCCCGAGTCCTGCAGCTTCTCTGGGGTAAGGCGCGTGAATTGTACCAGCTATCTGGCGACCAGGAACTTTATTTTTTTAATTTCTTGGTGATAATACTTGTAAAACAATCTCCTCCTTCCATCCTCGCAGGAACAGGAAGACATAGACGCGGAGGATGAGCTGGAGGACTCCTTCACAGACAAGGAGGAGGACCTGGGGGCTGTGGAGGAGGAGCGCAGCGTCATCCTACACCTGCTGTCGCAGCTGAAGCTGGGCATGGACCTCACGCGGGTAGGTCGAGTTCCACGTACTGTCAAAGCGGCGAAACGATCCCTTCGCAGCAGCAACAGCAGCGACTTTTCGCACGGCGTCTTTGAAGAGTCCCAGGCGTGAGAGGACGACGTTGGGCCGATGATAATACACGTTTGTTCAAGCGTGTAGCTGTGCACTGAAGTCACAAGGGTTTTAGCTTTTATTCCTGTACTAATATTTAGGGATGCACCGAATATTCGGCCGCCGAAAAATGGCCCAAAAGTGCATTTTCTCGACTTTTATCACCGAAACAACACGGCCGAAACACGTTGTATTGCTCGTTGTTGGAATGTGTCTCCATTTTCCGGATTTCGGTTTCGGCCAAGAAGTTTCATTTCGGTGCATCCCTACTAATATTTCTTAAAATGATGAATATCTGTAGGTAGAACTGTTTTGGTTTAACGTATACCGACATTAAACCGTCAGCTCAAATCCACTCCAATGACCTTATGAGCTGAATTAAGTGATTTAGTGGCCGCCTGCAGACAACCCACTTTAAAACACCAATACTCGAGGCCTGGATAGACATTCTATCTTTCAGTGTCCAGTTGAATATCCTCCTCTTGGGTTTCTGATTTATCACACTCATCTGGCGGATCCATTGGCTTACCTCAGATCTAGTAGACGGCGTGGCCTCGGGGTCACGGCCGGCGTATGTCAACGTTGCTCGATTTACTGATTCATGAGGTGATGCAGCCAGTTTAGAAATGTCGTCTTTCTCCCCTTGTCCGTCCATACAGGTGGTCCTCCCTACCTTCATCCTAGAGAAGCGCTCTCTGCTGGAGATGTACGCCGACTTCATGTCCCATCCGGACCTCTTCGTGGCCATCGCCGACGGCACCACCCCCGAGGACCGCATGATCCGGTTTGTGGAGTACTACCTCACCTCCTTCCACGAGGGCCGCAAAGGCGCCATTGCTAAGAAGCCCTACAACCCGATCATTGGCGAGACCTTCCACTGCTCCTGGAAGGTACCCAAGAGACCAGAGGCCTCCAGGGAGCCTTCACAGGGGAGCCCAGACCCGGCAGCCGCCGCCGCCGCCACCCAGGACTTCCACCAAGTGCGCTTCGTGGCAGAGCAGGTGTCCCATCACCCGCCTGTGTCTGGCTTCTACGCTGAATGCCAGGAGAAGCGGATGTGTGTGAACACGCACGTGTGGACCAAGAGCAAGTTCATGGGCATGTCCATTGGAGTGTCCATGATAGGAGAAGGTAAGCCAACGTGGTTTTTGTCCTCACTGATGCCGTTTTATGGTTGCACCTAACGTTCCTGTCTGGATTACATTCCCAGGTTGTCTTTATTTGCTGGACCACGACGAGGAGTACACCTTCACGCTGCCCTGCGCCTACGCCCGCTCCATCCTCACCGTTCCCTGGGTGGAGCTGGGCGGCAAAGTCAACATCAACTGCGCCAAATCGGGATACTCTGCGGTCATCACCTTCCAGACTAAACCCTTTTATGGAGGCAAATTACACAAGTATGTTTTACCCCTGCTTCCCCTTGCATTTCTGGGGGGGCGGGGCTAGATCAAGCCATCGGAATTAACCAATCAGAAAAGAGTAAATGCGGCGAATTAAACTGCAAAAATATCAAATTTGATCCTATTTTTTTTAGGGTAACTGCGGAGGTGAAGCACAACACCACCAACGCGGTGGCGTGCCGCGTGCAGGGCGAGTGGAACGGCGTTCTGGAGTTCAGCTACACCAACGGAGACACGAGGGTGGTGGACGTCACCAAGCTGCCCGTGACGAAAAAGCTTGTGCGGCCGGTTGAGAAGCAAGGACCGACTGAATCCAGGTGAGAGGAGCTGCATTCAAAATTTAAAAAAAAAAAAAAAAACGCCGCCGCTCGTCTTCGCGTTTGACTCATCCCGATGCTTCTCAGGCGCCTGTGGCAGCACGTGACGGAGTCTCTGCGGCAGAAGGACATCGAGAAAGCCACCGAGCACAAGAGGATCCTGGAGGAGAGGCAGCGGACGGAGGAGCGGCACCGCGCCGAGACCGAGACGCCTTGGAGGACCCGATACTTCGACAGAGAGGTGAGCGACGCGAGAAGGCATTACGCCTCCTCTAAGGTTTCACAGTAACCACATTTTCCGTCCGTCCCGACGCCGGAATCAATTTTAAATAACTCGGAGCATAATTTCTGTCTCGTGCTGGAGCTTCTCCATTTCAGAGCGGCCTCGCCTTGCACTTTGGTGTTTTCAAATAACCCAAGGAACATGTATAATCTGTTGATATAGTCGTTCATCATCTTTCGCTAACTCGCTATAAACAAGAATCTATTGACGCTGGTCTCTTCTTCTCCTCCAGGGTGAAGGCTGGGTCTATCACAAACCACTTTGGAAAAACTTCAAATCCTAGTTTCTTCAGCCCGTTTCGTGGATGTTCATATTGTAGATTCAGGAGTGCGTGCGTGTGTGTCTGTGCGTGCACACTCAATGTGGTCGACGGCTATGAAATGAAAGTATGACCTGCACTGGCGTTCAGATGAATGCAGCATAAAGACAGAGAGGAGACTGAGGGTGTTCACGAAGCCTCCGAGTACAAGTTTTTGTACTGCTGATCAGTCTGGTTCCTTCTTTTTTTTTTTTAATATATATATATATATATAGATATATATATATATAATTCAATGTCAATGACAACCTGTACAGGTAATGGTACTCTATTTACACAGCCTTAAGATATTCTGGTGAAAGATGCTCTCATTTTGAGTTCAGGCTGGATACGGCCCTTTTCTTCTTCTTCTCTTTTTAAGCCGTGGTTTCACACGAGGGTGAAGAGACTTTTAGGAGTTTCCCCATCAAATCAGGCGAATAAAACCCAAATTTACTGATACACCGAATGCATTTCCATGCAGTGTACTTTGACTGTAACGTTTGTGGAATAGTTTCTGACGTATGAAGACAGCGGCTGCAGTGAAACGTCTGATCTAACAAGCGACAAACTGTAATTAATGGCATCAGTTAAGATCCAAAAAATACTGTAGATAAAATTTAGAGTCTAAAATCTGGCCCAAATCTTTACTCTAAAGTGAATCTGCTTCATAAACCATTCCAGGCTTGACGGTAAAATCACATTCAGCATTTGTAAGCGTTGCATAAACTTGTAGTAAAAGGTTTATAATGTACTGTGGGCAAGTGTAAGTGTTTAGGAACGTGACTGTCAACAACTCAACTTTACATTTACCTTGAAGGGGAACTGCCGTTTTTTACACCCTGGATCTTATTTCTGGCATAAAATACGATCGTTTACTCACCCATATAACTTTGGAGTCATTTGGAGTCGTTCGGAAGATATTTAGATCTGCGTATATCCATATAGTGGGAGTGAATGGGGCACCGAAACGCAGCCTCTAAATAACGCATTATGTGCCGCGAAACTCGTTCTTTTCACCAATATTTTGTTATGATACACGAGTGCTATTCCCCGTTTAGTCCGGAGTTACCTGTTGTCATCATCCGGGATCTGTAGATTGACCTGCTAACCTCTGACCTGGATGATGTCATCTCTGAGCGCCGTGAGCACTTGCGATGGTCGCTTTGTTTACCTGTAATTTGCTACTGCTGTTTTTTTGCAACATGGCTGAATATTTTTCTGATTCTGAGGTTGTGGATGACGACTTTGTCTATGATGGACGTCCTTACCGTTTTGAGCCAGAGTATAGGGATGAGGAGCTTGTTGAAAGGAGGATGTGGAGGCAGAGAGAGGAACAGCTGGCCAAAGAACAACAAACCACTGCACGTCCGCGAATAGATAACAAGTAACTCTGGACTCAACAGGGAATAGCACTAGCTTATCATAACAAAATACTGGTGAAATGAACGAGTTTCGCGGCAGATAATGCATTATTTAGAGGCTGTGTTTTGGTGCCCCATTCACTCCCACTATATGGATATACTTGGCGCTCCGCTGGAGCTAAATATCTTCCGAACGACTCCAAATGACACCAAAGTTATATGGGTGAGTAAACGATCGTATTTTAGGCCAGAAATAAGGTCCAGGTTGTAAAAAAACAGTAGTTCCCCTTTAACACTTGGTCCTCACATCTAACATTATAAGCCGCGTCTCCAGTCTAAGTAGGGGGAACTTTTAGTCCCGGGAACCTTTCATTTATTAATTTTCAAGGAACTAAAAGGTACCTTTTTATACCTCTGACTTGCATTTCCATCACAAATTTGTCTGCAGATGTAAAGAAAAAACAACATTTTTGTTTTGACACATTTTTGCAGAAGAGTTTGCAGCATTGTTCAAATTAAAGCAAGCGTGCAGATTGGACTATAAAAAAAGACCTCTCCCCAAAGTTCCAGTATTTTCGAAAAGTCTGACTCCGGTACCGGACAAACCTTACTCGATGAACGAAAAAAGATTTCTTTTGACCGAGAGCGGAGGTTAGAAATTGAATCAGCTAGTCAAACTCAAGTCCAGTAGGTGGCAGCAGAGCGCTCAACAACAACAACAACAACAAACGAAGCGAGCCGTCCTCAAAGGCTCCTAGTTCCTGGGTGGGCTCCTGTGGTGGAAATGTGGCAAAGATGTGTTATAAATCTTTTAGCAGAGGTAACAAATGCAGCAAAATCTCTACAGTCAATAGTCCTGTTATTTAGTTTTTAGTTTAAAACCATTTGAAAGCCGCAGTTCTCTCCGATTTAAAGCCATTCAGCTCTAAATTCTCATTTAATCGTGTTTATGCTGTTAATATTGATCTATTTATTGATGGGGGGTCACACTGCTGGAACGGCATGCCGTAGACTGAGCTGATGAGGAATTCTTTACGACATAATCAAAATAAACAATAATAATGATTTAAAATCTGATTCTCCACTGTCGGTGTGCTGCGGCCCTCGTCTCCGTTTTGCAGCGTATGGAAAAGTGCATGACGGCAAAGCTCACGTGTCTGCATCGCTTCAGTTTGTCTGCCGTGGAAGCTTTTAACCAAACCTGCTTGTTTTGTAATGCAAAATAAATCTTTTCTTTCTTGCGCTTTAATTGCTCTTATTTTCAGAGCCAACTTTTGTATAGGTTCATTGCTCCGTCACTCGTTTGAAAGTAATTCCAATCTACTATACTGTGACATACAGACTTTCTTTTAAAACCCTCTAAAAGTACATTTTCAGCCTCACATTGTCAAAGCATCCCCGGGATCTCTTCTTCAGTAATCCACCCCGCCATTGATAAGCTACTCCCTCCAAGTCTTGGTGCCTTACGCAGCTCTTTCAGTGTGTCTTCCAGTGAAGGAGCACAGCAGCATCCTCATTCATCAGTTACTCACCTGACCGATGCGATGGCGTGCGTGTTGTTCGTGGGCGTGCGTGTGTTTGGTTTTGTTTTAAGGATCTTGATGGTGCTTGATGTCGAGAGAAAGAAATAGAGAGAGTGAGAGCACTTTTATTCTAGGTTTTTGACATTCTCCTGTTTTTTTTTTTTTTTTGTCTTGCTTGACCGATGAAATGCACTGACACCGAAGGAAGGGAGGAAACCTGATGTTGTAGAAAAAGTGTGTGATAATAATCGAATAAATTGCGTATCAGTTGTATGCTGTGTAAGGTTCTTCATTATATAAAAAATAGGAATCAAGCTGGGTGAGAAGTGCAAGATAAAAGGCAGTGGATGCATTTAGGAAGTCTGCTCCCAAGGAAATTAGTCTTTGAACGCCTCATTTATGAGCTAAAAGAAAGAGTAGTGTGGATGGAATAAGGCAAAATTTTAAAATATATATAAACATTCATAAAAATAAATGTAGATGACCTTAACTTGTCTTATTTTTATTCCCTGGTGGAAGTCATGCTGCGTTCAAATCAATGAACAGATTAAAAGCTGCTGCTGCAGCAGCAACATCACAAATGTGCGGTCTTCAACACCGTCCTCCAGAGTGCAACCTGGACTGGACGCGGAGCTGGAGGAGACTGTCCATCGATGGACATCCTGATCATTGCTGACAGATGAGAAAACGGAAGACGTGGCACTCTGGTAGTAAACCAACATTAAACAGTGAAGGGCAGATGCCCCCTGTAGCCACAACATGTAAATATGAATGTGAATTTGGCTGAATAAGAAATCTAAATGACATCTTATGATTTTTAAACTAGATGCTGAAATTGTATGAATGCATGTAATGGACATTTTTGTATGATTTACAACTACCAAACACCCCTTCTACAATGCCCAGCTTGGTACAGTCCAGCTCCCCCCTTCTATGAATCACATTGGATTCTTCCACTTCCAGTTTGTCGGTCTGGCCTTCTACCTGGACAGGTGTGGATGGAGCACATGGAACAAACATTTGGGTAATTTGAATTTACGAATGAATGAGACCGAATGTGAATGTTTATTTCTCTGAGTTAACCTGAAATCCTTCAAATCAAACATTTACCAATGAAATCATTTAATCAAAGTCCCAGATTAAAATTCATTGATACCCATTCAAAGCAGTTTAGTGAAGAAGTTTAGTCCCCCACCACCAGCTGTAAATGTGAGGATGAAAATCAACTAACAACACAGGAAACCACAATTAAAGAGACGCCAAGACAGCCACTGCTACTTGATGAAAGACTGAAGTTGTGCCGTTTTGTAGAAAGTTTTATTACTTTTATGCTCGTAACATAACCAGGTAGACCAGAGACTCTGGTATTCACTCAACAAAACCTTGTCACAACTTCAGTCCTTTATCGAGCAGCGATAGCTGTCTTCATGTCTCTTTAATTTTTATTTTTTTATGTGAAGGTCCAATGTCAAAAGTTTTTCTTTGCAACTTCACATTTATATATTAAAATTCCTTGATACCCATTCAAACCACTATAGTAATAAAGGCCAGACTGTCCCCCACCACCAGTTCAACCACAACTAAAGACACATGAAGACAGCTATTGCTAAGTGATGAAAGACGAAAGTTCACCTGTACTCAGAATACCTGAGTGGAAGAAAGTTTTAAGAATGTGAAAACATTTGCCTTTAAGCTTGTAACATAACCAGGCGGACCAGAGACTCTGGTTGTCCTTTATCAAGCAGCAATAGTTGTCTTCATGTCTCTTTGTGTTTTTGTTGCTGCCTCACTTTTACTAAAATGTTAACTTTCTTTCAACATACTATACTATGACATTATGACTTCTTTTATAATAGCAGAGTAACGGATAGTAATAAAATAGTGACATTAGTAAATGTCAGTCAGTTTTGTTCTAACCACCTCCTTCTATCGGTCCAGAACATCGAGAGGGGACACGGCCATGATGATGTCCAGGACTTCACCCAAACAACAGGAACCAGGCAACCAATGACACCATATAGGTATAGTATATTACATTACTATTTAAAACTGTTTTAAAAATTCCATCATCATCATTTTTTTTATTTTTTACTCCACAATAAAAGTCCTGATGGTCGTAGATATTTTCAGTCTGTTTTCTTTGGGTGTTGAGCTTCAAAATTATCAGATTGTAAGATTTGAATCAACATCTTCAGAACTTCAGCTGTTGACAAAGTTTAAACAAAGGACGTTTGTCCTAAGATTTATAGATCACCTGCCCCATCACATCTGTTCTCTCCTGGGTTTTCTCTTCTAAGTAAATGAGTCACTTTGAATCTCAGTGTTATTGGATGTAGACAGTTGTAGTTACTGGCGGGCAGTGATCATGATTTATAACCACTTCCTGTCCTCTGTGTTGATTAAATTGATCAGGATCAGGTGTGACTCTAATGTATCTGAGCTTCATCACTCCTCCTGTTCCTCTGGATGTTTCAGTCTCATCGTCGTGGCTTCTTCTCTCCAGCTGAAGGTAAAAACGTTTGTCTCGTTCTTCTCCTTTACTCTGGTGTCGGTTTGTTTGCAGTGTTGATGAACAGGCTGCGTTCACCTGCGCAGGTGAGTCTGTTTTCAGAGCAGTGAACGTCCTCCTGCCTCTGACTGTTGAATTCACTTGTTAAAGAGTAAAACCAGACTCTGCAGACTGACCTGCTGCTTCCTCTCAGTGTTCACCACTAAGTCACTGAACTGATCATCATAAAATTACAGAAACATGGGGGATTATTTCAGATAAGATGAACCTTTATTTAAAAGTGATGCAGCAGAAATATAAAATAATAAAAATCCAACAGCTGTCCACATACAGTCATGTCAGAGTTAAATCTGACAGGAACTTGAACATCAAGTTTGTATCTGTCTGTAAATGAGAAGAATAATGTAGATGGAGTGTTTAAATCAATACTTGGTCTATAAATTAAAATGTTGAGGCTCCGTCTGTAAAAGCAGCTATAATTAGATAAACGGCGTCTCTAATATTTTGGACTTTCCATCACATGTGTTAACTCTTCAACAGGAACAAATGATCAACGTCTGAGGCGGGAACTCCTGGTTGACTCCACATGGAACGTCCTCCCCTTGTTTGTAGCTGTTCATGTCATTTAGACTGAGTTCAGTCATTTTTCAGATGAATTAGAATTTTGTGGTTGTTGATGAATCCTCTAAATCACAGGTGTCAAACTGATCCGTGAAAGGGCTGCTGCAGGTTTTCATTCCAACTGTCCTCTTGCTCCTTCACTGTAAACATCAAGGTCAGTAGTGGTATTAATATTTTTGGATATTCCCCATTGAAGATGAATGGGCTTATGCAAGAAGATAGAACTACTTTGAAGGAATAATTGTTACTGCCATAGTTTACAAAACCTTTCCTTCAAAATAAAGTAGTTAATTATGAAAAGATTGCGATAGTCGAGACACCTCAGACTTTAATTTGCATAGCAGTTAAATACTAATTATTTAATGGTAAACACTGACAGAGTGTTTGACTGCACGGTGGGTGTTTTTATTTTAGAGTATACTGTCGACGCATTAGATTAAACTGTAGTCAAGTAAAGCGCTGTCATTTTCATGCATATCTGTTTTGTCTTGCAGGTTTCTCCACATAGCAGTGGCTTACGTGCTGGCTGCAGCTCCCTGGATTTAAAGGAACACAACGGCCAGGTAAGGATGCTCAGGCCTCGTAGTTGTAAATGCGTAAAGGTTGTTTTTTTTCCTCCCAGTCTAAGCTGTATTCTGTCTCTGTGCACAGACTGCCACCAATCAGCATCTGCTGTTGCACGGAGCTCAGATCAACACCAGAGACTTCTGGGGTGGCTCTCCCCTGCACGCTCAGAAAGGTCATTTGTCTAGTCTTCAGGTGTGTTGAGATTGTTGTTTAGTTCAGCTTTTAAACAAAAGATAGGGGAAGTGTGTTGTCTAAAGGTAACATCAGAAGTATATTATTTATTTAGATGAATGATTGCTACAAATAGGTTTTGGTTTGAGGTATTTACAATTGTTTTTTCTTAACAGTGTAATCCAAAAGTATTTTTGTTTTTCACTTCAACTGCCTTTAAATTAGTAAAAGATTTTAATAGAAATGAGTTTATGTACTTAGTGAATGTATAACTGTTTTATATCTCCTTTAAAGACTTTACTTTGCATGTTTGACTTAGGTAACTTGTAATGTGTTGTTGCTTGTGCAGAGCCTAACTGGGAAAGCCATGGACATAGAAATGTTGAACTATGATGGTGAGTGTTTTGTTTGAAACAGTGAAGTTGTCATTGAGGTGATTTAACAGTGTCCTTTGTGTATGCAGGCTTGACTCCTCTTCATTGTGCTGTGGTGTCTGGACAAGCCCTGTTTGTACATGTTGATGGAGCTGACTGCATCCAGACTCCGCTGCAGATGGGTGCTTCCTATGCCACTAAGGTTCATTGTGTTTACAGAATAAAGCATCACAATGTGTTGAACCTGTTGTTTGATCAGTGTCCTTCACTGCCCACATGAAGAGCAATATGGTGATATTTTTGGAAATTCCCCATAGGGAATGAATGGGCTTATGGAGGCCCCACGAAGATAGAAGATAGAAGATAGAAGATAGAAGATAGAAGATAGAAGATAGAAGATAGAAGATAGGTTCGGCACCACTGCCTAGCAACCGAAAAAATTCACTGAGACTGTCGCAACCTTCACACATGACATTTATTGCATTTTCTAAACAGTACAAATAAAACACATTACATTGCTTTCTTTACAGACCTTCAATGGAAACACATTGTTAGCTCTTTACAATGTCACAATAACAAACTAGTCATGAAAAAGAGCAGACCCTGGAATAAAAAATAGTGAAAAGGTAACATCTCCAAACACTTAACTTTAGCATTACACACTCAATCAATGCTAACATTTGCTTTTGGTCCCCCAGATACAACAGATCTTGAGGGGAAAACACTATCAGTTAGACAATCAACACTATGAAAATTTCTTTGTTACCGTTTAACATTAATGCCAAATGTACTCTGCAATAAAGACAGTTGGACTAGTTTCTTAATGGCCTACAATGAGGTGCAATCAATGAAAAAGGCAGCACTTTCAAATAGAAAATGATTCTGGACAATAGTTCTCTGCAGTCTTTACTCACCTCAAAGCCAGGTCATATGTTGTTACAGGGCAACGCCAAGAAGCTGAAGACCATGTGGAGGTAGGGAGACACCAGGCTCAGCGTCACCTGACACAAAAGACAACTTTGTAACTCAGCTGATATCGTTGAGGCAATCAAAACTGAAACACTTTGCCCTTACCTGAGCCGCCATCAGGACCCAGATCAGCACGTGGACAATGTTTAGTTTAGGGATTTCAGACTTCAAGGCGACGCTGAAACAATACGAGAAAGTAGTTCACACAAAACATAGATACTTTATTAATCCCGAGGGAAATTCAAGCATCCGGTAGCAGTAACATTGAACATACAAGACACTATATAAAAAAATAGAAAGTAACTGGAAATAAAGTGTTTTATACAACTATAAACTATGTTAAAAATATAAAGTTACCAGTAGAAGTAGGTTTTTTTTATAACTATGACTGTGTGCAATTAAATTAGTTGAAAACAGTTGAATGAAATAAATGAAAATCTCACACACATGGTAATGACAGTGTCCAGTAAGTGGTGCTAAAAGATATGTCCATGTTCAACATGATTCAGAGAGGGACACAATTTTACCTCATCTGGTAATGACAGGCTGAAAGTCTGTGCCCGCTGCTCTCGGACCTTCTCTGGAAGCCATGATGAAACCTAAACACAGAGTTAAAAACACATCAGGCAAGACTAAAACTGCCTGTTCAATAAGAGCACTGCATGCGTTAATGGTAGATCTGTAACACATGGCAGGGAAGCAGGACCTCTTAAATGCACAACACCTGTGCTTACCTGCAGTGAAAGGACTCATTAGTAATGCAAGAAACACATTGGAGATAATCCCAGAACTTGAGCTTCACAGCTGCAGACACCATGTTAATCAATGGCAATTTTATTGATTTAACAATAAAGTTGTCTCGAGGCAACACAGAAGCAGGAAGATCATACATGTAGAATCTAATACAACATTCAGGTGACGCATGTTACTTTAGTTTACCAAACAAAATTGTCAGCTGACAAAGATTGCAAAAATCAGTGGATGACTGGGCTGCTCGACGACCACAGGTAAGGAGCAGCTCCACTGCGCAGGCGCGTCATTCACAGCTCCTGCTTTAGCATGTCCAGTTAGCACATTAGATTTTACCACTTACCCGTTTCTTGTAGCCCTCTCAGCTTCGCGCGTCAAACCTACGAGCAAACCCTACGTCTTCTTTTAACTGACCATCGTTCAGATTACTGTTAATTGCAACATTTACAGCAAGACAAGTTGAGCTAAAGCTAGCTGCAGTAGGTCAAACATACGGGAAGGTTAGCACAGCTTTCACATAAACGGAAAGCCACGCTGCCAAACAGACACGTATCGTAAAATAAAGGACTTCTGGCATAAGTTGCAGCACTTACCTGCTATATCTAGTCTTCATAAAACAACGTCCCGACTACAACGCTGTCTAAAGAGCATCTGAAGCCGGGCGAGAGAGGTATATGAAGAGTGAACGGTGGACAGGAAGTATGACGTATCGACCTGCGATTGGTCCCCGTTTAACTCGTCCCCTTCCTCCCTCTCCTGATTGGCTACGCGTCAGGTGTTTCCGTTTATCGCAGTGATTGCAAGTGCAGACGTCACCCGAATGTGCCAGCTGCAAAACATTTGTAATTTAGCTTCTATGGATTTTAACTCCAAGTTTAATTAGGAGAACGCAACCAATAGGAGGTTAGCAGATGGGTGGCAGGGAAATGCCAAAGTTTTGTGCAGTATATGGCTGTACAAACCGGGGAAAACAAAAATGTTTCTTTAATATTCCCAAAGAGGTAAGGCTACAGTAATTACACTACTTAAAGAGCTGACTAAAACTGTCAAAAATACAGAGCAGGGTATTATAATATTATTAGAAACATACATATATATATATATATTTATATATTGTCTGTCCACCTCTGCTACATGTGGTGACTGTGATTTTCATTCATTTTTTTAATTTCATTCATCTGTTTACAAACTAATTTAATTGAATTGCACACATTCCTCCCCATCTGTAGCTCTCATATTTATATATATATATAAAAAAAACCTTCTACTTCTACTGGTCACTTTTTATTTTTAACATAGTTTAAAGTTGTATAAAACATTTTATTTCTGGTTACTTTCTATTTTTTATATAGCTTTTGTATTGTCTTTTCAATGTATGTTACTGCTACTGGATGCTTGAATTTCCCTCGGTATTAATAAAGTATCTAGCTATATATATATATATATATATATATACAGGGTTGGGTCAGATTACTTTGAAATGTAATCCATTACTGACTACAAATTACATGGCAATTTTTGTAATCAGTAACGTAATCAGTTGGATTACCAAAAACATGTAACGTAATCTGATTACTTTTAGATTACTTCAATAAATATGCACCTTAAGTAAAAGACACGTCACAGAATTGAACAATGAATTCTCTTTTTATTTTCCTCTTTATTATTTCATTACATCTAAGAAAACTTTTTGTTCTCAGTAAAGCTGAGAAAGCATTCCTTTGTGAATGAACTAAAAACTTTATATTTATTACTAAGTACTTTCTTTACTCTGAACATATCCATTTTTCAGACCATATCCTCATATCAACTGGTATGTCTGGTCTCTTTTCTCACATCATACTGAATGTTTACAACTAAAAACATTCCTAAAACATTTTTCTATCTTTTCTCATGTCTTTCAAAATCTCAAAATAAGTCTGTAAATAAGTCTGTAAACATATCATCGAACAAAAGTGAACATGTTCTTTTTACAACATATTTGGATTTTTTCATGCCCAGGCTGTCGTAAACAAGTTGCATTGTTTGCATGATAAAATGTAATCAGGTAATCCCCAACAATGTAACTGTAATCTGATTACACAATTTTTGTATTGTAATCTGGGCTGATTAGAGTTACTTGATTTTTGTAATCTGATTACGTAATCCAGATTACATGTAATCCATTACTACCCAACCCTGTATATATATATATTTGTGATTACCCTTTGAAGTTCCAACGTTAAGCTATGTGGCGATCTCCAGTGTCTTTGTTTTTAGCATTGCTACCTAACGTTAGCTATCACGACCAGTGGTTCTCAAATTATAGTCATTGTCTATCTGTGTACAATACAGTCTTGGTAGTCTGGTCAGAATCATCTAACAATAAAATATTGTCAGATCTCTGATTGAGACGGCCCTACGGACATAATGTGAAAACGGTAGAGAATTATTTCAGACTGTAACAACGTGATGTAAACTACAGTTGTCCCTCCTTCCTCTCAGTACAGGGTGTCAATCACATTTATTTTATCTCGGCTGGCCAAGTGCTGTCCCAGATGTAAACTCTCCAGACTGGTCTCCTACGTTCATCTTGGCTACCAGAGAGGTAAACCAGCGACAGAGGCGTCACGTCGACGTGAAGAAAGATTGAGGGCCAATTACCACCACCTCCATGAATACAATTTGTAAATTATACAACTAACCTATCTTTCTCCCTCTCGTCCTCTTTGCAAAATATATTCTATATATGAAATTAAAACGTTTTAATACTACTACTTGAGTGATAAAGTTGTCTATCTAAATGAATTTGAATCAACTGAGTTACTTTATGAGTCTGATTTTACACAAGTGTCTGTTCTTCCAACTGAGTAAAGAATGTGTGTACTTTTGGCACCTCTGCATATTGTACATGTGTTTTTATATTTGTCTTCTTACAGATGGGTATTAAAAATATTTCATACTTTGTTTAAAAACTGTGTCATAATATCCCAAAATCACCCTGATGTGCTTCCAGTGAAAGATGACAGACAGTATTGAGTCATCACCCTCCCGTACTTAATTCATAACAGTTCTTTAAACTGACATCACAAAGTGGCCTTGGCATATTTCAATAACTCATTTATTTTTTTGTGATAGATAAGATTTTGACCTATTGTGGTCACATTCTATGAAAACCTATGGACATACATGTAAAGACGTGAGAACATATAAACATTTGATTCATTTTGACAATGTTGGAGACTGGGTGATATACTTAGATATCCACTTGCACTTTTCCACAGTACAACATTCACTCTTTCCTTTTAACACCAGCTCCAACATGTGAGCAGGATTCTGACAATCTGTTGGTAAAAAGGACAGGAGAAAAGGAATTAAGCATTTACAGATAAGATCTGTTTTTCACAGCACAGTGATACTATTAAGTAACACAAACTACTGACAGACTGCTTTGTTTACGTCGCTGAGAACCTCATTTTACATACAGACGGTGTGCTTATCTGCTTTCTGAACTTACTCTTAAACACCAGACAACTTTAACTGGATATTACTGTACCTGGACATAACGACGTCGATGTCTTCGAGTCTATTTATGTTTTTTTTTTCTTTTATTTTCTCTTCAAAGAGTCACAAGTTATTTTATTTTCGGACAAACGACACGTTAGCTTGAGACACAAGCTGCGTTGTTAGTTTAACATCAATCAGCCTAATTAACCGACACCTGTTCACTACTTCCTGTTTCTTCTTCTTCTGATGTTAAATAGCGGTTAGCAAACCACCTTAAAGGTGCATTACCGCCACCTACTGGACTGGTCTGGTGGAACATGAGATTACAGGAAAAAAAGAGAATTAACTTTTCCTCCAGGTGGTTTTCCTGAACATCCTGTCACAGCATTTACAAATCAACATGTCTGTACAGGGTTTGAGAACATTTGCAGATAAAACTATTTATTAAATATATTAAGGATGAAGCAGGTGCAAAGTTACAGAATATTTCTTCTTAACCCTCGTGCATAATCTCTCTCCGTCTGTCCATTCACTTGGGGTCCCAGAGACCCCAAAGGTAGCACGAGGCTTAAATTAAGCAAAACAACACAAGCTACTCCGCTATTAGCTTCGAAGCTAACCGGTAAACACGAACACGTAGTCAACTTTAACTGAATATTACTGTACCTGGACATAACTCTCAGTGTCTCCGTGTCTATTTAAACTTTTTTATTTCCTCTTTAAAGAGTCACAAGTTATTTTATTTTAGGACAAAAGACACGTCAGCGTGTCACGTTGTAAACTTAACATCAGTGGTCAGACTAATTAACCGACACCTGTTCACTACTTCCGGTTTCTTCTTCTTCTGATGTTTAATAGCGGTTAGCAAACCACCTTAAAGGTGCAATACCGCCACCTACTGGACTAGACTGGTGGAACATGAGATTACAGGAAAACAAAGAGAATTAACTTTCTCTGGTTTGGTCACTGAGCCTGGTCGTTACCATCCTACGTTTCCGCCCAGACAGACCGAACTCAAATTTTGGGCGGAAGTACGTAGGATGGTAACGACCAGGCTAACTAACTATAACTTCTTGAGTAAAAACCTTCTTCTCTAAAATCGTACAAATCAATTTAATACATGAATCAACGTTAAACTGACCTGTGATGGAGATTTGCGGTGAAACGATGAACTGCATGATGTCGCTTTAATAATAACACATAGAAACCATCACGATCACTCCCCTCCGGTGGTCACTGTCAGTAATTACAACTCTCCACATCCAAAATCATTCTGCTCTCTCTCTCTCTCAATTCAATTCAATTCAATTCAAAATGGGCTTTACTGGCATGAAATTTTCTTAAAAAACAATATTGCCAAAGCAAAGCATTAAAGTACAATACAATAAATCAAAGATATATACATTATGAACATTCTATTAGTTATATACAGTGTGTGTGTGTGTGCCTCGATCACTCACTGTCCCTCAGGGTGTGGCATGTTAATACATACTGGGCAGCAAGGTGTGCCGGCTCTCCTTCTCCGAGGAGTATTTTTAATGTGGAGACGTCGTCCAGCTCTTTGAAACCTAGAACCAAAGAGCTGAACTTGTTCCAATAAATTTCTCTAGTGTCATTTAATTTTGTACATTGTAGGAGAAAGTGCATCTCCGTCTCAACCTCACCTGTCGAACAGTGACCACATGTTCTGTTTTCTTTTGGTTGCCATGATTTTTTGTGTCTTCCTGTTTGGATTGCCAGTTTGTGGTCACTGAGCCTGTACTTGGTTAGGATCTGTCTCTGCTTTCTATCGCTGACAGTAGAGAGACATTCTGCTAATTCATAATCTCTTTTAAGGGCAAGATAACATTCCAATCTACTTTGGCTTTTAGTTGTTTCTTCCCAATGGTCCAGATAGCTTTCTTTACATTGTGCTATAATTTGCTTTACTCTGATTGCTGTTTGTAGAGCAGTGTTGTTGTGAGGCTGGTCCGACTGTGTCTGAGAGGGGGCAGTTAGCCTCAGTACCAACTGACATAGGGGACTCTTCTCTGGGCTCAGCTCTTGGGTTTGGAGGGCTTTGGAGTGGAGGGTGTCTGTGGGGCTGGATTTCAGGTGGTTAAAAAAGTTGAGCGTTCTCTTCTGAATGTTGATTATCAGTGGGTATCTGCCTAATTCTGCTCTACGTGCATTTGTTGGTGTGTTTCTGTGTACGTGTAAAATGTATCTGCAGAATTCTGCATGGAGACATTCTGTTGGATGTTTGTCCCAACGGGTAAAGCTCTGATGACTGAGTGGACCCATACTTCACGACCGTACAGCGCTCAAATATTTTAAGCCAGATTTTTATTGGAATATGGACATTATAAAATTTTCTCTTAATTGCATATAGAGCACTTCGAGCTTTTTCTTTTAGTGCATTCACTGCCATGTTGAAACTCCCTGATGCTGTTATAGTTATACCAAGGTAGGTATAACTCATGCTGTGTTCAATGACATGATTATTGATGGTAAATTGGTGTTTGCTCTCATGACACCTGGGGCGTTTTTGAAAAATCATGACATTTGTTTTCTTCACGTTTACTGCCAGGGCCCAGTTCTGACAGTGCTTTTCTACTCCGTCCAGCTGTAGCTGTAGTCCTTGTTCAGTAGGAGACAGTAGAACAAGGTCATCAGCATAGAACAGAGACTTCACCTCTCTATCTCGGAGGGAGAGGCCCGGAGCAGCACGTTTATCCAACTCGACAGCCAGTTTCGTTTATATACAGATTAAATAACGTCGGACTTAGGTTGCAACCCTGCCGAACGCCTCTTCTCTGGGGGAAGAAATCAGTTAATTTGTCTCCAATTTTAACAGCGCACATGTTTTCCGAATACATCGATTTAACCAGATCGTACATTTTGCCACCTATGCCACATTTTAAAAGTCTGTAATAGAGCCCTTCATGCCAAATAGAGTCGAAAGCTTTCTTAAAATCAATAAAGCAGGCGAATATTTTTCCATTCTTAGTTTGTTGTACATGTTTGTTGATTAAAGTGTGAAGGGTATATACGTGGTCGGTGGTGCGGTGTTTTGGGAGGAAGCCAATCGGACTTTTACTTAAGACTGACTGTTCCTCAAGGAAATCTAGTATTCTTGCATTAAGAATACTACAGAATAGTTTACCCAGACAGCTGCTGACACAGATGCCACGGTAGTTATTAGGGTCTGATTTGTCCCCACTCTTATGAATGGGGGAAATGAGCCCTTTGCACCAGATGTTGGGGAAACATCCTGCTTGTAGTATAAGGTTGAACAAATGTAACACTGCGCCCTGCATTTCTGGGGTGCTGCTTTTGAGCATTTCATTTCTAATGCTGTCTGGACCACAAGCTTTCTTTGGCTTCAGACATTTTATCTGTGTGGTTATTTCTTCCCAAGTAATTTTGAAATCAAGGGGGTTTTGGTTGTCTTTAATTGTTTCTTCTAATTTTTGGAGTTTTTCTTTCATAATACACCGATCAGAATTGATTTGATTGATTGGTATGTCTTTGTATAAATTTTAAAAATGTGATCTCCAGATGTCACCGTTTTGGATGGGTCATGTCTGCTGTTGCTTTGTGTTGAACTTGTTGGTTAATGGCATTCTCAATATCTTCAAGTTTCAATTGGGTATAATTTTGTTCTTTGATCCTAATTGTGTGTTTATATGTGTTTAAAATATCATTGTATCGAATGCGCGCGGCTGGGTTGTTCGGTTGGCGATGTTTCTCGTTGGCTATTTTTCTCAGCTCTTTTCTGATTTCTTTGCATTCCTGATCAAACCATTTGTCGGTATTTTGCCTTTCAACAGGTCTCCGTCTTTGCTTTATGAGGTCAGCCCTCATAGCTGCCTTATGAAATATCATATTGATATCATCAGTGGCCTTGTTTACCCCATTTCTGGTAGGGACATATTGATTTTGAGTATATATTGATATGTAGTTCATCAGATCAGGGGAGTTTAAAGCCTTGGTGAATTTGTCTCCACTGTCTGGGGCCCATCTGTAAGAAGGATTTAATTTATACAGCTTACTGGGCTTCCTTTTTGTGTCACTAATTTGACCTGACAATTTAAAGAACACATTAATTTGGTTGTGGTCTGAAAGGGGGGATTGCTGTCTGACAGTGAATGCACTGATACTTGAGGGGTCCGTGTCAATGATTGCGTAGTCTACAACACTAGACCCAAGAGCTGAGGAGTATGTGAACCTCCCCAAAGAGTCCCCTCTGAACCTACCGTTAACTATGTACAGGCCTAAGGCCCGACAGAGATGCACCCTCTCCCTGCCACTTTGATTTCAATATTGAGTCAAGGTTATTCCGACGGGTGATGTTTGGTGTGGTAAACAGGGGGGCCTGACCAAATACATGGTTGTTGCCCTGTGTGTCAGTGATATCAGGTTCAATTCCTGTACGTCCATTCGGATCTCCAGTGAGAAGTACATTTCCCTGGGCCTGGAAATAGGCGATTTCTGAATTTAGGGTGTCAAAAATGTCCTCTTCAAAATAAGGAGAATCCACTGGGGGTATGTAAATTGCACAGAGGTACAGATCCCTATCGGTCATGCCTAGGGTTTGATCTAACCTCAACCAAATGTGCGATTTACCCTGTTTTACTGGTGAGATCTCCTTTATACCACACCAAAATCCCCCCCGATGTTCTGCCCTTGCGTATGTTTTTTAGTTTTATGGAGGGCACCGGGGGCTGGAGATAAGGGGGAGGAGGTCTGTGATGGTCTCTGAAGCTTCTGGTAGAAGAGAGGGTGGAAGGGCTGCGTCCCAGAGCCGTGTCTTTGAGGGTCTTTGCAAAGATATTCACCTTCTCTCTGTGTAGATGGAGCCCGTCGTAGAGGTCCCAGGTGCCGATGGTCGGATGGAGGGCCAGGTGGACGTTGGGTAAGGTGGCGCGACCTCTTCTGATCTCCATATTGATGTCCTTTCTCAACAGCTTCGTTGCTTGGCCAGTGCTGCTGCAACGTTTAGACAGCGCTTTCTTAGAAGGAAAAAGCTTGTCAGTGTCCAGGAATTTCCCGTTTGAGTCAGCCAGCAGGACCACTTGTGGGGCTTGTTCTTCAGGCTGAGTGGAGGGCAGCTGGGATGGACAGGGTTGGCTGTGTGGGTGTTGGTAGGGTGCAGAGCAGAGATGGTGGGACAGAGACAAGGGAGGGGTTTGGAAGACTAGCAGGGAGAGTCTGTGTCTCTGTCTCTGTAGTTGTCTTTTTGGGGACTGATGAGAGTTGATCCGTCAGGTGTCGGACTTGCCTGATGAAGTTCCTTTCTCTGTTCTCAGCGTCCTCTTTCACTTTGGCTAACTGAGCCCGGAGCACGCTGTTCTCCTGTTTTAGTGCCTCTACACTTCCTCTTAGCTCAGATGTCGAGGCCTGGTTTTCACTCTTGAGCTGCTGGAGCTCCTCTTGAAGCTGCTGCACAATGTCGTCTAGGGGGGCAGACAGCCTGGCCTGGGTCAGCTCTTTGAATTCAGCAAAGTCCAGCTCCAGCAGGGCCATGCTCTCCTTCAGCTGGTTGGTGGAGCTGGCAGGTGTGGGAGGGGCAGAGATGGACAAAGTGGTGGGGTTCTCTTCTCTGTTGGGCTCTCATCATCTTCACTGTCACAGAGAACATTGCACCTCTCGGTCTCCACCTCAGCTTTGATCGGGGAGAATACTTCTTCAAAGGATTTCAAGTTTGCTTCGTCCCCCTGGACCATCACCTTTCCCTTTGCGTAGTAGGTGATGGCGAGCAGGGGGTCGTCCTTGCTCACGTGTTTATCCTTACAAATCTTCAATCGGCCTCCTGAGCCGATGCCCTCACTGGAGATGTAAGGATATTTCTTGCATAGACTTTCCTTCCAGGTGTATATGGAGTCTGTGAAGAATATGAGGTTGTTCTTCTTCCTCCCTTCTTTGCGTAGAGCATAGTCCGTGAACAAGACTTCTTTGTTCTCCTGAAGTGTCTTTTCCTTAAACTTCTCCCTGGCTGCTGCTCTCTGTTCTCTGCTTGGCTGTTTCCATTGTGACCACTTTGTTTGTTTACTAGTGGGCTAACTCTTTACTGTTGCTAGCTTTTTTAGCCTTTAAAAACAGTTATTAATGTTATGGTTTTTGATTTGTTCTTTTCTTCTCCTCCTTATCTTCATAAAACACCTCTTCTGTTCTCTTATTTAGTCTGGTTCCTCCTTAGAAATGTTCTCCACTGTGGCAGGTGGTAGCCCACAGCAGTTGATACGCAGTTGCCGGCTAGCTTTTGACAGTCAGCTGGTTGTTTTCATTGAAAAAATATATCCAAAAATGGTATTTTCTTTCTTCTGTTTTGCTGATAAAGTGTTTACCTTTTCTTTAGAGTCCTTTTTGAAGAAAATTCGATGGTCTTGTTTTGGAAAATGTCCAACTGTTCAGGTCCATGCTTGAGATGAATTCAGGAGCACATTTTTCATCTCTCTACTGTTTACTGCCCTCTGGCGGTCACAGCGAAGAACTACAGCTAGCAACCACATACAACATATAATACATACAATAAACCAGCGATACACTGGATAGACACTACTGTGTTCACTGAGAAATCAACAAGTTCAACAAGTTTCAGACAGGGAGTTGGCAACCCTATACGCAACACTTCAGCAACCCGGTATATAAATGGCATTTATTACAATAGGCTACTGTTACGAGCTTGTTTTTGTGTTCCGGTAAGGTTAACTAACGTTAGCTAGAAGCATGCAATCAACTCAAGCTGACATTAACGCCTGGTCTGGTAGGCTGCTATTATAATTCATAGAGTTAGCCAACAAGATTTCTTGTTGCAAATGTCTTAAAGCGGCGTGGTTTGTCAGAGGCGAAGCGCTTTACCTTTTGTTTAACTCTCTAACAGCCAGAGCTGTTTGAGTTCATGTTTTAAAAAGCAGCATTCACTCAATATTATCAATGACCAGAAACACATTCAGCTGGTTTTTCTGACTTTTATTAAAACATTCCATTTAGTCACAAACACACATGACACGATTGGCAGAGCTGCCCTCAGAGCATCACGTCCAGGTTCTTCTCTGCGGCGCTGTCCTGAAGGCTGCAGTAGATGGCGCTCGTCCATCAGCGTGTTCCCCCACCTGCTAAAAACATAGATCAGTTTACTGTTTTTGATTTCAGATCATTTACAACAGGTGATTAAATAAAAATGCATACTTTTCCACCTTTGGTTTCTATGATAAACTGAGATAGTGATCTTCAGGCTGCAGACTGCTGGTCAGACAGAAAGAAGACAACTAAAAGCTGAACTTACCATGAAGAACTGGATGCTCCTGATGCTGTTGAACAGTTTCTCAAGTTGGAGGAGACCAACACATGATGCCCATCACGCTGGCAGCAACCAGGAGAATCCCACAGACCCACCTGAAACAGAAGGAGGAGGATGTGTTGATGTCTCATGTCTCAAGTGATAAACAGATTAAACTTTAGCTCATGTTGATGCTGAAAGTTAGTGTTCAGTTTCTTCATATCATATTAGATCTGCTCTTACAATAAAGAAGAGACATCCTCTCATTAAAGGACACATGTACATGATAATTTGATCATTAGTCAGTGGATAAAGAGACACTAACGATTCCTCAGTCATATTCTTGTCAGAAGTGCAACAAAAGTTGAGGAAACCATTTCACATCATCCTGAAACATGACTGTATCTGACAACAGCAGCCAACACACCTGCAGTTAGACGCTGGCTGTGTTTCCTCCTACACATCAGACACATGTCCTGGGCTTGGGTCACTTTCCAGCGTCCTGCTCAGTCACCGCTTGGCTCAGAGTCCCAGAAGAAGCAGAGGGATCATCTGTTGGTTTGGTGAACACCACGGAGCACTTCTAAGACCTGTCTCTCCATGAGTCCATGCTGAAGTTAATCTGGAACAGACATGAGGACATGCACAAGGGTCAAATGAAATCAAAATGTTTTTATTTAGTGTGAACTGTATGAATCCTGAATCCCTGCAGGATTTACCTTGAAGTCTCTGACCTCTCCCTCTTCTCTGAGCAGGATTTCAGGAGTAACATGGTTGTGCTGAGGGCTTGGTCCTGGTGGAGACTCACTGCATCACTGACTGTTTTCCTCCACGTGGTTTTCCTGAACATCCTGTCACAACATTTACAAATCAACAACATGTCTGTACAGGGTTTGAGAACATTTGGAGATAAAATAATAATTAAATATATTGTTATGTTCAAGTCTTGGCTTGGTACTGAGTGGACATGTTAACAAATCAATACTCAACCCAGTTTAATTTCAGATGAAGCAGGTACAAAGCTACAGAATATTTCTTCTTAACTTTAGCAAAACAACACAAGCTACTCCGCTATTAGCTTCGAAGCTAACCGGTAAACACGAACAGGTAGTCAACTTTAACTGAATATTACTGTACCTGGACATAACTCGGTGTCTCCGTGTCTATTTAAACTTTTTTATTTCCTCTTTAAAGAGTCACAAGTTATTTTATTTTAGGACAAAAGACACGTTAGCTTGTTACGTTGTAAACTTCACATCAATCAGCCTAATTAACCGACACCTGTTCACTACTTCCGGTGTCTTCTTCTTCTGATGTTTAATAGCGGTTAGCAAACCATCTTAAAGGTTCAATACAGCCACCTACTGGACTGGTCTGGTGGAACATGAGATTACAGGAAAAAAAGAGAATTAACATTCTCTGTTTTGGTCACTAACTGTAACTTCTTGAGTAAAAACCTTCTTCTCTAAAATCGTAGAAATCAATTTAAAACATGAATCAACGTTTAACTGACCTGTGATGGAGATTTGCCTCCATCTCGCGGTGAAACGATGAACTGCATGACGTCGCTTTAATGTTAACACATAGAAACCATCACGATCACTGCCCTCCAGTGGTCACTGTCAGTAATTACAACTCTCCACATCCAAAATAATACTGCTCTCTCTCTAGTGTTTATTGCCCTCTGGTGGCCACAGCAAGGAACTACAGCTAGCGCCCAACAGATGCACTGTAAAAAATGGAACCGAAGAGCTGCACTGCAATACATCTACTCACAGGACAGACACTACTGTGTTCACTGAGAAATCAACAAGTTCAACAAGTTTCAGACAGGACAGCCATATCAAGCAAAACAGTGAAATTCAACGAGGAAGCATAAAAGACCACTACACTAAAATAGGAATACCTTTGGCGATAAGTGAGACCAGTATACATCAGGAAGCTCTTTTATATGCTGAGAGTTGAGTTAAATAACATTATGTCAGATCCTGACTGATCTGTTATTGAATTTAATGAAGCAAATGATCAACTAAAGATGAACTTGTTTCTGCTGCTGCTGTGATGCTCCAGGTGTTTATTAAATTCAAAGGACAGACTCAGACATACTGTGGTAACAAACTGGACATCAGCCGGTTTATTAATGTTTCTGTAAAATCCAGAATTACAAACACTGACACCTGAAAAACATTATTTCAAAGTTCAGACATAAATCTACATTAACAAATTTCAGATCTGCATAAGTTATAATAAAATCTATATTTTGAAAGATATGTCAAAAGCTTATGCAACAGAAAGTACATAATAAATAAGAGAAGAAGCAACTAAACCATATAACAACGTGCAATAATCCTTATGGAAAACCTAAAAGTGCCATTAATTGTCCCTATTTCACATTAAAACATTACCTTTATGTTTTTCTAACTGTTGATGCTGGTTTATTAATGTGTCTAAATAATTCAGGAGAGGGACTGATCTTTACTTGTTGGTGCTATTAGAATAGTTTGTGCAGATCTGTTGAGGATCTTAAATCTCTTCACTCCACCTCCCAGTAACATGGTCCAGTCAGAGTCTCTCTACACACAAGCTGCTGCTGATTCAACCTCTCTGGATCGTCAGGACTCGGCTCATCCTCTCTCACCACACATCATTATGTTCACCCTCATATTTGCAAAGACCACCAGCTGTTGACAGAAGAAGAACAACAGGAGATACGTTAGTGTTTACAGAGAATCACTTCATCAGAGCAGCTACGGATATTCACAGTTCATAGGATTCTTGGGCTGTGAATATTTTAAACATTGAAGCACAATCTGTATAGTTTTACCATTAAATATACTTAACTACTACTACTCGGTGTTAACTGCACCAAACACCAAGACAAATTCCTTGTGTGTGAACACACGTACATAGAAATAAATCATATTTTGACTCTGGAGCAGATGTGGAGCTCAGCCAGCTTCCTTTCAGCTCTCATGTTAACGTGTTGGAGCTGGAAGCTCACAGACCGGCAGAGACTTTTAGCATCAAGTCTGTTTCCTCTGCAGATTTCTCTCAAGTCCACAGAGGAAATAAACTGCTGAGAGTCATGAACACTTCATTACTGCACAAACACTTTAGTGATGGATATACAGCTGTTCAATTTACATAAAGAATCTGAGTGTTGATGAACATCTCATGTGTTTCTGAAGCATCAGCTGACTAATAAACATTGAAGATATCTGATGAAACTAATGACAGAGATACAGATGTGATGACTGGACCTCAGCAGAGGTTCTGCTCTGTATAAAGACCGATGGTTACTAGATGTAATGATGGTTCTGTGATTTACAGGCTTCAGTCAGACTGATCTCAGAGCTGTGACAAAGATGAAACTGATCAGTTGGTTAGTTTTGTGTTGAGAGAACAAACAGTCTGAGATCAGATTTGATGAATGAGGACCACTGTCTCTATTCATCTAGTAAGGCTGTCAGCTGGAATCCAGATTTATTTCCTGAAAACATGAACACAACAAGCTTCAGGATGATCTGATTGGCTGACTGTTGTCTCCGTCTTTCTGTCCAGTCCTGAAGTTTGCCACCATTCTCCTCTCACAGCTTCACAGAGGAAAACAGCTGCATGTTTACAGGAGATACTGGATATTATACTAGGGCCCGAGCAATGAAGTAGCAGGGTCCCAGTTGGGCCATACAACGGGAGTTGCAAGGACCCTATTGTTTTCATACTTTCTGCCTCTTTGCTCAGCTTTATCAGTGCCTAAACATGTACAGAAAGTCCTGAAAATTTGCAGACGCCTTCGTTCACCCAAAAAAAATGTAATCTGCGCGGGTCTTGAGCATGGGCGCGGCAAAATGGCTCTGTAGCGCCATCTACGGACCAGCCCCTGAGTCCTGTTGCGCCTAAAAATCAGAAAATTTGCAAAATTTGGAGTAACATCCCAGGACGCACAAAAAAGTCTATTATGTCCTGTTATTTGATTGAAACTGTGACAATTGGACATATTTTTTGTTTGGATTTTTATACCTCCAGGCTTGATGCCTTATCAGATTGACTTCAAAAGTTGGAAATAAGTTGTCAAAAGATAGGCAAAGGAAAATGACATAAGTTTTTGACTTTTCATTGAAGGGGCGTGGCCGTTCTGGCCCATCAACGTTCCATGACTCGCCATGAAACAGGAAGTTGCATTAAACGTGCTGTAATTTAGCCATACTTTGTCCAAACTGCATCAAACTTTACAGTATTGTTAATGGTCCCTAACTTCACACATCCATATGTTAATATTTATATAATTATTGTAGCGCCACCTATTGAGAACAGGAAATGTCTCATTTTGTAGTATGTTGTGTGACCTGCTGTTACTGTCAGGGTGATTGGATTCACTTCAAATGTTGTCAGGACAGCCTTATGCTTGTCATGATGACTGACTGCAAAACTGGTGAGTTTTCGTTGAAATTTGGGCCTGTTCTGGTTGTCAAAGTGAAATGACTGACCGTCTCCTTAATTCTGTCATCATTTCAAGCAGTGTGCTACTTTGTCCAGCAGATTGAGCCATTGCATTTCTCTCTGGTGGGTTGTCTGTCTGTATGTGTGAAGCTGTTTTAACATACTTTGATGCCACAGAGAGGATACATTCAAAACAGCCAAGACTTACAGCTGTCACAGATGATGTGCTCTGAAAAATATTCAACTGCACAGACTATGCATCGTGCCACAGTGCATTGTTACTCCAGTGTATCCCCTGAGATCTGCAGTAACCACGCCGTTGCCAATCCCCGACGGGTGCGGGGTGCGAGGGCCCGTTTAGCGCAGCTCGCAGCTTTAATTCTACCTGTGTTCACTACAATACTATGGAAAGAAGCACAAGATAAACTTATCCTTTATTTATACTGACCTCAGAGTCTTTAGTCTGCAGTCTGGACTCTCCTTAAGATCAGACAGCTGCTTCACTTCAGAATCCAGCAGCTTGTTTCCACGCAGGTTCAGCTCTATGAGATGGGAGGGGTTGAACTTCAGAGCCGAGACCAGACGATCACAGCTGATTTTTGACAAACTGCAGCAACTCAAACTGAAAAAGGAAAATGTGTATATTTAGAGGACATGTACAAAACATCAAAAACCAAAGTGATGATGGTTTGAGTCGTTGATCAAACAAAAACAATACAAGTTTTTCCAGTTTGTTCACTGTCTAGATTTGCTTTATTCTATCTTTCACTCTAAAGACACTGCCTGGCCAAAAAAAAAAAGTCACCGCCACAAAAAAAGGCCAAACCCTCTAATATTCCGCCTTTAGCTTTGATTACAGCACTCATTCTCTGTGTCATTGTTTCAATAAGCGTCTGCAATGTCACAAAATTTCCATCGAGTGTTGCATTCATTTTTCACCAAGATCTTGTATTGATGATGGGAGAGTCTGACCACTGCACAAAGCCTTCTCCAGCACATCCCAGAGATTCTCAATGGGGTTAAGGTCTGGACTCTGTGGTGGCCAATCCATATGTGAAAATGATGTCTCATGCTCCCTGAACCACTCTTTCACAATCTGAGCCCCATGAATTCTGGAATTGTCATCTTGGAATATGCCATAAGGGAAGAAAAAAATCCATTGATGGAATAACGTGGTCATTCAGTATATTCAGGTAGTCAGCTGACCTCATTCTTTCGGCAACATAATGTTACTGAACCTAGACCTGAGCAACTGCAGCAACCCCAGATCATAGCACTTCCCCCACAGGCTTGTGCAGTAGGCACTAGGCAGGATGGGTGCATAATTTCATCTGCCTCTCTTCTTACCCTGATGCCCCCATCACCCTGGAACAGGGTAAATCTAGACTCATCAGACCACATGACCTTCTTCCATTTCTCCAGAGTCCAATCGTTATGCTCCCGAGCAAATTGAAGCCTTTTTTCCCGGTTAACCTCACCGATTAGTGGTTTTCTTAAGGCTACACTGCTGTTCATTCCCAGTCCCTTGAGTTCCCTTCACGTTGTACGTACAGAAATGTTCTTACTTTCACTATTAAACATAGCCCTGAGTTCTACTGTTGTTTTTCTTCCATTGGATTTCACCAAACGTTAAGGGATCACAGGTCACGATCAATCAGGATTTTTTTCCGACCACATTTCTTCCTCAAAGACACTGGTTCTCCACTATCCTTCCAGTTTTTAATGCGTTGGAGAGTTCTTAACCCAGTTTTAGTAGTTTCTTCAGTCTAACTGGAAAAAATGCCCCTCCAAAAATAAGCAAAAAAACAACAAATAGAAGACGTTTTTGCTTGAAATAAGCAAAAAAATCTGCCAATGGAACTAGTGAAAATTGGCTTGTCAAGATTTCTTGAAATAAGATTTGATATTTAGGACTTTTGAGATAAAGGTGATCTTGAAATTAGCCAGAAAAAAAATTATTTTGAGCTATATTTTAGTGTATTTAACTCATTTTAAGTTCTAAAATAGTGACATTGTCCTAGATTTCAGACCATCACCAACGTGAAATAGGATTAGGAAGTGATTATTTAAGCATTTTAGGATAAAATATGCCTTGAAATTAGCTGGAAATACTCATATAATGCATTTTTTTACTCACATTAAGAAGTGCTTTTGTATCGTAAGACACAATTCATCTCAATTCAAGTGCATTTAGCTTATTTTAAGTTCTAAAATAGTGACATTGTCCTAGATTTCAGGATAAAATATGTCTTGAAGTTTCATTTTTATACTCATATTAAGAAGACAATTCATCTCAATTCAAGTGCATTTAACTTACAGTAAGCTCTACAACTAGATTTAAGACAACCACCTACAATGAAAACAAATCTTGCATTAAACAAACAAATATTTATTTTCTCTGCATAAGAAAGAACATGCATTTTTAGCTCTGAAATGCAGGAGTAAACAGCTCTTACAATTAAGTGCAGTTAGTCAGTTACACTGAGACTTCACAGCATGTAGTGTATGACTGGAGCAGTCATGTTTTGGCTCACAGTATGTATGGGACTGTAATAAAATAATAATAATTAATAAAAAAAAAAAAACATAGCAAAAACATAGCATAACATGCCATATATGTGTAACACATGGATTACAGTCAGACATGAACATCTGACATCTGTCCCCTCAATACACTTACAAAGTGCTTATTCAAGTTAAGGGTCTTGGGCTAACATTAACATGACTATCTGACCAATGTGTCTCTCAATACATTAATAAAATATTATTGCTACCTTAACATTGGGCAACATTGGGCTACATTTGCTAAATTACGAATACGAATGGAAACGGCTTTATTCACCAACAAAAGCTTTCCAGTCAGCCGTGCCCTTCTTGAAAGATGGTGTGAGGTCTCGCTCATGGATTGTGTCCAAGAGGACCTCCGTTTGTATGACAGAAAGCAGAGGAGCTACACACCTGGGGTAAGTAAGATGTAAACTTTTTGACTTCAGGTCAGCACAGTCACCTCTCAGAAACAGTCAAGTCGCTTTCTGTGGACAGATTTCTTTTTATTAAATGTGAAACTGAAGCTTTAAAATTGAACAATTTCAAAATGCGTTTCTGCCTTCTGGAAAATAAGTATCGAGTACTGAGGCAGAAATAATGTTTGTGGGGAAAAATAAAAGGTCTGTGGTGTCGGACTGGTGTTCCCGATAAAGCGCTGCATTGAGGTTTGGTGGTGAAACATCAGTCTGAGGCTTTAAAAGGACGTTTGTCTGTCGTTCACCGTGTCACTCAGGTGTGGTGAAGTTTTGGAGGTTGCGTGTTCATCTCCAGGTCAGACAGCGACTTGAAGGAAGTCCTCCTCACCCAGAGGAAGGATGGCCCTCACCACCTGAGTCATTTCAGAGAAAGAATCATCTGATGATTCAGAGAGGTGAAACATCTAAGAAGAAGCAGCTGCCACATGCTGAAATGCTAAAATTGTATGAATGCATGTAATGGACATTTTTGTATGATTTACAACTACCAAACACCCCTTCTACAATGCCCAGCTTGGTACAGTCCAGCCCCCCCCCCCCCCCCCCCCCCCCTTCTGTGAATCACATTGGAATCTTCCACTTCCTGTTTGTCAGTCTGGCCTTCTACCTGGACAGGTGTGGATGGAGCACATGGAACAAACATTTGGGTAATTTGAATTTACGAATGATTGTGACTGAATGTGAATGTTTATTTCTCTGAGTTAACCTGAAATCCTTCAAATCAAACATTTACCACTGAAATCATTTAATAAAAGTCCCAGATTAAAATTCATTGATACCCATTCAAACCAGTTTAGTGAAGAAGTTTAGTCCCCCACCACCAGCTGTAAATGTGAGGATGAAAATCAACTAACAACACAGGAAACCACAATGAAAGAGACGCCAAGACAGCCACTGCTACTTGATGAAAGACTGAAGTTGTGACGTTTTGTTGAAAGTTTTGTTGTTACTTTTATGCTCGTAACATAACCAGGTAGACCAGAGACTCTGGTATTCACTCAACAAAACCTTGTCACAACTTCAGTCCTTTATCGAGCAGCAATAGCTGTCTTCATGTCTCTTTAATTTTTATGTGAAGGTCCAATGTCAAAACTTTTTCTTTGCAACTTCACATTTATATATTAAAATTCATTGATACGCATTCAAACCACTACAGTAATAAAGGCCAGACTGTCCCCCACCACCAGTTCAACCACAACTAAAGACACACGAAGACAGCTATTGCTAAGTGATGAAAGACTAAAGTTAGACTAAAGAATACACGAGTTGAAGAACGTGAAAACATTTGCCTTTAAGCTTGTAACATAACCAGGCGGACCAGAGACTCTGGTTGTCCTTTATCAAGCAGCAATAGTTGTCTTCATGTCTCTTTGTGTTTTTGTTGCTGCCTCACTTTTACTTAAATGTCCATTTTCTTTCAACATACTATACTGTGACATTATGACTTCTTTTATAACAGTAGAGTAACAGATAGTAATAAAATAGTGACATTAGTAAATGTCAGTCAGTTTTGTTCTAACCTCCTCCTTCTATCGGTCCAGAACATCGAGAGGGGACACGGCCATGATGATTTCCAGGACTTCACCCAAAGAACAGGAACTTGGCAACCAATGACACCATATAGGTACAGTATATTACGTTACTATTTAAAACAGTTTTAAAAATTCCATCATTTTTTTTTTTTTTTTACTCCACAGTAAAACTCCTGATGTTTGTAGACTTTTATTATTTTATTTTTTTACATGCTCTGTTACTATTTTATAATAGTAGAGTAACAGGTTGTAATAAAATAGTAATGTTTTTTGTTGCAACAAGTCAATCTTCTAAAAGCATATATTTACAACATACAGTATTATATGATGGCAAACTCATACAAGTATGTTATTTTGTATAAAAGAAAAAAAATCAAGCATTTTAAGATGCACATACTGCAGATCCTTTATTGTTGAGCAAACACAACATTCTGTTTCACGACCCTTTGTTTCACGCGGATGCCATGTATAGTATTATCCAGCAGATGTCGCCACATTTAATTGTATCAAATGCTTCACGCACCTGAACCATTTCAAAACAACTGCTTCAGATTGATTCAGTGGTTCAGAAGGCTTTGGTTTCTCCATATGTTTCCTCTCTTTCTTAGAGCCTTTCAGTCTTGACTGACTCTGTTTTGTTGTTGTTGTTGTTGTTTGTGGAACTGGATTCAACGTGGTGTGTGAATCATTGGAAGGCTGCTATAATTGCAGATGACCACTGGGTGTCACTGGTAGTGTCTGTCTTTGAGGCTTTGAAGCTTTGAATCTTTTTTGAGGAAGAAGCCCCAAAAGCTTCATCCACCCATCTCCAAGTCACTAAGCCAGCCAGGGCTCATACAACACTTATCTATTTTTATATTTTTTTACATCTTTTCAGTCTGTCATCTTGGTATTAATATTCAAAATACATCCAGAGCTTTAACCCAAACCTTCAGAATCTCTGAGGAAAGGCTTCATATCGTGATCAAGAGGATCCAAGAACAAGGAGTTACTGGGATATCTATAGATGTAGTTACTGGCAGTGACCACTGGGGGCAGTAATCGCGGTAATAGTTTCTAACCACTTCCTGTCCTCTGTTGATTAAATCGATCAGGATCAGGTGTGACTCTAATGTATCTGAGCTTCATCACTGCTCTTCCTCCTCCGCTTCTCTGGATGTTTCAGTCTCAGCGTCGTGGCTTCTTCTCCAGCTGAAGATAGCGATGGAGAAACCGAAGCTTTCTGAACCACTGAATCAATCTGAAGCAATTGTGTTGAAATGATTCAGGTGTTTTGAAGCATTTGATTGATACAATTAAATGTGGCGACACCTGCTGGATAATATTATACATAGCATTCACATGAAACGGGTGGTGAAACAAAGTTGTTTTTGCTTAACCCTCATACCTGATTTTAAAATAGTTATGTTGTTACCACTAAGGGACAAAAGTGTCCTCTTTTAAAATGCCATAAAAATGGCATATGTTAATATTTTATCTACTTCAGTCCTAATCATGAATACCAAATGTTTGATTATTTTCAATATTTTAACCCTTTATATGCCAGTGTTTGTGATGGCATCCAAAATTTATCGTAAAAAAACACAAAAAATTAAATATTTTCAATAATCTAAATGCAAAGTGGATTTTTCTTGGGGGAATTATTAGAGCCTTGGATATGTCAATAAATGGAAGCAAGATTGATTTTGATGGATTATTATTAGTAGTATTAGTATTGTTTTTTTGTGCTGTGTACAAACAACTCCCATTGAAATCCAATGAACCTACTGTTTTGTACTTTGCACCTGCGCCTGTGTGTCTTTGAAGTAAAAGGATACATGTTATAGATCAAACGCCTCAATTAGACACACACTGCATCATCGTGTGGTACGGCAGCACTATGGCCGGGACCCCAAACGCCTGCAGAAAGATTCACCATGACTCTACTGCCCTCTCTGCAGAATATCTACAAGCACAGAGTCCGCAGGAGAGCTGCCTCCACAACTAAGGACCCCACCTGCCCCCAACACAGACTGTTCACACTCCTACCTTCAGGAAAGAGGTACAGGAGTGTGAAATATAGGACCTTGAGACTGTTCTTCTTCCCCACTGCCATCAGAGTCCTCAAGAGCTGACAGGAGTCTACAATCTTGCTATGTTCACTTTCCAGCTTCTGTTTACATTTTTTCAGTACCTTGTTTTCATTTCATTTGCATATCGATGTTTGCACTTCGTCTTCATCTTCTCGCGCTTATCCGGATCCGGGTCGCGGGGGCAGCAGCTTCAGCAGGGAAGCCCAGACAGCCCTCTCCCCAGCCTCTTCAGCCAGCTCCTCCGGAGGAACCCCCAGGCGTTCCCAGGCCAGACGAGAGATGTAATCCTTCCATCGTGTCCTGGGTCCGACCCGAGGTCTCCTTCCAGTGGGACATGCCCGAAACACCTCTCCCGGGAGGCATCCTTACCAGATGACCAAGCCACCTCAACTGACTCCTCTCGACGTGGAGGAGCATCGGTTCTACTCTGAGCTAGTCCCGTATGTCCGAGCCCGACCACCCTGCGAAGGAAACTCATTTCGGCCGCTTGTATTTGCGATCTTGTTCTTTCGGTCATTACCCAAAGTTCACGACCATAGGTGAGGGTTGGAACGTAGATCAACGGGTAAATTGAGAGCTTCACCTTTCGGCTTAGCTCTCTCTTCACCACGACCGACCGGTTAAGTATCCACATCACTGCAGATACTGCTCCGATCCGCCTGGTGATCTCCTGCTCCCTCCTACCTTCACTCGATACGATATTTGCACTAGTTATCTTATATTTTTGTATTATATGTATCTTTTTATATTCTAATTGTAAGATATTTTTTTTTTATATTCGTAGGCATTTGGCTGGACGGCAAAAGAAGAATTTCATTGTACAGGGAAACATGTTTCTACACTGAGCACATGAAAATAAACTCTTTGAATCTTGAACATACACACACACCACCAATGCAAGGATCCCTTTCTCCTCATGACCAATAACATCACTTTTATATCATAAGAAACTTGGGAGCTCCAAATCACAGCAACTGTGGAAAATACATTTGCAAAGTTCACACATCCTTTTGCTGCAGTTCCTGTGTATGAGGGTGAACTGAACTCACACACATGTACACACACACACAACATTCCTGATGCCATTGATGTACTTTTCTGTTCCACATTTTTAAATATCTATGTATTTATGTTTTACTTCTGGAGCGATCGAAGTTGTTGGACACTGCACTCCTAATTGAAATGCATTGTATGTAATGCATTGTGATGCCATCACAAACACTGGCATATAAAGGGTTAAAATATTGAAAATAATCAAACATTTGGTATTTATGATTAGGACTGAAGTAGATGAAAAGATTTATGTAAAAAAAAAGCAGAAAAAAATATTAACATATGCCATTTTTATGGCATTTTAAAAGAGGACACTTTTGTCCCTTAGCGGTAACAACGTAACTATTGAGTATTATGGGATTTGTTTTTGAAATATCAAAATTTGTTCAAAAATACACACCTTTACCAAATATCATAGCAGCAAGCATAACCAACACTGAGTAATCAAAAAAATAAAATTTGAAAAGGACACTTTTGTCCATATCAGGGTTAACAATAAAGGATCTCCAGTATGTGCATCTTGAAATGCTTGATTTTTGTCTTAATAATATAGCAGCAATAATAATAATATACTTGTATGAGTTTGCCATCATGTAATACTGTATGTTTTAAATATATGCTTTTATAAGATTGATAGAAATACAAAAATATATTTACAAAATGAGTGAAATGCTTGTGAAACTGGGAAGGGGATTTGGGTGGTTCAGAGATTTTTATGATAATTTCAGCTGAGTTAGGCTTTAGTCTGTTCCTCTTCTATGTATGTATATCAATGTACAGTGTGTGAATGCAAGTTATGTCATACTAATCTTACCTTAAACTTCACTCTCCACTATTATCACACTACAGGTGAATGGGACTTTTTTCCCCCCCTTTATAGATAACCTCAAACTTCTACCAGTTTAATCTTCATATTAAGAGAAATACTTTTTGTATTACACTTTGTCTGAAAAATAAAATAAAATATGCGTACATATAAACTCTTGAAGCGACAGATTTTCTGAGGTGTTTACAATGACCATGTAGTGTAAGAATTCTGGTTTGATATGTTTAATTGTGTTTCTGTAGATGTTCAGTGTGGATGTTGTGTGTGTGGGGCTTTTTAAAAGAATACAAGCATTTGATTAATACAGACATTTTATATCCAACCTTGCTATTGTCATTGGAACATTAACTTAAAGTGAAAAATACAGAACAACATGTTTATTCTCTGTGTTGCAAGGTACAACTTTCAACTTTTTCTCAACAGAGTCCAGGTATGGGGATGATGAGAACTCATTCAGTGATAGGATTTTTACAACTATTGTCTCCCTTGCATTTGCAGTACTTGCAGCAACGGATACAAGCTACCCGACAGGGGCAGCCATTCATGTGTGCACACTTGCCACACGAGCAGGGATTTGGCAAACTTTCAGGTTTTGAGATTACAATCTCAGGGACTAATAAACTGCCCTTTCTTACAAAACCATAAGCATCTGCATTTAAGATCGAGGTGGCGTCTGTAAATGGTGCTTGGACCCAAAGCTGCAGTTGATAATAGGCTCTTTGTATATGTTTTCTTGCCTTAGTTGAGGTGCAAGCGGTCCTCTCAAAGTCCACTTTAAGGGCATTACTATCGGATGCAGCAATGCGCAGGTTGTCAAATGTCTCCATGTCCATTGATGGTTTGAGACATTTGAATTCCACTCTCTGTTAGATGTGGACAGTTGAAATTGAGAATCAAAGAAGAGTTGTCTGGTTTGCGGACAGTGTTCAGAGCTGCAAGTTTGGTTGATATTTTGCTGGTTGTATCGCACCCAGTCAGCGCATGTAGTGCTGGGAGAGCTTTGGTTAATAAATAACTGTCAATTCCTGTTTGTTGCTAGTTTATATACGCATATTTAATGAGATATTGCCTCATTTGCATATTACATTTTATTTATTTTTTTAGACAAAGTGTAATATAAAAAGTATTTCTCTTAATACGAAGATTAATCTGGTAGAAGTTTATGAGGATATCTATAAAGGGAAGAAAAAGTCCCATTCACCTGTAGTGTGATAATAGTGTCACCTATTGTGGTCATTTTTCAGGACTTTCGTCCCGGGTAGAGATTTTGGCACACATCCCACGTTGTTCAGTGGGGTCATATTAGTCTATAACAGTTGAGATATTCTCCGCTAAATGAAGCGCATACAAATCTTACCCAGGACCTCTACTATTTACTCTGGTGTCAGTTTGTGTTGATGAACGGGCTGCGTTCACCTGCGCAGGTGAGTCTGTTTTCAGAGCAGCAAGCGTCCTCCCGCCTCTGACTGTTGAATCCGCTCGTTAAAGAGCAAAACCAGACTCACCTGCTGCTTCTTCTCAGTGTTCACCATTAAGTCACTGAACTGACAGTTGGTCAACTCACTGTAGAAACATTAAACCAACACACGGACAGAGTCAACGTGTTGCTGCTCCGCTGCGTTCAGGACAAATCGGACACGTTGGTGAAATCCACCTGGGTTTAGAAAAATGATAAACTGACAAAATAAATGTTGATTTAAAGCAGACTTTCTGTGTTTGATCAACAATAAAACTAATAAGTAAAGTGTGTGATCTGATCACTGCAGAAACAAATGTCCTGACAGTTGAGTCTATTATCAATCATCTCAAAATTATAGAGACATGGGGCGATTATTTCAGATAAGATGAACCAGAATGGATGGAGTGTTTAAATCAATACTTGGTCTATAAATTAAAATGTTGAGGCTCCGTCTGTAAAAGCAGCTATAATTGGATAAACGGCGTCTCTAATATTTTGGACTTTCTATCACATGTGTTAACTCTTCAACAGGAACAAATGATCAACGTCTGAGGCGGGAACTCCTGGTTGACTCCACATGGAACGTCCTCCTCTTGAATGAATCCTCGAAATCACAGGTGTCAAACTGATCCGTGAAAGGGCCGCTGCAGGTTTTCAGTCCAACCATGCAGCAGCACACCTGACTTGGCTCAATCAATTGAACTGCCTTCACGCAGTCATTTCAGGCGTCCTCTTGCTCCTTCACTGTCAATTGTAAACATCAAGGTCAGTAGTGGTATTAATATTTTTGGATATTCCCCATTGAAGATGAATGGGCTTATGCAAGAAGATAGAACTACTTTGAAGGAATAATTGTTACTGCCATAGTTTACAAAATCTTTCCTTCAAAATAAAGTAGTTAATTATGAAAAGATTGCGATAGTCGAGACACTTCTGACTTTAATTTGTATAGCTGTTAAATACTAATTATTTAATGGTAAACACTGACTGAGAGTGTTTGACTGCACGGTGGGTGTTTTTATTTTAGAGTATACTGTCAACGCATTAGATTAAACTGTAGTCAAGTAAAGCGCTGTCATTTTCATGCATATCTGTTTTGTCTTGCAGGTTTCTCCACATAGCAGTGGCTTATGTGCTGGCTGCCAAGATGCGGCTCCCTGGATTTAAAGGAACCCAACGGACAGGTACGGATGCTCAGGCCTAGTAGTTGTAAATGCGTAAAGGTTGTTTTTTTTTTTCTCCCAATCTAAGCTGTATTCTGTCTCTGTGCGCAGACTGCCGTGGCCACCAATCAGCACCTGCTGTTGCACGGAGCTCAGATCAACACCAGAGACTTCTGGGGTGGCTCTCCCCTGCATGCTCAGAAAGGTCATTTGTCTAGTCTTCAGGTGTGTTGAGATTGTTGTTTAGTTCAGCTTTTAAACAAAAGATAGGAGAAGTGTGTTGTCTAAAGGTAACACTAACATCAGAAGTATATTATTTAGATGAATGATTGCTACAAATAGGTTTTGGTTTGAGGTATTTAGAATTGTTTTTTCTTAACAGTGTAATCCAAAAGTATTTTTGTCTTTTACTTCAGCTGCTTTTTATAGAAATGAGTTTATGTACTTAGTGAACAGATAACTGTTTTATATCTCCTTTAAAGACTTTACTTTGCATGTTTGACTGTTGTATTGACTTAGGTAACTTGTAATGTGTTGTTGCTTGTGCAGAGCCTGACTGGGAAAGCCATGGACATAGAAATGTTGAACTATGATGGTGAGTGTTTTGTTTGAAACAGTGAAGTTGTCATTGAGGTGATTTAATGGTGTCCTTTGTGTATGCAGGCTTGACTCCTCTTCATTCTGCTGTATTGGCTCACAATGCTGTGGTCAAAGAGATGAGGTGTCTGGACAAGCCCTGTTCGTACATGTTGATGGAGCTGCATCCACACTGCAGATGGGTGCTTCCTATGCCACTAAGGTTCATTGTGTTGATGGAATAAAGCATTGACTAACGTGAACATGTTGTGTGATCAGTCTCCTTCACTGTCCATTGTAAACATCAAGGTCAGTAGTAGTGGCTGTAGGTATGCTACCACAGCCTCATTTTTGAAAATTCCCCATAGGGAATGAATGGGCTTATGGAGGCCCCACGAAGATAGAAGATAGAAGATAGAAGATAGAAGATAGAAGATAGAAGATAGAAGATAGAAGATAGAAGATAGAAGATAGAAGATAGAAGATAGAAGATAGAAGATAGAAGATAGAAGATAGAAGATAGAAGATAGAAGATAGAAGATAGAAGATAGAAGATAGAAGATAGAAGATAGAAGATAGAAGATAGAAGATAGAAGATAGAAGATAGAAGATAGAAGATAGAAGATAGAAGATAGAAGATAGAAGATAGAAGATAGAAGATAGAAGATAGAAGATAGAAGATAGGTTCTGCACCACTGCCTAGCAACCGAAAAAATTCACTGAGACTGTCGCAACCTTCACACATGACATTTATTGCATTTTCTAAACATTACAAATAAAACACATTGCATTCTTTACAGACCTTCAGTGGAAACACATTGTTAGCTCTTTACAATGTCATAATAAAGGTAACAGTCCAAACACTTGACATTAACTTTAGCATAGCATTACATGCTAACATTTGGTCCCCCAGATACAACAAATCTTGAGGGGAAAACACATTCCAACTGTCAGTTAACACTATGAAAATTTCTTTGTTATTGTGTAACATTAACCATTACTTTAGAAATTCATGTATTAACTTAGATTTAGTTACTTTTAAGAGCTTCACTTTGTTTACCATTAATGCCAAATGTACTCTGCAATAATACTCAATTACATATGTTGGAGTAGTTTCTTAATGGACTTACATACAAGGGCCTCTGTCCAGTTCTCCCAGGCACTTTACACTCAGAGCCTACAATGAGGTACAGACATTTGCAATCATGAAAAAGGCAGCACTTTCAAATAGAAAATGATTCTGGACAACAGTTCTCTGCAGTCTTTACTCACCTCAAAGCCAGGCCACACTTCAGTTCATTTCTTCTTCCTGCAATGACAATCACCTGGGAGCTGATGTTGTTACAGGGCAACGCCAAGAAGCTGAAGACCGTGAGGGGACACAAAAGACAACTTTTGTAACTCAGCTGATATCGTTGAGGCAATCAAAACTGGAAAACTTTGCCCTTACCTGAGCCGCCATCAGGACCCAGATCAGCACGTGGACAATGTTTAGTTTACGGATTTCAAGGCGACGCTGAAACAAACAAGTAGTTGACACAAAACAGATACTTTATTAATGCCGAGGGAAATTCAAGCATCCAGTAGCAGTAACAAACATTGAACATACTATATAAAACTAGAAAGTGACCAGTAGAAGTAGGTTTTTTATAACCATGAGGGCTGTGTAATTAAATTAGTTGGAAACAGTTGAATGAAATAAATGGTAATGACAGTGTCCAGTAAGTGGTGCAAAAAGATATGTCCATTGTCAACATGACTCAGAGAGGGACACAATTTTACCTCATCTGGTAATGAGAGGCTGAAAGTCACTGCCGTCTGTGCCCGCTGCTCTCGGACCTTCTCTGGAAGCCATGATGGAAACCTAAACACAGAGTTAGACACATCAGGCAAGACTAAAACTGCATGCGTTAATGGTAGATCTGTAACACCTGTGCTTACCTGCAGTGAAAGGACTCATTAGTAATGCAAGAAACACATTTGAGATAATCCCAGAAATTGAGCTTCACAGCTGCAGACACCATGTTAATCAATGGCAATTTTATTGATTTAACAATAAAGTTGTCTCAAGGCAACACAGAAGCAGGAAGAACATCATACATGTAGAATCTAATACAACATTCAGGTGACGCATGTTACTTTAGTTTACCAAACAAAATTGTCAGCTTAAAAGATTGCAAAAATCAGGTGAGGAGCAGCTCCACTGCGCAGGCGCGTCATTCACAGCTCCTGCTTTAGCATGTCCAGTTAGCACATTAGGTTTTACCACTTACCCGTTTCTTGGAGCCCTCTCAGCTTCGCGCGTCAAACCTACCAGCAAACCCTACGTCTTCTTTTAACTTACCATCGTTCAGATTACTGTTAACTGCAACATTTACAGCAAGACAAGTTGAGCTAAAGCTAGCTGCAGTAGGTCAAACATACGGGAAGGTTAGCACAGCTTTCACATAAACGGAAAGCCACGCTGCCAAACACACACGTATCGTAAAATAAAGGACTTCTGGCATAAGTTGAAGCACTTACCTGCTATATCTAGTCTTCATAAAACAACGTTCCGACTAGAACGCTGTCTAAAGAGCATCTGAAGCCGAGCGAGAGGGGTATATGAAGAGTGAACGGTGGACAGGAAGTATGACGTGTCGAGCTGCGATTGGTCCCCGTTTAACTCGTCCCCTTCCTCCCTCTCCTGATTGGCTACGCGTCAGGTGTTTCCGTTTATCGCAGTGATTGCAAGTGCAGACGTCACCCGAATGTGCCAGCTGCAAAACATTTGTAATTTAGCTTCTATGGATTTTAACTCGAAGTTTAATTAGGAGAACGCAACCAATAGGAGGTTAGCAGATGGGTGGCAGGACAATGCCAAAGTTTTGTGCAGTATATGGCTGTACAAACCGGGGAAAACAAAAATGTTTCTTTAAAATTCCCGAAGAGGTAAGGCTACAGTAATTACACTACTTAAAGAGCTGACTAAAACTGTCAAAAATACAGAGCAGGGTATTATAATATTATTAGAAACATATATATATATATTGTCCGTCCACCTCTGCTACATGTGGTGACTGTGATTTTCATTCATTTTTTTTATTTCATTTATCTGTTTACAAACTAATTTAATTGCACACATTCCTCCCCATCTGTAGCTCTCATATTTATATATAAAAAAAAACCTTCTACTTCTACTGGTCACTTTTTATTTTTAACATAGTTTATAGTTGTATAAAACATTTTATTTCTAGTTACTTTCTATTTTTTATATAGCTTTTGTATTGTCTGTTCAATGTATGTTACTGCTACTGGATGCTTGAATTTCCCTCGGTATTAATAAAGTATCTAGCTATATATATATATATATATATATATTTGTGATTACCCTTTGAAGTTCCAACGTTAAGCTATGTGGCGATCTCTAGTGTCTTTGTTTTTAGCATTGCTACCTAACATTAGCTATCACGACCAGTGGTTCTCAAATTGTAGTCATTGTCGATCTGTGTACAATACAGTCTTGGTAGTCTGGTCAGAATCATCTAACAATAAAATATTGTCAGATCTCTGATTGAGACGGCCCTACGGACATAATGTGAAAACGGTGGAGAATTATTTCAGACTGTAACAACGTGATGTAAACTACAGTTGTCCCTTCTTACTCTCAGTACAGGGTGTCAATCACATTTATTTAATCGAGGCTGGCCAAGTGCTGTCCCAGATGTAAACTCTCCAGACTGGTCTCCTACGTTCATCTTGGCTACCAGAGAGGTAAACCAGCGACAGAGGCGTCACGTCGACGTGAAGAAAGACTGAGGGCCAATTACCACCACCTCCATGAATACAATTTGTAAATTATACAACTAACCTATCTTTCTCCCTCTCGTCCTCTTTGCAAAATATATTCTATATATGAAATTAAAATGTTTTAATACTACTACTTGAGTGATAAAGTTGTCTATCTAAATGAATTTGAATCAACTGAGTTACTTTATGAGTCTGATTTTACACAAGTGTCTGTTCTTCCAACTGAGTAAAGAATGTGTGTACTTTTGGCACCTCTGCATATTGTACATGTGTTTTTATATTTGTCTTCTTACAGATGGGTATTAAAAATATTTCATACTTTGTTTAAAAACTGTGTCATAATATCCCAAAATCACCCTGATGTGCTTCCAGTGAAAGATGACAGACAGTATTGAGTCATCACCCTCCCGTACTTAATTCATAACAGTTCTTTAAACTGACATCACAAAGTGGCCTTGGCATATTTCAAAAACTCATTTATTTTTTTGTGATAGATAAGATTTTGACCTATTGTGGTCACATTCTATGAAAACCTATGGACATACATGTAAAGACGTGAGAACATATAAACATTTGATTCATTTTGACAATGTTGGAGAGTGGGTGATATACTTGGATATCCACTTGCACTTTTCCACAGTACAACATTCACTCTTTCATTTTAACACCAGCTCCAACGTGTGAGCAGGATTCCGACAATCTGTTGGTAAAAAGGACAGGAGAAAAGGAATTATGCATTTACAGATAAGATCTGTTTTTCACAGCACAGTGATACTATTAAGTAACACAAACAACTGACAGACTGCTTTGTTTACGTCGCTGAGAACCTCATTTTACATACAGACGGTGTGCTTATCTGCTTTCTGAACTTACTCTTAAACACCAGACAACTTTAACTGGATATTACTGTACCTGGACATAACGACGTCGATGTCTTCGAGTTTATTTATGTTTAATTTTCTCTTCAAAGAGTCACAAGTTATTTTATTTTCGGACAAACGAGACGTTAGCTTGAGACACAAGCTGCGTTGTTAGCTTAACATCAATCAGACTAATTAGCCGACACCTGTTCACTACTTCCGGTTTCTTCTTCTTCTGATGTTTAATAGCGGTTAGCAAACCACCTTAAAGGTGCATTACCGCCACCTACTGGACTGGTCTGGTGGAGCATGAGATTACAGGAAAAAAAGAGAATTAACTGTTTTCCTCCAGGTGGTTTTCCTGAACATCCTGCCTGCCACAGCATTTACAAATCAACATGTCTGTATAGGGTTTGAGAACATTTGCAGATAAAACAATTTATTAAATATATTAAGGATGAAGCAGGTGCAAAGTTACAGAATATTTCTTCTTAACCCTCGTGCATAATCTCTCTCCGTCTGTCCATTCACTTGGGGTCCCAGAGACCCCAAAGGTAGCACGAGGGTTAAATTAAGCAAAACAACACAAGCTACTCCGCTATTAGCTTCGAAGCTAACCGGTAAACACGAACACGTAGTCAACTTTAACTGAATATTACTGTACCTGGACATAACTCTCAGTGTCTCCGTGTCTATTTAAACTTTTTTATTTCCTCTTTAAAGAGTCACAAGTTATTTTATTTTAGGACAAAAGACACATGAGCGTGTCACGTTGTAAACTTAACATCAGTCAGACTAATTAACCGACACCTGTTCACTACTTCCGGTTTATTCTTCTTCTGATGTTAAATAGCGGTTAGCAAACCATTTTAAAGGTGCATTACTGGACTGGACTGGTGGAACATGAGATTACAGGAAAAAAAGAGAATTAACTTTCTCTGGTTTGGTCACTAACTGTTAGCCTGGTCGTTACCATCCTACGTTTCCGCCCAGACCGAAATCAAATTTTGGGCGGACGTACGTAGGATGGTAACGACCAGGCTAACTAACTGTAACTACTTGAGTAAAAACCTTCTTCTCTAAAATTGTAGAAATCCATCTATAAATCAAGAAGCGTCTGTGTGTCTGTCTGTGGCACGCATATCTCGCGAACCGTTGGCCCGATTGATTTGAAACTGGGCAGGTGTCTCGCTACGGGCACGAAGATGTGCACTGCTAAATTTGACGTTGTTTGGATAAGAAATGTAAAATATATCGGTAAAATAGGTTTTCTCCGCTCTAATATTTCCACTAATCCTCATACACAGCACCTGTAGGCTCCCACTATAGGAATACATACTTCCGACGGGCACTGCACTTGTCAATTTAAAACATGAATCAACGTTAAACTGACCTGTGATGGAGATTTGCCTCCATCTCGCGGTGAAACGATGAACTGCACGACGTCGCTTTAATAATAACACAGAGAAACCATCACGATCACTGCTTTCAGGGGTCACTGTCAGTAACTACATCTGTCCACATCCAATAACACTGAGATTCTTATTTACTTCAGTATTGCAGTTTTAATGTTCATCAGTCTAATAATGACTCGACACAGATTATGTCAGCAGAGACTCACGAGTGTTTACTGCCCTCTGGCGGTCACAGCAAGGAACTACAGCTAGCACCCACATACAACATATAATAAACCAGCGATACAATGGATAGACACTACTGTGTTCACTGAGAAATCAACAAGTTCAACAAGTTTCAGACAGGACAGCCATATCAAGCAAAACACTGAAATTCAACGAGGAAGCATAAAAGACCACTACACTAAAATATGAATACCTTTGGAGATAAGTGAGACCAGTATACATCAGGAAGCTCTTTTATATGCTGAGAGTTAAGTTAAATAACATTATGTCAGATCCTGACTGATCTGTTATTGAATTTAATGAAGCAAATGATCACCTGAAGATGAACTTCTTGTTTCTGCTGCTGCTGTGATGCTGCAGGTGTTTATTAAATTCAAAGGCCAGACTCAGACATATTGTGGTAACAAACTGGACATCAGCCGGTTTATTAATGTTTCTGTAAAATCCAGAATTACAAACAGTGACACCTGAAAAACATTGTTTCAAAGTTCAGACATAAATCTACATTAACAAGTTTCAGATCTGCATAAGTTAGAATAAAATCTATATTTTCTGGAGACATTTCAAAAGCTTATATAACAGAAAGTACATAATAAATAAGAGAAGAAGCAACTAAACCATATAACAACGTGCAATAATCCTTATGGAAAACCTAAAAGTGCCATTAATTGTCCCTATTTCACATTAAAACATTACCTTTATGTTTTTCTAACTGTTGATGCTGGTTTATAATGTGTCTAAATAATTCAGGAGAGGGACTGATCTTTACTTGTTGGTGCTATTAGAATAGTTTGTGCAGCTCTGTTGAGGATCTTAAATCTCTTCACTCCACCTCCCAGTAACATGGTCCAGTCAGAGTCTCTCTACACACGAGCTGCTGCTGATTCAACCTCTCTGGATCATCAGGACTCAGCTCATCCTCTCTCAGTACACATCATCACGTTCACCTTCATTTTTGCCTAGACTACCAGCTGTTGAGAGAAAAACAACAACATGACTAAGTCTTTATGGAGAATCATTTCATCAGCAGCTACGAATATTCACAGTTCATAGGATTCTTGAGGCTGCGAATATTTCTACATTTAAGCACAATATATATAGGTAGTTTTACTATTAAATATACTTAACTACTACTACTATGTTAATTGCACAAAACACCAAGACAAATTCCTTGTGTGTGAACATACATACATAGAAATAAATCATATTTTGACTCTGATTCTGGAGCAGCTGTGGAGCTCAGCCAGCTTCCTTTCAGCTCTCATGTTAACGTGTTGTAGCTGGAAGCTCACAGACTTTTAGCATCAAGTCTGTTTCCTCTGCAGATTTCTCTCAAGTCCACAGAGGAAATAAACTGCTGAGAGTCATGAACGCTTCATTACTGCACAAACACTTTAGTGATGGATTTACAGCTGTTCCATTTAAATAAAGAGTCTGAGTGTGTTGATGAACATAGCATGTGTTTCTGAAGCATCAGCTGACTAATAAACATTTAAGATATCTGATGAAACTAATGACAGAGATACAGATGTGATGACTGGACCTCGGCAGAGATTCTGCTCTGTATAAAGACCACATGGTTACTAAATGTAATGATGGTTCTATGATTCACAGGCTTCAGTCAGACTGATCTCAGAGCGGTGACAAAGATGAAACTGATCAGTTGTTTAGTTTTGAGGTGAGAGAACAAACAGTCTGAGATCAGATTTGATGAATGAGGACCACTGTCTCTATTCATCTAGTAAGGCTGTCAGGTGCAATCCAGATTTATTTCCTGAAAACATGAACACAACAAGCTTCAGGATGATCTGACTGGCTGACTGTTGTCTCTGTCTTTCTGTCCAGTCCTGAAGTTTGTCCTCTCACAGCTTTACTGAGGAAATTCAGAGCTGAGATTTGCAGGTCTTTCAGGAGATACTGGATATTTTTTTCTAATTGCATTTTCTACAATGCTATGGAAAGAAGAACAAGATAAGATAAACTAATCCTTTATTTATTCCCTCTACTAACCTCAGAGTTTCCAGTCTACAGTCTGGACTCTCCTTAAGATCAGACAGCTGCTTCACATCAGAATCCTGAAGCTTGTTTCCACTCAGGTTCAGCTCTCTGAGATGGGAGGGGTTGAAATTCAGAGCTGAGACCAGAGAATCACAGCTGATCTTTGACAAAATGCAGCAACTCAGTCTGAAAAAGGAAAATATGTATGTTTGAAGGACACGTACAAAACGTCAAAAACCAAAGTGATGAAGGTTTTTCCAGTTTGTCCAATGTCAAGATTTGCTTTATTCTATCTTTCACTCTAAATATTTTTGGGTTGATGCGACATGACACATGTGAGACATTTGAAGACGTCACCTTGAACTCCTGACACATTGTGGGATCAACATTTTTCACAATTATTGACAATTAAAAGTCTGAAGAATTTCAATAATAAATAGCTTCATCAATAAATTCAAAGACGTTTTAGTTGCTGTCCTGGTTTAAATTTGGAAAACATGATGTGACACTGAAAGTGAACATAAAGTGCGTCTTAGTTTCAGAGTGAATCATCCAGTGGAAGATTTTTCTTCTTCAATGGTTTCAAATGTGTAGCTCAACATGACTCTGCCGTAGTCAATGTACTAAACCACAAAAGAAGAAAACAGACATTACCATGAAGATCCTAACTGTGGATCAGTAAAATATCAGCCTGATGTCTGTAGATTAATGTCAACACATCTTTCACATCATATTAATCTGAGCACACAAATAAAACATGATGCCTGACCTCAGAGTCTCCAGTCTACAGTCTGGACTCTCCAGAAAACCACACAGATGCTTCACTCCTGAATCCTGCAGGTTGTTGAGACTCAGCTCCAGATGTTTCAGATGGGAGGGGTTGGACTTCAGAGCTGAGACCAAAGAATGACAGCTGATCTCTGACAAAGTGCAGTAACTCAATCTGAATAAAGAATAAAAGATGTTAGTATTAATGAGAACAAGCTGCTGCTTCAATAAAGATGTAGTGACTTCAGCTCTGAAACTCTGACACATCCACCAGTGGATTAATCTATACAAACTCATGTTGACCAACAAACACAACGAAAAACACTCTGACATTTATTTCACTTTCTACTCAAAGTTCGGAAAAAAAAAAACAAATATGGAAATGTTGATAAAATGATGATCAAGACTCTAAAATATGTTCATGTTATGATGGAGACATTTAAATTAGGACTAAACATGAAAATACATTTTGTTATTGATTCATCTCTCATTTATCTTCACAATAGTTTCATTAGTTATCAAACCAAATCCAAATCAAATATAGTGTAAAGTGTCCATCAGAGTTCACATGACTTCAATTGTTAAAACAAACAGATACAGAATATTTGTTTCAGCCTCTTAGTGTAAAAACTACAATTTAAACGTGTTTCAGTTCAAACATTTGAACAGGAGTTTTTCGGATCTTCTGGTTGGTCCACCTTACAGTTTGTAGAAATGATTAGCATTCTCCATTAACCCAGTCGAGAAGTAGATTGTGGCTTTCAGTGTACTAGTAGATTTTAGTAGGTTTTGGGGATGTTCTGTTTTCTATCACAGTAAACTGACTATTTTTGGTTTTAAGCAAATTTAGACATTTGGAGGGGCCACCTTAATAGAATCTCAGGACACAAATAAAACATGATGTCTGACCTCAGAGTCTCCAGTCTCCAGTCTGGACTCTCCAGAAAACCACACAGATGCTTCACGCCTGAATCCTGCAGGTTGTTTTGACTCAGGTCCAGATGTTTCAGATGGCAGGGGTTGGATTTCAGAGCTGAGGCCAGATAATCACAGCTGATCTGTGTCAACCTGCAGTCAATCAACCTGAATAAGGAATGATAAGGTGTGTTCAAGTTTTAAATGTGCAGCTGAACTATGTCCTAATTATTGTGGATCATTGATACCAACATGAAGCTTCAGCAGTCTGACACTGTGGCACTAATCAATTTGTTGTCGAACAAAGTTCTGTCTTTGAGTGTCTGTCCCTTAACTGGAGCTCAGCAGGAAACAGTGAACTCACAAAGATACTGACTGGATCTGTGGAGCTCAGACTGCTGCAGCAGAAGATTAGATTAAGATCAGCTTTACAATCATTCATTCACAGAACACTGTAGAGTTTGTCCTCCATCTTGTCACATTGGAGTCAGATTATAAGGAGATTTCTTCACAGACAGTATGAACAGAAAGAATGATTACTGACTACAATACCTCTTTAAATGAACATGTGAAAACTGGAGTTGATCTGATTTATGATCAGACTGATCACTGAGGAGACACCTGCTGATATTAAAGAACACGATGCTTCTTCATTCAACTGTTTGTCTTCTCTTTTCTAACTTTCAACCCTGTGTAATGGAAAATTCTTACTTAGTGCATTATGTGACGCTACTATAGACAGTGTTAACACGTAACTTAAGTTGACTCTTAAGAAATTTGAGGATGTGAGACTCTCATATAGGACCCTCATGTCTACCATGTAGCCTTGTTAATCTGTGACCAAATCTAAAGGTATGGTGCCAATTCATAATTAAAACTAGAGGCTGAAGTAGATAGTAACCTTCACTGATAAGTTTGGCTATAAAACAAAGTATTCTTTGTGTGTTATTTGCTTGTTTGCCACTTGCATTGCATTGTGCTCTGTTCGTGGCTGTTAGCCCATCCATAGATGAGAATTAAACAAAGACCTGAAGTGTTCTGACTTTGTGTCCTTTTCAACCAAACCTGACAAGTGAACTGATAAAAACAGGATCATTCTTCATACGCCTGATAATAAAATACATAAAAACAAAAATAAAAATCAGTCAATGAACTGACCTCAGAGTCTCCAGTCTACAGTTTGGACTCTTCAGTCCAGTGCACAGCTGCTCCACTCCTGAATCCTGCAGGTTGTTTTTACTCAGGTCCAGTTCTGTCAGATTAGAGGACTGGGAGCTGAGAACTGAGGACAGCGCTTCACAGCTTCTTTTTGAGAGATTACAGCCACTGAGTCTGCAGAGACAATAATAGATAAAGAACTAGTCAGACTTTTATTTTCCTTTAATGAAATACTGCTGTGTATCTATTAATGACTAAAACTCTCTTTCTGTACTTACAGAGCTTTGTTGGAGGCTTTAGCCACTGGTAGCAGCCTCAGAAGAGCTTCCTCTGAAGCAGAGTATTTCTTCAGGTCAAACTTGTCCAGATTAATTTCTGATGACAGTAAGATGAAAACCAGAGCTGACCACTGAATAGGAGACAGTTTATCTGTGGAGAGATGTCCTGATTTCAGGGACTGCTGGATCTCCTCCACTAGAGAACGATCATTCAGTTCATTCAGACAGTGGAACAGATTGATGCTTCTCTCTGCAGACAGATTCTCACTGATCTTCTCCTTGATGTATTGGACTGTTTCCTTACTAGTCTGAGAGCTTTTTGTCTGCTTCATCAGGCCTCGTAGAATAGTCTGACTGGTCTCCAGTGAAAGACCCAGGAGGAACCGGAGGAACAAGTCCAGGTGTCCATTTGGGCTCCGTAAGGCCTTGTCTACAGCACTCTGGTGGAGATGTTTTAGATTTGGTTTGTTAAACGTTATAGATGTCCGGGAAGTTGTTTGTTGTTCTTCCAGCAGATTGACAGCAGACTTGATGAAGGTTTGATGAACATGTAGAGCAGCCAGAAACTCCTGAATGCTTAGATGGACAAAGCAGAACACCTTGTCTTGGTACAGTCCTCTCTCCTCTTTAAAGATCTGTGTCAACACTCCTGAGTACACTGAGGCTGCTCTGATATCGATGCCACACTCTGTCAGGTCTGATTCATAGAAGATCAGGTTTCCTTTCTGCAGCTGATCAAAAGACAGTTTTCCCAGAGACTCAATCATCTTCCTGGTCTCTGGACTCCAGTGTGGATCTGTCTCAGATCCTCCATCATACTTGACCTTCTTCACTTTGGTCTGAACCACCAGGAAGTGGATGTACATCTCAGTCAGGGTCTTGGGCAGCTCTCCTCCCTCTCTGGTTTTCAACACATCCTCCAGAACTGTAGCAGAGATCCAGCAGAAGACTGGGATGTGACACATGATGTGGAGGCTTCGTGATGTCTTGATGTGGGAGATGATACTGCTGGCCTGCTCCTCATCTCTGAATCTCTTCCTGAAGTACTCCTCCTTCTGGGGATCAGTGAACCCTCTGACATCTGTCACCATGTCAACACACTCAGGAGGGATCTGATTGGCTGCTGCAGGTCGTGTGGTTATCCAGAGGTGAGCAGAGGGAAGCAGTTTCCCCCTGATGAGGTTTGTCAGCAGCACATCCACTGAGGTGGACTCTGTAACATCAGTCAGAATCTCAGTGTTGTGGAAGTCCAGAGGAAGTCGACACTCATCCAGACCGTCAAAGATGAACACAACCTGGAACTCTTCAAACCTGAAGATTCCTGCTTCTTTGGTTTCAGCGAAGAAGTATTGAACAAGTTCCACCAAGCTGAACTTTCTCTCTTTCAACACATTCAGCTCTCTGAAAGTCAATGGAAATATGAACTGGATGTCCTGGTTGGCTTTGTCTTCAGCCCAGTCCAGAGTGAACTTCTGTGTTAAGACTGTTTTCCCAATGCCAGCCACTCCCTTTGTCATCACTCTTCTGATTGGTTTATCTCTTCCAGGTGAGACTTTAAAGATGTCTTCTGGTCTGATGGTTGTTTCTGGTCTGTCTAGTTTCCTGGATGCTGTTTCAATCTGTCTGACCTCATGTTCATCATTGACCTCTGCAGTCTCTCCCTCTGTGATGTAGAGCTCTGTGTAGATCTCATTCAGAAGAGTTGAGTTTCCTGCTTTAGCAATCCCCTCAAACACACACTGGAACTTCTCCTTCAGAGTAGATTTAAGTTCACGCTGACAAACTGCAATTTCATGTTCTGAATAAGTACAACAAATGAGATCAGTGAATAAATTATTTTGAATATGTATTTGTTATATTTGTTTCATCCCATGAGACATTAGTAAATGTTTAATTAATTCATCAGGTTCAATGCTCAGAGAAATCCTCTTACTGATCTGCAGACGATCAGCCAGCTCCTCCTGCTTCATTCTCCTCAGGAAGGTCAGTGTGATCTCCATAAATGCATCTCTGCTGCTCCTCCTCCTCTGCTCTTCATCCTCACCCTCTAAACCCTCCTCATCCTCCCTCTGACTCTCTAAGCATTCTGGGTAATCTGGATTGAGAACTTTGTGGATCTTCTTTAGCTCGTTCTTCACAAAAGTGACAATGTTGTCCTCCAGCAGCTGGAACAGAAAACTATATGAATGACAACCAGACTGAAATCATGGAGACAAACATCAGATCCATGTTGGACAGGCTGACAGTCCACTGGTCTACAAAGAGCAGCATAGAGATGATGGAAATTAGTTGTTGTCCATGTACAGACCTTAAATATGGAGTCCAAGTGTCTTTGATGCTGTGTCTGCTGCTTCAGTCTGGACAGAAACAGAAACAACAGTGAGTTAAAGATTGTTCTGTGGTGATCGTCCTGATCAGAATAAACTCTACTGTGACATTTATAAAGAGGTGAAACAAGTGATTCATTCTGAACTTGATGACTGAGGATCACAGAAAGTCCACATAACGCATCTCTCAGACCATTTGTTTACTGTGTCTCTTTAACTACTGAGATCTTCATCTTTCAGACAGAAAATGGTTTCCATCTGTTTCCAAACAACTGCACCAGCATCACTTGACCATGGGGACAAAATGACAGCAGCCTAAACAGTTTCCTTCTAGTTAACCGTGTGATGTCTAACACAAAAATGTCAGACACAAAAGACCAGTTGTATTTATATCTTACTTATTTAGAACAGAGGGTTTTTGTCCTTTAACGTTGAAGAAGGCTTTCTTTGACCAATCATTCCTCCTATACACACATCTGGGCCCAGATTCTGGTTCAGGTTCAGGTGAGTCTGGTTTCTGGTGGATCCTGGTAAAGAGAACGCCATTCACTGTTATTATTTCAAATGTATGAAATGTACCAAAGACAAAGAAACTTTGAAGGACGTTCATCACAGATATTTAATAACTACCACCAGCCAACGGTGACAACATGAACTTCCACAGGAGAGACGGATCATGATTATGGTCAGAAGTATCGCTGACTATTATGTTGAATATGGTTTCATATTACAATCACTTATATCTTACTTATTTACAGCAGAGGATTCTTCTCTTTTAAAGTCAAAGTAGGCTTTCTTTGACAGATCACTCCTCATAGACACACAGCTATGCCCAGATTCTGGTTCAGGTTCAGATGAGTTCGGTTTCTGGTGGATCCTGGTAAAGAGAAAGCCATTCACTGTTATCATTAAATGTACCAAAGACAAAGAAACTTTGAAGGACATTTATCACAGATATTTAATAACTACGACCAGCCAACGATGACAACATGAACTTCCACAGGAGAGACGGATCATGATTATGGTCAGAAGTATCGCTGACTATTATGTTGAAAATGGTTTCATATTACAATCACTTATATCTTACTTGTTTACAGCAGAGGATTCTTCTCTTTTAAAGTCAAAGTAGGCTTTCATTGACAGATCACTCCTCATCGACACACAGCTGGGCCCAGATTCTGGTTCAGGTTCAGGTGAGTCTGGTTTCAGGTGGATCCTGGTAAAGAGAAAGCATTCACTGTTATCATTATTTCAAATGTATTAAATGTACCAAAGACAAAGAAACTTTGAAGGACATTTATCGCAGATGTTTAATAACTACCACCCGCCAATGATGACAACATGAACTTCCACAGGAAAGACGAATCATGATTATGGTCAGAAGTATCCCTGACTATTATGTTGAATATGGTTTCATATTACAATCACTTATATCTTACTTATTTACAGCAGAGGATTCTTCTCTTTTAAAGTCAAAGTAGGCTTTCTTTGACAGATCACTCCTCATAGACACACAGCTGGGCCCAGATTCTGGTTCAGGTTCAGGTGAGCCTAGTTTCTGGTGGATCCTAGTAGACAAAGAGTAATTGACTGTTTTCAACTTTTAAAAGGAATAGATGTGTCTAAGACCAACAAACTTTGAAGAACATTAATACATTAACCTATATAAACTTAGAGTAAGCTTTTGATATACAGAATAAATACATCCAGCCGATGCTGACAACATGAACAGTCTGTGCAGGAGAGACAAATTATGGCTCTATAGCACCACACAACATCACAGCTGGGTGTGGACAAAAGTACCAATAATCACAATGTTGAATGTAGTTTTATATTATATTCATTTATATCTTACTCATTTACAGCAGGGAGTTCTTCTCTTTTAAAGTCAAAGGAGAGACCCTTTGACCGATCACTCCTCATAGACACGCAGCTGGGTTCAGGTTCAGGTTCAGCAGAGTCTGGACTGTGCTCCTGCTTTGTTCTTCAACACAACACAGAAAGATTTGAGTGATAATAATAAAGGAGCAGTGATCTGAGAGTTGAGCTCTGACATGGAGAAGAGTCATGGACAGTTACAGATGTTCATCTCACCTCTGATCTTTGGTCTGGTTCTCATGTTCCCCACTCAGAGTGGTTTTAAAGGGAGGGACTCCCTCCTCTCTGTCCTCACACTGATCCATGCTGCTGGATTCACATCAGCTCACACACACTTTCTACTTTCATCTGCAGAGGAAACACAAATCATTCACCTGAACATCAACTGAAAATCATCCATGACATGATTTCAGCTGCTCCTCCAGTGACTGGTTCTTATTTTCCGTTTCATATCAGTGTCAGTGAATGAAGTCAGACAGCAGAGACAGAGATTCTACAATCAGCTGCTGTTCTTCTACTATCAGTCCACAGGTACCAACTTTACAACTTCATCTTGGACTTTGGACATCTCTTATAAACATAATAGATCAGAAACGGTTATTGAAGACAAAGTTAAAGTCTGAAACAAACCAAACTTCATTCAAACAGTCCAAAGAGCTGAAGAAGAAAACTGTCAAAATTAAAATTCTGATTCTATCTTATTAATAAATTCTATAAATTCCAAATAATACTTAATAATGTTTTATATCTACACCAACATGTATATTTATTAAAGCCCTCTGATCACTCAGCTCTGCAGTGTGAATATAATGACACAGAAAGTCTGATCTGTTCTCCAGCGTCTGTCTGAAGAGCTCAGGCCTCATTTAGTGGCTCAGACAGCGGGAGATCAGCGGCTCCTCTCCACCTCCTCCACAGACTGATTCAGGAAAATCTTCCTCCAGTCATCAGAAAGTGGAGCTACACAGAAACAACCACTCTATGTTCACCTGATGATCATCAACCTACTCCACGGACGATGGTAACAGACATCAACACAAAATGGCAGAAAATAAATTATTATGCCTAACTCCCAACAGACTTCTGTGAGGATCTGAGCAGATTGAAGACCAGAACTGTTTTCATCTGGCAGAAACTGGCCTCTAAATATGGTTCCACAATGACAACGTCAAATTTTATATTTTCAACATGAAACAAATTAAATGAACACATATTAGTGGAATATTATTAACAGTCTATATATCAAACAATACATGTGTTAAACTTGCAAAGAAAATACTTTGTGGTCTGTACCAAACAAAAATACTTGAAAACATACAGATCGTCCGCATAGACAACATTTTTAAGTTGTCTTTCAGAACCAAAAAAAACAAAAACAAAAAAAAACACAAAAACATCTGACATTATTGTAATGGTGGAGTGACACAGAACTTAAAATATTGTGACTGCCTAATTAGTCCTATGCTGTCAACGTCTCCACCTCCTTCTGTGTCATATATGTGTCAAACATGTCACAGGAACATAGCAGCAATGCCGTATTTACATCTAGGACTTAAACTATAAATACTTAACTATTTGTGATTTTACTGATCATCAGTAATCAAATAATAATGTAGATTCATCTTAAAACATAAGAGTGATGAAATAAGAAATAAACTACAAACATTTTAGAGCATAAACAAACAGTAAAGTTACTGAAGGTGAAGTTATAGTCTAAAAGAAATCAAACTTACAGTTTATTCAAAGAGTCCAAAGAGCAGAAGAAGAAGACTCTCCCCTCAACACCTGGACACTAAAGACTAGGTAATACTAAAACAGATAGCTGCTTCCTGGAACAAGACCTGGCTCCACCTATGATGGAGGAAGAAGAGGTTGGACGGGTTCAACAGGACTAGCAGCGCAAGTGATTTTAAAGATCAACTTCTTAAATAGCATGAGTCACACTGAATCTAAAAATATATTTGTGTGTTCAGGTTTGACTGAGTCAGGACTGATGATAGTTTGTCCTGCTGAATGCTTGTGTCAGTTACAGACCTGATGTTGTCAAGCATCCACGTCGTCTGGACTTCAACATCTTGACTATTCTCATGTTTAGACACTTCAGAGTTTCTTTGTCTGCCTACAAACACATAAAAACAGGAACATATGAATTAAATGAACAGAGTCCATAGGTTATCTCATCTCGGTTTACAGTACAACTTGATATTACAGTTTGAAACAACAGATCTAAACCGCCTCATGACTAAAATAAACACAAACTACTGCACTAAAATATAAAATGTTCATAGTACACAATTCTAAAATGAGTAGTTAAGTCAAAACTATTCTCAAAAACAGGAAAACAAACATATCCTTCATTTAAAAACAAAAGTTAGTTTTAACTGCACTGTCTTGTGTTTTGAGGCGTGTGCAGATCAAATACTCATCTCATTATGAAAATATGCTGTCAGACAAGTTACTAAGGCGTCACTTAAAGACTTTAACCGGTCTCATGACTCTGATTCAAACTCGTTCAGTCCTCTAACAGCCTACAGCACAGGTGTCAAACTGATCCGTGAAAGGGCCACTGTGGCTGCAGGTTTTCATTCCAACCATGCAGCAGCACACCTGACTTGGCTCAATCAATCAACTGAACTGCCTTCACACAGTCAATTCAGGTGTCCTCTTGCTTGATTGGAACAAAAACTTGCCAGCCACACCCACTGCATGGGTGCTGCATGGTTGGAATGAAAACCTGCAGCCACAGTGGCCCTTTCACAGATCAGTTTGACACCCCTGGCCTACAGTTATAACAGTTATAAGACCACACACCTTTCTAGTCTTTCATAGAGCTTTTCAGTCTTTCCCCTGAGTGTCGGACAGCAGCCATTTCTGAAACTGCCTCAGGTTGAAACTCACAATCTCATGGTCATTTTATAGTACATTAGATTGGACACTTCTGAAAAATGAAAATAAAAATTTGCTGAATCCTATTTAGATGACAAGATGAGAATACTTGAACACCTGCCAGTTTGTGCACAAATACTCTCTGTCAGTGAACAGAATAACAGAATGTCCTGTGACATTTAGGGTCTTAAAGGAATAATTTGGGTTCTTTGAAGTAGGGTTGCACAAAGTACTTATCCATCATCAGGATATTACCAAGAGCAGATTACCTAGAGTAGATACTGGATACCAGAGTCCACTAACAAAAACAACAATTTTGCCTAGAAGAATCTATCGAAAGCAACGCTTTGTCACAGTCCAAAGAGCTTTGTTACTGCTATGACTCGACCGTGCAGCCAGTGACCTGCACTCCAGCCTGCAGAGCCTCCGTCTGGGTGTTCACCCCCTTGAATGATGGAAGCAGAGATGGATGGATGTTGGGCAGCTTCCCTGTAATATCAGAGCAACACATTCAGACGTCTCATCTTGACACCTGTGTAATGTGTGAATTCCTCCAGCATGCGGTCGATGGTGCCGTCGAACTCTGCGCGGCTCCCGTACAGTTTGTGGTCCACCACCTGGTCGGGGTCAGACAGAAAGTAGAGTTTTATTTCCTCCTTAAGACGTTTTTATCCTCATCCCAGAAAGCCTGCACAGATTATATCTCATATCCAGAAGCTACTCAAGTCTGGTTTTTAAGCACCTGACATGCCCTAAAAAAGAACAAGCTGTCTTAACACAAGTGAACTATACAGTGGTCTTTGACAGATTTAAGACCCGTGTCTTAATACCTGTCTTACCTGTGTCTGAATGCCAGCCAGAGATGCTGTCTTCAGACCCTGAACTCCTGATCTGTTGGAGATGACCACAACAATCTCTGCTCAGCTGGACGGACGCTTGGCCTGCTCGATCAGGCCCTGCATGTTGGTGCCTGGGGTAACAGAAAATTTTGAAAGTGCTGTTAACAGGTGAAGTTGATACGTACGTTTCAGTGTTAAAACTTCTGTGATATGCTGAAGCTGCAACTCTTATTTGAAAATTGACAAAACACACACACCTGTGCCAGAGATAACAGCAACTATCTTCTTGTGTGGCGTGATGCTGTTGCTGTGGCAACTGCCATTCTGCTAGACCCCGGACTCTCCACCGGCGGCGGGCCCCGCATTCAGCAGGCTGTGTTTGACGTTACGGACCGCCACAGTTTCTGCTCCTGCATGAACACAGTAGACGTTTCTTTTCACCAGCTTTATTTGCCCACTTTAATCTTCTGCTTTTCTGTACGGTTCTTGGGTTTTTATCTATAATTGTCTGTCCAGCTGTAGAATTTGAGGGGAGCAACCACCAGCACCACCCCCAGGCCACAGTTGAAGGTGGGGGCCATCTCCTCCTCGCTCAGACCGCCTTCCTTGTGGAGCCAGGAAAACACAGGAGGGATGCTCCATCAAGAGGCGTCTGAGTCATGAATAAACAACAAGTACAAACATTAATGTGGCTCAACACAACAACCACAAAGTGACCTCCACATTTTCACAATGGGAAAACTGTGAATACATCACATTTGCATAGACTTGTGTGTTAAAAAGTTCATTCAAGAATAAATATGTTTACACATGACAGTCTTCATTCTCCCCTCATCAGGAGTTCCATTAGAAAACGCAAATGACCACTGACGTCAACATTTTGTTATGCATACGCTGATACTTAGGTGAAGTCTCTGAGTACTTTCATCTCACTGAAAAATCTGGAAACCAGAAGATGCACTGTAAAAATGGCTACAACGAGAGGCTCCATTAAGGAATTTGACATGCACTAATGAAAATTGGATATAAGAGAAATACTGGAAAAAATGGAAACAGAAGATGTACTGTTTAAATATAACTAGGAGACACTGTAAAATAACACTGTAAAATAGCTACAAGGACATACACTGTAAAAATAACTATAACTATACAGGATTCATTTGTGTGTTCGGATTGCCCAGATCAGATCTTAATGCAAGGTCTGAACAGGTATTCATTAAATTCAAAGCAGAGACTCAGACATACTGTGGTAACAAACTGGACATCAGCCGATTTATTAATGTTTCTGTAAAATCCAGAATTACAAACAGTGACAACTGAAAAACATTTTTCAAAGTTCAGACAAAAATTTACATTAACCTGTTTCAGATCTGCATGAGTTATATTAAAATCTATATTTTGAAAGATATATCAAAAGCTTATGTAACAAAAAGTACAGTCCATGATAAATAAGAAGAAGCAACTTACCCATATAACAACTTGCAATGGTCCTTATGGAAAACCTAAAAGTGCCATTAATTGCCTTTATTTTCACATTAAAACATTGCCTTTAAGTTTTTCTGAAGGGTGCAGAGCTCTTAATTTTGTTTCGCAGACATTTTTTAAATGAAGTTTCTGTAACCGGTCTGTGAAGAGTAAAGTACACCAAAGCAATGTATAGATGAAAAGTGTCTGCTATTGTGACAATCTGCCAAATTTTTTTTCTAATCTACATCTCTGACAATGGCACATAAGTAGCTCCATGTAAAAACTGCTACATGCTTCTTTTCAAATGAAATAAATGTTTTGGGGAAAAAGGAGTAAAATAACTGGAAACTCCAGTAAATACAGACGTGAAGACACACATTAGAATATAGTTGGAACATAATGATAGACAATCAGCAATGAGAAATAACAGAAAGGGTTGCTGATGCTGACTGATTAATGTGTCTAAATAATTCAGGAGAGGAACTGATCTTTACTTGTCGATGCTATTAGAATAGTTTGTGCAGCTCTGTTGAGAGTCTTAAATCTCTTCACTCCACCTCCCAGTAACATGGTCCAGTCAGAGTCTCTCTACACACAAGCTGCTGCTGATTCAACCTCTCTGGATCATCAGGACTCAGCTCATCCTCTCTGAACTCACACCATCCAGTTTACCACAATGATTCCCAACTGTAGAGAGAAGGAGAAACAACTCTTGATGCTGTGAATTCGCATATCCATGACAAAGACAGTTTGATTGTATGTGTGAGAAAATGTAGAAATTTTGATTTTGGAGCAGCTGTGGAGCTAAGCCAGCTTCCTTTCAGCTCTCATGTTAACGTGTTGGAGCTGGAAGCTCACAGACCTGCAGAGACTTTTAGCATCAAGTCTGTTTCCTCTGCAGATTTCTCTCAAGTCCACAGAGGAAATAAACTGCTGAGAGTCATGAACGCTTCATTACCGCACAAACACTTTAGTGATGGATTTACAGCTGTTCCATTTAAATAAAGAGTCTGAGTGTGTTGATGAACATCTCATGTGTTTCTAAAGCATCAGCTGACTAATAAACATTGAAGATATCTGATGAAACTAATGACAGAGATACAGATGTGATGACTGGACCTCAGCAGAGGTTCTGCTCTGTATAAAGACCACATGGTTACTAAATGTAATGATGGTTCTGTGATTTACAGGCTTCAGTCAGACTGATCTCAGAGCTGTGACAAAGATGAAACTGATCAGTTGTTTAGTTTTGAGGTGAGAGAACACTCTCTGTCTCTGTATTTCTGTCCAATCCTGAAGTTTGTCATCATTCTCCTCTCACAGCTTCACTGAGAGAAACAACTGCAGATTTACAGGAAACACTGGATATTGTTTTCTAACTGTGTTTACTACAATACCATGGAAAGAAGTACAAGATAAGATAAACTCATTTATTCTCTCTACTGACCTCAGAGTCTCCAGTCTACAGTCTGGACTCTCCTTAAGATCAGACAGCGGCTTCACACCAGAATCCTGCAGCTTATTTCCACTCAGGTCCAGCTCTCTAAGATGGGAGGGGTTGGACTTCAGAGCCGAGACCAGATAATCACAGGTGATCCTTGACAAACTGCAGTTACTCAGTCTGAAAAAGGAAACTATGTATGTTTAGAGGACATGTACAAAACATCAAAAACCAAAGTGATGATGGTTTGAGTCACTGATCAAACAGAAACACTAAACATGTTTCCAGTTTGTCCACTGTCAGGATTTCCATATTTTCTATCTTTCACTCTATATTTTTGGGTTTCAACAAAATTCACCTTAATTTTTTGCTATAATTGACAATTGAAAGATTGAAGTATTTCAATAATGGACAGCTTCATCAATAATTTAAAAATAAATAAGTTAGTTGTTGTCCTGGTTTAAATTTGAAAAACATGAGGTCAAACTGAAGGTGAACATAAAATGTGTCATAGTTTCATAGTGAATCTTCAAGTGGAGGATTTCTCTTCTTCTATGGTTTTAAATGTGTCACTCAACATGCTCTGCCACAGTCAATGGAATAAACTATAGAAGACAAAAAACAGACTTTACGATGAAGATCCTCAGTGTGGATCAGTAGAATATCAGCCTGATGTCTGTAGATTAGTGTCAACACAACTTTCACATCATATTAATCTGAGCACACAAATAAAACATGATGTCTGACCTCAGAGTCTCCAGTCTCCAGTCTGGACTCTCCAGAAAACCACACAGATGCTTCACTCCTGAATCCCTCAGTTTGCAGTTGTAACTCAGGTCCAGATGTTTCAGATGGGAGGGGTTGGACTTCAGAGCTGAGACCAGAGAATTACAGCTGATCTCTGACAAATGGCAGTCCTTCAATCTGAAAAAAAAGAGTAAAAGTTTAGATGTTAGTTTAGAAGACAAAGTTCCAGCTTGAAATCATTCAGTGCTTTATAACCTCTTCAGAGCTGAAGAAGGTTCAGAAAGTACAAGTTTAGAAAATAGAAACATCTGAACCAACATGAAGCAGCTTCAATCAGTCAAATAGAACAATAGAAAAAGAGCTCTCATTAATATTAATGACAACAAGCTGCTGCTTTAATAAAAACATAATGACTTCAGCTCTGAAACTCTGACAGCTCCACCAGTGGATCCATCTATACAAACTTCATGTTGACAACAAAAACAAGTAAAAACCCTCTGACATTTATTTTATCCATGCGTTTCACTATTTGTGATATTTTATAGACGGAAGTATAATAAACAAAAGACACCTTTATCAATAAAACCAATATATGATTGGACATTACGCAAAAATGAAGGTGAAAATCTGTTGTGTTAGAGTGAGTGATCCAGTAGAAGATTTCTAGTCTTATTTCATTTTTTAAACATGTAGTTCAATATGACTTTGCCACAGTCAATGGACTAAACCACAGAAGAAGAATACAGACATTACCTTGAAGATCCTCAGTGTGGATTAGGGTTGGGCGGTATGACGGTATTATACCGTGTGACGGTATAAAAGTGTCTACCGGTAGAGATTTTGCAATACCATTTATACCGGAGAAAGAGCAGATGTCTGCGGCATCTCTGAGTCACTGTAATTACACCACCTCAACACACGGGGCACTGTAGGCATTGCAGCAGACTGCTTACTGTGGTTGCAGGAGCACGACGAAGAAGAAACAGCTTTACCAGAGCCCGTCTACGGAGAGCCTCGCCACTCTCTATTAAGTCCCATTGTAACGAACAGTTTAGAAGCCGGAAGTTCACTGAGAGTGGAACTTCTCCCCTTATTAGACATTCTCTGGCTTTACCTAAGTGATAACAATCATGGCGGAGGCGGAGAGTGAACATCATGAGGAAACGGAGGCAGCCTGACCCACCCATGACGAAGAGGAGGAGGAACTCGTTCCGAAAAGGGGTGTGGAACTTTTTCAGATTTAGAAAATCTGACAATGAACAAAAAGTGATACTCTGCAAAGAGTGTCGCGTGACTGTTGCTGCTGGAGGTGGAAACACCGGTAACCTCTTCCACCGCTTAAAGTTAAAACATGCGAAGCAGTATTATATTATTATATTTTCTTTAAGATAATGTTATGGTAAATAAAAGAGGCAAATGATCAAATGCGACAGTATGGTTATTTTAAGCCATTAATTGAATTTACAGGCGAAAAAAACCATACCGCGATATATACCGTTACCGTGATATGAAATTACTCATACCGTGATATAAGATTTTGCTCATACCGCCCAACCCTAGTGTGGATCAGTAGAATATCAGCCTGATGTCTGTAGATTAGTGTCAACACAACTTTCACGTCATATTAATCTGAGCAAACAAATAAAACATGATGTCTGACCTCAGAGTCTCCAGTCTACAGTCTGGACTCTCCAGAAAACCACACAGATGCTTCACTCCTGAATCCTGCAGGTTGATGTTTTCGCTCAGGTCCAGATGTTTCAGATGGGAGGGGTTGGACTTCAGAGCTGAGACCAGAGAAATACAGCTGAACCCTGTCAAGCTGCAACGAATCAAACTGAATACAGAATAAAAGATGTTAGTTTAGAAGATAAAGTTCCCGCTTAAAATCATTCAGCGTGTCATCACCTCTTCAACGCTGAAGAAGGTTCAGAAAGTACAAATTTAGAAACTCTAAACATCTGAACCAACAGGAAGCAGCTTCAGTCAGTCAAATACAACAAAAGAAAAAGAGTTCTCATTAATATTAATGACAATAAGCTGCTGCTTCAATAAAGATGTTGTGACTTCAGCTCTGAAACTCTGACAGCTCCACCAGTGGATTCATCTATACAAACTCATGTTGACCAACAAACACAAGTAAAAATCCTCTGACATTTATTTCACTGTCTACTCAAAGTTCAGAAAAACACCAAATATGGAAATGTTGATAAAACGATGATCAAAACTCTAAAATATGTTCATGTTATGATGGAGACATTTAAATTAGGACTAAACATGAAAATACATTTCATTATTGATCAAATATAAAGTGTCCATCAGAGTTTTCAGAGGACAAGGTGACGTCTTCAAACTGATTTCTGACCAACGGTCAAATATCCAAAGATATTCAGTTTGAAATGAGAGAAACCAGAGAAAAGAAGAAACTCACTGGAAATTGGAAGAAGAAACTGTTTGACATTGCTCCCTGATCAATGACTTCAACAATTAATCAACTGTCTGAACTGATGCTGCTGGATTTTCTGTTGATTGAAGACTTGATTGATCAATTTCACATTTGATCAGCAGTAAAATGAAATTGTTTCATCTTGGATTTACATATTGCCGTTTCTAAAACATCAAGTGCCTTCATGTTGGAACAAACATGCACACAAATAAAACATGATGTCTGACCTCAGAGTCTCCAGTCTACAGTCTGGACTCTCCAGAAAACCACACAGATGCTTCACTCCTGAATCCTTCAGGTTGTTCTGACTCAGGTCCAGATTTTTGAGATGGGAGGGGTTGGACTTCAGAGCTGAGACCAGAGAATCACAGCTGATCTCTGACAAATGTGAGTCAATCAATCTGAATGAAGAATAAAAGATGTTAGTTTAGCAGACAAAGTTCCATCTTGAAATCATTAAGTGTTTCATAATCTGTTCAGCAGTGAAGAAGGTTCAGAAAGTACAAGTTTAAAAAACAGAAACTCCAAACATCTGAACCAGCAGGAAGCAGCTTCAATCAATCAAATAGAACCAAAGAAAAGGTGCTCTCAATAATATTAATGACAACAAGCTGCTTCAATAAAGATGTAGTGACTTCAGCTCTGAAACTCTGACAGCTCCACCAGTGGATCCATCTATACAAACTCATGTTGACGATCAAACACAAGTAAAAACCCTCTGATATTTATTTCACTTTCTACTCAAAGTTCGGACAAACACCAAATATGGAAATGTTGATAAAATGATGATCAAGACTCTAAAACATGTTCATGTTATGATGGAGAAATTTAAATTAGGAATAAACATGAAAATACATTTCATTATTGATTCATCTGTCATTAATCTTTACAGTAGTTTCATTAGTGATCAAACCAAATCCAAATCAAATATAGTGTAAAGTGTCCATCAGAGTTTTCAGAGGACAAGGTGACATCTTCAAATTGATTTCTGACCAACGCTCTTCAATCCAAAGATATTCAGTTTAAAATGAGAGAAACCAGAGAAAAGATAAAACCGATTAGAAACTGGCATAAAAAAAATGTCTGACATTTCTCTCTGATAAATGACTTCAACAATTAATCAATGGTCAAACTATGCAGTGTATCAATATCGTTTTCCCATACGCCGTACATACGTACTCAATGTGCCGCGGTACCGCAAATTAAGCTGAAGGTGAAAATCGAGTGTGTGAGAGTTTCAAAGTGAATCAGCCAGTGGAGGATTTTTCTTCTTCTATGAAGTTTTTAAATGTGACTGCTGCATTCAATGAACTAAACCACAGAAGAAGAAAACTGACTTTACCATGAAGATCCTCAGTGTGGATCAGTAGAATATCAGCCTGGTGTATGTAGATTAGTGTCAACACAATTTTCACATCATATTAATCTGAGCACACAAACAAAACATGATGTCTGACCTCAGAGTCTCCAATCTACAGTCTGGACTCTTCAGAAAAGCACACAGATGCTTCACTCCTGAATCCTGCAGGTTGTTCTGACTCAGGTCCAGATGTTTCAGATGGGAGGGGTTGGACTTCAGAGCTGTGACCAGAGAATAACAGCTGATCTCTGACAAATGGGAGTCCTTCAATCTGAAAAAAGAATAAAAGATGTTAGTTCAGAAGACAAAGTTCCAGCTTGAAATCATTCAGTGTTTCATCATCTGTTCAGAGCTGAAGAAGGTTCAGAAAGTACAAGTTTAGAAAACAGAAACTCTAAACATCTAAACCAACAGGAAGCAGCTTCATCACTGACATCAAGCTGCTGCTTCAATAAAGACGTAATGAGTTCAGCTTTGAAACTGTGACAGCTGTACCAGTGGATCCATCTATACAAACTCATGTTGACCGACAAACACAAGTAAAAACCCTCTGACATTTATTTCACTGTCTACACAAAGTTCAGAAAAACACAAAATATGGAAATGTTGATAAAATGATGATCAAGACTCTAAAATATGTTCATGTTATGATGGAGAAATTTAAATTAGGAATAAACATGAAAATACATTACATTATTGAATCATCTGTCATTTACCTTTACAATAGTTTAATTAGTTATCAAAACAAATCCAAATCAAATATAAAGTGTCCATCAGAGCTTTCAGAGGACAAGGTCACGTCTTCAAACTGTTTTCTGACCAAGATATTCAGTTTAAAATGACAAAAACCAGAGAAAAGAAGAAACTCATTAGAAACTGGAAGAAGAAACTGTTTGACATTGCTCCCTGATCAATGACTTCAACTATTAATCAACTGTCTGAACTGATGCTGCTGGATTTTCTGTTGACTGAAGAACTGATTGATCAACTTCACAATTTATAAGCAGTAAAATTAAATGGTGGCATCTTGGATTTAAACATTTCAGTTTCTACAACATCGCATGACTTTAAGTGTTGGAACAAACAAATACTGAATATTTGTTTCTATCTCTTTCTGCAAAAACTACAGTTTAAATGTGTTTAAATTTAAACATGTTTCTCTGTAAAATAAACAGGATTTTCATTGTTCATACATCTGATAATAAAATAAATAAAAACTAAAATAAAAAAACAACAACACCCAATTAACTGACCTCAGAGTCTCCAGATTACAGTTTGGACTCTTCAGTCCAGTGCATAGCTGCTCCACGCCTGAATTTTGCAGGTTGTTGTTACTCAGGTCCAGTTCTGTCAGATTAGAGGGCTGGGGGCTGAGAAGTGAGGACAGAGCTTCACAGCTTCTTTTTGAGAGGTTACAGCCACTCAGTCTGCAGAAATGAAGGACAAAGGACAATTCAGACTTTTATTTTCCTTTATTGAAAGATTTCTGTGTATCTATTAATGACTAAAACTCTCTCTCTACATACAAAGCTTTGTTGGAGGCTTTGACCACTGGCAGCAGCTTCAGAAGAGCTTCCTCTGAAGCAAAGTATTTCTTCAGGTCAAACTCGTCCAGATCATTTTCTGTTGACAGTAAGATGAAGACCAGAGCTGACCACTGAGCAGGAGACAGTTTTTCAGTGGAGAGACGTCCTGATTTCAGGGACTGTTGGATCTCCTTCACTAGAGAACGATCATTCAGTTCATTCAGACAGTGGAACAGATTGATGCTTCTCTCTGCAGACAGATTCTCATTGAGCTTCTCCTTGATGTACTGGACTGTTTCCACACTAGTCTGTGAGGTATTTGTCTGCTTCATTAGGCCTCGTAGAAGAGTCTGATTGGTTTGCAGTGAAAGACCCAGGAGGAAGCGGAGGAACAAGTCCAGGTGTCCATTTGGACTCTGTAAAGCTTTGTCCACAGCACTCTGGTGAAGGTGTTTTAGATTTTTTTTTTTAAACATTATACACAAACAGGAAGTTGTTTGTTGTTCTTCCAGCAGATTGACAGCAGACTTGATGAAGGTCTGATGAACATGTAGAGCAGCCAGAAACTCCTGAACACTTAGATGGACAAAGCAGAACACCTTGTCCTGGTACAGTCCACTCTCCTCTTTAAAGATCTGTGTCAACACTCCTGAGTAAACTGAGGCTGCATTGATATCGATGCCACACTCTGTCAGGTCTGATTCATAGAAGATCAGGTTTCCTTTCAGCAGCTGATCAAAAGCCAGTTTTCCCAGAGACTTAATCATCTTCCTGGTCTTTTTATCCCAGTGTGAATCTGTCTCAGATCCTCCATCATACTTGACCTTCTTCACTTTGGTCTGAACCACCAGGAAGTGGATGTACATCTCAGTCAGGGTCTTGGGAAGCTCTCCTCTCTCTCTGGTTTTCAACACATCCTCCAGAACTGTAGCAGAGATCCAGCAGAAGACTGGGATGTGACACATGATGTGGAGGCTTCGTGATGTCTTGATGTGGGAGATGATCCTGCTGGCCTGCTCCTCATCTCTGAATCTCTTCCTGAAGTACTCCTCCTTCTGGCGGTCAGTGAACCCTCTGACCTCTGTCACCATGTCAACACACTCAGGAGGGATCTGATTGGCTGCTGCAGGTCGTGTGGTTATCCAGAGGTGAGCAGAGGGAAGCAGTTTCCCCCTGATGAGGTTTGTCAGCAGCACATCCACTGAGGTGGACTCTGTAACATCAGTCAGGATCTCAGTGTTGTGGAAGTCCAGAGGAAGTCGACACTCATCCAGACCGTCAAAGATGAACATAACCTGGAACTCTTCAAAGCTGCAGATTCCTGCTTCTTGGGTTTCAGTGAAAAAGTGATGAACAAGTTCCACCAAGCTGAACTTTCTCTCTTTCAACACATTCAGCTCTCTGAAAGTCAATGGAAATATGAAGAGGATGTCCTGGTTGGCTTTGTCTTCAGCCCAGTCCAGAGTGAACTTCTGTGTTAAGACTGTTTTCCCAATGCCAGCCACTCCCTTTGTCATCACTCTTCTGATTGGTTTACTTCTTCCAGGTGAGGCTTTAAAGATGTCATCTGGTCTGATGGTTGTTTCTGGTCTGTCTAGTTTCCTGGATGCTGTTTCAATCTGTCTGACCTCATGTTCATCATTGACCTCTGTCGTCTCTCCCTCTGTGATGTAGAGCTCTGTGTAGATCTCATTCAGAAGAGTTGAGTTTCCTGCTTTAGCAATCCCCTCAAACACACACTGGAACTTCTCCTTCAGAGCAGATTTAACTTTACGTTGACAAACTGCAGCTTCATGTTCTGAAGAAATACAACAAATAAGATCAGTGAATAAATTATTTTGAATATATAGTTGTTGTTTTTGTTTCATCTCTTGAGACATTAGTAAATGTTTAATTTATTAATCAGGTTCAGTGTTCAGAGAAATCCTCTTACTGCTCTGAAGACGATCAACCAGCTCCTCCAGCTTCATTCTCCTCAGGAAATTCAGTGTGATCTTCACAAATGCATCTCTGCTGCTCCTCTGCTTTTCATCCTCACCCTCCAACACCTCCTCATCCTCCCTCTGACTCTCTAAGTATTCTGGGTAATCTGGACTCAGATCCCTCTGAATCTTCTTCAGCTCGTTCTTCACAAAAGTGACAATGTTGTCCTCCAGCAGCTGGAACAGAAAACTATATGAATGACAACCAGACTGAAATCATGGAGATAAACATCAGATCCATGTTGGACAGACTGACAGTCCACTGGTCTACAAAGAGCAGCATGGAGATGACGGAAAGTAGCTGTCGTCCATGTACAGACCTTAAATATGGAGTCCAGGTGTGTTTGATGTTGATAAACAGGCTGACCACTGAGAACCTCTGAGCTCTGCTGCTTCACTCTGGACAGAAACAGAAACAACAGTGAGTTAAAGATTGTTCTGAGATGATTGTCCTGATCAGAACAAACTCTGCTGTGACATTTATAAAGAGGTGAAACCAGTGATTAATTTTAAACCTGATGACTGAGGATCACAGAAAGTCCATATAACGTATCTCTATCTCTTTAACTACTGAGTTCTTCATCTTTCAGACAGAAAATGCTTTCCATCTGTTTCCAAACAATTGCACCATGGAGACAAAATGACAGCACCCTGAACAGTTTCCTTCTAGTTTTAAATGTAAAAGACCAGTTGTACTTATATCTTACTTATTTAGAGCAAAGGGCTTTTGTCCTTTAAAGTCAAAGTTGGCTTTCTTTGACAGATCACTCCTCATAGACACACACCTGGGCCCAGATTCAGGTTCAGGTTCAGATGAGCCCAGTTTCTGGTGGATCCTAGTAGACAAAGAGTAATTGACTGTTTTTATCTTTTAAAAGGAACAGATGTGTCAAAGACCAACAAACTTTGAAGAACATTAAAACATTGACATATATAAACTTTGTGTAAGCTTTTGATATACAGAATAAATGCATCCAACCAATGTTGACAACATGAACAGTGCAGGAGAGATGAATTATGTCTCTATAGCACTACACAACATCACAGCTGGGTGTGGACAAAAGTACCAATAATCACAGTGTTGAATGTAGTTTCATATTACATCTTACTCATTTACAGCAGAGGATTCTTCTCTTTTAAAGTCAACAAATTCATCCTTTGACCGATCACTCCTCATAGACACACAGCTGGGTTCAGGTCCAGGTCCAGGTCCAAGTCCAGGTCCAGGTCCACGTTCAGGTCCAGGTTCAGGTCCAGGTTCAGGTCCAGGTTTAGGTCCAGCAGAGTCTGGTCTGTGCTTCTGCTTTGTTCTTCAACACAACACACAAAGATTTGAGTGATAATAATAAAGGAGCAGTGATTTGAGAGTTGAGCTCTGACATGTAGAAGAGTCATGGACAGTTAGAGATGTTCATCTCACCTCTGATCTTTGGTCTGGTTCTCATGTTCCCCACTCAGAGTGGTTTTAGAGGGAGAGACTCCCTCCTCTCTGTCCTCACACTGATCCATGCTGCTGGATTCACATCAGCTTACACACACTTTCTACCTTCACCTGCAGAGGAAACACAAATCATTCACCTGAACATCAACTGAAAATCATCCATGACATAATTTCAGCTGGTCCTCCACTGTCTGGTTCTTATTCTCTGTTTCATATCAGTGTCAGTGAATGCAGACAGAGACTCTACTATTAGGTGTTGTTCTTCTACTATCAGTCCTCTAGATGGAGTCATGAAGCTGCAGAGAAGTGAAGAGCAACAACACAGACACTAACTATGCAACTTCATCTTGGACTTACTAAGACTTACTAGACAGACAGACAGATTTTATTTGTCACATGCACAGTTATACACAGTACAATGCACAGTGAAATGTGTTTTTCTGGTAATAGTGGGGAGAGGAAACGGGGAGAAAAACAAGAGGAGAGGGGAGGAGAAAAAAAAGCACCTCCCAGACGACACTCCTCTGGGGGAGTACGGTGTGGGACCGGGGGAAAAAAACCTCAGCAACATAAGAACATACGAGCACACTTTACAACATAAGAACTAAGGTAAAGTGGCGAAGGCGTGGGATTCTGGGGTAGGAAAGTGTATTGCATATGTGCATGTGTGCAAGTGTCCGTGGGTGCGTGTGTGTACATAAGCCTGGAGAGTCGCTTCGTCTGGCCTACCAATCAGTGCCTCAGTTCGCAGGATGTCATTGCAATAATAGCAGGTTGCCATGGAGACGTCCCTGATCGTGTCCCAGACGGAGTCAACCATCAACAGGTGTCCGTGAAGGAAGGGAGGGAGGAATAGGACAGAGCGTCTCACTGTGATTGTTTGGGTTAGGGCGAGTAGTCGCATTTCAAAATAGACACGACTTACTCTATTTGTCCATTCTGGTCTTCAAATCAATCCATTCGCCTTTGCAAAGCCGAAAGCTTCTCCAAGATGTTTTCCATGTTGCGGTTAGTGACCACAGTCTGAGCACGACCAGCCCTGTCCAAGTTCCATGTTGTGGTTTATACCCACAGTCTGAACGCTAACAGCTCTGCTCACTCCATCAATCATGTCGGGCAGCTTCATGGGGCTTTGGACTGCTGACACCGTCTTCAGAATTTTCCGATACACCAGGGCAGTGCCTAATCCAATCAGCAGATAGCCTGTTATCATGGTTCCGAATATGTAAAGATCCTCGATGTCCTCGACAGAAAGAATCGCCAGGCACACGACCCTCCACTTCTCCCAGGAGTCCATCATGTATCCAGCGGCAAACGTTCCGTTAGGACAGACAGGTTCCCCCTAACCCGAGCTTCTTGTCGAGAAGATTCTGTCAATTGCGTTGAGACTCCAGTTGACCAATTCAATGATTTTAAATTTGGAGAGCAATGAGGAGAGAGGCTCCCAAAGTTTTGAGACAAGACAAGACGAGACGTGAGAAGCAAAGCAGGGAAGATAAGGGAAAGGGGAGCGACAGAGAGATGCGTCCACCTTCGTTGAATGCTGGTGTGAACTAATAATTTATACTGATCCTTGGGATGCATACACAAGTATGATCCAAACTTATTGATGAGAGAACTGAACATCTTCTACAAACATTACAGACAAAATTAAAGTCTGAAACAAACTAAACTTAGTTTATTCAAACAGTCCACAGAACTGAACAAAAGAGGATTCATCTCAAGTCCACACCTGGACACTAGAGACTCTTGACACAGGTAAGCTACTTCCTGGAACGAGTCAGGCTTTACCTGTGAACTCCAGTTAATTCTAACTAATGTTTTTATATCTATATCAACATGTATATTTATTAAAGCCCTCTGATCACTCAGCTCTGCAGTGTGAATATAATGACACAGAAAGTCTGATCTGTTCTCCAGCGTCTGTCTGAAGAGCTCAGGCCTCATTTAGTGGCTCAGACAGCGGGAGATCAGCGGCTCCTCTCCACCTCCTCCACAGACTGATTCAGGAAAATCTACCTCCAGTCATCAGAAAGTGGAGCTACACAGAAACAACCACTCTATGTTCACCTGATGATCATCAACTAACTCTACAGCTGATCTTAACCACGGACTCTGATCACAAACATCAACACAAAATGGCGGGTGTTCAGTTTTTATCAGCTGACTCCTTCGTCCCAACTTCTAACCTTCAGCTCTGATTCAGTTAACGTGAAATATTGAATAGATTTCTGTTAGAACAAAGCATCATCATCTTTAACTTAAGGTGCCAACAGTTTATGTTAAAGATTAAAACATTAGAAACTGCTGACATTACAGGGAGAAAAAGATCTGCGCCATGACATTGATGAAAGTGAAACTTAACCTTAAAATGGTGACAATAAGGATTCATAAATTTTAGCTTCAGGCTACTAAAAATTTACATTAACTGTAAAATAAATGAGGAGCGTTCCATTTTTATTAACCCAAATGTTGTTGTCATTACAAATTACAGCCACTTTAACAGAACACTTTCATTTATAGATCAAGTTTAGGGTTTTACCAAACAGTAAAATCTGAAACAAACCAACCTTACAGTTTATTCAAACAGTCCAAAGAGGTGAAGAACAAGATGCCACGACTAAAGACTCTGAAACAGGTGAGTGGTTTCCTGGAACAAGGCAAGGCTACACCTGTGATGGAGGCAGGACAAGCAGGATGAGCTTGACAGGAGCAGCAGTCTAGTTCATTTAACAACATTCAAGTTCCTGGACAATGGCTCAGAAAAAATAATGCTTCCTTATGGTGTTCTTTTCCCATTTATTCTTCCATTTCCTCATTCAACTTCCTCAAAAACTGTGAATCACACTGACTCTACAAAATATATGTTTGTGGGTTCAGATTTGACTGACTCAGGACTGGTGGTGGTTTCTTCTGCTGAATGTCTGTCAGCTGATTATGTCACACATCCATTCCATCTGGACTTTAACATGGTTGTCTGTCTCTCTGTGTTAGCCCTGCGATTGACTGGAGACCTGTCCAGGGTTGTACCCCACCTCTTGCCCGATGACAGCTGGGATAGGCTCCAGCCCCCTGCAACCTTTCACAGGACAAGCAGTTACAGAAAATGAAGATGTATCTCATCTAAGTTTACAGTGAAACCTGATATTACAGTTTGAACCAACAGATCTAAACCATGTCATGACTAAAATAAATGCAAACTACTGCACTAAAATATAAAATGTTCATAATAACAGTTTCTCCGGTTAAAATATGTATTGATGTCAAAACTATTCCCCAAATCCAGAAAAGGAGCATGTCCTATCAAAAACAAAGCTTTCTACTGTCTGTGTAGAAACAGAGGTTTGTGTTACCTGCAGCATCCAGCGTCTTGTCCTTCAGCAGTGTATGAGTTATAACAGAATATCCTGTGACATTTTGGGTCTTAAAGGAATAATTTGGGTTCTTTGAAGCAGGGTTGCACAAGGTACTTATCCATAGTCAGGATATTACCTAGAGTAGATACTGGTCAGCACCAGTGTCCACTGGGTCTTTCTGCCCCTCTGCTCCGAACATTTTAAGCTGATATACACAAAACAGAGACACAATCTTTGGTCATAAATAGCAGAAAAGAGCAGCACAGATTGGAAAATCTGTCTATCTATCTATCTATCTATCTATCGAATTAATAAAATAAACTTCTAAAACAAATTAAGCCCAGTTTTAACCCAGATATTTTATTTGCACATGACCATTGAATGCAACTAAATCTCAGACGTACTTTAATGGAGTATGTCCATTTTTGTGCAATTTACAATTATAAGATTTTTTTTTTTTTTTTAATTGTGACACATCTCTTTGTGAAATCTCCTTCCAACTATAAGTTTATGCATTACATTTTGAATTGTATCGTGGGTGTATTTAATCTGTAGCAGGTCATTTGTGTTTTGTTTTTGTTTTTTTCATGCGAAATGTCTCACAAAAGGACCGTATAGATTGTTTCTCTTGTTTGTTATTCTATTAATTTAGTGTGAACTGTATGAATCCTGAATCCCTGCAGGATTTACCTTGAAGTCTCTGACCTCTCCCTCTTCTCTGAGCAGGATTTCAGGAGTAACATGGTTGTGCTGAGGGCTTGGTCCTGGTGGAGACTCACTGCATCACTGACTGTTTTCCTCCAGGTGGTTTTCCTGAACATCCTGTCACAGCATTTACAAATCAACAACATGTTTGTACAGGGTTTGAGAACATTTCGAGATAAAATAATTTATTAAACATATTGTTTATTTTCTAGTCTTAGTACTGTGCGGACATGTTAACATTTCCTCTCCACATTATTGTGGAGTTTTCTGTTATTCTGTTCAGCCCTCGACTATTAATGTTGATATTGAATCAATACTCAAACCAGTTTAATTTCAGATGAAGCAGGTACAAAGCTACAGAATATTTCTTCTTAACTTTAACAAAACAACACAAGCTACTCCTCTATTAGCTTCGAAGCTAACAGGTAAACACGAACAGGTAGTCAACTTTAACTGGATATTACTGTGCCTGGACATAACTCTCTGTGTCTTCGTGTCGGAAGTTATTTTATTTTAGGACAAACGACACGTTAGCTTGAGACACAAGTTACGTTGTTAGCTTAACATCAGACTAATTAACCGACACCTGTTCACTACTTCCGGTTTCTTCTTCTTCTGATGTTTAATAGCGGTTAGCAAACCATCTTAAAGGTGCTTTACAGCCACCACTGGACTGGACTGGTGGAACATGAGATTACAGGAAAACAAAGAGAACTTTCTCTGGTTTGGTCACTAACTGTTAGCCTGGATAGCTCCATTGGCAAACGTTTATTTCCTGGTGGGAGGGCACAGTTTGAGGTTTAAAATCATCGGAGTTCCTTTAACCAATCACTAACGTTTGGTAATGACGTATGTTATGCGCCGGAGCCTTCAGGCTCTGCTGCCTCGTACTTCCGCTTTCAAGGACGCAACAAGTAAACAAATCGCTCCTCCAGAACCAGAGGGTTAGCGGTTCGATCCCCGGAATGTGCCACATGTCGAAGTGTCCTTGAGCAAGACACTGAACCCCCAGTTGATTGTGTGCGTGCTTCTGTGAGCGAATGGGTAGGTGTGTCTCTGACTGTAAAGCGCTTTGAGTACCAATAGGTAGAAAAGCGCTATATAAAAGCAAGGCCATTTAGGCCATTTACCATCCTCCATTGCAATTAAGGACGCGAAATTGGAATAAAAGTGCTGTAATGCCAGGAAGCATATCCACAACGGAGCGAATGCCTTCGAGTATATCCGTCTCCGTTTCAAACTCGGCGCGCAACTGAAACGTAATCGCTCTCAGACCCGCCCTCTGTTCGCTGATTGGTTCGCCAACCAGTTGGCCGGAGTAAACGTTAGCGGATCAAGCTATTCCAGACGGAGTACTGTAGGGAATGCAAATGAGCGTAGTACGTAGGCAGGCGGAGCCAGGCTAACTAACTGTGACTCCCGGAGTAAAAACCACCTCCTCTAAAAACGTAGAAATCAATTTAAAACATGAATCAACATTAAACTGACCTGTGATGGAGATTTGTCTCCAAACGATTTGTCTCCAAACGATGAACGCTGTCGCTTTAATAACAACACAGAGAAACCATCACGATCACTGCCCTCCAGTGGTCACTGTCAGTAACTACAACTGTCCACATCCAATAACACTGAGATTCATATTTACGTCAGTACTGTAGTTCTAATGTTCATCAGTCTGATAATGACTCGACACAGATTATATGTCAGCAGAGACTCACGAGTGTTTACTGCCCTCTGGTGGCCACAGCAAGGAACTACAGCTAGCACCCACATACAACATACAAACTGGAAAAAAATAACAACCATGTCACACAAAATAGGACATACATTGTAAAATAAGCACTGTACTATATAACATGTCATCTCAGATATACTGTAAAAATATGACAACCTGGAGATACACTGTGAAAAATGTCAACAGGAAAGACTGTAAAAACATTACACTTATGCACTGTAAAAAAAAATACAAGCTATAATGTAATAAATTCACTGTAAACAATTAAAATATAGGACCACAAGAAATGACAACCAAACAACACACTATAAAAATGATAACAGGTGATGCACATCAAAGCATGTCAGCAAACAACATTAATCATGTCAATGAAAAACTGGAAATATGATTAAAAAATTAAAACATATATACCCCAACCAAACAGGAACCAGAATATACACTGTAAATAATACCACAAAAAAAAAAAAATACACTAAGGAAAAATAAATATAAATATCTCATGCAGATCTGAACCTTGTATGTAACGCATATAAAAGAGCCTCCTGACAACAAAGGCCATATACTGGACTCACTTATCCCCAGAGTTATATTAAAATCTATATTTTGAACACTGACATTTCAAAAGCAGATAGTATTGATTAGACAAGTAAGAGAAGACGCAACTTAACCATATAACCTCTTGCAATGGTCCTTATTGAAGTGTCATTAATTGCATCTATCTTTTTTTTACGAAATTAAAATGTTGCCTTTTACAAAGTTTTTCTGAAGGGTGCTGAGCTCTTAATTTTGTTTCACAGACATTGTTTAAATAAAGTTTCTGTAAGCAGTCAGTGAAGAGTAAAGTACACCAAAGCAATTCATAAATGAAAAGTGTCCTCTACTGTAACAATATGCCAAAAAAAATGTTCTAATCTACATCTCTGACAATGGCACATTAATATAGGCGCCGTAAGAAAACTGCTGCCCTCTTCTTTTCAAAGGAAATACATGTTTGGGGGAAAAAAGGGGTAAAATAACTGGAACCTACAATAAATACAGACGTGAAGATACACATTAAAATATAGTTAGAACATAATGATACACAATCAGCAATGAGACATAACAGAAAGGACTATTGATACTGTTTTATTAATGTGTCTAAATAATTCAGGAGAGGGACTGATCTTTACTTGTTGGTGCTATTAGAATAGTTTGTGCAGCTCTGTTGAGAGTCTTAAATCTCTTCACTCCACCTCCCAGTAACATGGTCCAGCCAGAGTCTCTCTAAACACAAGCTGCTGTTGATTCAACCTCTCTGGATCATCAGGACTCAGCTCATCCTCTCTGAGCTCACACCATCCAGTTTACCACAGTGACTCCCAACTGTAGAGAGAAGGAGAAACAACTCTTGATGCTGTGAATTTGCATATCCATGACAAAGACAGATTGATTGTATGTGTGAGAATATGTAGATTTTGGACCAGCTGTGGAGCTCAGCCAGCTTCCTTTCAGCTCTCATGTTAACATGTTGGAGCTGGAAGCTCACAGACCTGCAGAGACTTTTAGCATCAAGTCTGTTTCCTCTGCAGATTTCTCTCAAGTCCACAGAGGAAATAAACTGCTGAGAGTCATGAACGCTTCATTACTGCACAAACACTTTAGTGATGGATTTACAGCTGTTCCATTTAAATAAAGAGTGTTGATGAAGATCTTATGTGTTTCTGAAGCATCAGCTGACTAATAAACATTGAAGATATCTGATGAAACTAATGACAGAGATACAGATGTGATGACTGGACCTCAGCAGAGGTTCTGCTCTGTATAAAGACCACATGGTTACTAAATGTAATGATGAAGATTTACAGGCTTCAGTCAGACTGATCTCAGAGCTGTGACAAAGATGAAACTGATCAGTTGTTTAGTTTTGAGGTGAGAGAACAAACAGTCTGAGATCAGATTTGATGAATGAGGACCACTGTCTCTATTCATCTCGTAAGGCTGTCAGCAGAAATTCAGATTTGTTTCCTGAAAATATGAACACAACAAGCTTCAGGATGATCTGATTGGCTGACTGTTGTCTCTGTCTTTCTGTCCAATTCTGAAGTTTGTCACTACTGTCCTCTCACGGCTTCACTGAGGAAAACAGCTGCAGGTTTACAGGAAACACTGGATATTTTATTCTAACTGTGTTTACTACAATACTATGGAAAGCAGAACGAGATAAGATAAACTAATCCTTTATTTATTCCCTCTACTGACCTCAGAGTCTTCAGTCTACAGTGTGGACTCTCCTTAAGAGCACGCAGATGCTTCACATCAGAATTCTTGAGCTTGTTTCCACTCAGGGCCAGATGTTTCAGATGGGAGGGGTTGGACTCCAGAGCTGAGACCAGATAACCACAGCTGATCTGTGACAAACTGCAGTAACTCAATCTGAAAAAGGAAAATATGTAGAGGACATGTACTGTATTTAGAGGACATGTACAAAATATCAAAAACCAAAGTGATGATAGTTTGAGTCATTGATCAAACAGAAACAATAAAAGTTTTTCCAGTTTGTCCACTAGATTTGCTTTCTTCTATCTTGAAGTCCTGACACACTGAAATGAGGGATCAGCATTTTTCACAAGTACAGACAATTAAAAGACTAAAGTATTTCAATAATAAACAACTTCATCAATAAATTAAAAAAATGTTGCTGTCCTGGTTTAAATTTGAAAAACATGAAGTGAAACTGAAAGTGAACATAAAGTGTGTCATGGTGTCAGAGTGAATCATCCAGTGGAGGACTTTTCTTTTATGGATTTTAAATGTGTAGCTGAACTTGACTCTGCCACAGTCAATGGACTGAACCATAAAAAAAGCAAACAGACTTTACCATGAAGGTCCTCAGTGTGGATCAAAAGATTATCAGCCTGTTGTCTGCAGATTAGTGTCAATACAACTTTCACATCATATTAATCTGAGCACACAAATAAAACATGATGTCTGACCTCAGAGTCTCCAGTCTACAGGCTGGATTCTTCAGAAAACCACACAGATGCTTCACTCCTGAATCCCTCAGACTGAAGTTGTAACTCAGGTCCAGATGTTTAAAATGAGAGGGATTGGACTTTAGAGCGGAGACCAGAAAATCACAACTGATCTGTGACAACCTGCACCAACTCAATCTGAATAAAGCATAAAAGATGTTAGTTAGTTGTTAAACATCTGAACCGACAGGAAGCAGCTCCAGTCAAATAGAACAAAAGAAAAAGAGCTCTCATTAATATTAATGACATCAAGCTGCTGCTTCAATAAAGATGAAGTGACTTCAGCTCTGAATCTCTGACAGCTCCACCAGTGGATCCATCTATACAAACTCATGTTGACCAACAAACACAAAAACCTTCTGACATTTATTTCACTTTCTACTCAAAGTTTAGAAAAACACCAAATATGGCAATGTTGATAAAATTATGATCAAGACTCTAAAATATGTTCATGTTATGATGGAGACATTTAAATTAGGACTAAACATATACAATACATACATTTAATTAAATACATTTAATTTCTGTCATTTATCTTTACAATAGTTAATAATAATCAAATATAGTGTAAAGTGTCCATAAAAATTTCAGAGGACAAGAAGACATCTTCAAACTGTTTTCTGACCAATGCTCTTCAATCCAGAGATATTCAGTTTAATATGAGAGACTGGATTAAACTGAGCACACAAATAAAACATGATATCTGACCTCAGAGTCTCCAGTCTACAGTCTCGACTCTTCAGAAAACCACACAGATGATTCACTCCTGAAACCTTCAGGTCGTTTTCACTCAGGTCCAGATGTTTCAGATGGGTGGGGTTGGACTTCAGAGCTGAGACCAGAGAATCACAGCTGATCTTTGACAAAGTGCAACGCTTCAATCTGAATAAAGAATAAATTATGTTAGTTCAGAAGACAAAGGTCCATCTTGAAATCATTCAGTGTTTCATAATCTGTTCAGAGCTGAAGAAAGTTCAGAAAGCACACGTTTAGAAAACAGAAACTCTAATCATCTGAACCAACAGGAAGCAGCTTCAATCAGTCAAATAGAACAAGAGAAAAGAGCTCTCATTAATATTAATGACAACAAGCTGTTGCTTCAATAAAGACGTAGTGACTTCAGCTCTGAAACTCTGACAGCTCCACCAGTGGATCCATGATTACAAACACAAGTAAAAACCCTCTGACATTTATTTCACTTTCTACTCAAAGTTCTGAAAAACACCAAATGTGGAAATGTTGATAAAATAATGATCAAGACTCTAAAATATATTCATGTTATGGAGTCATTTAAGTTCGGACTAAACATGAAAATACATTTAATTTCTGTCATTTATCTTTACAATAGTTTCATTAGTTATCAAACCAAATCCAAATCAAATATAATGTAAAGGGTCTTTACCATGAAGATCCTCAGTGTGGATAAGTAGAATATCAGCCTGATGTCTGTACATTAGCGTCAACACAACTTTCACATCATATTAATTGGAGCACACAAATAAAACATGATGTCTGACCTCAGAGTCTCCAGTCTACAGTCTGGACTCTCCAGAAAACCACACAGATGCTTCACGCCTGAATCCTGCAGGTCGTTTTGACTCAGGTCCAGATGTTTCAGATGGGAGGGGTTGGACTTCAGAGCTGAGACCAAAGAATCACAGCTGATGTGTGTCAGCCTGCAGTGAATCAGCCTGAATAAAGAATCATAAGGTGTGTTCAGGTTTTAAATACACAACTGAACTATGTCCTAACTATTGTGGATCTCTGACACTAACATGAAGCTTCAGCAGTCTGACACTGTGGCACTAATCAATTTGTCGTAGAACAAAGTTCTCTCTTTGAGTTTCTGTCCCTTAACTGTAGCTCAGCAGGAAACAATGACAAAAACACAAAGATACTAACTGGATGTGTGGAGCTCAGACTGCTGCAGCAGAAGATTAATTTAAGATCAACTTTATAATCATTATTTCACAGAACAACACTGTAGAGTTTGTCCATCATCTTGTCACATTGGAGTCAGATTATTAGGAGAATTATTCACAGACAGTATGGACAGAAAGAATGATTACTGACTACAATAACTCTTTAAATGAACATGTGAAAACTGGAGTTGATCTGATTTGTGATCAGACTGATGACTGAGGAGCAGGCTTGTGCACAATTCAGAATTGAATTGAGAATGACTCCTAAATTCCAATTCAATTCTTGAATTTGAATTGAATTTGAATTGATGTCAAAAACAGGATCTAGAATTACAATTCGAATTTGAATTAAAGGAAGCAGAATTGCAATTCAATACAAATTCAAAGAAATTCATATACATAAGTGAAGTGTTTAACAATGAAGCTTTACAATATATGTCAGATATGATTTCATTACATATTCTATAAATGATATTAGTTTGAACTACTTGTACAGATTACATTAACAGGAAATGTTTCCCCCCAGCAATGAATGTTAAAAGCTCTAGTCACAGAACACATAATTAAGTTTGATTTATTGGAATAGTAATTTTGTGGAACACAATGGAACGTGACTCCATATCCCAGAATGCTTTGCTTTAACCAAGTATTTAAAATGGTTGCCAAACAATTTGAGGTGGACATTTGTTTGAAAGCTTCTTTTCTACACAATTTGATGGTCAAAACCGGACTGTTTAAGTTTCAGAAGTCCCTTACAACTTCAGATTACAAACGTTTATAGATTTAACACCTGTAATAACAGAAACATGGAAAATAATAGCAGGCCTAAAAGGTCATTTGTAAATATCTTGCCATACCAGCTTCCTCTGCACCTGTTGAGAGAATCTTTAGTGTTGCAGGAAAGATATTCAGAACAGAACGGTGCAGACTCAATGATAAAACATTTGAGGAGCTATTGAGAATTAGATGCAACAGTGTTGCTCAATGATTTTTCAAAGGAATAAATGACAACTGCATTTACAACGACTTTGTGTTATTTGATTACTTTGAAATGAAAATAACATTTTGAACAAAACTAATCAAACATTGAGGGAGTAATTTATTTCAAGAATTTGATCATTATCTATATGTTGGAACAAAATGTATGCAGGGTTAAGGAGTGACTAGTTATGTGTAATGACATTATGCTATTAAATTACAAAATTAATATAATTGTATGTGAGATTCAACACATTCTTTCTGTTGTATGACTGTGTGGAATTTCTTTGAATTGCCATGAATTTAATTCCACTTCCTGTCATTCCAACTCCAATTCAAATTCAACTTCCTGTGGGGCGGAGTCAATTCAATTCAAATTCCAACTCATGAATTGAATGGCGGCCAATTCTGAAATTCTGAATTGTGCACAAACCTGCTGAGGAGACACCTGCTGATATTAAAGAACATGATACTCCTTCATTTAACTGTTTGTCATCTCTTTTCTAACATTCAATCCGTTGTAATGGAAATTTTCACTCACGCTTTACGTGATGATACTGTGGACCATGTTAAGGTGTAACTTTTAACCCATGTGCTATTTGAGGATGTGAGACCCTCATATAGGACCCTCATGTCTACCATATATTCTTGTTAATCTGATCAAATGTGAAGGTATGGTGATAATTCATAATTAAAACTGGAGGCTGAAGGAGATAGTAACCTTCACTGATAAGTTTGGCTATAAAACAAAGTGGTCTTTGTGTGTTCTTCACTCATTTGCCACCTGCATTGCATTGTGCTCTATTTCTGGCTGTTAGCCCATCTATAGATGAGAATTAAAACAAAGACCTGAAGTGTTCTGACTTTGTCTCTTTTCAACTGGAATTTCCAATAAACCTGAAAAGTGAACTGATAAAAACAGGTTCTTCTTTGTTCATGCGTCTGTTTTTTTAACAATATTTTTATTAATCTTCATACGTCTGTAAATAAAATAATCAAAACCAAAATAAAAAAAGACTGAACTGACCTCAGAGTCTCCAGTCTACACTTTGGACTCTTCAGTCCAGTGCACAGCTTCTTCACTCCTGAATCCTGCAGGTTGTTGTTACTCATGTCCAATTCTGTCAGATTAGAGGACTGGGATCTGAGAACTGAGGACAGAGCTTCACAGATTCTTTTTGAGAGATTACAGCCACTGAGTCTGCAAAAAAATAAAATATAAACTAGTAAGACTTTGAAACAAATGAAAGATTCCTGTGTATCTACTAATGCCTAAAACTATCTGTACTTACAGAGCTTTGTTGGAGGCTTTGACCACTGGCAGCAGCTTCAGAAGAGCTTCCTCTGAAGCAGAGTATTTCTTCAGGTCAAACTCGTCCAGATTATTTTCTGTTGACAGCAAGATGAAGACCAGAGCTGACCACTGAGCAGGAGAGAGTTTATCTGTGGGGAGATGTCCTGATCTCAGGGACTGTTGGATCTCCTCCACTAGAGAACGATCATTCAGTTCATTCAGACAGTGGAACAGATTGATGCTTCTCTCTACAGACAGATTCTCACTGATGTTATTTCTTATGTACTGGACTGTTTCCTCAGTAGTCTGAGAGCTTTTAGTCTGCTTCATCAGGCCTCTCAGGAGAGTCTGATTAGTCTCCAGTGAAAGACCCAGGAGGAAGCGGAGGAACAAGTCCAGGTGTCCATTTGGGCTCCGTAAGGCCTTGTCTACAGCATTCTGGTGGAGACGTGTTAGATTTGGTTTGTTAAACATTATAGACATCTGGGAAGTAGTTTGTTGTTCTTCCAGCAGATTGACAGCAGAATTGATGAAGGTCTGATGAACATGTAGAGCAGCCAGAAACTCCTGAACACTCAGATGGACAAAGCAGAACACCTTGTCCTGGTACAGTCCTCTCTCCTCTTTAAAGATCTGTGTCAACACTCCTGAGTACACTGAGGCTGCTCTGATATTGATGCCACACTCTGTCAGGTCTGATTCATAGAAGATCAGGTTTCCTTTCAGCAGCTGATCAAAAGCCAGTTTTCCCAGAGACTCCATCATCTTCCTGGTCTCTGGACTCCAGTGTGGATCCGTCTCAGATCCTCCATCATACTTGACCTTCTTCACTTTGGTCTGAACCACCAGGAAGTGGATGTACATCTCAGTCAGGGTCTTGGGAAGCTCTCCTCTCTCTCTGGTTTTCAACACATCCTCCAGAACTGTAGCAGAGATCCAGCAGAAGACTGGGATGTGACACATGATGTGGAGGCTTCGTGATGTCTTGATGTGGGAGATGATCCTGCTGGCCTGCTCCTCATCTCTGAATCTCTTCCTGAAGTACTCCTCCTTCTGGGAGTCAGTGAACCCTCTGACCTCTGTCACCATGTCAACACACTCAGGAGAGATCTGATTGGCTGCTGCAGGTCGTGTGGTTATCCAGAGGTGAGCAGAGGGAAGCAGTTTCCCCCTGATGAGGTTTGTCAGCAGCACATCCACTGAGGTGGACTCTGTAACATCAGTCAGGATTTCAGTGTTGTGGAAGTCCAGAGGAAGTCGACACTCATCCAGACCGTCAAAGATGAACACAACATGGAACTCTTCGAAGCTGCAGATTCCTGCTTCTTTGGTTTCAGTGAAGAAGTGATGAACAAGTTCCACCAAGCTGAACTTTCTCTCTTTCAACACATTCAGCTCTCTGAAAGTGAATGGAAATGTGAACTGGATGTCCTGGTTGGCTTTGTCTTCAGCCCAGTCCAGAGTGAACTTCTGTGTTAAGACTGTTTTCCCAATGCCAGCCACTCCCTTTGTCATCACTCTTCTGATTGGTTTATCTCTTCCAGGTGAGACTTTGAAGATATCTTCTGGTCTTATGGTTGTTTCTGGTCTGTCTAGTTTCCTGGATGCTGTTTCAATCTGTCTGACCTCATGTTTATGACTGACCTCTGCAGTCTCTCCCTCTGTGATGTAGAGCTCTGTGTAGATCTCATTCAGTAGAGTTGAGTTTCCTGCTTTAGCAATCCCCTCAAACACACACTGGAACTTCTCCTTCAGAGTAGATTTAAGTTTACGTTGACAAACTGCAATTTCATGTTCTGAATAAATACAACAAATAAGATCAGTGAATAAATTCTTCTGAATATATATTTGTTATATTTGTTTCATCTCTTGAGACATTAGTAAATGTTTTATTCATTAATCAGGTTCAATGTTCAGAGAAATCCTCTTACTGCTCTGCAGATGATCAGCCAGCTCCTCCTGCTTCATTCTCCTCAGGAAGTTCAGTGTGATCTTCACAAATGCATCTCTGCTGCTCCTCCTCTGCTCTTCATCCTCACCCTCCAACACCTCCTCATCCTCCCTCTGACTCTCTAAGCATTCTGGGTAATCTGGACTCAGATCCCTCTGAATCTTCTTCAGCTCGTTCTTCACAAAAGTGACAATGTTGTCCTCCAGCAGCTGGAACAGAAAACTATATGAATGACAACCAGGCTGAAACCATGGAGACAAACATCAGATCCATGTTGGACAGACTGTCCACTGGTCTACAAAGAGCAGCATGGAGATGATGGCAAGTATTTGTTGTCAATGTACAGACCTTAAATATGGAGTCCAGGTGTGTTTGATGCTGATGAACAGACTGACCACTGAGAACCTCTGAGCTCTGCTGCTTCACTCTGGACAGAAACAGAAACAACAGTGAGTTAAAGATTGTTCTGTGGTGATCGTCCTGATCAGAACAAACTCTACTGTGACATTTATAAAGAGGTGAAATAAGTGATTCATTCTAAACCTGATGACTGAGGATCTACACGTTTCAATTACATATGTAATCTTTCAGAAAAAAAATGTTTTCCATCTGTTTCCAAACAACTGCACCAGTATCACTTCATCATCGAGACAAAATGACAGCAGCCTGAATAGTTTCCTTCATGTCAGACACAAAAGACAAGTTGTACTTATAACTTACTTATTTAGAGCAGAGGATTCTTCTCTTTTAAAGTCAAACAATCTATCCTTTGAACCATAACGCCTCATAGACAGACTGCTGGGTTCAGTTTCAGTTTCAGGTGAGCCTGGTTTCCGGTGGATCCTGTTAGACAGAATAATTTTTAGTCTTTTAAAAGGAATAAATGTTTCAAAGACCAACAAACTTTGAAGGACATTAATCACATATATAAACTTAGTGTTAGCCTCTGATATACACAGTAAATACCCCCAGTCAATAGAGACAATATGAACAAATCATGTCTCTATAGCACTACACAACATTTGAGGTGGGTGTGGTCAGAAGCTCCACTGATCAAAATGTTGAATGTGGTTTCCTTTTCATGTTCACTTATATCTTACTTCTTTACAGTAGAGGATTTTTGTCCTTTAAATTCAACAAAACAATCCTTTGACTGATCACTTCTCATAGATACACAGCTGGGCTCAGGCTCAGGTTGAGGTTCAGGTTCAGCAGAGTCCGGTCTGGTCTTCTGCTTTGCTCTTCAACACAACACACACAGATTTAAATGATAATAAAGGAGTGATTGAGAGTTGAGCTCTGACATGGAGAAGAGTCATGGACAGTTAGAGATGTTCATCTCACCTCTGATCTTTGGTCTGGTTCTCATGTTCCCTACTCAGAGTGGTTTTAGAGGGAGCTACTCCCTCCTCTCTGTCCTCACACTGATCCATGCTGCTGGATTCACATCAGCTCACACACACTTTCTACCTTCATCTGCAGAAGAAACACACATCATTCACATGAACATCAAATCCTTGACATAATTTCTGCTGTAAAAACATCAGCTGCTCCTCCAGTGACTGGTTCTTATTTTCTGTTTCATATCAGTGTCAGTGAATGCAGGCAGACAGCAGAGACGGAGACTCTACTATCAGCTTACTTTGTGAACAAATCAGACAAAAAACAATTGCTCTTCATATTGTTTGACTCCAGTAAATAATTAATCTGATAATCTCGAATATCTAATAATGTGTATTAATCTTTAAACACAAGTATGATCCAAACTTATTGATGAGAGAACTGAACATCTTCTACAAATATTACAGACCAGAAACAAACAGTGAAGTTACTGAAGACAAAATTAAAGTCTGAAACGAACCAAACTTACACTTTATTCAAACAGTCCACAGAGCTGAAGAAAAAAGGCTTCATCTCCACTCCACTCCTGGACACTAAACACTCTAACGCAGCTGAGCTACATTCTGGAACAAGTCTAGACTTCACCTGGGATGGAGGTTAATAAAAAAAAGACCTTCAACCAGTCTGAATTCCACTTAATTCTAATGTTTGTATATCAACATGTGTATTTATTAAAGCCCATGTTCACTCAGCTCTGCAGTGTGAATATAATTCTGATCTGTTCTCCAGCGTCTGTCTGAAGAGCTCAGGCCTCATTTAGTGGCTCAGACAGCGGGAGATCAGCGGCTCCTCTCCACCTCCTCCACAGACTGATTCAGGAAAATCTACCTCCAGTCAACAGAAAGTGGAGCTACACAGAAACAACCACTCTATGTTCACCTGATGATCATCAACAACTCTACAGCTGATCTTATCCATGGACTCTGATCACAAACATCCACACAAAATGGCAGGTATTCAGAGTTTAACCGTTGACTCCTTCGTCCCAAATTCTAACACTCAGCTCTGACTCAGTTAAACGTGAAATATTGAACAGATTTCTGTTGGAACTACACTGCTGACATCTGATGTTAAAGAGTAAACATTACAAACTGTTGACATTACAGGTAGAAAAATATCTGTGCCACAACATTGATGAAAGTGAAACTACCTACCTTCCCACCTCAAACTTTTACTATGATAACTTGTTTCTGGTTGAAAGGTTAATGTACTGTAATTTTAAATATTGTCATTACAATTTACAGCCACTTTAGCAGAACACTTTCATATGTAGATCAAGTTTAGGGTTTAACCTAACAATAAAGTCACTGAAGACAAAGTTAAAGTCTGAAACAAACCAACCTTAGAGTTTAGTCCAACATTCCAAAGAGCTGAAGAACAAGACACCACTCGACTAAAGACTCTGATACAGGGGAGCGGTTTCCTGGAACAAGGCAAGTTTGCACTTGTATTGGAAGAGAGACAAGTAGGATGAGCATTTAACAACATTCAAGTTCCTGAACAATGGCTCAGAGAAGTAATGCTTCCTTATGGTGTTCTGTTCCCATTTATTACCTCATTCCCTCATTCCACCTCCTCAAAAACTGTGAATCACATTGACTCTAAAAATATATGTTTGTATATTCAGGTTTGACTGAGTTAGGACTGATGATGGTTTGTTCTACTGAATGGTTGTGTCAGTTACAGACCTGATCATGTCACACATTCGCTTCATCTGGACTTTAACATCTTTACTAATCTGACTTTTAGACACATAAAAACAGGAACATATGAATGAGAGTCCATCTTGTCTAAGTTATCTCATCTACGTTTACAGTGAAATCTGAGTTTGAACCAAAATATCTAAACCAACTCATGATTAAAATAACACAAACTATTCAACCAAAGTATAAAATGTTCATAATAAACGTTCTCCAGCTAAAACAAGTACTGATGTCAAAACTATTCCCAAAAACAAGAAAAAGGAGCATGTCCTATCAAAACCAAAGCTTTCTACTGTGTGTAGAAAGAGAGGTTTGGTTTACCTGCAGCATGCAGCGTCTTGTCCTTCAGCAGTGTGTGTGTTGGTCAGACCTTTATCTCTTCGCTATGAAAATATGCTGTCAGACAAGTTACTATGGCGTCACTTTAAGACATTAAACGTTCTTATGACTCGGATTCAAACTGATTCAGTCCTCTAACAGACTGTTATACGACCACATACCTTTTTGTTTGTCATAGAGCTTCAGTCTTGTTTGACAGCAGCCGTTTCTGAAACTTTCCAAGGTTGAAACTCACAATCTAATGGTAATTTTATAGTATATTACATTGGGTGCTCCTGAAAAAATGAAAATAAGAATTTGCTGAGTCCTAATCAGAAGACAAGATGAGAATACTTCAACACCTGCCAGTCTGTGCACAAATACTCTCTGTCAGTGAACAGAGTTATAACAGAATGTCCTGTGACATTATGGGTCTCAAAGGAATAGTTTGGGTTCTCTGAAGTTGGGTTGCAAAAGGTACTGTAGGGTATTACCTAGAGTAGATACTGGTCAACATCAGAGTCCACTAACAAAAACAGCAATTTTGCCTAGAAGAATCTATCAACAGCATCACGTTGCCACAGTCCAAAGAGCTTTGTTACTGCTACAAACTGGACCGTGCAGCTATGCTGATTCTGGGCGTTCACCTCCTTGAATGAGGGCAGCAGAGATGGATGGATGTTGAGCAGCTTCCCTGTAACATCAGGGCAACACATTCAGATGTCTCATCTTGACACCTTTGTGATTATATATTTTAAACGTAGTCTGAACAGCATCTTCACACCTTTCCATTTCTTGACAAAGGTTCCTGTGGGGATCCTCATGAATCCAACCAGACAGAACAGCTCCACCCCAAATTCCTCCAGCATGCGGTCGATGGTGCCTTCAAACTCTGGGCGGCTCCTGCACAATGCGTGGTCTTTGACAGATTTAAGACACCAAAAAGTAGAAGCAAACTTATCATTATTCTTACCCGTGTCTGAATGCCAGCCAGCGATGTTCTCTTCAGGCCCTGAACTCCTGGTCTGTTGGAGACGACCACAACAATCTCTGCTGAGCTGGACGAACGCTTGGCCTGCTCTATCAGGGCCTTCAGGTTGGTGTCTGGGGTAACAGAAGAATTTAAGTGTTGTTAATGTGATGTTAATATGGTGAATCTAAAACTACTCTCTGTGATACGCTGAAGCTGCAAGTCTAACTTCAACATTGACCAAAAAACAACAACACATACCTGTGCCACAGATGAGAACAGCTACTCTCATCTTCTTGTGTGGTGTGATGCTGATGTTGTCCTCTTTACTCTTCTGCTTTTCTGTACGATTCTTAGGTTTGTATCCATAATTGTCTGTCCAGCTGTAGAATTTCAGGGGAGCAACCACCAGCACAGCCCCCAGACCACAGTTGACCTTTAATGCAAGGTCTGAACAGGCCTATTGTTTCCACTGCTCTGGGACGCTGCAGGTATTTATTAAATTCAAAGGAGAGACTCAGACATACTGTGGTAACAAACTGGACATCAGCCGGTTTATTAATGTTTCTGTAAAATCCAGAATTACAAACACTGACACCCGAAAAACATTATTTTAAAGTTCAGACATTAATATACATTAATAAGTTTCAGATCTGCATACGTTATAATAAAATCTATATTCTGACAGACATTTCAAAATCTTATTTAATATAAAGTACAGTATATAATAAATAAGAGAAGAAGCAACTTAACCATATAACAACTTGCAATGATCCTTATGGAAAACCTAAAAGTGCCATTAATTGCTTTTATTTTCACATTAAAACAAAAAGTGAAAAATGTCTGCTATTGTGACAATCTGACAAATCCAGTAATTTCTTTTTTCTAATGTACATCTCTGACAATGGCAGACAAAGGCTCCGTGTGAAAACTGCTGCCCTCTTCTTTCAAATGAAATAAATGTTTTGGGGGAAAGAAGTAAAATAACTGGAACCTGCAGTAAATACAGATGTGAAGACACACTTTAGAATATAGTTGGAACATAACACAATCAGCAATGAGAAATAACAGAAAGGACTGTTGATGCTGGTTGATTAATGTGTCTAAATAATTCAGGAGAGGGACTGATCTTTATTTGTTGATGCTATTAGAATAGCTTGTGCAGCTCTGTTGAGGATCTTAAATCTCTCCACTCCACCTCCTAGTAACATGGTCCAGTCAGAAGCTGCTGCTAATTCAACCTCTCTGGGTCATCAGGACTCAGATCATCCTCTCTCAGTTCACAAAATGTCCTGTTTACCTTAACGTCCACCTATAGAGAGAAGAAACAACAGAGGAGATGATTTAGTGTTTCCAGAGACTGTTGTGTTCCCTTTTCATCAGGTGTCAGTCAGTGATGCAGCACATCCAGTATAAAGAGCAGCAGAGACTTCAGTCCTGTTCAGAGCAGCTGTGGAGCTCAGCCAGCTTCCTTTCAGCTCTCATGTTAACGTGTTGGAGCTGGAAGCTCACAGACCTGCAGAGACTTTTAGCATCAAGTCTGTTTCCTCTGCAGATTTCTCTCAAGTCCACAGAGGAAATAAACTGCTGAAAGTCATGAACGCTGCATTACGGCACAAACACTTTAGTGATGGATTTACAGCTGTTCCATTTAAATAAAGAGTCTGAATGTGTTGATGAACATCTCATGTGTTTCTGAAACATCAGCTGACTAATAAACATTGAAGATATCTGATGAAGGGCGGCACAGTGGCGAGGTGGTTAGCACTGATGCCTCACAGCAAGAAGGTCACCGGTTCGAATCCAAAGTTCAGACATTAATATACATTAATAAGTTTCAGATCTGCACACGTTATAATAAAATCTATATTCTGACAGACATTTCAAAATCTTATTTAATATAAAGTACAGTATATAATAAATAAGAGAAGAAGCAACTCCACTTTCTGTGTGGAGTTTACATGTTCTCCCTGTGTCTGCATGGGTTCTCTCCGGGTACTCCGGCTTCCTCCCACCATCCAAAGACATGCTCATCAGGTTAATTGACCGTAGGTGTGCGTGTGAGTGTGAATGGTTGTCTGTCTCTGTGTGAGCCCTGCGATGGACTGGCGACCTATCCAGGGTGTACCCCTGCCTCTCGCCCGATGACAGCTGGGATAGGCTCCAGCAGACCCCCGCGACCCTTAACAGGAATAACCGGGTATAGAAAATGGATGGATGGATATCTGATGAAACTAATGACAGAGATACAGATGTGATGACTGGACCTCAGCAGAGGTTCTGCTCTGTATAAAGACCACATGGTTACTAAATGTAAGGATGGTTCTGTGATTTACAGGCTTCAGTCAGACTGATCTCAGAGCTGTGACAAAGATGAAACTGATAAGTTGTTTAGTTTTGAGGTGAGAGAACGAACAGTCTGAGATCAGATTTGATGAATGAGGACCACTGTCTCTATTGATCTAGTAAGGCTGTCAGCTGGAATCCAGATTTATTTCCTGAAAACATGAACACAACAAGCTTCAGGTTGATCTGATTGGCTGACCGTTGTCTCTGTCTTCTGTCCAGTCCTGAAGTTAGTCACCATTCTCCTCTGACAGCTTCACTGAGGAAAACAGCTGCAGATTTACAGGAAACACTGGATATTTACTGAAAGCAGCATGGACTGACTCCAACTCTCCACTCACATGAGAGTCTCCAGTCTACAGTCTGGAAGCCTCACAAGCTCAAGGAGCTGCTTCACATCTGAATCCTGCAGACCGTTTCCTCTCAGGTCCAGATGTTTCAGATGAGCGGGGTTGGATTTCAGAGCTGAGAAGAGAGAATCACAGCTGATCTTCGACAAACTGCAATAATTTAATCTGAACAAAGAATAAAAGATGTTAGTTTAAAAATCATTCAGTGCTTCATAATCTGTTCAGAACTGAAGAAGGTTCAGAAAGTACAAGTTTAGAAAATAGAAACTCTAAACATCTGAACCAACAGGAAGCTGCTTCAATCAGTCAAATAGAACAAGAGAAAAAGAGCTCTCATTAATATTAATGAAAACAAGCTGCTGCTTCAATAAAGACGTAGTGGCTTCAGCTCTGAAACTCTGACAGCTCCACCAGTGGATCCATCTATACAAACTCGTGTTGACCAACAAACACAAGTAAAAACCCTCTGACATTAATTTCACTGTCTACTCAGTTCAGAAAACACCAAATATGGAAATGTTGATAAAATGATGATCAAGACTCTGAAATATGTTCATGTTATGATTAAGACATTTAAATTAGGACTAAACATGAAAATACATTTCATTGTTGATTCATCTGTCATTTATCTTTACAATAGTTTCATAAGTTATCAAACCAAATCCAAATCAAATATAGTGTAAAGTGTCCATCAGAGTTTTCAGAGGACAAGGAGACATCTTCAAACTGATTTCTGATCAACGCTCTTCAATCCAAAGATATTCAGTTTAAAATGAGAGAAACCAGAGAAAAGAAGAAACTCATTAGAAACTGGAAGAAGAAACTGTTTGATCAATGACTTCAACAATTAATCAACTGTCTGAACTGATGCTGCTGGATTTTCTGTTGATTGAAGAACTGACTGATCAGCTTCACATTTCATCAGAAGTAAAAATTAAATGGTGACATCTTGGATTTAAAAATTCAGTTTCTAAACTATCACATGACATCAAGTTTTGGAACAAACAGATACTGAATATTTTTTCTGTCTCTTAGTGTAAAAAATGTTTGAATTAGAGCTGAAACAATAAGTTGATTAGTTGATGAGTCCATGGATAAAATATCAAAAACCATAGTGATGATGGTTTGAGTCATTGATCAAACAGATACTGTATTATATATATTTATTGATTCATTTCATACCCTTTGCACCTGCCCAACTCAGGGGTCGCACCAGCCACTTAGTTTGCGGTTTGCAGCTCATTCTATTTTTATTCTATTTTTTTTTTAGGTATGTATGCGTGTAGTATATATGTGTATGTGGTGTGTATATGTATGTATATATAGATACATAGATATATATATCTTCCTTATATTTTTATATTTCATATTTGTACATTTTGTGTTTAAGTTGCTGCACCGTAGGTACTTTGAGGAAAGTAATTTCAATCCTGTTATGTGTTGCACATGTCAGAATTGACAATAAAGCTGTCTTTGACTTTGACTTCTTCCTGGAACGAGTCAGGCTTCACCTGTGATGGAGGTTAATAAAAAAGACCTTTGACCAGTCTGTGAATTAAGTTAATTCTAACTAATGTTTTTATACCGATGTCAACATGTATATTTATTAAAGCCCTCTGATCACTCAGCTCTGCAGTGTGAATATAATGACACAGAAAGTCAGATCTGTTCTCCAGCGTCTGTCTGAAGAGCTCAGGCCTCATTTAGTGGCTCAGACAGCGGGAGATCAGCGGCTCCTCTCCACCTCCTCCACAGACTGATTCAGGAAAATCTACCTCCAGTCATCAGAAAGTGGAGCAACACAGAAACAACCACTCTATGTTCACCTGATGATCAGCAACTAACTCTACAGCTAATCTTATCCATGGACTCTGCTCACAAACATCACCATATAACAGATATTCACAGTTTCAATATTGACACCTTCGTCTTAACTTCTAACTTTCAGCTCTGACTCAGTTAACGTGAAATATCAAACAGATTTATGCTGGAGCTTCTGACATCTGAGGTAAAAGAGTAAAACATTACAAACTGTTGACATTACCTTCAGAAGGAGGTTTACACAGAAAAAAAGATCTGTGACACAACGTGGTGAAAGAGGAAGTAAAGTGAAACCACGAGACACTAAGAGGGGCGTTCGAAAGATCTTGTAAATCAGCAACACAAATATTTTGGGTTCTTTAAAGTAGGGTTGCACTAAGTATTTATCCATAATCATAAAGACTAGACAATGGTCACCACCAGAGTCCACTGACAAAAACAATAATTTTGCTGTTCCCGATGTGTGCCTTTCGTCAACTTTTTAGGCTGACAGAGATACAGTCATGAATAAAACAGCAGGAATGAGCAGCACAGAGTGGAAAATCACAGCTGACCTCTGACAAACTATTGCAACTCAGTGTGAAAACAGAATAAAAGCTGTACTGTAAATATGTCATGTTTTTTTAAGATATTTTATCTTATTTGCATATACTGTATTATACTATGCCATTTTTCAACATATTTTGATAATAGAAGTAATAGAGTAATAGTGTTGGCAAAACTTTGTTGCAACGTCAGCAGTTTTCTTCTAATTCCCTTCTTATATTTCTACAGAACATTTGGAGGAGACACTGCAATGGTGATTTCCAAGAGTGAATGTTTGAAAGCAGTAGCACGCAAAGTACAGGAACTTAGAAAACACATCTTGGATTGAGACAATAATACTCTACACGTATAATATGGGTACGCTTATGTGAAATTATATATAAAACAGTAAAGCAACATTTCTTTCCTGACAGAGCTCCAGACCTGATCTGACTTAGATCAGGTCCATCGATGCAAACTTAGCGCTGCAGTGGGTGTAGCAAGACGTTGCAAATCATTTACCACTAATAAATAAAAATATGAGACTGTAGGTGTGTTCTGTGTTCACATATAGAGAGTAACTAACAGGATGATGAACATTAGAGTTAAAATACTGCAGCGAATGAGTCATAAAGTCACTTTGAATATCTGTATTATTGGATGTGGACAGTTGTAGTTACCGACAGTGACCACTGGAGGGCAGTGATCATGATAGTTTATCTGGATTCGGTTCATTTTAAAAACACTTCCTGTCCTCTGCGTTCATTAAATCGTTCAGGATCAGGTGTAACTCTAATTTATTTGAGCTTCATCACCCCTCCTCCTCCTCCTCTGGATGTTTCAGTCTGTTTTCAGAGCAGCGAGCGTCCTCCTGCCTCTGACTGTTGAATTCACTTGTTAAAGAGTAAAAACAGACTCTGCAGACTGACCTGCTGCTTCCTCTCAGTCTCAGTGTTCACCACTAAGTCACTGAACTGACTGACAGTTGATCAACTCACTGTAGAAACATTAAACCAACACAAGGACAGAGGCAACGTGTTGCTGCTCTGCTGTCTCCACTTCCTGCTAAATCCGCTGCGTTCAGGACAAATCGGACATTTCAGACACGTTGGTGAAATCCACCTGCATTTAGAAAAATGATAAACTGACAAAATAAATGTTGATTTAAAGCAGATTTTCTGTATTTTATCAACAATAAAACTAATAAGTAAAGTGTCTGATGTACAAAGTTGTTGATCTGATCACTGCAGAAACAAATGTCCTGACAGTTCAGTCTATCACTGATCATCTCAAAATTATAGAAACATGGGGTGATTATTTAAGATAAGATGAACCTTTATTTAAAAGTGATGCAGCAGAAATATAAAATAATAAAAATAAAACAGCTGTCTACATACAGTCATGTCAGAGTTAAATCTGACAGAAACGTGAACATCAAGTTTGTATCTGTCTGTAAATAAGAAGAATAATGTAGATGGAGTGTTTAAATCAATACTTGGTCTATGAGTGAGCAGAGCTGCAGATTTAAACTTGTTTTAACGTCACAGACGAGACATCGACAGTTTATCTGCACAGAAACAACATCCAAGAAAAACACAAAACATCTGGAAAAACTAAACTGCAACCTGTTTTCATTATAAAGCTCCTTCAGTCTCTGCAGGAACAAGAGTTTACATACAACGTCTGATTTGTTACAACATCAAATGTTTTGAGCACTTAACGAGGAAAACATTTCAGATTTTTTTACATCCTGCAGCACATTTATGAAAAATATGATTTAAAAACTATTCCACATTCAAGAAAATGAAACAATGGGAGTTCATCAGTTTATGCAGCAAATGCTGACCCACCTGAAACAGAAGGAGGAGGATGTGTTGATGTCTCATGTCTTTCGGGGGACACAAGTGATAAACATATTAAACTTTAGCTCATGCTGATGCTGAAAGTTAGTGTTCAGTTTCTTCATATCATATTAGATCTGCTCTTCCAACAGATCTTACAATAAAGAAAAGACATCCTCTCATTAAAGGACAAATTTAGATGATAATTTGATCATTAGTCAGTGGATAAAGAAACACTAATGACTCCTCAGTCATATTCTTGTCAGCAGTGCAACAAACCATTTCACATCATCCTGAAACATGACTGTATCTGACAACAGCAGCCAACACGGCTGTGTTTCCTCCTACAGATCAGACATATATCCTGGGCTTGGGTCACTTTCCAGCGTCCTGGTCAGTCACTCCTTGGCTCAGAGTCCCAGAAGAAGCAGAGGGATCATCTGTCGGTTTGGTGAACACCACGGAGCACTTCTAAGATCTGTCTCTCCATGAGTCCATGCTGAAGTTAATCTGGAACAGAGAGTAGGACATGCACAAGGGTCAAATGAAATCAAAATGTTTTTATTTAGTGTGAACTGTATGAATCCTGAATCCCTGCAGGATTTACCTTGAAGTCTCTGACCTCTCCCTCTTCTCTGAGCAGGATTTCAGGAGTAACATGGTTGTGCTGAGGGCTTGGTCCTGGTGGAGACTCACTGCATCACTGACTGTTTTGCTCCACGTGGTTTTCCTGGGGTCTGTTTCACAAAGCAGGTTTAGTGAAAACTCTGAGTCTGTTAACCCTGAAATGAGGGAAACTCTGAGTTTTCCGTTTCACAAAGGGAGGTAACTCAAACCAGAGAAAGAGGGGTAACTCTAGCCTGTTTCACAGAGAGAGTTAACTTAAGCTCTCGGTCAGTTACCATGGTAACATACTCTATGAACCTAACCTGGTCGGGACCAGGTTTTTCTCAACAAACCTCGAGTTTCTCTCTGTCTCCGCCCTCTTTCAGCCACACACGGTATTTGATTTCCTCATTCATTCAGTCAGCGGGCAAGTTTGGGCGTAATATAGTTCTGCCGCCTGTATTTTGAGAAAATCATTGCAAAAGTCAGTCAGTAGGCCTACATTATAAGTTACATTAGGTGGCGACTATTTTCACTAGGCTACCATGGCATGTCCTTTCGACAATGATCCCGTGGATGAAGGTGCAGCATTACTGCGCAGAGAATTGAATATTCGTCGGGAGATGATTATCAGACCGCGCATAGATGTTCTTGCATTTCCAGACAATTATCTTTTTGAGCGGTACCGTTTCACGTCACAGTCCATCATTTACATACACAACCTAATCCGTCCTTACATTTCCAACATTACCAACCGAAGTCATGCTCTCACATCCCAGCAGATATTGTGTGTTGCGCTGCGTTTTTTTGCAAATGGGAGTTTTTTATACAACGTCGGAGATGCAGATTACTTGAGCAAGGCAACTGTATGCAGAGCATTCAGAAAAGTGTGCCTCGCCCTGAAACGGCTACTACCGATCTTTATTATTTTCCCTGGACATAAACCTGTCAGAGCCATCAAGGAGGAGTTCCACAGGATTGCAGGTGAATGATTTAGAGATCCATTCAATGAATATTAAATAATATTCTATTAATGACATTGTGCTGCAACCTCAGACTGGGATTATTAATTTTAATTTCTTTCAGGATTTCCCAGTGTGATTGGCTGCATAGATGGCACATACATCCCCATCATGGCTCCATCACATAATGAAGCAGATTATGTGAATAGGAAGTCCATTCACAGCATAAATGTGCAGGTACATGTGGATTGACTACTGTTTCAAAATGTTAAAGACTGCATCATAGTACAACATCTGTCATTCTCTGCACTGTCAAGATCGTATGTGATGCTGCACACATCATTTCCAATGTGGAGGCCAAGTGGCCTGGGTCCGTTCATGACTCGAGGATTTATCGGGAGTCTAACCTGAGCAACAGACTGCAACGTGGTAAGCAGCCTAAAGATTTGCACAATACTGTATAATTCACTTGTCTCCCTCCTTTTAATATACTCTAATGTATCCACTTTACATTACAGGAGAGTTTGATGGCCATCTGCTGGGTGACAGGGGTTACCCATGCCAACCTAGGCTGCTGACCCCTTACCCTGACCCTGAACCAGGCCCCCAACAGAACTTCAACCGGGCTCACTGCAGGACGAGATGACCATAGGCCTGCTGAAAGCCCGTTTCCAGTGCCTACGTCATCTCAGGGTGACCCCTGAGAGGGCCTGTGATATTATTGTGGCATGTGTTGTTCTTCATAATATTGCCACTATTAGAGGAGAGCAACACCTGCCCTACAAATTGAAGACCCTGATGATGACCCCATCCACCTGTCAGCTATGCAGGACGGCAGAGCAGTCAGAGACACCATATGCCATTATCACTTCAGTGATTGAGTCACCATCATCACCACCACCACCACCACCACCACCACCACCACCACCACAGCAGTCAAATAAAGACATAATACACATTTCATTTGGTCTTCTTTATTTCCTGCAAATACAAGAGCTAGTTTAGTTAATGTTCCAATAGTTAACATAATTCACCTACCTCTAACTTGTGCTCCAGTATTTCAATTTCAAGGTCTGCCTTCCTAATCTGGTGGTCCAAGTACTGCATTTCTTTGTCCGTTTTTTTAATATTTTTCAGCAGGTGAATTTTGTAAATCTCTTTGACTGTTAACTGGGAATACATACAAGGAGGACATTATACAGTTGCACATGAATTCCACAGAATGAATCTCTGGTGTTTACTGAACATCCATCTCACTGTGTCAATCTGTGCAGTGGAAGTTGAGGGACCCTCCTGCTGCTGCCCAGCCATGCACTGTTAAAAAAGGATGAGAATGTGTTAATACTTCAGTGTAGGCTAAATGTCACTCTATATTCCACCAGAATGTTAAGAAATGTAAATGGGAAGAGAACTATCAGTAACATATCAAGATGTTACCTCTATAGGCCTTTCTGGATCCCTCTCTGTAAAGGCAGCAGATAAAGTTTCCTCGTACTCTTCATCCTAGATGAGTGATACGTTTCAGTATGTTTAAACTACCATTTGACAAAATCTTTGGAGTATTGCCTACTTACAGTTACAAGGTCTGTTGTGGCGTGAGGGGGCTCCACCAGGCAGATAGCACCATCAGAATCTGTTGGGACAAAAGTAAAAAAAAAGTCATGAAAGGGAAATAAATATTTTTATGAATAGGCTTAAAAAAAAATATATAGGTCTAGGCATATTACATTTTATGAAAGCACTTGTGTCTTGGGGGGTGAGCTCAGAGGATGAGCTGCCTCCAGGGATTCCCTCAGCCACTGGCCTTCCTAGATTCTGGCTTAGGGCCAGCTCCTCTGCCTCTGTTAGAGGTGGCGGTGCTGGGCCACCACCCGTTTTACGGGCATCTGCTTTCTTTCTGTTCGCTGAGTAGAAGTCTGTGTTAGTTTAAATAGGCTTAATTATTTAAAAGAACATAGATAGATAGATAGATAGATAGATACTTTATTAATCCCAAGGGAAATTCAAGCATCCAGTAGCAGTTACAAACATTGAACATAAAATAGCAGTTACAAACATTGAACATAAAATACAAAAGCTATATAAAAAATAGAAAGTGACTAGAAATAAAATGTTTATACAACTATAAACTATGTTAAAAATATAAAGTGACCTGTTAGAAATATAAATATAAAGTGACCTGTTAGAAATATAAATATAAAGTGACCAGTAGAAGTAGAAGGGTTTTTTTTTTTTTTTTTTTTTTATAAATATGAGAGCTACAAATGGGAGAAAATGAATGAAAATCACAGTCACCAGATGTAGCAGGGGTAGACAGACATGGTAAATGAGAGTGTCCGGTAAGTAGGTGCAAAAGGTTTGTCCATTGTCTATTGTGTCTCCTGCCATCACTGAGAGCTGTTGTACAGCCTGATGGCCAGGGGGACGAAAGAGTTTTTCAGTCTGTTGGTGGAGCAGGACTGAGACAGCAGCCTGCCACTGAACACACTCCTCTGCCTGATGAAGGTGTTGTGCAGAGGGTGGTGGGCGTTGTCCAGTATGGACAGCAGTTTGTCCAGGGTCCTTCTCTCTGCCACTGTCACCAGAGAGTCCAGCTCTGTGCCCACCACTGAGCCAGCCCTCCTCACCAGTCTGTCCAGTCGAGCAGCGTCCCTCTTCTTGCTGCTTCCTCCCCAGCAAACCACAGCATAGAAGAGGACGCTGGCCACCACAGACTGGTAAAACATCTGCAGCAGTTTTTTGCAGACGTTGAAGGACCCCAGCCTTCTCAGGAAGTACAGACGGCTCTGTCCTTTCCTGTGGAGTGTGTCCATGTTTGTAGTCCAGTCCAGCCTGTCGTCCAGCTGCAGCCCCAGATATTTGTAGGTCCTGACCACCTCCACATCGACCCCGTTGATGGACACAGGTTGGAGATGTGATTTCTTCCTTCTGAAGTCCACCACCATCCCCTTGGTCTTGGAGGTGTTCAGCTGCAGATGGTTGGACCTGCACCACCTCATGAAGTCCGCGACCAGGCTCCTGTACTCCTCCACCCGTCCATCCTTGATACAGCCAACTATCGCAGTGTCATCTGAGTATTTCTGCATGTGGCAGAGCTCAGAGTTGTACTGGAAGTCAGATGTGTACAAGGTGAAGAGGACGGGAGAGAGCACGGTCCCCTGTGGTGCTCCGGTGCTGCTGACCACAGTGTCCGACGTGCAGTCCTTCAGTCTGACGTACTGTGGTCTCTCTGTGAGGTAGTCTGTAATCCATCTCACCAGGTGTGAGTCCACCCTCATCTCTGTCAGCTTGTCTCTCAGCAGGAAGGGCCGGATGGTGTTGAAGGCGCTGGAAAAATCAAAAAACATGATTCTCACAGCGCCGCTCTCCTTGTCCAGATGAGAATAAGCCCTGTGTAACAGATAGAGGATGGCATCCTCCACGCCCACCTTCTCCTGGTATCCAAACTGCAGTGGATCCTGTGCGTGGTGGACCTGGGGTCTGAGGAGATGGAGCAGCAGCCGTTCAAAAGTCTTCATGATGTGGGATGTTAATGCAACTGGTCTGAAGTCACCTGGCTCCCTGGGGTGTTTTGTTTTGGGAACCGGGATGAGACATGAAGTCTTCCAGAGCACGGGGACCCTCCCCAGCTGCAGGCTCAGGTTGAAGACATGCTGAAGCGGCTCCCCCAATTCAGCAGAGCAGGCCTTGAGCATCCTTGGACACACTTTGTCTGGGCCCGCTGCTTTCCTTGGGCGCAGCCTCCTCAGCTCTCTGCTCACCTGATCCTTGGTGATGGTGAAGGGGAGGGGGGTTGAACTGTCCGTGGTGGTGGTGGGGAGGGGGAGGTGGGTTGAACTGTCTGTAGGGGTGGTGGGGATATATGATATATTCTCATGATATAGATGAGAAGACATTTATGTGTGTGAAAACAGCATTATGTTGGGGATAAAACAACTGTACAGTCAAACAGCCACTTAATATTTACTTTACAATGTAAAACATGATCAAAATGAGGTACCCCCATGACATTATGCCGAGGTCTTACCTGTTTGAACAATGTTTTTATGTTTCATCTTAAGCTGCTGCGAAGTGCGCTTCTCCCCCGCGGGATTGCATCTAAATGAAATAAATTAATAGGCTACCACTCAAGCAGTTTCCCCCTGTAATATTATTGTGATTGCAAAGGACTACATTTAAACTTACGCATTGACCCGAGCAGCAATGTTCTCCCACGCCGTCTCCCCATACCTGTCAAGTTTTGGATTTAAAAATAAGGGAAATTTTCCGGCGCCCGCCGCAAGCAGTCCCACCACCCCAACCAAGCTCCAATATCCCTTATATCAGGGGTGCCCACATTTTTCTGGCTTGCGAGCTACTTTTACAATGACCAAGTCAAAGTGATCTACCCGTATGTGTGTATGTATATATATATATATATATATATATATATATATACACATTTTTTTTTAATTGTCATATTAATAGTTGTTACAGTGTTAAAAGCTCTATCCATCTTTGTTTTTATTTTTATCAAGAAAAATTGGTGCACTGCACCTTTACAAAAATAGCGCGGTCTCTTTAAGAAAGACTGTAGTCTTGAGTTGTTGGTGGCTGTGGATGTGTGCCTCTGAACTGAGGGCATGTTGCAACTATAAAGTAAAAATAAAGATGAAGGTTTGTCTCGCTGTTTGCTTTGAAGTTGCAATGGATACATGTTTTAGACTAACATAAAAAAAAAAAAAAAAAATTCAATGGCACTCGATCTACCCGCACTACCATCGCGATCTACAGTACCTGTAGTATGCTACTGCAGGTGGCAGTTATCGCGAGGCTAGTGACCTCAGATTGGGAATATTTTTATTTTATTTTTTTTTTACTCCGCCCGGGCCCGGGGTATTATTATTTTTTAATAACGCATGTTAAAATACGGGAGATTTACGGGAAAATGCAAATACGGGAGGACGGCAGGAAAGAAGGGTAAAATACGGGACTTTCCCGGCCAAAACGGGATACTTGACAGGTATGCGTCTCCCTCTCTTTTGCTGCTGCAGCGGTGTTACACTTTCGTCTAAAAACGTGCTCAAACTCACCGTATGAGCGCATTAATATTTCCAGTTCGAGTTGGGTGAAAAACGTAGCCCTCCTCTTCCCCGTTGCCATGGTGACTCGTCGAATCGGGGCTCCATTGATGCTGTCTTTTTATACTTGTGGTGCTCGTGCTTAACTCCAGGTGAAACTACTCCGAGTTGATCTAACTAACTCAAATCAGCTGTTCTGGAACCGAAAACTCAGAGTTTCCTATCTCAGAGTAGATCAACTCAGAGTGCAAGGTTAGACTCAGAGTTTGTTGAACCTGCTTTGTGAAACGGACCTCTGAACATCCTGTCACAGCATTTACAAATCAACAACATGTCTGTACAGGGTTTGAGAACATTTGGAGATAAAATAATTATTAAATATATTGTTATGTTCAAGTCTTGGCTTGGTACTGAGTGGACATGTTAACAAATTAATACTCAAACCAGTTTAATTTCAGATGAAGCAGGTGCAAAGCTACAGAATATTTCTTCTTAACTTTAGCAAAACAACACAAGCTACTGCTCTATTAGCTTCGAAGCTAAACAGGGCTCTCAAGTCTCACGCATTTCGACCCGTTCTCACGCTCACACGCCACACCTTGTATTTCTCACGCAGAGAAATTACCACGATAAAGCGCACCAAGTTGCGCCGCTATTTTTTTTAAATAGGTATGAATCAAGCGCGTTCCCGTAGAGTTCAGAGGCGCCTTTCACGCACCAGCCAATCAAATAAAAAGAATATAGCTACTGAACAGCCAATTGACCTTTGGCTAAGCCCCGCCCTAGAATGTAGATTGACCAATCACAGCCAAGAGAGCTCCCACAGGGGTCCGACACTTTTTCACAGCGCTCCATTGACTTTAACGCAGGCGTCTCATATTTTCGGTCTCGGCAGGCTATACTGTCGGTATATATCCAGCATCCAGGGTATGGATAAGCCCAATGATGTGCGCGCAAAACCCTGTGGAGCTAACCAAAACATCACCGTTACAGCTTAAGTTGCATAGTTGTTGATACGCTAGCACACGCTGAAGAAATACAACGCATACGTGTGTAACGTTAGTCCGTTTGCTTCGTAATAACGATTATAGAAGTGAATAGAGACGTACCCAGCTTTGCATGAACAGTGTTGCTCCTTGATATTGATACCAGAGCCTTATAGATAACCAGAAAACCACAGCCCAGAAGAGAATGTCGGACGTAGCAACAGTAACCAAGGGGGGCGGGGCTTAGCCAAAGGTCAATTGAGAGTGAGGAGTTGTCGTCATGGTACAGAGCCCCTCCTCTCGATATCGCGGCATCTCGCGGGATCCTCACCCTCTCCGCCATGTTGGCAGGATTCCAGCGGCAAAACATGATTGTTTACGTGTGTTGTTAACTCGGTACATACCTGTCAAGTATCCCGTTTTGGCCGGGAAAGTCCCGTATTTTACCCTTCTTTCCTGCCGTCCTCCCGTATTTGCATTTTCCCGTAAATCTCCCGTATTTTAACATGCGTTATTAAAAAATAATAATACCCCGGGCCCGGGCGGAGTAAAAAAAAAATAAAATAAAAATATTCCCAATCTGAGGTCACTAGCCTCGCGATAACTGCCACCTGCAGTAGCATACTACAGGTACTGTAGATCGCGATGGTAGTGCGGGTAGATCGAGTGCCATTGAATTTTTTTTTTTTTTTTTTATGTTAGTCTAAAACATATATCCATTGCAACTTCAAAGCAAACAGCGAGACAAACCTTCATCTTTATTTTTACTTTATAGTTGCAACATGCCCTCAGTTCAGAGGCACACATCCACAGCCACCAACAACTCAAGACTACAGTCTTTCTTAAAGAGACAGCGCTATTTTTGTAAAGGTGCAGTGCACCAATTTTTCTTGATAAAAATAAAAACAAAGATGGATAGAGCTTTTAACACTGTAACAACTATTAATATGACAATTAAAAAAAATGTGTATATATATATATATATATATATATATATATATATATATATATATATATATATACATACACACATACGGGTAGATCACTTTGACTTGGTCATTGTAAAAGTAGCTCGCAAGCCAGAAAAATGTGGGCACCCCTGATATAAGGGATATTGGAGCTTGGTTGGGGTGGTGGGACTGCTTGCGGCGGGCGCCGGAAAATTTCCCTTATTTTTAAATCCAAAACTTGACAGGTATGACTCGGTAGTAGAGGAGGTTCTCCCAATTCCACACTGTTTTACCATGCCTGGAACTCACTGCTGCGTTAAAAACTGCTCCAGTACCTCACACGATACATATGGAAAACATAGGAACAATGGAATACAGTTTTTTAGGTTACCGAAATGCTCACAGCATCAGGGAGAGCAAGTCTCTGACCTGGCGAGGAGACGCCGGATTGCTTGGTTGGCTGCAATAAGAAGAAAGGACCTTACTTTCGATCTCACCCCCCAGTCGATGAGAGTGTGTTCTCTGCATTTTCACTCGGGTACGTTCTCTAAAAAATGTCTTTATGTTGTTTGTTAAAGCTACGAAGTGTAGGTTACCTAGCTGTTAATGTTGTTGCAAACCCTGAAGTGCATCTGAAGTTTGCTGCCTAGCTAACTGTCTAACAAACTGTTGCCTCTTCGAAAATGCTCAATGGCCAACCATTAATGTTAACTAAAAAGTAGTTGAGATTCTGCTCATGACATTATGCTACCTTGTTGGTGGAATATTGTTGGTGGAATATTGTTGGTGGAATATGGTCGCATTTGTCTCCGCTGTTTTGCGGTAGGTGTAAGCTTGTCCCTGTAAGGTCCATTTTCTTTTGCCTTGACTTTCTCCATTGCTTTACTTTCGTACTTTTCTTGTATTCGTAGATCTGTCCCGCCGAAATAATAAACGCGCAAAAATTAAAGAGCTCTGGAATGTTTAGTAGCGTCTCCGTTAAGTTCTGAAGGCGTTGCCCCTGGCAACCGATAGCGTCTCCTACCATCATGGCCGACCGGCTTAGACCCCGCCCATATCAACCCAAATCGAATACCCATACTAACGTACTGTTCAGTAGGCGAGACGCAGTACGCCACAGTCGTAGTACGTCCGAATTCTTAGTAGACATCGACTAGTAGGCGAAAAATACCCGGATGGCCTACTACCTCCACAGTATACAACGGTAGCTCACTACGCTATCCCACAATTCAGCGGGAGCCCGCTAAGCGTAGAAGAAGACGAGCCGCCGGGAAAATCAAATCAGACAAAATGGCTGAGACCGTTGTGACAGCTACAGCTACGACAACCGAAGTTTATAAATGTCAGTATATTAGAATAAATGTTGAGTTTAAAATGTTAGTTGTTTCAAAAATACTTCTCCGAGGTGGCTTTAAAATTTCACGGCACCCGCCGGTGTGCGTCATATGTGTCGGCGTCACATGTAAACATCCGGGGTCTAAGGACAGGCAAGATGGCTGCCCAGTACGTCCGAATTGTATGCCTACTACTCGCTCGCATACATAAATAACGTACTAAATTTACGGTTGAGTAGTACGTTCTAACCGACGTAAACCCGACCAATTAAATATAAAATCAGTCCTGTGTCCCGTTTAAAACTGAATATTTTTTTCGTTTTGTGTTAGATTAAAAAAACAAATAACCAGTCACTTTTTAATTTTTTTGATTTTTGATTGCCATTTGAAAATGGAAAGAACGACTGATAAACCAATTGTAAGTCATCTCATCATTTGATTTTTGTTGCTGGGCAATATTGTGTCCAGGATAATCAGTATTAATGTTAGCAGTTGACCAGTGTGTTAACTAGCCTAGCTAGCTAGTTGAATCCTGGCTAATTTCAGCAGCTATTCTGACACTTGTTTTATAGTCTTAGTTCAGGACACATTATTCACATAGCTTTTCTCTTAGGCCACCGCTTAGTTTTTTCTTTAACGTTGTTCACAAAACAGTTGAGACCAACTTTTAGGAAGGACATTACCAACTTAAGATGAGATTTGAAAAAAAAAAGCTCTGCTTTGCTTGAAGGCTCATGCAGGAGCTATTCACCTCGCTCCATGATAGGCTGAGTGCTACATTTTTGACTCAGTTGCAGAAATATCTTTCACAGGGGGCTAAATTATGTGATACCATATTATTGGTAAGCTCAGACATTATCAGACACACACAAACCTGCACTAAGAAATGCTGAATTAAATAAATATTTTTATTTGTGCGAATTTATGTGTCATTTATCAGATCAAAGCCCCGTCCCCAACCAAATTCCTGCCGTCGCCGCCAAAATCTCACTCTGAACTCAGATCAAAACTTGAGAGCCCTGCTAACAGGTAAACAAGAACAGGTAGTCAACTTTAACTGGATATTACTGTACCTGGACATAACTCTCTGTGTCTTCGTGTCTATTCAAACTTTTTTTATTTCCTCCACAAAAAAGTCGCAAGTTATTTTATTTCAGGACAAACGACACGTTAGCTTGAGAGAAAAGTTACGCTGTTACCTTAACATCAATCAGGCTAATTAACCGACACCTGGGGGGTATTCCAGAAAGCAGGTTTACCGCTAACTCTGGGTATGTAAACCCAGAGTTAGCGGTAAACCTGGGATTTCGGTTCCAGAACGCTCAAATATGATCAGGCTATGTAAGTAACTATGGTAACATAGGCTCTGAACTTAACTGGGTATGTAAACCCAGAGTTAGCGGTAAACCTGGGATTTTGGTTCCAGAACGCTCAAATATGATCAGGCTATGTAAGTAACTATAGTAACATAGGCTCTGAACTTAACCTGGTAGGGGTAGGTTTTGTTCAGGTTATGTTCGGGTATTTAAGTGCACGTTCAGCCAGACCGCTGTTTCCACACTTGTCACACAATGACGTTTCCTTTTGAGGAAGATCCAATTGACATTGAAGCACAAATCATTCGGGCTATTCACCGTGAGAGGGTATAAGACCACGACTTAATATCCTTTCTTTTCCTGATGAGTTTTTGCCAGAGCACTACTGTTTTTCTTTAATATATTTAAACAACATTCTCCATCCCCACATTTCGAACGTTACGCATCGTGGATTCGCTCATCGTAATTGTTGCGCGTGCGATAGCCTATTGCACAACATTGCAACGTTGCGCAATGAATTAGTTCCTGCTATTGAGGAGCAGATAGGAACACATTCAGCAACTTGACATCAGAGATGGTCAAAGAATGCGTGATGAAATCTGTCACAATCACTTCAACCAAAAAACAATAAAATAAATGCACGTAAGACTGTTTCACACATTTATTTGCCCATTGCGTGTTTCATGGCCTGAAAAGAGAAAACACATCATTATAGAGCAAATGTTCTGATCCAGTGTTCTCATGCACTGACAGAAAACATGAAGCAACTATGCTCTAGTCTCTGCACAGCCCATTTCTTTACCTCGATCTTTAATTTGATTCCTCCGTGACTGCTGATAATGTCTCTTCATCCTCCTATTATTTATATGAACGGTAATATTGGCTATAAATTGGTCATTTTCGAACATGCAAGGCTACACAAATTAGACATAAGTGATTTAGGCGTGGGCCTATTAGGGTAAATACATTGCACTTGTTCATTTTGCTCCTCCTGGGAGGTTGAGGGCTCCGATGACGTGCCCCCAGGAATCCCCTCCATCATCGGACGCCCTCGATTGATACTGATCGCCAACTCCTCCACAGGGGTGAGGGGGGACACCGCTGGCCCAGAACCGGTCTTCCTCTCCTCTGCTTTCTTCCTAATTGGCTTTGAAATGAACGTAACTTGTTGCAATATGGCAATTCAAGAATATAATACTGGATAAGTGATGTCTAAGATGATGCACCCAGATATATCTTACCAACTTGGACAATGTTTTTATATTTTGTTTTGACCTGCGGCCACGTTCTCTTGAGGGCGGTCGGGTTACATCTAATTAAAAATAATACAATATATGACAAGGTAGTCTATAGTATAAGAAAGTCTCATACAAAGCAGTTAATATGTAGCCTAATATCTACTGAATTATTGTGCTTCTGACACATTAGTGTGCTATAGCCTACTAAACTTACGCATTTACGCGGTCGGCAATTCTCCGCCAAGCAAGATCTCGTTCCTTGGCAGACGCGCAAGTATTGCTTTTTTCGTGATTATCGCTCTTTCCTCCTCGTACGCCTCGAGCAGAACTTGCTGCTCCGCTTCAGAAAAATAGGCTGCTCTGCGCTTTGCCATTTTTACTCATGGTTTCGACTCTCAATAGATGATGCCTTTATAACTTCGCCGTGATCGCGCACAACTCTAGGTTAAACAATCCGGGGTTGATTGAACTGATTGCTAACCGGTGTTGTGGAACCGACAGCTCGGGTTTAGTCGCCTCAGGTTCAGACAACCCAGAGGTTAAGTTTTATCTCAGTGTTTGTTAAACCTGCTTTCTGGAATACCCCCCTGTTCGTTCCCTACTTCCGTTTTTTTTCTTCTTTTTCTTTTTCTTCTTTAACATTAAACTGACCTGTGATGGAGATTTGTTTCTATCTCGCGGTGAAACGATGAACTGCACGATGTCGCTTTAATAACAACACAGAGAAACCATCACGATCACTGCCCTCCAGTGGTCACTGTCAGTAACTACAACTGTCCACATCCAATAACCCTGAGATTCATATTTATTTCAGTATTGTAGCTCTAATGTTCATAAGTCTAATAATGACTCGACACAGATTATATGTCAGCAGAGACTCAGTGTGTTTACTGCCCTCTGGCGCTCACAGCCATTATTAATAATAATAATAATAATAATTATAATAATAAATTTTATTTATTTGAGAGTTCAAAGTTAGATCAGATTATGTCAGATCCTGACTGATCTGTTATCGAATTTAATGAAGCAAATGATCACGTAAAGATAAACTTGTTGTTTCTGCTGTCGTGATGCTGCAGGTATTTTCATTCATTCATTCATTCATTCATCTTCTGTAACCGCTTACTCCTGTGAAGGGTTGCGGGGTCTGCTGGAGCCTATCCCAGCTGTCATCGGGCAGGAGGCAAGGTACACCCAAGACAGGTCGTCAGTCCGCTGCAGGAATTTATTAAATTCAAAGGAGAGACTTAGACATACTGTGGTAACAAACTGGACATCAGCCGGTTTATTAGTGTTTCTGTAAAATCCAGAATTACAAACAGTGACACCTGAAAAACATTATTATTTGAAAGATAAATAATAATGTAGACGTAATCTACATTAACAAGTTTCAGATCTGCATGAGTTATATTAAAATCTATATTTTGAAAGACATTTCAAAATGTTATGTAACAAGTAGGATGTAAAAGAGAAGAAGCAGAAGAACCAAATACCATACAACATGATAGCAAGGATCCTTATGGAAAACCTAAAAGTGTATTTTCACAAAATTTACATTAAAATGTTGCCTTTCACAACATTTTTCTGAAGAGTTCTGTGCCCTTAAATCTGTTTCACATAAATGTATTAAATAAACTTTCTGCAACCAGTCAGTGAAGAGTAAAGCACACCAAAGCAATGCATAGATGAAAATCTGCCGAATCGGATCAAACATAAAGCAGAGGCTCTGGAAACTGCTGCCCGCTTCTTTTCAAATGAAATAAATGTTTAGGTGAAAAAAGGAGTAAAATAACGGGAATGTGCAGCTCTGCTGAGGATCTTAAATCTCTTCACTCCACCTCCCAGTAACATGGTCCAGTCAGAGTCTCTCTACACACGAGCTGCTGCTGATTCAACCTCTCTGGATCATCAGGACTCAGCTCATCTGAGCACACATGTCATCTTGTTCATTCTCAACTTTGCAAAGACCACCAGCTGTAGAGAGAAGAACAACAACAGAAGATAAGTTAGTGTTTTCAGAGAATCACTTCATCAGCAACAGCTACGAATATTCACAGTTCATAGGATTCTTGAGGCTGAGAATATTTTGAACATTCAAGCACAATCTGTAGTATTAAATATACTTAACTGTACATAACTACTACTACTATGTTAATTGGACCTAACACCAAGACAAATTCCTTGTTTGTGTGAACATATGGACATCTGGAGCAGCTGCGGAGCTCAGCCAGCTTCCTTTCAGCTCTCATGTTAACATGTTGGAGCTGGAAGCTCACAGACCTGCAGAGACTTTTAGCATCAAGTCTGTTTCCTCTGCAGATTTCTCTCAAGTCCACAGAGGAAATAAACTGCTGAGAGTCATGAACGCTTCATTACCGCACAAACACTTTAATGATGGATTTACAGCTGTTCTATTTTAAATAAAGAGTCTGAGTGTGTTGATGAACATCTCATGTGTTTCTGAAGCATCAGCTGACTAATAAACGTTGAAGAAATCTGATGAAACTAATGACAGAGATACAGATGTGATGACGAGACCTCAGCAGAGGTTCTGCTCTGCATAAAGACCACATGGTTACTAAATGTAATGATGGTCCTGTGATTTACAGGCTTCAGTCAGACTGATCTCAGAGCTGTGACAAAGATGAAGCTGATCAGTTATTTAGTTTTGTGATGAGAGAACAAACAGTCTGAGATCAGATTTGAATGAGGACCACTGTCTCTATTCATGTGGTAAGGCTGTCAGCTGGAATCCAGATACATTTCCTGAAAACGTGAACTGAAATAAATTATCCTTCATTTATTGTCTTTCGATCTCCAGTCTACAGTGTAGACTTTTCTTGAGATCAGACAGCTGCTTCACATCACAAAACTGGAGCTTGTTTCCACTCAGGTCCAGATGGATGGATGGATGGATGGATAGATAGATATAATATATGTACTAATGTCAAAGCAACTTTCTCATCATATTAATCTGAGCACACAAATCAAATGTGATGTCTGACCTCAGAGTCTCCAGTCTACAGTCTGGACTCTCCAGAAAACCACACAGCTGCTTCACTCCTGAATCCTGCAGATTGTTGTAACTCAGGTCCAGATGTTTCAGATGAGAGGGGTTGGATTTCAGAGCTGAACCCAGAGAATCACAGCTGATCTTTGACAACCTGCAGTATCTCAATCTGAATAAAGAATAAAAGATGTGAGTTTAAAAGACAAAGTTCCATCTTGTAATCATTCAGTGTTTCATAATCTCTTCAGAGCTGAAGAAAGTTCAGGAAGTACAAGTTTAGAAAATAGAGTATACTCTAAACATCTGAACCAACAGGAAGCAGCTTCAATCAGCCAAATAGAACAAGAGAAAAAGAGCTCTCATATTAATGACATCAAGCTGCTGCTTCAATAAAGACGTAGTGACTTCAGCTCTGAAACTCTAACAGCTCCACTGGTGGGTCCATCTATACAAACTCATGTTGACCAACAAACACAAACCCTCTGACATTTTTTTTTTTTTTTTTCCTTTTTTGCGGCGCTGGTTGAAGCCGGCAGCTGCTTGCAACAGCTCTTTCTCTATCTCTTTTTTTTTTTTTTATTTCACTTTTTGCTTCCCTTTTTGTGGAGATCACCTTTGTATATACTTTTTCAGACAGCATTGCACTTTTTTAGTTTTGTTTTTTATTGGGAGTATCGCCACAGCCAAATATTTTTTAACAACATCCAGACCGGCCGGCATAACTATGCAAGAAGCGGCTGGCTTAACCGTGGAAGAAGCGGCCATTGTTTACAGGAGGGAACAGCTGATTGCCCTGCGTAGCGCTGTAGTGTTCCCGAGGTACAGACATGAGATCCCCACGGAGATACTTCGTATGATCCGCCGTGGATGCAGACCAGGAAAACAACATTGAGAAAAGAACAGACGCTTCACTTCTCAGCGCTGTTCTCCCCTCCGTTACCATGGGCAACGTGAGATCGCCGCCATATAAGACGTTCGAACTGGCCGCACTCTGCAGGCTCTGTGCCATCCTGTGTGGAGTAGTCTGCTGGAGCAGTGGCATAGCAGAGAGGGAAAGGAAGAAGCTGGATAAGATCATCAGGAAGTCCAGCTCTGTCCTGGGCTGCCCCTTGGACTCAGTGGGGGAGGTGGGTGACGGAAGAGTTCTCGCTGAACTGTCCTCCATGCTGGACGATGAGTCCCGCCCCCTGCATGGTGGCCTGGCGGAGCTGAGGAGCAGCTTCAGTGACAGACTGCTTCACCCTTGATGTGTGAAGGAAAGATTTAGAAGGTCTTTTTCTCTCCTGCTGCTGTTAGGCTCCACATCGAGCATTCCTAAAATGTGTCTGTGCAATATGTCTATCATCTATTCTATCTCTGTCATTTCTGCATGCTGTTGCAAACTGCAATGTGAGACAAATAAAGATTTTCTTCTTATTATTAATATTCTTATTCTACTCAAAGTTCAGAAAAGTTCAGAAAAACACCAAATATGGAAATGTTGATAAAATGATGACCAAGACTCTAAAATATGTTCATGTTATGATGGAGACATTTAAATTGGGACTCAAGATGAAAATACATTTCATTATTGATTCATCTCTCATTTATCTTTACAACAGTTTTATTAGTTTTCAAACCAAATCCAAATCAAATATAGTGTAAAGTGTCCGTCAGAGTTTTTAGAGGACAAGGTGACGTCTTCAAACTGTTTTCTGACCAACGCTCTTCAATCCAAAGATATTCAGTTTAAAATGAGAGAAACCAGAGAAAAGAAGAGACTCATTAAAAACTGGAAGAAGAAACTGTAAAAGACTTAGACTTCGATAAACTTTACTGACCCACAAGAGACATTTCTCGGTCACAGTAGCTTAGTTGCACATACGATCGTTAACTCACCCATATAACTTTGGTGTCATTTGGAGTCATTCGGAAGATATTTAGCTCCAGCGGAGAGCCACATATATCCATATAGTGGGAGTGATTGGGGCACTAAATGCAGCCTCTAAATAACCAATTATCTGCCGCGAAACTCGTTCTTTTCACCAATATTTTGTTATGATACGCTAGTGCTATTCCCCGTTGAATCCGGAGTTACCTGTTATCATCATCCGGGGTCCATCACCATGGCTATGGAGCTCATAATTCAAGCATCTCGATGGGTGGTTGGAGGGGAACGCCTGGAGAGCGGACTGCGTCTTCCTCCAATCAGAGCGTTCATGGATGACATGACGACAGTAACAACAACAAACACATGCACCAGATGCCTGCTGGATAAACTCCAGGGAAACATCAAATGGGCACGGATAGCGATCAAACACAGCAAATCCTGCAGCATCTCCATTGTCAAGGGCCAGCTCGTCAATGAGAGATTCCACACCGATGGTGAGCCGATATCAATGATCCTGGAGAAGCCTGTCAAGAGCCACTGGTATAACACCGATCTCAAAGACTACGAGCAGGTGGAATAAATCAAGCAAGATACCATCAGTGGCCTCAAGTGAATCAACAAAACTGCACTGCCAGGGAAGCTGAAGCGTTGGTGCTTTAAATTTGGATTGCTGCCTCACCTCATGTCTGTGAAGGTTCTCAGTCATCCAGGTCATGGTATATCCAACAAAGGTTGGATCCCTAGAACTGAAGAAGCTACTCGGATGAGTGGTGAAACGTCTTCTCAAAAAAACTCTACAAGTCAAGTTGCCTTTTTTAACCTTTGTTGGATGCCCCACCTCATGTGGCCAATGTCCATCTACGAGGTTGCTCTATCTTATGCCAAGGAGCTGGAGAGATTGGTGAATGTCCAAGTGAGGAAGTGGCTTGGACTACCAAGATGTCTCAGCAGCATAGGTTTGTTTGACAACAGAGCCCTATCTCTGTCGATCTCAAGTCTGGTGGAGGAGTACAAGTGTACTAAAGCAAGCCTTGAAATAACCCTCACAGAATAATGGGATCCTTTCGTTTGAGGTGCTGCCCACAGTAGCAACAGGGAGAAAATGGAAGCCAGGCGCAGCAGTAGCAGAGGCAAAGGCCGTCCTGAGACACCGGGATATAGTGGGGCCAGTCCAACAAGGCAGAGGGGGGCTTGGTTTGGGAGCAACACCGCCCACTTGGCAGAAGGCTACTCCATCTGAATGCCGGCACCTGGTGGTGGAGGAGGTGTGCCACCAGGAGGAAGCAGACAGGCGTGCCAGAGCTGTATCTCATGACAAGCAACGCTGTTGGATGAGGTGGGACGGTGTAGAGAGTAGGAGAATAAGATGGAGGAACATGGAGTCCAGTTGACGAAGCTTCATCATCAGGGCCACATATAATAACCTGCCCTCTCCAAACAACGTACATCTCTTGCATGTGGAGGACCCAGCCTGTCCCCACTGTGATGCCCCAGCAACCCTCAAACACATCCTGGTGGGTTGCAAGACCAGCCTTACCCAGGGTAGGTGCACCTGGTGCCACAACCAACTGCTGAAGAGCTTGGCTGCCGAACTGGAGATCAAGAGAGTAGCCACCAATGCCATGCCCCCAAAAGCTCAGACTACCTTCCTGCAACAATCAGCTTTCATCCGGGCAACAGAGCAACAGCAAAGCAACACACCACTCGACTCAAGCTCACTGAACGCAGCCTGGGATTGGGAATATGTGTAGACCTGAACCAGAGACTGACCTTCCCACCTGAAATAGCAGCAACCAATCTGCACCCAGACCTGGTCCTCTGGTCCTGCCGGTGAGTCTTCAACATAAAGCTTTGAAGCCAGTTTCTTCACAAGGCTACTAAAGGAGGTTGGAATCAGAGGAAAGGCCCAATGCAAGACCATCAAGGAGATTGCCAGTGTCGCTGTCATCCGGGTGCCAACACAACTTTCACATCATATTAATCTGAGTACACAAATAAAACATGATGTCTGACCTCAGAGTCTCCAGTCTACAGTCTGGACTCTCCAGAAAACCACACAGATGCTTCACTCCTGAATCCCGCAGGTTGTTGTAACTCAGGTCCAGATGTTTCAGATGGGAGGGGTTGGACTTCAGAGCTGAGACCAGAGAATCACAGCTGATCTCTGACAAACTGCAGTCAATCAATCTGAAAAAAAGAATAAAAGATATGAGTTTAAAAGACAAAGTTCCTGCTTGAAATCATTCAGTGTTTCATAATCTGTTCAGAGCTAAAGACGGTTCAGAAACACTCTAGAATTTGTCCTCCATCTTGTCACATTGGAGTCAAATTATAAGGAGATTTCTTCACAGATAGTATGGACAGAAAGAATGATTATTGACTACAATAAGTATTTTAATGTACATATGAAAACTGGAGTTGATCTGATTTGTGATCAGACTGATGACTGACGAGACACCTGCTGATATTAAGAATAAGAATAAGAAAAAAATTTATTTGTCCCACAATGGGAACATGATTCTCCTTCATTTAATTATTTGTGTTCCTGTTTCTAACTGTCACTAACTGTCATTTCTAATGGAAAATGTTCATTCACGGCTTAATGTGACCATATTATAGACTGTGTTAACATGCAACTTAAGTTGTGTGACACTTAATATGTGCTATTTGATGACAGGAGACCCTCATGTCCACCAGATAGCCTTGTTAATCTGTGATCAAATCTCAAGGCATGGTGCCAATTCATAATTAAAACTTCAGGCTGAAGTAGATAGTTTAAGAATGAAAACCAGTGAACTGACCTCAAAGTCTCCAGTCTCCAATTTGGACTCTTCAGTCCAGTGCACAGCTGCTTCACTCCTGAATCCTGCAGGTTGTTGTTACTCAGGTCCAGTTCTGTCAGATTAGAGGACTGGGAGCTAAGAACTGAGGACAGAGCTTCACAGCTTCTTTTTGAAAGATTACAGCCACTCAGTCTGCAGAGGAAATAATTGATTAAGAAATAGTCAGACTTTTATTTTCCTTAGTTGAAAGATTGGGGTGTATCTATTAATGACTGAAACTCTCTGTACTTACAGAGCTTTGTTGGAGGCTTTGACCACTGGCAGCAGCCTCAGAAGAGCTTCCTCTGAAGCAAAGTATTTTTTCAGTTCAAACTTCTCTAGATTATTTTCTGTTGACAATAAGGTGAAGACCAGAGCTGACCACTGAGCAGGAGACAGTTTATCTGTGGAGAGACGTCCTGATTTCAAGGACTGTTGGATCTCCTCCACTAGAGAACGATGATTTAGTTCATTCAGACAGTGGAACAAATTGATGCTTCTCTCTACAGACAGATTCTCACTGATATTGTTCTTGATGTACTGGACTGTTTCCTCACTAGTCTGTGAGCTTTTTGTCTGCTTCATCAGGCCTCGTAGAAGAGTCTGATTGGTCTCAAGTGAAAGTCCCAGAAGGAAGCGGAGGAACAAGTCCAGGTGTCCATTTGAACTCTGTAAAGCTTTGTTCACAGCACTCCGATGGAGATGCTTTAGATTTGGTTTGTTAAACATTATAGACAACCAGGAAGTTGTTGGTTGTTCTTCCAGCAGATTGACAGCGGAATTGATGAAGGTACGATGAACATGTAGAGCAGCCAGAAACTCCTGAACACTCAGATGGATGAAGCAGAACACCTTGTCCTGGTACAGTCCTCTCTCCTCTTTAAAGATCTGTGTCAACACTCCTGAGTACACTGAGGCTGCTCTGATATCGATGCCACACTCTCTCAGGTCTGATTCATAGAAGATCAGGTTACCTTTCAGCAGCTGATCAAAAGCCAGTTTTCCCAGAGACTCAATCATCTTTCTGGTGTCTGGACTCCAGTGTGGATCCGTCTCAGATCCTCCATCATACTTGACCTTCTTCACTTTGGTCTGAACCACCAGGAAGTGGATGTACATCTCAGTCAGGGTCTTGGGCAGCTCTCCTCTCTCTCTGCTTTTCAACACATCCTCCAGAACTGTAGCAGAGATCCAGCAGAAGACTGGGATGTGACACATGATGTGGAGGCTTCGTGATGTCTTGATGTGGGAGATGATCCTGCTGGCTTGCTCCTCATCTCTGGATCTCTTCTTGAAGTACTCCTCCTTCTGGGGGTCAGTGAACCCTCTGACCTCTGTCACCATGTCAACACACTCAGGAGGGATCTGATTGGCTGCTGCAGGTCGTGTGGTTATCCAGAGGTGAGCAGATGGAAGCAGTTTCCCCCTGATGAGGTTTGTCAGCAGCACATCCACTGAGGTGGACTCTGTAACATCAGTCAGGATCTCATTGTTGTGGAAATCCAGAGGAAGTCGACACTCATCCAGACCGTCAAAGATGAACACAACCTGGAACTCTTCAAACCTGCAGATTCCTGCTTCTTTGGTTTCAGTGAAGAAGTGATGAACAAGGTCCACCAAGCTGAACTTTCTCTCTTTCAACACATTCAGCTCTCTGAAAGTCAAAGGAAATGTGAACTGGATGTCCTGGTTGGCTTTTTCTTCGGCCCAGTCCAGAGTGAACTTCTGTGTTAAGACTGTTTTCCCAATGCCAGCCACTCCCTTTGTCATCACTCTTCTGATTGGTTTATCTCTTCCAGGTGAGGCTTTAAAGATGTCTTCTGGTCTGATGGTTGTTTCTGGTCTGTCTAGTTTCCTGGATGCTGTTTCAATCTGTCTGACCTCATGTGCATCATTGACCTCTGTAGTCTCTCCCTCTGTGATGTAGAGCTCTGTGTAGATCTCATTCAGAAGAGTTGAGTTTCCTGCTTTAGCAATCCCCTCAAACACACACTGGAACTTCTCCTTCAGAGTAGATTTAAGTTCACGTTGACAAACTGCAGCTTCATGTTCTGAAGAAATGCAACAAATAAGATTAGTGAATAAATTCTTTAGCATATATATTTGTTACATTTGCTTCATCTTTTGACACATTAGTAAATATTTGATTTATTCATCAGGTTCAATGTTCAGAGAAATCCTCTTACTGCTCTGCAGACGATCTGCCAGCTCCTTCTGCTTCATTCTCCTCAGGAAGTTCACTGTGATCTTCACAAATGCATCTCTGCTGCTCCTCCTCTGCTCTTTATCGTTACCCACCAACACCTCCTCATCCTCCCTCTGACTCTCTAAGCATTCTGGGTAATCTGGACTCAGATTCCTCTGAATCTTCTTCAGCTCGTTCTTCACAAAAGTGACAATGTTGTCCTCCAACAGCTGGAACAGAAAACTATATGAATGACAACCAGACTGAAATCACGGAGACAAACATCAGATCCATGTTGGACAGACTGACAGTCCACTGGTCTACAAAGAGCAGCATGGATATGATGGAAAGTAGTTGTTGTCCATGTACAGACCTTAAATATGGAGTCCAGGTGTGTTTGATGCTGATCAACAGACTGACCACTGAGAACATTTAAACTCTGCTGCTTCACTCTGAACAGAAACAGAAACAACAGTGAGTCAAGGATTGTTCTGTGGTGATCGTCCTGATCAGAACTAACTCTACTGTGACATTTATTAAAAGATGAAAGAAGTTATTTATTTTAAGGCTCATACAAAGTCCACATTTCAGTTACATGTGTTAGCTCATAAGAACTGATGTATATGTTCGTTTTGACACTAAAACGTATCTCTCAGGCCTTTTGTGTACAACGGATTCAAAAGGTCTGAGTTGTATACAGCGAAACGTGAGTGTGGCTTTTGGTGGATCCTGGCAGACATAGAGTGACTGGCTGTTTTCAGCTTTTAGAAGTAATGAATATGTCAAAAGATCAACAGACTTTGAAGGACATTAATCACATACAGTATATAAACTTAGTGTCAGCCTCTGAATAGACAGGAGAGGTGAATCATGATTGTGTTCAGAAATTCCCGACTGTGATGTTAAATATGGTTTCGTATTACAGTCACTTATATCTTACTTGTTTACAGCAGAGGATTCTTCTCTTTTAAAGTCTATGAATTTATCATTTGACTGATCACTCCTCATAGATACACAGCTGGGTGCAGGTCCAGGTCCAGGAGAGTCTGGTCTGTGCTTCTGTTTTGTTCTTCAACACAACACACAAAGATTTAAGTGATAATGATAAAGCATCAGTGATTTGAGAGTTGAGCTCTGACATCTTTTGTTTACAACATGTCTTTAACAACTCAGATTTTCATCTTTCAGACAGAAAATGGTTTCCATCTGTTTCCAAACAACTGCACCAGTATCACTTCACCATGGGGACAACATGACAGCAGCCTGAACAGTTTCCTTCTAGTTTTAAATGTCAGACACAGAAGACCAGTTGTACTTATATCTTACCTATTTAGAGCAGAGGGTTCTTCTCTTTTAAACTCAATGTAATGTTCCTTTGACTGACCACTCCTCATAGACACACAGCTGGGTCCAGGTGAAGGTGGAGATCGAGGTCCAGGTCCAGGTCCAGGTCCAGCAGAGTCTGGTCTGTGCTTCTGCTTTGTTCTTCAACACAACATCAGTGATTTGAGAGCTGAGCTCTGACATGGAGTCATGGACAGTTAGAGATGTTCATCTCACCTCTGATCTTTGGTCTGGTTCTCATGCTTCCCACTCAGAGTGGTTTTAGAGGGAGGGACTCCCTCCTCTCTGTCCTCACACTGATCCATGCTGCTGGATTCACATCAGCTCACACACACTTTCTACCTTCACCTGCAGAAGAAACACTAATCATTCATCTGAACATCAACTGAAAATAATCCATGACATAATTTCAGCTGCTCCTCCAGTGACTGATTCTTATTTTCTGTTTCCTATCAGTGTCAGTGAGACAGAGACTCTACAATCAGCTGCTGTTCTTCTATCAGTTCACAGGCACCAACTCTGCAACTTCATCTTGAACTTTGGACATCTTCTATAAACAGATCAGAAACAGTAAAGTCTGAAACAAACCAACCTTACAGTTTATTCCAACAGTCCACAGAGCTGAAGAACAAGACGCCACTCGACTAAAGACTCTGACACAGGTGAGCGGTTTCCTGGAACAAGTGCACTTGTGTTGGAGGAAGAACAAGTAGGACGAGCTTGACATGAGCAGCAGTCTAGTTCATTTAACAACATTGAAGTTTCTGAACAACAGCTCAGAGAAGTAATGCTTCCTTATGGTGTTCATTTCCCATTCATTCTCTCATTCCCTTTAAATAAGATAATCATTTATTGATCCATTGTGCTCCTTAATACCACTCTTCCAGGAAACACATTAACATTGATCTCCTTTCTTTAGGGGTGCCTTTAGATCAGAATATTTCCTTTCATTCCTGAATAAGGTCAGATCCAGGTTCCTAATTAGGTCTCCATACATACAATATTCACTCTGTGTTTGTATTTGCAGGAGAGTTGGGCTAATTTTAACATGACCTGTGCAGTTTCTGAGGTTTGTTTTAACTGCAACATGCAGCGTCTTGTCCTTCAGCATTGCGTATGCCGATCACACCTTTATCTCTTCGCTATAAAAATATGCTGTCAGACAAGTATCAGGGCCTGCAGGTTGGTGCCTGTGGTAACAGAAGATTTTGAAAGTGGTGTTAACAAGTTTCTGTGTTAAAACTAATATGCTGAAGGTGCAAATCTTACTTCAACATTGACACAAAAACAAAACACACACCTGTGCCAGAGATGACAACAGGAACTCTCATCTTATTGTGTGGCATGATGCTGTTGCTATGGCAACTGCCATTCCGCGAGACCCCAGACTTTCCACCAGCGACGGGCCCCGCTTTAAGCAGGCTGTGTTTGAGGTCAAAGACAGCCACAGTTTCTGCTCCTGCATGAACACAGTAGACATTTCTTCTCATCATCTTTGTTTTCCCACTTTATTCTTTTCCAGCTGTAGAATTTCAGGGGAGCAATCACCAGCACTGCCCCCAGGCCACAGCTGAAGGTGGGGGCCATCTCCTCCTTGCTCAGACCGCCTTCCTTGTGGAGACAGGAAAACACAGGAGGGATGCTCCATCGAGAGGCGTCTGAGTCATGAATAAACAACAAGTACAAATATTAATGTGGCTCAACCCAACAACCACAAAGTGACCTCCACATTTTCACAATGGGAAAACAGTGAATACATCACATTCGTATTGACTAGAGTTTTCAAAAGTTCATTCAAGAATAAATATGTTTACGCGTGACAGTCTTCATTCTCCCCTAATCAGGAGTTCCATTACAAAACGCAAATGACCACTGACGTCAACATTTTGTTATGCTTACGTTGATACTTAGGTGAAGTCTCTGAGTACTTTCATCTCACTGAAAAATGTGGAAACTAGAAGATACACTGTAAAAATGGCTACAATGAGAGGCTCTATTAAGGAATTTGACATGCACTATTGAAAATTGGAAATAAGAGAAATACTTGAAAAAAATGGAAACAGCAGATGTTCTGTTAAAATATAACTAGGAGATACACTGTAAAATAGCTACAAGGACATACACTGTAAAAATAACTATAACTATACAGGAGTCATTTGCGTGTTCGGATTGCCCAGATCAGATCTTAAAGGACAATTCCGGCGCAAAATGAACCTGGGGTTAATAACACATTGTACCGAGTTCGACCGTTCTCTGGTATTTGTTTTCATGCTAGTCATGCCAGCATGCATCACGTCAAGTCAGATCTGCACAGATCTGCATGAAGTCCAACACGCCTAATCACATTTCACGTGTACAACGCCTCTTCTGGCAACAAAGTTTCACGCGAAATTCAGGTTCACGTCCCAGAGAGTTCAGTTTCCCCAAGATGGCGCCCGCCTGCATATGTGAGCCAGACATGAATGGTGCTGTGTTCCTTTTTTAATAAACTGCCTGTATACTTGCAAAGTTCTCAATGCTTCGGTTTACATGTAGAGACCCTAGTTATGCTACCGTGTAAGTGTGGTGATATTGTGAGCCTTGTTAGTGGTATAGAAATAGCGATTTCTTTTTATGTGTAAGTGTGCCCCGAAGGCTAGCGTTATACGCTAATTAGCGGTTTGCAAGAAAACTGGTCACATTTGACTAGCATGAAAACAAATACCAGAGAACGGTCGAACTCGGTACACATGTGTTATTAACCCCAGGTTCATTTTGCGCCGGAATTGTCCTTTAATGCAAGGTCTGAACAAGTATTCATTAAATTCAAAGGAGAGACTCAGACATACTGTGGTAACAAACTGGACATCAGCCGATTTATTAATGTTTCTGTAAAATCCAGAATTACAAACAGTGACACCTGAAAAACATTATTTCAAAGTTCAAACATAAATTTACATTAACATGTTTCAGATCTGCATAAGTTATAATAAAATTTATATTTTGAAAGACATTTCAAAAGCTCATGTAACAAAAAGTACAGTATATAATAATTAAGAAGAAGCAACTTAACCATATAACAACTTGCAATGGTCCTCATGGAAAACCTAAAAGTGCCATTAATTGCCTCTATTTTCACATTAAAACATTGCCTTTAAGTTTTTCTGAAGGGTGCTGAGCTCTAAAATAAAGTATCTGTAACCAGTCTGTGAAGAGTAAAGTACACTAAAGCAATGTATAGATGAAAAGTGTCTGCTATTGTGACAATCTGCCAGTTTTTTTTCTAATCTACATCTCTGACAATGGCACATAAGTAGAGTCTCCATGTGAAAACTGCTACCTGCTTCTTTTCAAATGAAATAAATGTTTGGGGGGAAAAGGAGTAAAATAACTGGAACCTACAGTAAATACAGACATGAAGACACACAGAATATAGTTGGAACATCATTATACACATTCAGCAATGAGAAATAACAGAAAGGATTGTTGATGCTGACTGATTAATGTGTCTAAATATTTCAGGAGAGGGACTGATCTTTACTTGTTGGTGCTACTAGAATAGTTTGTGCACCTCTGTTGAGAGTCTTAAATCTCTTCACTCCACCTCCCAGTAACATGGTCCAGTCAGAGTCTCTCTACTACACACAAGCTGCTGTTGATTCAACCTCTCTGGATCCTCAGGACTCAGCATATCCTCTCTCAGCTCACATCATCCTGTTCATTCTCAACTTTGTCAAGACCTCCGTCTGTAGACAGAAGAACAACAACAGGAGATAAGTTGGTGTTTACAGAGAATCACTTCATCAACAGCAGCTACGAATATTCACAGTTCATAGGATTCTTGAGACTGAGAATATTTTGAACATTCAAGCACAATCTGTACTGTTCCTTTTACTATTAAATATACTGAACTACTACTACTATGGTAATTGCACAGAGCACAAAGACACATTCCTTGTATGTGTGAACTTAAACAAATAGACAATAAAATAGAAAAAACAGAAATAAATCATATTTTGAATCTGATTTTGGAGCAGCTGTGGAGCTCAGCCAGCCTCCTTTCAGCTCTCATGTTAACGTGTTGGAGCTGGAAGCTCACAGACGTCATGAACGCTTCATTGTCGCACAAACACTTCAGTGATGGATTTACAGCTGTTCCATTTAAATAAAGTCTGAGTGTGTTGATGAACATCTCATGTGTTTCTGAAGCATCAGCTGACTAATAAACATTGAAGATATCTGATGAGAAATATCTATATAAAGACCACACGGTTACTAAATGTAATGATGGTTCTGTGATTTACAGGCTTCAGTCAGACTGATCTCAGAGCTGTGACAAAGATGAAACTGATCAGTTGTTTAGTTTTGAGGTGAGAGAACACTCTCTGTCTCTGTATTTCTTTCCAATCCTGAAGTTTGTCATCATTCTACTCTCACAGCTTCACTGAGGAAAACAGCTGCAGGTTTACAGGAAACACTGGATATTGTTTTCTAACTGCGTTTACGACAATACCATGGAAAGAAGTACAAGATAAACTCATTTATTCTCTCTACTGACCTCAGAGTCTCCAGTCTACAGGCTGGACTCTTCTTAAGATCAGACAGCTGCTTTACATCAGAACCCTGCAGTTTGTTTCCACTCAGGTCCAGCTCTCTGAGATGGGAGAGGTTGGACTTCAGAGCTGAGACCAGATATTCACAGCTGGTCTTTGTCAAACTGCAGTACCTCAATCTGAAAAAGGAAAATGTGTATCTTTAGATGACATGTACAAAACATCAAAAACCAAAGTGATGAAGGTTTGACTCACTGATCACAGTAGTTGATCCAGCATCTAAACAGAAAACATCCACATGCTGTTTCACCAAGCGTAGCTGAAACAAGGTAACGTAACCTAAACCTATACATTAATGTTCGCTGATTTTAATCGCACACTGTATGTAGCGATGTCATGATGCGGTTTGACTAGATATGATGTTTAGCTTCAGGGGCGGAGTGGCAATCGGGACGACCGGGCCGGCCGAAGGATTTACGCAGCGGGTCACAAATTGAGCGGCCGCGAGGCGAACGCGACCGGCCTGAGCTTATCAGAATCAGTGACGTTACTAAATTCTCCGCGAATAGCGGCCAAATACTCCCATATACTCCCCTATTATCACAAATTGAGCGGCCGCGAGGCGAACGCGACAGGCCTGAGCTTATCAGAATCAGTGACGTTACTAAATTCTCTGCACCCTCATCTCTCTCACTCTTCCTCACGCACAGCACACGTTCACAAACAAACACACAGGTTGCTAGGTGACCATAGCAAATAGGCTCACCCCAGAAATTATGTATTATTTGTTAGTAGCCTAATGGTAAATGCTGCAGGTGTAGAAATCTACATAAAACGGATATTTACTTTGATGTCAGGGCTAGATTACAGCATGAAACTTGTTGCGCATATTAATAAATTAAATTGCTTTTTGTTTTACAGTAAGTTCGCTTAACTGTATTGTTATGTAATTGTTGGCACTGGCACTTTTAATGGGTAAATTGCAATACATGGGCTTAGTTTTGGAGCCAAATGTTGGAGTTGGAGTTCTCTGTTTTTTTGAGAAATAAAAGGCAAATGCTTGATCATTTTACAGCCACATAATTTTCGTTATGCATCATTTGTTTTGGTTGTTTAAAAACGTAAAAAAAATATCCGATTAATCGATTAATCGATCGATAAAGTGCTAGATTAATCGATTACAAAAAGAATCGATAGCTGCAGGCCTAGTTTCCAGTTTGTCCACTGTCTTTCATTCTAAATATTTTTGGGTTTCAACAAAATTCACCTTCATTTTTCGCTATAATTTACAATTAAAAGACTGAAATATTTCAATAATGGACAGCTTCATCAATAAATTAAAAAAATAAGTTAGTTGCTGTCCTGGTTTAAATTTGAAAAACATGAGGTGAAACTGAAGGTGAACATATAATGTGTCATAGTTTCAGAGTGAATCATCCAGTGGAGCATTTCTCTTCTTCTATGGTTTTAAATGTGTAACTCAACATGCTCTGCCACAGTCAATGGACTAAACTATAGAAGACAAAAAACATAGTTTATCATGAGGATCTTCAGTGTGGATCAGTAGAATATCAGCCTGATGTCTGTAGATTAGCGTCAACACAACTTCCACATCATATTAATCTGAGCTAGGGCTGAACGATTAATTGCATTTGCGATAATATTGCGATATGATAAAACGCGGTTTTCTAACCGCAACTTGCGCGATTACAAGGTAGTCACATGACACAAGCAACGTGGATGATAAGCTTCCGAGAATTTAATTTGCTACTGCTTTGCTACCGCTCAGACATGACATCATCCAGCGTGATGTTGGTGAGTAAACGATGATATTTAATGCTAAAAATAAGGTCCAGGTTGTAAAAAACAGTAGTTTCCCTTTAAATGCACAGTGCCAAAGCCACAGACATTTCTGTAATGAGCAGTTAAATAAAAATGTCATTTATTTTAAGTCATTTTACAGTAAATGTATCTATGTGTCCTATTCCTTGTATGTGTCATACTTGGCCATTAAAGCTGATTCTGATTCTAATATTGTGTTGTTCATATTTAACCATTCATTATGTTTTGTTGGGGGAAAAGGGAGGATAAAATAAAAAATAAATAAAAAAAATTGCATATTAGCAATATTGTACACAAATACACAAATATAATACACAAATAAAACATGATGTCTGACCTCAGAGTGTCCAGTCTACAGTCTGGACTCTTCAGAAAACCACACAGATGCTTCACTCCTGAATCCTTCAGGTTGTTATTTTCACTCAGGTCCAGATGTATCAGATGAGAGGGGTTGGACTTCAGAGCTGAGACCAGAGAATCGCAGCTGATCTCTGACAAACTGCAGTCCTTCAATCTGAATTCAAACACAGTCCTTCACACTCATGTTGACCAACAAACACAAGTAAAAACCGTCTGACATTCTGACATTTATTTTATCCACGTGTTTCACTACTTGTGACATTTTTTAGACTGAACTATAATATAACAAGACAACTTTATCAATAAAACCAATATATGATTGGACTTTATGTGAAAATGAAGATGAAAACACAACTTCCACATCATATAAAACATGATGTCTGACCTCAGAGTCTCCAGTCTACAGCCTGGATTCTCCAGAAAACCACACAGATGCTTCACTCCTGAATCCTTCAGGTTGTTGTTTTCACTCAGGTCCAGATGTTTCAGATGGGAGGGGTTGGACTTCAGAGCTGAGACCAGAGAATCACAGCTGAACCCTGTCAAGCTGCAACAAATCACACTGAATAAAGAACAAAAGATTTTAGTTTAGAAGATAAAGTTCCCGCTTAAAGTCATTCAGTGTGTCATAACTTCTTCAGTGCTGAAGAAGGTTCAGAAAGTACAAGTTTAGAAAATAGAAACATCTGAACCAACAGGAAGCAGCTTCAATCAGTCAAATACAACAAAAGAAAAAGAGCCCTCATTAATATTAATGACAACAAGCTGCTGCTTCAATAAAGACATAGTGACTTCAGCTCTGAAACTCTGACAGCTCCACCAGTGGATCCATCTATACAAACTCATGTCGACCAACTGTTACGTCCCTAGGTGTGTGCAGGGGAAAATCAGAGACAAACACAATACAACCAATACTCAAGTCTGGTGTAACAAAAGTTAAACAATATTTATTGAAATACAAACGATAACTAAACAAAAATCTCCTCAAAACAAAAACAGTGGGGAAGATTTGGACCACGTGGTTGTGCCAAATAAATGAAAGCAATAAAACAAAACTAGGCCTGGCTAACACACTGCCATATAGAAAACAACAAACAAAAAGGGCCTAACTATCTTTTCTACTAAAAAACGTTATCAGAACTACACGGGTGGCACCAACCAATAATCCTAGTGTGTATAACAGAGGAACCCTACGTGGTGGGGTGTAAAGGGTACCCGAATCTTACCTCTGGTCCGCACCTTCCACCACAACTGAAATAAATCGAACAGAAAGGGTCCACATGTCTCAATACCACCGTCGGGGACAGAAAACAAAAGAACAATCGAGCCGGGCAACAAGCGAAGGGCAGAGATTGAACCATGCGGTTCTCAAAACAAGCTGCAAGCAGTCAGCGCAGACTAGCAGACTAGCATGCATGAAAAACCAAGAAAAATACACTGCCCCTGTCTGGCACATAACACCAACAAACACAAGTAAAAACCTTCTGACATTTATTTCACTTTCTACTCAAAGTTCAGAAAAACATGTTGATAAAATGATGATCAAGACTCCAAAATATATGTAGAAATTAATAGGACTAAACATGAAAATAGATTTCATTAGTGATTCATCTGTCATTTATCTTTGCAGTAGTTTCATTAGTTATCAAACCAAATCCAAATCAAATATAGTGTAAAGTGTCCATCAGAGTTTTCAGAGGACAAGGTGACGTCTTCATACTGTTTTCTGATCAACACTATTCAATCCAAAGATATTCATTTTTGAAATGAGAGAAAATCAGCTTCACATTTCATCAGCAGTAAAATTAAATTGTTCCATCTTGGATTTAAATTTTGCGTTTTCTAAAACATCACATTCCCTGAAGTGTTGGAACAAACATGCACACAAATAAAACATGATGTCTGACCTCAGAGTCTCCAGTCTACAATCTGGACTCTCCAGAAAACCACACAGATGCTTCACTCCTGAATCCTCCAGGTAGTTTTTACTCAGATCCAGATGTTTCAGATGGGAGGGGTTGGACTTCAGAGCTGAGACCAGAGAATCACAGCTGATCTCTGAGAAACTGCAGTCAGTCAATCTTAATCAAAGAATAAAAGATGTTAGTTCAGAAGACAAAGTTCCATCTTGAAATCATTCAGTGTCTCATCATCTGTTCAGAGCTGAAGAAGGTTCAGAAAGTACAGTGATCTTCATTCGTCATACGTCTGATAATAAAATAAACAATAACTAAAAGAAAAAACAAACAGTCAATTAACTTACCTCAGAGTCTCCAGTCTACAGTTTGGACTCTTCAGTCCAGTGCACAGCTTTTCCATTCCTGAATCCTGCAGGTTGTTGTTACTCAGATCCAGTTCTGTCAGATTAGAGGACTGGGAGCTGAGAACTGAGGACAGAGCTTCACAGCTTATTGTTGAGAGTTTACAGCCACTTAGTCTACAGAGGAAAATAAAGAACAAAGGACAATTCAGACTGTTATTTTCCTTACCAGCTGAAAGATTGCTGTGTACTTATTAATGACTAAAACTATCTGTACTTACAGAGCTTTGTTGGAGGCTTTGACCACTGGCAGCAGCCTCAGAAGAGCTTCCTCTGAAGCAGAGTATTTCTTTAGGTCAAACTCGTCCAGATCATTTTCTGATGACAATAAGATGAAGACCAGAGCTGACCACTGAGCAGGAGAGAGTTTATCTGTGGACAGACGTCCTAATTTCAGGGACTGTTGGATCTCCTCCACTAGAGAACGATCATTCAGTTCATTCAGACAGTGGAACAGATTGATGCTTCTCTCTACAGACAGATTCTCACTGATCTTCTTCTTGATGTACTTCACTGTTTTCACACTAGTCTGTGAGCTATTTATTTGCTTCATTAGGCCTTCCAGAAGAGTCTGATTGGTCTCCAGTGAAAGACCCAGGAGGAACCGGAGGAACAAGTCCAGGTCTCCATTTGGACTCTGTAAGGCCTTGTCCACAGCATTCTGATGGAGATGTGTTAGTTTTGGTTTGTTAAACATTGTAGGCATACAGGAAGTTGTTTGTTGTTCTTCCAACAGATTGACAGCAGACTTGATGATGGTCTGATGAACATGTAGAGCAGCCAGAAACTCCTGAACGCTCAGATGGACCAAGCAGAACACCTTGTCCTGGTGCAGTCCTCTCTCCTCTTTGAAGATCTGTGTCAACACTCCTGAGTACACTGAGGCTGCTCTGATATCGATGCCACACTCTGTCAGGTCTGATTCATAGAAGATCAGGTTTCCTTTCAGCAGTTGATCAAAAGCCAGTTTTCCCAGAGACTCAATCATCTTCCTGCTCTCTGGACTCCAGTCTGGATCTGTTTCACATCCTCCATCATACTTGACCTGCTTCACTTTAGTCTGAACCACCAAGAAGTGGATGTACATCTCAGTTAGGGTCTTGGGCAGCTCTCCTCTCTCTCTGGTTTTCAACACATCCTCCAGAACTGTAGCAGAGATCCAGCAGAAGACTGGGATGTGACACATGATGTGGAGGCTTCGTGATGTCTTGATGTGGGAGATGATCCCGCTGGCCTGCTCCTCATCTCTGAATCTCTTCCTGAAGTACTCCTCCTTCTGGGGGTCAGTGAACCCTCTGACATCTGTCACCATGTCAACACACTCAGGAGGGATCTGATTGGCTGCTGCAGGTCGTGTGGTTATCCAGAGGTGAGCAGAGGGAAGCAGTTTCCCCCTGATGAGGTTTGTCAGCAGCACATCCACTGAGGTGGACTCTGTAACATCAGTCAGGATCTCAGTGTTGTGGAAATCCAGAGGAAGTCGGCACTCATCCAGACCGTCAAAAATGAACACAACCTGGAACTCTTCAAACCTGCAGATTCCTGCTTCTTTGGTTTCGGTGAAGAAGTGATGAACAAGTTCCACCAAGCTGAACTTTCTGTCTTTCAACACATTCAGCTCTCTGAAAGTGAATGGAAATGTGAACTTGATGTCCTGGTTGGCTATGTCTTCAGCCCAGTCCAGAGTGAACTTCTGTGTTAAGACTGTTTTCCCAATACCAGCCACTCCCTTTGTCATCACTCTTCTGATTGGTTTATCTCCTCCTGGTGAGGCTTTAAAGATGTCTTCTGGTCTGATGGTTGTTTCTGGTCTGTCTAGTTTCCTGGATGCTGTTTCAATCTGTCTGACCTCATGTTCATCATTGACCTCTGCAGTCTCTCCCTCTGTGATGTAGAGCTCTGTGTAGATCTCATTCAGAAGAGCAGAGTTTCCTGCTTTAGCAATCCCCTCAAACACACACTGGAACTTCTCCTTCAGAGTAGATTTCAGTTTACGTAGACAAACTGTAGCTTCATGTTCTGAATGAACAAACAATAAGATTAGTGAATACATTTCTAACATTTAATTCCCTAAAAGAATGAGTGAATATACTGTATCCGGGTCCATCTCTTGAGACATTAGTAAATGTTTCATTTATTCATCAGGTTCAATGTTCAGAGAAATCCTCTTACTGATCTGCAGACGATCAGCCAGCTCCTCCTGCTTCATTCTTCTCAGGAAGTTCAGTGTGATCTTCACAAATGCATCTCTGCTGCTCCTCCTCTGCTCTTCATCCTTACCCTCCAACACCTCCTCATCCTCCCTCTGACTCTCTAAGCATTCTGGGTAATCTGGACTCAGATCCCTCTGAATCTTCTTCAGCTCGTTCTTCACAAAAGTGACAATGTTGTCCTCCAGTACCTGGAACAGAAAACTATATGAATGACAACCAGACTGAAATCATGGAGACAAACATCAGATCCATGTTGGACAGACTGACAGTCCACTGGTCTACAAAGAGCAGCATGGAGATGATGTAAAGTAGTTGTTGTCCATGTACAGACCTTAAATATGGAGTCCAGGTGTGTTTGATGCTGATCGACAGACTGACCACTGAGAACATTTAAACTCTGCTGCTTCACTCTGGACAGAAACAGAAACAACAGTGAGTTAAAGATTGAAACTCTACTGTGACATTTATAAAGAGGTGAAACAAGTGATTCATTCTAAACCTAATGAGGAAGGATCACAGAAAGTACACAAAACGCATCTCTCAGACCATTTGTTTACAGTGTCTCTTTAACAACTCAGATCTTCATCTTTCAGACAGATAATGTTTTCCATCGGTTTCCAAACAACTGCACCAGTATCACTTCACCATTGGGACAATATGACAGCAGCCTGAACGGTCTCCCTTGACTTTTAAATGTCAGACACAGAAGACCAGTTGTACTTATATCTTACTTTTTTACAGCAGAGGATTGTTCTCTTTTAAAGTCAAAAAATTCATCCTTTGAACGATCACTCCTCATAGACACACAGGTGGGTTCAGGTTCATGTTCAGGTGAGTCTGGTTTCTGATGGATCCTGGAAGAGAAAGTGATTTCAAAATGAATAAATGTGTGTTGGAGCCCGGCAAACTCTGAACGATATTTATCACTTATATAAAGTAACTAAACCAAGACAATATGAATTTTCCAGTGTGTGCAGGAGAGACATATTATGGCTCTATAGCACTACACAACATCACAGCTTGACATGGACAGTAGTACACCTGACTATGATGATGAATGTGGATTCATACTATATTCATTTATATCTTACTTCTTTACAGTAGAGAGTTCTTCTCTTTTAAAGTCAAAGAATTCATCCTTTGACCGATCACTCCTCATAGACACAAAGCTGAGTCCAGATACTGGTTCAGGTTTAGGTGAGCTTGGTTTCTGATGGATCCTGGTAGATAGAGAGTAATTGACTGTTTATCAGCTTTTAAAAGGAATAAATGAGTCAAAGACCAACAACCACTGAAGGTCATTTATGACAGATATTTAGTGACTACCCGAAGTTAATGATAGCAGCATGAACCTTCTACAGGAGAGACATATTATGGCTCTATAGCACCACACAACATCACAACTGGGTGTGGACAAAAGTACCAATAACCACAATGTTGAACGTGGTTTCATATTATATTCACTTATATCTTACTTTTCTACAGCAGAGAGTTCTTCTCTTTTAAAGTCAAAGAATTCATCCTTTGAACGATCACTCCTCACAGACACACAGCTGGGTCCAGATTCTGGTCCTGGTTTAGGTGAGCTTGGTTTCTGATGGATCCTGGAAGACAAAGTTCTTTCAAAATGAATAAATGTGTGTTGAATACCAACAAACATTGAAAGATATTAATCACATATATTGAATAACTAAATCAAGCTAATGATGACAACATGAATTTTCCACTGTCTGTGCAGGAGAGACATATTATGGCTCTATAGCACTACACAACATCACAGCTTGACATGGACAGTAGTACACCTGACTATGATGATGAATGTGGATTCATACTATATTCATTTATATCTTACTTCTTTACAGTAGAGAGTTCTTCTCTGTTAAAGTCAAAGAATTCATCCTTTGACCGATCACTCCTCATCGACACAAAGCTGAGTCCAGATACTGGTTCAGGTTTAGGTGAGCTTGGTTTCTGATGGATCCTGGTAGATAGAGAGTAATTGACTGTTTATCAGCTTTTAAAAGGAATAAATGAGTCAAAGACCAACAACCACTGAAGGTCATTTATGAAAGATATTTAGTGACTACCCGAAGTTAATGATAGCAGCATGAACCTTCTACAGGAGAGACATATTATGGCTCTATAGCACCACACGACATCACAACTGGGTGTGGACAAAAGTACCAATGACCACAATGTTGAATGTGGTTTCATATTATATTCACTTATATCTTACTTTTCTACAGCAGAGAGTTCTTCTCTTTTAAAGTCAAAGAATTCATCCTTTGACCGATCACTCCTCATAGACACACAGCTGGGTTCTGGTTCAGGTTCACTTGAGTCTGGTTTCTGATGCATCCTGGTAGACAAAGAGTAACTTACTGTTTATGAGCTTTCCAAAATAATAAATATTCCAAAGACCAACAAACTTAGAAGGATATTTATGACATATACAGTAACTACATCCAATGATGAGACAACATGAACAGCCTGTGCAGGAGAGACCTATCGTGGTGCTACAGCACTGGACAACATCACAGCTGGGTGTGGTCAGGAGTACACCTGACTATGATGTTGAATGTGGTTTTATATTATATTCACTTATATCTTACTTCTTTACAAAAGAGGATTGTTCTCTTTTAAAGTCAAAGAATTCATCCTTTGACCGATCACTCCTCATAGACACACAGCTGGGCTCGGGCTCAGGCTGAGGCTCGGGCTCAGGTACAGGGCCAGGTACAGGGCCAGGAACAGGTCCAGCAGAGTCTGGTCTGTGCTGCTGCTTTATTCTTCAGCACAACACACAAAGATTTGAGTGATAATAATAAAGGAGCAGTGATTTGAGAGTTGAGCTCTGACATGTAAAAGAGTCATGGACAGTTAGAGATGTTCATCTCACCTCTGATCTTTGGTCTGGTTATCATGTTCCCCACTCAGAGTGGTTTTAGAGGGAGGGACTCCCTCCTCTCTGTCCTCACACTGATCCATGCTGCTGGATAAACATCAGCTCACACAAACACTTTCTACCTTCTTCATCTGCAGAGGAAACACAAATCATTCACCTGAACATCAGCTGAAAATCACCCATAACATGATATCAGCTGCTCCTCCAGTGACTGGTTCTTGTTTTCTGTTTCATATCAGTGTCAGTGAATGAAGTCAGACAGCAGAAACAGAGACTCTACTATCAGCTGTTGTTCTTCTACTATCAGTCTACTAGATGGAGTCATGAAGCTGCAGAGAAGTGAAGAGCAGAGACACCAACTATGCAACTTCCTCTAGGAATTTCTGTTTTATTTTGAAAGGCCCTACAGTATTTCCCAGTATTGACCTACAGACGATGGTTTTATACAAAAATCAACTACTCATCATATTATTTGATTTCAGTAAATTGATGTTTCATCTGTGAGGTGGGTTAATAAAAAAGACATTTTATCAGTCTGAAAATTGCAAATAATACTAAATATTTTTATATCTATGTCAACGTGTATATTTATTAAATCCCTCTGATCACTCAGCTCTACAGTGTGAATATAATGACACAGAAAGTCTGATCTGTTCTCCAGCGTCTGTCTGAAGAGCTCAGGCCTCATTTAGTGGCTCAGACAGCGGGAGATCAGCGGCTCCTCTCCACCTCCTCCACAGACTGATTCAGGAAAATCTACCTCCAGTCATCAGAAAGTGGAGCTACACAGAAACAACCACTCTATGTTCACCTGATGATCATCAACTAACTCTACAGCTGATCTTATCCACGGACTCTGATCACAAACATCCACACAAAATGGCGGATATTCAGTTTTTATCAACTGACTCCTTCATCCAAACTTCTAACATTCAGCTGTGTTAACGTGAAATATTGAACAGATTTCTGTCGGAACTAAGCTGCTGACATCTGATGTTAAAGAGTAAAACATTACCAACTGTTGACATTACTAGGTGAAAAAGATCTGCGCAACGACGCTGATGAAAGTGAAACTGAACCTTAAAACACTGACAATAATGATTCATAAACTTTAGCTTCAATCTACTAAAATGTTCTATCTTCAGTCAACCAGGGGTCCCCACCTCAAATTTTTACTATGATAATTTGTTTCTGGTTGAAAGGTTAATGTACTGTAATCCTAAATATTATTGTCATTACAAATCACAGCCACTTTAACAGAACACTTTAATTTATAGATCAAGTTCAGGGTTTTAACCGAACAGTAAAGTCACTGAAGACAAGGTTAAAGTCTGAAACAAACCAACCTTACAGTTTATTCCAACAGTCCAAAGAGCTGAAGAACAAGACTCCACTCGACTAAAGACTCTCATACAGGTGAGTAGTTTCCTGGAGCAAGGCAAGTCTGCACCTGTGTTGGAGGCAGGACAAGTAGGAGGAGCTTGACAGGAGCAGCAGTCTAGTTCATTTAACATTCAAGTTCCTGAACAATGGCTCAGAGAAGTAATGCTTCCTTATGGTGTTCTTTTCCCATTTATTGTTTTATTCCCTCATTCAACATCCTCAAAAACTGTGAATCACACTGACTCTAAAAAATATATGTTTGTGTGTTCAGGTTTGACAGAGTCAGGACTGATGATGGTTTCTTCTGCTGAATGTCTGTCAGTTATAGACCTGATCATGTCACACATCCATTCCATCTGGACTTTAACATGGTTGTCTGTCTCTCTGTGTTAGCCCTGCGATTGACTGGAGACCTGTCCAGGGTTGTACCCCACCTCTTGCCCGATGACAGCTGGGATAGGCTCCAGCCCCCTGCGACCTTTCACAGGACAAGCGGTTACAGAAAATGAAGATGTATCTCATCTAAGTTTACAGTGAAACCTGATAATACAGTTTAAACCAACAGATCTAAACCATGTCATGACTGAAATAAATGCAAACTACTGCACTAAAATATAAAATGTTCATAATAACAGTTTCTCCAGTTAAAATATGTATTGATGTCAAAACTATTCACAAAATCCAGAAAAGGAGCATGTCCTATCAAAACCAAAGCTTTCTACTGTCTGTGTAGAAACAGAGGTTTGTTTTACCTGCAGCATCCAGCGTCTTGTCCTTCAGCAGTGTGTGAGTTATAACAGAATGTCCTGTGACATTTTGGGTCTTAAAGGAATAATTTGGGTTCTTTGAAGCAGGGTTGCACAAGGTACATATCCATAGTCAGGATATTACCTAGAGTAGATACTGGTCAGCACCAGTGTCCACTGGGTCTTTCTGCCCCTCTGCTCTGAACACTTTAAGCTGATATAAACAAAACAGAGACACAATCTTCAGTCATAAATAGCAGAAAAGAGCAGCACAGATTGGAAAATCTATCTATCTATCTATCTGTCTGTCTGTCTATTGAATTAATAAAATAAACTTCTAAAACAAATTAAGCCCAGTTTTAACCCAGATATTTTCTTATTTGCACATGACCATTGAATGCAACTAAATCTCAGAGGTACTTTAATGGATTATGTTCATTTTTGTGCAATTTACAATTATAAGATGAATATATATTAAAACACTTGACAGCATAGATTTGATTTATTTATTTATTTTTTAATTGTGACACATCTCTTTGTGAAAATTCCAACTATAAGTTTATGCATTACATTCTGAATTTTATCATGGGTGCATTTAATCTGTAGCAGGTCATTTGCGTTTTGTTTTTGTTTTTTTCATGCGAAATGTCTCACAAAAGGACCGGATACATTGTTTCTCTTGATTTGTTATTATATTCATTTAGTGTGAACTGTATGAATCCTGAATCCCTGCAGGATTTACCTTGAAGTCTCTGACCTCTCCCTCTTCTCTGAGCAGGATTTCAGGAGTAACATGGTTGTGCTGAGGGCTTGGTCCTGGTGGAGACTCACTGCATCACTGACTGTTTTCCTCCACGTGGTTTTCCTGAACATCCTGTCACAGCATTTACAAATCAACAACATGTTTGTACAGGGTTTGAGAACATTTGGAGATAAAATGATTTATGAAATATATTGTTATTTTCTAGTCTTTGCTTAGTACTGTGCGGACATGTTAACATTTCCTCTCCACATTATCGTGATAAAGTTGTTTAAAATAGAAAATAAATCTTTGTAATATAGTGTTTACCTGAACAGCCCTCAACTATTATTGTTAATATATAATTTCAGACGAAGCAGGTGCAAAACTACAGAATATTTCTTCTTAACTTTAACAAAACAACACAAGCTACTCCGCTATTAGCTTCGAAGCTAACAGGTAAACACGAACAGGTAGTCAACTTTAACTGGATATTACTGTACCTGGACATAACAATTATTATTTTTTTAATTTCCTCTTCAAAGAGTCAGAAGTTATTTTATTTTAGGAGAAACGACACGTTAACTTGAGATACAAGTTACGTTGTTAGCTTAACATCAATCAGCCTAATTAACCGAGACCTGTTCACTACTTCCGGTGTCGTCTTCTTCTGATGTTTAATAGCGGTTAGCAAACCACCTTAAAGGTGCATTACAGCTACCACTGGACTGGACTGGCGGAACATGAGATTACAGGGAAACAAAGAGAATTAACTTTCCCTGGTTTGGTCACTAACTGTAACTTCTTGAGTAAAAACCGTCTCCTCTAAAAACGTAGAAATCAATTTAAAACATTAAAATGACCTGTGATGGAGATTTGTCTCCATCTCGCGGTGAAACGATGAACTGCATGAAGTCGCTTTCATAATAACACATAGAAACCATCACGATCACTGCCCTCCAGTGGTCACTGTCAGTAACTACAACTGTCCACATCCAATAACACTGAGATTCATATTCACTTCAGTATTGTAGTTCTAATGTTCATCAGTCTAATAATGACTCGACACAGATTATGTCAGCAGAGACTCACGAATGTTTACTGTCCTCTGGTGGTCACAGCAAGGAACTACAGCTAGTACCCAATGGATACATTGTAAAAACTGGAAACTAAGACATGTACTGTAATGAATGAAGTGAAGAGCAGCAACGCAGACACCAACTATGCAACTTCACCCAGGAGTTTCAGTTTTTTTTTAAAAGGCCCTACAGTATCTCCCAGTATTGACCTACGGACGATGGTTTTACAGACGGAAATAAAAACATACTGCAGTTTCATTTGCGAACAAAATTGACAAAAATCAACTGCTCTTCATTCATTTGATTCCAGTAAATCATCAATCTAGTAATAATGTATATTGATTCTTAAGTATGATCCAAACTTGAGAGAACTGAACATATTCTGCAAACATTACAGAGCAGAAACAAACAGTTACTGAAGAAAATTAAAGTCTGAAACAAACTAAACTTAAAGTTTATTCAAAGAGTCCACAGAACTGAAAAAAAGAACAAAATAGCATATAATAAACAGGTGATACACTTGAAGAAATAATAACTATGTCACACAAAACGGGACATACATTGTAAAACATAAATTAGTAAGCAATACACTATAACTGTGAAAAGATGACAACCTTGAGGTACACTGTAAAAACAATACACATATGCATTTTAAAAAACACAAGCTATACTGTAACAAATTCACTGTACTTCACTGAAATATAGGACCACAAGTAATGATAACTAAATGACACACTATAAAAATGATAACAGGTGATGCACATCAAAGCATGTCAGCAAAAGACATTAATCAGATGACAACGAAAAACTGGAAATATTATTAAAAAATTAAAACATATATACCCTGACCAAACAACAAGCAGAACATACACTACAGGTCAAAAGTCATTTTTCCAGTTATTTGTTGCAATTCAAGTCGTGCAAGTCCAATGAGTAGCTTGAAATGGTACAAATGTAAGTACTAAACAGCCAGAGGTTAAAAAAAAAAGGTTTGGTTACCCAAAACTGAAAAATAATGTACATTTCAGAATTATACAAAAAGGCCTCTTTCAGGGAACATGAAGTGGGTTAACAATTTAAAGCTGTTCTGCAGCAATGAAGGTCAGCAATGAAGGTTGAATCAGCCTTGAAAGCTGGTGCTACCAATTCCTAGAGGTGTTCTCGATTACTTACAACCCCCTCTGTCTGCATAAAAGCAGTGTTGGAACACACTGTGGTACCAGACCCTCATGAGCATCAGGTGAACAGTATTGTACTGCTGAAAGTAGTGTGTTGCTACAAAAATGGCAAGAAAAAGGCAATTAACAATGGAAGAGAGACAGACCATCATAACACTTAAAATGTAAGTCTTTCCTACAGGGAAATTGAAAAGAAAGTCAAGGTGTCAGTGAGTAGTTTTCTTCACCATCAAAAGGCACTCAGAAACTGGGGGAAACTCTGACAGGAAGAGGTCTGGCAGACCCAAAGCCACAACTGAATTCGAGGACAAGTTTCTGAGTTAACAGCTTGCGTGATAGGCGGCTCACAGGACAACAGCTTCAAGCACAGCTTAATAGTGGTCGTAGTAAGCAAGTCTCAGTTTCAACTGTGAAGAGAAGACTTCGAGCTGCGGGTTTGACAGGACGAGTTGCAGCAAGAAAGCCATTGCTAAGATGTCAGAATAAGACAAAGAGGTTCGCCTTGGCTAACACCACCATTGGACTACTGAAGACTGGAAGAAGGTATTATGGACTGATGAATCAAAATTTCAAATCTTCGGTTCATCACGCAGGATCTTTGTACGCCGTCGAGTAGGCAAGATGATGGTTCCACAGAGTGTGACATCAACTGTCAAACGTGGAGGAGGAAGTGTGGGTCTGGGGCTGTTTTGCTGGATACAGGGTCGGTGACTTGTACAGAGTGAGAGGTACCCTGAACCAAAACGGCTACCACAACATTCTGCAGCGCCATGCAATACCCTCTGGTATGCGCCTAGTTGGTCAGAGGTTCATCCTACGCAAGATAATGACCCAAAACACAAGTCCAAGCTATGTCAGAACAACCTCAGGAAAAAAGAACAAGATGGTAAGCTTGAAAACATGGAGTGGCCAGCACGGTCTCCAGACTTAAACTCCATCGAGCTGGTTTGGGATGAACTGGACAGAAGAGTGAAAGCCAAGCAACCTACAAGTGCCACACATTTATGGGAACTTCTGCAACCGACTTGGGAAGAACTTTTTCAAGAATATTTGATTTCTATTGTAGAAAGAATGTCATGAGTGTGTTCAGCTGTTATATCTGCCAAAGGTGGCTACCTTGATGAGTCAAAGGTTTAGAATACATTTTGGTCTATAAATTGATTCTGTGATTTCTTTTTCAACTCAAATTGCTTATTTGTTCTATGCTTTCATTTCAGAGTGCAATGAGACACTGAACTGAATAATTTTCAGTAAAAAACTGGAAAAAGTGTGGTGTTCTAAAACTTTTGACCAGTAATGTATGCTGTAAGAAATACCACAAAAAAATTAGGCTAAGGAGATATACTGTAAAACATGACATGAACTACACTGCAATCATAGAAAACAAGGGGATGCACTGTTACAAATTATTAACAGGCAATAAACTATGAAAAGTGATAAACATAAGACTCACTGTAATAAAGGTCAACCAGGAGATAAACCATTAAACACAATATGTCAAAGTTCATCTATAAAGAATGAAAAAATCACAAGAGCTACACCGCATAAGGAACAACAAAAGATGTAGTGTTATAATGCATGAGCATACACTGTAAAACCTGACAATCAGATATTAAACAATATAAATTTACTACCAGGAGTTACATATAAAACAAACAAGAATAGATGGAAACACTATATAAAAAAAAGTGACCAAAAGATACACTTTGTTTCTGCTGTCGTGACGCTGCAGGTATTTTCATTCATTCATTCATTCATTCATTCATCTTCTGTAACCACTTATCCCTGTGAAGGGTCGCGGGGTCTGCTGGAGTCTATCCCAGCTGTCATCGGGCGAGAGGCGGGGTACACCCTGGACAGGTCGCCAGTCCGCTGCAGGTATTTATTAAGAGACTCAGACATACCGTGGTAACAAACTGGACATCAGCCGGTTAATTAAGGTTTCTATAAAATCCAGAATTACAAACAGTAACACCTGAAAAACATTATGTTATGTAACAAGTAGGATGTAAAAGAGAAGAAGCAGAAGAACCAAATACCATACAACATGACAGCAAGGATCCTTATGGAAAACCTAAGTGTATTTTTACAAAATTTACATTAAAACATTGCCTTTCACAACATTTTTCTGAAGGGTTTTGTGCCCTTAAATCTGTTTCACAGAGATTTATTAAATAAACTTTCTGTAACCAGTCAGTGAAGGGTAAAGCACACCAAAGCAATATATAGATGAAAAGTGTCTGTTATTGTGTCAATCTGCCAAAACAGATCAAACATAAAGCAGAGGCTCCGTATGGAAACTGCTGCCCGCTTCTTTTTAAATGAAATAAATGTTTGAGTGAAAAAGGAGTAAAATAGCGGGAATGTGCAGCTCTGTTGAGGATCTTAAATCTCTTCACTCCACCTCCCAGTAATATGGTCCAGTCAGAGTCTCTCTACACACAAGCTGCTGCTGATTCAACCTCTCTGGGTCATCAGGACTCATCCTCTCTCAGCTCACATCATGTTCACCCTCACCTTTACCAAGACCACCAGCTGTAGAGAGAAGAACAACAACAGGAGATACGTTAGTGTTTACAGAGAATCACTTCCTCATCAGCAGCTACGAATATTCACAGTTCATAGGATTCTTGAGGATGTGAATATTTTGAACATTCAAGCACAATCTGTATAGTTCCTTTAAATATACTTAACTACTAATACAATGTTAGTTGGACCTAACACCAAGACAAATTTACTTGTGTGTGTATAAACATATCTACAATGAAAAAAAACATATTATAACTGCAGCTCTCATGTTATTGTGTTGGAACATCTCATGTGTTTCTGAAGCGTCAGCTGACTAATAAACATTGAAGATATCTGATGGAAGCTTCACTAAGGAAAACAGCTGCAGGTTTACAGAAAACACTGGAACTCTGCTCTGATTCAAACTGTGTATACTACACTACTACGTAAAGCAGCATGGACTGACTCCAACCCTCTACTGACCTCAGAGTCTCCAGTCTACAGTCTGGACTCTTCACAAGATCATGTAGTTGCTTCACATCTGAATCCTTCAGGTTGTTGTTACTCAGCTCCAGATGTTTCATATGGGAGGGTTTGGACTTCAGAGCTGAGACCAGAGAATCACAGCTGATCTTTGACAAACTGCAGTAATTCAATCTGAATAAAGAATAAAAGATGTTAGTTAAGAAAACAAAGTCCTCATGTTGACCAACAAACACAAGTTAAAAACCCTCTGACATTTCTCTCACCGTCTACTCAAAGTTCAGAAAACACCAAATATGGAAATGTTGATAAAAAGATGATCAAGACTATAAAATATGTCCATGTTATGATGGAGACATTTAAATTAGGACTAAACATGAAAATAAATTTCATTATTGATTCATCTGTCATTCATCTTTACAATAGTTTCATTAGTTATCAAAACAAATCCAAATCAAATATAGTGTAAAATGTCCATCAGAGTTTTCAGAGGACACGGTGATGTCTTCAAAATGTTTTCTGACCAGCACTCTTCAATCCAAAGATATTCAGTTTGAAATGAGAGAAACCAGAGAAAAGAAGAAACTCATTAGTAACTGTTATGGCCCCTGCCATTGTCAGTTCTCAGGTGTGCAGATTTTCCTGTGCTGTCCCTCGTCTGCCATTGGGAACTCACTGACTTTGTCTTGTTGCCTAAGAGCTGGACTTATCATTTAAACACCTTTTGGTTCACTCTTGTTAGATATTGTTTGTATATATCGATTGGGGTGTTATGTATTGATGTGTTTTGATTATGGATAAGGCGTTTGGTTTTCTTTGAGATTTGATTTTTTTAGAAACAACTTCGTATATATGTTTAGTTTTGTTTTACTAATTTCTTTGTTTTATTCAAAACCCTTTGTCCAGCCTTGGTGCTGCGCTTTCTGTTAACCGTTTATTCATTAACAATAAACCTTACCAAAAAGCCAATTCAATTTGGTTTGATGTTGCTTCCATCAACCCTAACAGAGCTGAGTCGTAACAGAAATGGGAAGAAGAAACTGTTTGACATTGCTCCCTGATCAATGACTTCAACAATTAATCAACTGTCTGAACTGATGCTGCTGGATTTTCTGTTGATTGAAGAATTGATTGATCAGCTTCACATTTCATCAGCTGTTAAATGAAATGGTGGCATCTTGTATTTAAATATTTCAGTTTCTAAAACATCACATGACTTCAAGTGTTGGAACAAACAGATACTGAATATTTGTTTCTGTCTCTTAGTGTAAAAAACGTTTGAATTAAACAATTAGTTGATTAGTTGATGAATCCATGGATAAAAGATCAAAAATCATAGTGATGATGGTTTGAGTCATTGATCAAACAGAAACACTAAACTGTTTTCAGTTTATTCAATGTGAAGATTTTATGTTTTGATTTTTGGATAAAATGAGGCATTTGAAGATGTCACCTTAAAATCTGAGAAAGCGGGATCAACATTTTTCACAATTTTTTAACATTTTATAGACTGAACTATGAGGAAAAACTTTTTTCTTCTTCTATGGTTTTAAATGTGTAGCTCAACATGACTGCCATAGTCACTGGACTAAACCACAGAAGAAGAAAACAGACTTTACCATGAAGATCGTCAGTGTGGATCAGTAGAATATCAGTCTGATGTCTGTAGATTAGTGTCAACACAACTTTCACATCATATTAATCTGAGCACACAAATAAAACATGATGTCTGACCTCAGAGTCTCCAGTCTACAGTCTGGACTCTCCAGAAAACCACACAGATGCTTCACTCCTGAATCCTTCAGGTTGTTTTCACTCAGGTCAAGATGTTTCAGATGGGAGGGGTTGGACTTCAGAGCTGAGACCAGATAATCACAGCTGATCTTTGACAAACTGCAACAACTCAAACTGAATAAAGAGTAAAAGATGATAGTTTAGAAAACAAAGTTCCATCTTGAAATCATTCAGTGTTTCATCATCTGTTCAGAGCTGAAGAAGGTTCAGAAAGTACAAGTTTAGAAAATAAAAATTCTAAACATCTGAACCAACAGGAAGCAGCTTCAATCAGTCAAATAGAACAAGAGAAAAAGAGCTCTCATTAATATTAATGACAGCAAGCTGCTGCTTCAATAAAGATGTAGTGACTTCAGCTCTGAAACTCTGACAGCTCCACCAGTGGATCCATCTATACAAACTCATGTTGACCAACAAACACAAGTAAAAACCCTCTGACATTTATTTCACTTTCTTCTCAAAGTTCAGAAAAACACCAAATATGGAAATGTTGGTTAAATGATGATCAAGACTCTAAAATATGTTCATGTTATGATGGAGACATTTAAATTAGGACTAAACATGAAAATACATTTCTTTATTGATTCATCTGTCATTTATCTTTACAATAGTTTCATTAGTTATCAAACCAAATCCAAATCAAATATAGCGTTAAGTGTCCATCAGAGTTTTCAGAGGACAAGGTGTCGTCTTCAAACTGTTTTCTGACCAAGGCTCTTCAATCCAAAGATATTCAGTTTAATATAAGAGAAACCAGAGAAAATAAGAAACTCATTAGAAACTGGAAGAAGAAACTGTTTGACAGAAGTGATTGATCAGCTTCACATTTCATCAGCAATAAAATGAAATGGTGGCATCTTGGATTTAAATATTTCAGTTTCTAAAATGTCACATGACTTCAAGTGTTGGAACAAACATATACTGAATATTTGTTTCCGTCTCTTAGTATAAAAAACATTTGAATTAAACAATTAGTTGATGAGTCCATGGATAAAATAATCAAAAATCATAGTGATGATGGTTTGAGTCACTGATCAAGCAGAAACAGTAAACTATTTCCAGTTTATTCACTGTGACGATTTTATGTTTTCTATCACAGTTAACAAAATTATGTTTTGGACAAAACGAGACATTTGAAGACGTCTCCTTGAGAGAAAGTGAGATCAACATGTTTCAATATTTTTGACATGTTATGGACTATATATATTATAATATATGTCGGACTTCAGAGCTGAGCCCAGAGAATCACACCTAACAGGCCGCAGTATGTGAGGCTTCGCGACTGTGTGTCTGATGTGGTAGTCTGCAGCACGGGGGCGCCGCAGGGTACTGTGCTCTCTCCCTTCCTCTTCACCCTGTACACATCGGACTTCAGACACAACACTGACAGCTGCCACCTCCAGAAATTCTCTGACGATACAGCCATTGTCGGGCGTGTATCTCAGGGAAACGACCTGGAGTATCTGGAGGTCATCACCAACTTTGTGGACTGGTGTGCTCTGAACCACCTGCACATCAACACCAGCAAGACAAAGGAGGTGGTGATTGACTTCAGTAGGAAACCGCATCCAACTGCACCGGTGAACATTCAGGGCTTGGACATCGAGGTCGTGGAGGAATACAAGTACCTGGGTATTCACCTGAACAATAAACTGACTGGACACTTAACACAAACGCCCTGTACAAGAAGGGCCAAAGTCGTCTCCACCTGCTGAGACGACTGAGGTCCTTTGGAGTGTGCAGGACACTGCTCAGGACTTTTTATGACTCTGTGGTGGCTTCTGCCATCCTGTATGCAGTTGTCTGCTGGAGCAGTGGGAGCTCAGAGAGGGACAGGAAGAGACTGAACAAGCTGGTCAGACGGGCCGGCTCTGTCCTGGACTGCTCTCTGGACTCCATGGAGGAGGTGGGTGAGAGGAGGATGTTAGCCAAGCTGACATCAATCATGGACAACCCCTCTCACCCATTGCATCAGACTGTTTCAGACCTAAGCAGCTCCTTCAGCAGCAGACTGCTGCATCCACGCTGCAAGAAGGAACGCTACCGCAGGTCCCTCATCCCAGCTGCCATCAGGCTGTACAACACCAGCCTGAATCAATAGTACAATATGCACAAACTAAGCTTCTTTGCACTGCCTGTTTTTTTGCACAAACCACTACCTCACCAACTGAAAATGTCCTTCTCAAAGGTTAAGCAATTACTTATTTGTAAAGTTTATCCCACCACTCTCCACACTGTACATACAGAATGCCTTATATTTTCTAGTTATTTCTCCTCCCTATATTTTCTCAGAGTATGGCCATTCTTTTGTATATTTTTTTATATATATTTTTAAAATTTGTGTATTTGTGTTTTTTGTGCTTTTTTGATAACCTTTTCCCTGTTCAAAGTCGTCACTGTCTTTCTGTACATATATTTTTTTGCCAAATTCTGTGCTACTGGAACAAGGAAATTTCCCACACGTGGGATTAAATAAACATCTTATGTCTTATGTCTTATATAGGACCCTCATGTCAACCACACAGCCTTGTTAGTCTTTGATCAAATCTGAAGGTATGGAGCCAATTTATAATAAACACTGGAGGCTGAAGTAGATAGTAACCTTCACTGATAAGTTTGGCTATAAAACAAAGTGTTCTTTGTGTGTTCTTTGCTCATTTGACACCTGAATTGCACTGTGTTGTATTCATGGCTGTTAGACTATCTATAGATGAGAATTAAACAAAGACCTGAAGTGTTCTGACTTTGTATCCTTTCAACAAGAATTTCCACCAAACCTGAGAAGTGATCTAATAAAAACAGGATCTTCTTTATTCGTATGCCTGCTAATAAATCAATAAATAAAAACTGAAATAAAAAAACAAACAGTCAATAAACTGACCTCAGAGTCTCCAGTCTACAGTTTGGACTCTTCAGTCCAGTGCACAGCTGCTCCACTCCTGAATTCTTCAGGTTGTTGTTACTCAGGTCCAGTTCTGTCAGATTAGAGGACCGGGAGCTGAGAACTGAGGATAGAGCATCACAGCTTCTTTTTGAGAGTTTACAGCCACTTAGCCTGCAGAGAAAATAAAGGACAAAGGACAATTAAGATTTTTATTTTCCTCACCAGTTGCAATATTGCTGTGTATCTATTAATGACTAAAACTCTCTGTACTTACAGAGCTTTGTTGGAGGCTTTGACCACTGGCAGCAGCCTCAGAAGAGCTTCCTCTGAAGCAGAGTATTTGTTAAGGTCAAACTCGTCCAGATTATTTTCTGATGACAGTAAGATGAAGACTAGAGCTGACCACTGAGTAGTAGACAGTTTATCGGTGGAGAGACGTCCTGATTTCAGGTAACGTTGGATGTTCTCCACAAGAGAAAGATCATTCAGTTCATTTAGACAGTGGAACAGATTGATGCTTCTCTCTACAGACAGATTCTCACTGATCTTCTTCTTGATGTACTGGGCTGTTTCCTCCTGTTTCCTTCCTGAGCTATTTGTTTGTGTCATCAGGCCTCGTAGAAGAGTCTGATTGGTCTCCAGTGAAAGACCCAGGAGGAAGCGGAGGAACAAGTCCAGGTGTCCATTTGGACACTGTAAGGCCTTGTCCAGAGCACTCTGGTGGAGATGTGTTAGATTTGGTTTGTTAAAAATTATAGACATCCAGGAAGTTGTTTGTTGTTCTTCCAGGAGATTGACAGCAGAGTTGATAAAGGCTTGATGAACATGTAGAGCAGCCAGAAACTCCTGAACACTCAGATGGACGAAGCAGAACACCTTGTCCTGGTACAGTCCTCTCTCCTCTTTAAAGATCTGTGTCAACACTCCTGAGTACACTGAGGCTGCTCTGATATCGATGCCACACTCTGTCAGGTCTGATTCATAGAAGATCAGGTTTCCTTTCTGCAGCTGATCAAAAGACAGTTTTCCCAGAGACTCAATCATCTTCCTGCTCTCTGGACTCCAGTGTGGATCTGTCTCAGATCCTCCATCATACTTGACCTTCTTCACTTTGGTCTGAACCACCAGGAAGTGGATGTACATCTCAGTCAGGGTCTTGGGCAGCTCTCCACTCTCTCTGGTTTTAAACACATCCTCCAAAACTGTAGCAGAGATCCAGCAGAAGACTGGGATGTGACACATGATGTGGAGGCTTCGTGATGTCTTGATGTGGGAGATGATCCTGCTGGCCTGCTCCTCATCTCTGAATCTCTTCCTGAAGTACTCCTCCTTCTGGGGGTCAGTGAACCCTCTGACCTCTGTCACCATGTCAACACACTCAGGAGGGATCTGATTGGCTGCTGCAGGTCGTGTGGTTATCCAGAGGCGAGCAGAGGGAAGCAGTTTCCCCGTGATGAGGTTTGTCAGCAGCACATCTACTGAGGTGGACTCCGTAACATCAGTCAGGATCTCAGTGTTGTGGAAGTCCAGAGGAAGTCGACACTCATCCAGACCGTCAAAGATGAACACAACCTGGAACTCTTCAAACCTGCAGATTCCTGCTTCTTTGGTTTCAGTGAAGAAGTGATGAACAAGTTCCACCAAGCTGAACTTTCTCTCTTTCAACACATTCAGTTCTCTGAAAGTAAATGGAAATGTGAACTGGATGTCCTGGTTGGCTTTGTCTTCTGCCCAGTCCAGAGTGAACTTCTGTGTTAAGACTGTTTTCCCAATGCCAGCCACTCCCTTTGTCATCACTCTTCTGATTGGTTTATCTCTTCCAGGTGAGGCTTTAAAGATGTCTTCTGGTCTGATGGTTGTTTCTGGTCTGTGTAGTTTCCTGGATGCTGTTTCAATCTGTCTGACCTCATGTTCATCATTGACCTCTGCAGTCTCTCCCTCTGTGATGTAGAGCTCTGTGTAGATCTCATTCAGAAGAGTTGAGTTTCCAGCTTTAGCAATCCCCTCAAACACACACTGGAACTTCTCCTTCAGAGTAGATTTAAGTTCACGTTGACAAACTGCAGCTTTATGTTCTGAAGGAACAAACAACAAATAAGATTAGTGAATAAATTTCCAACATTTAATTCCCTAAAAGAATGAGTGAATATACTGTATCCGGGTCCATCTCTTGAGACATTAGTAAATGTTTAATTAATTCATCAGGTTCAATGTTCAGAGAAATCCTCTTACTGCTCTGCAGACGATCAGCCAGCTCCTCCTGCTTCATTCTCCTCAGGAAGTTCAGTGTGATCTTCATAAATGCATCTGTGCTGCTCCTCCTCTGCTCTTCATCCTTGCCCTCCAACACCTCCTCATCCTCCCTCTGACTCTCTAAGCATTCTGGGTAATCTGGACTCAGATCCCTCTGAATCTTTTTCAGCTTGTTCTTCACAAAAGTGACAATGTTGTCCTCCAGCAGCTGGAACAGAAAAGTATATGAATGACAACCAGACTGAAATCATGGAGACAAACATCAGATCCATGTTGGACAGACTGACAGTCCACTGGTCTACAAAGAGCAGCATGGAGATGATGGAAAGTAGTTGTTGTCCATGTACAGACCTTAAATATGGAGTCCAGGTGTGTTTGATGCTGATCAACAGACTGACCACTGAGAACATTTAAACTCTGCTGCTCCACTCTGGACAGAAACAGAAACAACAGTGAGTTAAAGACTGAAACTCTACTGTGACATTTATAAAGAGGTGAAACAAGTGATTCATTCTAAACCTAATGAGAAAGGATCACAGAAAGTACACAAAACGCATCTCTCAGACCATTTGTTTACAGTGTCTCTTTAACAACTCAGATCTTCATCTTTCAGACAGAAAATGTTTTCCATCGGTTTCCAAAAAACTGCACCAGTATCACTTCACCATTGGGACAAAATGACAGCAGCCTGAACGGTCTCCCTTGACTTTTAAATGTCACACACAGAAGACCAGTTGTACTTATATCTTACTTTTTTACAGCAGAGGGTTGTTCTCTTTTAAAGTCAAAAAATTCATCCTTTGAACGATCACTCCTCATAGACACACAGGTGGGTTCAGGTTCAGGTTCATGTTCAGGTGAGTCTGGTTTCTGATGGATCCTGGAAGAGAAAGTGATTTCAAAATAAATAAATGTGTGTTGGAGACCAGCAAACTCTGAACGATATTTATCACTTATATAAAGTAACTAAACCAAGACAATATGAATTTTCCACAGTCTGTGCAGGAGAGACATATTATGGCTCTATAGCACTACACAACATCACAGCTTGACATGGACAGTAGTACACCTGACTATGATGATGAATGTGGATTCATATTATATTCATTTATATCTTACTTCTTTTCAGTAGAGAGTTCTTCTCTTTTAAAGTCAAAGAATTCATCCTTTGAACGATCACTCCTCATAGACACACAGCTGGGTCCAGATTCTGGTCCTGGTTTAGGTGAGCCTGGTTTCTGATGGATCCTGGAAGAGAAAGTGCTTTCAAAATGAATAAATGTGTGATGAATACCAACAAACATTGAAAGATATTTATCACATATATTGAATAACTAAATCAAGGTAATGATGACAACATGAATTTTCCACAGTCTGTGCAGGAGAGACATATTATGGCTCTATGGCACTACACGACATCACAGCTTGATGTGGACAGAAGTACACCTCAATATGATGTTGAATGTGGTTTCATATTATATTCACTTATATCTTACTTTTCTACAGCAGAGAGTTCTTCTCTTTTAAAGTCAAAGAATTCATCCTTTGACCGATCACTCCTCATAGACACACAGCTGGGTTCTGGTTCAGGTCCACTCGAGTCTGGTTTCTGATGCATCCTGGTAGACAAAGAGTAACTTACTGTTTATGAGCTTTCCAAAATAATAAATATGCCAAAGACCAACAAACTTAGAAGGATATTTATGACATATACAGTAACTACATCCAATGATGAGACAACATGAACAGCTGTGCAGGAGAGACCTATCGTGGTGCTACAGCACTGGACAACATCACAGCTGGGTGTGGTCAGGAGTACACCTGACTATGATGTTGAATGTGGTTTTATATTATATTCACTTATATCTTACTTCTTTACAACAGAGGATTGTTCTCTTTTAAAGTCAAAGAATTCATCCTTTGACCGATCACTCCTCATAGACACACAGCTGGGCTCGGGCTCAGGCTGAGGCTCAGGCTCAGGTACAGTGCCAGGAACAGGTCCAGCAGAGTCTGGTCTGTGCTGCTGCTTTGTTCTTCAACACAACACACAAAGATTAAAGTGATAATAATAAATGAGCAGTGATTTGAGAGTTGAGCTCTGACATGTAGAAGAGTTATGGACAGTTAGAGATGTTCATCTCACCTCCGATCTTTGGTCTGGTTCTCATGCTTCCCACTCAGAGTGGTTTTAGAGGGAGGGACTCCCTCCTCTCTGTCCTCACACTGATCCATGCTGCTGGATTCACATCAGCTCACACACACTTTCTCCCTTCTTCATCTGCAGAGGAAACACAAATCATTCACCTGAACATCAACTGAAAATCATCCATGACATGATTTAAGCTGCTCCTCCAGTGACTGGTTCTTATTTTCTGTTTCATATCAGTGTCTGTGAATGAAGTCAGACAGCAGAGACAGAGACTCTACTATCAGCTGTTGTTCTTCCACTATCAGTCCACTAGATGGAGTCATGAAGCTGCAGAGAAGTGAAGAGCAGCGACACCAACTATGCAACTTCCTCTAGGAGTTTCTGTTTTCTTTTGAAAGGCCCTACAGTATTTCCCAGTATTGACCTACAGACGATGGTTTTATACAAAAATCAACTACTCATCATATTATTTGATTTCAGTAAATCGATGTTTCATCTGTGAGGTGGGTTAATAAAAAATACCTTTTATCAGTCTGCAAATTGCAAATAATACTAAATATTTTTATATCTAAAAATATTTCACGCCAAATAAAGTCAGCAATAATACTCTCCGGTGTGCGATGTATACCACTTTTTGATTTTACCTCCAGTCATCAGAAAGTGGAGCTACACAGAAACAGCGACTCTATGTTCACCTGATCTTTTCTACGGACTCACAATGCTCTGCTCACAAACATCCACACAACATCCACACAAAATGGCCGATATTCAGTTTATAACCGTTGACTCCTTCGTCCTGACCTGTAACATTCAGCTCTGACTCAATTAACGTGAAAAATCAAACAGATTTCTGCCGGGGCTGCTGACATCTGATGTAAAAGAGTAAAATATTAGAAACAGTTGACTTTACCTTCAGAAGGAGGTTAACACGGAGCAAAAGATCTGCGGCGGTGAAAGTGAAAGCAAAGTACAACACGAGACACAGACACCGAGACGCCTTTCGAGGGACCGGGGGGGGGGGGGGGGGGGGGGGGTGTGACAGAAAATCATTTTTAAACTTGGATAAACCTTTTACGGGGTCAAATACAGTCACTAAAATACCGCTTCAATAAATGCAATATATTATTACAAAAACACACTTTTCAAACAGTTTGATCAATTTTTACATCACCAAAACAGACTGCAAGAAATCGGGGGAGAAGAAGAAAGCGTTAAACTACGTCACTACGACGTTGACGTAAACCCGGAAGTGGATTTTGCGAACCCGCTAGCTACAATGGCTTTGCTTTTAATTTTAATTTGAGGCTACCATTAAACAATAACACAGTCTAAAGTCTGTGTACGCTGTTAAAGTTAGTCGTTTCATTCGGTGGAGGGAAGTAATAGAGTAAAGTGTAGAGAATCCCACGAGAAGAAGGTTTATTAGCAATTAAATGTTGTTGAGTCGGGGAGCAGATGTGAGCGAACATGTGTACAAGTTACCCCACGCCAGTTTACTCCCACGCAGGACGAGGAGACTTCCAAGATGTTTACGAGCCGGCGGAGGACTCTTTCCTTCTCATTGACGCTCTGGAGAAAGATGCTGAACGGCTGCAGCTGATAAGGTGTTTGCCATGTTTTCCTCCTTTTCTTCTTCTGTGTTTTCTTTTTGGGTAGTTTTGAGGCTGCTGGGCGCCATGTTCTTCCCCTCAGCTCTGAATGAGCTTTCTTCTTTACTGATTGCAGCCCCTGTGTGTGTTTGGAGGTGGGCAGTGGCTCAGGTGTGGTGTCTGCATTCCTGGCATCAATAGTTGGACCTTCATCTCTCTACATGTGAGTGTTTCTAACATTAATCAGCCATAATAAACGTACAGGAGAAAAGGATTCAACACATTTTTTTTAATGCTGTGTTTCTGTTTCAGTTGCTCTGATGTGAATCCTGCTGCAGCTCGGTGCACGGCAAAGACTGCATCCTGTAACGGTGTTTCCCTGCAGCCGGTCATCACAGATCTGGTGAGATGTTAACAGCACACATGCTTCATTATGCAGGATTAGAACATATGGGTCATCACACACCAGCTCACCTGTAGCCTTCAGGTTCATGTCACGGATTTTCCTGAAGAAATTAATGATGCAATTCATATTAAATTCATTTAAACTTGCAAAATCATAAAACTCTACTCTAAATGTCTCATAAGTTGCTAATTTCTCACAGACATTGGTTGAAAATTGTACTTAACATCCAAAATCACCTCCTTACATGCTTTTTTTCCCTTCTACTGAATTCTTGACATTGAATGATCCACATCTAAACCCTGCTTTCTTTCCTTCCTTCCTCCAGGTGGAGTGTCTTCTGCCTCAGCTGTGTGGAAAAGTAGACGTCCTTCTCTTCAACCCCCCTTACGTCGTCACGCCGTCAGAAGAGGTGACGCTGCTCGCTTTCACGTCTGCAAAGCTCACGCGTGAAACGTGTCCTCACCGCGTTTTACTTTCTTCCAGGTTGGCAGTAGAGGTATAGAAGCCGCCTGGGCTGGAGGGGAGCGAGGCAGAGAGGTGACCGACAGATTTCTCCCCACGGTAACGCAGCTGCTGTCCCCCGCGGGGTTGTTTTACCTCATTACCATCGCAGAGAACGATCCAGGTTTGTCGATTTGCGTCTCTGGAACGATTTCCAACGAAGCAAATCACTTTGGAGTTAATCATTTGTTTTTTTCCCCCAACAGAGGAGATCATGCGCTCGCTGGTCCGATACGGCTTGAAGGGAGAGTCCTGCTTATCTACAAGGGCTGGGAATGAGAGGTTGTCTGTGCTGCGCTTCCACAGAAGCCAAGAAAATGTGTGAAAAGGATTATAAAACAACTTCCTGGACATTTTTCCTCACGGGACACAATTCTGCAAACTATGGAATATGAGATTAGTGTAATAAAGAAACTCTTTGCCTTCACCCAGATGGATTTAATAACATTTTCAACTACGCAGACATACAAAAAAATGATAACTACACAAACACCATACTCCATAACAAGCAGGATCACCATGCCTCTTCTCCAGTACGACTGGAAAGTAGTGTAGACTGGAATGTCGGATGCTTTTGCAAACAGTAAATGTGTTTTCTACTCATCTTTGCTACCGTCTCTTTATTATTTGTCTTAATGCTGGTTAATGTGTTGTTTGACTGGATCACTTCCAGACGATGTGTCCGTCCTCTCCCAGCCTCACGGCGCCGCTGGCCACCAGCTCCAGCGCCGCGGGGAAGGCTCGGTGCTCGGCCTCCCTGATCCTGTCCGACAGGCTCTCCTCCGTGTCGCCGCCCAGCACGGGCACCGCCTCCTGGACGATGATGGCGCCGGCGTCCACCTCCTCCTGAACGGGTGGACGGAAAAAAAAAACAAATAAAAAATGCAACTAGAGTAAAACTTTACCCTATTCACCTCCAGGTTCAACGTTTCAACTTACAGCTACAAAGTGGACCGTGCAGCCAGCGACCCGCACCCCAGCCTGCAGAGCCTGCTTCTGCGCGTTCACCCCCTTGAATGAGGGCAGCAGAGACGGATGGATGTTGAGCAGCTTCCCTGTAACAGCAGAGCAACACATTTACACGCCTCACCTCGACACCATCGCGATTATATTTATCATATTCAACCGAACAGCGTCTTCACACCGTTCCATTTCTTGACAAAAGTTCCCGTGAGGATCCTCATGAATCCGGCCAGACAGACCAGCTCCACGCCGAATTCCTCCAGCACGCGGTCGATGGTGCCGTCGAACTCTGCGCGGCTCCCGTACAGCTTGTGGTCCACCACCTGGTCGGGGTCAGACAGAAAGTAGAAGTTTTATTTCCTCCTTGAGATGTTTTTATCCTCCTCCTAGAAAGCCTACACAGATTCATTTACACATTCATGCCACTACTTGAGCCTCATATCCAGAAGCTGCTCCAGTCTGGTTTTTATTATGTCCTAACAAAGCAGAAGCTCAAATGGACTATACCCGTGTCTGAATTCCAGCCAGCGATGCTCTCTTCAGGCCCAGAACTCCTGGTCTGTTGGAGATGACCACGACAATCTCTGCTGAGCTGGACGGACGCTTGGCCTGCTCTATCAGGGCCTGCAGGTTGGTGCCTGGAGTAACAGAAGATTATAAAAGTGCTGTTAACATGATGTTTCAGCGATAAAACTACTCTCTGTGAGACGCTGAAGCTGCAACATTGCCTTAAAAAATAAAAAAACACGCCTGTGCCAGAGATGAGAACAGCTACTTTCATCCTCTTGTGTGGCGTGATGCTGTTGCCGCCGTTCTGCTCGACCCCGGGCTCTCCACCGGCGGCGGCAGAGGCCCCCGCATTCAGCAGGCTGTGTTTGAGGTTACGTACCGCCACCGTTTCTGCTCCTGCATGAACACAGTAAGAAGACATTTCTTTTCACCACCTTTGTTTGCCCACTTTATTCTTCTTCTTTTCTGTACGGCTCTTGGGTTTTTATCTATAATTGCCTGTCCGGCCACAGAGTTTCCGTTCCGTCGCGTCTCACCAGGCTGCTTGTAGGCCAGCGAACCCACGATCCAGGCCTCCTCGTGAGCTTGGAGCTGACGCAGGACCCTCTGAGCGTCCACGGGAGCGACCACCAGCACCGCCCCCAGGCCACAGTTGAAGGTGCGGGCCATCTCCTCCTCGCTCAGACCGCCTTCCTTGTGGAGCCAGGAAAACACGGGAGGGATGCTCCATCGAGAGGCATCTGAGTCGGAAACAAATATTCATGAGAAAGAGCTGCGGCGCGACGCAACAACCACAAAGCGACGTCCACATTTCCACCACATGTGAAGCGTCTCACCTAAATCCACAGCCAGCTCCTGGGGCAGCACCCGTGGGATGTTCTCCAGGAGCCCACCACCTGTGATGTGAGCGTAGGCTTTGACGGCACCGCTACGCAGGATCGGCAGGAGGAGGCGGCTGTAGATCTTCGTCGGCGTCAGCAGAACCTCCCCTGGAAGAAGAAGAAGAAGAATGGGATGGAAGAGGGAACGTGTCTCACATCAACATCCGTTCGAAAGCACAATTAAAACTCACCAACAGTTTGTCCCGGCTTGCCAAAAGGAGCCGGAGAGGTGTAGCTGAGGTTGGCCCTCTCCATGACTTTGCGCACCAGGCTGAAGCCGTTGCTGTGGACCCCAGAGGAGGCCACCCCGATGAGCATGTCCCCCTCTGCGATGTCCCCCATCCTGGGCAGCAGGGCTCCTCGCTCCACGGCTCCGACGCAGAACCCGGCCAAGTCGTACTCTCCCGCAGCGTAGACGCCCGGCATTTCCGCCGTTTCCCCGCCTGCGCACGGACGCAGAAATACGCGTCAAATGCGCGTCAGCTCGAAAATTATTCAACAGAACGTCTAAGGTTACTCACCGAGCAGAGCGCAGCCAGCCATCTCGCAGGCCTTAGCGACGCCGCCAACCACGGACGCGGCTACGCTCACGTCCAGGCTGCCGCAGGAGAAGTAGTCGAGGAAGAAGAGCGGCTCAGCGCCCTGAGCCAGAACGTCGTTCACACACATGGCCACCAGGTCCTGGCCGAGGCCACCGTGCTGCCCGCACGCCTGGGCGACCTGACGGCGAAAGAGGAAGAGCGAAGAAGAGCAAAGGTTCTTTATTGTTTTCTTAAAGCGGAGATTAGATTAAAAAGGGGCTGAAATCACACCTTGAGCTTGGTGCCGACTCCGTCCGTCCCAGACACCAGGATTGGGTCGACAAATCCTGCCGCCTTCAGGTCAAAGAGGCCAGCAAAGCCACCGAGTTCTGCATTACACCCTGAAGAAAGAAAAGAAAAAGAAACAAAATCGCCTCACTTAGGGCTTCATCCATATTTTTCTTAGTTTGTTTTGCAGAGACGATGAAAATCACAGCATTTACAAGTACTGAAAATGGAGCAATTTGTTTCCTAATGAGAAAAGGGCTCCAGTCAGCAGCTTTAAACCAGGAAAAACAAGGTATTCAGCCTGATAAGAGCTGTTAGAAATAGGAGAACGGTATTAAAATGCAATTTCCTCCCCGGCGCCGTTTGTGCCCGACACACGGCCGCCGGAAGTCACAAGCATCCGGTCGTTACTAAGATGTGCTGCAACGAGTTTCTTTGTAAGTTACCAGCTCGGGAAGTCGCCTTGGCCAGGGGTTTGATCATGTCCACCAGCTTGTTGCCGGCGGCGATGTCCACTCCGCTGTCCTTATAGGTCAGACCTCTGTCAGAGACACAGTGCGGCTTTTATTCCCAGCTCAATAAAATGAAAGACACACGTACATCCAAAGTGACGTTTATTATTCACAAAGTGTATAAAAACCAAAAAAGGAATGTTTGTGCATTTCGACCGCGTTCACACACACCTGCCCAGGTTCAGGTGGGCGATGGCCCGGTGGCCTATGTCGCGGCGGTACACGGCGCCGGGGAAGCCGACGGCCGCCACGCCCCTGTTGGCCGCCTGCAGTGCCGCCTCCAGGGACGGCCCGATGGCGGTGACCGTTAGGACGCGCCCGCCGCTGGAGACAACGCCGCCGTCCTTCAGGGCGGTGCCGGCGTGGAAAATCTGCAGCCCCGTGTCCTGAAGCAGGGACAAGCCTGAGGAAGGTGAACAGAGGATCGTTCATATATGAAATAAAATTTGGTTAAATGCGTCTTCTTTAATTACCAGTGACTTCTCCCTGTACCTGTGATCTCCACTCCTTTCTTGTAGGAGCCGGGGTAACCTGCGCTGGCCATGACCACCGTGACCGCAGAGCTGTCCTGGCGCCACACGGGGGCGCTGGAGGACAGTTTTCCGTTTATGGTGTTCAAGATCACTTCGTGCAGGTCGCTCTGCAGGAGGGGCAGCAGCACCTGAAGCAGAGCCACAGTGAAAACAAAAAGAAATCAGCATTTAATTCAACGCAGGGAAGATGTGGAGACACGCGGCGAAGATGGAAACACACCTGACACTCGGGGTCTCCGAAGCGACAGTTGAACTCGAGAACTTTGGGCCCCTGCTTCGTCAGCATCAGCCCTGCGTACAGCACACCTGCAAAACAAAAAAGAAGTGAGTGAATAAATAATTAAAGCTAATGCAAACAGTAAAAAGAAAAAGAATCACTTGCCCACATACGGCGCCCCCTCCTCCCTCATCCCGTCCACAGTCTTCTGAAGCACCGTCTCTGTGATCTGCTGCAGCAGCTCCTGGCTCACCTGAGACAGGAAACGACTTCATGAATACAACAACTTGCGCTCGTCACCTAGCAGTTCCAAACTTTAAACAACTACCTGAGGTGTCGGGCAGTACGCTCCCATGCCGCCGGTGTTCGGCCCCCGGTCGCCGTCCTGCAGCCGCTTGTGATCCTGGGCCGGGGGCATCGGCGACACCGTGTGGCCGTCACTGAAGCACAGACACTAGAGGAAGCAAAAGGACGCATGTCAGAGCTGCTTAAATAATAAAACATATAGTCAAATTCTGTTGACGCACTCACCGACACTTCCTCTCCCTCCAGGAGCTCCTCCACCACCACCGTCTCCCCGGCGGATCCGAAGGCTCGGTCCTTAAAAAGGCACAGTAAACGCAGCAAAGTGTTGACGCTGGGAGATGGAATTACCTCCCGAGAGTTCTCTAAGAACAGCGGCGGATGTTATGTTGACTAACCAGGCGACTCAGAGCCTGAGGTGTGGCTTTAAAGGCGCACAGAGGGAGAAGAGCGACGCTTAAAGGCCTCTGTGGTTCTATTTCTTTTAGGGGAGGAGGAATATATCTTTATATAAACAAGGAAGTAAAATGCCTAATAAAATTCTACCTAAACCCTGCAGGACATTTTCTCTTCTAATATTAATCCAAGAATGAGCGATACCTTCATGATGTCCATCACAGCCCGACAGGCCTCGTCCTGATCTTGCGCCACGATGACTCCTTTCCCCGCCGCCAGGCCGCTGGCCTTCACCACCAGAGCTGGGAAGTCGGCTCTGGAGAACCCGGAAAAATGAAAGAACATCAGAAAACGTGCAGATTCTTAGCCTCCCCCCCCCCCCACAGGCAGGAAACCGATCTGGAGCAGATGCCGACACAGAGCTGTTTTTTTTTTTCGTGAACCATTTAACACTTGCATTGTTATTGTTTAGGAATGGGTTTGGGATGCGTGTGGATGCAGCCTGTCGGAGTACGGCAGCTGTTGTTCTGCCCAAGATGCCTCATTTGACCAAAGATATTTTTAATGCCTCTGAAAACTAAACCGTCCTGCAGGAAACCAAAACCCAAGGCTTATGCAGAATTCTGTCTAAAAAGTGCACTTTTCCACACATATACACTCCATTTTATGTATCTATCTAGAGTACTGACGTGCGGATGTAGTTGCAGGCCTCCTGGGCGTCGGTGAAGGAGCCGTAACGGGCCGTGGGGATGCCGTGACGCTCCATGAAGGCTTTGGAGAAGCTCTTGCTGGCCTCCAGCTGAGCCGCTTTGGCCGACGGACCGAAGCACGGCACTCCCGCCGCCGTCAGGTCGTCCACAATACCTTTAGAAGAAAAAGACGTGGCAGGCGAGGAAAAATTTTAATTAGGAATGCACCGAAAATTTTTAGCCAAAAAACGAAAATGGTTGTTGCGGTTGTTGCTAGCACGTGTTGTTTCAGCAATAGACGTCCAAAAATTTTCAGTGATAAAATTTTTCAGCGATAAAAATTTTCGGTGATAACATTTCGGCCAAAATTTTATCGCCAAAACAGGATGTTGTGATGATGCAAGCAACAACCGCAGCAATTTTTCGGTAGATTTTCGGGCCGAAAATTGCCGCGGTTGTTGCTTGCACGTGTTGTTTCAGCAATAGACGTCCGAAATTTTTTGGCGATAAAATTTCAGCCGAAAATGGCATGCAACTGCATTTTCGGTTTTCGGCCAAAATTTTATCGCCGAAACAACATGGTGGAAACAGGATGTTGTGATGATGCAAGCAACAACTGCAGAAATTTTTCGGTAGATTTTCCGGCCGAAACCCGAAAATGCAGTTTCGGGCCATTTTCTGGTTTTCGCCCCGAAAATCTTCGGTGCATCCCTAATTTAAATACAATCCCGTGATTTGAGAAAGAAAAAGATGACATCGATGGCCTTACCAGCCGCCAGCGGGACCTCGGGTCCGACCACCACCAGCCCTACGTGGTGATCCTTGCAGAACTGAGCCAAGATGGCGTGGTTACTGATGGACACCTCTGCATGGCAAGGACAGAATCATCCAATTAGGTTGACAAATCTTTTTTTTTGTGGAGGATTAATCGACTTGCTGCAAACTTCCGAATATATCAAACGAAAGCCTTCATAAGAGTATTTACCAGAGTTGCTGATCTTCCCGCAGCCGGCCGTGCCCGCGTTCCCCGGCGCCACCAGGACCTGCTGGACCTGCGGCGACTGCGCCAGCTTCCAGGCCAGCGCGTGCTCCCGTCCGCCACCGCCGACCACCAGCACCCGCTCTGCCATGGCACCTCAACGATTCAAAAAAGAAAAAAGGGAGTTAGACCGACCTCCTCAGCCACGGGAACTTCGCCTCCTCACGACGTCCCGTCCTGTCCCGTCAATCGTCTGTGAAGTCGCATTTAATTGCATGCAAAGATTGACCTATAACAGAAAGGAGGACGCGTTGACCTTTCCTCCCGCCCCGGGGTCCTGTATTATCTTCTAACGCCACGCTAACAGGGATGCAATCAACTAGAACAAGAACACGAGTCGACAATTACGCGGCGTGGTCACCAGGCTAAGGCTAAATCACCGGCAACTGGAATGGGGGGCTCATTTGCATTGAAAAACAAAACCATTATCAGGTCAATCCACAGCGCACAGCTCGCCATAGCTTCAGTCTCTCACTGAAAGCAAACATTTATGGCATTATTTGCACATTTAACACCTGTAATATGACTTTACTTATGTTTCCTGAGTATCTAAAGCTGTTGTGGCTAAAGTATTTACTGTATTTGACAGGATTGAGTCACAAAAAGTAAATCCACTCAGCGGAAAACAATGCTCCTCATGATTTAGATCAATCACACCAGATTAGAGAGTCTGTGAAAACTCCTCTTCGTGCTGCAGCTCAAACAAACCGAGGTCAGAGTTCAAACCATCCCAGCCTTTTAACCTGTTTCAGCTTATAGTAAGAGAGGCCTGTACGTGCAGCAGCAGCAGAGGAGAGGACAGGGGGGCCACAAAGGGACGAGTGTTGCTGCACAGTGGGCGCACATGCTCCACAATTAAGTCAAATCACCGGCTTTGATTGAAATCACTCCGCTCATGTGAGTCACATGTCAGGCAGCAAATGAAATGCATGAGTCAGACAATGCATGTTGCTTCAAGATAACCTATTTTAGACATTATTAAGCTTGTGGCATGTTCTTTTCTTATCATACTGTCTTTCTTTACAATATAAATGCACTTAAATGGATGCAACTGCAACATTAAAGGCAATATTAAGACATTGCTGCAACTTTTTCTGCAAGAAAGTATTCATTCTGCATTTTTAATCACTTTATTTTAGTAAAAAAAATCTTTTAGCTTCTTTAGCATGCATCACTGCAGAGAGGTGGACGTTAAGCATCAAGTTTAAACACTCACCTGTGCGCGTTTGTGGACGTGTGAAGCAGGAAATAGACGGAGCCCAGTGCAGGACAGGACAGGACAGGACAGAGATGTGAAGCCTCCGCTCCGAGTCTGCGGACTGATGCAAAGTCTGTTGTCACGCCACCCCACACACACACACGTTACACAAACCACGTGGATCCCGTTCAACGCCGCTCTGAACTACACACTGAAGCTACACACGGTTAGCAAAGTTAGCTAGGAGCATTAAAGGTGGCGTAAAGTTAGACAGGTGTGTGTGTGTTTCTTACCCCTTTTCTGTTGCGCAAACTGATTTGGGGCAACTTTTTTGGGATTCTTCGACTTCCTTTGGGGAGTAGCTGTCAGGTGCATCATGGGAATTGTAGTTAATTGGCCGCGTTCGGTTAGCTAAGCTAGCCGCTCAGCTTCTCTGCTACTAGTACCAAATGCAGATATATATTTTAAATAAAATAAGAATAAACCATAATTTATTTGTATAGTTATCTTTTTTTTTTGGTCAAATATTTTTTATATAATATTTATTTATTTATTTAACTTTAAAAATAAGAATTGAACCATTACAATTACAGGAAATCAATTAAAAAAAAATAAACACAATAAAAATACAAAATTACTCCGACGTTAAATGCAAGAACTGTAAAAAAAAAAATACTAAAATATAATTGATTTTTTTGTAGTAAAATAATTTTTTTTCCAATATATTACATTTATTTAAAAATAAAAAAGATGTGCCACAAAATTAAAAAAATGAAATTGATAAAACACGTCATTTAGATTTCATTTTCTTACATTTAAGAATTTAATGCCATCTATATATATTTATATAATTATTCCAATGATTAATTCAAGAACTCTAAAAAATTAAATACACATATTAGCCAAAAGTGATTTTATTTTAATTAAAACCTGGCAAAGAGATGAGGCATATCCTTTTGTAATTGTGCTGGCCAAGATCACACATCTGTAACAACCTGAGTAGGACAAGTGAAGTTAACAATGCCCTTTAAAATGACAGATGAGTTTTCATCCTTTTAACTGCGCCGGCGTCGCAGCGCGCCCCCGACTCCCGTCACCTTTAATGCGGCCTTTGAAGCAATCACGGGAGATCAGCGTGCCGATACAGGGGCCGTTCACGTAACGGCTCTGGAGTGTACGCTGGGGCCGCACCATTTATTGCTCTTGAAGGAGATCAATGCTTTTTGAAAGTCAATTCTGAAGTTAAGTGGGAGATGGCGCAAAGTGGCCGACTGGGGTTAGACGGGGTCTGATTTTTTTTATCGAGTTAAAGGTCTGCAGAAAGAAGGCAGTCAGTGATCCAGATGGGCTGAAAAAACGTGCGTCTGCAGCTCCAGACTTGGTGAGAACAAAACAGCAGTGCGAGCTTGCATTGATATCCATTAGGATCAGTAAACAATAAAGTGCAATCACAACAAAGGGAGTTCAGGAGCGTCGAGGAGCTCCTGTCCCAGCTCCGACTGCCGCAGCGCAAAGAGCGTGACCCCTGAACTGTACGCCGCGGGGATCGTGACGTGCGTCAGCTTGGGTTGTTCCTTTTCCTCGTCCAGGACCATCTGCCTCACCTGACCTGAAGACAAACGGGAAAAAAAACGTTGCTGCTTGTCTGGCAGCTGCAAAATGTGAATTAAAGAGCGAGCAGCTGCTTCACCTTCGACATCCAGGGCCTTCCACCGAGGGTCAGACTGATTATCTGAGAGGCCGCTCAGGGAGCAATCCGGCGTCCACCTCTGCAGCACGTCTTCTCTGCGGATCAGCAACACGGATTCGCTGCAGAGTCGCTGGTGCAGCTCTCCCTCACTTACTGCAACACAAAAAGAAACTTTAAACTCCTCTTTCAGGCCTCTGACGGATGTTGTTGCTTTCTTGCTTCCACTCACCCACGTCCAAAGGGTTCGTCATGAACACGGCGTTCGGCGCGACCCCGAACACGAGCTGGTGGTGCCAGGCGTCCGGCACCTCCTCGCCCTCGGGCACGGCCACCTGCATGTTCATGGTCGCCACGGGGACGGCGCCGCGCCGGATCCAGCTCGCGAGCCAGGGCACCAGCCCGACCCGGCGGCGGGGGTGGAGGCGGAAGAAGCGGCCCGTCACCTTCCCGCCGCTGGCCTCCTGCGCCCCGTGGATGAGCTGGGAGTGCGTGGCACCTGGGGGAAAGCACAGACTGATCATCTTCAAATAGGTTTCTTTCCCCGACTCGGATGCGTGCGAAGGCGGCTTGAGCTAAATGTAAATTAAAGTCTCCCCCCTGAGAGACATAAAACCGGATAATTCAAGAGGGTGCTTTTGAATGTGCCTGGTTGGCAGTGCAGCCAGCTGTCACGCTGGCAGGGAACGGCACTTATAGGTTGGAGACGTTGCAGAGCATCACTCAGCGTGAAGGTTATAGCCTCAGCTAACATCTGTGACACACGTTATATTATTATTTAACTCTTTGGGACCGGTTTCTGAGGATAAACAAGATTTATAGGTGAAATGATCCTCAGTTTTCTTGGCGTTTCGTTGTATTTGAGTGTCTTGCATTTGTTTTTGACCTTTGTGACATGTTTTCTCCTCTAGGTCATTTACCAGCTTCGCTCCGGGACAGCAGGTAGTCCGGCAGCGGCGACTCGTTCCTCCTGAGGCGCGTCTGGACGCAGCGGTCGGCCTCCTCGGGGGCCACGTCCACGCCGAGGGCCTTCAGCACGTCCACCACCGCCGTGGCCCCGCAGGCTGACGCTCCAATCTGCTGGGTCTGCCTCTCCAGGGCCTCCTGGATGGACCACAGCATGGCTTCATCACCTCCACCTCCTCCTGCCTCCTCCTCCTCCTCCTCACACGCCGCCTCCATCTGAGGGCCTCACCTGGAAACACACAGCTACAAAACCACATGCACAGAATCAACATCATGCACCTGCAAACAGCAATAAAAGTGTGAAACTGTTCAGCATGAGCTTAATATTTAGCTAAATCACACAATCCTTACAGTGAAGCCTTCCCACCAAACTCCATGTTATTTTCAGCTAAAATAAGAACTGAACCGAACAAAGTGAATATCTGCCTCTGAGATTTAATAACAGCTGATTCCCTCGATGTTTTCTCACCATTTCTCACCAAGTGACAGCCAAGCAGCCGACCAGCAACAACAATGACCAGTGCGCATGCTCAAACCACACGTGGTTTTCTCTTCACCCTTTTCTGAAGCAGTAGCACAGAGCGGAAGATTGACAACTAGCGCCCCTGGTGGCCGCTCTCTGAAATGAAACAAACACTACAATATACATTTTTAATTTATTAGAAGATCAAAAATAAATAAGATTAGAGCATAAATTAGTAAAAAATATATTTACATGTTTCCAGTTTAGTTTAGGCACAAATTTGGAGCAATTTAATTTCTGAGAATCACTGATTTTTGAAGGAATTATCGATGCTTTCAATCTCAAACATGTCCCTCCATTAAAAATCAGCACCAATACTCATTTGCAGGCATGCTCTACTTCAGATTCTGTGTACTCTGAGTAATTCAGCCCTGCTACAGTTTTGCATCAGGCCAAGAGATGTCAGTGGAGCTACACGCGAGCGCAGCGGCGTCAGGAACGTTGGTGTCACCGTGCTGGATGTTGTCGAGCAGCCTGAGGCGTGCAGCTCCTTCCTTGCACGGTTATCACACGGGGAGGGGTGAAACGTGCAGGCAACCTGGAGTTTCTCCTGAGATGTAAAGGCTCCTCTTGAAAAATTCTCCAATTTTTGCACCAATTTGAGTGTGTTATTAGTATTTTCTTAATAAATCTATTATTTGACCTAAGCTCTGAATCATTAGCATTCCCACAGGACGACTGTTTTCTCACAGTACTCTTCCTCAAATAGACCCAGTTGCTCGATGCCATCTGCTGGTGGAAAAAGGGGATAAAAGTACCCAAATAACCTGCACAAAAACAAAGATCTGGGTTTTATTTATGCTCCGGAGCGCCTTGCTTTGATCCCTCCTACAGTAACTTTATCTGTGCTGATGCAGGATCGCTCCTTAGCCCCCCCGCGAACCACCCCCACCCCCCCAGCCCTGGTTGGTATTCGCCTCGCCTCCCCCTTCCCCCTGGTCCTCCCTCAGCTGCGGCGATGGCCGCTGGAAGCACTACAAGCAGGAGTGTGATTAAAACCGACCGGCACTCTCGGAGACGTGATCGGGCAGCTGATACGGAGAAACGGAGAGATGAGTTACGAGGAGGGAGGTGGAGGTGGTGGTGGTGGTGGTGATGGGGGTGGGTCTTCACACATATGGGGGATGAAAGACAGAAACAGGGAGGCAGCCTTCACCTCGGCATCACCCCGTGCCATTTTTCCGAGGTGTGCAAGCCGAAGAGAAAGCTCTTCCCTTGGGTTTGATATAAAGTCATCACAAGGCTATCAGTTATCGCGCGTGTCAACAAATACACAGGTCAATATTTTTCTGGAGGGGGGTTATGAATAATCTCGGCTGCTTCATATTGAACCGTGCACTTTTGTACTCCTGTGAAAAGAACCTCCAATATGAACACTGCCGAAAGAAGTCCAGACCTAAAAGAAGATAAATTCAAGGGTAATCACCCAAAAACACTGAATAACAGTTGGTTGCTGAGCTTTTAGCTGCACAAAGAGCTCTTTTAAAAGCTTAGTTTTGTACTGAATTGGCCACTTTATTAGATACACCTTGCTAGGACCTGCTTTGAAAGCCATTTTTGTCTTTAGTACGGTCTTTATTCTTCGTACAGCTGCTGCAGATTTGTCGGAATTCGCACCTGACAGTGCAGGCCACCCGCTCCGCCGCATCCCAACGACGACGCCCTGTTGGATTCAGATGTGGCGTCTCTGGAGGTTCAAGAAACCGGTTTGAGATGTTTTAAGCTTTTTGACGTCGCGCGGTTTTACTTTGCCGGAAGTCGCCATTGCGGAGTCGTCCCATGTGCAGAATCAGCACCGTCCGTCCAACCTGCAGGAGATGGAGGACGAGGCTGAGAAGAAGCTCCTTCATGGACCTTTCATGCACTTTACACCAGATATTCATTCAGTTTTATGCACCATATGCATGCATGCTCCTCTAAATTGTTTCACTCTGTCCTGACCACTTGTACGTACGTCTGTTTCTGCCGTGTAAACAGCCGCGTGCATTCTCCGACAGCTTATTATCTATTAGCGCAAACAGCTGGAGGCCCCTCGAGATTGTTTTTTTCCTCCATTAAGGGGCGTCCACGTGAGGCCCGCTCCGCTCCGCCGTCCTCTATTCGAAACCAGACAAACAATTTGCGCGAGCCCTCGAGGTCACGGCTGCTGCGTGAAGTTCATAAAGATACAAAATAAAATAAAATAAATAATAATAAATAATCCTGCAGCTTCTGCCTGACGTCCAAGGAAAAGGGAGAAAATGTGTGTCAGCTGCTGCCAGGCCTGCGCTCCCCGCTCCCCTTTAGGAATAACACAGGAGTCTATTTAAGCGCTATCTCCGTGACCTCTCGGTGCGCGGCGGCTCTGCAGGGATCTACAGGATTAACCGGCGCCTCTCAGGTAAGCTGAATCTTAATAAACAGCGGCGACGCTTTGAAAATACCCACAACGGCACATTAGCATTGAAACGAGGTGGCACTTTTGTCAGGAGGTAGTTCTGGGTCACGGAGGCAAACGTTGAATACCGCCAGAGGGACCCTCCCCTCCCCTCTCTCTCTCCCAGTACGCCTACATCGCTAATGTCAACAGTGTTAACACGCTGGCTCGTTTGCAGAAGAGCCGGGGATGAATTTCCTTACAGCGCTGGAAGCCGTCCATTTTTGGAGGGAACTCACCTGCTTCATATCGAATGCAACGTCCGCGCCACTTCCCCCTGCATAAAAATTTAAGGGCCCCACACAAAGCAATGAGATTTGCACCTTCTTCACTCCATCCAGGCTGTAAAACATTCCCCCCGCTGTTAACTTACCTTTATGTAGGCCATTAAAGGAGGCGAGCGCCGGCCCTGTCCAGCGTGTACCCTCATCTCCTGCGGTAGACGTCCTCAGAATTTCAAAAGGCAAGCTGCATAAGTAATGAGGCGGACCTTTTAGTTTTTTATTTTTTCTCACTGAGGATTTTTTGCACTTCAGGAAACACTTAAGCGGCGGCTCCACGGGGCAATGTAAGAGCAAAATCAGGATCTGCCAGTAATTAAAAACAATAGAGGGACCCGCGGTCCTTCACCTGCCATGCTCAACTGTCGCAAACCAGTGATTTATTTATATTTTTTTCAAAATTCAAAAGCTTATTCTCTCGAGCCGATACCGCACAGGCACAGGTTGTTCTTTCAGAGGCAAGTAAAAGGTTTTTCGTCCTCATGTCCTACTGTTCTTTTATTAAGGAAGCCATTATGCGTTCAACGAGGAGGCGCCACGCTGCGTGTCGGCCTCCGTTTCTGGGAAACTTCACCACTAAAGGTAAATAATACCTTCATCCACAAAATACATACATTTATGGATGAATTCAACAAGTGTTGGAGAAAAGTCACTTAGCATGAACTTGGAACGCATGATGAAACAGCTCGGCCCTGCGGCGGCTGCACGGCGGACGGACGAAATCAGGGCGGAGACGGAGGCGGAAGCGGAGGTGGAAGTGGAAGTGGAAGGGGAAGCGGAGGCGGAAGCGAAGGCAAAGGCGGAAGCGGAGGCAGAGACGGAGGCGGAGGCGGAAGCGGAGGTGGAGGCGAAGTGCGTTTAAAATAATGATTTACAGCCCATCCTCAAAACTTCTGGTCTGATTTTCCATCACCTCTCCGCGAGACATCTGTCAGGTTTCTCTGAGCGTAAAGGTGACGAGTTATTTTATGAAGATGTCAGTCCGAAATTGAGTTTCCAGCCTCGCCCCCGTTTCCGACACGACCCGGGCCTCCCCCGACGGACCGAGCTCTCGTGCTCCGGTGTGGCAGGCATGACTGAAAGGTGCTCTTTAGGCGGCGGACGCCTGCATCAGGCATCCCGGCATCAGCTCATGATGCCCGCCGTGGTAGCTGTCAGCTGTGGTTGAGCGTCTCCGCAGCGGAATGCCATTTTCTCGGGCCTCGTTTCTGCAGACCCCCGCAGCTCAGCTATCAACCTCTGACATTTATCAGCCCCGGCTCCTCCAAAAACACCTTTTTCTCCATCCACTCAGGCCGGCTTCCAGCGGGTTTGCAGAGCATGATGTGCCGCGTCTCTTGTTTTACCTGCTCCGACAATGAGATCGACAAACGTGCACGGATACAACCCGGTGCCAAAAGCATGACAGTTGGCAAACCTGCCGTACATTAACAGGAAGGTATGTGTTGTGTTGTGCAGCTGTTCGGTTGCCAGGGATATCGACGCAAGCTAGATAAAAGGCTTCAAACTGGGCGCTTGGCATCTTTCCCGATCATTATGGGCCGTGATTTAACCGATACAGACGGAAAAATACTTCTGCGCGCAAGCAGATAGTCGTACAAGCAATCAGAGCCATTTCATTGTGAAGAAATTCATCTCCGCAGTGCTTGGATGATCCATCACCGAGGTGCCAGATCCGAAGATGCTCCGACGACAAACCACCGACTTGTTGCCGAGGGACGCATCGCCTTCTCCACAAAACTTTAAGGACCTTCCAACACGATCAACATGCGAATATGAAGCAGCAGGGGATGGCGCACCAAAGGCATGTAAATTACGGATATCTTGACAGAGAGGATTTGTGCATGTTAAATCCTCTCTTGTTCCCTGCCCCCCAGCCCCCACCCGCACCCTTTTGGCAAACATCAAGTGTCGCCTTAGATCTCCCCCTCATCATGTCCTCCCTTCTGACTTCCTCGAGTAGGGCTCATTGTTCTGAAGTGATTGGGCCTTAAAGAAGGAGACTCTGTATGTGACTCTGTTTATTTGTTGTTGTGTTTGACACAGGAGGAGGGAGGAAAGAGGAGGAGGAGGAGGAGAGAGAGAGCTTTTGAGGGCCCATCTCCCGATCTAGAACCAATTTCTATGCAAATGCTACGACCTGATTTGGAAGAGGCTGCTGTTGTTCGGCGCGGGCAGGCGGGGTTGGCTTAAGGTGTCGTAGCACTCCGCCGCAGAGAAGGCCCGACACATAAACCGCAGCGTATGCTCATATTTTTATTTTTTTTCCCCCGAACTGACAAACTCGCCGCGTGATGCATCTTAGTGCAGCGGCATGCGACCGCCGCGGGGCGATGCTTTACACGGCCGTGACAAACAGCTGCAGGGGACGGGAGGGGGGGTGGAATCACACCTCACCGGTGGAAGAGGCCGGCAAACTAATCACGGGACTGCGGGGAAATGTTCCTCTCAGCCAATGGGGCAGAAACCCGGGCGCTCATATTTCTCGGCCACTACATCAAAGCCCTGAAGCATCATTCAGGTAACAAATATCACCGTCTGCTTGTTGCAGTTGTTTCTCAACGGCCGCCCGGCAGCACCTTTCATCAAAAGCTACGGGGGGACGGAGCACATTGCTGTTAATGGTCGTTGGCCATGATGGTTAGCCATTGTTGTCGCCCATAAAAATAACACAGAGCGGTTGAATGCAGCGGCGCCGGGTTCCGTGAAAGCTGAAGAGAGAGAGAGAGAGAGAGAGCTGCTCCTGGATTTTTCAAAAGAATTTATAAATAGACGGCGGAGGATTTGCACGGGAGATTTGCTGCCTCGCATTTTCATTCACTAGCCGTCCTTCAAACACACTCACACGCGCTTACAGAGGCAACTTTGTGTGACTACAGAGGAGTGCGATGACCCCCATTTCACTTATGAGTTCCTGGATGAGTTCAGACGCCGCAGAGAGCGTGAGCAATCTCGCCTTCAGCGCTAACAATCTGCTGCCCTGCATTCGTTATGTGTGTGATTCAGATTTAAGCAAAGGCTACCTGCGTCCTCTGTAGGGGGAACCGCATCACACCTCCAATAAAGCGCTCCTTATCGCTATGCAAACACGCACCGAAGGAAAGTTTTGTACTCCTGCCATCGCGGCGTGCGAGCAGGGCCAGCTCCTCCAGTTAATTACGTGCTCAGATGCTCTCGCCGACACATGCTACTGTAGATCAGTGCCACTCCGAGTCCCGCTCAGGGGCCACTTGCGGCCTATGAAAGACTTCTGAGTGGCCCTTGAACATTTTCCAGCATGAAACATGCCTCAGCCCTGGGTGGACCGCCCCTACGACCACGAAGACGGCAGCAGGATCCATAATTAAGGTCTAACAACTTCATCTGCAGTTCCAGTCTTTTCATTGACATTCTTGAAGGAGTCCCCCCCAGAGAGGGTCTTCAAGGAATAATCTGCTGCATCGCTATTTTAGCAAGTTTCTGTTTTTTTTCTCTAATTCAATTTGCTGTGCTAAGTAGACTCTTTAGTTTGAGAAATTTCCTGGATAACTCGCTGCTAAAATTGTCATTTTTTTAAATGCGCTGACATCAGCATGCAAAGTGAATACAGTGAGCAAGGAGTTGGCTATTTTCACATCCTGCAGATACAGGGCAACGTTATCCTTCTGCCATGTTTCTGGACACGATTGTAAAAGGACGTACATACCGGTACGTACAGGAAAAGACTAACAGGGATGTGGCGGCGTAATCTGCACAGGTACATAGTTGAATTAATCGCACATTTAGGCTTCTGTGTCAATAAGCACAGACCCTACGCAGACCCTAACAGCCGTAGCCTGACGTGCACCTCCCCAGGAATGTAACTACGCAGCACAGCGACACAAACCGCAAGAGCTGTGATTGGTCCGCTTGGTAGTAGCGTGTTTCTGGTGTTTAGTATTTCCGGCTGCTTCTCCATCTCCGCAATTTTTGAATTGATTGTTTTGGATCAATAAAGATGGAACACATCAAGGAAAGGTTAGCATCTTCTGCAAAATTTCCGCAAAAATTTCAGTCGCCATTGTTGAAAGTGAAGCAGTAAGTGGAAACAAAAGCTAACCCGTCTGACAAAGAAGACGCAGCACCGACTAGCATTTGGGTGGGGTTGTTAAAGAGCAAGCCAGACTGACGAGCGTATAAATGGCTCGCACCGGCTTAGGCTACGTACTGTATGTAGGTTACGGCATCTAGGTCCCGCAGTACCCTAAAAGAGCCTTAAGACCAATGAATGATGCAATTCCAAAGTGTTTACTGCAAGAAAACACCGGCCACAATTTTGGTTCCTGCAAAGAAATTCAAAATGCTAATGGCAGCCTTGGAGCGTGGGATGAAACCAGACGGAGCAGTGCCGTCGTTTTCTTCTCAGGGCAGTCAGAAGGGCTTGCTCCGTCCATACGCTAGCAATATTTTCATGTTGCCTCAACCAGTGGCAAACTAGGAGCTATGACTAAAGACTATTTAGCTAGAAAATTCTTCACAATGTTTGTTTACCAGTTGCTAAGTTGGAGGCACAAACTGGGTTTCTTCACAAATTTCCCACGACAGAGAGAAACCAAACCCGTAACGCCAAAACAAAAGCTGAAAGACACTAAAATCCCGCGAGTATCACAACACTATACAAAGTGATCCGTTTTACAAACACATAGACATTTGATCCAACATAATAAGAGCATTAACAACATATAAACGTATTGATTCTAATATGTGGTAATGACACATCACAGTAACAGCTAACGTTTGTTACTTCCCCCCCAGAACGTCTGCAGCGATGCGTTCACAAAACCAACAAAGACAAACACATTTCCGACTCCCTCTTCAATATGCTCCGTGCTAAACAATCTGATTAGGCCCCGGCGTGATGCGCCCGCGTCGTAAAATTACAGGCCTTCATATCCGCCGCCCGGATAGGAATCTAAGAGGGATGAAATGCAAATTATTGAGGCAATAAATTTGCGCGGCGCTGGTGACACGGCTGGATGAGCAAGAATCCGTTTAATGTCATGCATTAAGAAACATAAAACAAATAACCAAGGAGCATTAGAGCATAAAAATAAAGCGTGAAACATACTCTGACACTTTGAATATGAATTTTACACGTAAACCCTGAGCTGTCCGTGACAAGTAGATTGGATTAACAGGGACAATTATAGAGGAGGATAAGGAGCGGTGACACGTTTGGAAAGCCGCACATCATATGGAATAAATGTTTAAAACGCTCGACTTTGATTTGATACAGGCGTGCATTTTTAACCGAAGACCTTTTAACCTCCAGTGGCGTTTGCGGCCGTTAGTATCTGGTTTTAAAAGAGGCAGAGCGCAGGCCTCTTGCAGGTCCTGGACCATGCTAGGTGTTCGCTTCAAGGACTTCTTGTTCATGCTGCACTGAAGGTTTAGCTTCAAGGGTTTAAGCTTGAAAACAGCAGACATTCAGAAGGTGCAAAATATTATTTTTGGCTTCCACAGTCAAGAATGAAGGTCAGATTTTAAGCCACATTCATAAAAAAATTAAAAAATGATATGAAATCATTTGAAACGTGGAGGTCAGAGTCTTCCAGGCTACTCATGAATCCTGCAAAGAAATGGAAACTAGATTATCAGCCTCCAAAAATCAGAATAAGAAGTGCAGAAAATTAAAATCACTCCGAGTACGACCTTTCACCGTGTTGTGTTTTTTTTTTAAAGAAAACATTTCTTTTGAAACTGTGCCCTGCTCTCCTTGCGTCTCAGAGTCTCCCCTCTATCCGCGGATCAAAATCACACCTCGGCGCCGATGGCTGCCGCCGAACCACTCAGCGGCGTTAACCTCATTTCATTTCTCTGGATTAATAAGCAGCAGAAGAGGGAAGCCTCTCAGGGTGCTGCTGAGATCTTTGGCTCAGTGGAAGATTGCTCTGCTCTCTTTCTTTCTCTCCCAGCCGCATCCCTTTCTACTCGCCGGGTGTCTCATTACGGCGGCGCGGGACCAGGTAGGGGAGGAATCCACTGTCGCGCCCACCCACGGCCATTTCAGAACCCTCTCCACTCCCGTTCTGTCATCGCGCTAGACGGGGGGAAGTCATTTAAAAGAAAATCTCATTAACAGTCTCTGACTTTTATCGGCCTTTATCTAGACATCACAGGCCTCCGAATAATTAGCACCGACAGGTAAGTGGCCAGATTCATCGCCATGCCGATCATGCACGAGTAGCTCACATGTCTTTCGTTGAATATCCTGATAATTCGAGAGTTTTAGGAGGACGTGGATGAATACGTCTGAATAGTATAATTGTTAATGATGAAGTCCTAGTCCTTTCTCGGATTAAAGTGGTCCTCACTGAAGTACTAGTGATTTTATGCTGCTAGATATGCATAATAGTTAGTGAAAGCCATTGCATTGCGTGAAAAGAAAAACAGAAAGTGCCTGTTTTTCATTCTTCGCAGCAAAGTTACGCTACGTACCACAGCGGAAACCCTGAGCTTGTTCAAAACTTCATCAGTAGAGGAGTCCAGTGCCGTCCTTGTTGAGGGTTTTACGGCGCCGTGCTTTCTCAATTAAGAGGATTGTTATGAGCAATCTCACCCAACTCGAGGAGGAGGAAGAGCTGCCGGCGTTCGGTTTGCAAGGCTATACCTGAACGCTGGGTGGATATGCAGTAGGCGTCCTGCAGAATGAGCAGAATACAAATGAAAACTGGGTCTTGACGCCTTGCCCTACATCTGCATATACCAAGATGGGTTCCTCTGCATCAAAGCCATCTTGCGTGCTCCAGAATCCAGTTTGATCGATCAAATGTCAGCTTCTCTTTACAAAACATAATCAGTCTGAATTACATACCAAGACCAATATCTCTCCTCTAGCTGTTGGTCGATGTTGTATCAACTGACCCATTTTACGCTGTTGCGTGGTCAATTTTCTTCAAAGAAGCGCGCCGTAAATGAATACTATGATCCGTCCATTTACACCTGGCTCAAAAAAACATCGCAGCCACAGTTCAAAGGGCCATTGCTGCTGTAAGCTACTTGTCAGCGGTTCATTCTTCTGCTGGACTCCCCGGAGGCTCATAACAGTAAACGGACGCGAATGTGCAAAAAAGAAAGAGAAATGAGCATGACGCAGGAAAGGGATAAAAACTTGTTTATGATCCTCTTTGCGCAAGGTCACATTTTTAATTCATTCCCAGCTCAGGAGGATTTGTCCCCAGTCATGTGTAAATTGTTTTATTTGGAGTCTCGGCAAGAACCTACTTTTTTTCCTCATTGATTTTTGCGTCGCCGCACCGGAGACCAGGGTGACCCTTAGTCCTCTCGAGACCTAAACGCACCCCAGCACAACGGCGCGGTGGGAAGCATGGCTGGACGCTGGCCGCGCTTCAGATTAAACACCGTAATTATTAATCCTGAAGCCTCTAATAGAATAGAATAATGTGCCAGTTGCCAAGAGACCGCTCCGTGCTTTATACGTGGGGAGGCTTCCTGAGACGAGAAGATTAGGGCTTATTCGCCATTTGAGCTCAGGATGCTGATTTATAGGAAAAAGGAAATGAAAGTATACGGTTCTGTTGTAAAGAAGAATATAAAATCATTTACTCACCCATAAAACTTTTGCGTCATTTCTTGTCATTTGGGAGATATTTAGATCTTCGTATATCCTTATAGTGGGAGTGAATGGGGCACCGAAACGCAGCCTCTAAATAACACATTATCTGCCTCAAAACTCGTTCATTTCACCAATATTTTGTTATCGTACACTAGTGCTATTCCCTGTTGAGTCCGGAGTTACCTGTTATCATCATCCGGGGTCTGTAGATTGACCTACAGACCCCGGATGATGTCTTCTGACCTGGATGATGTCATCTCTGAGCACCACGTGCACCCGCGATGGTCGGCTTGTTTACCTGTAATTTGCCACTGCTAGTTTTTTGCAACATGGCTGAATATTTTTTTCCAATTCTGAGGCTGTGGACGAACCATAGCAGCCATATTGATGAAATGAACGAGTTTCGCGGCAGATAATGCGTTATTTAGAGGCTGCGTTTTGGTGCCCCATTCACTCCCACTATATGGATATACGCTGATCTAAATATCTCCCGAACGACTACAAATGACGCAAAAATTATATAGATGAGTAAACAATCGTATTTTATGCCAGAAATAAGGTCCAGGTTGTAAAAAAAAACAGTAGTTCCCCTTTAACACCTCATTAATTTCAGTTATGCACCAGAGTAAATAGTTGTTTCCAGTCCGTGCGCTAAGCTAAGTTGTTGCTAGCTTCAGATCTACAGAACAGACAGGAGAGTGGTGCAAACCTTAAAGGTTTTTACATTTCCATTGAAAATATATTCTAAATCCTAAATCACGAGGAAGCATCACATTTTGGCACTGAACGGTCTGATTTGAAGTCTTTTCATTTTTGTCATGGAAGAATGGGGTGAAACCATATTAATTTTTGGCATGCACCAAGGTCCTTACTAATTTATCATTTTGTGACCTCTAATTAGCCAAATTTTAAATGGTTTCCACATTCTCTTAGCATGAATAACTTGACAAAAGCACACTGCAGTGATGTCAAGGTTGAGAAGGGATCCGTTCCAGAGCAGGGTAGATGTAAAGGTTTGCTGCATCACAATGTAACTCTAAAAATAGCCGTGGGACTTGTTGGATGTTTGGCTGACATTGTTTGTTCGCTATATGCACCCTAATGGGATTAAATCTGCATTACACACTAAAATATCACCCTTTAAAGTGGCCATTAGTGAACGGCACAGCTGTTGCCGCAATGACGGCGATTTTAGATCAAAGTGCTTGATGGAGACTGTCAATTAAGAACCGCTTCTAATCCTGGGGATTTTAATTTTAATTTTTTTTAATAATTCGGACTCGCCTATCTCTTTTTTCGATCGGCGGCAGGCCTTCCCACGTGCCGGGGTTTTTGATTAACGCATCGCAGCACGCTGTTTGGTCTCGATCAGCACGCCTTCCCGAACAACAGTAAATCTTTCCAATCAGCACGGCTTGCTGCTCTCACGCCGACACGCCTTCTGGAAAGACTCCAATCAGTTTTGCATGATTTTTGAAAGAGGGGATTGCTTAGGAGACGACAACAACAGATTGACACATGAATCAGAGATTGCCTCGACTTGCTCGTGTGTGGAGTTTTGCAAACAGGAAATACCCCTTTGGGATACAAGACACGTCCCTTCTCCCAGAAACAGATACGTGGACAATACGACCAAAAACAACAGTTTGATTCTCTCTATAATCACTAACTTTGACAACACACACACTAAGGTGCAGACCGGTGCTTCAGCTTATCAAGTAAGCATTGAAGTATATGAAAAACTGCAGTTCCTCAAATGGCCACAAGAGGCTGACTCCAAATGTGAGTCAATCTCGTTAGAGTTCTATGTTAAAATGAGCGTAAATAAACAAGTTTACAGCCTGGTACTAAACACAGTTTTCCTTATACAACTCAGCTGCTTCAATTATAACAAAGATGGAAGTTATGCATAATTTAGGGCGTGGTTTCTTTCAGTGGCAGGCACTGAGGAGACAGCAACAGCCTCCGCCAACATACTGAGCTACCGTCCATCGTTCTCTTCAGCAGTGCAGGTATCTCGTAAATCCAGAAGAGGTTTAGTACAATTAATCAGCATGTCTAGCTTCTAGTTAATCTAGTTTGCTTTGACCGACAGCCCCAAACACACCGATACCCGGAGAAAAAACAGCAAATCCTCGACAAGGAGACGCGCAAGAACGTTTACGTTGCTTAAAAATGGCTAACAGATTAGCTTAGTTAATGAATCACTGTGTACTTCAAGAGGTTTGATTGAGGAGCTGGACTTTGCCGGGTCTGCCTGATTTATTCTCAAACAGTTTAGTTGAGGGACGGATGCGTTGATGACGTGAACCCCAGACAACAACACAAGTTGTTGTGTATACGTCGTGGTTTGAAGAAGCCCACCCCGTGGGGAATTTTGTTTACAGCGCGAAGATAGTCTCAGGGTGAGGTACCGCACCGTGACTCAAAGTAAAGCACGTCTCAGCCGGGACGCCCCGAGTTATTCACCCCTGCGTAAAGCATGAAGAGGTTGTTGACACCGCGGCGCTCCAACGCTCCGACAGTAGGGCGGCCGACTCGCCGAGATATGCCGACAAAGTGCAGGGAGGAGGGTGGTGGTGGTGGGGGGTGGGTGCTCACAGTTCCATTGTTGACCCGTGACCCACACCCAGAGACAGTATGAAAAATATAGAGCTAAAGAGATTGGCTGGGAGGCAGAGTTGCCCCGCTGGGAGAGGGTGATAGCAAACTCTATTACAGTGTGTGCAGACGGAAATGGGAGAGGAGCACGAGGCGCTGGGTTTGAATGGGGACGAGAGGCTCGGGGAGCTTTATGGGAAGTGATATGGCGTCTATATGAAGTGGGGAGGGTCAGCGGGGTGGCACATGCTTGTAGTGTCAATGCCTGGGGCGTGTTTTTTTGTCAAGAGCGGAAATGCAAAGAGCCTACAAACAAGAAGATCACTCAGTTCACCAACGAGACTTAATCGACACGCTTTAATCGCTTCATACCCCGCAGGTGCATTGCGTCTCTAACCGGATTTTTAATCACACGACTCTTGCCAAATGAATTAGTTGAGAACAAACCCACCCAAAAAAAACCAAAAAACAAAAACAGAATTAACGCGTGACAATATAATCGAGCGCAGATTAAGATTCTGTGTCTGTAAATGAATCGCAACAACAAAGATTAAAAATAATATCAAGATTGACTTTTAAATCGTCTTTTTTTCTTTTTTTTTTGCCTTTTTGCACAAGTTGCACTTTGGAAAACTAGTGCCCAGCTTAATTGAAAGTCTGAAGAGCCTTTGGAGATGTTCTCCACCGCAATTACAGGTAGTTAAAGGCTGCTTACGGCACTTAACCTACCCCGCTGCCGAGCAGTTCCCGCAATTAGAGAAGAGCGTACTTTAGCTTTCATTTTCGCCTCACAGCAGTTTGCTGCTGGTGAACGTGGTCTGAATGTTGTAATTTCGCACTCAGGGTGTTGTAAAAGGTTAGAAAATAGGAATATTGTTTTCTGCGAGGCTTTGGGCGGGTTTTAGAATTTAATCTTTCGTGAAGCGCGGCCTTATTCGGTTTATTTGTAGCACGAAGCGGGGCGAAAAGTTGCATTCGGCGTGTGAACCGAGAGGCCGAGCAAATTATCGTGCTGAAAATTAAAATTACAATAAAGAGGCAATTACGCAAACAAATAAGAGACTGTAGGAGGAACTGGGAGGTCCAGCTGGTGTTGTGTTAACGCACGCTACTAAGAATCCAATTCCTCATCAGTGAATGCAGCAAATTAAAAGAGCTTCTAAAAATATTATTGAGCGCCTGGCATGGAGGGAGGCTGCAGACATCGAGGTCAGAACATTGTGCATTCATTAATTCTTTTCCCCCCCGCCCTCTCGTGCGCAGAAAACAATCGCATTAATCTCTATTAACCGCGGACGAAACCGATGGTGGTTCTGTGAATACGCCCAAAACGACGAACGTGGAAGACAAAAACGGAGGACGGAGGCTACGCACAAAGCGCTCGCTGTCAAATCAAGACAGGAGGAACTATTTTGTAGAGTATACAAAACGAGCACAATGCCTCCATATAGTTGGCGAATACTAATTACATTCAAAGATGTGATTAAAAGTCAATTAAATGCCTTAAAAGATGTTTCATTGTCTACAATTGTCCAAAACACTTAATAAGAATATTGCTTCTCGTCTTTTCAGTCAACGAGAGACACATTCACCAACAGCCACTCGACAGATGCTGCAGAAAGAATGAAATGCATTGATTGGATCTGTGTATGCACATGTTTTTTTACGCCATAATCTTAAATTCAACATTGTGCAGAGTGCTGACATTATTTAGTTTCCATCATTTCAAGCTTGGCCAGGTGCACTGCCGTGATTTGAAGCCGGGATGCGAGGCCAAGGGTCAGCCGAGGAGAACTTTGGCTCCAGATACCGGCCTCGGCAACCGGCGGGGTTTTGGCGTTGATGGGAGGCAGAGGTCATGGCTGTGAACTTATTTTTTTTGTTTGCTGTGTTTTCACTGCATGGGCTAATCTTGACAAGAGGGACCTGAGTCACAGCGGAGTTACGGGGGATGTGGTGGTACTTTTCGAAAGGTTCAAGAGCATTCAAGGTGAGTGTTGCAGACCCGTCAGAACTGTGTGGCGACTTCTTTAGTTCAGAAGAAAGAGAGTGTTTATATCCAGGTAAGATATCCAGCAGCAAATTGAGACGGAGGTTCAAACGTTTGAAAGTCTTCCTTACAGTTTTCCCAAGATTGTCATTATCGATTCTCGGAAAGTTCTGCAATGAAGCGTTTCTGTGGAGTTGTTCGGAAGATATTTAGATCCGCATATATCCATATAGTGGGAGTGACCGGGGCACCGAAACGCAACCTCGACGGTCGGCTTGTTTACCTGTAATTTGCTATTGCTATTTTTTTGCAACATGGCTGCATATTTTTCCGATTCAGAGGTTGTGGACAACGACTTTGTTTATGATGGACGTCCTTACGTTTTGAGCCAGAGTATATGGATGAGGAGCTCATTGAAAGGAGGATGTGGAGGCAGAGAGAGGAACAGCTGGCCAAAGAACAACAAACCACTGCACGTCCACAAATACATAACAGGTAACTCAGGAGTCAACGGGGAATAGCACTAGCGTATCATAACAAAATATTGGTGAAATGAACGAGTTTCGCGGCAGATAACGCGTTATTTAGAGGGTGCGTTTCGGTGCCCCACTCACTCCCACTATATGGATATATGCAGATCTAAATATCTCCCGAACGACTCCAAATGACACCAAAGTTATATCGGTGAGTAAACGATCGTATTTTATGCCAGAAATAAGGTCCAGGTTGTAAAAAAACGCCAATTCCCCTTTAAGATCCCCTTAAAACAAAAACAGAAGTCAAACATTTATGGTTAAAATGCGATGCTTGGGTCAGTGCGGTCCTTGGTTTGTTTTGGCTTCTGATCAGAAACAATCCATGTTGCTCAGCCCCGCAATAAAAGAACAGACTTCTGCTAAGTTGCTCACAGCGCCTGCAGCACAAATATGTGATAAGAAAGTTAAAAACACATCCCTGACCTCACGGTTTCACCGAAACTTGGGCAAAGTGAACAAGCCCGCACAGTTCCTTTGCTTACTCGTGCTCTCCCTCGACCCTGATCCGATTACCAATACGGAGCTAATGTAGCATTGGCTTCGTCGGCCATTTGTCATATGCCGGTGGCAGGTCAGGTTTCCCGTCTCTCTCTCTCTCTCTGATGGACGTGTGGAGGCCAGGTCCGTACATCAGCTCCACGTCTATACATCAACCCCCCGGCGCCTCGTCTTGTTTGGGAATGAAAGTCTTTATTATTGATTTTGGCTCCGACTGTACATCCGTCTCCAATTTGTACCCCATCCCTCCTTGTCTGCGGCACACTATATTAAGCCGACTATCCATCTCCGAGCCTTGCTCGCCGTCTGTGCATGTGAGTGAATCTATAAGTGTTTGTGAGTGGGCTTGATGTACGTGTTTTTGTTATTTTTCCTACCTGTGTTTTTCGGCATTAATGTTCCCTTGGGCTTAGGACGCGGATAAAAACCGTTCTCACAGATAGAATTTAGAAATGTTTTATGACCTGCAGTTTAAATTGATGATTTTTACACAGGGTTTCAAGGGTGGCTAAAATTGCAGGATTTACAAAGCCTGTAAAAAATAGGTTGTAAAGCATGAAAACAGCCATAAATTTGTATTTTTTTTTACTTTTGCTTTTCCTGTCTTCTGCAAAGTTTCATTTTATGTGTCCATCACTCCTTGTTAGGTGCTGATGCTCCGCGCTGGATGGTTGCCAGTAATAATTCAAGGACTAACCTGGTAAATCTGGGCCCAGAGAAAACGTTTTATTCCCTTAGCGGCGTCGCTGAGGGAGGTCAGAAAGCTGCAAAGGTTTCCTTTCAACCTCTTTACTCATCTGTAGACTGTTTTGTTGAAATTAAAATATAATACTCTGCAGTGGTTTCCTTGGATTCTCTCTTTTCTCACAGTATTTACTGTGAAATCAGTTTACCACCAGCATCTCCTGTCTTGCCCGAACTCGATGCCCTGACCGCATCGCACCACCCAGCCTGGGTCCATTTTTGTCTGCTGCAGTCAACAAAACAGAAGAAAAAAAAATCTAAGAAAAACAAGACATGATTGATTTATTGATTTGCGCAAGGTCAGGTTTATTTCTGTCTGTTTCCATGCAAAATGTCAGGGACATGTTTCCTTAATTTGAAGCTACAAAAGACTAACAAACTGCATGTCTTAAGGTGGATATTAAACACTCAGGGGCTCTTGGAAGCCTTAAATCAAACAACATCGGGCCTCAGGAATCTGAACGCATCACGTACAGGCTAAAAGTATTACTAAAAATAACGGAACTTTACTTTTATATTTGATTATGCCGCAACTGTGCTATGATTATACAGGCAGCAAATTAAATGGCTGTCCTGCAATTGTAAATAACAATTTAGTCACTAGTTTGATGGTTAATAAGGAGCCTCCCACGCAGATGATTTCAATCCTTTTGGCTAATTAGACCTCTTCTCAGAAGTGTGTGGGTGCTCTCAGATTGACGCCCGTTTGGATGGGACAATTAAGCCTTTTTCGGTGAAGACATTTTGACGTGTCACAGTCGGAAAAACACAGGTATTAAGAATGAAATGAGCGACTGCTGAATTCCATTTAGCTCTCCAATTTTAGGGTCCTGGCCTTGTTCGTGCCGCCGTACAGTGTGATGCGTTTTGTCAAGTGCTTTGGCTGCTGCGAAAAAGGTGAGTTTCTGGTGACCGCTTGCAAGTCCCAGCACGCCAACCTTTTAACTAAACGGTGTGTTAACCTGGGTGAACAGCGGTGCCTTCAAATGATGCCGACCGTGTTTATGAGTAGAACTTACATGAACGGACCCCTTCTTGTAAGTGGAAATTTGCTAAATTTGCTGTTTGCTAACATTTTCAGGTCCATGCATGGTTTGCAGTTTACCCCTTTTTCTCGTCTTTATGCTAAGCTAAGCTATGCTATGAATGATGATAAAAGGTAACTCCGGACTCAATGGGGAATAGCACTAGTGTATCATAACAAAATATTGGCGAAATGACGGAGTTTCGCGGCAGATAATGCGTTATTTAGAGGCTGCGTTTTGGTGCCCCATTCACTCCCACTATATGGATACACGCTGATCTAATTATCTCCCAAACGACTCCAAATTACACAAAAGTTATATGGGTGAGTAAACGATCGTATTTTATGCCAGAAATAAGGTCCAGGTTGTAAAAAACCTTTAAGATGTGGAGAGAGAGCGTCAACTAGCATAGCTCAGCAGCATAGCTTAGCATAAAACCTAATGTAATTTTCCTGTGAGCTGAGCTGAGAGGCTACAACACAAATCCGACAAATAAAATATGCTCTGAAAGGATTTAGTCTAGACCCCAACAACCTTGCGAGCACCACAATAATCCTTTTAAGCAGGAAAACACAGGTGGAACTAACAACTATCATCATCAGCAGCAGCAGCTCGGTTTCAAAACTCCATGTTTACTAGTCCCCCTTCACACGTGTCTTCACACGGCCCGAAATAAGGGACGGAGGGTCTGCAATTTAGCGATTTAATTACACATCTCGGAGCAAGAGCTGCTCCGCGACATGAATACTCTCATTCAGCGTGTTTAATCTCAATCAGCAGGACCAAGCTGGTGCACAAATACTAAGCTGGGTCAATGAATTACTATCGTCTTGCAGCCGGGCCATAGCCTGGACATCAGGGGAGACTATACTGGTTCTAGTTAACCCTGCAAACCCTGACAAGATATAATGCTGTCCTCATGATCCAGTGCGTCTGCATGCTCTTCTAGAAGACTAGTTCAGCCTGTTTACTTGGCGTGCCTCTCTTTTTGCCTGCTTACAGACCCTGACAGTAATTTGTCAAGAGACTCCCATCAGTGTCTGCAACAATTTGGTCATTATTGGCTCTGTCGTTCAATCAGCTTATCCTCCCCCCCTCCCATCTGAACACTTCCGCGCTTTAAGATCACCGTAATTACTTCCCATGCGGTCGCTGTGTTACACTTCACTGTCTTGTGGGGGAATTTCGCCGGAGCCAAGGGCATAGAGACAAAGACAAAGGGAGGAGGGAGGGAGGAGGAAGAAGAGGGGAAAGCAGACGTGGATGCTTCCCTTCCTATGATAGCATCTCTTTCAAAACATCTCCAAACAAATGGCTTTGAGGGATTAACCTCATCAAACGGTTCCTCCAAACGACTAAATGGCATCATCTCTTATTTGTTTATGAATGGTCTCCACTTTTCTTTCTTTCTTTTTATTTTTTTTTCGCTCTCCTTTCTCTCTCTCCCTCTCTCTCTTTATTTAACGCAGCGGGAGTTAATGGAATTGTTGTGATGGTGATGTATGGGGGATTGTTCGAGGAGACAGATGGGGAAATGTAATTACGGATGTTTCAGGGCTTCGGGGAGAAAAGAAAACTTGTCACAAAGGAGAGTTCAGGAAACAAAGACAGCGCCATTCGTCATGTGAGACAATAGTCGGGCAAAATTAAATCAAGGGACTTTTACATAAACCGCTTTCTGTTAAAATCGTGTTTCACCCGCAGCTCCTGTATCATGCAGCATTTTATGGAAGCCCCTTTCTGTGTGCTAAAAACAAGATTCTTGTTTAGATGTCGTACAACTGTATGTCAGGATCATACACTGTATATAAATATAGACATAGAAACTGCTCCTCAAATGTGAAGCCAAATCAAGTAGAGCTCCCCCTGGTGGCTGGCTGCAGTATAGGTCATAAACCCCGCCCCCTCCATGTAAGTGGGCGGGACTTGCGCCAAACTAAAACACTAAAATACACATGAAATTATTTTTTTCAAGGATGGTTTCTGTCATTTTAGGTAGTTAATGCAATGTTGACGCACGTTTGAGTGTCACTTATTTGACGCTATAGAAACAGGATGTGACATAATGCCGACTACCAGTTACTATGCCAACAGCTCGGTAAAGCAGCCCCGTTGGACCGTGAGAGTTGTAAAAAATAAACAAATTAGCAAGTACAGTGTATAATCTGACATTTCCTTGTAACCGGTGGAGGCAGAGAAGAGCGTAGTGTTAATTAAACGCAAATGTGAGTCTGGCTCCAAAGTCGCAAGATGGCGCCGCCCCTACCCCCGGGAAAATAGCATCAGTTTGGCCAATGCAAGGAAGTGGCGACACATAGTCCATATTTATATACAGTCTATGGTCAGGATCTATACTGTAGGGACTTAAGAAATCTAAGAGATGTTTGTGGCTCATCAGCTGATCCTTCTACTACAATATAAAGAATTAAAAAAGTACGAATGTGGGAATTACAGCATCTTTTCCTCTTTTACTGCACAGAGTGATGATAGGAAGAACATTTCAGTGATGCAGCCATGTTATATAATCATTAACAGTGACTGTATAAAAGAAGTCCTTGCATTTTTGTGTCCTAATTTTGCCTATAGTTATCTATAGGTTGTAATACACCAGACTACTGCTACCTCCTGGTATAAAGAGTTATTGTTCTTGTTCCATTTAACTATATTTTCCACCAGCTTTGACTAGATATCTCTCACGTTTAACTCCAGAAGAAGACATAACCATACGTTCCTCATTAGCAGCTATTGCTCTGCTCTCTGTAATTTCATATTTCCAACAAATGCTCCCATGTCTATGACATTCTTTCACTTTTGATTAATTTATTTTGCCGTGCAGTGTTTTTTATTGATTCATCTTGTGAGTTAATCTTCATTTATTCTGTGGAATTGAATAATACGTTAGTTTAAGTCTCTGAGATACAAAGAAAGAAAGTTTCAGCCCTGAGACTATACATTAACATATATAGTGCATGACTTATTCATCGTGTTGCTTCGTAGTTTTCATAAACAATGCAGCGTGTTTGCAGAGCTATGAAATATAATCAGTCGGAAGGAGGTAGCCGGAAAGAAGTGGTTCATACGAAAACATCTAATGGGAAACCGGGATTTCGTCATACTCCTTTCCGACCAGTGTTCACAGCACGAAACCCAAACATTTCCACATCTTCTCGCTCTTCCTTCCAGTGCCAAGATTGTGCGTCAATCTTCCAGCCCTGTCTTTTTAACCTAGTGGTTGTCAAAGTTGCGGGGGAGGAAGGGGTCGCGGAGGGGTTGGCAGGTTACTTAGAGGGCACGGCGCTAGTTGGAGGTGGTATTTTACTTGACGCCACCAACAGCTGTGCCTCCAGCCCCTCTACTGTATTGTTGTATTCTCCTTGTGCCACGCCAGGATTGACACCTTTTCTTCTTTACCAACTTCACTCTTACCTCTAATATTTGCTGTGAATCACAGGATGGCTTAAAATACTCTGCACTCTTTGGTTGAACAGCGTACAACTCATAGATACAGTATTCAGCTGAGGTTAAGAGGATAACAAGCCCAAAAGGTTTAAAATTACCGCCCCATTGTGAATTATTAAAGCGCCGAAAGTAGTCCACAACAAACGCACTATTCTCTCCTGTCTGAAAAGCACTTCAACGGCAGGTTCAGAAAATTAGATAGCGATTTTTTCTCTTTTTGAAAGGGAAACTCTGCGATCCGCATTTAAAGATCAACATTTTTTACTCAAGGCCACAAACTGCAGAAAAACCGATTGCCGTGATTGGACCTTGTTTATGTCAGCGATGTAGAACGACGGCAGCTTCATCTTTAATGACTTTCAAGCGCAGAACAGAGGCAGCGGCATGTCAAGTTGGAATGTAAAAAGTAGGTACTTGATTGCCTACCTAGTTCTTCATTCATGCATTCATTTATCTTCTGCAGTTTGTGTCTGTCAGTTTATTTTTGCTTTGTGTCCCGCACAGTTGCCACCAGTCAAGAGCCCAGAGCTGGCGTATTTTCGGCCGATTCGGCGCGTTGAATGAGCAATTAAAATAGATCTCTCTGACTGTAGCTCTTCCTAGCCTCCCAGCTAACAGTTGCTCTTCCTGTTTCCTTTTGTTGAATGACAAACACAGACTACTGCCCCCTGCTGGTATGGAGAATATTGTACTTTCATGCAGTTGCAGAATGCATGTGCTCGTAGTTTTCGTGTTGTGTTCAAGTGCGACTTATTGGTCCAGACGGATGCAACGTAAGGCAACAGTAGGCCTTCGCTGGTGCTAGTTTGGTGTGTCCGAGCCTTTCCTGAAGTGCAAGTTAAAACTTTTGTACTTTAGCAAATAATCCAGAGTGCAACTTTTGACAAGCAGAGCAGGTGGGATGTTTGTCACGCTCGAGTCGGCCTCCCCCTCAGGCAGGGTCACCGCTAATGTCTGGAGTCCAACGCTAAAAAAAACAAGATTATCACTCACATAGCACCGCTGTATTAATATACGACGTTAATGTGAGATTATTTGTCATTAAAATGAAGGAGATCATCTATTTTTTAAATTTATTTATTCATTTATTTTTTGAGAGAGATCTTCAAATTAATACAAGGTGTGAAATATAGCGGCGCTTTTTTTCCGAACAATATTTTGACACGCTCATGGAGAATTTATAGCGAACGCAGTGCATGCGGTGAATAGTAAATAAACACTGCGGCGGAGAGCAGAAACTGCCCTTTCAGCTGGATGATCTGGGCTCAGTCCCTCCTCTTGGCAAGCGTACGCCTCTGCTGAAGGGTCCCTGAGCAAGGCACCAAATCTTCTCCGCCGACGCTCGACGATGCGCTAATTAAATCCTCCGTGCAAAAGTACAAACACATCACGAACCAAGATTTTTGCCTCCGTGTGGCGGATAGGCCTCGTGATGCATCAGTATTTAACCTCACCCGACTCTGTATATTTCCACAAAGCGTGAATAAAGAGGGATCAATGAGGCCCCTCATGTAGATGGTTCATTGGCCAGTCGGAGTAATGGAGCAGGGAGCGGCGCCGCGCCATTGGCGGCCGCGCGCGATGCCTTGGAAGATAGATGGGGAATGAAATCACTCGCTGTCATTTCAACTCTATCATTCTCAGCACTTGGTCACTTTGCCAGGGAGACTAGTGGGACGTGACTACGCCGCCTAAGCAGCTCTAAAACCGTCCCTGTGCACGCTGCCAGAATAAAACAGCTCCAGCAAAAGTCAGTGAACTTCAAGAGGGGGGAAAATATAGCTTGGCGCACACTCTGCCGCGTTAAGGCCAAGATGAAACAAGTCAACGGATTGAGGTGTATTCTTATCTCGTGCTGTATCTCCTGGTGATCCCAACGGCGTCAGATGAAACCACGATTTGTAACTTTTCACCTCCCAGCCACTGAAAGGGGATGGCAGACTGTAAACTCTGCCAGGAGACACCAAAGAAGAAGAAGACTGCCTTGTGGTCTGAGACGAGTCTCATTGGTATTCAGTGCATTAGCACGGGACCTGGCCCAGGCATGCTGCATATATTTATGAATAGCAGCTCTTCTGAGGTGTGAAGAGCGAAACAGGGCATCGGTGAGAACAGGGTGCAATTCACTGCGTGGGCCCTGTGCCCTCCTTCCAGATGATGCCAGGTTCAACGCCGAGCTCCTCTCAGCGCAATGCAAATGAACAAGAACAAACGTACACCGAGCTAATTCCTACGATTCTCCTTTGAGCGCTCAAGCTCACACAAGGATAACCTTCATCCTCGCGTACCCCCGCACCACCACATTGCACTTGGGCGCTCGGCAATGCAGTTCAACTGGAGTCTCCTTGTTCAGCAGAGGGGTAGAAAGAGGCATTAATTCTTAACCCTGTGGGAGGAGGAGCAGCGGAGAGAGCGCGGCGGACGGCTGCGAAATCCATCTCTGTCTTGTCCCCCTTGAGAGCCGAAAGGTCACTCAGCTGTCAGGAAGTAAAATTCAATACCTCAACCTTTCAAGCATGTCTCTATCCTCTGTGTCCCCGTCAGAGGAACACAATCCCTCTGTGATGCGCCTCTGACAGGCCCGACTCCTCGCGGTATGGACGAGCCATGTTCGCCGCTGCTAAAATCCACACCCTCCTTGACAGTCGCCATCGACAGCCACAAAATCCACAATGTGGAGTGAATCACAGCGCCTGAGTGAAGTACATCATACACTGACCCAGTGACCTAGATGTATTATCCATACCTGAGTATTTAATGGAAAAAAAATATGATCAGGGTTAGAGAAGATGAAAGAAGGACATATCAAGTCGTCTCAGAAGAAAGGAATACGGTTAGGGTTATATTAAGGTGGAATTTCTACCATAAAATGACTTGGTGAGACCTTCCCACTGTCAGGAAAAGAGTAAATGAACTCTTGCACTATTTATTTATATCCCTGACAGTAAAACGAGCACACACTCTTAAAGGGCTGATCTGTGCTACGCCAACTCAAACTCTGTGACGCGCTCATATCAAAGCACCAAAAGCAAAGATGCCGAGGACGAGGCCCTGGGATCGACCACACCAAAGTTGCTGCCGGCGCATTCATCAAGAGTGGCCACGATACTTGAAGGGCTCCGTTGTGTTGTTGTTTAAAAGAGCGAAAATGACAGCGGCACAACAGAGAGCCGGCGCTTTGGTTGTCGCTCTTTGATCGTCGGGCATGACGGGCGCCTTTCATGCCACTTTTGAACAGAAAGGTTAGGGAGGGATATACAGAGACAACGTGTTAAGTTAAAAAAAAATATATATATATACACACACACATAGACACGTAAACAACATCAATACAAACGCTGCTGCAAAAGGAAATGTCACAGAGCTGTAATACATTTCCCGTCTCTACAGCGTGTACAGTCAGGGGCAGGATGTGGCGTTATATTGCTCCCTGATAAAAAGCAAACATCCACAAGTGGTGTTAGGTTAGGGAGTAGCTGCAGCTATGTTTGACGCTGACGTGTTAAAACGTGCACAGAATAAGAAAGACAGAATCTGATTGCACCAAACGGACATTGAGGAAGGCAGCCGGACCTGCCTCGTGTTAGCCTAAGTTTACAGCTCCTCTAATTCATATGCAAAGAGACGTTACAAAAGCTGCATGAACAAGATTACACTGATAGATTGCCTATGAACATATTGAAAATATGAGTATCCCAGAGACGCGCCGGGTAGAGCAGTCCAAAAGTATCCCGAGTAGCTCATGGGGATACCGGGGATACTTTTTCAGCTACTTTGTACTTCTAGTTACTTTTTCAGTTACTTAGACATTTAAGTTACTTTTTCAGTTATTTTGACATTTTAGTTACTTTTTCAGTTACTTTGAGATTTTAGTTACTTTTTTTAGTTACTTTGAAAATTTAGTTACTTTTTTAGTTGCAGTTTTTTTTAGTTACTTTCCGATTTTAGTTACTTTTTTAGTTAGTTACTTTTTTAGTTACTTTGAAAATTTTGTTACTTTTTAGTTAGTTACTTTTTTACTTACTTTCCGATGTTAGTTACTTTTTTAGCTAGATACTTTTTAGTTACTTTTAAATTCAGATACTTTTTTAGTTACTTTGACAATTTAGTTACTTTTTTAGTTACTTTGAAATTTCAGTTACTTTTCTAGGTACTGAAAAGTAACTAAGAGTAAGGAGTAACTAAAAAAAGTTTTTTTAGTAACTAACTAAAAAAAAGTAACTAACTAAAAAAGTAACTAAATTTTCAAAGTAACTAAAAAAGTAACTAACTAAAAAAGTAACTAAATTTTCAAAGTAACTAAAAAACGTAACTGTAACAAAAAAGTAACTAAATTTTCAAAGTAACTAAAAAAGTAACTTACTAAAAAAGTAACTACATTTTCAAAGTAACTAAAAAAAGTATCTGTTACTAAAAAAGTAACGAAAATCGGAAAGTAACTAAAAAAGTAACTAACTAAAAAAGTAACTAGATTTTCAAAGTAACTAAAAAAGTAACTAACTAAAAAGGTTACTAAATTTTCAAAGTAACTAAAAAAGTAACTAAATTTTCAAATTAACTAAAAAAGTAACTTAATTTTCAAAGTAACTAAAAAAGTAACTAACTAAAAAAGTAACAAAATTTTCAAAGTAACTAAAAAAGTAACTAAAAAGTAACTAAAAAAGTAACTAACTAAAAAGTAGCAATGTCAAAGTAACTAAAATAGTAACTGCAACAACCTTTAACAATTCTATTTTAGGCACATTTTTTGTATCTTTTTTCGGTGTTCGTTGCTAGGTTTGCAGGAGTTCTAACCGAAGCCTGTCTGTTACTATTAGGCTAAAAGCCGTAAGCATTCGTTTTAGGATGCAGAAAGTCTTTATAAAGTGATCGTAGTAGTCATGGTGCCAATGGTGCTGGACCAAAAAGTTACTCTTGAGCACACCACAAAGACAACAGACAAACGTTAGCCATCAACAGCAGCCCAACTAGTGGTAAAGGTGCGTGACCATAGACCGTATAAAGATGGGTGGCGGCACAGCTCCTCTAAAGTGAAGCCTAAGCAAGTAGAGCTCCCCCTGGTGGCAGGCTGCAGTATAGGTCATAAGCTCCACCTCTTCCATGTTAGTGGGCGGGACTTGGGTCAGTATTTTTTTCAAGGATCCAAAAGTAACTAAAGTAACTGCCAATGCAAGGATGTGGCGATGTGGCTGTTTAGTGTTAGAACAGGTGAAGCAGCAATTCAGATAATCAACAAAGGAATAAGGACAAACAGACATTCATATACCTCTTTAACAACAACCAAAAAGGCTTCTTTCTCAGTGTTCCTTTGCCAGTGTTTCTTTAACAGTGATGCCTCCTTTTCTCTACGGCTATATTTAAATAGGCATAAAGATTAGTTATTTCGATGCAATATTTCCAAACGCTTGCCACCAGGTTGGCAGGAAAAGGGTTGGCTGCCGCAGTGGGAGTCTCTCAAAATAAATGTAAATTACGGGAGCAGCCAGGGCTGTGATTCATACGCCGTGTGTGTAAATAAACCTAAAACTTGCTCAAAATTATTCTCATGCGCCGCACTTTATCTCATTACTACACAAAGTGCAACTGGCTGTTCATATTCAGTCCAAGTGGGCAGGTGAAGGGACGACACTGGATTAAAGCCTCCACGCGTTCACCGGCCTCAAAAAAGGCAACAATTCGACAAGGTTGGAACCCAAATAACGTCAAATACTTATATAGAGGAGGAACAAATACCCATATCTGAGCATGAGTCATAAAGGTCTATCCTTGGCAACAAGAACAAGCTTCCTGCAGCTTCCTGATCTCAACATCACGGAATCAATCTGGGATTGGAGAAAGGAGTTCTCAGAGATGCAAGAACGTCAGTGGACATTACTTCATGTCCGCAATTTCCATTCAGACTTTGACTTGGGCTTGTGCTAATTTCCTCAAATGCTTAATTACACCGCTCCCTCTCACCCGACGCCCACACCTCTTTGATGCATTAACCACAGCGTTAGCCCCGACACCGACAAGCCAGGCGCGCTCGGTCCGTCCAAGCCCCACGGCTATCTCATCGGGAACCCCTCGCCATCTTTTTATGGACGTGGTGCTCGGAGGGACTGGTGGGATAAGCCTATTGGAAATCAAGTCTCTTTCTACAGTTGGTGGGACAATGGAGGGAGGCCTGTGGATCGGTCAGAGGAGCTTAAGAACCACTCAGAGCTCTGTGTGTGTGTGTTTACATCAATATCCCACTCCTACGGGTAGAAATAGAAAAGAAAGGACAGGGAGAATGGAAAGGGGGGGAGGGGAGGGGAGAGATAAAGGGAGAAAGGGCAGCGGCAAGGTGGGGTGGACATGAGAGGGAGTAAGGGAAAGGTGCTTAGAGAGTTGGGATGAAGGAGGAAAGGCAATAAGCAGAGATGTGGAGATCGGGAGCGGGAGGGAGGGAGGACTGGGAGCTTGATGCTAAAGATTGGGGAGGGCGGGAGATTGAGCGGAATTAGCAACAGAGAGACAGAGGAAGGGAATTTGGAGATGAAAGGCGCTGAAAAGAAGAGGATGTGGGTGGCGCTGGGAAAGAAGAAGAAGGAAAAAAGACAGAGAGAGAGAATTCCTCCGGGAAGTGAGCCAGTTCGGTTGAACAATGGGGGTGCATAGCAGTACTGATTAGGGTGGCGAGGTGGGAGATGACAATATGCTTACTGCTGTTCTTTATCCGGACTTGAGCTCTGCCGAGTGCAGAAGGCACTCCACACTCAGCAAGACACTTTCTCCCCAACCAGCACCGTGGGCAATTAACCCAACCACCTGCTGCTCGCCAACAAATTGCCTCTCGTCGCTGCCAATCCGGCTCCAGCCGAAGAAGAAGAAGAAGAGAGGCAGCCGAGCTAAAAAGCATCAACTCAAAACACGACACTGTGCTTATTCTCCTCAAAATTAGCCCAATACGTATCACCGCTATCATTTCACCGCACGGATCGTACCACGTTTCAAAGGAAAGTGAATCCATCCATCTTAAAGGCAGGTGTCTGGAGCAGACCGTCCGCCGTGATTGATGGAGGCAGATATAGCGTTGGTGGGAAGGGAGTCAGAAACACTCAAGATCCGCAGAACGCGCCGACAAATTGGCCCGCCGTACACTGTACAGACCCAGATAACGGCGCGCTTCGCTCGAGCCTTTTCAAATTGAACGTCCGCAGAGAAACGATAATGCGCCGAATAATGACAGCAGATGTGCTGTGTGTGGTTTCCATATCCGGTTGTATCTTTGTATTAATCACACTTAGAAAGATTAATTTACATATCAGTTCTCTAATCACACTGCAGACATCTACAGTGAGAGATCCTGAATGTATTTGCATACATTACAAAAAGGTTAAAAACACATAAAAATAACCCAGACGACATATGGTGTGGGATTAAGACTCACAGCGGGAAGAGCATTTCACCAATACCAATATGAAAGCAGAGGAGACGCAAAAACACAAAGCAAATACAATGTGTGGATTTTAATGTGATTACTGTGTTTTTTAAATTACTCTAAAGGATTTAGATCAGATCCTTCCCTTAGCAAAGCACCAGGTGTGCTGCAGCATTGAATTTGCGATCGACTCTGTAAACCCTCCCACAGCAAAATCGGACAGGTCTCAGAATGTGGATGGAGGGCTGATAGAGGAGTAGGTCACTCATGTTGGCACCAAAACCCATGGCGTCTGAGCGCCATGATACACCAAGGTTCAGACATGTGGCATTGTCTCGATAAGCTTCTCCAAAGTCACCAGATTCATTTCCATCCACTGTTGCATTCATTTTTCACCAAGATCTTGTATTGATGATGGGAGAGTCTGACCACTGCACAAAGCCTTCTCCAGAACATTCCAAAGATTCTCAATGAGGTTAAGGTCTGGACTCTGTGGTGGCCAATCCATGTGTGAAGATGACGTCTCATGCTCCCTGAACCACTCTTTCACAATCTAAGCCCCATGAATCCTGGCATTGTCATCTTGGAATATGATCCATTGATGGAATAACCTGGTCATTCAGTACATTCAGGTAGTCAGCTGACGTGTCTGTGAAGGTTCTCAGTCATCCAATAAAGGTTCAAAAAGGCAACTGGACTTGTAGAGTTTTTTGAGAAGACGTTTCACCACTCATCCGAGTAGCTTCTTCAGTTATCTTCAGAATGGAAATTAGCTGCGCCAGTTTCTGGTTATTAGCATAACAAGCATAACAAGCAAGTTTTCTCAGGAGGAGTTCCTATTTAAACCTCAGACTTCCCATCAGGCCCCTAGACCTGAGGAAGCTACTCGGATGAGTGGTGAAACGTCTTCTCAAAAAACTCTACAAGTCCAGTTGCCTTTTTGAACCTTTACTGGATGTAGTCAGCTGACCTCATTCTTTGGGCACCATAATGTTGCTGAACCTAGACCTGAGCAACTGCAGCAACCCCAGATCATAGCACTGCCCCCACAGGCTTGTACAGTAGGCACTAGGCATGATGGGTACATCACTTCAATGGTTCTCCACCATCCTTCCAGTTTTTAATAATCCGTTGGACAGTTCTTAACCCAGTTTTAGTAGTTTCTATCATCTCCTTAGATGTTTTCTCTGCTTGATGAATGCCAATGATTTGACCCTTCTCAAACAGACTAACATCTTTTCCACGACCACAGGATGTGTCTTCAGACATGGTTGTTTAAGAAATGAGAAGCTACTCATTGCATCAGTTGGGGTTAAATAACTTGTTGCCAGCTGAAAGATAATCACCCATGCAGTAATGATCCAATAGGAGGCTCGTACCTATTTGCTTAGTTAAATCCAGGTGGCGACTCAGTGTACCAACAAAACCATGCACGTATTGGTCTAAGGGTGTCTGGGGATTCTCAGAAAACTTTGGCATTACACACATGTATGAGAAAATTCTGTTTGTTTGACAAGTCCGTCCTCTTTGTCCTCTCTGAGAACGGGTCAACCCGGCGCACAGGCCTCACAGGCCGAGTGTTGACAATCTCTTTTAAGCTTGGGAGTGGCGCTCCTTCGTGGCCTCTCTTGGCGGCCTCTTGACCCTCCCGTCCCCTCTTCACTGTCCGTGCATTGATGAAATGTGACCTGATCTCTGTGTCTGCTGCACTCACTGTCACACCTGTCTCAAACTCCGCCGCTCCAATTTCCGCTTCTGGCCGACCGCAATCTCTTATTCGGCCCGAAAAAGACGGATAGCTGCTCGCCCTGAAGAGAGATTGCTCAGCTCTCTGTGCCTCTGCCATGTCAAAGGTTAAGCCTCTCAAGTCTCTTCCTCTCTGAAATGAAGTATTTATCATTTTCTGTTTGGCTCTCTGAAAAGCAACAGATGCAGCACAATGCTAGCACTACGGCATACGCGCTGCATCCCAACTGCATGACCACTCCACAGTATGTGCACATGTGCATCTTTACATAAAGGCACAGTATAGTTTGTCATTTACTGCTGGGCATGCATCTGCTGTCATTGCTTTGCAGAAAAATTGTTCCGGACATATGCAACTCTCTAATCACTAGAAAAACCTGACATCTTGACGATATATATATATATAGATTCCAAAACCTGATTGTGGCATCCAGACTTGTCACTCATTCGGGAATAAAAAGATGATAAAAGCTGTATTTGAATGACATGTGCAACCTCCACTGAGCCTTTGATGAAACGTGCATTCAGAAATCACATGCTGGGAAGAGAAGGTTAAAGGAAATATGTGAAATTATTTATCTGACAAATTCAGCAGTGCCGATCTACCCCAATTTGCTCCAGGGGAAAAAGAAAAAACAAAACAAACCTTTTAAAGTCACGCACATGCGCTGAACACACTGAGCCTGAAATCAAGTCAAAGAGCTGCAGAGTTGATTGAAGGAAAAGCAAAAAGCTGCATTATCACACACCCGGCCGTCGTGTGTTTTACGTAAGCGAAACATTGAGTGTTTTAGCTTTGATTTGGGCCGTGATTGAAATATCAGGCTCCACTATGTTCACTGCTGAATTTCTCTTGTCTGATTTGGATAGCACCAAAGAGCTTTTTCATGCACAGTAAGAATAAACCAACAACAATGAGCTGAAAGATGCTGAAAGGTGTCTTTGGTTTCTTCTCCGTGACCTTTCCACTGTCAAAACCTCTTTTCACCATCTGACAACCTCCAATTTGCTCCTCATGAGTTTTACAACTTGCAAACAATCACAAAGTGTTGTCGCCTGACTTCTGAAATTAAAGGAAGATCAGTTTTGAGTTGTCGAGGTGGTCATGACAATGGGAACCCTCAGGAAAGCCTTTAACTGGATCTATCTTTTGCTATCAGATTGCCCATTGCCACGGCTGTTCATTTGCGATAACGCCTCATTGTCCAAACTCCACTTCTACAACCATCCGACTTCCACGCTGCATAATTGACTTCCCTTCAGAAAACCAGTTCGAAAGCGGCACTCTTAACGGCTGAGCGAGCGTACGCAAATCCTTGCATCTGGCTCGCCATTACGTTATCTACCACCACTTGGCATGAAGCAAGTAAACAGGTAGAGCCTCGCGGAGGAGCCGCGACGCCGGGCGCGTCAGCAAACCGTGTCCATTTGCGTCCTTTATGAAAATGGCGCTGCGCTGCGCCAAGTTGCCGGAGCGTGGCGCCGAAGAAGATATGTCAAAACCGATTCCCTTTCTCTCTCTTTCTCCCTCTTTATCTCCATTGTGCAGTTTCCCAAAGCGTCCCTGACGGACCTCGTCCACACCTAAGGCTATACATGAGTGGACAGCAGAAGAAAAGAGGGAGTTTTTAATCCAATATTACCAGCACGGTGGCACTGTGGTGGAAAATTACTGTTTCTTCTTTGCATGAGGGAGATCAAAGTCATTGGCCTTATTCTGCCTTTGGTGCTTGGGATTAAAGTTACCCTCTTTCCATGGACTCCTGATCGCCTGGCAGCATCAAAGCAGAAAGCACAAGCATCCGATTCATCAGAGCGGACATTTGTCAACACGCTCGCTGACGAGGCGAGTCTCAGAAACAAGAAAATTGAGTGGGTGGGGGTTGGGAGGGGAAAAAAAAGTGGTCAAATAAATGGTAAGATATAAATAAAAACTTTTAGGAAGTTGGCAGGAGCTGCCGTTCAGGCGGCTTCTCCAAAGGCTTAGCAAAGATCCAGTTGGCAGCAGGCTGTCTCTGCAGAGCACAGATGGATTAGAAACCGGCAGTCCAGACCATGGTAGCAGACGTCAGAATGACAGATGTGTCGCTAAGGCCCAACACATGCTTTATGAAGGTCTTGGATTAGCCAGAACTCTGAGGCATAGACGGAGCTGTGTGTTTCAGGAGACAGCATGTGAATCACGATGCCATCTCGCAGTTTGAGTGGAAGCAGCCGGGATGGCAGGGGAGAGTGCAAACTCGGACCAAACGGTCAGTTCTCCACCTTCCCCATAAACGAATTCCTCATTTATCCAGCTTGGAGGCCGCAGGGTTCTGGGCTGTATGCATTTATATGTACATTTACAGGCAATTTAATGTAATACTTACATCAACTTTACTGTTTTCCATAAAAAAAAGTAATACACCGAGGAAGCGTTGCCAGAAAAAAGTGCCGCGCTGCGCTTTAAAAGGAAAAAAAGTCATTTAATTCCGATGTTGTGTGTGTGAGAGGTGAAATGAGTTTTTCTATCCTGTCATATGAAGCCGCTCGACTGTGGTTGTGCGGGGAGAGGAGCTCTGGTGAAAAAAAAAAATAATGATTTTAAATGGTGTAAAACTCTGAAAATAGAAAATATCCGAGATTTCAAAGCTCAAACTGCGAGAAATATGACTAACTCTGCGGGGAAAAAATAAATAAATAAATAAACTGCCATGGAGGAAAATGACACAAGGCAAACAAGGGATGAATAAATGATAAGGTAAATAGCCTGGACTCGGTGTAATTTCTGTATAATTCCGGAGGCACAGAGACACTAGCCAGCCTGATCAAAAGCAGCACATGTGGCACTGCCAACTGCGACCCATTGGACTTAGCATCACTCATTAGCGGCGTCCTCTCTCATTAACCGACATCTGTATCTTAATTAAGCGGAAGAAGACAGGAATAGATGCAGGTGGCAGTCCAGGTCGGCTACTTAAGCATCCAGGCGGCGTTTCCTCTCACCTTTATAGGGATTTTTAACAACTTTTATAAGGTACACGGGGCGGCGAGCAGCAGTCTGTTTGGATTGCTAATCAGGCTTGGATAATACCACTGCTGCTGTTTGCCTGGGATTTTACAGGATAGTGACTTGCAAAAGAAGCAGAGTCCTCAGCTTTGTTCGACGCTTTAACCCTCAACACCCGGCGGCCTTTCGAATCCGCGGCCTAATCTACATGATCCTGACCCGTTCTCCCTGATGGAATCTGCCAGCATCCTTGTAAACATGAAGATGCTAATGAAGACCGCGTGCACAATTCAGATTTGCACACCACTTCCATATAAATCACTTGATTTAACATAAATCAATGAGAAAAGGTCTCGTACAGGGCGGCTATTGTAGTCACTGGTGGCTCCTGCAGCTGAAGACATTTAACCTTATGAGGGCAACTGTTGCTATGTTGTCTGAGATGTCCAATGTGTAAATCAAAAGCAGGCTAACTAGAATGTGTCACCTTGCATTGAACTATTGATTTTGATCATAGACTGTATAAAGATGGACTGGGGAACAGCTCCTCTAAAGTGAAGCCAAAACAAGTAGAGCTGGTGGCTGACTGCAGTATAGGTCATAAGCTCCACCTCCTTCCTCCATGGTTAGTGGGTGGGACTTGGGCCGAACTAAAACAATAAAATAGACGTCAAATTAAAATTTTTAGTTTCTATCATTTTAGGTAGTTAATATAATGTTGATGCATGTTGCAAGTGTCAATTTTTAGTTATTTGACGCTGTAGGAACAGGATGTGACATAATGGCGACCACCAGTTGCCATGCCAACCACTCTATAAAGCAGTTAAAACAAGTACAGCATGTAATCCAACATTTCCTTGTAACTGGTGGAGGTAGAGCAGAGCGCAGTATTAATTAAACGAAAACTCGAGTCAGTCTGGCGGAAGTGTGGCCAAGATGGTGCCGCCCGTGTCCCCGGGAAAATAGCGTCAGTTTGGCCAATGCAAGGAAGTGGCGACGCTTTGTCCACGTTTATATACAGTCTATGGTTTTGATGTTTAACTCAGGCTGCAATACCACCGACAGCCACTAGATGGCTGCTGTGTTTAATCGTTGTCGGAAGACAATCCCCCTCTTTCTCCCTTTCCTTGGGCACGGCCCAGAGGCAGGATCTTTATCATTTGTGTGAACTGATATTTAAAAAAGGACATCCTTGCACGGGTGAAATATGAAACTATTAACCGGAGTCACCTTTGAAATGGCATTTGTCCTCATTAAATACGACAGGTGCTCTGAATTCTTTGCATCCACATATTCTGCTAAATCCATTCCACTGACAGTCGGATGTGGAAAAACTGCTGAAGGCTTGCTCCTTGCTAATTATGACTTCACCATTATTATCCATTATGTATTAGCAATTACAGATATTAATCAATTATGCAAGCAGTTGGTGGATATACGGTGAGCGGGGGCAGGTTGTAGCGATGTCACGAAGGGGTAATTTGAATTTTAACGTCCTTTTCGTTTTTCTTCAGTCGGACAAGCAAATTGGGTTTACGACATTTACATTGGGCAGCTTGACCCGAGGAACTTACAGCACAGAGACGCGGACTCGTCGCACAAACCACAGGTGCGCTAGCGCTAATTACTGACGCCTCTAAAAGCCTGCAGCAGAGTTTGTATTAGAGCAGATGGGAGGACCACACAAGCTTTTACAGCGCTATAACAAATAGGATTTATCACTGCAATGATGCTAATGGACTAATGGTGGTTTACTAGCTTATGCTATAAGTCTTCTCATATCACATTAATGCTATGCAGTCACATTTTTTACTGTGCGTTAAGTTGTAGGTAGGTGTAACCGAGCCAGACGTGCTTTTGTTAGGTCTCCATGAAAGGTTTTCTCAGAGATCTCCTTCACAATCTCATAACAGCAGCTTCTATCATGACATTGACAGTTCAGGACATAGTTTTGAACCATGATCTGAAAGATAACGGCTAGGTTTATACGCAATATTTCTTCAACCCGATAAAATCAGATGTATTTGACGTTTTTATGCAACAAAACATCAATCGGTTTAGGACTTTCATGCAGCGGAGGACGAGGACCAAGGTGGACTCACGCCCAAATCGAGCGCGGCATCATCTGCTTGAACAGCTGGTTGTTTTGCTACCCCCTTTGTTTCCGTCCCTCCTGGCAGCTCGTCACGTCAACCGAGGTTTATCCCGCACGGGGCAAACATTAGCACAGATGGCGAGGGATGACAGGGTCAAGTGTTTACATGGTTATTAGGAGCTAGTATTTTGCTACTGATCAGTTCATCAAGAGGTTTTACGCCAACCCTTTCCATCTGACTGAAAGTTCCTTCTGATGGGGCCAGTCTGCTCTGATTGTGGTGGGATACTAGCGTCAATGTAAATGTGGCTATTTGTTAATATACAGTGGTAAAGGTAAAGCCACTAAAATGAATGGTTGAAGGTACCTTGTGTACAATACTATGAAAAATGTAAGCATTAAGGGAAAAACCTTGGTTACAGTCTCCTTCCCATTCACTCACCATTGGGACCTCCACACACGTACTTCCTGCCGTACTGTAAAGGTCAGCCGGCTTCCTGCTTTTGGCACCGGACACATATTGTGCGGCGTGGAATCATCCATTACAAATGTAATCTCGCTGAGCAAGCCTACGGGGATCATGGCAGTAATGTAAAAGTGAAACCAGGCCCAGAAGTTTGCCCATCGCCGCATTTCAGATTATGCAAGATATCAGCAACTGCAGAAGTGAAGTAGTGGAAAGAAAAAGAAGAAAAAGTTCTACAACAATAGCCATCAAGTCATGCAGGCCTGGTGCCGCGAGCAGACGGGAGGGCAGCGGATGAACTCGAGGGCCTCAGAGCTAAATCAGATTCCAGTAAACTGAAAATTAATTAGGTCTATGTGTCATTACTAAGAAATGTGCCGTGGGACCGAACACAGGCTCTGCTTGTTTAATTAGGCTCCATGAATATCTGATAACCTTGTCGGTTATAGATGGAGAAAGGCAGATTTTACAGAGCGTCTGTTGTACTCCTGCCCTCGAACGCGCCGTGGGGGGCTACGTCTTCCAGTCGACCGTCTGTTGGTCCAACATATACCTGGGTAAAGTGTGTCATCATCTCTGCAGGGGCTCTTAGTGCCACCTTAACACATGCAAGCATGATGGTGTTATGAATAAAAGCATCCGTCAGATGGAAAGAAACGAGCGCCTGCGTATGTTTTTCATGAAGTTTCTGTGCCCTCCTACCTTACACGCACATAAAGTTGCCGCTGAGTGATCCTCATCATTTCTAGAGGCATCCGTCTCGACCGAATCTGCATCACCTCCTCCTCTCCCTCCACTTCCTTTCTCCCGGCCGCACGCCATCCATCGACGTTCAGTCATCCTGACAGATGTTTCAGTCACCTGGCATTAAAAATGAGCCACGGGTGACGGATCGCCTCCATTGTGAAGGATACAGTTTTTAAAATGGCCCTACATATTGTAAATGGCACGCGAACCACAATAAAGCATTCTGTAAATTGAGAGCAGCAGAAGAGATTTAATGTTATGTAGCTTCCAGAGAGGCTTTTAAAAGTGTATGGATTTAACTGTACACTTAGTTTTACCGCGTGTGTTTGCAACACAAAAGAAACCTCTCAAAAAGGAGAACTGGCACGGCCCTGTCATTCAGAAAACCACCGGGTAAAATCAGTTTTTCAACTTTAAAACCAGCCCGAAACCTTATTGCTTGTTATTTTTTGGTCTTTCCAGCTTCTTTCCATTGTGAACTCTCTAATAAAGCCGAAGTGGCATGAAAATAGTCTTTACCGAGACATTTACACTGAAATGCCCCGGGGCACAGAGTCTCCTTTAGGAGAACTCGGTTGTTAAAAGCTACTCCGTGGCCGGTTTTTGGCACAGGAGGGCGTACATGCCCTTTCAAGGGAATAAATGCAGTGTGCTTTTACATCGGCTTCTTCAATCAGGGAGTGAAGCCCGACTGTAAATTACAGGGATAAATGAAAATGCATTGTGAAACTGACTCAACGTGAAATGTCAAATACAAGCCAATCAGAGCGGTTTCTTAGAAATGAATATAAATGCGTTTCTTATGCATTGATAGACACTGCTGCTATCTAGTAAATGTGGCATTGAGGAATCTAATTAGAGTTTTTTTTTTTTTTTTGCTTGATGACAGTACACAGTTCAGCTGAAGCACTCTGTTGAGGGTCTAATTGTTGCTTCTTTGGTAAAAATCCACCATCTCGGTTCGAAAGAGCCAAGAGATCAAGTGGATAAAAAAGGTCTGAACCGTTCTGAAATGGTGGTGGAAGGTGCCAGCTTGATTTTCGATGAGTTTAAAAGTTAAAATTGTTGGAGCATCAGGAAGAAAATTGAAGCCGGCACAACTTTGATAAGTAGCGTGTCACGCTGATATGTGTTGGGCTCTTCAAATCACCAGCGTCCATTGAAAATCAGTTGCTTTTTTAAGGCTCATTTAGGGTACAGCGGGACATAGACGCCATAACCTACGTACGTAGCCTACGCCGGTGCGAGCCATTTGTACTTGTGTGGTTGTCAGTCTGGCTCGCTCTGTAAGAACTCCACCCAAACACTAGTCGGCGCTGTGTCTTTTTTGCCAATTGGGTTAACTTCTGTTTCTACTTCCTGCTTCGCTTCCAGCGACCGAAACTTTCTCGAAATTTCAGCGTACTTTCGCCAAAGTTGAGTCGTACAAATGTTTGTATCTCCGAACCTCCTCAGTTAACCTTTCCTCAATGTGCTCCATCTATTATTGATCCAAAACAATCAATTTGGACCAATCACAGATCTTGCCACGGTGTTAGCGTCTGTGTAGGACCTGCGCTGTCACTGTAGCTACGCCGTCAAATTGACGCAAAGCCCTAAACCACATCCCGCTGTTGTAAATTCTTCTATTACTCTCCCTTTTATGGTGCAAACAAGCTCGCAGCTCTTTCAGGAGACTCCCGTCATAAAGCCAAACTTGTGATGGGCAGATTTCTGGCACCGGCGACACGTGCCTTGTTTACAGACATGAGTGTAATAGACCACTATGTCATTAACCAGTCCATTGAACTGGCTAATAATATGACTTACATGAGGGAGGCCAAACCACTGGGTGCCAGCTAGCTTTTCAGCTGCTATCAATTTCACAGACACCAGCATTTCTTCCTTATGCGGACAGGCCCGGCACACAGGTGATGTTCGAAGCACAAATTAGTTTTCTTTTCCAAAGAAAATATCTGGATTTGATTCAAAAGACAGGCGAGGGCGTTAGCTTGGAGAAAGGCAACATGGTTTCGGATTGGCAGGGAGCTTGAAATTAGCATATGTGATGTGGAACGCAGTTTACTGAAGGATCTTTGAACTCGTACCTGTGATCTTCGACTGTATGATTGTCATTTGCAAACAACGACGTCGCCTGACAGAAACAGAGTGAAACCCACAGACTTGGTTCAGTTCTGCTCGTGCAGTTGGAAGAATTTGCAAACTTATAGATGCAGCTTCTGGTTCTATGTTAAGACCGACAACGCCAGCACGGAAAACACTCTTACTTGAGTAGAAACTTCATCCGGCTTAGTATCAAAGTCTAGCCTGGACGCCAGCCTGAACACCAAAAAAATGTCGGGGAATGTTGGTCCGGAGTCTCTCGATTGGGAGCTGAATGTGGCCTGGTAAAGATCTGCTGGTCCAATCAAACCCTTTGCAACAAATTGCTCTGATTGTAAGACGACCAAATTGCACGCTGCTGCAACGGTTGAAACGTGCCAAAACACAGAGTCCACCACATGTTACCAGACACATATTCTGATGAGAATTGACCTTCGTAGGTTTAATGGATTTAATGGTTGTCATTGGTAAACATGCCAAAGGATAGCCAATTAAGGAGCCCACTTCCTCAATTGCTTGCAACTCAAAGACATGGCTTCAGAGATCTTCTTTCTTTCTTTCTTGACGAGGCCTCAAAAGTATATATTGCAAGATTCAAATCTGATTTGTTACTTTGATATTCGGCCGTTCAATATTGCCACTAAAGACACCCAATAATCACAGAGGGACAGGGTTGACAGACAAGGCCAACTGCTATCACCAGCAGAGAGAGAGAGCGGGCTAATAATAATTACAGGAGAAATTCAGCTGAACGAACCGAGCCTGCCAGGCTGATGGGGTGATAAGGACACATAGGTAATAATAAAAAGCGAGATGAAGAGCTCACTGAAATAAACACCAGATACTACAAACATAGTGAAAAAAATTAAATCAGAGTGTTAAAGCACTTTAATTTGTGGGTGCCTGAGGAATTTGAAACTAAATAAACAAGCCTTAGCTCCTCCACTAGAGTCACTCAGAGCTATTATCGCTGATTAAAGATTCTCTAAGCCTTTTCTTTCTAGCATGTTCCTCAAAACCTAAGGACTCTCAAATCAAACTGCAAAATAATGCATCTGATTAGATTCTGGAGTGAAATCGGAGCTTTAAAACAACAACAACAACAACAACCAAATATTAATTGGAACTCCAAGCTAAACTGATTTAATCCTTATGGAGTCTTACGGCCCGGCTTGCGTTCTGAAGCCGCCACAGTTGATATTAATTAACGTCACGTTTGATTTTCCCGTTTCAACATGCAATTCAGCGTGCCATCTGGTGCAGTTGAGGAGGACAATTCGGAGGGAATCACTTGGCAATGCGCTGTGTCATATTTCAAGTAGTGTATGCTGTCCCTGCCTTTGAAGATGATTAAAGAAGCCCAGACGGTGCAGCGGTGTGTTGTGTTCAGAGGTGGACGAATGTGTGTAGATCTAGACTAATAATATAGCCAAAACATACAGAAAATATATAAAAAAGTACTTGTACTGAGTAAAAATGTCCTCTTTGACTCATGTATTGTGGATTAAAAACCGCATTGTTGTTTGCAGCTCAAGGCGGAGCTAATTATTAGTTAAAGTAGTCCGGAAACTTTTGTCTGAAGGCGTATGATGACCAGCATTAGTTCTCCATCTATGTCATCTATAAATAGGACATACTACACCCACCAAGCTAAGCTAAGCTAAGCTAAGCTAAGCTAAGCTAAGCGTTGAAGCCGAAACGCAGCAGCACCGGCAATGCCTAATATGGAGAGGAGCTCAGGAACTGATTTTACCGAGAGGGATCAGTTTGCAGCTTTGAATGATGGACAAACTAAATTTCAAAATAAGTGCAATTTACGTCGCGAGTTAAATTTAGCGCAACGTTCGAACACATTGCACTTTATCAGCTCCAGCTACACTGGTCTTTATTCTGGATTTCATCATCATCTAACGTGAAATGCGATGAACTGAATCAGATGGCTGTGAAGAGTCAGCTTACGTACTGAACCGATAAACGCCCACCATCTAGTGGTCACTGGTGGTATTGCTACCCGAGTTAAACATCAACTATTGTTAAATGCAACGTCGCAATAACTAGATGCCCATTGAGCTGATCACTGGTTTCACACATACAACAGAGGACAAAGCACTTCAAATGTCAAAATATCCTTTTGACACCCTTCTGCGTTGGCTTGTTTAAAATATGAGCTCCGTCACATGAGAGTGAGGCGGGCTGAAAAACACGTCCGAAACACTTTCTGTGCAGACGTTGCCCAAGGCGTTGTGAGATAATTACTGGGAGATGGATTCATTTCCTGGACAATTTTTTATTTATTTTTTTTATCGAGCAGCTCCCAACGTTGTAGCCACAGAACCCTGGGGTTCCTTCAGGCCCAGACAAGATTTATTCTCATTTTTACTTTACAATAGCTACATTTTAATGTTGTGTTTTTGTAAAAAATGGAACAGATGGATAAAAGACTAAATTATAATTTTATGAATCCAGTTAAATGTGCCATTATGGTCCATTATGACAACAGCTCATAGGTGATGGTTGATGTGGAGTGCACAGATTTACACAGAAGTCAGAATAACAAGGAGTTGATCAGCTGTGGATACATTTCACTGCAAACAGAGCTCAAAGAAGCAAGTGCAGGAAAATGGAAAATGATTGAGTACTTGAGAAAATGTACCTAAACGCTGACTGGTGATGCAGTACGCACCAAGCCGAGTAAAAGAAATGATTACAGTAATGGATCCGCTGTTGGGAAATTGACTCCAGAAGGCCAGTAGGCAATGCTCGCGCCCCCTTGGCTGGAGGAGACGGAGGGGTGCATGGGATATCCCGAGCACCCTGTCTGGCCCTGCTGAGATTACCGGCAATGTAATAGGATCGTCCACTTTCTGTAATAGAACACAGAAAGGCTAAGCCCTGGCTTAGGTCTTAGAGGCCCAGATCGCCAACAAGGCAACAACAATATAAATATATATATTTATAGAGAGTCAAAGCTCTGTCTGTCCTGGCTCGGAGGAAACGTAAGCTGCCTTTAGACGTGCGTAAAGATACTCAGAGGTTGCTCTGCGCCACAAAACTGGGCGACGCTTCCAAGCCGCAAAGAAAATCCCAGCTGAGCTGTAATGACAAGCGAATAGGCTGCGATAGAGGCGGCTTTGGCTGGATTTGTTTGTACAACGGGATAGCGTGTTGTTTAATTGGCTCATTTGCAGACTGATGATTCACACTCACAGATAATGCGGCGTCTATTTTCAAACGCGTGACTCGGCCGCACTTACGGGCTGGAGCCACGGCACGAACGAACGGCGCCTGATTTCGGCTTTTGTCACTGAAAACACACACATCCCGCTCCCGATGCAGACAGCGCTCTAGCCCAGTATGTGCGCATTGAGAATAAATATTTTTAGGTGGTTATGAAAATACTTAAGGAGTAACAGAGTCGCTCAGTTTTGAAGGCGTCACCGTTCAAAGGCAAAACGTATAATTTGTTCTCTTGTGGCGCTCCCTTTCTTCAGCTAGTGCGTTTTCTCGCTCCCTTGAGTATATCTCAGAAAAGCCTTCAAAGCTTCTGAATCTGTATTGTCAATAGGTGTGTTGCTTCAGCGGGGGAATGTTTTCTCAAAGGCAATTCCATCTGAAAAGATTTATTGATTGAATCATCCTGCTAAAAGGTGGCTCTCGCGAGCAAGCAGAATCCACCGCTCACGGGAATCTGATAGTCCCGCTACTACTCCCTTCCCCGGCTCTTTATAGAGGCTACTCTGGGTTAAACTTAATTTGGCCAACTGTCACCCCCCCCTTTCGCCGGGTTGCTATAGCAACTGCATCTCATCCTTCAAACAGGTGAGGTTAGGGGAATCTCAGGGCTTCCCGAGGCATCACTGCAGGACAGAATGCAAAACGAAGGCACCTGGAAAGGTGAAGAAAAAAAAAGAGGCGATTTCAATCGAGCGAGCCGGTTATCAAAACAGATAAACGCCGGTGTCTGTTCCCCATCCCTCGGCCCCGAATAGCAGCCATCTGCTCCGACGAATTTCCCCGAGAACAACACTTCGAACGTCTCCTTAATGAATGCCCAGACACGGCGAGTGTAGTCTGCCACGGCGGCGATACGGTGCGCCGGTGTTAATGAAACCTGAGGAGGGGCGCTGGAAATAAAATACAAAGCCCGACAGCCACATTTACCATATCCAATCCATTCAATTCCCATTACATCAAACAATGGGAGGCGTAAACAATGCACCCCCCCATCCGGCTTCCAACGGCTGAAACTATTCGATGCCAAACTTGTGGAGGCCGATGGCGGGGGACGCCGGATCAAAGGTAATGAATACAGGCTTCATACTGGTGGTGACGAACGCTCTTTAAAGGAGGAGGGGATACTCTTTGAAAGACTTAATGTGTTTATCTGGCAGCAAAGCAGGAAGGAGCACTGATTAGCGGCACGGCCGGCCTCCGTCACCTGGCAACCGCAGCCACGCAGTTTGTTTACTGCACCTTGAGGTTGTATGCATTATATTCTCCCTCCCTCCAAGGCTATTCACAATCAAGTACTCACTAAACACAGGTCTATATATAAATGTGTAGTCGTGAGTGCAGAATATTGTCATGTCTGCAGTGGTGCATCAGAAAGTAAAGGTCTAATCTCTCACTCAACCTCAGACAACAACTCTTCAGCTCTTGTCCGGGTGGGTCGACTCCCCGTCGCCCACTCAGACTAAACTCCATCTAGCTTTTTGCACCGAGACAATTGCCCTCTGTAATTATTAAAGGATGCGCCGTCAGCGAGCGCCGTACTTCATATGTATTCGCAAGCAAAATGTGCAAGGAAACTTTTTTAATTCGGACATCCTGCACGCCCAACTGCTCTCGCGGTATGCTGAATAAATATTACAGCATCCATGAGTCTGAGCGGCGCGGCTGCAGCTCCTGTCAGCGTGACATCCTACAGTATGGAGAGAACAGGCGATTGTACATTCTGTCCGCTGTAAGATCCATCCCGCACACGCTGAGTTTGACGTCAGACACCTATGCTTCCAGGAATTCATTTATTTCTTTATTTTTTTTCTAATAATAAAGGCGCAGCTGTGCCAGAAATGCAACGCAAGAGGGGCAGATGCAAACAAAGTTTCGCGTTCACAGGTTCCAATCTGCGACGCCGCCGCAAGAAGGAGCACAAGACGGTGATTTCTGACACGCTGAGCTCGAGATCGAATCGCGCCTTCCCCCGCGCCGGCTTTTGTTTGGTCGGCACGCTTCGCTTATTTTTAATGAGAAACTGCCAAAAGACGTGGAGTAAGACAACGCACCTCTGCGCCTCTTCCTTCTCTCTCAACTTTCTAAATGATTCAGAGAGAGCTGGAGGTAATTACAGTCGCTCTGGATCTGAGTCGCTTATGAGATCACCTCGTTGACAACCCGAAAAAAAGCACATGTGAGTTTTATGCTAATTCCCGCTATAGAACAAAAACGTCGAGGTTTGTCAGAACCATATGCGTGTTTTATCTTTTGCATCGGGTCCAGTAATAGCTTGGATTGTTTTCCATAAATCCCTCGCAGGTGGCAACCTGGATTATTTTTTTAAGACAGAAACTCTACTTTCAGCCCGTGGCCTCCAAGAGCAGATGCTCGGTTGTCTTTGAGACGGTTTAATTTTAATCACATATGAAAATTCTGTCAAATGATAACGGTGTCTAACTTCCCTAGAAGCTGAAAACTCCCACATTAAGAGGCAATTGCAGAATGGAAATAAGTTGAAATGCTGTTCAAAAGCTGGTCCTACAAAGTATTAAAGCTCCAATAAATATTAAATTTTAAAAAGTTAATATAAGTCTCACATGTCCCAGTGACGTGTCTCTTGAGTTTCAGCTCAAAATGTGGCATAGATGGTTAATTTTATCACGCTTGCATACATCATGGTTTGAGCCATGTTTCAAATGAGCGGTTTCGGTGCCTGTAGCTTTAAATGCAAATGAGCTGCTGCTGGCCACGCCCCTTTTCCAGAAGAGGGCTGTAACACTAACAAGTTTGAAGCAGCTAGCCGTGTGGTTATCCCTTTATAATGTCCTAAAGGGCTGCAAACCTGAATGGCTTGTCCACTCTTTTTAGCCGATGGTATCCAATGAAAAAGTCGATTTTGCTTAATACGTTTTGCACAAAATTCGTGATTACAACTTTAAATGTGCAGCAGCGATAGAATCTACACACCCTCACTTTATAAGTCTGCATGCAGCACTTTAATAACAGCAAATACTTGCCGAGAAAAGAAAAGAAGCCAGAAATTGTGATTGATTTAGTACAACAGACTCAAGATTAGTTAATTACCAAAACACTGCTCAGCGCTGGCCCACAACAGAAGGACGTCTTGAATAATGTACAGTACATACATGTATTATCAAGATGCCTAGTAGAAACGGAAAAAAAAAAGGCATCTCCCAAGGGTTGTTACTGAAAGTCTACTCCCTCATTTGCATCGAGTACTCACTGTCGTAGGCTGCCTCGGTGCCCCTATGATAAATGAATCACATGGTGTGTCAGTTTTCTTCATTTAATTATGTACTTTTTTTGTTCAATCCCATGAATTAATCATCTAATTAAACGCAAGTGACAAAGGGAAGAGTTGCAAGTTGACTGGTAACTGATTTGTTTCCCGGTGAGACTTCCTTCTGTTGTTTATTAGAAAAAAAAATGAAGTTGCGAGCTTTCGACAAAACGAGGCACCACGGGGCGCTCGGCTTTTTCCAAAACTGGTTGTTGACCTCCGCCTTAAAGGATGTTGCGTGAGTAACAAGCTCCCAGGAGATTGCCGTGTGAAAAACGCATCTATTTAATGTTGGTCTTTTATCTTCGCAGGTAAGAATAGAGGTAGATTCTGCCCCTTTTGTTCCAGTTGCTCATTAATTTGCAGAAATGAATCCCGCCGTCGGAAAAGAGAAATCAGTTGCACTCCGACCTGCCTTTGATTTCCGCAAAACACATTCATCATTACAAACATTTTGCGTTCCCCTGTGTTCAGTGGAGTTCTTTCAGAGCATGTACAATGTACTTTACCCATTTTTGCCAAAGCGCGCGTCGACTGCGCTTATATGGATTCACCGTAGCTTTAGACAGGAAATCCATAGCAGAGAGAAGTAAAATTAAAGGGGAGTAAAACAAGGTACAAGAACAGCTGCAGGCTGACACATTCAAGCATCTGGAGGGCAGCGTAGGATGCCTTTTTCAAAGCGAGTAAGGCAATGCAGGAGATGTTTCTGTAAGAAACTTAATATAAGATATATACAATATATAGTAAGTACAAAATAGTCATAGTTGGTGCCATATTCAGATGGTCCATGGTTGGAATAGCATTCCAACAGAAATCCGTCTCTTAAGCTTGTTACATATTCCACGAGAAGCGAGAATTTTGTTCTAGGGTTGCGGGAACAAGAAAAAGGTTCGTTTTGGCCGTGAAGTCCTCATAGGCCCCTCCCACCGCAGCATACACCTGCTAAGCATTGTGGGGGATGCGGAAGTCGGCCAGTCGTATTGACGACCGTGTCCGTCAGATCACGCTGTTCATTCAGAATTCACCTACACAGTATGCCGATCTCTACCCAGGAGAGATTAGCGGTCACACTGTTGTTAGCATGTTAGCATCTGGGAGATCACAGAGCACTTAAAGGGGAACTACCGTTTTTTACAACCTGGACCTTATTTCTGGCATAAAATGTCATTTGTAGTCGTTCGGGAGATATTTAGATCAGCATATATCCATATAGTGGGAGTGAATGGGGCACCGAAACACAGCCTCTAAATAACGCATTTCTGCCGCGAAACTCGTTCATTTCACCAATATTTTGTTATAATACGCTAGTGCTATTCCAAGTTGAGTCCGGCTTGTTTACCTGTAATTTGCTACTGCTAGTTTTTTGCAACATGGCTGAATGTTTTTGCGTTTCTGAGGTTGTGGACAACGACTTTGTTTATGATGGACGTCCTTACCGTTTTGAGCCAGAGTATACGGATGAGGAGCTCGTTGAAAGGAGGAAGCAGAGAGAGGAACAGCTGGCCAAAGAACAACAAACCGCCGAATAGATAACAGGCAACTCCAGACTCAACGGCAGATAATGCGTTATTTAGAGGCGGCGTTTTGGTGCCCCAATCACTCCCACTATATGGATATACGCGGCGCTCCACTGAAGCTAAATATCTTCCGAAGGAGTCCAAATAACACCAAAGTTATATGGGTGAGTAAACGATCATGTTTTATGCCAGAAATAAGGTCCAGGTTGTAAAAAATAGTAGTTCCCCTTTAAGCTAGCCACCGGCATTTCCACCTAATCACACGACCAATCACAGAAGTTCTGCCCGGGTTGTGTGTCAAGAACAAGCTGCGAGAACTTGGACTATGTAACAGCCTTTATCTTGTCTTGGGTTGGAGGGGTTACATCTCCAAAGCACCTTGAGAGGATTTGGTGGTCAAAGACTAAAGGCCACCATCACCACAACCTTCCAAAACAAGCATTTAGCCACAACTCAACTCAACCTCCGTGTTAAAAGGCGGGGGAAGGGACTGCCAAGATGGCGACGGCCAGATGCACAAACATTGAGCTTCTTAAGTCCTCTTCACCTAAAACCTATCCATCCATCTTTGAATACAGTCACTGATGTGGACAGACATGTACATAAACTCAAACTTGACTGGTTGGTGGAGGCATACAACCCCCGAGGTGAGCTCCAGAAGTGGTGCGTTGGTCTTTATTGTAGCATAACGTCCCAAATTACGTGACCATCAGTCCATGACATAAGAAATACTGTAGGGGATCAAAAGTGGTGCAAGCAATATGAAATAATCAGTACCACGGACAGTTCTATTTATTTCGGGATCCAATTAAATTATCTGATAGGGGCGATAATTGGAATAGTAATTAGCGTATATACAGTAACTTCAGGGCATGATCCAGATGAATAACTCACCAAATGACTCAGGCGATTCAAGTGCAGCCTCACAAGTCAAATCTATCTATAGGCTGATGATATATTTCACTACATCACAGGACACTGTTTCCAGCGTGAAGTGTGATTTAGCAGGGCTTCTGCTGGGTTTTATGTGTCCGTAACATACATCACATCCCTTTTATGTTCTTTTTTTAATACACAGGTGCGAGAAAAAAGCTAAGAGAGATAAATACAGCGGAAATCACGGGGAAAATAACAGGTTCGAGCAATATTTTTTTAGAAGTAACCTCTTCACGTGATACCGAGATAAACCAAAGCAAGGGCAGATAGCGTGCCGGGGCTTGTTTATGTGTGGCAGCTCGGAGATAAGTTGCGGCGCCTTATCTGCCGTTGGGCTATCAAAGAATTCAAACACAATGCAGCGCAGGTTTAAAAGAAGCATCTGGCTTCCCTTTTTACACCCAAGCCCCGAGGAAAATCCTCCCGGCCGGCTCATTTTCTTACAGAGGGGAAGACAGTGCGCAAGATATCTGTTCTTTTTTCCCCTCAGCCAGATGACATGTCAGCTAATTGACTGGTTTACATCTCATTTGACTTTGAGAGGGTCCAAATTCGACGTGAACGAAGCTCAAAGGACGTGGAATATGTCGTCTAAAGCCGATGAAGCTGCCATGAGATGGCTTTTTCTATGTTCTCCACTGACTCCGACGAATGCGCCTTTCGGAATCAATTACTTCACAGCAACTCATCGTGTTTGCAGAAGCTCATTAATGCAAAACTCCCAATTTCCCGCTGCACGCCATTAAGATAAAATATTTGAACCATCAGCCGATAAACACATATTATGCATATTATAGGCTTTTAAAACTTGCAGCAAACCCCAGGCGGCTGATACCTAATGCCGTCGCTAACTAATCCTAGCCTGATTTCTCACATCTACCTGCAGTAGCGTTTAAAATGCAATTGCAAGCGCACAATGACTGCGGAATCCACGCGGGTTCTACCGCGATTCCACTGGAGCTCACTCATTTTCCGCCCGTAACGTCTCCGAGACGCTCTGACATTTCCATATGAAATACATCTAGTTTGTTACCCCTCCTTCTCAAGGCTGTTTGCTCCCGAAGCATTTGTAGGTTCGAACAGAAACATTAGATTAGACCCAGGGGACAGGAGCACCATCGCGACGGGAGCGAATTGTGAACCGAATGAAAGAAAAATCAATTATTCCAAAACCCCTTATTAACAATTAGTGCTGGCGAGGGGGCTTTCTCTTGCTTTTGTCGCGGCTGATTGTTTCGAGAGTGGCATCCAAGGCAGCTGGGCTTGTTTGTCTGACTATTGTCCTCTATACTGATTGTCGCGGGCCCCAGAGGGGAATCTCGATGGGTGTAATTTCTAGGTCTGCAAAAAAAAGTTTTCCACTGAAATAACTAAACGAAGCTATTTGGTCTTGAGGTTGAAAACATCCCAGGCCGCGGATCCGTCGGGCAAGTAGCGCAATTATGCTTTCTGCAAATTGAGGTGGCCAATTTTCACTGTGAACCCTTCCTTACCGCATTTAGCTGAACTGGTGTTTGAGTGCACACCAATCAGAGTTAATTTAGCACCGAATGAAGGTAGGCTAATGGAGTTAAATTAGAGATTAAACGGGGTAATGGATAGAGTGGACCACAAACTCTTCAACACCAAGCCACGCCAGGTGCCTCTTTCTAACTGAGCAATAACTTGAGGGTATAGCACGTACTATATGTTGAACACAAGATGTGGCAATGCCTTTCTGCATAAATACAGACAGGCACAAAATTAATAACTGAAATAAGGTACACAAATAATATAGGCCATGAAGCCAGACACCTGCTTTGAAAGATCATTCATTCCCCTTTCCACTTTCATGCTGCTCACAGAGAGCTGGCCTCTCCTTTTCTTAGTCTCCATTTCTTATCATATTTTGTCTCTCCTCTGATCTACTTTCATGCTGCAAAGAAAGATCACACGGATAGACCTCTCCGTAGCCGGCTAATAAAATCAACTCCTCATCAGCCGTTGCAGTCGAGAGGGGGGTGCGGCTTCAAAGTTAGCAACGCAGTTCGGCACACTTATCTGTGTAGAGGACACGGCTGAGCCGCCCTGGGGCCCCCGAGGGCCACCCGGGCGCCCCCTTACATCCAATCGCAGCTGGTGAGAGGCCGGTCGGGGCAGCGACGAGCAGCTGGCTTTGTCGCATTATAGCCGCGACCGCCTGTGACCCGAGGGCGACTTGGCGGGCTGCCGTCTCGCCGAGAGGCCCGAGGACGCGGCTTGGCGTAGGGGTCGGGGAGTGAAATGAGGCGGCGTCCACGACGGGATGCGAGCGGACCACGAGGAAAGGGGGGACGCGCAAGTGTGCCATCGCCGCGGAGTGAGCTGGTCGGCTGCCAGCGGAAGCAGATGTTGCATGTTGATTTGGTGACTTGGTTGCTCCTGGGGGTTATTTAGGGGGGAAAAAAAAGGTCTCGTGGTCAAATGTGATTTTAGCTATGTGGTAGACAGGTAGAAGAGATGTGTGCTTAAAGCTTGAGATGCACACCCTGGCTTTCCTCGCGGCAGTGATGGAGGATGTGTGGTGCACAGCTTAGTGATGTAGAAGAAATAGCACAGCCAGTCAAATGCACTTTTTCTTTTCACACCCGTAAAATTAGAATCGGGATTTTAAAATTAGGTGGCAAGGATTCAAGCCTCCAATAGGAGTGACAGATGTCTTATTTAAAACTCAGAGTCTCCTTACTACTGCAGTGTCAACACGCCAACATCTAAAGATGCTATTTAAGTCGTATTTTTTAAGAAAAATAAAAGGTCATGGGTGAGGCTGGGAAGGAATTTAAAATAAATCCACCGACTGTAAGGAAAATTATTTATAAGCGGCATATATTTCAAATGAGAGCCAGTTTATTGCAGCACATTCAGCTGTCTGATGAAAAAGGGAAGCATAGAAAGCCAAAACTTCCTCACAGGACCTGCAGGTAATTTGCTGAACATCTAGGGTTGACCAAAATACTAGAAACATGTAGCCTTGATTCGTCCTAATGTGAGCAAATGAGGAAAAATGAGAATTTGTTGCTTTGCAAGGAGCTCCACCAAGCTTCCAGCGTTCACACAGCGTTCTGAATCTCGCCTTGCAACTCTCGCAAGTAAACACACTCCCCATAATGTCAAACTATGCCTTTAGCCGTCTACAAAAGGGTCTTGCGTCGATGGGCGTGTCTGCACACTGGGCCTGTGCTCTTCTTTAAATCAAAGCTGCTTTGAGGCTTAAACTTTGAAACGTCTGCAGGTGTTGGGGTTTGCATTAACACTGCTTTAACATTTCAAAGCAGCAGTGGTCTCACGTTACTGTTCTGACAAAGCACAACAAGGCGGGAGTGGACGGGGAAACCGTGGGGATCTGTCTGTCTGAGCAGACCCTATTCACTTCAATGAAACGGGGTTACAACAGGTAACCACAAGACACACAAATGGGGTTAAAAGCCAGCAGGAAGCATAGTATTTTCAGCCAATAAAATTAAAAAAGGAGGATGAGGAGCCAGGGCTATGACGCTAACAAGGTTGATTTAATCGTGCTTCAAATATCCGCACTCGGTTTCAAAGCACATTATCAGTCAGTGACTCGTCAGCCGTTGAATCCACTCTGATGTACGGCGCTACACGGACGCGTCAGAAACACACCGCTGGCGTCATTACCTCAAGAGTCTCCCTGAAATAAAGCGGGATAGGTGCGACAGATGTTCCTCGCACATTAACGCTTCCACACAGACGCTCGGCGAGCACACTCGAACGGCGTCGCGTTCGCCACCATATGTGGTTTGCTTTGTTCTTTTATGGGGACACTGTTTCGCTGGAAACCATTACAATAATGGTCCAGATAGGAGCAGCTAAACTTCAAAATAAAAAACACATAAAGCATGCAACACAATAATAATAACAATAAATCCCAATTAAAAAAAATAAAAATCCTAACAATTAATTTGCAATATTCGTGGTTGCCATGCAGGCCGATAGATCATTAGGGATTTAAACGTAGAAATTATCTGAAAACCTGCGAGGCATAAAGGGAGACGGGCTCCGTCTCCGCTGAGACGGCTGCACCCGGATGATTCATGTGAATTTGGAGACGTCTCCGTTTACGTAGTGCATCAGCGATCATTCTCAAACAGCATCTGTCACCTTCTCCGACGGTGGACATCTCACTTTGAGCGTACGAAGCAAGGCGGCGAGCGCCTTTGTGGACTGTGTCGAGCTCTTTTAAATTAAAGTAAGTTAATTTAGCGGTCTATTGAGTAGTCCATTCTGTTTCCCATCACATCCCAAGGTGACAGCATGATACTCTAAAACACACTTTCATGTTGTTTTGATGAGAGAGGAGGGCGGAGGGGGGGCGAAGAGATAGCCGGTGTGTTTGCTTTGTCCTCTCCTCATAGTGCTTTCTCTGACACAACCAGCCATTACAGCTCCTCTAATCAGATTTGCCGAGCCGAGGCCAAATGCAGGGCTCCTATCTCGACTGCCTTAACGCAGCAAAAAAAAAAAAAAAAAAGGGGGTTGAGCCATCGGAAACCCTCTTTGGACAGGCGGCTGAAATAACAGTGATCACTCCTGACAGCGGCGCATGAGTGGAGACTGCACTCACATTTGGCACGGCGCTCAAATGTCATTTCACCTTCGCCGCGCGCTAAAAGGTGACGGGCTCCATCCTTCTCGCCACGCAGACAGGTCGGCTCTGGGCGGGGCTCTCCGGGGACGAGCGAACGCCGATACATATTGCAAAATGAAAATGACACACCTCAGACTGAGCACATATGTTAATAACGCGCAGCAGAACACGGCACATATCTACAGGGTCGAGATTCAAATGCGGAGCGGGTAATTGGGTGATATTTGGCGGCTTAATTGCTGAGTTGATGGCATAATGTGGTTGAATCAATAGCAATAACAAGACCGATAACAGGTTGAGTATCGTGTGTGAAATGACACAAGCTGCCATTACTGAGCGGTAGAAAGGCTTCAGACAAAATGTGGAAACGCTGGGAGCCTGTGAGCATTGTCCACAAAGCTATTTTTGAGCTAAGTTATCAGTTAACGGTGGTATTTACTCAAGTACAGAACTTTTCTTGCATTTGATCATTGTATTTCGGCCACTTTCTACTTCAATTCCGTTATATATTTCAATTAAATAGCAGGTTACTACAGATGAGGACTTTAAAAAGCTCTGTGAAGGTTCTCAGCCATCCAGGTCGTGGTATATCCAAAAGCGGGAACAAGGGCAACTGGACTTGTTGGCTTACTGGTGGGGGAGCTGAGGCTTTTATTTGGAACATCTATGGGTGATGCCTACCTGATCAGATCACCACGGTCCGTCAACGAGCCAATGCTCACCTGCAATTAACCCGTTGTTTGGCTTTCTGATTGGTCTGCTGACCACCAACTAGCGGGCTTCTAACCTTTGTCTGAGCCCAATTTCCTGTTACTGTTGCCAAACAATAGCAATGAGTGGGTCCATAAAAACTGGAATCATAGGGTGTAGGAGTGACTGATGAGACAACAAACATAAGCAACTGTGCTGACACTGAAGAGATTGCTAGTCTTTTTTTATGTATGCTAGATTTCTCCATTATACCCCACAGCCCTCCTATTGGGGTTACACAGACCAATCAAAAAGCCCAACAAGGGGTCAATTAGCTTTTATTACCTCTTCTTGTTTCCCCTTTTGCACGATGGACACAGACTTCTGCCACCTGCTGGTATGACGAGGCATTTTCTTTCACGTTAGCACAGACCATACTGTATGTGTCAGCCGGTTGTGGGCTGTAGTCTTTGCGGGCTTGGCCTCCATTGACTGGGTCGTTGGCGTGTCCACGCCTTAAGACCATTCTTCAAGGTATAAACCTGTGTTACATGAACTGGCTGGCTTGGACTGGCAGCTCGAGAAGCCGCCGCACGTCTCTTAAACCACGTGAAGACACATAAGCTGCTGGAAGAGTCTTTTCTCAACCTTCCTTCTTTCTACATCGAGACATCGGTAGAAGCTGAAAGAAGTGAGGTTTCCTAAAGAGCAGGATCAAGCGAAAAGCCGCCCAACGACCATCCTGATCCTGACTGCAAAATATCGCTGAACCTGCATGGATGTTATGGAGGAGATTTCCAATTCCTTCATCTCTCAAAGAACCGGAAGCTTTTCTCTTTAAAGACTTGATCCAGTCTACAACTCTAGGACTGAAGTTGATCTAAGCTAATCTACTAATTCCTACACATCTTGAAGTCTAGAAGGTTTTATTGTAAAATACAGCATACTGTTTTGGTTTTCGGACAGTTTGATGCATTTTCCTTTGTTTAACCTCTATCTCACTCAAAGAACAATGTCTTCTTTTCATATTATTTCTTGCAAGTGATTGATACAGCAGACGAAGGAGGAGACGATGAGATAAGGGGACCAGTATCAATCATCGTTTGGGGAAGGTCATCGGTACGGACACTGAAACCACTCCGTCCCTTCACTTGAGTTTTAAATTTAGCGTCCCGTCGGCTTGAGTCTGGACATTATGGTAAAAGATCCAGGAACATTAATTAACTTGACCTTCAGGAGGATCCTCATACAGAAATCTCCGTATGAGCGGACTGTATGTTCTCCAACACAGTCATGTTGGAAAATCCTACTGATTATGGCCACTTAATTAGTTTGACCTAGTGGGGAAGCACATTAATGTTGAGCCAGGAAATTCAGTTAAGAAAAAAAAATCCTGTCTCACATGTAATAAAAACAACAGTAGCCCCTTGTTCCTAATGACTATTTTCACGCTCTTATCTACCATCTGCTGCACTGACAAGGTGTTGCCTCTGTGTGATGGTTAATTATGTCCCGTGCACTGGCAGAAACGCATTAGTGGAAGTGCTGTTCTCCGGTTTACGCATCCACCTCTGATGCGGTTAAACAAATTATTGAGCGTACTTTTTATCCTCATCCGCCTCACAACTGTTGTTGCCTGGCAGCCAGAAGGGAGGCCATTTACAGAGCTCTAATCATTTATTTTCTCAATTAACATCGGAAAAGTGTAAAAATTATTTTAAATTACATACTGCATGCCTTAATATAAATTGCAGCAAGTTGTTTTTTACAAAGGCAGTAGTCTTGGATCACAATCACATACTGATTTCTACTTCACAAACAAGCTAGATAAGGTAAAGTTGTTAGCAAAAAATATTAGCATTCATTCCTCTTTTTGCTCCATTTTGGTCTCCTCCAGTTACTTAAAGAAAACTATGCTTCGAATTGTTTATCCTCTCTCCTCTACACTCCATCTATAAGCTATCTGATAACTTTTGTGCTTGACATGTAGCATTTATTAAAAACAGCTGGTAACTGCATATAAAAAAAAGCAAAGGCGCAGTCTCTAAAAACCAAAACAAAGAGCTTAAAGACACTAAAAACACTCAGAGTTGAAGGACGTTGCACAGTTAGGTGCTAATTTTCTTATCAGTTCGGTCACGTGACGCTCTGTTCGTAGTGGCTTTAAGTTTGAAAAGATGAGATAGAAAGAATTCCGTTAAATAAGGGGATCATTTGAAAGTCAAGAGACAACGTTTCTGAATTCAACCATATTGCCATATCCAAATTATAAAATAACCAAATGTGAATGTATGCTCTTGGTTATTAAAAACATGGTCCAACCAAATATTTCATTACATCGATGCAGAAATCCTCATAATCCAATATTGCCCAACGAGCAGCCCTGCTCATTGATTGCCGGCTATGCTTACCGGGCAAAATATCACCACGTCGCACAGGCGGACACATTCATCAAGATCTCTGTCAAGCTTGAAAGACAAGACCGAATGTCACTGCACTGATCTGTGACAACATCCACACGGCCTCCGCTTCCCCTTTACAATACTCCAGAATATTCGCAGCAAGCAAACTTTTTGCCATCAATCATTCCTGATCTATTTTTCCAATTCCAAAGTCAGTGCTTACTGGTGGGTTAGGAGAAAATCCTTTGAAGGATCACATGCTCTGGAATCACGATTCGCTGCTGATTCACATGATGAGTCAGTAACCTGATCGTGGATCTGAATATAGATATTTCATCTTGGCTGGATGCTTCCCCTTTGATAGTCTTATGCATATTCATTAGCCGTGATATCCACCAGAAGGTTATTATCCATAAATGTCACTCTGTAATTAATTAATCCTGTCTGCTGGTTGCTCTCCCTGCCTCATTAATGAGCCAAGTCTAGCTGATTGTATTCATATTCATGTGTCCAAATATACAGCTCTTTTTTCGGATTCAGATGCCAGAATATTTCACTTCATTAGCAGCAGGAATCGCCGGAGGGCCATTTGACAGGCAGGATCCGCGCGCCGAGTTTCCTGTCAGCGTCGTGCACAGGATCCCGTTTGTCTGTTTTGGGTTGTTACGGTAATGAGGGAACACGTGGCTCTGAAGTCAAAAGCGAGGGAACGTCCTCGCCGCTGAGGCAAAGTTTACTCACATTCGAATGAGAATCACCTTCGATGTGTAATGCGGTCCAAGGAGACAATTATGGGGGTAATTTTGCGCTGTTTAGCAAATTGATTTTTAAAGCTACCCCAAAGGCACATCTATTACTGTTGGTTTGAGTTTTAATAAAAATCCAATATGAATTTGCACAAAGCCGAGAGGAGTAACTCTGGCACATTAGGCTAATAGAGAAGAATACCACAGCTCACGAATGGCTTGCAAATAGTTTGACATTTACCCTGCCATGCACTCAATTATTGGCTGAGAATTTTATCCTTAGGCTCTGCTTGGTTATGCATGGTGCTTTCTGCAAACGGTAATAATCTATATGGGCTTTAAGGGACATAGTAACACTTGCTCTGCTGATACATGGCCAAAGTGTGTGCTTAGCAGGGCGGCTTAGCGCCACCACAGATAGCATCATAATTGGAAACTCACATGTCAAATCCCCCTCGCTATCGCCGGGGCGCGAAAGTGTTCTTGAGCAAAACACTGAGCCACTTCTCGCGCTCCTCGCCGCCTCTGATAGGGGCGTCGGCGAAATGTGCAACACATGAATTGCAAATTGAAACGCTCGAGCGGGGGGCTTATTTCGCGCGGCTTCTGATTTGAATCGCCCGGAGTTTGGGATTGTTTCATCAAACTACAATCCCTCAGCCGTTGGTTGAAAGCCATCAAGATAACTGGTGTGCCACGTTTGAATGTGATGGGAAAGTCTGGTGATTTATACGAGACCCGAGCAGATGATGGGATGAATTATTTAAGTGTAAATTACTTATTGAAAACCAAAGAAAAATGTGCATAACTAGCCAACTATGTGACACACGGGCACATAAAGATTTGCTTTGAAGCTATATGCTTACGCCAATATGCTAACTCGCTGATGCTGCATGTATGACTTAGCTTTTAGCATGCTAACATTTCATAATTGGCATAAACCGCATGGACTTGGCATGGGATGACCTGGACCTTATTTCTGGCATAAAATATGATCATATACTCACCCATATAACTTTTGTGTCATTTGTTCAGGAGATATTTAGATCTGCGTATATCCATATAGTGGGAGTGAATGGGGCACCGAAACGCAGCCTCTAAGTAACGCATTATCTGCCGCGAAACTCGTTCATTTCACCAATATTTTGTTATCGTACGCTAGTGCTATTTCCTGTTGAGTCCCGAGTTACCTGTTAGCATCATCCGTGGTCTGTAGATTGACCTACAGACCCCGGATGGCTTGTTGTGTAATTTGCTACTTCTAGTTTTTTGCAACATGGCTGAAAATTTTCTGATTCTGAGATTGAAGACGAACCATAGCAGTAGCAAATTACGCTCAGAGATGACATCATCCAGATCAGAAGGAGTTTTGCGGCAGATAATGCGTTATTTAGAGGCTACGTTTCGGTGCCCCAGTCACTCCCACTATATGGATATATGCAGATCTAAATATCTCCCGAAGGACTACAAATTACACAAAAGTTATATGGGTGAGTAAACGATTGTATTTTAGACCAGAAATAAGGTCCAGGTTGTAAAAAACAGTAGTTCCCCTTTAACCACAGAAAAAGCTGATGAATTTTGCTTTTGACTGACCCCCCTGGTGCCTATAGGCTGTAGGCAGAGATTTGTTTTTAAAAAGACCCTCAGTGGTGTTTAAAGTACTTCTGCGTTGGCTTGCACTAGACACCAAGTACAGCTGAGACTGATGGGAACGCCCTTTCGCAGGTCATACACCAAAATATTAGACAAATTAAACTTGTGACATGCAAGCAATTACCTACTCAACTAATTACAAGCCATCAGGGAGGGGACACGAGGGTCCTGAATGACGAAATGTCACGGTGGTCCAATCAATCCAGCTGTCATGGCATTCGCTTAAAACCAAACAAATGTCAACGCCGGTGGTGGCGCATATTTCCAGCTGGCTGCCACTGCACTAGACTAAAAACAAACTGTTGAGAGTGTTTAAAATAAACCAGTAAAATACATACAACTGCATAAACGCAGCTTAAATGTTCTGATTGGTTTTAGTTTCTTTTTTATCTCCCAAAGATGATTAAGGTCAGAATAGACTAATTGTCTTTGAAATGTGCAGTCATCAACACCTCTCCCACTCCCACAAAGGATGCCAGCTGTTGTGGTGTGAGTTGTACGGTAGTGCAGAGTGTGGTGAGTCGTACCTCTGGGTCCCCGTGCAGCATGTTGTGGTTAACAGGGATGAAAACATCTCAGGGTTTCTGACGGGCCTGAATCTTGCTCGGCTCTCGGCAGAACTCTTCCTGGCTGCATATCTTTCTCTTTCATTGTAAATTCGAGCAGACAGGATTATATTAGAGACACTGTCCCCGAGCTTAAATCAAGGATCTTTCAGGTGTTTTTCAGAGTAGAGCGATGTGTGCACGCTCATTAATCCCAAAAGCAATGAATTACGGTGATTAGCTGACATTAGCTGTCTTTAATCAAGCTCTGCGCTTAATTCACTTTCAAACAACTCTGAAAGGACTTTAGGAATTTAGAGCTGAGCAAACCTTTCTGACTTTTAGAAAGTTGAAGGCGAATATCAGTTTGATGGTGAGGACAGACTGAACTCACTTTAGCACTGCTATTTTGTAAGCCTCCTCATGGCTACAGCAACAAAGGCAAAGCTAATATCTAGGTGTCACAACATGAAGTGACCTGGTGTAAGTTAAAAACGCTGAAATAATTTACCACATTTGGTTTTGGAGTCCACCTGGAGCAGAAGAAGCTTACTTCATGGAAGTTGTGGTGTGTTTCCTGTTCAAACAGGAAGTTGCAGGGGTTTGGCTTTTTGTTTTGTAAATAATGTCTTTATCGAGACATGATATAACAAATATGACATTAATTGCAAAAACAATTGTCACAAAAACAGACACAAATAACATCCTACTCGTGAATATTAGCAAATAACCGCATCAGATACACATGTTAGCTTCCTGTTTGCCCGTAAGCTACAAGAAGAAAGGCAAAGCTAAAATCTAGGCGTCACAACATAAATTAATATGGTACGAGTCAGAAGTGATGATTTAGTTCACCACATGATGCTGCAGTCCACCTGGAGCAGCACTTTAGAAGAACTTCCTTAAAGTGTAGGGGTTTCCTGTTCAAACAGGAAGTTGCAGGGGTGTGGTCTCCTTAGCTGATCAACTTACTGCAGTTTAGGCTTTTTAAAAATTAGTTTTTAGTTTGAGTTTCCAACATGATATAAGAAATATTACATTAATTCCAAAAATAATTGTAAAAATAAGTACAAATAACATTTTCATGCAGGAATATTTGCAAGTAACCACATCGGTTAGCTTCCTGGTAGCTAGTAAGCTACAAGAAGAAAGGTAAAGCTAATATCCAGGTGTCACAACATAAATTTACCTGTTACAAGTTAAAATTTAGATTAATTTTCCACATCAAGATGGTTTTGGAGTCCACCTGGAGCAGGTTTTCAAAGGAAGCTTACTTCCTTATGTGTTTCCTGTACAAACCGGAAGTTGCAGGGGTGTGGTCTCATTAGCTAATCTGCTTCCAGCAGTTTGGGCTTTTTTAAAAATGAATTAATTGAGATTCCAACACGATATAACAAATATTACTTTAACAACAAAATAGATACAAATATAAAATAATTTTATGTATGAATATTAGCAAATAACCACATCGGATAAATAGCTTAGCTTCCTGGTAGCTCGTAAGCTACAGGAACAAAGGTAAAGCTAATATCCAGGTGTCACAACAGAAATTTACCTGTTACAAGTTAAAATTTAAATCAATTTACCACATCAAGATGGTTTTGGAGTCCACCTGGAGCAGCTTTTCAAAGGAAGCTTACTTCCTTGAGGTTTATGTGTTTCCTGGTCAAACAGGAAGTTCCCGGGTTGGAGCCTTGTTAGCTAATCCTCCAGTTTGGCATTGTTGGAATACGGTGAACAGTTTGGGACAACACTTTCACATAAACCTGTTTCACATATTTGCTGCTGTAGCCTAAAAAGTCACTCAAAAACACCGTTATGAAGCTTTTCTGGCTCAATTTCATGCTCGCTGCTGCTGTTCTATTATCCACATTAACGCCGAATGTAGATAAAAGCCGTATCACCGTACTTCCAGCACAGCTGCTTCTGCAAAGTAATTACAACATTTCATTGTAAAATAATGCACAGAGCATCGCTAATTGAAGATGTCTAATCGTGTAAGATTAACCGAGGGCGAATAATTTTTAAACTCGCCTTGTGGCGGTGAGTTTTCAATCTTTCTCTGCCTCATTTTACCTTTATGAGAAGAGAAGACTACTCTCTACTTCTATTCTGAAAAGGGTTAGGGTTAGGGTTTTTTGTGTAGCGTTCTGATTTGAACAGCATTTAGATATATAAAAGTCATTTTCTACCACAAAATAAAATCTCTCACTGGGATTCTAAGATTTGTATTCAGTGAAGGTTCAGATGTAAAAGTTTTTTTTTTTTCTCACAGCTCAGATGTATACGCACAGACTCAATTATGTCTCCTGCAGCTCTGAGCTTTATAATGAAACAGCCTTGAATCACAGTGCAGGGAGATAAAGTGACCGGCGTACGTGACTTCTTCAAGATCTCCGTCCTCACGTGCAAGAGGCCTCCCTCGCCGGAGCTCAACGCATCCCTGTGTGTTTCTCTTTAAAGGTGTCACTTTAAAAGAGTTACAGCCTGAAATAATTTAGGCCTGTTCCCTTGGAAAAATCCTCCCCGTCGTGTCCTTGAACGGTGAGCCCGACCATAAAGCTCTCATTTGTCATCTGGATCGCATCTCGGTTCCCTCCAGAGCTCGCTCGTCGGGGACAAAAGGAAGAGGCGACGCGAGGGCCGCTTTATCGCTTCGTGTTTAGCTGCTTTTAATAAGAAAAATAGCGCGGCTCGGCTTTATACCTCTGCAATTTATGTGTCCACTTCTGTGTTTTTTTCAGCGCTCTGAGAAGCCAATTTCGGCGAAGTGACGTGACCCCATCTTGAATTTATAGAGGATAAATCAGCGAGTTCTTGAGGATGTTAAGAACTCACTGTCCACTTTGTCCTCTTTGTGCCAGTTAATAAACTTACACAGAGTTTGACAGTTGTGAATGCAGAAGAAATGATAAAAGGTTTTCACAGAAATGCTAAGTAACACTTCTTTGCTGGCTAAATGTGATAAATGCGGAGGCCGCAGTGCCTTTATTACTACAGCACGATGAATAAATGACCAAAGCAAAGCAAGGGCCGCTTAGTTCTTGCATCTCTGTGAAAGTTGTACTCCGCTGAAGCTCCTACAAACTGTGATTAAAGGGAACACGAAAGAAAAAGCTTGTGAATTTGTGCTGAGGATAGAAAGGCAGGCTTTGACAGAAATCCACTGGAACATTATGGTGTTGATGCTAAATTCAAACTGATTAAGGTGGCAATGCTTTGAAAGATGTTGGAGTAAAGAAGAGCGCAAGCTAGCAAACATGAAAGTGAATGTTTCTGAATACGTTTCAGGCCTCAGTGATGCACAATGCACGTTAGCAAAAGGTAGATTTTGGGGATTTTTACATATAAATGAATGTTTGTTGCATTTAAAACTGCAATTACTGGTTTGCAGAGAAACTTGGTTAAGTCCGAAGGCCCGGACACACCAAAGAACTACTGGCATTGAAGGCAGAGTAGGATTTTTACGTCACGCCGCCTTTGCCTGGACCAAAAAGTTGCACTTGAACACACCGCAAAGACTACAGCCAGTGGCTTCCTGCCAGGTGTGCATGGCTGAAAGGAAATAACTCCTCCTACCAGCAGGTGGCAGCAGTCTGTCTTTGTCGTTCATGAGTCAGGAGTTGAAGACGATCACGTAGTTGTGAAATTATTATCAATTAGCTTTGATTGCATATTCAGGTAGTCAGCTGACCTCATTCTTTGGGCAACATAATGTTGCTGAACCTAGACCTGAGCAACTGCAGCAACCCCAGATCACATCACTGCCTCCACAGGCTTGTACAGTAGGCACTAGGCATGATGGCTGCCTCTCTTCTTACCCTGATGCCCCCATCACTCTGGAACAGGGTAAATCTGGACTCATCAGACCACATGACCTTCTTCCATTGCTCCAGAGTCCAATCTTTATGCTCCCTAGCTAGTTAGCCTCACTGATTAGTGGTTTTCTTAAGGCTACACAGCTGTTCAGTCCCAATCCCTTGAGTTTCCTTCACATTGTACATGTGGAAATGTTCTTACTTTCACGATTAAACATAGCCCTGAGTTCTACTGTTGTGTTTCTTCGGTTTGATTTCACAGAAACTAGGGTCACCAATGGAAAGACCGTTGGTTTGTCACTGCCTTAAACAAGAAAGGCGAAGACAAATACAGATCACCGCTGGTGCAGCCTCCCCTTGTTGGTGAGCACTGAGGGAATGTGGACTTAAGTTCTGTAGTGCACCCTGAATGCCAAAAACCCTGCTCTGAGTTTGACCTAACAGCGCGGGGGGAACGTTACATCACCGCTGCAAGTGGTCAGGAGTTCAACGCAGACGAAGCGCAAAGATATTTCCTGACATGACAGACTCAGTGTATCATGATTCTTGCATGAGAATTAGTCTTCCAGTTTTCTCCCTCCCTCTCTCTCTCTCGCTCTCTCACATTCATACCTGCCTCTTCCCATCTCCTCTCCTGTCACATCAGCGGAGAGTTGGACCTCTGCTGGGAGAGTCTGAAATAAAGCAGATTAAGGAAGAGGCGGCTTGTACCTGCCAAAACGCTCTCTCTGCTGGATATCGCCTGCGTGGCCGAGGCCGCGGCGAAGCTCCTCGCGTGCCGCCGAAACTTTCAGAAACTAGGCTGATGTGAGCACTTTACTGTCGGATTCTGCGCAAGAGAGAGAGCGCGAGGAGTCGTTTAAGTGCATGCATGCTAGCAAGAGAGAGAGAGAGAGAGGAAACTTCAACAATGGCTTTCTTCCCGGAGTTCCCAAACTTCTCCCGTGGTTTGGATTAAGGTGCTGTCAGCGCCGGGTGTCATGGGATTCTCTGCCAACAGAAAGATTAGGCGAGGCACATTACCTGAAGGCTTACCGTGCTATCTTTTCACATGGTGTGCTTTCGGCGGACTGTTTGCCTACCTTTAATCAACCTGTAGCAGAGCGCCAGGCGACCACGTGACAAAAAAAACCCCATTCCCACCTTCATCTCAGTCTTCCAACCCCCCCGCGGAGCAGCCAATATCGCTCCTCTCTGAATTTCCTCATCCAAATGAGACTTTGATGTGCAGACTTCCTTTGAGCCCCTGTGGGAGATGAAGTTGAAGTTTGTTCCTCTTGTTAACAGAGGCCCTTGCAGCCAGGATCCAACAGGCAACCCGCCGCTTCCCTCCTTCATGTCGGAGGGAGACGTCTGAGGAACATTATCTGTCGACTTCAAATGACTGCTGAAGAGGGGGGACAGCTTTGTTAGGGAACGCTGCGCCGCCGCCTCCACGAGATTCGGAATTGTTTTAATTCCTCCTTTTGAGTGGAGCTCAGGCTCGGGCTCGCTTGTCATTAAAGGCGCCGTTTCAAGGAAGAGGGGGGCCAGATTTAGATGCAGCACAGTTGCCATTTAAAGCGGGAGTAATGAAGGTTTGGTTTTAGGAATGACCTTGACGGAAATAGCGCTCCGTCCTCTTCGACGGAGAAGAAATTAAAAGCTATTAAGAGTTGTGTCTTTGTGGAGTAGCCTGGTTTTATCTCAGAGCTGCGCCCAAGCGTAGCCCATTACAATGCAGAGGATTATAAGGAAATGTTCACCCCGTATTAGTATCTTATGACTATATCTATTCCCTCTATACTGTAGTGACGGGAAGTCCAGCTCTTTTCTGAGAGCCGACTCTTTTAAAACAGCTCCCAAAGAAGAGTCGTCTCTTCCGGCTCTTGAACAGCTCTTTTTATTTATTATCGTTTATAGCCTAATATTTTAACCCAACACAGCAAATACATATGGTTTTTGTGTTGATAAGCCCTTTTGCATTCAATGTTTTTATGAGAATCGGCTCTTCTGATTCACTACTGAGCCGACTCTTTTGACACATCACTGCTATACTGGTCAGAGTTACATTACCTTGTAGAGACAAAATTATATTCACTTCACTTGTTTATTTATTTATTTGTTTTGCCTCCTGACTCATTAGCATACAGTTCAGATGCTATAAATGCAATTATAAAACCCAAAAGCTCTTCAGGAAACAAATGATTCGAGCTTCAAAAGCGCCACGTGGTGCATTATCTTCATAAATGCTAAGGATTTTGTTTATAAGGTGCTTGTAATGAAGATTTTGGGGTGATGTGGCGTCGAATCGGTGCAAGATGTGCAGTTAGCGGTTAGCTTAGCTTAGCTTAGCACAGATAGGAATGCTAGCCTGTTCAAAGGTAACAAAATTAACCTTCCGGCACATCTTGAGCTCAATAATGGAAGATGTTAAATCTAGTTTGGGGTTTTATGATGTCAAAGTTAAAACAGACAGGTTGTTTATTAATTTCCGACTAGCTTAACTGAAGGCCTGCTGGCTGTAGCGGTACTCATGTCACCAATTTCATGATAAAACCCTACTGCTAGTGGTCAATAAATATGTATGAACACATGATACGAAGAGCAGCAGCAGTAAAAAGACAATAAAATCACTCTCTTCTACCAGGACATGTTTATTTACAGCGGCAAATGATAGGAGTCACAAGTGTTCCACAGGTACGTACAGAGAGACATCAATAGTTCCCACCTCCTGCACTAAGCACACTCAGCGGGGGACAGTCCAGGGAGGGGGGGACACGGGGGAGCATGGGGACAAAGAGGACACATACTGTACACTGAGCTCAAACACACCTGTTTTTACCCCCTTTACAGAAAAAAGGACCGAGGCATGGTGGAGGAGACAGAGAGGGAGGGAGGGAGGGATTGAGGAGGAGAGGAAACGGGGGCAGATTGAGACTCATATTCAAATACAAAAGAACATGTACAAATCGTATAGCCTCCAGGCACTGTGCTCCCATATTTACAGTGATCGTAACAGGCGGCGGAACCACTCCATGGCGGGACCATCCATTTGGGACAGGCGGGTGAGAAAACAAAGCCAGTGCTACGAGATCTGAGATGGAAAACCAGCGGAGGCCGAGAGGCGAAGGGGGGAGGGGGTGGGGAGTGCTGCAGGCGTCAGCCAGGAACTACATAATCAGCCTTTACCCATCAGACACTTGGCATGTGGTCATCATCACCTGTATGACTTGCAGAGCCAAAAAAATTGACAAATAAATTAAATAAAACGCAACAAGGTCTTTAATTCAGGATGCAACTGGGAGGCTCTTATTTTGAAAATCAAAAGAAAATGGGCACACTCTCGCGAACATTACGTGCAGATACATTCAGCAGACATACATGCTACCTGATTCATGTAGACAAGTGCACTCACTCACCTATGCATGTATGCACACACACACACACACACACACATGTGATGACGCATTACATGCCATTCAAACCAGGCTCCTGTCACACTCAAGAGCAACATGACATCTAGTTGCGCCAGGCAGTTCGCACCCGTCCGCGTCCGTCCAGTGTCGTCGACTACAACCCACAATCCCAAGACTACGTTTCCCAGAATTCACAGCGTCACAACAAGATCCGGACACATTCTGTGGCAAAAGTAAAAAAAAAATAATTGAATTTGACGGTCTACGGTGCTGCAGAGGCACCGAGACACAAGAGGGGAGCAAAAGAAACAAAGAAAAAAAGAAAAAGGCACATTAATGCCGTAATTACTGCCTCTTTGGAAATGCCGTGAAATAGCCTTAGGGCATGGGTTTTCTTAAGGGAAAGCAAGTGACTAGGAAAAGCAATATTACACCATCACTGAACTTTGGACCAAAACACAACAGAAAAAAAAAGAAAAAGAAAACCATACCTTTTCATCTGAGGAATGAAAAAAAAAAAGCCAAGGCTTTTGCATTTGGAAAAAAAAAATCCTTTAGGGTGTATTTACATAAAAGCTTTGTAAAATACTCTTCTTTTTTTCTTCCACCTATGTACAACACATGACAACATCAGAGAGAACAGCGATCAGGACCGAGGAACTAAAAAAAAAAAGGTTTTTAAAAAGTGCATCCGAGGAAGGACTAAAGAAATTCACCATTTAAAAAAAAAAAAACGTACACGTGGAGCATTTCCCTATGCGTTTGTTCCCGCGCTTTGTGTGGTGCCACGCCAGGGCATCCGCGGGGAAGCCTTTCAACACGCCATTTTTTTTTTTTTTTTCATTACTCATCGAGTACCAACATTACTGTATACACCTTGAAAAATTAATACTAATCCACACATTGTCGGAGAGGGGAGATGATTGAAGAGTGTCAACGGTACAGAGGCTAACAATGACATCAATGTGTGGCTCTACACTTCGTAGACCGCGACACGTTCGTTCTTCTTCTTTAATTTTTCTTTTCTTTGAGATTTTTGGAAGTTCCGGCAAACTGTGATCCACAAAAATCCTTCAGGAAACATGATTCGTCAAATGTGAAGTCCAGATTCTTAATGCTCGGCGTCCGGATGCCTCTCAGGAGAACACCTTTGTCACATTTCCTCGAAGTATAAAGCCTCGGGTTAGCTTTAGCTTTAGCGGCTGGAGCCTGCTAGCTTGAAACAACGCTCTGATTAGCTAGACGCAGCTCGGCTATCGAAGGCATCAGAAGACATGGGCACAGGCTTGGATCTACGCGGTGTCCTGCAGCAAGTGGGGTTGGCCCGTGCGTTCGCTCTGATGAGGGATTGAAAAAAAAAATTTGCATTAGCGGCGCAACGGCACAACTTGAGCTGTTGGGTCGGAAACCTCACGTGGGAGCGGTGAGAAACGGAACAAGCGTAACCGGAACGAAAAGTGAGGCAAAAAAAATAATATACAATCATTGAAGAGCCTTCCGCTGACGCCATGTTTGCAAGAACATGATACAATAAATCGCTCAGGGTGTGGAAAACCCTTTCTTCCTTTCTATTTTCTCTCTATTATTTGTATTTACACATGCCTTTCTCTGGGGCATTGTTATAAACAGATATGGTATTTTACTCCACTATTTTCCAGTGCTGTAGTTACTCTGGGTTTTGGTCTCGTGATCCGAATGTTCTTTTGGTGGCGTGGGGACCGACCCTTTTTACGCCTTGCTGTCGTCGGGCTTTGTGTGGATGCTGTTGTCGCTGTGCACCTTGATTTCAATCGTATCCGGCTTGAGAGACTCTTTCCCATTTTCTTCCTTCAGCGGTAGCTTCCTGCGATGAGGAGGAGAAGCACAATGCACAGGGGCGGCTGTGAAAACTGCATCGGGTACACTCCACAGGTAGGTAATTACAGGAGAACATATACAATCAACGTGAACGGGCACAAAAATCAAGAGCGATGCTTTTTATGAAGCACATACAGTAAATGGTAGGTAAAGTAGACCTGAATAAGAGAGGGCTTAATGGCTTTCTCCACAAAGTGTGTACTTCGCTGCTTTAAAACCCACCACCAATCACCCTTTAGACCTTTTGGAGCATAAATGAGTCACCTCCATTGGGATTAATAAAGTTGAATTTAATTGAGGAGAAAAAGCAGGGGGGGATATTAAATATAACAGCCTCTCCAGGGCTGTACAAAGGATTATAGAAAGGCAAATTACTCATACTGCTGCCTCTCTTTGGACTGGATGGTTTGAGACTTTGTCACCTTTTGTTGTGTTGTTTTCAGTGGGAACTGTCGATGTGAGATTAGAATGGAGCTGAGGATGGAGATGAGGATGGAATGCATGAATACGACAGCGAAGCATAGACTGTATATAAATATGGACTACGTGTCGCCACTTCCTTGCACTGAACAAACTGACGCTATTTTCCCGGGGATACAAGCAACGCCATCTTGCACAATATGGTCCAAGAGTGGAGACATGATATCGATGACCCGACCACACTTCCCTCAGACTAATTAATACTACACTTTGCCCTACCTCCACCAGTTACAAGGATTACACACTGTACTGTATCTTAGTGTTTTAGTTTGGTGCAAGTCCCATCCACTAACATGGAGGGGGTGGAGCTTATGACCTATACTGCAGCCAGTCACCAGAGGGAGCTCTACTTGCTTTGACTTCACTTTTGAGGAGCAGTACCGCCGTCCATCTTTATACTGTCTATGGTATTTGATCACAGCAGCTAAAACAAATTGATAATTGTAGCCATGCTAGCTAGCACTGCGAATTCATCATTGCAATGTTGGTTGAGCTGTCCATTTTGGTCCCGGCTGAAAACTAATATAGTTTCCATGCCCAGATTCAGAGGATTTCTCCAAGTAACTCTCTTTTCACGGCACTCCATTTATTGATTTGAGTGAAACTGCTTCACCACTGTTTAGCAGATTGGGATTAAATTTGGTGCAGATGTTCTAAACCCCTTCAGAATGCACCGTAGAGACTTTGGTGAGCAACAGATCTTTTCATTTTGTCAATTTGCTTGCATAACCAACTGATGTTTACTCCGGCGTTGTGTGTACCCACCATCGACCCAGCACTTCTGGCCAACTAGCCAATTAAAACAGGATTACCAATGTTAAAAAAAAAGCTAAAATCGAGTTACTGGGTTTTCTAGCAAAAGAATATGAATCCAGGCTGAATTGGAACTACCGGGTGTGAAATTTCCAATAAGAAGACGCCACTCAGTTGTATTACAGCACATGTAAAATCCAGAGTTTATGGAGTTTGCATTAAAGTACTGAAAGTCAGAGAAATTGCCTCTTGCAGGTTCCCCAACTATACGGAAGTTCAGCATTAAATCACCTTCCCTTCAATGGCGTCTTGGAGGCGACGGGGTGCATAAACAGTCCACTGCACAGACAGTACGTATAGGGAGCTATAACCCAGTCAGTAATGGCTTTCGAAATGCATTTAGCAGTATAGAAATATAAATTCTAGGATTCAGGGTATGCACGGTTATTAATATTTCTGCAGGTGTTACATTTAAAGCATGCTCTGTAGCTTTCCTTTGTCCTGTTGGTCCAAGTTCACTTGTGCATCGCTCTCATTTCTCCGTTTCTCTGCTTGCGTCAAACTGAACAACCGGCAACATCTCCTGTTCGCTTCACATTTGGTTCATTTCGAGGAAGAGGGGAAAAAATAATAAGCCACGTGAGCGTCTGACTACTTCTTCTCAGCCGTCTCTGAGCAATTCACCGGAAGCACATCTTAGCTTTGTCTTTATGCTAATGAGGGCGCCACATGAAACTCCAAGCAGCCTGTGTTTCAAGTAATATGACGTATGAGGGCTTTTCATCTGTATCTGGCTGATTTGGCTTTATTCAACTGCAGTTAATGCGGGGTCGGAATAAAATAACGCAGCGACATAATGAGACTTCAACTGTTCTAATTTCTTCTGTTTTAATGACCCACATTTATATTCCAGCTTCACTTACACTCATTCTGCAGATGGACATTCAAAATGACCCATAATAGGGGAGAAGCTATTAAAAATAAAACGCTTTATAAATCTCCTTTTTGAGTCCACAGAATTCATTCTTTTGATGCAGCTGCACGTCTGCAGGACGGATAACAGAACATTTTGCATCAATAGTCTCAAAATTTATTTGCGGCGGTTTCTGAAACACTAAAGCCTAACTGAAAACCACTTATTGATAGTTCAACAAGGGCATATTTATTGAAAGGACACGTGAAAAATGAGCATTTGTCCTTCTTTTGTCGGTTCGCTTTGAAAATAAAGCGGACGCGCCAGGGCCATTTTCCCTCAGCGGACGCAGAAAAGTCTACAGAATAATAAAACGAAATGAGAAAACACACACAGTTGTGGCCCATCCTGCGCAATAACGCCGCATCAAAACTGATAAAGACTTAATAAAGAGGAACAATCAGTTCACTGTGGCTTTCACATGCTTTCGCGACATCTGCGCACATTTTCCTCCGATTTCCATCGAGAGATTCGAGCAGGAGAAGCAGATATGGGCCTGATCCCGCTCAGCGTGCTTTAAGACGATCAGTATCAGGATACCAGCAGGCCGGCATTAGCGCACTTTAGCTGAGGGCGACTCATTTCCCGAGTTCACCGGGTTGTGCCGCCGCTGCTTATTTTGCTCCAGCTCCTGTTAAAACATTCACGACTCGTCCGCCGCTTTGCCTGAGAAACACCAACCATCCAAGCAATGGTGCTTTTGACCCAAAGCTATGCTACATTGCTTCTTTTAGCTATGAAGCCAAATATTTTGCATTTTCCAGGCTGAAAACAGACAGCAAATATGTCAGAGGGTAGCTAAATAACAATATTCCACAAGCAAAGGTCACGATGAAACGATTGATGCCTCTCTTCCGTCTCTTTTTTCCATTTCTACTCATCCAGCCTTAGGCAGATAGGTCCCTCCATATAAGCTTAAAGATGAAGTAGTTTTTTACAATCTGGACCTTATTTCTGGCATAAAATACGGTCGTTTACTCACCCATATAACCTTTGTGTAATTCGTATTCCTTCGTGAGATTTTTAGATCTGCGTATATCCATATAGTGGGAGTGAATGGGGCACCGAAACGTAGCCTCTAAATAACGCATTATCTGCCGTTCATTTCACCAATATTTTGTTTTTGTACGCTAGTGCTATTCCCTGTTGAGTCCGGAGTTAGCTGTTATCATCATCGGGGTCTGTAGATTGACCTGCAGACCCCAGAATGTTATTTAGAGGCTGTGTTTCGGTTCCCCATTCACTCCCACTACATGAATATACGCTGATCTAAATATCTTCCGAAGGAATACGAATTACACAAAAGTTATATGGGTGAGTAAACAACCGTATTTTATGCCAGAAATAAGGTCCAGATTGTAAAAAACAGTAGTTCCCCTTTAAGGTTCTACTCAAGGTTTCTTCCTGTTAAAAGTTTTTTCTTGCCGCCGTCGCCTTCCTGCTCACTCTGGAGGTTTCAGGCCGAGATTCGGTCCAGATCTTATACCATAATGATTCACATTAGATTAGCCATCCCCTGCTGATGTGGAAATGCATTCATTTAACAGAGTAACTGGACTGGATTGATGTCACACGTGTCAGTGGTCAGTTTTAATGTCCGCATTACTTTCATTTCATAAACACTGAATTGCTTTCAAGTAGACTGTCTACTCTCTATCAGCACAAAAATCAGCCCCACACGGCCCCAAAATACGGGATGTTTACCAAACTCCCAGGGAGATTTCCAGCGAGCGCGATGATGAATGTAAAACGGTAGCCCTGCGTGACATCCGTACCTAATAAGCCCAAATATTGCAATCGGCCGGAGGGGGTTCCCCTTTGGTTGATTGGTGGGTGTTAAAGTTCCCGCACAGTGGAGCCAATTTCATGTCTCATTAGCTTCATGCAAACCCAGATTGGACTTAGGACGGCAAGACGGGGAGGTTTTTCTCGACTCGTGGGAAGCAGTGTTTCCTCCTACTTGAATCAGGAGAATCACAAACATGTCAATAAAGTTTGCCATATAAAAAGTTGATGTATGGAGGAAGTAGCAAATGGAAGGACGGGCAACTGGGGATGTTTTTGTTGAAACTGAACACTCTCTTTACTCAGTGTACTATGCATTATAAGCATCTCTCTCTTTATTGTAGCCTCAAGTGTATTCTTTTATTAGCTATAAGCACCGGATATCGAATCCAAGCCGGGCAAAGGGGCAAAAACTTAAGCTGCTGCAAAGCTAGCACCGCCTACGTCAATGCCGAGAGTCGAGACTGAAGCATCTTAGCGCTTCCTTTGCTTTGTCCGCCTTCCCGTCCTCCTCATGTTCTCCAGTGTTTACAGGCAGTTGACAAGACTTAAGACGGCAAACTCTAGAAATCTACGGTATGGTTTCACCTCTACAACGCTCAAACGCGCCGCCTTGCGCGCTTTTAGCCTCAGAAGTTCCACTCGGCCAAAGGAAAAATGCTACAGGGGGTCTTGACAAGCCCCTGATTACGCCATGAGAGCCGGTAACACATCAGAGCCGCTATGCAGATGTATATTTGTAAGCTGCGAGCTTCCAAGTGACACCAAAGCGCAGCAGGGGCGACTCTTTCTTTCCTCTGCTGACGTTAATTAAGCGCGCGGCCATCCAGAGCCGGGGCGCACTACAATCGCTGAGATAAATTAGGTGGCCTGGGCTTGAGGCTCACGGCGTTACCCAGGAGGTGGGGGAGGGGGCGGTTTGTTTACACTTTCATCTGAATCTTTTATCATAGCTGACATCCAGGTGCTTGCCGCGAGGGTATAAGTGGACATCTTTGTCGGAGGCACTCTGATTGACACGTCGGCTGTCCACACGGGGATCAGGCACCTTCTTACCTGGCCTGTAACAGAAATCACTTGATCGCTATCTGCTTTTTGTTTTTTGCCCCGGTGTGAAGAGAAAGCGCTGCTAGCTTACTCTTAATTAAATGTCAGACATCTCAGTCTGCCGAGACGGAATCTAAAATGTAAGAGTGTCAATACCACAAATTGTCCTGTCTGTTGGGAAGTTTGCACTCTCTAGCATCTCTGTATCTCTGTAATATAGAGATATGCGCTCAAGCTTGCGTAAAAAATGCACCGTGGCAAAAATAAAACCAAGAAAGACGCAGTAATTAAAGGAGGGCATCTACTGTAATCATGGATGACTGACTGACTAAAGCAGTCGCAATCCATCAGCTTTAATTAATCCGCCGTAGCTTTAAATTCATTTTCTGTACCGCAACACTGCAAAACTAATGCATACCCTGTCTGTGAAGTCCTCATTTCATCGCTGCGACAAGGGCAAACTTCCACTAATTTTACCGTACTGTACCGCCAATCTGTTGCAGGGGCGGTGATTAAAACGGACATAAATCTACATTTCTAGGACGCGCTTCAAGACTCGGACACTAATAGGGACGGGGTTGGTCCAGAATAAACACTGCAGCTTGTTAAGAGTTTCCTTCCTTGTTTCCTGCTTGTTAGCGAAAAAAAAAAAAAAGAAATACGTATGAAATGCTTCAATGGTGACTCAAGGGAATGACTCCGCAGCATTAACTGTGATCTAGGGCTCCGTGTGTGTGAAGACGTTCAAAAGGACGGGTCTCCATCAGGTCAGACATGTCGCAGAGGCGAGGTTCACTGACCTCTCCTGCATCCCCTGAAGGCATGAACTGCCACTGAGCCATGACGTGGCTTTTCTCTGGGTAAATGAATATCAGCAGCAAACTTGCATATGAAGCAAAAGCGAGAAGTTAACTTTTTTTTTATTTATGACGACGAAGGAAGCTACAGACGGGACAGACAGGAGCAGGAAATCTTATCGCCGAGTGACAGGATGGGACTGGATGTGACACCATGACTATCACCTGCTCTGAATATGTGGAAAAACACCCAGAGAGGATGCTGGGAAAATAGGCACAGAGTCAAAAATTGTAGACGTTAGGACGGTGGCTCTTAGGGGCTTATACGGCAGAGATGGAGTCGGATAGGGCTTTTTTGCCACACAGGCTTTTTTCCCATGTCTCCATCATTGCTCCTACTGAAGTCACAGCACGCGGCTGAGAACTTAAACTCGAGGAGGAAAAAGCGCGGATGGATTTTTCCGAGTCAACGAGGCCGCTGCAAACACAATCAAGTCTTTTCAACTTGTCCCGAGGCGACCAATCTGTCCAGACTGATCAAGCCCGAGAAGGGGGCAGAGCTGAGCCGCTGCAGCACCACGCAGAGGTGAGAAAACGGGCCGGGACACCTGTCTGTCTGCACCTCACGTCCCCCAAAACACAACCAACACATAGTCTGATCCATGCCACTTATCACCAAACTAATTTTAACCTCCCCCCCGTGCTATTTATCACTGTATGCACTCCCATCGATGCCATTATTGATATTCTTGCTCGGGGTTTGCTGGTCTTTATAACTTATTACCCCTCAGCACCTTCAGACTTGCACTATTGACATCCTGCAAACTCAGTAGGAGTGTCTGAGCTTTGAATTATCTCAAGCGTTATCTCATTAGACTCGCTCCAGCTCCAGCGGTATGACTCACTGTACGGCGGACTGCTGCACTACTTCAAGCTGTCTACGCCTGGTCAAAGCGGAGGCTTGTTCTCGCCGCCGTTCCCATCCGTTACGAAATCAATATATCTGCAGGGACGCCGGTAAAAACAGGACAACGATCAAATGTGCTCATACGTCTCCAGATTGACTACATTTTCTTACTTGTCCCCAACACATTGACTTGATTTTAAGCCAACTGTTAGAGTTTCACATCAGTTTTGTCTCTGTTAAGGTTTCGACAATAGACTGTATAAAGATGGACGACAGAACTGCTCCTCTAAAGTGAAGCCAAAGCAAGTAGAGCTCCCCCTGGTGGCTGGCTGCAGTCTAGGTCATAAGCTCCGCCTCCTCCATGTTAGTGGAAACTAAAACACTAAAATACACGTCAAATAATTGTTTTTCAAGGGTGGTTTCTGTCATTTTAAGTGGTTAATGAGATGTTGATGCAAGTGTATTTTTTAAAAAACAAGTACAGTGTATAATCCGACATTTCCTTGTAACTGGTGGAGGTAGAGCAGAGCGTAGCGCTAATTAAACAAAAGTGAGTCTGGAGGAAGTGTGGTCGGGTCATTGATATCAGACCCTGGCTCCAAATTCGCAAGATGGCGCCGCCCATATCCCTGAAAATAGCGTTAGTTTGGCCAGTGCAAGGAAGTGGCGACGCATTGTCCATATTTATATACAGTCTATGGTTTCAACACCAGTTTTCTTTTTTTGTTCTTGTTTTCTAACAGACGGCAACATCTACTTTTAACGATCCATTTTGTCTTTTTTATCAACTGTAGCACGTGAAAAGAAAGCCTAAGTGGCAGAGAAATACAGACGAAACATTGTAGGAGTTGAATTATGGGAAATGTAGGATTTAATGGTTGGTGATTTTAGTGCGAGTAAGTTGTGGAGATGATACATGACAGAAAACAGAGAGGACGAGGTATTGTCAACTTCAAGGGGGCGACCAATGGGAGCGTCTGATATGTTTGATTGACATATGACACAAACACAAACGTCCAAAGCTAGGAAGCACCATCCACGACCCTGGTTTGTTGAAAGTATTTTTTTTTTTTTCATGGCGGCAAGAAGAGCTAGCTCTCTCTATAGCCCAGCAATATTTTTCGGAAATATACAAGGGGGTTACCTAGGCAACCTGGGCCTGGAATGCAGTCATCCAGGTCTCAAAAAATAAAGCTGAAACAAGGGCAACTGGACTTGTTGGCTTGACTTCTGGTAATAAGCTGGGGTTTTATAAGATCTGTGGGTGGTGTCCACCTGAAACTCACATGACCAGATGCTTACCCGTGAAGGAATCTGTTTTCCTTTTCCGATGAATGCTCTGATGAATTGTCCAAAGAAGACGAGCCGTTTGAAAGACGAGCAAATGAAGCCATCTACGTCAAATTGAAAAAAAGGAGGACCCGGTTCACACCTTGAGACTGGACTCTGAACATTAATGGTTGATAGACTACCAATTCACTGGAGAAGGAAAACAGATTCCTCCAATCGCAGACAAGTGTCTGGTCGTTACAGATCCTAGTCATGAGTGTTTCGGGCGGATACCACCCACAGATGTTCCTAATAAGAGCCAGACTCCCCACCAGAATCTACTTGGATTAAGCCCTTTAAAGAAAACCCCACAAGTCCAGTTGCCCTAGTTACCGTTTTGTTTTTTTTTTGGATCCAGCGCCGTCTAAAAGAAGCTATGACACAGACAGTGAAGGTTCGTGTGCTCTCTGTCTGGGCAGCCAGTCACTCAGCCCTCCAGCTCTGTGAGCTTAGTGACTCAGCATACGTCAACCCCCCACCCCCCCCCCCCACCACCACCACCCCAACCCAGCCTCTGTGCACATCTCCAGACACTGGCCTGGCACGCTGACAGCTTTAACACAAAAATGGCACCGCCGAGGCCAATGAATCACACTCTGTGGGTGCTATCTCACAAAAACCTGGCCGCCTGCATAAAAACAGTGGGACTAAACCTGAAAATCGATTGTGCTGTGGATTTCACGGGGGCAGGCCGCTAAATTGGAACGGGAGGAAACAAAGTGCGCTTTCACACAAAGGGGCTGCATGCATTATTCGCGTATGTAAACACAGGGGGGGACAGAAAGAAAGCATGACACAGTAATATATGCATGCATGCCGTGAATGTACACAAGGCGTGCAAATGAGGGACTTGAAAAGGAGGTGAACGGCACACTGGCACTGATGTTAGTGAATAAGACGTAGTCAGAGACATACTGTGGTTGAAAGGGTGGTTGGGCGGCTGTGGTAGGTGTACCTATAAAGAAACCTCCTTTTTCTCATTAAATAAACATAAGAGGAATGTTTCATTGTGCATTTCAATGACTACTCTGCAAGTAGGAGTGACCTGGTGACTGGTGAATGCTGATACTGCTGCCACAGAAGTACACGGAGGGAATATACTCACAGGTAGGCGGCCTTGCCCTCCTCTATTTCTTTGCCCTTGCCGCTGGTGGCCGTCTTCTTGCTGCAGAGCGTGCGCGTGATGCACATCAGCAGGCCGCAGTGACGCAGGAAGAAGCAGCTGACGTCCACGAGCACGAGGAGCAGCAGCAGCGCTCCCAGGCCGAGGCCCACCACCGCCCCCAGGCCCAGGCCGCTGAACAGGGATTCTGCTAAGGCATCGAAGCGCACACGCAGACACACAAGGAGAAGGAGAAGAAGAAAGAGGAGGACAAAACACTGTTAGCAAATTTGGATTCAGAATTCAGAGGTCATGGTCAGGTGGAGAGCGGCATCGCTGGAGATAGTGGGGACGTGCAAGGACGTGCATTCTGGTTGGAACGCCCGTGGAGTCGAGTTCGGAGGTCATACGTGGACGGCGTCTTGCTTTAAGTGTGAAACCTGAACAAGAGAGAGAGAGCGCTCACCTCCCGCCCCGAGAAACTTTTTCAAAAACCACTTCAAGGTCAGCGAATTCCTCCGGAGCCAGCTGGATGCCGTCCAACGCGCAGATAAGTCCTAATCCACGGCGCTCTCAGCTGCGCGCAACCCTCGGCGGAGAATCTCGATTATTAGCGCGAAGCCGACGAATCGCCCTCAAAACAAATCAATTTCTCCCTCGCCAAGTTCTTCCCTATATATATATATGAAAGTTTCAAAGACTTAATGAAGAGAAGGGGATCCGAAGCTCTCGAAAACACTTGGAAGAATATTTGTGTGGGGATTTATTTGTAATATTAGACGATTTGTGGCTTCCTGTCCGTGTAAGAACCTAAAGATGCAATAAACCTCAGACGATGAGCGCCTCACAGGTCAAATTTATTATTTTTTTTTTTTGCTGCGTTTGCTCCCAGGCCTTGCGTCAAAGGCGCCTCTGCTCCCGCATGTAACGTTCAGCTTTCAGCATCGCCGGGCTCTTATTTCAAAGCTTGCGTTATATTTAAATGGGAAACAAATGAAGAGCTTGCAAATGCCTTCTCTCGGAGTGGTGACCTCGGCTCTCGGCTCAGTCGGAACCTGCAGCAGGGCCGGGTTTACAATTGTAAGTAATGAGGAAACGAAGGTAGTGCAGCGGAGAGAGGCTCCCAGTGGGCACGGCTGAATGGAGTTGCGCCCTTACGTGATCCCGGGGTTGGGCAAACTGAGCATCCACCGCGGGATCAGCGCTGACAGCTCGAGGTCAGACCTTGCCGGGAGTAATCAGTGACGGAAGAGTGAATGAACTTCTCTACGTGGCGGTGTTCCCGTATGAGTGCTCAGCGGCCTGTGAGTTAAAGAGGGAGATCAGACGTTAATGCGGAGGTGTAAGAACCCCGAGTGGTGGAGTCTGGCACCTCTGAGTTAGAAAAAATAAATAAAAAAGAAGAAAGAGCCCCCTGTGAGTTAGGAGTGCATGCTGCCAGAGCTTCCTCTCGACGGTTACCCTCCTGGCAAAACATAAAGTGAATGTGAGCTAAATGCAGTGGATTTCTCACCAACGTATTGTAGTGTCTGACACTGTCATGCATTTATAGCCTGATTGTGAGCCCTCAGCAGACAAGGACATGATAGTGTGAGTGATATCTGTTGTATCCTCACTAAATCCTATAGGCTTGCATGCAAAACATTAAATAACTGATCAATACGACAACATTTTACCGTGTTTGTGCCTCAATATAACCCACTCAAGGTGCAAAGAGACCAGCATCGTGAAAATTCCATTTCGGCTCTGCCGTCTTAAAGTGATTTTAGGAATGCGCGGCCATGAAATTAGAGGAAACAAAAAGGTCAAGATATTTTTTTTTTTTTTACGAGTGCTTTCACAGGACCAGGCTTCAAGTGTAAAATCAGCAGGAGTGCTTCTTGTACGGAGGAGTATGGAGGACCGAAACTGGCGAAATATTAAATAAAAATGCAAGAAAAATCCTCTTGGGGTCTTTATTAATTTATAAAATGTGAGAATTTTTTTCTCCCATTTACCATGGTATAAATCAGTCCATTAGTATTTGGACAGAGGCATGAATATAGATGCTTTTATAGATGCTTTAATCCTGCACACTGAACTTAAAGGGGAACTCAAATTTTTTACAACCTGCACCTTATTTCTGGCATATAATACGATCGTCACCCATATAAGTCTGGTGTCAGTTTTAGTTCTTCGGGAGGTTTTTAGATCCAGCGGAGCGCGGCCTATATCCATATAATGGGAGTGACTGGGGCACCGAAACGTAGCCTCTAAATAACGCATTATCTGCTGCGAAACGCATTCATTTCACCAATATTTTGTTGTGATACGCTAGTTCAATCTCAGAATCGGAAAAATATTCAGCCATGTTGCAAAAAAACTAGCAGTAGCAAATGACAGGTAAACAAGCCGCTCAGAGATGACATCATCCAGGTCAGAAAGACATCATCCAGGGTCTGTAGGTCAATCTACAGACCCCGGATGATGATAACAGGTAACTCCGGACTCAACAGGGAATAGCACTAGCGTATCATAACAAAATATTGGTGAAATGAACAAGTTTTGCGGCAGATAATGCATTATTTAGAGGCTGAGTCTCGGTGCCCCATTCACTCCCACTATATGGATATACGCGGCTCTAAATATCGTCCGAATGACTCCAAATAAGTTATATGGGTGAGTAAACAATCGTATTTTATGCCATAAATAAGGTACACGTTGTAAAAAACAGTAGTTCCCCTTTAAGTGCCTACAGAAATCTTAACACTGGTGCATCGTTTTTTGTTTTTTTGTTTTTCGCACAGCGCAAGAGGACAGTGATACTGAAAACACCCTCCAATTAAAGCTGAGAGTCAACACTTCCAGCGCGCCAAATCCAGTTCACAGTAGACAGCCAAAAACAAAAAAGAAAAAACGTGCGAATTCCCCGCAACACGGTGGAAGTTAAAACCGCGTGTCGCAAACCCAAACGACTCTCATGTCGGCGACTTTGTTCATGGCTTCGAGCGGAGAGAGTGCAGACGGCGGAAGACTGGCAGCGAGTCAAAGCGCAGAGACACACACACACGGAGAGAGAAAGAACCTCGTGGCAAAAGGAGGCTCTAATTAAAACACCTTGCGCTTTTGTGAACCTGGGGGACGCGGGATTTGGAACTTGCAGACTGGATCAATATTTTCTCACTGCTCCAGGCCACTGTTTTGTATCTCACCTTTTGAAAGTTTATCTGAGTTAATTTGGCTGCTGACGCCACAGATTTAGAGGAGGTAAACAACACCTCTCCAGCTGCCCCGAAGGGCGCACATATTTCAGGAGAGAAAAAGAGCGCTAATCCATTCTGAGACTACTTTACTTTTTTGTTAACTCTTTTTCTGTTTTATACATTTAAAATGCAAGCGCAAATTAAAACGGTGCAGGCCTTAATTGAAACGTTTATTTTTTTTTATTTAAGGGATTGCCTGAAGCATTTACAAGTGTCCAGATAAAGATTTCTTTTAGGGTGTCAGCAAAAACTCTTGAGCCTCAAAGGCGGAAATCCATAAACAGCAGACTTTTGTGTGATAAGGAGTATCACTCTAAAGCGCTTAGCAGCGGCTTGACAGTTTGAGGCTGGATTGACAAGCTAAACGCTTGTTCACTTGCAGCCTTTTTTCAATGATTTATCCCCAAATTTGGAAGCGATTTAGAGAAAGGAAAGGAGTGTGAGGTGATGTGACACACACCGGATTTAAAAGTGCATATTAATATTGATATATCAGCTGCTGGTGTCAGTTTTGACCACAGACTGTATAAAGATGGGCGGTGGAACAGCTCCTCCAAAGATGGAAGTCAAAGCAAGGGGCATCGATATCCCGGCTCCACGTAGCTCCACTCTCGGACCGTACTGATCAGACTCTGGCTCCAAAGTTACAAGATGGCGCCACCCGTATCCGTGGGAAAATAGCGTCAGTTTGGCCAAAGCAAGGAAGTGGGGATGCGTTGTCCATATTTATATACAGTCTATGCTTTTAATGCGCTACAACATGCATTACAAGTTGCCCAGCGTAGATTGCAATTCTACGGTGGCCCTAAGGTGCCAAATGAAAAACATTTTTTGAATTTGACAATTTTATGATTTAAAAAAAAAATAAAAATAATTCAGAAGTAAAGCTGGACTTTTTATTTTAAAGTTAAATGAGTGTCCTTATCTAGACACAAAGGATGACACCAAGACCTGGTGTTATTGTAACTGTTCATGGGCTGGGTTTTTAGTTATAACATCGGTACAGTTGTGAGTTTTTGAATGAACTTTTTAAAGCATGAAATAGCTGAAATTTTGCAAAAAAACTGAAGTGAATAAAAAGCAATTTTGTCTCTTCCTCAGCAGAACTAAAGTCTTGCATCTTCATGTTAGAGCTGTCAAGGATTTAGCTTGGGTGTCAGACAGGTCCATTTATGCGCAGAAAACCGTTTTGCCCACGGTCCAAAGCAGGGCTTCTATCTAAATATGTGCTTCTGTTTCTGAAGTATATGAGTCCAAGGATGCCTGGTGGGTGCCTCGGGTGCCTTGATGTCTTAGTGAATACAGAACTATACAAGTAGAGACGGTAAAAGGAATAGAAATGTATTTATCTAAAAGAAACGCTTTAATATTTAATAGCCTTTTTTATCTGCACTATCCTGTACTTAACTTTAAATTTGATAGAGATCAAACAGAGCAAACCAAGCGTGAGCCAGCGAGGATAAAAGGGGAACATTAAAAGACAACACACTGTTGCTTCATATCGTGCAGCATTCACTGTTTTGTACATACCCATGTGGTCACCTGCGGCCGGGGTGGCTTCGGTTGATTTATAATGTGAGACTAAAGAGAGGTAATGAGGTCATTTCTGGAGGAGGGTCTTTCGGAAAATAGAGGGCAACACCGCTCGTCTCTTCTACTGAATGATCACCTGCAGTCAAACTGATGCACTAGCGGTGGTGGAAACCGTCCCCTGTAATAACCCGCAGGTCGGCATGATAAACGGCCTGCAGGGGGTGGAGAGCCAGATGCATGTAAACAACAATTTTCATGGTCCAGAGGTAATTTCCTCTTTTTTCTCTAATATTTGTTTGTTTCAAACCATGTGGCATTGCAGAATTATCTTTGGCAATGCACTACAGTCACTGTTCTGGTCTGAACTTTCTGAATGAGGCACTGGTCATCTGTGATACTGGTATGGGCGGTAGCAAGTAATGAGCAACACGCTTCTGGTGGGATTCAGACACCAGGAAAAAGCACCTAAATGATATCTGGCTTTTTTTATGTGTGGGATTTATGTTGATCTCTCACAGAGAACCAAAGACATCACAAGCTCCCACAGTTTTCTGTCTGCTATGTTCAAATACCTCATAGCATCATACTGGACTCGGGCTAGGGCTAGGGCTAGGGTTAGGGTTAGGGTTGTATCTTCAAAATACATCCAGGGAAGGTACATCCTGTTGGTTTTTGACTTTTTGAAGCTGCACCTTTGTCCATGCCGTAGCAGGCTTTGCTAGGAACAGCCCTCACTTCCGTAGGGTCAACCCTAGACCACAATGAGGTTACTAACCTACTCAATTCGTTCCAGGTTTACAAAGCCAACACCAACAGTGGTGCACAGCTCTTCCTGAAATTAAAGGCTAAGACCCTTGCTTAGTTTTTTGATAATAGTTAAAGAATCTAAGTAAAACTGAGACTGAAGCCTTTGTAGAAGAAAGCAATGCCAGTGAATAAAGTATCTTACGTATTAACCCAACATAAATGGCCTGTAAAGTCGCTGCAATACCATGCGGCTTCTCATTTTTCCATATGAAAACCTATTTCTGAACTGTACTGCAGATTCACTGACTTGTACGCCATATTATTTCAACCCCGATTGTTGTTATTTAATGGTTCTTCACGCCTCTGTGTCTTTATCTAACTCCCTACCTGCCGTTCTTTATTCTTACAAACTTAGAGGACTATAAATCGTCTCTATCTTGTAAATACCTGCCAAAGCTCCCCAACTTGTTTCCCCCCTCAAAAGCATTTGGTAATTTGTTCTGTGAGACTTTTCACATTCTAATCCTGAATACACAGCGGTCATTAATTCTTATTTCCCTGCTCTGTTAACCCTTTTACCGACTCCTTCTGATTACTCGCTGATATATAGGCCCATTAGCGGCATTACTCACTGGCAAGAGATCCAACTGCATGTCTGGCACCTGAAGCCATTCATACACATCTCTGACAACACAAACTCATTAGAGCTGAGAGGTGATTGACTGTCTCTAGATTGGATCTGCGGGCAAGTGACTCAATTAATGATGGAGGAACGGGCGTTCATTGATTGCGAAGGTAGCGGGCGTTACTCTGCGAGGGGATAAACGTAATCATCTGTGGATGGAAGAGAGGATTCTTCCCATTTCTTTGGACGTGATAAGGAGACCCTTGGAAAACTCAATGAAATAATTAAATCCTTCCCAGTTTGAATGAGAGGGATCGGTCCTTCCTTTCTGTCCATTTCCAAAGAGGAAGCAGGCGAGCCCTGATGTGATTCAAGTGCACTCAAGAGCAAGCGTGGAAGAAATGAAAAACCACGGGAAATTACTCTTAACTTAGAAGAATATGGCATCCTTCACAATCAACCTCAAAAAAACTTCAAAGAAATTTGGTCCACTTTTCCGTAATTGCTGCTGTCTGGGGTTACGACTTATTTAAGGAGCAATTCAAGTGGCGCTACCTTCAATACCTTCAAAATTCAAATTGAAGCCTTTTAAGGGAAGGCACAGATTCAAAATGCATGAAGAGCAGATTATACGGCATGACCCAAGCTGCTAAACTCTGAATCAAACCACTCAGAGAGCTGATTGATTCATTGACTATTGTTAGGAAAACAAGTTTGTTCAAGAGCCGACTTTGTTTTCTAAGTGTATTTTCAGCACGTAGGTGTGCCTGTCACATTTTACCGTGTACTTACTTCCTGTTCTTTGTCTCTGGTTCGCCGTGTAGTCGAGAGAGGAGCCTGCAGCAGAGTAGGAAGTTGAAAGGCTTTTATTATTTTATTTAGTGTTATTTTGATTTATTTTTCATTGTCTCTCCTCCCTTCGCTTTGTCCTTCAAGCACCGCGCTCGGTGAGACAATATTTCAGCGGCGCGGTGTTGATTCTTAACAATGCCCTCGCAGTGCTCGGCGCAGCGCCGGTCTCCGCAGACTTCTCTGTCTGAAGTCGGCTTCACGCTAAGGGTTGCCTTCGCACGAGCTGCCTCCCGCACAACGACGTCAGTTAAGACTCACAGAAGCAGATCACAGCCGCTCGGTTGGAGGTTGAAGTCGTGATTGAAAAACAGAACAAATGGATTCAGTTTTGCAAATACTTGTCACCAAGGACTTCATGTCATTTTGAAAAGAAATCACTTTGGGTTATTTTTTCTCCTAATTATATCTTGCCTCAAGGCCAGACGCAACAGACCGGTAATGAAGAACTATCGGCAACGAAGGCAGGCAGTCACGTCGCCTGTGTCTGGACCAGAAAGTTGCACTTGAACACACCAGCTAATGCGGCTAATGGGCAGCTGGCACATGCATCTCTTCATACCAGCAGGTGGCAGTAGTTTGTATTTGTCATTCAAAAGGGGAAACTAGCTAGGAGATAGGAAGAGTGACACATTTTCGTGCATGGGTGTCATTCAACATGCGAAATCGTGTCAAAAGCTGCCAACAGGGTTCTGGCTAGCTAAAACCACGGCTAATGGCCTGAAACTGACAAACGGTTGAACGTTGGCTTGATGCATCAAGGGTTTTAGATGCGCAAGATCCCTGTATACATCTGACAAACAGATCCTCAGGTTAAAAATGATCAGGTAAGTGGTGCCACTGACAATGCCAGCTGATGTAGAGACTGTGGTTCGATTGTTTTAACCGAATTTCCGAATGTTTGGAAACCCACTGCAAATTGGTGTGCAACAAACTAGAGTTAATCTCCAAACTCTAAAGTCAAATCAAGACAAACTTTTAAAGAATCATTACAGGCACAGAGAACTTTATTTTTGTGCCGCTATCTTGAGATCACAAGTTACTCATTCCATTATTTACAGATAACAAAGCTCATTTTCTCGTGATAATGGTTTCATTTATCTCGTTATCTCAAGAAACCAGACGGACAATTTCTCAAGGAAATGAATTTTGTTTTCTTAAGATCACAGGGTAATTAAGGAGAAAAAAAAAACCCAGCTTGTGGTATTTTTAATCACATCTGACGACTAGTGATCACGGTCATGACTTTTGGGGAGGATCCATAACTGAACACCGAGTCCAGGCGTCCATTGTGTCGTTTTGTTTGATGAGGAGACACTTTGTTTTCTCGTGATAACCAAACGAGTCGGTCGTTATCGCGAGCCTCTTCTAATGAGATAAATTAACAAGTGAAAAATAATTGCATTCTGCGTGGACGCTCCGTGCTTCTGTAGTTTTAACAAGGCGAAATTCAATTAGTAACTAAACATGGGTACTTTGCTTTCATATGATTTCATACTAAAAGTTTATTAAAAATAGGAACTGATTGGAAGACGTCCTTCATATTTTCAGTAACTGAACGGCATAATAAGGCGCCAGTCACAGGAATAAAGCCATATTAATAAGCAATCTGCATCTGGATCCCTTATGTGCATTTACACCTAGTCCTAAAACCATTATCTTGATTTCTTTTTCATCAGATGGAGCGTGATTAGTGCTGGGCTCAGACTACAGGAGTTTCAACTTATCCCCGAATTCACCCTCCCAAGGATCGGCGAAGAAATCAGGTCCAGACCTCGCTCTGTACCGAAGTACAGGTCTTATCAGATTATCTGGTAATGTGAGGCCTTTACAGATCCGCTCTTAAGCCTCATTTTTTGTCCAAAGTTTGATATTTGGGATTTAAAGTCTGGTTGATTACGATGATTACTAGTCTTAAAGGAGACGGAGTAGCTGACAGGCAATGGCAATTGGCTAGCCCTGTATGCTAACGTCAGCTAGCTTACTAGCGTAGACATATATTAAAGATAAAAGTCTCAACTCCAGTTCTAAATGAAGAAAAATGCCCTATTTGGTCAGTAAAGAAGTTCAAAGTAAAGTTTAAACTTGTTCTTCTTCTTCCGTCTTTGGTTTGATTGCTAGTGGGTAAACAAGCTTGCAGGTGAATTATCGCCACCTACTGGCCTGGAGTACAGATCAGTTTTTGTTTTTAGTTTAACCCTTCACTACCCATGAGATCATGCGAGGTGTTGCATTCAATATAATACCATGTCCAAATCGTCTCTTATCGTCCATACTGATGTTTCTCAGTACATCTGAGGTCAAGCACGGTCCTCAAACACCACAAACTCAACATGAGTCACCGTTCCTTCTCAGCGCAGCATTAATATCGTGCTCCCGCCAAAACGCAATCTCTTTATCTGAGGATTATCTCTGTTAGATGAATAAACGAGCGACTAAACACGTAAACATTTGCACTGATCCGTTCTTTAGTCCACTAAATAATACATGTTGCCATGTCGACTGTGGCGTATTTTACACGAGGCAAACAAACCCAGGTCTTGGATTAAAGGGATGTTTATAGTGAAATCCCCGAGGTTCGGCTCGCTCCCGTTGCCTCTAGATGTTATCCTCAGTCTGTGTTTTAGTCTGAGAGTGTTTTCATTTCAGCAGCCGAGGCACTCTTTGACTATGGTGTGCCAATTTTAGAGAGTCAGCGGTATTTCATCTGAAACCGATTCTTCAGAGACTTGTTACCAGACTCAGTAAAGATTATTTAACCAATGCTTTATTATGATACTCTTATCTAAACTTCTTTTTTTTTTGCCTTAATACGTACTTACTTTTAAATTGTAGTAGGGAGATTTATGACATTTATTCTGTTTCATAAGCAAAATGTGTTTGGCTCAGGTGGCCATATCAGGATGACGAGTATATTCACAAGTAAATGACTGAACAAAAGATTTTTTTCATCACCCCGCGTTAAAAATAATGACTTTCATTTTGAAAATTGATGAGGGACTTGATTAATGTAATGGGCGGCTATAAAAGTGTTCATTTCCCGTTTTGATTTGCTGCCATCACTTCCAGGAAAAGAAAAAAAAAGTTTCCCTCCAGCTCACAGGAGAGGGAGGGGGGCCCGTCCAGATTATTTCTTCAAGTGCTTTGATGAGATTATTACAAACAAAATCTACGACGCCTGTTTCCATCAAAGCCTTTTTTATGGTGCATGACTGGAAGAAGAAGAAGGAGCGAGCCAAGAAAGAAATCCAGCAGCCAGAACAAACCTCTACACAAGAAATGCCGGATGAGGCCCCAGGGGTAGATTTGGGGAAACTCAGGCTTCACTGTGTCTTCTTTTCAATAAAGTACAAATTTAGGTTTGGAGTTGAAATAGAAGAGGTGTAAAAGTGTACAGTAACAGTCCCATACCACCAAATTACAAATGGTATTCAGAAGGTTGGACCTTTTATGTCTGCGTTCCACAGAACCAGCCAATAGGAAGCTAGTTTCTGTACTTTATGTTTTAATTTTATGCTAATTCAAAGCCCCAAGAAATGATATAGTTTATATTTTAACCATAAATTAAATCTCCAGTAGTACAATAAGTAAGTCTGCTTCACAGTGTCTATGATAAAATTTTGAAGCCTTGAGTTTGGCATGTTGGTCGCCGCCATTGTGCCACCAATATCGGACGAGGGTATGCACCAATGCATCACTGGGATACCAATCGTCAGCTGTTGTATGTATAACTGTGTTGGGCCCCGTTGAGTGTCCCTAGCTTTTGCAGTGTGTCCTGCGCCGTCCTACCAGTAGCTGGACCACTATCGGCAGTTTTTCACCCCATTCCCTAAGATTCAGTCGAGACCAGCTCTGTTCTTCTTCGCTAACTGTAGCTCTTGCGACACCCCTTTCAAACAACCAATACTGACTGCTGCCACCTGCTGGCCAGAAGAAATATTTTCTTTCACAAAGGCACAGAGCGTAGGTACCACCTACGTTGGACCGTTGGATGCGGGGTGTGTTCAAGAGCAAGTTTTTGGCAACGTGAGGCAACGTCCCAGTTTGCCCAGTCGTAGCCGGTAGTTCTTTGAGGTCAATTTGCCGTGTCATCACCTTAAAGGGGAACTGCTGTTTTTTACAACCTGGACCTTATTTCTTGCATAAAATACGATCATTTACTCACCCATATAACTTTTTTGTAATTTGTAGTCAGTCGGGAGATCTGCGTATATCCATATACTGAGAGTGACTGGGGCACCCAAACGCAGCCTCCAAATAACGCATTATCTGCCGAGAAACTCAGTAGCAAATTACAGGTAAACAAGCCGACCATCATGGTCAATCTACAGACCCTGGATGATGATAACAGGCAACTCCGGACTCAACGGGGAATAGCACTAGCGTATCATAACAAAATATTGGTGAAATGAACGAGTTTCGTGGCACATAATGCGTTATTTAGAGGCTGCGTTTCGGTGCCCCATTCACTCCCACTATATGGATATACGCAGATCTAAATATCTCCCGAATGACTACAAATTACACAAAAGTTATATGGGTGAGTAAACGATCGCATTTTATGCAAGAAATAAGGTCACGGTTGTAAAAAACAGTAGTTCCCCTTTAAAGCATACCTTGGTTAGTCATCTTTTTTTACTCTAAACTGCAACACAATTTGCAAACTGATCATTGTGCTGTATAGAAGAAGGCTTGATACTCAAAACTCAATAAGGAGATGTTGAGTGACGTAATTACTTGAGTAACCACCCCTGCTGGCCAGTAGGAAGATTGCAGGCACGTTAACGCTGGCTACACTTTTTATACAGTCTATGATCTTTTAGTCAACACTGGTGTTACTATGGCAATTAAACAAAAAGACAATGTGGGAAGTTGGGAAAGTACAATTCTTCCTAAATTTGCAAAACCCCACAGTGCTTTAAGGGAGTTTTGTAAACGCATTACATCGTATAAAACATCCTAGTTAGCTGGGAGCCTCAGGTAGCGCTGTACATTGTGTAATTGTACAGTAAAGCTTGCTCCCGATATCGAGTAACAATGCCGGCAGTAAATCAATCAAGAAAAAAAAAAAAGGCTCTTCTACAACAAAGCAGTGCAGTAAAGAGATGCAAAATGGTTGACAAGGCAAAAAAAAAAAAACTGGTGGAGGAGACACAGCGTTGTAATTGGGTAGAGCACGGAGACAGCGCAGTGATTTAGGAGGTGAAAAGAAAGCTTGGCAAAAAAAAAGAGAGAAGGCTGGAAGGAAGACGAGTAAATTGAAAAGGAACCAAGGGCAGCGTTGCAATCAATGGCATTTTTCTTAAAGGATTCTCCACGAGGAAGAGGGGGGAGAAGGTTGCGCCGCCTGTCACGAACTAAAATAGGACGGAGAATTCAACACAATGCAAATGCATAATACATAGAACGACAATTGAAGGGAGAATTGGGTTGGTGAGAGGTAGAAGGCACCTGTATAGTGTATATATTTTGTGTTTCGGAAATAGGATGGCGCCTGCATGTTTATAGGAGAGGGAGGGGGGAGGGGTGAATTGGCACTGACACATAAATCACATCTAATATTGTTGATTGAGCTGACCAGACTTCTTCAATATCAAATCTGACGGAGTGTGGCGGATGATTTTTCCCGTTTAACCCGGACAACTTTGAGGGATTATATAAATAGATCAACCTCAAGGAAATAAATGGAGGTTATTAAAAAAACTGTAGATTGGCGCTGGTTAGTCTGGTATCAGCTGCAGAGTCCCGAGCGTGAGATCAAGCCCGGAGACAATTCTGAGCAAACGAGCGACTGATTCTGAAAACCTTTCCACCCCTCCGCTTTGAAGCCTTCTCAAATTTTCAAACAAACACATTAAAAGGAAAGTGTTTTCTCCCAACTCCCCGCTCCCTCTCTGCCGGGCTCTTTCCCACGATGCACCGCTGTTCGCTAACAAGAGAGGACAGCCAATCGAAGTGACCCGCCTTAAGCTCGCCGTACCCCCTCCCCCACCACCACCACCACCACCACCACCCAACGTCTTGTTTTGTGCTTGAAAAGCAGCCCACACTCTTGCAGGCCATTTAGCTGGCTCAGTAATGACTGAGGCAAACACTCTGGTCGACCCGAAACAACACAAATGGACGCGGTAAAAGGCTCCGAGAAGAAAACCGCAGGCAGCCCTCCCTTGTTTTTATCTTTATTGTGCCCGAATGCGAGGTCTTGCTGGGGGAAAGTGCACAAGAGCAACGAGAGAATCGCACTTTTATTTCGACAACAGATGCGCCTGTATCTCCTCGCATGTGCCCTGGCTTCAAAGAGAAACCATGCTTCAAAGCCTCTGTGTGCGTTGCTGAACATGCATGTGCATTTGCATGCGTGGAAAAAAAAAAAAAGCCCGGAGGACTTGGAGATGGAAACGTCCTGCACATCCAGGCATTTTTTTTTCTTCTTAATATTAAAACCTACAACGCTCAAATGTGCTGTCTTACAACACACCACAAGGAAGGTTGCAGCCGAGACCAAGAGCCGAGTAAGACATCCATGCCTGCGCGCTAAATGAGACATGAGCTGGACTAGGCCGAGCCGTGACTTTCTGTCTGCACTCTGGTGAAGAACTGTAAAGTACCACCACCGGAAAAAAAACAGGATGGGGAAAAAAAGGAGAAGAAAGGGTGATATTTTGGGGGTTTTAACTGGCCGGTGTGACTGCACAATTTGTGCCGTTTACGGGAACAGGTGTGAACGACTCCCGAGCACGGATGCGGACGACCGGAGGACCCGAACGGGAGTGCTGTCGCTCCATTTGTGAGGAAGTTGGGGCGAAAATGTGACAAATCTGCGTATTTTATGATACCAGTGCTCAAATGGCATTAATTAATCAAATTATTTGCTCAATTAAACAACGGTTTGGTCTGTAAATCAGTCAAAACACCCAAATATAATTGATGCATAATGATCTAAACGGAGAAAAGCAGCAAATCTCTGTATTTATGAAGCTGAAACATATTTTTTTGACTTAACCGCTTGTCAAAATAGTTGCTGACGCGGCATCTTGCAGTCAGTCCCTGACAGGAACTGCTATTGGATTACTTTGATACTGAATTTCAAAGTAGATTCTTGGTTGCTTATTTGCGATGGACACCAGCGTTGAAATCCTCATGAGCTATAATACATCTATCATGTCTGTGTGTACAGATTTGAGTGTGATTACATGTGATTTGTGGTGCATAGCTGCAGTAACTGGGCCCCAAGCCTCTTCACAGGCCCTTAATCCCATGACAATCATATCAAGGAGTGTTCCTGTTGCTTTCAGGACACATGTCCTTTCCACCTCACGCAGTTCCTCGTCTCATTAGCTTCAAAACCTCTCGTCTTAATCAACCAAAGCAATTCCACATGTGGAAACATGTCCTAAAGTAATTTAAAAGGGGGACTCAGTTCAGTTTACCTTAAGGTTAATTTAAGGTACTGCGGGACATACGCCGTAACCTACGACTGAAAACTTTGCCAAAATTTCGCCAGAAGACGAGTCGTACAAATGTTTGTACCTCCGAACCTCCTCAATATCGATGTGTCCGGTGATACTAAAGTAGAAACACGCTACTACCAAGTGGACCAATCACAGACCTTGAGGTCTGCGTTACATTTCTGGGGAGGTGCACGTCAGCTAGGCGCTAGGGTCTGCGTAGGGTCTACGCTGCCGCCATAGCTACGGCGTCAAATTGACGCAGAAGCCTAAACGGCCTATTATCCTTAAGACTACTACTATCTTGTAACTGAATTATGTTTAAAAGATGCATCATGGGAAAGGTATGCCTCTTGGCGGACTAGTCCTTCAACACTTTTGATATGTGACGGAAGTTCATCTTATTTTGTTGCTCCGTTTGCTCACGTCTTTTCTCAATTCCTTCAGATAAGTGATGAAATGCAGATGAAATGTAGGTTTTTACTGCAGCTACAATGATGTTTTAGAGCTGAAGAATCTGCTACGGGGGAGAGATCCAGACGCCAATTTCAGCACAACGACGGCAGCCTCCCGTGTCCGGGAAGCCATGCAGCAACGAGGCCCGCTGCGTTTTTGAGGCTTGCTTTATCTCGACTGGAACATCTCGTCCCTTGTTATCGCCAGCGCTATCGCAGATGTTTTATGAGGATTTACAAAAAAGGCTTTTAGTGCCACCTGGAAGCAGGCAAGTATTAAAAAAAAGAAAAAAGATAATAAAAGTTTTCCTTTATCATGCTTTTACCTGTAATGTCGGGTTTCTGCGGCATGAAGAACTGATAGAAGGTGGGCTCTGACAGGCCTTTGACGTTGCGCGCTGTGATTTCCACCTCGTATCTTGTGTTCCACTGGAGCGGCTGCAGCATGGCGAAGTCGTTGGCCCCCGGAACCAGCTTGGTCATCCACTGTTCCTCTTTATCCTGGAGGACGGAAAAAGAAAAGTTCACACAAGCTCTCTTTCCATTCCTTTGTGGCCTCTGCCTTTTCTCTTTCCCCCTCCGCTCCTTACTTCCTTCCCCATCCTTCACTTTGAGACCGAACAAAAGGAGAGCTGTACATTGAAAGCATGCCAGATGTAGCTACCATGTGCTTACCAATCCCGGTTCCTTGGGACCCGTCATTTTCACTTAACGCCCTGAAAACGAGTCCAGGGCGTTAAGTGTGTTTCTGTTTTGATTGTCAGACTGTGATGTGTTTGTGTTCCTCAATTGCGTATATCGCTTCTACCTCTGCGGCGGCATTATTTGAAATCGCTGCCGCTTCCCCCCACGATGAGACACAGAATCGGCTGCTCGGACACATTAGCAGCGGGGAGATGGGAGATTTGAAGCAGCTGAAATCCACTTAGCCCCCGCGGGGAGTTTTTCCACGAGCGCCATCTACTCTGCTTCCCGGGCCACGACTCAGTCGCTCCCGCCTTATCTGGGCGAGTTTAAGCTCCTCTATTTCCCCCACATAAAAATCAACTACTTAAACAGCTGAGCGTTTCCTATGAGCTGTATGGAACGCTATTTATTATTACACGGAAAACTTGAAAATGGAAGAAAACGCCTCCTCTAAATTGGTTGTGCTCTTTTCTTTTTTTCATGTAAATAAACTACTTGACGTTTGCAGAAGCCGCTTTCCCAGATATCGCGGCATCAATGAACTCGCCCCCGAAAGAATAATTAGACAATCAGCAGGAATTAAAAATTCAACCGAAAAAAGTAAAAGGCTATTTCTTGCCAAACTTAATTAAACTAACCGGCCTTCTCTTGAAGAAGGAATAATCAGAGAGGCTTGTGGAGGAATATTAAAGCTTCCTTTACACTCTGAATGATTCCATTCCGTTCTGTATTGTCCTGAAACAACATTTGAATATAAAGTTTAATATTATTTTCCTTCAGTAATATCCACCAATGTGTTTCAGACTCCCCCGGGCTCCCTTTGTCCATCTCCAAGCTCAACCGTTCCCTCCTTAAGTCTTTTGAAAATGGGTCACATATGAACAGTTTGCAGGTGTAGTTTTTTTTTTTTGGAAGACATTTCTCAAGTACTTTTGTTCGGGGACTACTTTCAGCGGCGGATTAACGCATGTTTGATCCAAAAGTAAGTATACACAGGAGGAGAACGGCTTCTCCATTCATTGTAAGAGGATTAACAGAAGGGACATGTTGCAAAATTGCAAAATATTGAATCATGCGAGTTTCATTCATTTAGTTTTCCTCCCTTTTCACTTTGACTGGATCTTGTCTCGACCGACTGGTTGGGGGAGTCCATTTAAACGAATCTGTGCTTATTGTTCTTTTGAATTACTTCCAAAATACTTAGTCTGTACAAATCTTGTTAATTAAGCACTTGGTTTTGTTTGCCTAAGAGCTGGACTGTGCATTTATACATCTTTCGGTTCATGCTGGCCTGTTGAACCGAAAGATGAACCGAAAGATTCTGTTGGTTTAGACTAAGGGTGGGACTCGATTAAAAAAAAGTAATCCAATTAATTAGAGGATTTGCGATTAATTGATCGCGATTAATCGCATTTTAATCGCATAACAATATTTTGCACAATTTGCATAAAATCCCGCTTTTATCCAGTTTTTTTTTTTTAAATAAAATTTGCCTTCCATCAGTCCGAGCAACGTGCTTTCACCCGATTCCTCCATTTTGGTAGCCATTAGCCGAGCTCTGACGTGTGCATCAGTGTAATCGGCGTACCAGGAAATCGTGCATCGACAAAAGTTCCGCGATGTTTGGAATGCAAACTGGGATTAAACGCGTTAATTTTTTTGTAATTAATTAATCGTAATTGATGCGTTAAAGTCCCACCCCTAGTATAGACACATTTAGGTTTGGGGTGGTGTTTAGTTTCACTAAATTCTTTGATTCATTCAACAACCCTTGTCCAGCCTTAACTAAAAAGCCAATTCCACCTGGTTTTGCTGTCGCTCCCCTTAACCCCCTACCAGAGCCGGGTCGTAACAGTCCCTTTTTCTGTCAACCTGATTGCCCGTGACTGCAAATTACTCACAGTCTTGTACTTGACAATGTACTCCACGATGGGCATCCCTCCGTCGTCCTGCTTGACCAGCCCCAGCCGGTACGCCTTGCCCATCCCTCTCTGCCCGTGGACGGCCGGCGGACTCGGCTCACCTGAGGAAGACACAAGGGGGTGGAGGCTTCAGTGGAGATGCGAAACAATGCGTCTTCAGCAGGGAAGCAGGTGGCGACATGAGATATGAGATAAGGATGCAGTACGAGCAGAGAGAAGGTTTAAATCTGAATTAAATTCATATTACAAGGTAACTCCTACTGCCTGGCTGTTATTAATGTTGACCGGGGGTTTTTATTATTCACTGTATTTTGCTAATTGGCTCCTCTCCCTAACATTCATTCTCAGTAGCTGCACCGCCATAGAATATTAAAGGTGGGAACTCTTCTTTTTCCCGTGGCCTTGCTTGGATTTACAGCAATCCTGCCGTGCCAGATTTCTCGAATAAATAAAAACCTTATCGTAAAAATATCCCCGCGGTACGTAATGTTTTTAATGTGGCAGCTTTATATCAAAGCGCAAGTGTGACAGGATCTATTCCTGGCCCCAATAATCTGAATTCATATCAATGAAAAATGAAGAGGCTGTAACCGTCTCCAGGATAAACATGTCAGGGTTTCATAAGAGGAGCTTTATCTCTATCACGTCTTCATTACAGTTCATGAAATCTAAACATCTAACATATTGGTTTTATCTGTTTCCTGGTATTTTTTCTGCTCCATGTTTAGGAGTTAATTATTTCCCCGAACATCATCATTAACTAGGAAGTGCCAATCACTAATAATTAACCCAGTGTAAGTGCTATAAATCTATTAAATCTAGTAATTAATTCAAGTGATTATGACAGGATTTAATTTCATATATAAGTATCTAAATGGAAGTTTAAATTGTTCTGAAGCAGCCTGGTTCAAAGCTTATCGAGATGAGCTCCTGTTTCATAGAAAGCGCCACGAAACGGGACACAGAACGGAGGCGAGGCGGAGGAGCTGACTCACGGATGGGTAGGGTCTGGAAAGACTCCGTGTGGCTGAACTCGCCCTGGCCCTTTCCGTTGACGGCCGCCACCCGGACCTCGTACGTCGTGTTGGGCTCCAGCCCGGTCAGCACCACTGTGGCTGCAGAGACACAAGACCAGAAATAGTGTAACCTGGAAATACGTGCAGCCGTCATGTATGTCATCCAGTTTAATGGTATATCCAAAAAAAAACTAGGATTAACAAAGGCAGCAGGACTGGTTGGGTTCTTTAAAGACTTTTCATCCAAGCTGCTTCTCCAGGTTCCCCTGAAACTCTCATGCCTTGATTATCCTCTGCCCATTCGGAGCAGTGGTTGCACACATACATACAAAAGCACAGGAATGCTCAGGGCACTGTGGGCATGTGAATGGTGGGAAGTTTTGAAGCCAAGCTTTGAGGCCAGGCCCACAACTACAAAAAGTGTCACATATATGCTTTGTAGAAACACCAACAACAGAAAAACTGAGTGGCGACGATGCCTATCTAGACAGAGACAGTAGGGAGGAGAGAGATACTTGGATAAAAAGGATGGATAGAGCCAGGGATGAAAGTTGTAGAAAGGCTCAGTGGGTAAACAGTGTGCTCATGAAGCGAGAGAAAGAATTAACAAGAAAACAGAAGCAGGAAGGCATGAATGGATAAATGTAAGCAGTGGAAACTGGACAAGTTGGTTGGGTCAGGACCGGAGATCAGAAACATGCAGCTCTACAGATCAGAAACATGCAGTTCTTTGGATCAGAAATGTGCAGCTTTGCAGATCAGAAACATACAGCTCTACAGATCAGAAACATGCAGCTCTACAGATCAGAAACACACAGCTCTATAGATCAGAAACATGCAGCTCTTCAGATTAGAAACTGGCAGCTCTACAGATCAGAAAATGCAGCTCTTTGGATCAGAAACTGTCAGTTTTGCAGATTAGAAACATGCAGCTCTTCGGGTCAGAAACTTGCAGCTTTGTAGATCAGAAACATGCAGCTTTGCAGATCAGAAACATACAGCTCTACAGATCAGAAACATGCAGCTCTTCAGATCAGAAACATGCAGCTCCTACAGATCAGAAACATGCTGCTTCACAGATGACAAACATGCAACCGTTAAGATCATCAATCACAAATGAGGGGGATTTTCGATTTATAACCAGATTTGCTACCTTTATTTGTTTAAGTGAAATGCATTTTTGCATGCAGTATTTACTTTTATCATGGGTTCAAAATAAATAGATATATTTATATAATGAAAGTCTGCATCTATAAATGGTGTCTGTGATGCATCCATTTATATCAAACCTTCAGCTGTATTCACAGAATATAACCTATCCAGAGCAGTTGCAGGACTCCATTAATATTAAATACTATGACATGATTTAGATATGAACCTACAACAAACTCATCGTAAGAGATTTGTTCACATGCCTGTGAATGTGATTAAATCATAGGAACTTGTTGTAAAGATTATGAACACGATGGTGACTGAAAACACTCTGTGTTGCACTCATACTGTAAATTACAACATTCATCGAAGGAAACAGAAAAATCCCATTATCACACAGATTCCCATTTCGATTTGATGACCGGATCCTATTTGCACAACCTCTAGTGTTCATAAAAGCCAGCAGAGAGTTGGCAGTGTAATGAGTTTGAGTGAAAGTTGTTGTTTTTCATCAGTTTGCACAAATTAAATACTCGAGCTGTAATAGGCGCACTTGCAGTTCTTTAGTCCGGGAACCGAAAACAAATTCTGCAATTTGCAGCCGCACCAGGCCATAAGCAGACATTTCAATTTGGGCAAACGCATTCAAATGAAACGAGTCCAGGAGTCTCATTATATGGAGGAGTTTATTACGCAAGGATCTTGAGGCTATCTGAAGCGGCTCCGTGACTATAAGACACCACTTAGAGGCTTGTAATTACTCAGACAATTTAAATATTTGAGTCATAATTTCGAATATAACTGAAAATAGTCTGAATGAGTTCCATTCCTTTGTTAATCGCAGCTCTTTTCCTGTTAAAGTGCTGCCCCCTGATTGGTATTCAGCTCACTGGATCTGCATACTGTAATTGACTCTGAAATGAGGGATATTAGTGATAAGCCCTTCAGGTTTGTCGGACCCGCTTATCACCCAACCATTCGTCCTCTGGCTCCCATTCCCCATCCATCCATCCTTCACGTCGCGGTGTACTTTCCACCAACAGGCTCAGAAATCAATTTGGAGTCGTAAAGCATACGGGGAGGAGGAGCTCGCTCCTTTCGGCTCAGGCGGGTTCCGGCGTTCTCTCCCCCACGAGGTGTTTGACTTTCGTCGTGACCCGACGGCATCTCCGGGCCGAGGCTTTGAAGGATGGCGGATCGCGCGGCACGGCCTCTCCTCACGCTCGACCGGTGTCAGCTCACGTGTCAGACACATCAGCCGAAGCCAGATAGCGTGTTAACCTGGCACGTGGAGGTGCAATCTCCCCAGTCTAGTTTTCACAAGTTTGAAAACTGTGCAGGGAAATTGTAAAACCGAAGCATTCCTATTATTCATTGGCGACTATGCGCATATATACATCACTGTAGCACTGGTTTATGGTGGGCTCTGATCACAGCGGGGTCATTAAATGTATAATTCATCATGTGAGCGGGAGGATTTTAATTCATGCAGCAAAGGAAAAGAAAAATAGTTCAGAGCGTGCTGACTGAAACCCATTTATATTTAAAGAGGGGTCGTTTTTAGATCCCAAAAAATGCAGCGCAAAATGTGGCCCTCTGAGGACAATTCACAAGGAAACTTGGGATTAAAGACGTCATTTGAAGAAAGTTTGCAAGTTTGAGCCACTTAACGACAAATTGTACCTATTTTACTTTATTTGTAATGCATGCATTTTATGCAACGGGCGCCACTTCACAATTGAGGCATGTATTAAACTGATTTGGCGCTTTAAGAAGTGAAGACACAATGGACACTCACTCTGGACGCTGTGCGACTTGACGTCCCTCCAGTCCTGCGAGCCCACCTCCTTGTACTGGACCAGGTAGTAGCTGATGGGGACGCCGCCGTGGGAGTCGGGCTTCATGAACGTGACGGTCGCCAAGCGCTGGGAGACGGCCGACAAGCGGACCGAGTATGGATTCGACGGTACGTCTGGAAAAAAACAAATTTATTTATAACCCTTTACGAGGCAGTCGATTGAGCCCCTTACTTTGGTTTTAGGATGTGGAAAGTCCTACCTACTACCCTGACGGTAAAGTTGCATGAAAGCGTCAAAAATCACGCTTTGATTGACTAATAAGGCATCAAAACTACAAATAACAGCCTCATGATGGCACTTCCTGGTCCTTCAGTTTAACAAAGGGATGCACGAAAAGGTTGCACACCTGCAGCCATAAAGACATTTATATTTTCCGATATTCTGAAACATGCATATGTCCCGGCGCTTTATGCATTATTAACCAAGGATAAAAAGACTTTTAAGGCTGCAGACAGAACTCGCTCAGCCTTCCACCCATTATATCACAACTAAAGATAGACGCTATTGCTATAATAACTCTAGGCCATGAAAAGCAATTTAATATACATCTCGTTCTTGAAAGCCGGTGCGTCACTGAGCTGCATTTTTTCATTTGTCCTTGGAATTGTTTTTTTTTTTCTATTTTTCACAAATATTTGCAGCCCTATTTACACCCCAAACAGCTTGATTCACTAAAAACCTACTTACACGCCAACATGTCTGTAGCAGTTTTTACTCAAGGTTCAGTTTAGAAGACAGAGCGAGATAATCTCCAGCAATAACGGCGACTTCTAAACCAGTTTCACTGCGTTGCACTGTCTCCGTGCACTTGTGCAGGACGTACGAGTCGGAAAAACTTGCAAAACACAGTTCTCTTGCAGGGATTACATATTAGGTCAGCTTTTTGCTCACTACTTTTCTCCTTAGCTGGAGCAATTCAATCTGCACTAAAGATAATTGGACTGCACTATTGTGTATTAGGCCGAGCTACCGTAAATTAGGGGGTACTTCAGTAAATAGCGAGGGGTATGGTAAATCAGCCGGCACTATTTGAGATTAGGCTAGGCTGAATAGGGGTTGGGACTTGTAGTGGAATTTATCTTCCCGAGAATTGCAAATAAGGCCATTACCATTAGTAGAGAGGTAGAGGGTTACAAAGTAGTTGAATGGTCGGCGTTACCGTGAGAGCGGCGATACAAAAGGGTGTGAGGTCCCTGACTGCGCATTTCACATTCTGGATGTGAAATTAAGTCGCCAATGTCATTAGCTCAGGTGAAAGGGAGGGCCGCACAATAGAGGCAGTTCTGCAGACTCACCTGCCTGGGCCAGAATGAACTCCTGGTATCGCACTCCAATGTTGTTCCTGGCTGTGCAGTTGTAGCGGCCAAAGTCTCTGTCGGACATAGGAGTCACCTAGATACGAAAATGTCATTAATCACTTTGAATTAATTACAGAAATGACTAAATTCACGGAAATAGTTGTTTGTTTTTTTATAGCGGTTTTGTGATTTCGGCTTTTGCCCCAATGCAATGTACATAAGAGCTGCAATAAAACTACTTTTAAAGCTGCACCATTAATATACAGTGACAATGGAGGACATAACTATGTATAATACGAGCATGTGATGTGTCTTGTAGGGATAAATTTTTAGCGCATTGTTTTGATTTGGATCTTTCTAGTGTGTTTCTATCGGGAGATGGTGGAGACCAAAAATGGAGCTAAAAAGGCATCAGTGCAACTGGAAAAAAATAAAAATTATCAAAAATTTCTGGAGAAACATTAATTGAGAGCCCTTCATAGAGATTATCTCCTCAGTAAAAATCAGACTTCATATTGACTTCACTTTAAATGATCTCGAGTGTTCCATTGACTTCCATTGAATAAGGGAGCCAGCTGAAACTGAAACCTGAACAAATTGGCAGCTGCATGTTATAATATAATAAAAACACATCACAAAATGTGAACTTCGGAATCTGACATCTCAATTAGATTATTTTCTACCACGATTTGTATTTGTGGACAGTCCAAATTCCATTTACAGCCACACAAAACACAAAAAAACGGCTAATTCTTAAGATTTAGAATTTAGAAATTTAATATTAAAAATGTGGCAGATTTTTGTGTAATTCCTTACTAAATGACCAATACCAGCATCGGAGGACTTGAACCCACCTCCAGCACGGACTTGCCCTTCGCGCTGTGCACCCGTATGTTGGGCGTTCCCTCCGGCGAGATGGTGAGGCGCTCTCTCCTCCACAGCATGGTGGCAGACGGGTTGGACATCACGTCGCAGCTTATGTTCACCGGATTCCCCTCCCACGAATAATAAATGGTGTGGTTGGTCAGGAACTTTGGTATATCTGTCCAAGACGAAGCGACGTTATATTTCACACCTGCCTTTTTTTCTTTTTTTTCTTTTTTTTTGCAGAGAGTAATTGCTGTTGTGCATGGACTTTGTGGCAGCCAATTAAACACCTCAAAGCAAAGGATGGATGATCACAGGCCACAGAAGAAAATAAAAAAATCAAACTTGCTGAGGCTTAACGCACAAATTTCTTAAAGGGATTAAAAAAAAAAAGCATTAATGCTTCCCAAACTTGAATGTTAAAAAGAAAAACTTTAATTGAAACCATCTCATGTTGGTGGAGGAGGAGGAGGAAAGGGAAAGGGAAAGGGAAAGGGATGGGGGGGTCTCAATTATGATAATTTCCTCCAAGAATTAGAATAAAGGAATAGAAGCTCATTTGCCCCGGCAAATAGAAAGGGCAATAATGGACGTTTGCAGAGGCGAGGGAGGCGTTGTGTGGATCTCTTTGGCCCAGTCAGCCCGGCTCAGTCTGAGAGGCATTATGGTTGTTTTATGCTCGCTTGCAGGATTCCATTAAAGAGATTGATGCCTGGCTCTCTGTCACAGCCGAGGACGTGTTATCCCCCTGCAGCCTGCAGTGACTTAGTAAATGAGTTCATTAGTTCGGTGGCAGTGGCTGGCTCAGCCCAGCCCCGCCGCGCTCACACTCACAGCCTCTCTCTGCAGAGCGGGAGTCGAGCCTGCGAGTCGGTTGTCAGCCGCGGCTCCGGCGAAACATCTTTACGGCATAATGACAGCAACTTTGCTTCATGCTTGAAGAGCGGGTGCATGCGTGCGAGTGTTGTTTTTCCGCACGGAGACGCCATCCGACTTCTGCCGGGATGTCAACTTTTCAAGAACTACGCAAAATAAGTTTTGAAGGAAATCCATGAACCCAATAGTCACCTCAGCCAGAGGAGGAGAAAATTGGTTTCCACATGACAACAAAGATACAGTATCCATTCTTCCCTGGCTGTCTCTCTGAATATATTTGTTTGTCTGACTTCTCTCTTTGTTGTTTTCAGCTGAGCTTCAAGGTGAAATCGCTGCTATCAAAAAAAAGAAAGAAAGAAAGAAAGCACTTTTTATTGGTCTAGTTCAGGCAACAGAACCACTCTCATAATGAACCTAATCATTCCGAGGCCAAAATGGAGATCTTTGCTTCAGAGCTCATTAAGCAGGGGGGAGAGCCCGCCCCAAATAACCCCAAACAACCGGCACTGAGGAATGGGCGCGCTCATCGGTAAGTAGGGGAGCTGTCAGCGGGAGAAAACGAAAAGGCAATGCATGATATCCCCGCCGCTAATTAACCCTTCTGGAGGCAGCGCATGTGTGGCGGAGCGGGGGCAGGGGGACTTTGAGAGGGGTGAGATGTTTATAATAATGTAACGCTCCTACGAAAGAAAAACAGAAAAGAATTATTAGAACAAAGCCCGCGCTGAACTCCTGAACTCTCCTCGAGATTGCGAGGAATTCACACGTTTCCTTTTCGGCTGCCTGAGTGCGTGCGCTGCATTTTCACAGAGGCAAAAACATCAAACGCAGAAGGAGGAGGGTTGTTAGGGTTACGTCGCTGAGGTTGCCAGCACTGCTTATGTTGCACAACTTGTTGCTCGAGGACCTCCAGCTCCTCCTAAACTGCGAGATTAGACCTCTGCGGAGGAGGTGCAAACCCAAAACCGGGATTAGGGGCTTTTCTGCGTCAGATCTCCAAGGTAGCTTCAAACCCTACGACATAGCCTGCACCCTGCAACTAAACACCAGCTGTGATTGGTTCATTTCCTTGTTCACGTCTCTCAGCGGCCGTACAACCACGGAAAAGGACCCTTCCTTCTACCTCCGACAAACCATCTACTTAGACGCCTTCTCTCTTTTGCATGTTCCAGTGATTTCCGTTATAGCAGCTGTTGCTAACACGCATTAGCTTCAACTCCAACATGAACCATCCAGTTGCGGCTGCCACGGATTGAAGTACGCAGAGAAACAGCCTCCTACGGTGCAGGAGTATGAACCATTCCCAGGTCGAGGTCCGGCCGATTGGACTTGACGGACCGCTCTTCAAGAATAAAACCTTTATTTCAGCTTCGACCGATCAGACAAACAATCACACTCACACTCAATGTCCAGGAACATGCTCTTCTGGTGGCCGCCGATCCTGCTGAGCGCCTCGCAGTCGAACCGGCCCAGGTCGGTGAGCCTCACGCCGCTGATGGTCAGCACGGACTTGCCGTGGCGACCGCGGACCTCGAAGCGACCATCTTGGCTCTGAAGACACAAGCACAGCTTAGCGTTAAGAACAGACGATGAGATGTTCTCTTATGGTTTTAAGACAGAAAAGGTCAGAAATCATTAGCAAGACTTATATCAGAACATGAGTCTGGTGAAATGCCATTTGGATTTCATCATTATTACTGTATAGTTCTCAGAGTGGACTGGAAACTCTTTGCAGGAGCATAATCAGTTCCCAATGTAGAGACTCTGGACCATACTTTGGCTAAGAAATCCTAGCTTTGAGATTTATTTGTATGTACATTCCTTTCATTTTTTTCACCGTCATGGCAGCAAATTGGAGAGGAAAAACTTTTTACAGAGCTTCGGACTCCAGTCAGGGCCGAATACATTGACAGTTTTATCTAGGACACACCTATGGTCGCGATTATGATCAGGAAGCCCAGAAAGGCGTCGGAGAGCTCTGTCGCCCGAGCAATCTACAAGAAAGTTCTCCGCCCAACTTCCAGCGACTGAGTGACAGCCCCTTGATCCATTCCGACCCCTCCCTCGCGGGCGACCATCACTCGTCAAGCGGAGTCAGGGTTAACGCAATAAACTGTCGATTTATTACAAGGTCATTACATCTGTATGAAGACAGATGGTATCAATTTGAAGCAACGGGTCAATTACGGCAGACGAGGCTATCATTCCAGTAATCGACATTCCCCCGTAATGAGAAAAAACACCCCAGGAGCATCCCGGTTGCAGACATGATACGTCTACAGCCTTCAGACTGTTGCCATCTGATAACCTCCGTGACCCTCAACAAACTACTTTTCAGCGGAACTGCCCGGTTGATGCAATATCACCCCGCATGACCGCAGGAGGAGGTTTTTGAAGGTCACACACAAAAGAATTTCTTTTTGTTGGTGAATTTCCAACTGATGACGAGAAAGGAAGTTATTTCAGATGATAAATATGTTTTTGCTTCATGGTTTCTACCATATATGAGTATGTCATGAAGAAAGAAGCCGTCTGACGGTATTTATGTGGAGACACGTCCATGAACAGGAAGTCGTCTTAGTTGAGGTCTTATTATTCATAGATCCTGAGAGCGCTGTAGGGTATTTTTAATCTAAATGCGCACCACAAGGCACAATATGGCGGAAATCTTGAAACTCTTGAAGCCTTCGTAAACAAAAAGACTATCAAAGACAGCTAAGTGCTAAGTGGCGCCAAGACGGACCGGCTTAGTTGCTGTTTGTGTTCTTACAAAGTCACACCATGACCACGACCTTTGGATGACTCAAACCATCACAAGTTTACTTCTCCTACTTTGTTGCCTTTCTAATGAGTCAGTTGAGTCAACTTAAATAGTCAACAGCTTTAACGGAGTAAAAATAGATCAGAAGTTATTTAGCTTGAGGCTTCAGAGTTAATGTAGGATTGCACTTAAATTAGTCTGATTGCTCCCGATAAAGACAAAAAAAAAAAAAAAAGAAGCCAACTTCGGCTTTAATGCCTGCGTTTCCAGGACTGTGTTGCCTCGTCTTGGCTCACCCGATGTGTCTGGACACGTGTGCGCAACTTACAATGTCTAGGGGGGCACCGCAGCCCATTAGCTTAGCATAAAATGTTGGAACGACTAGCATGGCTCCGCGCAGGGCGGACGTAGCATAGCTTCTTGTTCTTGTGCGATTGCTGGGTCCTTGCTGATGACGACTTGCAACTAGGGGAACGTATTTAATGTTTGGGAAAAAGCTGCTCTAATTGTTGATGCTAAGCTACGCTAACAGTGTCCTGTCCTCATAGTGAATGGACGTACTGTACGGTATGTACAGTATATAACCACAGACACTTGAAAATCTAATATTTATTCATACGATATCAGTTTCTGAAGCAGTCACCCCTCCTTTTGAGCTCAAGAGAGCTCTGTTTACACTGCTGACTCCTTGCAGGATGTCTGTATTCTCATCTACTTGTCCCTTTGCATATTTAGTCTGCGTACCGGAGTGTACAGGATGCACACCTACTCTATAGATTCCTCCAGTAAATCAATGCACATCCAGCCCTTTCTAATGCCCTCCTGCCACCCCCCCCCCCCCCCCCCCCCCCCCCCCCCCGCCCCAACCCCTCCGCCTCAGCTAATACTCATTATGTGTCTAAGCCTCATAAGCCTCGGCCGTGGAGCCCCCTCTTCTGATTCACACTCTCTTTATGTTGCAGCTCGCAGACTGCTTCGGCATTATCCCGCTCAGAATGGCTTGTCTTTGCTCTTATCGTCGCAGCGCCATCAGCCAATGAGGTGGAGCGGCTTTTAAAGGCTCGGTTCTGGTCTCTTTGTGCCGCCGCCGCTGCAGACTCCCGCTTGTTTGCCTCGCCGGCTGAGGTCAATGGGATCGGGAGGGTGCGCGGTGAATAGGAATGCCGGGGACGGTGTTGGCGGGTGAGACGGGCGAAGCCGGAGGAGGAGAAAGAGAAGGAGGGGGAATCTTTCTAGGAGGGAGCTTTTGAGTCAGGAAATTACTCGGCAACCCCTCCACCTCCACCTCGCCAGCCGGCCCCCCTTCCCCCTCCCCCACTGCCAACTGATAGGGTCTGTGTCTGGAGGCGAAGTCAGCGCCCAAAAGCCTCTTTGATATGTGGCTCGGCAGGAATGACGTGAGCGCGGTCGCGGGCGCACACGTGCATGGCACAGAAAGCGAAAGTCTACTCTAGAGAAAAGAGAAAGAGATGAGGAAGTTGAGGGAATAGACGAATTAAAGAAGAATTCGAGGGGGGATGAAAAGGGGTGAGTGAGGTAAGTAAAAGAAGTGCAGAAATATATTAAATTCCGTCTCAAAAAGAACTCAAAAATGAGGCCGTGTCTGCACCGAAACGCGCGACGCCCAATCTCAAATGCAATCTCTCGAACGGGATTCGGGGAGACTGTAGCAGTGTTATTTCAGCCCAATTGTTGGAGAATTTTCAGATATTAAAAATGTCAGCTGCAAATGTCAGCCGGGCTGGAAGCGCACTCCAGTCCAATTCTGGCAAGAGTAGCGGCGCTGTTCTAACAGTTGGGAGTTTGGGGAGGCGTGAATGCGGCGGGGTCTTCGTGTTTGGAGCACGCCGACGATTATCAGATCACCTCAACCTCGCGACAACAGCAAAATGACATTTAATAACGGCTTTATGGGGCGAAGGAAATGGAGGCCGGGGAGGGGTGGAAGAAGCAGCAGCTAAACATTGCTATTATCCGGCGGAGACTGGGAGTCAAATGGAAAGCAAAACAATGATCCCAGCAGGTGTCGGTCTGCTGTTTGCTAAAGTTTAATTGTGAAATGTGCTTTTGAAGAGTTCAAATCAACAGCAAATGCACTTCCAGTCCTAAAGTTTTGCTCACTTGAGTCACAAATAAAGGCTTTAAACGCCACTAGCGACAGAAGACTGCTAGCCTTTGCTCATGAGCAAGGACAATCCAAGTTCTGGTCATAATTTAATTCCGGGAACTGCGTCCTATTATATTCTCGTAGAGAGAGTCCCAGTGTTAGTTGACAAGCGGCATTATGTGGTGAGTAAGACGAAGCCTTTTGAAGCTCTCTCAGCGAGGAAGGAGCGCCGCGCAGACTGGATATGCAGATTGGCGAGCAAATTGAGAGAGGAACATCCCGCCTTAAACCCGAGTGACTAGCGCCATCCATCAACGCCGCGCGCTCCGCGGGCCGTGTTTGTCTTTGCGTATGTTTAGGTGCGTCGCCGCGCCCCCGCGCATTTCCATAATTGCATTTGCTGCTGGAAGAGAAGCACTTACTCTCATTTTCGGCTGTGATTTATCAACCCGAGCGATTCGAGCCAATGCACACATTCATTTATCTCCGCGGTGACCTTTTTTCCCGAGCAAAAGAACGGCTGCCATCTTTGTTTTCTCTCCCCGTCTCTGTCTCTCTCTCTTTTGTTTTTTTGTTTTTTTATTTCTTCTGCAGAAACCTCACCCCCCCCTGCCTGGGAAGCCGTGATGGAAGTGAGTATGGTTTTGACGGCAATGGCGTTTCGTCCGAGAATAATCGCCTTTCTGGAAAAAAGAAAAATGGCCGCACCTCATTCGATTCTGTTTTTTGCGCAAGGCTGATGCTACGGAGAAAAGCGGCTAACAGACGTGGAAAAATACGTAAAAGCATTAGCCTTTTCGGTCGAAGTTGGATCACTCAAAGTGTAAACTGAAAGAATCGACGTTCGCGCGGGAAACTTCAAGGTTCTTGCCGCGCCGCTTTGTGTCGAAACTAAATAAAAGATTATAATCTCAGAGAAGAGTGCAAGGTGACCGCGCATACGTTGTTTGAGACGCGCTGTCTTCCCGAGGCTTTAGACGTCAGTCGAAGCGCGGAACAACGAGGGCGCCGTCTGAAATCAGTCTACTTGACTCAAGAAGCCCCGCATAGCACCATTACCAATAAATGACTATAATTGCGACATTTCACATACAGCAGACGGGAGTGATTGCGCCCGCTTTTATTTTCACGAGGACGCGCGAGTAATTACCTGTTAATGTCGGCTGCTGCTTGTAGAAAGTACAAACGCTATATTTTTTCTCGGTGTAAATAGAAACAGCGATCGCCGTTGGAAGAAAACCAGCACGAGATGACTTCAGATGACTCCTTCTTTGAGCCCAGGTAATTTCAGGACACTTTTGTTTTATTAACACCTTTCAAAAACTCATTAGCGGACAAAAAAAACCTTCCATTTAGCGCTGACATTTGGGCGAGTGCGGGGTTTTCGCTCGAGAGAAATCGCCGTAACGCCATATCCAAAGGCGTATTTCAGGCCGCAGATCAACACCGCCACATTTCATGACAAGTCAAGGAAAAAAAACACGTAGCTTAGCATCAGTCGTTTAGCATGATATCGGTGAGCTAGCCCTTTAAAGTGTAGAACGAGTCTGTTCACAGCTTTATATTGGATACACTAATACACAATGAAAAATATATGGATTTGATCTGAAAACCTGGTTTCTCCCAAACTTTTACACCCAACACTCATCCCGTGGGTGCAGCCCATGCCGTATGATGCTGCACACACACACACACATACTGTATATAGAGCCAGATGGACTTTTTGGCAGCTCCTACCTTGTCTCCGTCCACGAAGGCCTGGCCGTCTCTGGCTCTCCTCCAGGAAATGTCCGGCAGAGGCTCGCCCTCAGCCACGCAGGAGATCATGGCGGCGCTGCCCTCCACGGCCGTCACGTTTTTCAGCTGGGTGATATGGGGCTGGACTGGACGCCGTGGAGGATGGGGGGAGAGAGGAAAAAAAACTGGTTAAGTAAAGAAGAATAGATCGGAGAGCCGAAGGAATAGGTGCAAGGGAGACGTGAAAGAAGAGAAACTGTCAGAGATCTAACTCATAAGGGAGGGGAGATGAAGGCTATACCACGGGGTTTAAACACAGAGCTGATGCATGACTTTGGCGTTGACAGCATAGGCCAAGATCATTTATAGACTGCAGTCATACTCTACAACTTTTGATGTAGTGGCAAAGAAAGCCAATTTTCGTGCATATTCCTTAGTCGAGACGACAACTCTAGGCTGAAATCTGCTCCACCTTTTTTTTGTTTTAAATAAATATAGATTTTTTTTTGTGTGTGTGTCTGTAAGGTTGCCTCTCCAGCAGCGTGTTATTTGCTCACGGTGTGCAGCGAGCACAGCGATAAGTGCTGGAAAGCGTGCCGCCGGGGGTCGGTCCCTGCTCGCTCGCGCTCCCGATAAGATGCTCTGAGCAAGCCCTGAAACCTGATGCATGTCAAGGGCAAAGAGCATGACACATGAATCATGGATTACTACTTATTCCCACACACACACGCGCACACACTCTGCACTTAAGTCCTTAGCGGGGCGCTCGCAAAGTAGCGTGGCGTAAAATCCAAAAGGAAAAGGGAAGTGAATGGAAAATGAAGAGCACTGTAGTGAGGGCTTTTAACGCCGCCCGGGGGGAATCTGGGGAGTGTTTGGCAATTTCACATGGCTTCCGCCTCGGGGTGGAGGAGACACCCCGAGGGATTTTAGGAGCTTGTCAAAACATGGAGTGTGCACACAGGCGCGCACACATATTACTTTACCTGCAAGGATCTTCAGAAAACACATCAGTGCTCTAAGAATAGCACCTATTTAACCCTTACATGACAAGTCAAGAAAAAAATAAAGTATTTGTGTGATCCAACATGTAGCTTAGCATCAGTCGTTTAGCATGATATCGACGAACTCGCCCTTTAAAGTGTAGAGGGAATCTCTGTGAATAAATAATCTTTTACTGAACATAAAAACATGGAAGTTTTTGTTTTGTAGTTTTGAAGCTCAATGCGGTGGCTCTGGCAGCCGCCATGTTGGCTCTGCCTGACTCCAGCTAACTCCTAGCTAAGATCTTTGACAGTTTCTCTCCTTTCACATCTCCCTCGCACCTATTCCTCCGCCTCTTACGACTAAGTCTGTGAATAAATAAACTTTTACTGCACAGAAAAACGTGGAAGTGTTTGTTGTGTAGTTTTGAAGCTCAATGCGGTGGCTGCCATGTTGGCTCTGCCTGACTCCAGCTAACTCCTAGCTAATTCAAAAATGCTCAAAGAGGAACAGCGGGAGCAGAGCTGAGGCAGGCTGCCAACAAGCTATGAGGACACCTACCTGTCACCCGAAGCGGCCTTGACTATCTAATTCTGGCAATGTAATTTAAATTAGTTATACAAATGTGGGTGGCACTGGCCGTCGCCATCTTGCAAGTGCAGGACTCCTCGCAACTTCCAACTCATTCCAAAAAAAGCAAACCCAAAATGTCTCTCAGTGCAGCCAAGCCTTTAACCATGCATAACTTTAAGTCTTTATATAATTTAAAGAGGTGAGTTATGTAAAACAAAGTCTATTTCTGCACTTTAACACGGAGGTCTATGGGGATTGACTCGAGTCAGCCTCAAGTGGACACTCCAGGAACTGCAGTTTCTGACACTTGCCGATTTAATCCTTGGTTGTGGCTCGTTTAAAACCCGGATGGCTGCTCCGGCATTCACAAAAACAACCGCCCTAATGAGTTATTTAGTCTACGTCTGAGTCGTAAAAAAAGAAAAACCTTGTTTTCCTAAAACAAGTCAAACAGATTAACCAGGACGCTTAGATAATTTCACTTGTTTCTCAAACACGTCAGCTTACTTCGGAAACCAATTCGGAGATCTAGATAATGGCGCGACAATTGGGCTTGATTCTGTTTGGTGTCGAGACAAAAGGAAGCGGCGCAGAGAACAAGTGAAATCATCTCCACCCACTGACAGAAGTCTTTCCTGCTGTAAAGCCTCATAATGAGGCTAAATGACTTAAAAGACGACTTCTGAAAAGGAAAATGTGAGTATTTTGGAACATTACGACGGCTCTTTATGTCAAAGACACGTGCATTTAGACAAACACTCGCTCAAAAGTATCCCAATCCCCGCCGACTGGCCCGAGCCAGCTCTTCACCGCCGCCTTATCTGCGGCTGCTTCGCCCCAGATGCCCTTCATCATGCAAATATTAAATGGAAAACGTCTCATTCATCAAGCCCAGTGCAAAAAAAAAAAAACACTCCGCGGGGAACATTATTAATAACGCATTATCGAAAAAATTTCCAATCTAAATGAGAAAGAACCGAGAAGCATTTGTGTGCTAAAAAAGATAAAAATCCGGAATTAATTTGACCTTCCAGGTTTTTTACCGCGGAGAGTGCAGTTTATTCTTTCAGATAAGCAAATTTAAATGAACTTCTTTAAGTTTCTCTTTACCCAGAATAATTAAAAACAATTGCATTTTACTCTTGCACATGTTAATGACTATAATTACCCTTTATTACATTAATTATAGGTATTATAATAATTATACTTGTAAATGTTGTATTCTGGTACCTCGCACTGTCAGCCCTGACACTCTTTGCATGAGGATCAATCTCCATGTGAAAAAGCCATTAATGTGTCAGAAAACACGCGGATTGAATCGTTGCTGGCTCATGAAAGACCAAGGGCGGCTGTTTGTGTCGCCGTTCTGCAGCTGCTTGCGCACAGCTAAACTGTATTTTTTTATCCTAATATTTGACATTACGTAAAGCTCTTATCTCCCCCGCTGACAGCCATCACACTGGCTGTATCTGATAATGGTCACGGGCGCGTTTGTTGTTTCAGCTGTGCACATCTACAAAGCAAATGCCAGCGGAGATTCCTTTGCCGCACATCTCTGACGCCCCTTAGAAACTTTGCGAAGTTCGGAGGGCTTAACAAAAAAGTCCGGAAAACATACTTTATACATCATCGTGATTTTCAGTCCATTGCATGAGTGTCTTTCCCGGGAAAAAGTGGCATAATTCACTGCCTTGCTGTGTTCTGCTACGTTTTCCATAGTGAACCATATATAATGTGTTTCCAGTCAACAGAAAACCAGACAGGGAGCAATGCCGTGGTGTGTGCAGCCAGCTTGTTCAAATTACAGCACACACACACAAACATTTAACATGATGCTGTATTTCACAGCCTACTGACAACGGATCTAAAAGATGCAGCCAGCTGCAGAGGACTCTGACGATTCTGTCTCCAGATAGATGGATATGTCTTCTTCTTCTTCTTCTTGGCCTATGATAAATTCCTCCCTGTACGGAGTTTAGAAAGAGGGGGGGCCTTTTGCTCTTTTAGCAAAATCTGACATTTGCAGCTGACGCGTTAGATAGCCGGAAAACTCTCTCTTATCAAACTGCTGTCAGCTTTTAGGTGTGGTGAATGAAAAAAATACAGCAGGAAACAAAACGGTAGTGCTATAGTAGGGTTAGCAGTTAGCTCATATTAGCTAATTGTTAGCAGGTGCAGTGCTGAAGGGCATTCAAGGGTAAGACAAATTTTGACCTGACGGTGGCACTCACGTTGTCACTACTAGAGGAGGATCACAGAAGCAAAACAGGAAGTGAAATATGACCCCATTTACTGCTTGGTTTCTTTGGGAGACGCTGGGAATTTGTGGTTGGCGAAGAAGATTTGGGGCTGCGGGGTCATTGGTTTGAATCCCTGCCACGTCCATGACCCCCCTCACCAAATGGCCCTGCATGCATGCTTGCAAACTGAGTGTGATCACTACTGTGTGTACGAATAGACTGGGTTAAATGCAGAGAGCAGAGATCTGACTGAAAACCAAAGGAAGCATTAGCATAACAAAGTATATCAGATGCCACTAGCTTGCTAGCTCAGTTAGCAAGGTGCATCCTTGATTAACTACTAGAGGAAGTACAGGTGCTGGGAACTTGTGGTTGCAGAAGCAAATTTGGGGCTGCGAGGTCATTGGTTTGAATCCCTTCCACATCCACGACTGCTGACCCTCCCCCACCGAATGGCTCCTCGGGCCCTGCTTGCATGCCTGCAAACTGAGTGCGATCGCTAGACTGGGTTAAACGCAGAGAGCAAATTTCCCCATGCAGGATTAATAAAGGGTAACAAACAGTTTACTTGCACACACCTGCGCGCATCCCGCTGAAGGAGAACCACTAATAATTGGCAACCTGAGGGCACTGGCACTACAGGAGAAGTTAGGGCACCTCATCAAATAAATGTCTGCTCGATATTTCAGTTCGGACCTAACCGGTGGAGCAAACAACCGAGCGTCCCCCGAGCCACGCTGCTAGCACGTCTAACCGAGAGGCGCAGCGTATATATATATAGCAATTTCCAGACGGTGTAAATGGTCTGTTTTCCTCCCTACAGCACACGACCCAGAGCTTTGAATGCAAGACAAGTTGACATAATCCCCGAAGACTGACAGACTTCTGGCATTTACGGCTTGGGGGGTACGGGGGGCTCTCTGCACAGCAGCCAGGAGGCAAACTGTGGCAATTCTGGGATGAACAGGCTTCGAGCAGTTAGCTGCCACTTTAATCCGTTTGTGGGAACACGTGGTCATGGGTGTACGTCCAGAAAGGTACCTCTGAAAGTGCTGCTGGATGTTAAACATAACATACTACACCTCACTGGGGAGTACACCGCCTAAACACCAACTAACTAACTTAAATACTCCGTTTTCCCTCCCACGTGAGCCGTCAAGGGCGATAAAACTAACCTACAACCGCCCCCTCCCCCGCCGCAGTCAAAGGCGGAGCTCCTCCCCCGCCCTTAACTTCTTCATTTAAATGTGCATTTTGAAGAACAAGCACTCTTGAAAGGATGTTGATGACTGGAGCGCAAATCTCCATACATTTTCATGAGCGGGATGAGCGCTATCAGAGTGACCTGCGAGGGAATAGCCAGGAGGTTGTAAAAAATATATATATATATATAAATTGAAATCTTTTTATGAGGAGTGCAGTAATTGGAATTTGAAGCATTAAATGAAATATTTCTTTTGGGGAGAAGTTTATAACGTGGATGCAGCTGCTGTCGGTGTGGGCTGAGGCGCACATTTGGACATTTGTGCTTTTGAAAAAACAGTTTTTATTTATTTTTTTTCTATTTTATGAAATGGACTTTGTGCAGGTCCTTCCAATAAAGCTTTACGGCTCCACATAAAGCACGTCTCACTGCCGCGGACAGCGCCATTACATTTAAAACTCTTGGTCCTTTAATGGAAAATGAAAAAAAGTTTTTACATGATAAGAAGCCGTGTTATGTTATTTCAGGTTTGCCTCGATAGAAGGAAGACAAATGGTTTCGCTTGCACTTATCTGTCCGTGCAGATAGCTTTGGGTTTGTTTGTCGGGGTTTTGAGATATCCAGCGTCTTTTCTGCTGCCACCCCAGCACAATAGAGGTGACCATAATTTTAAACTACTTCATACTAAAGAAATAGTCCCTATGAACACGTAACAATGGCATTTGAGTCAAGGATTTTATGGATGATAGCTGACAGCCACCATGAGTTTGTGGACGACCACTTTGGAACCAGGTTTTTGGCGTTTTGCCTGTCGTTGTTTTGGTTTTGTGAAGCCACAAGTCACCAGAGTTGGACTAGATGGTAGATCTGACTGAGAACCAAATGAAACATTACCATAGCAAAGCATATGTTATCAGATGCGGCTAGTTTGCTAGCTTAGACAGCAAGGTACATCCTTGATTAAAAGGGAACTACTGTTTTTTACAACATGGACCTTATTTCTGGCATAAAATACGATCGTTTACTCACCCATATAACTTTTGTGTAATTTGTATTCCGAGGGATAACTAGATCAGCGTATATCCATAGTGGGAGTGAATGGGGCACCGAAACACAGCCTCTAAATAACACGTTATCTGCCTCAAAACTCATTCATTTCACCAATATTTTGTTATCGTACGGTAGTGCTATTCCCCGTTGAGTCCAGAGTTACCTGTTATCATTTCTTCTAACCTGGATGATGTCGTCTCTGAGCGCCGCACGCACCCGCGATGGTCAGCTTGTTTACCTGGAATTTTCTACTGCTAGTTTTTTGCAACATGGCGGAATATTTTTCCGATTGTGAGGTTGTGGACGAACCATAGCAGTTCAACGGGGAATAGCACTATTATTTAGAGGCTGCGTTTCGGTGCCCCAGTCACTCCCACTATATGGCTATACACTGATCTAATTATCTCCCTGTAAAAAACAGTAATTCCCCTTGATTGTGATAGCAAATAGGATGCTAATTTTGGCTAGCAAAATGAAGGTTCACGCTGCGGACAAGAAAGCTAAACGTCAGCAAAATGAAGCTATAATTATTGTTATACCATTTGTCTTCCTTCTATCGAGGTAAAGGTTGTGCTCTACAAATCATAGCTGAGCTGGCCTCAATCTAACGACATCAACGAGCACTTGAGCAACGTTGGCCTGCCGACAATGAGTCTGGCCAAGCTTGACTGTTTTGTCAGGTCGACATGTTTAAAATGGATTTTTCAAGTTCAAAGCTAGTTACGCCTCTTTCCGGATTGACGAATCCTAAAGTACACCCTGGTTTTTCGTCTGTTTTATGCTAAATATCAACAAAATGTACAAATTCAGACTATAAACCAGTGATTTAGACCATTGAAAGTGTTTATCAAGGTAATAAATCAATCAAATAGATTCTTTGATACTTCTTTGTGCAACCTGTAGAGTCGCCCCCTACTGACTACTACAAAGAATGCAGATTTAAGTCACTTCCATGTTTGCTATGTCCATTTCTTTTTGTTTTTTGAGTTTAAATTTTGCACTGTTGCCTACGCTATTTCACGGTTACTGTAGCTAACATACACCTCCTTTATAATAGCTGCAGAGGACTGTGTAAACAATGCGACGGTTGCGTTTTTTGACAATGACGTCCTCACCGAACACTTTGAGGAAGAGCTCTCTTTCCTGAGATCCCGCCTTGTTGGTGGCCTTGCAGGAGTAGGTCCCCCCGTCGGCCTGTCGGATGTTGCGGATGGTCAGCATGCTGCGCCCGCCTTCTACCCTGCTGATGATGTACTGCTCCGACGGCTCCAGCTGCTGCCCTTTCCTGCAAAAAGAAAAAATCAAAAATCACAACGTGGAGATGAGCCGGGGAGGGGGAAATACGGCGACCGCCTCGCACCTTGACTTTTTGATGTCACGGATGTAAAGTCTCAGCTCTTTGGGTGTCCCATAAAAGAGAGGCTAAATGCAGACAGTCTGGCTTAGAAGCTGTTTCTATCTATAGCGCATAAGCAGGTGAAAGACTGACAGCGCTTTTTATAGAAACTGTTTCAAGCGTGATGATAAAAAAAAATATGTTTCGGATAAACACATCACACGCTAATTGAAACGGTTCAGTGGAGCATTTATTATGTGTCTTGAAAACGCTTCACATGTCGCGACTTTTCAAACTCCGTCATGCGGAAAAAATAACCTCTTCATATTCTGTGTCAGTGTTTGTGTTTGTGCGTTCTGTTATGGACTGCAGCGCTTCCCAAATGAGTCCTGTGTGGTGCTGGGACTCGGCGCTGACTTAATGCCTTCCCTTACTGGACTCTGTGGGGAAATTAGTCAGAAAAAAGCAACTGCTAAATTGATCCATGTCTATATTTAAGCTTCATAGCAGAAGCATAATGGCGTGGAGCAGGATTTCTGCATCCCCCGCTTGTTTATTTGCCGCTGCTTAACCAGCCGTGTAATCTATAAGGTTCAAGGGATTGCTAGGGTTTTTTATTTTATTTTGGGAAGAGGGGGAATTAAACTTGTTTTGTAATACGCAGATTTAGATAAACTCGCGGGTGCTTTTTATGCCGTCTGCATGCAGGTTAATAAAACAGGTCTGCTGCTGAATGTCTGTGGGTCTGAGCAGCAGCCAGATCAGGTGTTTAAATTGCTCGAAACACACATGGTTGACTTGCAAACCAATTTAAACACACGGTGCTCATCTGCACTGCACCAAATGAGTTGGAGGAGACCAAAACGGAGCTAAAAGAGGAGCAAATGTCAAATTTGAGGAGGTTATATGTGTATAAGGGCAGCTTCTTTCTAAAATGCTAGCCTTAACAACTTTTTTAAAGTGATTTTTATTATATATTGATGTGTTTTTTTTTTCAATTTGCAGCCTAATCTCCTGCCGAGAAAAACAGCGGCCCAAAAACAAACCCACGTATCGTCGTCCATCAATATTTACCAGTGATAATTAACTGAAGGCTTGTTAATGTCTGCACCGCATTAAAACTTCTGCTGTTGCGAAGATGCAAACAAAGGTTTAAAAACAAACCCGGCATCACACAGTTGCTGTAACGCAACACCCACGATGCACAGCACTTGTTTCTAAAATGACTCCAGATGTTGCTCTGCATATTTCAGACACGTCTCGTGACGACGTCAGGGGTAAAGTCTCCCTCCGACGCCTCAGGTTGTGACGTGGCTTACATTCTGAAAAGTCAAATCTTCAAATGCTGCATTTCATCAGTTCATAAACGTATTATCAGTCTGTTCTTCTACTGTTTGAAGACCAATATATGAAGAATACCTTACTTCTACCTGTCCGTTCAATATAGATAATGCACAGAGCTCTGCAGACTTCAGTATATTGTCTGCATAGTCTCTGTAGTTTTATTCACACTGTGTGGCTTGCTGCGTGAAATGAAATATTATTTCAAATAAGGAGATTTCGAGACGCAAACACACACACACACACACACACACACCCACACACGCTGTATTATCTCGTAGCGAGTTCCCAGCCTCAATGTACTATAGGAAATGCGACGGGGAGGATAATTGAAAGTCGACGAAGGAAACACCAAAGCCAAAGTAATAATAACTGGAGAGCCAAAGAGGAAATGAAGAGAGGCCTCATCTTTGGAACGGACAGTGCGGGACGTGCTGCAGCGCTGAATGTCATTATACTGACTGACTGCTGACAGGTAGTCCATTACCCGAGATGCACAGAGGATGAGGTGAAACCTCGCCCTGACAGGAAATGCAACTGGGAGCCGGTTAGGGTGACGGCGGGAGGGAGGGGGTGACATCAAAAGAAAAGCTAAATTGGGTTGTGATTTGTTGTTTATTCCTGAGCCTATTCCTTTGTTGCGCGGCGCGGTACGCATTTTAATTCTCCGTAGTCTTGGGTTGACATTATTGACCTGGGAAGGAGGAAGGAGAGGACACTGAAATATCTGACAGACAGTGGACACTGCAGAGTTCAAGATCAGTGCTGACGCACGGTTGAAGGGATGCTGTCCCTAATGTAAAAGGCGGCAGTCTGCCCTTGACAAATGCATCAGGTTTTATTAAGCCATTACTAAAATAAAAAGATGAGAGGACGTTAGAGGGAAGTGGAGACCCCTTTTGGATGTTTTACGAAATGCAAAAAACATCTATTTCATCTGTTTACCCCAATTTGTGTCAGCTAACATGGTGGACAGAGGGTTAGCTGTGGACTAGTGGTGACAGAAGTAACCCCCTGCCCTTGAGAAACTCCCCCACCATGTGATAAATAAAGGATAACTTCTTCTTTCTTGATCACGGTGGCTTTTGGCGTTTGTGCAGTGGCCAAACTGTGTCACTGCACCTCCATCACACAACGCACGCTTGAAGAATCATGGGAAAATTGGTGCAAAATGGCGTAAACCACCCCACGATCTGTACCTAAAACCCCAGAGGAGTAAAGTGAAGCGAGAATAGCCGCCATCTTTGCTAATGTAGCTTTTTAGCTGTGTTGCGCCACCAACATCTTCCTGCTGTGTTATAAACTGCTCGAGCAAGGAGTTTGTGGGCAAATATGAGATAAGAGTTCGGATTTTAGGTGCAAACTGCTTCTTAGCGATCAAGCTAACTGTTTATTGACCGTTAGCATCTCAACTAACTTAGCTAAATCACAGCTAAGATTCGGAGCCTAGCTAAGTGGCTAATATAAGCAAACACATGTACAGGCTTGTAAATTAAACTGCCTTTTGTAAAACTACCACTCTTAACACAACTCCTTTTTCCTGATATACAATAAAAGGAGACGTAGACTGAAGTAGTGCTCTCCGTCACGTGGATCGTCTCGTTATGACAGAAATGGCGGACCGGCGCATCAGCCCTCCCTCATCATCCCCGTGAAATCTGCTGCGTAATTGTCTCCACGCTGCTCAATCATTAAAATTACATTTCCTGTTTTTGCCCCGTCGCCGAAGAGACAAGGTGAGACGCCCGGGAGTAAATATAATTTCTGCTGCTCTGCTGCTGGAAACCGGAGAGGAAGATGGATGAGGTTTACGGAGTCGGGTTCGACTCCAGCTGTGCTGCGTCTTAAAATTTAGTTTGTGGCCCGTAAAGCGATGCACGTGGTTTCTGTCTCCTGCTCTCATCGGCTTGTCTTTCAAACTTTAGTTCTCATCACGTCTTTATTAGACAATGTCACGTCAATACGTTTGCTGCTCATATTCAGACTCATTCTGCATCAAAATGCGTCACGCTGACTGACTTTTTAACAACATAATGCTATTTACTAGTCATTTAACAGTGTTTACAGTTTTTTTTCCCCATAAATTGAATGATCCACTGTAATTGAGTGCGTAATAATCACCTCTTAATGTTTTCAGCAATCAAACTCCTCTACTCCACTATGGAGGCGACAAAATTGCAACAAATAAAGAGCCAAGTGTAGGCGTTAAACGTATGCTTTTATGTTTCATCAGCCACAGTTTTACTCCTCCTTTGTCCTTCCTCTGAAGCTGCAGATGGGTGGAAAAAAAAGAAAGCAGACACGTGACTCGTTCTATAGAACAAAGGCAACTATTGACATCTTAAAGGAGGACGTGTTTTCCTATGCTTCCTCGCGGGCAACCATTGATTCCCATTCAACTGAGTGCGGCGTGAAAAACAACTTACAGGAACCCGCCTGAGGTGGCTTTCGCTGGAGTTTCCACCGTTGCCCGGGCGTGCGTTTGTACGTTTTTTTGATGTGATTTTCACGCCCCGGCAAGGTAAAGCTGCAAAAAAAACACTGCTGCTGTGTGTTTTAAGCTTTTTTTTTTGCAGGAAAATAGCTAGAATGCCAATAAAGTGTTATCAATAGATGTGCAGGTGCAAAGAGCTTGTCACGACCGCTTGTTGAGTGGGTTACTTGATGTGGAGCTGCGCGGAGGGAGGAGGAGGATAGCGGGGTGTCAAATGCTCTTCAGGTGCAAATGCTCACTCTGTTGCTACGTGCCGTGTGATATCATTGTGTTGCTGCTGAGGGCAATGTGCGAGGGTGGACTTTGAATTCAACAGCAAAGCTGAAGAAGGAACATCTCAGCTCTGGCTTCATTTTTTTCTGCAAGGAAATATTAACAACCGGCACAAATAAAGATGAATATATTCGTGATTATTATGCGTGTCCTGCTCCTGTCCTGCAAAGTCAATGGATTGCGAGGCGGGACGGGCCTACGCTGAGCCCTGACATCGGCTAATACTTATCGCCCGATCAGCACTGAACCTCTGTAATGCTCTTGTGTCTGAATGGGAACAAAAATCTTCCCGGAAGAGAGGAGGCTGCTACGGCTAGAAGATTAATGCTCCCGGCTTTGGAACGGAGTCGCGCGCGGTGTACGCGGCGATCCCGTCTCACAGGTTTTCAAAGCCCGATGTATTTCCATCCAAGAACAGAAAAAAAAAAAAAAAAACAGGCTATGTTTACACGAACGCTAATAATCCGCTAATAATCAGGATTACAGCTCGGCGAGAATAATAACGTCTTATGTAACCGCCACAATTGGTACAGACTGTTTGAATCAGATTGAGAGGGGTGCTAATCTGATAAACAGGAAAATATAAGCGCCTCATTTTTCTCCAGATGGGAGGAATACATGCTCTCTGTGCACGTTTGCGAGCAGAGTTTCTGGGAGGGAAGCAAAAAAAAAAAATCAACAAAAGATGAAAGAAGCCTGGATCAATGCGTGCAGCGCTGTCTTTCAAAGTGGAGGGAAAACTTCTTCTTTTGTTTTACTTTTTGGTAAAATCTATGCTCCGCAGTGGGCTGAGCTCTGTTGCACATGTCAAACAATGTGCTGCTGGGGTTCCCTGAAAGGTCACCCGCCCTAAAAACCGAGGCTACGGCCCTGACCGCGGTGCTGCGCGCTCAATTTAAGCATGCATCTCTCAGGTCGCTTCGAGAACTCTCTAGAATGATTTCAATCGTACCTGTGCCATGTGACCGCAGGGTCAGGAGATCCGGATGTGATGCAAGTGAAGGTGACTGACTCCTGGTAGTCGGCCGTGGCGTTGAAGGACTGCTGGAACACCGACAACACCGGAGGGACTGCAGACACAAAGCAGCAACAGAGTTAATCAGATGAAGCAGTGAAACCACGGCTATATTCTCCGTGACGCTACAAGCCGAAGGCAAACATTAATAATAACAATAACAAACTGGCCTCGTGAGTGGCCTGTAAGCGCTCCCTGAGAGTGCTACTTCTGTTGGTAATCCCAGCTGACACCAGATTCGCCACGTTCAGAAATGCTCGGCGTTAAACCCACCAAAATGTGTTTCAATTATCCTATCGGGGACGAACTATTCAGTTCCTGCAACATACACTGTTGACATAAAGTCCTGCGGTGCAGATAAGGCGCAGAGGTCGCGATAACTTTATCGAGTGTATATGACGAGGGCTGTCAGAGGCACGCGGCGCCGTGTCCCTGTCACCCAATCAGCCGAGGACTGTCATCTTGTCGTTCGGCTAAAAAGGGGGGAAGGCGGAGAGAGAGCGCGCCCGGCCTTTTCTTCGCTCTCCTCCGCGGTGACAGGCGAGTGACAGCTTCACGGCGCTGGCATGTTTATCAGGCGTCTCAATCCGTTTCTGCAGCCTGTACCTACTTCTGCCGCTGTGCCGGGGCCCTGGCCAGTGTCGGGGGAGCGATTAAGCATGTTTGGAGCTGTGGAGCATTTACCTACACTTGGTCAGGTGAGAATCAGACACCTGAGTTCATGTCTAGACAATGCAACAAAGGACAGAGCAACAACCTACTTTAACGAGAGATGAGTGATATTATTAGTGAGTAGATGAACAAACAGATCTAGCAAATAACAACAGTTATTTCTACAATTTTGACTCAAATTCAACTGGAACGACCACACCACATCTGGAGGTGGAGGCCCGACACAGTCTCCACTGTTCGGCAAACAGAACGCCCCACGTCCTGAAAGGTCACCCAACGCCTCCTCTTCCGTCGCCTTCCCCTTTCAAGCGAGCTCCACTAATAGCTAGAGATGCTCGCTTCCTCTGCAAAAAGAGAAACCACACGACTGCGGCAGGGTGGGTATTATTTGTCAATTAGTCCACAAGTCCCCCCCCTCCCCTACTGTATTTGCATAATGAGATCCGATTACAGAGCGAGCAGAACCCAGATAATGAGAGGTCTTATTAATGCCAGGTGTCAATGCAAAGGCCAGTGATCAGATGTTATTATCACTCAGATGAAGTAACTAGATAGTACAAACAAAACCATTTCCACGCGCAAGTGTAAATTAGGTCTTGGACGGTGGAAATAGTAATTAAGTTACACTCCTTTCCAGCTTTCTAATGTCACAACAGGTTGCTAAAATCAGGCAAGTGAGGTGCTTTTGTTTACAAGCTGGTTCGCTTTTAATTTACGGAGGACCAAAACTGCCAAAATAATAGTAATTTTAAAAAAATAACAATAATAAAATTAAATGAGGCACTAAATTCACCAAATTTTGTTTAAATGTAGCCAGTAACTCATTTATAAAACGTGACATAAACTGACCAAAGGTCGACGCCATGACACACTTTACAGCTAATTTGCATAATACAGGAAAAACAACAACAACAAAGAAAATACAAGTAAATAACTTTTGGGGAAAAAAGAGGAGGAACATTTTCAGAAACAAATCAACAAAAAAAAAAAAAGCGAAAAATAGAATATAGGAAATAAATGGTAACCAAAAAATAAATTATTTTATAAATTTATAATTTATTTATTTAAATTTTTTTAATTAATTAATGGCCACAATATTTAAAAACATCCTTTTGCCGTCGGATTTGTTTGGTGAGGTCAAATGCGGCTTGTTTTTTGCAGAACAATGAGCAAAAAACATTATTTTTTGAATAATTTACAATTCAATTATTGCGTTATTCATTTTTTATTTTGGCAGTTTCGGTCCTCCATAGGTGAGGTCAAACACGGCTCATTTGCGGAACAATGAGCAAAAGACTTTGAGCGGCTTTTTGAATCATTTACAATTCAGTCTATCTCAAATAAAGACCATCCGAACCCGACATTAACACATACAACACAAACAAATCAAACGAATCGCGTCAGTGGATTTCAGGCGAAGCAGAGTAATTTACTCATGCAAATAAAAGCCCACTCGACAGATGTTGTCAGATGTGCGCTAGGCATGTGTTACTGTAACAGGCAGCTGCACGGTGTATTTCTGCACCGTGCATTTCCTCTAATCAAACTGAAAGGCATTCAAGGTGTCGCTCTTCGGAAAAACTCAAGCTCATTTGGAGTTATTGAGAGTCACTTGTTCCACTTAGATCTAAAATAAAACTGACAAAAGATGAAAATTAAACTTATTTTGGGGCTGAAGCTGCTTGGGAGAAACACATAGTTGGGATAATGAATGGGGACTCCTAATCAAAACAAAGCATCATCCCAGATACCTAATGAACCAACTCTGCAGTGTACCTCTCTAAGAAAGATCAATTACACTAATGACACCTGTGTGTAGCACTATGAAGAATACATTCTCCTCGGTACGTCTAAATTGCCTGATGTACATGCTGTCTCGTGTTTTATCATTCATCCTGAAGATGAATGACACTTTTCCATTTTTTCGGTGTAAAATCAACACAAACAATATGCATGTACAGATCCGCACATCGCAAGATGCAGAAAGCTTTCCAGGGATAATAAGCAACAAGCATTGGTCCTTTCCAATAGCACTGGCTCGGCGAATGAGACGAGCAAGCATCTGCCTGACATGATAACCATTGATTTCCACGCCAATACATCTCCATTCTCCAGTGTCCCTCTCTTCCTATGCAATGCACTCCCACATCAGTGAGCCTTGTTGAAAGAGCCCGGTTAATGAGCCACACTGCCGGCTACAAAAGACTTCAAAAGAGCAAATCAGCGACAGCGGTTTAGGCGTCCAAAAGGAATCTGGCGAGCTCTGTGAAGTCGGCATGTATTAGTCATATCCACGAGACTTTAGTGGCTCGGTGGATGACTCCGGGAGGTTAGAGACGGCCCCGCAAACGCGAGCGCACACTGTATGGATACCTCGAGATGCGCTCGGATCGATTTAAATGCATTCATGAGGAGCTAGAGGACTTGTTTCTGTTAATGGGCTTCGATGAAGTGAGGACCAGCCATGCTCGCAAATCGAGAAAGGCTCTTGGTAAATGTCACAGCCGTGTTTTATCCACGAGAAATTCAGCAAGTTGGTGTTTTGAGACAAGACCTTTGCTGGAGTGCTTATTAAAGATTTGTTTTGCCTTCTGAATTAGCACGCGAGCTGGAAACCAAACCAGCCCCGGCTGACAGTTGTGGGTGTAATGTAACAGAGCAGTGTGTTTATACTCTGCTCTTGAGCGCGCAGCGGCGGCGGTTATGATTGATGTCACCGCAAAAACAATTTGAGAAATCTTGAAGGACACAGCCGGTAGTTTCCAGTGACAGCTGAAAAGGGGGAAATTGCGGGTGCGAGGTGGGCGAGCGAATGAACCGACAATTAGGCGGATGAGGCGAGGAGGGATCCGGGCAAAATCAGGAAGTTATTTCCGTTTTGCTTCATCATCAGTCGCCATAGAAACTAAGTGTGGGTGCTGCAGCTCGCGGGTCGTCGTAATGCAAAGAGGCGTTTGATGCTGGACAACACGTGGCTCTAATAAAGCTATAATGTTAGCCTATTTTAATCAAATAGCGTCAAAGAAGTGGTGTCTAAAGGGTAAAAATTTAGGTTAGCCACTTTAGCTTAGCATAAACATTCAAAGTAGCTAGCTTGCCTCCATACAAAGCGACCCAATCCACCTACAAGTGTGTCTGAAGTTCACTAGCTTAGCATCCTGACATTTGTAGGAGTCATATGAACCATTAGCAATCTTAGCTTGATAAAAAAAAACAACAAACTAATTAAAGTCCCCATGAAATCAAACTTTTAAGAGTTTTTTTTTGTGATATACTTTGCGGTATGTGTCGCCTATACATGGGTATATTAATAAAAAGTCATTTTGTAGGTATTTTTAATAGTAATAGTAATAGTAATAGTCCTTTAATTTCCTGGAAAACGATATAGAAATGTTGATGACTCATCCTGCACTAAAGGGGCGTGTACTTACACCAGCTTTGGCACTCAGCTCAAACATGTATAGGCGGTGTCTTCTCTAATTTGGAACTGGTTACAGAAGCTGGCCAATCAGAGCATCTGGCTTCTTCGGGAGGGGGAGGGGCCTCCCTAGCTCTGTTTTTATAGCAGTCCACTAGCTATTTAATGCAGACTTCAAGGGACGTAGAAAGCTAAGCTCGCGTCTAGGCTCAAGTTGATGTCTATATTCCTCAGGGGGAATATGTGAAATAGCTCTCATTTTATTCCACTCAACATCCAGGCATAAAAAATACTACATTTTACGGCTAGAAGGACAAAAATGTCCATGATGACAGTGGATTGGAGTGGTGCTCCTGGGCTTTATGTAATTTTAAAAGCTTCCACTTGCAGATTACCTAATCATGTCAGCTTGCCATCACTTCTATCAGATTCCTCACATGTTCATTTATGTTTCTCTATGTTGTATTTACACACAGCAGATGAAAAGCTGGCTTGACTTATCGGCGGGCAGCTTTTTTTTTCTCCCAGACGCCGAGCTGCTTAGCCATTCAGCGGGCGTCCTCCTCCACTCGTTGCACCGTCATCCTCATCTGTGGTCCGCTTTGATGATACACTGGAGAGCGGGAGCTGCGGCGGGTCAGCGGAGCCTCATCCGCCGCATGCTCATGGGCAAGAAACTACTCTTTTATCAACCGAGCCATGAATATTTATGGCTTCACACGATGGGGGGGGGGGGGGGGGGGGGAGTATACAGTAAGCCATTTCAGCCCTGCCTTCTGACAAAATGTTGCTCTGCACGAGTGGTTTAAGCAATGTCTGTTAACAAGTCGCTGATAGAGTCAGATCTGACACTTCTTCTGACATGCAGTATCAAAAGAACAGCGTGAGGTGTGGGCTTTATGAGCCGGCATGCGAATGCGCGACGCCCACCTCGAGGACGCTGATCAAGCCCGATTGTGGCGCACAATAAAAAAATGAATAAAAAAGCCGCTGTGAATGAATTTTTTTCTTTTCCTGCCAAGAACTTTGTCAAATATTGTTCAACCGCCGCTCGAACAAAATGCAATGATTCAAGAGGCAATCGCTCACCCTCCTCACAGACACAGAAACGAATCAATGAAATAATCAGAGCTATTGTGGGGACGCGATTTGTTGAGTTTTTTTTTTTTTTTTGCAGAGAGGCCGAACGCTGCACGTTTTCCAAGCTGGGAAACTTTCCGTCTTCTTTTCCGTTAGAGCATCATTGAGCAGGACTAACATTAAGAGCTGCACGGTTCACCTGAGGGTCTCCTTTCAGATATGCATTTCTTAGAACTGCTCCGCTTCTTGGCATTCAGACGTAAGTATCTCTTACATGAATGTAACCCTTATTTATCTCCTCTTTGCTTGCCTGCATTATAAAACACGCTCTGCAGGATGTTTATAATTTCACCCAATGCGCGACGCGTAAATCAATGGTGATATTTTAAAAGTGACCTTGTATTTTCATACCAGATATGTCGGCACACAGCGGGTTCCCGCGTGGCAGCCTGGGTTCTACCCCGAGGTTAATGGGATAAGCTCTTCTCCACAGAATGCTATTCATTTTTAGACTGTTTCGTTTGAGCTCTCTGGGGAACGAAGGGAACAGAAGGCAAACAAAAAAAAAAAAAAGTTTGAGAAGTACAGTCTCGAAAATAAGGCGAAACTTGCTTCTGTGGCAAGAAATAAGATGAAACAGCAAAGAAAAAAACAAGCAGGCGTGAGAGAGAGTGGGAAAAAGCTGCTCGAGTTTTTTTTTGTCTGGATTCAGCTCCCCTCCCCCGTTGGCTGTCGCCGCTTGCTGTATGGACACGAATCAATGTCCGGCCTGATTCGGCACAAAAAAGAGAGCATCGAGTGGCGCGCGTTGGACCGGGGCAAGGGGCGGGCTTGCGCCACCGTGCTTCCTTCCCCCCGTTTGCCTCCAGGGGTCGTCAGACAGAGAAAAAACTGTGCTTCTCTGGCTTTTTTTTTCTTTTTCTTTCATCAGTTTGTTTGTCTTACCTCACCGCCACGTCCCCAGGCGCCACAACACAGAACAGCTATCTGTCTGCAGCTGATTGATAAAACATGTAGTCCATTGCGTTCATTGACGTATCAGAGCCTCCTGGCTATCTACTCTATCTCCATCTACTTGTGTTCTGGGCCTGTGTTCTTCGACCCACCACGGTTGCTGTCGATGCTGTGTATTTTCTGCCAGCGCCCGTGTCTTCCTTTGGAAATCCTCTGCTAAGAAAGCTCTTTTTCTTCCACCTAACCTTCACCACTGCGCCCCATAGACGGGGAATAATCCCGGCGAGGTGACATGCCCCATAAATGAAAGGCAGTGGTGTAGAAACAGAACAAGTCTCGAAATCTTTGCTGTTCACGCGGCTACAAAAACAGTTCTTCAGAGGAGGAAGAGATGTAGCTTCGGGGCTGGAATTGGACATGATTGCAATGCATAAGGTTGCTCTCGTGCAAGTGTCTGAGCCTCGAGGTAGGGGCGTAGGTGCAATATGGTTTTCCTTGGCTGAACATCACAGGCCTCGGTGCACTGGAAACAACTCTATGGGGGCTGTGCTGTACAATAAGAAGAAAATGCCTGGATGAGAGATTTCTTATGTGTGGTCTGATCTGGAGTCACCCTCCACTGCAGCACATCCACTGCCTCAATCTCGCACATATCGACAAAGGTGTGTTGTCAAGGCGAGTTGGAGGTCTCTGAGCATTACTGCGAGGAGCTGAGCGCATGACAAAACACGTTCTCACTTTCGACAGACAGGTAGACAACTTATATTTGCCTGCCCCATGGCAGCAGGTGGCATTTAAGTAAATGTCCTTTCCATCTCTGTCACCTTCACTGGAACTCTCTGTTCTCTCTTTTATGCCAGCTTAACTAAAAGTTTCTTTGGGCCATGGGACAACGGCTGCCTCGGATATAAATGCCAGGTGGTACGGGAAAACAAACTTTCAGTACAGAGGGAAAGAAAATTGTCTTCCTTGCAAGAGTAGAGCAACTAGACCACTGGGAGGCAGTGTAGGAAGCTATTGACATTTTCTTGGGTTGTCCTTGTTGCTCTGTTTTGGTCTCAACCGACTCCAGGAGGACGTAGCTTTTTATCTGCTTAATATTTATAATCAAATGGTGTTTGTTCTAATCAGACTGTGCTTCTTCAGGGTAAATGTGAGGCTCATATAAGAGTGAAACTCTGTTTTAGTCAGAGTCTCCTTTTAGCTCCGTTTTGGTCTCTACCAATTATTGGTGGATTTACATGGCTAACTTTACAGTTTGGCACTGGACAAGTCGTGTAGGACACGTTTATCGGACTTGTCTTGTTGATGCCGGTGAGAATTGTGAAAGTGGACCAAAGTGTTAAAGCTGCACACCGGAAAACAACAAGCCTCACGATGCTAAAACTGCAAACAACTCCAGTGGATTAGAAAATGTAAGTGGTTTCATCACTATGAGTAGCGTCTATCACATCCCAGTCAGACTCTGTTTCTCCAAGCACATCTAAGAGTGCCATTCTTTATGGATTGACAGAGATACTCTCCTTTTAACTCTGTTTTGGTCTCCACCAGCAACCGGTGGATTTACACGGCTCTTTACCCGGTTAAGATTGGCTAACTTTACATTTTGGTGCTGGACAAGGCGTGTACAGCATGTTTATCGGACTTGTTTTGTTGATGCTGACGAGAGTTGTGAAAGTGGGCCAAAGTATTAAAGCTGCAGACCAGAAAACAACAAGCTAAAAGATGGTAAAATAATCAGTTGCACTGCAAACAATTCCACTGGATTAGTAAATGGAAGTGGTTTCATCACTATGAGTAGCACCTATCACCTCCCAGCCAGTCTTTGTTTCTTCAGGTTAATGTCTAAGAGTGACATTCTTTCGGGTTTGATAGAGTTTGTTGACTTTTAGCTCTGTTTTGGTCTCCACCAACTTCTGGAGAACTGACATAGCTCTTTAGCTATTTAATATTTGCTAACTTTGCTGTTTGGTGCAGAGGAAGTCATGTTCAAGGTGTTTATCGGACTTTTTCTTGCTGACAATAAAACTCTGGAAACAATGCTGATGAGAGCTCAAAGATTAAAGCTGCCAGAAAACAACAATCTTAAAGATGTTAGTCCGTTAGGCTGAGAACAACTGCAGTGGATAGATAAATATATGCGGTTTCATCACTATGAGCAGCACGTATCACATCACACAGTGATTTGAACCATTTTAATATAAAAATATGGTTTGAAGCAGCTTTAAGAACAAGTGTAAAGATTAGAAACTAGGGGAAAGTACATAAAGAGCTCCTAAAAAGAGAGATAAAAGTGCATGTTCTGCTGTAACAGATGCTTTTTAGCCTGGTGGCATCAAAAACTCCAAAACTAATTAGTTTCAAAAAGTCTTAGTTTGCTTTAATTATTTTAAATATTTCTCGAAGACTATCTGAACGCTTGTTTCTACAAATCTTTGCCTCCTTCGGGCTAAATGGGAGGAACATCTAAGAGTCTTTAGGGATCAGATTAAGTCTCCTTGAGGCAGGTTCATGTTGAAGAGTCTCCCTCAGAGAGCGTTCTCCTCTCAGGACGCTTCGGCACAGCCCTCCGCGGCCCGTCCCGTCTCGGCGCCACATGGCAAATGTCGTGTCGCTGCAATAATAGGTCGCGCCTCATTGAGCAGGCTTATTGGATCTTCCTCAGAAGTGAGGCAAGTGGTGTGCTAAATTGAATGCAACTCGTAGCTTTTGGGGCGGAGGGCCGCGCTGCGATTACACGAGGTGTGAGAGAATTACATAGGCAGAAACAATACGGCAGCCGCTCAACCGTGACAAGGCGCTAACACGTGGCCTTAGTGAAATCACTCGCTTTAAACGAGGACAAACGTGAATATTAAAAAGACATCCTTCGATCTTCGGGCAACGGATCCCACGGCCGCCGCTAATTGAAACTTCAATCACGCTAAAGGATGAAGAGAAGAAGCACCAAAGAAAATCACGGCGATAGGAGGTGAAAGAACACACCGGCTAGTAATGACGAATTTATCTGAGTCAGTGGAGCCGAATCTGTCAGAGCTGACAGCTCCGTTCCCGTGCTACAACCTGAAGTCTGTGCATCCAGCATGAATTTCCAGCTCAGTTCCTGCACATCAGTCGGTGCCGTTTCAGAATCACTGACTTGACTCTGCGGATGATCAAAACACTGTAAACAAGCCCTGAAATGTGTCAACTTCACGTTACGGCAGTCTAGTAAGAGGCTCAACAACACTTACGCGATCACCGCCGAACTGACAGCTTACGCCGTACAGCTATTGTACTTTCTGTCTTCAGATTTATCAGCTACAAGAAGAGTAAAGAAAGGCCCCTTTCAAGTTAACAAATTATTGCTAATTAATCGAGGTGTAGGAGTGTGACCTTGCTCCTTTTTTTTTTTTCTCTATTTTCTTTTACAGAGCCACGGAGGACGGGCTCCGGAGCGAGCTTTGTTCAGCCATTGTGCTCCTAACCTTGGGCACCTGCGCCTCCTCGCCGGCGCCACAATGAAGAGAACCGTGTTCCGCTTTGAACAACAACAACAACAGAAAAACGGCGGCAATGCGGACTTGTGCATGCAGAGGACGTCCAATCCCTAATGCATGCTAATCTGTTGACACTGTGTGTAGAGGAGAACGTGTCTGCTCGGAATCTAAATGGATGTTGTTTATTTGAGCACGGCTCCGTTTAAAGCTCCACAGCGAGCCCCGCTGGGTTTGGAGGGTTTTTAGTTTGCATGCGATAAGATGCATGCTAATAGTCGGTCTATTCACCGGGCAATGTCACAAGTGTTCAGTGCAATTTTAAGACTTTCTGCAACTTCGGTGTCCCTGCAGGAACCACAAGGAATCAACAATGAGAAGGTGGGATGTGTAGAAAGTAGAAAAGCAGTTTTGGCTCAAGGGGTTTTTGGGGAATCTGTTGGACAATATTCCAGGAATCGCACGTCCTGTGTTCAGCACTGATTGATGCTAGATCAAACCGAAAGTTAATGCTGTCTGAAATTTCAGGTATGATATCTTGAGTGGCTCTAAAGGGAGCGATCGGCTTTATTAATGCAGAGCTTGTAGTAGAACTACGACTATGCAGAAGGCGTTTAAAAAAGGCAACTTGGACTTCTAGGGGATTGGTGGGAAGTTTGGGGTTTAAATAGGAAACTCTGTGTCTGTGAAGGTTCTCAGTCCTCCAGGTCGTGGTATATCCAACAAGGTTCAAAAAAGGCAACTGGACTTGTAGAGTTTTTTGAGAAGACGTTTCACCACTCATCCGAGGAGCTTCTTCAGTTCTGAACTTCAACTGAAGAAACTACTCCAGTCCAGTTGCCTTTTTTGAACCTTGTTGGATAGGAAACTCTGTGGGTAACAAATCAGAAACTCTGTGGGTAACCTATTACAGTTAGATACTCACCTACTATCAAGGGGGGACTGTTTGCCCCTGTCCTCGTGCCCTATGAATGGTGCTCTAACGACCCATTATCTGTCAGAGGCAGAAGTTAAAACTATTGTAAATAGATGGCAGATTAAATCTCAGAGAGTCCACTTCCTTTGTTGAGAGAAGGTATTTCCAGTCTGACATAGATGGCTTCCTTTACTCCTCTTTTAAACCATCGGTCTTCTCTGGCTAAGATTTGGACGTTATCTTCAAAGGAGCGTCTTTTGTCCTTAAGGTGTTGGTGGACCGCTGAATCATTTCCTGATGAGCTGGCTCTCCTGTGTTGGGACATGCGTTTGCAGATGGTTTGCCCAATGTACAAGTCTGTACAATCCTCACTGCACTGAACAGCATACACCACATTACTCGGTTTCTGCCCATTGGTTTTGTCTTTAGGGTTGGGCCAGTTTTGAACCGAAGAAGCCACTCGGATGAGTGGTGAAACGCCTTCTCAGAAAGCTCTACAAGAAGTCCAGTTGCCTTTTTTTTTTTAATGCTTTTTGGATACTCTGTGCTCCTGTTCATTCTCATAAAAGTGCCCTCAGCAGCAGACTGTACAATCAACCATGGATCATGCATCACATTGTATCGCATACTTTTGTTTGTATCACCACTCATTCCTCCTTCTCTTCTTTCCCTTATTTTTCTTCTATGTCTCTCTATTCGGCCAGCTTCAAGCAGATGGGATCTCCCACATTCCTGTTCTTCCTGGATTTTTCTGCTTTTGGATTCTGAGATACTAAAAAAAAAAAAGCCTGCGCTATAAAAGAAGCAAGTAAAGTTTAGGATTTGTGTAAGAAAAAGTGACTGCAGCACATCCTTCAGCTGCAATATAATGACTGTCGTAATAAGTAAGGAACTATTTTTTTTAACGTAGCCTGAGGTGGCGGGCTTTAGAACCAATAACAGAAGAACGATTGTCTCTAAAAAATAATTTCTTAACATTAATTTAAAAGGAGCCCTGCGATAGACTGGCGACCTGTCCAGGGAGTACCCCGCCTCTAGCCCGACGAAAGCTGGGACAGGCTCCAGCAACCCCCGGGACCCTCCAGAGGACAAGCGTTTACAAAAAAATGAATGAAACCCCAACTATAAAATGTGTGCATGTCATGGAATCATGCTAAAGCTTGCTAGCATATTTAACTTGGCTTTCTGCAGTAACATGGACTCCACACTTGTAGAACTTTTGTTTTATCGGGCTCCAGCAAGAATAATCAAAAACCGACTCACCGTTTACCACCACGGCGATGTCCACGAAATCGATCTCCCCGCGGGCCTCCACGCTGGCCTCGCAGCGGTACACGCCCTCGTCGGCCTTGGTCACCTGGTGGATCTGCAGGTTGTTGTTCGCCAACACCTGGAACCTGCCTTCACAGCACGGGGTTGAAGAGGAGGACAGGCAGAGAAGAAGAGATGACGAAAGAACGGCGGCGTACGACAGAGGGAAAGACAGAGACACCAGATAAGAAAGTTAGGAGGACAGCAGGAAGGAAATTGGCATCTCCACTCTTCAGTAGTTAGACTGTCAATCTTCACTAGGCCACATTTACCTGATAAAGTCCACACAGACAAACACTCATGCAATTACACTTCCACACAGTCTCCTATTGTGGCCTGCTGCGAGATTGGCCAGAGCTGTTGAGGCCTCTATCTGTTCTCTCTCAAGATATTTATAACCGGGCACTGTAATTAGAAACGCGAAGAACTAAGGAGAAGAAAACAAACGTCTGCGCATTATCATCACTGCGCTGCTGGAGATTTGAGTTTCAATTAAAAAAAAAACACACATTCAAGGGGTCGGTGCTCTAATCAGTGCAAGGCAAGCATTTTGCGTGGAAGGAAAACGGGGGGAAGCGCGGCAAATCAGGAAAGAGGAGACATAATCAAACCTGACTTATATCAAGAAAGACTATTACTGAAAGGGGATCTCTCCTCTGAGTGATCCTCTTCCTTTATCTATTATTTCTTTGCAGATGAAAACGACCACCCTCCCGATATTTAACACCAATAAAGCCGCAAAAGAGTGAGATTACCAGGAAGAGCGCCCTGCACCAGCTTTCCAAATATGAAATAAGGTGATTGACAATGGGATTGTGAATTATTGTCGGGAGAATTAGCGGCCCAGCGTACACACATGCATTTGCTGGCTCCGAAAAGACGCGGCGTGCCGGTTTCATCCCGTGGGAAGCTGCGTCTCCGGATGTCACCATCTAAACTGCTCCATAATCCGTCCTCTCAGCCCGCTTGTTAACATGGTTTCTGCCCAAGTTCCCGCAGGGCTGATTGGTGGCTTCCTATTTATAGAATTCTCTACCCTTGTCTTATTGTGAGTCCACACAAAGGAAGGTAATAGCATTTCCTAGAGAACTGTATTCTTGGCACATTAGCGGGCCTTTTGAATGAGGGAGAACGAAAGTAGAGTGCATTGGGACTCGTGAGCATTTATCCCCTCGATAGCCGAGTGTATTTGAGTTAGCTGCAAACAGGAAACTTTTATTATCCCCAGAATTCATTGGAATAATCAGCATTATAGCGTTCTCTTATACTTTGTCTTAGAAAAGCACTTTAAGGCACCTGAAAGGTTTTGTTAATACTTTTATTTATTGTCGGATGTCTTCTTCTTCCCATCTTTTGCACTCTGCTACATTTCTTTGCCCTTTACTTTCACCAACTTTCTGTAAGTTAAAGTTAATGAAACGATGGCAGGAGGTGCTCAAATAATTGCCCTACAGATGTAACAGTGAACAAAAAACTGCAACTTCAATAAATTTTGAGCTCAAATGCATTATATTACTGTTTACAGATAGCATATGTATAATAATATATCTGAGAAGTGATGCTAATACATATTGGCGAAGTGCAATACCACTGATGGCCACGAGATGCTGGCTCCCATTGACTTCCATTAAAAAATCGTCACTTCTCCAATAGGTTAAAAATACCAAGATGGCGATGGCTAACTGGCCAAACCAAAGTTTAAAAACTTAAAAAAAAAAAAAAAACGACAAACCGTAATCAAGACTATTAAATAAGTCTAATAAACTAAATATCGGAAGTGTGTCATCAAAACTTACTGTGGTGCTCCTCTGTAATCTCCTTGTCCTGGTAGTACCACACCACCACGGGCACGGGCGAGCTAATGACATCGCACACCACCTCCGCCGTCTCGCCGTGGCGGAACTCCTGCGGCGACTGAACGTCCCGGAACGTCAGCCTCTCTGCAAGATCAAACGAGACGAGCGCTGAGCATTTTTCGTCTGAGCATTCGGGAGCAGACAATTTGTTTCAGGTCGGAAACATCAAAAGGAAAATAGGAAGAAAGTGCTGCGCTTTTTACGGCCCTCTTAACTATGACTGTTTCCAGACAGGACTTAAGGTTAGGAGGTTGGATGAGTCGTTTTAACGCTTCCTTGACAATTCTATGTCTAGATTGGATCCTGTAATGGAAGTGTTTGGCTTTTTTAAAGTTGTTTTGTTGGTAACTGCGTTCAAAGATGTCCTGGAAAACCCAAGAACAGCTAATCACCCTAAAGTTTGAGAAGATCTAACATAGGCATTGTGAGTAGCTATGCTAGAAGGCTTGAGAAATTGAGCTAAATCTGAAGCTAACATGCTAATTTGTTATATTAATAAAGTCCAGAACATGAAGTGCAGCTAAGGCTAATGGGAGCTCAGCTAAGGCTAATGGGAGCGCAGCTAAGGCTAATGGGAGTTTTCTACAGAGCTTCTACAAGTTTGGGCCACGATTTATGTTTTATTTTGGAGCTAAATCTGAAGCTAACATGCTAATTTGCTATATTAATAATGTCCAGAATATGAAGCCCAGCTAAGGCTAATGGGAGCACAGCTAAGGCTAATGGGAGTTTTCTACAGCGCTTCTACAAGTTCGGGCCATGATTTTTGTTTTATTTTGGACTTTTTAACGGATCTGAAATCAAAAAAAGCAATTCCCAAACTTATGCAAACCGATCCAAGAGTTCCCAATCATGTTAGCGAACAAACAACTGATGGGCGGACCAACTCCGATGTTCGCAGGACCTGCAAGAGCGGCCGAAAAGGCTACATCACCGGGCACAGCTGTGGTGAAATGTAAACGCTCAGGAAATCAAATCAAATGCCAAAAAAAAAGCTCAGTCTATCTCGATAAGGTGATTCTGATGAAACAACACAAGAGATGGAAAAGCGGATGTTTTACTTGCTGCCGGTCGCAACCATTACACACAAAAAAAAAAAATCAATGAATAGTTATTGTGCAGCCCTTCTGTTTGCAGAGTTAGACAAAAACCCAGACAGCCTTAGATTCACCCTGTCTTTATTTCACAAATTCCTCAGTAATAACTTCCATTTGGTACCAGTTTGAATCGTGTCCACGGAGATTTGATGCTTTTAAGAGGAGGCTGACCTTTCCAGGACCGGCGCATGATCCCTGTTCCCTCAGATCGCCGGCTTTGATGTGCGCCGGGCCTGGCACTGCTCGCGAAGCACCTGCTATCACCTTGCGCGCCGTATTGCGAAGGCGTGAATAAATCAGCGACGGCTCCCGTATCAGTCCCTTCCGTTAGCGAGGCTTCATGATTAGCATTTTGCAGTGTGATTTATGCCAGGCTGCGCCCTAAAATGAGCTTTCACTCCCCGGCTGCACCCTCCCGCCAGCGAACGTGTCTGGCATCGCAGCGTCTTCATTAACTTCAAGGACGCCTTTGCATGTTTTTTTTTTGTGTCGTTCACTCCACCGGTTTCTTATCATTTCCACCCGTTTGTGTTCTTTTTATTTCCAAAATCTGCTTTCACTCCCTCTGCCTCCTCTGGTGTCACTTGTTCCTTCTGTTTGTATCCATCCCCTGTCTCTTTTGTAGTCACGCTGCTCTACAAGAGAATCAGTAAGGGAAACATCCTCTCCGGAGTAACACTCTACTGCACACTTGACACGAGCGAATTGAGAATACACTCAGTACTCTGGAGTTTCTCCTCCGCTGTTCACCGACACATCACGGCAGAGATAACTGTCTCATACGAGCCAATTTCCCTGGCCATGACTCAACTGGGATGCCGATTTGCTGCTGTCTTTACTGGCCAATTTCGCTGTTTTTTGGAAAACGGGCTTATGCAACATTATTGCTTTGTCCTGAGAGGAAATGAAAGGAGCTGGCTCACACGTTGCACTGGCTTACTCCATCATGAATATGAATTCTTGTCACCTGGTGTGGCTGCACAGGCACCAAACTGCAGAAGTTGTTCAAAGTAAGTTTGAAGCTTTTGAAACAAGCAATGTAGCGTTTATTATGGTCTAACTTTAGCTTGTCGGTGTCCTAATATTTGCTAATTGGCACCGAAATTTTCTTATAGAGGTCAGGTCATAAACATGGTCAAATTATTAATCAACAAAGTTATTACAAGTCATCCTGAATGCCAAATGCCTGCGTGCTAAATTCCATTGGCGTCCATTCAATGGCATTAGAAGAAAAAGTCAATGCATCCTCTGGGGAGCCAGAATGTCCGAACCAAATTTAATGGCCATCCATTTACTGGCACTAGAGCCACTCTAATAGAAAGGACAAACACAAAACTCGCCATTTTGATAGAAAGAAGTCGGGACAATCCTAAAAGTAATTAGGGGGCATCCTCTGGGGAGCCAGAATGTCCGTACCAAATTTAATGGCCATCCATTTGTCGGTGTTAGAGCCACTCTAACAGAAAGAGGAAACACAAACCTCGCCGTGGCGTTAGAAAAAAGTTGGGACAATCCAGAAAGTAATTAGGGAGCATCCTCTGGGGAGCCAGAATGTCCGAACCGAATTTAATGGCTGTCCATTTTATGATTTTAGAGCCATTATATTTAAAAGAACCGATGCAAGCATCATTCTGGTGTTAGCAAAAAAAAAAAAAGAGAAAAAAAGACATGACAATCCCAAAAGTAATTAGGAGTCATCCTCTGGGGAGCCCAGAACGATTGTACCACATTTACCGGCTTTCCATCCACGGGTTTTTGAGCTACTCTGCTCAAAAGCTAAAAAAAATTCCCAAATGCAATTAGAAGTCATCCTCTGGGGGAACCTGAATATGAAAACAGAATTTAATGCCAGTCTTTGCAAAACCAGAGGCACATTAGGGTTAGGAGGATGAAAGTTGACCAACGCAAGATAGCAACCTGAACACTTCCAGTTGCTGTTGTGTTTCTATGAAGTTCATTAAAGTAGCAGCAGTGATTCCTAATTAAAAACTGATCTGCCGCCCCGTGTAGCATGATTATCTCCTGCCATCACGGAGGCCTCGGCAACCACTGAGTGGATGTCAGCGCCGCCCCACCCACAGGTCATGAATCTCATGTAGGACACGTTGGCGGCGTACCGGGTCCCGTGCATCGCCCGAGGAGCCCCGGCACGAAGCAGCTGCAGTTCAGGTTTTTCCCATCCGCCAGCAAGCGAGCGAGTGAGTGACGCCCGGTTTCCATGGAAACGATGTTTTTTAGGGAGCTGGTTATGTGGCGAATGAGGCGAGGGCTGAGTGGTGGCAGGTGTGATTGAGGCTGCGACGTCTCCTCTAATGGTTCACCGGGAGGGGATGAAAAGGCAGCCACACAGCAGGTGATGATTTCCAGAGTGTGTAGTGAAATAGGCTCATTTAGTGTGTGTGTGTGTTAGTGTGTGTTTGTGTGTTTGTGTCCCGTAATCAAATCCCTGCAACTTGACGTTTCCTCCAATTAAACTTGGCGTGGTGTCGTGATCAAAGCCAAGGTGTACAAAGGTATTTGGGTGATTCACATGGTTCTTATGTAATCTTTTTTGGGGTTTTTTTTGCATTATAGTCTTAATCCAGTTTCTATCGCCGTGCCACATGTGAACAGAGAAGGGAAACGTTTTTTTTTTCAGGCATTAGGAAGGATTTTTTAGAAACACACCAATCCAGGCTGTAAGTGAACATAAATACGTTGGTGTTTCTGTAACTGGTTTACATATTTATTCATTAAGCTAGCTGCTAAATTTGATGTTCTACACATTTTATTAACCGACGCGGAAATCCCAATGCTCTTTCATAAGCTGCTCTGGTTTGCACGGGGTGAAATCAGATGAAAGAATCATTTTTTTCCCCTTTAAATATTTATATTGAGTTATCTGGAAAGTATATACAGGCTTAAATGAGGCTTTAAAACACAATGTGTTACCCCGAGTCGCAAAAGTGTTTCTGATAGAAAATAAGCACTTATATCAGGACGTGATTTCAGTGTCGCCGGCAGCAGATTGCATTGTCATCCACAAGAAATCACAGCAGCGGGCTGGTAGGGGTCACGCTTGATGTCTCGCTCAAGGACGCTCTGAAGGGGCAGTTAATTCACTGCTCGGTGTGAGGGGGCAGCCTCCGGAGCCGCCAACCCCCCCCTCCTCCTTGCCTCAAAACATTAAGTTTTGCCCAGAAAATAGTGATGGGTCAGCAAGGCAGGTCAGCCTCAGTGTCGCATCCCTCATTATGCCTGGCAGGATCAGAGTCCCATGGCATTACTAGCCTGTCATTACGCTTTAATCACAGGAACGAGTGTAACACAGGCTCAAAGTCAGAGGTACACGTGGACCTGGAATGCATGTGCACACAGACGGGGCTGAGGCGAGGGTGGGAATACGAATCAGCTGGCTATCCCTGTGATCAAACGCTAATGCCGGAGCTTTATTCTCTCCGTGTCCTCGTTTCTGAATCTCTGCAGGTAAATGCGCGAGCGGGCGGGCGGGCGCGTGCGTGCGTGCACAGCTTACGGTAGATCTCCAGCACCACCGTGGCCTCCACGGTATGGCCGGCGGCGTCCGTGGCCTGGCAGCGGTAGATGCCCGCGTCCTCGATGATGGCGTTGTAGATGATGAGCCTGGACCGCGTCGGTTCCGAGTGGAGCGACATCCGCTTGGAGGGCGTTATGCGCTCGCCCTGGGGGTTGTACCACTCCAGGCTGACTGGCTCACCGATAGCTAGGAGCAAAGAGAGAGAGAGGGAGAATAATTAGTTGTTTTTTTACGAAATCATGTTCATATTCATTCCTTAAGAAAGAACAGTTTGCATGATTACTCCCACTCACACCTGGGATCTATTCAGAAAGGTTTTAGAGTACATTTAACAGCCTGAGGACATTTATTATTTCCTCTGCAACAAGTGATCTCTTGTTGATTCCAGCAGCTTCATGGCTTTTACAAACTGCTCCAACCGTTTGCAGCCCTCAAGCCTCAAGATTACACATGGAAAGAGAATGCCGGGTATTTCTTTGACATATATACGCATGTAGCACACAATTCAGTTAGGTAACATTCCCGAGCAAACTTTTTTTAATGAGCGAGTGATTAAATTATGCTAAACAGATCAAAGGGACGCCAAACACAGAGAGACAAGAGAGGAAATTGCTCTTGAGAGGCGAGAAGATTAAACTGGCGTCCCCTCGATGATCTTTACAGAGCCTAACTTTGTTGAAAACCTACAAATTACTATTTCAAGTAGAAAATGATCGTCTGCTTTTTGCTTGAGGACCCTCCAACGTCGTCGCAGGAGCTAGTCGAGGAAGCAGACGGCCTGAAATCCGACGACTATGCCGTAATCTTGGATTTACATAGTTAATAGGCCCGCGAAGAAACGGGGGACATATGTAGGATGTAAATTCCACTCTCATTTCTAAAATTATGCACAGTGTCTGCTTGTGAGTGCACGCAGAAACAAGTAGGCAGGCCTGATCAAAAGCTAATTCAGACCCAGATTATAATAGCACCCCTGCGGAACGTAAACTCGTCTGGAGATGATGCAGGCAGCCGGTTTGCTTGTAAATCCTGCAAATAACGGTGTCAGCGTGGAGGGCCGTTACTCGGGCTACTCCGTCAACTGAAGCGTGGAGCGAGAGAGGGGACGGACAGGGCTAGAAACAAAGGAAACAGCAAATCAAAAGGTATGTGAGGAAGCAGCAACCAGTAGCAAGAAAAAAAAAACACCTGAGAGAAAGAAAGAAAAGCTCTCTTTTCCCTCAGTAACTATCAGCAAGATGCCTTTGAGCAAAGCTTTTAACCTCCAGGTGCTCGGCAGTCGGCAAAGGAGTGCTGAGAAGGTTCCTCTCAACAGCTCCCAGGTGTAACGGAGGAGGTGGTGGATGTAGGGCATGGTTTTGTTGGGACGTGTCCGCAGCGTCGCATAGATGATTGATAAATTGACGGACTCCAACGCTGATCATCATTGCGCGCCGCTTCCAGCAACCGTCGGCATCACATCCTTGGCGTGTGCATCTGCTCGTTGGCGTCGAGGCCAACGAACCAGACGAGGCAGTCAAACAGAAATCACATTCTCCTCCTCGATCTGCTTCAGACCGGAACCTTGCGGGGTGCAGATAGGCGTCTTGCATCGCTACGTGGCGGCTCTTTGTCTACCTGTTAGCATTACGGCGCTATCGCCTCTCTTCCCTGGTGATAGCGGAGACAGCTGAATACGTTGGAGCTAGTGCGCTGACAGGCCATTTGCTTCGCGGATGAGCCGCGGAGACAGGGGCTGCCCCGCTTTCCCGCCGCGTCTTCACAGACGGATGAAAAGCCGGTCTGTCAAACTGCTCTTGAAATCTGCATAAGCTCTGTCATTACTGCTAATTCTTGGCAAGAGAGAATGAAGGTGGCGCGGTAAGACAGCGGCGATCAGGTAGCTAGAGCGGTGCCTGCGCCTTGATTGATCGCCTGCGGAGCAAGCGGCGCAGTTCTGAAGCCGTAGGGCGTGTTTATGACTGCTCTTTAGCGGCGAACGAGGCGTTTAAAGCAGCAGAAGCGATCCCCTGACCTCCCTCGCAAGTCAGATTATTGACCAGACGACGCCTTGGCGGCAAAATTAGCCGAGCCAAAACACTCTCGCATCTCCGCGGCGCATTGAACCGGGGCCTGATTGATTTGGTGGGTCGCTGGGGAAGAGGCAAGAGCCGAGCACGGAAGGAACCTCGCCGGTCAGCATGTGCGCAGCTTGACATGATATCGGTTACATGTTTATATCTGTCCATCTCCGCAAATGCTGACTGCGGCGTGACCTTCCCTGCGTTGGTTATCTGAAGAAAACCACACAGAAACATAATAGCTGTTGGATGTTGCTTTACCGCGTAGGCTCTCAGTTTTTTTTTTTTTTTTATTGCAGCCAGCTCTTATTCTGGCTCTCTGCCACGCCAGTCACACGGGAGGTTAAACACACGCCTAAACAACAGTTTAACCACCTCCTTATTTGTCACGCCGTGAGCCTGGCTTCCTTTCAAATCAGAAAAAAAAGAATTTGCTATAGGAGTTATTATTATTGTTGTTGTTTGCTTGTGTTCTAACAAGCTCTAATTTGAAAAAAAAAGCAAAACAGCACTTGGAAAAAAAAGCTGCTTTTATAATTACGTGCTTGTTTTCAATGATTGCTCGCAATTGTTGGGGAAGTTTCTGCTGACACGGTCGTCCTGGTGATTTCAAATAATAGGTATTGTATTTCTAGAGGCTTTGAAGGGAACGCGCTTTTATGAATGGCTTCTGTTTACCTCATGCGGTTTTACTCTGTCGCCGAATGCGGCGAGGCGCAGAAACCCGGCGGCCACTCCAAGTGTGGAAGCGATCGCCAGATTAGGACCCCGATGGGAGATGTTGGACTGGTGGCGGCAAGAGTCGGCAAGAGGCCACTTCTGCCTTGCCAGACTCTTAAAACATAATATATACTTTAACTGGATTCTTGTGTCTGACTAGAAAATGCTCTAAGACCTTTTGAGGAGTAGTGGTAATAGACTTTTGTCCATCCATCTAAGGATGAGGATATCCGAATTTGCTTTCGCCGATTCGACTGCCATTCCGTGCACAACCAGCCACGCCAGCTGCGGTAGGGAAGTGTGCTTTTGCTCAGCTGCAGGGGTTGAGGTGGGGCCGTCTGGTTCGGGGGAGCAGTGCCAGGGTGGGTTGATTGGCACAGCTGCTGAACATTGTCTAATCAGCTTCTCTCTGTCTCATGCAGTAGCGTGACGAGGCCCAGGAGCTCTGCCAGACTGTGCAGCGTGCAGGAGTGCTTCGTATGTCTTTGTGTTGCGTGCACGAGTAGCACAGCTTGTGTTTTCAGTTTGTGGTTTGTGCCTGATGTGCTGGAATAAACCTTTCGAAAAAATAAAAAATAAACTGTCTCCAGTTGTGCAGTCTTCTACAACTTTTGGATAAAAGTACTATTTTAAATATAATATAGAGGCAATACAGCTCCGGTACCTGTTGTCACCCTGCACCGGCAATCACAACGCCGCCAAATTGGCAGGAAATCATGCTTTTCGGATTACTATTCGGTTGACAACCGCAAGCAACTAACTAACTTGTCCTTGCACCGGTTACATCCAAAAATGGTCGACAGCTGTTGTGCCCCAGGATGCCAGAATAGTCGGGGACAAGCAAAGGGGAAATAAATGCAATAAAACTTAAAATTAAACAGTTGTTATTGTAGTTGCGTTACTGTCATGAACCTCCTCAGAAAAATTATTCAACGTATGCTTCCAGTGACTTGCCGTAGGACTAGGGCGAAGGAAAGTTAAAGGGAAACTACTGTTTTTTACAACCTGGACCTTATTTCTGGCATAAAATACGGTCGTTTACTCACCAATATAACTTTTGTGTAATTTGTAGTAGTTCAGGAGATAATTAGATCAGTGTTTATCCATACAGTGGGAGTGACTGGGGCACCGAAAGGCAGCCTCTAAATAACGCATTATCTGCCGCGAAACCTGCAGTATTTGTAAATTTCTGTAGGTCAATCCACAGACCCCAGATGATGATAACAGGTAACTTCGGACTCAACAGGAAATAGCACTAGCGTATCATAACAAAATATTGGTATTGATAATGCGTTATTTAGAGGCTGCGTTTCGGTGCCCCAGTCACTCCCACTATATGGATATGCACTGATCCAATTATTTCCCGAACGATTACAAATTGCACAAAAGTTAAATGGGTGAGCAAAGTCACCTGATGTCCTGTTGCTCTATCGGTCTTGCTTTTTCGGTCAGGCCAAAAAAATTTTTTTCCTGGGTTAAGAGTCCCAGGCCTTCAACATTTGGGTGGGCTTAGTAGCACCTTAAAGGTCGTTGGGTGGAGGTGTTAATGGATCTCGAGGTTAATTTATTAATGCATGTCACTTTGACTACGCCGTAGCCTCAGCCATAACCTGACGTGCAACTCCCCAGAAATGTAACTATGGGATTGGTCCGAAATGCATCTCCGTGTTCAAAAATAAAGTTCTTGTTTGTCGGGCCGAGATTGCATTAAGAGAAGGGTCTACGAATGTGCCCAGGAAAGACGTACATGACGGATAAGACGAGGGAGGATTGTTCAGTAATGGTTTTCGTCTACTAGTAGAGTCCCAGACGTGGACATGGGTCAGTACTTAAGCTGGTGTGTTTGTAAAACTAACACTACACCACCAACTTTTGTTTAATGGCGGGATTCATCCGTACACAATGTACGCTGTCGTTGGGGCTACTGTAATTACATTGCTGCTCATATCTATCATTGTGGGCATTTATCATAGAGACGTCCTAGACCTTTTCCTGCAGCAGTTACGGAAACAGGGTAAAAAATCACTCGAGGTGCAAGGTGACAGAAGCACTAATGCATCCCCCCTCCCCCTGCTCCCTCTTGCAGACTGCTTCGATACAACTATTTTCTGGAGACAATCTCTGCAGCTGTGTTGCTGTCTTCCTCCCCCGCCTCTCGCTCGCCGCGTTCCCTTTCTCTCCCCGTGACCTCCTATACCATCAGCTCTTTCTCCGCATCCCACTACGGCCTCGATTCAAACCTCGGCTGCGAAACATCTTTTGAGAGCGCTCCGCATTGAAGGCGTCAATGGAGTCATTCTGTAGCAAGAGCGGATGAATAAAAGCCAATTCTGCTGAAGGTAATCGGACATTTTCTTCTAAAAGCGAGAAGACACATGAAATAACGTGTATAATTACACATTCAGCCATGAAGTTATGTGATTAATATTAATTCATGATGTTTGTACATGTAACATGCCTTGCTGGGTGATTAAATCCAGCAGCAAAAGTTTAAATAGGTTGGGAGTATAAAGAAAATATATAGTAAGTGCTTTAAGTGCGTGAATGATCAATGTCAATGGCAGAAATTCCAACTGCAGCTATTCTTGAAAGGGCTGCAGACATAACAACTGTATCCTAAGCTTTATTTAGCGGCTAATTTGCTTTCTTTGTTAGCCTAAAAGCTACGGTTCATATTTCACTCTCGACTTTGGAAACAAGTTGTATTAACACCGAGACAATGTCCTTAACGTACTCGGGAGAAATATATAAAAAAGGACAAAATCGAGTCGGTATAATGCATTTTCCAGTCGCATTCACCTTGGGTCTGAATCGTGTGTGACGCCATTCGGTTTTTCAAGTTTTGTTTTCGCTCGGCCGCCTTTTGTCTCGCGACTTTTCTTTCCCCTTTCAGTCACCACATAGTCGGGTGAATAGGTTGAGGAAAAGAGATCGCGGCTTGGGTTAAATACATCCTTTCAAGACTGCCGCGCGGGCACAATAGATACTGTCGTTCGGCGTGATTATAATGGTTTTCTTTTTGTGGTAAGGGCTCAATCAAGGACGTCCAAAGTCCCCCGCAAATGAGTTCAAATCTTGCTAGAGCATTTCGCTTTTAAATTTAATGTTCGGGTTCAAATAGACAAAGAGAGTGTGGAAAACGACATTCTCGGGCATGTTCTATTAAGAGTTTCAAAAACAGATACACAGATAATCCATTAATGGACAGAAACTCTCAAGATACAAAGATTCTGAAGGGGAAAGAAATCTAAAAGACTTGAAGACTTTTCATCCAAGTAGCTTTTACAGTTGTGAATGACTGGTGGGGACCTGAAAGTCCCAGGACCAGAGTCTTTTCACAACCATATTTGCCTGTAATTGGAGTAGGCGTTTTGGAGTGGTTCTCACACCATTAATGACCAGAACCTCTCCAGACTCAAGGTGTGCAAAGGGGTAAAACTTTCTTAGGGGGGAAAGATGTTAAGACTGTGTTGAGCATGGATGACGAATTAGGTCTCAATCCACCTCCTCCTGTTTAGAGACTTTCCAATTTCACGTAGACGCCTTCCTGTGGAGATATGCTAAGGGAGACCTTTGCGGCTGTTAATGGGTCGTTGCAAAACCAATCAATCGTAGAAGGTCAACCTGAACTTCCTCCTATTAGAAAACTCAAACAGGTCCAGGTCCTACTATGCAAAAAGTACAATGGACTATACAAGGTTTTGAATTGCACAGATGATTGTCAGACATTGCACAGATGGACCAGGTGTAAGTGGGTTATAAAGTTGTACACAGTAAATAGCAAAAGTGTTAAACCTTGAGGCCTTGAGGGGGTTGTACTCTTTGTCCAGCATGGATGACACTTTAGCCAAGACTCTCTCCTGTCCAGAGAGCAGCCCAGGACAGAACTGGACTTCCTGATGACCTTGTCCAGCATCTTCCACTCAATCTCTCTGTGATGCTACCGTTCCAGGAGACCACTCCATACACAATGACTGATGCCACTCCAGAGTCAGAGAAGGTCTTCAGGAGAACCCCTTTGACCCCAAAAGTAACTCCTCAGAAGATAGACCCTCCTGCATCAGTCCAGCTTGTTGTTGAGGTGAACACCTAGGTACTCATAAGAGTCCACTTGCTCAAGGTCCATTCCCTGGATGTTCACTGATGAGGGGAGTGCAAAAAATCCACCACCATCTCCTCTTTGGTTTTCCCGGCATTGACCAGAACATCCCTTCAGCATGATTTAGCAACTCCCTCAAGATACAGGAACAGAAGTAGACGACGCAGAAAAAGGGGTGACTGACTTTACAACCCCTGTTGATACAACTTGATTCAACATGAGCGCTCTCGTGTTTAAAAATGTTAAAGTTTTTACCCTGCTGCCAGCTCCTCCGTCAAACTGGCACCCCACCATACAGCCCAACTGCCTGCCTTTATTTTCCTAATCCATATTTATGCGGGCCTGATTCGTATGATCCGGCAACTGAAAGCCCGAAAGTCGCTTCAAAAAGTTTGTTTGTTTGCTGGTTCACTTCAGATTCACCGAGATTTTTTATTTATTTATTTTTTGCATTTGACTGCTTTCCAGCCCACTCCATTTGGCAGAGCTGCTCGTGAATATGGTTAAAAAATCTCTGAGCTTTTCATGAAGTGAAAAGCTTCTAGCTTTTGCCTTTTAATTCCTGCCAGTTTGGTTCCATTCACTTCCATGTCTCCGTCCACCTTAGCGCACATTACACTGCCGCATGTCCCCGACGCTCCCCCCAGAGTGTCTCCGCTCCCTTGGCTGTTAGCTCCATGCTGAGTGGGTTGGCAGAGGAGAAGAGGCAGCCAGCGGGAGGCGGGCCGGGGCCTGCCAGAGTGTGCCGCCACCCCGCCGAGCCCCTGGCAACGGCGTCGGGTTCTCCGCTAAGGCTCGGCGTTGATACAGGACAATGAGGAGGAGGAACGACACCCCCCCCGCGTGGATCCAGTCACCACGGGGTCAAAGTGTCACCCGCCATATGGACGGCATTGTGTTCGCACTCACATAAACAGACTCACATAAACGTAAGAGCCCCCCCCCACAGCTTCTGACACACACGTTGCGCTACATACAAATAAAAACGTGGCGTTCTTACCTGTGCAGATGAAGAACTTGGACTCTCCAACGCTTAACTCCACTTTGTTCAAGGATATGGACACCTGCAGCGCGGCTAGAGTGAAGAATAAAAAGAAAGGGGGAGGGAGAGGGAAAAATGGATTAGTTATTGCAAGTAAGAATACAAAAAGATTTTTCATCATTTGCTGACCGAGCGGCACATAATAACAGAAAATTGCTTTCAGAAAGCATCAGTTTCTTTACCAAGGTGACTCATCTCCTTCTTTGTGCCAGCTTTTTATATCATCTGAGGTCCGTTCATATAGTGTGTCGCCGTTTATGTCGCTGTTTATGTGAAATGCATTCTTCTATTTGGATAAGACGCTTCTTCGAGAAGACCCGTTCTTTTCTTTTCATGTGCTGCTCGCGTAGGATAAATGTTGTTTAGCAAAACTTTTCCCGTTCATCAGAACAACAGACAGGCTGAGTCCTCCGAACATATCAGAGGGAGATTGGTTTGATATCTCCTATTAGGCTCGCGGCTGTTCGGCCGCTCTCTCGGCCTGAGGTGATGCCGTTTGCAGTCATCGCTCCTGACAATGGCGTATGGAATGAGCAATGGCCGGGATTGGAAATTTCAAAAGCTGAGAAGTTTGCTAAATAACTCCTTAGTGCCAGACTTTTCTCCGGTGGCATTCACTTCAATGACAGAGTGGAAATACTGTAGAGGGGAATGGAGTTGCAGTCGTCGGCGTCAGCGCTACAAAATTTGCAGAGTCAAACTACAATCAAAGACCATTTGTCTGCGGCTGGGGCATTGTAAGCACCACTCAATGGGGGATCCACTGCAAGTTTTTTTTTTAAAGATTGAAGTGAAAGCCCGTTATCTTCAAAGGAGTCTGGCTGCAGTCTTGGCTGCCAGAAATTTGTCAAACAGGAGAGAGGAAGTGAAAATGTTGTAGCCGAGCTGAGATACAAAGAGAGGCAAGGTGGAGCAGAGAGTGCGCCCTGATATCTAATGTGATGAGCAGTGATTGGCAGCCCAGTGGGGAGGGGGGTCATTTTTAGGCCAGGCGCAGTGGTAGCCACACCACGGCACCGACTGAGGTGAAGGCTGTCATACCTCAGCTCCTCGTTCTCAGCCCTCAGCTGCAAGTCTAGTTAGGATCAAAATCCAGCGCGCACAGGCCGAGCAACACGCTAATGGATGTCAATTCTCCATGCAACGCCGGGAACCTAACAGTAGAGCTGAAGGCGCACGCCAATAATTGTGGAAACGATTATCCGCAGCTTCTCTAGGGACCACGGCACGCCGAAGCAGCTGCAGCCGAGCCGGCATCACAGGGAAGCATCTGCCACAGCCCCGAGCCTGCCTATAGATGGCAGTAGAGGGGCACCGCCACATTTACTGCACATTACAAGCACCTTTATCAATGCATCTGATCGTTTCTGCGGCACGGCTCGGCTTTAAATAGCCGGGATGAACAATCGTTTGGAGACAATTATTCTTTCCTGGAGCTGCTTCGCCATCATCTGTAATTATCCCCCGACTGCGAGCAGCTCATCAGTGTGCTTTATGCAATGCATTGTGGGGAACATCAACAGCAAGCTAAAAGAAAATCATGTGACATCTTCCATTAACAAAGTTTTAACCCTTAAAGCGGCCCCGCAACAACAACAAAACGGCCCGACAATTTCAATATCCCATGAATTACTGCCAAACTTAACTGTACCGTACACTTAAAGCCTGAATGGAACCGAGACAAAGCCGCTTTCTGTGTCTACTCCCACACACATTGTTTCAAATGAATGCAAATACTCTACTCGGGGGTTGATTAATCATGTCTATTTAACCCCCGTGCCCTTCCACCCGGCCCGCCTCTAACTTAAGGCAGATTCCAATCAGCGCTTCAAGTAGTTTAACGGTTTTCAATTATTAATTGATCCTGGTCTGTTGCCGCCGCATGTGATTGATCACGTAATAAGTTGCTCACAAAAACCCCGGCCCGGTGAAAGAAAAATGGCCTGAGCTGTTTCCCGTGCCGCCGGAGTCATCAGCGTGAATCGTGTAATTAAGTTCAACCAAGAAAGTGTAAGGTTTCCATTTTTTTTTTTTTTGCTAAAAAGCACAATAGTCCCCACAGCAAATACACGTTGACATTTTAATGAGAATGCTGACTGGATTTGAAATATGACATGGGATGAGGGATTTTGTTTATTCAACACCGTCCGCCTGCAGGAGACACAAAGAGCCATGCTAATTATATCAATTTTCAGGCATGGAATGTTTTCAGCCGTGTTCAACCGGCTTATTACAGAGCTCGGGTCAATATGTTATGAGCCTGGTAGCAATTATCAGCTCCAATTATTAGCTCCTCTGAAGAAGCGCCGGAGACGAGCAAAAAGAGACAACAAACAAAAGCATTGATTGCCATTTGCAATATGTCAAGACATGGTCAATACTATACATGACTCGCCAGATTTCTGAGGAACAATGAGACGGGGGATAATTCCAGCATCAATTATGGAATCTAAACTCAACTCAACTCAATCTTATACATATTTCTCTTTTTAAATAATTAACAATGAAATCATTTGAGTTTCTTAATTCAATTAAAATATTCACTTTAACATCTTTACACTTTGGCTCGCTTGAGCTAATGTTAGCAAACTTTAACGCACTGAGAAAGTTTGCTAACTTTATTGCTGTTATGGTCCTCTTTACCATTAGCGTACATTGGCTAATTTCAGCTAATATTAGCAAACACGAAAGCACTGACAGCTAACTTTATTGCTCTTATAGTCCTCTTTACCATTAGCTTACATTGGCTAATTTGAGATAATATTAGCAAACATGAAAGCGCTGCTCTTACACTCCTTTTTATCATTAGCTTGCATTGGCTAACTTGAGCTAATGTTAGCAAACTTTAAAGTACTGAGAAAGTTTGCAAACTTTATTGCTCTTAGGATCCTCTTTACCATTAGCTTACTTTGGCTAATTTGAGATAATATTAGCAGACATGAAAGCACTGACAGCTAACTTTATTGCTCTTACAGTCCTCTTTACCATTGCCATTAATGTTATCAAACTTTAAAGCACTGCTCTTACACTCCTTTTTATCATTAGCTTCCATTGGCTAACTTGAGCTAATGTTAGCAAACTTTAAAGCGCTGAGAAAGTTTGCTAACTTTATTGCTATTATAGTCCTCCTTACCATTAGCTTGCATTGGCTAATTTGAGCTAATGTTAGCAAACATTAAAGCACTGACAGCTAACTTTATTGCTCTCGTAGTCCTCTTTAACATTAGCTTACATTGGCTAATTTGAGCTAAAGTTAGCAAAGTTTAAAGCACTGAGAAAGTTTGCTAAGTTTGCTGTCTTATGTCAAATGACAGATAACGATATCAGATAACGATAAATACTCTGCAGATGCAAACCCAGATATTTCCCTCATGAACTGGTGGAGACAAAAACTGAGCTGAAAGGATGCTTGTGACATAAATCCAAAGGAGTGGTACTGTTGCTCTGTATCTACTGGATGTTTAAATATTATGTTGTTATTGTATGTGTCGCATATATGGACCTTATACTGTGATATTATGTCAAAGTGTATTCATGCAGATTTGAGCAGCAACCAGCAGTACAGGAAGTTCAGATTTTACCACTAACAGAAATGGCTTAATTTTGCAATAGAGGTCACTGAGGTCAGTGCTGGAGGAGGTGCTGAATGAGCTGGCCTTGTGACATGATTCAGCAACATCTGGAAAGCAGTGCACTAAACTTGCCAGCAGCTAAGTCGGTGTGACTAAATCTAGAGCAGACTAAAGGGGACTAAACGCACCGTCGCATTTAGCAGCGGGCTAAATCCAACGTTTGATTGACAGAGTGGAGAGTGTCCAATCAGCTGGCGGGGAGAGAGGGATGTGATTCTGTAATCCTGTACTCCATAAAAAGCCCCATTAAAGGCATGGCCAAATAAAATGCACTGCAGAGAATGTGCCTTTGTGCGTTTGTTTGTGTCTGTGCATGTAAGAGGCGGGTGGAGGTGTATGGGTGCCTTTATGTCTGCGTGTGGGTGGGTGTGTGGGTGGGAAGTTGTGTGTGTGAATGTTTTAAGCAAACAGAGCAGCTAGGCCCTGAGGCAAAAAAATAAATAAATAAATAAAAATGCTCTGCTTTAATTGTGTGTGATTTTGTGGAGGAATTGAAGGGAAGTATTCCCTCCACCACAGAGAGAGCGAGACAAAGAGTGCAGGAGCTAAAGAAAGGAGGAGATAAAATACTAATTACTATGTTTTGTATGCACTCAGAGCGGTGTGTCTTATGCATTTCTTCAAAGGTGTGTTAGCAAAGGCAGGAAATTATGGCAGCAGGAAATTAGCTTCAAACGCGCTGAGCAGTCAGCAATTCTTTAAAGCTGCAACATCTCACAGGTGAGCAGCGGCACAGTGGATGGTGCAGCTGTCCGGGGTTCCTTTAAATGTAAATGAGTGTTTGCAGATTGTATTGGTAATGGTAGCACGGGGGTTTTAGAACAAGCATTGCAAATCACACGCAGCCTTGACACTATTAGTACTGGCCAAGTAGGAAGAAAGAAAGAAATGTTGATCAGAGAGAACAGGGTAAGCTTTGGTTCGAGCAGGTAACAAGATCTCAGCCGAAAATTTATTAGGGAAGGTGACATTTGACTTTTAGGAATAAATGCCAAACCCTAAAGGACAGTAATGTTCAACATGGCTCCCACATCTAGCATCTGGAGTAATTATGCAGTGTCTAAGGTTTATAGTTTCTCTTCTTCCCCTGCTCTCCAATGAGAAAAAGCCACACAGTAGTGGTAATCCATGTTTGTTCTTGCTGTCCACAAGCAGTGCATGTCTGGTTTTTATCTGGAGACTCACAGAACCGGAGTTACATCCGTAACCACCCGTTTCTCCACGGTAAGCTTCACCGTACTCTTAGGCGAACGAAGGCTACTACTCCGTCGCTATCACTACGATTGCTCCCCTCTTCAGTTCTTCACTTCACGGCTAATGTCGTGACAGACGACCGACTCAACACTCGGCGCACAGACATTCACCTGCTGAGGAGTGGTTTCATCGGCGTTGCGCGGACCCGTCTGACAAAAGGCATGAATGAAAAACTTTAACCCCAGAGCAGGTGAATCACTACATTTACTACAAGTGCTCTCTTCTAATGTTCAACTGTTGTTGAGGTGAATCAGCTCTGGACTGAGTCATCACAGTAAACTCTTAAAATAAAGGACATACTGTGAGCCACAGTCGCGTTCGGGCGCCGCCATCTTGTTTTTTTTGGGAGCACAGTCGACTTGTTGACGCCGTTTGATTAGCATAACACAGCGGGATCTGGTCGATTTGGTTGCAGCCAACTTTGCCTATGGATTCATCAGAAGTTGTTTTGAAGTCTGCCAAAGCACACCTGCACCTTTGCTAATCTGGCTCCCCCCCCTGAGTCCCCACTTCTATATATCTGTCCTTCCACATAAGAGGCCTGCTTTCATGCTGCAGAGGAGAGGAGAGAAGAGGCTCTACTCAGCCAACCATATCCAATCGTACCGACATACAGTATCGGGCCATGTGTACAGTCTCAAGCACAACCCACAGCTACCCATTATCTTCCCTTTCTCCCGCACACCTTCTCTGTATCTCTGCCTCCCGCTCACCGGCTGCTTTGCGATTTATGTCTCCTTCCTTAAGCCTCTTACGCCTCAGGCTGCAGTGGCCGTGATGCACCCCTCCGCTCGTGAACACACATGCAAATGCTCAAATGTTTCAGCCAGATGTGAAACTTCTCGGTAATTCGAACGGAAAGCCGGTTTGATTGCATCGAGCAGGTGGCTAAAATAGCGTCGTTTGGTCATTTGGTTTCCGATATCTCTGCAGACGGAGCAAAACGCTCACTCGTGCATATGCATTGCATGAAGAAGGCCAGTAGCAGCACGGTAAACAAAACACACGCAACGCCTGAGGACGTTTGGAGCGGTTGTGATGATACAGACGTTGCAGGGTTCATTGCTTCAGCAGCTTTGATCAGTTGGATTTTTAGGCGTTTGCGGTTCATCGTGTCAGATTGGAGAAACTACGCAGGGAGCCCTTGAGGCATTCAGTAAATTAATTAAGTTTCTTTTCCAGAAAGTCAGACTATGACTGGCACAAAAGTTCACCAGAGTCTGAAGTATTCTGCTACTTTACCAATAAATATTTTAGATAAAAAACACTAGTAAAGCTCGTCTTTGTGATTATGAAAGACAAGACCTTTCTAAAAAATGTTTTAATGATGGTAATGCCGGCGGCAAGGTCCGTAACAGGTCACAGAGCCCCCCGTTGATTAGTATGGAACGGTCCCAAAAGGTAAGCGGTGCCTTCAATTATCGGCTCGCTGTCATGTCTCTGTAGCGCTTTTGACTGGGAACGAACATTTTTAAAATGTCAAATTTAAACACTTAAGCTGGAGTTAATTCAGAGTTGCTTCAACGGTGGATTTGGTACGAGCTTAGGTCAACGACGGGCCGGCGGTGTTTGATATTTTTCCGAGCGGATCAAAAGTTAGGATATTTTTTGGGGGAGAGGTGCAAAGAAAACCAATGAGCAACTCAGGAGACCCATGGGGATTTTACAATCTCTGAAAATCGCTTCAAATAAAACTTTGCAAAGAGCCGGGAAACCTGATAGAAAACCATCCTCCTTAAACTGCCTTCCATCTTCTGCGTTTATAACAACTTAATACGACTGCTTCAGAAACCCTGGACCCCTCCTGGGTGCAGTTATCCAAAGAATAATGTTGGGTAAAAGTGACAGGAAGGTAATGCAACGCCACGGCGAGACAAAAGGTGATATGATCGCTGGTATCGATCACGTCACAGTCCACGAATGTGAGGCTTCAGAAAGTATGAAGTTGCCGCCGTGTCAATCTGAGACACTGTAAGACAATGACTGTAATATTCCTAAAGGGCCATTTGCTCCACAAATCAATCACCAAACCCGCTGAAAGCCAGACAGACAATTGAGGCTGTGTCAGAGGGCAGAAGAGTTACCAGAGGGAAAAGAGCGTAGAGCTCCAAGTGGCTGTGCAATCATCAGCCATGATAGAAATAAGGGGAGTGTACCGACTGGGATCCAATTCAGGCTTTCAATTGCTACCTTGCAATCAGAGTGTCTAGATGTCAAAGGTGATGGAAAGTGTGGGGAAGAGATTTGCCAAATGACATCTTAGTGTTCACAAGGAACACACACACACGCATCGTCCAGGCAGGTAAGACTTGTACATTTGCATGTTTAAGGTACGGTACGCCCAGTCGGAAAGGTATTCATAGACATCCTCTTCTGGCATTGTCTCACATCTTCTGTCGTCTTTATCCTCCATCACACAAAAAAAAAAGAAAGAGATTTCCTTTCCAGATTGGGCACAAACCGGCGCCTCACACTGTGACAGAGTAAATCCCATTTCCGTGGATATTTTGTTCGTATTTATGGAAACATAAGAAAAATAAGGCCTGTAAACATAGGTGCGAGATAATTCCCTTATCCTCGTTCCCCTTTTTTCCAAAACAGAATTATTGGAGAACACACAGCATCTTTGACCGTTTCTAAGGTATTTTTCCAATCTCCGCGCGCATTTTGAGCACCGTGTCCAATCTGTTAGTCTTATTCTTCCCTTATCTCCGCCACCCCGGCATTTCTGTTCCTCGATTTCTTCCTCTTTATCCTTTTTGTTTTGAAGCTGGAACCTGTTTCTGAATATGTGTGGTTTTAAGGACTGGATGATATCCGCCAAGAAAGGAAATCTCAACAGCATCCACAGCAAGGCGCCTATCCATCACCTCGTCGATCCGTTTGCCGGCCTCGATCGCTAATGGCGTGCCGATCAGGCTTCCGACGCAAACTCCGGGAAACAGGTGGAGCAGCGGTGATGGCGTTAACGCGTCGCCCGAGCCGCGGGGTTGTTGGCGGTTTCCTCCCGCGTATTAATAAGGTCATCCATCAAGACGGAAAAGGTTCCCGTCAAATGATCGGGTTAATAAAGCCAATTAAACTGACCGACCATTTTTCTGAACGCGGACAAGCTAATTAAATATGTATTAATGAGACGCCACCGCTGCTGCCACTTTGGCGTCCATTCGCAACGCTTCATCGTGGAGTTTCAAAACATCGGCCCGGAGGCGAACGGAAAAGGGACGTTTTTAAAAATAATAGGTTAATGTCGTCGGCGTACGGGGATAATCTGAGCCCACGGTTAGCATCTGGAGGTGTTTTGGTTTTTCTCTCGTGCTTTCTGCAAATGCAGTAGCGGAGAAATACATCACACCAATAACGGCTGAAGTGTTTTCCCCCCCGGTCAAGAGCTTCGGCTCCGGGAGGAGGCGGGCTTGCTCATGATGATCCCCGTGAAATTTGAGCTTTCCTGCCACTCAAACAAACATCACATATTGATCCGGCGAGGGGAGAGGGGAGGCCAGCTGAGCTCGGCTGATTATTTCGCCGAGACGGGCGCTCCCACGCGCGATGCGAGGTTCTCCTTCGCTCTTGTGACTCGATTGGGTTTGCCGAAGAAGGATTCGGTAATAAAACCCAGAAGGCCTCGAAGGCAGTATTTGATTTCCCGGACACGAGTTAAAGGGGGAGCGAAGGGCCGGCATTTGACAGAAGCAGGCGCAAGGCAACGTGGAAAGACTCGTGAAGACTCGGGGGAGACAGTCAGACGAGCAAATGCAAAAAGCAACGAAAATAAGATTCACTAAAACGCGGAGAAAGTGGTATTTCTGTTGGTGCCACGCTCCCACCAGCCTCCACTCAGTCTCCTCACTCCCCCCACCCCCACGAGAAAGAATAAAAATAGAAGTAATCTGTTCCTTTGTTCGGCCATTCTCCTCTTCCAGTTTGTGTGGGAATAATACAATTTCTAAACCCTCCTTTTTTTCTTTTTTTATTTTTTTTAAGCGAACCAGTCACAATAATTTGAATTCGGCTTAACCCGTGTTCGCTTGTCACCGGCGCAGAGGCGACAAGGCGGGATCTGATGTTGCTGCGGGTGGTTGCCAGCCGACTTGCGCCGGTTGTCACGCCGGGAGCAGAGTCTCCAACAACAGCTCATTAGTGCACCCACAGTAAGTATTAGCGCAACGTCTGAATATTCACACGGGACGTGATTAAAAGGCTTTGTGGGAGATCTGGACGGGAGCACGAATAAAAGCAAAGTGAGCGCCGGCTGACCTCAGCGGCCGCCGCGCATTTTCACACGTCTTAAAGCAGGCGTGAAGCCGTGGCTCCGGCAGGATGTTTGCGGTTTAATTAAAGGACTCGGTTACACTTTGGTCCTCTTCTGTCACAAACGGGAGCTCCGCTTTTGATAGCCTGTACATCTCTCTTTAAAGGCGCTTATTTCTTGGGGTTTCCAGAGGAGGAGCGCCGGATCCAGATTCACTATGAACAGAACAAAGGGGTCAGAAATAAAAAACCGGAGCGGGACTTTTTCAAGCAATTCTCCCTGACATTAAGGTTTTTGTTTCTGTAGTTCAGTAGCTCCAGCATAAATCCACAACACAAAGTAAAGATCTTCTGAAGGGAGGAGGGGCGGGAGAGGGAGAGGGAGGGGGGGGGGTTTATGTACAATTTTTGCTTTCATCCCCGGCAGAGAGCTACTCCGTGCTCTTTGAAAAGGGACTGTTATTTGGTCTCAGCTGGCCAGTCAGACTCACTTTGACAATATGCAATTCTCCCGGTCAGGCCGCCCCCCCCCCCAAAGTACAATTGAGCGTCGTCAAGTAACATTTGCGACTGTTCGATCTCTAATGGGATGACATACGAGTATTTTTTCCCCCAATCCGAGCACTTTCCGTCAACACCTCCAGCCTCAAAACTGATCACTGAGGTGCTCACGTCTGCTGCAAGGAGCCGTCGTCTTTAGTTCTCATTTCATGCATGCTGGAGACTGAGCGGAGCAACATGTTTTGGGCTTTTTTTTTTTCTTTTTTTTTTCCCCTTCTGTGGAGAAGCGATCATTGCCGCGGGGATTGAAATGGCACGGCGGTGGGCTGATTATTCTCCTGCCACATCCTGCTGGTGGCTGTGACACGGCCATTATCTAAGGCCCGTGGATTAATTCAGTCACAAAGGAGAGGTCACTGGCTCCTGCCAGGCCTCGGAGAAGGAGACTCTGGGGATTGTGCGAAGGAGGAGGTGGGGGGAAGCAGTCAGACAAGGGACAACCACCTTCCACTGGCCTTTCTCCAATGATATTCAAAGGTTTAAGGTCAACAGTCTCCCTAATTGGGAGGGTACATCCCGTGACAATACCGGTGCGCACCATTAAAGCTGGAATTCCCTGCTAAACGACCTGCATTGTCAAATGAATTGCACTCGTTTTCTGAAATTTACCGCAGAGCAGGATGACACCGTGCTCTCAATTTAAGCAGGAAGTGGACGGGATTCCCCATTACGCTGAACTAGCGGCAAGAAGTGTTTGACGGCACGCTGAAATACATTTCTGCACAGGGAAAAGAAACACAATAGACTCTATAGCGTGACATGTGCAGTAACATCACATGCTGCACCGATAGAACCATGAATAATGTGTAAAAATGTCTTTTTTCCAATAAAGAACGAGGCTAATAATGAGGATTTTGCTTTCATTAGGCTTGGCGTACTAAAAAAGTCCTAGTCTGAGCTAATGTCATTCTCTCCTCTGATCTCAAGATCAGTGATTCAAAAGGCTCAGTCTGTATTATTCACTTTTCAGCTTGTCCTATTCCTCCCACTCCAGCGCACCTTTGTATTTCTATTTCCCTTTAAACCCATCACCCTTAATTTTACTCAAGTCAGAGCCTTTCATCTTCCCCTTTTCTTGCTTCATTGTGCGGCGGATCGCCGGCTCACCTTTTCTGTCTGATTCCTTTCGGATATCATGTCTCTCTCTGTTGTTCGCCCACTACCCATCTCTCCCTCTCTCTCTCTCTCCCTCCCTTCCTCTGTGACAGTTTCGTGGTTGTCCGTGCGGGCGCCCGCGACAGAAGCCGCCACCAACTGTCACGGCGGCGCCGGCCAACGAGGGATTTACAGTGCCAGGACCAGTCACCGCCGAGTCAAATCACGCCAGCATAAATATTACTCAAAACTTTCTCTCCTGTTAGTCTCCCTGACCCCTCCGCCATCGATACGTCGGGCAAAATCTGGGTGTTGTCAATCGGCACAGACTAAAAAAATAAAAAAACTGAGTCGAGAGATATGCTTGGACGTGTGGGCTAAATGCGAACATGCTCAGTCTTGGTTTCGTGTAAGCTAACTGACGGTGATACTTCATGGGACATTTAATGGAACTGAGATGTTATTAATACACTTGTGCTTTCTTTGTTATGACAAGAATTAACCTGAGGTGAAAAAGGATGAACCATTCAATAGCTATCATGGGAAAAACAGAACTAACTGTTGTGCAATTAGCTTTGTAAGCTAGCAAGCAGTCAGGGCTGTTCTTGCCATCTTTGTAAGGGATTGTCAAAATCTCAGAATACTCCAAGGTAAAGGCAAAACATCTGGAGCTGAAAAGTTCTCAGGACCTTGCAGATAGATAGTAGTTAGCGTATTCTCCTGTACGTTGGGTTAACATGCTAGCATTTGGTATTAGCATGAGGCAGAGAAGGTATTTGATCACAAAGCAGAACTGACATTTCGTCAAAAGTCAAAGGCAGCCCTCCGGATGAATCACATCATGTAGTACAAAGCTGATAAAGCATACATGCTCGCCTTTTAAAAGAAGAGCGCCGTAAATCTTTACTGCGAGGCGATGAAAGGGTCCATTATGCTAATGGATAAGTTACAACCGCTATGACAAACGTTCATGCGACTGTAGTGACTTTGACGAGCGCCGTAAATCCGAACACGGGAACACTCTTGAATATTGCAGTGCCGCTTAAAAAGCCCATATTGGACATCTATTGATCAACCTTTATTTGTCTAAAGCCCCGCTCCAGGCGTGCGCCGTAGTTTCCCCGCAGCGGCGCGTATCGATCGCCGGGGCGTTCACAAAGGATATATGCAATACATTTCAATAAACTGAATGCTAGGGGGATTATTACCGGTCCCGACTGCAGTTAAAAGGGTGAATCTGTTGCCATGGTAGAGCCGCGTCTCCTGCAGCGTGGCTAAAGGTCAAGTCGTTACTTAATGCGACGTTGCGTCTTTGAGAATAAACAAAGAGAGGCGAACTTAAGTTAATGGGACAATGTTAGGGATGACGGAAGCCTGTGGAGCGGTAGGAAGTCTGTGTTAATAAATCCTGGATGGATGCCGGCACGGATATCCCCCTCCTCACTTTGGCTGTCACATACAGTAAGCAGATGACAGCTTAATAAGCTAATTAATAGGCTGACAGAAAACCGTGGGTGAAGGTACAGTACACGTGTGTTGAATGATTGCTCCAAACACCGCTGTGGCACCGCAGTAAGCACATTAAAGAAGAATCTGTCACCGAGCTCACGGGGCGAGTACGCCAGCGCCTCCCCCTCCTGCGCTCACACCCCCCCCCCCCCCCTCTCGCTGACGGATGATAGCAGGGTGTGGATGTGCCTACACAAGCCCGGCTCTGCACGGCTTTCAATTAGAACTGTCAGGAACGTGCACTCGGCGCCCCGCCGAGATAAAGGCAGGCAAACAAATCAATATGCACGGGGGGGGGGGGGGGTTTATAAGGCATCCCTCCAAAATGATACCCCTGAACACACTTTATGAGAAAAACACACAGGTGTACACACAGGCCAAAGGCAAACACATACATCACGTTTATGCTCGTGGAAGTGACATGCTCGCAGAGTATGACTTCCATGAACATGACTGAGCGCGCAAACCCCCGGCGCAGTCGCACAGCATGCGCGCAACACGCCGCTCAGAGTATCCCTGACTCGGGTAATCGTCGCCGCCGTAGCTCAAAAGACAACATATCCCCCAGCTTTACGATTTGCATATTCATTATTTAACCGGGGAGCAGCTGGCTAATTGGCAAATGAAATGCTTTCAATAATGTTCACATGAGAAGCAGAATTTGATTAAACTGAATCTGGGGAAAATACCAAAAAAAATAAAAAAAGAAGAAATGAATATAAATGAGCGAACTTTTGGGACATGTGCAGAGTGACGGCTCGTGTCACCGGCGCTGCCATTTGTGCAGATGCGCCGTGTTTGTGTGCAAATAGAGCAGTCGACAGAAATGCACCAAAACACGGTGACAGTTTCCCATCCGGCGTTAACTAATAAACCCCCTCCCCTCCACGATACAAGGCAAAAGCAGGGGGAGGATATCTCAGCTCAGTCCTGGCGCAGGTACTCCGGTTTTAATGGACTGCCAAAGCCAACTGTCAGCTTTCTAAATCAGAAAGGAAGGAGGAGGGGGGTCGGATCTGCTCGTAAAAATGCCCCCATGACTCTCGTCTCCGCTCATTCGAGTTAATGACACACACTCTCAGGCCATATATCAGCGTCTGTTTGATCCTGGTCGAAGGCATTAAACTTTGATGGGTTCCCGCATTCGCCGGTTCCCGGCGTTCTTTAGCAGAGGACGGCACGGGGTTCATTCAATATGTGCACCCCGATAGCCAACAGGAAATGACTCATAAATGCAGGGCAGAGCGTCGGCACCAAGCTGGCACAGCTTCATCCCAAAATGATTCACCTCCAGTTTTTTGGGGAAATGTTCTTTCGCTACTTGTGATCCTCAACAAAAGGTGACATGTGCCGGCGGGATAGCGTCAAAAGAGTGCCGGGTAGAGTGGAGCCGGAGCAGCGGGGATGTGGTACAGCAGTGGAGGGGGGTGGGAAGACCGGGTCGATGTAGTGTTGGGTTTGCCATCCACTGGCAGCCAGCTAAGAGCCTCCCACTAAGATGCATGTACTCTACAGTAGCTGCATCTCCGCAGAAGCTCCGGTGTGCCAGAGCGACTGCCGGCGGCCTGCCGCTGGGTCACATTGTAAAAAGTTGGAACGCCGCTGCGTTAGGTGACAGACTGCCATCAGAGGCAGAAAGCACATATTGATTCAGGGACGGTGACTCAGAATTTACCCATTTGTGCCAGACTTTCGGCAAATAATTTAGTTTTCATCTGTCATTTTTGGATCACGGGGGGATTAAGGAAGCAGCGACGATAGCCTTCTTCTTCACAAACTTTCAAGCATTCTTGGTAAATTCAACTCTTACGCCACTTTACGTAAATAAGCGTAGTATTTTGTTCACTTGTGCTAAATGTGAAACCACAAATATCACTCCCTCAGAGTCAGAAGAGGCTTCAGAACATGTTACCCGGCTGAATAAGGTTAATTATCCACTTTTAGATTCATGAAAATAAAGCAATAAACACACAAAGGGAACGGCCTTATATCGCAACACTTCACAACAGATGTGAGGAAGCACTTCATTCAAGTGCGGCGGCGAATTATATTTTCCACACGCACTTTGGCGAAAGCACTCCTTGGAAGACACTCGTGACAAAGTGCTCCGCCGTTACTTGTGTTGTTTGTTTTCCCATTTGCCACTTTGCATTTAATTGCGGCGGCGCCGACTGGAGGACGAGTCAACCGCCAAGACCCTGCGAGCGGACGGCGCTCCTTCCTGCTGCACAATCGCTGGCAAAAGCCGCCGCTCAGAGACGGAGTCCCCCCGCTGGGCTTGCGGAAGATGCAAATGCATTCAGTCCCCTCCATCGGGCTTACCCGCTCCCCCCTCGCTGTTGAGGTTGCTGATAATAGTGTTTGTTTTTTTGGACCGCATGGGGGAGGCCGGGCTCCCGCGGCTGTGCCGCGGTGCCTTGGCTACAATCGGCATCCCGGGCGGCTCGGCTGCAATTGCGACGCAACAATTGTTTGAGGAAGGAGCCGGAACGAGTCAAGAGAACGCCATCTATTTATTTCTGATTAGCATTGGAAATGAGCTGCAGCGTCGGCGCCCGTGGAGGGCTTCTTAGAAAGCGGTAATCTGGAGGCTTTGTTGGTTTTATAAGCACACAGCCTATATATCAATGGTGTGGATGTTCGCATGCACGCCTGTGTTTCAGGACTCCTCCGCCGTCGACACTGCATTATGTCGGCTATTGTTTGCACTGCGAGGGCTGAAATAACTTCCTCTATCAATTTCCAGTCATCCCTCGTCTCACTTTTCAGCGTTAATGAGCTGCAGTTTCGCCACCGCTATCAGCGACGCAGCCCGTTTAATTATTCATGCCGGGGCCCGTTTCCTCCCGCCACCGCCGTCTGGGTTTCTTTTTTTTTTATCACTTTTAAGGCGTTCTGTTTACACGTGTCCTGGAGGTGTGGTGAATGACAGCCGGAACCGTTCGGCCCGTCTCGGGACTTCATCTTCAACGTTCGGCCCGGCCATTTCTGCTTCGTCAAGCACGTGCTCCTAGGATAGACTTATCTATATCAGAGATCGCTTTGATATGTTGTTGGGTATGAAGGTTATTGATGAATGAATAACACCGGCACTCAACAGGTGCGACTCAGATTCGCAGCAATTTATTTCACACCTCCTTTCATGATCGTACATCTCCAAAAAAAAAAAAACATTCCCACTCTTACATCTCACTCCTTCCTCTGTTAGATTTCTTTTGTTTCCATAGAAACTGGGTCCTGTCCCATGCATTCTTCTCTCGTGGCAGCTTCCTTCCCCGCTGGATAGGCTTCTGGAAGAATATCATTCCTCCCAAACAAGCGGCAGCTGCCTCGCCCACAGCTCGCGTTATCTAATGGGAATTTTTCTCGCCGCAGATATCTGTCAGGCGGACGCGAGGCAATTACGCGATGCCGTGCGGCACGTGCACAAGAGCTCGGGTGTGCATGTTACATGTGGCGGTTAACGTGTACGGCAGCTTTATTCTGGATTCTGACATCAAAACCAACGCTTACCAACATCAACCCATGCGGGAAATGATACGCTCATCAGGCTTCAGGTGGAAATCGATAAACCAGAAGCCACGTGGGAAAAGCTGTAAATGTTCGAAAAACCATATTTATTCAAGCGTCCATTGGAATTTCTTTGAATTTTAAACTTTATATTTAGAAATGTGTCCAAGAATGCCAATCCCTTTGATTCTACTTGGATTTTATCCGACACACTGTGGGCCTAGAGCATCTGAGAGGATCGTTGATATTCTCCGAGCCCGTGCGTGGAGAAGCTTTTTTAATTAACAAATTCGTATTTACAATGACGGCCCGGTGCCCTTTAACCAAAAAGGGCAACGCTGCCAAAGGAAGTTAATGGATGGGGGCGTGAGGTTGTGTTTTCGCGCTCGAGTCCGGTCCGTGCGTTTGGAACGAGATACAGATCAAAAATTGTGCAAGGTTGGAATAATCAATTACCGCAATGAGGCCAAAGCACAAAGGCCAGATCAAACGTTTCCAGATTTGGTTCTCTTGAATCTCCTAATCTAGCCTGACGTGACCCAAATGCATTAGCGGGTTAAGAGTCGAGCTCTCAAGGCGGATCATGAATGTTTGCCCTTGATGACCTGGCCCTAAAGTGAAATAGATAATTAGCAACTTGCTTGTCCATGGTTGCATCTTTTAAAAAATCAGGAGCATTTATGGCTGTGTTTGGCCGTGAGTTTGACGATGCGCTTATTTTTTTTCCACTTTGGTGGCATGAAAAGCCTCGTTCACCTTGTGCTTTTCTTTTTTTTTTATTTAAAAACGCATTTCTTTGGTCAGACACACAACATGTTTCCTGAGTGAAAAAGCCCTCGGCGAACGAGCGACGACGCCCCACTCCCGGCCGAGGGAGCCTTTGATAAACCCGCCGTAATTAAGTTTACAGGCTGATTGTTGCGGATTATTTTTCTAAGCTGACACTTGTCAAAATAGAACATGCCTGCACATTGGCAGCGCTCGGTGGGGATTTAACCAGGTTATTAAAGCCTTAACCCACTTCAATTCAGAGTGCGCTAAATGGATAACAACCACGGAGATGGATTTCCATTTTATCCTAATTCACGGGATCATTCCTGTGTGCTCCAGTTCCCCCGATGGCTCTCGTCTCAGAACATCCATCTGCACCGGGCTTTTCTCTTTCATCATCTGTTCGTCTAATTTCATCTCGCACTCGGAGGACTGAAAGAAATCGGGGGAGGGGTGGCGCCGCTTTTCGTCCCACGGAGAGCCGATAAATATTTGCGACGGAAAACGCAGAGCGGCGAGGAGACGTAATTAACAGAGATTGGGAAATTAATTACTGCCTGCGAAACCCGTAACCTGTTATTCTGAATGATCTGACGCGAGCAGATGGATGATATCACGCCTTTTTTTGCTGCCGCGGCTCGTTTGGTTGTGTTGAAGACGTCGAAACGTGAGAGGAGGTGAAGCGGACCTCGAATTAAGCGACCTCTTGCACCTCTGAGTGCAACAGCAGAGATAAGAAATGCTCTGCGGAGATAAAGGAGGCAATTATCTATAAAATAAAAAAAATAAAAATAAAAACCCCAACAAACTGCAGGTCGGTGATTTAATGGAAGCTTTAATCTGTTTAGGGATGGGGCCTGGATATGATGTGGCAATTGTGTTGTTTCAGGTGCAATAAAAGCAGGCTATAAATAAAAGAAGCGCTGAGAGCTAATGCTAAGCCAGTCCATTAGCCTGCCAACGAGCACAAAAATAAAAAAGCAGTTGTAACGTCAATGGAGCTAACCCCTCGTCCAATTTCACCCAATGATTAAGTGCATCCCGGGCGAGTGGCGGCGCTCAATCGACACGACATAGCTCATGGCTTGATCAATCAGTCATTTTACAACTCACTGGGGTGAATCGTATGTCGCTCGGGAAAACGGAACATATCGGCGAACAGTTGCGCGCCGCTAATCCGGTCTTTAAGCCCAAAACAACAGTGGCGGCTTAAATAGGCGGGAGTTGAGTAATCCCGGTGGGATGGCTCGACGGAGGCTGGGCCGGCTCCACGGCGAGAGAGCGTGAGAAAACAGCAAACGTTTGAACAGATGGAAAAGAACCCCTCTTGCCAATCATCATCACCTGAGGGCCTACGGCTCGGCACGCCTTTACGACTTTACATGCGTCCACAGGCGGCAAACACCTCCTTTAGCGATTCTCCGAGCGTGCCTTCCCAGTATCTCCACCGACGCCGACCCCGGCCACCCCGCCGAACCTCGGCTTCCGCCGCGCTCCTCATTACGCCAGCTGTTTTCTCTGCAGAGCCCCGGACTCCTTCATTACGGAGCCTCGGCAAGCCCCCCAGGGCTCGTTATCGATAGCAGTGCACTGTGCAGCCCAGCCGATTGGAAAGACTCGCAGCCGAGGCTCGGCGGACGTGCGGGGGCGGGCAGGGAGAATTCATTAGAGCCTAGTGGCACCACTAAATCTGATGCAGCAACTGCGACTTATGCCTCGGTCTGATAGGAACAATTTATTGGAGGGGAGTCTTTTCTCCCCCCCCTTCTTGTGTGATGTGGGTATGAGAGGGGCTGTAAACACTGGGCTCTCCTTGCAGAGCACGGAGATAAGGGTGGCAGGGAGGTTATCTGACGGGAATGATGTATGCACGGCAAATACGAGGGAGTACTTTTACGCCTCGGTCGCCGCCTTCTCTCGGGCTCTCATCTTCGCTCATCTGACCCGTCGTCGTCGGAATAAAGATCGGCGGTAAACACCGAGAGGTTCTCTCGGGTGAATTCGACGCGCAGGAACCCGAGAGCGGCGCTCCTTGAAACTCCTTCAAACATCCTGAGTGGCCACAAAACTGCACATCTGTTTGGAGCGCAGATAATCCCAGTGGACGCTTGAAGTAGCCCTTAACATTCCACTGGATTCTGATTACAGGCTCTCGACTGCAGCATTCGTTTCCATGTCCTTAATTGGGACCTAGCTTGCGTCCTTTCCCCCTTATGCGGTTCCTCAACCCCTCCATTGTGTTCACCGCCACGCTCAGGTGGCCGAAGCAGAGCTCTGGCCCGAGGACAAAGAAAGCAATGTCACTGTTTAAGGCTGCTCTGCTCTGTGACAGCGCCCCCCCCCCCCCCCGGCACTTCTTCTTCTTCTCTAGCGGCCGGCCTTGACCGCGTGTCCTCTGGCTGAGAGTAACTGTAAGGAAGAGGCGATAGAGGAAGAGAAAGAGCTATCGCCGGGAAACAAAGCGGGCAGAGGCGGCTCTGGGGTTATGACGAGTCGTACATACAAACTCTATGCGCAGAAACACAAACTGCTCACCCCCCCTTTCACCCCAATTTCCGCCGGCATGCCGCGTTTGCCTCGCCGAATCTGCTCCATCGATCTGTCCGAGGCCGACTAGAGTAAATGTACTATTCACAATCTGTCTCCTTGTTTCTAATTTCCATTTGAGCGATTGGCCGGCACGGTTGGAGCATCGCCCAGAGGCTGAAGTCCACGGAGAGCGACTCTATTGTCTAGTGCTTTATTTATTCTTCTCTGGGCTAGGAAACTACAGCCCCCTCGCCAGGCACCACCCTCGGCCAGCAGCAGCAGCAGCAGCAGCAGAAGAATGGACACTGCAGAGGAGCAGAGGGAGCTGTCTGCCGTGGCTACATCAATTGGAGTCTATCTCAGACAGGCCGGCGGAGTCGCAGCAGCGACAGGCTGCTTTAAGGTTCACTGGCGACCGTTTACACGGAGCTCTGAAAACATAAAAGAAGCAGCTTCTTCTTTTCTGAGTTGTTTGTGGCGCTCGGATCCATTGCAAGTGCCAGGAAGGCGTGTTATTGCAATGTTCTCGGGTACATTTCTGCCCTTGTTTGAACCTACAGACGCCACGGCGAGCCAAGATGAGCTCCCCCTGACAGTCGGCGCTGTTTCAAAGAGGACCAATGGCTCCAATTACTTTTCTAGAGAAATGTGCGCTGGCTCGCACTTATTCAAAGTACCTAGGGATGCAAAGTCTTACTTTGAAGGGTCAAAACACCAGAAATCTGACGGCTCTTACAAAGGTGCGAGCCTATGGAACTAGAAAAGATCTCTTTACCTTGTGCTGCTAAGGAGCAGCTGTGGTTTAGATTCAACGAATGGAAGCACATTAGTAAAATATGATATTCTTATTCTAGAAAGTCAAAAGTTTAAAGTTGCAGGCCTCATATATCTGCTACAATCTGTAGGAGCAAGTAAACATCTTCTTGTGTCCATTCTGCATCTCGCTTTTTGTTTGACTTTGTTGTTTCGATCTCTTTGCTGCAGCTTGGTATCTGAATTCATTCCATTTTTCTTTCTTAGCCGTCTTCCATGTAGTTTTGTGTGTCTTTTAGTTTGTTGTACATTACTTTCTTGTTTTAGACCTTATATTGCTCTCGTCCTTCAGGTTTTTGTGTCTTCTTTGCATTTCCTTTCTTTCCAGGTTGGGTTGCGTCCGTTTTTACCCCGATTGTGCGTCCCCGTCTTGGTTTTGCATCAAATTTTTGTCAATTTTTGGCCCCTTTTTTTTGTCATTTTACTCATCTGAGAGGATGTTTTCCATTCTTACCGTTCTGTTTGTGTGGTCATTGTAGGTCTGAAGTCATTTCGCTTTTCTTTGTCATTGTGATTGTTTCACGCTTCCTTCCAGCTGTCACATCTTGTTTTGTGCCTTGTATTGCACCGTGCATCCTTGCATCCTTTATTTGTCCCATCGTATATTCATTTCAGCCAATGCTTATGCATCTACCTATATTAATATCACTTGGTTTTTAGAACACTGTGCAAATAATATCTATCCCTGGTCCCTGGTACCTACGCAGCCACCTGGAGCCTTTGGCTCATACGATCTCAATTTGTCACGCGGGCCTTTTTACTCCGTTCCCCATTCGACTGTCTACAGTAATGCCGAGATATTTCATCCTAAAGGGCAAATCTGCAAGGACACACAAAAGCCCCCGGATTATTCAGTGCGTTATGAAGTGAGCAGACAATGGCGCAAGCAAACAATCCTCCTGTAGAGAATTCCCCAGGATGCATTTCTCATATGACGCACAAACCTCTTATTGATACCGCACAAACGGCTCAAGCATGATCATAATGGATGACGGCTTGTGGCTTAGTTGCCGCCCGCTGCGCCGAAAACGAGATTCGTCGCGAACTGCTTTCTTATCTTTAGGATGATTCGACACTGGCGCCGATGGTAGTAAAGATCACAAGGACCCGTAAAGTAAAGCTGCCATTTTAAAACGGTGCCGACATCAGAGAAAGGAACAAAACTGTGTTATGTTCGCCTTGAGACAAAGCAGGCTAATGCTATTTCAAAGGCAGAGGCCTTAAAGCAAAACGGAATTATGCATTTCCTACTTCCTTCCTGAAAGACGCAACTTTGTCTGAGATGAAAAGCAAACAGCACCGACCCAAACGCAGAGGATGCGGCGAAGCCCGAGCTGTGATTGATGTCGTCGGGTCAGACTTTACTCTGTCTTTACTTCTTTTCTAATAACTCCCATGGACACATATGACCATCTGCCTGCAGAACGCTGCAGGGCCATCACTGGCTGCAGACGTGCCTGTCTGCCCGTGGCTCTGCCAGAAGCCCCGTCCACCTGCGGTGACCTAACAGAGCACCCGTCTGCTTTGAGAATCCCCGCCTGACCCCAAACCTGGCTCAAATTACACCCTCTGCGCCCGGGTGCTCGGTTTCTGTCGGAGTACGCGCGAATGCACTTCAGGTTGTTTTTTTGCAGATGTAAGTAAGCGTGATGCCACGGAGAGAGGGGCGGCAATTAAATGAGTGAGCTGGGGACATTAGCTGTCAATGAAAAGTAAAGAGAGACAACCTCATGCTCACTGTCCTTCCCAGTCGGCCACTGCTAAGCAGGCAACAGATGGCCTGCTGGCATAATAAGCTGTGTAATGGCCACACACACACACACACACACACACTTGGCACGGATACAGGAAAAAAGAAAAAAGAAAAAAAAAAGGCTATGTCTTCTCAGAAAGATTTTAAAGAATGCGGAGTCATAACATTACTTAACACCAGGCTGAAGGGCAGCGATCCTGCATCACTGTAAACACGCTGCAGAGAGCTTGGCTCCTTCAAGGAACTGATGGCTCGTGTTGCTAATTTATGAGGGGTTTTATGTAGCAGCTCTTCTATTTTTGAAATAGTTAGAAATACAAACAGCTGGTGAGACACGTATTGGTCAAATGTGGCGGTAGCAACAAATAACAGTCATCAGAGATAACGAGCTGTGTTAAAAATAACCAAAAGTTCCAACTGCAACGATTGGTTTGTGCTGATTTTTGCAAAGTACCTCGATTTCTGTGAATTTGGACTCTTCGAGGATTCGAGTTACAGTCTGAGCTTTGTGGAGGTTTCGAGAATACCTAAAGTCACGGGGCTGGGTGGTTAATAAAGATATAATAACAGAAATTTGCGCTTTTTGTTCTACAGTTTGTTTCATATCCCCACGCCAAGGCGCACACACAACAAACAGTGGTGGTTGTAGCGGCGGCGGATGCTCTACTCCGATCCAAGTGATGTTCATTTGCACAAAAACTAACGTCAGATCACTCAGGAGACGTGTTAATGCCGTCTGAATGCGGCCCAAACGGCTCTTTTACGGGACATTAAGAGAGAAATTATCTTTTTCCACTGGTGTGGTGTGTCACCAGCAACAATAGACCCCACCGGCTTCAAAAGTTGTCAATAAATCCTAGTTTTACACAAAAATATGGACGCATATTGGCGATTTAACTAAAATATAAGTGTACAAATTAGAATTTATATTAAATAAGAGACAAATCTCACATGTCTTAGTCTTATCCACTGTTCTGAAGGCATCAGATATCTTCATTTTCAGTATTTCCTCATTGGGATTCTGCATGTTTCCTGAATTTCCAAGGCTCAGTTCTAATTGACTTGTTTAAATGGGTGTTTTTTTCCGTCACCATGGGAAGACCAGATGAGGCAGTTAGCGCCCTGTGCCACCAAATTAACGTCTTCTACAGCCCATTCATTACAGCCCAGGAAGGGGAGTAAAAAAAAAAATAAAAGTAAAAAAAGCACATCCAGCTACAGACCCCTGTAGAGCAGCGCTGAGTCATAAATCACATGCTCCTGATCGGGGCTCGCCTCACAAGCAGGCTGTGACCTTGTTTTGAAATGCTAACGCACCCCACTAGCCATTAAGCCGTGCCTTTGGATTCGGTGAGTCATTAACGTGAGTGGGCCTCTCCGGCTCGATTCAAGAAGCTCCGCGGATGCATGAGACTAATATGGACGGTGGCGGCCAAAGAGGCAGAAATAACACAATTGCGAGTTCGGGGAGGGGGGGTTGGATGCACTCACATATCTCGGGGAAATAGCATCAGTCGCTCTCTGCGCGAGAGTGAAACAATTCAGTCGGGCATTGATCTGCTGGGAGATACAGAGGCAGCTATGAACTATCTTTCACAGCACAAATGAGGCAGAACTTGGAAGGATCTGGATCTCCGGATCTGGGTATCTAAAGTGATGCACCTCTTATTACATAATGATTTCATTCCATAGAGACAGAGCGTGATTAAGTCCGGCCAAAACAATTCATCATTTTCCTCGTCGCTTATGCCTGAAAGTACAAGAAAAACTGAAAAAGACTAAAAGCTGCTACACCACAAAGACAATAAAGAACCAAGAACTAAGAGCCGGATCAGAAACTTGACGCTTTGAGGTCGCAAAGCGGGTCTTCAGCTGTTTGCTGTTGTTGAGTTTTTGCCTCTAGTCGGACTCTACCGGCAGTTGACCACCTTTTGGTCAATTGATGTCAAAGTCTTCGTTTGTGGTGGTTCTATGTTGAAGGTTTGGTGTGTCCCATCCAAAGTGGACGTAAGTGCACTAAAGTTTGTGAGGGATTGGCGTGAATAATGGGAAACTGCACAGTATACTAAATACCCAAAGGTATGTGGACTCCCAAATAGAACTGCTCAACATCTAAACGATCAAGGAACCCTAGTCTTAGGACCAGTGAAAGCTTTCAGCCCTACCCTACTCTTTTCCCAAATTTTGGAAAGTGCCTGCAGGGATTTTTCACAAATTCTGCCAATGAAGTTGTATTTAATGTTGGTCTAACCAAACTGCTTGACTGATCTGGCATTTTGGAAGAGTGTCCTTTTGCCGATTCGCCCAATGACAACGTAAATCCAAGGGTTGACGTCCTGCTCGCCAACTGTCTTCATTTGAGCTCACCATAACCGAAGGGGTTGACGTCTTCCACACCAAAGTAGGACACTATATCTTTATGGGTCTTGCTTTGTAGTAGCAGTTATGTTGAAAAAAAAAAATAAACAAACTCACAATCATATGATTAAGCTTCTGCCACCTGATTGTGACAGAGAGCGCTACAGATTGAAAGACGCATCACGGCCAGAAGTCAGACGGATTCATTAAATGAACAGATTCTCCGTTAAATTTCCGTACGTGATCGTCATCCAGGCCCCCGCAGATGCTACCACCATGCACATGTTAATGACTCATTCGAATCTGACAGGGCCTCGTTAATTTCTCATTAACATAGATCACGGTGCATGTCAGCTGACACCGTTGAATCAGAGAGTGCCCAGAGAGTGTGTGTGTGTGTTAGCACATGCTCCCTTATATCTCAGACGAACAGCTGTAAGCCTGGTAAAACAAGGTGTACAAACAGTGAGGTCTAGTCGAGAGAAGCCGTCGCGAGAAGCTCTCACACGCTGGGGTTAACATCACCTGATGCCACAAAAGAGCCCCCGGGGGCCTAAACCCGAACGCGGCCCACGCTACATGGGTGGGCCAAAAGCCTCGACACGGCGCGATGTCCGAGCTGATTGGCTCAATGGCGCGTGACGGCCGAGATGATTGGATCAACAGTGCATGAGATCCAGTTCGATTGGGTGAAGTGACCACCAGCTGAACGCGGAGGGCACAGCTGCTCGCCGTGACCACGCGCTCGCGCACAGCCACTGGTGAGCATCCTGTAGCTCCATATGTAGCACCATGCTGCGTTGCCCTAGGGAGGCATTACCATTTAGAGTAGGGGGAAAGATCCAACAGCGCTGAGCGGAGCCATGGCTCATATGGTGGCCACACACTCTTCTCAGGAAACGATTCCTCTCGACCACTGCCTGCTGCTGCTTCTTCTGCTTCTGCTGGTGGCAGCGTCTGTCCTGATGCCAGCTAACTATTAGCAGGAGCACTATCCATCATGAAGCCTCCGCAGGTTTGGACGCAGGATTCATCCTCTCCATCTTTGTCTTGAGGCTAATTTGTCTGCGCGACAAGAGCTCACAACATTCCCCCTACGCACATCCATAAAGTCTATATTCAGACACAGGGCTGCAGCTTGTACGCGGAGCTCTAATTGCTCAGGAAATTTAATAAATGCGAGCAGTGTTTTTCTGAAAACTAAAGTACAAAAGGTTTCGATATTTTCCTGAGACTTTTTTGGCAATGACCATAAAATAAATAAACAGCCTTGCCCTTTAAATAGATGTTCTTAAAGGGGAGCTGCTGTTTTTTACAACCTGGATCTTATTTCTGGCATAAAATACGATTGTTTACTCACCCATATAACTTCTGTGTAATTTGTATGCCTTTAGGAGATAGTTAGATATGCGTATATCCATATAGTGGGAGTGAATGGGGCACCGAAACGCAGCTTCTAAATAACGCATTATCTGCCGCGAAACTCGTTCATTTGTAGTCCTTCAAGAGATAATTATATCAGCGTCTATCCATATAGTGGGAGTGAATGGGGCACCGGAACGTAGCCTCTAAATAACGCATTATCTGCCGCGAAACTCGTTCATTTCACCAATATTTTGTTATCTTATGTTATTGCTATTCCCTGTTGAGTCTGGAGTTAGCTGTTATCATCATTCGGGGTCTGTAGATTGACCTGCAGACCCTGGATGATGTCGTCTCTGCTGGATGATGTCGTCTCTTTACAACATGGCTGAATATTTTCCTGATTCTGAGGTTGTGGACGAACCGTAGCAGTAGTAAATTACAGGTAAACAAGCCGACCGTCACGGGTGCCCGTGGCACTCAGAGACAATAACAACATATTGGTGAAATGAATGAGTTTCGCGGCAGATGATGCCTTATTTAGAGGCTGCGTTTCGGTGCCCCATTCACTCCCACTACATGGATATACGCTGATATAATTATCTCCTGAAGGACTACAAATTACACAAAAGTTATATGGGGAATAAATGACCATATTTTATGCCAGAAATAAAGTCCAGGTTGTAAAAAACAGTAGAACCCCTTTAACAGAGAGCCTTGTGCGAGTGAAATAAATCTCCAGGTGGTTGAACACTCAACTTAATAATTACACTAAATATTCTCAGAGCCTGATTTCAGTGTTGAATCTAAACCACGGGCAGGAGAGGACCAAAACTGTCATCCCACCGTCTCTATAATTCACAGTGATGGGTAATTTATCCATGCTAATTTACTAATTGAACCTGTTTGGAAAATTGGCTTGGGAGGAAAAAAAAAAAAAAAGATAGAGTGCAGCGTCACAGCAGGTTAGTGTTAAATGACTCATCTATTACAGGATAAATATCATTAAACTGACTATCAGATGTTGAACTTTGTTTGTTGTCGGGTTCTCAGAAGCTGAATCATGTTACGGAATAGGCTCAAGCGATACACAAGCAAGCAAGTGTACACTCAAACACACTTCTTTTCTCTCCCCTCCATTTATTTTCTCCCCCGTACAAATCTCGGCGCTCAGCAGGTGCACACATTCATACGAATCAACATCGTACAGTGAGTGAGCTCCCAGCTTGTACAGTGCAGCCGGCTATCTGGCCAGTGTGTGAGTGAATATGCCGCGGGAGAAAGAGATGGCCCTGCACAGCGTCTCTTCCGCCGGGCCCCGTCCTTATCGGTGGCAGGGAGCCGGCGGCCAGGCAATGGTGGCCTGTCACGGCTCTTTGGGCTGCCAGGAGATGACCATTATCACCGGCACTCCACGGCTGTGTGCACCACTATCTCCACTCTGCAAGGTTCCCCTTTATGTGCTGAGGGACATTTCTCCAAAGTGTGTGCAGGTGTCGCATGTGTGCGGAGAGGAAGGCATCGGGGATCGAAGCTCTCTTTATAAGAGAGGTCCTGGATGGTGAGATCAATACAGGCTGAGAAAGGGAGGGGGAAGCTGAAAGCATTCACTGGTCAAAGGGACTGATAATACTTCCCACTATGACACCCAGACCTGAACTTTGGCTCTAACTGGGACTTGATAATGAACTTCAGATCAGGGTTCATCTTGATAATCCACTGAACATGACTCAAGTAGTGTCGTGTGTGGTTTATTAATCTCTCTAACAGTGAAAGGCAGCACAACCTCACCGGGAAAATGACAACTTAGCCGTTTTAGGGCTTAAAACGGGCGATGTCTAGCAGGCGACTCCGTGTTTGTGTTGGATTTGTGTCACAGAAACTCCCTCCAGCTTCGAACATGGCATTTGTTAGTCTTAAAACCTTCTTGTCTGTCTGTTATTTAGCAAATGCCCGTGCATGTCGTTTCCGGGCGCCATTGCCACACTCCTTTTTATTATGCTAATGTGCTAATTGCATTGCTAACTGCAACTAAACACAAGGTACGCCTATGGCTGATGGGGATGTCTCAGCTGGGTTGGTTCATGCCCACATGTTTGCAAAACAAGTCAAAATTTAAATTAAAATCGGCAGAATAAATAGGATTCATCCTCTGGGTACCATGAATATATGTATGTGCCAAATGTCACAACAATCAATCCAATGGTTTTGGCAATATTTACCTAAAAATCCGAATTTTAACCCTCACTGTGGTGATAGAAGAAAAGTCGAGTACTCAACAGAACAATAGGATTCAACCTCTGGGAAGCATGAATGTTCATACCAAAAATAACCCTGATTAAAGTCCTTGACTGATCCACCAACAAAATGTCAATGTCAACCCTAGTCACTGCTAATGTGGCCTAATGTGATTCTCATTGAGGTGGTAGAAGAAAAGTGAGTGGATCAGCGATAGCAATAGGATACATCCTCTGGGAAACATGAATAGTAATACCAAATTTGAGCCAGTCTTCTGCGTAAGATGCATAATTCACTAGATAAGGGACTTGTTGCGGTGCTAGATCCACGCCAGGTACTGGAATGACCGACCAAGGAGCTATGCTACTAGCTAGGGCTATGAAATATCAATGCTGTTCAATATCCACCAGTATTTAATGCAGTGGGGAATCCATGCATGGATCAGAGTAGAGATGCTTAAAGGTTCATAGAATCCCACAGCAATAAAACAATGTGTTCAACCACTAAAACACAGCAAATTACCAGTGACAGCTTAGCCTTTCTAAATAGGTGTTCTTTGCCTGAAATAAACAAAAATAAGTACTTTCTGTTTTTAGTGTTTTTCCCCTGGTTGCATTCTTTACAGAAGTATTCTTGAGGAAAAAGGTGAAGTAAACAACTTGGGCTGAGCAGAATACCCTGTGTCAGCCAACCGCTCGCTATGTGCCGGTAGTTTGTCTCAGTACTCGGCTCTGATTGTCCAAATGCCAAATGAAGCTTTATTAATGCAATCATCATCAGCCATTGTGTCATCCCCGCAGACCAATCATGTTTCCATCCTGGAGCTAGGAGATAATTACAGTCGGTAGCAGAGTTGACACCAAACTCCCGAGCGCTGCTTTATTCGCAAGCACCTCCGTGCGAGCAGAGAGGGTCGAACGATGTCGGCGTGACAACCACTTTGTCCGTCGAATGGCCTCTTAGCTGGGGAACATTAAAGTGGTCAGCGGTTGCCCTCGTGTCTGGTTAATTTTTTGGATTCGAGTTAAGTGCCTTCTCTAATTTCCATTTGGCTGCAAAGGAAGCGAAACTTGAGACGACCGAGTCGCTCCGGTTGCGTCACTGCTTTCCTTATAATTAAGCTCATAAAGGCGAGGCTGACTTCGCCTTTCGTGGTCCAAAACCCGGAGAGTGAGGGAGGCTGATGGAGGAAAGTCAGAACAAACTAGAGATAATCCTACACGGATCCTTGTGTTGGGACAAGAATGTATGCAAAAGCAAGCACTTGAATCTGGGATTATCTCTCCCATGTGGCGATGTAATCACCGATGCATAGCAAATCAAAGCTTCTTGAACAGTCAACTCAAACACTCGACATTGCAAAGAGTGTCTTAGAGAGGAATGCACGCACAGATGAAGATATTTAACGTCTGAGTTACACCCGGCTGTGACTAAATGGAAAAAAATTCTCAATATTTGCAAAATTCACTTGCGGCCATTCAAAACCAAGGAAGTGCTCGAGTGATTCATTGAGAAGATACGCCGCAGCGGCTTCATTAAAAGTGCGCAAAGCAAGTATGGCAATTTACAGTCAGACACTGTGACACGGCAAACACCTTCCCCTAGAAATATACATTTACATAATTATCCATAGCGCCGGGATGTGTCATTGAGTCCCTGCAGTTTGCTAATTAGCAAAACTCACCTGTCAAGCTTCTGAATAGCAGGAGTGGGACTCTGCGTACGAGGTGTCACTTTGCCCCGATATTCCCGCATGTCTCACTTGCATTGTTTGTTTCTCTAATCGGCCGCTTCCGAAAGTGCAGGCCTATTAACGTACGTCTCATCTCCGCGCCTGTTTGTGAAACGGGGCGGGTTAGCGCCGGAGGGGAGGGACGCTTTTCTGCTCTTGTTGTTTTTCACCTTGCACGGTTCTGTTTAGGTGTTGCATTAACGCCACATAAAACCTCCGTTTTCCTCAACCTTGACGGAAGCATAATGCGGGTGTTGGTATTCAGGGCAGAGGTTTGGTTATGTTTGCATGGAAGTGCACCGGCTTGTGGAGATTAAGCAGCGTGTGCAGATGGGGCGAGAGTACACGGACTCGGTTCCCCCGGGCGCATCTTTCCAAGGCTCCTTCTGAAACTGTGGAGCTGCTGCATTTTCTGTCACCATGGCGCCGCTCGGAAAATAGAGCTGCCGGGAGGGGGATCGGCAAATAATATAAAGAGAGTCATGACAGCGCAGTCTGTGCATGTCAGTCAACGTGTCAAAACACTGTCCCGGGGATCATAAAAGGGAGCCGGGCGGCTGCAGGGATGAGCACATGTGCGGACGGGTGAGCCGACACGGGATTCGCCGACACTGCTTCTATCACGGTATCAGCTCAGTCAAGGTTTTAGCCATTTGCTGCGCCGATGTGCGCCTGAGCTGCGGCTCCAAAAATGGGACGCCTGCACAAAAATCACAGATCAAATTCTGCGTGATACACAGCTGTCAAAAGGCGATCTTTTCAAATCTCTCCGCGACCCCTTTTCCGGAGATCAGCGCACTGAAAGGAATGCGGCTTCAATCTCCACACCGCATTAGCGGACTTCAAAACACGCAGTTAAATGATAGAAGATGACACTAGAGTTGACAAAGACCAGAATCAGAATGGAGACGCCTCACGCAGCCACATCAGCCAGAACAGACCGCACTGACTGGGAGGAATATTCAATCATATTTGAAGAGGTGGGGTGAACCATTGATCATCCAGAAACATGGAGGTAGCAAAACAACTAATTGCTTCGTGTGTTATTCTTGATTGTACTACAACATTTGAAATAAAAATAGAGGACACGGTTAAGCACCAGAGGAAGACCCAGGTTCTGGTTGCCACGGTAAACCTCTTGGGTTCACCCCTTTGCCCCAAGCCCGCTATCTGCATGGCGAATTTGGAGGTAGGAACCAAAGCCGACTCATCTAAAGTTCAGTGTCACGTGTCAATCAACCGTATCAGTTGTGGCGTCAATGTTGGGATTAGTTCAACTTGGTACCCGCCCAGTTTTAGGGTGCCAAAGGTTTCGTCGCCTATCATCGCTACAAATCACTGGATTTCATTAACATTCAACCGAATCGTCTCAAAGGGACACATATCCCCCCCTATCTGGAGGAAATCTGAGCAAACAGAAACATATCCCGGAGCTCGGAAACTGTATTAAATACCGTGGAGACTGCATCGCGTTATCTGCTTCCCGAATTTCTTTCCGTCGGCGCCTTGATATCGCAGTTCAGACAACCCCGATGAGGGCAGCTGGGCGCAGACAACCTATTTGTCTTTTATTTGGTGAAAACGCACGTTCCTCAAACAGCCGTCGCCTTCACGTCCAGCATGAAAACAGTGCTTTCCAAAAAACCGCGCTCGTCAGCAGTCCCTCTGTCGTTTGACGAGCGGCCGATTAGCCAGGAATGAACCGCGGCAGCTCATTACTCAAGTGGTTATGAAGTTATCAGATGCAAGGCCGCGTGACCTCAAAAAGGCCACAGGAAACAAACGGGGATTATGGCGGCGAGAGGGCGAAGCAGCCGGTTCAGGAGTTGTCGGGTGAGATAATGCAATCGCCGCCTAATAGAGCCGTAACCTGGGGTGCGCCAAGACCCAACTAAGTGTGTCAGCGCCCACCCTTGGGATGTGTTTGATGTCGACGGAGAGGGGGAGGAAGTCGGCGTCAGGAGGGGGACAGGAGGGGAGGATGATACAAAGGCGAAGGGGAAGGCAGCAATCAAGGCTCAATCTGCACATCCTCTGCCCCCAATTAGCGCAAGCGGAGTATAATAAGCGGCGGCTGACACCTTCCCAGAGGAAGAAAAAAAAAGAAAAAACGACGTAAACAAAGAGACAAGATGTGAGAAACAGAGGAGGAGAAGGAGCGAGGGGAAAAAAAAAAAGAAAGGAGGGGAATCAATTCTCAGCTTCGTGCCGAGGGCCACGGCGTGTCATCACATCTGTATCAAACCTGTCAGCGGCTCTCGGCCTACCTGTTGGCTGAGCGAGCAACTGCTGAGCGGAAGAGGGGAAAGTGACAGTGAGCGAGAACGAGAAAACAGGAGGAGGTCGAGATGTGGAGGAGGAGGAGGAGGAGGAGGAGGAGGGGAAGAAAGAGAAGCTGTAGGTAGAGTTACGACTGAAAGGCTTTTTGTTGGCGATTTTCTCGAGAAACATCTGAATCAAGGCGGCGGCACATGAAAGAACGGATCAAAGCGTTTAAAAAAAAATTCCTACATTCCCTTTTATTAGCTTAAAGTGGGTGAAGACAAATTTAAAGTTTTTTTTTGTGTGTGTGTGACTAGAAACCCCCGAGAAGAAAAATCTGCTCCCTAATGATCGCGCTTGCTCACAGCCGAGGTAGGAAGTCTGCAAAAGAGTGCATGAGCGAGCGTGTGATTCAGAAGCTGTTGACAGCTGCGTTCGATAAGGCTCCGACAAAACTGAATTTATCAATCAGCCTCGAAACCTCCCCGCTGAGCGCGCGAGACGACGTTGCAGCTGAGCGTTTTGACAAAAACCCCTCGATCACACAACACCTCTGCCGACTGCTTGCACACAATCCAACACGCCGGTGATGAGATGTTATTTTTCATCTCCTTTTTTTCTCCGTTGGAATCCTCCCTTGGGCAATCCTTTGATTCCTCTTTCCTCGTCGAGTTTGATGACTTCACAGCCAGATGTTGGAGACGGGATCATCTTTTAATTAACCTGGGACACGCCGGGACGCCTGTACCCGCTTCTCCTCCTTCCTCATCACGGTCCGCTAAAGTAAAATATCAACCCTGGCAAAATGTACAGAACTCCAGCTACAGTTTAGCGAGGTAGCCTGTAATTAACCTACATTAATGTGCAGCGGTGCAAAAACAAATCCTGCAAAGGTGTCTTTCATGGGATCCAAGCTGCAGTAACAAAAAGCAGTCGCTGCAGGTTTTTCATACCTTCAAAACTCACCAAATGCAAAAAATCTGAAGTGGAAAGAGATGGGAAGATGGATGGAGTGTTATATGGAGATTAGTTGACAGAACCCACAATGTTATGGCATACTAGCAACTGTACTAGCAACTAGCTAAGGCAACAGTGCTAGTTTTAATATTAGTGGTAACACTAATAGGCGGTTTAGGCTTCTGCATCAATTTGGTGCCGTAGGCCCTAGCGCCGTAGGCTGACTAGCATCTCCTCAGAAACACAACTACGTGTCGTGGCGACATAGACCGCAAGAACTGTAATTGGTCCTCTTGGTAGTAGCATATTTTTCCTTTAGTATTTCCGGCTGCTTCTCCATCTCCGCAATTTTCAAATAGACTGTTTTGGATCAATGAAGATGGAACACATCGAGGAAAGGTTAGCTGAGGAGGTTCGGAAGTACGAACATTTGTACGACTCGTCTTCGGGGGAAATTTCGACGAAAGTTTCAGTCGCCATTGTTGAATGTGAATCAGGAAGTGGAAAGTGAAGCAGGAAGTAGAAGCAAAAATTAACCCGATTGGCAAAAAAGACACGGCGCCGACTAGCGTTTGGGTGGCGTTTTTACAGAGCGAGCCAGACTGATGAGCGCACAAGTATGAATGGCTTGTACCGACGTAGGCTACGTACGTAAGTTACGTACGTAGGCTACATACGTAAGTTACGGCGTCTTTGTCCCGCAGTACTCTAAAAGTATAAGATCGGAACTGAGCTGCATTAAATATGCACGCAAAAGTGAACTCAACAAGGAATTCTCATATTGGCCACAACTTGGCAAATCTAAACTTAAAGCTGCTTTTCCTGTGCTTTTGTTGTGTTTTCATATATCACATTTTTATTTGTTTTTGCATCTCTCGGTTTGTAAAAGTTCGTGTTGATTCACTTTCACCGCTCTCGCAACCATTTTCCACAACGACAGCTGTATAAATCTCAACTGAACGTCACCTGGAGCAGCTCAAGAGGTCAACTTTTTCCTCAGGAGATGGTGGAGCCCAAACATGGAGATAAAAAATATGACACACACAGCTCTAAAAATAGGCAAAGATTTCTTCTGCATTGCATATGTTCTCCCATACTGATGACCTACTTTAGCTGTGCAGGAAAAAAGGTGCCGGAGATATGTACCGCAGGCCATGCGAGTCGATCAAATAACACCAAAAACAAAATCAAATGTAGCAAATGCTCCATGGGCCACAAAACTATGAGGAAAGACAGGTTGGGTCATGCATTATGGATTCATGAGTACAAATGTGTTGCATGTGTTCATTGTCCAGCAAGAAGAGAGCATATGCAACAGTGAGAGAGACGATATCGTGGTGATTTCCCCCACCCACTGGGATAACTATCTACAGCAGGCAAGGAACACAGAGACAGAACAGGCAGATATAAAGGGAAGTGATGTAAAAGAGCTGGAAGAATAACAATGACAAGCAGCACTTTCTCTTTGCCCAAACAATGCCTGTACAGAGAATGTCCCAGAAACTGTAGACGGCAGTGCTGGAACTGGAACTCATTACTGATACAGTCGCAAAAACAACACGCCATTAATAAAAGTTTTGTGCCAAAATATAATCACTTTGTAATCCCCTTTTGGACAGAGACATAATTTTGTGCCGTTCCCCACACTGTATAAGTGATTTATCTAAATGGGGAACACATTATCATATTAATATATAGCTCCTTGTGCTATGCCCTGTTGCCCAGCCTTACAATTCCCTGTGGCATCCTGCATTTGAAACTTGGCTCGCGTGCCCTTCATCCGAGGAGCAAATGTGGCATGGAGCTAGCCATTAGCGTAGCTAGTGCTGAGCAAACGTAATTAAAGCAGCGGCAGGCTGGCTAATGCTGAGCTTAACACAATCCCTAGCCCCGGTCCCCCATGCTAATGTGATGGAATGTTTGTCGAGTCGTCCCTTATTGGCTCGTTAAAGACACGAGAGCCGGCGCGAGCCAAGAGGAAGACGGGCACAAGGACAGCTGGGAGCGAGGGGGGGAAACAAACCAAGAGGAGGGCAAAGGAAGGGGGAACCGCTGAGATGAAAGAGAGGGGAGCATATCTTGTCATACATCAATAGAGAAAAAACAAGAGAACGCCAAAGGAAAGCGAAGGAACAAAGATGCGGGAGGCCATGCACCCCGCATGGCTGAGAAGTCAAATAAGTTCACTGCTTTACAGCTTTGAATTTTGTAGTCATTCCGAGAGATTTTTTTTTTCTTTCTTGTAAGGAACATTTGATATCTTATACCCAAGTGAAAAGAGATATATGCTTCATTCCCTGAGAGTCAGGTATCTCAGCGTCTTGTGTCAACTCATAACCCTGGATGCCTCGATTCTGCCAGGAGACACAACAGAACAGAAAAATGCCTTTAATTGTGTTTGATGGTGACAATGTGTAGAGGAGTCAACGAGGCATTAGCAACTGAAGGATACTCCGGGTTTGTACTATAGCTGGCAGGATACCTCAACAACCATTTGAGCAAGTTCAATTTGATTCGGACGAGCGTTCTTGGTGCAGACAGAGCCACCGTCTGGTTCGTCCACTGATTTCTAACATCTAAACTGGTGATAGTTGCATCTTAGTCCAAAGCATACTCCATGGACAAGCAGGACACTTTCTGAACTCTCAGGTATTGTAGTCTACCAAGAGACAGACGTAGCAATGTACCAATGGACTCTTCACCAAAGCAATGCCCATAAGGAATTGGCTTTCCAATTGAAAAACTGGGACATTGATTGATCTATGGTAAGGCCTTATTGCCTAACATGGTTTTATGTGGCTGAATGGCACCAAATACCTAGCTTTCCCAAAGGTCTGGTCTGAGGTACAACACTCATACAGAATATGAGTTTTAACCCTAACCCTAACCTTTTCCACATAAATTGTCATTATATTTGGTATATTATTGGTACAATATGTCAATAGCTGTACTGTAAATGTTCCAAAACCAGTCCAGTAATACCAAAGCCCTCTAGACCTTTTCCGGAAGGGGATGTTTCGTCTTGTCATCGCAAGAAAAGCAGAGGTTCAATTAATAACCTTGACAAGTTCTATTAAGCGTCCCATTTAGACATGACAGCCAGTGAGCATGAACAATACCAGGAGCCCAGGAAGGACCTTAATGTTATCCATTACATCTGAGCTTTTCCTGCCACGATGTGATTAAAGCTGAGGATACTGCAGGCTTGCCGGAAATGCGCGCTCTCTAGTGTAGTCTATTCTTAGGGATGAGGAGAACAGTGCAGAGCCGGTGTTATATACGCCACTTGACCTGCTCTGAAACATCACCCTTTGCCGCCGTAACCCAGTTAGAGAGGACTGCGATTTCTCAAGCGTGACTAAGAAAATGGCATAAGACGCAAAGGCAAAAAAAGCGGACCATGTCAAGCATGTTCTGCTGGTTGCTAATGGACTGAAAGGGGAGAAGGGGGGGGGTGCAGCGCAGACCCCCAGATTTGACATGAAACATTGATGCGAGGCCAAATGCTCCCTAACACATCCCCACGGAGAAAAGGGGAAATGTAAAAATTATGGATACTCAACAAGAGCTAATGAAAGGCTCCAGCGCGGCTTCTGTTTCTGCGCTCAGCGTGGCGCGGAGTTTTAATGCTCAGCAGACACAAACACGGTCGGTCATGTACAGTCTGTGCTCATCGCGCCGATAATGAAAAGTGCCTTTCATGGTGTAAACAAACAGAAAATAATGTAAATCAATAAAACCGAAGCACATTTGTCTTTCCATTCAAAACATCTGCCTCCTCAATGAAATAAAGGGACAGACTATTGCGGAGAACGCCTCCGCAAAAAAAAAAATACACGAGCGTACTATTGCAGAAGGAAATCAAATTGATGAATGACTCACCATCTTCTGGCCATCTCCTCTTGTTAAAGTGAAAATGATGGGACGCAGAACGGGGACAAAAATTTCCAATTTGCCGGAGTGCATTTAAAGAAGTAGACCTGACTTGAGATGTACTTTACATTTTACACTTATATCACCATAGAAACACAACCTCGCAGACGGATGACCGGTCAGTGAGTGCAAAGGTGGGGAAATTAAATTAATCCTTAAACTGATTGTCCCTTTAAATATGCCTGTAAATCTCTCTGTTCTACCACAGTATACGCCGTTTACAATGAAAAGAGCTTCGATGTGGCAGAATCGACGTGTCCTTGATTTAACGCCGAGGCAGACAAAAGCGGGCGACCTTTGATTTTCCTCGCCTGAAATGACAACGGCAGATTTTATCAGCCGCGGCGAGCTAATTAAGCCAAACCTGGCTCCGTTAGACAGGGGGAAGTCTCTGAGTGACTCCTTTATGTCTCCAGACATTGAGAATCTTGGGAAGATGGGTTTTAAATATGCACTTGATGGCTACATTCGAGGCCGAAGCTACAAGTCTCGAGTAAAATGTCACCAGTTTAAGATTACACTGTCACTGTAGAGTATTTCACTTATAATAGGGAAAACTATTTAGGAACAGGGATTAACCGATGTGTGCACAATCTCGGTTTAAGTGTAAACCGATCAAGAGCTGCTAATAGTGGCCGAAAAACTCTGATAGCTTCTGGAATTGGCGTTTTCATTCAGTGGACACAAAGCTACAGGTTTCCTCTTTGAGCTAGGGACTAAGGTATGGCTCTTGCTAGCAAGCTTGGAAACGCTAAACCATTCCTTAATCTTGTATTTTTGGTTCTGGAAAAGAAATGACCACATGACGATTGCCTCAGATCTCTAGAGTAAAAAAAAAGACCTGTTGCATTGGCTAAATTATCTGTTCTGTGCATGTATTTGGTTAAGCGAAAGCATCCTTTGTCTGAAAGAGGCAAATAGACGTGGGAAAGTACAAAGCTGATCACCATAAGACAACAAGGGCAAAATGTTCCTCTGAACTAATCTCAATGAAGTCTGCGCAATCCCCTGCTTTGTCTTTTGTTTAAATATTGATCGCTTTGTGAGCCCCCGTTCCCTCGACGCGCTCGTTGCTTCAAATGCTGAACAACATCAGGGCTGCAGGGACGGCCCTTATTAGCACCGTACCACTGCCCACAGTAACAAGACAATTATTTTTAGCAAAGTTGACATTACACCTTCCAAAATCGCCGCTACACTTTCCGAGTCTGGATTCATCTGCTGTCTCAGAACCATTTCCAAACCAACCCTTCATTTGTAAAACCAAAGTGAAGCAGATAAAGAGGCGTTTATGCGGGAAACGGTGCAAAAATATGTTTAAAATTCTGCAGGAAACCCACAATTACAAGTGCAAGGCTGTATATGCCCCAATTGAGCGTCTGCTCGCCGGTTGCTTGTACATTTGTAGAATTTATTAAGACGGTGCACTGATTGATTTAACGGCTCTGCATGACCTAACCCCTAATTACCTCTCTATGCTGCTGATTCTTGTGTGAGCTACTCAGGCAAGTGTGTGTTTCTGTTACCATTAACTCCAAAGCCATGGCGTCTAGGGTTCGCACTTTTTCTCCCCTAATTTCTTGTACACAAACTGAACATGCAGCCGTGTAAACAGTAATTACTGAAAAGAGGATATATACTTTTTCATAGTTTCCTCCATTGTAACTCGAGCTCAACAGCTATCAGTGTCCTCTTCAAGCTTTTTTCTCATTATCTTTCTGGCAACGTGATAAAAAACCAAATACGGAGCTTAATGGAATATTTAGCAGTTCTCTGCACCCTCTAGATAGCGTGAACTCTCCACCTCATCAGAGAGGGAAAGCGGTTCAACGAAGTGGGTTTTGTCTCTCAAATATAGATGACACTGACTGTTGAGTTCACTCGTTCAAAACATTTTTGAAAGTCTCTTATTTCTATTTAGCGGGATATTGATGAAAAGTGCTATGGTAGGCTTTAAACGGTGCATTCAAGGCAGCCCTCGATTGTGTCGGACATTTCAATACGCTGGTACTTTACACAATAAGGACACTGCATCCCTAGAGAAGAGTTATTACTTATTATCTGTGCAGTATTACTGTGTCATCTCATTACTGTAGGTGCATCATCAACCAGGCGGAGACCAGGCCTAGCTGGACAGATGGTGCACTTTCAGGATGTGTCTTTGATGTGCATGTGCGCTGGCAAAAGGAATCATCTCCTGACAGCCTTCAAAGTTTACAAGGAGAGCGAAAGGGGAAGAAGAAAAAGAATCAAAACAGAGCATTATAGGCAATCGATGGCACTTCTGATGGTGCGGGATTAAGGCATGATCCCTCCCCGAGTGAAAGTGGAAGTTTTTGTGATGATGCCGAAGCCGCCGTCGATGACCGGGAGTTAGAGAGGGAATTCGTCTCTAACCTCGGAGATTTGGGTTGCATCTGGAAGCCGGGCACGGCTTTTGCAGCAGCTCTGCCAGATGTGTTTTCTCGGGTACATTTGAGTTTTCACACAACAGTCTACGCTCATCAATCTTCATTAACCTTGCGCAACAATCGGACACCCAAGGTCCGATTGCTCGCTTGTTCTTGGGCTTTGTCTTGTCTTCTCTTGAGCATATCACATAGCACACCAAGCTAAAGTGTAACATGGGGCACAAAGCTACGGAACGAGCGCATACCATGAGCCAAGAGCCTGAAACTCCAAGGGAAACTAGACTTGTTGGGTTTCTTGAAGATGTTCCGCCACTCATCCAAGTCCGGAGCCCTTGTTTTTGGATATACTCATGTGTTGACTCATCTAATCTACTGTATAACATTGTAAGCTAAGGTTAGGATTTGCAAGGTCATTAGTAAATTGCCCTACAGCAGCAGGATTCATCAACCTGTAAGCCCTAGAAAGGCAGGTGGAACATATTATCATAAAGATGTTCCAGGATCCATTTTTAGCCTAGAAATAACATGTAACATTAATTGCAGCAGTCACTTGTCAATGTCCCAGCCTTTCTCCAGTTAATTGCCTCAGCTGTCCAGTGGAACCACCGAGCAGAGATCCATCTCACATGCGTGGAAGCACTCCCGGGGGGTTCTCGGTGAGCGAGCTGCCTCTTCTTCCCACTCTCTTTGCCCACCTACTTCTCTATTCTCGAGTATCCGGTTCACCTGGTCCGTCACGCAGGACAGTTTGTCCGCCTGCCGGGCTATCCGGCAAAAGCACACAAATCACAGAGCCAAGCCTCAACACCAACAGAGGCTCCCTCGCTGACTCCTCTTTCATTAATCCCTTAATATATCAATGATCTTTGGCGTAATCGAGTTGGGTCTCACCCGCCGGGAACGGAAGCCAAAACGAGCATGTTCTGCTGTTCGGCGCGCAACAAGACTGATGAAACACCCTGAAAGAACGCTCGCACAGCCAACCTACGCCTTTCACGCAAAACATTAGCACAAATACATGTCTTTATGAACCCGTGATGAATGAATTTGGCACAGTTTTTTATATATCTGACAGTCCTATTCGTCACATCGTATCGCCGCGCGGGAAAAGGAGAAGCGTGATTTTAAAAAGGATTTGCAGGGAGACAAAATTCAATTGGAAATAAAAGCCCCTTGTTTGCCATGCATGCAGAGTTCACTCATGGAGGAAGAGTCTCTGGAGTTTTCCACAGAGTTGTAACACTTGAAGTTGAAGAAGAAGTGGAATGGAAGAACTGTTGATCTTGGAAGGACGGTCTGAAAACATGAACCACTACTGGATGGACTACCATTGAATTGGGTACAAAGGTGATGCATATTCATAATCACCAGATGTTATACCCTAATGAGTTTGGCGGTCCACTGGCTTTTCAGCTCATGCTTTCCCTGACAAACATCTTGACATCTACCAAACCAATTCATGGTTGACGAATCCAGTTTTTCCCATTGTCGACAACCCAACATTGACGTCTACGTTTTGCAAATTTTAGCAATCTTAATAGCGAAGATGGTAAATGCTACGCCTAGCAAACACATGCATGGTAGTATTGTCACTGTGAGCCATGATCATATTAAAGGGGAACTACTGTTTTTTACAACCTGGATCCCCGCGACGGTCGGCTTGTTTACCTGTAATTTGCTACTACTAGTTTTTTTGCAACATGGCTGAATATCTTTCCAATACTGAAGTTGTGGACGAACCATAACAGTAGTAAATTACAGGTAAACAAGCTGACCGTCGCAGGTGCGCTAGTGCGGGAATAGCACTAGCGTACAATAACAAAATATTGGTGAAATAAACGAGTTTCGTGGCAGATAATGCGTTATTTAGAGGCTGCGTTTCGGTGCCCCATTCACTCCCACTGTATGGATACACGCAGATCTAATTATCTCCCGAAGGAATACGAATTACACAAAAGTAAACGTTAAAAAGTAAACGACCGTATTTTATGCCAGAAATAAGGTCCAGGTTGTAAAAAACAGTAGTTCCCCTTTAAGACTCTTGTTCCCCACTCTTCTCAGTGCTTATCTCTATTTTTAAACATTAATTCATAGCCCCAAAATAAATCGACAAAAGCAAAATTGATAAAGGTATCCAGCGCGGGAACATAATTCAACAAGATAAATGGAGATTGTCTATATTTTTCAAAGTGGTGGTTAGGAAATGCTGCTCAACTGGCATCTTGGCAAAACGCCTCCTAATAGATATAGGAATACGCTTTGAGAGATGTGTTTTGGATTGCATTTTGCATGCTGCACCACTGCGGCCTCTGCGGCTCTGCAGCCTTTTACTCGACGTTTCATCCAAAAACACGCCACAACTAAAAAGAAACCCGAAACAAAAAGATGCCATCTGTTTAAAAAGGGGACCAGTAACTGCAACCCTGAAACAGGAATGAAAGCTCTCAATATAATTAAAGTGGTCCTGGCTTGAATTTCACTATCTATATTGTGAAACTATCTACTTCCTTTAGCACACACAGCTCCGATCACACTGCATCTAATCTGCATCACTCTGTATCTAAATCCTCAATCTATAACTTTGCATTAGATATCTTTTTTTTTTTGCCTGTCAGGCATGAAAATGTCAAATAACTTGTTCTTTTAAGTGGCGCGAGTAAGGGGGCGTAATCACGGCATCTGAAAACGCTCCACGCTAACAGATTCCAACGCTCGTCTCCGTGATAAAGTTCCCAGATAGCGAGCGGGCGGGCGGGCGAGCCGAGAACCCGCTTAATCGAATCGAGCCGGGCCGCTTTCAACTTCCGCGATGCCTGGAAATGGATTAAGGCTGACCATAATGAATCCTTCTGGCTGCCGAGGCCCGAGTTTACACCGCAGCAGCAGCAAGGTACGGAGGAGCCGGGTCGAGCCTCTGATTAATCTCATCCACGGAAGTCTTAATTGAATCATTCCAACTGCAGCCAATAATCTAACAACCTGGAAATATCTCCGCCACCCCGCCTTAAACAGCCATTTTACATTTATTACCAGGTTGAGACTCTTTGCTCAGCACCCTCGCTCAACACTTATCTTTTAGGAGCTGAAATAGCTTTCTCACACTTGCTGGTCTTGCAACCCGGAGGAAAATGTCATAATTTGTCTTACTGGTTGCCGGTCACCTTAAGCCCTTAACATGAAGAGTGCAACGTTCATCAGTGAGAGAAAACCATTAGCCTTGGACCTGACCGTGATTTCCTTTACATTAAATAGTTCCCGGTAAAGCTAACGACATATCTTCACAAGCAGAAGTTTCCTTTCCGACTTTGTTTAGGCAATAAATATACACGTCTCGGGGGGTAAATGCACTTTGGATGCATGTTGAATCTCAATGGCGGGGGGATTTGCATGAGTGGAAAGCAATTCCGAGGAACCTTAAACGCAGCACACAGTGACGGGCGTCTTTAAAACAGCTGGCGGAAGTTGATAAGAGCCATTTTGTACTTCAAAGACCTTGTGTATGAACCATTTATTTAAGATCAGCAATTTGTTCCAAAAAGCGAGACGCAAAATTGCCCATGGACGTCGGCTGGGGAAAGTATTTTTGGGACGCCGCTGCAGTTTGTTGTCATTGTTGGAAAACAAACTCGAAGGGGGGGAACGCCTCAATATGTCGCCGCCAACGAGTGCGCCGTCTTGGGATATGCTAACCTTTAGGGAATACCGGCCCCAAACCACTTGCAGGTTTAATTGAAGCATTCGGATGTTTATTCATGAGATTGATTTCCTGAATGCGCCGATATTTGTCCCAGTTTAAGGAGAGTGAGCTCGCCGATAGAGACGGCAATTCCACAACAAAACGACTTATGAATGAACCTTTTCCGTTGAACCGTTGCGGATTCACAGCGCAGACATGCAACGTTCCTCGAAATCCCGACAAACAACTCAACATCTGTGTAAAGTCAAATCAAAAGGATTTGCAGCGCATCTATTGACTCTTCCTTCGCAGTCAAACAGCAACGTAAATGTGCATGGGTGCCAACTGTACTGCATGCATGCTTTAGATTACACACTCTATACGGTGCAGTGTAGGACACACAGAGACTTCAGAAGTCGCCTTGCAAAGCATCAGAACGGTGCTGCTGCTTTGATTAAATCTTGCTGCATATAGATATTCTGCTGCATGAAGCTCATATGGATGAAGCTATCCTCCACGTGCCCTCGCATAGTTATTCTTGCATCCGTGCTGACAATTAGCCGTGAAAAACGAAGCAGGAAAAGAGCCAATACCACTCAGCTCCGGTGACACTATTAAACTCTCAGAACGGCCGCTGTATTTAAGCGCTATTTATCTTAAAAGTGCTGTTTAGCTCATCTAAGCGGCGTCGGAGCAGTGTTAAGCGAGTGAGCGACGCCCGGGCCGTTTAATGCAACGTCTAAATCTCCCCATTAAAAGATGCAAACTAACAGCGTGTTAATTCATCTCTCGCGCCTTCCGCTGAGCTTCCATTGAGCTTCCATTCGCGCGCGCGGTGCTCAGCCCCGAGCTTGTTTGTTTTACTGAACGTGTAAGCCGCACATATGCGGTTTTAAGTTTAAGAATAGCTCAGTAGTTTTCTGGAACAGCTGACCGGGCACTGTCGTCTTTTGTGAATCAATATTCAAACAGGGGCAAACTGTCGGAGACTATATTCATGCGCTCGTGGGAATTTAAAGCAGAATAATATGAGAGAAGGATGGATTGAAAATGAATGATTTTCCTTATGCGTCATGCATGTGCGTATGAGCCCAATAATAACCTGAAAATTGATTGGTTAGCGGAATATTGCACATGCAATAATGGATGACTCCACAGGCAATAATACATGGGTTCATGATAAACCTGGTGGATGAGTCACATGAACAGTCTTGACATGTTATTATAAGTTGTTAAAGCTTCTTTTTTTTTTTTTTTTTTTGGCTAAAGGCATTGTTTCATTAAAACCAACTGCCTGCTCCGCGCTCAACGGGGGGCGGAAATAATTAGTCCCGATCAGCGGGTAGCGCCTCGTAGGAATATGCAACACAGTGGTAACTGTTGTTAACGATTAATCCGACAAAGACGGTAGCTTTCGGCCGTTGCCTTCCTCTCCTGATTTCGAGAAATCCAAAGAGCGGGGCTTCGCCGAGCGACATCAGAGAGGGTGGATACTCGGCGATGGCTGGTGTAACTTTTCCAGTGCTAACAAGTTTAGATTTTTCCAGAGACAAGTATAGCCGGTAAGTGTTGATTGGAGTGTTTTTGTTCACTCATTGAGCTGACATGGCTGTGGGTGTCTCTTAGAAATTAACAGTGTTAGCGCTGATAAACATCATGTACAGAAGAGATGGGTTTAATTTAACACTCTGTGGGTTGAAAGAATGTAAAGGCAGGTGGCAATTCTTCCTTAGAGTTTTGTGGTTGCATTAATCAACCATGAAGTTGAGTTCAAACAGACGCATGGCGCTTTAAATGAACTTGAGCATGGATGCAACACAGAGCAGATGAACTGGGCCGAGTGGGAAAATAAACTGCGCTTTAATTCTTCGCCAATCTCATTGTAATTGAATCGCCCGCGTGCTCACCAGCAATCATCTGCGAGCCGAATTCTCGGCCCCGGCGCGTTCACTGTCGGCGCCGCGTGCCATCTTCTCCCGGAGTCTCTTCTGAGTCGCGTCTACAGCCCATGAAATGAACAAAATGGCTCAGAAAATGAAAAGGATTACCATAAAATTACACCCAAATAGCGCTGATTGCTTGATGAGCATCTGCGGTGCCAATTTCAAGCCCTCAGAATCCATGTCATCTCTCTACTGTAATGTGTTTCATTAACTACCCTCCGTTATATTTCCCAAACCACCATCGTGAGCTATAGAATGTCTTTTTTTTTTTTTTTTTATTCTTTGATGTGGCAGTAAAGGCGATAGATTCCCGGGACCTCAATTTTGCCATCATGCACCGATGGCGATGATTGGCTTTTTTGGGAAACGGAGTGGCCCGGTAATGTGGCCGCGATTCGATTGCCACGGTCATGATGGACTCCAAAACAGAACTGCTCAGGGGGAGCTTTGTGAATTAGCTGCGGGGGAGATCCGCCAGTGCAGCGCGCTTTGTCTCTTGACCACTATTTCATAGGGAGCTGGTGCGCATGGATTACCGACAATCAATATTCAATTTAGCCTGCATTGCGTTCAGTGCAGCTTTGCTTACTCCTCATTGTGGGAGCTGTTTGCCTGGACCCCTCTGCTAGTGGCGACTATTGGATTTTAAGTGCATGTACTGTATGAGGTAAAAAAAAAAAAGGAGGTGGGGGGCAAAAATAATGCTGAAGAGTCAAACACTTGGAACTACCACTGTTTTTGTTGGCAGGCTACAGCGCCCGGTGGGAACAAATATGACAAAGTGTCAACACATTTTCTCTTGGTGTTGCATTCATCTAGTTTACCAAGTACATGAAGGACACTGGGAAAGTTTTGGCTGCACATAATTCACAAGCTGTTGCGGGAAAAGGAAGCACCGGCTCTTACAGTGTATACTGTCTCCCAGAATGCATCAATGTCTCTCCCTTCATTCGTTGCCTGTGTCTCGTTCAGCTTTCTGCTCTACCACTTAGGTCCAGACCAACAAGACGGAACTATTGAACCATATTCACAAAGTTTTTGAATACAAAGAGACGATTAAGAGATGGAGTGGCATAAATTGGTGCCGCCATTCTACATACACAGATATTTCCCTTAGATTTGACTGTAAACACTTTGCCAGTGGCTAAGCATGCTAACACAACTTGTTTGCTAAGAAGTGTGTGTTGCTTTTTCCCTATAGGACAATCACAAATGGATTGCCGCGCAACTGCTATAATTACTTCAATTAGCATTTAACATTCACCAACTGTTTATTAGATTTGAAATGACAATGCTAGCATGTTGACGTGTAGCACTGGCAGTCTCGGCTTTACTTTGTCGCTAAGTGCTAATTAGCAAACGTTAGCAGGCTCATATTACAAAGATGGTGGACATCATAAATAGTGCACCTGCTAAACATCGGCATAGTCATTTGAAAACAAATTATTATGTCAATCTCAGCTGTACGTCTTGCTAAGTGCTAATTGGCAAATGTTAGCATGCTAATGCTGTTAACTAAAATAGTGGAAATGCTGCACATCAGGATGTTAGCATTTTCACTTCAAAACAATTTTTTTCTTAATTAAGTGCTAATTAGCACATATTAGCAAGCTAGCACAATTTACTAAGTTGGTGGATGTTGTAAATATTGTGCCTGCTAAATGCCAGCATGTTAGCACAAAATTCTAAAACCAATTAGCAAATTTTAGCATGGTGGCGCAATTTAATAAAGTGGTGGACACTGTAAAAGCTATGTGTCAGCATGTTGGCATACTCATGCTGACGTTAGCATTTTGCTAAACCCAAACCAGATAGCTGCTAGCACGGCAGCAGATTTGACTCATGTGACTTGTTTTATCTATATTTTGGCCAAGTGCTGCACAACACATACACCCATGTCCTGCCTTCAGCTGATATTTGGTTTAATAAGTCATTTTATATTACAGCTCAGTGCGTGGCCTTGATTTTTTAAATTTTTTTTTTCCTTTCGTGCCAGCCTCAAGCCGCGTGGAAGCAGCACAGTGCAGTAAACAAAGCTGGATTGCAGCGGCGCTCGGTGTTGATACTCCACAGATACGAGACGGAGATGGAGGGTGTTTCAGTCACGGGGAGGGGAGCAGCGAGATTTGGGGCCCGAGCAGAGACACCTAATGTAAGAGTGACAGGTGATAAAGATAAGCTTGTCAGGCTACTGGAGGCTCCCTCACTGCACCGGTGCACACACCTCGCTTCTCGCTGACAGATACACGGCGGAGCGAAGCGAGTCAGGAATAAATAAATAAATAAATAAATAAAAGGACCACTGTAATTTTCCCCTTCTTCGTCTTTGGTCGCTCCAGACTCTCTCAGCTCCCGTTCCTCCCTTGCAATTAGCACATGAGTGCATTCACTTGTTTTATCTAATCTCAGGAAAAAAAAAAGTAGCACAGTTACACACCACCAATGTGCAAATTTTTCATTTTTTGCCCTTAACTAATGAAGTCTCATGCCTATTGAAATCCGTCGTGCCGGTTGCCAAGGCGACGGCGAGACCACCACAAGGATCGTGTCCTTTTGTTTCAAACGTCTCCTGTCTCCCTCCCCAGGCCTCCTCCTCAAACGGCTCGTTCCTCTCAGTGCCGCGAACCCCGATCGATCGAGGGCCGGCGCGCTGACGCGTCTGTTTGGGGAACGTGCTTGTTTGTTGTTGCCAAGGCGACGGCGAGGTAGATCATTGATTTCAACAAGACAACTGATTAAAGGGGAATTATGAGAACACTTCTCCGGGGCTTGCTGGTGTGTACTTACACAACAAACGATCACGGACGGCGTGTTAGAGGCGCTGACGAGCTAAAAAAGGCGGCTGGTGCTCAGCTGCGCGCACCGCCTGCTCTTGTGTACGCTTCAAGGACTCTTTAGCAATGCATTGATCGTGGCTATCTGATATACAGTGGTCATCGCTGGGCATCGGGAGAGAAAGGTCAGTGTCGTCCATCAGCTCCAGTCTGAGACACCCGGCTGATGCATCAATGTATTATACGACAAGAGTCGGCCTGAGCCCCCTGCCAGCGGTGAGAAAGAGAAGATCTATCGACCTAAATTGGTTGACGGGCCGGTTTCAGGAGTTATGTATGGGCTTCATGATATCAGAGTGGGCAGATGAAAATCAATACGGCCCAGTATCAAAGGCCCATAGGTTCTAATATATTTTGTTGGAAGCAAATAGAGCCGACGGCACTTCCTCGATGAATTTTTAAGATGTGTTTTTTTTTAGCTCGTTTTTCAAGCGCCGAAGTTGCTGCGCACGGGCTTGTCTCAACGAGATGGACTCGAGTGTTTTATATCCCGCACTAAAGTGTGTCAATAATTAATGGGGGAACAAGTAAATGCAGTAAAGTTTGATATTATTGCCGCTGCTGTTCGGGTGTGTTTTGTCGAGGTTTGATATAAAACGTCACTTAGGGCCCGACACGAATCCAGAAAAATAGTATTTTTCAGGTTTTGTGGGCTCGCGCTTCGTTGGAAAGGAGGCGCAATCGCAGCCACGGTGCATCCTCAAAAGAAGAGGCGACGAAAGGGCGAAAGCGCAGACGGGAAAAGAAAAATGAACGCACAAATTAAGGCGGTGACAGCGGCCGGACTGCTCGCACTGGACGCGGGAATGAGGGAGCGAATTGGCGTACTCTTAATTAACGCAAAATCCCCTTTGTCTTCAGGCTCTGACCAGGGCAATTTGTGGGTGTTCAGCCGAAAATGCGGAGGAAATGATTAATTAAGTGGCTCCGATGCAAACGAGCGGAGAAAATGGTCCTCTTTTGACTTCAAAAAGAAGAAGTGCGACGAAGGAGGGAAAGTAAACGGACTTGCGGGGTGAAGGGGTAAAGGACTGATAGTGCGCTCATCTGTAAATGACTGAGACCAAAGGCCTGGGCTGTAACGGCTCTAATTACACTCTGGAAATTATGCAGTAAATAAAAAAGGCAACAAGGTCAGCGTTCATGTTGGAGGAGGCGGGGATAGAGAGGGACTGCAGGCTTTCGCTACTGCACGTGGGGGGTTCCCATAAATCTAATTTTCTTTCAATTATGCACACACAAATTAAGGCACGGGTGATAAAAGCCCCGCGAGCTGAATTTGAAACGATGAGCGGGCCATTAGTAAAGCAGGTCCGCGTCATGTGGTCCGTAGGGGGGACGCGAAACCGAAACGGCGGCGAGCCAGCGAATAGACTCATCCGATTCAGGGCTCGCTCGCGCCGCGGCTCGCCCGACGCCAGTCTATTTACAGCGTGTCAAACGCCTGAAGGCGCTTTGATTTCGCCCTGATGGGCTGGTTGGTGGGAAAGTGGATGTTAGGGAAGTTTGACAGATGCAAAAGGGAGATTGATGCGACTTCAAAGGCGCGTTGGAGGCTGTTTATTGGAGTGGGAGATGGCACCGGTTAAATCAGCCATCTTTGAAGTCGTGCAACGAGCGCAGGTGAACGGGCGGGTAGAGGTAAGACGCAGAAGAAATTAATTAACGCATTGTTATTTTACTCTGAGGAGAATAACGTTGTTTTTTTCTGCCTTAATACAACCTGCACGCTTAAGTAGTAAGTTACAGTTGCACTAAATGGTTGCAATTTTTCTACTCCCGCAGCTTTGTTAAGTTCCACCATCTATGCTTTTAAGTCCAAGCCCTTGACAAATGAATTCACACAATGCCGATTTAGCTAATCAGCGCCAGGTAAAAACACACTTGCTTTTCCCAGCAACTTGCAGTAATGGTTCGCTTGAGCTGAAGAGGGAAGCTGGAGTGACAGGCGAGCAATTAAGGGAAAATAGCAGAAAAACATACGTGGGTTACAAATGTAACCACGGTTCCGCGAATTAAGAGGAAGAAATAACGAAAAAAACTAAGTCGCTGACGCTCCAGGTGAGAGAGAAGCTTTGTTCAGGGGAAGAATTACAGCCTTGAAACACATTTTCTTTCGCAATCAACATGTGCCGCCGGTAATTGTCGCCGAAAATGAACGCCGCGTTGTGCCGGAAAAGAGCACCTGGTTTAAAAATCAAAAGAAAGAAAAACTAAACAACTCTCAACCTTCCGAATAGCTGCCATAGCCACCCGCCGAGTTTTGGCCTTCATTTCAATTACATCGCACTCGCAAAACCAACCGCGGAGACATGGGAGCATTCCACCGTCGGTAAAAGTAAATCCGAGGAGACACGCGTTGGTTTGAAAATGGGACAGTACCCACCCCAGCTTTCTCCAATCCAAGTGGCTGCTTTTCTACTAACGCTGCCAAGAATTACCTTTTCGAGAGAGGCATGCGACAAAAAAATGATGGCCAAGGAAGATAGAAATCCCAGTTGTGATAAAATATGAGCCTGATTAAGAAACCTTTAGGTTCTAGTGGGTTTCAATCAACCTCTTATTCTGAAAACAATAAAAATGGAAAATGAAGCAGTTCTAATCAGAGAGCTGATTAAATCTTAAATCTGGTTAACAACCTAATTTTAACTACAACAAGATTTAATTATACCTTCATAAAGGCACCAATCAGTCAGGGTGTACTTGTGCTGTCATACGCACAAAGCGCACGCACACACACCTTGCTGTACAGCTGCTGCAGGTTCCCTGGTCAGATTGATCTGTGCGATCGGCCAAGATAGCCTGGAGTGCCGGCCACATCTATTCACTGAGTAAGTGCTAGGACAAGCTGTTCTTTCAGGGGCCAGCCGGGCAACAATAGGCCCCCTAATAGCTCCAGTTTGTCTCAGTTAAGGACAACACCCCCCCACCCCCCACACTCTTTTTCCACCGCGTGCACACATACACACGCTTCGTACTTTACACCTCCACGCCCGTCGCCGCGCTGACCAAATAACTCCTCGGCCTCTCTGTTTGGTTTCTCTCTCGGCTGCCGATTGCTGTGTCATTTCTCTCTTCTCTTCATTCGATCACCGCGGGAATGTGGAGCTAGCCAGCTAGTCGAATTCGTGTGCAGGTGGGCGATATAAGTGGACCGTTATGGTGTGTCCCATGTTTCAGAATGTGCATCTGTAATACACATGTGTAGTACTCGTTGCAGTAATACAGATGGGTATTGAAGGCTGTTACGTATTGTTTGGGAGTTATCGCAGCTTGGTCTTGGGCATAGACTGTATATAAATATGCACAATGCGTCCCCTTTCCCTTGCATTGGCCAAACCAACGCTGTTTTCCAGGCAATACGGGCGGCGCCATCTTGCGACTTTGGACTTTGACCCAACCACACTTCCACCAGACTGTGTTTTCGCTTAATTAACACTACGCTCTGCTCTACCGCCACCAGTTACAAAGAAATGTTGGATTTTACACTGTACTTATTTTGTTACAACTCTCATGGTGCGGTTGGCAAAGCAACTGGTGGTCGCCATCATGTCACATCCTGTTTCTATAGCATCAAATAACTAGCTAAAACGAAACTTATCCAATTATATTAACTACCTAAAATGACAGAAACCATCCTTGAAAACCATTAATTGGCAAATGTTAGTACACTAAAATGTGACAGTGTTTTAGTTCGGCCCAAGTCCTGCTCACTAATATGGAGGAGGCGGAGCTTGTGACCTATACTGCAGCCAGCCACCAGGGGGAGCTCTACTTGCTCATCTTTTTCCTTTTTTCTTGAGTGGTGCCTGACAACTATCCCGTGAGAATCTGGAAGCGGGCACGGTCGATGCGGAAAAGCAGAAATGCTAGCGGCCGCACTGCTCCGTGAGCGCCCAGATGCTAATGTTCGAAGCGTGACCGCTAATCTCTCCTGGGTAAAGGTGCATGCTGAATGAACGGCGTGATCGGATGGACGTGGCCGTCAAAAAACTGGAACTTTAAGCAAAGGGACATCTCACCAAAGGGGCCTCATTAACTTTTAGAAATGCAACAACCGGATTAGGGATGCACAAATTAATCAATCACAGCAAAAGACACAAATATGACTCCACAAATGAAACGCCTCGGTATACATATGTTCAGCACATTCAAGGCGAGTTCACACAGCTTCGTGGGTCTCTTCTAATGTAAAGCGTCATTGATTCATGTTGACAAAGACCTCAGCCCTGCGCCACAAGGCCACCGTCACTGCATTAGCGAAAACAGCATGTGACATTTCCACGCCGCAGCTCACAAACAGAATACCTGAGCATCACATATGGCGGATGAGCGCTAATTGACAGATGACGCAGGTCACGCTTTCCCCCCTCCCCTCTCTCCACCTCTCTTTCTCTCTTTCTCACACCGCAGAGTTTCAAGGAGATTCTTTCCGCTGTGGTGTGAAGTAGGCGAAAAACTAGGACGCGGCAGCCGTGATGAGCTCAGGATGGAAAAAAAAAACAGACAAACAAACCAATTACATGATTCACTTGTGCCGATTGTACAGAGAAGTAAGAATAAGTACCATCTACTGCCCATCATCACCAGTCTTGTCCTAGTTTTTATTTTGTGGCCCGCTTGATGAGAGGAAAAAAAAAACAAGGATGATGACACTCGAATTCTAAAAGTTTTTAATAAAAGACACAAACCGACGTTGTAAAAGCAACTATCGCCGGATTGCTTTAATTCTGAACCTGAAAACATGATGATTGGCGATTGGCGAATTCAGGAGGTCAAAATGTCTTGCGTGTACACAACATGGATCACGGATTGTGTCCTTAATGGTGTCGACCTTGCCTCTCTGATTTGTTTTTGATCCACTGGGAAAATCTATGTCTCCGTAAGCCGCCGTGCATTAGCGGATGAGATCAGGCCCGCCTTCATCCACTTTTAGCTCCTCAGTCGATATGCTAACAAAAACACGACCCCGGAGGCTCTAGTGTCGCGCGAATGTACCGACGCAGAGCCCGCTCCCCGGGGGGATAATTCAGCCTCTTCCATCGCTATCCCAGTTGTTGACTTTGGATGCATCGCCGGGTTGTCATTACCTCACCAGTGCAGCTCTCACCTGCCTCAATCTCTGCGTCTAGATCTCAGATAAGTGGCCACTTGACACTTAGTCCTCTGCCAGTGTTGTGTTTATGGGCATGCTGTGAAACAGAGCTATCTGATTTGTGGGCCGGGAGGCGTGTGACTGGAAATGCACCAAAAAGAAATGCTTGTAAGGAAATGGCATTTGCTTGCAAAGTCATTAGCATGTTAGCGTAGTGTCCAAAGGAGCTGGAACACTTCTCTTAGTAAGTTTTTCTTGTGATGCAGTGACCCACTGACAAAACTCTCCTTAGGTGGCATTAGGAGACTTCAAAATATATATATCTATGTGCACGTCCACTATAAATTGCAAACCAATATGCCAACATGCAGTCAACTGAAATATCAAACACACTGCTTGCAAAGAATCCATCTAAAAACTTGCTTATGCTACGTTTTGTGAAAAATGGAAGACCCTAAAGCAAGTTGCATGCAGTTTGTAGTTAATGGACTGAAACATGCAAATGCGTAGGCATGTTCCTTTAACTGATCACGCATGCAGACTGTGTGCATTTCGGTTTGTTAAACCAACCGCCGGCGCAGCTACGACGAGACGGTCCCATCGTCTTCGGAGGTAATTTAACCGTATCATCAGCGCCTCGGCGGTGCAGACGCAACCCGCAGGGTTCTGTTATTTTAAAATAACGCAGGCAAGGCCGCTGGAGTGGCTGAGCATGTCGGCGAGGGCCGGCGAAGAACATCACAATGGATCCCACGCATCTCCATGTGGAGTTCTGGGCCCCTCCCCAGCTGGGAAGCGGGCTCTTTTATTCCGTACAATAAAGAGAAAAGCTAAAGCCATATAGCTGCTTAGCACATGTGGACCCAGCTGGCAGCCTCGAGCGTCAGATCCGCTGCAAAAAAATAAAAAACAGTCTCGCTAATCTCACTGAGGTAATTGTTGAAGCTACGATTAATTAAACTTTTATAAGAAAGAGCTGCAACCAGCTGATTTTACATGTTTCGTGCATGTCAACCTGTCGCACCCCAGGTTGCATTACAAATGGATAATAGCTTCGGGGCAGGAAAAAAAAAAAAAAGAAGTGAAACGACAATGTAACCGCGAGACTTCCCGCTCACCTGATCTACCAAGAGGAGCCCATTACATTGTAATCCTGGATGTGGGCTCTGACATCTCCGCTACTAGCATACGTGGGTGGAAAAGGAACAAGTGAACAAAGGACAATGCAGCTTGTAATCCTGTTAAAGGATTAAGGGCTCGACTACTCGCGCGCACAAAAAAAAAAGAAAAAAAAAAAAAGCACACACGTTTTGTTTGGGAGCATCCCTTTGACTTACACTTGTTCATTAACCCCTACTCCCAGGCGTAATACCACTACGCAAACAATCCCGTCACCTTAAAACGACCTTAATCCTCAACCTCGGCTCGTTTCAGGAAGTACACCAAGAAAACGAGAGCCTTCCTCGTCCCGGACACTCTCACAAACACACCAACAGCACAAACACAGTGACTCACGCACAGCTCCAGCCTTTAGGCTACGCACTCGTCTTTGTGAATGAGCTCGCTCTCTTTGAGAAGTTTAATCAAATTTGCGGCGGAAAAGACTACGGCTCGCATACGGGATGTGACCGGCCGCAGGACGGGCGACTTCCAGAAGAGGAAGCCACGCTAAGCCACTCTCCTCCCCGTGACTCGGCCGGATTGATCGTCGCGGCGCGCACGATGAACAAAACCATCAATTCCTTAATCCGCGCGCAGCTCTCCCATGGCGCTAATGAGTTGACTCGAGGCAAATACAGCGAGCGGAGTGAAGCTCCCGGCGCCTCGGGCGACACAAAACGAGCCCTTCTGAAGCGCTGCTGTGCTGTTTTTAAGGGAGAAGTGTATAGTGTACGTGGGTAGTGACATTGCCACGGGCTGCGCTTCTGACATTTCCAAGCTGAACTACACCTCCCGTCAGCGCCAACGCCATTTTGGAGTCAGCTGAGCTGTTCACAAAGATGTTTAGCTACCGTTATACCTGCAGGGCATGTGCTTCAACCATTTGTAGGGTTTGTCAATTCAGATTGAAGCACTTGTGATCTCAGCGTGTCAAGCGGGCAGCTTATCAATGCAGCCAAGAGCAAAAGAAGGTATTAATTATTAAACGGCTATTTAGTCTGCATGTAGCGCTAATTTTGAGCTTCTGCACGGAGACATCAATGAGAATACAGGTGAGTGAAATTTGTTTTTAGGGCTTCGTTTGAGGTTAGATGTCTTCTTATTTTACTTCTTCCGGAAGTTGTGTTGTTATTTCCTTGCTTTTTAAACCTAGAACACCAACAACACATTGAGCTAAAACTTCACACAGTTTCCGTCAAGTCAAACGGTCGTCTGTCTTACCTATCGTTGGCCGGCAGGAGACACATCAGAAGACGCCGAGGAGACCCCGTCGGTCGCACAGAGAGGAGAGAGAACAGGAAGAGGAAAAGATGGTTAGTAATGAAAAAAAAACTACACCCTGTGATATTTCATGAATTCGACTTCATGTTACAGCATCATTCATGAGGAAAGCGGGCGCGGGGAGGTATGCCGAATGTCCTAGGGATCCAATTTCCTTAGACTGCGGCAGAAGAAATGGCATTACGTGCACGCACAGCACGGGGTCCGCAGTAATGATGGATGGTGGACATGAATTAATGTGAAATTTTAGGGCTGATCTACGGCCAGGTAGCACTGGCAGAGTGAGGAGTGAAGGGAAGCGCGCTGAAGTCTATGTTGTTAATTTTTGTGTTTAGCATCTAGGTTGCTTCAGTAAATCACCACAATGTCCGTTCTCCACCAAAGTAGGATAGAAATATACAGGACACTTCAAATTTTAGTTTGGGCACCAAATTTGGGCGGGATTTATGCAGTGATTGACAGACAAGTTAAAATTGCTTGCAACGAAGCGGCTCTGATTGGTCGCAGGACTATCCAAATCCGAATACCACACTACCGCAATAATATCCCGATAGGAATTTAGTCAACTTTTCCAAATCAAAAACTCGTCTTTAGCTTTTGCACATTTCTGCTTTTATTTTGAAATCCTGTGACGTACTGGTGACAGGAAATGAAGCAAAACACTGAACCAGGGATGCCGCAATGACACAAATCAACGCGCATTTATACATAAATGACGGAGTACATCAAACGTTCAATGACTTCCTGAATAACTCACATCATTGTCTGTAGACACAACTGTTTACACGTGAGGAGGAGAAGGAGACTACAATTTACGCCTCACGTCAGGCCATTTCCTTTCCCACTAGCTGACTCATTATTCCCTTTTCCCAGGTGATTGCTTTCAGCTGCCGCCGGATGTTGCATAGCTACACAAACGCAGTTCATCACTTTAAAACTCAACCGCTACCGATTTCTTTCCACTCGAAGGAATCACCTGTAAACTAACTTTGTCACTGTCAAACTTTCCCTGATTCATTGAAAAAAAAAAAGAAAAAAGACCCAGTTAACCGTCTACTCACATCATGCAAATGCATCATTAAAGCTGCTTTAGTGTCACAGAACGGAAAGCCGGCTGCAGGAGGAGTAAGTCAGGCAATTTCATGGATATGTGAATTCATTTTCTGCACTGCAACTCACCGCGGTACAGTAAAACAAAGTTCACCTGAACGTTCAGACAGCTCAGACAAACATTACATTAGTGGCTCTGTCCTTTTTTTTTTTTTTAATACACTGTCACTGGAAAATTCTCTCTCCCTTACAAATGAAAGTGTTTTCTTTTTGTAATACAGAGCTTTAGCTGTACTCAAACACCGGGATTCGCGGGATTATCCCAACTCTACGTATGTAAAGATATGAGTCTGCCACATTTCTCATAAACCTGAAGCCTATTCGCCTTCCAAGTCTGTTCATATGACGTGAATTCCCTCAAAAGGTTCTCTTCTGTAACTATTCAACAAGAATATGCCCCTTTCAAAACAACGTTTCTTCAGAATTAGCCTGCTGAGGACTCACGCCAAGCCTCTTTTTCATTTCCATCGCATTACCTCGGTGCGCCGCACTTATGTGCTCTCGGAGCGACTTCAATCACTGGGCAAATTCAACACACGTTACTTTCCGACGAGCCAAAGGTACAGGCTGACACCGAATACGGATTCATAGGGGACGGGCGTTATTACAGAGAGTCGTCCGGATCGGGACGGGACGAATCGGGAGGAACGCATGGTCGTGAAGTCTGATTGTCTCCTCGACGTAAATAAATCCGGGAAATCGACTCAGCGCGGGCTCATTGTCATGATCCGACGCCACGGCAGACTTGCATTTCCACTGGTTAATATCGAGCTTTGGAAGCTGCGGGAGGAAATTACGCCGGATCAAAACAGGACAGGGAGCAGAGTTGATGGAATTAGCATGGGGAAGGGGGAAATTATCATGCAAGACAGGAAGAAAAGATCGTGTGAGGGACATTTAGATTGGGCAATCTTTCTTCAAATGCAGACTTTAAATTACATCCATGTCCAAGTCTGACTGGTTTTAAAATTTTGGTATAAAGTTTGTCAAAACACATGCAGCAGCATTTCGGAGACTAAATTATACTCATATCTAGAAATACAAGGCATTTGAAGGACCACGGAGCACACATACACCTCGCACACTCTTTAGAATTGGGCGCATAATAAATCAGCCTTCTTAAGATCTGGCCCTGCTCTCGTGCCGCTAGCCTCTTCTCTCCCTCTGCTTTACTTTTGTTGACGCTAATCATTCCCAGGACTTTAATTAGGATGTTTTACGTTCACAGAATAATGAGCCTATTCAACGGGCAATTTTAAAAGAGCTCCATCTACTGAGGAAGGCCGTGCAATATGATTAAAAGCAGCTTAATGGACTGCGGGCCAACCGGCAAAATGGAAATGGAAGCGTTTACTCGGCTGCAGCGACCGGGCGGACTCCATCTGCAGAACATCATCATGCAATGTAGTCAAAAGCGACGGGAGAGCTTGTAGAGCGTATTGCCGATGTTTCCAAGGTCAAAATGTACCCTTCAATCTCAACAGGAAACAAAACAGAAAGGCTGTTCCTCCAAAAAATATTAATAATCAAACCTGCAAAACCATTTTAAAGTGCCTGCAGTTTGGACTGGACTCTCAGCGCTGCAGGTCCTCCACTGCTTGCCTATATGTACGAAAAAAATCTGAAATGATAGTTCCTTTCAACATCGACTCCACTTCTTGACAGGATAAAGGAAAGGATGTAAGCCCCACTTCAAAGTGCGGCGCAAGGGGTGCAAGCTTTACATTTTTTGTTAATCTGACCTGTGGGCAACGCTTTAGCCACTAGCTCTAATGCTAATCCTTTGACTGTGCTGCTCGTCTATCCGGCTTCTGCCCTGCGCCGCACACAGTCCACAGATCCTGGTGTCAAAGGGATGCATGCTGAAACCCCCCCCGAGACATTTTAAGTCGGCTCGTTGTTGTCGCAAAAACAAAGTCAAACACAGACCTCGCTTGTCTCTTCGAGATACAATCAGGGTATGAGTTCGCCAAAGAGGCTTTATTTTTGAGACTGATTGCCCTAGAGATGTGTGGGCTTAACAAGAACTACGGGCACTTCACATGCACTGCATGGTGTCAGCACACTGACACTTTCTGCTAATCGCTGAGTGTGAAAAAGCAGCCAAGGAAAGCCAGATGGAGACCGTGCGGCTGACCTGACCTCATCAGCCTCCCTCTTTTTCCACATCAAAAATGGATTTCTGACAGGCTTTGCCCTCTTTACAACCTTAGCTGGTTTATTTCTCGGCTTTACCTAGTGAGAGAAGAAACACTTAGCCATGACTGTGTAGCTAATCCTCAATGACAAATCTTTCATTCTGGGAAATAAAAAAAAATCTTCTAAAAGATGTTATTTTTTCATTAAATATAAAAAAAATAAATTGCTTCAAAACTGGTAACAAGGTTAAAGAGCGAGCCTGGGTTTATACAAAGCTAATTCACCTAGCTTCTAAGGCTAAACATATACACATTTATGGCTAGAGCTAGGCTAGCTGTTCCTTTGTGACCAGTTTCTATGCTAAGCTCATTCTCAGGTTAGCTTGTAGCAGGAGCAGACCATTAATCGCTCAAGAAACAAAACTTAGCCTTAAAACTGGTAAAAAAAAAAAAAAAGGTTACAGAAAGAGCCTGGGTTTATGTAAAGCTAATTCACTTAGCTTCTAATGCCAAACGTGTCAAATTTATGGCCAGAGCTAGGCTAGCCGTTCCTATGCTAGGCTAAAGCTAAGGTCAGCTTGTAGCAAGAGCATGAAAGAAAACTTAGCTTTAAAACTGGTAACAAGGTTACAGAGAGAGCCTGGGTTTATATAAAGCTAATTCACTTAGCTTCTAATGCTATCTATGTATCCACAGCAAGGCTAGCTGTTCCCTTGTGACCAGTTTCTATGCTAAGCTAGTGGTTAGGTTAGCTTGTAGCAAGAGCAAACCATGAAAAGAGACTGTTGGAGCTCATTTAGCTGACTAAGAACGAAAAAGGAAAACTTCTGCTTTAGCAGCTAATGTTACAGCACACTTATTTAGTAGCATAACGCTACACCAGACCGGAATATATGGAAAAACTAAATTCAATATGTATTATATTGTAGTTTCATAAATAAGAAAATGATATAATGTAGTGGAGAATCATTAGGTAAGATATTATGTTCTACAAACGGCGCTGCACAAAAATCTCATTTCCCTCTTTAATATAAACACCTGTTAGCTTAGCTTCGTATTTTTACAGAGATGGAGCAAATTAGTGTTTGCCTAAAAGATCAAATTATTCTTTTAAAGGTCAAAAACTATTCTTTAATGCACCCATATTAAAATCCAGCTGGTCCTCTGGACTTCATGAAAACCTGCATGCAGTGATGCTGACACGCTTCAGAAACCTATTTTGTGTGCAATCCCTGAAGTGTCATAGATGATTCATCTAAGCTCTGCTCACCAACTCAGTTGTATAGCTGGCGGTTCAGTGCTGGCACATGAATGTTTTATAATTTCACACCAGCCTGATATCCCACTGTATCATTTTCACTCCACTCTAAATGACCTCAATTCCTGAAGGGGTTTGGGATTTTTTTTTCAAAATGTACTGTATGCGCTTAGAGTAGCTGTGATCCTCTTGTGCGCCTCTCATTGAAATCCAACACATACACTGCGCTAATGCGGCCTGACATTCGCTGTAAACATTTATCTGCGTTCTTGGGGAACATGTGTGGCTGCTGTGACAACCCGCATACACGTCAAAGACGGTGACGGGGCAGGGCGCAAGTGTCTCGACGGAGGATTCGCGCACTCGAAAAGGCACAGTCGCGCACGCCCACGCACACTCCCACACCTTGAATATTAATGCCGCTACCTGCTAGATGTCGGTTTGCATCATGTGGGAGAGGGCACGGATGCAAGCGAAGGGAGGCGCACACTTATTTAGTGCAATGGCTTCCACTAAAGGTTGCACACACAAACCAGCCTCTCTGTCTCTGTTAAGGAAAGTCCACAAGATGCTGAGTGGAATTGCTCACTGCTGACTAAAGTACTATTGGTGGAGGAAAAAAAAAAAGGTGTGCATGAGTGGGTGGTGTTATCCATTTTTGTTTATAGACAGGAGAACTAATGCGGACTAATGAGATAGCAGTTAGCTGTTGTGTTGCCCAGGGACTTGGGCGGTGTGACACCCGATTAAATTGCAGAGGACAGGAAGGTGTTGGCTGCAAACGAAGGGGCGCCAAGTGTGAAATGGACAACTCTATACTTGAACCACATCCAAGAGTGCAGTCCGTGCAGAGACAGTGGCGGAGTGCAAGAACATGAATGCTGTAGATTGGTGACAAATGAATGGGAAAAGCCAACTTTAAGGGTTCCTAAGATCACACCTAGGATCGTTCCCCCAGGTCTGTTTGTTTGGGCTGGTGTGAACACAGCAATCACACTCCGTTCTGAGACAAATGAGCCAAGCTGAGACCGGTTAGAGGAGGTGGGTGGTCTCACTGGCCCACTTCCAATTACTCCCCAGAACGGTTTGCTTGCAAGGACACCAATTCAACTATTATTTGTGAGTTTAGAAGTATATAACCAAGCTGTTTACCAGATACACCTTTGGAAGAAAAACAGTCAGGTGGATAGCATGCAACAGCGATAAACACCACTGCCCAAACTCGATTATTTCCCGATTTCATGAAATCCAAATTTCCCGCGACATCATGGCTAATCAGAAAACCGCTAAATGCAACGTTGGGTCGCTTTGGGGTTGAGCACGCAACCGATAAATCCCACCTTGATGCTTTTAACTGCTACCATTTGCTGTTTAGTTCTTATTTCGCAACTATTACCAAAATAGTGCGCCCCCTAGTGAATACATTTGGAATAGCAGTTATTTTTATTGAAAAATTTGCACTTATCGTCATCTGTGCAATTTCTGCACTTTGTAAATTCGCCCCGCAGGCCAGACTGGACCCTCTTCCAGGACGATTTTGCACCTCCCCCCTCAGATGTAAGCAGTGCTATCCGACTTACAGTAGCTACAGTTAGCAAAAGTCACAATTTCAACTGGAACATCGGACAAATGGCGAATGCGCCACGTGAGAGGAATGACCAGGATAAACCAAAACCTCAGACTGCTCATTGTTTACACATATCCTCTAACCCGTCACCTCCACACATCAGCTCCCCCTCCCCGCCTTGAGCTGCCTTCTTTAGTGTCTTACCACCTCACCCATGTCTCTGCATGCTCTTTGCTTCCCTGAGCAGGAAGCACATGCCGTAGCCTCTCTTCCCCGGATAGCGGCCCCATTTCAAGCAAACCGGCGGCACTTCCTTAGCATGGACCTCTCATTGACATGTGCCGTTTTGTTTCTCTACGACGCTAGCTCGCTGCAGCTCTTTAAGTAAACCGTGCACATGTGGTCTGATCGCAGGTGCGCTGAAACACACCCACGCTCCCTTCAAATCAAATTCTGCGCGCATACGTGTTTGCAGAAACGGCGCATCAGCATGCAGAGAAGAGCTCGGGTCGTGCCACCGCATGCATACTGAAGCTGCTGCTGCTGCTGCTGCTGCTGCTGGTGGTGCTGGTGGTGGTGGTGCTGCTGCTGCTGCTGCTGTGCAGGCTTATAGATATTTCAGAACCATAGACTCATAATTACAGCATATTTTGATTATCGCGGAAGCATAAAGTCATAATGGAAGCTGTATTTCAGTGAACAGGCCAGCTTGAATAGTAATAAGCTGTGAGTCTAATGGCCTCTGAAGAGGAGGCATAGAGTCCATTAATTAGTTTCCTCGCTCTGTAACTTGAAATAAAGAGGCGCGGGGGGGTGGGGAGATCTGAGGCATTGATAGCTAATGTGGCAGAATTAGCCAACCAGCATCTATCTGGTGCGGGTCTCTTTTTGGCATGTGTGTGTGTGTATGCGAGTGTGTGCAATCCACCCACAGCAGTGAGGGGTTGGTGTTTGTCTCCTTAATGAGAGAGCTACAGGCAAAGAGACACACACACAAACATCCTCTATCAGTGCTGCTGTCTCACCTCATTTTCCTCCTTGTTGCCTTCTGTCTCTGTTTATTTGGCACCGGTCCCCTGATTCGGCCCCCGTGTAAAACTTCCCAGCGCGCGCCGCTTCCTGCTCGTTTTCGCTCCCATCTTTTTGGCCCAAATTAAAGCAGCACCTGGTAGTTTTACAGCGTTTACTACTATGTTTTACGACGCTGCATTTCGTCTGTCACGCCACTGCCAAGTTACGGAGGAGGAAGCGTCGGGCAGCGGACCTTCCGGCGACTCTAAAACGAATCGCTGGCGTCGTTTTCGGACGGAAAAACAAAGGCTTTCGTTTTGACGGCGGATGAAAATTGAAATCTAAAAATGCTAACATGCCATTTTCCATTCGACATCAAACGTACTTTTATCTCGGCATCGTGACGAGAGCCGAGCGAGGGCAAAAAATACCTTTTCAAAATGTCAGGGGTGTCACTGAGTCGCGGCTAATGAGCCCCCTCTCACCTCTCATCCTCAGCTTTTTTTTTTTTTTGCAGAATCGAAAATAGCCCTGCTCTCGCTCTGCAGTGTTTACACAAAAAAAAAATCATATCAGATATCTGAATGTGGAGTAAGGCAGGTCACATGGGAAGGGATCCAACACGATTGGAGCCTTAGTTCGAGCCACTTTCATCTTTTTGTCCATGTCATCTTAGAGACAACTTTGCATATTAGGTCATTTTATTCCCGCCACAGCGAGAAGACCAGATAACTATGCATTGCTATCAGGTATTTGAAGGGTAAAGGAGACTGGCAGCGGTGTACCTCCGTGGCCCAAGTGTACATAAAGGACAACTAGCCCCTGGAGTGTGGAAGAGCATTGTTCTGCAGTAATAAGGAGCCTAGAGCTGGGGATGGTGGGTGAAAGTGAGACATTGGGAGTGGAAAGACAGAGCAAATCTGGGTATGTATGGTGCACAGGTAATATAAAAGCAACTAGCTTATAGAGAGAAGGAGAGGAAATTAAACTGAAGACGTGACGGGGAAGCGAGAGAAAGGTTGTGGACGAGAGGCAAAGCGGGGATAATATTAGAAACAGGTCAGTGAACACCATCCCTCTCCCTCCGCATCCCGTCTCCACTTCCCCCTCCTCTTCCCAGCACTGGGAGTGATGCTGTCAAACCTCACTAAAGTAGAGCTCTGTCTTCTCCTTCCTGGTCTTCCTCCCCCTTTATATCAAAGATGCCCTGCCGACCGAAAGGCTTCTCCTGTGCCCCGGCTTTCCGCGGTCTAACCGAGTCACGCTGGGCCAACATGCCCCGCACGCCAAGGTCAAACCCGAACCGCCGACATGCTCAACCAAAACACCAGAAAAGATCAAACCTCAGCTTCCCGTCTTGAATCGTGGCTGATCCGACGACTTAGATAATTATTTAGTACTGGTTTCTTGAGATTAAAGTGCAATTTTACGTAGAAGCAGCAACAATTTGGGAGCTTTTTTTATGGGTTTACACAAGAGTCGGATCAACCAATCAATCACTTGACCTGTTGAGGTCTGCAAAATGATACTAATGCATATTCCCGGAAAATATTGGCCACTGGAGGGGAAGACGACAACAAAATTACAATATGTCAAGATGAACGTGTTAGCAATGTCTGTCTACCAGATAGCATTACCTACATTGGCTTCTGGGTTTACCTGAAATGTAAAATGGCACTTACATAAATACGGGAGCCTAAAAAAGACATGTTTGGTGTCCTGTGGTGTCTAACAGACTGTGAGGGTAGGATCCTCTGTGGATCATCCCACAGATACTTGATCAGTTCGCGATCTAGTGAATTTGGAGGCCAGGTCAACACCTTGTGCTGTTCTTCATGTTTTTTTTCGTGTTTATGTGCCTGTGTCAGGCTGCATCCTGCTGGGGATGGCTGCTGCCATCAAGGAGTGTCATTGCTATGGGGTGGGGGTGCCTGGTCTGGTCTAGGTGGGTGGTACATGTCTAAGTAACATCCACATGAATGAATTACAGGTCCAAAGGTTTCCCAGCAGAACATTACATAGTCACAAGATGGTCAATGTTATTTACTTCTCTTGTCAGTGGTCATAATGTTGTGGCTCATCGGTTGCAGAGATGTAGCAGGTCCTCAGGTCTGGAGAAGTATAAACCCATTCAAATAAATAAATCATTAGTTGACCTTTCTTGAATTATCTGTAGATTGATTCCTTAACTCACTGAAGCCCAAACTATCTGCATGGTTAGACATCACTAAAGATAAATGAGCAAATGTATTACACTTGTAATTTGCTAGAACCAACCCTTTAAGAGATTGGGTTCAATTATCCGCTTATATATATATATGGAGGTCAATTTCCCAACGTGACTAACGGGGTCGGTGTTTGTGTTAAAGTAACATGAAGTACAGCTCCCTTCGCCCCCTGCGGCGGCACGCTGCAGGTGACCGTCACATCTGCTTTAGCGGCTAATGAAAACCCACTCTGCGAGCGCCGAGCGGTCACAGTCGACCGGGCCCTTCGCCCAATCTTCTCTGACGCCGGCGCACAGCGTTTCCCCCCCGCGTGAGTCATCCTAACATCCTTTCCACATCTGTTGCGACCGCCGCAACTCCCACATTCGGCGCGCTTAATCGCACCTCAACGAACAGGTGTCGTACAGTTATTCGATCCCTGATTGAAAATAACACGTTTCTCCTCACCGAGGGAGGTTTGAAGTTGGATTTTATTTTTTTTAACTACCCAGTATGAAGCTTAAAATTCACAAAAAAGAAGCCAATATTGATCTCACATCTGCACATGACTACCTGCTGTTTGGAGAGACGGGACAATTAGATGTTTGAATGTCTGACATTCTTTCAGCTTAAGCACAAAGATGGATTTTTAAAACAAGCCTGGGATGAAAAAAAATGACAGAAAGAATGAACAAGAAGACATGATCAATGTCCTTGAGGATCTGTCGCTAAAGTACATCCTGGCACGGTAATAAGCTGAAGTAGAAATCCACTCTGGTAAGGTCTTATGTGTAATGAGTGATTGATTACGAATAATCCATTCGACCCAGAAGTTGCGTTTTGATTATCTGCTTCGGCTTGAATTTCTGACTTCCAACACCACCCAGAATATCTTTCAGTAGTGCTAGATTATAGATGTAAAGTCTGGTGGGGACTGGTAATCAATGTCATGAGACGAATCATTTCTTTTAAAGTCTTTTTTTGCATTGTGTTTGTCAATTTAAAATGGCACTTCACGAGCTTTACAACAAGATGCGACTTACTTAGCCAGTTTTCTGCTTGTAGCTGTTACATACAGAAATACAGGGTTTCATCCCTCAATCCACATTGGTCATTTCGTTTCTGATTGCCGGCGTTCTTTAGGATAGCCGAAAATATTTCTCCTATCAAGCTCCGGCGTAGCTTTGCCGAGAGTATCTCCGAGTGGATTTTCTTTATCCCCTTACCGCTCTGTGTCTGTATCAGCACAAGGGGAGGCTGTGTTCGTCCCGGCAAATTAAAAAAACAATTACACGCAGATAAATGTAAAGAAAAATAAATAATCCCCTCTGCAAAGTCTAAGCTAAGCACAAGTTTATCGGCAGCTATCGCTTGTAATGGTAACCGCCCTTCATCCGGGGACAAATATTCCCCTCATAAAGGCCGAAGCTCAATCTCAAAAGCTAAATCTTTAAGTGCTTCTGTTCACAAACCATCACTTATCCTTATCTCCGCCTTAGGGGAGTGAATGCTTGCTTCTCCCGGGGTGGACAGGTTTCTCTGTCAGGTGGGATGCTGGATGGTATTTATCTTGTCATCTGAGATGGACGGGGGGATTTATTTAAGGTGTTACGGATGGTGGGATGGATGGAGGGCGTCGGTTGTTAAAGGACGGCTGTCTCATGACTGCTTCATAAACACCCAGGTTGGACGTCCTCATTGTGGAAGGGCTATTTAGCAATTTTACGTCTCAGTGGCTCGGGATAAAAACTTCCAGCCGTGCGTGGGGCTCTATTCACACCATCAGTTCATTTGCTGAATCAATGCTTGGGAAAACAAGCTCCTTGTTAAGACTTTGGGTAAATTATACTGGTTAACTTTTGACTTTTGTCTCCCATTTTTCCACAAAAAACACAATTATGGTCATAGAAAACATATGAGAAGAAATAAGGATTTTAAAATCTCTTTATCTGCTTTGCTTAAAATGTATTTTTAATTGTTATTCAGAGTTTGATGCGTTTAGGACTCTTAACATTGATAATCTTGCACAGATTTTGCTTCACGAGCCATTAAAGGGGAACTACTGTTTTTTACAACCTGGACCTTATTTCTGGCATAAAATATGATCGTTTACTCTCCCATACATTTTTGGTGTAATTTGTATTCCTTTAGGAGATATTTAGATCTGCGTATCTCCATATAGTGGGAGTGAATGGGGCACCGAAACGCAGCCTCTAAATAACGCATTATCTGCCGCGAAGTTCGTTCATTTCACCAATATTTTGATACGCTAGTGCTATTCCCCGTTGAGTCCAGAGTTACCTGTTATCATCATCTGGGGTCTGTAGATTGACCTACAGACCCCGGATGATGTCTTCTGACCTGGATGATGTCATCTCTGAGCGCCGCGTGCACCAGCAACGGTCGGTTTGTTTACCTGCAATTTGCTACTGCTAGTTTTTTGCATGGCTGAATATTTTTCTGATTCTGAGGTTGTAGACAAATAATAGTAGTAGCAAGTTACAGGTAAGCAAGCCGACCGGTGCCCCAGTCACTCCCACTATATGGATATATGCAGATCTAAATATCTCCCGAACGACTACAAATTACACAAAAGTTATATGGGTGAGAAAACGATCGTATTTTATGCCAGAAATAAGGTCCAGGTTGTAAAAAACAGTAGTTCCCCTTTAAGATTGGGAATCACTAGCATACCGTAAATCCTCTAATATTGGCCTGTATTCCATTACCGGCCGGGTCTCCAACATTGGCCGGTCTCGCTGTCAGCGGAGGTAATAGTGGCCGGGTCTCTAATAGTGGCCGGGGCTATTATTAGAACCATCTCGGCGGGTCAGGGTTTCGGCGGCACGGTGTGCGGGACCTCTCCCCGGCGTCAGCCGGCCCCTGCCGGGCGCATTTCCTCCGTGGCGGTGCGCCGCGACCGGCTCTTGGTCGGCCTGGAAGTGCTCGGGGCGAAGGTGGCTCGCCGGTTCCGGCCGCGAGCTTTACAGCGACCCCCCGCATCTCACCTCGCCGCTTCCCTGGGGTCGTGGAATCAGTGCTCACTGCACCCTCTCTCATATTTTATAGGTTCAAATAGACACAAAATCTTGTTTTTATTCATTCTACTGGTAGTTCGTTTTGCTCAAATAGAAATTGAGGCCTGCCTCTAATTCTGGCCTCCTTCCAATAAAGGCCTGGGCCGCGATGCGCTTGAGTAAATAAAGGCCCGGGCCTGTATTAGAGGATTTACGGTACATACATTGTCTTTTGATGTATTATACACTCTTTTTGCTCCATTTTGGGGCTCCACCACCTCTTGCGAACGCACTTTATTGCCTTCTGCTAAAAATGATTTTGATGAGATTGGTTAAACTGAACTGAAACGGAGGTGTTGATTTTGCATCAAAACAATGAGCCAAAATATGCTAAAAATCTGAGAGGAACTTGGGTGATCATCTTCTGTGGTTTGCTGCTACAGGTAACACATATTAATTTGGTTGATTGTTTATTTGAAATCACTGATTGGTGCAGCTTTGAGTGCCGCTTTTACATAACGATCCATTCAATTCTATGTCAGTTTGATAGCTGAGAAGTCAAGCGACAAGTTGTTTCCCTCCCTCCATCTGCTTAGCTTTGATATCTGCTTCTCTTTTAACATTAACAGCACACAGAAAACCTAAAGGCTGCATGCTGGCAGATCAAAATCAGGCAAATAGCGCGGCCAGCAGTGTTCTCTTTTCATGTTACAAGTTTCCTACAAGGATCCTGGGCTCCTGAAAGCGTCGCCATCCATGCTGTACATCACAGCAGGCTTTACAAAGGGATGCAATAGAGGTATGTATTTTCCTCTCAGCGGGAGACACAAAAACAGATAACAATTTCAAGGCAATTTAAACAGGCACAATGCGCCAACCGGTGCGGCGCGTGTCATCTTAAAATCAGAAAGTAAAATGGATAAAGCTTAAAAGACTCAGGAGCTGAAAATCCAATATAGCTCCATTCTGCCGTCTGCATTTGTTGGCGTTGCTCCAATCTTTGCCAAGTGGCGGGTCAATAGCAGGGTCACGGAAGCCGTGACTGGCGTGCGAGTTATTTTGGGCTTCCCACCAATCAGCCTTGCAACACTCTGACCCCTGGTATCGCCGAAGCCTGCTGGGTATCGATCAGGCCGCCCGCTGCACCAGGTGTCCTTCTTCTCATCCATTGAGTCATTTGAGCGCGGCTCCGGGAAGAGCAACGAAGCCCTGGAGAATAGCGAAAGTGAAAATTGCCCTATGCATTCTCTAGCTCCAGGTGGGTGTCCTTTTGCCGTGGCATTTTGAGGCTACACATCTCAGTTTTTGTCCTTTTGATTGGACGCCGTCGATTACGAGAGCATGCTTCAGTCGTTACAGACCACAAAATAGTTTAAGAACATTATGATCGAGGAAAGCCGCCAGCGTTCAGCGCTGACACAGACATCATTAGTAAAGCATAAGGCTTCCAGCTCGTCTCCGTGGAGTAGATCAGCGATACGACCTCCATTTTCCAAAGAGTAAACTCCAAGCTTTGGTCAAATGTAGTTATGACGTGCGCTGTGTACCATTTTGAGCTCACAACCTGCGTGTGTGGCAGCATCGATTGGACGTTTTCCTCAAGCCCCGTCTGCTCTTGAACGATTGAAAACTTTTTATCCCGCCTTAAAAGTCAATATTACTCAAGTTTATTGCCGTAAGTCTATTTCTGTGCTCACAGTTGTGTTATTCATTGCTGAAAAATACTTGAATTTATCATAGAAATGTTGCTTTACTGACAAAAACAATACATAATTTGCATTTAATTCACATAATAAACTGGATTGTTCACACATGTTTCATATTGTTTAAGCCACACTAATAGATTGCATTGTACTTTATGTTGGCATTTTGCATATGCAACATAAATAATGACATTACTGCCATCATTACATTTCTTTTTTAAACTAATCCCATTCAAGATTGTATTTTCAGTCGGGATATATAAAATCACATTCGCACTAATCTTTTCTCCTCCGCCTGGTTTGAATACAGAGTGCATGACTCTGTATTCAAACCGGGGCCCAGTTGTTGTCGAGCCCGGCGGCGCACGGAGCGTAAGAATAACTGAAATTAAGACTGATTCATCAGTTTCTTTTAAAAGAAAAAAGATAATCCGGTGACATTTGCATATTTTCCTTATTGTCGCTAAATCCCATGAACCAACCAAAACCAACAATGAATTGATTCAAGTGCTGAGGCTGATGTACTGCAGCTTATTCCTCTTTAACATAAACCACCACATATGCAGAATATATTTCTGACTAATTTAAAAACAAATGAGTGTCAGAGAATGGATGGGGAAGTCAGAGGGCTTTGTTTTGGGCATTTTTAAATTTTTGGGATTTTATGGTCTCTCTGCAGGATTTCCTGGAAATAAGAAAAAAAAAAAAAATAAATAAAGAATATTGCCAGCCTTAACCTGCTGCTGATGTTGGATTATTTTGCGACCAGAGAAGAAAAAACTGAGTATCCAAACCATTTCAGTATATAGAAACACAATAGAACATCATCTGCATATTGTTAAACGCTGACGAGTTTCCGCTTTAGTTTGATGCAATAAAATGAAAGATCTAAAAATATCCGTTCACGGACCAGCCTCTACGGTCTTAACACACGATTTTTAAATCAAAAAGTCTGCCACTAAACTAACTAAACTTAGTGGCGTACAAATCTCCAACGGCTGCTTCCAAATAAACCAATAGGCACCAGTTCCATTTTCTTTAGCAGATCAGTTCCGGGCTAGCGGTGAGACTGTTAATCCTATGTGATGCTGAAGAAATCGCAAAAATCTCCTCCCTTGTTTGGAAATTCACGTGAATATCAGAAGAACAATGAAAAATCTGCAAAACTCTTAGCACGCGACACACTGAGTTGTCGATATGTGCCATTTGATCAATGGTGCAGATGCAAATTCATTCTTATCAGACTATTATTCGTGATAACATGCCAATTGGATTTCATTTCAGTTGATTCAGAGGAAAAAATACCTCCATGTGTCCACTCCAATTTGATTGGCCAGGCAGATGTTTGCAGGAGAATAATCAGTTCTCAATGGAGCGACTCCAGATCAACTTTCCAAGGGTGAGGGAAGTCAGGCTGGCTTTTGTGCAACCTTTAATTTGCAAAATGCAAACTTCATGTCCACCTCTCACCTCACGACGTAAAGATTTCATGATTAACATGCATATGTTTGAAATTGCCCAAATCTCATGGCTCTGATCCGTCTATATGATCTATTCCCTTTGTTCTTTGTTGCCATGCAAAAACCGGAAACAGCTATCAGTGCTCCGAGCAAAAAAAGCAACCCATGCTGTTTGCACATTCTGTCTCGGAAGCAAAGGAATACACTGCAGTCGGAAAAATGACTTCCCAAATCAAAAAAAAATGAGATCCTGAGGAGCATACGACCTGAAGAGTGAGGCAAATCGCACCCGGAGTGCAAATTGCACACCTTACTGTATAGAAACCGGCACTTCCTTTGCACTCCTCTGATCTTTCGCTCAAACCGTGATATCGAAAGTTTCCAATCACACGCCGCAGCAAAATGCCCTCTCTGGTGCAATTCAGCGCGGAGGACGGGAACATAACTTAATCCATTCATCGGTGCGGCCGCCGGTTGCGCGGCCTCAAGGCTAATTCGACGTGTCTTTACAGATCGCGGCGATTACTACATCCGTATATTTCCTTGACTCGCGGACAAAGGAGCCTTTCAGCCGGACGCCCCCATTCTCTCCCAAGGTTGCTGGCTGAAAGAAGCGACACTGTATCACCGCTGAGAGCTAATCATTTGTCGGTAGACGGTGTGTTAAGATGTAATTACTTTGTACGCTGACTGGGATGGTCCTGCGGTATTATTGACGAAGCCTTCATTATGTTTTATTCCGAGTAGAGTCGGTTCGGATTCGGGCGCTGCAATGTGCGCTCCACGAAAATCACGTGAAAGGCACCTTTTCTCAACACTTCCACTCAGTATAATCCTCAATATGAATCAATGCCTATTTTCCCTCTTGCAGGTTTATTCTTTTCTTTTCATGTCTGCACCTTACTGGGTTGCTGCTTGGGACGTCTTCAACAGATATTCGAGAAGGCTGCCGGCTTAAATCAGGCCGAGCCGCCACGTATGTGTGCGTACGTACGAGCATTGGCAGCAATCTTTCGCAGAAGCGCCGCTCTAGGTAGAACGCTTCCACCTACACCACTACTCGCAGAATGAATAGCATCCGCAGGCTATTATGACAAAGAAAAGAGGAAGGAGGGAAGCACTGAGAGTAACGGAGAATGGGAGGAGATGTCGAGGGTGGGTGAAAGGGCTGAGGCAAAAAGAGGGAGCGACAAAAGACGAGGGGAGTGCGCGCAGTCGGGAGCGATGCTTTGTTTTGCTTCAGGTTCAGTCCTACAGGTGTCTCTGCTGCTCGTCTCTAGGTGTGGGAGTCATAGAGGAGCTCTAAATCCTCAACAGTGGGCGTGGAGGGGGAATATTTTTGCTTTCTTCTTCCTCAGCTTGCCACCTAGCAACTCCATCTCTTCATTAAGCTCTTGTGTCCGATGCACACACATCTCTTTAGCAGGGTTTCATCCCTAATCCCCCCCACCCCTTCCTCGCTTAATACTTGTTTGCTTGGGAATCCACCGCCCCGGGCCGGTCTCCCCGTGGTAGATATTATAGCTAATCCTGGCAGGGAAAGAAAAAAAGGTAACAGAGGAGAGGAGAGAGGGCAAAGACAAGAGAGAGGAGGGGCCAGGCCGCCTATCGAGCGGTAAAATAAAAGCGAGGAGGACGCATCTCTGGAGTGTGTTTGGATACTGACGCCTCACTAATGCCACCACAATCCTGCCTCACTCCCGGCAGACGGCCGAGATCTGCCGCAGCAGAAATCCCTAAAATCCGACCGGATTTCGCACACGAGTCGCATTAATACCTGCGGCGTTTCTTACCAGCGTCATTTGTGACGTGGGAGACGTGGAGCTTTCTGATGCACGTGTCATTTGCGGCTCTCGGTTGTGCAGGACGCCGAATGAACACTGTAGTGCCTTTCAGCAGAATCACTCTTTTATACTCCACTACACCTATCTGGTTGGAAATTTAGGATATTTAGAGATTGTCGCTGCTTCTTTTTCTAACTTCACGAGCCAGTTTATTAGTTTATTTTGAGTCTTTTTGACAAATTCATTGCATCTCTGCAATTCTTTAGTTCAACAAGACTTCTCTCATGCTGTATTTCCTTTCTGATTATGAATTAAATCAATTTAATTCAATTTTTATAGTGTATTTGGGGTGGTGCTTTCTTGGTAATGGCCCTACAGTGAATATTTTGGTCATAGAAGTCCCAAAAAAGTGTTAAACTTACGTCGGGTGACGACACCACTACTGGAGATTTAGCGATGTCCCCATCAGTTTATACTTAGATTTTAATGTCATTTGCGATGGGAGAACAGCGCCCCCTAACTGTGGCAAACAACTAATAGGTGGTTTAGGTTTCTTCGTCAATTTGACGACGTAGCTAGCGGCGTCAGCGCAGACCCTACGCAGATCCCAACGCCTTGGGGTGATGCGTACCGCAACAACTGTGATTGGTTCGCTTGGTAGTAGCGTGCTTCCGATTTAGTGTTTCCGGCTTCTGCAAACATTTGTGACTCGTCTACGGCGGAATTTCGGCGAAAGTTTCAGTCGCCGTTGTTGAAAGTGAAGCAGGAAGTAGAAACAAAAAAGAACCCAACTGGCAAAAAAGACAAAGTGCCAACTAGCGTTTGGGTGGAACAAGAATAAATGTCTCGCATCAGTGTAGGCTAGGTTACGGCGTCGAGTCCCGCAGTACTTAAAATGAGCCTTGAGTGTGGCTTAACAATTAATGCAGGGATTTTCATCTGACTTTTCTTTCAATGGCAAGCAGAACTTTTCTTTCATTGTGCCAGGCACTGGCTCGAGTCAAACACCTTGGGAAGTCTCACCGCCCAGCCAAACAAAGCACAATCCCTCCCATTTCACCTACGGAGGATTTGCAGCATGCACCAGCTCGGCGGCCTTCTGCTTCCGTCTGCGTCCTTGTGTGCATCCAGCGTGGATTAAACGATTTATCCCCTACTCCTGGGACGCCGTGCAAACATTAGCCTCCATAAACGATAGCCATGACTTTATGACGGTCACTTTAATGCACAGCTGCACCGCTCATTCTCCAGCTGGGTTAGAATTACTGCTCTTTGATTGTGCAGTTTCCTTAAAATAATTCCATTAGCAGAGACGTGTAAGGAAGGAGGGATCTTCTCAGGTTTAATACCAGCAGCCTTGCAAAATTTTCTGACTTGCACAAAAACAAACGAAACATGCATGCACCGCACACACACTTGAAGGCGGTATAACAAGAGCGCCTTGATCAAAGGCTGATCTTTTGCCTGACTGATCAAAAAATAAATAAAAAAAAATCTCGGCAAGTGCGCAGCGGAGGACAAACACTGCAGTCTCTCATCAGTGAAGGCAAAGAGAGCGATGCCGTCTTTGCTCAGCGGTTAAAAACGCTCTCCGCTGGCAACACCTCCTCCTCCAAGACCGGCCTAGATGTGATATTGATTTGTGTTCTTGCTTCACACCAGCAGTCCCTAAGAAAGTGGAAACACTCGGGAATAAAATCCAGTGGTCTGTGCGGGGATCAGAGTACGTAGCCATGTGTGAGAGCAGGTAGAGACGGGCGGGCTGGGGTATGAACTGGTTATTTTTTTCAACCTGAGGACGCTGGAGATATGACTGCCTGCAAAGTCTAATCACAACATTTCCTTCTTGGTGAGCCGAAGAGATTTTCTGGTAAATTTGACACAATTAGCAGTGCACTAGGATTCTCTCTGTCTCTGGCTGCGTTTCCTGGGAGCAAAACAGCCAGGGCCTTGCAAGTCCCCCGGTTGTGACGGCGGCTTATTAGCGCGTGCACATGCGAAGTATTAAAGCAATTACAGTCCGAGTAAGTGACTCCACTACGGGGCAACCGAGGCAGAGGAAATCCAAGCGATTCCAAGGAGAAAGGCTACGCTGAGGTACTGCAACAATTAGCTTAAATGCTAATCAATCCAAGGTTAGCCCCCAATTAAAACACAGTGTCTGTCTTCTTGCATAAGCAACACTTCCCATACTAACTTCATTCTTCTTTTCAGTTTACATTTTGGATGTTTTAAATCCAAATTATTTATATATATGCAACTGATTTCATTCAATAATAGAAATAGACATTGGGTTCAACCCTTCTTAGGTGTTTCAAGCAGTCAAGAACTAGCATTAGCAGAACTAGCTTAGCGATATGACCACTGACAGTAGAAGTGAATAACACTGACCATCTTGTGACAATGCTGGGAAACTTTTGGACCTGGCATTCATTCATGTGGGTGGTGGAGACATGTAGCACCCACCTAGACCAGACCATGCACCCCCACCCATGAAGAACATGAAGAACAGCACAATGTGTTGACCTGGCCTCCAAATTCACTAGATCCCAAACTGATCAAGTATCTGTGCTATGATCCACAGTGGCCCCTCCCCTCAAAGGCCCCCCCACTAACAACATTGTGTTGCCAGACACCACAGGACACCCTCAGAAGGAAGGCCCGCATCCTGATTGGTGCTTAAAGCAAGCTTCCGGTCTAGTTTCCGGCAAAGTATCTTCAGAAAGTGCCTGTTTCCAAGGACTGGAAGATGGTTCTCTGTAGCAAACCAGATTTAACTGCCTCACGTCGCCCTCTTTCCGTTGACATCCACTGATATTGCTCCTAAACCAATCGTATTCCAACTCCAACCTGAATTCATTTTGGTGGATACTATACAGGAAAGCTGGAAGGGGAAGTCTCTCAGATGCCTTTGAACCCAGTCATTACTTCAAAGGCTGCGACGCTTGCTTTTATTTTAAATGTACATGTATTTTTTTTTTTCATTGAAGCAGTAGAGATTACAATAAATCCATGAACCTACAAAGGAGAAAAGAATCACGGAAGAAGTACATTCAGAAACCGAATGTTTCGCTATTACGCACTAGTTCCAGTCAGCAGCACCGCCACACGCATGCTACTTTTCTTACAGTCAGTCAGGATTGACCCAGGTACTCTAGACTATTCTGATGAATTCAACGCATTTGCATTTGAATATCAGCCTTCCAGCTAAAAGGCTCAACCGTGAGGGTGGTCTCCAGATCTTTACATGTGCATGTGTAGAACATCGCTTTGAGGACTGAAACTTGAAAACCAATTGTTCTCAGAAAACAAAAAAATAAAGAAACAAATGAGCGCGCCGTCCCCGCAGACTAAATTAAAACATCGCCCACGTACGCTACACATGTATTCCGACACCGTAATGCTGTTAGTTCTGTCAGATGTGGTTATTCATCAGCGCATAGTGATGTGAGTGGTTTGCACAGAATTAGCCTCGCCTGATGGCTTTGCAAACCAAAAAACCCTCCGAATGGCTGTTTCAGCCTCAGACAGAATCATTAGATTTTATGTTGCTATAAAGCCAAGGCTGCTCATATCTTTTTTTTATGACATTTAGAGCACCGTGATTTACAGTAACTAGAGCTGTGATACGGCTGTCCGAGGCACATTCGCTCCAGTTACCCAGCGTGCTTTAAGGAGAGGTCCTGCAGGGTTTGAAGATGTTTTATGGTAATTCGTTTTTTTTTTTTTTTCCTCTCTCTCTCATGCCAGGCAAACAAGATGTCTTTATCAGGAAGAAAAAAATTACAGTACAATGGACAGTGGGTTTAACAGCTATGTGAAAGCTTACGGAAGACGGTGAATGATGGAAGGGCGCGCTTTAAGAGCACCTGAGCTTGAACACAATCCTTCAAATATTCAAAACGTGGAAGAAGTACATAGCTACTGATGCTCCAACCACCTCTCAGGTCTTTCACATCATTGCTCCAGCGTTTTCAGACACTTTCAGGCTCTTTAACGCGTAGATATTACATCTTGAGGTATCAAAGATTCATAGAACCGAGGTTACATATGTAACTCTTTCACTTGAGATCTTTCTTTCAGCGTTTCCCACCAACGTGGACAATTTTTTAACAACAACATGCATCACCTTTAGACAGGGAAGTGGCGACTGTGTGGGCACGTGATGGCCCGTATTTCCAATCTGTGCAACGGCCATACAATTAAGCTCAGGGAGATTGAGAGAGAGGTTCCGAGTAGACCTTTCATCTTGGCAGCAGTGTTGCTTATGTGCCAGACCTCGGTAATTTTTGTGACAAAGAGCAAGTTGAAAAAAGAAACAGACCTCTAGAAGCAAGAGGGGGTCACTTTGGCGCACAACTTTTAGTTCCCGGAACTCTTTTCAAGGAACTAAAAGGACCGCTGCTGCGTTTCCACAACGATTAGGCAAATTAGTCCAATCCTTGAGTCAAAAAAAGGCCGTACCAAAGTCTACTCCAGTGCAGTAGGATAACAGAAATAACACCTAATAAAGCTGTGCTGCTGTGCTTGATTGTGATTAAATGCTTTGGAGCTAGGGTGAAAAGACAGATTCAAAACACCCCGAAATGCCAGACTTAAAGTAAGCGAACAGATTTGACAAGCTATTGCATGAGATAAAGCACTCCCAATGTTCCTGAACTACCCTTCAGGCAGGGACTTCTCGGAGGGTAAAACAATTAATCTGGAAGTTCATTTAAACCACGGTCCCGGCAACTTAAAGCTGGATCCAGGATTCAGATCACGTGGCTTGTGGAGTCCATGGCCGATTGCTTTCACCTCTTTTTGGACGTCCTCCGCGAGCCGCTCCGAGCCGAGTTTATTGTCCGGCGTCGGTCCGAGCTATCTGAAAGCTGTCATTTGAAGCGTCTCGTTATTTGTGAAGCCGGGGTGACGAGGCGCTATTTCTGGCGACTTTTCTTTCTCAGACTCCTCACTTTAATGACCGGGCTAGACAGAGGAGGTGATGTATTGTCGCGTTGTGTTTGAGGACATGGCGGCCCGAGGAATACTGTTGGTATTTATTGGTTTAAGGTGGTCTAGTGGACAATATTTCTGGATTGTGGAAAGAAGATTTAGTGTTAAACAGTGAAGGGCAGGTTAAAGTACGGAACAGTAATATGAAAAAGCTATGAAACCAGTTAGTTGCGGGGAAAATGAATAATATTCTTCTGGTACAGCTAATGATACAGACAGCTCAGCTCAAGCGCAAACACGACAGCCGCTCAAAACATCCCCCCCCCCTCCTTCCGTTTCGGGGCCGAGTTCTCCTCTCAAGGGCTCGATTGCTGCGAGGTTTCGAGATTCTCACTGATTTAATTTGTATTTGTCTCCCTCGCCCGTCCCCCGGCGCCCTCTGGAAAGCGCGAGCCGTCTCTATGGCGACGGAGTAGCAGGCCCGCCAACTGCAGACGCAGTCTGAGCCCCAGAATGGCCGGCGTGGTCAACACCGCCCACAAATCAATCACCGACGAATCCGCTCGACAAAGGGATTCTCCGCAGACGCTATGAAATCGCTGATGATCTCTCAGGAAGTCGAGCGCTGGCGGAATATTTATGCGGCGGCCGGGGTCAATATCACTACAGAAGGCCAACACATCCTTCCCTGAAGTGAATAATCCTTTTTTAAGGAGCGGCTAAACTCGGCGTTGCGGCCATGACGAATGTGAGGGGTGGATGATACGAAATCTCACGTGGGGTGGTTTGCTTTGTACCAAACAAACATCAGGAGCTGTGTCCTATTGTGGAACAGCATTAGCCATGCTCCTCCTGCAGTTATGTGTGAACGATTAAAGTGCAAGCGTGGCTGAAATGTTTGCCGCATTTATATGCAGTCGCCATCCCACTGTGGCTCAACCACACACCACACGCACCCTCCTGCTTGTTATGAATAACGTGGCACGGTGACTGTTTCACTGGCAGGCTAATACGAATGAGTTTCTTTATTTTTTTTTTTGCGAGGGGAAAATGAATTTGATGCGGAGAAGGTGTTGAATCCCAAACAGCGGCCACATCCGCTAACGGCGCATTGTGAACAGAGCATCAGTTTTAGGAGACAAAGGAGATTTTGCTGCAAGGCACGCCTGTCGAGACTGTCTGTGGATTTAAAAAAAAGGCTCTGCACGTAATCACGCCTTCCTGTCACAACTTAAGATCAAAAGTTTCCTGTTTCTTTTTTTTTTTTGAGTCTCCAGCCGAGGCACACGAGGCTGCAGTCGATGAAGGTGACTGTCCTTTGTTTCGGAGCCGTCGCGGTATCGCAGCCGGTCACTCGGGCCGTATTGAGCCGTCGCCAGAACGCGCTCCCGCCAAGAGGAGCGGTTTTAAGCCCAATTAACTGATAAATGTTAGCCTGCAGGGAGCTTTGGCAGACAGAGAGATCAATGAGGCTGAATAGAGCGGAGCAGTGTGGGCTTGAGAGACCATTCCTCAACTGGATAAACCTGCTTACGAGCTCCCTTTAGTCCTGCTTAAGTGCTCTTGAGCAACACAAAAGAAAGAATGCCTGAAATAACATACACTGCATCATTATGGCGCAGAGAGGTGTGATAAAAATAGGAAACATTTCTCACCTTGACCAAATTCACACATCCATTCTTAAAGAATGTCACTATGACAACAGGAGGCAGAAGTAAAAAGAGCGTGAGCCCCACATGGCTGCACACATCCCCAACATGTTTACAGCAGAAAAAAGTCACAAAGATGTTCTCTGGCTGATAAGGACGGCAGGAACATGGCAGGCCTGTCAACACCTGGGTTAGTCATCCCGACGTCAGCTCAGGACCCGCTCTTATTCCGCCCACACCGCTCAGGAGCCTCTGGCAATGCCAATATATTATGGAGAAGCTCCAAAACTCCCAGGGAGACGGACGCCCTGGGCCCGTCGCCCAGTGATTAAGCAGATGTCTTGACTTACATGTGTATGCCATAAATGTACAGATCCATGTTGTGCATTACCGGTGGATGGGTTGCTTGTTTGGATTAGCGTCTACAGGGACTAAATAAGATGCTTGTACAACACTGGTTCTGAGCTCATGTCTGCTACTTGTCAAAGTAAATAGAGTCAGGAACCTAGATACTAGTAGAGAGAATGATGAAAAAAAATATGAATATGAAAATAACTGAGTCACAATATGACTCACCCTGGACTAGCATCTGGACTAGATACTAGTCTGAAGTTGGTTCAACTTGCACACCTTCTTAAAAACAGTTTGCTTTTCCAGACTATGTATACTGATTGTTTCCCATCTCTTCTTTGAACACTTTTTTTTCTCCTTGGAACTTTTTTCTACTTTATTCTGAACATCTGTGGAGGAACACAGTGTCTCCTCAACAGACACTCTGTTATTTTAAAAGCCAGTCTCCTCTGTGACTATAATCCCGCCTCCAGCTCCCGGTATAATCAGTTCTTGGTTCTGAACCAGCAAATTATTGATGCACCCAACCAGCATTAGTGCAAAAGTGGTAGCAGTAGGCAGAACCCTGACTTTGTTGTTTTAAAAATGGAGGTACAAAAGCTTAAGCTGGTCTTGTTGGTGACAGCAGACTCAACTCAAACCCATGCGATTATCAGTTCTTGGTTCTGAACCAGCAATCAGTATCAGTGCAAAAGTGGTATCAGTAAGCACAACCCTGGCTTTGTTATATTAAAAATGGAGGTACAAAAGCTTAACATGGTCTTGCTGGTGACAGTAGACAAAACTCCAACCCCTGCGATAATCAGTTCTTGGTTCTGAACCAGCAATCAGTATTAGTGCAAAAGAGGTATCAGTAGACGCAACCTTGGCTTTGTTATTTTAAAAAATGGAGGTGCAAAAGGTCAGGTTGGTCACGTTGGTGACACTAGACCCGACTATAACCCCTGCGCTAATCAGTTCTTGGTTCTAAACCAGCAAATTGTTGATGCTGCTCTCTGAACCGGCTCCCAACCAGATTAGTGGCTAACAGTAGACCCGACCCTGGCTCTGTTATTTTAAAAATGGCAGTACAAAAGTTTAAGTTGGTCTTGTTGGTTACAGTAAATGCAACTCCGACCCCTGGTATAATCAGTTCTTGGTTCTAAGCCAGCCAAGTGCTCTTTCTATACCGGCTCCCAACCAGCTTTGGTGGACAAGTGGTAGCGAAGTCATTCACATTCACATAAGGAGTCTAATAACCACTGATGTGCAACATCCAATGTCTCAGTGTTAACTAAAAATAAAAATGTCCTTTATTGACACCACTTGTCACCATTGATTCTTTTGAAGAGACAGAACACAAAGAAAGTGATGAACAGAACAGACAGTTCAAGAAACTGAAGAGCAGTTGAATGACAACTCTCATTGCAATTAAGTGACCTTCGGCCGAATGGCTGGTGGCTACCGTCTAAGCAGAGGGGAAGACGTCGAGGAGAATGAGAAGCTTCTGCCCTGATAAATTCACCAAAGCGTGAAGACTCTCACGCCGTGAATGTTCCAATTACAAGCTGTCGGAGGGCCCGAGAACTTCGTCTAATGTTCCACAGATTTCGATCTATCGTTAATCATCCTTGGAACTTTGTCGTTCCCGCTGAGCAGCCACCGAGTGATTAGTTAAGTTGTTTGGATAATTAGCTTGACTCAAACTGCAAGATTAAAGCCTGCACAAGGAAGATGACCACTGATGAGATAAAAGACAACGGGGCCAATAAGAAATAACAATGGTGTTTTTCTTTTTTCTCCCTCTCTCTCAGCCTCCCTCAAGACAAAACAAGAAAAAACTTTGCTGCTTTTTTTTGTCTCTAATGAACTTAACCAAACAGATTGCCTTGGTCTCGGTTGGTTTCCTTTGGGAGTTCTGATGTGGATTCTTTGTGCTCGAAATTGATTTGTTGAGAGGGACGTGAGTTTGGCAGAGAACTGCTCTGGAATAGCTTCTGTGAGGATAGCAGGGACTCGTAACCTCGAGCTATCTTTCATATAACTTGTTGTCCTCTCATCTCTGCAGCATCGTATAATGCCCCATTTATGGAGAGAAACCAAGCTGCTACCGCTTTACCATCCAACACCACCCCTCTTCACAGCCACCTTTCTGCATTAAACCCCTGAAGAGATTCAAATGCGTGACAGTGAAGCAATATAAAGCGAATATATATGTGGCATGGTAGCGCATTTTTCCATCAAAGCTCCATCCACCTTAAACCGGTCAGAAACAAACAGAAATCCGCCAAAAAATATGCAAAGCTGTTCCAATTATAGCAAAAAGCGCTGAGACCATGCAAGAAACCGGCACTGAAATGAAGAAGTCGGCACAATATTCTAAAAAAACAGCAAGGAGGTAGGATCCAAATTCAGGGCAAGCTTACAAGGAACCAAGGAAGTTTTAATTAGGACTGATGATGAAGGCAACAAAAGGCAATGCAAAGTGTGGCAGGTTAATCCAACCAAAGATCCAATGGAGGGAAAACACACGAAGACAGGAAGTGAAGCAACTTTCAAATACAAACAGGAAATGCAAGGAACAGGACTACAGAAGAGTCGATTCCATGTTCGTGCTGTATACCCTTTGCATTCTTGCTAACCGGCTCCAGATGTAATGAGTTATGAATGCTATCAAGCCATGATCTTAAAGCGGTTTCCTTAGCCGTAAGTGGACTAGCACCAATGTGGCGACGAGGCGATTAATGGAGATGAAAACCGGAAAATTAGTTGTAGTCATGACAGACAAAAAGGGCTTTGGCAACGTGAAACACAGAGTCCCCCAACACGTTTACCAAAAGGAAATACCATCCAGAAGTTTGGTTCCTCCCAAGAGATTCACCATGCCCTAGGGTAAACCCAAATGAAGCGGCATTGCCGAATGACCAACAAGAAGAGCTAGCTCGGTCCACAGACTAGCAATACTCGGAAAACAATTTCAGTAGGAAACGAACAGGAGTTCCCTCGGCAACCAGAGCCCGGAGCGTCCATTGGCGGTCCGAGGGATGCGCGACGAGGGAATCCCTTTAAGTGTGGGGGCGAGGATTGGCACATCAGCACTGCTTTATGGATGCATAACACATACAGACGGAAGAATCATAGAGTCACAGAAAGCACTCAGGGCCCACAGAGAGTTCTAAATAAATAATAATCAATCAAAGCCAGTCTTGTTAAGGTATTCCTATAAATATATTTTCAAATGGCATGGTTAGTGTTAACGCATTTATAGTGTGGGATATTTTAAAATTGAAGGTTTTCTGGAGAGTTTGGTGCAATCTCTGAAGACTAGACAACTGGTCTGAATAAACTTAGCTGAAGGAAAACATATACATCACACTTCTGGGTCTGGGCCAACACAAGCCGGATTTCAAAAAGGTCACTGAAGCATTTTATTATTTGGAAAAAGACAAGCTGTTTTGTTCGGTTTTGTAGTGTAAATAATGTTCGCAGAGCATTGTGTTTTCTTGAGGTGCACGACTCTACTCAGCGCCCCGAAAACTATAAGATGCACTTTTGAAAACGGGGGTGGGGGAGGGGCGTTGCACAGAGGACTGCCTCGCAACTTTCATTTACTGTATATATAGAAGGCGGTAATAAAACCTGTCTGCTGCTGAAAAGATGTTCTCTATTGTCTTCAGCCTGAACACTTGTTCCAACACAAATCTGAATTACGTAGCATGACACCATCAACAAGCTACGTTTCTTGCGATTTAAACCGGCCGCTTCACACACCACACAAGTCGTCTCTTTGTTTACAGCCTCAACCCTGAAAACTGGAAATTTCAGAAGAGGAAACTTTCCGCAACTACTTAGAATGCCGAAATGAAAATAAGATGTGAAAACATCCGAAGGCATGCAAGGGAACTCACATTCGCGCCCATATCCTCAGGCTTTAATGAGCACGCCGCCGGATCCGGCGCAGGAGAGTCTGGAAGCGGCGTTTTTCCTGACAGCTGCTTTGATAAGCGCATGCGGCTCAGGTAAAGTTACAGGTAAATTGGAAAAAAGCAGAAACTTTCCCGCAGCCTCATTGCATAAATCGTAGTAACTGGTTGCGACAGTAATGAAAATAATGAAACGTGGACTCCACAAGATGTGAGATGAAAATGTTGCTGGATTCACTGCCCTATAAAAAGCCTTAAAAAATACTTCAAAGCAGGCAGGTCGCCTTGTTATCTCATAAAAGTTGTTTCCCGACGGACGGCGTGTGTTCTTATTCGCTGTTTCGCTGAAGAGACGCGCCGCCTGCTTTACCCCTGACACGGCTGGCCTGCCTATTATATAATTAGATCAAAAAACAAATGTTAAACCCTCACATCAAAGACTCGTTTTGAAAAATCTATCTCTCCAATTGTGGCTGATTAGGGATCCTCCAGAGGCTGATGGGGAGGGGAACGTGTGCGGGGATGCAAATGAGACCGGCCTCCTCTCTGCTTCGCTGTAGGTTCGGAAACAGGCTAAGGGAGTAGGATTACAAATCAAGGTTCTCTCCTCTTTTTGCATTCCTCTCTCACGCTCCACTTCGCTCTCCAGTCTCTGCCTCTCCTCCGCCGCTCGCTCTGAATTTGCCTGAGCAAACAAACGCTACAGCACCGCGAGGACTTAATCAGCGGAGGAGCGAGTGGGCTGCCGCTCGGCCCGGACGCGCTGGCCGACCGGTCGCCGAAAGGTTGCCGGTTCCCTCTGCAGCGATAAAAGAACAAGAGTGGCTCTGCAGAGAGACTGGTGGGAGGCCGGTGCTGCATCATCCGAGTCCCTCGAGTGCTCCTGAACGAGACATGGCATCCAAACAGATCCAAAGGTGCCCCAACACAAATAACCCTGAATTACTATTTAATAAGATACATGTGGGCGGATTATGTGCTGCCGGATACAGCTCGCACTTACAAAGCCATTCATTTTGCTGCCTGAAATGGCAACCGTTGCCCACTAATTTCATCAGCTGGCGCTAGTTAGCCGAATAAGCTAGCATAACATCAACGCTTTAATGTTTCGCTTGTACTCATTTGAAAACCGTAATCTAGTTATGGGAGCCTTAAATATGGCGACGAATGTCATGCCACGAGACTTGTGCTACATAAACAGGACTGCATCTAATCCGATCACAGGCTATTTTGAGTGCAAGAGCGTGTTCACATTGACGATAAGGCGACGCGCGGGGCGCTAAGCAAATAAGATCCATTAGCACCTGGATGGTGTGTGCACATTCTTAGCTGTAGCCATCTTGGCTATGTAGCAGAAAGGAAGGACCAATAAATACACCACTATACGTTGGTCAGACACAAGTATGTTTACCGGGTCATTTTAGCAGTCTGCAATGATTCTGTGCCGCAAAACGTGGTAGCTATTGTTAGCTCCGATGCTCAAATGCTGCAAATCCTGAAGTATAACCCTGAAATAAGAGCTGCTGCAAGTGTCATAAGCGTAACGAGATCAGGCTGCTTAGATTAGGCTGCAAAACGGGTCAAGTGAATGCGGCGCTTGAGGTTAAGGCTGGCTGCAGTCAAAGAGCGGCGTAAAAGAGCCACAATTTGGGGGAATTGCATGATGTTTTGATGTTTCTCAAGCCGAAATGTTGATGTGCTCCTTGGCTGTGTGAATAACGGGCGTTAGAGAGGTAATGGCTAACTAGCCACATTGAAACGAGGGCACCTGGACTTGTAGTGTCTTGAAAACATTTTACCCGAGTTGCTTCTTCAGTTCTGAACCACTCGTGTGGTTTGGGGTTTTAAGAGGACCATCTGTTGGCGTTGCCCACCTGACAATTGCTTGGTCTACGCCCACAGATATCCCTATCAGAACCCCTATCAGTTCAGAACCGAACAAGCGATGTCTTCAAGTCCTAGAAGTCCAGGCGCCCATTGCTTCAGCTTGATCTTTCGGCTCTACCATGACCTGGATGACTGAGTACCTTCTGTTTAATCCAGAGGTTTTGGTGAAGTAAAATAGAAAAATAAAGTCACTCAAACTTCTAGCAGAGACCTTACTTTGCACAAACTTTCATTCTGAAGGCTGTAAATTGTCTGCATGCGGAGCGTACACTTTAACAATACGCAAAGTTATCAATGAGAGCGACAGCCACACAGGGGCTTCCATTACAGGCCCATAATCCATGCGGCAATTTTTATTCATTATACCAAGTGCACATTTCAGGTGCTTAAAGTCATAAGGCTGATGTTTTAATAATGCCCCCGCACTCTCCCGCTGCTCGGCACGCGATGTTAGGGGCCCTCCTGTCACTGTTTTTACTTTTAAATTAAATTATCCTCGCTCTGTTATAAATGGGATTTCATTTTTCACTCACCGACACGGCCCTGCAATTCCAGAGAGCAAGAAAAAATAAATTTCCCATGCACCTATATATTTTACTGCTCTCTCCACGTTTATTTTAGACTACAGTATCTCCAGTGCCGCTGCAACATCAAACCACCTCAGAGAGACACTGCTTCCTTTAAAAGCTGCAATCCATCACTGGAGTAAAAGACACAAGAGCAACACATGAAATACAACGTCCTCACTCGTATATGCTGCATTAAGTTTGCTTTGCTCGCATTTAACCGCTGGGAATAAATAACAGCGTGCCGCCGAAACTAGTCCCCCAACTGATATGTGAATATTAGCCCAATAATGCCATGCATGTTCCCCACATTCATCTCCTGCTTGGTATTTGCAACAGATTACAGCTCTGCCGCTCGCTGTGTGGCTCTTTGATGTCGGCGAGAGGGGGAGAGTGATGCACGGAGAAGCGTAAATGGGAGAAAAAAGTGTTTATGTGAAATTGACCAGCACTTTTGTGCTAGCGCGTTGGAAACGAGCCATAAACGACTGTGGTGTTGTTTCAGAAGCTGCTCTGGGAGAGCTTGCAATGCAGGAAATATTAATATCAGCGTCTCGGCAGCATAAATTACATGGTGGGGCTTCAGCGGTGAGAAACAGGCAGCACACCTCGCTCTCTCTTCTCAGGATAAATACAACTGTTGGGTGTATGTGTGCAAGAAAATGAGGCGGGAATAGCATTTATGTAAAGTGATCGTGCAAACAAAGCAGCGCTTTCAAATGATTTCTGAGAATATTTAAACGTCGTCAAGGCTCAAGCTACTCGGGCTTAGACTCCACTCGATAAATTAACAAATAAAATACCAGTTTTCGTAAAGATTTTGCCGCATTACCTCAGCAAACAATTAAAAGGATTATGTGTAGTCTGAGTAGCTCCTCTCAACTCTACCAGAGCTTTATTTTTAATTAATTTTTGCAGCTCATCTGTGTCAATTTTTGCAGCTGCATGCTGGTATTTTCAGTGATTAGACTGCTAGCTGGTAGGGTAGCTAAGATTCAAACCAGCAGGCAGACAAAGTTAGCATGCAGTTGCAGAATGTAAAAGAGCGATTAGGAGACAAATATTCACATATGTCCTGTTAAGTTGGAGGAAACCAAAGCGGAGCAAAAAGCATGAATTTTGGACTTCCTCAGTGTTGATTATTTTCAGCGCTGTTGTTGGCTGGTGGTGTGAACCTTTCAAACAGCAGGCAGACAAAGTTAGCATGCATGCAATTGCTGAACATGATGGATCCATTAGCGTGAAAATGTTGACATAGCCCCCTTCAAATTGGAGGAAACCAAAGCAGAGCAAAAAAAAGTGAATTGTGGCAAATATTTGGTGTGGCAGGCTGATATATTTAGCTACAGGCTGTTGGTTGTTATTGTAAAGCTTTTAAACAGCAGACAGATGAAGTTAGCATGCGTGCAATTGCTGGAGCAATGAGGAGTCTCATATTCACATACTCCCTTTACGTTGGAGGAAACCAAAGCAGAGCAAAAAGAGTGAATTTTGGACTCGGCGTGGCAGGGTGATAGGTGTTGGTTAGTGATGTAAAGCTTCCAATTAGCAGACGGACAAAGCTAGCATGCAATAGTAGCTAAATAGGAAGATGGAGGAAACCCAAACAGAGCAAAAACAACTTATAGTTACACTGAGACTGTTCGAGTGCTTGGAGATTTCAGTGATGGTTGAACGTGTGTTTTAATTGTCGATTTCAGCAATGAGGTGACAGTGTCTGAGTCACATAAATGAGCACCAGCTGCTTCCCTAGCCTCTCAAAGCGTTATAAGGAACTGTTAAGGAGCCATTACGATGTCTGTAACGATGCATCGCCTTGCTGAAAATAATTTAATAAAGATGAATATTGAACTGAAGCAAGTGGCCGCTGTGCCGGACAAAACTCGGGACATTCGCCAATATTTATCTTCAAACGGCGCATTCAACGCTTCTACAAAAGGAACCTTCCATTATAGGACTCCTGAATTACTCCTTGATGGACACCTTTGTTCTCATCTGACACTTCCAGCAGGTCTATCATTTGCTTTGCTTTGCATCATGCATGACGCCACGAGTGAAGGCTTAAATGAGAAACCGGCTCGTTGCGAGACAATCAATTTAGCCGGGGGGGTGGTGGGTAGTGGGGTTGTTGATGCGCTGCTACACCCGGCCGATTAGCTTCTGAAAGGACGCGCCAACGTGTCAGCTCTCAGGCTGCTGTCAGTTTCAAACTATTAGCAGACGAGTGGAGCGACTCCAGAAAGCCCAACACTCATCTCTACAAGAAAAAAAAAAAACATCTGTGAATGTTAAAAAATAAACCCCTCTCTGCCTCTGTGTTTGTTCTTTTATTCTGGCGTCAGTGGCTGTCACTCTCGTAACCCGCGTTGCCATTCACACCGAGCAACTCCCAAATCACCATATAACAGACTCTTAAGTGCATTCAGCGGACGCCGTGCACACCTCGCTGCGCACCTCTCTTTGTGCTTTTGTTCCTCTGATTCTTATTAAACGCACACAATTAGAGAGCCATTAAACACAATGAAATAAAGTGCATTAGACGGAGTCGGCCGTAAATCAAGGCGCATATTAAGCGGCACAAACTAGCTTTTTTCCGCCGTCAAAGTTAGGGACGTGCCGTTTTTTGTTTTTTTGTGGACGGCCGTAAAACAATAGGGCACCTTGGCCGAGCCGGGAGGAAACCCTACATTATTGCATTAGCAGCGAGTTCTGAGGAGGAATGGGGGGGCGAATCCATAATATAAAAAGATATGACGCTCAATTACTCACCGCTCGAGGCGACGGTAGAATTACAGCCGCCTCTGACAAATGTCGACACAGTTTCGCGCAATTACGGCGGCAATTATTTTGAATATGCGCTTATTCAAACTCAAGTGCGCGCCTGATTGACGTTTGCCCACCTACTTCATGAAAACCCTTATTTAAACTCACCTCTAATGCATATGACGTTCCCTATAACGGCTAATGCAGTTGTAATAGCTAATCTCAGGTATAATTTTATCAATTTTAACATTACGGCAATCGTTTCTGAATGGGAAAAAAGGTCGTCATCCATCAAGTTATGAAACGGCGCATGAATATACACGAGAAGCTGAAGTATGTCTTTTAACAGCAAAGCTACTACCAACCCAAAGAAACTACAGAGAGGGTTTTAGAGTCTACCTTAAACAAAAAGAGTCTGTCTCATATTTCCACCGGGGCTGACGGGGAACACTCTGTTCCAGTGCAGCCGGAGAGCTGAGAAGATGACAGGAATATGGAGGGAGAAGGGACCACAGGAGAGGGATTACCTCCACGAGGATATGCGGCGGGATCATTGTTAGAGAAATGATCTTCTGAGCGTTTTATCGACGCAGGAGCAAAACTCGTCATCTTTGGTAAATAGCCGTGCGAGATGTGAGTCATATGACAACGGCAGTCCGGAAAATTAGCTTTCTATTTGAGTGATATTACACGAAGGGCAGACGAGTTAAGGTAATGCATGTTTTTACCAAATTTAAATTTCCAATTTCCCGGTGATTGGCATAAGCAACCAAAGAAAGTACATTTGTTCTGTCTGATAATGATGAATCATTAAAATGAGGATGGGGGAAGAAAAAAAACGCCAGTTATTTCCTTTGGCTGCGGCAGAGCTTGATTTTAGCCAAGAGTTGATAGTATATTATAGTTAATGTGTTGCGGACTCGCCCTCTTGAACCTCACCCATAGTATATCACGGTCTTATCGTTACGAATGCCTCCTTCGCTGGAACCGGCCGCACGTCCCTCTCTGATAAATGTGTATTTCACCACCCGCGATGGTAAATCTCCGAGTCCTGCCCAGGAAGGGAGCGGCGCTCCGCGGTGAAAGTGCTGCAAGCGCCGACGGACTCTTGATACTGCGTGAGCGTTTCGGAGATGGGGCGAGGGTGGGGCGGGGATCACAGGGCCGCATTAACGCCAACACGAGCGGGGAGGGAAATTTGTTTGCATGCTTCTGGAGATGAAAGCAGCCTCGGAGACGGCGCGAGAAGTATCTGTCACTGCTAATCTTCTGCTTGTCTGTGCATGGCTTTACAGAACGGTTCATCAGCACCAGTGAGTCAAATGCTTCCGACTGTTTGTCTGTATAGGAGTGTTTGCAAAGATGCATGCATATATATGTATATGTTCACTAACTAAAGTGCTAGTGAGCCGTGAATTCAAGCGTGTGCACTTAAAAAGTCTATTTTTTTTACAGTCCAAATCATTTTGCTGTGAGACACGCTGCAAGGCGGAGTGCCCGATTCAAATCCACCACCAAAACAAGCATTTTCTTTCACGTCATGAACACCGACCAACATTTCCGAGCATGGTCCGACGCAAAGGCGGCCAGATGTCCTCGTTGTCGCCCCTCCCCCACGCGAACCGACCAGGACTACATGTGTTCTTGGAGGTTTAGTCCAAACAAGGCCGCACCGGGGAAGGCTGTCGGCAAAAAACCCAGAGAAGGGAAACAAGCTACTCCGAGGGTTATCGACCGGATGCTTAATACATTTAGCCCCTTTTATGGTTTTATCCGTTTGCCACGTTTAATTATCACAGAGGGAGGGCTGTGTTTCTCCTCCTTTTGTCAGCTGCAAAGTAATTAATGGCTCCTTGGAGACATCTGCTGTGGCCTAAGCACTGGTAGGAGAAGATCATTTAAAGTGCCATGTATTTAAGTAGAGGTTTGGTTGGGAAGTAACAGGGCACCAATGGAGGTGCCATTAAGATGCCAACAACCTCAAACTCAAGCTGTGCCGAAGTGTGGGAAAGCCGAATCGCTGGATCTCCATCTCTGGAATAAAATCAGATTTGAGCCCTGTCGCAGCACACGCTCGACAGCGTGCCTCGAGTAATAAAGCCAGAAGTTGAGCGAGAGCGGAGCAGAGAACCTGAGCAGTGTCCCCATGAATATTTCAGTCGCTCGACCGGTGAACCCTCCTCCAGCGACAGATTTAACAAGACAGACAACGCCTTGAATGTAAGGAGGAAATCAGAGCGCACACACGACTGACTTGAGTTTCCCGGCACAGCCACGCAAACGAATGATGAGCTTATGTTTCAAGGCTGCGCATTTATTTTCATCAGATCCCCGTGCAGCTAATTGGAAACCCTTGAGAACCGCGAGCCGAGTACTACTGTACGCAGAAAGGGCAACAAAACCGTGTTAGCGTCATAGCATTCTGAAATCATTTACAATTATGCCACTCTCTAATGGGAGAAAAGTATGCGTTTGCAGCGTGTAATTAAAAGCGCAACGCCGCATGTTTATAGCAGGAGGTGACGACGTGGCAGCGCTGAGTGAAGCTGATGGACAAATCACATTTACATCCAGAGGAGGCACGGAACGACAACAGACAAAAAAACTATTCAGAGGTTTTGAAACAAAAGTGATGCCAAAAGCAGAAATACTTCTCTCACTGGTGTAAGCTGGAAGTAGCGGCTAACAGCTAGCTCCAGTTAGCTCACGAGATCATAATGTCTTCCACCCAGATCAAACTGGCTCCAATCAGACGCTGACAGCACATTGGTAGCCATGTCGGGGAATGGCATTTCTATTAGATTTAGTCACACTCCCGCGGTTCGCCCCCGTGCTTTGTAACGGTGTTTGCACTTTGTCCTAATAGAGCAAAAAGAGCACCCCTTGTCGGAGCAATTTAAAAAAGCAATTTGTTCTCTTTCTCCCTCTGTTTGCTTTTACTGTGTTCTGGCCCAGTGCACTGGGAGCAAACTAACCTTACATAAATTACTCCTAGTGCCTATGAAAATGTCAACAAGATGTGGTTAACTCCCCTCCTCCCATGACGGCGTCGGGAGAGAGGAGGTGTGCGGAGGCAGCGACAAAGTGTGTGCGACCGGTGTCAGAATATGAGCGTGCCAGGCGCTAGGTTGGGGGGCCAGCCGGGGAGGCCCGTTTTGGCTGCTGACGAGGACGGATGGATGAATGTGAACATCTCTTTCACGCTCCCTTCACGGCGACTGGGCTGATTCATCCGTCTGAGATGCCTTTGTCATTTGGCTCGTCTGACGGATCGCTCTCAACTCCGCCGGCACTGCGTCTGCGCGGTCGTCCCCGGACGAGCTTCTCCCCGCCGCGAATGTGTGGGTGCGCGAGAGCATCCGCGGTGCATTAATGTGAATTTATCAACACGAGTGGACGTCCAACTTCTCCCACGGTTGTAATCTTCATTGAGACAACTGGTGCTTCTCAAAAACAAGTGCAAGAAAACAAGTCCAGGACTATGGTGTCATGCTGCTCCTGCCCACTGCAAATGGATCCTCTCGGCAGGCGGGTGCCTTCTAACCCCTGTCGCCTGCTGTTTTCTCCCGCAAGCTGCCTCTTAAGCCCATTTTATCTGTCATCATCTTTTAAGCAGGCGCCTAAACCTCCCTCCGCACTTTGTTTCGCTTTGTTTTAATCCCTCTCTTATGAAAGACAAAGGCCAAGGTGAAATGGGAATCGCAAAACGTCAATATCCTTAATAACGGATCCATCTGGAGATCTCGCAGGCTTAAGTTTGGGATACAAGAGTATAAAGAGTCTAGGATTTAATAGTTGACCAGATAAGATGCGACAGACGGAGTCGACTGTTCAACCGGCTTCCCTTCTCCCCAGTGAAACATCCCCAAGTCCGAGCAAAACACGGATTGCGCGCAGATGATATCTCCTCCCACGCCGGGCTGAAATAACTCTCCAGAAAGAAAGTCTGCCCTGGGATTTGTAAAACTTGCCTCGAGCTGAGCGGAAAGAACGGGCCCAACAATACACGGACGCTTTTTGAAAGGCGGGCTTTGAGACGGAGTTCAGCATCAAGGACAGCTCCCGTGGTCTTTGAGGAGCTGATTTCTTGAGCAGAAACATTTGAAAAGTTTGTCACATTCATATGAAAGGAACATAAAGATTACTCTTGAAGGCCTCGTATTATAGAAAGTGAGTTGTCCTTATCATTTTTCATGATATACTAAGATATATATACCATAGTAATATCCAACAAAGGTTCAAAAAAGGCAACTGGACTTGTAGAGTCCATAGTAATACCTTTAAACAAAAGACAAAAGTTACTTCAGTGACAACCCTCCGCCATATCTAGTTTTAACTCATTAACAAGTATTTTGGTCCATCTGTTTGGCTCATTTCAGCTCCTCCACCATCAAACAATGCACGTTTCTGAAAAGGGGAACAAAATAAGGGGACAGCATAATTGGCAGTCCCAGCGTCGGCTAACACGAACCCATTGCCACCAGTTGTTAACGCTACAGAACGCCACAATTACAGTCTCTACTCACAAACCGGTGAGCCGAACAGATGAGAGGCTCATTAATATGAATGAGAAGACGACTTGTTCTCGCTACAGCTCCGGAGAGAGAAGTGAGAGAGGAGATGTGAAGCGGCACCGGTGTAGCCGCCAACTCTTAAACTGAGAACTGGAAACCGGTTGTTTCAACCGATGCAGATGGATCAGTCCTAACAAAAGGCGTTTGTCGATGTGGGAACGTTGGACTTGCTTACTTGGTGGTTCGGGGCTTGACAAGTTCGACCTTGAGGTACGGACTCTGAAAGACTGAGGTACATTCTGGGATACCAAGTCCACGCAATGCGCACACACGAATTGATGAAGTTCCACAAGTTCACAAGAACGTAACATGGACTAGAGTGCATACTGAGAAATGCCAAGATGTATGACGACGACGTTGTTAATCTTAACCTCAAAAAGCCTGCCCAAACTATTTAACTGGCCTGGCAGGTCTTTGCTGGGGCATAATCAGATCCCAAAGGGGAGACACCAGACCAACTTTTCCACCGCAAAGCTAAGTCGGCCTGTCTTCTGGTCTAGTAAAACATTGGCAATGACAACAGCAAAGAAAGACAGAAATCCAACGTCAAACGCGCAGGCTGTGAAGGCTAGGTCACGGGCTTCATTTCAATGAGCTGGACCGAAGGCAGAGGCGAAAACACCTTCAAGTAATTCTGGTGTATTAGTGTTAGAAACAGGCCGGATGTTTTCGCTCCTTTGGCGGCAGATTGAAACGAGGCCATCAGCAGCGGCGGCAGAAGCAGCACAGCAGAAGACGACTGACACCATGAGCTCTCTCTTCTCAGACAAGAGCTGTAATTACGGTCTTATCTACTTTTCTAAGCAATTAGTGAAATGGAGGGGAACCCGTGCTCTCTCACACACACACACATTAACACATAATCTACATAATCACCAGAGGGTCAAAGAGGCTGTGTGCGGGTTCCACTGTCTTTAACTGATTGCTCCTGTGAATGTGTGCGAGCGGTTTAACCTGCGTGACCAGAGACGGGGCAGCTCGGTAAACGACAGCCTCGAATTACAGTCTTAATTGGGTTGGTGGGGACAAGGGCCACCGATGACCGTCCCAGAGGGAGGAGAGGATACGTAACCCTGGTGTAACCTTCCTTCACCCCAAAAACACCAAGCTTGGTCAGAATCGTCTCTCCGACCCACCGGGGCTTGACATTTAAGTGTTACTTAATGCTCTTACAAGTGTGTTAGTTTATAATTAGAGCAAACCGTGGAGCAAATATAAGCAATAATTTTGACAACTGGCTGGCTCAGAAAAAAATCTACTACTACTGTAAATTCTCACACAGCGCCTGCACTTTGAGTCACCTCAACGGCAGAGACTATAATTGATCGTTTGCCCTGTTTTATGCAATCTAAATGTGCCGGTTGAGAATATTACAACACAATAGTGCAGAGGGCTGCAATGACGCAAGAAACACGTCGATTGGCGTGGCATTCATGGACGGGTCACGGGTGGTCACGTATATCCAAAGATATTTAAGTTAAGAAAGATATTTAGGTTCCTCACAGGGACGCGTTGTATAGTCCTATGTCCTGAGGGACAAACGACCTCCTCAACCTGTCCATGGAGCAGAACAGAGACAGCAACCTGCCACTGGACGATCTTCTCTGCCTGACTATGGTGTCCTGTAGAAGGTGGTGGACATTGTTCATGATGGACCGGAGTTTGTCCAAGGTCCTTGCCTCTGCCACCAACATCAGGGACTCCAGATCTGCCTCTACCACAGATCCCTCCTTCTGTATCAGCTTGTCCAGCCGCGAGGTGTCCTCCTTCTTTGGTGCTACCCGAGACTGCTGCTGCGAAGTCTCGAAAAAGTCTCGAAAAAAGAGATGCAGCAGATGACGCTTGGTGGTCCTTGGGCAACTTTGTGAAGTCAAGCAATGAGAAAAACGGTCACGGCTGCTGAGGCCGGAAAATAAAACACGCCCGTTTGACGATTTTACGTTTAACACTAGAAGTCCCAGAGAGCAGCCATTTGGCTTTTCTACCTATAAAACCCACAGGGCAGCCGATCGGCTGGAAGGCTTTTAGCTAATATCCTAAATCACCTGTGAACCCTCCTTCTGTTATGTAAACGAGGCAGTCACTGGGGCACCACAGGAGGGGACATGCTGAGCCACTTCAAGGAAACTTGTGGGGAGGGGAGGGGGAGTGGGCCCAGAGAGCTTATGGGGGACGGGGTAAGCACACAGAGCAGTGTTCACTTCTAACCTGGCAACACCTTGAGACAGAAACTGGTTCATCCCAAAGACAAAACACCTTGACATAAAATGGGGGAGGGGGGGAATCGGAGAGGAGCAGGATTGCTGGGGGTTTGGAGGCCAGAGTGTGTGGGGGAGGGAGGCACACCTGAGGGCTGTGAACTCATTTGCTCTGTCCAGGCTGCTAACTGACTGTCTGTCTTTCACCAGTTTCACCAGGTGGCAGCCTGGGCAGAACAAATGAGCTGAATCAAAATGTAATATATGTAGAAGGATGTAGAAGTTATCAGGACCCTACAACACTGGGCTTCCAACATCCCCACCAGACACATAGGAAAAGTAAAAGAACAGAACCACATCAAAAAAGCACTCAAAATCTGTGGTTATCCCAACTGGGCCTTCATGATATTTACACATATTTACAAATAATAATAAAAAAAATGCATTATCAGGATACAGTGTTAGAGAGTGGAAGTGAGTGAGACTTAGACTTAGAACTTAGACTTAAAACTTTATTGATCCCTTTGGGGGGGGGCTCCCTCAGGGAAATTTGAGTTTTCCGCAGCAGCAAGCACACAGAGCAGTTTGCAGACAAACAACAGCAGTGGTTTGCAAATAGTTATAGAAAAAGTGATTGAATAATAAAATGGTGAACATTAAATAATGAACGGTGAACTTCCTTTGCGTGGGATTAAAATAAGCTGTAGTAAAACTCTAGTAGGGAAAAATAAACAGTAAGTAACAGTGACTGAGGTGAGTACATTTCAATAATCACTCACAATCCTGGCACTGCCATGCTAATGACCAATGTGGCCATAATGACTCATGTGACTGCAATGTATTGACTGCTACAAATACACATGTGGCAAATGCAGAAAGGAGATGACTTGGCAGTGCTAGCATTGTGCGTGATTATTGAAATGTACTCACCTCACTCACTGTTACTTACTGTTTATATTTCCCTACTAGAGTTTTACTACATCTTATTTTAATCCCACTCAAAGGAAGTTCACCGTTCATTATTTAATGTTCACCATTTTATTATTCAATCACTTTTTCAATAACTATTTGCAAACCACTGCTGTTGTTTGTCTGCAAACTGCTCTGTGTGCTTGCTGCTGCGGAAAACTCAAATTTCCCTGAGGGAGTCACCCCAAAGGGATCAATAAAGTTTTAAGTCTAAGTTCTAAGTCTAAGTTCTAAGTCTAAGTCTCACTCACTTCCACTCTCTAACACTGTATCCTGATAATGCATTTTTTTTATTATTATTTGTAAATATGTGTAAATATCATGAAGGCCCAGTTGGGATAACCACAGATTTTGAGTGCTTTTTTGATGTGGTTCTGTTCTTTTACTTTTCCTATGTGTCTGGTGGGGATGTTGGAAGCCCAGTGTTGTAGGGTCCTGATAACTTCTACATCCTTCTACATATATTACATTTTGATTCAGCTCATTTGTTCTGCCCAGGCTGCCACCTGGTGAAACTGGTGAAAGACAGACAGACAGTTAGGCTGCGTTCAGACTGCCAGCCAAAATCCGATTTTTAGCCCATTCAGATTTGAATCGGATCTCGATTTTGAAGTCTGAACAGTGACAGATCACATGAAATCCGATTTTTGCCAAACGGTTGCAAACCACATCCAGAGGTAGTTTCATATCGCATTCGTATCGGAGATGGACAGATGCGTCTCAGTCTGAACAGCTCCCAACACTCAGATGGGTTTTGACTGTCCGTGACGTCACTTACGCGACGCCAGGCCAGAACCAATGCACCAGACCGCGTGCCTATTTCCGTTGTGGAGGAGCCACGTTACGGCCACGGACAGTGATATTACAGCTATCACAATGGAGGAGGACTTTGAAAACAATTCGCCTTGGACAGAGGAAGAAACTGCATGCCTTATAAATCTTTACACTGACGTGACGTACATCCATCGTGTTGTTTGTTGTTGTTTTGCTTGTCGCTGTGGCAATTATATGACGTCTGACAAATACACGTGCTGAATGACGCTTCCGCTCGTTGCTACAGCAACCTATCAGACCGGTGTAGAATGTGGCCCAGTCTGAACAGAACCATATCCGATTTGGACACTTGCTAAAGGCAGTGTGAACAGTCAGCCCTAAAAATCGGATATGAGAAGGAATCAGATTTGAATCAGATCCGTCTGCAGTCTGAACGCAGCCTTAGCAGCCCGGACAGAGCAAATGAGTTCACAGCCCTCAGGTGTGCCTCCCTCCCCCACACACTCTGGCCTCCAAACCCCCAGCAATCCTGCTCCTCTCCGATTCCCCCCCTCCCCCATTTTATGTCAAGGTGTTTTGTCTTTGGGATGAACCAGTTTCTGTCTCAAGGTGTTGCCAGTTTAGAAGTGAACAGCCACCCTCTCCCCCATAAACTCTCTGGGCCCACTCCCTCTCCCCTCCCCACAGGTTTCCTTGAAGTGGCTCAGCATGTCCCCTCCTGTGGTGCCCCAGTGACTGCCTCGTTTACATAACAGAAGGAGGGTTCACAGGTGATTAGGATATTAGCTAAAACCCTTCCAGCCGATCGGCTGCCCTCTGGGTTTTATAGGTAGAGCAAAAAATGCTGGGACTTCTAGTGTTAATCGTACGTGAAATAGGGAAGAAGAGCAAAAGAACCTGCGGATTTTAATCTTATTTAGTAAAAGCGAGCATCTGAAAAGAGTATTACGCAGCTCTGTCCCTGCAGACTCACTGAATTAAAGCTGCAAAAATGGAGTATTCATTTTGGTGAAAAGAAAGAAAGTGCAGGTGATTCATGTAAAACTCCCTCCTCTGACATCTCTCCCCATTTTTTCCATCTAAACCATTCACAACCTCGCGGCCCTTTCCCCCATTTCCCCCAAGTGCATTCCTTAGCTCAACAAACAGATGAGCTAGTGGCAGTTCGCGGCGACAGTTCTGAGCCGTCACATTAAGAGGTGCTCCTTCTTTCGTCGCTCAAGCGCATCATTTCCTCTGACAAACTGCAAACGAGCGGCGGGAGGAGCGGCCTTTCGGCTTTGTGATCGACTTTTTCCACTTTCCCAAAAAAAAGAAAAGAAAAGCTAAGAAGCCTCAAGAAGCACCAAGGGGATGTCAGATCAGGAGATGCGCTAGTTGGCCGCTCATCCTAAAGAATTATTTGTGAAAGTTTCCCTGCTTTGACATATATTTATAGGCTTTAATCAATTTTGTCTTTCTCGCTTCAAGGCAACACATGGTTTGTGTCATTCAGAAAAGCCTCCCAAACATCCACTCCCAGAGAACCAGCAGTGGTGACTTTAAGGTTCAGTGAACAAGTACATGAATAAGCTCCGGCTCTGCATGTAGGAGTGTATATGTGTCTGGAGGGGGGGGGGGCGAGAGTCAGCTAGGGATAAAAAGCAGCCGTCTGTCTGTCTCCCGGGTGCTCATGTGTGTGCTAACCACCATCGGCGTTTCCCCCTCGCTTCCAATCGCGGCTCAGGTAATTGGATCCTCCCGCCGAGCGGACGGCATCCCTTGTGTTTACACCGCCGCGTGTCGGCCAGTCGGGGCGGGTCGGCTCGCCGCTCGGGATGATTGGCCGCGACGATAGCGCCTCGACTGTTGACTCCGCACAACGGGTGTCGGGGGAGGGGGCGAAGTTACAGCGACAACAAGCCCGGGCCTCAGTTGACAGGGCCGCGATTCGGCCTGCACTCGACAGAAATCTCAGCGTCTGACCGTACGCTTTTAGAAATGTGAATTGCATGTGGCCCCGTCTAATTAAGCCGCGATCCGTGCACTTCAAGACAATCTGTCACGAAGCCTCGCGAGCGCCCAGCTTACCACACCATCCCCCGCTTCATTACAGGTGATGAAATTCGCAATTACTTTACTTTGATTGGTATCACGAGCTTAAATTGGCCATCTCCTGCCACGAGCCAAGAGCAACTTATTGTTTATCTAACAAGGCCTGCCGTATCAGTTGCCACACTTTCTCACAATAATAGCCTCTAATCCCTCCTACAACACAGAGCAACTTATCAAAGCACGCCTAAGGGGATCCGTTCTCCCAAACAGCGGCGTGGCTACACAGATCCATGGATTTGTGCCTTTAGCTACTGCGCATCTAACAAGCGTCGGAAAAATTAAGGGATGCAAAAATAATCGTAAAGAAAAATAAACACATTTCTCTTCGGTTGTTATCTCGGCGTGACTCACGTGCAGGAGTTTTTAATCACGCAGGTGAGAAATCCATCAGGAGAGCAACAAGCAGCCGCCCCGGCAGGCTCCACGAGCGTTGACACTGAATGTATTTTAAGGGACGGGGTGCGAATCTCGTCCTTCTGACTCAGAGCTTTGTCGTTGTTATGACAGTGCTTTTCAACGCCGCATTAGGATGAAATTTTAACAGAGGCTTCATAAGCGGGGACTAAATTTAACTCGGGAAGGTGCGATGTTGATGCTGCTCTGCAAGTCTGACACCGTCTGACCCCATTCAGAGGGGCTTATTCGCTGTAAAGGCATGTTTGCGCGGATTTAATATATAAATGAGACACAGAGGCCAACAATGAATCCAAGTGCAGCGACAGGATTGCAGCTAATTTCGCGCCACATGAAATTTGACACCGTATAAACCCTGGGGAGGGGGCGTCTGTTTACTCGGTTCGACTGCAGCAAGTACCGAACATGCTCACACATTTGAAACGCTCCTCTAAAGCAGGTGTAGCCTTTAGGATGTTGACTTAGCTTGGAATGTTAGCATGCTAATGGCACCAACAGATGAACTGCAGTCATTCCATTCATCTGAACTAAACGCTTTGCAAATTAAAATCTTTTTATCACCCGTGTGCCATGCAGCATTTGGCGTGCAAACATCCGAGCTGGCAGGCAGGAGGTAACTGGACCAACCGTCTATCACTGGCTAGCGATCTGCAGGATTGAGGAGCTTTGAAAGATGGCTAGCAATTGGCTGTGCGGTTAGCATGTCAGCTGACACTGCTTGCAATCTTTGTAAGGAACATTTGCACATAAAAGACACCGTCATCACACCTAAAACACACCCACAGCTTCCAGTAGTTCCTCAGATGACACAAATTGGTCTGCACCTCTGTGCATCGGCGAGTGTGTAGCTCAAAACCTAGCAAGATGTTGCATTGCAAGCTAACAATGCCTTCACTTTATTTGACCAGTCAGATGAGTTATCCGCTAAGATTGACGGGTGCAGATTTGGTGGCAAAGTTGCCGGCATCATTTTTGTATCCCGCAAGGTTACATGCTAACATGGTATTTAGCATTCAAGACGATTCAAAGCAGCTTTGCGGGTATCCATCATCGCTCTAAAGACAGAAAACAGAGAGGCTACTAAAATAAAAGCCTGGAAGTCGCATGAGCCGGACGCTCATCAATAAATTGAATCAATCACTCAATTTAGTCCTGCTCGAGAGAAATATGAGCAGCGACGTGACATAATTGCCGACTGCGGCCTCAATTTCTCCACTTTCTCCTTCGACAACAATCTCATTTCGATGCACGGCAATGTCCTCAACAACCATTTCATTAACCGTTTATTGTTAATTGCGAGAGTTAATGGGGCCTGGTACGAGGCCTGTAAACGTGCGCAACCTAGCAAACTGTGATTTATAGAAGGATGTAAAGGAAAACTGGATTCTTTTTCAGTTTTTTTTTTAGTTTTTTTTTTTACTGTGGAATCTATGCAGAGTATTTTAATTAATGTCCCGTGTGGGCTGCCTTTGATATCAGATGAAAAACATCTGCTTTGATATCACCGATTGGCCGGAAGAGCATTTCTTGTCAGCATATGGAGAGCAGCTGTTTTCTCCCCTGTGTGATTTAGTATTGATTTGAGCTTTAATTAAAAAATTGATAATGGCACAACACCCAAGCTGCCATGAATTGATGAAAAAAAAGAAGTTTGGATTAACAATAGCGATATCGACAGCTTGCTTTATGTTCAGCAAACATGTCTAACCATCAAAGTCGGCACTCGCCATCGAAACTGTGACAATAGTTAAGCCCTGCAGTGCAGATTTCTTTTTTTTTATTATTATTTTTTTTGTCTGGTTGGGTTTAGATACAATCCTGAAGAGCCACTTCTCCAAACGACTTGGATTTGAAAAGGGACGGGGGGGGAAAAACAAAGCAGGCAGACGGGACAAAAGCCGCGGCTAATCCAGAGCTAATCATTCGTAATGGCAGACATTAAACACGATCCATTGACAGCCGCTGAATGCGAACCAAACATACCTCGTTTATCTGCTCAAAGTCAATAGAGGGAAAACGCGGGGACGCACAAAAGGCACGTCTCGGTGTCTGCAAAAAAAAAAAAAAAAAAAAAAAAAAAAACGCGGCGTGCTTCCTGCGCGTAATTAACGGAAACCCTGGTTCGTTGTTGAGCGGGGGGAAAAAAAATGACATAATTAAAAGCAAACACCCCAAAACTGCTTTGGTTGCTCTATCTCTGATCCTTTGCTTAAACACACACACATGCACGACATCACACACACGCACATTGAAGTCTCCGGCCGTGCACGTACACCCACTCAAGCGCCCCACCGAGGGGTATCAGCGCAGCAGCTGGCATAGCCCTGGGCTCCGGGACTCTGTGGCTCCGAGCGCTGTGTTTAAGACTCACTGCCCGGAGGGGGGCCCCGCCGCCAGGAGCTGCCACTCAAAACAACGGGGGAGGAGCTTAGCGGCAGGAGGGGGGATGATGTCACTTGTTTACATCTGATTTGAACCACAATACGTACTCTTTCAATGTCACTTCTCTCTCCCTGAAGGCCTTAAAAGAAAGCTGCAAGAGAAGCTGCTAAAATATGCAGAGAAGAAATCATCAGGTCGTCATTAACCTTTCATCAGTTTCTTGTGTTCATAAAAACAAACTTTTTTTTGCAGTGAAATATCGACGTGTATTAAAATAATAACCCTGCACCGAGAAAATATTTTGACTCGGCTCACAAAAGGCGAGGACGTAATGTCTTTCTGGTGTTCAAGTGCATCCTTTTCTCTTATTCCTTCACACTGTTTCTATTTACTTCCTTTGCTTCATCTCATCTTTCACCTCCCTTTTTTTTTTTTCTTCTTCTTTCCCCGCTACAGGGGTAAGCGAAGCAGCGCGGGCCCCGGTGAAGGATACTGAAGGGCGCGGCGCCCCAGTTCCAGTTGTAACCTTGGGCACTTGTCTGACGGAAACAAGATTGTTTGTGGGAAATAAAGCCCCGCTTTAGCTGACGGCGAGGAATACACCATCCGCCTGCAGTGTCATCTGACGTCTATTGAGATTGCACTTGAGTATTTACATACCCCCGCGCCCAGATAACAGATTTGCAGCTGTGGAATACATTTCCTCCCTTTGCCAAAGCATCTCTTTACGTTCAAAGTATGAATTATTCATTTTTTTATTTATTTTTTGGTGTACATATATTCACTGTCAGGAAAAAGTATTGTTGAGGTGGAGATATTAGCAGACACGGTGAGGCGTCGTGGCAATTCATTGCCTCCGTTACGCTTCACGCAGTCGGAGCTTGCAGCCAGAGGTTAAATGGGTCAGCGTGAGCAAGCGTACCGGAGGCTGGTGTGCGTTTGTTTGTGAGTGGGAGCGGTGTTTACAGACGTTACAGAACAAACCGCTTCCAACGGGAGCCTGAAATTTATGTGACAAATATGTTTTAACCTAAGCGTGACCTCGGGGTAAGTGTCTATGGAAAGGAAACGTGGAAGGTTAGCGTATTAGCCACACTTTTTATATTAGGCCTGTCACTCTAACATAGATTCCCAGCAGTCTTTCCAGTAAGTGTTTGTATTATTTAAAGTGCAATCTCACTCCCTGGGTTCCTCCAACCGAACATCAGAGGACCACCATTGGTCTACATCTTCCTTCATCCCATCCCCTCGACCCCTCTCATCCCATCCCCTCGACCTCTTTCACCCCATCCCCTCAATCCATTCATCCCATCCTCTCAACCCCTTCACCCCATCCCCTCAAACCCTCTCATCCCATCCCCTCAATCCCTTCATCCCATCCCCTCGACCCCCCTCATCCCATCTCCTTGACCCCTCACATCCCATCCCCTCGACCCCTCTCATCCCATCCCCTCGACCTCTTTCACCCCATCCCCTCAATCCATTCATCCCATCCTCTCAACCCCTTCACCCCATCCCCTCAAACAATCTCATCCCATCCCCTCAATCCCTTCATCCCATCCCCTCAAGCCCTTCATCAAATACCCTCAGTCCCTTCATCCCATTCCCTCGCCCCCTCTCATCCCATCCCATCCCCTCAATCCCTTCATACCATCCCCTTCAATCCCTTCATCCCATCCCCTCGACCCCTCTCATCCCATCCCCTCAATCCCCTCATCCCATCCCCTCGACCCCTCTCATCCCATCCCCTCGACCCCTCTCATCCCATCCCCTACTGTTCCCTCCCTTTAACCTGGTCAAAATAAACCTCTTTGTACATACCGGGGTGCGGTCTTGTTAGTGAAACAGGCCCTGCCAAGATGGCCGCCTCCAGAGCCACACACACTGAGCTTCAAAACCTCTCTACAGCCAAATCCAGCCATAAGACTGCCAACATATTTTAAAATGTTATACAAAAATGTAATTGTTGCATCCAGCTAGCAATTCCTACATTTTCTAATTTCTAACTTTGAACTATCTTAGCATGTATAAGTCAGAATAGGTTTGTCCATTAGCAATGAAGCTGTGACTGGATTTCTTACCGAGCACACTTGGCATTTGTCCCTTAATCATATTGTTTAAAAAGTTAAGAAACCTCTGACTTTTAGTCTCGAGAATGGGTCAAGATCCAAAAACACTGCAACAACCATAATGCAACCCATTAATAACTTCTCATTAGACCTGTCACCCCTGATCAATACACACACTAATGCAAGGTTATTGTGAAAACTTTAAAGTCTCAAGCCCAAGCCAAGAAAGCTCCCTCCACAGGTGACGCCGTATGTCCAACTGTGACGAGTACTGAGCTAAATTAAAGCACGATTCTCAATCCTCGCCCCAATATTGTTGACAATCTAAATCATTTAGATCTACAAGGCTGCCAGTCATTACCAATTTACTGGAGAAGCGTAAAGGTTGAGGCAGCATTAGCATTGTGAATCACAATGGCGGCACGCACTGTACATGACAATTACTTGAGCTTCTGATTTCATTATCGACATGACAGATGATTTTGGTTTAGCGGATCACAAACCAACCAGGAGCCTTTGAGGCGAGGAAAAACAGGAGTGGGAGAGATAGAGGGAAAGGGAGGCTAAGTGAGAAAGAAAGGCATTTCATTTGAGCGCCATCCTCTGAGGCCTGTCATCTTCATCTTCCCACCAGTAGGACCAGCAGCTGGACATGTCCCGGAGGGCTCTGGGCTGAGGTATTGGCCTATCAGCGTGCGCCGTCTTTTCTTCCCTCTGAGCGCGAGGGCCGTCACACCTGTCAAACCGCCGCCCCGCCGACCACCCTAACCGGCAATATAGTTTCCAAACAACTTGCAAAGGCACGCCGCAGTGTTTGTGTGCGGTTAGGCGAGGCTTTGCTCAATAAGCGACTGTGACTCAGGGAGTGCTGTGGTGCTGGTTGCATTAGTTCAGCACATAAGGCAGATTATGTTCAATAGGCCTGCATGCAATCAATCTCCATCAGCTCCTACTAAAAAGTGTACACTTCTATTTTCTGTTCTCGACTAGTTTGGTAATTTAACAAGCAAGAAAATTAATATTTTTTGGAAAGAACTTTTGGAAAACTGTTGGTTTGTAGTCATCTCAAGTGTATTAAATTCATAAGCCCAACCCGTGTCCACAGGGCATTAAGCAAGAAGCAACTCAGATGTCGACTGCACTGCTGGTTACTGGAAGCCCACTGGTAACCAACGTGAAACACTGAGAGTGAAATTTGAAAAGCTCTTTTGCACAAAAAAAAAAATAAAAATTGACATATTTTTAACTTTAACACCGAGCATGAAGAATCTACAGAGAGCCAAGCATCGCAGGGAGCGAACAACATGTGGTCTGCGTTTGAAATGACGAAAATAGAGAGGCATGCACAGAAGAGAGAAGTTCCCGCTGGATGCGTACGACTTGAGTCAGACATACAGAGGAGGCCTAAAGTCGTCATGGAGACAGAGGCAGTGAACTTCAGCAGCAGCAAAGCGACTGTTTTTGTATGCATCCACAGCGATGCTAAACGCGCGCGCGCACATCATAACTACTGCCTCTATTTCTACTTCATGTCGTTATACAAAGATACAGATTCATTCAAAACCATAGACTGTATATAAATATGGAAAACGTGTTGCCACTTCCTTGCATCGGGTACACGGATGGCGCCATCTTGCGACTTTGGAGCCAGAATCTGCGCAATACTATCACATCCTGTTTCTATAGCGTCAAATAACTAAATAAAATCAAACTTATCAGAAAAGTTGACACTTGAACACGCATCAACATTATCTTAACTACGTAAAATGACAGAAACCATCCATGAGGTGTATTTGATTGTTTTAGTTTGGCCCAAGTCCCGCCCACTAACATGGAGGGGGTGGAGCTTATGACCTATACTGCAGCCAGTTGCCAGGGGGAGCTCTACTTGCTTTGGCTTCACGTTTGATTAGCAGTTCCGCCGTCCATCTTTATACAGTCTATGTCCATTGTTTTTTTCATTTTCATTTTTCTTTTCAGAGGCAGCTGGGACAAGAAACTGTGCCGTGTTTATGTTCAGCTGTCAAATGCACAATCAGCATTCAGCATTCTGGCTATGGTTCGCTTTCCACCATCTCTTGAGGGAAGTGGTATTGGCGTCTGGCCGGCAATGCTGCTGACGAGAGCGTGGGACTGAACCAAAACATGAAATCTGCCAGTCGTAAATCCATAGCAGTGAGCTGAAAAATGGTAAAAAATCAAAAATTGCAAGTAATAAACTGTCACTGTGAGTGTTAACTTCAACACACACAGTCATGTGACAATGTTGATATAAAACATTGAGTAGTGCAGCTTTAATTTTTTCTCAAATTAACTCCTTCATATATGATTAATATAAATAACAGCTTGGCTTTTGTTATAAATGTATTTCAAAATTCTCGTAACAAATCCATAAACTATGATGACAATGATGCTAATAAAATATTGAACTGCGCAGCTTTAATTTTGCCGTTGTCACAAGTTGTATTGCTTCAAACGGGAACATTTAAAAATGGGATATCAAACTCATAGCTCAGGGGGGGGGCACACACACCCCAATTTGATCTGAAGCGGGCCAGACCAGTAAGATAAGAGCATAATAACATATAAGTAGCAGAAACTCCAGATTTATTCCATTTGTTGTAGTGCAATTTGTGCAAATTGGGAGAATGTTTATATTTAATGAAGTATATTTTTCAAAAAAAAAAGAAAAGAAAATATCTGCAATTTGAGGAAATTGTTGTTCTGTCCACTTGTCTGACTAAAATAGTGGACAAATTAGGGACAGCAGTTATTTTCATTAAAAAAATGAAATGGCAGTCCTCTATGTAACTGATGCTGCAGGCCATATTAGACCCTCTGGTGGGCCGCTTTTGGCCCGCAGCCCATATGTTTCACACCTGTGCTTTAAAACCATGAAAAAAGTTAATTTAAAAAGCGAGGTTATGCCCGTTAATCGTCACTGGGCATAGTCCACCCCCCCAGTTACTACCACTTAAACGGAGAGTATTCGAACACAACACAGGTCAGCGTTGACTCTTTCTAAATCACTTTCCATGCAGACGTTTTATGACCGAGTTAAATAGGCAACTGTCCCCCTTAAATCCTGACAGAGTCTGCAGACGGCTCTTGATATCCCGTGCTAACCTTGATTCAGGGAAGCGATGTGAAGGTTGCCTCGGCCTCCCCCGAGGGTCACTGACATATCTCACATCAACAGAATGCGAGGGCCTGTGGGGCGCTTTGATTTATTACCGGCCTAATTAGGTCACCCGAGGCCAAGATTCATTTGACAGGAAGCAGAAATCAAAACTGCATCTTTCACCGGCTTCCATGCCTGGCACGCAGCTCCCTCTTTCCACACCCCCCTCCTTACCCTTCAGTAGCCATGCTAATAATACACATTAGCTCTCGGTGCCCTGGCCTCTTCTGGCGATGCTCGTAATATATGGAGATCTCCTGCATACACATGGAAACCTATGCTAATTGGAGTCGAAAGCGGCACTATTACAGCAGTAAAGCTGGTAGTGGAGACTGTGCTACAAATCAGTGTAGTGCGGAAACGGTAATGACCCTCGCCGTGGGGGAGTTAGCATGATGTAGAGGAGCTGGAGAAAATCATAAAGACGGTGTGTGAGGTGGCGCATGTGGAGGCGCCAAAGCTCCGATTACACCCTTGCTGAGAAGACTTCTTGCACGGGGTGGTAGTGTCAGCTTAGGAGCAGACTGTAAAAAAAAAACACATGTGCAGTGTCATGTAATTTGCGCCGCTAATCCGAGATTCATTCGGTACTCGAGCACCCCAACGGATGCATGAATCCTCACAAAGCTTGCAAGCAGATGATCTTACTCCCGAGTTCAAGTGTGCGAGAGTTACATCAGTGTGTGGGTGATGCAATAAGGGGATTCAGCCCTCTCAGCAGCAGCAGGTCCTTCCGATTTAGCAACGAAGCTCCAGCAGATCCCATCACTACCGCCACAAAGAGTCATCAATAACCCTGCCGGCGGCTGCCAAGAGTACGACTGTGTTTCCACCACATGGACACCTGCCCGTCATCCCCTAGCAACCAGCAGGAAGAGATTTGTCCATTTGTGTTTGGGGAGAGCACACAGTATACAAGTTTTTTCATTTGTAGCCTCGCTGGGAGTCTTTGATTCCGCTGCGGTCCGCATTGAGCGAATGCTGTGCCGTACCTGTGATACGGAGGGTGTTTGTCTGTAATCATTATCTATCAAACAAGGATTTAAAGCTGCACCAGGCAACTTTCCATGCTGTTAGCTTGCCGTGAGGGCCACTTCCGAGAATGTGTGACACCGTCAACGTCTCCACCCCGGTTCGCCGGCAAACGCAGACCGACACCTTGAAATTTGCTCGTTTCGCTAAACGACTTCCAAAAACGCAAAAGGCGTCCAACTCTCCTATCCGCACATTTGAGACTGAGATGATCAATTCTTTGCAGATCCGCTTTCACCTTTGTGCTGTGAAAGGGGTGAATCCACAGGTTGATCTCTCCTGCAGCCAAATTTTTCTTTTTACATCTTAGCGTGTCTCAGCTACATTTGTTTAGTCGTGCAATGGAAACAGAAACGGCTCGTTCTTCGTGCGCAAACCACAAGACGACAAAGTATCTAAACCCATTTCGTGTCACGTGGCTGAACTGCGAGCACAAGAAAATGCCCTAAAAAAGCAAGTGCACGAGCGCTAAAAATGACTCACAGCTGTTGTGTTGCACCACGCATGAGCTGTTTCTCCGGCGAATACTTAGACAAGGTGCAAATGCCGCTTTCTTCAAACTATCTGGAACAAAACAAAAAAAATAAATCCGCTGTTTGCAACACTAACATCGGCTTCGGCGCTTGGCAGACGGCGGTTTCCAAAAATAATTTGCTGCAAACGACTCTTTGTCTGCGTTTAGTCTCCTTGGTTAGTAATCAAAAGCTTAGAGATGGGCCAACTTCCACAATGGCTTCATTACAGATTTAGAATATCATTTTTGTGACACGCTCGCTGTATGTTTCGGAAATGCATTGTGTCTAAAGACGTGGCACAAATATAGCGAGAGAAGTCGAAGTCCCCCTGAGGTTTCAGCCAACAGCATGAACGACTGGAACAAAGCCACAGAAAAGAGGCAAATCACTTCTTTCGAAGTCCCCCTAAGGGACTCGTGTCTTGGATGATACCGTAAGGAAAAAAAAAAAAAGGCCACTGAGGAGGTACCAAAGCCTCTTTGCTGCCACAACACACTTCCCACTGCAGCTCCCTCTGGTCACGTCATCTTTTCTTCCTTTTCACCAACAATCGCCCCTTTTTCTCTTCCCCACCCTGCCTTTCCTTTAATCGCCACCCTCGGACTCCCACTCTCTTTTGCACTGCGGTGGGTGAGCATTGCTCACATCTCCCGGGGGAGGGGAAGGGGGGAGGGGTGAGACACATGGTCACCCGCCGCGGTGCAGAAGCCACAGGAGAGCGCGCCAGAAGACTTCAGACGGGCTCTTATCATTCCTTTTCTTATAAAACCCAGAAGCAAATGAGGGAGGACACGTGCGCGGAGGAAGAGGATTCAAGGAACAAAAGTGACGCCTGCAGACCTTTGAGGCCGGAAAAACAAGCTGAGAGGCGCAGAGACAAAGTGCCCCCGACTGCACTTGTTCGACCATGTGATTCAGTTAGCCCTGGAGAAGGCAGGACCGGAGGAAACCGGTCCCTATGCATAATTCACAACCCTTTTTAATGGCCGTTTACAAGGTTGTGAAATTTGACACAAAAGCCCAGAAAGAACAATGTCTTATTTCAGCTATCACTCAGGCTGCCAAAGACCACTTCAGGCTAACGTTTCAGTGCATGTTAGCTGTTGTTTTGAAAGGCAGTTGTGTTAAATTTAAGTGAATGTCTTCATCTTTAAACGCTCTCAATCCCGTGACGGGACAATGGCTAATTGCGAAATCGAGGGTTTCTGGTTTGCTCCTCTAAAATTAGCGTTGCTGAGAACGAAACATGCTGAACTGGGTAATCTTTAAATAATAAATCAAGCGAGAGGAGGCCTTTTCAATGATCTGGGACTAAGCAGATTTTCCCGGCGTGTCTGAAAGAAGATATATTAGGGACGACTATTTATAGGCGAAAAGCTGTGATTCCACACAAGGAAGTTTCTCCGGGGACAAGGAACCCTTTGGAGGTACTCAGTAAGTTTCCACCGCAGGGAGCAGGGTAGAAAATAAGTTCCAGGAAAACTCTTCAACTCTCAAAAAAAGCCCTTGCTATGGAGGTAGGGCTTTTTTTAAAGATTCTATAGGAAGCTTTCTGGAACATTTCTGATTTGACTTTAAGTCTTGTATTTGGTCGGCTTCAGAAATCACTTAGTTACTCATATCTGAGTGACCATGTCAATTACCTCATTTGCAAAGCAGTAAATCACGAACAGCCCAACTTAAATGCCGTCTGTCGCTTTGTTTGGCGTGCCATTGGTGTACAATCTTCTGCATTACTGCCACCTACTGGACTGGGGTGGTGCAGGTTGTCGTACAGTCGTGCACAAAAATGACAACTGTCCTTCACCCTGGAACGAAAGGTGCTGGGTACTGCAAAAATCTGATAAAGCATGCTTATGACTGCGAATGTAAATATCACCTCTCCTCTTGTGCTTTACCCATTATCTTGTTAAGGCATGCAGGGGCACATATGTGCAGATAAACAGCTGCTTATCGATTTCCGTGCAGGGGAATTTGCCGTACACCTGCCCAGAAATAGCCACGGATATCTACCGGAGCACGCTGTGTACTCTGGGTGTGTTTACTGCTCATGAGGTGATGTTGTTGTTCCCTGACTTTAAGGCAGTGCATCCTCCGAGGCAACACAAGTACCCACAGCACCAAGCCTCGGGGGAGAGTGAAGTCTTAAGGGAGCAATTGAGCCTTCTGAGCCTGTTGTTCCATACCTAAGCCCAATAGAAGAGTATGAGTGGATGAATAAAACACAAGCAGCTGGGCGGGCGGTTACGGCAGAAGAAGAAACATCTCCGGAAGCACGTGTACCTTTAAATCGGTTCTCATTTTGTTGCGTACAAGTATCACATTTTTCCTCATCGCCAATGGCAGCCATGTGCCGCCGATTGGAGGGAATGTGCAAACAAATGCAGCGAGGAAGAAGATTGCCTGCATAAATACCACAAAAATTGCACCTGTGAGTGTTATACAGGGTGACATTTTTACACCGTTTTCGTTATTATCCCCAACGTGTGGTTTGCGAGCAGCATTTTCGCTGTTTCCAAGCTACTCATTGCGTTCATCATTCCACCTCACGCTCCCAAAGGGGGACATAAGGGTGACTGTAGCTGAGATTTATAAGGGACAACCGTTTAAATGGATTTACCTTTGCATTTGCTCAAACTGTAATGGGTTTACACTGTAAAAATCTCCACTGTGCCTATGAAAAACCTCAACATCTGAATTCCAATGCATGGAGACAGATTAAGGTGTCTCTCAATCAATATTAATGTTCTCAGTTCAAACTCCAAACATTACCATTAGTAATGTTTGACGTTCTTCTCCTGACTCTTGGCCCTTTGTTGGAATAGATTTTCCATCCTCCCGCTCCAACGTCCCATTTTTCACATTAACGACGTGACACCCCCATAGTTTAATCTAATAAGAATGAATCAGTTGATTGATACGCTCCTGTCAGGAAGAGGACTTCTAATGTGACAGAGACGAGGGCTAATTCAATATAGCAGCCTTGTCAGGGCTCAAGAGCGCGGGGTTTGGAGGAAGTATGAAGATTTTTGTTTCGTGTGTGCGCCCGCGCCACGCTCCGCGGGTGACTTTGTGAGACATGTGACTTTGGTCCGTCCTTTGTGGCATCCATAGCTGTCAGGGAAAGCGACAGACGCTTATCTCCTCCCGTCTGCCGGCTTATCTGCTGCTCACCTACACATCGATGGGAAATCAATGGGAAGCCTTCAGCGCGCAGGCAATATAACAAATGACCAATTCAAGCTAGCACTTACAGCACTCCCGAAACGGAGGCCTCATCCGCTGCGACGAGAGCCGAGTCTGAAAAGTGACAAACAGGCGCCGCCTCTCGGCCCTCTCGGCGCATCCCCTGTGATAATGCGGGAAACGCCGCAGGGCATGGCGTATTTAGATGGGTGGAGACAACCCCGGAGACGGCCCGAGGGCTAGAGCAAAAGAGATTGTGTTATTTCCTTCAAAAAGGGCATGCATAAACGGCTCGAAAAATGAGTTATTTCAAGCAGCAGAATCTTGTTATTTAGTTGTTTATCGACTTCAAAACTCACGGAAAGCAGTTATTCTCCAAAATCCCCCACAAAAAAAAAAAAAGATGTTAAATGCCGCCGTGTTCAATTAACTTTCTAGATGAATTGTTCTCTCGGTGCTTAAGTCCTCTAAATTTGGAGGAAATCTGGTGTAATTCTGTCGCGCAGTTGCTCTTCTAAGACACACTGCATCGTCTGAACGTCAAGCCAACAACGTGAGTCACAGCTTGAATCTGCTGCCGAAGCACTTTCAAAGAAATGTCACAGACCCCACAGGGGCAGCCAATTTCCAGAAACCTCTCCAGTGAAATCTGCCCTTCATTATATCCTCCCCTTCTCCTTTGTGTCTGTACCTCTGTCTGCTTCACCGTTTCATGGCTTGACTTTCCAACAACATTCGGTTTGAGTAGCCGTCAGGAATCGCTCCGTTCGATCCGTCCCCCCTCCCCCGACCCTCACCTCCCCCGCGGAAACATTTCTCAAATCATCGCCCTCCCGTTAAATCCGTCAGACTCGCGACGTCATGGCCCCGTCGCAATTGACCTTCGGCATCTCTCCAAGAAGAGAAAAGAAGAAAGTTTGACGGCAGGACGACACTCCAGCTGAGAGCCCGATCAATACAATACCTGGGGATCAGAAAAATGGCGAGTGACTTCCTCCCGTGTTGCAGAGGTGATCTTGAAACCCTGACTAGCTCTTCGGGAGTGGTTTTATTTTGCAAGCTTTTAGTCGCCTTGCAGACAGCAAACCCTGAAGCTTTTGTGCTGGAGTGGGTTTTAAATGATTGTTTTTCAGTCAATACACAAAAAAAAAAAGTATTTTTGACCCAATATGTGTTATTAAACAGCCGCTCGCCTCGTGATTCGCTTTCGCCAGCTGTGAAATAATGGACGACCCAAAGCTACAGCATTAGATTCGGATCAGACGCTTCCCTCCGCCTGAGAAGGGGCTTTTCAAAGAGCGGCAGCAAAGCGCCGTTTCAGCGCTCTGAGGTCAGTACAATGGAAGATAACGGCAATACGTTCCCCCGTGCTCGCATCTGAGTTATAATCCTTTAAAGTTTCATGACATCCTATCCCATTTCTGATGCTATTTACGTCACATGCTTTAAACAAACGCCTTTAGATTCTGTTACATGTTCCCACTGAATTGAAATTGCAATAAATGATGCATGCATGTAGCCCAGATGGTAATTCTTCATTAATATCACTGTTTTTCTTGTGGCGCACTTGAAAATCATTTATAAGTTCTTATAAGTATTTAACTGGTTTCTTTTAGACTATCACAAAGGATGTTATTTTTAAGGTATGACACGCTCGCAGTCGATCGACCTTCGAGGAATTCAGCTGAGGCTTCGTAGGAGTATCAGCTGAATCCAAGATGTACAATGCTCGCCTTGTTCAAGAGGAGCGCTGAATCTCCGGGCCAACACATGATTGAGAAATGATCCGGGGATTATTAACCCTGAAAGTTCTCGGTCGTCCAGGTCATGGTACATGCAACAAAGCTCAAACGAGGGCAACTGGTCTTGGAGTTTCTTGAAAACATTCTGAAGTGTAGGGTTAGGTTTGGAAAAAGTCGCAGTGCTCCAGATGAGCACTGCGGAGGGCACTGCCACAGGGGAATAAAATGTATAAAATACCTTATTATTGTCTCCTCTGAATAAACCTGGTTCAGTTAAAAAGTAAAATCAAATAAAATAAAGAGTTAGGGTTAGGGTTAGGGTTACCAGTACTGGCCGTCTCGCTAAACCCCAAGTTCCCGCTGCTTGGATGAAGGGCGGAACATCTTCAAGAAGCTCTACAAGACCAGTTGCCCTTGTTCCACCTTTTTTGGATTTAACTTGACGTATTTTTAAATCATAACAAGTGACAGGTGCAAGGGTCACTAGGTCCCGTCATGACACACCAATCAAAAAAACTACCACCGACGAAGACACCAACTGTAATGCCCCCGGCCAAAAAGTTGCACCTGAACCCACCTCGAAGGCTACAGCCAACGGCCAGCGAGCTCGTAAAATTCTGCACCTGCGTGAACAGAAATAACTCTTCAGACCAGCAGGTGGCGGTAGTTTGCATTGTCAAAAGTGGAAACAGGAAGAGCTGCTGTTAGCTAGGAAGTTAGGAAGAATCATGCTGATCAGTCGGTCTACAGCTTATTTAAATGATGCAATCCTCCACGCTTCCCCACTTTAAGCTCAGTATCAATCCTCTAACACGCAATAAAGACAAAGTCCTCGTCGCTGCTGTATACACTCCGAAGAAAACAAGTACGAGAGATGAGAGTGCTACAGCTGCTTCCTTAAATGACCCCCCCTTGCCTGCCGACACTTTAAAAAAGGGCTTTTAATATATCTGCAGCCAGTTTAAGCTTGGATGATGGCGCGTGGCCGTAAAAAAAGCACTTAGCGCAGTAATGTGTGATCTTTGAGGATAAAAGGTAACCTCTCCAACTCCTGGGGAAGGAAATTACAGGGCAGACAATAAATTCAGGGCTGGTACGATCCCGCTATTAGACAGGCTGTGTTTGAGCGAGACGCGGCACAATAGAAGTGGAGGCGGCTTGAATGGGTAACGACCATAAACTCGGGAACAAGTTCAAAAGAAGTTTGTTACTCGGCGGAAGTGATGCGGAGAGGATGAGTTGACGCAAAATGAGTGGAAATTTTCTGCGTAGGCTCAAGGTTTGACTCGGCAAGGCCATCTTATTTGTTTTTTTTAAATATTTCAAGGAATTCTCAGAAGCATCTTGGTTTCAGCTTTATCTTCTGGCCTCTAGGCGTTTTCTTGTGCGTAGCTTGAAAACACTGATGTCAGGAGCCTACCAAATGTCTCCAGAACAGCTTGCAGCGCATCCAAGCATACTGCAAAATGAGCGCTGGTGGCGGGCTAAGTGATTACCGTTGCCATCAGCTAAGGGAGCGTCGCTCGAGTGCACCAAGAGGGATCCGATCATTTTCGGCCCACACATTTAGCCGACGACAAGTCACTGACAGAGGGGAGGGAAATTAATTAGATTACTGGGAGAGAATGGGCAAAATTCACTGCTGAAACAGGGAGCGAGGGAGAAAGAGAGAGAGAAGTTGAAGTGGAAATGATTCCTCCATCTATAACCCTGCAGTTTCAATTAGTTTTTACAGATGGGACTCTAGATCTTACATTTCTTTTGGCACAAACTAAGCAATGCATCATTTGAAGATTCGCCAGTGAGACAATGCATCTTCTAATTGGTTGGTTTTGACATTTTTTGCTTTAAACATTAAGCTTTGAAGCATCATTATGCATCTATTTACATTTAAATAATAACTCTATCAGAAAGCACTTCTGGCGGTGTGCAACTTTGGATGCTTAGGGCACCACGGCACCAGCCTTGGGTCTTCGTCTAGCTGCAGAGACCGAAGAGGAAGTTGGCGGAGGGAGCCGGGACTGGCCTTTAGTAGTTGGACTGATCTGCACCCAATCACAAGGCATTAACTTTGAACAGGGTGTAATTACTGTGCTCTTACATAGAGAGTAAACACTGTAAAGTCCAGAAATGGTAGATTAGGCTGTGTGTCCTGAGTGGAAAGGCTCTTATTACTTCCCCTCTAAAATTGTTTTTACACTTTAGTCATTTGTCTGACTAGTACGGCAATCAAAACTTTTAGAGGAAATGCTTTCTTTGTCTTGGAAACTGCTGTCTTGGGAACTACTTTGTAATTTTCAACCAGACAAATTCAGACAGTTGGATTGCTAGGGGCCGTGACGCACCACGCCAAGGTTTTAGGCCGATTCGGCAGGTAGAATGCCAAAAGGTTCCTCTCGTTTTTCTATCTTTATCTCATCTGCACATTCAGATACACAAATATTTCCACGACAACTTGATCATCTACATCGAATAAAGCCAGCCAATTGATTGGAAAGATGCGGGAGATGCCAGCTCTGTGCAAAGGTTTGATTTGTGCAAATACACGCATCTCCTACAAAGTTGTAGGCATTGCGTTGTGTTCAAGGGCAACCTTTTGGTCCAGACATAAATGCAACCATACAACCAAGCGTTCAACAGCACAAGATCTTTGGGTTTGGTTTGGCGTGTCCATGCCTTAAGACTTCATAGGAAATATAAAAATAATAACAACATCAGTATTTATCGGGGGTTTTGAGTAACATTTAGCTACTTTTTTCAAGAAACAACATTACACATTTTCCCTATCTCTCGGCCTCCGAATAAACCCGCAAGCGAACAAACTAAGCCTCGGCGTTTGAGTTGCATCATGCAATCTGATGATGCACCGAAGCCAAAGTGGAATTTGTTCAAGTTTGTAGAAGGTGGGGGGGAAAATAAGAACCAGTATTCATAAAACAGCGATGCGGCGAGCACTGCCGCACGTACAGCCACGAGCTGGTCCTTGATAGAAAATGCATGAGCTCACTCCTGCTGCAAAACCCCAAAAATATCATTCCACTGAAAATTTTAAAGTCGTCTCGTAGCAGCCTGTTGATATATATATATTTCTTACTTTCAGATTTTTTTTTTTAAGATGATAGAAATTCATTACATGTGAGAACGCCCGTCACCGACACCGGAAACGTGCGCTTCAATCAAACGCCCTCCCAGTCACAGCCACTGAAGCGCCGCGGCTGTCAGTGATGGATTGCTTTGTGCATGCATTCGTAATGTCCTCCGCCACCGTCGCGGCGGGGGGGACGCTCGCATCTGTCGGCTCGTGAACAGCAGCCTCTTCTCTCCACGGCGGAGGCCATGCGCCGCGCAGGTGTCAGTACAGTATGTGGAGAGGTGCAGATGGCGGAGATGCCGTCCGGGGGCCGACAGCCGCTCGCTTGATGCTCGCACAAAGGCAAACAATGGCTATAGGTGTGTGTATGTGTGTGTGTGTGTGTGGTTGTGTGTTTGGATGACTTACCTATGTAGAGAATCCACATGGGGGAGGAAGCATGAAACACAAAAAGAGAGAAAGAGAATAATTAGTTCAATGACGAGATCCTTCAACACAAGCATATCAGGAGCTGCAAAGCATTAGTTGGAAACTGTGTGATACACTTCGCAAATATTGGTTCATCTTTGATCTCAACTATTGTCGGAAGTCCCACAGCGGAATCAGCAAGCACCCCTCCCCCCACCCACCCAAACCTGCCCTCTCCCCCACCCCCCTCTTGGGTGTTGGAGGTGCTCCTTAATGATTTTTCCTCCACTCGTCAAGAACAAATTAGCATCTTTGCTCGCGCTCCCACAATCAGGCCGCTCACCTGGGAATCATCCGGGGCGGAAGGAACGAGGGGGAGGGGGAAAACAAAAAGAAGGAACTGGAGAAAGTTTACTTTTCTCGAGCCGTGATCGATGGATTGAGAGAGAGGGAGACGGCGCCGAGGTGGGGGAAACGAACGGGCCGAGGCGCGGGAGGTAATTAGCAAACTTGTAAAATAAAGCGAGGCAGGCAGGGTAATGATTGTCGATACGCGGCCGATGTCCTTGTTGTGCTGTTTGACAGATCTGGAGGGAAAACTGCAAATATGTAGAGCGGGGGAGGTGAGAGTATTTCAGGTAAGCGGGGGATGGTCCAAAGACATTTTGAGAAGAAAGAGGAGCTGTGGTGGTGATACCAAGCGGAAGAAACTGACTACATATGTGAATTTTATAATCGTATGGGACATAAGCAGCAAGGTGTCACAATTTAGAAGGTAAAAATAAAAAATAGATGAAGATATATATTAAAAATATCTGTAATTAATTTTCTGTCTGTGAACTAATTGATCGTCCTTAAAATTAATTGCTAGCCCTGCAAAATTAAATTAGCATATCCCACCAAATGTTGTCGTTAATGTCTAATAAATGAGGCACACTGTAATTTCTTGATTATACGTGATAATTTTTTCTCCTCTTACTGTAACACAGCACCGTCTTGGTCAGGAAATTAGAAGCTAAACGCAATCGGATATTCAGTTTGTTGACGTGCAAACAGATGGAGCATATACAAGGAAAATTAAAAAATCACATTTCCTATAAATGAGATGCCTCATTTTCTTTTTTTTTCTATCTCTTGTGTGAAAATACAAGAGAAAAGGTGGAAGTGTCGCCTTCCCTTGCTTAATAAACAAAACAGCTGGTGCTTTCGGTTCACATTCGCAAATGGCAACCTGCGAGTTCCACGGCAAAGCAGAAGAAGGACGAGAGAGTGTAATAGATGCGAGGGAGTGAGTCATCAGGTCAAGGCTTCGTGGACAGTTTCCAATGGATCAAACCTGACACCGTCAGAGTCTCTTTTCTTGGCCGTGACACAGCCGCACACTTCCCCCAATCATTCCTGCTACTTCCACCGTGATGGCTGTCATTTATCTTTCACCTGTCGCTCATGTTTGGTGATGTGATGGCCCCGGGTCTGAAGTAACACAGGGACCGGATAATAAGTGAGGTTGCAGGGCCGAGGATGAAATGCTCCTGCGGCGGGGGGAGAGTAATCCTGGACACTGTTAAGAGTTATTCCAAAATGCCTCCAGACTATTACCTCCACTACGGCTGCAGGCCTTTTGGATCCTGATATTTACAGCACTACTCTGTCAGCTTGTCCTTCTGTGTGATTTTCCCATTTGTTTTCCATCACGGCAATCATTTTTGACCAGTGTGTTGTCAGTGGACTTACTCGAGCAATTTACTGTGCATTCTCGGCGCTCTGAAATACCATTGCCGAAAGCAAATTGACACTCAAGAGAAGCCAACACCAACAACACCAACTTCCCTCCATCAACACATCGATTTTCACGGGGAAGCATTCACATGATTTCACAGCGAGTCCACTTTTAAAAATGTGATTCTTCAGACTTTCTCTCTCAGGAATCAATTTGACAAAAAGGAAAATTAAGAACAAATGTATCGTGGCGTTCATGTTCTGAACAGTATGTGTTCATCATGCACCATAAGTCTAGCCTCATCACATCTGATCTGGTACTGGTTGAAGCTGTCTGCCTTATTCAGACAAAAGCTTTTTGTTTTTTTTTATCGTGAAGTACAACGATAAACCTTGAGAAAATCACACCAAGCAAATGTCAGCTCATGTAAATGTTCGCAACTTTCAGTTTGCGTTTGTTCACACCGCCCCGTACGCTGACAGATTACCAGATAGGCAGTGGGCAATGAGGAAGCAAGCTGTAAAAGATGTGGCCTTGACGGCATCAAAACTGACATTAATGCACGCTGTCTCCGGCCGGCAGAGCGAAGAGTCATTTCCCCACAAAACGTCAAAAAATGAGAGACGAAATGCAGCAGCTGGGACACTTCAGGAGTGACCAACCAGAAGACTTCACCCAACCAACTTAGTGAGGACACTAAGAAGAAAAAAGGTAAAGGAAACCAAAAAATAACCAGTAATTCAAGTCCAATCCCTGTTACCACACTTGATAGCAAGTTCAGCACACAGACAAGGACAGGACCTCACCTGACTAGACTTATCGGACCTAGGTCGTAGCTCCGCCAACAGCTGTGATTGGTCATTTTTTTCAACCACGTCTCTCAGCACAAAAAAAAAAGCAAAGCCAACACATCAACGCACAAGTAAAACAGGCTATGGCGTAGATCTATTGCGGAGGTATAAACCAAGCTATGGACTGACTGCATATTGCGTCAACTAGCAATGATTGGCGTAGGACCTACCGGAAGCAGGAATATGCCAAGGAATAAGGCGGGCAATCAAGGCAAACAAAGGAACTGTTCTGGTCCCAAAGGAGTATTTATTTATGAGGTTTATTGTTGCACATACAGGTGTATTATGAACAGAGAGGATCTCCAGAGTCTCCCCAGTAAGAAAACTGTTGGCAGAACTCGACCTGATTTGGCAAGATTGAATATAATCGTGACCGGTTGCCGTGCGTCCACCAGCAGTGACTGGTTTGCCAGAGATCAAGAGATTGGGGCAGCCTTGGAATATGCTGATGAACATGAGGTGAAAATCCAAAGGCAGCTTTGACAGGTTGTGTAGACAAATTGACTACGGTTTGCATTGTTTTGAAATGTTTAGAGTAAGGATAAAATTGCCCGGCCTGTCAACGTGAAACACCAACTGTAGATAACAGCAAATTACAGGGCGGCAGCCGTCACTAATCACTTCAGAAACACCACGGGGCGTCTCGATTTATTTGAGCCGTGCATCTGGAGGTCAGTCGAAGAGCAATATTCAGAAGAGGTTCTGGCATTCAACCCTCTTTCCTCCACTAATGGGCTACAGAACACATTATCCTACACCCAACTGGCGGATTTGCTTACCTTCCCGAGTGCACTGGAGGGATATTAAGAGAGAGCAACCACTAACCAAAGTTTTGAGGACACCGGCACCTTCCTATAAAAGGCAATATGAGACCACAGCTCATCCCATCACAAAGCAGCAATCGGAGCATTTAAGGCGTTGTAGGATTCTATCGATCGTGGCAGATAATTGGGTCCGTAATGGAAACAGTGCTGAAGGTAAAGCTCCACAGAGACCTTCCAGCGGATTTAAATATGATGGAGCGCACCACTGATTGTGTCTTGTTGAGAAGCTGTCAATGTGTCATTTCACATTTTCTCCCCCGCCATCTTCACTCCTCCCTCCCCCGCTCATCCTCATCCAGCTCCCTGTGTCGGAACACAGCATGTCTTTGACCACGTCTCATTATGTCAGAATCTAATGAAACCTACTTGTCATTAATATAATATTATCAAAACAGTGATCGAGGGTTATAATCAGCCAACAATAATCAGACGTACAATGGATGTAAGACTCCATGATTGTGTCAGAAATACTCATCTTGATTACTGTCTTAAATAACATGATGCCAGCTATTAATCACAATCATTTATCTTCATTTCAGCAACACAATTGTTTCCTTATTGTCTTTTACTATAACATTCACGATTACATGTTCAAGTTTCAATTCAGTTTCAGAGGCAGCTTTGATGGATTTTTAGCGAATATCTTTTCCATCCACTATTGGCATGTAAATATTATGAGCGTGGCGAATCACAATAAACAGCTACCGGGGACGATTCTCCAGGTGACTACTGCAGAAGAAGAAGGTGCAAAAATTAAATGAGAACTAGTCAAATGCGAAACAGCATTTCTTTTGCACTAATTAACTGACTGCATTAATTAAAAGTCTCCATAAATCTGTCCAAGAAGATGTCTTTCAGTTCTGTTCAACTGTACGTGAGCCCTTGTGTCTAGAGAAAAGACCCTGGTTTATTTTCCATTTTCACAGATGAAAAACGGCGTGTCTAAATTAAGTCAACCAAACCTCATAAAGGGTAAGTCACACCCCTAGCTGGTGTAGACGTACATGGTTGCATTGCTAAATGTTTGTCACCAGCTGCACTGGTTCTTTTGCCTTGTTTTTGCCTTGATCTTGGTATGGTATCAGCAGGAAAGACGGAGCCCTCTTGTGGAAAGGGGCGTGGCTAGCATCAGTTCATTTGCATTTAAAGCTACAGGCACCAAAACGGCCCATTTGGCGCATGGCTAAAACCAGAGGCTTTAAATCGTAGTAGAATTAACTACCTGTGCTATATTTTTAGCTGAAATTTTAAAGACACATTCTGGGGACAGTTGAGACTCATATTAGCTTGTAAAAAAGGGGTATGATACGGGACCTTTAAATTTTTATTTTTTTTTAAACAACTTAATCTCATCCTAATGCAGTTATAGACAGTATGTTATCGTAATTCTGGTATCATATGGAGTAGGATCACCTGGGTGAAAATGCAGCACATGATATTTCTCCACACGAACAGAGACATAGGAGCATCATTCAGACTTTCTTGATGCTACAGATCAGGTGTACGTTTCAGAGTAATGTTTACATCAGCAAAGGGCAAGCCGCGGCCTTTAAGAGTCAAATTTTTGTTTCAGAGTGAAGCAATTGAGTTCTCTTTCTTTTTATAATGGGAGCTGTGTGTCCTTGATAACTACAGTAGGACTCGGCTAAGTATGACTCAGAATCCCTGAGGGCAAAGCAGCAGCTGATACAGAGAATGACACCGGAGGAAACAGAGCAGGGGGGAGATTTTTAGCTCAACCTGGTGCTCGAGTTTGAAAGAAAATTGGATTTAACAGAGACGGATGGAGACGTGGTGGTGAATGAAAGAGAAGAAAAAAATCAGAGTGAGAACGGGAGGCAAATATTTTTTGGGATAAAGAAGGATCTGAGAGAGCCTGCACCTCAATTTGAGAATGACGGAGTGAGAAAGAGACAGAGGTTGAAGGAGAATGGCGGAAGAGGTGATTACTCAGTCCTTCCACGCTCACAGTGACGTGCCACAGACACCCATCAAAGAGTTCATGACAGAATGCATTAAGTATTAACATGTTGCGGCAGTGCAATAAAACTTCTCCAAGGGCCTCCTCACTACATGCTAATTTCATTAGAGCCGCTATGCAAAGGGAGACATCTTTGTATGCAAATGAGGGAGCTCAGTATAAGTAAATTACAGCTCGTGCCTGCCAAGTGTGTGATTATGGATCTGGGGTGTTTGTGCTGTAACACTCCTCCACATGTGTAAAGCCTTTTTAGTCGAATCCCGCAATGAAACAGCGTTCAGGATTTTGAGAAGCAAGGACATATATTAAGTTACAAAGTGTGTTTTTTTGGAATAAACTCAAACGCGAATCAGCCGTGGCACCTGACTGAAAAATACTTGCCCTAAGAGGCTTCTATTGTAAACTGAAGACAAATTGGTGAGATATATACCTTAAAAACCTTCAGAAACATTTAAAAAAACACATTCTATTATCCGTCCTTAAACTCTCTCGCTAGCTCACACCACTGTAAGTCAAACACCCAATCACATTTCCTCCAGAAGAGCTGCTGCTGCCAATTTTCCATTATAAATCAAGTGGGATTTTGACTGACTTTGCTTCCAGCTGTGACGGCTATATTTAATAAATGGGAATCTGCTCCTGTTTGTAGTATGTGTAGGAGTACTGTAAAAGTGTGTTAAGAAGTGATTTAGAAAAGTACGAGGGCCTTAAAATGCAGTTTTAAAGTTGGGATGTGAGAAAATCCCAATGGAGGGGAAGCTGACTTGCTTCCAACAGACTCGTTTTTTTTTTTTTTTTTCATGAATATGCTGAAAACAAGCAACTTTACCTTGGAAGCTGCTGAGCCACTAATACAAAGACAGACGTTGGTTTAGATTTTCTTTCTTTCTGGGGATTAGATGTCTTTGAGGCAGGAACAGAGAGAAGTTGGAAATCTTTGAAGGGGTTACAGAATAAAATCTTTGAGCTTGTGATTGCTGCTCCAACCTGGCCGGTCATGCGTGACCATTACTATTCTCTTGGAAAACTTGCAGAGAAGACCAGCACATGAAAAGCCTCATAGATGTTTCGATAGGCTGTAAAGCTAATAAAGCTATGGGATGTTTACATATGACAGAATCTCGGATAAAATCAAACGAGCGCCTTGCCAAACGAGTTCACACAATGATAATTCAAGCTAATCAGGAGCAGGTAAATCTCTTCGCTCTTGGTAGTAGATCACGGCTTTAAATCTGTTGTCTATAGCGACATAATTACATTTGCACACAAACAGAAATGCCTCTTACACCAACAAGCAATGGTATTGGCAATAGCAGAGAAACTGGGGTTACTTTTGTAACCAATTGACGGCGAGGACAAATGGATTAAAACATTTTGGACAGTGTTTGTGTAGTTACTCTCACTGCCAGAAGGGGGAGACAAACGTGTGGCATTGTAGCTTTAAGCTTTCGCACATAAGTATTAACACATATTTTAACAATGTTATGATAAGTAAATTTGCGAGAAAGATTGCAGCAAGTATTCGTTGCGCAGTCGGACTTATACAAGAAGGCGTCGTCTGCAAAGAAATATATTTTATGAGTGAAAAAGAAACAAAAACAAAAGATACTCTAAGAAATTGTAAAGGCTTTGTGTTAGATAACAAGTTTTTTTCAAAAAAGACCTAATTTCCTGCCGGTTTGCTGCAGCAGTTTTGGTTTGCCCATCCATTCATACGTTGTTTTTGCAGCAATTGTACTACGTTTCAGTCTAACACAGCTTTTTCAGTTGAGCATATCAGTCTGAGGGTCAACAGAAAAGCATCACACTCAACACAATATGACTGTGTCAACCAGTGGTTTACTGCATACTAAACTGTCATTTCTCCAACAATTGCCCACAAAAAAAAGAAACCCTCATCGCTATGTCTGCCACTCATCACTAGAGTGTCATTCAAATGCAAATAAGCATATCTGCAACTGTATCAACTTTTTCTCACTCGAAGCACAGTCGTATCTGTACTCGTATGTTTTGACCACAAAAGAGAAAAATGGGTTTTTAAAGACGCGGGCCAATGGGGACTATCGCTGGCTGCTGGTCGAGCTCTAAAAACACCTGACAGCGATGGTTTTTCCTCCTCCGCCGGCCACTGCCTGGTCCAGCAGCGCTACAGAAGAGGCCCCTGATGGGACAAAGCTGTTTTCAAGCCAAGTCAGATCTGAAAGTGCAATACTGTTGGTGACTCTCTACTGCGGACGCCGCTACGTCGTCCTCCACACAAGCTCAAAAAAATCAACTCTTCTGCCTGATCCTAGTGTTGTGACAGGCGCATCTTGCAAGTCCTGTGAAGCTAGGATACGTTACATGATGTCTGAGTTTCTTCAATAGCTAGCCCGTCCTCTTTCACTGTCTGCTTTAATCTAGGCTATAAAGAGCCTAAGACAGTTGGACATATCTCTGAGGCCCTGGCAGCCAAACCAGGAATACAACTTCAGTGAATATTGAAGTGAAGGGTGCTCGTGATACTCCACATCTGACAGATGTCAAAAGAGGATTGTCTGCCAACACATTAGCCACATGTACCCCCCGATGGTGGTAAATCTCTCACCGCAGCCATAACAGGGATTATTTTCCACGCCAGCACTGTCTCGTGTTTGATGTCGGACTCGGGCAGCTTCCACCCTTGGGTTTGTTGGTATACGATCAAAGGTAAGATTCTCAGATTCTCAGGCCCTGCCATTGCAGCAGGTGTAAGCCAGTTCTACTGTGACTTCTCCTCTCCTCTCCGGGTTTAAGATCTCCACCTGGAGCGTCCCCGTTTATTCCGGTTTCCGCTCAGACAATTATAAAATTATGAGTTACCCCAGCCCTAATGAATCTACACATAAGCTTTAAAGTTTTGAGTTTGCTGCCTTGCTCAGACGCATTTCAGGCTTGAGATTGATTTAAAAATCTTTTAAACGCAGCGAGACGGTGAAAAAAAAAGGCAGGAAGTTTAGGTTTTATCAGAATCAGACAAGGAAAGTGAGAGAGCTCACCTTTCACGTCCGATCGGGAGACAGATATGTTCATAACCTTTAAGACGCGCCGCTGCCGCTGCTTCTGCTTCTGCTGCATCACACTAAATGATAGCATGTATGGATTGTACTGGAAGCTTATACTATGATAGGATATGGTTTGACTTTTAAAGGAATTGGAGCTTTCCTGTTGAATTCTCTGAAAACAAGCCCTAACTGTGCCATAAATATATTCCTTAACGCTCACATTTTTTTTCCCACAGTCTTAGCAGAGCGAAGCAATACACACATTAGAGTGAAATGGATTAACCTACAATATCACTTAACTGAAAGTTTTGTTTCCCTTGAGGTTTTTCCTCGTTTTATACTCTGAGGTGCCGCGGGGCTCTTTATCTTGGAGAGAAAAGTGTAGCGGCAAGAATACTGTCGGAGAAGAAGCTCCATTGAAGGCTTAAGAGAAAGTCATATTTTCGCATTTGGAACCGAACAATTTCCCTGCCTTTTTTTTCCCCTAGCATCCACCTTTGCACCTTTTCTAAACCCTCAAATGCAAATCTCATAAAAGAGATGACGCGGAGCCACGGCTCTCAACAGGAATCCTCTCTCTTTGTCTTCTCGTGCGTTGTCAGACGCGTGTTCGCAGGCGAATCGGAGTCTAAGTGGGCATGTTCTCGCCGGCAATAAATGTCGGCAACATTTGCTCCGATTGTCTTTTACCCGAGCACAGTTTCAGATCTGATTAATTAACTTTAATAACCTAATTTCATCACCAGTGAAACAGTCAGGTGTGAATTAAAAAGCTCTGCAGATCCGTCACGCGCATTTAACTATTGTGTTAGTTAGTGTGATTTATTAACGCCAGAACTGCAGCCGGTATGCCCTCAAGAGTTAATCATTTCCTTTCAGCCGCCTCCGGCTTAATTGCACGGGCTTACTTTTGCGTGATAAAGTTGAAGCGGAGCCGATTCCTTTTGAGATTCGGCCTGCACGTGAGCGAAACCCCGCCGCTCCGGATAGACAAGCAACCGCCAGCCTGCGTCTATTCCTGGGACCTCATGAAGCATGTATGAAAAGGTGTGAAAATACCCCCCCTCCTCCCTCCCCCACACGCCAGCTGGGCGTAAGGACCTGACTGACAGCGGAGGGCTCGGCGGAAACATGCTCATAACCCAGAGGTCAATGATGTAGAGGCAAACTTTAACCAGTGTCCCCGTGGGAACCATTAACGTCTAATTTAATCTCGTTTGTGTACAATCAGTGTCTGAATTAAACACCTGCCGAGCCCCAAACGCCCAGAACATCAGTCTTGAGGGATAGATCAATAAGGGCAACGGCAGCTTACTGTACGAAAACACTTCAGTGCCGTTTTATATCACGTCAGCCGCATTAATGCGTCCGCAAAATCAATGTTTCTCCAAGGTTTGGATGGTTAACTAGCCTAATGGCGTCTTGGCGGAACTGAAAAGTTTCCAAAGTGGCTTCGGCATTGCTCTTATTGCAGCTAAATAGGATATAATAACTTCCAATGTATCCCTAAAGGACGCTGGCAGAAAGCACCATCCATGCATGGCAGTTTAAAAAGGCGGGTGTTTTACAAAGCAAACAGCAAGCTTATTTTTTGGCAATGCCAGAAATCGGGGTGTCGGCATCCCCTTCTCTTCTACCCTCACTTCTGCAAATTCTACAACTGCTGCAATCAAAATGAAGGCTGGGGAAAATGCAAAAGACACGTCTGCACCAACGAGACAAACCTACAACCAATCGGAGGCGTTTTATTGCTAACAAATCCTACTCCACGGCGCTCTTGCGGTGACTTTGACTATGTCGCTACTACTACTCTTATAACCACAGAGGCGGTCCAAATGATTTGATTGGTACAGCAGATGGTTGAAGGAGCATGATCAGTTCCCAACGGAGAGAAAACTTTCCACTACAACAAAACTTGTGGGGGGGGGGAGGTGGGTGTGGCTTCTAGGCTAGTTATGGACTCTTGTGTCAGATAAAACAAGGCAATGCTATGTCCTAGGCAATACTTTCCCCCCTTTGTTAAAAGCAGAGAAGTCAAAGTATTGCAATCATCAAGCTTCTCCACCATTTGCGTGCATTTTCAAGTTTTTTAAAGCAGGATAAAGACGTAAAAGATTGGAGGACTTTCTAAAACATTGAAGACATTTTTATCCGGAAGCAGATTTTTTTTGGGAATGCCACAAAATTGGGGTATCATCGTCCCCTTCTCTTCTTCCCTTTACTTCCTGTAAATTCCACGGCAACAGCAATCAACTCAGCGGTGCTCAGACACCGACTATGACTACGCCGCTACTACGCCTCCGTCCATCGCCACATAAAGCCCACCCAAATGATCTGACTGGTGCAGCAGATGGTTGCAGGGGCGTGATCAGTTCCCAATGGAGAGACTCCAGAACAACTTTCCAAGTCTGGCTTCTGGGCTGGTTTTGGACCGCCATGTCAGATAAAATAAGGCAATACTAGGCCCTAGGCAATGCTTACCCTCCTCCGCTAATAGCACAGAAGTCAAATATGAGAAATTGCTATTGCAAAGCCCGACTTCTCCCTGACGACATATGCTGTTAAATCAGAGCTGTGGGGCATTGGGTTGTTGACAAGATAACAATGTAAAGAAATGTCTCTCCACAACAGGTTTCTGTCATTTCAAGTAAATATTGAACTGAAACCACCCCCCGTATTGTTTGAGGTCGCGCAGTGATGCTCGCCACCCACATCCCGAGCCCCCCTGTGTTTGATTGCCCGCATGTGTGCAGGAAAATATGTTATTTCAAAACAAATATAACAAAGTATCTGATTCGCTTGGTGTGCGGGAGAAAACGCATCCTCTGTGTGGACTGAAAGGATGGGAAATGACAAAGGAAGCCCGAGAAAGAAATCAATCTTTTACTTTGCTTTGCAGGACGGAATTGGATTTTGACAAAAATAATGCTTTTAAAAAGAAAACATTCGAGTGCCTCGCCTTCGGTGCTCGGGCTATTGTAGAGCTGGCAGCTAGTCAACCCTTTTCCATCATATGTGAATTACAACTAGACGACTGTGCTGCTCTTATGCACGTATTTCAATTCTCTAAGGGATTACATATGTTGAGATATAAGCATCTTGTTTAGAAGCGACGCCTGGAAAGTTAAACAAAAAGAAGTTTCAAGTAAATGTGCACGCACGTTCACCGAGGTAGATTTCTTCGTTCCCTCGCTGCGGTTTGAGCTCGCTTTGATCTGGCGCCGATGCCGTATTCCTGCTGACAACCAGCCACAACAGGAGAGAAGGTGTCCTGAAAACACGGGCTGAGGTGCGAATTCAAATTCTCGTAGAGGCGCGTCGCTAAATTTAAAACAAAGTTTGCGAAACCACCAGCTGTGCTCCCTCCCTCTCTCTTTTGTGCATCCAAGCACTCTCTTAAGTTGTCCGCGGGTGTGTCTTTCCTCCCAAACCCTCGGGGACTTTCAGTACAGTGACTCCATCATCGATCGATTTCGCTGGATGATTCGTCTTCATTAACGCTGAGCAGTATTAAAGCAGTCCCCCGCGGGTGCGCGAGGGAAGCGGGCGGCTGGCGATCCGGGGAGACGCCGCGCCGCGCGACGCCAAATGTGCCGATTCATCTCAAATGCAAAGAGGGGTCAAGACGCTCCCCGGCGCCATATGGCTGCGCAGCGACATTAGATGCAACCGTGTCTGTGCTTGTTTTGGGAATTTACTTGACTGATACCTGCTTTAAATGAAAGTTTAAACACTATAGATGTGGAGATCTGGAGGCTGCTTTACATTTTATCTTTACCATGAACTGAAAGATAAACAGAAGTATCATCTGTCAAAACTTGCATCTACGGCGTAGCGCGGGGTCCCATGCTCATCCAGCAGTCACTAAAACACATATGGTGTGAGCTACGATGCATGCTAACTCAATGATTACAATGAGATATAGACATATTTTGCATCAAAGCTAATAGCTCACTGTAAAGGTGTCCTGAAATCTGCCGAATTTCCCTTTTTTGAATGTAGAAGTTTCAATAAAACAAGACAAACAACCAAAAATAAACACCATAAATCCACTTAATGCTGATTTATGGTCGTCTGTGAGCTCATAGCATAAGCTATGTCATAGCCTCCACTATAAGCAGCGGCACACAGTCAGGAAAGACAAACCAGGCATTTGTTACAGGCCCCAGATGGATATCCTTTGAGATATTTTGCAATGACAACCCTAAACCCCCTTAAGCCTATGAAGGTGCTAATGCTAATCGACAATATCCCCACAAACCACCTAAGTGGTTGACAGATTTCACCAGTTTGGACCGCCTGTGTTCAGCAACTTTGGTTTGGACATTTGCTAACTGAAGTGGTACTTGCACCTCAGAACCTAAGATGACCACCAATTGAAGAATCGCGATGTTGGTCGATCAGCCGGAGTTGGAGCCGACAAATGCCTAACCTGCCGAGAGACAAAGACCAAACGGACCGATCGTAGCTGATCAAGTCACCCTGAAGCTGAGACGATTGCTTTTGAGACTTGGTTTGCACAAAGAAATCACGCAAAAGGACCTCCCGTGTCAAGAAAACTCAATTCATGTTCATTTTGAATGAAATAAAATGAGTGACAACCCTTAAAAATGAGATTTTTCTCAACGTCTAGACATTGCTGAAGCTAATGGCACCCAATCCTAGTAGCTTCAATATCCACATAACACTACCATGAGTGTGTCCTAGTATAACAGCAGTTGATCATCACCTGGGGGAAGATGACAGTAGAAGACATGGAGACCTATACCGATGATTTGCTTTCTGCCTTTCTGCCTCGTCAATATCCTACACATGCTGTGAGATTGAAAATCTTGCAACTGCTTTGGTTTGATTCTTAAAAAAAAACAAACAAAAAAAAACAGTGGCAATTTTCAAATTTCAATCGCAGATGGCGTAGCCCTCCCTAAGAAGTCCCAGAAGTTTCATGGAATGAGATCAGATCCATTTTGCCGATGATTCTTCCGAGAGTCGCCGCTGAAGTGCTTTAAATTACGCTGGCGGAGCGCAAACTGCAGCCGATAATTGAATCGGTGGCAATGATCATCAACAATCAGGGCCGTCGCGGCGCCTTCATCCAAATCATTTAAGACGAAAGCCGTTATGACACTGAGTAGGAGCTGGGGAGTCTCTTTGTCTGAATGTACCACGGCCAACCTCTCGTGTGCACGCCAAAATGTAAAGCAGAGGTTTTTTATATCTCCTCCTAAACTGTCTTCCGCATCAAACTCCCAACCCCTTCTTCCTGTTCGTAATAGCAGACAGATGCCTATCCCGTGTTGACCTCTTCAATCAGCAGGGCAAGAGTGCCACCAGGGCAGACTGTCACTCCCAATCGCGCAAAGTGACGGTCAAATGAAGCAAATAGTCAACCACCGGAACCTGTTAGCGGTCCCGGAGCTCTAACTGCAAAGCAGGTGAAAACGTGTGCGAGGGAACAATGTGCAGTGATGTGATTCATTTGGAGGGGTGAGGACAAAAGTGCGTGCGCGCCAGCAGGGGGGGAAGGGTTGGTGTGTGAAATGTCAGCCGAGAGTGCAAGGTTCGCCGAGAGTTCAGGGCAAACGTGGCTCTTCCCTGCTCTCCCTGAACCTATCCATCCTCAGCACACTTGACAGCAGGTTCTGCCTGGTTGCAACGGGACCCCGGCTCCATGCATCTGAATCAGTCCCGCTATTCCTGTCACATCCGCAGGGCACGGGGCGGAGGAACAAGACGACGAGGGGGAGAGCATGCGGAAGTTGCAGCTGGGTCGTTGGAGTAGGTTTCGTTGGGTTTTTTATTTGCCCGGTTGTCAAATTTATCCACCAGCTGTCAATTTTATGTTTTGTTTCTTTACTATATCCACAGAACAAGGTGGCTATAAACTCCGTCTGGGAGAGAGCGTAAACACCGTCCAAGCGAAGGTCTGCCTCGTGTTTCCCGGCGTCTTCAGACACCTTTAGGGGTTCTGGGCGTTCATAAAAGCATTTTCTCAAAGTAGCTCAACTCCATTTAAGTCATAATCAGATGTTCTTAGAAGCTGCAGTTTGCCGCTTTCGGGATTATTTATTAAAAATTAAGTAGTAATGCTTAAAAGCTTCCTTAATTAGTCATGAATACTCACAAAGTCTATGAATGATTTATCGGTACATGTGTTGAACATCCCTACGACAAAACGGATTTCTCTAAGTCGTTCAGCTCAAACGACTCTGATGTTACAAAGGCGGAGGTGTGTATATACATATATGTGTGTGCTTCTTTGTGCCGTAAAATGTCGATCACAATAGAACCTTGTTGACAAAATGGTCTTGTCAACCGTTGAGCCTTGAATCTGCTGGAAATACAACAGAAGAAGAAGAAGTTCTGTTCCCATCTCTATTGACAAGAAGAAGATGACTAAGACGCTTGCCCAAACAAGTGGTCATTCAGTTTAGGAAGATTCCCAATCATCCAGGTCCCGGTGTGTCTAAAACAAAGCTGATTTTGTCTTTCCTGCATCTTAGGTTGAAGCATTAGTGGTTCCTGTAATCTCCGATCTGATGCCCCTTTATACTCCACACACACAGATTACAGATTGGAACCCAGAGGTTTCATTGGAATATGCGTTTACAAGCCCCCAAAACAATGACCCAAAATAGAGCTTGATAAAGTGGTTCTACCGGTGGAGCGTCAAATCTGATGGAAATAAGACGTTTTTCCCTCCCGACAAAACGCTGAGTTCATTGCTGCCCACACTGATTACGACTTTGTTAACACCTGTTAAAGGGGAACTACTCTATTTTTACAACCTGGACCTTATTTCTGGCATAAAATACAATTGTTTACTCACTCATATCACTTTTGAGTCATTTGTATTCCTTCGGGAGATATTTAGATCTGCGTATATCCATATAGTGGAAGTGAATGGGGCACCGAAACGCAGCCTCTAAATAACGCATTATCTGCCGCGAAACTTGTTCATTTCACCAATATTTTGTTATCGTATGCTAGTGCTATTGACCTACAGACCCCGGATGATGACTTCTGACCTGGATGATGTCATCTCTGAGCGCCACGGGCACCCACGACGGTAGGCTTGTTTACCTGTAATTTGCTACTGCTATGGTTCGTCCACAACCTCGGTATCGGAAAAATATTCAGCCATGTTGCAAAAAACTAGGAATGATTTTATGTTGCCTGCATCTTAGGTTGAAGCTTAAGTGGTCCCTGTAACCTGCATGTTTCCTCTAGTCGAAGGGTGCTCAAACCAAAAGTGCATGGCTGTATGGCAGTTCTCCAGGCAAAACTAGAACAAGTCCAGTCTCCTTTGTTCTACCTTTGTTTAATATATCACATTTCTGGAAACTCATCACCCAGAGAGAAATGATCAGATCAAGTCTATTGAGGCGGTTTTATTTTCCTACTAGTGTCCATGTAGATCTATCCACACATTCCAAAGTTAACCATAAATCAAGCTGAAGACAGGAAGTTGTGTTTAATTCACGCGTTCTGCCCGTTTAACACCGTCCAACCTTCCAGTGTTCTCCGCAGGTAGTGATAAATGTGCCTCGACCTCCGCTAGACACGCAACTCTGCGAGGACTTGAACTCGACGTCGGCGGCCGCCTCGCCACACGGCGGAGAGCAGAGAACGCGCCACGTCTAAATATATTTCTCCTTTATGTTTTTTTCACGCCTTTTATCATCTCCTCAGCTACAGCGAGCAACTTGCTGCAACTAGAAACTCAAGTCAGGAGGAGAGAAAAAGCAGCGTGAATTGATTTTCTTAATAAGAACAGTTAATCATATTGCAATGTAACAGTGTGAAAGGGGCTATCACCTGCAGCCTTCCTCGGCTTTATGCGCCATAACAGCAAGTTTTAGTTGATGTTTAGCTGTCCAAAGCCAAATTTTATTGTTTTAATTCACTCTCGCAGTGTCGGTTTTGGCCACAATAGGCGGCCGATTATTTTCTTTAATGTTCATTTGTATAGAGACAAGTGCAAAACCTGAATCAATGCTACACACCCGAGCTAATTTGCAACGCCTGTCCCCGGACGGGCCTGTAAAATACATAAACCTCAACAAACGCGTAACGGATGAGCCAAAACGCAACCTCGGCTATAAAACTCGACAGGAAAATACAGAAGGAACAACACGAGACGCAAACTACAACACAATAAAAAGCGCTGTAAAACAGGGAGCAGAGGATCAACCGAGACGATTCCTCTTTATAAACGGCTTCTGTTGGAGTCAGGGGACATTTCACATGTTGATCCAGGCCAAAAACATCTCTTGCTGAACAAAGAACTCACTCTGAGAGAAACGCCCGGTCGCTGAGGAGCCTGATCATGACGCAATTTATGAGTTTAAGACCAACAAATTTAATGAGATTAACTCACTTAACTTCTTAAGAGAACGGCTAATGTGATTGTACTTCCACAAGCGCCAAACAGCAGACAGATTCTGAGCAACTAGCGTCCGGAGACAGTGGAGCGTTCGGCAGCTAAAGGGCTTGATAATTCCCTGAGGAACCGGTGGAGACCAAAAACGGAGCTAAAAGGGAGCGGATGAAGGATCCAATAAACGATGAACTCGATTTTTTTAATTCAAAATGCAAAGGGAACATCTAAGCAAAGCAACGTCTTGCAAAGAGAAGTGCAGATTTCTACATTACTATGACAAGTGCTCTCCAGATGGACCCCAAGGTGAGTGTTCTTTTTCCATTTCAATGGATGCAAGAAAGCTAAATGCAATGAATGAATAGTAGTTTTCCAGTAAATTTATAAATAAATACACGTTAGCCACCACAATGAGTCATAGGTTGGATTCTGAAGTATCAAGACGAGCACAAAGACCTTCATGTTTGGCTTTAATATTTCAGTTTCTTTAATTCAAATGCCCACTCAGAAATTTCCCACCTCACATGCTGTTGGATCTCTTTCTCTCTCTCTCTCTCTATCTCTCGCCGAGGCAGTCCACTCTAGCGAAGCTTAATGACCATGAGAGCGTTACTCCCGGGTGGAGTAGAAAATCAGCCGTAGCCTTAAAAGTCACCTTGGCCGCGCAGTCGCGTGAAGCCTCGGCCTCTTCGGCGGCGTCAACCTTGGCCTCGGAGCGTGCACGCTTCCAAAGGGCCTCTCAGACAAACGTCAGGGCTTAGGGGGTAATAATATCCCACACATCATATCATGAGGGCGCCGGGGCCATATAGCGATGAGAACCTTGTTGGCTTGATTTATCACAGCGCCAGCGATGTCCTCCTGATGGATGGCTAACGGATGCTGTTGGACGGGGTTAGAATTCGTCATTGTTGAGTAAAGACGCCTCACTCACCCTTGATTATACCGACTAGCTTTACCGTGCCGTTGACTGCTAACCACTAACAAGGATCAAAGGCCCAGTCAGGGCGCCACAGAGCCACTGGTGTATCCGTCCTCTCGCCAAAAACTCCTTCCCTGAGCTTTCAATCACGGGCCACATGCGGCGGCGGCAGCGCACCACAAAAATGGATCAGAGCTCACAGCTGGAGTGCTTTCCTTGCAGAGACAGCGTGTGTACAGGAAATCATCATTAGTGGGTGCAGTAAACAAATCTGATGTTCTTTTTTACTAATAAGGTGATTTAAAATGTGGTAAAAGAGAGATATAAATCCTGGATAATTAAAAAAAAAACAAAAAACAAAAATAACAGAGATCCATTAACTTCCATTCATTTGGAATGCCAAAGAAAGTTTGTAGAGAGAATCTGTTACAGACAAAATACATGGTGTTGTGTTTAAGCATGAATATAAGGAACCAAAGTTTGCACTTTTAGATATATTTTTTGTTGTTGTTGAACTTTTTTTTACCCTGATAGCCATTGACTTCCATTAATTTTCGCATTATCGCCACAAAACCGAAGCACGCAGTCACCGTTCGTTGCGTTCGTCCCCTGCGCTTACCGCCAACAAAGGTGTTAGCATGCAAAGCTAATACGCCGTACGTCTGACTGAGGGGATTAATGTGCATTTAAACTCACCTAATTGCGAGACGAGATTTGAGACGTCCATTCTAGCCGCGTGATGAAAAGATGTCAATGGATTCGTCTCTTCTACCACACCTCCTGACGTAGCGGCCTATAAGTAGACATGGCTATGTGATGCTCTTGCGGGATGACTGCAGCTGAGGCATTGTTCTTAGCATCTCAATGCAATACATACGGTTGCAACGTCAACTGTTACACTGCAAAAAACTGAAATCTAACAAGTAAAAAACCTTCAAATCAAGAAAAAATGTGCGTATAGATGAAATACAGCAGAGAGCTATGGCAGTACTCGTTGTCATGTCACAAATTTTGCTATTGTATAAACTGTTGTATAGTCTCCTTTCTTTGAGGCTAAAAAAGTAAAAAATCACCCGTTTCCAGATAATTTTGTTTATTTTAAGTGATAAATGCCCCATTTTAAATCTGTTACTTCTTGTTTTTTAAGCTAAGTTTTTGCCGTGTACTGTGAAGGTTCCTTTCATGAGCTGATTGAGATGACTACAAACAAAAGGTGGAACATCACAATCTCGTACATGAGCGACAACTTGTTAAATATGCTACCGCTACATTGACGGTGATCCAGCAAACCACTCACATTATCCTGCTCTTATGTAAAGGTGCAACAGTTGAGAGCGTCCTCTCGTTAAATAAAGAGGACGAGAAATACGCACACGTCCGTCCATATCTGACCCCTTTCTTCTTTCTTTTTAATCACAGAAACCACAGGAGACATCGCCGCGCCTGCCCCGAAAACCTTTCAACTAATCCAGCCTTTTCAAGCCCCTTCTGCTTAGCTTTTTATGGGGCGCGCCGGTGCAGTGGGTGTCGCCCAGGGCCGGCGGTGGACAATGGGCTCGCTGTCGAGCAAACTCACTAGAGAAAAAAGGCACGGCCGGCGCGCTCGTTTGACAGCAGCTGAATGAAAAACACTGTACGGAGGAGCAGATGAATGGCGGGACTGGCCTGAGTGGTGAGTCTGGCACAGTCTGCAATATCTCTATTTTCAAATGCCAACTGCCCTCTACATCACTCCATGAAAAGTTTCCTCTGCTTCTCTGACTGCTGCTGGTGACTCTATCAAGAAGTTTTATAACTCAAACTGAAGAGAAAATAGGTGAAGAGTGCGGCGGCGACAAAACTCAAACCACTGCAACGAGTGTGTGCGTGGAAGCAACACGCTCCGATTCTCTAAAACGTTAGCGCTAAGTGCTAAAGAGCTTCCTGCAACATGGTTTCCGCGCTCAAGTGAAGATCACTTGTACGTGAAGATGCTCCACTCAGATCAGTTTTTCTGCAGCTGCAAGGTTTCCAAAAGGAAAAGGAAACATCCTCTTTCCATTTCAGGTGACGTTCAGTATTTGCAGTCGTTAGTTTTAGGTCTGCCATAAACCAAAACCACGCCCCTGTAGCGTCAAAACTTCTTCTTCTGTTTTACTGGCGGTAGGCTACCATCAAAGCTGACAAAAATTGAAGAAGAAGAAGAAGAAGAGGCAAAAATCATGCAACTAAACACGTCTGCTGTGAGGAAGTACTTTACTCTGGAAAATGAAGTCAGTCAGACAGTAATGTGGACGTTTGGCGAGGTGGTAGTAGTTGATCGGCATTCAATGCTAACATTTAGCGCCTACTACCAGAACATTTTTCTCAAAAGAAAGCAGTACATCCCCTCTAAATAGTATATACTGAAGACTGTAAGTGTGTCCACCTTGCAATGTGGATGTTTGGCGAGGTGGTAGTAGGTGATCGTCATTCAGTACTACCACCTCCATTCAACACCTACTTAAAACAAGAATACGTGAAGTACGCTCGGGCAAATGCTGCACGATTTAAAAGAAAAGATTCCTGCGAGGCATCATCTCCCATTTCTGGAGCCAAGGTCCGAGCTACCCTCGCCACACTACATTAACTTTGAGAGAAAGATTTCTTTATTGGACTGAATCCAGCTGCATCTAGGAGAATATAAGGGGAGGAAATTCTACTTAAAATGGGATCAGGGGGCAGAAAAACTTGATCAGGACATCCCCATAAGATAAATTCAATTTAAGGACTGAGCTCGAAGCCAAAGAAAGTTTGCAGAAAGAGTTTATTACAGACAAAAAGCATGCTGGTGTGTGTAACCGTGAATATGAGGAACTGTATCGCCGTTTTTCCAAGATATCGGGACGCAACTGGAAATGTACAGACCGTGAGAGATTAAGCCGTGCGGTGCAGATGCGAGAATCCACCAACATTTCCAGGAAAAGAATTACAAACAGAAGAAGATGCGCAGTTGTTTCCCGGGAGTCTTTGTCGGCCATCCATCAGGAATAAAATCCTTCAAACTGAATCTCAGCCAGTCCCCAGAGTCTCCTTTTTTTTTTTTTTGAAGGATTTGTGAATTTAAGGAAGAGCTTTGGGCTTTGAAAAACCATACTGAGAGGAGACGGACTCGAACGCTGAGGTGGAAGTTAGGCACAGAAAAATGTGTGTTTTTTTAAAGTGACAGTGCGCCTCGTGGCGCAATTTTTCGCCCACGACATCTTCCCACGGGCGCCCACTGGACACACAAACACCTCCCGCGAGGGGCGTCTGGAACGTGAATAGGTAATTAGGGGTCGCGAATCTCAAATCACCCCCTGCATCTGCGTGGCTCTTGTTTACGTGCGAGCGTCTCTTGGCTAATGTAAAAATTGAACACCACTCAGGGGTCAACGTTAGAACTCCCCCCTCCCCCGGCTGCGGCAGCCAAATAAATATGCATGTCTGCGCTCGGCCTCATTTGCATCCTCGCGCCTGTCTTCACGTATGCTAATGGAGAGCTGGAAGGGAGAGGGAGCGCGTCGGTGGACCGCACGCAGGTGTTTAAGCTCAGACGAGGAGGGGCGCCCCTCCCCCCGCCTCCTCGAGCGGGCCACGGTTAGCGCCGCGCTTGACTCCGACACTTCACCTTCCTGTAGCACGCTCTCCAGCAGGCTTAGAGGAGGAGGAGGAGGAGGCGCCGAGAGTTTGTGTTTTTGCGCGAGGTGAAGACAAAAAAGGGGAAGGGATGGAGGTCGACGGAGCTCTTCAAAGTGGTGTTCCAGCAAAGAGTGCAAAAAATTAAGGATTAAAAAGAGCTTCACACATCTAAAAAAGGCGCTTTGAAGTGCGACGAGTTTAATGCAAATATAAAGAAGCACATGTTCCGTCTCCTCACCTGTCAGCCAGCGACACCTGTTTGTCTTTCAGAGAGGGATTCAGCGATTGTTCGATTGTTCCCTCACACCAAACGTGGCGTTTATTAGCGCGCTGCCCTCCTCAAAAGCCTTTGTCTGCTCTCTTTCAGATTGAGGATTGGCTGTTGATTAAGTGCCTCCGCCGGGAGCTCGGTTATTTGCTCAGTGTGTCGTGCCGTTTCTTTTTTTTTCCCTTTTCTTTTTTGTTTTTTTTTCGTCGGCGGCAATAAAACAGAAAATATTGAGATGGAGACGCAAACGAAGGCGAGGGATGCACGGCTCGACGGTTTAATAACCGCGAGGATAAAAAGTCAACAAAAGGTTTCCGCTGGCTGGGAGTCAAGCGGTGACGTCAATGAGGTTTGCTCATAAAGCAGATTTCAAAGCCCCGGGGGGGGGAGCTGGAGTCGGGAATAAATTAGGCGCAAGCAGATAGCTGCTGCTTCGGGTTTTGGAAACAACCGGAGCCCGCGAGAACGCGTCGGGGGCCGGCGTGGCGCTGACTGACGAGGCTTTCTTCGCGGCGCCGCTTTTGTCGCCGGCTCGGGCCGCGTTCGCACCAGCAGGGGGCTGTCACTTCCAAAATAAATGCCCGCTGCTTTATGATGAGATGCGATGAAATAATCCTCGTAAAATAAAAATTATTAAAGGCCTCCGCTGGTAAAAAGTGAGCGCCTTGAGCGGGCTTGTCGGTGACATTTACTGCGAGCGTATAAAGTCGTCCTGAACAACATGAAATGCTTTGTGTTAACTGCCAGAGTCCATTTGAAAGTTATGAGCTCGGAAAGAAGAAAAAAAAAAACACAGAGGCTTATAATTAAGCATTCAAACAAGAAGTTTAATATTAATGAAGTCCTACTGAGCTCCTGCTCAGTCATCTCTCTGGTAATCTGTTTCCCTTTTTTGTTTCCCCGCTTGGAGAAATTGCGAGGAGTGTGTGTGTCAGGTGTGCGCTTGCGGGTTTTTTTTTTTTTTTTATGCGCGGCGTCGAGCGTCTCAGCAATTTTCCATGGATTACCTCCGCTGCCAACCGCGCGCGCGAAAAGACTGAAAGGAGGCACTAATCTCTCCTCTGTTTGATCTTGATTAAACATCTTGTCAGATTTGCGCGATTATGGTAATCGCGGCGACTTTTTCCGGTTTTTGGCAGGGAGGGAGGGAGGGAGGGAGGGGGAAATAAAAACAGGCTGAGCCGATTACACAGCTTCTCGACGGTTTCCTTGAAAATGCATCTTAAAAAAAAAAAAAGATGTTTGCTGACGCTGCCACGATGACACCACACAAAGCGGCTCTGGTTCGGGATTTCACGCCGGGATGGTAAAAATAGCCGGGTTCTGGTAGGAGCTGGTTCAAAGTAAATCAAAGTCGAGGCTAATGGCGTCCCGTGCGTTGGGAAGGGTTTGATTACCAGCAGGAGGTTGATCTGTCGTTCTCTCTCACTCACGGCACCCTTTCTCTTCCCTCCAGCGTGACGGATTACACAAGAAGGCCGCGTTTTGGGTTTCGAGGAGCCGCTTTGATTCATTTCAGCCCACTCGGGACGTGTCCCAGTCTTTTTGGTCTAGCCTTTACTGACGCACACAAAGAAATTAGATTGACAACGTAAAAACTGAAGCGGGAGAAAGAAGCAAACATAAAGTTAACCCCACAACAGTGGTGATATTATCTCCTGGTGAAGTAGCGCCCCTAATTTTCTTTATATCGGGACCGAGATCAGACCAATAATGAGTCCTGAGGTTTAATTTCCGTGCTGTGCATCTGGGAAAATGATCCAAAAAGGCAGAATACGTATGTATTATAAAAGCAGGTTGTTAGAAACAGCCATTACCAGGATGTAGCCGAGTAAAGAGCACCTAAGAATTGTATAGTCGACGAGCAAAATACAACAAATATCCCAACGTTCCCTGAAAGCGTCGCCACGCTTTGTGCAGGAGAGACGTGGATCACAGCGATCCTTCAGGCCCCGGTGTCAAAGACTGGACAGAGGAAGCTGCACTTGAACAGCTTTCAGCTCCGTTTCCATGAATCAGAAAACATATTTATTAAACAGATTTGCTGCCGTCCCAAAGGAGATATAATTTTTAAGGTGCAACGCGCTCGTTCACGGTCAGCTGACCCTGGAGGAAGGAATATCAGCTGAGGCTCAGCAGGGAGATCAGCTGAATCCCACATGCACAATGTTCACCTTGTTCAAGAGGAGGCCTCGCGGAGCCGGTTGAAGTCGAAGCAAACGCCGGGAGTCTGAGTCGCAAAGGCCGACGCGTGATTGGGAAACGATGCCGGGATCATTAACCCTGGCCTGTTTTAAAGCCCATTAAGAGGGACTGCGAAAGTGGTAGTCTGTATTCACCATGCAAAGGGGAAACAGGAAGAGCTACTAGGAAAAGATACGACCCGTCCTGCAGAGGTTGGCCCCAGCTGAATAATCCTGTATAGGGTAAAAGCCAGTGTCAGGGGCTCAACTAGAGCAACGGTGCAGGATACATGGAAAAAAATCATCAACACCATTAAATGGCCAACCATTGGCTACCTGCAACCTTTGGTCACACAGTGCATGTGACCCAACCTCTTCCTTTTTTTATCACATCTCACTTTAAACAAGCTCTCTCTTGATCCGTCCGTCAAATAAGATGTAACGTTCCAAGCCCTAGACTTCTTTCGACCCGGTGCCGCGGTTTGCGTCTCAAAACCTCCTCTCAGACTTCTGAGGTGACGAACGCCGCAAAGGCGCGGGGGAGCTAGAAACGCTTCCCCCCTCTGTTTTTCCCGACAGCGCGTCACAAGGTTAAAGCCTCTCACTCGAGAGATCAGATGCGATAGCGGACGGGCGCCGTGTCAGGCCGAGGACGCGGCTCCACGCTGCGACTTCACCTCTGAGCCTCCTCCGGCTTAGGAGCTACACACAGATAAACACTTCTTTTTCCTCTTTCTTCTTCACACACACACACACACACACATATATACATATATATATATTTAGATAGAGAGAGACTCTGCTCAGGACACAAATGGGCACGCTCTTCCTGTGAGGGAGGCGCTGAATGTGTCACCGAGTCCTGAGGCGCAGACAACCAGCGGGGAACATTTTCTTCTTGCCGGTTTCACCTGCCTGCCTTGAAACCTTGTATTCCTGTCAGAGTCACACATTCCTGTCAAATCTTTAAGCCTCTCCTCCCACCTTGCCCACCCCCTCCTCCTCCTATCCTTCTTGTTCTATTGAGAAAGACTCGCAAAAAAAAAAAAAAAAAGAATAATAAATAAATAAATATATAAATAAAGATAGACTGCGCCCGTGTTGCTCATGTCATCCGCGCGGTTACATGAAAATAGCATCACAGAACATCCACTCCCTCCCCGTCTGCTGTTGTTACTGACAGGACCAGGCCGAGGAGAGTCCTGAAGGTGAGGAGAGAGGCACGTTTCAGTACCACGGACAGCGCCGCCGCTGCATCCACTGCACAGGGTCAATTCAGCACCGGCAGCTGGACAGCTCCTCCTCCGGCTCGGCCTCCTGGCAGGCCCGAGGCGGGGAAGAGGCTGGGGAGGGGGCCGGGGAGGGCGGATGAAGACAAAACAAACACACCGATGGAAAGGGAAGGTAGGTGAGAAGAAGAAAGGAGGGAGTTCTAAAAAAAAACAAAAAAAGCATCTCCAGCATCTCCTCGGCTGGCACTGAGAGAATAAATGTTTTTGGAGTGCATTCCAAACCTGTGAACCTGCAGCTACTGTCCTCTCGGTAATAAAAAAAAAGATGTCCTCTCCACATATTGTCACACCCCGACTGCCGTCTCTTGACTACTAGCCGTCCGTAGAGAAACTAAAACCTGAAGATAAATTACTACCAAACTGCTCACAGAAGCTTTAATTAGACATGAGACGTGGCAGCTCCTGTCTTAAACTGGTAAATTAACTTCAGACTACCGAGATGTTGTCACGCCGAATTGGACGATTGGTTTCCGATGTTTATCTCGGGTTGCAATACCACCGGTAACCACTAGATGACTACGATCTATCGGTTCAGTAGCTTTGGATGTAAAAGCAAGGCCTCTTTAACATTAATGAAGAATAAACTGCTAGCAAACCCAAAAGAAAGAGCGGTGGCTCTTATTTTGAAGTTTTGGTCTTTTCTCTTTTAAACACGGACGTCGCAATCGAGCGTTTTTACGAGAGATTTACAAGAGCCGGCCGATCTGATCACACGTAAGCCAATTGAATGTCGGCTAATAAGCTAAGCACTAATTTATGTTCGCCTTCTTTTTCCAGTTGTTACCATGCCACATTCACAGCTCTGTACGGTAGTAGGGTTTTAGGTTTTAGGCTAGCTTTGCCTCTGTAGCCCGGCTGTTAGCTAGCATTTGGTTCGGACGGCCATGTAAAGCAAATGCAAAAGGGTTCGGCTTTGCGTTCAGCCAGTTCGGAGGCAATCTTTTAAAAGAAAAAATGCCAGGATTGCTTCAAATACTGATCAAAATGATTAGACTGATACACAGAACTCCTCCAAAGTCACTGTTAGCATTCAACGCCGCTGCTTACAAACTACTGACACATATTCCTTTCACAGCCGGTGTCCTTCCTGTGAACCTTGCAGTCAACAGTCTGGGGACGGCGCTACAGCGGGACAGCGGCCCGGAGGTTGAGCGGCGAGCTCGTTACGCCAAGGTCGCCCTCTTTCAGTGCCAGACCAACTGGGAGAATGTGTGCGGGGGGAAATTGAGCGAGAAAGCCTCTCTCCGCTCCCTTAACATCTTCGCCGGAGGTGCCCTTGAGCAAGACACCGAACCCCGCTTTTGCTCCAGGGGACCGGCCGACAGGAGCGGACAGCACTTATACCGAGCAGCAACACTGTCACGATGTGTCACAGTATCGGTGTGAAGGAGGGCACGGTTGTAACGGGGGGGATGAGAGCCGGGTCAAAAGTTTCCCTCGGCGAGCATGTTGTATTTTTCTTGTAAGCCGCCAGGGATGAGAACTGGCGAGCGGTTTTCTTCGGGAGTAACGAATTGTGAAAGGAGCTCAAATGATTTTCAAGAGAGAGAGAGAGGAGAGAGCGGCGGGTTCAAGGACGATCCGCTGCCGAGACGAGGAAGAAGAGAGGTGGGGGAAAAAGAAGAGCTCAATTTAAAATAATAGAAAGTTATGTCAAAGGTGTGCTTCCTGATATCGCCTTCCCATTGTGGCTTTTAAGCCTTTAATAGATTACAGGGCAAATTTAACAGAGCCCGTATGTGACTGACTGCTTCCCCTCCCCCCCCCAACGATCAGCCGGTAAAGCCGTACTGTACCGAGGTCCGACCGGTTGTTCGGGTGAAATTGAGCGAGCCTGACTAATCAGCGGAGGCGGCGAGGCGACGAAAGGCCGTGTGCGCTTTGATGCGAGCGGACAGGGCCTTCTCAGAGGCGCTCGCGCGGCATTAGGCTCAAAGTGAGGCTGGTGGAGCGCCGAGAGGACTCGGTCGGTCCTGTGGGTTGAGGGGAGAGGGGCATCCGTGGATCATCCCACGGATACTTGATCGGTTTGGGATCTAGTGAGTTTGGAGGCCAGGTCCAAGAGTTTCCCAAGAACACTGTGTTGTCACAAGACGCTCTTCTCCTGTCAGTGGTCATAATGTTGTGGCTACACATCCCCTTGCATCCAACTCACTGGTTGATGAACGATAAAAGACACATGCCTCTGCCCGAGGGTGAATCTTCCTCGTGACGATCCGACTGACAAACAGGAGCAGAAGCATCCAACAACACTAAGCTCTCTCCCGTGTATTCCCGTGTCATGTGCTGATTTAATCACGGCCTCTTTTGTCAAATGCAAATCTATTTCTTTCTTTTTTTTTCCCAGAGTGAAACAAAAAAATCTTGAAACACGACACCGCGTCTGAGCCTGAACTCCCACTCGCTCCGCAGCTCCTCAGCGCGTCGGGGAGTTGTCAAAACACGACGTATGAAATCAAGTCCTTACATCTCTCGCTAACTTCCCGACGCGCCGGCCACCTCCCCGGAGTGGACGGCAAGGTGGACGCGCCAGTTTTGGCACGCTTGTTAATCTGCAAAAGTGTTGGGGATTAAATCTGTTTAATTTGTGTTGTTCGCGCGAAATGTGGAGAAAAATGGGAATTAGTTTCCACATCGGCGGATGAGAGACAATGACTCCCCCTCTCGTCTTGAGGAGGATCATTTGAATATCAATACGGGATCTCGTCTGTTTGAAATAAGGCCACGATGAGACTATTTAGAGGGAGAGATAAAAAGAAACTGACTCAGACGGGTAAATAAGACAAAAAGGACGAGGAAAAGAAAGACAGAGGGAGCAGCTCGTCGTTAGCGGCGCCCCCGACTCCCCGCCCTCCCCCTTTGTCGCCGGCGACCGGCGCGTCCGCATCTGCATCCGAGCATCTAAACGTTATCGAATAGCCCGCGGAGCCATGAGGCGGAGAAGACGGGCGGAATTGCCTTCTAACGCCTCCGATTAAGCTGATCAATAACGGCCCGGCGGAGTCTCGCCGGCATCACGAGGAGGAGGAGGAGGAGGGGGAGGCGCAGATGAAGGGGGGGGGAGGGTATAATGAGGAAAATGGAATGGGTGATGAGGCTGGGATTGAGGGAGGAAGCGGGCAGGGGGAAGGAAAGCCACAGGACAACAAAGAAAGAGGGGAGGATGGCGCAAAGTCAGACAGAGGATGGAAGAAGGGCGAAGAGGAAGAAAGAAGAAAGGGGGAAGTTTGATTACGGCAGATGGGCAGATTATTATTGTGCTGCTGGATGGGATGAGTGGGGCACAGGTGGACAGAAGAGGGAGAAGGCAAGGGGTAACACAGCACTTGAGCGAAAAGAAAACAACATCTCTCCTCTCTCCCCCGCTGGTGATTTCCCCAGAGAGGAGGAGGAGGGGGAGCAGCGGCGGCGGGGAGAGGGAGAATTTGCTCGTGGCTTGGAAACGTCTCTTTCGGTCCGGCTGCATCTTCACCCTTTCGGAGGCCTCGAATATTTTTCAGCTGTCCCGCGACCTCGCTCATTTCGCCCCTTGTCAGGTTTCCTCCAACCTCCCAGAACATGCAAAGCACACAAGCAAATAAGCCATTACATGCTCAGCGTGAGCTACAGGTGCAGGGAAGAACATCTGCGCACGCGGACGTGAATCAGAGACGCCCACGCCGCCGCCGCCACACAACATTTCTAATTCCGGCTTTCAAAGCAAAAACAAAAATCACCATCAATGTATTTTCCTTCCTTGAACCGGTGACGCCAGCCAACGCTGCGGGTTGATGCTAATTGCGGCACAATTGGTGTAATTAATCTGGATTTGCACACCGAGCGGCACAGAGCTACTATGAAGATATTAAGAACACGCTAAAAGCCCTACTCTACATATGTGCAAACATGTTCCACTGACATTAGACTTTACATGGTTTCAAGTGAGTCTATTAAAGGTAGCTGAGCTGCCTCAGGTAGCGATGTCAATGCACAGTAAGTACATTAAGTTGTATAAAATTTGCTTTCTTAACATAAGTTATTTTCAGGCTAGCTACATCATCCTCATTTGCCTTATATACAGATGGACAACCCCTCCATGATGTCCTTAATCGTGCCTAACTTTGGGCCTTGACATAAATTAAATAGGTTGTAGACGTTAATTTTAACATGGAGGTCTGTATAAAAAGTGGACGCCATGACAAGTCCTCAAAAGCCAAAGCATGTGGAGCTCCCCCTGGTGGCTGGCCGCAGTACAGGTCATAAGCTCCACCCCCTCTACGTTTAGTGGATGCCATTTTAGATAGTTAATATAAACAACAAGTTTTTTGTGTATAAAAACAGGACGTGACATCGTGATGATTGACAGTTGCCGCTGACAACCGGTCCCGTAGGAACTCTTTATGCTTTCAGTGCCTCTTTTAACATACAGGAATCAAAGAAAAAGAATGGTTTCGTGTGAGTGAAGAGGAGTTTAACCTGATTCTGTGTTGTGTTCCGGCGTTAAAGCCTCAGTTTGTCCGTGATTAAAATGCGGCGTCCATACCGGAGCCTCTTCCCCCTCTCAATCAGCCTCAGTCGGACACCGCGGGGGAAAAGAAACTGCCCATCTCCGACGGAATTAAAGCTTTAATAAACTGTTGTCTTGCTCCCAGCCGGGCTCAGGCGTGACGTGGCATGATGGGATCCGCTATCTGATTGGCCGTTTGCCAGCGGGATAGGGCGACGGGCGGAAGGGAGGGGGGTGGGGGTAGGTGTTGCAAGGCTTGCAGCGGCGAGAGCGCTCCAGATGGCTGTGATTTATGAACCTCTCCGAATGGCGGGACTAATGAACGCTACTCGACATGTGTTTGGGACGGAGGGACCGTGTTCGGCCATCACTCCGTCTTTGAGGGGGCGGCTGGGGGGGGGGGGGGGGGGCCCTCGGACGCCGCATCATAACCGCTAATGGATGGTGAAAGCGGTGCAGGCGCTGGCTTGCAATCCATCCTCTACGATGGACGCCAAACACAGCAGCAAGAAAACAAGGCCTAAAAGTAACAGTGCTTGGGTTTGTGAACATAAGCATGACAAATTAATTCAATTTGCAGAATTAATTAGCTGATTAGATTGAAGTTTTAGTCCAGAACGGGAGGCCGGACGGCAGCCATTGCTCTGCACCTGGACAAACAGCATGCATTTCATGTTACGCCAAATATCCCCCTCCACGATCGAATCCAAGAGTAATTATTTTTGTCGACTACTTATGCGATTACTGAGCTTTTTTTTTTTTTTTTCAGAGATCACAGTTACCGTTTTTTAACAGCAGAAGAGCGTAATCCCATTACACGGGCGCGTTGGCGCTGCCACCCGGCCCCACGCTCCAGGTAAGCATTAGCGGAAAAGGTAAAAATCCATAACACGCGCCGCATTCAAAAACGGCAACTTTCAAGGAATTAAGGGAAAATCGGTGCCGTTTATAAAAAGGTGTTTGTTTTGTTGCCGTTTTATAAATGTGAACCCGGCTTTGAGGCGGATTCAGATGTTTCCTTGGCCCACGTAATCCCCCGAACTGAGAGAAAACACGTAGGCTTTTAATGATTTTCACCCGTTACAGCGGTTAAATGTCATCAGACCGGAGCTGGGAGCTAAAAGCGAGTTAAAAATCTATAAACTTACAACCCAAGGGGATTTTATTTTAAAGGATAACTTCTAGTCTAGTTTGTTTAATCCGTACAAAAAGCGTAGAAGCACATTTTCAGAGTGATATGAGTCTTCTCATCTCACGTATTTCTCACAAATCTGCTGTTAAATAATAATCTATCTAAAGACAACCCTTCCTCACGTTGCACACGTCTGAAAGGCTCCCTCCAGAGTCAATAAGGCCTCAAATACAAACACGCTGTTGTATTTGAGGCGTACCTACTGCACATTTACACAGGCGCCAGAGTACACAATCATCGATAAAGGTGTTTGCAGGACTGTGCAAAGCATATCCTTTGATTTACTTATTTTTATTTATTTAATATTTTTTTTTCCACGGCCCTCCGCGGGATGACACGTCTCTGTGAATGGGAGCAGGCTTTTAAAGCACAGCAGGGGCCCGGGAAGCCGCCACAGATGGCTTTTTTACACGCTCCCTCGATCGGCTCCGGAGGGATGCTGATCCTTTCAAACACCCGGGGACGACAAAAGCTGCGAGTGTGCGTTAGCGTGACATATGTTTAGATAATGCGCGTACTGTAGGTGGCGTGCAGGGATTTGTCGAATTGACTTTTACACGTGTACAGTCGCCTAATTACCGCCTCTTAGTCTGGGCTGGAATATGTTTAATGAAGCTGTTAACATGCACAGCGAGAGGAGGGGAAAGAAAAAAAAAAAAAAAAAAGTCGTGTCAATATTCCCATTTCACTGACAGAAAAAAAGATCTCCTCTGCTCCCACAGGCTTCGAGCCACGTCAATCATTTCTTTCTGAGTGTGAGATAGGCAGGGTTATTTGAGGGAAACAAGTTCAGGGGTTTGAACATTTTTAAAAAAAAAATTGCTTTCTTAGAAGATCAAGCAGTGAAGCATTCCGCTTTTACATTTTTTTTTTTCTTGCAGAGTCAGTGCTTCACGTTTTGGTAACTTTTATACAAAGTCTAAAAATGCCAACTATTTTTTATTTTTTTTGGCAAGTCCCAGTTACCAAGCAACCAGCCGAGACTCCAGGAAGTTACTCCTTCGGGCCGAAACTCTCTGGCATGCTGCAAAATGGTGTTTGCACACACACTTGGTGCAGGTTTAACCAAACAAGATGTTAATCAGCGAGCTTTAGCGGCTGCAAATTTTGAACCACTAGCTGTTTCTCCAAGCAAATGTATGCTAAGCTAAGTTAGCCATAGCAATCTGGCAAGAAAACGTGCACTTCTTCCAGAATTATGTTTTCTTTTTGTTGTTTTCTTTTAAAGTATTTGTGCTTTTTGGACTTTTCCACATAAATGAAAAAAACTCATTGTTTGTGTAATTATGCTCACTACCAGCAGGGGGAGACATATTTTCAGCGGAGTTTCTTTAAATGTGCTTTAGTAACTATAATTCAGAAAATATATCCTGGTTTATTTTTATAAATGTCAAAAGAAGTGGTCACAATATGTTATAATATATACCGAACTTCAGGTTCACTTCGTTAAATATATATATATAACATATATTTAACGAAGTGAACCTGAAGTTCGGTGTGAACCAAACTCTGAGGTAGCTCTTGTGAAGTGTGAACTTGCAGAACACTGATCAACTTTGTGCATGTGAAACCTGTCAAAATGGTGTGAAACCACCTGTGAAGGTGGAAGTTTGCACTGACATGGTGGATTTTTATTATTAATGCATCCCCTTCGGTCCTTACTTTCAAAATCTTTTAAGAAATGAAATGAACTTAAAGTGCTTGACTGGATGGATATGCTTATATATTCACACAGTAATATTTAATGCATTCATTTCATATAAATAAATGTTCATTTTGCTGCTCTGCCAAGGATGATTACTGCAGTCATTTAACACGTGCCCTTCTGTACTGGCTCCCTCATTTGCACAGAGACGCTAAAATGGCGATACGGTCTGTTAATCGTCGGACGGCATCCCCAGCGGCCGCTGTCTGAGTCACACAGAGGGAAAGTTCTTAAGTCAAGTGGGAGGAAACAGAACTGCAAAGGAGCAATCATGAGAATATTACTGCACAAAAGACCTTCAACGAGGACGGCCGAGGAGGAAAAGAGGTGTAATTTTCCAGCAGCGGGAGGGGCGACAAGGTAGCACCTTCAACTTGTCAAAAGTTAAACTGCAATCAAAGGACAACACTAAACTACAGGGAGACATTTAAAACTATCATCTTCGTCAGTCATCTCAAGAGCAGAGGAGTTTTGGAACGAGGAGTAAATAAGCAGAATGTGAGGGGTCCAGGAATAGAGCCCAGTGGGACACCAGAGAGGTGTAATTTCCCAACAGCAGGAAGCACGGCCAGACAACACCTTGTCAAAGGTTAAACCTCAATCAGAAGACAATATTTAGTTCTAAAGTACAAGGAGACCTTTAGAACTATCTCCAGCATAAATAGTCTCAACATTACAGGACTTGTTGGGTAACATACTTGATTTAGAGTAGGAGTAGGTATAAATAAGCGGAATATGAGTGGTCCAAGAATAGTACCACAAGAGAGGTGTAATTTTCCAACAGCAGGAAGTACAAACAAATAACACCTTGTCAAAAGTTAAACCTCAATCAAAAGACAAAATTCAGCTCTAATGTACAAGGAGACCTTTAGAACCATCTCCAGCATCATTATTCTCAGGATTGCATGATTTGAGGAAGAGGTAAATAAGCAGAATATGAGAGATCCAAGAATAGAGCCCAGTGGGACACCAGAAAGGTGTAATTTTCCAACAACAGGAAGGACAAACAAATGACATCTTGTCAAATGTTAAACCTTAATCAAAAGACAAGTATTTAGTTCTTAAGTACAAGGAGACCTTTGGGACTATCTCCAGCACCGGTATTCTCAGGATTGCGTGACTTTTTGATTTGGAGAAGAGGGTAAATAAGCAGAATACGAGGGGTCCAAGAATAGAGCCCAGTGGGACACCAGAAAGGTGTAATTTTCCAACAGCAGGAAGGACAAACAAATGACATCTTGTCAAATGTTAAACCTCAATCAAAAGACAAGTATTCAGTTCTTAAGAACAAGGAGACCAGCATCAGTATTCTCTGGATAACGTGACTTTTTGATTTGGAGAAGGGAAGTAAATAAGCAGAACACGAGGGGTCCAAGAATAGAGCCCAGTTGGACACCAAAGCTTTACACAGCTGTGCTATGAGTCTACTTATGATGTGTGTGAAAACTGATTTATTTAAACTCTAAAGAAATAATCCTAAGTGGCACCAAGCAAATGCATGAGATTATGATCATCCTTTTATATCGGGTTAGAGGGAGATCACCAACAGCCTTTTGATGTAAGAAAAAAAAAAGTCTGGCGTCTGGTTCCAAGTTTGTCTACTCGGCTATTAAGAGCAACATACTACGATACAACAAACGTGCAAGGCAACGCTCAAACAAAAGGGTTCGGCTGGCTCAGACCCAATTACACACAGCCGAGATCCCGCCGCGTACGCGCACGAACACTCATTGATGCTGAATTTGCAGGTGGGGGGGATCTGTAAGAAGGCTAGTGCCAGCGTGCATATCTTGACGTCTCTCATGCAAACAAACAAAGCAACAAGAAAAGCTGAGACAGGTAGAAGCAAGCCGCAGAGAGTTGCTTACTGAATATTTCATAATGTTTTTACTGGCCTGTCAGGAGAAGAAGTGCGATGTGTGTGTGTGTGTTAGTACAGTGTCTGCTTCTCCATATGTGCAGATTTAAAGTGTGCACACGTGCTGACTATTTCGGGTTTCGGGTATTTTCGTGCGGGCTGTTGTTACGCTGGGAGTGACAGGTTGCCTTTGTGATCGGCCGTCAAGGCGGGTGATCGCTGGAGAGCCCCGTGGCCGGCTACCAGTCAGTTCATCAGGGCTCGGTGATGCACCAGAGAGCAGGAAGGCCACGTGGTGATTCTGGCAGGGCGGCGAGATTACTCGGAGAAGCTGGGGAAAATGCACTTTTGAAAAGCTGAGAAGCGTCTGACAACCTCCCTCCGTTGTCATAACTCTAAATCAACATGTATTTATACATTATACAGTAAAATAACAGATCAAAATGACTCATACAGTTTTCTGTCAAGACTCAACCAGGAATCTAGGGTTCCTGTCCCATGTTGGACCATAACTTTGATTGTTACTCGCCATTTTAGGAAATAAAACTACTCGGTTCGGACGCGACCACAGGAGGCAGCATAGCTACAAACGTTTCTGGCCACCTGATAAATGTAAACATCAACTCTTCTTTTGGCACTTTTTTGGTCTCCTCCACCCCCTGAAGGAAATATCTGGCTTTGATAGCATCTAAATGCTCCACTAATGCGAAACTTGAACGGGATTTAGTTTTTGGCCACTTGGGGGCAGCAGAAGACACACTAGACACGATAATTTGTTATTTTAGATCGTTTTTGGTCTCCTCCACCTCCTGAGGGAATCATGTGGCTAAACAGCAGCTAAATGTACCAGCTCGTTGCTAAATTGTCAGGTGAAGAAGAACACAGCGGGTTTGAAAACTGAACGAAACCACAGAGTTGTTTTTGGCCCCCAAAACTGAACTAAAACTAGCTTTTTTTATACCTACAATATCTATATTTAAAACGATAATCTAAAGCTTACTGCTCAGAGATAACTACAACTTTTTTCTTCAGTAATACTGATAGAGCAAAAATAAAATCCTTTGAAGCTCAAACAATAAACAATACCCTGGCTAAGTCAGAATCATTTTATATAATAATTCAACAGTTTTTTTGAAACTGCTTGGAAACCAATTGACGCCTTTTTGTTTTTATTTTTTCTGGCAATAAGTTTTTAGTGAATGAAAGCAGAGAAAATCCAGCTGCTGCCGATGTAAAAATATGCCTTTCAAAGAAAACCGTGCATTCAAGAAATCGAGAAATAAGACACAGATGGTACAGAGACAGAGAAAAGTGTTTGTTGTTGGCATTATTCAAGCCTAATAAGTGACGGAGAAGTCAGGCGGTCTGGGAATCTTGTTAGAAAAAGCAATTTGAGAGCTGCATGGGGAGCTTAGGGTCAGCCTCACCCCCTCCTCTTCCTCTCTGGTCATTTTCCTTCACCCTTGACGTCCACCGATCCTCCTCCCCTCCTCCCCTACTCTCCCCCCCTTTGTTTGTTTATCAGTCTCCCTGTCACCCTCTCACTCCATCCCCTCTTCAAGTCCCCTCCCCCCTCCTCCCTCAATCTCACTCAGTAACAGGTGAGTTCCCAGAACTAATTACAGGAGGCTATCCCAGGGTGCAGCGGGGGCCGGCTCATTTGCAGGCGGAGGGAGCGCAGGAAGCCTGTCTAATAACATTTTCCACCGCCTGATTAAAAACAGCCCATAAATCACTTGTTCACATGGGTCTATGCGCACGCACGAGCATGTATCCGCACAACGCACGCGCCCGGGCACAAATAGAGCCATCAGCCTTTAATACACACTAAAATACTGTACAACCTATTTGAAAGCCTGAAGGACACACATATCCACACACCTTGTCTCACTGTCACATAAAGGCAGCGCAAATTATATTTATACCTTCACATAATGTTATAGCGCGGCGATAGATTTTATATAGCCGTAAACACGCGCGCAAAGAATACTTCCTGGTTTATCTTTTTAATTTGCGTGATGAGGCAATAAAAATGCAAACAGGACAATAATCACCTCTATCAGGAGTCCACACAAAGGGAATGAATGGCTGCAAGATGATGCAAAGGGATTTTCTGCCATTTCCTAAGCAACACCGATGAGTTCTGACGAAAGCCAGGAGGGTTTTACAACAAGCGACCACAACAGGGCGCAAAGCTATGCAAACGCCAAATAATTCGATCACCTTAAAGGGGAACTACAACCTGGACCTCATTTCTGCCGTAACATACGATCGTTTACTCACCCATATATAACTTTTGTGTAATTTGTATTCAGTTGGGAGATATTTAGATCCGCGTATATCCATATAGTGGGAGTGAATGGGGCACCGAAACGCAGCCTCTAAATAAGGCATTGTCTGCCGCGAAACTCGTTCATTTCACCAATATTTTGTTATCGTATGCTAGTGCTAGTTTTTTGCAACATGGCTGAATATTTTTCTGATTCTGAGGTTGTGGATGAACCATAGCAGTAGCAAATTACAAGTAAACAAGCTGACCGCCAAGGGTGCACGCGCCGCTCATAGATGACATCACACAGGTCAGAAGACATTATCTGGGGTCTGTAGGTCAATCTACAGACCCTGGATGATGATAACAGGTAACTCCAGACTCAACGGGGAATAGCACTAGCGTATCATAACAAAATATTGGCGAAATGAACAAGTTTCGCGGCAGATAATGCGTTATTTAGAGGCTGCGTTTCGGTGCCCCAGTCACTCCCACTATATGGATATATACTGATCTAATTATCTCCTGAACGAGTGCAAATGACACAAAAGTTATATGGGTGAGTAAACAATCGTATTTTATGTTAGAAATAAGGTCCAGGTTGTAAAAAACAGTAGTTCCCCTTTAAATTCTCAAACACAGCCAATCATTTCATGAAGCTGTATTCGCAAACCTCTTTACACACCAGGCAGACACAAGCGTCGACTTTGTTTCTGGCCACTCTACTTTTAGCTCTTTTTTGGGTCTCCTCCACGTCCCGGGAGAATTGTCTGGCTCAATAGCAGATAAACGCTCCACTTTTCACCAGCTAGCCGCTCATTTCGTCAGGTAACGTTACCCACAGGAGTGAATGGGGCACCGAAATGAACGAGTTTCGCGGCAGATAATGCGTTATTTAGAGGCTGCGTTTCGGTGCCCCAGTCACTCCCACTATATGGATATACGCAGCACTCTGCTGGACTTAAATATCTTCCGATCGACTCCAAATGACACCAAAGTTATATGGGTGAGTAAACAACTGTATTCTATTCCAGAAATAAGGTCCAGGTTGTAAAAAACAGTAGTTCCCCTTTAAAGCCCTCAGTTGCAAAACAAAAAGTGAAAAATGCAACAGTTGGGTTTGTTCATTTAATCCATTCTCCACACAAAAATATTGATCATTGCAACTTTAGATTATTTTAATTAAAATCTGCTTGGATACATTAGATTTTTTTATACCTACAACATCTATATTTAGAATTATATTCTGAAGGTCTGTACTTTTAGTTCTTTTTTGGTCTCCTCCACCTCTTGATGGAATTATCTGGCTTAACAGCAGATAAATGCTCCACTTTTCACCAGCTTGTTGCTGGTTTTGTTCGCCTGTTCTCAAGTGAAGTAGCCTTGAGTGGGTTTATCAGAGGTTTTTGTTTTCTGAAAACAGCTTCCACTGCTTCCAGAAATAACGTCGATAAGAGGCGCAGGACCGAAACAAATTGTTAAAGTTAAACACGACACAAATTATACCTTGTCATAACGTTGTGGCGCAGTCATAGATTCTTTTTTATAGCTGTAAACATGCATGCAAAGAATACTTTTGAGTTTATCTTTTAATTTGTGCGTGATGAGGCAATAAAAATGCAACGAGGACAATAACGACCCCCATCAGGAGCCCGCACAATGGGAATAAATGGCTTCGAGATGACACGACTGCAAAGTGATTTTCAGTGACGAGCAGAGAACTCATTAATGTGTCCCACTCGTCGACGCTAACACCCGCACTATTGATTTTCCCCGCCAGCCACATTTACTGTTTACATCTTCCTTACATGACGGAACGAGGAAATGAACATGGGAAAGACCGAAACATGTGGAAGACAGTGGACGCATAAGTAAACCTGAAGAGACCTCCTCCTCCTTTCATGTGCTATATATAAATCAGCACCGGGACGGGAAGTGGGGTCATGTCTGGGGCTAAGGTAATGATATTTTTTTTGTCATTATCGGCTGTTCTGTGGACTTTTTTCCTCTCAATGAATCAATAAATCTTTCAGTCTGTTTAATTGCAATTACCGAAGGTCAAAGATGATGACTTACAGATTGCTTGTTTGACCAACAGCTCAGAACATAATCAATAAATCATGCTTTCAAGACAATGAAAGCAGGAATTGTTCAGAAATTGAGAGGCTGGAACTTTATTGGTTTTGCAATCAGATGCAATTTTTCAGCCAAAACAAGAAATTAAAGACGTTCTCTCTCAATCTCTGCTGGCGCTCATACATGTGCGGAGCCGGGATCGCGCTCGCTGCAAGGCCATTATATTTATCTCCACGCTACAGCACGCCCAGCATGCTCACATGCACTCTGCTCCACACTCTGCTCCCTCTAACCGGCCCCCACCGAGGCTCATATGCTGCGGTGCCGTCGCTTCTGGCGTCTCCCCTGCACAATAACCCAGTCAGTGGATTAGCAGTGATAGCATCGCCGGGCCTACCCCTGCAAACAATGGCCGCTCTCTCCGCTCCGAACGCTGACGCCGGGCCCCGTCTCGTGTGACACTCACTCGTTTAAAAACGCGTACACAAAGCGATTCCTGTAGCCAAAGTGAACGAGAGAGAAGCGCTCTGAGGAGTCTTCTCACATTTCACAAGAACTGTCAGACGCGTGCTTTCAGTTTGATGGATCGCCCCGCGTGCGTGGGGTTCGATTCGAGCATCGGGAGGTGAAAGTTCGGCGTTTCTTCTTCAAACGGCGGCAGGTGAAATAGCGCTGCAAGATGGGTGTCAAGAAACGAGGCGAGAGTGATATCCAAAACGACAGTACAGTACTGCAGGGGTGGGAGCAGATGACTCCTCCTGCTGCTCGCATGTCAAGCTGTTTCGCGAAGGCTCACGCCGAGCCGCCTCGCACAAACGCACACCCAAAACACGCTGTCAGACAATCAGCATATCTAATCGCACACTAGTTGCTGCTGCAGAGCATCCAGGATTACCCAGGGATTGTAAAATTATTCAACTGATCCTTAGTCGAGCAAAACGACTGATTAGACTCAGTTGTAAGTGCTGCACTGTTAACCTCACTCATTTTCAATTTTTATTTTTTTTCTCATTCCTCACAGTTTTCTTGAATTCCTCCCAAAACCTGCAGGGGATCTGCAGCCCAGCGCAGCCAGGAAGACGCCGCAGATGGTCGAGCATGTTGAGCGTGGGGCACGCACCGAGTGCATCGCCCTCCCTCTGAGCCGCTGATGGACTATCGGGCCTTCTCATGATCACTTACTGGAGTAGGAATCCCGCCGAGAGATTATGATTGGGCCATAATCGGCGGCTAACTGGGAGGTCCCAGATTCTGATTCAATCCTTGAACTTTCTCCCCCGCTTATCTGATCTCTCCTCGACTGCGCGCCGCACGGCTGAGCATTAAATTAAAACTTCTGTGATTATCTGAAGATTTCGAGCCTAATAAGAGGCAGAGATTCGAGGAAATCTAAAATGTGTGTGTGTGCGATTCTGCCTGTGTGTTGCTGTTTTGCATGCGGTTTTGCTGACGGAGGCAGATGTGAGCGCCGCATCTTCACTCAACGCTGTGAGCCTCGAGCTGGAAAGAGGGGCGAAAACCCAAAACAGCAAAAAAATCCGAGCGTAAGCAAAAACCCGGAATAAACACGCGCGCAAACAAATGCACACAGCCGCAATCTCCCCCCCTCTTATAACACATTTTCTGCGTTAGCAGCTCCTCGGAAGGTTTTTTTAATTTGATTTACACACAAGTCACGCGACTTAACAGCGGGGTGACCTATGAGCTTCGGATCATCCTCTGCACTTGCACGCTCAGGAGGCGGCAGAGCTCTCAGCCTCCCGTTCTCCAAATCCATAACAAGCAAAAGACTCCCATTAAATAACCTTGGAGCGACACAACATCCGGCCCATGCTTCACGCCGAGCTCGGCGCGCTTCATCACAGCAAAACACTCGCCACAGCTCACGAAACCCGGAGCGCGCTACCTCGCCACATAACAAATGGTTTGCTTCGGGAGGCACGGCGCACCCCAGGACACAGTGGCAACTTTCTGTTTTCAGTTTCCTCCGGTTGCACATGCAAGCGGTTATGTAAGGAGCCGTTCCTGAAAATGATAAGTGGAGCAGTCGAGGGGGTTTGGGGGGGATAAAATCCACAGCTCGTGTGTGTGTAACAGCCTGAAACAAGTACTGTTACTACAAGTAGTCATGTTTCTATCAGTCTGCAGCCGACACGCGAAAACACGTCAATCATCATCTAAAAATGAAAAGTCCGACGCGCAATCCTCTCTGGGGCAATAATTGTGTTGAAAACACTATTCTCGGGCTCGGGATGGAAGGAGCGGAGAGCCGGGGATCAGTATTCATAAAGCTAACAGCCACTCACTCTTGGAGGGAGTGAAAGGAGAGAAGCGAAAAATAGTTTGCTACGCCCCGAGACGAAAGATCGATGGGGCGGTCTGTGGGGCGGCGAGGGGCCGCGATGCATCTCTGGCGGACAATACACAGGGATCCTTCATATGTCATGTAAAAAACGGAAATACACTGCTCATATAACACTAAACAAATGTCGTAAAGTAGCGTGAGGAAGCCATGAACCGGTCTAATTCATCTGTTAACTGGACTGTATCTCTAGATTGACTAAACTGGCCACAGTTAAATCTACCTGGTTGGGTTATAAGCCAAAATGAATGATAGGTGGACATAAAAAGTGAGTATTTTGAGCCATTTAAACTAATTATTTTCTATCAAATGATAACAACAGACTCAGAGGTGACCAATGTGGACTTGTCCGTAATTCTGATGTGTTGAAAACATCCATTTGAACCAAATCCATGTGGCATCAACTACTTTGGAGGAGACTCTGAATAATGTCTTGTAAATGTAGCACCTTCTGTCCGATCTCTCCCTGCCGGCATAAATAATGGAGTCATGCTTTGTCCTTTGTCCTGAAACCAGAGATTGCCTGACCAATAAACAATCCGATCAGACGAGAGCCTAGCGACCAACCGTTCCACCAGACCTAAAAGAGTCTAAAACCCTTCAAACATGTGTTTGTGGGACCAATTCTCCAAGATGAATTTGTTTCTTTGGATTCTTTGGAGAGCCCTTCTGTGGATTCAGGCTGTCTCCTGTCCCTTCATATAATCCCAGATCACGGGGGCTCCGCTGGGGCCACGTATCGGTTTGCAGGACTCGTCTTTCTTCTCGTCGCTGGAGATCGTTCCTTGCAACTCTGGCTGCTGTGCGTTCAGGCTCAGTGTCATGCTGCAGGATGAATCTGGGATGATGAGAAGCCTCCCTCGTGGAAATGCTCCTAATACGTTTATACGGTATTATATGTTGGTTGCATTTGAAATAAAAGGGAAAATTGTGTTTTTTATGAGAAGCCTTGTACAATGAATGAATAAATCCATGACCTTGGCCTCAAAGGACGTCCATACTGGCTCCCTGCAGTCACGCCATTATTGCTCAAAACAGTGGTAGAATAGTCCACAGTAAAGTCATTTCAGCAATGTCAAAAACGCTTTTGGCAATGAAATGATAATCATTTCAGTTCAAGGACTGTTCTGTTTTGGTGTTGTTGTTTTTAAATTCCCACAGATAATTGGCCGAGCATAGATAGCGAGCGCGCTGGATTGAAGGCGGACACGTTTTTTTTGAGCGAGCTAAAGCATCAACATTAAATATTGTGTTTGTTGTCAAGCACTCGGAGCGAAAGAGAAAAGTCCTTCAGTCACACAAGAATCATAGTGGGAAGAATTCATTATGGAACGTCTTTACTGAGCGTAAACTCAATAGAAGAGGATGAAAAATATTGGTTTGTTGTTTTTACTCTCTCTATTATCATCTCCAGAGTAGAAGAGTGGTTTCCACAACGGACGGATGGTAACTTAATTCTCATTCAACAAGACAAAGGGTCTACAGTTGTCTAAAAGCTCCGTGGGGAAGCTAAATGCTAATCTCAGAAATGCATTTTAACTGACGGCTAGCAAAGTTTCATTCAAAACATTTATGTACTTCCTATAAAAACACGGAGTTTGGGAAGTTGCCCTTAGTTTGAGCCAAAACATGAAGCCGGAAGATGTAGATGTTGATACACAGCAGCTTCATTGTATACAAAATCTGTACACGCCCCCTAGAGCACGATGACTCATCAACATTTTTATATTGTTTTTGAGGAAATGCCAAGCTCCATTAGGTGTACGTACCATTAGGAATACATAAAAAATTAAATTTGTTGCAGGTATATTTATCATCATCGTTTGCTTTACTAGCATGCTAATTGCGAATTCAAAACATTTATACACTTCCTAGAAAAACAGGACGTTTGGTCGGTTGCCCTTAATTAGCGAAAAGCAAAGTCTGATATGATTGGTCAGCTCCAACGGTCTGAACTGACCAATCAGGGTGTTTGACCTGAAATATGAAGCCAGAAGAATTTTCATTGTATAAAAAAAAACTGTACACGCCCCCTAGTGCACGATGACTCATCAACATTTTTAGATTGTTTTCAAGGAGATGCCAAACTCATATACCATACATACACTAAAATACCATTAGGAACACTTATAAAATTCTTTTTTTGTCAGTGTTGGGTAGATACTGCTCTATAGTAAAGCACAAAACATATTTATAAAAAGCTTAAATTTGATTTCATGGAGCCTTTAACACAGAGTACAGCTGACGCTGACGTGAATGTTATTCATTTTGCTGGTATTTGGTTGTAAAACAAAGTATTGGTCAAATTAAAAGTTTGCTGATGCTAGAAGAAGAGCCGGGGGGATTGAATCAAAATGTTATATTTTACAATTTGAGCTTCAGACCATCAATGCCTGCATCCACTTTTATTGAAAACAAATCAATAGTGCTGGACCAGCTAAAAAAATACCAATATTTTACTCATTAATAAACATGTACCGATTTGAACCATGAGTTTAGATTAACGATTACACATCTTCTAAATCTTTTCTTCAGACACTGTCAGACAGGGAAAGTAAATAAAAAAATATCCTCAAAGGCTCTCATTTGAATATTTCCTAAAACCACTATTGTGCAAATTGTTTAATAGAGACAAAAGATGATTGGGTTATTCTCCATCTATATATATATTTGTATACTACGTTGTGCCACGAGCAAATACTCGACGCCAGTTTTTAATTAAGCAGACTTTGTGACGAACTATGAATCGGCGCTGTATGTTTTGTGTCCAGTGAGTTGAGTGATTAGTCGTTGTGTTAATCCTCGCCCTGAGGCACGCCACTGCGAGAGAGTTGGTTGCTGTGTCTAATCTCGGGCGTTGCAAAGATAATGATAAGAGTGGAGCGGGCCTCGGGGCGGCGCACCGCTCTTCCACGTTTGTCAGTAAGAATTTCATGCCGCTTTCAAATGAACGAACGAGGGTGAGGGATTTAAACTCGACGACATTCTTAATTTTAGGGGAAACCTTTTTAGAAAATATTACAAAATATGGTGCAGAGTGCTTTGGGACTTTATGAAAGCTTGTACGACTACTGTGTTATTGAAAACTGCGCTTGCAAAACAAATTCATCACAGGATGTGAAAGAAAAAGGAGACAACACTTTTGTTGTGTTGAGCTTTGAGTTTTTAGGAGGGAAAAGGCGAAAGGGCGGGGGAGGGGGAAGAAGTGTTACAATCACACAGGTTATTTGGGGACTCTGGGGGACGTGGAGGTGGACCTCAGTGAACTCCTCATTTCTGTGAGGCTTTATGTAGCGTGACGGTTCCAAATGAAACCCCCCGATCATGTGGGAGCGCTCTATTAATTTGTGGCTCGGGCCGCCTCCTTGGGGAGAGAGCCGCCACGTCCCGTGCCGCAGCTCCCGCCGAAAGCTCCTCGTTGCTTATTGACTGAGAGGGGCCGCGCTGCAATGTTTCTTGTGCGTCCGCGGCCTCAAGTGCCGAGACGATCTATCATTTCTTTGGTCGCCCACTCCAGACTTTACAGGATGGATGAAAAGCAGCGTGAAATAAAAGTAATCTCAGCTCTCGGAGCAATACACGGGCTCTCGCTAGGTGGAATACACTCTGTTCCTGCAGCATGGCATGCTCTGAGAAATCTAATCTGGTTCTGTTGCAAAGTCCTGAAAGTCCCGTTGAAGTATGACCACTACAGGGATTTTCAAGCTAACAGGATAGCAGCAGTAACATTTCATGTGTTGGGACCGGTTTCCAAAACCGAATGAACCCGCAGCTTTACAGTAAAGCGACTAAATTAAATGAACCAGCGTTATCATGAGCTGTAAATTGCACAGGTCTCTCCCTGGATGCCGTGATTGTGTTCTGAGGATCTGACTCGACAACAACCTGGCTCCGAAGGCATGTGCGAGCGTACGAGATCACAAGGCTCTCTTAAGACCCGCGCCCTGAAGCGTACACAGCAACCACATGAAAGGACGGCCAACGCTGGCGCCCTTCCCGCTAATCTTCGCCGCTTATCTTCTACCTTTCAACGCACAAACAACGCGAGCGTGGTCCAATTGATGGAAAACAGCGCTCATGTGCAGGGCTGGCGCGGGGAAGCACCAGGACCAGTAAGATCACGCTTCCTGTGCATCTACTGAACACAAAACAGGGAAAGAAAGATGTGCAGGTAGGGCGCTGAAGTCTATCCAAAAATATCCTCGGCAGGGCTCCTCATGTGGGGTGAACCGATTTCAAAGACAAAGAAGGAGGAAAGTTATTTCACCTAGAGAGCTGGCACCGTCAGTAAACACGCCGTCCGATCTAAGTAAAGATAAGACAGGTTCTTTAATTACTGAGAAATCTTTTGTGTATTCCCACGGAGGCACACGTCCTTGGGAGCTGTTCGGGTGGTGGGCGGGGAGACAACAATCCCAGAGCGCCCACATCGGGAGTAGGCCAACGAGGAACGAGGAGATGCTGAGCAGATAAACAGAGTAATTAAAAACACGCCTACAGTTTGCCTCGTGCGCCTGATGAGCACCTGCAAGGCGATCATTAGAACTTTGGGAGATAATAGCACGCTTGGCGGAACACTGAAGCGGCTATACTTGAAAATTTCCTGACCTCTGTTGTTCAGAGGAGAGTCTAGTAACGTTAAATCCATAGGTCTTAATAACTATATTGAGCAGGAGAACAAAAACATCATTAGCTTTCCAGAGCAAATAACATTAAGCATGGATGCTGCTTGAAAAGCTTCCCACGTAAGGGGGGGGCAGGATATCTTCCCCCTACAGGCGCTGGTGATGAGACTAGTGTGGGAGGACCGCGGAACCGAGCGAGCACATGAAAAGAGGGGAGGAATGAAAGGGAGAAGAATGCGAAAGAGTGGAACAAGAAGGGATAGATAGGAAAAATAAGCGGGCCCACGTCGCGTTAGGAGATTCCGTTTGAAGATCGGAGAGGCAATCAGGAGAGAGGAGGCTGTTCGGCCTCACCGCGAGGTACAACGGCCACATCTCAAGTGTCCCTCCTCCTCCTTTTCCTCCTCCTCGCTCTCTCTCATCTGCTCGATCATCAAGAACTGCCTCCCATAAACAAGCATGTCGGCCACCAGGCAAGAAATCTGAGGAGAGCGATCGCTTTTCAAGTTCGGCTCGGCGTCATTTCCTAGCAGAAGCAACCCCGCAAGGGCGACTGGGAGGTACCGGTGGGAGTAGAGTAGCGGGAGGTTGGGTTAAAACAGAACAAGGCCTCGACAGTACAAAGCCTACCTTATCATGCTGCTTGCAAAACCATTAGGTATTGTGAGGTGTGATTGGCAGCCGGGCTGATCTCCTCGGGCGGGGGTCAGCGGCGGCACCGCACGCTATTCACTCGAGACTCCATCAATCACAATTTGGCTTAATTAACCAGCGAGAACGGCGAGCCAAGAGCCCACTGTCTGAATGGATGGATGGATGAATGGATACAAGGGAAGTGCGACAGATATAATACAGCACAATACAGGAGGAGATCACTTAATACTCTAAAGCCCACGGGAAAACTCAGATCGCAAGGCCGGCAGAGGAAAGAGAACATAATGGGAGCCTATGAAGAGAGCCTGGTTCAGGTGTTCTTATATCTTATTAAGTAAGCTTTGCACAAGTTTGGTCCTGATGAGGATTACAACACGGAGATATTTCTCTTAAGTAAGCTCCAGTCACCTCGATTATGTAAGATGCAATAACCATATGTCACAGCGAAGGAACATTTGGCGAAAGAGGCGTTTGGGAAGCATTTTAAAACACACTTGGAGAAAATGGAAATCTCCCGAACAGCTACTAAAGGGACTTTGTGTTGGTTTCGGAGTTGAACAATGGACTTTTAGTCTAAATTATTGGCTAAACGCCAATGACAAGAACGTCTAAACCTCTAAAAACGGAGGAGTTTCAGTTCCAAATTCAAAATGACGCCATTAGTTTTGAGAAAAGTCTTAGTTTGTTTCATCAAAAGTGGCGGAAAACTTTCGCCTTAGGCCTTTCAGTCTGTTCCAGATACGTCTTCAGGCTCCAGAACAGCTACTAAATGGGCCACGCGTCAGTTTCAAGGGTGAACTTAAACTCTTAGGTAAACACAATGATAAGAGCATCTAAGTATATGTGACAACTGGGCCAGCAGGTGAGCAGTTTCAGCTCCACATCCAACATAATACCGTTTCCGAGACCACACTTTAACACGTACAAGCATGTATATATACAAAAGCCTATTCAGTAATCGGCAACACTGAGGTTTGCAGAAGAAACTGTAAGTCTGCATTAAATACATCTTTAAGCTCCAGAATCGGTGTCTGGGCTGAACAATTATTCCAAACTTGAGGCGAAAACCAATGACGACTGGGCAAACTCCATCTGGAGAGGAGTTTCAGTTTAACATAAAAAAAATAACACAATTTCTAAGACATTACTTAGAAATTGGACGAGGTTCCGTAAACCTTCACCTGCATAAAGGCTAGGGCTAGGGCCAGGGTTAGGGCTAGGGTTAGGGTTTGGCCAATCAATACTTGGCAACACTGCCATTTACAACGTGAACTACGTGGATAAAGAATAACTTAAAGGGATCAGACATTCATTTGTCATTTTTAGACTTTTCAGTCTGTTCCAGATACGTCTTCAAGCTCCAGAACAGCTACTAAAAAGTCAGTTTCAAGGGTAAACAATGAGCTTTTAAACTAAACGATTATGCTGAAACTATGTGACAACTGTGCAATCGCTGTCTAGTAGAGAGTTTCAGTTCCACGTCCAAAATAATACCATGTCCAGGACCTTTTCTTTATTAAAAAAAATGGTTCCAATTTTTGTTCCAGGTTCAATACTCGGCACTAAAAAAGCTTCCGAATCCAACCCAAGGTTTTCCACAGGCTCACACACAAGGCAGCTTGCAGCAGCAGAAGCCACTCCATGGCCTGTCTCATCACATTGATAGGTGCGTCCAGAAGCCCACACCACTTTCTCATTAGCGTCCGCTAGCCAGCCGAGTTACAATTAGCATTAGTCCCTCTCTCAATCACCGTGATGGACCGCACAGACATTCAGGAGCCTCGGCGGGCTCAAACTAACTAATGCTCAATGGACGCAGGGCCCGCATCTGGCCAAGTTGAAAAATATTGTTCTTCCGCTGGCGATACGCGGCTCCTCTTCATTACGGTTCGACCCACGCCTGAGCACATTGAGCTGTCCGTTAATCTGTCATCCGTCCCAGAGTCCAAACTTCATCTGGTCTTGTGCCGGCAACCCGTCGCCACATCACCTGCTTTCAGTCATCCAATTTCTGGGAAGTTCTTGTCTCTCTTTCACTTCGCCTTCAATCTTAAAAGGCCGCACAGGGCTTAAAACCTTTACAGCAATTGGAATTTGACGTGCAAAGAATAAGTCCATGTGTGCACTCAGCGGTCGTAGCGTTGGTGACCCAAGCAAGTGCTGTTAAGAAGTTGTTTTTGGGCACAGTATGTCTTTGACCTCAACTGTACCTTAGCCATCAGGGTGCTCCGAAAGCAACCGATGTCAAGCATTGTGTTCCCTGTTTGAAGAAATACACTGCATCTACAACTTATTCCACCTCTAAAAAAGGATTTTGCTCAAAAAAAAAATAGTCATGGAGGAAATTAAGACATAACTCTGAAAGTAACCAGCTTTGTGTGTCTTAAACATGTTGATTTCCTGTATTGCAAAGTGCCTGTAACGCCTAATGTAATAAAATGAGCATTTAATAAACACACTGCCTCTGTTTTAATATTTTAACCTGATACTAAAGATTTTTCTTTTTCACTGCCAGACCTTGGGAGCAATATCCTGCCGCTGCCTTCACCTGAGAATGAATACATTTAAATAAGTAAACAAATTGGAAAACTATGTCAAGAAGATAAAGCAACGGCAATTTCCAGGAGCTCGGGCAACCTCTAAAACCGCATAATTAACTCATTTTTCATGTCGGAACACAAGGAGACACTGTGCTTAACATCTTTCACGGTTGTCTGTGTTATTTAGCCGACTCGCACATAAATCTTGTCGGCGTTAATCAAATCACATTGCTGGGAAATCGATATCACGCGCGCAAAGTTTCCAGTTCGAGTGTGCATCGCAGTTAATTTGAGACTCCCGTTAGTGTCTTTGAACCCTTTCACCCTCGTGTATGCGTCAATATCAACTTTTAAAAAAGGTATTTGAGCTAAAAAACTTGTGATATGTATTGTATTGATTACTACGGACTGTAACAACAATGGATCAGTGCTTCCCTGCAGTCTCTCCAGGAGGAGAAAGCATAGACTGTATATAAATATGGACAATGCGTCACCACTTCCTTGCATTGGCCAAACTGACGCTATTTTCCCGAATCCAAATGTTGGATTATACACTTGCACTTGTTTCTGAAAACATTTTTTACAACTCTCATGGTCCCACAGGACCGCTTTATAGAGCGGTTGGCATGGCAACGGTTACATCCTGATGACATCACATCCTAAAATGAAAGCTATCCAAAAAATTGACACTTGAGCATGCATCAACGTTATATTAACTACCTAAAACAACAGAAACCATGCTTGAAAAATAATTTATTTGACATGTGTTTCAATGTTTTAGTTTGGCGCGAGTAGTTCCATCCACTAAAGAGGGGGCGGAGCTTATGACCAATACTGCAGCCAGCCACCAGTGGGAGCTCTACTTGCTTTGGTTTCACTTTAAAGGAGCTGTTACGCCGTCCATCTTTACACTGTCTATGAGAGAAACGGGAAGTCTGGTTAAATTTTTTGAGTGCATGAATTATGTCATAAAAAAACGTCTCCCGCAATTTAGATTTCACATGTGATTTACGTCAAACGGGCGCGAAACAGGCCCCAAGGCTTCAGTGTAGTTATTAATACGGTTTAAGTGGGTCACTCAAAAAGCACAGCACAAACTGAAGTGCTCCTCAAGCTCCGCTGCCATTTGTCTGAGCCCTCTGTTTCCCATTTAATCATGCCCGCCGGTTCCCCGAACCCAAAAGGAAGCCTCGGACCGGCAGAGCCTGCGTCCCAGTGCGGGGACGCGCTTTGGAGGAGCGCCCTGTGAAGGATGTGAGCAACAGAAACGTAGCGAGCAACAGGAGAGGGAGATGAAGACCGATGCAGGCGCTCTCCTCCATCCATCTGTCAGTCAGCCAGTGTGCCCACTGATGCTGTTGTCACCCTGGCATCCTGGCTCTGCCCATTAGCCTGCTAGTTAGACTGGCATTTAGACTGGCAGGGCGCTCAAACGCAGGAGCCAAAGGGTCTCCTGCTTGGCGAGCACCAAACGGATGTAAAACAGTAGACAAGCCCACAGGAGCGCCGCGGCAACATGCAGCAGCTGCCTCCTCCAATCACATCACTCCGGCCTAATTTGATTCCATCTCGACAGGATTCAATTACATTTTATTAATTTTGGCACAGTGCGACTCCATAGAGTTTGATTCGATCTCGGGCAATGCAATTTAACCAGATGCAATCAGATTCACTTGAACTGAATGAATTTTTAAACATAATCTCTTCCTCCTTCTATATAAATCTTCCCGTTGCTCACTCCATCACGCCTGATTCTCTTTCTCTCTCTCTGTTTCGGGATACAGAACGAAATGAGCGACGCCAAAACGCCTCCTGAATGTGGCCCCCCGACTGCTCGGTGTATCAGCGTTCTCTTGGCTTCTGGTTGCGAGAGACTCCCCGAGGAGAACATTAGTCACTTCCATGATAATAATGGTTAATTTGAGTGAAACGGGCTGAAGTTGGCAGAGGCCGTCACCGAGCACGATGCTGTTTGTGCTCACAAATAACTTTTTCAAAACATGCCAAATGTTCTACCTACTGGAGCTTGCAGCTGGAACCTCAATCTCTCTCTCCACCCCCCTTCCCGAGTTAAAAAATCCAAGATGTGTCAGAACAAGACAATCAGTCTTCTCATGAGCGTGAATATAATTGCAGGTCTCCTAATCCTTAATGCTAACCGTGTTAGCCGAGCTCTGGGACCAGTACAGGATCCTGAAAGCTACCCATGAGCAAGGCAGTCCACTTCTTCAAGGCTGCTCCCTAAACTTTATTCATGACATAATACGTGGTTATTAAAGTCTATTTGAGGTTGCTATTCGTTCTTTGTGGCCATTCTGAATCTCTCTGGAGACATTTTGGTACTTCTGCGTCAATTGGCGAGGGTGTTTTCGTCCGTTGTTAATATTTCAAGTCTCCAAGTGGCAATTTTTTACCTCTTGGCAGCTATTTCCAAGTCTCTTTGCGGTTGTTTTTGTCTCTTCGTGGTCAAAATACGTCTCTTTGTGATCATTTTAAACCTCCTTGAGTTTGTTTGTGTTGCTTTGTACACATGTGGGGTCTCCTGATGGTGATTTTGTGTCTCTTGGTGGCACTTTCCAGGTATCTTTGTCGCCACTTTGACTGCCTTTTGAGTCGTTTTGGTACTTTTGTGCCTCTTGGTGGCTGTTTCAAGCCTCTTTGAGATTGTTTTTGTCTCTTTGTGGTCATTTTGGGTTTTGTCCGTCCATCAGAGAGGTTGTTTTTGTTTCTTTGTACAGATCCTTGGTCTCCAGATGGTGATTTTATATACTTTAATGCTTGTTTCAAGTCACTTTGAAGTTATTTGTTGTCTCTTTATGACTATTTTGCATCTCTTCTGAGTCGTTTTGGTACTTTTGTGTCTTTTGGTGACCGTTTCCAATTTCTCTGTGGTCATTTTTTTTTGTCTCCTGGTGCCAATTTTGTGTCTCTTGGGAGCTATTTCCAAGTCTCTTCGCGGTTGTTTTTGTCTTTTTGTGGTCATTTTAAACCTCCTTGAGGTTCTTTATGTTGCTTCGTGCACATGTGGGGTCTCCTAATGGTGATTTTGTCTCTTGGTGGCACTTTCCAGGTCTGTTTGTCACCATTTTGAGTGTCTTGGGAGTCATTTTGGTACTTTTGTGTCTTTTGGTGACCATTTCCAATTTCTTTAAAGTCATTTTTTGTCTCCTCCTTACTATTTTTGTCTGCTGATGCCAATTTTGTGTCTCTCAGTAGCTTTTTCCAAGTCTCTTGGCGGTTGTTTTTGTCTCTTTTAGGTCATTTTAAACCTCCTTGAGGTTGTTTATGTTGCTTCGTACACATGTGGGGTCTCCTGATGGTGATTTTGTCTCTTGGTGGCACTTTCCAGGTCTCTTTGTCGCCATTTTGACTGTCTTTTGGTACTTTAGTGTCTGATGACAATTTTGTGTCTCTTGGTGGCTTTTTCCAACTCCTTTTTAGGTTGTTTCTGTCTCTTTTTAGACAAAATCTATCTATTTATGGCCATTTGCCCTTTGTACAACTCAGGGCCCTGCTGACTCCGGTCGTTCCTTAAATTGATTTTTCATACGCGGCTGCCTCGAGGGGGCGATTCCATTTTCATACATACACGCCGGCCCTCTGTACGCGCGCTCCCCGTCCCAGTCTATTAATCAAATAATGCAATCAATTTCACCTCACAGAGGAAAAAAAAAAAAAAGACACAGGCCATTTTTTTTGTGAACAGCTTTGCATGCCTTTAATGGGAATTTGTGACCGGCGTTGCATGCTGTTAAGGACTGTGTGCAGCAGCTATCAGATCAAAAACATCGATATTTAAAGAAGTTCAACCTGGAGACAAGCGGCGGGAGTTTAAAAAAACAGGCACGTGTGATGTATCAGGTCGTCCTCCTCGTGGGAGAGGGTGACGTAAGCAAACCTAAGCCGTGCTTAAGACACTCGAGCGCAGGGGCATAAATCTTTTTTAAAACCCCGAGCCACTGACATTTCCCCCCCCCCTCAAGAGATACGGCGAAATGTCTTAATTACGCCACTTAACATCACACTGGCGAGTCCCGAGCGGGCCCAAGCAAGCATATAATTCATTGTGCTAAGCGAAAGCCAAATGCATAAACCTTTCGAAGGATGTGAGAGCGGGGGCAGGCGACGGCGGGCGGCGAGCGGGGACTTCAAAAGCAAATGTTTTCCTTCAGGAGCCGGAGAGGATAGAGCTGGATGTAGCCGACTCTCTGCAAGTGGTTCTAGGAATAAAGTCCGCCCCGTTCATACCCCATTCTTGTTATTCACGTCAGAGCAGCTTCTGTGCACAGGTCAAACTTTATCACACATAAAAGCTTGATAAGAGCGGAAACTGGTTGGTAGGGGTGATGTAACACAACCGCAACAAAGGCAATGAATATTCCAGCTGCTAACTACACCTCCTTTTGTTTGACCTGAGCGGGATTAACAGGCGAAACCCCCCCCCCCCCCCCTCTATCATAACAGCAGCGCCTATTGATTAAAAATGGCGGAGATCTGAGCCGCCATTTATAATAAACTCTGTGTCTCAGTGACTCTGGAGCGTCCAACTTGCGCATCTTCATATTGGAGCTTCTGTTTCCGCGCCACAAAGCAGCACCACAACAAACAGGGACCCTTTAAATCCTCCTCTAAATCCCACTTTGAGAGGACTTCAGGAAAAGCAGTATCTGCACGCATGTATGCAACACGCTTTAACGACCAGTGGCTTATGGCTTCACTCTTGGCACCACTTTGCAGCGCTCTACCCCCACCTGCCGTTGTGCGCCAGGACGCCAGTGTGGCCACGCTGCAAATACATAAATAAATAAATTAAATAAATCTACAACTCCTTCTGTTTCCTACTTAGTCCAGAGACCTTTCCTGTAACTAGTGGAGGATGCGCGCAAGGGAGATAATTAGCATCCTGGAAGGAGACTCGGTGCAGTGGTGTTTTTTTGGTGAAACAACCTTGTTTCAGCGCATTCGCTCAGACGCGCAGCGGAATATGAGGAGCTCTCAGTGCAAACGGGTGCTTCTGCATTTCAAGGAATGCGCTCGCAGCGGCTGAGAAATCTGCGCTTATTTATCCTGCGTCTTTCTCGGGTTCCATTTCGCACGCACACTTGCGCACGACAGGCAGCGGGCACACGCGTCCGCACACGAAATCAGACGCGAATCCCAATTAACCGACAAGTGCCACTCCGCTGTGTCACAGATCCCGGCGCCCGCTCCCAAACTTTCCGAGGCGTCCTCCCTCCCGTGCGCCGCGCAGCGAATCTCCCCATTATCATGCGCGGCGTTACGCACAAGACGCAGACGCCGGAGAAAAGATGCTCCTCCGTGCAATCTTCAATCTACACTATATATATTTTTCTTCTTCCTCTTCTCTGCACTGCGAGGCAGAGTGGACTAGAGAGCATTAGTTCTGAGGGAGGTGGTGGGGGGTTAAGGCGGAGGTCTAAACAAATATGAGTCAGACTGTGAATGTCTTCATGTATGATGCCGGTTTAAGTTAAGAGACGCCAGGTTAAAGAGAAGGACGGCGCGCTTTGGGAAAGACACACCACAACAGACCCACAAAGGCGCCTCATATAAAAGAATAAAAGATGACAAAATGTATAAAATAAAGAATAAAGACGGGCTATCTGATGAAGATAACAGTTTGTATCCGGAGAGTAGAGAGTGGGTATCTCACCAGCTTGCCCACCCCTAAAAAAGGACCCCATCATAATCCCCCTTTTCAGTAAGAAAGCATTCTGGACCCTGCAAGACGTGCCCCAACTACAAAACAACGTCCAGTTAAACAATCCACCCCTCTCTCTCTCTCTCTCTCTCTCTCTCACTCTCCCTCTCTCCCCCAGCAGCTCTCTCCCTCTCTCTCCCTCTATCTCCCTCTCTCTCTCTGCCTGCTGCAGATCAAGATGGCAAAATGCACTCAACTTGTCCACAAAGTCACCAAGCCCGAGGTCTCCACGCGCCCACGCACGGGCCCCCCCTCACCTTGGCTGCCGCAGACGAGCACCCCGAGGAGGTGGACGAGTTGGAGCATCATTTTCGGGCAGGTTCTCGCGCCGCCGGACGCTGCTGCTTTCGGCTGCTGCGAAAAAAAACGACAAGGGCGACACACGCGCTCGGCTCCGCTCATCCGCCGTCTTGAGCTCCGCTGGCGACTGATCTGCCTCAGCTCCTTCCTTCCCTTCCTTCCTATATGCGCGCTCCCGCTCGCTCGCTCGTTCACCGCGCTTGCTCTGCGCCGAGGACCCCCCCACCCCCCCACCCCACTCCATCCATCCACACCACCACCAGCATCACTTGTCTCCAACCCTCACTGCTGGAAGCTGCTGCTGCTGCTTGTGGAAGAAGAAACATGTTTATGTTTTGCACGACTTTATTCAGCAATTTTGAAACGGAGTCTGCAAATATTTAAGCAGGAGCTACCTAAGCCGTCTCTAATATGTGTGGACCCCGTCTAGTTCCAGGCACCTGGAATCCACCACCTACAATCCTATTTAGCGACAGCAGCAAATATTGATTTCCAAAATCCAGGCAAACATGCAAAATAAGAAAAAAAAAAAAAAGAAAGAAGAAGAAGCTGCCTCCCATGAATAATGCAGGAACTCCCGGAGCCAGCCAACTCCTAAACCTTCGTAGGAATGTTCCAAGTCAGATACACAAAATTCTTCGCCCCGCATAAACAAGAAGGGGAGGCCGTTTGTGAAAAATCTCCCAATGTGCCACTGAAATCAGTATCTTTAACAAAAACTGCCGTAAGTGTGAGTTAAAGCACAAAAACGAGAATAAATGCATCTGTTTTAATTTCTAGCCTTTATATAGTTTCAACCTCATGCAAAATATGAAAGCTGTCCATGGTAATGACAAATCCACACATTATCTCCCATTTGAGCTCCACAAAGAATTTTCACGTCTGTTAGAACTTTGCCGTTACTAACAGCTAAAAGGTAGCTCAATTTTCCAGCGGAAAAAAAAAGCCGCCGTTACCTGTCCACCATCAAGCATAAGACAGACAAAGCAACTTGGCAGGACTCAGTCAGACTCAGTTTTTAGTATTTTTTTTTAACAGGCAGATGTGTGCGTTTGCCGGTGGAGACCAAAAATGGAGCTAAAAGAAAAGTAAATGATGGGCTTGCAGGTAATATCTGTTCCCATCACCAAACAGAAGACGGACAAAGCAACTTGGTTCGGATGCTCTCCTTTAGAAAGTAGAAGTGGAGTTTTTTTTATTATTTTTAAGTAGATAGATAAGCTCATCCTCCTGGTGGAGACCAAAAATGGAGCTATAAGAAGAGGAAATCACGGACTTAGAGATTGTATCCTCCTGAATACCCGTAGTTCAGATTTGTCCTAGGTGGAGGACATTTGTAAACCTGAATATCTCCCACCCACTGCATGCTACTGCATCCGCTGGTGGAGACCAAAAGTGGAGCTAAAAGGAGATGAAATTGTGGAGATTAAATCTGTTCCCACCATCAAACAAAAGACAGACAAAGCAGCTTGGTTCAGACTCACCAATTTAGAAAGAAAATGTCTAGTTTTAAGTATTTTTTAACACGTAGCTACGCGCATCTGCTGGTGGAGACCAGAAATGGAGCTAAAAGAAGAGGAAATTATGGAGATTATATCTGTTCCCACCATCAAACAGAAGACAGACAAAGGAACTTGGTTCAGACTCACTAATTTAGAAAGAAAAAGTGGAGTTTCTATTAATTTTAAATAGATACATGTGTGCATTCACTGGTGGAGACCAAGAATGGAGCTAAAAGAAGCATAAATGAAGCGCTTGCGTTCATCAGGTAGGTGGAAAGATTTACTGGCACACTTAACTTATGTGCAAAAAAAAAAAAGATGCTGTAAGATAAAAACAAAAAAAGAAAAAGAAAAAGAGATTTAACACGGGGCCTTTGTGCCGTGAGGTGTCGGCGCTTAAATAGTATCAGCGAATTCACCAGCGATGGCTAAAAGTATACTTGGATTTGTGCAGACAGCTGATTATCACTTCTCATGCAGTCAAATCCAAGATCTCAGACGTGTAGGCGTCCCCGTCAAGAGCGAATGAGCTGCTGAATTAAAAAGTGACAAAAGGTGCAACACAGAACTGGAAACAGAAATTTATGGAGCCTTCAAGAAAGGAGAGAGAGAGACATGTGCTGTCTTATTTTAGCGTATGCTGAAAAGTGATGGCCTCTACAGTTTGGTCTAGGTGGAAAAACTCTGAGCAGCCTTCAAAGTATTGCTGGAATAGTTTACCGATGTCACGTTTCATTGCTGCATGGACTTCAACCCACGGTGGCCTTTCTGGGTTTCATTTCAAGATAACAACAACTTATTTTCCGGTACACGACATGACCCAAACCGTCGAGCTCCTAACAGACACGTGTCAAAAGGCCTCCACGGCTGCAATTCCCCCCACAGCTGCCTGACAGACTGATGCAATGAAGGTAACTGTGGCGGATAAGGAAAAGTCTCGACCTGCCTAACAGCCGTCCAGAGGTTAGTTGTCGGCTCTCGGGATTTGGTCGCGGTGCAATTTGTGTCAAAAGCGGAAACTGGGATGATGGGAAAATGAAGAGTAACAAACGTTTCCAAGCGAGGCTCGGCTGGAGAGTATTTTAACCCAAAAATGCTGCAGCAGTAGATGAAATTTAGCTGAATATAGGTCGTTTAATATCCGGTGTAATTACTCACAGGCTGCGGCTTCCTTGCATTAAAGACTATTTGATATTCTTTTAGCTTCTCCCTTGATAAAAGTTGAGATCGTTATAAAACAAAATGAACTGCATGAGTTTTTGTCTACGGAGGTTTGAATTCGGAATCGGGTCTTTGTGGCTTCTCGTTCCTTTACTGCCCAAAATATGCAGACATGATGAAGTAATAACTCCCCGTTCGAGTTTCAGTGTCTGGTTTTATATATTTTCATTTTTTGAAAAATGGATGTTGTAGGAAGAAAATACTGTCTTTACGCGTCTGAGTACTGCAATATTCACGCCGACCTAGTCACGGTAAATGGCACTAATGCTAGTCTGTCAAGTGCACAAGTGGTAAGTGCACACGAAGCAAAGAAAATGTAATTACATAGCTTTAATAAGGCACATTTTCCACTTGCTTTAAATGTATAATAACATAATAACCGCTGTCAGGGTATGTCCAACTGCATTTCAAAGGCACGGTCCATTTCACAGCAAAAGCGCCACAGCTGCAGACCTGCCACTTCACTGTTGCAAAGTATTGCATAATGCAGCTTCTTTTGTGTTGGGGGGGGTGGGGGAGAGTGGGAGGTGGTGGTGGGGTTGGGGGGCTAAGTGTTTTGCACCGAGTGGAAGAACTTGTGGCCTGCCTTAAAGTCAGAATGTCAGCGATCGCTCCGTCGCCACGGCTGTCGAGCCCCGGTTGCCGCAGCAACCAAGTTAAATGGCGTCATTGAAGAGTCGCCCTTCCTTCTGGAGATGTACGCACAGATGATTCATTGTTGGGGTCTTTGTCCGGGTTAACTAACCAACACATCGCCCTCCCTCCCCCATCGGGTGAGTGATGAGGGCGCATGTATCACTTAAAAGTTGACTTGAGAACGCGTTTCAGCTGGAAGCGTAAGGCAAGATGCTGGGTTTTTTTGTTTTCAAAATGTTTCTGGCATGATGTATTGTTTGATGTCAACGCAGCGGGATCCAAGGTCTTCCCTTGTTTTCGTCACATTAGCTCGGAGCAAATTAGCTCTTCTGCTCTGTGGTGTCTCTCTGCGTACTGTAACCTCCACAAATATCACAGCACATTTACTCAAACACTTACTTCCACTGTCAATTTTACACCGCTTTTGCTTCACTAGGTTTATTGCCGCCGGTACAAATCTTATTTTTGATTCCGATTTTTTTTTTTTTCTGAGCGAAACTAAACTGTATTTTTTTTTAAATATGGAAGTGATCAAAGCTGCAGTAACGCTGTGTAAAGCAAGCAGAATCTGAAGTGCAGTCGTAGTAAATGGTTTTCTCCAGTGGAGGGCAGTAATACGCCCTGTCGACAAGTACTTAAAATTGCAAAATATGCCAAAAGAAAAAGAAAGCAGGCAGAAACCAAAGAGCAGCAATAGATCTAATGAAGTTTAGCTTCCAATATCCTGCACAGTGTTAGTCATTGTTTTGAATAAGTATAAAATGATTAATCCTGCGCGATTAATCGCTATAGAAATCATGCGATTAATCGCGATTAAGCATTTTAATCTTTTGACAGCCCTACTTTGTATACTTTAAGTGTCTTTGTCTTATGACAACTCTTAAATTTTACTTGCAAAAGAGGTGCTTTTACATTTTTATACTTCAAACAATGCACTTTGTAAAACACTTTTTTGCTACTGTTTTTTTAGCTACTCGTTACATACTTGTTTCCGTATGACAGACGTGCGTTATATTGGCATTTATGCATGCAAAAGGTCGAAAAACAAAAGGTCAACAACACAATTTCCACAAAGTTAAAGAAAAACACCACAGTGGGGCAGCTGACCAATCAGAGCAGACTGGGCGTATCTGGAGGGGTGCCTTAAAGAGACGGGAGCTAAAACGGATTTCAGACAGGGGGTGCAAAGAGGTGTGACAAAAATGCACTTTTTGAGCATTAAATCATGCAAACATATTCGAGTAAACCTCCTACGGAAAATTACAAACTCATAAATGAGCATAATATGGGCCCTTTAAAACTTGATATATCACTTTAATTAGATTTAATAAAAATCATAAAAGGTAACATTATGCTAACAAGCACTCATACAGAAAAGATATATTTAACTGAAAAGGTGTTCGCATTCCAATTGAGTCAAAATAAAAAAAAAACTCATATATTATGTTATTTCTTCTGGGATTTAACATACATGTAGAGTGTTGGCCTGTGGACGCAGGAACAAAGGGAAAGCCGCCACACTTTTCTTTGTGCCTTTCAAAATATATTAACACATCTCCCCAAAGAAAATACTTATGAATTCCTCTTTAAGTGAGGAGAGAGCGGGTGTCACATGTCAAAACATGCCACAGGATGCTTCACAACGTCTCGTGTGAGTGAGCCACACACTTCTATGGAAGTAATATAGCAGTCATGCACACCAGTACCATAAGTGCATTCCCCCCTCAGCTACAAAGAAAACACTGCACATTTGGTGAAACCGAAGCAGCGGGATAAACGAGTTAAAAGATGCTTGCCGCAGCAACTTCTCAGACAGAAAATATGCTTTGTATTCAAGACAAGATTATCTGGATTATCATGATTAATGTGGCGCATGTATGTTTTTTAAGGGAACGAGCGTTGATTCGGAAAGCTTGCATGTGCTTGCAGCGGTGTGTGTGTGTGTGTATACAGCAAACGGTCCAAAGTGATGTGGACACGGACAAATTGAGTGTCTGTCAGCCTGGAAGGCGCTTCCAGATGGTCACCCCGCTCACGCTGTCAACCTCAGCAGTGTTGCGTTACAGAGCCTGGACTGATGCATTAATTAACAAAGTGCGGGAAGCGTTGGAATTTCCTAAGTTGCGCAGTTGCCCTTTGAGAACTAGCTCCGTGACCTTTTTCTGTTATTTTCACCTACTTGCAGAACAACAATTATTTGCATTCATCTGCAAAGACATATCCTCAGTGGGGGATTCAAACAAAGTATGATAACGGCGGTAAAACATGTAAATCCGTCCCAGAAAACAGTGCATGATGAAGTATTCTTGTTATTTTAAAGGTCCAACGAAATCAAGTTTAGTGTTTAAGTGCTTTAAAGTGTTCCATTTGACAGTATCTGCTCTAAAATGACAAAAAAAACTATGAAAGTTGTTGTTTCGCAAGTATTGTTAGTGGTGACTCATCCTGCACTTGTGGGAGTGTACTTTTCTTTTCTGTTTTTTGCTTCCAGTGAAACGCTTTCTTGAATTTTGTTTGTAGTTTTGTAAAAATGCAGATGAAATGACATATTTCATGCGAATCTATCCCAGAAAATAGTGGACAATGAAGTGTTCTTCTTATTTTAAAGATCAAACGAAATCAAGTTTAGTGTTTAAGTGCTTTAAAGTGTTCCATTTGGCAGTATCTGCTCTAAAATGATTAAAAAAAAAACTACGAAAGAAAGTTGTTTTGCAAGTATTGTTAGTGGTATTTTAGTCATTTCCTGGAAAAACGATGTAAAAATGTTGATGACTCATCCTGCACTTGGGGGCGTGTACTTTTCTTTTGTTTTTTTGCTTCCAATGAAACGCTTTCCTGAATTATGTTTGTAGTTTCGCAAATATGCAGATGAAATGACATATTTCAAGCAAATCTGTCCCAGAAAATAGTGGACGATGAAGTGTTCTTATTATTTTAAAGGTCCAACGAAATCAGGTTTAATGTTTAAGTGTTTTAAAGTGTTCCATATGACAGTATCTGCTCTAAAATGACAAAAAAAAAAAAAACTATGAAAGTTGTTGTTTTGCAAGTATTGTTAGTGGTATTTTAGTAATTTCCTGGAAAAACAATGTAAAAATGTTGATGACTCATCTTGCACTTGGGGGCGTGTACTTTTCTTTTCTGTTTTTTGCTTTTTTGTTTGTAGTTTTGTAAAAATGCAGATGAAATGACATATTTCATGGCACTCGTAAGATATTTATTCTACTTTTAGCTTAAGCTAACAAAAGACAAAGGTTGTGGAAGAATAGCGGCTTTAACTTTATACTAAGGAGGCTAGTGTAAACAGCCCCAATTCATCAATGACCTTCTTTACTCTGGTACTTGAATAAAACGTGCTTTGAATGCAGGAATCGCGCCGTGGATGAGGCAGACGAAGAAAATCTGTCGACAGTGAGCATTTCTGGGCTTGTTAAATATAAATGTTTCATAATTACACTGGGTAAAAATATTAATTTTTAAGGGGGCAGGGTTAAACGATATTGCGATTTGCCGCGTAATGAGATGATCGCAGGTGAAAGAAGTGGGCCAACTTCACAACACCCGGGCCGGCACGAGGAATGCATCAAGCATGCATATAAAATGAGATAATGAAACATGTTCACGAGACCTCTGGAGATCAAATCAACAACACATCAGCTTCGAATCAACATCTTGCAGTCGTATAAACATTAAAGCAATTAGCGCTTTTCGCACCAGGCCGCTGTTTCCTCGTGTCAAAGTGGAAAATTGAAATTTCGGCGCCACGGAACGCAAGGCTGAGAGTGTGTTTGTGCTAAGTAGCGAGGGGCTACGAGCCAACAGGCACTTTTGATTGGCTCGCATTTAATGGAGCCTTGGAAACAGTGGCAGCGAGAGTCGGTGCCGTCTTTGGCTGAGAGAGGAGACGAGTGGCTCCTTCCAGGCTGTGACTGAAAAAAACCCCATGACGGCCCTCCTGACTCAGCACACAATGTGGACAGCTTAGAGGGATCACTGAAGCCCCTGGTAATAAAACTCACAGGCGAGCGCACACATTGTCTCTCTGTCTTTGTGGAACAAATTCACGCCCTGTGTGTGTCTTTCTGCCGGGGCCGCGCTGCAAATCTGCCGAGCGCCTGTTGATATCTTAAATTCGCAAAACTTCCTATCCTCAGTTTGCGTCCCGCGCGTGCGATTCAATTACGAATCCCCGCGGCTAATTGCATTTGGACAATCCGCCGGCGCCGCACGCTACAAGCGGATGCTCGGGAGAAGAGTCGGCGGCGGCGGTGGCGGCTTTCTCTGTTGCCATGCGACGGAAACAAAGTGCTCTTTAATTTGAAGTCGAAATGGCATCTTTTAAAATTGTGCTCCACTCAAAACTGAATTGAAAATTTGTTTTTGAAAATGCAGCAGTGTGGAAATCTGATTCCCGGCAGACGCATGTTTTGTTTGTTTTTTTTTCTTTATTCTGGCCTTTCAAGCCTTGCACTTGCAATTGTGGACTTCTTTTTCTGACGCCTAAAGACAAAGCTCTGCAACAAAAACACGCATATACGAATCTATTATATCTGAAGTCCCTGCTCGTGTGCAAGGACGACACATTTATCACTCAGTCTTGAGCGTCGAGCACAATTCGGTTTCATCTGAGGTAAACACGGATCTTAGAGGAAAACGTCCTCAAAGCCTGCGATTGCTCCGCGGGAGCTGGAGTCACTGTTGAAGGGTTCGGGCCTTGGGCTTTTCTTTCAGCTGATTTTGAGAAGGTGAAACAACCTCCTCTGTTTTCTCTTTCTTCTCTTGTTGCAGGTTTAGCTCCAGGTCTGGGTATTCTGCTCTGAATAAACTCAGCTGTTTAGCGAGTAACCCACTGCATAACTCGCTGCTGGACTCCTTAGATTTATATAGAGGACGGCGGCATGCACAACAGCACTCGCAGTCTGAACTACCACAATTATCAGGGCTGAGATTCAACATTTTCTGAACTATATAGCTGCAGGCAAATGGAGAATTTTCACTGTTGGTCGTCCTTTAATGTCACTTCGACATGTCCGTGCCTTAAGACCCTTGAAAACATCAATATTTACAACCTTCTTATTGTCATATGAATCGTTAAATATCAGTTTTTCTGTAATCACAGACTTTGGCACAACAGGTTCCCCGCGGCTAAGCAATCAACATCCTTGATTGCCTCGCCACAATGAAAACACGGCGGAGCAACTTCTGCACGTCGAGGCGAGTGAACGGGGGAATCCTTGTCGCGCATACAACATGAGGTTTGGAGGTTACGCAACCGCAGGCGCTTTCATTGAAATGTTTCTAGTATTCGTCATTTAGCACGTCTTTCGTATTAATTCCGTCACGCAAAAAGCACGAGACAGGTGTCAAAGGGTGAAAATTTCCTCCTCAAAGAAAGCCGTTCGCTCTTACGCTAGCAGACACTTCTGTTAGACAGCAAAAGAGGAGATGATTTGCAGCTTAGCTCGGAAGCATTACTTAAACCCATCAAACGTCCGTTAAACATCACTCTTAATCTCGGCTCATTGATCCGCCTGGCGCCGCAGATCGACAGCCGGCGTCAAATTAAAAGGGTCGCGCCGGGGCGGTGCCACGGGACAGGTCGCGCGATGGAAAGCGAACTCTGAAATATGCTTTAATGGTGGGACAAAAGACGGCAGGTAAACCGGCTTAATGTCTCTTAATAAAATGTGCTACTAGTAAGGATGACTTTCCTTCATCTTTTGCTCTGATTGGAGCCTTCATGAGTCATCTGAAGCTGTCTGGGACTCTTCTGAATAACACCCATTAGTCATTGTTTTACTATCTTTGTCACCCAGGAGCCATAAAACACAATTGTTTACACAGTTTATGTGGTTACACTATTATAACCACAGTCTAGCATCATATCCTAGCCAATATTAACTTTTATTTTCCTGTAATCCACACATGGCATACCGTTTATCTGTTTTAAAACTCAATTTAAAGCCGCGCTGACCAATATTTTCATATTACCGGGAGGAACGAGGGTCTCGCAGCGATCATTGTACCTCATCTCCGCAGTTTTCCTCAGTTCTACGGAGCGTCTTAAGCTCGTTGTTTTGGTTTCACGGCCCGCACCTTTAATTTCGCAATTCTCATGACATTGTTCTCTGTAAAAAGAAGCCACAAGGACAGACATAGTGTCGCATTTTAGCGAGCTAGCAAGCCACAGTGTAGTAAGTGGACATTAAAATTAAGCTAACACAAGCTAGCTAAGTCTATATGAATATTGGTGGACACAAATGATAGCTGAGAGTGCTACCTGTTAGCTGGATTGGGAAGAGTTTGCTAATGCTTTGCTAAAATTGTTGGTTTACAACTCAGTGCAGGATGACATCACTAAGTAATTTCCTGTCATTTTGCGCAAAATTAAAGGCTCTGCTTGGTTATAAAAAAAAGTTTATTTTTCCAAAACATAGATTATTTCTCGCACATTCACCAACAAAAGAAGTAAATTCTGAATGCTGCTGCTGCTTTTTGTTCATCAACTCGTGCGTGGAACTGTTGCTGAACATCCTTGCAGTAGAAGCTAGTGTGCGGGCGGCGGGGGAGACGCGAGGGGTTAGGTGAGATTGCGGAGTTGCGTCTCGCAGGAAGTAATCCCCACAACGGCACGCCAAGCGAGCCTCTCTGTGGTCAGAGGCTTTCGTCAGCTCGCTCATTAAAGCCCCCACTATCTCCTCTCCTCTCCGCTTCAAATTGCCTTCCCAGCCTCATACTGCGCCGGGGCCAGAGGGTCAACAGATTATCTCCTTAATCCCGTTAATCCGTCCTCACATCAGTCCGGGATGATTCTCGCCATAATTGTATTCGCTGCCGCCTCAATTAGAAAGAAGCAGGGGTGTGAGGAAATGAGGTGGGATGAGACGTCACGGCGGATCAGCGGCGATGTATGTTTGGGCGCACGAGAACGGAGCAAAGTTCAAGTCTGTGGAAAGTGGTCGGGTTCGGTTAGTCGCCGTGGGTCAGCGGGGGCGCGGCTTGACCGCTCTGTGCTCCTGTCGTCAACGGCGGCTCAAAGTCAAAGCATAGCTTAGAGACTGAGCAGTAACCGCGGATCTGCCCGTGTCAAATGTCGCAGATCTGAAACCGCTCGTGAACGCGCGCACAGACACTGTGAAGCATGGAAATAATTTGTAAATAACACAAGTTCGCAGTCCGCTCCTCCTATTATCCCCGCCGGCGAGACGAGTCAAAGGTTAACCACTCCTAATGGGTGGACATTATGTTAATTAGAGCGTCTATTAGCGTCCTGTCAGATTAAGCTCAGCCCGACAAGATGCGCGGTCATAGGGCGAGAGGCTGAGGAAAATCAAACGGGCTTTAGCCGCTGGAGAACTTTTCATTCCTAATGGCTCCACGCTGTGTGGCAAGTGCCTTCAAGCTGGTAGTAATGTTATAGGTAATGGCCAGGAACTAAAGACATCTGAGGAATGTAGCATCAACGGAGGGACGCTGCATACAAGAATAAAAGGAACTTGATTGCACTTGCAGTTTAAACGAGAGGAAAATGTTCACAGAGAAGAATCCTAGTTGGAGAGACTAAAAATCCCGCATGGATAAACTAAGCTTTCTTCACACATCAATCAATCCATGTTCTGGGCTTAGAAAAGGATTCTCAATGTGCCTCTCCCTGGCAGCTCTCTCCAGCTCCTGATCCCGCGGCGTTCCCAAGCCACACGGGATACATTATCCCTTCAGCCTGCTCTGGACACGTCCTCCCAGTTGGAAAAACCTCAACGGACTTCTATCGGTGCGAATTAACTCATTCCAGATGTTCTTAATGGTCACATGGCAAAGAACCTAATTATTTTTTTCTTATTTCCTCAAGTCCTTAACTCAGATCACCACCGTCTGGCTTTAGGGACCAGGAACTCATTCATCCATCCATTAGTAAGTCAAGCAAGGAAGCCCGGATGTACCTCTCAACCCGGCAGCTTCAGATCCCCAGGCGATCCCGAGCCACGTGGGATGCGTTATCCCTTCAGCCCGGTCTGGACCCGTCTTGGGGCGTCCTCCCAGATGAAAATGCCTCAAGTGGCTTCTGTTAATGCAAATGAGCTCTTTCCAGATGTCCAGGCATAGTAGCCTGCACTTAATGGAGCTTATGATCATAGTTAATGGTTGGAAGACTGACTAATAGACTTAACTCCTTGCTACAACAGTCTACCTCAGTGCCAACATGGCTGAAAACACCTGGAAACACTACAACAAGGCACCTGCCGAACTTAAGAGTCCTCTTACCCTAACTCATGAAAAAGACCATGATGTACGTAGGGTCATAGGTCAGTGAAGTAAGCACCAAAGTAGACTTTCATTGCTTCTTTCCTGCACAAACATTGTGCACCGGGAGCTGGCTTATGGCAACTGCTAAGAACAAGTTGAGTAGATCATTTGCCTTGACTTCATTGTGCAATCAATTACGCATTTCAAGCGCGAGGGGCTGCCGGCTATCGGCATTGATCTCTGCGCCCGTGAAAAACCTGTGTTTTGTGGTGCGGCCGTACAGTTTGTGCGGCACAAATCGCCGGAGTTTGTATTGCATTTTCACTCTTGACAAACTGCCCCCGCTGCACGGCGCGCTCGGAGGAGGGCCGAGACCCGAACAGTCAGACCTTTCGGCTCGGTTATTTATTTTGTTTTGGACGACCTGTGCTGCGCTAACAAACTGCAGCGAAGGAGTAAATGGTCCATAGTATGGGCTCAGAAAACACTAGAGAATGGCTCCAAGCTTTATGTGCCAGACATTTTCCAGTATGTAATATAAGGGATATTGTGAAGTACTGATGTTTTTAGTGCAGAAATCTGTTGTGTTACCTTTTGCACACATCAGGCAGAAGAGGCAGAAATTGCTTGCTGTACTGTTACGTCTGGATTTAATTTGTTTCTGAGCTCATTACTATTTTCGGATTTCTGCAAGATTCAGAAACGTTCCAATTTCCGCCGAAACAGACTCGTGTTGATAATCTCCACCCGCGACGAGCTGAACGAGGCCCTTACCTTACAAAACCTTTGCAGTTTTCATCTTGATTGTTTACACGCATTTCACAGCTCGGCGTCAGCGCTGTACATTTTATTATCTAGCGCTGCGATTTCGTGATTATCATTTGGAGTGCGCGGAGCCGAGGGGCCCCACTTATCCGGGGCGCTCCGCTAGAATTAATATGCTACTTGACGCCGCCGTGGTTCAGTGCTCGGCCTCAGGGGTTGTCTTGGTCACCTATCCGAGTGGATGCTGGTTGTAATTTTCTTCCTCTCTACTAAAAGAATCCATATGTATCGCTGGGCGTGAAGGAAACTTTCCGGGAAAACAAAAGGCGCTGCGAGGAGCGAAAGAGGAGGCGTGGTCGACGTCCTTGCGAATGGATTAGCCCTCCAATCTCTTTGACCTTCAGTGTCTCCGTGTCTGCCGGTGTGAAGTCAAGCTCAGGTGACCTTTGAGTTTTTACACAAGACTCCTAGCCCACCGTCGTAACTCTTATCTTTCTCTGCGGCTGATAATACCTTCCTCCCTCCCCCCGACACACACACACCCCGCTCATCTCGATGTGGAAAAGTCAGCTTTCCCCGTATCGCTTGATGCAGTGAGAAAGATTATGACTTGGGAGTGTTTGAGTTAGAGCCATGTGTGACTGTGGAAGAGAGGCTACTGTACACGAGATGGGTTAAAGCGCTGCAGGTTGAAGAAATATCGTCCGTGTAAAGCAGCTGATGTATACATTACACAAAATGCTAAGAACAAGTCATTGTACTGGCCAAGCCAATAAATACCAAGTTAGAAACATTCTGTTTCCATGTTCACAGATGTGACAACTACTGATCCTTGTATAGTCCATGCAACAACGAATTTTTAAAATGTACATTGGTTGAGAATATAAAGTGAGAACCTTGAATAGCAACCACAGGACGGTCACACTCTTGTATGTAGCCTTGCATTTGCTGACAATAGCCACTTGGTTCCCATTGTGTAGCTCCCACACATTCAGGGATCTTCAGGACAATCTAAGCTGAAGCTAAAAGCAACATTTTTCAACAAGGACTTGGTGCGTGTTTGGGTCCATTTGAAAAGAGCTGGTGAATATAAAAACTTAGGGCAAGTGCAGGGTATTATCTCAAAAGTGGGACATTCTCCAGACGCAGATGAGTGACCCGAACAGATCTGAATTTACGGCATTGTCAGCTTTAAACACACAAATAACGGTGTCTGGCAGGCTCTCACGACAAAGTGTGAAACAGCCCGGCGCTCCTGCCAGAGCTCATTTGGAGCTGCATTAAAGGTTTAGAGGCAATCTTGACTGATCCTCGTTCTCGAAGCAACACACATGTTAGCTGAACAGGAGATGGGATCAATAAACCTTACGAGAACGTCTGAACGGGAGAGGACTTATGGGACTGAAGGGCCATGTTGATGACGTCTGCAACCACTACAGCAACGCAGCACTATAGATTACATTATAGATTGATTTACTCATGTCTCACAGCCAGTCGAGCAACACGGGATGAACTATGAACTACATGTCTGGTAAAAACGAGTTGAGATGTGAATCCTGCAGAAAACAGCTACAGCAAAAGAGCTGCACCAAGCTAAAGCTAGCTAGCCACAACCAAAGATACATTACTGTAGCTGTTAACTAATTTTATAGTTTTCTTAATTCACAAAACTGCTGTAAACGACACAACTGCTACGTTACATTAAAAAAAAAACATAGCTATGCGACAGCTAAAGCTAATTAGCTTAGCAGATCTTAGCGGAACGTATGCAGTATGATGTGGTTAAGCTAGCTTTTAAACACTTGAATGTTTTAAATTAATAAGTCAATGTATTACATTTAATTTATTATAACTTAAAGACAAATACCTTGCTGAAGCCAATGTGAAGCCAGTTTTCTTCAAGTACCCAAGGCATGAATAAAAATGGCGGGAAACGGGGGAGTACAAAAAGGATTTTCTTTCGTCAAATATCGGAAATTTAAATGATTGGAAAGTGTTTTTAGCTTCTAGATGGGATAATATTAGCAAGACTGATTAATAAATGGAGAAAGTGTAATTTTTTAACTTTGTGGACGTCATTTATCAGATAGCGGCGTATGCTAGCAGCTAGCTTTTGTATCAGAATAGATGGCATGGGGGTAAAGACGGCCAGCTGAGGACCTTTTGAGGTTTTATTTAACTGAAATGTTGTGTGATTCCATGAAACGCATCCATCTGAACTTAAACCAGGAACAACGGATGATATTACTTCCCCGCAAGCAGATTTCAAGCGCAATTAAATGCCCGCACGCAGAGAGAGCTGCGACATAGCCGGCGATCAATTCTGCCAGATTGTGATTTTAATTGTTTCTGCGTGTTTAAACGGTGCAAGCAATACGTATGGATGATGGATCCAAGTGCACCCTCCTCTGTAAATAGTATCCACGAGTTCCTCATAAATCTGAATCCTTTTTCACGGGGTTTCAATAATAGAAACACCCTGGGGTGACACAACAGCTCGCTTATAGAAGACAAATTAGCAGCAGTGTCGTTTTCCTTCTACCACCTCAATGAAATTTACTATCTTTGTTTTGCGCTGGGTGTGTGCTGCGGGTGAAAATACATATTTCATAATGGCAGTAGTAATATTATATGATTCTTCTAATGTGAAGACCGGCTCAGGCTTTAAGCATCGTGATCAAACGCCGTCGTCTCCCCCTGCAGTTCCTCTGTTTTCCTTTTTCTCTTTGAAGACGCAGAAACACCTGACGTTTCCCTCAACAGTGAAGACGCACTCTGAATTTTCTCAGCATTTTATTTCTCATTTGTCATTTGTCGTTTTCTCTCTCTCTGGCCTTCTCTTTGAGTTTGATAGACTTTTATAAACACTCCTGTCTTAAGTCTCGGGTTCGCAGATGCTTGTATCAACAGGCCAATCAAAACCTCTCTCTTTCCCAAGGGGTTAGCAATCACCTGAAGAGCGGGCCGCGCATCTTTACACAGCTTTAGTATTTATCAGTCAATCAAGTTCTCCTTTTAGACGCTCGAAAGGCGTTTCGCTGTAATGTTTTTTGAGCACTCGGTTCCAGCCTCTTAGCACTATTGGCATCGCTTAGTAAAATTAAAACTAGGGAGTTCTCTAAACGTCATCTATTCTCGTTCTGCTTTATCTCCAGAGTGCAACAGGTTACTTTTAAATCAATGGCTTGTGCAATGGCAGAAATGCAAATCTTGCAGATGCTATATGCAATTAAAACATCTGCTTTAGTGTGAAGTCCGGTTGTAAACACGAAGGGAAGGGTTGGGTGAGTTGTGTGGAACCGGCACCATTTCTCCCGGCTGTAAAAACCCCATCCAGCACTCTCAGCAGTGATTTACAGCAGCCATCAATCAGGCCTCCCCAAGTTGGAGAAACTTTCACTCACGGCTGACATAAAATGATATTATTGTGGTAGGCCCGGGCTGGATTGAGCCTCCGGGACCTGGATTCTGTGTTTTTTTTTTGTTTTGCCTCCCCTCCTCCTTTCAGCCTGAGTCACAGGACCGGCAACAGGATGGGGATGAAACACCGTACCGGGGGAGCTGCCCCCTTCGCGACCTGCTTCTCGAGCCATCGATCTCACTCGCGGGCCTCCGCACCGCCTCCCTGATTGAATTCCTCCTGTTCCTAACAGATCTGCCGGTGTTGGCTAGCATGCAGGATATCATTTAAGACTTGACGTGTGCCCCCCCCCCCCCCCCCAGCACTAAAAATAACTCTTTTGTTTATTTTTGAAGTGCAACAAAACTTCTTCGCTCAATCTGATCACCCACTCCTGTCCACGCTGCTTTATGTGTGTGCATTTGACAGGCGCACCCCCCGCCACCACCACCCCCGGCCCACGTGATTTATCCCGCAGTAAAACACTTGTTATGCAAAGCACTTATTAAAGCGTCAGCGGGGAGGATCGATAAACCATTCTTTACGACAACAGCTTAAGAAAACCTGGTCACGCAGAGACAGCGTGCAGCGGTTTGCCGTGATATATGGCACCGGCGGGTCAAAATTAATTTACTGATGTGAATGTGAGAAACGCCACGCCGATAAAATGGCAGGGAGAAACTATTATGAATCAGCTCGCCTGCCTGTCTGTAACCATAAATACTAAAAACATCATTAGTGGCTTAGGAGGGAAACATCAATTATAACGATTATTAGCAATGGAGATCTGCGGGACTGAGTGGGTACGAGCGAAGGAGCTCATGGGACTCTAATGACTGCCAGCAAAGAGTATTTGTGAGTAATGTTTGTGAGCGGAATGCGTAAATGTAGGTTTGCGGGTGGGGGGAGGGAAGGGCGGAGGGTGATGGAGACCGAGACGATCAATCGCCGATGTGTAACACTGACTAAGCACGTTGAGATGTTGCAGCATTGTCAGAAGATGGTTTATCAGACACCTGTGGTGCGGGGCTCATCTGGTTCACCAGCTCAGATTGAATCACCATCGTATGCGCGCTGGTAAATGACAGCGTGCTCCTCTAACAGCCTTGAAATGTCACAAAAACGCAGCTTCCAGCAGGGTTAAGTTACCCAGAAAACACAAGTATATGAACAATTGATGAGCTCGTCAGTTGAGTTTTAGCTTTTATGGTCAGTAGATGCCAGAAACGTCGCTGCGTGTTGCCATTTCCACGGTGATTGCAACAACTATTGTTCCTTAGAAGGAGTATTTCGTAGCTCTCCATAGCTCTACTGCAGTTGGAAGTATAAGAGTATAAGCATTATACTAGCATTGTTTTCTATATTATAAAATTATTACTGATGCATTAGTGAGGTCATCAAATGTAGCTCTCTGTTAGCTGAAGTATTTGTGAATCAGCATGACACATTTAAGGTTGGAAACCTTATACTTTAACGCAAAATATTTAGCTAAGAGCGGTTCTGAAGCTCAGTGTTGTGCCTCCGTTCGCCGCCATATTGGAGGCAGCTGACTCCGCTTGACTCCAGGCTAATTCAGAAACTCCAGGCTAATTCAGAAGTGGTCAGAGAGGTGGAGCCGGGACGGGTTTTAAGACAGCTAGCAACATGTCACTCAAAGCAGACACGCCCCCTTAATTATGCATAACTTTAAGTCTTGAACTAATGTAAACAGTTACAGCTGTCATGAATGATTAAATGAGCTATAGAGACCAAAACTGCTTTTCGTACTACGCTATGAACACCGATATTTCTGCTGTAAATTTGGATATTTTAACAAGGAGGTCTATGGCGATTTACTCACTTTTGGAGCCAGCCTCTAGTGGCCATTGGTGGAACTGCAGTTTTTGCCACTTCCGTGTTAGCGGTCGGTGGCAATGGAGGTAATCGTTCCTAAATTTAAATGCAGTTGATAAATCTGTATCTGATGTAGTCTAAATGCGCTTTTCAACACTCCTATTTGATCAAACACGCATATTTTGGATTAAAACCAGCTAGTTAGCGCTCACTAGCATGCCATGTTATATCATAAATCATCATTTTAAAGCATGAATAGTCAAAATAAAGGTTTAAACTCGCATAATTTCTTTATTTTAGAGCATCTTGAGACACAGCAGACACACTTCAGCCGACAATGTTCCAGCATGAATGAATCACCAGTACGTTAACCTCTGGACCACCGGCTGCGTCGCTGGAGCGATTTAGCTCACGTAGTTACGAAACAAAGTATGATATTCCTCTGGCTGCCGTGCGGTTGGACTTAAGATTGACACTGGTATCAATCACTTTTATTAGAATTGAAGGCTGAAAGTGAATTATGTGACATTTGTGAGAATAGCGAAGCTGTTTGGTAAAATCTCCGATCAAATCGTTTGGCAAAAAGGAAAAAAGAAGCCGCTTTTCTGATTTTTATCCTCTGTACAAATGCACAAAGGCACCGTCTGACATTTACTTAAGTGCGCGTATGATTGCATAACTATTAATACATTTGATTGAGTGGGTTTCTAGTGTATCTGATTCATGCTCGAATGCTTCTCTTGCCACTGTTCTTCTTTGTCGCTTGGAAACCGTGAATTTTACCGCAAGCTCCTCGCGGTGATTGATTTGTCTAACTTCTTTTTGTACGACACCGAGGAGAAAAAAAAATAAATAAATCAACTATGTGAAGTGTTTAAGACAAAAATATCCCCCTCGAACATATGTTTAATTAAAGCCTTTGAGTTTCATGGCTTCGCTGTTGCGAACGTTGGCCCTGAGTGACAGACGGGAAGGGTGCTTTATACTCAAATTATATGTTAAAGGAATTCAAAAGGGCATTTAGGTCGATAAAGGCTTCAGTCACACCAGTGCGGCTGTGAAATGCAAATGCTTTTAACTTCACAGCAGGAGGGGGGCGGGGTGAGACGGGGAGAAAGTCACCGGTCTCGAGCACACCTTGTACGTTACAGCGGTGAGGAAAGTTTTTTTTTAATATACTTGTTGCACAAGAACAAAACTCCATCTCTGCAAAAGGCAAAAACGTCCAAGAGGAGGTCATCATTCCTGCAACGAGCATGACCGCGGCTCCAAAACACTTCCTGCTGCCTATTTACAGGACACTCCACTCCATTAGCTTTTCCTCACCCCTTCGCTATATTTACATGCCTATTTATTTATTTATTTATCTATTCCGCCAGCATGTGGTCCAAAAGGTTGATGAAACAGCAAGTGGTGTGCCATTTATGCGGGAATAATTATATGGAAATGGTATTCACGGGCCAGTGTGTCGCTCCGGAGCAGCCGGCATTGAATTGACGGCGGCGAAGTGACTGGCGGCGAGTGGAAATAGATTGTCCCGAATGATTTGCTTTCCCTTTTCCGAGCCAGGCGTGTCACCAGCCGGGGCCTCGGCCTTATCTGCGCGTGGTTAGCCTTTCTGTACGAGCCGCTCGGAGAGCAGCTCTTTCCCCGCACAAGCCTCCGACAGGAATCAGTCAATCTGAATAGGGAGATGTCATTTTCTGATCTGCTTGGCTTTATAGCGTCGCGGTTTTCATCAGGCGCTGGTTGTTGGAGGACTCACGCTTGCCCAAACGCTTTTCCTTTCTTTTCTTTTTTCTTTTCTGGATTTAAATCACAGACCAACAACCAGCTAGTTTGCTTCAAACCATCTCTCCTGGAGGAATGTAACCCATCCAAACTGCGTTCAATTTTATCTGAAAACAACATCTAGTCCATGCTTGATGTGCAGCAAAAGCAGAGTCAACGTCAAGATAGGATTGGCATTGTTAATTTCATTAAAAAATAAAGAAAACTACAAAACAAGATGAAGATATTTAGCAGCCAGCACAAACAGGATGTGGACAAGTTGTCATGTAGGAGGATTTTTTATCAGACGGCTCTGGTTATGTCAGTCACGTCTTTTATCGACAGTGTTGGTTTGACTCCGGCACATCAGATCAGTAGTCAAGAAGATATCGTACTGGAAGAAGTTGACTGCAAGTCCCAAAGATTAGCTAGAAAGCGCTAGATTAGATGACTAGGATCTGTTAACTCCATAGACGGAACAGCTCCTCTAAAGTGAAGCCAAAGCAAGTAGAGCTCCCCCTGGTGGCTGGCTGCAGTATAGGTCATAAGCTCCACCCCCTCCATGTTAGTGGGTGGGACTTGGGCCAAACTAAAACACTAAAATACACGTCAGACATTTTCTTTCAGGATGGTTTCTGTCATTTTAAGTAGTTAATATAATGTTGACGTATGTTCGAGTGTCAAATTTTCGGATAAGTTTCGTTTGACGCTATAGAAGCAGGATGTGACATAATGGCAACTACCAGTTGCCGTGCCAACCGCTCCGTTGGACTGTGTAAAAAATAAATAAAGTACAGTGTATAATCCAACATTTCTTTGAAACTGGTGGAGGTAGAGGAGAGCGTAGTATTAATTAAACGAAAACGTGAGTGAGTCTGGAGGAAGTGTGGGCGGGGCATCGATATCGTGGCTCCGCCCTCGGACGGTACCGCGCAGACTCTGGCTCCAAACTCCAAAAGCAACATGGCGCTGCCAGTATCCCCGGGAAAATAGCGTCAGTTTAGCCAATGCTAGGATGTGACGACGTATGGTTCATATTTATATACAGTCTATGCTTAACTCTCACCTCCTTGAGAGTAACTGGTGAGTAACTAAACTTCTATCTAAAATCTAAACTTGGACGACTGGTGAATATCTCCAAGAAAACTCAAACAAGTCAACTTGCCTTTGGTTTAACTTTGCTTTAGAGGAGAAACTTTGGAGACGGATGCTAAAGTACAAATGCAGTCAGCAAACAGATTCAAAAAGTTAATGGAATAAACATATTTTAAGGAGCAGCATTTATTTGAAAAGGGACAAATGGAGAATAAGCGAGAATAAAAATATGAATCAAATAACTATAGCACTGTTGTTTAGCTGCATTACAATTGCCACGGTAATGTATTCCTGCAGATTCTATTAATGGCACAAAAGCGACGCGCGCATCCCCATTTGCAGCGTTCGCCACTCTTGGCTGCAGCCGGTGTTTACTTACCGAACCCGTCCATTTAATTCTAAAGAGTCTCTCTCAGCTTATATTCAGAAGTTGAGCAGCAGACTTTCAGTCAATTAGAGAAACGCCGCACGACAAAAGGCTGAAACAGACAGAGGTGCTCGCGGCTAATTGATTGGCGGCCGAACAATACCGACGCGCAGCGATGTACAAGCTCCCGCTTAATTGCAGCCATTGTGGAGGTGGGGTTGCTCGGAGAAGCTCGGCGAGACGCGTTTTAGTTTTTCAGAGTACGCGACACCTTGTGGGATTGTCTTCATCCATTTATTTTTTTCGCCCAAGACGGTTGTTAACTTTTAATTTGCTACAAGAGAAGTGGAAACTGGCGTAAACGTCACGAGCCGTGGAGCGCCAAACTCCAATTCAGCGTTTAACTCATACAGCAGCTGGTTATTTGTCAATACTCCTGTATCAGGCTTATTTAGACCATTTCACAGCATTCAGAAATCATTACAGTAGATGACCGGTCATTTTTCTCTAAAGGGGGCTCCCATCACACCGCGTCGGAAAGGGAAAAACAACTATAGTCAGGTAGGTGGGGAACTCCTCGAAAGAAGTGCAAATTCAAAAAGCACGAGGAACATTCGCGGTGCTCTCGAATCAAGCCTGGTTTTATTACAGCGTGCGCCATAAACACAGTAATCCAACGTGGCTCGGGCCTAATTCGGCGGTGGCTGGCTCATAGGAGGCGAGAATTCAAAAAAAAAAAAAGTAATCTACTCTGTAATTTCTGCACAGTTTCTGGTCCGCTTGGCTCAAACGCCGCCAGAGGAGCTGCCGCTTTCCAGCTGCTTTTGTGTTTTTCTGTGCACACATTTTTGCACACTTAACGGCACTCGCTCGGATAAATACTTATCCGTGTTTGGCAACAAAAAGTATTTATTTCTATATCGAGAAAACGTAATGTAAAAGTAGAGGTGCGCGCCGACGAGGCCCGAGTTTGGCGTGTTTTTGTTGGTGTAAAAAGGCCGCAACACCGGAGACCTCACAGAAATGAGGGACGATTTCATCTGAACAATGTGCTCAAGTCAGTTTTATTATCAGTCGTAAACAAGGTTATCCGACACGGCTCAGTCTAATTCAACTGGGTCTGGCTCACAGGAGGGCCAGATGAACAGCAAATAAAAAAGAAAGGACGGAAAGGAAGCTGTTCGGAGCAGAAAAGTGGAAAAAATAGGTTTTTCATATGTGAATTTTTACAGGAAAACACTCAATGACAACTTCCTTCGCTCATATAAATACGTATATACTAAACATAGGTGAAAGTGCATGTGCTCGCTAACAAGGCCCATTGAAAAGGCTGCAAACGTCCACCTTAGTGTGGCTTTTGCAAGAGCGCATGACCGAGGGGTGTGAGTTCATGAACGATGTGTTCAAGTCCCCTTTACGGTAAGGCAACAAAGCAGAAAAAGAAAGGGTCAGTGCATAACATTCTGCACAGGCTCGGCCTTGGAGCGACGTTTCGTCCGCACAAAAGCCTGCAACGTCCCGCCTCGACGCGGCATTTGGAACTCACCTTCACGCAACCTCCAAGCAAACGATGTGCAATTTCAAATGAACGACGTGCTGCAGCTCCGGCGACACCTTTACCTTCCCAACCCGAGGTTCAGGTTTGCTGTAACAGCCTTGTATCGACTTGTTGCGTCTCCCTCGCCGCTGTTTCTGAATCTAGTTAGCAGTCCCCTCCCAGAGAAGTCCACTACAGGGCGGTGTTAATTGAACAGACCTCGGAACAAGCCTTCACTGCATTATGGTCAGTAGTATCAGTGAACTGATGCGGCAAGTCAATTTTAAGTTAATCACTTTAATAGTGCTGCTAATGGGTTTCTAATGGAAGTGTCTGTATAAGCGGTAAACATTAGCATTTACATGATCCTCTGAATTTAATCTTTTTTTTTTTTTTTTCCATGCCCTGGCTCCATCATTTCCACTAAAGCAATCTTTGTTATTGTTGCTAATACGTTTTCTGTGTCCCGTGCTGTTTTTTAACCTAATGGAATTTTTTTTTCTTTCCCTTCGCCCCTGTGGTAAAGAGCTGGGAGTCAATCTTTAAGATTTTATGGCAAATACGAAGAAATGCCTCCAAAAACCGCCTCCGCCTCCACCGCAATGAAATCCTTTGCCTCCTCGTGTGTGACACCGGAGTCTAACCGAAGGGCACCAATATCACATTCCCCCTTTGCATCCGTGTGCCTCTCTCTAACCTTCGACGTGAAAATCCCTTTTGATTTGTTTCCCATCAGATAAAAAATGATAATGGAATAAAAGGACGAGTGTTACGGGCTCATAAAGCAGCATTTCGTTTAAGATGCTGCGCGAGCGAGCCCGTTTTGTTGCCGACGGGAGGTGAAAGGTGCCTTTGAGGGATCACATTCGACACACACACGTGTATCGTAACTGTTAAATTCAACAGAATAGGACTGAAGCATTTAGAAAAACTCATTATCCGCTCCGTAATAACCTGCTAATATGTGCATGTGGAGGCTTGGAGTTGGAGCTCACCTTACCTGTACCTCAATGCCACATTTCTGTGTGACTATATTTTATATTTTTTCAATTTGAAAAAAAAAAGAGATAGGGCTCTAGATCCTAGATGCCAGATGTGTTGAGGAACATTATCAGCTCTTTCCCTGCACGAGAGATGTGTCAGTTAATTTGCACCTTTTTTTTCAGGTTCACAGTACCTCCCATGCTCAATAAGTGAGATAAAAATCCAAGAAAAGACGCACAAAATGTGAGATGTTCATGCACCAGAACGTACATACAAGCTCACTTTAGGTCCTTGGGTTGTGAAAGGACTGCCGTTCTCGACTAGCTTTAGCCGTTAGCCAACCGGAGACGGGTATAATGAACCTTGAAGAGTTCACCACTAACGAGAAGCGCACTTTAAGTTAAACATGCAGTAAAGGAAGGTATATTAGCTTCTTTCATCTCCTCTAATATATGGATAAACCTAATATAGCGTATATTCATCAAGGGTACTAACATTAGAGCAAGTGGCCATGCTAAGTGGCTAACATTAAGCTACTCTTACACTTCAAATGATTGATTGATGGAGGATAAGCTGCATATCACCTTTTTGCAACCATATACTGGCCAACTTCAAAACTCATCATCAACTTAAGAGCAACTCATCGACAGTACAACAGTATGCACCTATCCCTAGCTTCCTAGCTTTGTGGCTAATCGTAGTTTCTTCTGGTTTGTGTCTTGGTGCGGTTTGGTGTCTCCAAGGCCTTAAAGGGGAACTACTTTTTTTTACAACCTGGACCTTATTTCTGGCATAAAATACGATTGTTTACTCACCCATATAACTTCGGTGTCATTTGGAGTTGTTCAGAAGATAATTAGATCTGCGTATATCCATATAGTGGGAGTGACTGGGGCACCGAAACACAACTTCTAATAACGACCTACTAGCGGCTGTTAGTGGGTCAATCTACAGAACCCGGATGATGATAACAGGTAACTCCAGACTCAACGGGGAATAGCACTAGCATACAATAACAAAATATTGGTGAAATGAACGAGTTTCGCGGCAGATAATGCGTTATTTAGAGGCTGCGTTTCGGTGCCCCATTCACTCCCACTATATAGATATACACGGATGTGAATATCTTTCGAACGACTCCGAATGACACCAAAGTTATATGGGTGAGTAAACGATCGTATTTTATGCCAGAAATAAGTTCCAGGTTGTAAAAAACGGTAGGTTCCCTTTAAGACCTTTGCTAACACGTCAACATCTTTCGTGCTACCTAGCGTGCTCTTAATTTCGATATTTTCTCTCTATGTTTGGGAGAAAGTCAACGTTTAGGCCTAGATTCACTAAGATGAAACCTTGCCACTGTGATTTATGTTTTTAATTTGATTCCACGAGGCATGTTGCAGTATTAACATCCCCAATAGGCTAACGTCACCTCCACTAGCTCCACTTAGCCGCAGAAGATTACTTCTCGGATCAGTTTGCTGGTGGACCCTTCTAATACATAAAACTGCTAACTGGCTGCCGTTATGTTATATCTTCTACTCAAAGAATCTCGTGACAACATGTTTAAATCCATACGACTCCTCAAACACCGTCTGACCAGACCTAGGGTTATGTAGGACAACTTGCACAGGTGGGGTTGGCGATGGATGGCATCGCTCAGCCGGGGCTCGTGGGTAGAAATGAGCCCGCCTCCCTCTCTTCCTCCCCTCCTTTCCTCCTGCCGGCAGCGAGCTAGGGTCGCAGACGTCTGCGGGTGCCAGACGCTCATATTTTACCCCCTCATTAGCAGTAAAGGAGGACGAGGTAATTACTGCGCCGGAGTGGCAGCCAGGCTCCAAGGTAAAGGAAGGGAGCTTCTGAATCACGAGATGTGTGTTTTGTCGCGGTGACAAGCCGGCGGAGAGAGAAAACGATAAAAAAAAAAAAAAAAAAAGGCATCTTTATGTAAACAGCTGAGAACTTCAACCCAACCAATTATTTATACAGAGGCGCAAAGAAGTAGATTTTCAAAGCCTCAGGGTCGGTGTGGACGAAAAATGTATCACACGCGCAAAAGACAAAGGGAACAAAGAAGTCTTCAAGAGCATCAAATTGCAAAACCTGTTGCTTACAAATGTTCTGAAATCCTGCAGCGGCACGTTGTGATGTTAATTTCAGATAAATGAGGACAATCTGACACCGACGGTCATTCAGCCTCCTCATAAACGTTATCAATGAGCGGCAACAAAAAGCCCCGAAATGACTTTTTTTTGGGGGGGGGGGGTGCGGCGACGATAACCGAAATTCACTGGAACGAACGGAACCAGGTTCGTGACAAACAAACCCCGGTTCAGTTCTTCAAAAGGTTAAAACGTCTAATCTGCAAGTTCGAAATTAAATTTGATGACTTGATTTCATTCAGTTGAGTTTCTCCTCGTCCTCCCTGTCACTGTCCTTCAGACCTGATCATTTCCGACCGTCCTCCTCCCGGGCCTCACCGTGATCCCTACGACGACTGAGAAGAGGTTCCATCAACCACCTGCTGCTTTTACTCCTCCACCAGCATCCGGAAAATCTGTTCACACCCTTTCACGAGCGTACGCTGAATGAAAACGCTTCACACAGATGCTTACTCGCATTATCCGGAGGGAAAAGACGCTATCACGGCAGCAGGTATTAAACCTTGTCGGTGTGCTTTCGACAGCCACGTCAGTCACTTGGAAACTCGGCTGTCCACACACTTTTGGACTTATATTAAGATCAGTTCGTGCACGGGTCATTTCCTTGCAGCCCTGCGCTCCTTTTAAAAAAGCAAAGCGGCGCTGATAAAGTTATGACAGCGCCGGGGGCCACGGACCCGCCCGCCGTAGGTTCTCCTTGCAACGGGGCGCTCAAACAAATGTCAAGGTTTAATTAAATGAACTGCGGTTAAATTAAAACTGATTCCCATATTCTACAGGCTGCTGAACAGGCCGCGTGCGACCGATCCGACGCGGCCAAAGTTTCTATTTGGGTCAGAAGGCAGGAGGGTGGCGCATTAAGATGCTGATCTGACCTTTAGCATCGCGTAGCACAGATAAGTCATTAAGATGTGGCCTATAATGAGGCTGCCGTGCCCCGGTCTCCTCAAGTAACAAGTAAGCCCCTGAACCCTCATCATTCACCCACCTACACACACACACAGCTCACTGCTGCATAATGACTGCCCGGGGGCGCCATGTTAACATCCTCACATCCCGAAATTCCTTAAAGCTGGGACGTTTTAGCATGCGGCGGAGCGAAAACACAAGGCAGGGGACGCGGCAATTACTCAAAAAACGCCGCGCTGACATACATGCAAGGCGCGGTGTAATAACTAAGACCTCAATATGTGCAAATGTGGCCCTTGTTATTAGGTTTACAAAACGCGGCTCCCCTGCTTCTGCGCTAACAAGGGTTTGAAAGTTTCTTCGCCGAGAGGAGGAGGAAAGGAAAAAATAAATAAATAAATAAATAACCGAGCTAACGTCTTCATCTGTCTCAAACCACCAGCGGCCGTGACACACAGAATATATATCACTTAAAATCAGGCTGGAGAGCAGTGTTTCACCGGCCTGTCTGCTCGAATGATTCCAGTCGAGTGTGTGTTCCTGTGTCCTGGCGCACCGAAGCGCCGGGGAGACGCCGCTAAAAGGCGCTTTGCGAGCATTTAATGCTACTCACTAAATTTTAAATCATTCGTTCTAATCAACAATGTCGATTTAATGCCTTAAAACAGCCGTTAAAAATGCCAGAAGGTGCAAATAAACGGTTATTTTAATGAGAACAAAACAAGGTTCATATAAAACGCGTATATATAATTATCTATTAATGTTTTATCACAGGCGTAGTAACATAATAGCATAATTATAACCTATAAATAAAGAGAACTGCAAGTTTTACTTTATGTACTGTATGGAAATGTTTAAAGATTTTTATTAAACGTTTTACGAAACAAGCAGAAATTTTTTAAGTAAAGTAAGACCAAATCCAGCACATCGCTGCCACCTGCTGTTCAGTTCTGGGAGTTGCGTTCGCTGTCCTGTCCGCTACTTTTAGCCATTGTTTCCAAAAAGCTTCTGCAGCGTCACCAGATTTATTATTTATTATTTATTATCTTTCACAATCTGAGCCCTTTGAATCCTGGCATTGTCATCTTGGATTATGAATAAATCCATTGATGGAATAACCTGGTCATTCAGTATATTCAGGTAGTCAGCTGACCTCATTCTTTGGGCAACATAATGCTGCTGAACCGAGACCTGAGCAACTGCAGCAACCCCAGATCATAGCACTGCCCCCACAGGCTTGTACAGTAGACACTAGGCATGATGTAGCCGTGGATGAATTTCAGCACCACGGACAGCGGCGCCGTTTCAATCAGCGTCCGGATAATATTGGGAAAGCTGATGTGTTTGAAACAAATTAGACATGGGGGTGGGTGTGTAGGGGTTGGGAGGTGGGGGGGGGGGGGGCTTAGCACCCTCAACATCTGACATCCTGACACACTAACTAAAGAAGCCGGCGGCATTACATCAGAGGGAAGCCATTATTCCTCGGCTGTGGGAGAGTGTTATGTGGCAATGACTTGTGTCATGTCCCATTAATAATGGTAATGATAGCATTAAGGGGGGCGGTGGAGGGGGGGGGTTGTAATTCAAAGATCTGCCGAGTGCGAGTGACAAGGTCATCTCAAATGACAGTAAGCGGGTCTGACAGCCCCTCACAAGGAGACAAACGTGTACTTTTCTTTTTTAGATCAGAGGCGCAACGACGAAGCGACGTCTGATCGGCTGCTAATCAGCGAAGAGGGGCTGCTGCCGTCGTCTCGTTAACATAAGGTCTGCGTGGGCGCATTAGCAGATTTTTGGAGTTTCGGGCATTTCTCATCAGCAGGTGTAAATGGATACCGGATGCTGCTGTGGAGCGCAATTTGTCCGAGGACAGATTATCCGGCTGTCATTGAATCCTGACTGATAAACACTGATAAATGCAAACTCCCTTTTAACGGGAAGAAACCTTGGGCAGAACCTCAAGCTCATACGCCCATCTACCTAAGGCCGGCCAGGTAGAGACGGCAAAAGAGATGGAAGAGAGAGGACAGGGGGAATGAGATAAACATGCGTACATGTAGAATCTGATGATACGAATGCAAGTCCGTCCAAGTCTCTAAGTGAAAGACAGAGGGTAACATTATTGACGTCACAGTCGCTAATTTGGTCGTGGACCTCAAGCGCTTAAGTCTCAGATCGACTCAAAGTCTCCAAAGTTTTTTTTTTATCTCCCATCTCGTGACATTGCTGCCAGTCTCTTTTGGGGTTAATTGCATTTCGGGACAAACAATTCCCATAATGCCTTTTGGGCACGGCGCTACGTAGCATTTAGCTTAAAAGGCGTTAGCTGGGATTGACCCGAGTCGATTCGAGTTCAGCAAGTCACTCTTTACGGGCACGGTGGGCTTTTGCTCGCCTTCTAACCATGCTAGTTACCGTTAGCCACTGTTAGCGTTAGCAAAACCGACGCATTACGCTGTCTTTTGCGCGTCACAGACGGATTTTACGATTTTATGAGGCACAAACGGACAGGAAGTGCTAATACGGAGCAGACATATTGGATTTTGAGTTGAAAATCTGACTACCATGGGAGTATTGATGGTAAAAATGACTGATATCCCAGGTCAAACACGTTGCCAGTCCTACTGGACAGTCTTACATGGAATCCAAGCCTCAGGCGACGTGCTTAAGGTCCGCCTGAACAATTTGATCGGGTAATCAGTTCCCACGGAGAGACTCCAGACCGAACGAATAAATTGTGGACGGGGAAAGTTGCTCTGGCTTTGAAAACACTCAACACAAATAAGATGTTTCAGATTCTCAACTATTTCTGTGCAGATCTGTGGAGACTGACTCTCAGTAGAGAGGAATAAAGTGCAATTGTAAAACCAACAAGCTGACATTCAGTTTAAATCTGCCAAGCACGATGATAATAACGCCATTAATAAGACGCATTGATTGAACTGATGTGACAAGTTAAATATAGAATTCAGGACAGCTGCGGTTAAGAATATATTTCCCTCCCCCTGGATCACGCCAGCAGCCAGATCTCTGTAAAATTAAAACCCTTCCCCGAACGCCGCGCGTTATTCACCCGTCAGAAATCAGACGGGAAGGAAATTTTTTTGCACGCAATTAATCCCGACCGCCGCCTCCCTCCCTCCCTCCCTTGGCCAGTTTGCCGGTTCCTTCCCCGGCAAACAAAAAGCCCCACCGGTGGCGAGGCCTCGACGAGCGATCAGATAGTGATTGAGTGGGATCATAAACACCAGAGCAGCTGTGGGGCTCCTTCACTCACACAGAGAGAGAGAGAGAGAGAGAGGCATTTTGGAAATATTATCAGTCAGCCGTAATTAAAACAAGAGGAGTGTTGAGGAAGTGTGACTGAATGACAAGTTAAACATAAGAAACAAATAGTCTGCGGAGGAGCGGCAGCTTAACAAACACCTTCTGCAGGGCTTCTGCTGAGGAGCAGATGTGTCTGGTTCGGCATTTCTAATGATCAGGAAGCACTTTCTCCTGTTTCTACGGCAATTCACGCAGCGTCACTATCAAAACTAAAAAAACATACTTGCCTCAGTGATTCTCCTCAGTGAAACCTGCTTCTAGTCAGACACTTGCGCTATAACAAGGCAAACTATTTCCTGCAAATGATACTCGTCTTTTTGCAACAGCCCTCAAAGAATGGGCGATGCTGCCGGGAGAGCTTAACGACGGGCAAATCCACGCCCGCAGCCGAAGAGGCGGCCGTCGGCTCGTAGGAGCTCTGGTGCGAGCTTCCTTCTCAGGTGAACCCTGAGCTTGTGCCATCTCCTTAGGCGTCGTTAATATTTAATAAGTCGCCAACTCACGGCACAATTCTTTCGGGTTCTGGGCTGACAGATTGAGCTTGGTCTTCCCCCGTCACAGCCCTCATTTATCTTTTACCCGATCATATTTATCGCGCAGCCACCACTAATGAAGGATGTGTTTCTGGAGAGCAGAGCACCTTGACCTATATCTCGATCGGCATGGATTATCGTAAAAAAACAATTAAACAGCTACCTAAAGCTTTGCGAAGGCCGAGGCGGGTATGCACGAGCAAACACGCATGCGGCGCAGCTTTTCGGATGGACTCTTGCAGCGCTGACCTTTCCCAGGAGGCGGTTGACTGACGGGACGATGGAGGATGAAGGGGCGCTGCTGCGACTCAGTCAAACTAGCGCACCGCCGGTGAAAAACCAGGACCGGCTACCGATTTACTGGATGGATTCGACTCCGATTCACAAGGTTTCCGGGTACGATTCTGAGGCAAGCGAGGCAAAACCAGCAGCGGGATCTCTAAACAAGACGTCAGAGGAAATGGCACGTACTTATGAATCGATATCGGAGCTGAAAACGTGAAGGTTGCTGTCTTTTTTTGGACGGTACATTTTCAGCACGCGGCCACTAATGGAGTAGAGCATTAGGGCGCTCGTGGACGCAGAAATGTGGAGTTGAAGAGGCATTCAAGAGGTTTGAGGAACCCAAAATTTCTGCGTATACATGAGCAACCCATTCACCAGGCCTCAAACAACCATTAGTTACGGCTTATCCTTTACTCAGAGTAACTACGACATTGTGCGCCGTGCATTAAACTTGTGTGTTGGTCTCATTATGTTGAGATTCCTGCAACTTGGAGCTGAAAAACAAAGCTCTTATCCTGCTCCTCCAGCAGAGCGGACATCTTTTACCGAGTTCCTGCTGCAGACGCGATACCTTTTACCTCAGAGTAATGGCTTCTCCGTAGGGGAGACATCTTTCTCCTAATAGCCGGTGTTTCCGCCGCGGAACATCCCACAGTCATTGTTTCTGCCGGCCGAACAAACATCTTTTATTCAGGCCGGCGTTGCCACCGCCGCCGCCGCCGCCGCTGCTGCTGCAGTGTATCGGCCCCAACTTTTAGTGCGGCAGAGCTGCCGGAGCCGTTTCCATCTGATTGAGTGAGAGTGCCGCTGACCTTCAGCCATTTTACTGAGACTGTATTAAAAAGGCCCAGCCAGAGCTCTGATTTTATGGCCAAGCCCTCCCAAGGTCCCACTGACCTGATGGATATTACGAGGATAAATCAGACTTCCATGCCAACACGCTCATCCACAGCAGGGGGATGAAGCATGACTGCGCGCTGAAGAATGGCGTGACTCGGGGGTAAAGGAGCCGGAGAGCATCTGCGCCTGCGTTTTACAGCGTGATCGCAGTTTAACTTTCAAAGCGAAGCGGAGGGTTTGTGTGCCGCGAATGCTTATGAGCAATTCTTGCCGTTTCCGCGCCGGCGTGTTTAGTTTGCACGTAAAAGCAGAGCAGCCCGAGAGCCGTGTCGTACGTAACGCATCGGCAAACAGCCTGATCCGCCGTCCACCTCCTGGCTGCGAGAGCGGCGGAGCGCGGCGGCCTTTAATGTGCACACATCAACTCAACATTAACAATGCAGACGCGGAGGGTGAGTGAGAGGACAGCGCCGGATGGCAGCTCTATCTCCTGACGGACCAAAGTCTCATATCCAGGGGCAGCCGGCGTTTGTTATTCCGGGATATAAGCCTCGGCGTGTGGTGACAGCTTGATAATGCCGCTCTGATTCAGACTCCAAGCTGTGCTCCTCTGGATTTACTAAGAGTGCTAAGGGCAGATAGTCTTAATGACACCCATCTACTCTGTGACTCTCCCATTCCTGGCTGCGAAAGCCTCTTATTTTTGCCGATTATTGCCGCGGCAACGTGCTAAGACAGCGTGTGCTTCGTGTGAAACAACAGTTTTGCTCCCATTTGGCATAAAGAAAGTTTCAGAACGCACACAAAAGTTGGAGGGTGGGGAAATTAAAAGGACGAGCAATGAACTCTGTTTGCACAAAAAATGGGAAGGAGAAGAGGCCTGGGTTGCAATAAGTTTTCTATAAACATTGCATATTCTTGTTTATACCTAAGGCTTCAGCTGCTAATCTCAAATGAAGGGCTGTATTTATTGACGATGTAGTCATCAGACTGGGAAGGCAAAACATTATATTTCACTTTATTGTTAATGTATTTATTGTTTTCTTTGCGTGCTCTCCTTAACTTAGTAAAAAAACTCAATTAGAAAAATGCAAACAAAGCAATATAACATTATCGGATTGCACTTTAAAGCTGCTCTAGTCAATATTTTTTATATTAAAAATGTATAAAATGTCAAAATGATGCTTCTATTAATGAGCCCACAGGGTCCACAAATTGTTTTAGCTTCTTTGAGCTGAAAAAGTTCAGATTTAGCGTGCAAAGAGTCAGAAGAGGCATTATATAGTTGTAACACTGCCCCCTAGTGGCCGAAAAACAATGGATGCAGCTTTAAGCAGCTGTTTTTGAGAATTTCTAAGCATTTATCATATAACAGGCAAGCATCTTCCCGAACTGGCTTACTTACTTTAACTTTTCCGTGAGCAAGAGTATTTAAAATGTAGTGTTTACCGATTAAACATTATTAGTTTTCAAAGAAAACAGCTTTCCCTCTGGTACCAGGATGTTTATATGACAGCCACCGGAGGATGTGTGCTCAGGCAAAAGACTGTACACAACGCAAACAAGAGAAATAATAATAATAAAAATAGCAGGCAATGTTTTAAAGAAACTGCACATTAAAGTTTGATCAGTCTGACCCTTCAGATATCACCAAAAAAAGAGAGCTATAAAAATCCCCTTCTTTAGTTTGTTTTCTCTCCCGACAGACGCTCTGCCTCAGTCGCTCGGTTTCCCATAGCAGCGTTTCCTGTGCCTTTTTATCATAAATCCATTTCTGTTGTTATTGGGTCAGGCTTACTCTCCGATGGGACTTCATGTTGCTTTAAAAACCAATAACAGAGAGCCCCTGGCAAGTTTCCAGACGATTTATCATTGCTCCTAAATGTAAGCAGGGCGCTGTGGTGATGTTTACAAATTTAAAGGCAGGTTATGGGTGTGACGGTTGTGAGAGTGCGAGTTAGCCGGCGCACCTTCAAACCGAGTGCGCCAGCCAGGTGATGGTGGAGGATTAAAGGATTGACGAATGAGGAAGACTCTTCAAATGAATCTAATGTAATCAAAGCAGCAGAAAGCTCCGCATCCAGACTGTTTATATCAGGATCCTACAATTCCCATAACTCTCAACAGCTGAAATTCTCAAATTATGATGACGTGAACTGACTTACGAACGGCAATGAAGTCAGCATCCAAGTCATAAGTACTCTTAAGGAAGTCTGAGAAGGTCCGACAATTTGTAAAGCTATGACATATCCGTCAATACAGTGTCCAATGGCTCGCACCGACATAGGCTACGTACGTAGGTTCCGGCGTCTATGTCCCGTAGCACCCTAAATGAGCCTTAAGTCTACAGTTTTCAACAACTTTTTATGAGAATTGCTGTTGTTTATCGATCCTAGTAAGGGCAGCTTAGGAAGTGGGGACTTGGCAAAGAGTAGGAGCCTTCTAGTTGGTGGTCAGAAGGCCAACAAAGGGTAAATTTATGAAATTGCACAGTCTGGGCTGAATTTAAAAACTTTCCAAAATCACAAAAAAATGGGAAACTCATGTCTGTTTTAACTTAATAAATTTTGTGACTAACAAACTGCCAAGAAACTACGCTGCATCTTCATTTTGTACCTAATATCCTAGTACTCATAAGAACGGCTTTTTATTAATCTCATGTTTTACAATGCACCCTAAACTAAGTCCAGTATCTGTTCAGGAATCGTATTCACAAGAAATCCAGCAACTCAAGGAGACATCTACTTGCAGGGAGACTGAGATAAGGACCTGACAATGTCTCACACGCGTGTCCTCCTTTAATTCAGTTTCAAGGAATCCAGCCAATGCCATTCGAACACTCCCGAATGTGTAATCGTAAGGCCACAAGAAGAGCAGCATCGCAGGTAAACTGATCCAGGAGTCACTAGTGGGAAACTATTTTCCCACTAGCCTTGGAGTCCAACTGCGGCGAGGTGAAAATGCTTCCTCGCCGAGTGGGCGGAGGAGTGAGCATGACACGAACACCAAAGAAGGGAAATTATGATAAAGAGCGCAGCGCAGGTCCATCATGCTTAATTAAAGTTACACATGCCGGAATTGAATTTGTTTTCCCTTCTCGCTGCCAAGAAAATCTCTAATTTAGGCAGGGATGGCAGGTTACTAAACTCCCACTAATGAAACAAGTCCATGTGCCTTTGGTTTATAAGCACTGTTTTGATTTTAATAAGGTGGTGAATGAATCAGAGCCAAATGTAAAAGTCTCTTCGGTTTGGTATTTGAGAAGAAACTGAAATACTGTACGCGTGACTGACGGGATGTTGGGGATATGCCCTTTGTGAGAGCTCCCCTGATTGGCTAAATGATCCCCCCTGTCCTCGACCACCAGGCAGTGCTCGAGAAGGATACCAAACTTGCGCGACTATCTTTTATTAGCTGAAATGGAAGAGGCTAAGAATGAATAAAAAGATCAAATACGTGATTATATCTGGTCTGATGATTATATCTGGTCTTTACTGCGCTGTTATACTGCACAATGATCCAAAATATTGAATGTGAAATGTCACCAAGACTAACGACTCCATTTCCAGCTAACTGTGAACATTTTCCGGTCATGATGGATGTGTTTATAGTGTGGCAAATGACCTTGACAACAGATGGTGATTATACTTCCACTCTTTTTTTCTCTCTCTCGCTCTCTCTCTCTACTCTGAAGCCTTCTCCCGGGCCAGCAACACAGAGCAATTAACAGAAATACAGAGCGAGCTTCAGACAGATAGTGGCATGTAAAAAAGAAAAAAAATACGTCAAAGACTCCGGCCGTTCAAAGGATTCATCAGAAATAAATCGACCTTCCTTCACCTGTTTTTTACAGTATGTTCTGCTTCCTTTGATCAGGCTAATTACAATGAAAGGCGGCTCATGTTGTACAGATTAGTTAATATTGCTACGCATGGACAGATTGTTCTTTGTGTATTTAAGCCCTTTGTATTCCCTTCCGACAGATCCCCATACAACAAACCTGAATTCAGACATCTGAGCTGCTGCCTTTGTATCGGCTAGGTGTCCGTCTCGTGGATAGTGACTAGATGATGTGAGAGGATGTAATCTGTGGCTGTCGGAGCTAGAATAGAGGTACAGAATGTCTCAGACGACGGCCTTTGTCAACTGAAGATGAAAACAGTAGGATGGACTTGCGATGAAATTCAGAGAGTTGTACCAAGAACCCTTTGGCATCACAAATAAGCTAGGTACCAAGCTGAACTAATGTCAATGTAACTGCAGCAAACAACCAACACTGACATACCCCGATCAGGCATAACATTTATAACCTTCCTAATATTGTGTAGGTCTCCCTTGTGCCTCCAAAACAGTTGGGATTCATCAGGGAACGAGCATGGGCCTTCTGAGAGTGTCCTGTGGTGACATTCCTATGGGTTGAGGGGAGGTTCCTTTGTGGATCATCCCACAGATACTTGATCAGTTTGGGATCTAGTGAATTTGGAGGCCAGGTCAACACCTTGCGCTGTTCTTCATCGCTATGGGGTGGGGGTGCCTGGTCTGGTCCAGGCGGGTGCTACGTTAATGCCAGGTCCAAAAGTTTCCCAGCAGAACATTGGTTTATTTCTCCTGGCAGGGGTTTTAATGTTACGCCTGATCGGAGTATGTAACGCCTACCAAGACTTTAGAGGATTCCTATCCTACCCCCGAATTATTTGTGGCGATAGTGGGCTTGGAGCGTCAATTGAGCAACAATGGAGGATGGAGTGGCATTGATGGTATTGCCTTTTCAACCAGAAAGTTGCAAGACAAGCTAGCTCTGTCCATGCGCTAGCAATATTTTTACATTAGCAACGATAACGTAGGACGTCAGGACTTGACAAAGGGTTGGAGCCTTCTGGTTGGTGGTCAGCAGACCAATGAGAATGATGGAAAATGACCATGCCTTGGTTAAAGGTGCAGAACCAAGACTAATGTTACCTACTTTGACTTGTGTACCTAATTTAAAGAGCTCTGTGAAAAACGTGTCATTAAATATTAATTGCTCATTATCAGTCAACCTTTATGGACATTCCAGCGACTGTAAACCTTAAACATTATGTCTTATCACTGCAGTTATCTTTAAATGTTCTTTTCGTGCGCCGCCAACTGCACACACACACAAGGTCTAATTAGCCATTTGGAACTTTCGGCGCCGGCTTGATTGATTTCGAGGTACGTCTTGAAGAAATTTTGTGATGTGTTAATGAATTTTGATTTATTACTTTGGCCTGGTTTCCTCAGCTCACATCACACGGACTATATCTCCCACCCGCTGAAAATCAAGCTGAGGACGAGTGCGCAGCAACTTCAAATAGATATTTGTCTCTACCGGTAAAGCGAGGCTCTGATCCACCGTAGTTCACCGACAACATGTAATTAGTTTCGTTGTGTGGCACGAGTTCAAACCGGGGAGTCGTTCAAACAGCGAGTCGATTACTTAGAAGAGTGCTTATGAGGGAACAAGGCGTTCCAGACACCGGCAGCAGGTATATATGAAATAAATAAAAATAAACAAGGCTTCATTCGTTTTGGGGAACAATTTCACTGTTGCTAGGCAACTAATGAGAAATTCATTTAAAAGAATATCTCAAGTAAAGATACAGCTTTCATTTAAGTGTGCGGCGTTCACCCAGATGAATACTTTGTCCGGCAACTTTAAAAATAAATTTGAATAGGAAAAAAAAAAACAAGAAAGCAGCCCGGTTGTTGCGCTGTTGTTGTTGTTGCTCTTCATTCAGCAGAGTTTCTGCTCATGAATCGGTAACAGGCTTAATTATTTAGAGCACAAACCAACCGTACGTCTACAAACTGGCCTGATTCAACAACACTGGCAAAAAAAAAAAGGCTTTTCAACCCAATAAAAGAGCTTAAAATACACTTAAGGAAAGGTTATAGAGCTAAAACCCTGCACCGTGGTTATTACCTACACTTGGAGAAATGTTCTGCAAGCGGAGACTGAACTGAAAACTACTAAAAAGTCTTCAGCATTTGGAGCATTTGGAGTTTACGCAACAGTTTCTCCCATTTAGTGAAATCCGGTCGGCTTAAAACGCGTAGGCGTAGGCAGGCCAATGTTCAGACAGGCAGACACAAACATCCCTTTCATCTGGGTTTGTCGAGCGGTGCTGGATAAAGCTGCGAGGATGTTCCACAGGTGTTATTTTTAGCTCATGATCCGCCGCCGAAGCCTGGCACCTTGCACCGAAAGTCAGAGCAGACGGGAAACAAGGCGAAGATTTTTGAGCGCTTTGCCGGCGTTATCGACTTCAGCCCTCGAAGTCACGGTGAAAGGAGCGTCTTGTGGACAGGGTTTAGTTAGGAAGACCGGATCAGATTGCTCAAACATGGATTAAAGGATAAAGAGTGATAGGGGCGAAGATGCAGGGACGTACAGTAGAAGATTTTGCAGCTGCACGGGAACGTTAGCCTCCAACCTCATCTTTGTAGTCGGATCCTGGGAAAGGTGAGGGAGGAATGAATCTTTGGAAACTCAAACAGAGCTCTGGCTAACCAAGGCTGAAATCAATAGAGCGAGGATTGGGATTTTGTTGTAAAGGATCACAACAAAGATTCTTTTGATATTTAGCATTTTACAAGATGCAACCAAGGGACGAACAAGCTGTTATGTGGCACATTTTTCTTGTTGTTAAAGGTACAGATCTTCATATTTAATTCATTTAGTGAAAATATTGAGTTATTTTGCACGTTTATGAGCTGTGACAAGTGGAGGACTAGGTGTACGTAGCCCATGCATCTTTAACAACTGTCTTTAGGGGCGTCCAGGTTGGAAGAGACTCGGAGCGATGTGGTGACAAGGGATCGTAAAGCTTTAATGAAACTCAGACAGTTGTAGAGGCAAGAGCAGAAAGCTCCATTCAAACGTCAGTTAACTTTGTCAATCATCCAGGTCGCGGTGTGTCCAAAAGACAAGCTGAAAGACATTTCGTCACTCATCCGAGTATCTTCTTCAGTACCTACACTCGTCAACTCTACGTTTTTCTTGTTTTTGATGAATCGCAATTGCATGCTTCAACCGAGTCAACGGGTTTTGCTATGGGAAAGGGCCCCCCCACGTTGCTATTGACTGTCCAACCTAGCAACAGTAACACAGGAAGTCAGTAAATGACAAAGGTTCTGATTGGCGGTGAGAAGACCGGTCAGAACGCCGACTGAGGGTTGATTCAGTTTCACTTGGAAACATTTGGAGTGGGCAATATTTGGAGGGGGTTACCTAGGCTACCTAGCGTCAAACTGTCGGGTATTGGGGTTTTTAATGACTACCCAACAAGTGTTTCTTACAGAAAAGCTAGGAAAAGCCGGTTATTATGCATGTTTGATGGCCCATCAGCCAAACAATGAGGTGTCCCATTGTGATTTTTTGGGCCCGATAGCCGGTACACCCTGTGGTCAAGGGACTTTTTTAATGGGAGGCCTTGCAGAGGACAAGGAGATCCCCTGGCTTGACTCGTTGGCTTGATCTAAGCCAAAAATGTTAGCAACGTCTTCTCAATTGTCTGGGTAGCTAGCAACGGCCATCAGCGACCCGTAACAGTAAAGAACGCCAATGAGTTGTCCAAGTGTTCATTGTTACCAACCTCCCAATCGACCTGTTCTACTGTAACTGTAGTTAAAAACATGCCGCCGATTGTTTCCAGAACAACGAGCACCAAGTTGCTCACAAGCCAGGTTGGAAATACCAATCGTGTTATACAGACACAACAGCAACATGTCTAGAGATAGAAGTTGAACAGTATTGTCTGTGGAACTGATTTAACTGCAAATGAAGAGTGTATAATTACAGTCTGCAAGTCTGACTTGTTGGGTTGTTCAAGTTGAAATTCAAACACATAAATAAAAACCCCAGAAGCTCCTTCATTCTCATTACGTTTCATTACTGGTTCTTACATGCGAATGACTAAATACGTGCCACAATTCATTATCATAAAGTTATACAGCGGTTTGCAATTGTATATTAATTTCCTCACTGGCTAATCAGCAGTGGAATTAGTTGTACTCTGAGAGAGAAGAAGAGAGGGCTAAGTCTGGGAAGTGTAGCTTACCGACGCTGGTAACGAGCCAGAAGCCGAATTATCCCCTTCTTGTTCTTTAAACTACGTGTGAGCAGAAACTTTGATGAGTCATAGCAGACTCGTTTTTTGCTCATTTATCTTTCACGCTTAATAAATAAAAATGTCCCAAACACTCCTCCCGCAATAATACAGCGGTCTAATCCGAGGGAACCTGTTGAAGACACTGGAGCCGAGCAGATGTCCTGAGCAATTACCAGCATGTTACACAACACTGACCTAAACGGAGCAAGGTCGGGGGGGAAAAAATAAACCGTAATTATTGAAAACGGAGTAAAAAAAAAAGCAAAGAGTGGTTTTGGCTTTTATGAAAGAGAATATGAGAAATCATGTCAGACAAGATGCTCAGGAGAGAAGGCCAGGGACTATTTTAGATGAAGGTCCCTCAATTCATCTCCCATGGTCAGAGACGTTCTAGGCCGTGTGCAGGCTACGGACCTAATTTATGTCCTCACAGTATTTTGCATGCAATTACCTCGCAAGGTATGCACGGCTGCTGAGGACACGTTGTAACCGGGATGGGTTTTTTTTAAGCGGGTTTAGCAATTTTTGTCTTCATCTCCAACCAAACAGCCACATTTTAGGTAAATGTCCTTTTATTGTCGCGATGCATTTGCCACCTTTTTTCTTTTAAGACGCACCTTTTAAGGCGCATTTGACTTTTAACGTGTGCATCCTCCCTTTAATAAGCAGTTTCCACATCAGACACTTAGACGTGTCATCGCGGGGGAAGGGTGCACGCATTTAAAAAACATGAATAACGGACGGCGGCCCAATTAGGCGCGCGAGCTTTTCATTCTCAATTAGTCGCCCACCGGGGCACCTAATGGAACCGAGTCGCCGCTAATGTTATTAGTTACACTTCTGCTTGACAGAATCAGTCAAAATGTTGTTTTTCTTTTTCCTTCGGTCACTCGGGAACGTGTGTGGCCAACATTCACGAGCCTTTTAGCTTCATTTTTGCCTTTCCACCGACTCCTGAGGTAATTTCTGATAATAAATGGTGCTCTTTCTTATGCGGGTAGTTGCTTGCTGCGCCGTTATTACAAAAATATCGATTAGCAGCTTTATTATAATCTGATTTCATGTCTGCCATCCTTACACTGTCAACACTTAATGCATATTTAATTAATACCTTTCGGTTGAGTTACCTTTGTCGGGCTTTCATTCACTTTTCATTCCTTGTACCTTTTCATATACAGCTGTGTAATTACTCCCGTAGATTACCACTTCTTATTTGTGCAAAGCCACAATATTTACATCCCCGCGTCAATTCATCTCCACCGGCCTTGATTTATTCATTTCTTGAAGCCGAAGCTTGTACTTAAGGGCTAAAAAAAAAGAGCCCAACAACGAGAGAAACAAGCACGACCATGCGTGGAATGATTAATATTTATTTAACGGCGGATAAGACGCGCCGTTCTCCGGCGTCACCGAGCGGAAAAGAAGGCTCCAGATGAGTTTCAAGGAGATAAGGAAACTTGAGCTGAAGTGGATGCTGTCGTCGACATTGTTCGCGGCTGACAACCGGGCGAGAAAGCTTTCCCCGACGCCCCTTCTCCACCTTTTATCCCGCTTTCCACTGACTCATCCGGAGCGGCGAACAACAACATATCTGCCGGGGGGGGGCCCCGACGCTAATGTGACAGCCCCTGTAAGCCTGGATCTATTTTCCTTCACCGAAGACAAATTAGACGTTAGGCCTTTTATCGCCATTTAGCTAAAATTATTTAGACAAACCTTTTCTGACAGGGAGCCTCAGATAGCGCGTGATTTACACGCCGCACAACTTTTTTTTTTTTTTTTTTTTTTTAATTCGCCTTCGTCTTCTCTCCAAGTCCATCCCCGCGCACACCATCTATAATTAGATGCCAGTCATAATGATGAGGATCTTTGTAGTGGTGTTTGAATTAGATTAAGGTACTGTGTGAATTAGATTTCAATCTCCAAATAGCCCGGTGTAGGCGAGCATCGTTAGGCCCCGCTTACGAAGCCCTCAGCCACTCCATTAAGTTGTTTTCCAATTAATTTTCCGAGCGTGTGTTTGGCGTGTAAATATCACAGGAAGAGAGAGGAGAGGCAAGTTGGAGAAGTCAGTCGACTCTGCAGCGGGCAATGTATTCTCACTGAACCTGCCTCCATGTACAAGAAAGATAGAGCACACACAAAAAAAAAAAAATCCATGCTGCTCTTTCTTCAGCTGCTAGAAGACACAGGAGAATAACACATACATCTTTATGAGACCTAAGGGGAGGAATGCTTTATTTATACATGTGACTTTCTGCAGAGTTTCTCTGTTTTCTGATGTGGATGCATGCTTCCACAACAGTGGGCCGACCCTCCCACAACTCGCTCCTGCTCCCCAACTCTGCAGATGATCCACAGTAATAATTTGCATACTGTAGTCGGAAAAGAAACGCTGAACTGCTTTACACAGAGGTGTCTCATCTGTCAGCATAAAGTGGAGCTTATTGAGAGGTGCTTATTGCTGCCATGCAAAGATAAACTAAACAGAGTTTGAGTTTTGACCAGTGGTGGGCCGTCAGGGCCAGGAAAGCCTTCTTCTTTATCAAAATCACCCATTTATCTTACGAAATGACTCCCAACCGCCTGTTCTTTTCATTTTATGGCTTGTCCGTCTCTGTTGCAGTGATTCATGCAGTGTAACTTTGCATTAGAGCTTTTATCCAATCACATTTCAGCTGTCACGTCTTGCACACATCGTAGTGACGCTGTTCCTTTGACCAATCACAGTTTGTATTCTTAGGCCTTCTCTGTGGCCTACGGTGGCTTCAGAGAACCACATTAACGTTTTGATAGCTATTTTTTAGGGGTGTGTCTTTAACGCGTTAATTCCGATTAATTAATTACAAAAAATCATTAAGGCTAAAACAACGCGGAACTTTTGTCAGTGCACGATCTCTTGGTACACCGATTACACTGATGCACACGTCAGAGCTCTCAGCTAACAGCTACCAAAATGGTGGAATCGGGTGAAAGCACGTTGCTAGGACTGATTCAAGGAAAATTTTATTTAAAAAAAAAATAATAATAATTATTATTATTTTATTCAGTCGTCCACTAAAATCTATTTAAATTGAAAAATGTTGCTTTTTGGGGTAAATATCGTTATGCGATTAAGATGCGATTAATCAAGATTAATTTATTACAAAGCTTCTAATTAATTCGATTAATTCTTTTAATCGAGTCCCACCCCTACTATTTTTTGAACCCATGATGGCGGAAGGAGGAGAGGCTATCGATTTGGTTGCAGATCTTTTTAGAAAGATGTTTTCACGGCGGACTTTGAGGGAAACGCTGGGTATTGTGAGGAAAGGCCGCCTAACCCTGGAGCTAGCTAGCCAGGACCCAGCCGAGAAAACTTTCAGGTCAGCAACTATGAGCGCTAGCTTTGGTTGACAGGCTCCGAGGGGAACCCTAAATTGTTTCTTAAGTTCTGATGAGTAAAATTTGTTATATTTACATATTTTATGTATATTTTTGCTATTTTGTTGGGTCGACATTGATACTTCTACTGGATTTGACGTATGAGTTTCTTGCTTTAGTAATGGCATTCATCTCGCTATATGATATACCCGTCTACCATGTAACCTGTGGTTTTATTGCATATCCATATGATGGTTTCTATGGCAGTGGCGTCACAATGATCGCATCAAGAGGTGTTTTCAATAAGGTTGGAGGTCATTGAAGGCCCGTCACTGGTTTTTACAAATATATTAGTTTTGCAGAGGGAAAACATACACCAAAAAAGTATTTCCAAGTCTATTCTGTGGCTGTTGTGAGTGCAGTATTAAAAAGTCCGAACTCTCAAGATAGCGTCCCCCGTATCCCTGGGAATTAAGCCTCACTTTGACCAGTGGGAGGAAGTGGAAGAGACGGTCTATAATCCAGAATAATATCAAGAATACATATTATTTTAGCATGCAAATTAGTTGCAGATGTAACAAAAAGCTGGTGGAATATTTGTATGGACATGCATTTGTATTTTCTACGGAGGACGATCGGGCTTCAAAAAACATTTCCCATCCATCTGAAGCGGTGGAGTAGAGGTGCACAGGTACATGAAAATGGCATCGTTACTCTCCACCGGTGGAGACAAACAAACACATCCCGCCTAAATCACAACACGAACATGACGGATGAATGTGCTCCGGAATAAGTGGGCCAGGTGCCACAGGAGAACTCACTGATCCTTCCTCTCCCCAAATTCAAGCGAGAGCTGTTCTTGTTTTTAAGTCGTGGAGAGAGGATTATTCAAACTGAAGCATGGGGAGGGGTGGGGGGGCTTTTATTAGCGGTGCACGAAGGTCCTCCATTAACAGAGCAAAGGACATCAGCATGATGAAGCCCACCGAGCTAATGGGGCTCATTCAATACGTCACATGCATTCAGTCATCCATGTGGACATCATATTCCAGCCGCAGAAATGGCTTCGACACGGATTCCACAGAGTTTCGACATTTAAAAATTATAAAACGTAGTTTGTACGAGGATATTTTACAGAATCTAGATGCTAATTTAGCATTATCATTTCTACCTACTAACTTTTCTTATTAGCTGTCTAGTGCAACTTAAAGTCTCCATGGGCTAAAGGAGCCCACAGGTAGCACTGTCAAGTTTGCAGGCTAAATGTGAAGCTACTCCCATAGGTGGTTAGCTTAGCTTAGCTTAGCATAAAGAGCTAGCCCGGCTAATGTTACATCTCATTTGTTAAATCTGTTAACAATAAACAAGTGGAGAAGGGCTATTTGCTATTTTACTGATGTATTTTTTCTCTTTATATCTCTTTATATCTTTATAAAAACAGATGAAGGAGTGGAACAAGCTTTAATGAACTGTGACCAACCATCAGCAAGGAACAGACCAACGCAGGCGAGGCTGCAGGCTATTACAGGCCGCTTCTAGCTAATGAGCTAATTGTCTTCTTGCCCCTTCACGCTGCATGTTTGATTTATGTTAGGAAAGGCGTTAAGGTAAGTTTGCAGCTGCATCCATCTAAGGTACATAAGCTCTTTGGTCATTTGTCTTAAGCAGACAAACTGCTTAGGAGGTGAAAGTGAGAAGCCAAAAAAGGCTTTTAGAGTGATTTATGTATATTTAAACTCAACAGTTTTTCCTAAAAAAGAATCCTAGGAAACAGTATTATCTGATCTAAACTACGATATGCTTAAATAAGTCTAATTTATGTAGTATTCATGAATCATATTAATTGTTAAATGCTTAATTTCTTTCTTCCTTAATTTACCCACATTTGCACACTTTAAAACCTCAGTAAATAAGTGATCACGCCACAGGAAAGAGGAACACGAATAAGAATCATCTTATCTGTTTCTATCTTTTAAACATACTTCATGATGCAACAAACTCAGGAGAATCTTTGGTAAACATTTAATTATGCAACCCAAACTTGTATTCATGTTATATTGGATAATATTATTTCTTTGGGATTCAAGCGGAAAATTAGAGGGGAAACGATTCAGATATAATTACAGAAATTTGAAGTGCAGAGAACTTTTCATCCCAGGAGCTAGTTTCAATGAACTAAATGGTTCCTTCAGACAGTTCATTGCCTCCATTACCATCACCATCACTAAAAATCTGCAAATATTAAGCAAATCTGTCTGTGGACGAATGAAAAATTGACGTACAAAAATCTGCTCCACCCCAGTCCAGTAGGTGGCGGTGTTGCAGTGAGACACTGCACAACATTAAGCACTGGAGAGATTCAATTTCTTGCAAATGTGGCTATTGAGTCAACGCTGGAAAAGAGACCAACAGTAGCATATAATTTAATGATTATTATTATTTCCTCGTATTTAAATTTACACCCTTTTCCCTTGAGTACATGCAAAAGTTCTTAGTCCCTTTGGAAAGTTTGTGGAAAAGCGTTTTTACACAGGTAGCTCATGCTAATGCTCTAAGCCCCACCCACAAAGTTCCTTTAATTTTTAGTAGTACTACCCAGTTAACAACAACTTTTTTTTTGTAATTTTAATTATTTCCTCGTATCTTAATTGAGACTTTTGTCGCAAGACTTGAAATGCACATGACAGTATACCCAGAGGTTCCTGGTCCCTATGGAAAGTTCTTGTGGTGGAAAAGTGTCTTTACACAAGTAGCTAATGAGCTAATTGTCCTCTTCACACTCTAACTTATCACAGGTAGTTAATGCTAACGCTCTAAGCCCCACCCACAAAGTTCTACCCAGTTTATAACAACTTTTTTTAAATTTTTAAATTATTTCCTTGTATCTCAATTAAGACCCTTGTCGCAAGACTTGAAATACACAGTATACGCAGAGGTTCCTGGTCCCTATGGAAAGTTCTTGTGGTGGAAAAGTGTCTTCAAACTTTTTAAAAGGAGTCAGGGGTGACAAGGAATGGGCATCTGAGGTTTAATCTTTAACGGGCGATGTATTTTGTATTTATTTATTGATGTGAGCCCAACACTGCAGGGCAGAGATTACTGATTGAACCAAACATACAAACTTTGCTACAGAGTAACTCTAAACTGGAAAGTGATTAACAGGGAGAAATGTATTAGCCGTATTTTTCCCTCCCTGGAGCCACTCGGCTGTTTTGTAAGAAACAGATACCAGAATTAGAGGGTAGTGTATCTGGAGTCAGGCTTCCTGAGGGCCACGTCTGCTTCAATGCGGCCGCCTGGAGGCCTGGTTCAAAGGCTGAGCAAAGATAAAAGAGTGGAGACTGGGAGAGCACGGGAGGGAGAGAGAAGATGATGTTGTTTGTCATTGCTTGTTAAAAACAAACTGTTGAAGATCATTGAAGGTCCCACGCTTTCACAACTCAGACCTCAGGCCTTGAACAAAACAAGCGAGGGAATGAGGCACTCCTAATCAAAATGAGAGTCCTCTCACCCCCATCTCGTTTCCCTCTCGGGCGGTGACTGATGCTGCACAGGTCTGCGGACGTACCGCGCTATCCATTACGGGGTATCCTCGGGGCATACCGCCATCACGTTAGGGGTCAAAACAGCCCTTAAAACAACATCTTCATAATTTTGTGGCATCACTGAAACGTCCTGGGCACTTGAAAAATGCTTTTTCATCTCCGGGCATGCAGCCCTCTGGGTTAAAGAAAAAAAAAAGAAGAAGAAGAAGAAGAAGTGGAGGTGTCCAGTCGCTGCAGGAAGGAGCATTACTGAATGTCTGAACAACGGCGGCGAGGCACAGCAGCAGCAGCAGCGTTGGAGGAATATGGCTGAGAATATGGGAGGTGGAGTGATGTAAATTATAGATAAGTGCTATTCAAAAGCGGCATCTAAAAATCAATGGAAATGACTTTTAGGGGACATTATCTTGGTACGACTTTATATGTCGGTTAAAAGGCAATTTCCATTAGCGTGTGGTCGAAGTTTAAAAAACCTGCCCTGTCAATCTGCATCAATGTGAGATTCATTGGATATTCGAGGCATGAAAAAGCAGATGGGAATATTTCCTTTTCATTTAATGCTTGTAATTAATTTCTTAAACAACAGAGGGGTTTCTTCTCCCACACATTAATTTCATCGGCCTGCAGAGGCATATCTTAGCCTTCCCAGAATTAGCACAATTAACCACTGCTGAATAACGATCACTGGGCCGTTTGAGATTGCTCCCGGCTCTTTCCTCTCCATTTCAGCAACATTACATCTAACTGCCTGACAATAGTGAGCCCATATTTGTTCAATATATGAACACATGAATTATTGATGCTAGCTGCTATATCTGTAGCCGCTTCCCTCGGGTACCGTCATGTCTTCATGATGTTAGATAATGAAAAGAGCGAGGAGACAGATTTGCAGTTTCTCTCCCAAAAAAAAAAAAAAAAGAAAACGCTTGTCTCCAGCTGTCTAAAGTCTTATTTAAGAGGCATCTATCTCCTCTGCTCAGTTGTACTAACGAAGCAACAGCCAGCCTCTCGTGGAAAATGGGAGCCGGATGCTGTTGAGATGGAAAAGAATATTTCTCCTGTCACAATCTTGCGAAAATGTTTGACAATCCGTGCGCAGCATTATGTTGCAAATTCCCTGATGTGCATTGTTATTGCTACTGTCATACTTGAAAGAGACACATTCTCTAACAGGATTCTGACATTGAAGGAGCATTGCAGCAGCACCGGGACAGGCTCTCTTTAGTTTTGACTGAGTGTACAATAACACGGAATCTAAAATAGCCTGGGTGGCTCGCGTCGCGGCTGACCCCGTGGCACGTGTTGTGCAGTACCAGGAAAACTTTTCAGCGACACGCCGGTGGTCTCAGCTACACGGTAAACAAGAAGGAGTCCCGATGCACAAGCTGCCTCAAAACATGACAAGATGACTGTTTCTTCAGGTGGGTCTCACGCAAGAAACTCTTGTTCAATCAGATTTGTCTTAAATGACACATTAAACACCAGATTATTGACTGAATATAAAGATGGATGAGCCCTCTTGATAGTTTTGAGGCTCAGTTCAGAGTCTCCAGCAGCCGCCATCTTGGAAGTGCCCGACTCCACATAACTCTCAGCTAATTCGGAAATGGGCAAAGATGTGGCGAATGAAGCCAAGGCAGATGGCTAGCAACCTATATTATGCGTCACTTGACATAATTTAAACAGGTGATTTATTTAAAAATACATCCCTGTAAAGCTGTCATGGACGGAGGCCAAAATTGTGTTTCTTTTTCCAGTCTGAAGGCATGTTAGTTCCTGTTGTAAAGCTGGGCTTTCTAACAAAGTAGTCTATGGAGATTGACTCGCTTTTGGAGCCTCCTGTGGCCATTAGGGGAACTGCAGTTTGTGTCATCAGTAGCTGTCATAGACATGGACATGGGCAGCTGTATTAATATTATCTGTCAACATATGAAGCGATTCACTTGCAAATTTCCAATCTAAATGTTTCCAAGTGAACATAAAAGTATTGCTAGCGTATAAATGGGGCTAGCTCTTTTTGCTGCCAACGGGCTTTATTTGAAAATAAGATGAAGCAACCACTGGTCCATTCGTGTCCACACAACGCTCCAAGCCTCCTTCCAGCATGGCAAATTTGGTGGTAGTAACAAAAGCTCTGATGCTCCAATTGCTCGAGGTACTTTCACCTATCACCTTTGGTTAAATGTAAGCGAATGTAACGTGAACAGAAACGGAGCAGAAAGGGCACCGTAAGTCGTGGGAATTAACGAATAATTCACGTTTTTTAAGCTTCAAATATAAGATGGTGAGGTTTGACTTGATAACAGTAGAGTACGGTTTGATAGAAAACTGCACTGTGAGCACACATACAGAAATACTACATAATGAGGAGGAGGCGGACGGAGTAGGAGTAGCAGTGTTAAGTGTCAGGTTATAAAGTCAGCACTGAACGCTGCACTGCATCTACTGCATGAATATGACTGGATGTTTCTATCTGCCAATACAAGCAAAAAGTTCAGCACTCTCCAGAAAACCAAACGCACCTTTTGTCAACGTTGCTGAATTTTTATTTTTTTTAATTTCCCTGCTCTTTTGAGTGATATCAGAAAGGCTCAATATCAAAAGGCTAAAGTCAAAGAAAAGTACAAAGTCTGAAGTGACTGAATTCATCCCCTTTGTTAGTTTGAGCGAATCTGTTCCGGGAGCTTATAACGGCACCATTTGTTCCCTTTCCCTTCCTTCTACCTGCGGACAAGGCGGCACCACATCAAGTCACCGGAGCTTCATCCCGTCGCCGGCATCAAAGATAAATAGCTCCGAGGCTTTGACGCGGGCTCGTCAGAATAAAAGAGCAGGGGGCACCTTTTCTCGACTTCGATATTCACATTGGGAGAAATCCATCTCAGGCGTCCACCACCGACAGCTGCCTCGGCGGACCGTAAATGCAGCGCATTGTTACTGATCCGTCATCTGCGCCGAGACAAATACAAGCCTCCTCTGACAGGTGTTCTTGTAATTTGAAGAACGTGTCACTCTCTTATCTTTTTGTTGACTTTGAAAGCTGTGATAGCGCCGTCACTTTCTCCGCCTTCTTCTCCTTCTTCAGGAAGTGGGGAAGGTTGAAGAGAAAGGTGGATAAAGTTCAACCGGGTTTAGGCCAGAGCTGACTGTATTATGCTCGACTGAAGCAAACTGAGGTCAAGGAGGAGGTCTGTGAGGCATTTGAGTTAGGATAGTACAAGGCACTTAAAGGCTTTCATTGTGGCTGAGGTCAGGGCTATTAGCCTGTTGCCACCGAGGCAAGTAATATCGGGCCAAACAACTTTGTCTCCCGAGATGATTTTGTAGGCGTGCTGCGAGAGGAAGAGGTCAAGCACATAAAAACCATCTTCTTGTACGCAGATCTATCAGCAGTGTAGGGTTTTAAAAACGTTATCAGCCTTCCTCCTCTCATTTCCAGCTTCAACAGCTATTAATTTGAATACATTTAAGAGATTTCAAATAAAGAGATCTGGCTTTATAAAAATGTGCCCACACAGTTTCTCCCCGAATCCTAATTTATTCTAATCAAGCCTAAAATCTCCTCAATGACTCCCTCCACTTATCTCCAAATGTCTGCGAATTTGCGGCGCTTATGTCATTACGCCGTTATAAAGTGGAACATCGGGTTGAAAATATCTCGACGTAAAAAGAGGGGGAAAGAGAGCTCAATCTCATTTCGCCCCGGCCTCCGCGGATCTGCCTCGGCAATGCTTTTTTCCATTTTTCCCCAAGGGACCCAGACCTTGATATATTCAGACAAGTGTATCACGCTGCAGAGTGACACCGTCTTTATTACATGCATGGCGACTCGGGTGGCGGCGGTGGTGGGAGGGTATGAAGAGTTAATGGCAAGGAACTGTGTTTGATAAGTGGCGGCAGTTGTTAAGCGCAGCTCCATCATGCTGCGAATCTGGCAGCAAATGTTTGATCAGCAGCCGCAGACCTGAACCCTAGGGAAGGGGAACCTTTTATTTTCCGTCGTGTATATAATCTCGCGCTGTCGGGGGTCCATACTAATACACGGCCTGGGCTTCAGATAATAAGGTGAATGTATGTTAAATTAGTCCCTGTGAGACAAAAGCTCAAGCTCCAGACTGATCCGAACTCCACTTCGGTGCCAAGTTGACCGTAGCTTGTTATTGTATATTTCAATCTTCTGCTCCTGGCTCAGCATTCAAGTTCAAAATGTGGTCTTCTTGGTAAACCGATGTACACATTCCCGCAAAACAAGTGGCATTAAATGTATCCCAGCACATAATCAACCATCCGGCAACTCCTGCCCCGATTTCCACTCATGTCCCGGATCAAGGGTCGGTATCAAACGCGTACAAATGGATCTAGATACGTTGCCGTGCGATTACCTCCATCCCCGTTCATTCACAACCCCCCTCAACTGACGTTTGGGAGTTTCCAGTCCATTCATCCCGACTCTGCCACAGTCTCAATCAGCCCAACATGTCATCACTGTCAGCTTTTTATATATGTTCTCCTTCGCTGCCGTCAGCTTCCACAATTTCACAAATTGCTGCAATCCTTCTCTGTCCATCAGAGTCCACTACGCCGCCTCCCATCTGGATCTCCAGCTTCCTCGTCTTCTAGCCACTATCAGGGTCTGGGGGCGACTTTGTTTTTACTGTACGATCATGTTACTTAGGAGGCTAAAAGTCTATACCGGTACAGACTTCCAATCAGAAGAAAGTAGGCAACGGTTGGCAATAGATTGCCGGTCCTGGGGCGTTTTCCTTTTGTGTCCCGCACTATTTGGACCCTTGTTGCCGGGCTTCTTAGACAACTCAGCGGTTGACTCAACGATAGAAGGAGTCAGGGACAGTTGCCCGACTGCCTATTCAACTTTACGTAACTAACCCACAGAAAGCTTTTCGGGATTCACATCTTTATTTAATCTGAACTACGCAAATATTTTCTCTGAACAACACTTTGGCGTTGCTCTTCCTAGCTTCGTAGTATCCATTTGCTTATGCGCAAGCCAGCCATTGGTTTCGGGGTGTGTTGAAAGGCAACATTTTGGTCCAGACAAATCTGAATCAACTTTTGCTGCCGTTCATTACTTCTTTAGCGTCCGTTTGGTTCGTCCCTACCTTTTACTAAACAGGGTCTTAAAGCGACAGGACCCAAAATTGCGCGTTTTTAGGCATAAACTGAACTGAGGGGCTGTTTAACACACAGAATTAGATAAATAGAGATTTTTAAAAATGTTGAATGATGTAAAACTACTCGAGTCGAGTCCCCAAATAAAAATACATAGCTGGAAAAGAGCATAATAGGTGTCCTTTAAATGTTAATGTTAATGGACACCAATATCCCAGAAGATCAAGATACATACAAGATAAATTCAAACACTATGAAGCTTCACGCAATAAAAGCCCAGTACACCGAGAGGTGTTCTGCATGCAAAACGATCGCAGCGAAACTAAATCCTTGACCTCAGACGCGACAGCTTTACAAGCAATTACAGCTCGACTCTCAAAAGCAAAACCTCCCCAGCTCCCAGCTACTTCAAGAGTATACTCCTAACGCATTTACGTCCCAAGACTTCAATAGTCGCTTATTTTTTTTTTTTCTGCAGACCAACATTGTTTGTGCAATTACAAGTAGTTATAAGAGCACTTTAAAATGTGTCTCCCGGAAAAGATTATACATTAAATCAGCCGGTATGGTGTTGTGGATGAACTCTTTGCTTCAAGTGACAACGGGTGACACAAACCTGTGGAACGACTTCTACAATTCCTACAGATGACTCCAAAGAAACGGTCGAAAATATCTAGTCTGAGTAGTCTGAGTCTACGTGAAGGCCAGCTCCAGCAATGTTTGCCCATATCTCAGCTCCTGTGTCCAGGTGGTTGATGGTCCTAGTTCAGCCTTGGACATTTATTACACCCCTCGCTCTCTCTTCCAGGATTCCCTGCCTACATCAAATAAAGGCAGCAAAAAAATTAATAAAAAAATCCTAAAAATCTTAAGGGAAATAGCAGCACTAAGAAATAGCAGCTTCAGAAGCCTTAACCTTCCTCCCACGGCTCCACATGTCACTTCTGTCCAGAACAGACCGAGCTTCTTTTGCGGCAAACGTGCGCCCCGACACCCCGAGCGAGGTCTCGGCTTTATAGCAAAGTCAGGCGCCGACTGCAAGCTGTCTTGTCTTTTTGTGTAAAGTTTTCCCTCCTAAAACCAACTTCTAGCTTTTGACTGAACTGCAGTTATATAAGAACAAAAGCAAACGTGCAAATCTGCAAATATAATCCCACGCAAAGAGTTTTTACAGCGTTCTGCATTGAAATTGTCACGTTCGCTTCCAAATATCGTTCCAACTATTGTAAAGCGTCAGACCTGACATACCTTTAAGCTGATATATGCGGAACACCATGTCCAAAAGCTTAAAACCTGAAAGCACTTGCGGATTCATCTAAAATGGAAGTAATTCCCAAGATACTGAACTTTTAGTCTGCAGTTTTTAAAAGCCAAAAGGGAGCTGAAACTTTGCAGAGCTGAAACAAAGTCTAAACCGAAGCACCACGGCTCTCCGCGGAGATGAAAGCAGCATGGCCGCTCCGTGCAACGAAGCAGCGCGCAAGAGCGCACGGCACGGCGTCTGTGAATTCTTATTTTTGAAAAGTTTCTCCCGTCGGCCTGCAGGCTCGGCTGCAACTCTTTATGAGAACCGGATCGGTGAGAAGAGGAGAGGAGCTTTATTTCATGGCCTGGGGTGGGATTGTTCCAGGAACTCAGTGTGCAGTCGGAGAACGCACTTTCCTAAATCTAGCAAAGCACCTGCAGAGAGGAAGCCGCAGAGGAAAGAGTCTGCTACCGCTAAAGCAAAAAAAGAAATAATAAAATGCAAGGCAATTATGTCACAACAAAGCGTAACAGGAAAAAGACAGGCTAATTATTATGATTAAGCAAATTGTTTTCTTAACGTGATGATTAAGAAATGCTGCAAACAAGGGTGTTCAGATGACATGGAGGACAGTTTCACAGAGGAGGAGGAGGAGGAGGAGGAGGAGAGGTTTGCGGAAAGTAGCAGTGAGTGACACGGGTGTAACCGGATGCTCGTAGGTCGCTTCGGGACTCCCAGACGGGACTCCCTTTCCCGGCGACACAGAAACACGATGCTGCCGAGCAACCCACGAGCAACCCTGGCGACCAAAACCCCAGGAGCTCAGGTCCTCCTTCCCTTCATCTCGTTGGAGAAAATTCACGCCACATTAGCTGCATTACTAATTTTACTTTTGGAAATGCTTGCTTGCACGTGGCGGGTTGGTTTTCACGCTTAACTACAAAAAAAAGAATCCCAGGGTCAAACCCAGAGTGCTGGCATGGATCCAGTCCTCTTTACTGTCCTTCAGAAAAAAGCCTTATTAGCTCCCGGGGATTTTTTTTTGTTTTTTTTTTCTCCAGCTGACCCTGCGCTTTAACCTTCCTGCGCAGAGACTTTTTATTTTATTTTATTTTTTTAAAAACACAGAATTTCTCAGCAGGGATCACTAAAGCATGTAATTCATTCATTAATCCTTCTGGCCTCCGATTAAGAATATGTGCGCACGACTGATAAGTGGGTTAAATGTGCGTGTATCTTAAATTTTAGGAAAATGGAACTGGCCTTTTGGGCAAGAAGAAAAAAGAAATCCATTGTTGCCATTGAACTCTCATGGATCACATGAATTTTTGACCAACATTAGTCAATTTTATTCAAATAAAAATGAGAAACCAAGGTTATATTTAGAGCTTAGAGGGGGAAAAAAGCAAAAAAGAAAGCAAGTAAGGATGGTTTGATGGTCTTGAATTTGCTAAAATATACTAATTGGAAGTATTTAACTTCTTTAAAGTAATAATTACACCCTCAGCTACTAAGATAAATCTCGTTTTACGTGGTTGTCTAATAAACTGTCTTGGTTTGTCGGTAGTGTGGCGTCGCCTACTGCCTGAATCGCTATATTTTTGAATTAAGGAACATAATTCTGACAAATCATTTGCTAATAGGGCCTAATAATCATTCATTAATACACAGGATTAGATGTTACAATCCCTTGTGCCAAAATCCCAGGCAAAACACATTTAGAGGCCCTGTCCAACTGAGAAACCCTAACAAACAACCTACAATCTAAATGAACTAAGTAAATGCTGCTGGCTTGTATGGCCCGCTCAGCAGCAGACGCTAACTCAAACCTTGTGAAATATAAGCTAACCAAATACTGCTGACTAGCTTAACCTATAATCTAAATAAACTAAGTAAGTGCTGCTGGCTTGTAGGCCCACAGGGCAGCAGAGGATAATTCTAACCTTGTGAAATATAAGCTAACCTAATGCTACTGGCTTGTGTGGCCCGCTCAGCAGCTAACCATAGCTACCAAGAAACATGAAGACATCAGAAACCTGGCCCAAACAACAGAACAGCCTAACCATCAAAATATGTCAAAGGAAGAACAACACATTTAAAGATAGACAAGAAAAAGACAAATTAATAGAGCCTTCGTGACTTTTTTAGATTCATCAGCATTGTTGGAACTTGCTCGAGAGGAAATAACTCCTCCTACCAGCAGGTGGCAGCAGTCTGCGTTCGTCATTCAAATGGGGGAAACATGAAGAGCCGCCATTAGCTATGAGGCTCGAAGTTAGCGTACATTTCACTGGTTTTAGATTAAGTTTAGATGAGAAAACAAACAAACAAACAAAAAAAACAGAGTCTTCACTTTGGTTTTACTTTCGTCGCTTTCGTTTGAGTCAGAGAAATCCGACGAGACATGGATCGTGTCATTGCCGCTTGACGCATCTGTTCTTACATAAACCATTTCAGACAATTCATCTTAAATCACTGCAGGAGAGAAAAAAAAAACAACCCTTGATGATCCGGGTTAAGTAATATGCTCTAGCCTTTGATTTTAATCTTCAACAGCATGTTGATGGAGTGCGGACGCTAAAATATGCAAAGAACGTATATGCTGGAAGGGCGCGAGGTCAGGACAGACAGATGGTTCACAGCGTGAACTGGAACGAGAAACGGCATAAAAATCTGCCGCCCAGCCTCTCAAAGCTAAACCTCCTCGAGAGGTAACCGATGCGAGTCACCGTGGCCGACTTATCCCCCAAAAAAGAAAGACAGGCGTCCATAACCTCCACCCTCCAGGCTGCGTAATTATAATGACTTTGCAACAAACGTCACTGCCTTTAATTTAATTAACTTCCATCTTTATTGGCTTAATTGTTTGTGACAAGACACTCGGCGAGACACGGACTGGGAGGGTGACGGGGTAAACGATACGGCGATGGGTAATTAATGTGTTTCTTAATTGAGCTGGAAGCCGCCGCGGCTGCACGTGGATCGGGTGCGGCGCTCGCTTCAACAAAGTTATCCACGGCTGAACAGGCGGAGAGATCCCCGTGCATCTCGGCGAGCGTCTCATAAAAGACGACAGGTTGAAATGTAGGTTTTAGGATTTGTTTATTTCTTCGGAGCTTTTCAAACGTGCCCGGCGAGCGGACCTGAGCACCTCTGATGTGTTGTGCGCATTAAAACACTCCACTGAGCTCCTCCGACTGCTGGCTTGTTTGTGATAACCCGGGAGTACCGACGTGAGCAGAAGAGATACAGAAGCTTTTTTTTTGTCTAATTAAAGCCCCCTTTCACATCAAGAAAGCTTTCACATTTTTTTTTAAATATTAAATGGCACATTTGTCCGCAATGAACTACTACAATTCAAAATACTTCTGTGAGAGCGAAAATCCATTTTATTATGAAAACTGAGGGAAGGCATTCATCAAATATGTAGTCTGCCTGAGTGCTGCTCAGATGATTGGTTTGGTGTTTAGTCAGGAGAAAGTGATTCTAATTTAAACTGTCTGCCGCGTTCCCAGCGTCTCAGAGCAAACATCGCTCTGAGCTGTGGGAACTAAAGGGAACGTTCACCTTATGAAGAAGCCACGCACACACTTCCTGGCTGCAGGATGTTGGGTATTTTTATCGAGACTTGAAGACGTGAAGAAAAGCTTTTCGGGACAATTGTGACGCAACTGCAAAAGTCATTTCTCATTGTGTCTAATTTACAAAAGACAAAAAACAAAACAAAAGACTAAAGGCGTACAGGATTAGGGTATCAGCGATTGTGGCATCAAGAGACCAGCGAATTGTTTAGTGATGGTAGGCGGAATAGTTATTCTCAACGTTGAGGTGATACGATTGAGGGGACGGCCAGTAGGAGCGACAGATTGACAGTTGATTGACATACGACGAAAAAAAAAAAATAATAGAGCTCCCCAAATGTTTACCGCAAGGAAACACCGTCCGCGACTTTAGTTGCCTACTACCTAATTCGCCAAAGGACAGCTCGCTTGAATCATTGGGAGCTTTGTCCAAATATTTCTATTTTCTGCCTGTTTCGCTTGAGAAAGAGGTGGCAATAGCTAGCTGGTTTTGCTGGGTGTTATAACAACTAGCGGGGGCTAAACAGGATATGACACCATTGACTTGCAGCCAAAATAAAACGCACTATAACATTTGGGGTTAACTAACTACGCAACTCATGTATAACGTTGGTTTAATTGTTTTTTTTAGACATTTTAATGTTGAAATTGTACATATTACGCTTTTAAGGATAACTAAAAATGTAATAAGGACCTCAGAGAGTCTTTGAAAACCCTTAAAGATCATGAGAAATTACTTGCATGATGATCATGATTTAAAGGGGAACTACTGTTTTTTGTACAACCTGGACCTTATTTCTGGCATAAAATGCGATCGTTTACTCACCCATATAACTTTTGTGTCATTTGTAGTCGTTCGGAAGATATTTAGACCTGCGTATATCCATATAGTGGGAGTGAATGGGGCACCGGAACGCAGCCTCTAAATATTGCCTCTATATATTTCACCAATATTTTGTTATTGCACGCTAGTACTATTCCCCGTTGAGTCTGGAGTTACCTGTTATCATCATCCAGGGTCTGTAACTTGATCTACAGACCCCGGATCATGTCTTCTGACCTGTTCGTGGTTCGTCCACAACCTCAGAATTGGAAAAATGTTCAGCCATGTTGCAAAAAAAGTTACATGGGTGAGTAAACGATCGTATTTTATGCCAGAAATAAGGTCCAGGTTGTAAAAAAACAGTAGTTCCCCTTTAATACTTAAATACTAAAGAAAACTGGCTATGGAGGTTTGGCAAAGTCAGTAACTATACAGTTAACTCTCTAAAGTAGCATCTTGGCTCTCTGATCGTGTCCTACAATATGCTGCACAATGACTTAACTAACAATGTGCTTCATGCCTTCGGGCGTACCGCCGATTAAATTCTTTAGGTCGACACCACGGCGATGTGATAATAAGTGAACTTAACCCGCACTGTGGCCCGCCTAAGCTCCGCTGCAAGACACTGATAACCACAAGGTTGAGCCGCACATGACCTTGGGAGGTTGCAATCCGGTCGGACGGCACGGCAGAGCATTTAATCCAGTGTCAGAAGAGAAATTTCGCGCTACACCGGGCCAATGATCACTGGACTGAAAGATCTGACGTGCGGGCATTGTTGGATCCTGACAGTGTTATCAAGACTCCATTGATATTCCTTCACTGTAATACAACAGGTGATTTTAGCTCAGCGGGGATACCAGCTAATCCCTGCAGGCAATATGAAGTTTTGCCGGCTTCTATGAATAGATGCTGTCTGGTGTTTTAATGTGACACCGGTTCTTTCTCCTTAGAAGTAATAAGACAACAGTCAGGACTTAAGGATAACAAGGGCGACCAGCAGTAGAAAGCCGAGATAACGAGGCTCCTGACAGACAGCTAAGGTAGGAAATGGCAGGGAACTCGGAGCTCCCCCTCTCATTACCAGTTTCTCGCCCTTCCAAAGCTAACTGTGTTTGCTCATTGTTGAGGATATGCCAGTGTGCAAGCTGTGACATCTCCTCGACGACGAGCCCGAGGACGCCAAGGAGCTTGTTTTCCATTTTGATGACAGGCTCGGATCAAGTCGAGCCGGCGGACGAGTGCTTTCGGATCAAACGCCGTGGATATCATGCAGGCCATGATCACAGCGGGGTGTCAATGTAGAAAACCAGACGATCCGGATTCTTTATACACTGCACCGCCGCCTCTGCCATTAAGTCACATTTTTATTTTGACGGAAATATTTTGCCCAGTGTTGCAGACACATTGTTACTGTGTGGGGGCGAAGACCAAGAGAAAAGAGCATAAGGCCAGCAAATTTCTCCCTCCTCCATTACCGCTGCACTGAAATTAGTTTTCTAACTTTTAAGGATGGAGCAGAACTTCCGGTTACTTTTGCAAATATTAACTTTATGGAGTCGAATGAAGGGTGTGTTAAGCCTGCTGGTTAAATGCAAATAAATGTACCTGCTGCTGATTAAATTACAAAGAATTGTCTGTGTTTGCTAAAAGATTAGTACATTATTCAAATGTATTTTCACCGTCAACAAATCCAATGAAAAGACAGAAAAAAAAACACAAGTCATCCCTCATTGTATTATTATAATTAACAAAATAAATGAATTAATCCTGTTTATCTTGCATTAAGTTTCCAGCTCCCTACCTCACCTACACATGCTTCCATTTATTTTCAATTCATGTGAGAGTGCGAACCAATGCATTTGGGATGCCCTTCAGTACTTGCAGCCTCTCATCCAGGTCAAACTCCCTTCATCTGGAAGATCTTAATCTTCAGAAACCGTTAATTGATTTTGAAGAATCATCAAAAGGACACTGCGGCTTTAAGAAAACATTATTCAAACACGTTTCTGTTGGATTTGTTACTGTAGAATAACTCAGTGACTCCAGTTTTACCAGTTTGGACATTCATCTAGTCACAATAATCCCTAAACCTGTGCTGTGGTGGTACATGTGGTATCCCCAAGTCCAAACTAGAGATATCTATCATAGGGTAGATGGAAGGGGTAGTATTGTCACTGTAGGACCTTGGTAAAAACGGCACATCTACCCATTTGATCACACAAAAGGACCGCCAAAGGACCAGCAAACCTGCCCCAAACCTTAAATCTTCACAAGTTCAATGGAGTTCATGGTTGTCATTGCAAAATATCCCAAAGGGTAGCCGTCTGTTGCTTGGTTTGCCTATCCTCACAGTTCACCCCTGATCTTGTGGGTTTAACACATTCAAATTCACGCCACCAAGCAATTCAAAGCCTTCAGCTCACCTGCATGTCTTCAGGAGCAAACCCCAGTACCCGCAGGATACAAACAAGCACTTTAACCACAACACGGAACAGCCCCAGTTGGCGAATTTCAAACCAGGGCCTTGTTTTTGCTGTAAGGTGACAGTCCCAATACCGCCGCGCTGCTAAACCGCCAGCCCAGATCTGTCTATTTATATTTAAGACTAGGGCCAATTATCTGCCTTTTATGTCAATACCAAACCCTTTTAGAGCTGTCTGGAGAGGACAGGCTACCATATTGCTCTGTGTGCAAGAGGGAGGGAGACATGTTGGTGTGACTTTCCAAAAAGCCTCCTGGTCCATTGGCACTCAAATGAACCAATCTGTCTCTGCACAAACATTGAGGGGTTAATAGGATGTTCACCTTGGGGATGCCAAACTGAGAGAAAGCCCTGTGGGAGAAGTCGTAAGACACCCCTCCCCCCACCACCACCACCACTACTACTACCATCCCGGCGCAGGGTGCCTGACTCATGAGGGCAGCAGGCATTAAACTGTAATGGCCTCGTCTTGGTTGTCTTACAAAGCAAACAAGGACACATGTTTGCAGTTGTACTGAAAATGAGTTCAAAACCGATGAGCACTTACAGTATATCAATTTTTTTTTCCCCCAAACATTAATGAAAACCTCTCTTTGTCAGTGGTTTGTGCAATATCTTCAGTTGTATTCCAGATCAACCGCTGTGAATAGAATGGACATTTGCTTCAAACAGAGGATGCACAGAGAGATCTTTTGCTATCCACACATAAATAAATAAGTATTAGAAGAAAATCTTTGGCGAAGCAAAGTGGGCGAGTACCAAGTTGACCAAATGAATGTCAGTCCTGAGGCAATGACCAATGGGAGTGGATGAACTGTCACTGCTGAAGAGTAAACTAGCTCCATTTTGTATTCAGAAAGGGCTACCTAGGCAACCAGAGGCTGGAACGTCTACTTGCAACCAACGGCCAGGCGCAAAGCAATGGCCGACGAGCGAACAACTGCATCTTCTCGTTAGCGGTCTTGCTGCCAGACGACAAATCTCGCGAGACCTCGCAACGAGATTAGTTGTGAGGAGGATCCGCAATGTGACAGAAGCGCCAACCCTGAGAGCAACGCCAGTCCTGAAAGCCAACGGGATTTCGGCAGTATGACGAAAGAGAAGAGCCACGTGCAAGAAGTACCACAGATCTCTAGAACCGACGGCAGCATTAGTTTTAGTTTAGGCAAAATAGTCACAGCAACAATACCCAACCCTAAATCAAGTCATGAGAAGACTGCTGCTAGGCAACTGGCTAACAAGGCTAACGGTTAGCAGCTAGCTTAAAACCGGGTAACTTAAGGTAGGAAATGTAAAAGCCGTTGGGAATATTGACTCATAAATATCATAAAACTACCTTAGAGGACATATCCAGGTACAAGGTATGAATACCACAAGTGAGGGCCGTTCATGATCACCCAAAATTTGCCTCACATCTCCGTTGAAGTAGCAGAACATGCACGCCATGAATTAGCAGCCCGGTGTGCAGGTGTCAACACCATATCAAATCTGCAATAAATTCTTCAGCGCACCATGGTTACCTCGAATGACATTTATGGAAATTGATTGTCTTGAATAACCCTTTTTACATCGCAAAGCAGATATTATTCAGAAATCCTCGCTGACAGGAGTAATGAATGTGAATTTTATGTTTCCTGGTTTAACTGGTAATTATTCTCCCCTGCAGCTGTGTACAGAAAATAATAACTTGTTTGATTGTCAAACAGGTTCCCTTTTACGTTTTGACAGGTAATCTCATCCGACCGCACAGCATGCCCCCTTATCTGTCGCACTCATAAAACAAATTAAATGCTCGTGCCACCACGCCCGTTCGCCGGCGTTAATTTGCTCTAATCGCTATCTGATGCTTAGCAAACCATTGATACAATATAATAGGCGGTGGAGCTAATTGGTTTTCTTTAGCAGGTAACCAGGCAGCATTCATCGCAGCGAGCAATCTATGTGACATTTGTCTCCGAAATAGTCAACTGCGGTAAACACAGGCAATAATTACTGTGATTGCCGCAAAAGGTCAGGTGAGAGGCGGGCACTTAATTTATAGGCTGGCTGTAATTTCTGTAGGATGACTATTTTTGCTGCAACCTATCTCGCCTCGGCGGAGTGAAAGGAAAAAGAAATAAGAAGGCGATTTCAGTCCGTAATGGTAAAGTACAGCAGCGGGGAGTTTAATAACCGACTCACGTGTCATTAGCTCGTACATTTAACAGGTACTGATACGGCAGATGCAGGTGGAGAGAAATCTCAGGCCTGGGAAACAGGCAAGACCATTTCTGCATCGACCGAGGACTGAAACAATAAAGAAGGAGGCAGAGAGAAAGTGTGGAAGAGACAGAGGGAGATTGATGGACTTATCCCCAAGAGGAGAGCAGAATCTTGTGACAGTGCGAGTTAATAAAAAAAAAAAAAACACTCCAAGTGTCCTTCTTTCCTTTAGTATCAGACCCTAAAATTGTGATAGCGACAAAGCAGACGCGTTAAAAATAAGAAAAACTAATTGAAGACACCAATCAGACAAGCTGAACAGCTCTCTAGATGCTAGTTTTGATAGCAGCATAGCACAAAGCCAAATCTGTGGCAACAAGACACTTCTGCAAACCAATTCAAGGTCTTTATGGTTCTTACTTCAACTGGAAAACAAACGTAAAATGTGCATTAAAGAGCTTTAAATTCTACGTTAAATAATTTAGTTAGCTAGCATGCGAGCCACGACACACCAAGCTAGCAATCGGATCGGTTCGTCTTGTCGCGTAGTTTGCTTTGCCGCAAGTCGAACCACTGACCAATGAGCTGTTCATGGCAAAGAAGTGCATTAGAGAGAGAGATTCATTTGACTGAGAAAAGAAACGGAATTGAGGAACATGCTAGCATGCTAGCTTGCGGCATGTTCAAGTGCAACGCTTCAGTGGGCGACGTGAATTGGTGTCACTTTGAGCCTACGTTGCCGATACTTCTTGGGTGTCCCTACCCTACGAAAGGTGCCTACGGTGGCATCCGCTCTGTGCAACTGTGGAATCAAAGCGTTGCAACATCAAGCTGCACGATAGACGCAAAAGGCTAATTTTAAGCTAACAAAAAACACGATTTGTGGTTTCTATTTCTGTAAAGAGACCGCATAAATTCTTTACACTGATTCTTTAATGGAAAGCAAAAACAACGTTCAAATATCCTACTCAGACACTGAAAGTTGAGCACTGAATGGGAAAACTCCCAGGGACACGAGCTCAAGCTAACAAATGCTTCTGGGACGATGTTCCTCCGATCATATAATTGCATCTAATGACTTGTGGCTTGTGTTTTCCTCTTGTTTGGGGATTTAGCGTGCATAAGAGACGTAACGATCACAAAGCTGCATCGGTGCCAATAATTAATGTATTAGAGCATCGAGCCAGGTTTTAAAAAAATAAAAATAAGATCATGTAAAGCTGTATGTGTGAACAAGTGTGGAGCCTGTCATGCCTGCAGGCTCACAGTTCCTGATGCCCATTTATTTTGTCTTATAAATGGAGGGAAGCCATGCCTGCTTCTAGTTGTGGAGCTTCTGCTTGTCATATGTGAGTTGGCACCATGTGTACTTTGTGCTTCAGTTTTGCAGTTATGATATATGCTGCATATTTAACAGCTGACTGTACGCTATCGCTAGCGTGGGAGTAAAAGAGACTCAAACTAGCGGCTGTGTAATTTAGAGTGCAATCGATTTTTAAAATACAAGGTCATCCTCCTACTTGAAGAAAGGTTAACCGACAAAAGGGACGCAGCTCAGCTCAGCCTCTTGCAGCTTCATTTAAAACCACACACTGGCAGGAAACAAAGACTCGACCTGGAGCGGGGGAATCGTGTTTTTCTGCCGCTCCAGCTGATTGACATTGTTCCATCTATTTCATATGAACTGTATTTATGATGAGAACACGATTGGTTTGCCTCCACTTTTTGCCAGGTTGCAACTTTCGGTGAGATTGAATGATGTTTAAAGGCCGTGACACGTGAAGGTGAGAGGCCTAGCTGGGACCCCCTTCTGCGGCTTTTTAGACGATTCAGCATGTTGGACTGGCGGAACAAGTCAGTGGAAGTGTCTGAATCGAAACATTTAACGACATGATCAACGGTTGTAGCTCTTCCTAGCCTCTCAAATAATGGTAGTGCTTTGGTGACGAATTCAGACTACTGCCATCTGCTGGTAGTAAAAGTTATTTACTTTCAGACAGGCACAGATTTTATGCCAGCTGCTTGTTGGCTGTAGGTGCAACTAACTTCAGACGCAGCAGACGTGAGTTGACGTCACAGTTAGCCTTCGATGCTAGCAGTACTTAGAGTTTGGCTTGGTTGGCGACCTCATTTCCTCACAGAACAACCAATGCCAGATCAGGGTTAAGGCGTTGACTCGCATTTATTCTCGTTGCTTGGTCACAGCGTACCGTCCAAGCAAGGGCTTAGGTTTGGTGACGTCAACGCTCAATGTGCTGTGCAGTGCAGTGGCGAAACTTTCAGCCAGGCTGGAAGCATGAAACGATAGCCCGCTGCCTCTTTCATGCCAAGTACTAACCCCCTTCGTCCAGTCCTAAATTGGCGGTCTCGCAGACATACCTTTCTGGAGGGCTTAGCGGAATTACGCAACATGACTTCACTCCAAAAAGTCTGTGTCGCTGAGGCAAAATCTGCCAATCACCGGTCAATGAAACACATCTGAGTTCACTTTATGTCCGTCTTCTGTCATTTCAAAGGGCGAGACATCTATTGGCGTTTGTCTGCGGGTGAGCTGCTGACCTCTACCTGGGTTTTGTATTTGTATTTGCTAACTAAAGATTGCCGTGTTGGAAATTTGTAGACGTGTGGAAGTTTCATTTTGACCCCAAACCAGAGACTAGAAAATCTCCTCATTTATGTCCTAATTTAAGCTTGTGAGGGCGTGCGGGAAAAGGTGGCCAATTAGTGTACAGTGTCTTCTGGCGACCTTTTCTGCAGTGTTCCTTCCGTGATAAGAAAGTCATTTTTTGCTTCCCCCATGCTTGGGGAAATAAATTCAGTGATCTTAAAACAACTGACTGGATGTTTCGGCCTAAAGTGTACCGGAATCTCCGCAACTCATTCAGGGTTTCATGGCACGGATCTCCTCAGCGTGAGATGACCACAGAGCTGGGGGTTTTCTCATCACGAATCTTTGATCTGAAGTGGCCATGAGGCACATCACCTATGAATGAGATTAAACTACTTTTTTTTTTTTATGAGGAGGAAAGGGAGAAACGCATCCACAAATGCACGCCTTGCCTTCGGTGTTGCTAATATCACCAATGCGCCCATTAGTGACACATTATTATTATTATTATTATTATTATTATTAACTTGCAGCAAAGAGAAAAAGAACATTCAAATGATACATGGCTACTAGAGAGCCTATCCTTCCGATTGCTAATCCAGAACCCATTTCCTGTTCCTTTTGTCTGTTTGCACAAATGCCATTTTGACTTCACGAGTTTCCCGGGATATTTCACGAATTTACATTTAAATGAAACTCTTCGGTCATATCATGCGCCAGCCAAACGCATTCCTCCCTAATCCCTCAAACGTGTGTCTTATGAATTAATCTGCCGTTATCGTGTTATTCAGTTGAATCCTCCATTAAGTGAGACATCAAAGCGAATGTGTGTGTTTTGCGCAACATGTTTTAATGGGATTGGGTTTAATCGTGGAAAAAAAAAAAGGAACTAATTGTTTTTATCATTTTATCGTATGAATAACAGAAATAGAAGAGATGAATTTAAACCCGAGGGGTCGTAAACTCGCGGGAGTGATGAGTTTCTCGTCTCCTCCGTTTTGAAAAATTAAGTGTATCATCAACACTGTGGCAACATCATTCCATCTGTATTCGGAATCAATTGTGGCCTTGTGAGAGTCATAAAAGACGGATTAGATCGGACCGGTCCGTCGCCAACAGCCATGATCATCATCGCTGCCCCCGACGCTAGCCCATAATGTAGCCAAGGAGCGTCTCTCCTTGCTTGAATGAAAAGCGTGATGATACCGGTCATCATTCATTTCCATTCGACCTATCATCTGTATCACGGAGTGTTTTATGTGACGCCGCGGAGCGTGGCCTCTGTTAAAGACATGCCGGTGAGATTTACTTGAAGGTGCAGTGGACGGTCAAAGGCGGACAGGCAAAGACAACCAACTCTGGACAAAGGAGGGGTTTAGTTTACAACGGAGGAGGGCGACCTAAGAGATGCCGGAAAGGTCATATGGCTGCCATAGTTTTGAACCAAAAGCTAGCATATCCCGTTGACATTTCAGGGTTGAAGCGGATCTTTATAACTTCGATCCGCAAGAGACCATCACTCTTGCAAACACCAGCAGATTAACATTTTCAGATTCCAGTAACATGTCTCGAGAACCGCTGGATGGATTGTCTTGAACATTCCTGCAGGCCCTAGAAGATGAACCCTAAGCGACCCCGTTTAACTTTTTATCTATAGAAACCAACTTTTCATGCCCAACATCTGCTAAATTAGCTTGATGCTACACTGCATGTGTATTGGACAGAATTAAATTCAGTATGCATGCTCTCAACCCTTAGCCTAAGGGCTGCAAAACTAAAGGAATTCCCATAAGCCTCCAATGATGCTAACACATGCTAACTAAGACATGGCTAACATAGTAAACAGTGGATTTGGGTGTTGCTCAGGCTGAGTACTAATCATAGATCTGTAAAACCACATGCCAGTTTATATCTTCTAAATGTCAGCATTGTTCTTGTGAGCATATTAGCATGCTGCCATTAGCATTTAGCTCAAAGCACAGCCGTTTAGGTAGACACAGACATACAACCTTTTTCTGGAAGTCCAAGATTCAGCTTTAGATAAACTAATCAAGTGCGTTCAGGCTGTTAATATATGTTTAAAACACCAAGCTCCTCTTTAACTCAGCTCAAAAATCCCTCTCTTCTTTCTGCCACTTCATGCTAATAGCATTGAACTTGAAAATGGTAGCCTAGACTGCAAATTACCACTACTCTAGAGGGAAAGCTGGGGTAAATTACCCACACGATTTACAATTGAATTACGTACAAATACTTGAAAACTGATTGCTTTTGCATAGCGATTTAATGGATTTTAATTGACCAAAACAGTTTCAGTCTCCAGAGTAGATCTGATGAGTTCCACGTGTTGCATATTTAATCTCTCCGTACGTTTGATGTCATCCTGTCATCGTTTTTTTCCTCTGGAAATTAAAATGAACCTGTTCTTGTGCCGAGCTTCTTTGAGATTTAAAGAAAGACTGTTCGGTGCTTGCGAGGGTGATGTTCAAACACATTGCCCTCATTTTAATATGCACAATGTTTATCTGCTCACAATGTTTTCAAGATTTTTGCAGCATCAAAAGCATGTTTTTTTTGCGTAATTATAAACTGAGGTAAGCTCTTCTGAAAATGCAAAGCAGTGGGTGATAAAGCCACCTGCATTAAATGTAATTACATCACTTCTGAGGGATTATTGCTGAAGGAAGATTATTGCTGCGTTCATCATGGGATGTGTGCAGAAACTTAATGTTGCAATGCATGTCTGATGACATGGTACATACAACATGTTCCTGTAAGACACATGTTTCTCTTGAATTCCATTGTAGTTTTTAATTAAATTTTACAGTGTGTGCACAAATGATACGTAATGCATGAATAAGACTGAATTAAATTACACATTTAAGTTTCACGTTCAAATAATTGACAGGCTTGCCTATGAACCCCAAAAAGTCATTTGTAGATCATTTTAAATAATGTCCGATATCATGGATCTGTCACCTATTAAAACGCAGTATTAATCGCCATTATCTACAGTTTTCTGCTAGTTCCAGTTTTAGCTAGTGCTAAGACAGCGAGTATGAGCTAGTGTTAACACATAGTGAGTGTAAGCTAGTGCTAACACAGTGAGTGTAAGCTAGTGATACACATAGTGAGTGTAAGCTAGTGCGAACACAGTGAGTGTAAGCTAGTGATACACATAGTGAGTGTAAGCTAGTGCGAACACATAGTGAGTGTGAGCTAGTGCTAACACATAGAAAGTGTGAGCTAGTGCTAACACATAGCGCGTGTAAGCTAGGGCAAACACATAGTGAGTGTGAGCAGGTGCTAACACAGAGAGTGTGAGCTAGTGCTAACACATAGCGCATGTAAGCTAGTGCTATCACATAGTGAGTGTGAGCTAGTGCAAAAACATAACAAGTATGAGCTAGTGCTAACACATAGCAAGTATCAGATAGTGCTAACACATAGCAAGTGTGAGCTAGTGCTAACACAGTGAGTGTGAGATAGTGTTAACACATAGTGAGTGTGTGCTTGTGTTAAAACATAGCAAGTATCAGCTAGTGCTAACACATAGAAAGTGTGACCTAGTGCTAACACATAGTGATTGTGACCTAACAGTTTCTTGTTAGCTGCACAGGTGGGCAGTCGGTGGTGTTAATGCACCTTCAAGCTGCTTTGCCAACCGCCATGGATCCCAAAGGACTGAGGTTAGGCAGCTACTGGTGCAGGAAACATGGCTCAGATCAGTATTACAGTCGGACGTAACATAGGAAGACATTTTGAACGTTCTGACTGCAGACTTTAAGTCATTCAAAAGCAGCTCAATCAGCCTAAGGCGTGACAACCGGCAGGAACAGCACATACTACATGCAACTAGTATGTGGCATGGTGCTTAAGTTATTTTACTGTGGAACAGTCGTATTACAGTACTTGCATGTAGTTTAAAATCATAAATGTGACCACTATTTATCACTAAGGTTTTCTGGGCAGTCTGAGCTATGAGGCAGTTCTGTTCTGCAGCTTTACATGTGTTTATAAAAGTTCTGGTGTCCTGTCCTCATCCCTCCAAACTCCTATCTGCCCACTAGTAATGAACTGCATATCTGTGCCGCTGCCCTCCTTTGTCATGCCAGAGGGGTAGATCTGTGCTTTATCTTCCACATTCTTAAAATAAATTACACCGCGCGAGTAAAAGACAAGCAATTCCGCTGCTGCAAGGAGCCGTGTGTGTGTGTTTGTCCGGCCCATTCTTTTTTTAATGGTTTTGTTTGGCAGTGATCGTTCTGACTTCACTCGAACAGCTGGAAATCTATTTCCCCTCTCCAAAGTTAAACATGCAAAGTGTTTGTTTCTATAATTCATGTTGTGTTTGCCATAACAAACGTGTACACACAGATAAGCAAAGAGCTTTCCTCCGACTGAGATTAAGCAGTCGTTCATTTTTCATCACCGCTGAGTGAAATTCAAAGTGCTGTTGTCAGATAAAGCCAATTTATCTACAAAGACAGGGTTAATCAATTAAAAATGGGCGCTTCCTATTGAGTGTCAATCAAGTCTTTTTTTTCCCTTGCAATAAATGGCACTGGTTGGTGGCAACTGTGATAATCTTTTATTGTTGAAAATTCCTATTGATTTACGAAACAGCTGGTCTTTGAGTACAGAGGTAAACAAAAGCAGGTTTCTCATTTCTAGCTGACAACTGTGTAATTTGTTGACCACAAAAAAAGACAATTAACAAAGGTTTATCTTCATATGTGAGCAAGTGCTAACATAGAAAGTGTAAGCTAGTGCTAACACAAAGCAAATGTGAACTGTTGCTAACACAAAGCAAGTGTAAGGTAGTGCTAACATGGAACGTGTGAGATAGTGCTATCACGAAGCAAGTGCAAGCTAGTGCTAACACATAGAAAGTGCAAGCTAGTGCTAACACAAAGCAACTGTAAGCTAGTGCTAACATAGAAAGTGTAAAATAGTGGTAACACGAAGCAAGTGTGAACTATTGCTAACACAAAGCCAGTGTACGCTAGTGCTAACACAAAGCAAGTGTAAGCTAGTGCTAACACACAGAAAGTGTAAGCTTGTGCTAACACAAAGCCAGTTTAAACTAGTGCTAACATAGCAAGTGTCGCTAACACAAAGCGAATGTGACCGTGTGCGAAAACAAAAAACGTATAAGCTAGCGCTAACATCTGCTTACTTACAAACTTGCTTTCTGTTTTGTTGTTTTTTTTTTTTGTTTTTATAATTTACAGGTATTTTAAATAAATGTTTGTTCAAGGGTATCAAATATGCACCCAATGGCTTTATACAGGATGCTAACGCTAAGAGACAAAGGTTAAGGCTTAGGGAAAGTCAGCACCCTCCCATTATTATATTATATATACCTCTACCTCCTCCTCAGTTGTATTAGTTGTTAATTATGATCCCATAGGGGCAATCAAGCTGCCCCTATGGGATAATCTAATCTATCTAAACCACATCTATCGCCAAATAAGGAAAGAAAATGGTGATTGAGCCTACTGTCCACTGATGAAATAATATTAAAGTCCTTGCATTTACAGTATTAGGAACTGGGTGTCTGTGGAGACACGCAAAATCCAAAGCTTTGAACAGGGCTAATGTTGTGACAATAAGCCACGGGCAACAATGGCTCTCCTAGTGTGTCCTACCCCATTGCCACCTGCAGGTTCAACATCTTGACTCCTGCTGTGCATGTTTTGTAGCTCTTCCTGGCTTCCAACATAGCTGTGTACCTTTAAAAGTGCGGAAAAGTAAACTAACATAATAGCCTCTGTGACTATTCATGCCCTGAGCATGATTTTTTATGACAACTTGTACCTCCACATTGTTACTCTTGACTTGGTTTGGGAAGAAACACTGAAAACATTTGCGGCTTATAAATTATTCATTAATTTTTTTGTGTGTGTGCTTTTGGCTTTGGAAAAAAAAACTACATTTAAGAAAAAGAAATAGTGCACAAAACTCTTACAATAACAAGCATCTCTCTAATTAGAGCCTCGTGTACAGCGCTTCGGCACGCGGAACGAATTCAAAGCTTGACAGAACTGACATGCCTCGTTAAAATATGCTAATCTGTGATCGGACAATCGCCGCTCGCGGGCCGGACAATTAAGAAGCCTGACCCTGAGATATTGCACGGCGCGGGCGAGACCTACAAAGAACATAATTTGGACGGCGAGAATGCACGAGCGTCATTTATCACCCTGAATGCCACGGCATTAATATGTGTTTCATTTTCACCCCTATAACAAATATGTTTGGGGAGCAAAGTGGAAGGTGTAATTTAAAAGAACAGAAGAGGCTCGGCTCAACAAAAACTCCTGCAAATCTTGTAAAACTCTGGTCGGGGTAATGAGAATTCATCAGACCGCAGCTTCATGAGCAACTGGGGGGGAAGACAGTTAAATGTCCCGGCAAGTTTAACACGACAAGTGATGGGAAAACTTTTTTTAAAAATCGTCCCCGCTTGGGTCAGACATGCCGAGCTCCACGTTTGCTAAAGAGAAAATAAAACTGACACAGGTGTCGGCGCCACTCTTGAGAATTTTATTTCACTCAGCCAATGACGTCCCTCGCTCACTGCCGTTTTTCAGATAGCGCATACGCCATATTTACTCATTTCCAGATGCAAATGAGTCCATTAAAACAGTTATGAGGGGGAAAATCCATTATTCTCACGTTACAATGGCGGGGAGGCGCGCCGTTGTTACTCGGGTCAAAGTTTTCCGGCGTCCGCCGAGCGAGAGCGCGCCGGGGAAGGCGAAGAAATGCCGCGCTTTCATCACGCGCTCATTTGCCAACGTGCAACATCCCCCCGACCACGCTGTTTATTTATTTCCATGTAAATAAAGCACATCCATTTAAATTGGGGTGCGAATTTAATCTAGAGGAAGGTTTATCTGCAGTATTTCCCCATTATTTGTGAAAAAATATTTAATAATAATACAGGCACATCCGCAACCTCTGCTCAGCTCGTTATTTTTCCTGCACTTAATTCATGTTTGGCATATTTTTCCATGCGGGTGTTGCTACTGCTAAAAAAAATATGTTAAAACAGTAGCCTGAGTCATAGCTGTGTTCAAGCACAAAGAAGAAGCCAATCATTGAACTGTTTGCTGCTGGAATTCCATCAAAAATACAAGCTGTGACCGAAATAACCTCATCACCGCGAGAATAAAGACGCGTCGGGACGTCTTTACTACTGTGAAATGGCCCATTTAGCCCACGCTAATCAGCCAGCCCAACGTTTTTTTTTTTTAACCGGACTTTCTTTGCGTCTCCGTGTTGACAGCTCAGAATTTAGCTTCAGACAACTACTCCTCCGTCTTCCAGAAGATGCGCATTAAAGCGGGATCATGTGGGATTATCCGGAAGGCCGTGGGATGTTGCGAGTGTCGCATGCTGTCCGAAATGACCTGCTCGGCGGAAGAAGGCGATCACGCGGAGATAATAATTCAATCAAAAAAGAAGATGACACGCCGCTGGTGAAAGCCCTGCGGCTCCCTGCTCGGGCACAAAGCTGAAACTGATGATTATTTACGATTGCTTCTCGTGTAAATCTGCTTCCTTTCAGCTGCTTTTGTTTTCTCCACAACAGGTGCATCACCTCTGACAGCTGGGTTTACAGTAAGCCTGGGAAAGAGACAAGCGGTTATAAAACAAGCGGAGCCCGGCCCGACTTCTTTCTGTTCTTTCCGTCTCTTCTGCTGCTGTCAATTACATCAGTGTTCCTGCTTTGTTGCCGTCTAACGCAGACGCCTCACAGCATCTGTTGCATGCTAATGTCTTGCCCGTGGTGGGTGGCTGCGATGCGTTTTTCGTTGGCAGAAAACTAACAAATGAGTTTTGATTTAAAACAGAAAGGGAGGTCAGGGATCAGCCTTTTAAAACAACTAAATGAGTTCATTAAAGCCCGGCGCCATCGAGTCTACAAGTGGAAAAATAATTCAACACTTGTAACGTTATATAAAAGTAAATAAAGCTGAACCCTAACCCGGAAAAACAGGAAAACAGCTGGATCTGGAGCTCTATTTTCTGCACAGTTATCTTTTTAGGTATAAGGGATGAATCGAAACAACTGTCTAGGCTGTATGGCCGGACCAAAAAGTTGCGCTTGAACACACCAGAAAATGAAATAACTCTCCTTACTAGCAGGTGGCAATAGTGCGCATTTATCATACAAAAGAGGAAACCAGAAAAGCTACTATTAGCTGTTAGGCTAGGAAGCTATCTAGGGCCATGGTACAGAGCAACACCTAGCGTCCAACACCTAGCGACCGCTACTACAACAACTATAGAACAGTTTTTAATGTGGTAATTCAAGCCAGATATACAATGATTCTGACGGTTGGTTGCTAATGTACGGTCCAGGCTTGGTTGCCAAGGTAACACTCTCAGATGTTTCAGGTGTATGTACAGAGCTAGCTCCACTTGCCATCTATTTTGAAAAAAAAATAATACATAGTCAATGGTTTCGCACTATCTGGGCACTGGTTGGTCCCCGGTCTGCGGCTTTCCCGCCAAATCTGCATGTAGCTTTTCCGGGTTTCCACTTTTTGAAAGACGAATACAGACTACTGCCACCTGCTGGTGTGGAGAGCTATTACATCTTCTGGTGTGTTGAAGAGCAACTTTTTGGTCCGGATTCAAAGTTGTGTTTTGTTGCGGCAAATGTTTGGGGAACCATCGGTCGCTCCCATTGTCCGTCACCTTAAATATTCTGTCCTGAAACTGTTAGCGTTAATCCCTCGGGTTGGTTCGTTTGGGCTGGTGCGAACAAATCAACCAAGGCCAGCCCGGTTAGAGAAGGTGGCCTCAATCCGATTGCAATGACTCCCCCTGACCGGTTCGTCTGCAGTGTGAATGCTCCTTAACCACAGATCTGCACCCAACGATTCTATTATTACCTGATTTCCTGAAGTCGAATGTTCCCAAAACCAATCTATCAATTATTACCTGAATCGGAACGTAATATAGGCGTGAGAGCACCCTAACTTCGTACCAACCCACCTCACTTTTTCTCCTTGCATTGCTAAACTCATTTGCTGTTCTCTTCCTTGTAGGTACACCTCTTTATTCCAAGAATTCTGCATTTTGCTAAATCATATTACAACTTTGAGTCACCCTCTTGTTCCCAAATGTCCTAAATCTGTTTTTAGGATGTTAGGTAAGTTTTCTCTCTGCAGCGAAGTTTTATTATATGAACTATGTATAAGAATAGATATTACAATAGAGTAGAAGACTCAAAAACACGCGCATCAGTAGAAAATCTGTACTTCTTCTGGGTTTGCTGTGAAGTCGGGACGAACAAAGTACATCTGCGGAGGTTTTTCTGACCCATGGGCATTTTAGAGCCCCGTGCGAGGAAACGCCGCGCTCCAAAGAACTCTTTTCGCTCGTCGAATCTCGGCTGGCGAAACGCTGAATAAATAAAAGAGCACGCCATAGCGCGGCGATTAATATTTAATGTGCCGCACAGACGAGTGGAGTCCCTTCCTCAGCATGCTATTGGCGCAGGACAAGTACGCACCGGGGCCACCAGCATCTCTGAGTCATTCGAATGCACAGAGAAGCCTTTTGCATGGATAGCTCAATCTAACAATCAGAATATTTATGGCTTGCTGCAGATGGAATTTCCATCGAGTCCAATAGTTTGGATCCTGAATATGAAAATTAACTATATCCTCAAATATTTCCTCACTCTAATGACACTTCTAGCAAAAAAATGTCCTGTAGCATGTCTCACGTTTAATTTTAAAGGTGGAAATAAGACGTTAGAGATGTTTACACAGGTTTATTCATAATTTGATGGCTCTATAAGATGCAACCCTAATCTGTGATCATGTCCGATGCCACTGAAATACATAACAACCTGTCAAACTCCAACAAGTGTTTATTCTCATTATTCATCTTAAACCTTAACACGCCACCGTGTCATCTCCTGCAATAAAATGATCAAAACTCCACAGAGGCTTTGTTGTTAATAGCTGCAACAACACGAGAGGCGAGGGCCGGTCCACACCAGCGGCCTTGTTGCAATTCTGGCAACGCACTCCTCCGCCTGTCTCTCTAATGAACCCGCCGCATATTAATCCCTATCACTAATGAGGCTATTCAGAATGATAAGCTTCCCCAGCATCCGCTAATGAACACATGCTAAAGCTGCCTGGGCCCCTGCTTAGCACTCGTCAGGCCCGGCCTAAAAAAAAATATCACACGGCGGCACCTGCCCGTCACTGCAGACACCAATTACTCTTCTACACTCTGATCTGGTAGGTGCATATTTTGCTAATTCCGCGTCAAAGTAAAACACTGGATGAGATGGAGAAGGGTCAGGAGTTTATCTACCAACCAGGGGAGCACCACTGGTACAGGTAAAACCAAGAAACTGATCTGTTGTTGACCTTCAACCAGAGGGCTCCTTCCCTTTGACAAGTCCTGACTTCCTAGTTAGCACTGAGGAATTGTTCGGTTGACAATTGTGGGTACAGTGGAGGAAATAACCATAGATAATAACTGAAAATTGGTGAAAAGACGAGTAAGGTTCCCATTGCCTGCCATTAGCATGGTTGCTATTGTTAGCCGTCTTGTCTCCCTGTTTCCTAGACTCTATTATTACAGGTTTACAACCTTTCCCCCAATGGGAATAGACCCCTGCATGGTTATTGTTTGTTCAACCTCGCAACAGTGACATTCAGAAAGAAGTAGACCAATCAGGAGGCCAACAAAGGGTCAATTTGTCGGGGCCAGGTGAAAAACTGAGAAAGGAATGGCCATCTTTTGGTATATTCTGCTAAGACAACCATAAACCACCATACAACCTAGAAACGTACGTCTTTTCCTGGGGTACACCAGAACCTAGGATAACCACTGAGGCCACCATCACTAGCCTTTAATTAATGCACTTAAGAACCTAAAGGGTCAGTTGAGTAGGCGGTCCATCAATGTGGCCGGGACACATTGTGTGTTCACACTACTGAAGGAAAGTAGTTACAAATCCTACCAAATGTGGTTTGAGGGATCTCTAGCATCTAGTAACTAGCAGTAGGGATATCTTGGGGGTGTTCATAGCTACGCTGATCACTCAGGACACGTCTTAATACCAGGTCCGAACAGGGCCACGACATAAAATGACTTTTCGGCTACAGTTGCGAGCGACTTGAAGCCCAAGTCCCCAGCTACACAACCACCAAGTGAGAGCAATCAGATGTACGGTTGTCAGGGAAAGCAAAATGCGGTACTCCCTGTACCGTATTTAAATTGAATTCCCTCCATTATTTGCTTATTTTTTTGCCACATACTGTTTGGTGACAATTAACTACCTAAATTGTGTTCAGTCATATTTTGACGAGGCTTGCATCCCAATTCTAAAGTGTGCAAAAAAAGCATTTCATTAAGGTGGCACTAGGGGTGTAGATCAATGTTTTCTGTGTGTGTGTGTGTGATTTAGGTGAAAATCATCCTTTAACACATTCAGTCTTTTGTTTTTATGATGTAAAAGCACTTTTCTCTTTGGATCTTACATTAGAACTGCAGCAGATTGCCTTTTTTCCTCAAGTTAAAGGATAAGTCATCTTGTTTGGGAAACTTGACAACTCCCATGCATTAGATATCCTGCTCTCGACCATTTGGTGTTAGCTTCGCCGGCATGATTTCACTGCGTCTCTGTGACAAATCCCACTGGGTGCCCTGATATAGTGTGCAGCGTTTAGAATGAAGGTGCGTGTCTGCAGCCCATCTGCTTAACCTGCACAACGCCCACACCTCGCTGTGTTCTTCTAAACCGCCTCACAGCCGCTAGGACTCCTGCCACGTCCCTTCAGCCCACACGTCCTGGGACGGGCTGAATGATTTTGCAGCGATGTGGAGGGCTTTCAACCAATCGCTGCCTTGCTGTATTACAGCCAAAGGAGTCCCAAAACGGAGAGTGCTCCACCAGCAGTATATTGTGCTGGCAGGATGTTTTAGACACTCTTTGATGGACCGGTGATCTGGCAGCCTCTTTAAGTCCCTTTGGTTCCTTATTCAGCACATGAATCAACCCGGAGGAAGTCCTTCTGACGAGAGCACATCATCCACCAACACACACTGCCAATGGAGCCATTCCAGAAAAATACGAGCAATGGGCATACAAATGTAATTCTACTCCAACATCTGAACACCTCTTAACGCGGTCCATCCGCAGTGGCCACCACTGTGGAGGACCATCTGGGCCGGCTAAGGCAATTTATAAGGATGCCTAATAGGAGCCCGTGAAAATCTTGCACGGTCCACGGCGTCTTGGCTAAAAACCGAACCAAAGAGCACCCAAAGCACCAGAAGAAAACACACTCGGAGAGCTGTCAGTCTAAAAGCTTGCGGCCAGGCTGAGGAAAGGGAAGCAGGAGCGAAGGCCAGACTCCGCGGCGTCATCGATAAAGCGTCAGGATCACAACATGTCGGCAATCAAGAGCCGGCGATGCTGACATTTAGAGGTGATCATCAGACGCGAGTAACTACATCAACAACGAGAAGAAGAAGAAGAAGTAAAAAAGGCAGTCAACATGTGCTTTGAGCCTCGAGCGCTATAAATCCACCACAATGCATTTTATTGACGTAACTCACTTTCAAATACTAGGAAAAAACAAACCCATTAGCATGAAAATGTCAATTTTAGAGCGTTCGCTACAGGAGGTGGACATTTAATCCAGATATTTATTCAAAGATCTTTATTAAAATGCTGATGTGTTTTGAAAAGACGCTTAAAGTTCATGCTGGTCAACCCTTTCCTAAAGGGGTCAAGGAATATTTGACCCCTTTAGTAAATGGTTAATTCACATTTTCACAGAAAAACATAGCTTCCATGTGTCTCTTCTGTTGTTGTATATGGATGTCAATCGGCCACGGTTCAATTATGAATGGTTGAAAATCCCCGTTTAGGTGATCTGAGTTGTGTGTTTGCCTCTTATTCCCTCCGGTAAACGATGAGTACCGCTTCGGCAATTATAAACGGGAAGCCTGGATGGCAGTTTGGTTTCACATTCAGGTGTCGGCCCGCTGACGGAAAAATAAAAAGCTCAAAACCACCAGAAGAGGGAAATCTCTAAGGATGATGAGATGGATGGCATGCAGGGCAGCATATTTTGACGTATCAGATTTTATTTATGGATGCATTAATGTGTTTGTCGATAAAGGTGGAGCTGGTTTACTGCCAGGTAATCATTTTATTAAGAAAATATGAATCTGCCAAGGAGCTAAGGCAGTCGAATAAAGTGCTCTGAGATGTTGTGAAGTGGAAGAAGAAAGTACAAGAGCCTTGACGTCATATCCGGGGAGAAAGAGTGAGACTGCCACATGCGATACAAGTGTAAGGATTCTGTAAGGGTCCTACGTCCTAAGGTAATGCCAGTCCAAATAGGGATTTTGAGAAGAACTTATATTAAACAAATAGATGATAGATAAACGGAAGTCACGCTGAGAAAAAAATATTAACAACCCGCAGCTACAATACTTCCATTCCTTCCATTTATATGTCATTTTAAAAATGAATCAGTTGCTTCAAGGGCTAAGGAGTTGCGTTCCCACACATCTGCATCTGGCGGCACAAAGGTTGATTCCCTATTCCGTCTGTGCCGCGACCCGAGCGTCTCGCGAGCGTCCTGACATTTCCCACTTACCAGAGTGGCTGTGGGGGGCCCCGTAAAGGGGGGGGGGGTCAGGTCGTGTCGCGGCGAACGAAACAGTCAATCCCCCGATATTACGCCCTCTGCCACGCACAATAACTTTCTCGAAGGCTCGAATAATTCGAAGGGGTCGTTATTAAAAAAGAGCCGGCGCTGATCCCCGGTGCCACAGACACCAAATGTCAGTGGATATTGTGCTCAGGTGGAGTTATTTTCCGCCCGTGGACAATGTTCAGCATTTAAGCCGCCCCGTGAGACAGCGGTGCGCTTTTACTGGATGTGATACCTTGGCATTTTCAAGCCGTGGCCCCTTGCATAAAAGGAGAACTTCTAACAGTGTCGCCGAGCTACTTTAGCAAAAGGAAAATTCAAAATAAAGGTAAAATAACACTTTTTTTTTCAGCAAATAACTAAATTCCAAGGGGAGAGAGAAAAAGCAGCAGAAAAAGGGGATTAAAGTAAATTTTTTGTCGTGCAACGAGCAGCATTTACAAGCGTCAACCAGTCTGGCGTGATGGCGGCGGTACGTGTCCTGAATTAGAAATTCGGCTTTTACCTCAGAGTGTCAATTACCAAACGCATTCGACTTCCCCCTCTCAGTCGTGTTAAGGTCTTGCAAATAAAAGTAAATAAATAAATAAATAAAGGCGGACGCGCTTGCCAAATCGTCGCATTACGGTCCTCTTGAGTGGCGATGGCTCTGCCTTTCAGAAAACACACCTACGTCCTATTTCAAAGTCAATCGTTGGTTTAACACGTTTTTTTTATTTTTTTTTTGTGTTAATGCATCACAGAGGAAGGGGGAAAGGTGTCTATGTGAAAGTAGGCCATTGGGAAGACTGATGGATAGCATTATGCCAAGCGGGCCATTATGAGAGAGCCGTGGATCATAAACAAATGGCGTAATGATCGCGAGGTGGTGTAGGAGTGGAGAGGGAAGATGGGTATTCTATCTGGCTACAGTAAACGCCGCAGTTAACGCGCCCCACTTACGATAAATCACGGAGGCACTGAAGGGAGGCCAAGCCAGTCCACTACCCGCGCTCTTACACGTCGTCCGTCATGGCCGCCTCTACACCTCCATCTTCTTTTTCGTCACTTGTAAGAAAACACAGCCCTCTTCTTCTTCTTCTTCAATCTTCTCCTGTGTCTTTGCAGCAGCAGCAGAGACGCGACAGAGCGGCTCGGTCATTCGGTGGAGGTGGGGGAGGGGTCGGGGGAGGGGGTGCGCCGTGATCTATGTTGATGACTCGCAGGCACCTACGGTCGCCGCAAACTCCATTCGCGGCGACCTTAGTCATAACCCGGTCTCACGCCGCTGGCTCCGATGGATACCATCGTTCATCATAAAGGAGCCTCCGATTGGCCTTCTGACAGCGGCTTCCACATCACAAATTAGCGAATCAACAACTACATACGTACGCGGGGAAAAAAATACAAATAGGTCTAATTATGTGCGGGGGAGGGAGGCGCTATTAATCATAGTGATGGGTTGTGCCAAGGTGGTGGAGCTGCTAAAGGAACCGTGACATTATTTAAAGGTGTAGGAGTCTGTACAAGGTGTCTTTCAGCATCCGGATCACTTGTTTAGTCCGAGCTACCAACTGTCGACGTCTCAAATGAGTACTGGAATGATTGTTTAAGTATTTACACACAATTTACAGTTATAGAAGCACTTTTAAAGTGTTTTATATTCCCCTGAGTGAAGGGAAGTTGTGTTCCCCGCCCGGCTGGAAACCAGTCCTTGATGAAAGTATCCATCAGACCCAAAGCTGCAATACAAGTGGCAAATATTAATCAAATTTGCCTCGTTTTGCGCTACTTGTAGCTTGATGACTCCACTTGTGTCAATTACATTCGATTTAATTCACCATCCGTCAAGTGATTAATGCGCTGCACCTCCTTAGGCACCATGACGAGTGGATGGTTGATTAAATATGGACATTTTGACCATTCTGCTAATCTAAAATAGTATTTTAATCAGGAAGTTTTCGGAAAGCAAAAGTTTGTCCTTGGTTTTAGGGACACATTGGACCAAACAGACTGTCAGCCAGGCATTTTGCTGTTTAACTTTAGCAAACGATGCAAACTGGATAGCAAACTACACACCAAATGATCAGCGTGACTTTCCAATGGTTTGTTTCCTAGCTTCCTAGCTAATAGTAGCTCTTCCTGTTTTGGTTTTAGAAAGACAAATACAGACTACTGCCACCTACTGGTGAGGAGAGTTACTTCCTTTCATGTTGGTGTAGAATGAAAGCATGTGCAAGGTGGCCATTGGCAACTTTTTGGCCCAGACACTGCCAACATGACGCTTCGACCTCCATTGCCGGTAGTTATTTGATGTGTGTCCGCTGGATTTGTGTGTCCGCACCAAGTGAAACTGTATCGTGAAATACTCAAACCGCACAGTCTTCTGGTTTGTTTGTGCTCGCATGCCGCACTCGAGACGGTCTCTGCCCTTCAATCTACATCTCACCGGCCAGCCCGGCAGTAGATTGCGCGTCAATCAAAACTACGCCGAGGGAGGGCCCGAACGACGGCGCGAGAGCCCCGGCACTTCCTGTCCGCTCTGGAAATGGCTGAGCAAATTCAATTTAATTCAAATGAGTCCAGTTAATACTCGAGTGTGATCTAATTTGAGGAAATATAATGTGGAGACGTTCTCCGTATGCACTCGCTCAACATTTAAGCCCTGAATGGGCTTCACGGTTGAAGCCGTTTTTGAAGATTCACAAAGGTTTCACGGTGGCCTTTAGTCGCCTCCACAAAGCCCCCCTATTGAAAATCAGCAGAGTCTGAATTCATTCACTCGCTCCCTGTATCTCTGTATCTTGTGTGAAATCACTGCTTGCCTAGTCCCGTCAGAAAAGAACTGAGCTGTGTGTCAGAAATATGTACTCAGCTGCCAGTCGCCTCAATCTTGTGCCAATATTCAACATGTTTCTCGACAGAGGTTCCTCTGTTTCCCTCTCCGCAGGATGGAAACTGAAGTCCTAATTAAATTGTGATTGATGAGCTCGAAACTCTTAAAGACACAGTGACCAACGTTCCCAGCTACTCAGCAGCAGGAAAGCTTTAGGGGGTTTAACGGCAGGGCTAATTTACTATAACATCATTAGACAGCTAAACCGCTAAAGAGATGTGTTAAGAGGACACAATACTTTATGTCTAGAGAGAGCTGCTGTCACAAGAGGAGTTACCGAGTCCCTTTAGAAATTGTTTGATTCATGCGAGGTGAACACATGTCACAAAATGTCACAAAAGTGCCACCTCCACATGCCCAACGCACCGCCCTGGAGGAAAAGTGTGAAATAATATGCCTGTGTGAATGTACAATTGAAGGAGGCTAATAGGGAAAAGCATTTTTTTTATATATATCTTTTGCCAGCATGCTTCCATGAATGACGGGGGCTGAAGTTTCGTCAATGTGTGCAAAGAGTTTGTCGACATGAAGACGTAAAACTGACTCCATTGCTGGTGTATAAATGGTCCACATAAAATTCAATCTCTTATTTATGTTCTGCAATTTATCATTAGCTTGGGTTTTGGGCTGCAGCTAAACACAGTTTACACCAGATTTTGTCTTTAAAGGGACACTGCATCAATTCTACTATCTGCCAGAGTTATTACACAGAGCCAACATAAGGTTAAGGCTACGGTTGAGGCTAGGCTTTATTAAAAATGATTGCGATCGAGGTGCAACGTCCCCAGCCCTAAACCTTAGCCACCGTCACCTTTGATAGAGGGTTGTGTAGGCCGCCGGTAGTCATGTAATCTAGTCTTATGGAATCAATACACAATCAGGAATGTGAACGTTACGTGCCGCTATGTGCCCCATGACAGATGGCACAGGGTAGATTAACGTTAATGCTGCTCTCAAATAAATATATTCTTTAAAATGACATGCATTACTTTCACTGTAACAGGGAGAAAGAGATGTTGAAAATGACATGTCAATAATAAAATCAATTATTTAAGTAATAAACTGTTAATTAATCAAAAAACTCCCATCTTAACAATAAACAGAAAGCAGTGACGACACGAAGAGCAGGCTCACACCATACCGTACTAATATTTATATTTAGTGCTAGCCTGGCGTAGCGTCTGGTAACACGCTATTTGGATTTCAAGCATAAATCCAAATAGCAAGCATAGACTGTATATAAATATGGACAAAGCGGCGCCACTTCATAGCATTGGTCAAACTGACGCTATTTTCCCAGGGATATGGGCGGTGCCATTTTGCTACTTTGGAGCCAGAGTCTGATCGGTACGGTCCGAAAGTGGAGCCATGCGGTAACCGCGACATTGATGCCCCGCCCACACTTCCTACAGACTCAATCTAATACTGCGCTCTGCTCTACATCCACCATTTACAAAGAAATGTTGGGTTATACACGGAACTTGTTTTTAACTTTTTACAACTCTCAAGGTTGGCATAGCAACTGGTAGAGCTAGGAATGTCCACTATAGACCAACTATAAAGAGATGGGCAACAGGGGAATTGCTTTACGTGCGAACAGGGCAACACTCTTACAATGTACATATGTTCAATCTTAGAAGATTATATGTTTTCCTTCAATCAAAGCTCAGTTGACTGTGGTATTAAAACTGCCCAAGCCACCGCCCTCCTCCGTCTCGTCACAGAGGAGAGAACACAAAAGTAAATATATCTTAGGCGCTGGTCAATTTCCAAATTACACAAATGTGAAGCAAAGTGCTGCTAAAATTACGTTTAAACACCAGTTTCAATCAGGTCTGGCCCTTAAAGATAAAAAAAAGAAAAAAATCACCACAAATACTTTCAATTCACACAAACACAGCGTCAGCCTGCCTATCCTGTGATTTGATTGAAATCGCTGTCGCATCAGATTGCCAATTACGACAAGTGTGTGATTATACTGATCGTTTTCAAAATGACCGGCCGTGAATGCGCTGTCACTCTTGCGCATTTAATTAAACCAATCACAGCGTAATGTTTGCCTCTCAACCAGTCATCACACATAAACACAGAGCCTCGCTTTCAATCGCCCGCATGCCTTTTTTTTTTTTATTTCTTTTTTACCAGACACAGAAAACCTTGTGTTGTTGTGGGATAAAGATTCATCCGGGTCCCAATTTGACTTTACAATAAATCGGGGAACTCTTTGAAATCTAACCTTTATTTTTGAGATTCTCTGGAAGGGAAAATAGTTGGTGTGGCGGTGACAAGTGCACAAAAACGGACCATTACAAATTTCCTGCAACGTAATAATTACGAATTTTTTTAAAAAAAAGAAGTGGCGGAAACAAACGACAGATGAAAATGTCTGTCTTTACCAACAGCTTAAACACTGCGGGGGGAATCAGTTATCTCTGGAAGTGCAGCAAAGTGGCCAAAAAGCCAACAAATCTGACTGATCATTGTTCTTTATGCTGCATCACATTTGCAACTTATTACAGTAGTGAACAGATTCCTCTTATCCTTTAGTAATTTCAGCCAGATGTTTAGAATAAATCAAGGGCAGATTTTGATGTATAACACAGTATATGAAACTACACCAACTGTAAAAGAGCCTGTGATAGCACTTTGTTTATTTCCTCGCTTAAAGGCGATTGCCCTGAGCGCTCCGTCTGTTTGGTGAAGTGTAAAACCCGTTGTCGAGTCTGGGCGTGGTCCAGAAACACGATTTAAAGTCTATTTCTTCCTCAAGCAAGCTGCCATATCCCTCCGCGTGCAGCAGATGTGGAAGCCATCCGGTCCGCGGAAAAGAAACTGAACATCGCTAACGCTACACGTCGCGGGGAGCTTTTCTGGGGGTGTGGAGCTTGGTCGGGCAACTACGAGACAGGAAGGGGTCGTATAAGAAGACAATCAGCGATTAGGATAGTGGGCGATTAGGTTTGATTATCTTGAATAAAGATCTTTTTTAAAAGTCTAAATTGCAAGATTCCAGCAGTGGTAGGAACATTTACCCAGGTTATTAGCTTATGCTAAGCTAATTACTTGACTCAAATCCTATGAGTCTCGTGCAATAGGGGTTTCTTTATGGGCGTGTTTCAACTGATTTTGCTGCGAACAAATTAAACTCTGCAGAGCTAAAACAAAAAAAAAATTCATGACTACTTCCTGTTACTCATCTGTCAATCAAATCGCAAAGCCCCGCCCACTTGGCAGTTCTTTGCTGGAGCATACTCCGTTCCCAACAGAGAGACTCCAGACCTACTTTCCCCCCACGAAACTTTTGTCAGCAGGGAAAGTTTAGGCTGGCTTCCAGACTGAGCTGTGGCTACTTTATGGGTTAAATTCTACATATTTAAAGGTTTAAAAATGATATAGCGTACTGCACATTGTTGAAATACAATTATTTTCCCTTCAAATTCATCTTGTGACCCTTTGTAGGGGCCCAGATCCTATTTTTGGGACCACTTTTACAACTCATACTTTAGCTGATGACACTTTAGTGTATAACACACTTGTGAATGGAGCACCTTTGGTTGGAGCACCTTTCTAAGGAACACAAATAGTAGTATTACAGTGAACAATCGACCCACGGTTTGTGAAAAAGAAAAATCTATTAAATTATTCTCAACAGCATATGGATTTTTCTTTTGCACCGTTCGTACCAAACTAACTAGTGTGTGATTCATCGGCAGGGAAGACGGAAATCTTCTTGAAACTTGCCGTGCGGCTTCACATCACATAACATGCATCATTTGATTCCTGGTAGGAATCAGGAGCACATGAGGCATGTAATAAGAGCTCGTGAAATCGGAGTAATGAACTGGCGTCTGATTTTTTTTTATATATATATATATTTGGGTGTGTGTCCTTTCATTTGATTCAACACTTGAATTTCTTTTCTGATATCACAGCTCCGCTTGTCACCACACAAGAGCCGAAGTCGAGTCTCAGGTGGACGTTGGAGGACAAAAAGCTACTACTGGACGCAGAAAATTATCTATTAAGGATACATCATTTTGGATTTGGACTCATTCAGACGACAAGCCGATGCTCCTCTCTCTATGTTCAGAGGAAATGTTGAACCAAATTCAAGTCAGACATTTGATCGCTCTTACACTTCCCAGTTTTCACTCAGACCAAATGGCCACATTGCCATGGCAACCCCTGTGAAGGTGTCAAATCCCCCCGTCTCTCTTCGGGAGGAAATGATCTATGGCACGGGCGGCCGGTATATTCCACTGGCATCCATCGTTCTCGTCCCATCCGTTGCGCTAACCGCGTCGCCGTCCGACAAATGTCATGACTAATCTGTCCAGGTTGCAGCGGTCACATAAGTGCGGTGACCTTTCCGCGTGCTTGCGGAGGCACATTCACAGAGGATTCGAACAGCATTTCAGCTTTTCATTCCTGTTGCCCGGGCCCGGGGAAGGCGTCCATTCAAAATATATGACCGGCTTTTGATTGGCAGGTTCAGTCTACGGACTGATGAATAAAATCCACAAGAGGTTTTTACGGTATGGGAAGAAACGAGAGCAATTCTGGTTTACACCTTGCGTTACATAAAGAAAAGCAAAGCTACACACAGATAAATCACAATATGCAAATTTTAACGTATAAATCACGTGTGCGCATTCATAATTTTTTGTATAGTATACTTTTCTTAAGAAACAACATATCCAATGTAAATCCACAAATATCCCCTGTTAAAGTCCCCATCCCCTCCAAAAAAGCCCAGTTTACACCGATTGGTCAGCTCCAATGACCGAGAACCGAGATCTTTGCTGTGTACACGCCCCCTAGTGCAAGATGAGTCATCAAGATTTAAGGACTGCGTTCGAGGAAATTAAAAACTCTGCAACGCTTTGAAAAACACCTACAAAACTCTTTTTCTTTTCAGTGTAGCCTGTAAATTATAAGGCATTGGTCGCTAAGGAAGAGGGAAAAGTTGTGGGAGCAACGCCATATACGATCTATGAAGTGACGATGGCGAATAGTGATGTGATGCCTGATAGTTTTGCAAATGGTTGTAACTGCATTTAAATGTGAAAAAGTTGTAAATAACTTTGTCGTTTGCAATTTTCTTTACATAAGCTTTTGAAATTTACAGTTTAGATTTGCATTCTAAGTTATAAAAATGGTTCGTTAAACATGTTTGTGGTTGTCAGAGTGAAAAATCTAAGTTTTTACTTAATTACTTTTTACAAAATAACTATAAAGTCACACATGTGAGGTCGTGCTGAAAGGAATGACACCAAACAAGGCAAGGTGAGCTGCTTTTAAGATGAAATATAAAGGTAAAACCAAAAGTAGTCAAAAGCGGCCAATTATATTTGGGTGAACTGTGTGATTCTAGCTGAGTAATTACATGTTTGACATTTGCAACCTAATTGAGAATTTTGTTTTTGTGTGTGCATTTTGACCTAACTAGGTGCTTTCTGCTGGTTGAGGTTTAATTGAATTTGGGCTGCTATTTTAGTAAAGGTAAAGATGTTGGAAGATGTTTGGTTTGAGAATCAACACTGCTCCCATGTCTTTGAGATAAACACAACTCGCTCCAAAGTGACAATTTGCAGCTTTCGCCTTTTGTCCGTTTGTGTTCAGACGTGACACGCTGAGTTAATCAATGAGTTCTGACCTTTTAATTTAATGGACACAAGGATCCATTGATCTTCTCATCTAATAGTCAGCAAAAAAATAAAATAAAATAAAATATGTCCCAGCATTAGCAGTGTGAAACCTCCATCTGAAAAACTGCATAAAGTGGAACATAAGTTTTAATAAAACGCAAAAAAGAAACTCATAACTGAAGGTTTAAATGCATCTGATTTAAATGATAAGCTGCACCATTGCCTCTGCTTTATGTGACTGCGTTACTCCACCTTCATTTCCATCTGTTCATCTCATTCACTGTATGGCATTTTCAACCATGAATAATGGCGCGCATGTTTTAGTGAAAACACGGCGCCCCGTTCGAGACTCATCACGTGGCATACTGTAGAATCAGGATAAAACGCTCCTAATAAAATCACTTGAGAAGAAAGGCTGGATGGTGTCTGACAGTTTTGAAGCCGCTCCGCCAATCAGTGCAAAGTAATGAGGCACATTAACATAAAACAAGAGCTGTTTGCAGAATCGCGGGTCTGCCAGATTTGAGGGGAAACTCTGTGTGATTTTATGCAAATGAGGGTATACAGCATGAATGCTTACTTGATTAGGGCAAAAAACATGTGACGAGTAAAACGAAGAGCGCCGTTTTCTGAGGTATAATTTTAGAAATATAGCCGTCTATGTTATTATTCATCAAAAAAGAGTTTCTCGCACGTATACAGAGTTTTCATTTCCACCCTTCCTATTCAGAGCGCTGCTTTGGGACAGGTCCAGTTGTACTGAAGAAACATTAAAGGTCTCTGGTTCCAGCGTCTCAAATGTAAAGATTTTTTGCTTCCACGTGTTTGAAATGATTGTGAATTGAAAGTTCTTGAGTTTTGCTTTAGTTCTTGGACAATATAGATGTCAGGAACTGAGGAATTGGGATGTATGGACCAAATGTTAGCTTACCTAATGTTAGCTAAGTTGTTTTAGAGTTGGCTTTCATGGCGGGACCCTACATGTGGAACTTTAAGAAGTAGTTTGACATGTTTATTCACTTTCATGTCGTAGTTAGATGCACAGTACATATGTAGTTGGTGCTAGTAGCCAGTTAGCTTAGCATAAAGACTGAAAACAAGTGGAAACTTAGCGTCCGTCGCATTATAAACACATTATAAAGCATCTAATTTTCAATTACCAGCGCTAGGTTGGATATTTTCATAGAATGTATATGCTAAGTGATGCTAACTATTACCAATGCTATTACCTCATTCAGAGGTTGACAGGACAGTAGATTCGCATATTTCCTACACTACCTTGCAAGATGCATAGCACAGGGACTTATAGTGAGTCTGGAAGTTCAGTTGTGGTTTTTCTGGTGTGATTTTCTTCGCAGGAGGAGCAAAGGAAAGTTCACGGACATTTGTACATTTGTACACACCCTCGAGTGCAGGATGAGTCATCGATGAGCCATGAGCATTAAAAATACTTGTCTTCTTTATCCGTGACATATCACAGAAAATCAGTCAAGCACTGAATTTCATATAATTTGACAGGGACTTAAAAGAAGTGGCTATTTGCTGCCAAATATTTCAAGAGAGATATATTCTCACAGCATTACTAAACCCAGAAACAAATCTTTATTCTGGACAAAAGCCAAAAAAAAATTGTTTGTAAAGGAATGATAAATTATTTTGCTTTGCAGATTCCAAATCTTTTCGCTCTTTTAATTTGGGTGCATGTGACAAAAAAATGTGCTTCTGATTCACCGTGAAATAAAGCAATAAGCACGTACACGGAGACACACACTCTCTGCCTTTTGAATGGGAAAAAAAAAATCAGGTAATGATTTTAGCTACACACCACTCAGGAACAGCTTGGGAATCAGCTTAAACCAAAGCTAATATCACATCTTAGGAGGCTGTTTGTGACTCAGAAAGCTTTCATTCACACAAGAAAAAAAAAAAAAAAAAGGCAACACTTCTCCCCCCTCTGGATTATGTAACTCACCGCGGGCACATAAAAGCAAATATGTACGCACTTCACCGTTTGCCTGATGAAAGCAAAGAAAGTGAAAGGGAGACAAAAAGGGCAAACTTTATAATATTCACATAGAGCGACCGTTGGCGGCGCCGCTACAGTATTCCTCCTACATGCCGCATCAACGTTGTCACAAGTTGTGCTCTGATGTCTTGCTCCGGGGCAGGTTGAGGATTCTCAGGAGGCAAAGATCCACCTCCACTCCATCAAACCCTTCTTGTCACATCGTCCCACTTGCAGCTAAGTTAACACTACTTTCTGCTTTTGATGGGGCTTTGTCCTCATGATCCTTTGCGGGATGTTTTGCATGCGCCAGTATGAAGCAGCAGCAGCATCCAGCCTTTGGTAAATATGCTACACTTGGCGTATAGGGCTTCACAATGCCCGCCATTTATCCATTCATACACTGACGCTGTCTCCTAGCAATTACATTTATATTCTACTGATTTGTTTGCCAGTTTCCCTAGTGATACGTTGTGACGGGAGATGCTGCTTGGATTATTTTCACAGACAAAGAGCCTTTTTGCATCTCCGTGTGCACCTGCTATTTTGGCTCAGGCACAAAGTGCGAAAGGGTTTTGGCTGAAATTGAATCTAAATCGGAGATGATTAGGGACTTTAGTCAAAACCACTGCACGGCAACAACATGTCAACAAATGAATATTAGATTCTTCAGGAAATTCTTGCGTCGTCATCTGGATGGGTTTAGCGTCTTGCTCAAGGACACGGCGGCCGCTGTTGGCACGCAGGAAACCCGAACCGCATACCCCTGCAATTAGCTGGATGGACCTGCCCAGCATGTGGGCCCAAAACCGCCACAACAATACAACCAGATTTCCATTCAAGTGTTCCAACACGCAACGAACAATGGACAACATACTTGAGGTAAAAAGCTGAGGGACAAACACATGCGTAACGTTTGTGTCTCCTCAGCTAACCTCTCCTCGATGTGTTCCGTATTTATTGATCCAAAACAATCAATTTGAAAATTGCGGAGATGGAGAAGCAGCTGGAAATACTAAAGAGGAAATGGTAAACTGGATTTTAAAGGTACATATGTTTTTAATTTATTTATTTTGTTGTTGATAATCTCTTCATAATTCTGTATATCCGTATGTATATGACGACTACGTCATTGGTACTTTGTGTTAAATATCCGCAAAAGAAGATGTGCTTAGCTGCACCGCCAGCATTATACTGTATATTATACTTCCTGTCTCCTCTGGGGGGCGCTATTTCTTTTACCAACAGAGTATTAGCTTAGCATTTAAACATAGACTATATAACATAATGCCAGACTTGTTAGGTCTGGTTTTTCAACGAGACAAAGTGTCTTGAGAAACAGTAAATCCAAAATATCTTTAGGACAAAACGTACGTATTCATACCAGAAATCTAAAACAAACCGAGAACACGATTCCGCTCTAGCCTAGCTTAGCTCAAACTCTAGAGTCTGGTTGGACGGAATTTGGATTTTATTACGCGTTTCAACCGACACAGACAAAATAAATCTCTACCTCTGCACCCAAATCGGATGGTCCTGCAACCAATCAGAGCGTTTTTGGTGCACGGAAATCTATGCATCTCCTATTTGATTTGATTGGCCCGACGGATCTTCAATCAGTTCCCCACGGAGAGACGCCAGACCAGCTTTTACTCGATTCGTATCGACTTCTTGTGGAATAATCTGGCATATAAGCAATAGCAAGTGATAAGACTTAATTACAATCCAGTAACAGATCTATAGCACCTAAGTGGACTTGAATAAATATGTATTTAGTGTGCAAAATTGATGTCCTCGAATATATAGACTTTGTGACCTTTATTAGGCCACAGCTCTGTCTACACACCTGCCACTGGAGATAGGTTTCAGAGGAAACAGGACACAGATACTGCAGGTATGACAAAGAATGCCAAGAAAAGGTCTAAAATCAGACTTTTAAATGCTCTCACCTGAACGTCCTAATGTCTACGGCTATTACTTTTTTATTACCGACACGGCAGCCTTGTTGAAAATTTACCGCAAGACATTTCTGAGAGGTACATTTTCTCCTTCCCGGCGTTGTTTCTGAACGCTGGGGTGAGAGGAAATTGTCAACACTTGTTTGGGAGAAAAGAAAAAAAGGGCCAGCGTGAAATAAATGGTCCAAACGGCGTTGTCGAGAAACAGAACAAGGCGGGAAAACACGACAAGGACGCGCTTAAGAGAAAGAACCGCGGCCGAGGCGGCGACTGCAGAAATGATTATTGTGCGGGGGGGGAGTGGAGGAGGCGAACAGCTGGCGGTGGCGCAACACAAACAAATCTCGCAGGAGCTAAAGGAAATGTTTGTTGTAAAGAGGGGAAAAAATGATTTGTGTGATGAGCGGTAAGTGTGATCGAGCTTGTTTACCCGCCAAATAACATCTGCTTGACAGCTAGAACAACACCACCAACCACTTCAGGTCTGAATTCGAATCAATCACCCGGGGGGGAAACGTCAAATAAACCAGATTAGAACAGATCCGTACATTTGTGCTTTATTCCACCTCCTCCTCCTCCTCCTCCTCCTCCTCAGAATACAGTCAAATATCTGTGAAACATGTCGGGCCACAAACAAATGTCTGAAGATCCGAACATCTGACGCGACTCCGTTTGCCGGCTCCGCGCGCCAAGCCTTTGCGAGGCGGCCAGCTGGTGCCGGCAAGAGTCGCCCAAAACTTTCCCAGCCGGCCGGCCAAGACACAAATCTGAAAACTACGGCCAACGCAGCAAAAAAAAAAGGAGAATTGTAATGAAATATAATCCAATAAGAGGCAGATTAATGAGAATTTAGACATTGTTTCAAACTGGTTTTTGTTTCTATTTGTCCAGCTGCTCTTTTAAATTACCATCATGATTTTTTGTAAGCTAATTTTTATTGAAGTGAATCAATCCACGGCTGAGATAAGCTCGCAGCAATGGAAAGAATCTAAATTTGATGCAACCAAAGCTTCGTTTGGCTGAAAAGCGAGAGCACGAAACCCAACTATTGAGCCCATCTCCGGCATGATGGAGCGGCGGAGACTTAGGTATAAGCTCCAGAACATGCTGGGTAGTTATTTTTTTTATTTTTTTTATTCCAAACACTGTTAGCGAGGTGTGAATGCGATTCACAGCCAGCCCGGTGTAACCGCCTGGGCTGCTTGTTAACACGCGTCTTCCAGGGAAGGAGTCGGCTCCTACCCGTTAACCTGGCGCCCAATTACCCCAGAACCGCCGGTCCATTTCTTTCCCCAGTCTCTTCCCCAAGGCCAGACAACTCCTCATTCATTTTTAATGGGAAAATTTGTGAGTTATGACTAGCTCATCTGGCCACCACTGGGCACACATGGACACAATAATCCTCAAATAAAATACAAAACAAATTAAATCAAAAATGCATTTTCAGAGAAAACTGAGCTCGACGGCTCAACCACGGCGTTACAACCTCACCATGAAACAAATATTTTGCCGTATATATATATATATATATATATATATATATATCTATATGTGTGTACAGCTCTCGCCTCAAACTGCAAAACATACTCATCTCCGCGTGTCTGAGGTCAGAGGTCGGGGTCGGCTCGTGGGCGCTCACTTCCCCCGGCTCAAGGACGCCGCAGCAGCAGCGCCGGTATCAGCTCGAGCAGAAGTTGTGGTTATAAGGTCAGCGGCTCATTCTCCGTCCCGCTGTCAAAACTGGGTGTAATTTAATATCACACACAACCCTAATGTACACAAGTAGAGTTCGAAATGGCTTAGAGGCTCACTGGGGGGGAATTACTGTAATAACCGGAGCTTCCATGTGTATCGCAGGCCTGTTGGTTTTATGTCGTCTCCAGCCATCCTTGCAGGGCGGCGCTGGGGAATAGCAAAGTCAACAACCATAGCCATGAACATCTATGAATATTGGATTGGGGTTCTGTTTGTTTCCATATATTTGCTGCACTTCCTGTAAAAATAGGAAGCTAGGAAGTTCGGCCAAAAAAAAAAAAAAAAAAAAGATCTGCTCTGATTGGCCGCGCCCAAGATTCTACACCTGATGAAGCAATGCGTTTTTGTTACGGTGGAAACCATAGATGGCGGAACTGCTCCTCAAAAGTGAAGCCAAAGCGAGTAGAGCTCCCCCTGGTGGCTGGCTGCAGTATAGCTCATAAGCTCCGCCTCCTCCATGTTAGTGGGCGGGACTTGGGCCAAACTAAAACACTAAAATCCTTTTTTTTTCAAGGACGGTTTCTGACATTTTTAGGTAGTTAATATAATGTTGACGCAAGTGTCAGGTCCCAGGGGGACTTTGAGAGTTGTTAGAAAATAAATAAAAAATAAGTACAGTGTATAAGCCAACATTACCTTGTAACTGATGGAGGTAGTATTAATTAAACGAAAACGCGAGTGAGACTTGAGGAAGTGTCGTTGAGTCATCGATAATGCTGGAAAATAGCGTCAGTTTGGCCAATGCAAGGAAGCTAGCTACCAACTTAATATGGAAAGCAGCCAAAAGGCAAACCTACTGTGTGTTGTCGAAGAAACTGAGGAAGAAGACGACCTTGGCGGTGCTGTTTCCGAGGCTAACCGTGTTGGTGAATGCAAGGACACGCCCCCAAGTGCAGGATGAGTCATCAATATCAATCAACAAACTAAAAACCACCATTAAGGACAACTATTAAACGTTTTTTCCATTTAATGTTTCCGTTTAATGCATTTTGGTTTATGACCAAAACTCCTGCAAAACTAATCCCACTCCCATAAGCTTTTTCTTTTTATTTGTTTCTGTTATTCGTGGCCTATTTTAACTCTTCAGCGCGTTCTGTAACATAAATCATCGGCAAACATTTGATGTCTTCCTGAGGTGCCGCGGTCCAGCATTGTATTCCTCTGAAACCTCTGGAAGTTTGAAGTCCGTGCCTCGTCGCCCTCGGAGGATTCAGTACCGTTCAGTCGACCCTCGCGCACTTTCAACTTTCATACTGTGCGCTTTGATAAAAACTAAATACTGGAGTTACTGCAGGCTTTCAAAAGACCTCAAACGTACTTTAAAAACAACGCTGCGCTCGTTTCACCGGAGCCTGGGAGAAACAAATGAGATTGAGTTGGTTTTCATGTAACTGTACGCTGAAGTTAATCCTGCATCGATGCCTTTTAGGTCATCAAACCTTAAAATGGAAAAGTGTATAAAGCACGCTCCAGTCCATTCATGTAATAAAGGCACCGGGGATGCAGTTAGGAGGACGGCAATCTAAATCGAATCTCATAGTTTCCCCCTTAAACGTTTCACTCGCAGGCCTGAATCTCCACGGAGCAGCTGATACAGATCTGACAGAACGGCGAGGATAAAGTTCAGCAGTGAGCGAGTTTTTTCTCTCTCTCTCTTTCTGGTCGGCTGCCATTTACATGACCACAGTACTCTGCTGGTATGGCTCCTAACAGACACTCCGTGAGGTATTAGCTTCCGTGTGAAATGTGAGACTTGCAAACTATATTTCATTTCCAGCCCAATCAGGTGGAGGTAATTCCCTTTCATCCATGTGCTAAGGAACGAGGCAGGCACCCATGAAATACTGCAGCTGCCGTACGTAGAAGTCGCTGCTGCAGCAGAATCCGGCTCATCCCTCACTTTGACTGACAACGTCGCGCTGTCACATCTGATCAAATACAGAAAGCGCTTATGAATGATAAAGAGACACGTGTAAGAAGCGTCAAGGTAAAGTGCAAAGGAAGGACGGGAGAGATGGATTGTGCACCGGCCCGACAGGCCCCTATAGTGTCGGGTTACAGGTAGCTGACTTATCAAGGATGGATGGGAAGGCCTACTGGGTAAAGACACACAAAACCTCAACCTTTATATATGAAGTGACAATCGGTATTTTATGTTGGAAAGTTACCGGAAAGGAATGCAAAACAACCACAGGGAGACATAAAGCCACCACTAAGAGACAGATAACCACCATAGACATGCAAAACATCCACAAGGTGAGAAAAAACAACTCTAAAAGGATTACTAAAACAACCACAGAGATGCAAACACCCACAATGAGACAAAGATAAACACAAATGCCACGGGGCGGAAAACAACCAGAGTTTCAAAACAACCTCAAACAGACAGGAAGTTATCGCACATAGATGCAAAACAACCACAAAAATCTAAATAAAACAACCACTAAGTGAGAGTAAATAGCCTCAGATGTGCAAAACACCAACAAAGAGAAGTCAAAAAGACCAATAAGACAACCGCTGAGGCAGGAAACAACCACAAAGTGTTGCAAAACAACCGCAAATAGACAAAAACCCAGACAAGATCAACAAAACAAGCACAAGGAGACAAAGAACGACTACAAAGAAGATTAAGAAAACAACCACAAAGTGACAGAAAACAACCACAGAGATGCAAAACATCCACAAAAGTTCCACTAAGAGACCCAAAACAACCGGAGTTTCGAAAACACCCTCAAAGAGACGGGAAGTTATCGCGCAGAGATGCAAAACAACCACAAAAATCTAAATAAAACCACTAAGAGACAGTAAATAACCTCAGATGTGCAAAAAAGAGAAGTAAACAAGACCAAAAAGATACATAAGACAACCGCTGAGGCAGGAAGCAACCACAAAGTGTTGCAAAACAACCACAAAGAGACAAAAACCCAGACAAGATCCAAAAAACTAGCACAAGGAGACAAAGAACAACCACAGAGATGCAAAACATCCACGAAAGTTCCACCAAGAGACACAAAACAACCGGAGTTTCGAAAACACCCTCAAAGAGACGGGAAGTTATCGCACAGAGATGCAAAACAACCACAAAAATCTAAATAAAACAACCCCTAAGAGACAGAAAACAACCTCAGACATGCAAAACACCCACAAAGATAAGTATAAAAGACCAAGAAGATACAAGAGACAACCAGTGAGGCAGGAAACAACCACAAAAAATACACAAAAGCAAAGTAAAACAACCACTAACGTAGAAAACCCCCACAGATAGATCCAAAACAACCACAACAAGTCTGTAATGGTGGCAAAACAACCACAAAGAGGCAGAAAACAAGCACAAAGTTAACAAAAATCACCACAAAGACCAAAAACGACCACGAAACAACTTCGAAGACAGAAAACAGTGTTTTAAAACTACTAAAACGTCATATAAAACAATCACACATATGAAATGAGGTTAGAGGTTAGCTGGATGTACAAATAGCAGCTTTATGTTGCTTTCTTTTCTAATGCTTCAGGTTGTGTATTTGGCTTGTTTGTATCACACTGAACAAATGACATGGCCATACATGTTGTTTGACATATTGCACCCTCTGTTACACAGAGGACATTCATCCATTACCTGAACTTTAACCCCAGTATAACACATAACCCTGCACATGACCTTCCCTGTTCCTGTTAAAGCCATAAATCAATCATACATTTATTTATTTATTTTTTTAAAAGAGACCAGCTTTATATATTTTTTTGTTCTCTCTCCGACCCCTCCATTCGTTAAATGTTGCGCCCACAGAGGAAACCGAATCAGCATTAACGCCACGGGACACGTTGTCCGTTTTATCAGCTTTGAGACCCGGCGTGCCCGTCACAGATGGAAACAGAAATTGGCTGAAGACGGCGAACTGCTTCCTATTAACGCTCCCAACACGCCCGCCCACCAGCCCCTACCTTTCAGCCCCCCCCCCCCCCCCCCTCCGCCGTCGAGCTCTGGGGCGATGATCCATGACACAAATGATTCATGAGAGCGTGACATGTAATGTTTTATATCGCTGCAATGAAAGTTTTATAAATGTCACCAAAAAGAAAAAAGGGGGGGGACAGCAGGACAGGCAGCGGAGCGTTCATAAATGTACATAGTGGGATTGGATGCAACCTGTTAATGAATGATTACTGTAGGGCACTTGGTCAAATACAAAACGCTACCAAAGATATTTTCATTTATTGTCACAAACCGACCTCCTAGCAACGATTTTTCCACCAGAATTCCCGATAAATCTGAAAAATCTTACGCATTTCTTTCGGTTTAAGTCAAAATCTACAAAATAAAAAGAGTAAAAGTGTTTAGAGTTCCTCAAAACCCATTCTATTAGTCGGTTTTGCACATTTGTGGCCGATTATGAGCATCCGAGCCTTCATAAATAACACTTTTCCTACTGAGTTTTCTCTCGTTTCGCGACCTTTAACGCGATCGCTCCGCTTTGTCGTGAATATTTAATGCCAAAAGAAAATACTAATGGATCAGCTGAAAGTTTCCGGAGGCTCGAGGGTCACAAACGAGCTTGCCTGGAGAAAACAAAGCAAAGCAGAAGGCTAAGCAAATAAATAACCTTATATTAAAACATTAAACGCATTTAACAGAGCTGCAGGCGACCGATCTTGTAAAGTTTAAACGTGCAAGGTCGCAACTTCCCGTCTTATCGATGTTAAGTCTTCACGAGCTAAAAGGCGTCCATCTTTTCCGCAGATTTCAAACAACCCAGTGACATTTTACACGGTTTTATGAGCTTTAGAAGAAGGAACACGTCGCGCCACCCATATTCTTTTAGTTTCTCGGTAAGGATATATAATTTGCTCCGTGTTGAGTTCTTAAAATGTGTCATAGAAAACGTCTGGAAAAACCAAATGTGCCGACAAACCCGCTCTCAGTACATGTTCACCTGTGGATAAACTACATCCTTGAGAGCTGGAAAGTCACAGGTTGACTTTATGAACCCTCTGAACATCTGAGGAGCATTTCCGCCGTCCGAATGAGCTTTCTTTAATTATAACGCCACCGCTTCTTTTTTATTTTTTACCGGAAAACGTGCTCACGTCCCCGGGCAGAGTCACTGAATCCACAAAACTCGGTCTGCCTTCCCTCTGACAGCTCCAGAAGAGAAGCTCCAGTTTTATCCTTTTGATGATTTCTTGGCTCCGGCGCTCGCAAATCTAGGCTAAGATTACAAAAATAACACATTAATTCAGCTATGGATGGATTTTCCTTTCACTCCCATAGGTTCAAAAGTAAACGCATAAGGGCGTTCATTTTAATTCAAATGTGAAATGTGATTTATTCTGAGGCAGTGGTCTTCTTTATTACTTAAACTTAAAAAAAAAAAAACACATTATTTGAAGCCTTTTGTCGATTTCCAAAATGCTGACAGAATCAAACAACTTCTGTCTCACAGAGAAAGGTTGCGCCAAATCCCAGAGCGGCTTTCCAACGACCCCGCATAACCCCGGCGAGGTTACAAGTGCTAATGAAAATGTATTTGCGCCCAATCGCCGCCGTCCAAAACGCCTGGCCGGTTTCCCCAAGTTAACCGGGAATGTAATGAGGTGGACCGTCGACTCCGGTATTGTTAGGGTAAACAACGGCGCTTGTTTTTGCCAAGTTATTCAAACCGCAGAGCTCTAATTATTCATAATTAGCGTGTCATTTGGGCCCCGGGGTCACGGCGACACAAGTAATTACAAACCCCATTTTACAGGAAAGCGTCATCCAAGTATCTGAGCACTGTGGCTGGGAACTGCTTCAAAGCTCCCTTAAGAGGCAGAGCAACATGATTTTAGCATTGTTTTGTTTGTTTTTTTTTTAATTTAGATCTCCCGCTGACTTGTGATTGAGGCGCAGAATTAGCTGAGAAGGCAACAAATGCTATGTCAAACGCCTGATCAAAAAGAAATTAGCAATACTGCTTTACTGTCATATTTTCAGATTGTATTGAGGTTTAAAGCTACAAAACAGAAATTAAATAACAGAGTTACGCTCCTATAAGTTAGCCATACAGGAGCATATATAGTGTATTCAGCAAACAATGAGCTTGCTAACAAAGGTAGCTAACCTTGAATAAATAGTTAATCTTGAATAGTTTGGGTTTTTTTGGACATTTGTAAGTCATAAACCAGTGAATCTTTCATATTAGTACCACATGACATGACCGTGTAACATGAACCACTTGGTTTAGCATGTTAGCATGTTGATAATGTTTAGCACAGCTGTTTGAATTTTCAAATATTCGCAAGTTATAAACATGAGTCTTTTATGTTATTACAACATGGAGTGAATGTGTAACACGCAACACATGGTTTACTATGTTAGCATATTAGCATGTTGAAATGACCACACTGACTAATGCTACCATGCTAATGTTTAGCACTGCTGTTTGATTTTTCAAATATTCGCAAGTTATAAACGTGAATCTTTCAGGTGTAACATGAACCACTTAGTTTAGCATGTTGAAAAGACCACACTTACAACGCTAACATGCAGATAATAGGTTTAGCACTGCTGTTCAATAGTTTGGACATTTACAAGTTGCAAAATTAGTGAATTCTTCATAATACATCACACGAACATGTGACGCGTACCCCTTTGCATGTTAGCATGTTGAGACGGCCTAAGTGGCAGTGCTAAGATGCTAATGTTTAGCAAAGCCGTTTATTTTTTTTAGCACATTTCCAAGTTCAACGCGCAAGTCTCACATTGTTACATGACATGAACATATAATCCAATTAGTTCAGCATTTTAGCACGATGAAATGGCCACAGTGATGGGGCTAGCATGCTAATGTTTATCGCTACTTAACAACTTCCTCGTCTTAGAATGGTTCCATTCACTATGCTAACGTAGCATTTTTAACATGTTTTGTGTGTTAGCGCTAAATCCAAAGTAAACGTAAATCATAGCATCTAATTTATAGAAATTCTGGCCTAAAGGTGGTGCTAAGTTAAAGTTTTACAATTCATCCTTTAGGGAAACACATTTCTACCAAATTGCAGTCTCTTGAATATTTGTTGGGATAATTCAACTTGGACCACAATAGTTGACACTGCCATACTTAAACCCCTGCCGCTAGCATGGTCTTACATTCATAGAATTATTTCTTAATTATAAAGGAGCCAGAATCCTCTTAGGTGCAGTATTACATGATATCGCCAGCCTGGACCGACAAGACACAGCCCATTACATATTCATGCATAAACAACATTTCTAGCAGTCATTTCATATCAGGATTACGGAGCCACGTTGTTTACGAGGACAGCGCTAATCACAGCTTCCTGTGCTTCGTCTTTAGGCCAAATTTAGTTTTGAAATAACTCAAGAGAGCCCGACGTGGAGCGAGCTAAACAAAAGTTTTAATTATAGATACGTGAAAACAAGTCCGTTTCAGAAACAAAAATCAAATTGACCCCCTTTAGGGTGTAAACAAAAAGTCTCCCATGTCTTTTTAATGTGAGCGTACAGAAACAGTATGCCGCTCCTGTATCACTCACCAAAAATAAAATAAAAACACTCGTTTCATTTCTATAATATGGAGTGAATGGATGGAAGCCAGAGTCTGACTTCTTCTTCTTCTTTTCTTTTTTTTTGTAAGCAGCGTGGTTCTCACCCGCACCAGCTCACACAGTTTTAATAATTCAGAGACGCGGGCCACTGAAACTGAAGCTGAAATATTAATGGGATAACACAAGTTTCTATATTCCAGCAATTAGCTTGAGTCCTATCAACTCTCCAGAGTGGTGTGCGCAGCGGGAGGTGGGACGATGTGACCACTCGGAGCATCTGAAACGTTTGGAAGTTGCGTTGGGCTCGGACGCGCCGTCTTTTTGCTTTTGTTAATTTTGTCCTTTTCTACAGAGCGCTCGACCTCTGACCTTATCCCCCTGAGCCGGCTGGAGTTAATCAGACTGCAGGTACCTTGCCTTTCTCGCAGACAGCCATAATAAAGGCCTGCCTTCGGTTTCTGCGAATGTTTTTATCTAATCACGACTAAAACGTGACCCTGAAGATGAATCATTCCAAGAGGTTAAATGCAGTAAAAGAAGCACCGCTACTATTACTACTTAAAATCATCTATTTGGCCAACATTTCAGCTTCCTCAATCATTTTCTTCGCAGCAATAAGCAGCACAAGAGGCATAAAGTCAGCAGACTCCACATCCGTAGAGGTGTTACTCAGCGTTCTTTAGCCACCATAAGCTATTGCTCATAACAGAACCCAATGAGGCTATGGCAGCCGAACCCCTGAGTGTGCGCAGCGGCTCATTATTGTTCATTAGGAGCAGGAAGATGATGGCGTTTCTTCTTTTATCAGCTACAGTCTCGACTTGTAACCCTTTCGCGCCATGAGCAGATTCCCGCAGAGGTGCACTCATGACTTATTTGGCGGCTTATTTGGAGGAAAATTGGGAGGCGCGAGAACGCGACTCGAGTGCCTCTTTAGTTCGGCTTCACGGAGCTCTGAAGGGCAACCGTGCATTCGCCGCTGCGACTTCCACCAATCCTTTGTCTTTCATGTGAACGATGAAAGCTTCTTTGATGTCTCTTCATTTTTGCTTTAATCCCCCGCGGGCCGAATATCTCAATATATGCAGACGACGCCGCGAGCGTTCTGGGATTTTTGAGATGAGATAAAGTTCGGCCACGGGTCTGTGGACACAAAGCTCCGCTAGTTGACTTGTCCAATCCGTCCACGGAATAACACCCTTCTAGGTGTGGAAGCCTCGCTGACAGATGGTTCTCCAACAGCAACTTGGCAATCGTATCACCCACAGCCTGCGCTACTTCTTTTTTAAGAAAGCTGAGCCTCTGTTCATGGATGATCTGATTCCTTCCTTGGCAAAAAAGGGCTGAAAATGTGTCAGCCGGGATGATTTCTGACTGGCAGGTAGAACAAAATGATGAGCTGAAAGCAAGAGCGCGGAGGCTTCTTCCTGTTTAACCCTCAAAAAACTTTGAATCATTTAGACAGGAGGAGCTGAAGAAGTTCTTTTTTTGCCACGAGGGCCTTTGTCAGCACTTTTTTCTTTTCCACAAAAACTGCCAGTCAAGTAGGGGGGGTCACCTTTAGACGGATCCCGAGACAAGCCTGTGGACTCCCCACTGGGCGGCACAGCTTCTTGCCGCCCTCGAATTAGCTCCAAATGTCGACTTGTCGCTAAAAAAGTTGGCGAAGTTGGCGAATCCGGCAATCCTCGGACCAACGCTGATAGTGATTAACTCCCTTGAACATCAGTTGTTTTTGTTAAGCCGCCTTTTTGCTGAGTCCCGGAAAAACCTCGCTCAGGGCAGTGCCAGTCATTTTTACAAGTGCTGATCCTCCTCCTCCTCCTAAGCGGATTCGGGGGAGGGGAGGAGAAGATGTTTTGACGTTTTTCGCCAGCCTCGGCCGGCGATAAGGTTGACCCGGTCAGCTCACAGCGAGCTTCGACACAACACTGCCTTTTTCCTTTTTCTTTAGGGGATAAGACAACACACAGTGGATGCCCTCGCGAAGAAAATACAGCCTGCGACAGCACGGAAAGCTATGAATATGAAACGCTTATTCAAGCATGTTTTGATTTTCATTTAGTCGCTGACAAGACGAGGGTTTCTTTTCTTTGTGGCAGCTATAAAGGAGCAGATGAAAGAAGGAGTTAAGCCTCAGAAGACGATATCGTGACACTCTAAGACAAACAATATCCGAGCCTAGAAAGCCAAGGTGCGCCGCGGCATAACTAAAAGGCGGCTCTGACAGTTTTCCCCCCCTGCTTTTCATCCGGCATTTACTAATTTAGGAAGTTCTGCAACCTATATAGAGCCGCGAGGTGTCACGGACGCGAAAACGAATTGCTCAGGCGTCTCGCAGCAGACGTTGAGCGTCTCTCTCGGCGAAGAAAGATTTTTGGAAACCAATCGGCCTGAAAATTGGTCCGGTTTACAAAGTCATTTGTTCTGAGAATTAGCATGTGGAGCGCTGAAAGAGAGAGAGAGAGTGAGAAAATAAAAAATTACGGTGTGGTCCCCCATTCAAAAAAGAAAAACCAGAGAGAGAGAGAGCAAGCTCCTTTTATGCTTTTAGATTTGATTTAATTTAAAAGCACGCAGAGAAAACAGAGCCTTTCAATGCTCAGCAGTGCATTCTCTGAGAAACTGACACTAATAACGGCCTTGTGTTGAGACGTCTGTCAACTCTGCATTCTCTGCAACGGAATAAGTTCTTTACAAAGGAACACGTCTACTTCTGTTCTGAATTTTTTTATTTATTTATTTTTTCCGAATGCAGCCAGCACCGTCTAATTTGTTCAATTTTCACCGCTGAAAGGGTGCCAATTTGTCGAGCCGGGAGAGGAATTTTCAATTTAGGCAGAAATCACATCAAGGGTTTCGCCTCTGAAAGAAGCCGAACACATGATAGCGGGCCTCGCGGAAGCGTGTGATACGGATCACGGACGCGCCGCGGGAATAATGGGCCGTAGTACTCTACGTCGTCTGGAAGTAACTGTGCTCCGTACAGTAATTAACACTGTAGAGTATCACCAGAAGAAGGTTAGTCAAGACTTTTGGGTGTTTTCTTATGGGCTTATACCAGTCTTACCCATTACTATCCAGCTAAGGAAGACTAGGACATGCTTATGAGTTTGAATATAGCTTGAATTTTTGTAAAACCACTGATTCATGCTGCAAGGTTGATTTCTTTTGACGTGCTTTTGTTCTCGCCGTCCATACAGGCTTATCATTACAACGTAAATTAAATGAGGCAGCCAATACTGTAATTTGCAACCTTTTTTAACGGGTGACCCCTGATAATAAAGTCTATTAAACCCTCTATAAAGCGTACGCACCGTGTGAATGTGAAGTTCTTCCACTCAGATAGTCTGATTTAATTTGTCGTCAATTTATGTTAAGACTCTACCTTGGAGATGACATGAGCGCGGCTAAAACAATGAACAACGCTGATTGGTTTAAAGGGAAACGCATAGAAATCTGAATAAATACTTTTCTGTTCCTGTTGTGCCGAGCGACTCCAGTCAAGTTAACCTGACAAATGAGTCGAATTCTGCAGAAAGCTTCGGTGTCCTTGGTGGGCGCAGCCCGTGCTAGTCTTCCACCGCGCTGATTGATAGTGGCGGATGCTAATTCCATGGCAAATGATGCCATTATTCAGGGGCTCAAATTGAATTACTTCATCCATTGGATCTGCTTAGAATTTCCCCCCGTGGAGAGTTTAGCAAGCGGTGTAATCTCCCCTACTTACTTACAAGTCCCGTTTGTCACGCCTCTGTCTCTGTGCCCACCCTTGTGGATGTTTCCACTGCAGCATTGTTGCAGGGAAACCGCTTTTGCAGGAATCACACGTGCCGGTGTGTTCCCTGAGACTAAAGGGAGGCTGGGACAAAAAGCTGCACTTGAATGCTACACAAAGACGACACCCAAGGCCAGGTGACGCACGTGGTTGGCGTCTGCATGAAAGGAAATAATTCAAAAGAACGGCTTCTAGCTGGGAGGCTAGGGAGATAGGATCAGGAACAAACTATTGAACTGATCCGACAATCAGAATCTGCCACCAATTCAACTTGCTGAATTGTCAACAATTGGTGCCATCCATAGACTGTATATAAATATGGACAAGACGGCCCCACTTCCTTGCATTGGCCAAACTGATGCTATTTTTCCGAGGATATGGGCGTGACGTGTTATTTGACGTGTATTTTAGTGTTTTAGTTTGGTCCAAGTCCCATCCACTAACATGGAGGAGGCGGAGCTTATGACCTATACTGCAGCCAGCCACCAGGGGGAGCTCTACTAGCCTTGGCTTCACTTTACAGGAGCAGATCCACTGTCCTTATTAATTATTTACACCCCGAGCTCAGCAGAAAATTGAGATGCGAGCTAATTGAATGAGTGCGACTCGGAAAACACCCGTCATTGTTTAATCAAAAGCGCGCGGGAAGTGTGGCGATAAAGCGCGATCAAGCGGCTGCGTGGGTCTGAATCGTATGTTTTAATCTGCATCATTTGAAGAGGTATTGAAGGGAGTGAAAGTGGTTATAATTGAGAAGGTGTTTTTTTTTCTTGTGTACACTGGAATGTGAACGAAGGGAGTTAAAACTGCGTGACAGTAATTATAGCAGTAAACACAATATGGTAATTTAAGGTGATTTTACACAGAGTGATCAGACCTTTTATTTTCCTGCCCTATGTTATATTCTAGGCATGTTTGATTCATAACATATTTGAGTATGTAGATGCTTGACATTGTACACAGCACAAGTCTGAATCAAATGCAGTCGGAGTGGCAGATGGGCTAGACGCAGAAGTCCTGACGCAGGACATTTTAATGTGCAGGCATAAGAGACTGGGAAGAGCAACTACCTGAATCCAGAGTTTTTTTCTGAATTCATGAGTTTGACTTTGATTGAGAAGGGATTAGAGGGTGTAAATTAACTAGACATAGTCCCATTGCATTAAACAATTGGTTTCTCGGATTGCAATACCACCAGTGACCACTAGATGTCTGCTACCTCTCAGTTTAGCCTGCTGCGATTTATTTTAAGATTCAGCCGTTGCATTTATAATCACTTTTTTTGACATTTTGATTTTGCTAACCAGTTGCTTCTCCATGCAAAGCAAGGCCAGTGCCTCCATCTTTCGCAGGAATGTCTTGATTGCTAGCTAACCGACTGTAACGCAACACTCCTGTAACCTAAACATGAGAGTCTGTGAGAACGTTTAGGGTGATTGCGGGCCATACTGAAATCGCCCAAAGGTTTGGGACTGATTAGAATATATTCAGAGGCACAAAGACAGTCCAAAGCTGAATGCTGTAGCCGAACGTGGCAGAAAAAATCAATTTCTTTCTCCCTTTAGCGGGCCGCCGTCGTCGTCGAGGCAGACACCACCACTGCTTGGGAGACTAAGCAAAATTTTGCATGTCTGGAAACTATTTTTGAGGCCTAAAGAAGCAAGGACTCCAAACATCAGTGATACTATATCTAAAAGTATTAATAAAAACAACATGTCAGTAATGCTCAGTGTAAAACTGTGTCATTTCGGGAAAAACTGGATGAAAAGCAGCGCCCTGCGGAGATGATGATGCATTTTGAGGACAGCGTCTGTGCTCTTGACGGATGACACAGAAACACCAGTTAAGGGCCATTACCGTGTGAAGCCAATTTTCCACAAGAGCTTTGACATTGAGATCACGGTACGAGCTCCAGTGCAATCCAGAGACCCCGCGACGGAGAGGTGCAACTTAAAACGCAGGGGCTGGCGAAAAGTCAGCGCACGGCTTCTGGCAGCTCGTGAGCTCCACTCGTGCGGGCGAGTTGAATTTGCGAGGAGAAATTGCTGAGCAGTGTTTGCATTAGCAGGCTTTACTGCATTAGTCCCAGACTGGAAAATGTATTTACTGGGAGGATGATCCTCCTTCGTTCTGTGCCGGAACATGAAATTAAAAGGGCAGCTACACAAACGTACAGCAAACACAGTAAGTCACACAACTGCTATAGCAAAAAGACAAATCCTTGTTTTCCCAGAAATACTACAATAATTGAAACACGGGGCTTTGGAAGGTTGAGTTGTTTCTCAAAGGGAAAAATAAAAATGGATGAACTATTAGAAATATGTCACTGAGAATGTGGTTATTTGAAACAGTTTGGAAAATAATACCTGGACTAACCCTATGACGTACAGCAGTGGGAGAGCATCACAGCAAGAACCTGAGCTGAGGAGCACTGGAAGCTAGCAAGCAGTTAGCTAGTGGCTAGCTATGTTGTTAGCATGTCTGTGGCCGATTCTTGCCTTCAAGGATCTGCATACCAAAAATAGTTCTTTGCCATTGTCACCATCGACCATTGCCATACTGTATTAAAGGCTTTGCCACGCTAAGCTAACAGGTAGCGGTTTTCTGTTGCCCTAGCTTTGGTGTTGTGTCCCGCACCGCTGGAACTAGTTGGAAACTAGTTGTCTGAGGCTTTTCGGCCATTTCAGCATGTTGACTTGAAGGCAGAACCAGTCTGTGATCTCCAGTGCATGAGAGATGAAACGTTAATTACGTAGCTCTTGCTAGCATCTTAGCCTTCCAGCTAATAGTAGCTCTCAGGTTTCCCCAGTTTGGACAACGTGTACCAGCTGGCCATTGGCTGTCATCTTTAAGAAGTGTTCAAGTGCCAATTTGTTTGGCCCAGACAAAGGCGACATAATGCAGCTTTATAGTCGTTGCTGGTAGTTATTGTCTGTTTGGTGTTCATGTAGTTCCTCAGAGAACACAGATTGGTCAAAACCACCATGATTCGACCTTAGCTTGATGGATTCCCACGTGATCTCGTGACTCATTTGTAAGAGTTTACATCCCAAACACTGTCAATTACATCCTTTAACAGCCTTGGAAGTTAAAAATAAATAAATAAAAATCACCACAAGCATCTCAGCACAGAAGACAAATATTTGGGAAGACGTTTATTCCCACAAAAGCCGACATCTGCAAAAGCCGAGCCACAAACACAACCGCAAACAGAGCAATTTAGTCTGATGTTTGCATTACTGTCACGGATCCTTCAGCTGCTCTCCACCAGCTCCGTTTAAGGGAGCGGCTGCGGGGACCGTTTGGGCGCCGAGCATCCGAGAGTGATGAGCCGGGACGGGTGAATGAAGCCGCGGAACATGTCGTCTTCACTCCAGAATCCCGGAGCGAGGGGCGGCCTGTCAGTTCCATCAACGGCGGGATAATCCCAGAGAAGAGGCGGTATTTTTTATTGGCCTGTGTCTCACTTCAGTGCAGAGACCACCGGTCTAATAAGTCAGAGAAGCCTCCTTGTCTCGGTTTTTCCTTTTTCAGGCCTCAACTAGAGAGAGGTTTTTATGAACTGAAGTCTGCTTGTGATAGAACATAAATTAGCCCCCCGTCATCCAAGTGCTATCTTGCAGAAATTGCAGCAAAAGGGTGGAAAATGTTCCTCTTATTACACAGTTTTTATTAATAAAAATGTTTGTCAGAGCCATTGCGTGCACTGCAGGTGCTAAAACTATCCATCAGTTAGTCTTCAGTAGATGTAGCTCCATTTACTCCCTAACCAGCTAAGTGAGATCTGCTTTTACTCTACAGAAAATCCAAAATAACGCACAAACATGCCTCGTTTTAGAATGAGCCACACACAGCCATGCCGGACGTGTTAATGTTTAACAGCTGCTGCTTTCATTCACGGCTAATGCTGACTAATTAGCGAGCCGGTTAGCAGCTAATGCACAGGCAGCAAGTACCTGGAGCACCAGTGATCTCCGCCACCCACCTCCGGATCTCATTACACGCGCCGAGTCAATTTGTAAATGGCAGAAAAGTGCATTAATAAACTCGACAAAACCTTCGGTGGAACATGCGGCGTTCCTTCAGCGGGTGGCTTGTGGATAAACACGAACAAATCGGCTGAACAATTTGTAGCTGTGCAAGCCGGTACATCGTTTTAGGCCTGAAAATGTCTCAACGTGAGGCGGAAGTTCAACAAAACTGGCGAGACAACTGGACACGATCTCTTAAAAACACATCAGACTACTTTAAAGTACCAACAATAAATCAGGAGTGAATCACAGGGACGACCCTACAGAAGATTATCAACCAAAACCTGAAGCTACTGTACACTTTCAGCTAACCGTTTAGCTCCCAAACCCATAACTTTACCGTTTACTTCACTCACTGGTCAGCTGTTTCCCGAATAAAAAAGCCCTAAACGGGACACGGACAAAGCAAGCTAGTGAACATAGCGCTGCATTTAGCATCTGAAAAGTCCGATATTTCCCTCAGGAGGTGATGGAGACCAAAACTGAGCTAAAAGTAGCATACTGGTTTTAACCGCAAAACGCAACTCCTAATTTACGATAATGTCGCTAATGAAATAAGCAACCATCTGCATATTTTAAACATGTTACAACAAATATTTAATTTATAAGTACTGTTGAAAGAAAGGTATTTGAGGCTTTGGCTTGGATAAGTGTGGCAATATTCTGCATTTGCCTTTTAAATTAAACTATCTACTTGTGTCCCAAGTCCCAAGCTTTTGGAGGGGAATCTGATGTTACTCATGTGCAACTATAAGCATATCTTTTGTGGAAGTGGCTGTCTGGGAAATACTTCTGATTTGATTTCCAAACGGCAATAAAATCCTTGTGCGGCCCGAATGATCTGAGTTTTGTTGCAATAAAGCTGTGGATTTACAAACTCTCAGTGTAAGGGATATTCTGCAACATTACAAGCATCATCTCTGGGTGCAAAGTTGGATGGAGGGCATTTTAACCGATACAGAGAGAGAAAAAAATACCTCTGCACGCAATTGGACAGTCCTACAACCAATCAGAGCCATTTAGCTGTGAGCAAGTCCAACTCAACAGTGCTCGGGGGACGTGTACTTGATTGGTCCGGCAGATCTTTACAGGAACATATCAGTTCGAAATGGAGAGACTACTGCCACCTGCAGGTATGAAGAGGTATTACCTTTCATGCAGGACCACAACATATGCGCCATCTGGCCATTGGTTGTAGCATTTGTGGTGCGTTCGAGTGCAACCTTTCGATTGAAATACAGATGGCCTTCGTTGGCGCAAGTTCATTGACGGTGGTTTGGTTTGTCTGTACCATTGGATTTTTCGCAGAAAGAAACTTTTTATATAAAAAATACTTTTGTCCTGCAAGTGAAATAAACCAATACATAATGAAAAAGGGACAAACATATTGAATACGTCCTCAACAGCTGTGTTAGGATCCGCAACAAAACAAGGTTAAACACTGTTTTTATCTCCCTGAATTCGTCTTTGCTGCAGTTTCTTTGTGCAATCTATCAAGTGCCATCAGAAAGCCGTCCCATTCCTAGAAATGCCGTTTTACAGACTAAGCTAAAAAACTGTTTCCTCTCCCGTTTTTGTTGGCATTTTCTTAATGGATTTTTAATGACTATTTCAGAGGATCCAAGAAAGGTTGTACTGGTCTTGCTTGAGTCACGGTGAACAGATGGCATACCAGGAAGGAGAAAGGAAAAAAAAAAGAGGGGAGGGAGGGTTAAATCAAAGAGTTTATTGATCCAGCAGCTTAATTAAACGAGACCGAGTGTCAGTGCTTGGACCGCGCGGTGGCTGAACATCACGGCATCTGGTATGAGCTCTACCGGACAAGCACGAGGAATCAGGGCACAATGCAACCTTTGCAGACGCCCGTATCGTCGCATCTACACAATTCAAGCCTCTACAAAGGTGTTGGCTCAAGGAAGTAGCTGAAGAGGGAAGACGCAAAGGTATACAAGGGGAGCGACAATAGCTTTGCAACGTCCGCAAGGATTGTGGGATATCTGTTTTGCAGAAAAAGAGCTGTTGGAAGCTTGGTCAGCACTAATACCGTCCAAACACGCTCTGTGAGCCGCTTCAAGTCAACTCTTCAACACAAAATATGTTAATAGCAGGCGCACACACACACACACCTGCCTGAGCGGGACGAAATCGAACCTGGGCTCTATTCCGGAGGGCTGTCGGAGGGAGACTGATGGAGGCTGGCAGACAAGCGTTTAGGGAGGAGTCCGTCTGTTCCACGGTGTGGCAGAGCCAGCCACCATCCATCTCCATTATACACATCCACATGCCACTGGGCAGGGGACAACTCCTCTGAGGATGACCGGGGAGGAGGAGTGGGGGGGAGGCAGGACGGGTGCAGAGTAGGAGGGAGGGACTGTCAAACTCCCGTTATGCTGTTGTTCTCCGGATCACGCTCCTCCTCGACTTAGAAACATCACGCTGGAGCAGTCATTCACGGTGTGAATTTGTTTCTTTTGTCGACTCTTTGCCAACATATCTTCTAACCAGAGTGGACTTCTGTCTTTTTTTACTGTAAAAAGTTTAAGTAATAGTTTAAGACTGCAAGAGAGCGGAGAGAGCTGTAGAGCACTGACAAAATAATAATAATTAACGACCGGCCAACTGTCGACACGACGCTGCACAAGAGAACGTTTTAATCTATCCGTAACGGGTCCCGAATCTTCTCCGACCACTTCTCTGACCTGCCGAACGGCCAAGTTAATTCGCATAAACTCGGACGTAACGGGCTGGCTGGGAACTTGGTCGTCATGGGAACAGCAGCAGAACAGAAGCCCGCTCCGATGAGGGAGTTATCAATCGCAACTGATCAATCCGAAGGGAACGAGCTCTTCACCACAGCTGCTTCTTTACGTTGAGCTCTGCGGCTTTAAATCAGATTCGTATCATAAATGATGCATTAAATGTTCACCAACTTCTGCACTAGAGGTATATTTCTGAATTCATTTTCTTTTCTTTCTTATTACAAACAATACACATAACCCAGTCCTTTAATTTATGGTTGACTTTTTAAAGTTTCCAGCTGAGTTATTCATATTTATCTTATTTTCGATTCAGTTAATAGATATTATTTTATGTGTCTTTATGTGTATATACGCATGCTCATAGTCAAAAATTGTATTATTATTATTATTATTATTACTACTGTGACCTTTAGTGGTCGCGTCACAGCGGCCACTAGTGGTCGGAGTAATTATGACAGGAGCAAAAGACGACCTGTGACATAAGGAGGTGGTCGGGGTGGATGGATGGGTTTGCCAAACGCCTGATTTAGACAACGATGTGGAACTTTAAAGACATTTATTTACAATAATAAATGCGAAGATCTCCGCTCTTAACCAGACATTGGAAGAAGACCACACTATTCAGTCTGTTCCTTTAATTTTTGATCGTGTTCATGGTGTTACGACTCAGGAGACACATGACGGACCCCTAGGCCTCTCCGACAAGGCCCTTTATTAAGTCTTCTCATGTGTGGCTGGTTAAGGTGATTAAGCACAAGCCAAAGACACTCACACATCCGGCAGAGGTGCAGAGGGGCGTAACAGTAGTTTTGAAAATGCCTAAAAATTAGCGTGACACACCAGTTCAGTCAACAATCCTCACCTAGAGAGGTGGTCGGGGTGGATGGACGGGTTTGCCAAGCATGGGACGGAGGCAGCGTCTTTTTAACTTTATCAGAAAACCAGACTGCTCAGTCACTGCCTTTAACTTTCCGTCAAGTTCGTGGTTTTGAAAAGACCAAAGCAAATCAAGCTTGACGCGCCTTCACATTCAACAGCTGTCACATAGGGAGGTGTTTGGGGTGGATGGATGGGTTTGCCAAACGTGGGACCGCGAAAACGGGTTGTGACCAGCAAACTGTTCAATCGATTCCTCAAGTTCGTGGTTTTGAAAAGGCTAAAAACAAGCTTGGGACACCTGCTCACTCGATAATAGTCACGTAGGGAGGTGGTCGGGGTGGATGGATGGGTGAACCAACCATCGTTTGTAACTTTAACCACATGTATTACTGTAAATGAAAGAAGACGCCAAAAGAATGTCCTTTAACATATTAGAACAAAATGGTAATCAGCTCTTCTTGGATCCAGATTCCACCGACAACCGGTCCTGCTGCGGCTCATAGCCGAGTTTGGCAACTTAAGTCATTACAGAGCCATGCATATGATTGGATAATTGTTTTTAGGGTGCAAAGAGTCGACTGCAAAGATTCTTTTCCTTCGTCTTTCTCAATCCTACCACCTCCCCTTTCCTCCGTTTACAGATTACACCGGTATCAGACGCAGATTTCCCCCCAGACCCAGGTGAAGAGGCGCCGACGTTAAAAGTGGAGGCATGCCAGCTGGTGTGTAATCACTGTTTTAACCTCCCTCTCAGCCATTAATCATAGTCAACACGCTCAGGCACGGGGACGTGATCCCCCAGCCCCGTCCACTCCACGCTTCCTTACACGGGAACGCTGCAAGCCAATCAGGCAGCCTACAGTGAAAAAGCTGCAGCTCTGGATAAAGAGTATTTATTTAAATAAGTGGCGGTAAGTATTTATTTAACGCGTTTAAAGGGCCAAGTCTTGCCAGAGGCTGGATTTTAGTTTTTCTTTTCAATCAATAAGTTTGTTCTTTAAATATTTCAATATATAAATGATATTTTGTGGGTTAAAACATCTGGAATATAACAAAAATATCAAAAAAGCAGATAGCTGTCATTATTGTCTAGTATTAAAAAGAGTTTGATTGGATTTTTTTGTGACATTTGCACACGTTTTCAAGGTTTTTCGGCTCATCGTGGAGGAGAAACATGAAGTCGATCTTCGGGCGTCGTCAGTGCATTGGCATTAGCAAAATATTTGCAGAGGAGCACCACAATAAACTGTGAAAACTTCAGCTACACACGGCAAATAATTGGTCCAAAAATAATGACAATATAATTGGAAAAACACAGGGCTGGCGTTTCTGGAATTGTGTATATTTGGGATTTTCAGCGGCGGATTATCAGCTGGTAAGGAGCTCACGGCGTCTGAGGCAGCGTTTGTAATATTAAAGAGTTTGTTCTTATTTGTGGTTGCGAGCGTCGACGTCCAGAGAGAAAGAAAAAAAAAAAATGGCGAAACAATTTCATCCTCCGCATGGGGATTTACATAATATCATCCCAAATATTCCACGCCGCATCCGTAATAACTTTCCATCTTTGCTCTAGTAGTCCACAAGGCCCATTTCCTCCTCAGTCATTTTTCATTTACATCATATTTCTCTGCAGGATTGAAACCAGAAACTTATTAGCCGCTTTAAATCTGGAGGATCTGGGTTCAAGAACCTGTGACCCCCCCGCAGAAGCTCACGATTGATGCCGCTCCATATAATTCAGTTTGGCTCCCCGGGTCATCATTTATGATTTATTTTCATTAGGCACAGAGCTGCTGTTGTGCAATTCATTTCTCCTCAATAAACACAGACGAGCTGCGGCTCCATAAAACACCGCGAGCTGATTCTTCTTCTTCTTCTTCTTCTTCTTGAGAAGCGGCTGTGAAAAACAGCCATCAGTTGTTGTCTTCGCCGCCGCAGCCACCGCCTCCTCCCCTCCGCCCGCCTACCCGCCGCACTCCTTCCAACAGTTGTAAAGTATGAAGTGCATTAGTGAGATAACACCTCTATTACTTTTAACAATATTGCTGTTCCTCAGCGGCAACCCGCTGCCGGTTGTTAGTCACACTTATCAAGTCGAAGGGGAAGCGCGACTTCAAAAGGCGCCCAGATCTGAGCCAAGCAGTCAGCCATTAGAGAAGAAACAACATATTAGCAGTGCTGTGTTTGATGGCTCCGTCTCCCAACTTCCAACGACAGTGTGAAATTAGAGTAAACTGATTTGGGGCAGACCTTGAAAGTTCAACCTCGGGACGGCGGCGCAGGTTTTTATTTCCTTGCTCTTCTCCCTTTTTTTATTGGAAGCGTTTGTTCTTGCTGATGTCCTCCTGCATCTCCTGCTGCGGCGCGGCGGTTAGAAGCAACGTATAACGACTACAAAGGTGTTAAAAATAATCATTATTCACATTATACAGTCAATGTGAATGTGATTAACAGAAAAGTATGCATAAATTAAGAGTTAATTGAATAAATCAAACACAAAAAGACATTACTCGGTGCATGGAGCGACTGCAAAAAGCCAAAACGCACGACTCTTATCTCAGCAGTGTGTTTACATGATTATTTCCTGTGCTGCACTTCCTACACGGACTTAACGTTGACCTTTCTCTACAGCCGAGCATCTTCGCTCGCAGAAAGATTTCATAAGCTTTTAATTCCGTCTCGAAACCACTCAATGATGAATTTGTCGGGCGTCAAGTAAGTACTCAGAGCGTCGTTCTTATTGATGGAATGAAAACAGCAGTTTTTTAGCCGACTATTGGTGAAAACTCTCCTTACACCCGCGTTCATCGACAAACCCGAAGTAAACAAACCTGTAACGGCATCGGTTAATAATTTAGCCATTTGGATTTATAGGTTTTTTTTTTTTCAGTGTTGCAGCGGACCACTCAATCAATACCAATTTGAGGGTGTGTACTTTGTTGTGTTTGGGTCATATTTCTCAGACCACAGGTTGTACATTTAAAGGCCAGGGTACACCGTGCCGAAAGTCGGCCGTTTGCCAGGTTCTGGTAAGCTGACCTGAAGCCCCATGGTTGTTGAGAAGGGTTGGTTTGAATATTAAATAGAGTTTTCAGGTACAGACCAAAGAATATTCAATGTAGAAGTAGAAGTAGTATATATATTAGTGGTTAAAATCAATTATTGTACGGTCCGTGATACGCCAAGCCGAGAGTTGACTGCTTGAGCATGTTGGGCTATGGGCTATGAGCGTTGATGGCCCTAGGTTTTCTGGTGTGTCCCACACCTTTGCCACTAGCCGGATCCCTCTCAGTAACTCTACAAATGACTTGTCAAACAATTTGTTTAACGAGGCTGTTCGGTTCAGAAAACAACTGCACAAGAAGAAAGACGGAAACGACGAAAGCAACCGCATTGACGAAAGCCAACGAGGATACCTTTACGAAGGTTTGGAGGTAATGCCGTCTTCCAAGCTAATGCTAGCTCTTCCCGTTTCCCCTTTTGACTGACGAATACAGACCACTGCCACCTTTTGGTATGAAGATTTATTTCCTTTTATGCACGTGTAGAAAGTATGTACCAGATGTAGTCTTTCTGGTGCATTCAAGTGCAACTCTTGGGTCAAGACACAAGCGATCCAAGGCACAGTCAGGCTTTGTTGACGGTATTTTTTTTAATATTGATTCAGTTTGTCCAGGCCTTAAAGTCTGCCCTTTACTTTGTTTTGACCCGAGTCTCTATCAGCAATGTTGCCATGCATTTCAAATGGTCCAAAGACTCGCCACCAAACAGCGAGATCAGTACAAGAGGTCACTGGTGCACAGCTAGAAGGCTACACATGTCGGGTTAATCTGCATGTTACAAATCCCCCTACACGACTGTGAAGCTGCATCACCGGGTGCAAAAATCTGAATTTCCTTTTCCAGATTACAAATGACAACAAAATGGTAATCAATATTTATTCCGCCTACATGCTCTCCTGCTGAGGCTCATTACGGATGTTGGCAACTGAAGTCATTATAGACCACTGAGTAATAAGAGAGGAGGCCAAGCAAACACTGCTGCATTTAAAGTCTCCAAAAGCACAGTCTGGCAGATGTGACAAAATAAAATTAGCCACATCTCAAAACAAAATAGAGCTATAATGTGCATATGAGTGATTATATCACTTAGAGCGTGTCACACTGTTTACCTCCAAGCTTTTTTCATTAGAGCTTTGACAGTATGTTTGCAGCAGGTAATAGGTCCCCTGCTATAGCGGTTCATTACCATCAAACGTTCAAGATGCCAGGTTTGCATTCATAACCGGGGAGGAATACTGTAAATATTAAGCCTCTCTGATCTTTGTCTGAGCTCTCTGTATCGCTGCGCCCAGCTGTGAAGGACAGCTTTACTTCCACGGACCGCAAACATCAAAATACGGTATGGCCGCGGTGTTGGTGGGGGTTTGACCAAGATAAGTCTGTTTGGCCCCCGGGGAGCCCTGAAGGAGCGCACTACAGTTCATTCAGCTATCAGGAGATATGAAGAGCATTTCAAACATCAGACGGCTCATTTGTGCGTGTCCACAAACAGAGTGGCGCACGTTTGCAATCTTTACGCTAAGCTCCTATCTCCAGCTTCATATACGGATATCAGGCTTTTCATCAAAGTCTTGGCAAGAAAGCAAAAATGCTTATTACCCAAAATGTCATACGGTTGCTTTAATGGATTAAAAGACCATTTTATACACATATTAATTATTTAATTTAACATTTTTTGGAAAAAATAATGAGTAAGTGCCACCCAGGTATATCAATCTCTGTACAAAATGGTGAAGTAGAAGAGGAGGTGGAGGGGAAGGCGGGAGGGGCCAGAAAATATGTACACACCCCCATGTGCAGGATGAGTCATCACCAATTCTAGGAAATGAAAAATACCCTCAGGAAGACATATTTTTTACCCTTAGTGGGTCAGAAATTGACCTTTAGTTCATATAAAGGGTAAGATCACATAATTTCGTTGTGACTTAAAAATCATTCCACTTGATCACTTAATTATTTAAGTAATTTATTATCCAAAATTCTCTTTTGGTTAAAATTTTCAACATGTTATAGATTAAATATTGATTCATGAACAAAAAAAAAAAAAATGAATTTATGGGCTAATCAAAGTAAAGTACGCAGTAAAAGAGACGAGGAGGAGGAGGACGAGGAGGAGGGAGGGGCCTGAAAATCTGGACATGCCCCCCAGTGCAGGATGACTCATAAACATTTCTAAAACTGTTTTTCAGGAAATAACAATATAACTCGAACAAATAAGTCGAAAATAACCTTAGGAATACTTGAGAAAAAAACCTCAACAACATTTGTGGTCCCTGTTGGTTCAGAAACTGGCAAAGAGTTAATATATTTGAATCTAATTTATTTTTCAGTGTGGTTGATTTTAATGGATTAATAGTCTACTTGATACATCGGTTGATTTTTTAAAATAATTTATCAACCTAAATTTAACATCAGGGTTTTAGTTTTCCGTAGCTCATAGATAAAATACTGATTTAAAAAAAAAATAAATACTGGAGGAGGATAAGGAGGAGGGAGGGGCCTGAAAATTAGTACACGCCCCCTAGTGCAGGATGAGTCATCAACATTTCTAAAACTGTTCTCCTGAAACTCTAAACTACCCCTAGGAAAACCTTTTTTGTCCCCGTTGGGTCAGAGAGTTAATATTTAGTTTAAGTATAAAGTATAAAAATAATTAGATTTCATTGCAACTTGAAACCAGATATAAAAAATCATTAATGTTTTTTCAGTAGGGTTGATTTTCCTTTTTAAATCGTTCTACATGCCTTTGTGCCTTTGTGTGCATCACTTCAAACAGGATTATATTAAAGTGTGTTGAGGACTTTGGCTCCATTCACAGAATCTGAGAGATGTACATAGAATCATAAAAGTGTAAAAACACTATTAGGGATTTCTATGGCTCATGCAGAGCAAAGCTTCAGCAGAAATAGACTCTTTTGTGGCCAAACCTTCAGTAGCCAGAGGGGAATTTTGCAGAGTGGACGGCGCAGGTCATGAGCCATTGTTGCATTTTGGTGTGAAATTGCTGCGTCGATGAGGGCAGGTAGGTTGGGAGCGGAGAGGCTGGCTAAATGTACTTCCAGCAACTCCAACGTTCAGGACGCTTGTTTGTTTCTTCTTGTGGCAGCCGCAACTGGAGCGTCGGAAAAACAGATGCCGCCGGTTTGATTATGCAGAGTTGGAAGACAGAAACGTTCCACAGCCTGCAGGCATCTCCGTGTAAAATGGAAACATCCATTGATTTCAGAGCACTTTAATTACCACAAAAGACTTTTGTGAACCTCCTGATCAAGGCTTTCACATTTTTGAGCTGTAAAAATAAATTCTTTAAGTGTATTACTTGGTGTATTGTGAGGGAAAGGACATCCATTATTTCCATAGTGAACAACGGCGTTCAAAGTTTTGACGTCTACTTTGAAGAACTCTCTAAAGGACGTCCTTATCCCCAGACCACACTGATTGATCCAATTTTCTCATTAATGCCCCTCGCCCAGGATCTCTCAAAGACCCGCATACCCTCGCCTCGGTAGGTGAGCGATTTTTCCAGACAATCTCTCATAAGAAAGGTTTTTGTTGCCGGCAGCATCTTTGGTCTCACAGGTAAAGAACATGTGAGCAGATCAAGAGCGCTGCAGACCACGAGCGCTGTCTGCCCAAAGTCCTTTGGCAATGTCTATTATCCCGGTTTCATCAGGTCAAAATCCTGTTCTGGAGATCAAAACAGGCTTTGAAGGCTGAGACGGTCTTTTGATGTTGCAAGAAAAAAAAAAAAAAAAAAAAAAACTCAGGGATGACCGAAGGTTAACCATTCACGTCTTTAAACCAGTGGTTAAGAAGGAGGGGAGAAAGCACTCGAGAATTTCTCTACAGTGCTCTGGGGACAAAGTCTCTCTTTGTACATTTTATTATTCTTTTCATGGAAGCTGTCATTTATCATAAAGAAAAAAAAAATGAATCGACGCTTAATAAAAAGGGACAGTTCAAAGGTGCTGTTTAGGAATTTTCATAGGAAAATGTTAAGGCGCACCTGTTTGATTGCAGAAAGTACTCGAAGAAGCATTTTATATTTATATTATATCCACAGAAATCCAAATTATAGTAATTAAATAGAAAGTTTAAAAAGGGAAGTCAGGACCTTCAAGCATTGTTACATTGGTGGAAACTGGTAATTCTATTAAATATGTCTTAATCGATTTTTGCATTAGTGTTAGGAAAGGCTGAATACAATGAGATCTGAGTGGATCGTTCAAACACCTACAATTTAAGGTCGGATTTGAAAATGTAGATCATTTCTGAATAACCTCATGCTACCTTCATCACGATCTAATCAGAGCTCCTTCATGGATAGTTCAGGTGGAAATGACACTTCCAGTAAAACCTTGATTGTGGGGAGTTTTAAAGGTCGGGTCCACAATGATTTTGATCCTGCATCCCTGCTGCGCATTTAGCACTGAAAGGCTATTGATACATGTGGAACTCTATATGACCTTCATAAAAAAATCTATATATCCACTATCTGCTGAAATGGTCTAAGGTTGGAGTCTTCACAGAAAAATACAGCCTTAATTCCTCAACGAAATCAGGCAACCTTAAGGGCCGTGACACACCAAGCCGACGGTTGTTGGTGACCATTTATGGATGCAGCTTTGGCGGTATGTCACGCACCATTGCCGCCAGTTGGACCCAACAATGTCCGCCTTTCAGCGCGTTCAGTCCGTCAGAGAAGTCTCTTTGATTGGTTCGAAATGGAGAAAGAAACAAACATTTGCCGATGTTAGACCGTCGGCGAGCGTTTTGTTGGCGCGTCATGCACCGCTGGCGCTAGCCAAACCCCTGTCGGCAACATCGATGAAAGAGATCAGCTCCGATTGGCGGTTCGGTTTCGAGAACCAGCATACGAGAAGAAGGAGGAAGTGGCGAAAGTAAGCAAAACGACAAAGTTCAATGAGGCTAGCTATGTACGACGGTTTGTAGCTCTTCCTAGCTTCCTAGTTAATATTAGCACTTCCCGAAAGACTACTGCCACCTGCTGGTAGAAAGAGTTAGTTGCTTTGAACTTCGGCACTGGCCTTTATTGCTAGTAGTTCTGTCATATCACCCTGGTTTTGATCAAGTCTGTTTTGATCTGAGTCTGAAACGTTGCCGTGCATGTCAAGCCGTGCAAAGACTCGCCACAAAACAATAAGATAAGTACACTGGTGCACAGCTAGCTAGGCTGAACCTTTTGGGTCAATGTGCATGTCACAAGCCCCCCTACCCGACTGGGAAACTGCCTCACCAAGTGTGTTCAAGTGCAGCTTTGTGGTTTAGAAGCAACCAACGCAAGGCTGTGTCACAGTTGGCCTTTGTTGCTACTAGTCCTTTAGCGTCAGTTTGGAGTGACCACACCCTTACACTCAATAGAGCACCTAAACAGGCGACTGATTAACGGCAGGAACCTCGTGTAATCTGCGCATGCACAGCTGGACGTTCACAACAGAGTCACCACAGTCCGTCTGAATAAAACATGCCTCGTGAAATCAGTTAACGGGGACTTTTCCGGACCTCGTGGGCGCACATAAAAGTTCTACATCGCTGATAAACAAAATTAATTGCCCTCTCTCACTCCCCGAGTTAATTGCCTCCGGGCGTTTCATTGTACAGCTTAGCTCTGTGTTTGTTTTTAAATTATTCATTCGTACAGCAAGTTATCACTCTCCACGCTCCCCTCCTCCCCTCTCGTCTCTCTCTCTCTCTTCCTTATTTCTCTTTTCAGCTCTTGTGATTTTCTTTGCCGGCCTATTGCAAAAGGTCCAAGGTGAGCGGTGGTAGAAATTTTCTGCCATGAATAAACCATTTCATGGCCTCTGTCATCGGCACTATTAAGCAATTACTGTTTGAGTCGGCGTTGCTAATATGCCCTTGTGCACCGCCACGAGAAATATTTTTACATCACCTCCAGAAGTGGTCAGGCTGAGACATATTCTAGCGGAATGGACAAAACGACAGTGTGTTGTGAATTATCTGCTCTTATTGTGGGTCAAGGAGCTCTTCCTCATTCTTCACCTGTTCTACAACCCCGCCGCATCGGGTATCAGGTTGCAGGGTGTCTATCTTTTATTAAAGATTTCTCCAGCAGAACCGTCTTCTTGCACATACCAAATTAGTCCACGGCCGCCTTCTGCATTCTCGCAGCGTTCCAGCGTCGCACAAAGCAGCCTAACTGAATAATAACAACAGCAAAACGACACAATTTACGTCCTGTGCTAATTGGCTTGAGGACAGGTGCTAAAGAAGAAAATTACTGGAAAAGAAAAAACGAACAGAATGTGAGTGTCAATCTCCTTCAATCAATATCGTTTCGGCAATAAACCTCAAAGCAGATCTGCTCTGTAAGGCAAGCATTTCCCTTATTTTTCAAGAAAAAGTCAACAGTGTCAGTCTGTGTCTGTGTGCCAGTCTCTGCCTTCAAATACCACAAAAGCAGGAACGACAAAAACAGATAGAAAAGAAGCCAAATTCAGCTATCCATCTCAATTTACTCCACCGGCTCCTCTGTTCTCTCCTCAGCTCAGTGAATGGAGACAGAGTATTTGCATTTTTTTGTTTTTTTTTTTCCCCCAGCAAAGCTCAGCTTATCCCTTGTTTTCTCAGTCTGCAAAACCATTTTCAGCAAGAGACTTGTGCTACAAACGAGGGGGACGGTCATGGAGACGCATCAAGACGCTGAAAAGAATTTCTACTAGAAACAAGCCTTCACCCTCACGTACAGCTGCATGAGCCCACAAAAAAAAAAAAAAACTTTCTGCATCTTCCACCTGCATCGTTTATGCTCTGTTTGGGTGCACCCCGCAGGGCTATACCGTCTACGTTAATTCCCGCCGCTGCGTTATTACGCCGCTCCCCGAGCGTTGGTTAACGTGTTGCCGTGGATTTCATGCTGTTACGCCAAATTCCAGCAGCGGGGAGCAACCCCGGGAGCTGAATCCAACAGCAACTAAAAGTGCGATGTGATCGGAGTTGCTCACAGATCTGAAGCCGAGTGGAAAACAAAAAGAAGATTGTGGACTCATTAAGACTTCAAACAAGCTGAGCTGCATGTCCAAAAACTTTCTGACCCATTAGCTCATAAATGAAGCTGTTTTTACATGAGATTTTAATCTGTTAATCATCTCACGGCACATTAGATTGCTCTTAAAGGCTTATCAGAAGTGGCAACTGAGGCATTGGCCTTCATTGGCGTAAGTTCGGCACACAACAGTGAGATCAGCACAAGAGGTCATTGGTGCACTGCTAGCTGGGCTGGATCTCTTGGGTTAATGTGCATGTCACAAGTCCCGCTACCTGACTGTGAGACTCTATCATCACCTGTGCAACCTTGTGGTCCAGAAGCAACTAACATGAGGGGGCGTCACAGTTGCCCTTCGTTGCCAGTCGTCCTTTAACGTCAGTTTGGCGTGACCACACCTTTACACTTTACACAAGCTAAGCTGCATGTTCTTTTTGACCTATTATCTCATAAATAAAACTATTTTTAAGCAAGATTTTAATCTGTTAATCATCTCACGGTTTATCAGAAGTGGATTAAGGCCAAATGTTTGCTGCAGTTTGGACGTAAAAAGCCAAACTATTGCGATCTTTGGCGTTGCTGTCATACTTGTCATACGAACTTATCAAACTGGTGCTACGAAGATATTTGCAGAAACAAGACTACACGTTGTAGCTATTGGTTGGACAACCCAAAATGTAGGCTACTCTTGTACAGTTGTTGAAAAGAACTTCTTTGAAATGGAGAGAAAGTGTTTTTTTTTTTATAAAATCGGTTGATGCCGGATCACCTTGGAGCGATGCATTGATTGCAAACTGAAGACAAGTGCGTGTCTGTACCCTTCGTGTTGGTTGAATACCCAAAATCCTTCACAGACGGGACACCAACGCCAACACCATAAATCAGCCTTCGTTTTAGTTTTGGAGTTCCAGCAAACTATTTGTCTCCGTGTAATGAGCCATGTCCTTTGGTACAAATGCTAACACAACAGCGGCGCAAACGCGGAGGAACGTCGTAATCGGTCCACGAGTTTGCCGGACAAAATGTGACCCGGCAGTTTTCGTGCAGATTCCAAGGACGAACAATATGGACACGAATCGCAGGGGGTATCAGTTAAAACATGCTCAGTTAAACACTGCAAACAAAGAGGCAATCATTGCATAAATGTTAAGACTTCCTGGTGTTAAACAAGCTGCTGTTGCAGGGTGAAGCATGTATATTATATTAAACAGATGTACTCCTGCAGACGCTGGAGTCGTGATCATGTGGTGAGAAGCAAACACTCGGAATCATCCTTGTAGACGCTTGCTTCTTGCACAAACCGAGCACAGATCGATTCAGCTCCAGGGGCTTTGACCTTTCACCCAAGACGGGCAATTTCCATCAAAATAGAAAAAGCAATAAAGGGCAAAACATGGCAGGATAAACGGTGAGGTATCTGCATCTTGTCTCACAAAGTATTTAAACTTCTCATTTGGCCGCTGCAGCCCACCAGCGTCCATGTCTCGGAGTGATTAATGGTTGCTCGTCGTACCTCACACTCACCTGCGTTCAGCCGCTTGATTGATGGGCCTGCGCGCCTGACAGATGGACAGATGTGACACGGCGGAGCGCCCAAGCAGAGAGCGACACCTCGGTGCCGCCACCATCAGCAGCCACTTCCTATTTAAAGAGGACAGGAAGAGGAAGTTACAAGAGTAGTAAAAGAAAAGAATGGCTGTTTTCAAAGTGCAAATGGCTCGGATTTAGTTTTTTACTGTTGTGAGCTGGTCAAAACGGCAACTGCTTTAACATTTGGGGGGAAATATTATTGAGAAAATGTGAAACAAAAGTGTCTGGTGGCCGCGTTTATGTGCCCTCTGAGGCCTTGTTTTTCCTATGAAGCTTTTGATAGGAAAGGCTTTGCCTCGGGGCTTCCCGGTGACTCAGTTGGACTCAGCGCCTGCTGTACAAGAGCAACATCCTAAGTTTCTAACACTGGACCCAAAACCAGATTCAGGAGGAAGATGAGCTGTGATAAAAGAGACTTAACTTCAAACGGACCTTGAGGAAGGAAGGAAGGAAGGAAGGAAGGCAGGCGGGGTAACCACGCAAAGAAAATCCAAGGAGGAGTGAGAAGGCGGTCGTAGTCTTAGATAGAAACAGGGGTCAAACCCGGGGAGGGGAAGAAAGGACTGAAGACTAGAAAGCCGCAGGAGAGGAGTGAAGCTTTGAGCTAGCCAGGAATCAGAGGGAAGCTCACTGCAGCTGAGGAGCAGGTGAGGAGGCAGGTTGAAAGGTCAGCTGACAGGCAGGGGAAGTCAAAAACACTGAGGGCCACTAGTGGATAGGAAAGGTAGTTTGTTAGGTTGTTGTTGCAGAAGGTAGAGAAACAACTCCAGAGAACCAAGGGAAGATATTCCAGATTATTAACAGAGTAAAGTTGGTCGCTAGTGGATGTTTAAGGGTCTGGGTGGTCTTGTATATACCCTAAAAGAAGCAGAACATTGCAAAATATTGCTAGTGCACAGATGGAGCAAGCTCTCCTTTCATAGAAAATCATCTGGGTTCACCCAACGCTCCACTGTCCACTCTCAATGTGGTGGTAAGAACCAATCCATCAAATCATTTCAAAGTTGGGAGCTGAGCCATGAGGGAGAGCTTTCAATTGACCAGTTGTCTCAACGCTAACCTATGGTCATGAACGTTGGGTAGCCACTGAAAGAACAGCATCGCAGTTCCTCTTTAGGGTGTCAGCCTTAGAGAGCGCCAAAAATAAGCTAGCTGAGGTAGTTTGGGCATCTGGTGAGGATGCCTCCTTGGTAGCCTCAAATTGAAGGTTGACCAGGAATGGTCAGCTATGAAGAGACATCGCAATGGACCTAAAATTTGACAGAGAGATGACATATCTTGACTACCCTGAGAACATCTGAGGATTCCTTGTGAGGAACTAGAAGTCCTTGCTAGGGAGGGGTACATCTCCTCGTCGCTGCTAGACACTTCTTGTGGGTACGCCCCTTAAGAATTAAAATATGTTCTGAAATGTTCAACATAAAACTTAGCTCTATGGTATTCATTGTGCTAATGGTACGTGTAGTTTTGCTGCATTGGGTCTTTAAAGCTCTGAGATCCATCATTTGCGTCATCACCGCGCTGCAATAAAAGCAGAAGCCTCATGAATAAATCATTTAAAGTAAAGCATCAAATAGCTGTATTGTCTGGGAGTTTATAGTCGAGGAACTTGTTCAGGCTGACTGAACAAACTTACACCTGCTTCACGTTAGCCGTCCTTAAAAGAATAACGCCCTGACAGATATGGAGCAAGGCGGAACATTAGCCCCCGTGTCTTTATTTCCATCTATTTTTAAAGTCTTATTTAGAAGTTTGTGACACCGCTTCTCCAGCTTCGATCCGTTTGCGTTTGAGCTACCAGACAGAAGCAGAGACAGAGAGAGAGGTGGGGGACTCTCTGCAGCTGAGGTGAAAGTGGTGGTTTCTGCAGGAGCGCAGACAGAGTCATAAATCATATGTCTACTAATGGCAGTTCCAAATGAGCCCTCTCATCAGACAAGACAAGAGCCTTGCTTTGTGTGCTACATCAGGCTCCGCTATAACATCTGTGCGCTCTCAAGCAGCGTGCACGAGATGTGTGTCGCCCTTGTATTCATTAGGAATTGTCTACTGAGCCCTAACAGTTCAATTTGGAGCGGATCTGAAGAGCTGCCTGTGACAAACAATCAAGAGCATGTCCTCCGTTGGTTCTTCTTCTTCTTCTTGCCAAAAATTCGATTTTCAAAGAAGAAAAAAAAAAAGCAAAACGGTTAAATGCGTTGCCCCGGTCAGAGCGAGGGTGAGGGCTGCAAGTGCTTTCATGGCAAAATGAGGTTAATCCAGCAGCTGATACAACGCCCCACTCTGAGAAATTAAAAGTCATAGTCTGCGGCTTGCAAGACCATGCATGACACAATTTGACGTCCAACCCCAGAAAAGGGTCAGTGTCTCTTTTCTGAGTGCCAAAAAAAAAAAAAAACATTGAATGTTAGGCCTTTGTTCCATTTGGCAAGCGTATAATGGAGTTTGAGAGGGGTATGCCGGTGCTGTATGGAGATAGGGACTGAATGGAGGAGAATGTAATTACTATACCTGTCTAAGCAACAATGGCTAACCACCTCTGTCGCCCCTCACTCCACTCGAAGAAGCCGACAGCAAGTGCTGTTGGATTTGTTGGATCACAAAAGCCGCCCTTGCTGCGCCTCCCAAATCAGTGTCTTACTCGCCAAAGGATAAAGAAGTCCTCTTTAAGAGTGTGTCTATCTCCGTGTGGACTTTTTCTAACGGTTAGAGATGTGGAGTTTTGAGTGGGCTTGTCTTGTAACCGTTAGGTAACCGTTTAAATAGTGAGCCATTTGATTGCTTGTATATTTTAGCGCAATCGTTGACTTGTATTTTGAATCCATTGCATATTTTATTCTGGATCTGCTGCACCTAAAAGAAAATGTGAATGACTTAATTAGATGATCGTGAGGAGACTGTTTATTTTTCATTAATGCTAAAGCTGTTGTGTGATTTGATACGTGTCAGCCATCTAGTGGCGACTGGTGGTATTGCAACCCGAGTTTCTAAAATAAAATGCGAATAACTGAATTAGATGACTGTGAGGAGACCGTTTACGTTCCATTAATGCTAAAGTTGTTGCCGTTTTGTGTGATTTGATACATGTCAGCCATCTAGAGGCGACTGGTGGTATTGCAACCCGAGTTTCTAAAATAAAATGTGAATAACTAAATGAAATAATTGTGAGGAGACCGTTTATTTTACATTAATGCTAAAGTTGCTGCCGTTTTGCGTGATTTGATACATGTCAGCCATCTAGTGGTTATTGGTGGTATTGCAACTCAAGTTAAACTAAGTGTATCAAGTACTCATTTCAGTTTAGACTTGATAATGTGAGTACGATCTCAGCATCACACTTGCTAGTGCCTTTACAATCCATTATGGGATACCTGGCTGTCTCAAGTCCACGCACGTTACCTTCTGATGCAATAAAACGGATGGGGCAAGAGCATATCTAGGCATTTGCACTGCACGTGGCCAGATGATGAGAAATTTCCACTAACAAGCCTAACTAATAGCCACTAAAAACTAATTTAAACTGTCAAAAGACTTATGAGGGAATATAACTGAGGTTACACACTTGATTGTCCTCTGATTAAGACATTTATTGTGCAACTGAAAAGTGATTCTTTTAAACACTTGGCTCTCTGCTAGAATTTATTTTAAACTATCGTGGGTTTGACCACAGTTGGCCGCACAAGGTGAGTTTTGTGCAGCTTTTACCTTTGTCATCTGGTTTATTTCATGCTACGCCTCCTTAAACCCTAGTGAGCTGGGTCATAAGTGCGACCGAGAGAGGGATGTTATGTGTTTTTTAAAGGCCGATCTGGGGCTCAGCCTGCGCAGTCTCTTCACTTTGCGGCTCGGTTTTATCTGATATGTCAGCTCGGCCCCCACCCCCCTTTCTTTGTGACTGGTGAGGGAGCAGCAGAGAATAAGGTGCTCCCCCTCCAGGCCATGGTCATGATTTAGTGTGAGATGAGATTATATGAGTCTTTATTTAAATATGAAATTGCATCATTAACTATGCCTCCCGTCCCTGCGTTGCACGAGAAGGACGAGCCGCTCATCAGGTGTCACCCCCCACCCCCCAACCCTCCCACGACACTCCAAACAGCCAGTTGCATCGTCGACACTTTGCGATTAAGCGGCGTGATGAAGTGGAGGGGTAGCAGGATAATACGGGTGATGTAACTTCATGAAATATTAAGCAGGATCTTAATCTGCGAGCGCTCTTGTCACGTTCCCTGTGATGTTAAAAAGCGCTCACACTGAATGAAAGGCCAAAGCGGAGGAATTTGAAATGGAAAATAAAATCTCATAGCTGCTTCAGTCAGCACTTGGGGAAAAAAAAAAAAAAAAAGGATCAGGACCAGATGCTGCGGCTTGGCAGGTAAAAACCACTTGTCTTGTAAACTCGGAAAGAGTTTGGCTCCACAGTCCAAGTAGTAGCTCGGTGTTTTACAAGATAGTCAGCGATCACAGATGGTCCAAGTGCTGTCTGCTGGCACGTGCAGTCAAACTCTATCTCTTTTACATTTTAAGAGTTCTGCTTATTCCCTTAACACATCCAACGGGCGCTAATGCGTTTTATAAAAAGACACAGCAGCCGTTAGATGGATCAAATAGGTGACATTTCAATAAGCTCTTATCATTGAGCCTCTCTCTGACTGCAGCTCCTCGCCATAAAACCTTTTCTTTTTTTTTCTTTTTTTTTATTGCCGCTTTGACTCATTACAAGATTGATTTCTTAATGCAGCAGGTGAATTATGCTGCCGCGCGGCGAGGAGAATGATAAAGCACCCCTTATCCCCGTGTACTTTATTTAAATACAGTTTTGACAAACCTCGTTTGGCTGGATTAAGCTGCAATTTGGAGTTTAATTTAGTTTTTGGAAGCCCGAGGAGCGCGGCGGAGTCGGCCTTTGCTTCATTCTGCCACCAGAATCAAGAATTAAAGACAGACTCTGCTACGGCTGCTGTGTAGACAAATCGTTGCTAATGACGCCTAAAGTGATTGGTTCAATGGGTAAATTAACAGCAGGTGAACAAGACACCGCCAAGATGCAAGCTACGTCGCAAGCTGCAATACCACCAGTAACCACTAGATGGCTGCCAGTTTTTGCTAATAACTAAACCTAAAGGAAACTGGATTTTCTTGAGTTTTATCTTAATTACTTTCTCCCTTCCATGATGTCTGTGACTGACATCGCTCGAGCATGCAGATACATGACAAGCAAAAGTTTATTTCAATTTAGACCCAGGTTCAAACAGTAGGGGGACAAAGTCAGCAAGGGGTTATAACTAACTAAGTGGACAAAGTGCTGGATCCAAGTGTAGAAAAAAGCGTCACTTACGAGGCCACCATTGGTTGTTGTGCTTTCTTAAAGGGGAACTACTGTTTAATTTGCTACTGCTATGGTTCGTCCACAACCTCAGAATCAATCAGTCAATCTACAGACCCTAGATGATGATAACAGCTAACTTTGGACTCAACGGGGAATATATTGGTGAAATGAACGGGTTTCGTGGCAGATAATGCGTTATTTAGAGGCTGTGTTTTGGTGCCCCATTCACTCCCACTATATGGATATACACGGATCTAAATGTCTCCTGACTGACTACAAATTACACAAAAGTTATATGGGTGAGTAAACGATCGTATTTTATGCCAGAAATAAGGTCCAGGTTGTAAAAAAACAGTAGTTCCCCTTTAAGTTGCAGTCTGCCTATCAGGGCCGAGATTAGCAAGACATCACAGACATAACAGCGTCTGTGAGAACGCCTGTGGATGTCTAAAGAGTTGTTTTGAAGTCTCCACATGCACCACTTACTGTTATGTTTGTGAGTCGCGGCAGCCAGAACGCCCGACATCCTGATTCACCTGTCAAAGAAACAACACGTGGAATAAAATCTCAGAACATGGAATAACACAATCCTCAAATTTGCATGATCGGGTCGAGATTTATTTAAAGTCTTTATCTAACAAAAGAAAGTGCTTGTCTCGAACAAAACTTTAAAGCAACTTAACGAATTTTTCAAATCCAAACTTGCACCAAAGTGCTGACTTTTTACTTGACAGGACAGTTTCCCACCTTCTGGCAGCCATCTGCACGTAGCCACAGCGCTATCGGCTTGTTAGCATCCTTGCAGAAGCTGGAGGTTTCTTGCTCGAGGACACGTCAGCGAGAGAGGACGGGGGACTTGAGTCTGGTTCCCTGTTTTGAGAGACAAGAGCCTGTTTACCCGCTGGGCCACAGCAGAGCCGCTTCTCGTTTTTTTATTTATTTATTTTTATTTTTTGCAGTTCTTGCAGCTTGAGAAAGTGTCAAGCAAGAACAGATTTCTTTTCATACTCTGGCCTTCCTCGTCTTTTAGGTGACAGCTGCTGAGTTGACACATGTGCATCATGCTCTTAAGCATAATCTTAGCCACGACAGCAGCGCTGACGGTGCACAGACACAGAGGACACCCGGTGGATCTTTGTGACTCTTTGTGATTGGCGAAAAAAGATATCAAGTGGAAGGACCAAAGCAAAAGCAATTTTCAGGAGCTGAGGGGAATATATTGAGGTCAAGTGAACTTCATTCTTCGCCCCATTCCCTTTACATGAAGTCTGGTCTCTAACACATTCATTATATCTGAACAGCAGACCCATAACAGCTCGTCCGTCGCCCTGAATACTGATTTCCTGAGCTCCCGTGATGTATTCATGCAATAGTAATGTTACATGTGGTGGTCTCACCACGGGGGTGCTGTCAAAATATAAAGCCTATTTCCTTTCCCTTTATTAAAATGAATGAGTGTGAAAGGCCGTTTTTACAATTGTCTGTTTTACTCTGTGATTTCAGTCTAATCTGGCGATGTTTTAACTTTAAAGTCAGAAATAAACAATCGAATGTGCTCATCAAGTCACAAGGAGGAAAAAAAAACAGCTTTGAGGCTTTAAAATGAGAAAAAAAAATAGATAATTGCTCAGATTTTGAGCCGTGGGAGCTTATTTCCATAAGTGTTTACCAATCCTTGAAGAGCCCTGAAGAGCCCTCGACGCGTCCCCCATCACACCCAAACACTCTCAAAGACGGAGAAGACAGGACGAGAGCATAAGGTAAAATGTGCCTGGATGCATGATTTTACAGCCCCGCTTTAATGTCTGTCTGCGAAAGGCATCTCACTCCCTGGGTTTATTGACCAGGCCCTCCCTGCCTCGGCTGCAGCGGCGGCCATCAGATCAGCCATCCTTTGCTTCACAGTTTATGAACTTCAAAGCCGCGCGGCCAGAAGTGAGCCGATGATGGACTGCGGGGACGTTAAGGAGAGATGGCAACAGAGCCGAGGCTGTTTAATTCCAAATGAGGGGGATGACAAGGCATCCTGCGAGCGGAAAGTATGGGTGGGTAGTAAATAAATCAGAGCGGTGGCACGCCGAGGCACAAGGGCCTGTGACGCTCTGTGAGTAATAAGTAGGAGTTCCTGATCGATACATACATTTACAGGGAAGCCAGCGAAGAGGAGGGGTTGTTTGTGTCTTGCATGGAGAGTTTTCAGCATGCTGGATGCTTATAAGTATGAACGTGAAGCGGCAGTAGAGTGGTGTTTTTCAGTAAGTCGTAAAAGAATAATTTCCCCTTGGAAATATTTTGAAGTTGGAAATAGATTTTTACTGATCCAGACAGAAATGAATGGTTTGATATTTTGGATCATAGTTCCTTAAGTTGCTTAGGGTACAATTTAACAAAAAAAAAAAAATATGCCTAAAAAAAACACAGAAAAACTCGGAGGTTTTCGAGTTTGAGGCTGCAGTTCCTCAAATGGCCACTAGATGCTGGCTCCGAAAGTGAGTCAATCCCTAAAGACCTCCATACTTAAATGCACAACTTTACAGCAGAAATAAACATGTTTACAGCCTGGTAAAAAACAAAAATTTCAAACAACAAAACAAAAAAAACATTAGCCAAGCGACAACTTTCAAGTTTGAAACTGCAATTCCACAAATGTCCACTAGAGGCTGGCTCCGAAAACGAGTCAATCCCCGTAAAACATAAATATGTTCATAGCCTGATATAATTTCACGACAACTGTACGAGGGTGAATCTTTATATAATCCCATGTAAATTATATTAAATCTTAAAAGTTATGCATGATTAAGGGGCGTGGCCTCTTTGATTGACATGTAGCCATCGTCTCAGTTTCCCTCAGCTCCTCTCACACTTTGCATATTTGACCATTTCTGGATTAGCCAAGATGGCGATGGCCAAAGTCACCCACGCTGAGCTTCAGATTTCTTCTGGGTAGCTACGCCCAGTAGCAGTTTGGTCCTAGAATTGTAAACATCAAGCCGGAGGCAACAAATTGTTAGCTTAGCATAACAAAAGTTTAAAAACACAGGGAAAGAGCTGGAGTGATTCAGTCCAGAGGCAACAAAACCTCCCTGCCGTTAAAAGGTCAGTAATTTACATATAATATCTCATTTGTTTCCTGTCCTTATGCTAAGCTAACCCCCTTCTGGCTATAGCTTTAAATTTGCTTTGTAGATATGAGTGTGGTATCAGTCTTCTCATCTGACCCTGGGAAAGAAAGCTAATACGCCGATTCCCCTAAAAGCAAGTTTCTGGATAAACAGAAAGCCTTTGTTGGCCCGGGTGTAGATTTAAAGTCTCCAACAGCTTAATGGCTGTTTGTTCTACAACCCAGTCTCTGAATTTATTATTTCAAAAGATTAAATTCTGTGTAATTTTTCCCACAAAGCAAAATAAACTTTTAAACATCCAATTTCTTATAATTAGAGGAAAGTGCTTTGATAAAGCATGATGCATGGGAGATACTGAAAATCCCATCAGCCTAAACCTCTCCAATAATAATAATAATAATAATAATAATAATTGTGGGTAACTCAGGGGACAAACACTGGAGGAAAGTTTTATAACTAATAAACACCGCCGACATTCAGAGTTGGACGCCAAAGATGTGTACGTGTAATTTTGTCCTGAATAAATTGACTTTGTCGTAAGATCTTGATTGCTAATTTCAGCCAGACAATTGGACAACTGGAACCGAGGGACCTGTTGCACGCATCTCTATGACGATTGTCAACGGTTTGTGATGAATTTAATGAGTCTAGTCTTTGTGGAGAAAGATGACCTTCTAAAAGGACATTGCCAGATAAAAAAAGAAAAGGAAAAGAAAGGCTTTGTCTCTGCTCGAACAAAATAACAGCAAACGTCGCCTCCGAGGTCCAGACGCTGATGATAGGTTTGATCTACCTGGTGGCCCATGCACAACCACAACAACCACATTCCGACTGAACAGATTGGCTCTCATAAAAAAATAAAAAAATAAAAAGTTTCTGTTGTCAGCAATTCACTCCTCGCTCTAAAAAAGCAGAAAATTTACATCCCGCACGAAATGAAGTGATGCAGAGGAGCAAAAGGTCCTCTCACATCTCTCTTCACAACGCTTGCGCTTGCAGTGCTCATCAACATTACGATCTAATCTGCATAAGCATATTGCACTTTGATACGCCGACTGGCTGCGTGAGCCATTATGTTTACTATTAGAGAAAAAAAAAAAAAAAAGGCTAACAGCTTTTGTCGCCGCCCGCAAAAACAAATCTCACGCCGCCGACAAACCGCGTCCGGGTCAGGTCTTGAACTGAAAGGAGTTGACTGTTTGCTAAACGCCCCTCCTGAGCTGCGAGCACACAGCGGTGCAGCCTTAACTGGGAACAGCAGGCCTGTCGAGCTTTGAGTTTCTCCACGTCGTTGAAGCTGTGTGAAGTGCAGTTAGGGCAATTCTGCCGGAGTTTGGATGGTGACAAACAATTAAAGTGTGTATTTATCTACTCTGAAGTAAGCTTTAAGACCTAATCAGACCTAGGTGACTACCTAACCGACACTTTTTTATGACCAGCACATCTAACTATTACACACTTGTGTTTTCTGTTTCTGACAATGTTACCCAAGGTCTACACTTATACCTTAGCAGTACTCAAAGTGCATGAGTGCATTGTCAGTAATGCGTTCTCGTCTGTACTTGTTTTTCTAGTGGACTTGTGAAACGTTGCCACTCGCCGTCCAAGTACTGCTCCAGTTCGCAGCATGCACCTGCACCAAGTACAGTCCAAATGCTCAGATGTGTTCTTACCCGTTTTATCCAGGATGCATCAGGAGGTAACTTGTGTGGGCTAGGGACAGTCAGGTATCCCAGAATCTACTTACTCTCAGGAGTCCTTAGGTACGCTACTGTTCCAATGTTGTCTGCACTGTACTTCAGAGATGAACGTGTCAAGTCCAAGCTACTAACCACTATCAATAAGCACCCACCGTCTTGCCAAGGGCTTCTTTTGGACTGCGAGCAGACTATATTTGTATGTACTATTTCGCTCTGAAGAACAACTGAAGGCGGCAAAACAAAGATTCTTGTATGGTTGAAGTTCTGGTGGCGTACGTACACAGCCGTTTGCCAAAGAGCAAACTACTTGCCGGCTTGCAACGCCCAAAGGCAACCAAGAAACGATTGGAGGAGACGATACAAGGCTAATTAGCTCTAAGTTTGTTCGGTTATTTCCGCGTTTTCTATGTGGATTGCCGCATGGCGCTAGAGAGATGTAGCATTAGCTTTAGCTTCACTCTTCCAACCCAGCATGGCATCAGAGTTTTTAACCAAGTCAAGGAGATAAAGGGGATCTACCGTTTTTTTTTACAACCTTTTTTACAATCGTTTACTCACCCATATAACTTTGGTGTTATTTGGAGTCATTCGGGAGATAGATGTAGATCAGCGTATATCCATATAGTGGGAGTGAATGGGGCACCGAAACGCAGCCTCTAAATAATGCATTATCTGCTGCGAAACTCATTAATTTCAGCAATATTTTGTTAAGATACGCTAGTGCTATTCCCCGTTGAGTTTGGAGTTACCTGTTATCATCATCCGGGGTCTGCAGATTGACCTACTAACTTCTGACGTGGAAGGTGTCATCTCTGAACGCCGCACGCACCCGCGACAGCTGGTTTGTTTATCTGTAATTTATATGAATAGTAATTAATCTACAGACCCCGGATGATAATGCGTTATTTAGAGGCTGCGTTTCGGTGCCCCAGTCACTCCCACTATATGGATATACGCTGATCTAAATATCTCCCGAATGACTCCAGATAACACTAGAGTTATATGGGTGAGTAAACGATCATATTATCAAAATAAACTGTAACTATGACGTGCATGAACACCAATATTTGACAGGCAGTGGAAGGGAAACTGAGGGGATTCATATTTAAGATATTAAGTTGTGGCGTCTTTTTTGGGCTAAAATCATTTTTGGGGCGAAGCTACTACGACTACTTCCAGCTCCCACACAGTGTGAAGCAAATCTAAACTGATGGACCCGCTGGAGTGGAAAAGGGTGTTAGCAAAGCCACAGTCTGATTAAAGACTCTGAGATCCCGACAACTGCCAAGTGATTTTCTATTCAGAATTTCCAAACCTAGTTTCAGAAGGAAATCAACCAAGTGGATAACACCAGTAAAAAGTCCTGACTCTGGAGGTCATTTCATGGGTTAGCTTTCCACCCACGCAAGCGCCAAGTTACTGCACTTCCAGAGGACGCACAACAGCCTCACCACAGCCCTGTTGTGATTCTTCTCAGGCGATGATTTCAGCCTCTCCTCACCTCCTCTTTTCTGTAACAACACCAGCCGCCGATTAAACTCAGCTCCGAGAGCAGTTTTCCTTTGGAGCACCCACGCTCAAATTACTTTTGATTTGCTCATTTCACATCTGGCCTCGCGGTATCGGGTTCACAATTGGATTGGATTGCGAGGACCGGCCACTGGAACGGTTCCTGAAACATCACAAAGAGGAACGCAGGTACCTATTGATTGAGATGAGTGCAGCTGTCCGATTGCAGGGCCCGCCTCGCCGCTGTGAGCACCGAAGTAACGATTTGCCCCTCCAGTTCCCCAGGAAAGTTTCTGCGCTGAAACATTTATGATCTTTTTAATTTGAAATACACAAGCTGTCATTGATTTTATTCGAGCTTGTGACCTCATGTATTTCTTTTCTCTGCAGACATTCCCCCACCAGGCGGCTACAAACAAGATCTGGACTACTGTACACACTAGACTTCGGGGAATAGGGAGTATTGCAGTCGCCGAGGCTTCATGCCAAGGGATAAGGAGAGTTTATTTCCCAAAATGTCAGTCTCAGTGCAATGACTTTATCGCCTGTAGGTCCTAAAATCTTGGAAAGTTATATTATTTTTCTCATTATCTCTGTTTATCCATCTTTTATTTGGGGACATATTTGCAGCTTATGGCTTCCTATTACTAATTTCTAAAGCATGCAGTGTGTGTGCAAGTGTGTGTACTCTAACTCAGGGAAAATTCATAAATGTGTGGTTCAATAAATGTTGTATTTTGAAGGGGTTTCACCTTTTGCAGTATACATTTATTACAGTACAAGAGGACAAGCTTTTAAAGCTAATGATAATAAGCCTGCTTGCTCCTCATGTGAGTCCCCGTGTCCAGGGTCTGAACTCTATTTTATCTGCCAATTTGCAACGTCTTTTCGTTCCCCCTTCTGCTTCCCGATCATTTCTTTCTCTTCACAGCCCTGTTTTCCGCTGCTGTAAATAAATCCAATTTCCGAGGCCTTCCGGTGACTCCGGTGAAAAGCCAAAGATGAAAAGTGTGTCTTCGACGCACCTTGTTAGATGTCCTTCCATTTGAGGCGGCCTACATTTTGGGGCGATGTGATTGCGAGGATTAGACATGTGGGGTCGTGCGTGGTCGCTGAACCACGTGAGCCTGAGCGAGTATTTACGCTGTCGAGTGTTGGGAGAAACCGACGTGTGGATCAACTCCCTTTTTGGGCAGATTTACTCTCCATCTGTATTTATCAGCACCTTCAGTACCTTTCCAGCCAACTGTTTGCTGCTTCTTGTCAGTGTCAGAGCTGTACTTCCCTTAGCCTGTTGCTTTCATTCGACAGCGGTCCTCTGCCTTCATCTGCTCTCAGCAGCAGAGCTGTCCACCGCCCACATTCATCATGTAAAATAATGAGTTCCCATTTCATCTTGATATTTTTCAGGGCCGTGTTAAAAAATCTGCAACTGTCTCTGCATACTTTTTAGTTCCTTTTTGGAAGATGTGAACAGAGGTCAGTTGTAGTTTAAACCGCACTATTATTATCTGTCTTTTTATACAACTACGGCTTAAAGGGCAAGGCTATGAAAGCTCCTTTTAGCCTCTTTTATCTCTTTATATCTGTGTTTGGTTTTAAAGTCTGCAAAGATGTCATTTCAGTCACTTTACCTAATTTTCAGGAAGCCATTTGAACATAAAAACTGCTCCGGTCAACCGATTTTAGCACCTAAGCACAAAGTTAGCAATTAGCCAGTGAGCTTTTGGCGGTTAACCAGATAGACACTTGTTGAAATTTTACTATTTTGTTTAAGTTTCTCATAAGTAAATCGTTGGCAGTAATTTTAAGGAAAAAAGACAGTTTTGATAAACCTCTTGCATCCATTTTATAAACTCACTTTAAGCTAGCTCCAAACCCTAGCAATTAGCTAATGAACACTTAGCGCTAAACCAGACAAATATAAGGAGTCCAAAACTTTACTGCTTTGTTTCCGTCTGTTATTAAACTTTGAAGTTCTTTAAAAAATACAGCTCTGCTCAAGCCAATTCTCACCAATACATCCATTTTGTAAACCCGCTTTAAGCTAGCACCAAACAAAGCTAACAAAAGTCGGCTACTAGCTGGAGACAGTTTAGCAGCTAACAAGGCAGGCTTTAGTTGAAATTAATTAAAACAGACGTAGAAGACATTCATTAGTGATTCTGAATGAAAGCTAAAGTTGCTAACATGTTAGCCACAAACAGTGACAGTGCAGTAGCAATGTGTTTTGCACTATAGTTGGCTAGGCTGCAAAAACAAAGGATGTTTTACGAGTTAGCAAGACAATAAAGTTGCTGTTTTTGAGAAATAAACTGCTTGATAATACAGTAGTATTACATTTTAGTATTTTAAAGAGTTCAAGCTCAATGGTGGGAGTTTTATTTCATATACTTGACTTTTATTTGTTTATTAGAGCTTGAGGTGTTGGTGCAGGACATGGACAAGTAAATGTCTAACGTGAATTAACCGTAATCTGAAATTTAAAGCCATTAGGAGCCCAAAGAGCGGTGTGGATAAGTTATATAAAAGACAAATAGTGGATGAGGGATCATATCTTCCTCCATGTGCTCCAGCTGCCCCGCAATACGCTCGCACTTGCATCATCCCGGCTGCAAATCAGTCGGCGACTTTGTTGGTTTTCACCTCCTCTCTCTCTCTCTGCCCCCTCTCTCCCGAGTGCAAAGCACTCGCAAAGCAGAAACGCTTAAAAACAACTACACCGTCGCTTCGAAGAGCACAAAGACGACTGACATCAGAGCGTTGTCGGTAGCTGACAGGTCCCTAATGATTTCTTTAGGCTTTCCTATCCTCCACCGTCTGCTAGCAAGTAATTACAGCAGCCCGACTCAGACCTTCACCGGCAACGGTATCTCCTGTAAAAGTCACACTTTAGATTAATCTCACTTGCGTGCACGCTTGCACGTTTAAAGGCAGGTTAGACGGAGATGAGTACATACACCCGGAAGGACGCTCGCTTCTTCATGTCATCATCATACACAGACACATGGCAGCGTTTTCTCACCTCCATAAAACGCCCTTGATTCCTGTAAGACACCCTCTCTAATCAGCAGCTCTGTTGGGTGCATGAAACAATCCTTTCCCTTACGTCTCGGGGTGAGAATACGGCGCATATTGAGGCGTCCACAGATGTGCTTTAATTAAATCTGTGCAGCACGGACGACCTGTTGAGGCCCGGTATTAAACGCGGAGACGCAATGGAGAGTGAACCCCCACAATCTGCCGATATATTTAGGAGGCAAAATAGAGGTTTGCGCGACAGCTGGCGGCGTCGGACTAATGGGCGTGATGGGCTTATCTTATCACGAGTGCAAACTTGAATCAACTTTGCAGAAAACTGTGAATCCTTTCGAGGAATAAATTTGCCTCGGCGGCGCGCAACCTCTTGACCTTTAACCGGATAAAAACAAGAGCAACGCGAGCAGATTTACATTATAGCATCGAAATAGCACAACACATGTGGAGATTGTTATCCGGGTGGACGTCGGGAGCACACCTGACCTCCTTTTCACCGGGAAGGACGGACTCTGCGAATGCACAAAACCTCGTGAGAGTCAGAGAGAGAGAGAGAGAGAGAGCGAGAGAGACGGTGGGGTGGTTATCAAGAGAGCTTACAGTAATCCTGTTGGCACGACAACGTGGACGGTGGAGTAAGCAGCAGGCATTATTAGATTAAATGACACTGAGATCGACCCGCCGACAGGACAGCGGCTGCTGGTGGGAGGCCAAGCGACTGACGCAAAGTTGAGGCGAAACAATATCAGGTTTGTCCGTATAAACAAGAGACAGCGGCACTAATTCTCCATTAAACTACAACTCAAACTATGAATGGAAATCTACAAAGATGGTTTATTATAATAACTTCTGAACTGCGGAGCCCTAAAAGCTTCCCTTTAGCAATTTATTAACTCTGTGAGTAGGAGTGAAAGGGAATTAATTTGACTCTTTTTTTTTTTTTTTACTTTTAAAAGCCCTGAAGCAAAACAGAGCATTCATGCAGTCAGGTGTGGGGAGCGTTGCCGTCAGTCCTGACAGTCAATCATCCGTCGGTCAGATTTGTCTGCTGACGTTAGCTCTTTAAAAGGAAAGTGTTCCTGGCTGAGACAAAGCCATGCTCGCATCCTCGCCCTCACATCGTCCCGTCACTCAAAGGCCTCGCCCTGTTACTCCACAGATACCGCACCTTCTCTCTTTATCTCCGCTCGTTTCTTCCCCAAATTCCACCCATATTGTCCTCCTCTATCCTCTATCCTCTATCGCTCCAACACCTCATTATCCCTTATCTGCTTTTTCTTATTCTCTCCCCCGTCCTTCTAATCTCTCCCTCTCCTGCATCTCCTTCTGCCATTTCTTAACCCAAGCTTCTTTATCTCGCTGACCTCGCCGAAGCCTCGCATTGCGCCCGCGCCAGGTGCGCCCGCGCCAGGTGTGGATCAGAAATTATATTACAATGCGACACCAAAACAGGTCCGCCGTTAGCACAGCCGAGGGCATTTGCAGACGAAGAGGCGCTAGGTGGCTTGGGCTCGAGTGCTTCGCGGGGCAGGTTCCTTCATTTGCACGGACTGTATTCGTCGCCGCCGAATTGCTTTTGCGTAATCGAGACCGAATGTCGCGCGCTCTGAGGCCAGAGAGTTGTTAAAATGTAAGAAATGAGTTCCCGGAGCAGAGAGTGGCATCTTTGAAACCAAGAAACAGAGCACATTTGAGGGTTTAAAAAGATTAAGGGCCAAATTTCAGAACTGGACAGCCTGATTAAAACCATATGGACCTATTAAAACAGAAGATATTCTAGCTTATATCGTATGAATCCAACATTTATAATTATTTGTCCACTTAAATTTATTTAAACCACGTTATTACACTTAACGCAAGCTTTGGTGGCTGCAGAAAGCTGCAAGATTAGACCAAAAACATTAGTTTCTGCTATTGAGGAATAAAAAAATAACACTTTGATTGCTTGCAAAGGGGTCAGAAGTCCACATTGCTTTGTATGAAGTGGCCACAGATCAATATTGTATGTTGGGCACCTCCGATCAGCTGATATTTACCCATAGTGTGATATGAGAGCTCAATAAGGCCTGACCCTGTCTGGTCTAGGCATCTCAAACATAAACACAGCTGTTTTTTTATTTTTTCACCCTGTGTCATATATGTCTGAATATCTGCTCCTCTTATGATTCCACTTTCCTTCCCCTGCTTGGTTACGCAATGAGCCGTCACATTAGAAAAAGCCCGGCGCTCTTTTGTTGAAAACCAGCCCCGAACACGTCATCCCCGAGCTCAGACCAAACTCAAAAGATGCCATTCACTCCACATAAACAGCGAGGCTCGCGGTCGTTAATAGTGTCACAGCATTCCCAGTCGTCTCGTCCGGGGGAGATCGCCGGTGCTGCATTGCCCTCTGCAGGCTCCGTTGATAAATGGCTTGCAGGGTGACAACCAGAGCAGCAGCAGTGATTCCCCACGGATTCGCTACCCCCCCACCTCCCCTGCAGCTCACGAGCAATTACCTGTTCCCTCTTCTATCCAGATTTAAAGACAGACGCGCAAACAGCAAACCGGAACATGTTCATTAGTTGCTCTTTATTTAACCCTCTGGGTTTAAAGGCAGGTTGCAGACAACGCGGCGCGCTGCAGGCTTGTTTTAAAACTTGTTACAAGATGGTGTCTATATGGTAGTGTGTGATCAAAGGCAAGAGACGTACAGTGATAACGTATCATTATATGATGCCCTAATGCTACTCTCTCCTTCAGATGTGGGTTTTTTGTCTTCTTCACTGCCTTTTTTTAAAGCCACAGCGACCAGCGATACAGTATGATGTGTGATACTAGCATCTTAAACAGATGCCAGAGAGATATACCAGATGAACCGACAGCTAGGGATGCTCGCAGGTATAAAAATATTCCGCCCGAGCGTCTTCCCAAGATGTCCAGGCTGCAGCTGTAAAGAACCAAAAAACCTGAACAACACATTCCCCCAGCTTTACTGAAAAGATCAGAATATCCACAAACTGACTGGCCTCAGGATTGAACTCTGCATGCAGCCAGTGCTTCCAGCTGCCCACGCGTCCTTGAGTGAGACACTGAACGCCTTTCTGCTTATTTATTATAAGCCGCTTCACAGATAGGAGCCTTGGCGCTACTCGTTCGAGGCGTGATAGGGTGCGTATAGGCGCATATACGGAGCTGTGGGAGCCTGGAGGCTGGAGCGCTGCCAGTGTTACTAAATAATGAAATTAGACGGTCATTTAAAATACTACAAACATATTGTTAGTACTTGTTCCGGAGAATATCAACCAGATCAACTTCCTCGCCCACAATCTCTTTGTGGCGGAAGGTTGATCTGGAGTCTCTCCGTTGGGAAATGATCACGTTCCAGCAAAGATCTGCCAGGCCAATCAAATCGTTTGGGCAGGGCTTTGTTCGGTGATGGACGGAAGAGTAACAGCGACTGAGCGCCATGGAGTTGAATTTGTTTGCACAAAACGGCTCTGATTAGTTTGAGGACTATCTAATTGCTTGCAGAGTTTGGCTACGTCAGGCTAACGGCAAACTACAAACATCACACTGAGGTTGGGTCCTTTAGGGACTGCTGTAGTTTAAAGTTTGTCAGCCCTTGGGGGCCCCCTACTGGCCTGCGGTGTGTTTTTCATCAGCTGCCATCAACACGCTTAAAGGGGAACTATTGTTTTTTTACAACCCGGACCTTATTTCTGGCATATAATGCGGCCGTTTACTCACCTATATAACTTTTGTGTAGTTCACAGTCCTTCGGAAGATAATAAGATCAGCGTATATCCATATAGTGGGAGTGAACGGGGCACCGAAACGCAGACTCTAAATAATGCATTATCTGCCAATATTTTGTTATCGCTAGTGCTATTCCCCGTTGAGTCTGGAGTTACCTGTTATCATCATCCGGGGTCTGTAGATTGACCTACAGACCCCAGATGATGTCTTCTGACCTGGATGATGTCATCTCTGAGCGCCGCACGCACCCGGCCGGCTTGTTACCTGTAATGAACGAGTTTCGCGGCAGATAATGCGTTATTTAGAGGCTGCGTTTCGGTGCCCCATTCACTCCCACTATATGGATATATGATCTAAATATCTCCCGAAGGAATACGAATTACACAAAAGTTATATGGGTGAGTAAATTACCGTATTTTATGTCAGAAATAAGGTCCAGGTTGTAAAAAACAATAGTTCCGCTTTAAGACTGAAGGCACAATTTGATAAAGTTTGGCATTAAATAACGACTTTCAATGACTCTGTTTATCACGTTATGTTGTAATTACACATGAAGCGGAAGCAGATGTGAGGGAAGAAACAAAAAGACTTGAATACATGATCATATCAACATTAGCTGCTGTTAATTGAGGTCATTTTTTTTTTTTGTACACTAAAGGAGACAATAACAACATCACGCCAGCTCCACTTTTTCTTCCTCTCTCTCGGCTCTAATTGCTCTGTGGCTCCAGCTGGCAGACAGACCGATGCAGAGGTGAAAACCAGGTCACGCTCTCAACATCACATTCAGGAAACACACCAGCGGAGCAAAGCCGATTTTCTCATTTTCCTCGTGATTTGCTTGCTTACCCGTTAATCCCGACGTGGCGAAGGCTCCTCTTGAGGACGGGGCGTCGATTCGTGTGCGACACCTGCGCAGGTGGGATAACGGGTCAGAGCCAAGTCACAATCTCAGAAACGTTTTTAGCTGCGTATTAATACACTTTTGGTGGTCTATATTTGAGAAACCTTCCCGCAAGAAATGCTTCGAGGACAAAAAGTAAAACAAAAGAAGATAATTTCAACTACTTGGCTTCGTTAGCTTGGCTGTAAATGTCTAGACATACCCAACATGTTCAGGAAGGGAAGAGTCGACAAGCACCAAACTGAGCAATCCCCTTACTGCTCGCAGCGTTATTTCCTGATGTTATTAACACTGCTATATGACAGGGCCCAGAGGCCTATGTGTGACCAAATCCAACACGCAACGCCACCAAATGAATGGTGGCCCTACAGGCAAAAGCACAAGCGCCCCACGAAAAGATCTCATCTCAGTTCATGGCCCTTTTTTGCCGCTCGCCGTTGCCAAGTGATTTAACACAACACTGACTCAACCTATTCCCCGCTCGTGAAAGCTTTTATGTTTGCTGTTTTAAACGCTCACAGCCTGACGCCACGGGTCAATCCCAGGAAAGATGCCGGGGTGCTCGGGAGAGGCGATGTGCTTTATGTTTCCAGCCGCCGCGGTTTTATTTGGAATAAACAGAAGCGTAAAGAAAGAGTTCTTTTCATAAATTGACCTCTAAATTCAAGCAAAGACGAGCTGCACTCTCATACCTGGATCTGATCTCAGGCTGTTCATTAAAAATACATGTGCAGTGCGGTTTAACAACACTTCCACTGTTTTGAAGGTCTTTCCAGAATTCTTAAAGATCCACATGGATAAAAAAAAGTGTGTTAGATAAAAATAAACCATTTTATCTGAAAATTACGTTTGTATATGCTTTATTTCACACATTAAAGCACCCACGAATAGACGAGCAGAGTGCTGTTTACCCAGTCTGCTCTGATTGGTCAGCTCCAAAGCACCGCCCCCAACTTGCTGGAGCCGAGTGCTGCTGGTGAAGGAAGAAGCAGGGGGAGGGCGGAGCACAAAAATTAAAGGAAGCCTTTAATTGGACACGCCCACAAGTGCTGGATGAGTCATCAGTCATCAACTCCGCCTTCCAAAAATAACAGAATTAATTACTGACTTCCCCCTCGGTCTCCACAGACACCCAGATTTTAATAATGTAGGACGTTCATATAATTTTAATAGCGGCTCAGTCACCATTGCGACTGGTACTTTAACTGTTCTCCAAGCCCCACCCCCTTTGTTGTTTTTGCTCCGCCTGTAAAGCGTCACATCCTTGAACGTAACAATGCTAACCACTGCGGGGTTTACCGTTTAAACTGTTAGCAAATTGTGGAGTCAATGATCATTAAATTTGTTGGGTACTGAGCTAGTTAGCCACAAGCTAGCCACAAGCTAGCCACAAGCTAGCCACAAGCTAACGTTTGAGCCTAATTCTTGACTATACATGAATGAATTTATAAAGGAGAAGCAGCAGGAGGGCGGGTCACAGAAATTCAAGCAAGCATTTAATTGGATCCAAAATAAGCACACGCCCACAAGTGCAGGATGAGTCATCAACATTTTCAAATAGTTTTCCACTTACATAACTCTATTTTGCATTGTTACCCTTGCTATATACAACATCTATATGTATTTTCTTTCTCCTTAACTGAGACTTTAAGGTCGTACAGCAAAGTCAGTGGCATTTCTGGACAGATTGTCGAGTCCAATAACTAAATTTTGTGATTTTATCAACAGAACTTTCTTACATGATTCAGTGAGTTCTTGTGCCCTTTATAAAAGTACGTTCCTACACTCGTTATTTCGTCTTAACCTTTAATTTGCCACCTCCATACTGTACGTAGGCCAATATATAAGCATATAGAAAGGTAAAAAAGTATCTGAAACTGCCATTTCTTATGCTCACAGACTACAAAACGGATGTCAAGATTAAGCATTTTTGATGCAGCCACAAGAGAGTCTGATAGGGGAGCGCTTTTTTTACACTATCAAACTCTGCACGTACATTTGCACAACAGAGAGACATCTTTTGTTGATGAGGAAGAAGATACCAATTCATCCACCGACAAAACAGACCCAAAACGCAGTCTGACTTTATAATCCCGCAGCTTTTCCAATATCCACAGCTGTGTAAGCCACACAAAGGGAACGCTTACTCCCTCTATCCTCGCTGTGTTCGATTTGCTGAAAGGCATTTTGGGCCGTCTTGGAAAATCAGTAACTAAAACAGATGCAGACAAGGAGTTTTTTGGGGGGTTGGTAGTAAATTACAACACTTCATCACAAAATCGCTCCTGGAATGAGACGAGCGTCACGGATTGATGATATCAAAGTGTGCGAGCGTAATGAGGGAGGGGGATGGATGGTTGGAAGCACCTGCTTAAGGGCACCGGTGCATCTGCCGTCGTCCTTCTGCAGGACACAGATTCAGTGCAGCTGCTGCGCCACGATATCCCTCACTTAAATGAAGCCTGCCTCTGTATCGACAACGGGGGGAACAGTAACGAGACAGCACATTAGTGCAATGTTCTGCTTGTAAGAGACATGGGCTGTAAACTAGACGTTTGACAAGATCAAAATGAGGATGCAAAACAGCCGGAAACAACTATATTCTCGTTAGCATCTCATTTTTTAAGCTACGCTATTCCCCTTATTTTGGTTGTAATTATAAAATCCTGGTGCATATGTGTCTCCTTGTTGCTTTGTGAACGTGTAATTACTTTGACAACGGGGGGGAAGCTAAGGCGACTACAATGCGTTAAAAAAATTGGCATACTTTAAGATTTTGTGTCGTCCATTATTTCGGAGCAGGTAGTTTTCATTTCACCGCGAAGCTTCGGTTGTTTTACTCTGCCGCCTAATTCCACAATGAAATATGTTTCTACCCTGGGGAGCTGCATTTGTATTAGTGACAGATCACTACTGCACTGCCGTGTGATGAGAAATAAAGAGATGGTGTTTCCAGGCTGTGTGCGTGGATGGGTTCATTCAGTTTGTTGTAATATGAGACAGAAAGGCCTAAAAATTTGATGTATTGCTTTGCTCTGTACTAAAATTGTAAAAACTTGAAGCAACTTTTAATTTATTTTGGTTACTCATGTGAAGCCCTGTTGTATATCTGCCCATGTAATGTCAAAACAGCAGATCTGCCACAGTGCCTAATGACAATTTAAAGGGCCATTAAAGCTGCAGTCTTAAAGATTTGTTTCCTCTCTTTGGCGACCCCTGTGGCCATATGTGGTAATTGCAGGTGTTTTTTGTTGACTTCCTTCTCTAACACACATTTTTTAAGAACACATTTTTTAGCACATTCATATAATTTTGCCAATCCATACTGACTTATATACTTTAATTTGTAGCCGACATCACTGCATAACTGTTCTCTAAGCCCCACCCCCTTTGTTGCTGTTGCTATTGCTATTCACGGGAAGGCTTTGCATGCTGTTGCTAACGATGCTAATATCTGCATCGTTAGCGACAGCTGTTTTTTCGTTCATTTGTTCATTTGCTAAATGAACAAATGAACAGCAGGCCTCTCGTTTCTAGCCGGTGATTTTGTCAGGTGGCGAGCTAGTTAGCTGCAAGCTAATATTTGAGACATATATTGAACAGACTTTATTTGTAATAAAATGTTCGGGATTGGCAATTTAATTTTTGGCTAATTCTAAAATTAAGAGTGTGACGTTAACCTCACCAACTTTGTTGCTGTAGAGCTCTGCGCGTGGAAAGCTTTGCATCCTTGAGCGCTACATGCTAAAATCTGCAGGCTTGATATCTTTGGAAGAATGTAGCCAGCTAGTTAGCCGCAAGCTAATGTTTGTGCCTTACATTTAGGATCTCACACGATTTAAAACACAACAATCACCAACAACTTGTTATGATTTGAAATTCCGTCCGTGCCTACTGTTGCTACGATGCTAACGCTCTACCAGTGAGGTGTTACTAAGACTCTGTTTGCCTCACACCTTCCCTTTCCCCAAGTCTCATCTGGTTTTAAGTGTTTGCAGCAGACAGCTGTGAGTGTCAGCTCCGTCCTCAAGATAGAAAACCTGATTACAGCATTACGCTAATGGTGTAAGATCCATTACCAGAAATACTGACTAAACATCGGCGGAGGCTCGGCGCCGAACCAAAACCACAAACACTCGACGGTAACAAGCTCTGCGATCCAACCGCAGCTGCTCGCGATGTAGAAACAGAAAACAGATGCTAATCAGTCAATTGTGTATTTAAAACATCTTTAATTGAGCCGTTATAAAATTCAGACTGTGTAGAAAAAATATTTTTGGGTCATTATGAAGAGAGGAGTGTCGCAGTATAGATCTGAGATACAATAAAGTGGTTTTAAAGTGATATTTCATGTGTTGTGCTACACGTATTCTCATGTGTTCTGACCCAGTAGCGGCTGTTCCAGGTGCTGATGTACCGACGTACGCTCTCCTCCCCTTTTTTTCGTCCCGCTGCAAACTCCTCCAACACGCAAAAGAAACTTAACTGGGGCAGCGGAGTGTTCCAAGATCCAGATTTGTGTTTACGCCTCTATTTTTTTTTTGTTATTTCAAAGTGAAAACGGGTGCTGACGAAAAAGAAGAAGAAGAAGAAGCTGGAACAACAACAGTGTGCTGGCTGGCGCCTCCAGGGGATGGAGGCGAGTCTAAAGTTTATAAAAAACAAAAAAATAAAAAATAAAAAAAAAAGGAGGGAAATATCACTTTAAAAACAGATACACAGTGTAAACAGCAGAACGCGTAAAAAGTCTGTAGCCCTGTCGACAAATAAAGACAAATATATTTCTTTCAGTACATACAAATGTTTTTTTTTTTTTTTTTTTAACGACGACGCTGGCTGGAGGCGAAAAAAAAAGTAGTGTACAGATTTGTGTTTACGTTAAAAGTCGAGACATTTACGACTAAAACCGACCGTTTTGACGGTGGCGATGTAGTGTTGCGATGCTTTCCTTTTAAAAAAAAATGCTCATTTATGACCACAAATCTCAAGATGCGAAAATAAACGGTCGTTTTTTAAGGGCGACGTGTGTACAAATACATTATTCAGCAATAGACAGACACATATACTGTATGTAGTGTTATATTTACATTCGTCGTCAGTTAAAAGCATTTCATTTAGACACATAGAGTCCAGACTTACTAACACTGATATTAACAGTAATATATATATATATATATGTATATATAAAAAAGGAAATATCAGTCTTTTGTTGCGCTTCACAGTGAATTGTGAAATCCCGAGCAGGTCTCCGCTTTCGGTGGCCACCGGATACCCGCTGCGGTCCGCCCGCTTCGCCCGGTTTGTCTACACCCCGCCCGCTTGAGACACAAAAAAAAAAGGGGAGAGAGCCGTGATTGGTTCGAGAGTTTTAAAAAATGACGTCGTGAGTGTCGCCGTTAGGCCGCGGCCTGTTGGCGAGGGGCGGCAGGGGCTTCTTGAAAAAGTCTGTGGGAGGGGAGGAGAGAAAGGTTTGGCTGCGTTAGTGAACCCGTCGGGGGGCCCTGGAATAAAAAATAAATAAATAACAAAATGCATGCTCAAAGCAAGCCAGGGGAAGATGCTGCACGGCGGTGGTATGTAGAGAGGGGGAAGAAATGTGGATGAGTAATGGTTAGGACGTCTGCGAGGATCCACACAAACACTGGTGACATGCAGGGGGGAAGAAACAGCACACAGCGAATGCTCGACGCTAATCAACAGTCCACACACGTTCACCCAGGCAGACAGAGTTCAGTGTTCCCCTCTGAGACCTTCTCATTTGGAAGCTGCTCGAGGAAACGCTGATCTCGCGACAGTTAAGTGTGTGAGAGGTTAGTGGGGCGGCGGCGGCGGCGGCGGAGGAGGAGGAGGAGGAGGAGGGCTGAGTGAAATGAAACGGTGGTTAGGACGCAATGCCGCAGGCGGCTTTACCGGAGTGCCTCGAGTCCCCGAGCGGCTCTAGCTTTGGCAGCCTAGAGGCTTTAGGCGTCGCCCATCCCACTGAAGAAAATAAAAGAAAGAAATGATCATGATCGTGGACAAAGCCAACCTGGAAGGAAAAGAGTGGGCGCTCAGGCTCAGGGCTGAGTGTTTTTAAAGACTTGATCCGCTGACTGAACAGCTGCACGCGAGGCCACAGCTGCTTCGAAAGGAAAAAGGCCTCTCTGAGGCGAATTAGGCTCCTAAGTAAGAACGCATCCGCTCACCTGGAGGGGGCGGGGGGGTGGGGCTCTCTGCTGCGGCATCCTCCGTCCTCAGCGGGTCCACCCTGTGCTTCCTTTTCAGGTGAAGCTTGCTCGTCTTCTTCTTGCTTTGCTCGCCTGCCGAGGCTGAACGTACACGGACATATTAGGCACAAGAGACAAATCCATCCCCTCCCTTCCCTCCCGCTTCCTTACATCTGAGCATCCACACGGTCGTGTCAGGATTCAGAGCCACTCACCTGAACTTGCGTTTTCCGGCGTTTGTCTTGTATCATCGGGCTCCTCGTTCTCCTCGCCCTCCTCTTCCTCTCCGCCGCCCGCCGCCGCGCTGTCCGTCCTGCTCGCCTGGAGCCTCTTCCTCTCCTTTTCTTTCTCCTCAGCCTGGACGCAAACCGTGAACGCTGTTGACGTCTTAAAATCAAACAGAGCGACAGACTATAATCTGACCTGAACACACCTCAGAGAGGACGCTTCCTATCGGCTGAAACGGGCTCTGGACGCTCTCGTCGTCGGGCTCCTCCTCCTGGATCGGCCTCCCCTCTCGCTCCGCCTCCTCCCGCTCCTCCCGCTCTCTGTGGACATGTCGGCGAGTCAGTTATTCCAAATAAATTTGCTTCGCCGTGCGTAGGGAGTCGCGCCTCCCGCCCTCACCTCTCCTCCCGTATCCGCCGCACCCTCTCCGCCCGCTCCTTCTTGTCCTGCTCCTCCTGGGCGCGCTGCTCGGCCGTGTCCTTCTGCACGCGCTCGGTGATGGCCTCGTAGTCTTTGGCGATGTTGTTGAGGAGCCAGCCCAGGCCCTTCTTTATGGACTTGTCCACCTTCTTCCCGTAGCCCAGCACGGCCGAGCACGGTTCCTAGGGGCAGGAGAAAAAAAAAACTCCAGACTCTCCTTTCTGACAACAAATGCACTTAACGTCACTCAGCTGCTGCTCCGCAACAGGTGCAGGAACACTTACGATCTGACACAGACACTTGTTCTCGTTAACGAGCTTTTCTAACGACAGGTTCTCGATGATGTCCGCCTCAGCCAGCGCTCCCTCCTGATCTTGCTTGTTGGCAAGTCTGCGGGGAGAGATTTAAAACAGTTACCGCTAGCATCTGGGGTAAAGAAGAACTTTTATCTCTTGTTATGAACTCACTGAGGCGCCGGAGGGAAAAGGGTAAAGTGGCACCAAGGACAGCGATCAGACTCAATTTTAGAAAATAGTTGTAGAGGCCGGAAATCTTATGGAAATGCGCGTGTGTCCTGATTGTGGATGGTTGATTAGAACGCGCCGGAACACCTGAAAATACCCTTTAAGACTCTCCGCTCCCCAGCCTGCGCTTTGTGTCCTGATTACTGATTAAACAGATGCCTGCAGGAATCAACCTGCAGCGCACGTACCCAACAAATTGGACCAAGGACTCAGACTTTTAGGCCGGGCAATTACTCCATTATCTCCGCATCTCTGCGTACTTTCGCGGGCAATTCTCCTCTCGGAGTCCCGGCACGTCGTGAGAGTTTACTCGCACTTTTTCGATTTTCAAGGGAAGGGGGAGCACGTACACCAGGACGGGTTTGCCGGCGATGCGCGGGTGCTGCAGGACCTCCGCCATGGTCTCCCGGGTCTCCTGGATGCGCTGCACGTCGCTGGAGTCCACCACGAAGACCACGCCGTGCGACTCGGAGTAGTAGTTCTTCCAGATGCCCCGGATTCTCTTCCCGCCGCCCAGGTCGAAAATGGTCACCTCGAACTTGCCCTGCTTCAGGTCGACCTTGGAGAAGCCCACGGTGGGGGCCACGTCCTGCGGGTTTTCTGGAGACACGCGAAGTATAAAAGCAAAGACGCGTAACTGCGAGCTGTCGGACGTGACATAAAATATACATGGAGGTGAAGTGAAGAGAGGCAGTTTATTTCGGGTAAACGAGACGGAGAAGCCTGGTTTACAAACTACTTCTGGTGCACAACTCCTCCGATGATGCATTATTAATATATATATATATCACAGAGGATCCTAACCTCCCTGGATGCCTCGCACCGTCGCCGTCTTCCCTGCATTATCCAGTCCCACCATCACCAGAGTCACTTTCCTGTAAGGAGAAAAAAAAAACAAAGAGGGGGGAACATGAACGCACGTGCGCACCTCAGGCCCGAGACAGAGGCCACCTTGCATTAGCTATGATGACGCATTTCGGGGGCAGAGATAAGCCCATTAATAATCCGAATGACGAGCGCGATCAAGGATTCCGCCCGGTGAGTCAGCGCCGGTCACATGAACCCGAATAAACCGAGGCGCCGCCTGGCCTGAGAGAGCCGCAGGCGTCGGACAACACGACGCACACAGGATTTCAGTAAATAATCCTAAAAGAGCTGCACACTCAGTCACTTCTGCAGGAATGAAGCATGCACACGCCTCGGCGGCAGCCACAGCAAGTCACCTCAACATCTGAACCATGATTTCCTGTAGAATAATTCAGTTTCACACACAATTGCTCCCGAATTTAAGCTTAAAGTTGCAGCTTTCTTGCAAATCTATATGGCTCCAGGCGTTAAATACTGTCTGGAAAGAAAATCAACAAAATATAAAACAAAAGAGAGCACTGTGCAAGCTCAATAAACCGAATAAGAGACAGCATCAAGCACCTGCAGCAAGAAGAGATGCCAATAGAGCTGATTCGGACACACAAACAGCCCGATCCTCCAGCCGCAATACTTAACTTTGACACTTGCGCCGAAAAGACATCAACCTCACTATCCATCTAACCGTCTTCTGGAGCCAGCCGGCTTTCATCGGGGCAGGCTCCGGCTGCGAGCCTCCAAAGGGCGAGGCGCCGCCGTCTGCTAACCCATCGCCCGCCGTCCTCGCGGCCACAAGCTTCTCCTCCTCCTCTCGACTGCAGGGCCCCCACGAAGCGAGGGCGACCCACTGAACCAAGGCGGCCGCGGGGATTAGGGCGAGGATTTCTGGCTAAGTCCAGGGAGGGATCAGGTGGCCTCAGACGCACCCACGTGGGGCACCGTTAATGACACTTTGCTGATTGTGCTGCTTCACACTCTCGGGTTGTTTTGTGTCATCAAGAATAGTGATTAATGTGTGGTTTTTGAAAGCAAAGAGACACACCGTGCCATTTCTGGTGAGATCCACGATTGGGATAGAATCTAAATACGCAGGTTAACAACTAAAAGTGATGCTCAGTTAATTAAAAATGTCAAAAAGAAGGTTGTTCAACCGGCAGACCAAGAATAAATAGGGAAACTCAACAGAAAAGCAACAAATCCTCACATTATTTTTTATTTATAAGTTGATTAAAGCTTGAATATTGATTCTCAGAACTATTTGTGTCAATCAGTCATGGATTAAGCCATCTTTCCAGCTCCAATAACACGTGTAAATCACCTAACAACACAACAAAACCATCTTAGTTTGCAGTTTGTGTTGTGATGGGACTAGATCATTCTGACTCTGACACCCAAAGTCACACAAAATGACTAAAGCTGCAAATAAACCTGCATTTTCTGCCATAAAAAGAAGCTAACACGTGAGTTACAGTGAGATCTGTCAAAGTGATGTGGCCCCCCGCCTCCACAGCAAACTTTACCAGCTGCTAACCCAAACAAACCGGAGCTTGTGCAGGACCGGGTTTTGGGCTCGTGGCTCCACTCACCTTGCGGGCTCTCGCCAACGTTTCAGCCAGTTGCAGCAGTTCGCCATCAGGCTGAACATCGCAGTCCCGAGTCCAGGTGACTGCGATCAAGTGGTCATCCAGCCCGGAGCGCCGAGCCGCGCCGCGCCGCTATCCAGCCCCCGTTGCTTTTAGCCAGCTGATCGTTTCTTAGCCTAAATCTGCTACATGGCGAGGCTAACTCATAGTAGTGATAATATTACCAGCGTTTAAGATGATTCACCCAATCAGCGCCGACGATCCAAGCGGCTGTTACCATAAGGTATCGATAAACGCTAGCCGGTTTGTGATCGATTGTAAAATCCCGTTAGCTGAAGCTAATGCTAGCTAGCAATAACGGTACCCTGTTAACTCGTTTATTTTCAGCCTCGGGAATATAAGTGATTCCGTTGCCATGAGAACGGTGTCTTTACTCACCGATAGAATGTGCTCATGTCTAACTTAACGCGGCCACATAGCGCGATTTACCTCAAAAAAAAAAAAAAGGCGATAGCTACTTAGGGCTAGCTGGTTTTGAACTGCCTGCTCGCTTTGTTTACGCCGTCTTTTTTCTGCTGCTAGGCTGCGGACGTGCTTGCGTCATCGCCCGCGGTGGACAAATCAGCGTCGAGAGCGACCCCTGTGGCCAATCAGAAGCCCTGCAGCCGTCACCATAACAAACAGTGGTCCGGCATGAAAACAGTGAACCCATACATTACAGGCATGCTGTCTTCTTTCTGTTTCTCCCATAAAACTATCTCATTATAAACATATTTACTATTTAACTTGTGTGTTTTTATGTTATTTGCTGCATCCAAATCCACTACTAATGCGGATCTCTTTTTAAAGTATAAATACGAGCTTTCAAACCTATTGAAAATAGCAATTTATCCCCCCCTTACTCTTCTAGGGATGTGGTTTTATGTGGATCTCATTTCTGTATCATAACGCTGGCGTGAACTGACTACACGATTCTTTTCTTTGTCAGAGTTACTGATGCCCCTTCATTCTGCCAAACCAGAATGTTTATTAGATTATTTTTCCCGGCTCTTTCCCGGGCTGATGTGACAGGCTGTTTCGACCGTTTGACTGATTGTCAAGTGCCTGTTAAGGGAAAGATGGATGCACTTTAGTCCGCGGGCTGAGTTATTGCCCCGCTCTGTCTCAGCAGGTGACTCAGAGGTGTGAAGAGTGATAAAGGATAACTGTCAGAGGAAATATTCTAGAGACAACTTTATTTTTATGAGATCTATCTGCTGCTGTCACAACACCACAGTATTATGTCTTATTTGTTTATCAAAAAAAAAAACAGAATGGACGGTAAAGACTTCCTTTTTTTTATTAACGAGATGCTGAACTCATGAATGAAGTTTAAATCATTTAGTGTAATTGTTTTTAATGTCCTCCTCTGCTATAAATATTATTGTTGCGTGGCCCTATATTTTTTTCTGTTACGTTAAGTGGTTTTTAATGGAGCCAACAGGGTAAATTATAGATGACTAATTACCCTGATTTGCTTTGTTCCATTTATTTACAACCCTCTCTGCAAAAGCATGCTTAATGAACTGGTAATGGGAATGTTTGTAGCGTAGTAGAGAATACGTATGTGATTATTTAATTGCTGTTTGACATATTATTTGGTTGTTTTTACTTCTTGGTGGGTACTTAAATGTCCAGATATGCATACGCGAGCAGTATTTTCATTCTCACTTGTTTTATCTGACTATTAAAGATCTTTTTCTTTTTCTTTTTGAAATTTACAACAAGTCCTGCAGCTTAAACAATACGTATTTTGTCTGCTTATAGTCTCATTACTATATTTGAATAAAATAGTCAAATATAATACGCTGACAACTTGGGAAGTTAAGTTTTGGAGCAAAGCAAGGCTAGTCAAATATGAGTATATCTGTATAAAACAGGTATTATTTGGTTAGCTTCTTGCGCATGTGCAGTGGGTCTCAAAACACGGAAGCGAACCCGGAAAAGCAACTTTAATTAGGAAAATTTTTACACTTTTATAAGGAATATTTGTATGTCATTTTATTGTTGATTTGATTGTTTTTGTTTAACGATTGTTTTTGTTTTTGCATTTTTTAAATTTAAAAATATTTTAGCTCAACTGACTCAGCTCAACGCGTGCTTCGGTTGCCCTGGCAACGAACCATAGCAACCACCGTCTGGCGTCGTGTGGGAAACGCTAATGCTAATTAGCTCTGTGTTTTCTTGCGGGACTCCATAGCTAACACGTTTTTTTTTTTTTTTTTCATTATTATTTTTATTATTAATATTGTATCTTTCACTCAGATATTACCAGACTGAACACAACTTCTTATATTGACACTAATGACTCTTCTTCTCTCTTTTTCTTTTATCACTTTAGCGCCACCTGTTGTTTCCGGTTTCCGCTGGTTTATCTGAATGGGTTTTTTTTCTGCGCATGTGCGAGATGTTACGCCACGCCTGCTTGGGCTGTTGCACTTCCGCAAACAAACCGTGACTGCGGAGCGAGTGTCATTCATTTTCGGAGCTGTCTCTTCGTTTCACGGTAAGAATTCGCTCATTTATCCATTTTTTATGCTAATTGACTTGTGAAAACACTTTTTTATTAGTCAGTGAGTGGTTTAATTATGTTTTTATGTGCTTATCGTTTTACACGGTTACTCATTGACTTGTATTCAAGCTTGAACGATCTGACTCAGTAATCTCTCACAGTGAATTAATAATTGAGCTGATGTACTTTGTAGTAACAAAGTCCAAAAAGTTAAAGTCGTTCCGGACTTTTAGGCGGCAGAGATGCAAAAGTAAAATAATTGTGAGCAGATCTAGTTTTGTTTCTATTAATATTAAATACGCCCATAATATGTGTGCATGTAACACTGCCAAGATATAACATGTTCAGAGGAGTTTAAGCCACACCTGTCAGCACTCTGAGTTTCTGTATTTTTAGATCCGTTTACTGTGATGCACTCTTATAAATCAGCTGAAATATGTCTGACTTTTGTTTTATTTGACAGGTGTCTTCCCTCCTCCGTCCTCATGATCCGTGTCTTCGTCTATGGCACCCTGAAAAAGGGGCAGCCCAACTACCACCGCATGTTCGACGCCGCCAACGGGAAGGCCAAGTTCCTCGCCACGGCCCTCACCGCCCAGAAGTACCCGCTGGTGATCGCCGGCAAATACAACATCCCTTTCCTCCTCAACATCCCCGGCCGGGGCCACAGGATCCACGGGGAGATCTACGAAGTGGACGACCGGATGCTGAAGTTCCTGGACGACTTCGAGAGCGTCCCCGCCATGTACCAGAGGGCCGCGACGCAGCTGGAGGTGAAGGAGTGGGTGGCCGGGGAGGAGACGCCGTCGCCCGGGAGCATCACGGAGGCGTTCGTGTACAGCACGACGACGTACCAGCCGGACTGGCCCTCGCTGCCCTGCTACGAGAGCTACGACGCGTACGGGGACCACGGCCTGGAATACATGGCCAGAGAAGCTCGAGACTGATGTAGGACGCTGCCGAGTCCTCCCGTCTGCTACCTCTGTAGAGATCATCTCACATCAAGACACACTCCTGATCCTAATCCTCAAATTTAAATGAAACACAAGCACATCTGTCAGATTGTGTAGAGGATTTTGTCAGATTATGTCTTAAATGGACGATTAACAATGCAGCTGACAAAAAAGTTTATATTTTTATGATTTAAGGTGAGCAAGGATTGAAGTAGGAGTCTTTTATTTTTGTTAGCATTAATAATTAAATCCAAGGGCTGATACTTTAACCATCTCATTAACTATTTACAGTTTACAGGGGAAAAAAGTGGAGAAATGCATCTTTATGTTTGGGTAAAACATTCCTGATTATCGCTGTAACACTATATGAAATCTTGGGTGACTTTCTGATGTGTTTTGTCAGATTTTCCTTTTTGTTTTACCGCTAGAAATCTCATTTTAAAATCACTTGTCTGTATGTGTAAATGTGTACCTGCTGCTGCCGCAACCGCGAGATTTAAAGAAACCAACCAAACACAACTTCTGACTTGTCTCTTTTTTTCGTACGTTTCTTTATTTAAAATAGTCAAATCCAGAAAAACTGGAGGAATACTGGAGAGAGAGAGGGGGGTCGTCGGCTGAGCGAGCCAGCGACCAGCGAAATCTCTGTCGGCTTTGGAAGAAGGTTGAAATCGTTCGAACGAGACAAAACTCGGTGGAAAAAATAAAAATAAACAACAGTAGAAATAAATGAGACATGACATTTCACAGTGTATCAAGGTATTGTACAAAAAGGCGCCTTAGAAAAAAAGAAAAAGGGGTGATTTCTGATTGGGTCCAAACTGGCGTTCAATTCAAACTATATATAGGCGTAAAGTGTAGTTTATTAGCGCGGTAATCCAGGTTCATGATAAGAAGACGGTCGCTGCCAGTTTGGCACCGAGAAATGAATCACGTCGACTGGCGCAGGAAAGCGTGTGATGAGAGGGTGAAGCTGGGACGGCCTCCGAGCGTGGAACCTCAGAGGTGTCGATTGGTTTCTGCTGTGTTGCAGCGTGATTGTGTGCAAGTGAGAGGAGTCTTTTTGTGCAGTTTAAAGTCCAGATGTGAACCCAGGCGAAGAGCGAAAAGAGGAGGAGGAGGAGCAGAGGAAGGCTTCAGTAGAGGTCTTTCCTGGTGCTCGGGAGGGAGCGGCTGGCGGAGCAGGTGGCGCTTCGGATCACCTCCATCCACCTGGAAAAGAAAGAAAGGAAGGAAACAGTCAAGACGTTGGTTTAGATAATCCACTGCGGGCTGCGTGGAGGAGGAAGTGACTATCTGAGCGAACGCCCACCTCTCAAACGTGTACTCGCTCTCTGATCTGAAGTAGTAGACGTGGGACTTGAAGTGGAGCTTGAAGACGTAGTCCTTGTGGATGTTTTCCGACTCCGACGGGACGGTGACGGAGTAGCCGAGCAGCGGGAGGCTGGCCAGCGGGTAGTCGTCCTGCGGGGAGGAGGAAAAAAAAAAAACGTCACTCGTCTGTCGCCTTTGCTCTCGCTACGAGACTATCGGCGCCGCTGCTGCGCCTCTAACCTGGTGGGACTTGTAGAAGAAGAGGCTGAAGTTGGTGAAGACCACCCAGAGCTTCTGCCAGCCGTTGCTGTTCTTAAACTTCCTCAGCAGGTTCCCCGACAGCTGGTTCTGCAAACGAGACAGAGACGTTAAATAAAACAGTTCAAACGGGAAAGAAGAAGCTAAACTGTCCCTTCATAACTCCATTTACACTCTCATCTGTTAATTCTCCTGTGGTGCAGTACCTCTCTGCTCCAGCAGGTGTCACTAAAGGACAGGCTGTGTGTCCTGCACCAGGCAAACCACAGACAAAGAGAGAGAAAGAGAGAGACAGGGGCCCCTGAGGTCTGCTGAGGGGCCTCATCAACTCACTACTGGCCTCTATCAGTGTGGACACACGGACGGACGGAGGTGAAGACGGAGACAGATGGAGAAACACGGAGCGGCGGGAAAGAGAACGGGACAAAAAGCACAAGACACGAGAAGAAAAGACACTGAAGTACCTCCACGGCAACGCTGAAGTCCACCATGGAGACGCTGGTGTTGCGGTGCCAGCACACGTGCACGGTGGTGTTGCCGCGGTGACCCTGGCGCTCCAGGGACGAGCGCGAGCCGCAGAGCTCCTCCTCCGACTCCTGCTCGGCCCCGCCGTCTTCCGAGAGCTCTGCGGGGTCAAACAAGGCGGTTAGCGTCCCCGGTTCAGACGAGGGAGGACAAAAACGCGATCAAACCCCTTTTGTTGTCACTCGTAAGTTAATACTCTTTAAGCGTTTGATGTAAAAAATACACTCAGAGGGCTATTTAGCCGAGACACAATGGAGACGTCAAAGTAAAGGTCGCCAGGTGGAGGCCTCTTTGAACGCCGTGACAGCTGAGGGCGTGGCTCTACACGTATCAGGTTCGGACCCCGTGTGGGAATCCTGGGAAAACACGGGAACGCTCACTGTTGTCGGAGAGGCTGGCGGAGAGCAGGTCGGAGCTGCTCTGCTCAGAGAGGTCGATGGCCATCCTGATGTCCTCCACCCAGCGCTCCATCTCCGCCGCGCAGCTGGAAAACCAAAACCAAAACATTTTGCGTCACTTTCAAGACCGGTCAAATTCAGAGGGCAGTTCGGGGACGTTCTGGGACGCGTACCTAGCGGCGACCACCACGGAATGCCGCTGGCCGAAGAGGGTGAACGAGTGCGGGACGCCCCACTCCTCCTCGCTTTCTCTGATCTGCAGGAAACGCACATAGTCCTCATCAAACTGCATGTTTAGACACTTATTTTAGGCCTTTTAATAGCTAAAGTTTAAAATCTGGAGCATAAATTAACAGAACAAACTAATTAATAACCACTGATTGTAACACCGGGTTCTCCGATTTATAGAAAACCACCTTAAATGTGCGTTTCTAAATAAACGGAGCGTGATTCGTACCGTCATGCCGTAGAGAGGTAGCTGCCCGTGAACTTTAAACTGGTTGGACGGCGTCATCCCTCGACTGGTGTACACCAAGGAGTCGCTGAACTGGAGGAAAGACAAAGAAAAAGAGAAGATGAAAGGGTTGTTGTCATTTTTTGGATGCTTTGTTTTCTCCGTTTAAGTAATTCCTACCAGGAAGAACATCCGCTGCTGGAGGCCTTTCCCAGAGAGCTTGCTGAGGCATCCCAGCCTGATGAACTCCTGGAAGACAAAGACACTTTAAAACGACATGAAGGCGACAAAGAGAGGAACGGGTTCGGGGTGTAAGCAAAGAAAAAGAGCCGGACCCGCCCGGGTGTGACGAGGTTGTCGATGCCGGTCAGATCTTTCCTCAGCTCCAGAAGCTTCTGGAAGTTCTCCATCTTCATCATGGTGCCCTGGAGCTGCAGCACCATCTCCGAGATGTCCGCCAGGGCCGCTGGAGGAGGGCGAAGGGCGCGTTTAAGTAAAAAAGAATAAAAACAGTTTAAGGAAAGGGCGGAGATGTGGAGGTGTACGTACCTCTGCAGTCCCTGAAGTCGTCGTGCGTGGGCGGGTAGTGCTTGCAGAGCCTCTCCAGGATGAGCTTGTAGTGCAGCAGGCGGTGCAGGGGCCGCAGGAGGAAGACGTTGAGGGGCAGGTAGCAGACCCTCTGCTGCTCAAAGTCCCGACACAGAGACTCCACCTTCCGACTGGACCTGAGGACGAGTTGTTTTTCTTTAACACACACCGAGAAAAGAATAAACCAGGAAGGCGTGAATGGATTTCATGGCGTCACGCACCGACAGGCCCGTTCCAGTTCCACCAGACACTCCGAATGTTTCTGGAGATGAATCGTCAGCTGCTGCAGATGCGGAAGAAAAATCCAAATCAGACAAAACACAAAGCGCAAAAAAAACGTAATAAGAGGCAGAAACTGAATAATTACCCTCAGGCCCTGAATGTTCTTCAGTAAAATGTCACCGATTCGCTGATAGTCTCCTTTAATGTGAGCGTTAGATCTTCCCTCCCTGAGAGAGACGACAAGAGTAAAAGTTTTATTTCATGTGCAGTGACATTTATTGACCAGTAGATGGCATCAAAGAGCTGAGCGTCTCAAAGCAGGAACTGGAAAGCTTCGTTTAATTCCCACAATCCCATTCATCTCAGCAGTGTCCTCCTGTCTTTCATAAAAGCATCAGACACCACCCTTTTCTTTTTTTTTTACCATTTCATTTGACCCTTTTTACGTGTGTTTAAATACAGAGAGATGAACAGATGAGTAATGACCACTGTGCCAGCCGCTGCTCCGTCTCTTTGAGGAACCCCTGGTGGAAGTTGAAGACCGGGTCGTAGCTGGACGAGATCAGGCTCTGGACCGAGTCTGGAAACGCCTCGTCTTTCCCCACGGCGCTCTGGAAGGACTGGAGCGGAAACAGACAGACCACTCGTTAGATGAAGAAGAAATACATAAAGAAAGGATGGATGGCTGAAGAAAGAAATTACATAGAGAGGCAGACGGAAAGAAGAAAACAAAAGATGAAGAAAGAAAGAAAGAAATGATTTCATCTCTACAGCTGCATCTCTGTCTGGTCAGGGGCTTGTAGTGCCTCTGACTGGAAGTCCCTACAGAGGGTGGTGAGGACAGCGGAGAAAATCATCTGGACTTCACTTCCTTCCATCCAGGACGTTGCCAAAAGACGCTGTCTGACAAGGGCCAAAAACATCGCCTCAGCCCCCTCACACCCCCAACATGGACATGGACTGAGCAGAACAGTCCGGTTCAAAAACAGTTTCATCCCGTAAGACTGCTCAGCGCACTATAAATAGTACCCCCCTCCACCCACTCCCATTACCCTGCAATTAAAAAAGTGCAATAATATTTATCTACATTTTAAGTTTTTTTAGATGTATATTTATTCTATTCTTATATATACTATGAGCCATTGTACCGAAATTTCTTTTTGATGGAAATCAAAATGACAAATAAAGTCTGTCTAAGTCTAATTAAAAAAGAAAGAAAGAAAGAGATAGATATAAAGGATGGAGAAAGAAAGAAAGAAAGAAAACAAGACAGATGAAGAAAGAAAGAAAGGAAGAGATAGAAAGGATAGATGAAGAAATAAAGAAAAAGAAAGGATGGATGGATGAAGACAGAAATGATATAGACAGACAGGCAGACTGAAGGAAGAAAAGATGAAGAAAGAAAGAGAGAAAGACATTTAAAAAAAGAAAGAATGGATGAAGAAAGAAGGAAGGGATAAAGAAAGACAAGAATAGATGAAGAGAGAAAGAAAGAAAGAAAGTGAAGAAAGGATGTAGACAGACAGAGAGAAGGAAAGACAAGATGAATGAAGAAAGAAAGATGGATGAAGAAACAAATAATGAATGGAGAAAGAAGCTAAGGATGAAGAAAGAATAATGGACGAAGAACGAAAGAAAGAAAGAAAAAGATAGATAGATAGATAGATAGATATAAAGGATGGATGAAGAAATAAATGATATAGACAGAAAGGCAGACAGAAGGAAGAAAAGATGAAGAAAGAAAGAGGGAAAGAAATTATTAAAAAAAGGAAGAATGGATGAAGAAAGACAACAATAGATGAAGTGAAGAAAGAAAGGACGTAGACAGAGACAGAAAGAAGGAAAGAAAAGATGAATGAAGAAAGAAAGCAAGAAAGACAGATGAAGAAAGAGACAGACAGACAGACAGACAGACAGACAGACAGACAGACAGACAGAGGTGTTCTATTCCCTTTCAGATTAAATCTCTCAGGACGATGACAGCGAGTGCAGACAGGACACCGTCCAGCTGTTTCTCAGCAGGACTCTCTGGTAGAGAGGAAGAGCGACGGAGCGAGGAGACTGGGTGTGGGAGCCGGGGCCCGGGGGCCGTGCCAGCCAAAGAAAATATTTAAGAGGTTTTATAAAAAGCAGCAGCACACGCCTTCCCTCCACATCAAAGAGCACGGAAACTGCTGCCAAGAGGAAAAACAGCTGAGAGGGTGAAAAGAGCCGGAGAGAGGAGCACGCACACCCCGACCCCTCTCCATGGACGAGGTCAGAGGTCGAGCTCTCCGGGTCAATGACGGGGTCTTTGAGGAGGCAGGTGCCTGAACCTGCATTTCCATACTGGTGATCTTAAAGATCTTATTTTTATATTTCATCTGTTTCGCACTAAAGCGCTCGGAAGCCGAACCTCGGCCTTTAGCTGTCGGCCAAACTAAATTCACATAAAAGCCCACGCTCAAATATGATCAAGTAACACTGGAAACGTCTCTAATGTGATATTAAAGTCACACTGCAGAGATAAATCACTGTCAGCGTGTTAGTACGGTTCAGGGGAACCAAGCCTTGAGCTACTTGTTGCTGTATTTTGTCTTTAAAAAGACCAAAACGTCAACTCTGACTCAACCAAGATTAACCAGAATTGGCAAGCAGCTTTGACTCACAGTAGTTCCCGTACGGAGGCTTTTAAAGAGGCCTCGCTTCAGGGAATTTGGGTCGGCGCTTTGGAGGGAAAGCACGCCCCGCCAGCTTTCCAACCTCCAGATAAGACGCAGAAACGATCCAGAAACCCTCACCTCTGTGACGACCTGCAGGTCTTTGAGGTAGGTCCGCTCTGTGGTCAGCAGCTCCTTGGCTATGAAGTACGCCTTGTCCGTGGGATACTTCTACACACAAACAGGAAGAAGATAAGCTCGACCCAAAATCATCAATCTACCCTTTTGAGGAATTAGGCGACACCATATACGGTGACTTTAAACGACTCCAAACGCCCACCTTCCTCCTCGCCTCCTCTTCATCCTCGTTCCGGACGTACCCGGCCTCGGTGAGCAGAGGGCTGGTGAGAGGAGATAGCTGCCGCCCCTCGGGGCCCACGCCCAGGACGCCGGCGTCGCCCGCCTCCTCCCCGTTTGCCAAGCCGTTCCCGTTGACGGCCGCGTGGGGGCTTCCCTGCGGAGAGTCCTCTGAACCGGGACTTCCTGATGGAGGGGGGGGGGGAAATAAAAAATGGAAAGGGAGGCAGGTAGAGAGAGATAAGAGAGGAGATAGCAGAAGAGGATAAGGAGCAGAGTTAAATGAGGTGAAATAAAAACTCAGATACTTTCATGAAATTCACTGCCAAGCTGTATTTTTTTCCATTTCAGAACATTTTTAGCATTTTCAATGTGTAACATCTCAATTTATTCCTCAAATTATCACCGTTGGCAATGAATTTCAAGACAAGGCAACAAATCTCAAACCCACGAACATCTATTCTATATATCTACTTTGATCTGGGATAAAAAGGAGGAAAAATATTGATGCAGATGATTAGCAAGGAGATAATCTGTGAGATATTTAAAATAAAGGTCATATCTGTGCATTATAAGGGTGAATAAAAAAGACATTTAAGGCGGTTGTGTGTGTTTAAAAAGCTAATCTTTGTCAAAAAATTAGTAATAATAGCTGCAAATTGTGGTAGTTACGACACTTAACGAGCGTTTCCATTTCCCTTACAATGCACTGTAAATATGAGCTTCTACAGATGTGCAATTACGTGTTGCACCTAAAATCGGACGTTTATTAACAGGAGTCTGGTTCTGGCAGCTAGAGTCACTACAGGTTAAGTTGTGACTGAATACTTGCCCAAGTTTCCAAAGAGTCCACTGCTATACACCAAACTGGATCATGGTGTAAAACCATGGCAACCACTGAGTGCAGATCTGTGAGGGGGGGGTGCTATAAAAGAACTAAAACCACTAAAAAAAAAACTACTACGACTACTACAACGACAAAAAATACAAAAATAAGAAGCTACAAAACATGAAACACAGACAAGAGACAAGTGGGATCATGCGCCACGAGACAAACAGCCGCTACGCTACGGACTAGCTACCACAACACAAGACACGACGGTCCGAACGGGTCCGACACCCTCTACAGAAAATTCTCGAGTCCCTTTTTTCTTCTGACGTACAAAGTCGTCGTTTTTTTTTTTATTATTATTATTGAAACTAGCGAACACAGTCAGTTACAGTGTTAAAAGGAGAGATGAAGGGTAAAGAACAAAAGAAAAAAGTAATAATAAAGGTCCAGAGGTGATGTAAAAAAAGATGTGCAGGAATACAAAGTGTTACAACAGAAGAACCAGTGAGAACCAGTGAGAACCAGTGCGTCTTTCAGTCAGTGTGCGTTAAGCAAAAAACATCAAAATGCCTTTCTTTTGGGAAGACTTGTCGGCAGTTCTGCGCTTTCAGTATTTAGTATAATTTCACAGCGTGCCACAGCCAGCCACCGGGGAAAATAAAAAAAAAAAATAAGTAAATACAGAACATGCGAGCTTAAACTGCCACAAATCTTCATATTTCAACATTGCAAGCAGTTCCTTTCAAAGAAGTGAGAAAGAGAAGCATAGACGTGGCACTGAAACACCACTTTTAACCCTTTTAATAGTCCCAATTTAAGGAAAAACGGTTGAAGTTTTTTTGGAAAATAGGCTATTTCACTTGCTTTCTGACTGACACCACTCTCATGTCTGTGCTGTAAAAGCTTAGCTTAGCATAGCTCAAGACTGATAGCAGCTAGCATGTTTACAGGCAACAAAATGTAAATAGAGACAAATATGTTGCTTTTATGATTCGTTAATGTCTCTACAGGCTGAACAAATTAAATATAACAAGTAAATTAATGAGCAAATGTTGCGTGAATGGGTGAATTTTGTAGCTTTAGCTTTACGGAGAGCTAGGCTAGCTGTTTTTTCTGCTAAGCTAAGCTAAGCTACACTAAGCTAAGAGGCTTTTGGCTATAGCTTTGTATTTACCACACAGATATAAGAGAAATGCTATCAATCTTCTTATTGAGACCACACTTATGTCTGTGTTATAAATGGGATGTGAGTTAGCTTAGCGTATCTTAGCGTAGCTTAGCTTAAGACTAAGGTGAAAAAAATATACATACAACTACGGACTGAGCAAGTCAATTACCAACTTCTCGAGGTGCTAACACGTATTTATTTTTAGCACTAGCCCAAACAGAGCTAGCTAGCGTTTTTTTCTTTTAAACTAAGCCAAGCTATGCTAACAGGCTGCTTAGCTTAGCAAAACCCAAATAAAACCACCACATTTTTAAAGTTTAAACAAATAATCTACGACAATTTAACCTATGAGCTCTGTAGAGATGAACAGATTTAGTTACCTCAGTGTGGAAAGAGCTACGCTAGCCGTTTCTGCTAAGCTAAGCTAAGAAGTTCCTGGCTCTCGCTTCGTATTTACCCCACAGATACAAGAGTGGTATTAATATTCTCATCTAAGTCTTGGCAAGAAATCCAACGGCACATTTTCAATTCCCAAAAATGTCAAACCGCTCCTTTAAGCAACCGTATATCAGCATATATCAACACATCATCACAGTGTGCATGTTGCAGAAGACGCTACAATTACCTTTCGTTTTAAAGTAACTATGAAAGTTGGCTCTGATTAACGCCATACACATTAAAATTACAATATGCATACAAAATCACAACCTAAGATTCTGTTACTGTGCGTACAGTGTATTAAAATTACACACAAAAATATGGGAATGACTCTTCAAGTGCTATTTGGTGACAGGCAGTGAAAGGACGACAAGGAGGACTCAACCCCAGTATTCATGTATGTGTGTCCAACTTCTGTCAACGCTCAAACTTTCACGTTTTTTCAAAATAAAATGCCACGTCGCTCAAAGACATCTTTTGTTTTTTTTTTTGCACTTGCGTTACGCATTAAACTTAACTTTACTTGTGTCTGTCTACTTTCGCCCTCTCTCACTGAGCACTGGAGTTGAGTCGGCCATGTTTTGTGTGCGCGAGGTGAGGAAACCCGGGGCTGGAACAGAAATGGTTTCTGGACGTTTAAAACGAGAGATGACCCAAAACATCTGGAACCATTTCAAGCCCCCACCGTGACGGAAAAAACACCAAAGAGTGACAAAGTGAATAACAGCGGAGCAGAATGACAGAAAAAGCAGGGAAATCTTACGCCTGGTTAAAAACATGCGTTCACAGTAAAGAAAAGGAAAAAAATAAAAATGTAAGAAAACAGTGCAGAGGAACATTTTAAACTTTTAAACAAAGCACATGCTTAAAAACACAAGAGCATTGTACAAAGCGTGAAGCATGAACATTCGTTTCAGGAAGAAGCAGCAGCTCTGAGGAAAGAGAAGGTACGCGATAAATAAAACCTTTAGTCCCGTGTCGAGCCGACTTGTAGCTTTGACCCCTGGCAACAGTGTTTTATCCAGGAAGAGGTGGCTGAATATGCAAATTAAAATTCTTTATGTTAATTGTAAGTGTGTGTGTTCATTAAAAAAAGTGCTTTAATTCACAAAAGTGAGCTAAATGCTAAGATTAGCTCGCTAACAAGCCATGTGGTGGCAAACTGATGTTGCTAGTACGCCAAAAATAGCAAAACACAGCTCTCGAATCTTAATCTTTTGTGTTTTTTCTGAAAAGTTTGTTGCAGTGAGAGCCAAAAAACAAAAAAATAAGTGTTTAGCCAGCCAGCTAATGACAGAGATGGGTATGGAAAGCCTTAAATAAACAGCATTGCACTGTAACATGTGAGAAAACGGCGTCCAGAGATGAAAAGGTAACTGCGAGTTACCTTTTTCCCCGCGATTGTGGTTGCATGCCAGGGGCCAAGCCAAGCAAAGCAGACAGCTACGTATGGTGGTTTAAGGACGTGTTTGTGTGCGACACCGTGAAAAGGAAAGCCCGTGACGAATCAACAAAAGTGTAGAGACACGCAGAGCTTGAGTTATTATCAAAAATACAAGATATAAAAGTTAGGGTTGTGTTCGTATCCTCCCTAATATCTCAACTGATGCAAATCTATTTCAATTCTTCCGCTACGGGTGAAGACTACAACAAAAAAAAAAGAGTCTACCACAAACATTCAAATTACAGTGCAAGTCGCCCACAACAGACAGACGGGAAGAGATCGACAGGGGAAAGTGCTCAGAAGGAGGGAAGGACGTCAGCTCGGCTACGGCCGAAAGAGAAAGGCAGAGCGGTTAGCCGTTAGCATTCCCCCTCCGGCAGATCCCAACAGATCAAACACATACTCCTTTCTACGACTCCCTACCAAAGAACGTTCACATACACTGTACAAATAAAAAGGGACTACCTCTCAGTTCTCGGTTTGACCAAGCAAACCCTGATCTGAACTCCGACCTACGACGTCCTCTTTAAAGAAAAGAAATCCCTTAATTAACTCCAGCTATTCTCTTAAAGCCCTTCTATTGCACGAGACAAATAATTATAAAAGTTCGATTCAGGGGAAATGCTACACGGGGACGCTAAACGAAGTCAGATAAGCTTTCAGAGCGAGCTACCAATTCACCTACAATCAACGCCACCTAATATTCAACCACCTTAACTACAAGAAAGACATTTTTTACAGGCTACAATGAGCAGATTCCTAATTTTTCCTAAACGTTATCAACGCTAACGACTTATTTTTGTTGCCGTTTAGAGATAATCTTCCAGTACAAGAAGATGCAAAGGTTTTCCTCAAAGTTTCTGTCATTTTTTTCTCCTCTTGTACAAGTTCTCAAAGTTATGGCACATCGTAAGGAATAAGGACTTTCCTTGAAACGTCATCTATTCTTTCACTTTTTACAAAAAAGCTGACCGACATATAAAAGTACTCACAGCAGTCCATGAAGTTAGCATCGTTTAAAAATTGCGTACGTTGGGTTTAGAAAAAATGGACGTAGTAATCAGTACAGCAGAAGCTTCCGTTTACTGTTAAAAAACAAATTTTTCTTCCCAAAACTTGTGTTAGAAACTTCACGTACATGTGAAAATGTGGACTAGATTTGTAGTATTGTGTATTTACTCTATTTCAAATATTATTTTAGAGAAAACTGGCTTTACGCACGAATTTACGCACTAATTCACGCTAAATTTCCGTTTCTCGCTCAGCAGCTAAAAACCTGCCCTCCTATGTCTTCCTCGTTGAAGCGGTAACACCCCTCCCCCTCCCCGTCACCGTCGTCCCCCTCCTCCAGGTGCAGACTCCCGAAGGAGAACTTGCTGCGAGGCAGCGGGGACGAGTGCACGCCGTTCGAGTTGACCGAATTCATGGAGCTCACGGCGGCCGGGTTGCCGTACATCAGCGGATGGCTGTACGCGCTGCTCCCGGTGTCCGACTCGGTGTCGCTGGTGTCGGAGCCGCTGCTGGTCGAGCCGTCGATCATTTGGACGGGCTGGTTCGCGTTGTTGTCGTTGTGCCCGGGTTTGCCCTGACGGCCGAACAAACGCTGCACCGTGTTGGACCGGGCCTGACCTGGAACTATGAGGTTCCCGTGATTGCCGTTAGTTATGATCATCCTCCGCTCGACTGGGGCGGAGCAAGGGGTTTGGATGTGCAAACCGGAGCGGTGAGGGTCGCGGTGGTGGTTGGGGGTGGAGGTGAGCTGGCTAAGAATGAACGGGTCGGTATCGGATCGGTTCCTCATGTTGTTGTTGTTGTACGGTTTGGCAAAATGCGGCGGAGTGCGGTTGGAGGTGATCGGGGAGTAGCTGCCGTAGTGGTTCGGCGGGTGGGATGACGGCGGGGCAGTTGGGGTTTCTACTTGGACCGCTCCGGGACGTTTACTGAAATAATGCCCGCCGTCGTCCCAGCGCGGGGGTGAGCGCGGCTGACCGTGGCCGTTTGTCATCTCAGCGTGGCTGAGGGAGCTCGTGCGATGGTGGAAGCTGCTGATCACCGGGCTGGAGCACTGACTGCGAGTCCCGGTCCCTAGCGGCCGAACTATCGCTGCGCCTCGCTTGTCTCGACCCTGAAAGATTTCATCCAGCAGCGTGCTGTGGAGCGGGAGGCGGCTATGGAAGGAGCCTCCATTTGATAAAATCTCCTCATCCGTCAGCTCCTGACTAAACTTGTTAGACACTGAGGACTGATCTACAGCGTTTCTGTTACCCAGCGCGCCCTGCTGCATGAGACCCTGGTGATTGGTGTGGTAGAAACCATTTACAACCCCAAACAGACGCCCTGCTTGCCCCCCGTTGATACCACCGCCGTCCCCGCGCCTATCATACGCGCAAGGCTCATCCTCATTGCCGTCTTTTGCATTGCCGTGGCCCCTGGTTGCCCTGTTGCTCTTTGTCACATCACATTCACTGTCAATGTCGCTGCAGTCTATGTAAGGAATAGAAGAGCTGCTGCCTTTGTTTGCCCTGCAGGATGGACCTGGGTTGAGGAGCTGCTGGTCCGCCGCCGATCCCGCGACGCTGTGGTTCTGACGGGGCTGAGCCGGGGGGTCCGGGTCGTGGAAACCGTTGGAGGGTTGGTGCGAGAGCGCCGGCAGCTCCTCGGAACCGTTGGAGTCGGCGTTGTGGCCCAGTCTGGCTGAGTCGGGCTGGTCTGCTAACGGGAATGAGGTGGCACTCTGTGAAAGAAGAAGAAGACTGAATTGCTGACCCCAGAAAGCCGCAAAGACCTTATAAATACAATTAAAGCCGCAAGAAAAATGCAAGAGCTTGAGTGCGTTTTACCTCTTTTGGCACTTGCGATCTGAAGGAGGACGAGTGAGGAGACACGCCGCTGTTGGACAGTATCTTACTGTGCTTCCTGAAAAGAGGAGAGGGCACACATGAGGTCAAACCACGTGCAACTGATCAGCAAAACCGAGAAATCCGATTACTGTTTGGAGCCCGTTGACAGTGTCACATGCAACGCTTCACCTTTCAAACGGAACTCTCTTGACCTCCGAGTCTTTCACGTAATCGATGATCTGCTTCTGGGTTCGACCGCTGCAACCAGAAGATGGATAAAACATCAGAACTCAGAAAACGAAACAAAAACGAATCTCTTTCTTGCTTCCACACACCTGAACCGGAAGGAGGACCCTCTCGTGAAGAGGATGGGCTTGGGTTTGGGCTTGGGCTCCTCGAAGAGGCGGAAGAAGGCGTGATACTCGACGCAGATCTTCCAGAAGACCTTGCAGCAGTCCCGGCTGGCCATGGCGAACTCCAGCGTGTCATGATGGGCGTTTTGCTGGAAGGCGCAGGAGGCGGACGTTAGACACAAGGACGGAAAGGGAAAAGGGGCGAGGGGAGGAACGTGGACTTACACTGGGGTCGGCCCTCAGCTTGATGAGGAACCTTTTGCGTTTGAAGCTGAGCTTGCGGATCTTGGACCAGTTAAAGGCGTTAATTCTTGTGTAGCCCTGAATATGGAAGAAGAAGAAGACGACGTGTTATAATTTCTAGTAAGAAGACTAAAGCACATCTGTAAAAAAAGCAGCATTCAGTACATTCTGCCCTACATGAGAGATTCTTGAGCTGGGTGGAGGCTTCCCACAAAACCTCATGAATCAATTAACCAAGTCGTCGCATCAGCTGAAATTTTAAAGATCCCAGCGCTTTTTAAATAAATCAGAAAAGGCGCAGACTGGACTTAATTAGAGTCAAGTCTGGTGTAAAGATGGCGCATCTCGTGCTTGGCTTTCAAACATACCGGACAAAGCATGACAGGAACACATGCTCTTGCTAAAACCGCTGAAGCTGTGCTGCAGCAGCTGGATTTAAAAGGATCGGTGGCCTTGTCTCGGTTTAGTTTTTAAGGAATTTAAAGCTCACGTCAGGTTGCCTGAACCGACTTGTAAAGGCCTCTGGATCAACCCACGTTTTTTGCGTCACACTTGAAGAATGTCAGGTATGTGGGAAGTCAGAGACACGTATTGACGCTCATGACTTTTATAGAGGTTTTCTTAATATTTCACCCTTATTTAGGCTTTATAAATATCTTAGATTGGTGATTTCTTCCCTGAAACTTCCCTGAATCTGTGCTGCAGATGTAAATCTTTGCTAAGTCAAAGGCTCCAGTTATTTAAGGTTTTACCTGGAAGACAAGAACGCCAGTGTGCGCCACGGCCAGGCTGAGCTTCGTCCCCTCTCTGTCCTTCGCCGGGTGCAGGCGGACGCCGTACATCTCCAGCCGCCGGGCGATTTCCAGCAGCTGGTAGTCCGACTCGGCCGGAGTCTGCCCGCTGAAATCAAGCGGCAGCTTATTTCTCCAGAGGGAAGCAACACAACATCCATCTCGGCTTCTTGTTTTAATTGTCTACGGTGGCTGTTCCTATGGTAACGCCCTCTCCAGGATGATTATCAACCAGCGTTTGGAAAGTGTGAGTTCTCGGTTTTATTACGGATTTACTGTTGAAGGTCGAAACATCAGCTGATCTTAAGAACACACGCCACCGGATCAGATTGCGGAAAGAAATCGGCCACAAAAGAAGAAGTTTGTTTCCTCGCAAAATCCGAAAATAGTTTCCTGTTTCCTGTATAAGCTGGTGAATTAGCCACTTCCTTCCTGCGTCGGCTGAGGGGAGCCCAGAGAGAAGAGGAGGAGGGAGGGAGGTTTCACAGCGCCCAGTGTGAACGTGATGAATAATCAACAAGTTAGTGGTTTTGGTTTTTAAGCTGTGGGTTTTTTACAGCTTTATGTCTGCAGCCAATAAGGAAGTAAACGCTCCTGATATCATTTCTATGAGAAGTGAGAGGTGTGTGCTTGTACATGTGTGGTCCCTGGGGCACGGAGGGAGTGCCAGCTGTTGTGTTTGGTTTGCAGATAGCCACCTCTGCAGGGAAGAGATTTAGAAGTGTGTGTGTGTGTGTGTGGTAGTACATTAGTTGTGGTTGAAGAGATAAACCGTACTTCTGGGTTGGGTATAATTGTGTAAAGGGCGTGTGTTTGTGAGCGGTGCATTTGAATAAACAGATAAATATCTCAGCGTTTTTTTTTTTTTAGATTTACCGCGGCAGTACGAGCGCGTGTTTACATGGGAAACAATCTCTCCTGACACCTCTGAGCTACCGCCGCCGCTACACTGACCGCCACTGAAGCTCAGCTCGCTGGTGTTTTCCCAGCAAGGCTAATCTCCACCAGCTATTTCCAGGTAAACAGAGCAGAGCTTGCATCGCGTTTAGAATAACCTGAAACCTTCCCGATGTTACTTCGGTGTGTTTATGTGGCAACAACATGGATTTGCATGATAATAAAGAGCAAACTCACGCATATCAATCATAAAAAACATCTGTATTTGCTCTAATGTTGTGGTTGGATATTGCCACGCAGCCTGCAAGTGACACAAGTGCAATATTTGGCAAATCTGGGTTAAAGTTACTTGTGTAACCCCGGTTTCTGTGAGTACGACGACTCAACAAGTTGCGAACCAAACTTATTTAAACAAAAGAGTTTAAATTGACGTTTTATTCTTAAAACACGAGCGATTATTCAACTTTCTGTGTCATTTTATGTGCATTTTCACAAACAACGCACTTGTGCAAGAAGTAAATGTGACTTCTGCGTGCAGTAGACAAAAAACTCACACATGCTTGCGGTGGCAGTCGGTGATCTTGTCTCTGATGGCGTCCTGGTCGGGCAGGTACTTATTGTGGAGGAGGTGCTGCCAGCTCTGGGTCTCGTCGAAGTCTCCAATCTCGGCTGTTGGAGGGGAGGGGAAATTAATATTTAGCTGGAGTGAAAATGGAGATGATGAACGTGGGGTTTCTTTAAAAAAAAAAAATAAAAAATCCATCCCTCGTCTGCTCTATTGCGGATGACATGAAGTGTGCTGATGCGTGTGTCTCCATCTGTTCAACGCCAGCAATAATAACACTGTACCACCCCGCAGGTGCACACACGGGCTCGGCGCTGGCAGTTGCCATGACAACCAAGATATCCCCCTCGGCATGCCGCGCCGCAGACGCCGCCGTATCTGTTTACGCCGCATCCTGCATCTACATTCAGGGAGGGCGTCTGCACAGTTAGGAAATACTAGTGGAATAAGATGATTTAAATGTGAGGGATTACTGCGGCTCGGTGCATGAACCGGGATCATGGCCCCATGCTGGCGAGCATCTGCCCTCTGAAGTGAGCTGAGGCAGTTAGATCCTCTTAGAGAGGCTACGTTTATTAAATATTTGACATTTATTGAGTAAGAAGTCGACGGAATTGGATTAAACGCGAAGCTTTGGGTGGCGACACACCACCCAAAGGTGACGCAACGTCGCTCGCTTCGCAGAGGTGTTTCGAGAGATGGCTTTTTAATTGAAAAATATGCGTCCGTTACGGCTTTATTCAGACATTTACTGAAAGTCGCAGCGCCCTTCTGTCTGGCATTTGTCTCCTGGTACATGAAAGGAAGAACTGATTTTGGAGGCTGATGACAAAAAGGTTATCTGCTGCCATTTAGCTGCAGAAACCTTGATAAAAGACGATCTTATAACGTCTTTAATTTTCTCATACATCTGATAATTCTGCTTTCGAGTCCTATTTAATTAAATTTGCACATGCAGTTTTTTTTTTTACCTGGCACCATGAAAGAAAAACAAATCTCCTCAGCATCCTTTTAACATATTATCTCGTTTTCTAAGTAGATGAAAAGTGAACTTTTGAGGCGGCCGCAATTAAAACTCTTCTACTCACACTGAATGATGTGGGAGACCATGAGAGCGGCGCTGGTGTCGTTGCAGATGAGGCGACCGCAGGCCAGGTCGCGTTTAATCTGCAGCGCAAACAGATACCTAGGGGGAAGGAGAGCGGGGAGAGAGGGAGAGAGGGAGGGAAGGAAAGAAAGAAAGAAATATGGAAGAGGGCACCGGGTTAATGCACGCTCTATGAACTCAGCGGCTCACAATGTTAGCAGCAGATTCCATTAGCGTCAAATCTTTGGCGTCTACTGCGCGTTCACTCGATACCGTGCACGATAAAGGCTTTAGGGTCCTCATTATGGAGCTACTTAAACCACGATGATGAAGGCATGACGGTGCATTTCAGTCAAGAAAAAAAACAGGCTTTTAAACCGTGTGTGTGCGTAAGCTTGATTGCCGCTAATAAAGTTAATGGCTTCTGTGATTATAAAGCTGCACCGATTCAGAGCAAGACACGTCGCCGCCTCTCTCCGTTATGAGGATTATCAGGAATCGCAGCGTTCACAGTGTTTAGAGGGCCAGTGTCCCGTTTCCAAGCCTAATGACAGCTTGACACGTCCACAAAGAAGCCTTTCTTCCGTCCGTCTACATATTTTTAGTCGGCCTGTGCCCACATTACCCATCAAAGGAAACACTGACAACAGTGGCAGTGTGCGAGCCAAACAAAAAGGCTGCGGGCCCACTTCCTGTTTAACGCCGGAGTCAGCTGGCGCACTGTAAGACGATATGAGGTCAGTGGAATAATTGGGAGGCTTGAATGGGAAATATTGTATGGACAGCAGTACTGGGGAGGGTTTTGTGCTGTGAAATTAAAGTTTTAATCCTACATAATTCTGTCAAGGTCGATTTAGTGGCGCAAAACTTTAAAGGTCCACTTTAAAATTTTGATGACTCATCCTGCACTAGTGGGCGTGTACTAATTCCCCTCCTTCACTGACAGCACAGCTGCGGCTTGACCGTGAATGGGCGGAGCCTGCTCAGGCCATCAGAGCTGACCAATCAGATCACACTGAGCTTCTTTTGTTTTTGGGAGAGGGGGGAGGGGCGGCTTTCTTGGCTCCATTCTCAAAGAAAACGCGTAAATATGTGAAATCAAGCCACTGACTCGCGATATTAAGAGAGTTTTTTAAGGCTCTGTGAATTCCCCCCGCTTCCTGCTTGGCTCTTATCTCAAGTGCGTCCATCTGGGCAGCTGAGGGAACCGCGGCATCATGGGAAAATGTGGAAGGTCAGCTCGCTCTCCCGTCCGTGTTTTGATTACAAGACTCGACCGTGGGCGTCCTGAAACGGGTCAGAACGCAAACAGCGGCGAAAGACTAAACAAAACAAAGAGGCAGACAAGATGGCCGCTGATAAGTTGCACTTCACAAAGAAGTAGGTGAAGAGAACAGAGGGAAATTGATGGGAGATAATCTAGGCCATCTGAGATCACACTGAGATTAAAATACGTCTTCTACAGTAGCAGTGATTTTACAAGGAAGCTGCTGGTACGCGCATCGACTTTCAGCTGGTTTAGAAAAAAACAAAGGGTTTCACGAGCCCAGTTCCCAGAGGGCAGACTTGTTTGATGTCGACATAAATGTGTAATAAGTGGTAAGTCTCTGACCAAGAACAACTGAAACTGCAAAACAGTGCAGCGAGGCCTCTGTTTCGTGCTCAGATGCAGATGTAAACCATAAAAGGTCCTGAGAAACACCCAGGCCAGACAGGAAACCGGCACGTCTTTTAATTTGAGATGTTCCTCTTCAGACGGGCGTGGCTTACTGAGACGTACCGAGTCAGCTCCTCCAAGAGCTGTGTGTGGTCAGGAGGGAAGAACTTCACCACGAAACGAAGGATGGTGTTTTTAGGCCCTGGAGGAGGGAAATAATGGGATATGTTACAGGGAAATATCATTTTATGCACTTGTCTCCAACAGATTGACTACAATTCTCAAAAACTGCCTGCAGAGATCCCCAAAGTATAATTTTTTCCAAGCAAGGACCAAAATATACCCAGTCATTTCACAACGTGGTGTCATTTACTGCAATGGCAGAGTCACGCTTGTGAAAAAACCCACAGAAATGCGTTTGAAGGATGAAAGGGAGAAGCGGCGTCGCCCGTGAGCTACTTACGTCTGATCTGCTTCAGCGTCGGCTTCAGCAGATCCAGCCACACCTGTTGGAGGACAGAGAAGGGCTTTGCAGTCATTACAGCGTCTTATAGAATGATACCTGGGGATTTTCTCCTGCCACTCTGCAGCGCTGCTTCTGTGAAAAGCTGAGTTTGTGCAGCAGGAGTTAATTTGTACTGCGGGTGGTAGATAAATGAAAGTAAATGTTGATCCTAAAATGACACATGTGCACATATAGTTGTTAAATTTGCATAATTACCCAACATGCTCTGCACAAATAACTCCAGCTTACACTAACAATTAGCTAACGTTAAGTATGTTGACTAAAACTGTCTTTATTTTCCTTTAACAAATGCAAAATGCCGCATGTTTGACGACATCTGACACCGCTTAAGCCTCCATTAGCATGGAAAATTACTACTTGCAAATGCAACGCCGGCCACTTCCTTAAAAAGCACAATGTGAGTTTTGTGGTAGCGCCGTTTAATTTGACGCCGAGCACATTTAGAGTCTGGGTCATCTGCTGGATGTAAAGCTCCACGTATCTGCGCGTGGGACAGTGTGGTAATTATTTCTCCGCCGTTTTATATAATTTGTTCCATTGCTCCACTTCAAAACAACAGATCTCAGCACCGGAGGCGATGAAACGCACAGTGAGCGCCTGTGTTTTCCGAGCACATTGAGGCGTTTGTACGTATCGACGGAGAAAATGGCTCGGCCCATGTGTGAGCTGCAATAAATTCCTCTTTCTTTCCTCTAATGCAGACTTAAAGGGGAACTACTGTTATGTATAACATGAACCTTATAAAATATAATCGTGTAGTCACCCATACAACTTTTGTGTAATTTGGACTCGTTCGTGAGATATTTAGATCAGCATATATCCATATAGTGGGAGTGAATGGGGCACCGAAACGCAGCCTCTAAATAACACATTATCTGTTGTGGAGTCCCCTGGAGTTACCTGTTATGATAACAGGTAACTCCGGGACTCAAGGGGGAATAACACTAGCGTATCATAACAAAATATTGGTGAAATTAACAAGTATCGCGGCAGATAATGCGTTATTTAGAGGCTGCGTTTCGGTGCCCCATTCACTCCCACTATATGGATATACGCAGATCTAAATATCTCCCGACTGTCTACAAATTACACAAAAGTTACATGGGTGAGTAAATGATCGTATTTTATGCCAGAAATAAGTTCCAGGTTGTAAAAAAACAGTAGTTCCCCTTTAACTCCTTGAAACATGCAGCAACGTCTGGAAAAGAGAACTGAAAACCTGAATCCAGGTGAAAGCCGTCTTCAAATCTACATTAACGTCCATGAAAACGGAGTTCCCCCTTAAACACCGCCTACGCAGCGTGCACCCATGTGATTAAAGTTATCTTGTGGGAAAGGGAGAAGGAAATTGTGGGAGATCTGCCAAGCTGCAGGGAGAAATATGCTCTGAATGCACTGTAAATTCACTCAACGCGATAAATCTGTTTAGTGCAATAAGGCTGTTGGTGTCTTACCGTCATCTTCCGCTGGTCCTGGTACTCCAGTCCAAAGTAGTCTCCCTCTGTCAGGTTGAGATGGACACACACCAGGTCAAACAGCGCTTTGCCAGGTGAACGTTGCTGGAAAAGCAAGAACAGAAATGTAAAAAGTTAATTGGATAGGAATAAAGATGAAGCTAGAAAAACAGCGGCAGAAGAAGAAGCGATTACAAGCCCCTGTGAAATGTCATTTGATTAAACTGCTCAATATTTTCTCTAACGAGCGTCTTCTCACTAACAAGCGGCTGGCCTTTGACTCACACCAGCATCATCATCTGTGTTTGGGCTAATGGATGCAGCTACACCTTTGCTGGGAGTGCGGGGAGTAGCATTGCCGGGGCCCAAAATAGACGCAGGCACGAAAGCAAAACCCAAAATTAGCCCAGAATAATTTCTCCTCGGCAGCTAAGTGGCACCACCCCGTCAGTCTGCAGGGCTGCTGAGAGGTTACAGCGTGCTATTATACGTTTAGAGCCTCTGATGGGGCTCCAGTCGGGTTTAATGTGTAGTTATGGAGGCAACACATTCCTGACAGGCAACAAAAGAAAAAAAAAAAAAGACAGAATTTATTTTGAGGAATTGGCCAAGACACTGACTTTAGTTGGTGACGTTCTTTTGGACACATAAAATAGATGCAGGGTTGCATCCTGCTTAATTCTGCATTTACATCTACTTAATCTTGCGAAAAATCCAAGCAGCAACCTCCAAAGCTAAAAAATTTATAAAATGCCAAAAACTGCAGTTCCTCAAACGGCCACTTGATGGCTTGAGTCAAAAGCGAGTAATTTCTCGTCAACCTCCATTAAATAAAATGTTTAAATTTACTTCAGAAGCATGTTTACAGCTCGGCCCTTGAAGCTAATGTCTTAATTTATGACAACTGCACGGGCGAGAATTTTTTGAAATGTTAGCTAGGATGTTAGCTAGCTTCCAAGATGGCGTCGACCAGCGCCACCATACTGAGCTTCAAAACTGCTCTTCGGAAATCCTTAAGAGACAAAATCCTAATCTTAAAAATGTATTTCCCAAATTATTTGACAATTTATTAAACCATTTGTATACTATTTTTAATTTTGTACTCTTTGGGACTCCGTACTATTAACGCAAACCCGTAAAACAACAAATCATTAGTAGAAATAAGACTGACTGATGCAAGATACAGAAATGTAGGATCATTTTTTTACTTGTGGCGCTTGCTGTAGGTGGAAAAGGAGCAAGGCAGTAAGAAAGGAAGGCAAAAATGGGGGAAGAATCAGAGCAGTGAAGGCCAAGGTGTGAGCCAAGTCTGTCGCCATCTGGCTACCGCATGCGTGCCCGAGTCCAATCTGTCTGCAGGGACACGCCCACAAACCGTACCACCCACCCGAACGCACACAAACATGACAAATCCGGCTGCCGTCGGATATGCATGTCAAATGTGCTTCCACGAGGCTGACTGACAAGACGCCGCCATCACGTGCAAAAGCTATCCTGGATCTCCAGGAGTTTTGGACGGGATCCAGGTCCCGGTAATCTCGGTTTAAAGGCGGGAGAGGAGAGAGGGAGAGAACCTGAGAAGGAGATGGCTTAAAGGACAGGAAAGGAGACAAAGAGGAAATCAAGATAGAAAACCAAGCCTTTCTCTTCTTCGCAGGCTGCAGCCACAAATAGAGGCTCATTCACGTAGCAGTCCAAGCCTTTAAGCCTCATGACTGGCCTGTTTGTCTGCAGCTGGTTGTGTGAAACAGCTACGTGTCCCTTAGCTGCACTATTTTCTCTCTAAAACGCGCCCATTAACAGAACCACAAAATGTCCAACTCCAACAATGCGAGGTCCAAGCCCGGGGACTTGGACGGGACGCGGGAGTTTTATTATGTGACCCAGATAAAAAGAGGCTCAGAGAGGTGCCAAGGCTACGGGGGGAAAATCCTGCACAAAAGGAGGGACGAGGCTGAGCGACAAGAGGAAAAGGAGGTGCAGCAGGTCCTCTTTGTGCAGGAGAATGAAATCTGAATTCCAAGTATGTTTTTTGGGAGGGAAGCAATTTCCTTCAATATCAGCAGACCCTTCTCCAATAACTAAAGAAAGCCTGCGTGTATCCACTGGGGAGATAGGCCGTATCGCGTTCACGTAATGTAACGCACAGGAATGTAGAGGGGAATGCCTCCAGGGGGAGAACGGTGTTGAAATCTTTAAATATATCAATAGCAGTTATAACAACACACGAGCACACGACGAGTCTCCTCGCGGGTTGAAGACGAAACGACTTCCAGGTCGGTTTTGTGAAAGCTGGCGGACAGCAGCGATGATAAAGCGCGAGCTGGATCCCGAACGGACCACTACAGGCGCCGCTTTTTGTTGTTTTTGTTGTAAAAACGACATACAGTAGCTGGGAAAGAGTCCGGGAGTCAGACTTTATGCACACATGCAGCAAAGCAAAGTGTCTAGGATCATTTTTGAACCGTGGGAAAAGTTCACCCAAGTCAAACAGAAGCTTATCTTTTTTTTTTTTGATGTTGTTTGTTTGCTGCAGATTTGCACGGTTTTGCTTTAACTCAACTGTTTCAAATGCAGGAAGAGAAACAGGGAAGTGGGAAAGAGACTCAGCCTCTGGATACTGGAAAAGGAGACTTTTTTTAATACATCTTATCGTCTATGAGAGGTTTGCGTATTAAACTTCTCACTTCTCGCATTTACTGGCATTTTAATGTTTTATCGGTGGATAAAGCCTGGGAGGGTTCACCAAGCTGCCAGTTCTCATGGACTGGTATTGGGAACTGCGTCGGCGCAGGAAATGTCCACCGGGTCGAGGTCAAATATGATATATATAGGTTTTATTTGGAGTGAGACAGTGCAATAAAAATAGGCTTGTTGTCGCTTGTTGAACAGAGAGGGAGGGAGGGAGGGAGGGGATGGATGGCGGAGAAAATCTCCCTGCACATTTCTGAGAGGGCCTAAAAATAGCCGGAGCGCTGAAGGGTTCCAGCTGATCGGAGCAGACGGAGATGCCTTCGCGTCAAATCATTCGGCCCCTTCCATCAACGGGGCTCTCTCAGTCGGCCGCTTACACAAAGCTTTCAACAATGAGAGGTGTTGTCAGGGTTCATGCAGAACTTGACGAAAGCAGAGGTTCCTCAAAGGTGCTGCCCTTCTCTTTCATGATAATTAAAGGGTCGAGCAGAGGGCCGCCGGCGCTCCGGGCTGGAATCTGAACTCCGAGGCCGGCGGCCGTCACCCAAACACGCGAGGCCTCGTGAGGAAAAACAGCTCCAGACAGCACGGAGGAGCAAAACAGCTTGCGAGCAGCGGCGGCGGCAACTGTGACCGTTTCCTCTTTCTGTTTACCTTTCATAAAATGACTCAGGCCTGGCTCTTTTTTTTTTTCTCAGCGCACTAAATCACCGAGAGAAAATGTGTGACACAGCTCTGGATGAAAATACCCACTGCGGTCGGCTGGCAGGTTGATTGCGGCGGCTCACATGCAGATCTGGTTTGCGTTACTGGCGATAAACAAGGAATCAGGCCTCACTCAAGAAGGAAAGACTTATTATTTCTGTCCCTCTCTCCCTCTCTCTCTCTCTTTTTCTTTTTCTGTCTCTGTGTCTTGCATTTCCTTTGGAGTCCTTCCATCACTTGTCTATAGTCCAGTCTCCACTCAGGCCCTTTGCCAATCACCACTTTCCAATAAGCTGTCAGCGTTGCCGGTCTACTCGTCGCCCTGCCAAACGGACTCCCGGCCTCACACACACTTCCTCTGCTACTTTCGCTTCTTTTAAACCGAGACTTCTCTAAACAGTGAACGAAAATGTTTCTCCAGAGACATATTTTACCCCAACTGTTATTACATCTATCCTCTTTCTTTCTTTCTTTCTTTATTCAGCTGCTTTCTAACGTCCCGCGGCCCTCGCCATCTGCCGCGGTGAGCCGAAAGTTCACGGAGAGTCCCACGAAACACGCCCCCACCTCTTGCAAAAAAAAAATAAAAAACTACCCGGGCATGTATTATTGCGCACGTGTTTCGAAACAAATGAAAAAGTCTCTGAGCTTTTTTATGAGGTACTTCTGTCTCTCTCTTCTCGTCCTGGTCCTGGTCTACGGAGGTAATGTCGGCAGGGATGGAAACCAGATGGGTGAGACTGATGATAAGAACTCTCCACGGGGGGAAAGACACGAGAAGGAAAAAAGAGAACACCTCAAAGCTGTTCAGTTTCTTCCTACGGTCTCCTGCTATGATTTCCAAAATGTAGAAATCCTGGAAAAAGTGGCAAAAACTCTGCAGAGGCAGAACCGGGGGACTCGTTTCTGACTGTGAGGTGTAATTCAAGCTGTAAACCTGAGCATGTTTTCTTTCTCTCTTCATGGTCAGCCTTATCACGATACTCTGAGGGCTTCATACCAGAGGACATGCCGCGTCCTGCTGCTAAACTGCACGTCAGCGGACCGAAAAATCAACAGAGGAGGCGCAGCTCGAGTTGCAGAGTCACCGCTAGCACTTGCAAGCGGCGGCACAATAACACGGATTTATTCCACGCATGTGATGTGAAAAAGGAGCGCCCGCGTAGAAATCTGGGTTTAGCGGCGCTCAGAGTGCTCCGGCTTCAGGATTGATTGTACCGCCTGAGGCCCTGAGTAATGAGAAGAGGGATCAGAAAGGGCCCCCGCTGTTGTTCCTCACCCCGCTGAGCGCTGTACGCCACTTATGTGTTTTCCCCCGACTGAAGGCGGACTTTTATGGCGGATGGGTGGTTAGCGGCGCTTGTTGCCACAGAGCCCGTTAGCCTTTATGTGTGTACACCGATATGCCACGAAATTGGAAACCGGTGGATGCTACTGATACATACCACCACCTGAATATTGGCGTCCATTTAACCATGGTGGGAGCTTTCAATGGTGGACAGTAGAGGTCCACTGGCCAATTTCTGCCCTGTCACAGATTCACCACTTTTCCTTCCTTGGACCACTTTTCTGACAGGTGCTGACCTTGTTGGAGTCGCTCAAATCCCTCCACTTGTCAATTTCAACCAACATTGTTCACCTTCATAATATTATGGCGTATCGGTGCAGATATCTTATACACAGGTGCGGTAACCGCTTTTAAACTTGACAAAAACTCAACCTGGGATCAAAATGTTCAACATCTAATAATATGATGCAATGCAGATGCGCATTATGGATAAAAGAATCACGTTTAAAGTCGGGATGCACCGAAAATTGATGCGGTTGTTGCTTGCGTGTGTTGTTTCGGCGATAAAAGTCTGAAGATTTTTGGCCGAAAACCGAAAATGCCGAAATTTATCGCCGAAACAACAAGGATGTTGTGATGATGCAAGCAACAACCGCAGAAATTTTCGGCTGAAAATGGCCCAAAAGTGCATTTTCGGTTTTTCAGCCAAAAAATTTTTGGTGCATCCGTAGTTTTGGCGATAAAAGTCTGCAAATTTTTGGCTGAAACAACGCGGACGAAACAACACGGCCAAAACAAGGATGTTGTGATGATGCAAGCAACAACCACAGCAATTTTCGGCTGAAAATGGCCCAAAAGTGCATTTTTGGTTTTTTGGCCAAAAATTTTCAGTGCATCCATAGTTTCGGCGATAAAAGTCTGAAAATTTTTTGGCCGAAAACTGAAAATGCCGAAATTTATCGCCGAAACAAGGATGTTGTGATGATGCAAGCAGCAACCGCAGCAATTTTCGCAGGAAAAATGGCCCAAAAGTGCATTTTCGTTTTTTTCGGCCAAAAATTTTCACCGCATCCCTAGTTTAAAGTCAAACAAACGCGGTTAAATCAACATTACGACAATTCATGTTCTACTAAGACGTCAGCTCTAGCGACTAATTCATCCACAGCTTGCACATCGTTTCTGCCCCCGATCCACAGAAGCAGATAAATATCTAAAATCCATCTGTTTTAGATTTGCAGTATCCGTGCGGCGTTCAGTGTCAGCCCAGGGCTAAGGAACGTCGCCGGCCAGAACGGTATCATTTCCCCACAATAGAAAGAATAAAAAAAAAAGAAGAAGAGGAGGAGGAGGAGGACAGCTGGGAGAGGCTTCCTCCCTCCTCGACTGTCCACCAATCACGGATTAGGTTAAACGGCTTAACCTAGTGGCGTCAAGGACGTCAAAGCCAGTTCCTCAACAACGCCAGAAGGGAAAGGCACATATGCTTAACTGTTAAATGTACAGCAAATACCTGCCGGCAGCATGAGGCTGCAAGGCACTGTGGGAAATCAAACCCGGCGACACCCCACATGAGGGGGCTGGGGGGGGGGGGGGCATCCACGCTTGCCTCTTTGTGCAAGCGTGGATGTCACGGCTCACGGCACACTAGAGGGAGACAATTAAATTGAACAGCGGAGGGGAATACATGACAATGATGTACCAGTTAAAAAAAAAAAAAAAAAAAAGCAATTAGCGTCTCGTGTAGGGTGGCGCCGAATTCGCTTGTACAGCGCCTCGTGGAATAATAAGAGCTGTAAATCTTTGTTTCCTACGATTTCTCCATCGGGAAACGATCCTCTAAACACTACGGGCTTTTATCCAAAGTGTCTTGCAGCTCTTAGGAGCAGACTTTAAGGTAACAAAGCAGTCTCTAGCGGCAGTTTGGCTTTGAAAGAGCGGATTTATGCTTCCAAAAGTTTGCGTCAAAACCCGAAATCACCGTTGATACGAGAGGCCTTTTTAAAAGCTCACCCCGTTTAACCTCGCTGCGAAAACAAGGAGAAAAAAAAAAGAAGAAAAAACGCATTTAAAAGCAAGTCACAGATGCTTAAGCTTGGCATGCGTTCTTGTTTGTGTGTGGGTCCATGCACGGGTGATTTATAAAGTATTAAGAGGGTGTGGAAAACCTGATGGAATAACAGGGCTCGCCGTAAACATGAGGGGAGATTTAGCAGAAGAACGGCGAACACGTTTGACAAAGAGCCTGAGAAAAAAGAAGGAAAAGAGACGGATAATAAAGGTGGAGAGAAGGTGAAACTTCTTTTCCACCCCCCCCTTCCACCTACACATCACATTTCGGGCCACATTCCTCCGCCGGTTTCTCGGAGAAACAAGCGGCTGGAGACTCGACAGGCGCACAGCAGGGGAGACGCCATTGAATTCCACCGAGGCTTCTGGGAAGCGTCCAAACGGGAGACGAGGGGGGGGGGGGGGGGGGGGGGGGGCGAGGACGGAGATTAAAAAAAAAAAAACACTTCACCTATTCACACACAACATCCAAAGAGGAGTGAAGTTCCAGGGCCTGGTCCAGATCTGCGACAGAGATTGAGCAAGGCAGTTCCATGGTCAACACTCGGCAAAGGGAGGAAAACTCATTTAGGATATTGGAGCTGACAGTTTGGGCTTAAGCTGCAGGATAAAGTCTTAGCATGGCAGACTTTCATGCTGAGGAATAGCTTAGCAAGTGTACGTGTGAGCTTTTAGACGGTAATGCAACCTCGGTTAGAGACTTAAACGGATATTTAACGTGATAAACGGGCACAAGATTTGATTCCACTGGTGTTAATGTACAGATTCGCCAATAGAACTACCGGGAAGTGAAGACGCTGCTTCACTTCACCTGTCTCTGGACCGAAACCAGTACAAACACTTGCGCTAAATGAAATAACTCTTCATAGTCGTTACATAGACTGTATATAAATATGGACTATGCGTCCCCACTTCTTTGCATTGGCCAAACTTCACGCCACTTTCCTGGGGATACCGCTAGCGCCATCTTGCGACTTTGGAGCCAGAGTCTGATCAGCGCGATCCAAGAGTGGAGTCATGCGAAGCCGTGATATCGATGCCCCGCCCACACTTCCTCCAGACGAATTCGCATTTTCGTTTAATTAACACTGCGCTCTGCTCTACCTCCACCAGTTTATAAGGAAATACACGTTATTATTAGCCTGGCTGACGCGACTGCACATCTCAATGAGATGCTGGTCTGGAAACTACGTGTTTATTTTCTCGTATTTGAGGCTTGGTTTTACAAATGCCTAGAGCCGTTTATTGGGCGCTACGAATGTCTATCAAATGCGCCTGGTAATTCCCATGCTGCCTTGCGCGCGATTCATAGCCAAAGCCTGTTGGTAGCAGAGCAGCAAACACATCCTTCTTGGCAATGAAGTCTTTCAACGCCAAACGTTGCTCTTTTTTTAAAATAAACTTGCGTTCTAAGCTACTTAAAACACTGTCTAAGGCTGCATCGAACGGTAACGTTAGGTCCGCTGCCATGTTGGATTAACACACTACAAGCTTCGGTGTCGCGCATAGACGTCGTCATCGTCTTGCTGCCCCCCCCCCCGTTCTGTGATTGGTTCCCTATCTCAGGAGAAAATATGGGCGATGGTTTCCAGACTGCTTTTGCAGCGAGAATGAAATCGCGCGCAAACCAGTATGGGAACACCCAGGTTACGTTATTATTTATTTTACTTTTTAAAACTCTCATGGTCCCTCTTTACGGAGCAGTTGCCATGGCAACTGGTGGTCATGATGTCACATCCTGTTTCTTTGGCGTCAAATAACTAGCTAAAACAAAACTTATCCAAAAAATTGACACTTGGAACATGCATCGACGTGTATTTAAGTGTTTTAGTTTGGCCCAAGTCCCATCCGCTAACATGGAGGAGGCGGAGCTTATGACCTATACTGCAGCCAGCCACCAGGGGGAGCTCTACTTGCTTTGGCTTCACTTTAGAGGAGCAGTTCCGCCGCCCATCTTTATACTGTCTATGAGTCATCATTCAAAAGGGGAAACAGGGAGAGTAACTATTAGCTTGGAGGCCAGGAAGCTATGAATTGTGTATGTTCACATCAGAAGCCGCACGTCCTGAATAGCTGCCGACACAGGTCCGACTGGTGCCAACCGTGCGGGACACGCCTCGGAAACCAGGGCCAGACACGGTGGCAAGCGGCCAACTTTTGGCTTATTTGATTTTCCGCAGAAATCAAACCCTCCTTCCTCAACAGAGAAATAACTTCATCACCTCACAATCCCCAACTCTTATCAAGTGAGGATTCGTCATGTGATGTTCCAGCTCTGCCTCACATGAACCAACGAGAACGTCACATGTCAAGCCTCGCAACCAGGGTGATCTGATTAAACTAGACGTCTCCATCCAGCAGCAACATGCATCTATGTATTGTACTATTCTGTTAAGAGGATAACCTCATCCAGATTTCAAATGCAACACAAGGTCCAAATTAGCTGTGGCTCCCCTCCAGAGCGTCTGATGGTGGCGATGATGAGGATGATGATGGTAAAAGCATTTGTCTCACAGCTGATGTTAATACTGAGGTATCCCTCCTGCCAAACTGGAAGCTGACATATTACTACAGCATGTCAAACAACTACAAGTACAACAACTGCCATCAAATATAGGATGTACTTAAAGAGTAAAAAGGGCCGTGTAAACTTGTAAAAGTGTCACCACAAGCCCACCTCAACGAGCTACTGCACGCTGCTCCAGACAAATACTTGTAATCCGCAAAAGCTACCGGATTGATGGTGTGGTTTTGTGCAGCGCGGAGGAAGCAGGGGTACAGTCATTACCCTAAATGGGGCCCAGCGCTTCCACTCTTGGCTTGACTAGCCTCTTCACTCTGGACCTCGTTCGCTGCAATTACAAAAAAAAAAAAAAAGGGATACCATCTGCAGCCAAGCAGAGCTAACAGTGTTTGCTCATTCACTGGCTGTCTGCGTAATGTAAAAGGCTTCTGTGGGAGACGGATGTGCGTTTCTCTCGCCTACTGCTGCAAGTTTTTTCCCCCCCAACACCACGTCCCTCTTTGTGTCTCTTCCACCCCCATCCTGTTCTACTTTAGAAGCAATCTCCCAGTAATCGTCTCTCCATCAACAAAGCTCATCCACTCACTAACCAGCAATCTCTCGCATGCTCAATCTCTCTCCTTCCTCGCTCGGGGGCAGATCCGTCTGCGGCCCCCGTCTTTGAACTCGGCAGGTCTAAACGCTTCCACGTGGCTCCACGTGCACAAACCCACCTTCATGGGGAAGTAACAGACGGCACGGTGCAGCAGCAGCAGCAGCAGCAGCAGAAGCACTGCACAAACTTGTTTATGTGCAGCGCTTCTGACCAAAACCAAAGCTTGGAAGAAGCAGCTGAAAGGAAAGTTAAAAGTCCCTTTCCGAGGTCTCTGACCGCAGGAATGAGAAAGTCAAATCCAACCATTACGTAATACAGTTTGAGACTCATGCACACACGCTGCATCCACATGTTTCTGCAACTTCGGGGTAACACGCACACGGAGGTCGCAGAAAGAACAGCGTCGCTGAACACAAGCTAAATGGAGAGCAGATTAGTTCTGCTTGTCGGTCAAATATTTCGTCTTTCTTTGATGCTTCGGTGTTGCATTGTGGGTCTTAAACGTGCAGATTACGAGCACGTGTGTTGTAAAATAGACCGAGGTTGAAGTCTCCTTGAAAGCAAACTGCTTTCAATATGATGTGTCTGGTGCAAAATGATCCAAAATGGTCGATGACTCGTTCTGCACTTGGGGGCGTGTGCTAATCTGCACCCAATCAAAAGATCTTCAGGCCTCTTCTTCCCCCTGCAACTCTCCAGCTGGAACACTGGAGCTGACCAATCAGAGCAGAGGGGCGTGGCCTCTTTAACTTCCTGTATTTACATGTAAATACGCTGACTCATTTAGCACCCCGCTAGCTATTTAATGGGAATTTAAAGCCACACGATGCAGTAAGAGCAATATAAAAAGACATTTACTGTAAATTAGACATGGTATTATCATCTTATTAGTAAGCTATTAAGGTTTATTTGTTGTAAGATAACATTTTTTGGATGTTTAATATGGAAAAATACCGCAATAGGCACCATAAAGTAAGGTTCATGCTTACTTTATGCCAGTATGTCTTATTTTAACCTTTAAAATAAGGGCTGATTAATAAGTTGGACAGCTAACACCATGCTAAAGTAAGAGCTTTGCTGCAGGCCGAGGAGTTTCTCCCCAATATAAACCTTCATACCGCAAGCGAAAGCAGTTAGCTAATGATATGTTTGTTGGCTTTGGGAGTAATGCTGGCGTTCAGGTATGCATGCTAGCATTTAGAGCTTACTCTAGGGCAGATAAGCAGACGTATTTGCATGTATTTGTGTTTTTGGAAGCAGGTCAATTGTTCCTCCACGTTTTCCTTCGCGACTCACAGCTGAAAGGAAGATGATGCATGGCTTGTTCATTTAACAACTAGGGGAAAAAGAACAATGCATCATTTAGCCACGCTCGTTCCTCGCTCCCATCCGCGAGACAGTCATGAAGTGGAAGATATTACATCCGCAAATCTAATTAAATATTTATTATTTAATAGGGCTGTAATTAACTGTAATCTTGCGAGTCTGTGTGACTGCAGGGCAGGTTTTAGCAGGGACGCACATGCGCTGCTTGGGCGAGCCTATAAACCCCACCACTCCACTCCACTCCGCCATCTAACACGGTTTTAATGTGGCCCCTGTGAGCCCATGCAAACGCCATCAATACAGGTTACAGAGCTGGGACTCCGGGGGCTTTAGCACACACACGGAGAGAGAGAGCGAGAGAGAGAGAGAGTGAGCGGATGGTGATGAATGAGACCTGTCAGAGTTACTGTTAGTTCTGCAGGCGCTCCAACAAAGCAGAAAGAAAGGGGGAGATTACGTGGAAGATCAGAGGAGAGAAGAGAGAGGTTCGCACGGCTAGCGTTTCGGGCCTCGCCCTGAAAAGAACCACACTTTACTGTCTTTAAACATCACCTTGGTTTTTTTTGCCCACACTCTCAAACCACTGCCAGGAGTCCCGCCTCCAGAGTATCCAGAGTATCCAGAGTATCCAAAACACACATTTTCTCATCTCTTATCACTCCCGTGCTTTTATCTCTCTCTCTCTTCTCTTTCCAGTGTGAGTTTCAGAGACGGCGTTCAAACAGGCTTCGGGGTGAAATGAAAAGAAAATGTTTAGACATATATATTTATATATATATAGTGAAACTGTCTGGTTCTTTGCATGCTAATCCACTAATGGAAGGCTGCATTAAAGCTAATTTCCTCCGCTCTTGCTGGAGCCAAATAGCCGAGTTTCTTGGAAAGAGTTTGCGCTCAAAAATGAAACGTTTTCCCAGCTTCCGTCCTCAAATCCGCTCTTTCCACGCTCCCGAGGCGGCGGGCAGAGACAAAGACCCATCCATTTCAAATGTCAACCGCTCCGCATCGACGCTAAGGGATTGAAAGAGGGCATGTGTGTGTGTGTGTGTGTGTGCCTCTGCATAATGTGGCGTGGGACTTGTGGCTCATTTATCACGGGCCTCGGGGACTTCAAGTCCATCAAATTACGCTGTCTATTAAACAGTTCTCGCACACAGAGTCTCTCAATACTCCTCTCTAGAGCTCTCCGTTTTTTCCCAAGCTCTCTTTAAGGCCACAAGATCTGCACTTCTGCAATCAGAGAGTGTCTTTTAAAGCTTTTGCGGATGTGTTGGATCGCCTTAGGGGGATTAAGGTCAAGCAAAGCGTGCTGGACGAGACAGCACAGGAAAAAAATATCCAGACGCCATCGATCGGCAGATGAAAAGAGAAGCAAGCTCTGCATTTAAGTCATCTCGGAGATGGGCTAAACGGGACGCGACAGCGAATGTGGCTCTGCATGTGCAGGTCTCAACCACTTAAAGCATGACAATGGCCTCGTTCGGAGCAGCGGGGTTTCCAGGCGAGGTCGCGCTGCTCTCCAGGGAGGCAGGAGGCCCCCCGGATTCGTCCAGTTTCTCGCATCCAAACAGGTAGAAGCCACTCAAAGCGAATGAATAACATAAACCGCTCGTTATAAAGCATGCATGCAAATACACACACACACACACACACGCCCACATCACATCCTGCTCACTTTCAATTATTTACAAGTAGGGAGTGAGCGGCGGAGGCGGCGTTCTGCTCTCACTGATCTACCTCCAGTCCACATTAATAATGAAGCCTGAAAGTGCGCGCGTGTGCGGTCGCTAATGCACTGTGTGCACAATGTCATGTCTGGATGTTTTATTAATGTCATGTACTCGAAAGGGAAGGAGACAACGGCAGCGACTGACAAACAAATGCTTCTCGATATGCAGAAGACGAATAGTTTATTTATTTCGTTCAGTGAAGTGGTTTTAATGCCGTTCAAAACATCTGCAAAGACTCATGGGAGTCCCCGACTGAAGGCCAGCTGATTTCACCGGAAACGTCTGGAAGGACAAAGACTTCTGAGAGAGAGGTGAACGCCAACCACCTGGATCTCATAACGTTTCCGAGGGCGCAACCTTTTTATTTAATCAAGAATTAAATATTAAACGCCGCACATGCAATAAACCTTCCTCTGAAGTCCTAAACTAATTCAAATAATGAGCCTGTTCTTCCTGGTGTGCGGTCGCAGACTCCGACTGGAAGAGTCCCTCCATTATTGAGTGGATTTATTTAAGTGGATCCCCGTCGCTGCTCATCACCACCTCGACACGCTTCAAAATAAATCCTTTCCAAAGCGAAGCTAGTCTCAGGCCTTTACTGTTAGCAGCTAGCTAGCACGGCACAAACGTTTATGTCAAATGGAGGCGCGTTTATCGCGTTCACAAGAAGTGAATATGAATGGCGCCCCCTTGTGGCAGTAATTAATTATTAGTTCACGAGGTGTGACGTGTTTGTTGACGTTTTAAGAAATGATACAGCAATTTAGTTGTATAGAGGTTTCTTTGTTTTGTTTTGCCTCCAGCTCAAGAATGCGTGGGCGGGGCCTGATCAGGACACTGGAGCTGACCAATCAGAGCAGACGGAGCTTTTTCCAATAAGGGGAGTGGCCTCTTCAGCTTCCTGTATGTCTCACATTAAGTCATGTTTGTTGTTAGCTTACCAACTGTTAGCCTTAGCTTGCTTCTAGAAGTTTTCTAGAAGTTCAAGTTACTTTAAGGTTTGCTACATCGTTTCTGAAGGTCATTTGGAGACTTAGCACTTTTTATTAGCACATATGTAGCGTTAGCATAGACGGTCAGGCTTGGTTTGATTACTTTATACAAAAAAAAAGGCCACGGTTTGCTTATCTGAACTCAAAATAAAGTTCAGAGATCATTCACTTTCCTGTAATTGGTCATTAGATTCTTTTAAAACGTATAATAACAAAGGCGGAAATCCAAATAGCTAGCGTAGGAAGCGCTAATCAGCACAACAGGATAGCTACAGTTTGCCAGCATTGTTACTTCAAATGTGAAAATATGTGTTTTGGATCTTTAAAAAGAATATATTGCCCCTTATTCCATAGCACCTGAGGCTCTCAGATAACGGGCCGGTTAATGAGCTTCGACTTTGCCTCCGCGTAGTGAGGGGGGAAGCGGTGGCCGATCGAGCGCCGCCGTTAGCGCAAGCTGCAGGCTTTATCTCTGGATTCACACGTTAGACTACACCTACTGCACAAACACACTGGGAGGCATTGTCGCAGGGAAAGACAAATTAGGTGAGTCAAGCCTGACGCACAATGGCTCCCTTTCTTTCCCACTCGGATTTGTAATAAGCAACTGAACTGTTTCTTCCTTCAATTTGGTTCACACTTGGCTTGAAGCAAACCAACAACCACTAAACGGTGTATTAGTATTATGAGATAGCACTGCTGTTGTTGTCTTCTGCTCGACATCCAGATGTGTCCCCGCAGAGATGGACAGAGGGTAGAGGAAACACGAGCTCGGTGCTCTTGCATCAATTCGGGATGTTTTTTTGAAATATATCCAGATTTAGACGACACCGGGCCTCCGTCAAACCGTCCACTCAGCCACAGACGCATCCTCAGGCGCTAACGACCGCATGCATTCTTGGCATTCTCGCAAGGGCCAATTACGGGCCGCCTGGACCGGCAGCTCTGGAAGCTCACCAAGGCGGCTGAGACGGTGATTCATCCGGGATTCTTTCTTAATCATCATGATAAAAAAATAAAAAATCCCCCAAAATCTGAGCTGATAACGGCGAGCTAACGGCAGAATAGGGTACAAAAACAAGACATTACAGCTGGGAGCGCTTTAGATCGACAGGGAGCCTGCATTCGATGCACCCCTGACATGCTCGAGCTAACTAGCTAGAATCTGACTGGGTAAAAGGAGCATTTTTAGCAGTGTCGGTGGGCGACCTGTCAGCATTAAACCAGAAGAGAAGAGGCTGCAGAGAGCCGTTAGGCAGGATCTGTAGGAGTGGCTTGGACAAGACAGGAAGCTGGCCGCTGTCCTGCTTCCTGTGTATTTCCAGGAAGTGGACCCATCTGAGATATGGCTCAAGGTGAATGGAACATGTTGAGTCATCCCAAACACAACTAGAGATGGATTTCATTTATTTGAATGTGGCAAGAGATTGCAAAAGAAGTCAGGACCCTGAAGGCAGCGCTGTCACCACAGTGGGATCGTTTGCATGCTTACAGGTTTGAGCAGAACATCTAGGTGTGTTCAGTGACAGATATCCAACATAAGAGAACTTATTTATACGGGAACAATTAGTCCATTATTAGACTCAGATATGGATTTGTCATCATATATCTTTAAAGAACAGCTGTTCAGTGTGATCTGTGAGGTTTCTGTCCTTACAACAGACCCATAATCCAAGCGAAATTTGTGACAAAGGTCGACAAAAACCACCACAACCACTCACCGATATCTGGAAGACTTCCTGCGTGTCGTCGAGCATCTGCACCCGTATGGAGACCTGCCGCCCCGGGGTCTGGGCGGGAGGACGCAGGCCCGGCTCCAGGGTGGACACCCCGAAGCTTTCGGGGGCGCCCAGCCTCTGCCCGGCGGCGGACGGCCTGTCGGCTGGCTCGACCATGGCGACGAGACGTTACGGCGAGCTGCAGCAGGGACTTGTGTTCACGTCTGGTGGAGAAAGGGAAGAGATTCGGGGTTGCAGTTAAAGCGTTTCTAGAAAGCAGTCTGTGATTTGGGGTATTTTTGATTCTTAAATACATGGTAGGCAGCTTTAAACAAGAGGGAGCGGACATTTCTGCATCCACTTTCCTTCGTTTGAGCTGCACGTAAAGTCCGGCAGCAAAGCAGCTGAAACTGAGACGCTCCATTGACCTCCTTTAAATAAATAAAGGTTAAAAGTGAATGTAAACACACAACTTGCAGGGTTTTAGAGTTGAGCGAGAGGTTCTGTTGTGGCAATCGACGGGAAAACCCCAAGGCTTAATCAGTTTAAGAAGACTGTGACGCATCCTCCAACATTTATTTGGTTAAATTGTTCGAAAAAACCCACAAGAGCATTTGGTATGTGTCTCAGCTCGGTTGGGAAATGAGCGTGGAGTTGTCCGGATGCGCGGAGGAGCAGACAGACATGTGTCATTCTGGCGGCCTCGGCGCTCGCAGGTGGGATTCACAACGTTTCCTACGAGGCCAGTTCAGACATGAATCAAAGCTTTGGATGAGATACAATCAGAGTACACTTCAAGGCACTCCCCCGCCCCCCGCCACCCCTCCTCTCTTCATTCAAATACAAACTTTTCAGAGGCGTACCCTCCCCCTCCTCCTCCTCCTCCCTCCTCCTCCTCCATGCCACACTTGATAAACCTCAACCCCAGACAATAAATATCCCCGCCATGACATCATGGACGAGGAATGTTTGAGAAGACACTCAAGGGGGCAACGCAAGGACGAGGGGGTTACGCTCTCCTGCACGGCCTCCACGCAAAAACACACTTCTTTTTACGCGTGCATGTGATTTGCCACAAATCATTGAATCCAATAAACTCATCAGCTGGAGATTGAACCCGCCAGCGCGCGATGTTGTTCCGAGGCGTAAAAAAATCCAGGGTTGCGACGAGCCACGGTGAGAAATGTTCCCAGAAACTTCACCGGCATCCGGATAAACAGGCTGCTGTAAATATTTAGGGAGCAGTGGGCGGCGCGGCGACTTCAAAGGCGGCCCAGCTTTGAGAAAGTGCGATCCGTGCACCGCGGCTAACGCCAGGTCCGTGTCCCGGGGGCTAATACGCAAGGTCTCAATGCGGACAGTACGAGGAAGGCGTAATTCGTCGTTGGACGCGCAATGACGGGACGGTGAGGCCTCTACGGACTGGAAAAAGTCCACAAATTACAGCTGAGACAAGCGATCGAATAAGGAACATGAATTTGCACCGTGAATAAAAACATTCTGGGCAAAAGAAACGCGAGTTCGGAGCATGTTTTTGCGCATCGGGACGTAGCGACCGACCGAAAAGGCCGAGGCTACGTCCACACCGATCTCACACCGTTCTCCTGCTCCATGCGGGGACGATAACGCCGCTGGACACGTGAAATAGCCTCTGCACGTGTAGTTGCATGATAAAAATGCAAGTTGTAGCTGCAGAAAGGCTACTAGGACTAAGTTTGGCAGCTCTTCTAAGTCATGTTGAGTTAACCTCTGGCAGCCAAAGCCAACGTCTTTGTTTGCTTTCAGAGAAGTGTCACACAACCAGGAAGTGGACGTCCGTGTCTGTTTTATGGGGCCTAAAACAAGACGGGGAGTAGCACAGGTATTAGGGATTTTAGTAAAGGGGTAGTACGGTATTAGTTTGGCTGTAGTCTGGAGGTGGAGGGCCAGGGAGTAACAGGGAGTCAATGGACGCCTCAAAGCTCCAGGGGATCCGACCTCTGACTCCGGTGTGAAAGACAAATAAACGAAGTTCACACTTGTTGACACAATTACGTATTGTTTTCCTGGTAAATGCCTACCTACACAAGCCTTTTATTACTTAATCCCTCCACCTGTGTTTACAGGTCAAGTGCCTCTCCTCCCCTTCGGTGACAAAAGCTGAAACTGGAAAGCGGAGCCTTGCCAGGGAAGTGACCCGACGACGCAGGGACCTGACATTCAAGTTACTCATTACACCTGTGGGAATGTTTGTTCTCGCGCGCTTCTACTACTACTACTACTACTTCCTCCTCCCCTGCGCTGAAATGAAAGCTCACCTCCGGGGCCGGTTAATGGTCGCCCGGTATCACTCGATCTCACCTGAGTCACCGTTTTGCAAGAAAATTTCCAGAGCTCCATCGAGAAGAAGAAGAAGAAGGCCGGCTCTCTTCTTCTTCTTCCGCTGCCAGTTCCTCTAAAAAGGGTCACGCTTCAAAGGCAAACAAGCGTCGACTCAAGAACCAGTTTTATAGCTCCTCTGCCTAATCGCCGGCTAACAAACATGTGCCAATTACCCTGACAAACATCATATTCTGTTGACAGACACGGCTGATTTGTCGCCGGCGTGTCTTCATTCTTTCGGCAAGAAGAGACGTTACTGGGCACCGAAAGAAAACAAACACAACAAAGCTCCTTCTTCCACTTCCTTTAAATGAGTTTCCCCCCCCACCACCCCCGAACGTCACATGCGAAAACTTTTAACCACCAATTAAGTTTCTGGAGGAAAGAAGGAAAATAAGTCTCGTCCTCGGCGAAGGGGCTCGCTGGGAGGATTAGACATGGAGTTGCGAGAGGGGAATACAGAGCGGGCTGGTCGCAGGGGCACAAAGGAAGCTAGTGTGGGAGCTTCCAGCGGCGAGGCTTTAACTCAGAGGGACCTCTCAGGCAGCCTTTGAACTGGCGCTGGTTGAAAGTTTCCCAAGAGCCTGCGAGAGGGAAGCCAGGCCCTGGGAATCGGATGTGATGTGTCTGTGCATTCAGAGAGAACGTTTTATGCTAACGCTAAAAACACGACACTGTGCAACGTGGTGAGGTTGATTAAACAGTGACGCCATCCGGCTATCAAACAGGCCTGACAATTAAAACTTTGATAAGAAGATTATGATTAACGATGAGTCAAAAAAGAAGAAGATAAATTATTGACAGGGTAGCTACACCGCTAAGCTAACCGTGCTAGGTTTGCGGGAGTGCTTCTGGTAGACATGTCCACCCGAACCGCCCAAATAGACGGACTATTCGACCAAAACAGGTGTGGAAGCTGCTGCTCCCGTGCAGGTGTCCTGCTCTGACCGGAAGGCGAGGCTTTTGCAAAAGCTGCCTACGCGTGTAAACTGTAACACATGAGCGATCAGATAAGATATACGTGTGTTCACACGCCCTGAAACATCAATCACAACGCGATTTTTGTTGATATGAGCGAATGGGTGCAGCGTAGAATCCAGAAGCATGCAAAGTTGCCTTTGATCTTTGGGAAATACCATAAACCCGGTTGATTGAGAACCTTTACAGGCAACTTTATTGGCAACGTTGCTTCCGGCAGTGAAACACGAGGTGTTCAAATCTCAGCAACGAACGCAGACCTTGCAAGATCCGATCAATCCGCTGGCTTCCAGGCTGTGTTTCTTCTTCATGACTCACCAGCCAGACAGGTGAGATAAGGCCACCTGTGGTCTCCTGACAGATCAATGGCTCGCTTTATCAAGGTGACACTCTCCGCCGGAGCCATTAAACCCCTCTACCGCCGGTCTCTGGAGACCTGTGAGCTCGGGGGGGGGTAAGAGATTGCCAATTCTATTGTGCGGTATTGATTGGAAAATTAAATGAGGCAACAGGGGAAGTGTTGAGCACCGACGCTCGGTGCCATGTGGTGGAAGATAGGAGATAGTGGGGAGGGGGGTGGAAAAAGGAGCGTTAAATCAATGGTGGATGCATTTTTTGGGTTTGACCGGTGACATGAAACACACATAGCAGAGGCAGCACATTCGGAGCAAAGCTGGCAAGCCTCAGAATGTAGGTTAGCGGAGTAATCCTTTAGGCCAGAGCAAAGATGTCAGTAGGCTAAGACTCACAGTCAAGAGACCAGGCTGGTGTTTATATATCTGTCTATATATAAATGTGTGTGTGTGTGTGTGAGTCAGTCTGTGTTAATGTGCATGTGCTGACAAGCTGTTGCAAAGCTTGTAGATTGAAATCCGTGCACACAAAGAGAGCAGAGGCAATAAATTGTGAAATGTTAAGTTTGCTGAGTGCATTAAAAGCAGGCTCTTCTTGTTTATCATTAAGCTTAAGAGTAAAATAAGCTGGAGCTCCTAAAGCTCAGCCGATTAGGAAAACGAACAGGCTGCCTGGAAGCTTTGAAGATACCGAGACCGTGGAGCAAATCTAAAGAGAGCAATATCTTGATGCAACAAAAGTGCGAAAAATCTCAATCTGAGCTTGCATTATTACACGGAAACCGGAGAGGCAACGTGTAACCTCGCTTTATAATCCGGATAGCACGGTTTCTTACCCCCCTCCTCTTCTCTCTCTCTTCCTCCGGGATCCACAGTCGTTTCGGGTAAATCCGCACGCACGGCGCTAAGTTTGGGTTGGATCGTCCTCTTCGCTTCGCTTCCCCCGAACCGCTCCCCTCTCAGGTGGGACGTGGTTCCTGCTCGGGAGCCATCGAGACGAATGTGGCGAGTCGTCGTCGCCGCCGCCGCCGCGCAGGGAAGCTTTTTTTTTTTCTTTTTTTTTTTTCCACTGGAACAATAAAGAGAAGCACACACACAGACACACACACACGCAGAAACCACACCGCCTCCAGCGCTGCGCACCCCGGCACCGGCGCACTATCCGGGTAGAGAGAAAGTGCAACGTGGTGCGGCTCAACAGCGACACCCCATGGCGGTTTGGGGGAATTGCACTTTAATCCGTCACTCAATACTTGTAGCTTTTTCCTGAAGTTACGTCAGTTTCTATTGATATATATTTTTTTAGTAAGTAAAATGTATTTATTTAGAAAGAAAATGCCCAATCGACGATGCCGTTTGATGCACATTAAAAAAAATAAAACTAATTTTTTTGTAAGAAGAAAAACAGATGATGGCCCGTACGGGGATCGAACCCGCGACCTTGGCGTTATTAGCACCACGCTCTAACCAACTGAGCTAACCGGCCACGAGCACAAACCTGCAAACATCGTGTCTTACACTTCCTATTACGTGTAGCATATTAGCTTCATGCTCGCTATGGAAATGCGTTAGCGAGCTAGTCGGAGATCGGGTTAGTTAACGAAAAACTAAATTGACTTATGTTCATACGCTTTGGCTGTTACAATACCAGAACACATTACACTTCATACTGAGTTGATATATTATGTTAAACATAAACTTTAAGCCCGGAAAGACGACGTCTCCTTTAGCCGCGAAGTAGCATCAGTAAGATCTGTTGCCATAGTTACTCTGGACAGAGAGAAAGAGAGAGAGAGGGCGAGACTGGCCACGTGACCCAGCAAAGATGGCGACCATAATGTAGAATGGATGTGAGTACTACGTTTTATTAGCTAACCTTTAGACCACATAAATCAGCCTATAGTTTCACATTGCTGTGAGGCGTGGTGGGCGAACTTTCGCCGTATTGCAAAGCGAAGGTTTTCTTTATAATATGCCGTAAAGAAAACAGGGATCGGTTCCGTTTTATCCTCGGATAAAGCTGCTAACTAAAGTAACGCTAACGCTAGCTCTCCTGTAGTCTTGATCAGTTATTGTTTATCGTTACTCAGCTGTTATCACTTTCAGTCGCCGGCTTTCTCGGTGCAGACGTCGGTGGCAAACTTTCACCTAATTCTTCTTTATTTTTATTTTTTATTTCCTCAGCTTTTTTTTTTTTTTCAGGTTTTACACTGAGTGGATCCGTTTGGCTGGAAATTTGGATCTGCTGGTTGATTGTTTCATCAAATCTGGGAATCAAGATGGCCCTAAATGTGTTTGGTAAGCAGCATCAGACCTCAGAAGATGGACATTGTAGTTTTATATGAGTGTGTAAATGCTAAACGTGTGCATTTTGTTTGATTGTGGACATTTCCTGTTAACATATTTTGACAAAACTGGTGCAGCAGCGGTGGCTAAAGTCATTTAATTCTGCAGAAACATTCATATATTTAGATGTGATTAAGAATATAGCACCAATGCTCCACTGCATTTCATTTCCTGCTTGAGCTGGATATGCAAAATGCACTTTTAAATATCATAAAATACAAAGCGTGCAAGAAGAATGCACCTATGCAAACTATTATTACATTTTTATATAGTTATTGCTGATTTATTGATGCATAAGAAGCATTTTACAGATGCATCGCTGCAAAATGAAGGTTAAAAGGGTAAAATGACCTTTCCAGAGATGTTTTTCATCATAATCCTAAAAGGTTGGGATCTAATATAAGATTACCACGTGCATTTTGATGTATAATCTTCAAAAAATTAAGTGTTTCTTGTTTAGATGCATTATTTCTGCACGTTGGTTTTAATGGAAAACTTTAATCTGCAAGTTAACTAGTAAAAAAATGAGGTTGCAGCCTTATAAAGCCTTATAAAGCCTTATAAAAAACAGGCAACACAGTTATTCTTGCAGGACTTGAGTGCAAGCGCTGGAGTTTGGGACGCTGTGAGCGAGCACTGCGAATGTTATGTCTGGTTTGGTTGTTAGTTTGTCTAACCGTGCAGCCGAGTCTCCTTGAGAAAGCAGGGAGAGACGCTTGCCCCGGGGAGGGTTTGGAGTTATTTTGAAGACAGGATACGGGGACGACGAGTGTCCAATAGATAAGGCTGGTGGAGCTCACATAGACAGGAAACGTGGCTGTCAGCTTTACACATGCAGAGAAGATGGAAGTGTTTCTTAATCTGCAAGATGCTGAACAAGGGATATTAACGTCCATATAATAATTCTGTGTATTATTAGTGAAGCCCTCAAATAAGGCATCCAGGGCTGAATATGTATGATTTTTATTATTGTTTTGAATGCAGCCGTTCTTTCAGAGTTCAGCCAAACTCCAACTGAGTGCCTCAGGCTGAAAAAATGTTCCGCTAATATTAATGTTTGTGCTTTTTTACGGTCTGCTGCAGCCGAACAAACAACGAGGAAACGCAGCTATAATGTTGATATCCATCTACAATTAATTAATTCCATACGGGTAGACCCGGGGGTGGGGGGTGGGGGGGTACGGTGACAGCTTGTCGGCGTAAGAAAGATAAACATTGCACGGCTCATTTCTGCAGCGCTACATAAATTAATTTCTCAGCGCTTTTTGTGCACGGCGGAGTGGATTTATCTGTTGAGCCATTTAGTCACCATTTATGCTGTTGTGGAAAAGGCATCCGTCAGTCTGAAACCCCAAAGTAATTGCACACAAACACAAGGAAAGAAGAAAGTCGACTCCATGTGTCATGTTAAACTGTTCACACGGTATTAAAACTGCTTCAACACACTTTTAAATACTGGTTCGGCTTTTGAACGCATTTCAAAAGGTCCGATTTTGTTTGTACACTAAGCTGCCCCTCATTTAGACATTATCTTCTGTTAAACTGGTTTAACACCAGAGAGAAGATGAAACGACTGCACCCTAATCCGGTTTTATCTGGCCGATGGACTCCAGCCAAAATTAAGACAAAGAGCTGGCAGAGTAGTGTGGCGTTTTCTCCACATGGTGGCACTGTTCAGCTGTTTTTAAAAAATATATATATTTCTGTCCTCAGATCATGATGAATACAGGCCGCCAGTGTGGAAATCCTACTGTAAGTATCAATAAAACATAACACACGTCAAATTATATGATAATAAATGTTTGCCTCTTCTTCTACAAGTGACTTGCGTCATGTTTTTTTTCCGTCACAGTGTACCAGCTTCAGCAGGAGGCGCCTCACCCACGCAGAGTCACCTGCACCTGTGAGGTGAGTACGCGCTTCCTGACCGTCCGTCACCCGGGACGGTTTTAATCGGCCTGTCTTTTCTCGGGATATTTCAGTTTTGATCCGCGTCACGCTGCAGTGATTAATAGAGCTGTTTCCGCCCGAAGTGCCCAGAACTTTTAGACCAAGAAGCTTTAATTAAGGAGCTAAAAGTTTCCTTCAGGCGCTCGGAAGATCCACAGAAGTTCGGTAAATTAGTCAGAAGATGCTAATTTTATGCGCGATTATACAACAGCCTGCTTAACTGCCTGCGGTGGAAGCACACTTAATTCACTGGAGGTTCCTGAAAGGCCTAGCCTCCAGGAGGTTTCTAAGGTTCCTAGTCCCTAGGAGGTTTCTAAGGTTCCTAGTCCCTAGGAGGTTTCTAAGGTTTCTAGTCCCTAGGAGGTTTTTAAGGTTCCTAGTCCCGAGGAGGTTTCTAAGGTTCCTGGTCCCTTGGAGGTTTCTAAGGTTCCTGGTCCCTTGCAGGTTTCTAAGGTTCCTGGTCTCTTGCAGGTTTCTAAGGTTCCTAGTCTCTAGGAGGTTTCTAAGTTTCCTGGTCCCTATGAAGTGTCTACTGCTCCTAGTCCCTAGGGGGTGCCTAAGGTTCCTGGTCCCTATGAGGTGTTAAGGTTCCTAGTCCCAAGGAGGTTTCTAGGGTCCCTAGTCCCTAGGAGGTGTCTAAGGTTTCTAGTCCCTTTGAGGTTTCTAAGGTTTGCTAGTCCCAAGGAGGTTTCTAGGGTCCCTAGTCCCTGGGAGGTGTCTAAGGTTTCTTTGAGGTTTCTAAGGTCCCTAGTCCATTGGAGGTTTCTATGGTTTTTAGTCTCTGGGATGTTTCTAAGTTTTCTGGTCCCTATGAGGTGTCTAAGGTTTCTAGTCCTTTGGAAGTTTCTACTGTCCCTAGTCCATTGGAGGTTTCTATGGCTTCTAGTCTCTAGGAGGTTTCTAAGGTTTCTGGTCCCTATGAGATGTTAAGGTTCCTAGTTCCAAGGAGGTTTCTCAGGGTTAGAGTCCCTTGGAGGTTTCTTAGGTTCCTGGTTCCTAGTCCGAAGGCGGTTTCTAAGGTTCCTAGTCGCTGCACATGCCCATTTTAATACATTATTATAATTATTTGGTATTTGCAAAGTCATTTATGGCAAACACAGAGGGATAAACAGGAATTGTCTATGACTGCTACATGTTTCCTTTGAATTAAACCAAAAACACGCTAACGTTACATTAGCATCACATGGACAGCAGTCTCTTTTCTTGGCTTCAACAACAGAAACACATGTGGTATGGATCAGGGGCTGTAGCAACTTCATTTCCACCTCCTCAGGGACTACATCTGCTGACGGGGCTCATAGGACGCCTGATTACTTTTGTAGTTCTCCGCTCCTTTGTTTTCGGTGGGGGCATCCGTTAAGCTGACTACGGTCTTAAAATCTAAAGTGACACTGGTGCAATTAAGAGTCGCAGCCGAGCGTGCGCAGGTGTTACGGCATGTGCACTAAACGGCACGCACCAGCAATCCTGGACCACCCCCCCCCCCACCAGATGTGTGTTTGCACAGAGTTGTGGGGGATCCGAGGGGGATTAAAGTCTGGTGTCTGGTGTTTGATGCCAAATGCTGTTGGGTTTGATGCCCTTGGTCTGGGAGAGTCGGTGCTGACCCAGTTACAGTGCCCAGACTTGCAGACAGACTGAGCAGAGGAGCACCCCCTCAATCCACCCTGCTACCAGCGGCCCCATGCTGTCTGCTGGGACTTCGGCCATATGCGGTTTAATGATGCACCAATGACCACTTATCTGTGGCTGGTACTTTTTAATTTGTGGCATGTAAGGGTGGCACGAAGGAGACGAGAGAGAGAGAGGCAGCTTATTGATTAATTAGTCCACAGAAATTAAATTAGCAACGGTTTCAGTAGCACTTCCCAAAAGGAAGAGGTTTCTTAGGTTGTTTTGCACTAATAATCCTCCTCTAATAGGTCGCCTTTTATTCCCCTGTGAGTCGGCGAGCTTCTTTGACTGAGAGCGCCAAGTTAAATGTTGTTTTTCCTCTGCTACCGGTGCCTAACATAAAAAAGGAAGTGTATTTCCCTGATTTAACATCCTAAAAATGGGATATATTCTCACAGGCTCATTCAGAAACAGTTCTTTCCCTCTCATTCAGCGCTGTGTAATGTGCACTCAAGGATGTCTATTGAGCTTTAGTAATGGGTTTTTAGTCTGGCTGCTCGCTGTGGGGCCTCGGGGCCGTTTTGGTAAGCGTCCAGAGGTGCACGTGCACGTCTGACAACTGCACACCTCCACTCTGCCTCTGCCTCTCTCAGTTTACCCTCTCTACCATATTGCACTGCAACAATTTTTTAGCTTCTCGACGAGACCTTGTAGTGTTTGCAAACACCTGCCCGCGTCCGAATTAACATTCACCGCCGTTCGTCGGGTTGATTTATTGGCTCGGCAGCAGTTTAGCCGTTTAACACAATGTTCTGCCGCTTTTTTTTTTTTTATCTGACTCGTGCAATATTCTCCTCGCCCACACACTCACGCACTCGCTGGGTTGAAAACAAGGTCTACAGATGAAAGTCTGTAAACATGGATTTAGCAAGCCTCAACTTTACCTTTCGTTTTGAAGTGCGAATAAAAGACATATTTTGTGAATCTGTGTCTGCCTTTTCTTTTCCCCCCGCAGGTGGACAACCGACCTAAATACTACGGGAGAGAGTAAGTTCTCTGTTCGTGAATTCGTTTCAAATCGACTGAAACATTTCGATTTTTTTTCTGACTTCAAATGTTAATTCTTTATCCAGGTACCATGGGATGATCTCGAGAGAAGATGCCGACCAGCTACTGAGCCAGGCCGAAGGCAGCTACCTCATCAGAGAGAGTCAGAGACAGCCGGGCACGTACACGCTGGCTTTAAGGTATGTTTTTGAGTGTTGAGGTAACCTGGGGAGACGTTTAAGACAAAATGAACCACTACCAGTAGCCGTTGAGTTGAGAGATTGACAGAAAAACAACTTTAAAGGACGAACGGAGTCTGAAATGCACCCAATAATTAAATCCAAACTGCTGGGAAAAGTTCCGTTGTTTTGTGTAATTTGTAGTCCTTCGGGAGATATTTAGATCTGCGTATATCCATATAGTGGGAGTGAATGGGGCACCGAAACGCAGCCTCTAAATTAGACATTATCTGCCGCGAAACTCTTTCATTTCACCTGCTATGGTTTGTCCACAACCTCAAAATCGGAAAAATATTCAGCCATGTTGCAAAAAAGTAGCACTAGCAAAGTACAGGTAAAGAAGCCGACCGTCGCTGGTGCGCGTGGCGCTCAGAGATGGCATCATCCGGGGTCTGTAAGTCAATCTACAGACCCCGGATGATGTCTCCAGACCCAACGGGGAATAGCGCTAGCGTAGGATAACAAAATATTGGTGAAATGAACGAGTTTCTCTGCAGATAATGCGTTATTTAGAGGCTGCGTTTCGGTGCCCCATTCACTCCCACTATACGGATATACGCAGATCTAAATATCTCCCAAAGGAATACAAATTACACAAAAGTTATATGGGTGAGTAAACGATCGTATTTTATGCCAGAAATAAGGTCCAGGTTGTAAAAAAACAGTAGTTCCCCTTTAAGGAAACTTGCTAGCTGTGTGCACAGGTGTCGTGAGGTGTGAGGCGGTTTATCCCTTTCAGCGAAGGCGCCGGCCGAACTTTAAGCAGCTCAGGGGAGCTCATCCCTGAACTCACATGCTTCCTCACACCAAGCCTTGTGAAAGTATGAGTGGGAAGGTTGTGAATGTCTTGTGCAAAGGCATTTTGGTCGCTCAGAGGACTGGTAGCATTAAGTTTCTTGCAGTTTTCTACAGTAGTAGTATTAGTGGAGACCAGACTCCAATAAATTGCAATATTTAGCGCTAGAATGATAAAATCAGTTGCTTTTTTAAACCTCTAGGTGGCGCTTATTCTGGTGAGGACGCTGCACAAAGATCAGAAGAAGAAATCAGAAAGATATTGTCCGCGTTTAATTCAAATGTTTGGACTTGAATTGGATTTTATTTAGTGACTTTAGTTGAAAAAGGGAAATAAATTGCAATATAGGAGCCTTCCCTGCTCCACACATTTCACTTTTTTTATTGTCTGTCAGTCCGACTCCTTTGCGAGCCATCATTTTTCTCAGAGTAGGTGTCACACTTTTTAAAAACGGGTGCACGGCTCAGTTTGAATTTGGGTTTTGGGTCAGCTCGGTTCTATTCATAGCCGTTCGTGACGCCTCTTCCACCTGCACAACTTTCCCTCTGTGTCGCTGTCACTACCCTGTCCCCGTGGTTATAATTACCTACCATAAATAAACCGAGAGTCCCAGTCTGCGTGGCAGAAAAAGGAAAGGTTGGATTTTGGGTTAATGATCTTTAAGTATGCTGGTTTTGTCTTGCGGTGGTTTCTGTGTGGGGCGCTGAGAAGCAGATAGCCCACGTTGGCCCAGTTCAGTCTGTCTATCACGTCTCCGCCATTTTGTGCCATTTTTCTTATACGTTTGTTTGATTTTTGCCTTAGAGCTTCATTTTTTGGATCCAGACTGTTTAGTTTGACTTCATTTTGTTCATATTTATGTGACTTTATCGATCAGAAAGCGAACGCGAAAAAGCTAAATCGGATTTTCTGCATCTTCTTCTTCCTCAAACGCGTCCTAGGTTTGGGAACCAGACGAGAAACTTCCGCCTCTATCATGACGGGAAGCACTTTGTCGGAGAGAAAAGGTTCGAGTCCATCCACGACCTGGTCACAGACGGCCTCATCACGCTCTACATCGAGACAAAGGTGCGTCTTTGGCCTTTTAACCCGTCTTCTAGCAGCAAAACTCTCCTGGAAACGTAGAATGCCGACTAACATATTCACGTCGACCCTTTCTTCCGTTCCAGGCGGCGGAGTACATCGCTAAGATGACCATAAACCCGATCTACGAGCACGTGGGCTACACCACTCTGAACCAGGAGCCCACCCTCAAGAAGCACCTGCCGCTCAGCCCGGAACTGCCCGATGGACCGACGCCGGCCAAAGACGAATGCAACTCGGAGGAGAGGGTGAGGACACGTTTTCTTTTTTGATCGTGTAAATGGTGTCGACACTCCTCTAGTAGTGAACGTACGTATGTTTCTGGCAAACTGACCTAAAGCCTTGTTTGGTTGTTTAAGGGGTTTAGTTTGAATAAGATATTGAGTTTTTGGCTTCAGACCAGAGAGAATATTCCTGGTAGGAGTAGTTTAATATTAGCACCTAGCTGACTCTGATTGGCCGATCAGCTCAGGTGGCTAGTGCGCAGGAAGAAGAAAAAGGAAGAAAAACATTAAAATACTCAAATATTTTCACAATAACACGATCACAGTAGACACGCTAGAACGTTTTGTTGCTCCTCCTAGCCTCCTAGCTAATAGTAGCTCTTCTTGACTACTGCCACCTGCTGGTCTGGAGAGTTATAGCAGAAGCTGAATTGGTTGTTGGGTCCAGCAGCAACGTTGGACTCAAGTGCAACTCATGGGACGTGAGGCAATGTCTCAACAGGCATTGCCGGTAGTTCTTTTAGCCTTTATTAAACTACTATCAGTCAGTCGGTGCTAAATCTCCGTTAATACACAAATTAAGGTTAGAAAGATTGAAGTACCGTCGAGAGGAGTCTGAGGTTTTTAAGCTGAAATGATTCAGAAGAGGAGAGAGAGACGAGGACGTTAGATAACATGAGCACAAGATGTTACAAATGAATGTTTGAGTTGATCGGAGGGAGGAAGTTAAATCCACGAAATAACTTGTAAATGAATGGAGCAGTGGTTTATAGAGCATGGAAAGTGAAGGGTTAAGGAGCCCTGGAGATAAATCAAATAAGGCTAAAGGTGAGGAAAAGTGCTGTAAATGCAGCAATAGGATGAAGAACATGGTGAAAGGAGGAGGAGGAGGAGGAGGAGGAGGATGGATGCAGAGCAGCGATGGCCTGCAGCCAAGGGCTCTGCAGTAAAAATTACATAACAGCGGTTCGCCCGCAGAAACCTGCGATCTCTCCCCCAAAAAGCCGTCCCAACTTCCAAAGTGTTTAGGAGTTTGTTGTCGGCTCATTAATTTCCACCCGGCTGGGAAGTAATTAAGAGTTTCGTTCCAGAGGTTTCTGTCTTGACGCCGCTCCGATGCTAATTTGAGTTCTGCAGCTGCAACGCTTGGGGGGGCATGCACGCAGCGGCAATGCGCCCGGAGGCCTCGTATGACCCGCAACACCTACGCTGCACCTCATACATCACTGTCCGTGTGTGTGGGATGGGGGGCGAGGGGAGGGGGGGGGGGGTCCCGTGTACGCTTTCATAATTGATTTGCAGACAAAGCAGTGCGGCTGTGACATTGAGACCCGGGGTGGCTCTCTGCAGGGGACGCACGGGGACACGCACGCGGCCCGATCAGCTTTTTATTAGGGGTTAAACGCAGTTTTATTACGGCCGTGGGCGTGTGTTTGAAACGTCCCTTATTAAATATTCATTTTTACGGCCTTCTCATTAGATTGAATTTACAGGAATTTACATTATTGTGTGAATATTTCATGAGGCCACTCGCCGTTAGTCGTTAAATATCCGTTCTCAGTCGTGCATGTTCACTTTTAAGCTGAGGATTTTTTGGTCAAAGAGTCGCAAAACAAGACTGCTGCAAGATTTCTTTGTCTTCAGCTTCAACGTGCTTGTACGTCTCCTCTAGAGCGGCATGTTTTTTGTTTGTTCGCGGTGAGAAATGAGCCAAAAAAACGTCAAAAGGTTCCTTTTGAAGTTCTTATTTAATGCTGCTCATATGATCTGAGGTAATGGATTGAATTAGGAAGCGTCTGAGGACATTGGGTTGTGTACAGAAGCTGCAGGTGCAAAAAAAAATAAAAAATGTGAAGGAGCTCATTCTTTCTCTCCCGGGACGTTGGAGGTGGCAGAATCGGTGACGAACAACAGGCAATCGCCGCACCCCGATTGGCTCCTTCTCCTCTCGTTGTGACCTGTTAAATTCACCCATTACTGCGCCGTAGCTCCCCCTCCTCCTCCTCCTCCTCTTCCTCTTCTCCTCCTCTCTCTACCTCCCTCCTCCGCTAGTGAGTGTTTAGAGGATTAACGCGCACACACTCCGAGCCATGTGGGCTGAAGAGGCGCTCACCTACACGAGACCGAGACCGAGGGATTCTTCTTCTGTCGCAGACACGTCGCTCCGGTGCCGAGGATTTTACATCTGTCGGGGGAAGTTTTGAATCTCGAGGCACGATTTATTCATCGTCGGCTTTTGTTTTGTTTTGTTTTTTGTTATGAACTGGAATTGCAGCATGCAGCCCCCATCAGTATGCAGCGCTGATCTGATTGGCTGATCTCCGTGGTGCTTAAACAGCAGGATTGGTCCTCGGGTTGGGATGTTGTTGTTGTTTTCAGATGGAGCTTTGATTTTTTTTTTTAGTTACTTTACCTTCCGTCCTCTGATTGGCTCTGTGTTTATTAGAGATATTTAGATTTTCTTTCATCCATTCATTCATTTTATTTAAAGTACAAACTCCCAGAATGCCGAGCCGAGAGTCGTACGCCGTCAGAAGGCGCAAAAAGCAGTCGCGCCGGCGAGCCGAGAAGGAGGCGTCCCAGAAGGGGTCTCTGTTCACCGCCGCCCTCGGCTTGAACGTGAGCGCCGGCTCGATCCCGTCCCTGCCGGTGGCTTCCGCCGGCTCCTCGGACCCGGGCTCGGGCTCGGGCTCTTGCTTCAGGCGAGCCCCTTCCAAGCCCGCCTCCCCTGCTTCCACCTTCTGGCAACCAATCCGATCTTTTGCCCTTTCGCAGCTCACGTCCCTGGTGCGGCGGGCCACCCTGAGGGAGAGCGACCTGGCGCCCAAGTACGAGAAGGTCCACAACTTCAAGGTGAGACGCTCTTTCGCTCCTTCAATCCTGTTTGCTGTACGTGCGTGCCGCTAGAGTTGCTGATTCAGCTCCTGGGGTCTTATTGGAAATTCACCTCAGAGAGCGTCAGGATTAGGGAAACGCACACACATCTTCAGCCTTTGTTTTCGACTTATTCAGTCTACAAGTAGCCATTAGCGAGGAGCGCAAAGGTCACCGCCGCCGTCTCCCGAGCTCCTATTTGCATTTCATTACACCGAGCCAATTTGCGCAAATAAATGAGGAGATTAAAATTCTGTTCCTCTTATTGCTCCTTCAGCACTCCTATTGTGCCTCGGTCATTCTTTTGTCAGAGCCCGTCAGGCTGTAATAATAATAAAAAAAAAAAGATTACTGCTGGTGTTCAGGCATCACTTGACCCAGACCAAGTCGACGGGAATCCTTTCAAATATAGTTTTGACACGTTAACACGCATTTTTTTTGTTAAATTTGTATTTTAAAAAGTCATTTCTTAACTTTGTCTCCTCAGGTTCATACGTTCAGGGGCCCCCACTGGTGCGAGTACTGTGCCAACTTCATGTGGGGCCTCATCGCTCAGGGAGTCAAGTGTGCAGGTAATACTCGCCGCCGGGAATCTCCGTTAAAAAGGGATTCATTCGCCTCTGATGCATGAAGAGCTTCTACCTCCTCTGTCTTACGGTGACTCAGAACCGGGACAGCAGGCTAAAGTTAGTCACCGCTTGACTCATCGGCGGTGTTTCGTGGATTTTTTAAATGTTAGGAGACCGGTGCCAGAGAACACGCTGTCAGTGCGATCGCCGCATCAGAGCGTGGGCGATGACGCCGCCTACGCTTAAAAGCGACTTTTCAAACTTGTCAAAACATTCCCAAAAGAGTCAGTTTTTAAAAATCTGCGTTCTTCTCCGTCAGATTGCGGCTTGAACGTCCACAAGCAGTGCTCCAAAGTGGTGCCCAACGACTGCCAGCCCGACCTCCGGCACGTCAAGAAGGTGTACAGCTGCGACCTGACCACGCTGGTGAAAGCCCACAACGCCAAGAGGCCCATGGTGGTCGACATGTGCATACAGGAGATCGAGGCTAGAGGTGAGAGAGGAGGCGCGGGTCGGCGGTTGTGTAACGGAAAAAAGGGGGGGGCTTTAAATAAATGTTGTTTGCCGCAAGAGATGGAGAGAGAGAAATAGAGAACGCCCACGAGGATGTGAGCGTCGGCGACCTGAAAAAGATTAAATCCATAATTGTGCGTGTTGAGTGACGGTGCTGCATTTTCCCCAGAGGACCTGAGTGGGAGACGCCACAGACAGGATTTTATTGACTCAGATTCAAGCCTCGAGTGAAACTGATATGTTTAAATCAATGAAGACACCAGACTTGAAGAGATTGAACTTGACTGGAGCAAGAGAGCCGGGTGAAATCACCCCCCCAACCCCCACTCTTTATTTCCTTTTTTGTCTATAATCAAGAAACATTATTATTGCTTTGTCTTAATAACTAGAAAGACCTAATTTAGTTTAAACATCCCACTAACACGTAATAAGAAGATAATGAGCAGATATTATCATTTGAGATGCTATTTTTGCAATTACAGGCGTTTTCCGTGATAAACATTTTGATTTTTCACTGTAGGGAAATCACAGTTGCGTTAATGACTGCTGCGTTTCACCCCCCAGGTCTTCAGTCGGAGGGTTTGTACAGAATATCGGGCTTCAGTGAGCTGATTGAAGATGTCAAGCTGGCCTTTGACAGAGGTGAGTGCTGTTCCCGAAACAATTTTCCATCCAGAATCGATGAAATCTTGCTGAGAGCTTAAGACATTCAATCCAATTAAACAGTCTCAAAGTAAAATTCTGTTTATCTCGCACTATATGTTACCGATAGACACGCATCTGGCCCGACATTGACAAAAATAATGTTTTATAGGTGTCCTTTATGGTATTTTACAGTTTTTAATTTCCTGGAAAATGATTGAAAAATGTTGATGACATCATCCTGCACTAGGGGTGTGCACAAATTTTTTGGGTGGGCGGAGCTTTAAAACACAAATATGTGAATCTTTATTTATACCGTGGTCTGACATTTATATAAAACACTGCCGTAGTTTTGCAATGTTGAAAATCTTGTAAAAAAAAAAGCGTTTAAAAAATGTTGATGACATCATCCTGCACTCAGGGGCGTGCACTAATTTTATCAGTGGGCGGAGCTTTGTAACATAAATATGTGAATCTTTATTTATGCTGTGGTTTGACATTTGTATAAAACACTTTTGTAGTTGAGCAATATTGTAAAGCTTGTAAAAAAGTGTTTAAAAAATGTTGATGACTCATCCTGCACTTGGGGGCGTGCACAAATTTTATAGGGGGCGGAGCTTTGAAGCTTTGAAACGTGTATCTGAAACAGTGCTTTATTTATGCTGTGGTTTGCCACTTGTATGAAGCGGTGTTGTAGTTGAACAGCGTCATTAAGTTCGTAAAAAAAATCTCCACGACTCACCTTGCATTTGGGGGCGTGTACTAAATGTATAGGTGGGCGGAGCCTGCTCAGGCCATTGAAACTGAATAATCAAAGCAGGGGAAGTGAATAGCGCTGGGGTTTTATAGTTAAATATTGACCCATTTGTTGGGTTTTAACCGATTTATTTCCTCCTCAGACGGAGAAAAAGCGGATATTTCCTCAAACGCTTACGAGGACATCAACATAATCACCGGAGCCCTCAAGCTCTACTTCAGAGAGCTGCCTATTCCCCTCATCACATACGATGCCTACCCACGCTTCATAGAAACCGCAAGTAAGTCTTCACGCTTCAAGTGACGCAGAAGAAGCAGTCATTAAAAGAAAGAATGATAATTGATCCAGTTTAATGTGTTTTTTTTTTCTTTTTTAGAGATTACAGATGCAGAAAAGCGACTGGAGTCCCTCCATGAGGCGTTGAAGCTGCTGCCGCCAGCTCACTGCGAGACGCTGCGATACCTCATGGCTCACCTCAAGAGGTCCGAACTCACAATTTTACATTTAAATTGTCATTTTATTCTCGCTGTTTTAAGATTAACGCGGCTTCCTTTCTTCTTTCTCCGTTGTCGCCCAGAGTGACCCAGTGCGAGAAGGAGAACCTCATGTCCAGCGAGAACTTGGGCATCGTCTTCGGCCCGACGCTGATGAGGGCCCCCGGGCTGGACGCCATGACGGCGCTCAACGACATCCGATACCAGAGACTGGTGGTGGAAGCGCTCATCACCAACGAGGACGTGTTGTTCTGAGTAGCAGGAGGGAGATCATAAAAAATAAAAATAAACTTCTACAAGAAAGTGAAGGATGCCAGACGTGACCTGACCTAAAAACAACACTACCTGTTTTTTTGTGAAGAGCTATTAAACGGAGCAATGAAGGAATTGAAGATTGGCCGGGAAGGAATTAAAGAAAAAGACTGACGCAGTGTTTCCCTACGTTTTATAGTAATTTTATTTACTAGAACACTGAGCCCTGGGATGAGAATTTACAGTAGCATTGCAGCAAGACTACTTTTTTTTTTGTCTGTGTAGAGGAAACACTGTGGAACCTGTCCTTATGTAATTCTCTTTATTAAATGGACGTCTTTTTTTATTGTTTTTTTTTCTTGGCTGAAGTTTTCTAACCTTTAGTGACACCAAAGGTTGCAGTGAAAACCAGTTTTATCGCTAATTATTTGGTGTTTATAGGTTATAAATGCTTTAAGGCGTCCATTTAATCCACAAGAGAAGAAGAAGAGGCTTCGTACAGCAACGACAGACAGCTGGATGAATGAATGGAAAAAAAAAAAAACACTCACTCATTCCTCAAAAGTGATTTGGACCTATTTTTTATTTACAGCTCCATCTATCCAGCTTTCATTTCCGCATAATTCCACAATTAACACTTTACCTTGCCTGCTATTTCTTCAGCTAGGTGACGCTTTCTCACAATAGTTCGTCAAAAGGGGGGGGGACATTTTAACGTGGCGTGTTTTTGCCATACTTACAAGCCATCCAGACGCTCATCGAATGCCTGCGAACGTGAAACTGTGCCAGAAAATACAAGATGGCAGCGTTTACCGGTGTCGTCCGGTTATCATTCTTTTTTCTTTAACCAGCAGCAGGCGATGGAGACGGCGCCGTAACTTGAAACATGAGTATGTGAAGCAGTGCTTTATGATTTATTTTTTTTTCTTTGTTTTTATGCCTTTTGTATAAAGCAGTATTGTAATTAAGCAGTGTTGTGAAGTAAATACTAACAGAAGCTCTCGCAAGGCGGCGATTCAACAAGCTTGAGATGCACCTTGCTGCTGCTTTATTTCTTTGGAGGGGATCCGCATTTGAAATTTGGCTTAAAAATATCCATTTGATGCCTTTTTAATCTTACTGTGAAACCGCGGCGAATATTAATAATAATAGTAATAAGAAGAAGAATAGTCAGGGGGGCCATCGTTTGTTCTTTTTGACCCGTTTTCCTCTTTTACGGACATTAAAAAAACGGAGAAAGTTGAGATTTTCTTGTGTATGTGCCATGGAAGCAACTCTGCTACGATTATTTTACTACTAGTGATCTAATTTGAAGGATTTTTTTTGTACTTTTTTTTGTTATTAATCTAGTGCCATTTAAAAATACGGAGGCGTAGGATGGCTTCTGCATGTACCTCCACCTCAGCTAACACACACTAAAACCCCACTTTTACTCCGCGTCTACCTCCATTTTTGTCGGGGGTGCTTAACTTGCAAAATAACGGTTGAGGTTAAACATCAGCTGATATTTGAGTGTAAATCAAATGGATAAAAGCATTTTTTTTCCTTGACTTGTCTAACCTTGTACTAACTATCATGAGACTAACCCAACTTGTGAACCTACAGTGATGTGTGACATCTGCTTTTTTTTTTTTTTTTTTTTTTTTTTTTTAGCATCATGAAATGTCTTTTTTTTTTATTATTATTATTATTCTTGTCATTGCTGTAAAGTATTTTCTATATGGTTTATGCATGGTGAAATTAAATTATTAAACATGCAGGTCTGCAGTCTGTTGTTATTACTGCCGTAAAGTAAAGAGGTAATAAAGTTTGGTTGAGAAGTCACGTTGTTGTTGTTTTTTTAATGATTTCACCTGACCAGTGCTGCGACACCACGTGATCTCGATCCGCCTCTCCGATTGGCTGCTGCTTAATTGAAGGCTCCGGGATGTCGAGAGGTCGTGTGATGTCCGGAGGTGGCGAAGAATATTTTCACGGAGATATGAGAAACGCCTGCGTTTAATCCCATGTTTTTTTTTTTAGCTCGTTAGCTACACTTATTTTCCGGAAGACGCGATAATTTTATGTTTTTCTGCAACAACGTTTCGGCGAAGATGAGACTCGGAAGATGGGCGGTTCTCCCGGCGGTTGACTTTGATGGAAGTGGTGCCGAAGTCCGTTTGGAGAAAAAAACAAAAGTCGCGAAAAGCTCCTCGAATAAATCCGTGAGTTGTTTTTAAAATAATTCCCCAGCGTTTATTAAATGTACCGTTTTCGCGATGGTTTAGAGTGTATAGCGTGCTGATTAAAGCTAATCGTTGATCGCTAGCTTATAAGCTAAAATGTTAGCTTAAGGGTCGAAATGTTAGCTTGAAGTCTCAAATGTTCGCTCACAAGCTAAAACCGGATCTGAAGTCCGGTGAACAACTAGATTGTATACCGAACATATTACTTCTTGATTTTTATATTTTATTAATATAATTATTATTATTGTTCGATCGGTTTTGTGCGGCTGAAATCCAAGTTCGAAGGCAGATGAGAAGTCTCTGCTACGCACTATATGAAGAATAAACCCCTCAGTTCTCTTGGTGTTAATAGAAATATGCATCATTGTTTAATTTTTAGGAAGCTTGATTGATTTCCAGGAAAATTAGTATAAAATGTGCGCTTTTTCTTCGATTATATAAATGTTGTGCGTGTTGTTGAGAACAAAAAAAACAACGGAGAAACGCTTTGCCGCCATCTGGTGGACACGTAAAGTACCTACAACTGACCGAACGCTATATTTTGAACATAATCCAGTTTTATACCAGGTGTCAGTTAAACGTTTCCCAGTTGCCAGATGAAAACTACTCTTTCAATACTGTGACTATGATTAGTAAATAAGTCGACTGCTTCACCCATGCGCTGTTAATATCTAATCCTAGCTCAGTTTATGTAATGACAACCTTCTTCTTCTGTGGTGTCTAAAAAAGGCTTCCTGTGGAATGGGGTCCTCAGGCCTCGTTGGCGCAGTAGGCAGCGCGTCAGTCTCATAATCTGAAGGTCGTGAGTTCGAGCCTCACACGGGGCATGTATTTTTTTTATTTTTAGTTTTTATAGTTGTGGTTTTTATTTGTGTTTTATTGTGAGAGGCAGATGTCTTGTCTGTTACATGTTAATATAGCAACAGGTGGATCTTGGAGGTCGCTGGCTATTTTTTTATTATTTTTTTTAATTGTTTTCCATTTCATGTTAGTCGTGACCACGAGGGGTAAACCACAAGGGTTGAATAATCACTGTTTAAGAAGTAAAGTATAAAAAGCCTAGTTTTTGAACACGTTTCTAAGCCCGGCTAGCTCAGTCGGTAGAGCATGAGACTCTTAATCTCAGGGTCGTGGGTTCGAGCCCCACGTTGGGCGCATAACCTTTTCAATTTGAGTGTTTTTGTCTAATGTGCACTGTCGCTCACTCTCCGGTACCGCGGGCGTTACTTGAAAAAGTGAACATTTATCAACTGCGCCAGATGGGCTGACTAGTACGCAATAACACAGTGGACTGACGCTCTATCAGGTCTACGTCTTGACAACAAACTACACTTGCAGAACTGGGTAAGTAACCGATATCTTGTATTTTTTACATACGTGTTATATGTGAGATAGATAGATAGATGTTTGATGTTATTTTGGTAAATGAACAAGACAATGGATGTTTTGGCACTATGGTGTCAACTAGATCTGAGCCACTGCTCAAAAAGCCAACATTCATTGCATTGTGTATAACATTGTGTATGACAGATTTTCAATGCGAGCATTTTTGTCGAAATATGTATTGTCGCTCACTCTCCGGTGCCGATAATTCCCCAGCGTTTATTAAATGTACCGTTTTCGCGATGGTTTAGAGTGTAAAGCGAACTAAACTAATCGTCGACCGCTAGCTATGAGCTAAAATGTTAGCTTGAAGTCTCAAATGTTCGCTCACAAGCTAAAACCGGATCTGAAGTCCGGTGAACAACTAGATTGTATACCGAACATATTACTCCTTGGTTTTTATATTTTATTATTATAATTATTGTTATTGTTGGATCGGTTTTGTGTTTCTGAAATCCAAGTTGGATGGCAGATGAGAAGCCTCTGCTACGCACTATATGAAGAATAAACCCCTCAGTTCTCTTGATTTTAAGAGAAATATGCATCATTGTTTAATTTTTAGGAAGCTTGATTGATTTCCAAGAAAATTAGTAGAAAATGTGCGCTTTTTCTTCGATTATATAAATGTTGTGCGTGTTGTTGAGAACAAAAATAAAACAACGGAGAAACGCTTTGCCGCCATCTGGTTGACACGTAAACTACCTACAACTGACCGAACGCTATATTTTGAACATAATCCAGTTTTATACCAGCTGTTAGTTAAACGTTTCCCAGTTGCCAGATGAAAAACTGCTCTTTCAATACTGTGACTATGATTAGTAAATAAGTCGACTGCTTCACCCATGCGCTGTTAATATCTAATCCTAGCTCAGCTTATGTAATAACAACCCTTCTTCTTCTGAGGTGTCTGAAAAAGGCTTCCTGTAGCATGGGGTCCTCAGGCCTCGTTGGCGCAGTAGGCAGCGCGTCAGTCTCATAATCTGAAGGTCGTGAGTTCGAGCCTCACACGGGGCATGTATTTTTTTTATTTTTAGTTTTTATAGTTGTGGTTTTTATTTGTGTTTTATTGTGAGAGGCAGATGTCTTGTCTGTTACATGTTAATATAGCAACAGGTGGATCTTGGAGGTCGCTGGCTATTTTTTTATTATTTTTTTTAATTGTTTTCCATTTCATGTTAGTCGTGACCACGAGGGGTAAACCACAAGGGTTGAATAATCACTGTTTAAGAAGTAAAGTATAAAAAGCCTAGTTTTTGAACACGTTTCTAAGCCCGGCTAGCTCAGTCGGTAGAGCATGAGACTCTTAATCTCAGGGTCGTGGGTTCGAGCCCCACGTTGGGCGCATAACTTTTTCAATTCGAGTATTTTTGTCTAATGTGCACTGTCGCTCACTCTCCGGTACCGCGGGCATTACTTGAAAAAGTGAACATTTATCAACTGCACCCGATGGGCTGACCCGTACGCAATAACACAGTGGACTGACGCTCTATCAGGTCTACGTCTTGACAACAAACTACACTTGCAGAACTGGGTAAGTAACCGATATCTTGTATTTTTTACATACGTGTTATATGTGAGCTAGATAGATGTTAGATGTTATATAGGCAAATGAACAAGCCAATGGAGGTTTTGGCACTATGGTGTCAACTAGATCTGAGCCACTGTTCAAAAAGCCAACATTCATTGCATTGTGTATAACATTGTGTATGACACATCTTGACAACAAACTACACTTGCAGTGTAGCTGAGTAAGTAACCTGTATCTTGTATTCTTTACCTTCGTGTTTTTGGTGCTACAACTAGTAGCTACTGTTTAAAAAGTCTACATTCTGTGCGTTGTGTGTGTGTCAGGATGGCCGAGCGGTCTAAGGCGCTGCGTTCAGGTCGCAGTCTCCCCTGGAGGCGTGGGTTCGAATCCCACTTCTGACATATATCTTTTGGTTCACATCAGCAGTATGCCGGTGCAACGTTATTTTATTGCTCCGGTGTTTTCCGCTTTTCGATTCAAAAAGCCAAAATTCATTGCGCTGTATATGTTTCAGGATGGCTGGGGTCGCTGTCTCCCCTGGAGGCGTTGGTTTGAATCCCACTTCCGACAGCTCATTTTTGAGCCACATTAGCAGTATGCCGGTGCAACTTTATTTTATCGTTCCAGTGTTTTCTGTTTTCCTGTTCAAAAAGCCAAGATTCAGCGCAGTGTGTATGTGTCAGGATGGCCGAGCGGTCTAAGGCGCTGCGTTCAGGTCGCAGTCTCCCCTGGAGGCGTGGGTTCGAATCCCACTTCTGACAAATATTTTTTGATCCTCATCAGCGGTACGCCCGTGTGCAACCTTATTTTGCACCGGCATCTGTCAGGTACTTTACTGCAGTCAAGTTACTTCATGCAAAGCCTAACAGCAACAGGAACCATCATGTAAAACAGTAGCGATGCGAGGCAAAGATGTCGACTGATGTTAATGATTTTGTGTCAGGAGTGATACGTAAGCTACATTACTGTGCTATTTTATCTTACTACTTTATGGACAACTTGAATGATGATGTGCATACATCAAAGCTAGGAAGCTGTGCCTTATTTTATTTCCAAGTTCAGATAGGATCACAATGGGTGTGATACAAATTTTAGTTTTCTCTGTGAAAGTTCTCAGTCGTCCAGGTCATGGTATATCCAGAAAAGTGTTTAAAAAAGGCAACTGGGCTTGTAGAGATTTTTGGTATACAAGAAACGCCTGCATTAAATCTCTTTTTTTGTAGCTCGTTAGCTGCACTTATTTTCGATAATTTAGTGTTTTTTGCAACAACGTTTCGGTAAAGATAGGACTCGGAAGATGGGAGTTTTCCCAACGTCTGACTTCGACGGAAGTGGTGCAGAGCTTCGTTTGGGAAAAAGAATAAATCGGTGAGTTGTTTTCAAAATAATTCCACAGCGTTTATTAAATGTACCGTTTTTGCAATGGTTTAGTGTGTAAAACGTGCTGATTAAAAGCTAATTGTTGACCGCTAGCATTTAAGCTAAACTCTTAGCTTAAGGGTCAAAATGTTATCTTAAAGTCTCAAATGGTCGCTCACAAGCTAAAACCAAACTTGGTGATCTGAAGGCCGATGAATGAGATTGTATACCAAACATATTACTGATACAGTAATTTCCATTAATGGTTTGGTACTTACCTGTTGTTGAGGGGCGACTGTCCTCTTTTCCGATGAATGGAGTTCTAACGACGCTTGTCAGTCAGAGGCTCCAGTCTCAAGGTGTGAATGGGTTTGAAACTTTGTCGGGACAGAAGTTAAAACTGCATTATAAATAGATGGCAGGTTAAATCTCAGTCCACCTCTTCTGTTTAGATAAGATAGAGTAGATAAACTTTATTGTAATTACATGTACAGCTACAGAGTAACTAAATTCAGTTTAGCATCTAACCAGAAGTGCAATAGGCAGTAAGTGCACATGGCATGAATAGTGTGATGTATAAGCAGTATGGTACAGGTTGTTTCTACAGCATATGGACAATATTTACAGATGTACAGGTGAGACCACATATACAGGTGAGTGAGCGAGATATACACAATGATGAATGAGGTACTGTAAACATTATACAGATGTATTTGTGTGTAAAATGTGAGTAGACTATAAACAGGAAGTATAACATAATTTACAATAAAGGAGATAGGCAGATGATAAATCAGGTGATACTAGATACAGGTAAGTATCCAAAAAGGTTCAAAAAGCCAACTGGACTTGTATATTTTATTATTTTTGAGAAAACGTTTCACCACTCATCCGAGTAGCTTCTTCAGTTCTAGGGGACTGGTGGGAAGTTTTAGGTTTAAATAGGAACTCCTACTGAAACTCCTCAGCCTCTCCGGCAAGGTCTATGCCAGGGTGCTGGAAAAGAGGGTCCGGTCGATTGTTGAACCTCAGATCGAGGAGGAACAATGCGGTTTTCGTCCCGGACGTGGAACCATGGACCAGCTCTTTATCCTCACTAAGGTGCTGGATGGGAAATGGGAATTTGCCCAACCAGTCCACATATGTTTTGTGGATCTCGAGAAGGCTAATGACCGTGTCCCCAGAGGCATCCCGTGGGGGGGTGCTCCGGGAGTATGGGGTGGATGGCCCCTTACTAAGGGCCATTCAGTCCCTGTACCAAAGGAGTGCGAGCTCGGTCCGTGTAGCCGGTAGTAAGTCGAATCTGTTCCCAGTGAGGGTTGGACTCTGCCATGGCTGCCCTTTGTCACCGGTTCTGTTCATAATCTTTATGCACAGAATTTCTCGGCGCAGCGTGGTGGGGCAGGGTGTCGGGTTCAGTGATCGGAGGATCTCGTCCCTGCTGACGTGGTCCTCTTAGCTTCATCGAACAACGACCTCCAACTCTTGCTGGGGCGGTTCGCAGACGAGTGTAAGCGGCTGGGATGAAGATTAGCACCTCCAAGTCTGAGGCCATGGTCCTCAGTCGGAAAAGGGTGGATCAAGTGGAAGAGTTCAAGTATCTTGGAGTCTTGTTCACCAGTGAGGGTAGGAGGGAGCGGGAAATCGACAGGCAGATCGGAGCGCCATCTGCAGTGATGCGGATGTTGAACCGGTCGGTTGTGGTGAAGAGAGAGCTTCGCCTTTCGGCTTAGCTCTCTCTCAATTTACTGGTCGATCTACGGTCCAACTCTTACCTATGATCATGAACTTTGGGTAATGACCGAAAGAACAAGATCGCGAATACAAGCGGCCGAAATGAGTTCCCTTCGCAGGATGGCCAGGCCCAGCCTTAGAGACAGGGTAAGGAGCTCGGACCTACGGGAGGAGCTCAGAGTAGAACCACTGCTCCTCCACGACGTCAAGAGGAGTCAGTTGAGGTGGCTAGGACATCTGGTAAGGATGCCTCCCGGACCCACCGGAAGGAGACCTCAGGGCCGACCCAGGACACGATGGAGGGATTACATCTCTCGTCTGGCCTGGGAACACCTGGGGGTTCCTCCGGAGGAGCTGGCTGAAGTGGCTGGGGAGAGGGCCCGGATAAGCGGGAGAAGACGAGACGAAACGAGACGAGAATCCTACTGAAACTAGCGTGTTGTGTTAACAACCAGAAAACGGTGCAGCTAATTTCCATTAACCGTTGGGTACTTACCTGTCGTTGAGGGGGGGACCGTTTTTGTCCTCGTCCTCTTACCTATGAATGGTGCTCTAACGACCCTTGTCTGTCAGAGGCTCCAGTGTCAAGGTGTGAATGAGGTTGAAACTTTTTGAGGGCGGTCCTAACGGCCAAAGTGTCATCCTTTTGCAGTCTTTACAGAGAAAGTGAACAATTAAGCAGTGCATAAACAATAGGCTCAATTTTTAATAAAAAACTATTTATCGCTCCTCCCATAAAATCGGGCCATTTGGATGTCGAATGCAGATCCTCTTTTGCACATGTAAAACACCAACCAGTGATATACCACTGGAAATGTCAGGATGTCTTCTACATGGCACAACAAATTTCAACTCCTCAGCTTATATATATATTTTTAAAAAATATCAATAAGTAACGAGGACGATAAAGGTGAATGAACATGCCAGTGGAGGTTTTGGGGCAATGGTCTCAACGAGACTTGAGCCACTGTTCAAAAAGCCAACAGCCATTGCAGTGTGTATGTGTCAGGATGGCCGAGCGGTCTAAGGCGCTGCGTTCAGGTCGCAGTCTCCCCTGGAGGCGTGGGTTCGAATCCCACTTCTGACAGATTCTTTTTGATCCACATCAGCAGTATGCCTGTGCAGTTTTGTTACTCCAGTGTTTTACGTTTTTCTGGCTTCAAGCTTTTGTATATTTGCCAACTTTTAGATCCAACCCAGCAGGAGGACTGTGCATCTTTTAAATTTTTATATTATTACACCAGCGCTTTGATTTCACTTATTCCAACTGCTTCCGTTCCACGATATGAAACCGTAGTATTTCCTGTGTGCTGTCAAAAAGGCATGCCGGGAATGTGCTGGTATAAGCATTGGTGGTTCAGTGGTAGAATTCTCGCCTGCCACGCGGGAGGCCCGGGTTCGATTCCCGGCCAATGCATCATCCTTTTTAAATTTTAATTGATTTTTTTAATTTTGCTTATTTTGAACATTTGGGTTTTTTTCTTGAAATAGTCCTTTGCCAGGGATTGGGCCACAAGAACACAATTACAAGCAAGAATACCATATGGAGAAACGCCCCATGTGCCGGCATGAAAAATTGTCCATTGTGTATTGTCAAAATAGAATTGTGTCTAAAACCTTAAAACTCACTTGGTGAAGGGATAAAAGGCAAAGATAAAGTTGTTGTCAGACCTCTAAAACTGATTGTTCAAGGAGAAAAAGCATGTGCACTCCCCGTCGGGGAATCGAACCCCGGTCTCCCGCGTGACAGGCGGGGATACTCACCACTATACTAACGAGGAGATGTTAGTGTCTTTCAAATGTACTATTTTGAACTATCACTAGCATAGCACTGACTAGCATATTGTATATCGTTTCCTGTGATCAACCGGGGCGGTTGTACCACTTTGGAAAACAATTGGGCAGGCCTGACACCATCCCCCGTGACACCGTCCAACAGCTCCAGCTCACCAGCCTCACCTCCCCCACCATTGTCTTACAGTGGGGGAGGTACCTTTTGTTGGTATTAGAAAGTTAGAAAGTTTTTTGTCATTACCTTAGTCTAATGACTTGCACTTGGAATCAGCCAGGGATGCATAGTCCTCACAGTAGCTGCTGGTAGCCAGCCTCGAGCACACTTCCAAATAATCATCAGTCATAGTGGAACAGTATTTGGACTTAATAATTTTCTTGAGGGAAAAGGCTTATTGACATGAGCCGAACAATGCGGTCAAGGAGGTAGCACATTTCCCCATGTTGGGTACTTTTCCTCTGTAAGTTCCAGAACTGTCCATGAGCCCTGGACTTCAGCTGAATGTCATCCATTGTTGGACTTCTGTGCTTGTCACAGATTGCCCATAACAAACGCTATTCGGGTAAGGAGAGGCGCAGTAGGCAGTGTGTCAGTCTCAGGGCCCGTCCACACGTACGAAAACGATCTTTTCCCTCTCCGTTTTCGATCATCGTTTCAAGAAATATCCGCGTCCACACGGATCCGTTTCAGCACGACCGAAAACGCTACTTCCTATTCCAGGCCTATAAGTGGCGCTGTTTCGGTTTCAGAAATTCACCAAAAATGGAGAGGAAGATGCGGAGCATGCGCATAAAGCTTGAGCGCTGTTTACAAATCGCCTTTTTTGCTCAGCGTGGTGGCACAGGAGCATGATATTTTGCCCGAGTAACCCTAATAGGCTCAATATCGTCTCCAGCATGAAAACTAGCATGTAGTCCGCCATTGTTGTTGATGTTGTTACGAGACGTCTCGCGGGATGTGGAAGGCTGCCAGGGAGTGTGGCGATGACGTCATCGTTTTCCCCGTATTCGCTGTCCATACAGAAACGCAAGAGCTGTGTTTTCGAATTTCTCCACCCTGGGACCCGTTTTCAGAAAAGTGCGTTTTAGGGCAATGCGTTTACAGGATACGTGTGGACGAAAGGCCAAAACGATGAAAAACTTATGCGTTTCGGCGTTATGCGTTTCGGACGGGCCCTCATAGTGCAGTGGCAGACCGATTTGGTGGTGCCCATCTTCAAAAACAGTGGCCGGTTATGTCTAACTTCAGGTTTAGGATGAGCCATGTTCTAGTTGTGGAACAATGGACTGACTCCTTTTTTCCTCCAGTGAATGGTTCTGTAACGACCCATTAATAGACAGAAACTCCAGGTGTGAACACAAGTGAAAATATTTGGAGATTTTTCCATTGTTGCACCACTAAAGCGCAAGATGACAACTAGTCAGCTGAGTGGAATTTCACTGTGTGCCTGTGACATGATGTAGGTGCGAAAAAAGGTAAATTTTTTGTGTTTTTTTAGGCCTCGTTGGTGCAGGAGGCAGCGCGTCAGTCTCATAATCTGAAGGTTGTGAGTTTGAGCCTCACACACGGCATCTATTTTGTTACTTGGATGGCATGCTACCGATTCCAAAGACATGCTCGTTAGGTTACTTGGTGATTATAAATTGGCCGTGGTGTGCATGTGAGTGTGAATGGTTGTCTCTCTGTGTTAACCCTGCGATAGACTGGCAACTTGTCCAGGGTGTAACCCGCCTCTTGCCCGATGACAGCTGGGATAGGCTCCAGCAGACCCCGTGACCCTTAACAGGAATAAATGTTTCCAGAAGATCAATGAATGAACGAGTTAACATGACCCTTGTCCTTAACACATGTTGTAGGTCCAAAAAAACAGTGAATTTTAGTGTTTTTTGTGCCTCGTTGGCGCAGTAGGCAGCGCGTCAGTCTCATAATCTGAAGGTCGTGAGTTCGAGCCTCACACGGGGCATGTATTTTGTTACTTGACATGCTACCGAATCGGTTGGCAAGTACTTTTTCTTATGGCAGATTAATCTGTCTCTTGGGACCACAGTAAAGGTGAAAAAGACCTTCGAATGAACAACAACTTAAACATCACGGTGGAAGAAAATACAAGTATGTCTAAATGCTCCAGACTTAAGGCAATCCCAGACTCTAAATCATCCCTGATAAAGTTTGATTTTTTTTCAAATGTTTTATTCACTACTGAGCTACAGGACATATATGTTTTGATAATGTTAAACAGACTTATTTGTGTCTCAAAGCTTAATAAGCATTTGAGGCTTTGTTGATAGTTATGAAGTCGTTTCGCCTATTGTGGACAACAATCAGGCTATTAAATCTAGTTTTCCGTTTCACCTAGCTCAAGGTGTGAATGGAGGTTAAGCTTCATGAGTAGACAGTTTAAGGCTGTGCTGTATGTGGCTGATAATCCTCCTGGCCTGTTTTTCCATTGTTACATCACTAAAGCAATGTGATGACAACTTGTCAGCAGAGTTGAATTTCACTATGTCCTTGAGGCATGATGTTGGTTGCAAAAAAAAAGCCCAAAATGCATTTTGTACATGTCAGGATGGCCGAGCGGTCTAAGGCGCTGCGTTCAGGTCGCAGTCTCCCCTGGAGGCGTGGGTTCGAATCCCACTTCTGACAGAGATCTTTTGATCCACATCAGCAATATGCCAGTTCTTTATCAAAAGCACAAAACACTCCCAGAGTAGTTCGCGAGAAGACAATACACAGCATTCCCAGTCACTTCAAACCTGGTAACAAACTCATGCGGTCCAGAGCACTCAGGAATGTGCAAATCGAAACATTGAGCAAGTCTAAACATCTGTCCCCAACTTTCGCCCATTATCACACCTTAAGGCTGTAGTGTGATAATGGGTTGTTAGAGCACCATCTATCTATAAATCAAGAAGCGTCTGTGTCTGTCTGTCTGTGGCACGCATATCTCGCGAACCGTTGGCCCGATTGATTTGAAACTGGGCAGGTGTCTCGCTACAGGCACGAAGATGTGCACTGCTAAGTTTGACGTTGTTTGGATAAGAAATGTAAAATATATCGGTAAAATAGGTTTTCTCCGCTCTAATATTTCCACTATTCCGGTTGCCATGGCATCAAAAACAGCCACTTTCAGAAATTCACCAAAAACGGAGAGGAAGAGGCGGAGCATGCGCACAAATCTTGAGCACTGTTTACAAATCGGCTTTAGAAGAAACCAAACTCAAGGAGAAATTATATTTTGCCCTGGTAACCCTAATAGGCTCAATATCTTCTCCGGCAGGAAAACTAGCATGTAGTCTGCCATCTATCTATAAATCAAGAAGCGTCTGTGTGTGTGTGTGTGTGTGTGTGTGTGTGTGTCTGTGGCACGCATATCTCGCGAACCGTTGGCCCGATTGATTTGAAACTGGGCAGGTGTCTCGCTACGGGCACGAAGATGTGCATTGCTAAGTTTGACGTTGTTTGGATAAGAAATGTAAAATATATCGGTAAAATAGGTTTTCTCCGCTCTAATATTTCCACTAATCCTCATACACAGCACCTGTAGGCTCCCACTATAGGAATACATACTTCCGACGGGCACTGCACTAGTTCAGATAAAGGGAACAGGATCGCAATTGTTTCTTCTTTTTTGTCTCTCCTTTTTTCCTCCAGTGAATGTTTCTGTAACGACCCATTAATGGACAAACTCCAAGGTCAAGGTGTGAACACAGGTGAAACCATTTGGAGATTATTCCATTTTTGCACCGTGAAAGTGCGAGATGACAACTCGTCAGCTGAGTGGAATTTCACCGTGTGCATGATGTAGGTGCGGAACAAAAAGTAATTTTTTAGTGTTTCTTCGCGGGCATTGCCAAGAGGATGACAAAGTTTCTGCTACAGAATGACTACATTGACACAAGCTGCCAGAAACCAGGTGTCACAGGGTTTCGGGTTGTTCGGAACATGCAACAATAATCTGGAACCAGATCCAGAGGGCCAAGAGGGAAAAGAAGGACCTCAGTGTTCTATGGTTGGACTTGGAGAACGCATACGGGTCTGTCCCACATTGGTTGATTAGCTTTGCCCTAGACTTCGTCCATGTGCCAGTATGGGTCAAGAACATCGTAGAGAGCTACTAGGCAGATTTGAAGATTTGCCACACAGTGCAGAGCTATATAACTAACTGGCAGCACCTAGGCAGGAAAATAGCAATGGGATGTTCCAACTGGAACCCTGGTGCCAAGATCCGGACAGGCAGAGCATGGAAGGCAGAAGACTGTGATCACCAGGTTCTTCCTTTCCTTCAAAGATGCTTTGAACCACAGCCTCAGTGGCTCTCCCCAGCCCAGACCACGTCTTCCTTACTGCGTTCTTCCCACAAGCTCTTGGTGCTGCAGCCTTGAGATGGCATTGTCAACGCGGAGGTGGCAAGGATGGAGAGTGACCTGTGGAAGATGCCTCAGACAAGACTCATCTTTCTTATCTTTCTAGTCCATCAGTGGTATGGTGCAGAGGAGACTTGGAGTCTGTGCAACACAGCCCCGGGAAATCTCCATCACATCCTGTGTGGCTGCCAGACGGCTTTGGCACAGGGTCGCCATAGGTGAAGGCACGACCAGGTGCTAATGAATTTGGCGGTGCATACAGAGACCATCCAGCAGAGGCGTTGTGTCCAGTTTGTACCAGCAGGGCATGCCTCCCAAAGCTGCCCACATCAGGACAGAACATCAGTCCTGACCCCAGGCAAAGACAGCAGAGATTGGTAAGCAGCTACGTTTCCCTACTGCGATAACGATCACCACACTGAGACCTGACAACAGAGAAGCATGTCCTGTTAGTTGAGCTGACTGTGCTATGGGAGCAGGGCATCCAGGAGGCATATAAGAGGAAGAAGTCACTGTATGCTGACCTAGTGACAGAATGCCAAAAGAAAGGTTGGAGGGCAACAATCTACCCAGTCGAAGTCGGTTGCCGTGGCTTTGTGAGTCTCTCAACCAATCGCTTCCTGAGAGACTTTCTCGCATCAGGTAAGGTCAAGAGGGTCGTTAAGGACCTCTCAGAAGAAGCAGATAAGGCAAGCTTCTGGCTCTGGTTGAGAAGAAATGATAGGAGTTGGGAAAGCAAGAGGCCACGTGTTAAACTGAATATCGAAATCCAGCTGCAGGGAGACATCCCAGGCCGCTGCCCCACCATCCTGAGATGTTCTGGGGCCTCATGTACTAACAGTTGCGTAGATTTCCTTCTTAATCGTGACGTAAGTTCAGATTTAGAAGCATTTCGAAGCACATTTCCTTTGTACATCCCGATTGAACGTACCCGACTCCTCCCTGTCCACGCCCCTTTTAAATATGCAACTCCCTGTCCACGCCCATTTTAAATATGGAAATTATATTTAAATTGACTCTACACTTGAGATTCCCATCTCTGCGCGATCAGAAAACGAAAACATAAGAATGAGTAAGACTGGAAAGAAGAAGAACTTCACAGAAATAGAATTGGAGACGCTACTCACTGGAGTGGAGATGCGTGAAAATGTGCTCTTTGACAGCTGCCACAATGTTTACGTGCATTTGCGCATCACGTATGATCTGCACACTGATCGAATGAAAATGTTTCCTGTTGACATTTACAAATTCATGCGATGGCGCTGTTATATCAATGTGTGTGCCGTCGATAGCTCTGATTACTGTCAGAAAACCGTCTCTCGCTGCAAATTGCTCTTTAATGTTGACCAGTTCAGATGCATTGTATGGGAATCTGATATACCTGGCTGACATGCGGATAATTCCGTCCCACGCGGCTTGCATGGATCTGCTCAGGGTCGACCGGCACAGTCCCGATCGGTCGGAGTAATAGTTTTCACATTGATGACAGTTTCCCGGCATCACCTCTAAGTGTCGCCAAAGGATCGATATCTGTAGAATCCTACTTACGCCAGCCACGTCGTTGGCTGGCGTACAAAATTCCCGGACATTTCACTCTTGATACCTCGGAACTTTTACGTGAGCGAGTACTTACGTAACGTTTTTGTACTTAAGCAACGTTCGTACATGAGGCCCCTGGTGATTAAAGGGGCGAAACATCAGTGAGGGATGGCTCCCAGTGAAAGACCCTCCAGCTGGTACGTAAGCACTGGCGGAGGTGCATCAAGCAGAAATGCTGCGCAGGTACCAACTGGGGCTGGTCGATTTTGGAAAAAATGAGAATCACGATTTTTTTTTGGTCAAGATTGAAATCACGATTCTTCAAACGATTCTTTTTGAGTTGGAAAATAAAATGCATTTATTCGGCATTTCGGCAAAAAAAAAAAAAAAAAAAAAACTCACTGTAACCCCCCAATTTGGGAGAGACCCAGAGGTGAACTGTCCCCCGCGCCCCCCTCCTCTTTCCCTTTCTCACGCACGTCTCTTTCAGGAAAAACCTCACAGACAACGGAAAATGGCAAAAGAATCGTTCCAACTCGATTTTATTAATTTGGAGATCGTTTGAACCAAGAATCGAAATCGTGATCAAAATTCAATTAATTGCCCAGCCCGAGTACCAACATCTGCCTGTAAATCATTTTTTTCGAGACATACACATATTTGAGACAATCATTTGAGGATTTGTTGATAGACATTAAGTAGTTTTGTCTATTGTTGACAACATCAATCAGGTCATTAAACCTAGTTCTTCGTTTCACCTGGCTCCAGGTTTGAATGGGCGTTAAGCTCTCTGAGTAGACAGTTTAAGGCCGTGTTGTATTTGGCTGATAATCCTCCTGGCCTGTTTTTCCATTGTTGCACCTCCACAAAGCACTATGTCCTTGAGGCATGATGTTGTTCCAAAAAAAAGGCCAAAAAATACATTTTGTACATGTCAGGATGGCCGAGCGGTCTAAGGCGCTGCGTTCAGGTCGCAGTCTCCCCTGGAGGCGTGGGTTCGAATCCCACTTCTGACAGAGATCTTTTGATCCACATCAGTAGTATGTCTGTGCATTACATTCTTCTGGCTTTCTCAAAAGCACAATACACTTTCCCAGAATAGATAGCAAGAAGAAAATACCTTAGTATTACCACTTACTTCAAACCCGGTAACAAACTTAGGCAGAAACCACGAAGATACAAACAGCAAACAGCGACAGCAATGTATTTCACACAGTTCAGAGCAGTCAGGAATGTACAGATCGAAACATTGGGCACACCTTGTTCACACCTTAGCTCAAGCCTCACACGGGGCACCATTGTGTTTTTGGAGTCCATGTCTCTCAGCTTGTTGGATGGTGGACTTGGACTATCACGCAATTGAATTGCTAAATGTCTCCAAGGAATTCTTCAAGGAAAATGCTGCCTTGGTGCAGAGTTCTCACACTTTTTTTTAAACTCAAGCACTGCAAGACCAGGGTTGTTTATGTCCCAAACCAAAATAAGCATTCTAGGATTTGTTGATAGTGATGAAGTTGTTTCACCAATTGTTGACAACAATGATCAGGTTAAATCTAGTTTTCGCAGGCAACCTCGGCCGTCCTCGTCCCCAAAGGCGCAGGCCTGATTTTTAACAGTGCATATTTTTTTTTTATTTTATTACTCAGTCTTCAGGCTTTTATGTAGCTGACAACTTTTAGATCCACCCCAGCAGGATGCCTGCAGGATGCCTGTACATTGTTTTAATCGTTATATTATTACACCAGCACTTTGATTTCAATCATTCCAGCTTGTGCCGTCCCAAAATATGAAAACTCTTGGTATTTCTTGTGTGCTCTCAAAAAGGCATGCCGGGAACGCACTGATGTAAGCATTGGTGGTTCAGTGGTAGAATTCTCGCCTGCCACGCGGGAGGCCCGGGTTCGATTCCCGGCCAATGCATCATCCTTTTTAAATTTTAATTGATTGTTTTAATTTTAACACTTTTGAAGTTTTACATATGATTAACATTTTATCATTTGGCAACATTAACTCAATATATGCTGAATGTCTTGCCATGTGTGCACCAAATATGGTACACAATTTATGCATTCCAATGTAGGCGTTCTTGAAACAGTCCTTTGCCAGCGATTGGTCCACAATAACACAATTTCAAACAGGAATACCATATTAAGAAACACCCTGTGTACAGGCAGGAAAATTCGTCTGTTTTGGCTAGTTTTTGGGCCTCGTTGGCGCAGTAGGCAGCGCGTCAGTCTCATAATCTGAAGGTCGTGAGTTCGAGCCTCACACGGGGCATTTGTTTTGTTCCGTTCTGTTGTTTATTATCAAAGCATAAGTAATTGTTACTAAAATCCAGAATCTCATTTGGTGGACTTTTTAAAGACAGTAAAAAAACAGGTTTAGTGATCTAAAATCAATTGTGCAAAGAGAAAAAGCATGTGCACTCCCCGTCGGGGAATCGAACCCCGGTCTCCCGCGTGACAGGCGGGGATACTTACCACTATACTAACGAGGAGATGTTTGTGTTTTCTGAATGAGCTCTTTTGAACTGTCACTAGCATAGCACTCACGAGCATATTATATACCATCCCCCGTGCTGCATTGGGATGGTTGTCCCGCTTTGGAAAACAATTGGACAACAGCTCCACCTCCCCCACTGTTGTCTTACAGTGCATGCAATGCCTTTTGTTGACTAAAATGATATGATACTGCCAAATCAGTCCATACCACTTTTTGAAGAGTTTCTTGAAGTCACTGGGCTTTTGAAAGAATACACACAGCATTCCCAGTCACTTCATATTCGCTAACAAACTGAGACAGAGCAGTCAGGAATGTGCAGATCGGAACATTGAGCAAGTCTATCTGTCCCCAAGTTTCTCCCTTGTTCAGGCTGGAGTGTAATTATGGGTCATTAGAGCACCATTCATTCGTAGAAAGAAAACATTCACAACTGTTTCTTCCCCATGTAATTGTTGCTTGATTATACATAAAATAGCCAGGAGGATGCATTCTCACAGAAAATGTTGAAAACTTGTAGAGTCCTTTTTTTGTCCAGTGAATGGTTCTGTAACGACCTGTTAATGTACAGAAATTCCAGGGTGAAGGTGTGAACAGAGGTGAAACTATTTGTTTTCGTTGTTGCTCCATTAAAGTGCGAGAAGACAACTCGTCAGCTGAGCTGAATTTCATTGTGTACTTAACGTGTGTGCAAGACAAAGTACATTTTTCGTGGTCTTTTTTTTTTTTTTTTTTTGGCCTTGAGTCGTTTCACCTATTGATGACAACAACGATCAGGTCGTTAAATCTAGTTTTTAGTTTCACCTGGCTCCAGGTGTGAATGGGGATCAAGTCCCAAACATTTAAAAAAAAAAAAAAAAAAAAGGCAACTGGACTTGTGAACGTAGAGTAGTCGTCGTAGAGAGAAGAAATAAGCAGTGCATAAACAATAAGTTGTAGCTACGTAACGTTACTAAACTAATGTACATAGTAACAGGAAATGATGTGGGACAAAGTGACAACTGCCCTTCGCTTGGCCTTGGCACCACCTATTGGTTTGCAAAAATCCTCATAGAAAGTCTTCACATGTTTATATGAAGTAACACAAATACTAACACAAGTTCATGCCAGTTAACAATGAGGTGATGTGATTTTGTAACAGGTCCAGGTGAGTTAACAATTGGTAGGTATTTACAAGTAGTTAAACATATTAATACAGAACAGTAATAGGAATCAGGTGAAGTAATCTTATCTCGGTTAGCTGACTTTGTACAAAGTGAAGTTGAGTTAACAACAGGTAAGTATTTTGTCTTTACAGGTAGTGAAACAATAACACACAGTAATAGTAAAAATCAAGTGAAGTATTCTTATCTTATCTCGAGGTCAGCTGACTTTATATGTACAGAGTAAAGGTGAGTTAACGACAGGTAAGTCTTTTGTCTTCACAGGTTTGTTTGTTTCTTAAGGCCACACTTCTTAAACTCCCCATCACTTTGACTTTCCACTTTTCAACTTTTTAGCCTAGCCACCTTGTCTCTCCTCACTTGGTCCAAGCATACTGCTCTCTGTGGCGCGTTTTGTAGTGTTGGTGAATGTTAAATTCTTTGAATACCGCTGCCCTGTCTTTGCAGATTAGACAAACTGCCCTTTCCCTGCACTGGACAAAAAAAAAGTCATCTGTCCACTGCTGTTTAAAAACTCTGCACTCTGAATCTGTTTTCTGTTTCCCAAACAGTTTCAACATTTTGTCGTCTCCCATTCTCCCATTCTCGAGTGTGAGTGTGACCAAGTCGGAATATACCATTGTGTGAGGGGGTGCAAATGCAATTTTAAAAAATTGACCATGTTTAGAGGGATTGTTTGGGATCGTTAAGTGGGCCACTCCAGTTCTTTAGGCGGGCCGGATGTGGCTCACGGGCCGTAGTTTGGGAACCCCTGGTTTAAAGTGTTCGTGTTCAGAACAGTCCAGTAGTGCAGTGGTGATGCCGTGTGTAGGGGTCATCAGGGGGATGTCCAGTTCAGTAAGGTCACAGCTTCGGGAAAAAGCTATTCCTCAGTCTGCTTCTTCTGGACATCCTCGATGGCAGGGAGTGGAGTTCCTGTGATGGGCAGGGCAGTTTTCACTACCCGCTGCAGTTATTTGCGTTCCGCGACAGAGCAGCTCCCATACCAGACTGTGACACAGGTGGTTAGGATACTCTCAATCACGCAGTGGTAAAAGTTCACCAGGAGGGCTGATGAAGTTCAACACAACAGCACACCTTCCCTTGTCGGCTGGCAGGATGGTGATGTCCTGGTCTCTTTGCAGTGGCCGTAGAGCCTTCCTTTCCTGGGTGGTGATGTTGGAAGGCGGTGTTTTTGAACTGGCGAGGGTTGCTGTTACCTTCAGTCTAAGTTGTTCAGCTTCTGTGTTGGTGAGTTTGTTGTTCTTTATGGCAGATTCCGTGGGAGTGATGAGGTCTACCACTGGAATTTGCTCTGGTGTAACGGCAAAGTTCAGTCCTCTGGCTAAGACATCTTTGTCTGGCTGAATGGGCTTTCTGTCTGACAGGTTCTGGACCCACTTCTCCTGGATGTCCGGTTGAGTGGTGTGGTCATTCTTTCTCCTCTATGTCAGTTTCTTAGATTTGTGTAAGTTGTTGTGTTTGCAAACACAGGAGAGCCAGCTCATCAGGAAACGATTCAGCCATCTACCTACACGTGAGGGACAAAGGGTTCTCCTTTGAAGATAACAATGTCCAAATCTTAGCCGGAGAAGACAGATGGTTCGAAAGAGGAGTAGAGGAAGCCATCTACGTCAGATTGGAAAAGCCTTATCTAAACACAGAAGGTTGACTGAGATTTAATCTGCCATCTATTTACAATACAGTTTTAACTTCTGTCCCCAAGAAGCTTCAACCCCATTGACACCTTGAGACTGGAGCCTTTGACGGACATGGGTCGTTAGAGCACAATTCATAGGGAAAGAGGACAGTCCCCCCTCAACGACAGGTAAGTATCTAACTGTTGATGGAAAGTACCTGCACCGGTTTCTGGTTGTTTACGCAAACAAGCAAGTTTCAGTAGAAGTTTCCTCCTTAAACCCCAAAACTTCTCACCAGTTCCCTACAAAAAAAAATGGAAAATAAAAAAACCTATGTATAAGTCAGGATGGCCGAGCGGTCTAAGGCGCTGCGTTCAGGTCGCAGTCTCCCCTGGAGGCGTGGGTTCGAATCCCACTTCTGACAGACATCTTTTGAGCAGTATACTAGTGTAACTTTATTTTAATACTCAAGCGTCAGGCTTTTGTCTGTCTGATAACTTTTTGATCCACATCAGCAGGATGCCTGTACATTCTCTAAACCTTTATATTATTACACCGGCACTTCAGATGTCACATGAAAACTCTTTGTATTTCTTGTGTGGTTTCAAAAAGGCATGCCGGGAAGGGGTGATGCAAGCATTGGTGGTTCAGTGGTAGAATTCTCGCCTGCCACGCGGGAGGCCCGGGTTCGATTCCCGGCCAATGCATCATCCTTTTAAGATTTTATTAAATTGTGTTTTAGTTTTGCTTATAATGACCATTTGCAGATTGACATTTCAATTTTGTTTAATCGTTTAGGAAGGCCTGGGTTTGATTCCAGGTTGATTCAACACATTTACTATTTACTAATATGGCAACATTAATTCAGTAGACAAAAAAAAATCATCACCAATTTATGGACTACTTTATGCATTCCTATTGATGTGTTCTTGAAACAGTCCTTTGCCAGTAATTGGTCGACGAGAACACAGTAACAAACAAGAATACCACATTGAGCATTTGGGCAATAGTATTGTTATGCTTTGATACACATAAGAATAAAAATAAGAATAAGAATAAACAGAAGTAATTGTGTCTAAAACCTTAAATCTCACTTGGTGTAGGTGTAAAAGGCAAAAAGGCAATGTTTTCGGACTATTAAAACCGATTGTGAAAAGAGAAAAAGCATGTGCACTCCCCGTCGGGGAATCGAACCCCGGTCTCCCGCGTGACAGGCGGGGATACTCACCACTATACTAACGAGGAGATGTTTGTGCTCTCTAAATGAGCTCTTTTGAACTGTCACTAGCATAGCACTGACAAGTTTCCTGAAGACTCGCACAAAAGTTATCCCAGAATGGATCCCTAAGATCCTCCATGTCAAATATGATGTTTTGTTGTTGGACTCCTGTGCTAGTCACAGATGGGTGGTGGTATCCAACTTCAAAAACGGTGTCTAACCTCAGATTCAGGAGGAACAATGTGGGTTCTGCGTTAGTCGTGGAACAATGGATTTCCTCCAACAACAGGTTAGTACGTAACCGTTGATGGAAATTAGCTGAACCGGTTTCTGGTTGTTTACACAACAAGGAAGTTTCAGTTTTGAACAGACTTGTTCCTGTTTCCGCCGAACCGGAATGTAGAGGCTCTCTTTGCAAGTCTGGCATTCGGCAGCCCCCCATCCGATCCTTTTATGGATGATCTCACTGTCACCACAACATCGGTGCCTGGAGGGTGATGGATACTGGAAGAGCTCATCTCCTGGGCAAAAATGAGCTTTAAACCAGCCAAATCCAGGGCCATGGTGCTGAAGAAGGGCAAAGCAACAGACAAGTTTCGCTTCTTTGTGGATGACAACAGTGCGTGCAGGGTTGGGAGCTTCTCCTCAGCCTCCCTGCAAGAAGGCACATGGAAAGGAGCACTCCAGCACATCCACAGAAACTGCCCGAAAGCACTGGGGGAGGGCCGCTATCGCTGGTGGCACAACCTGGTGCTGAAGGCAGCTGCTGGAGCCATCTCCAAGATTTTTATTTTTTTTGGGCCTCATTGGCGCAGTAAGCAGTGCGCAAATCGGTTGGCAAGTACTTTTTTCTATGACTTATTAATCTGTCTCTTAGGACTGCAGCAAAGGTAGAAAGACTTATGAATATAAAACAACTTAAGGATCACAATGGAAGAAAATGCAATTACGTCAATGTGTTAGTGGGAACCATTGCTGGAGATGACGAAAAAGCATTCCCATCTAAGCATGAAAGGAAGACAAAAGTATGAAGAATTATCAGGATGTCTTATGATCAGGATCATACAACATCAGAGAAATGTGGCTGAGAGTGAGAAATTAGCTGTATGAGTCTTTGAAAGGAAATAAGTGGAATATACTGAAATAGTAGAGACATTAAATCTCAAGCTGAGCAAGCATGCGTCGGGGACAGTACCTGTGGAGTTGCAGACCGGGGTGCCTGCAATACATCCGTCCTCTGCCTTGGTCTTGACTCGGTCTCGCCCCCTAAAAGTCTTGGTCTTGTCTTGGTCTTGGTATGCTCTGGTCTTGGTCTTGACTCGGTCTTGGGTTAGGTTGTCTTGACTACAACACTACAAAGTACTAAGAAAAACATCTCTATGTATTAGTTTTCACTACTGTACTCTTAACTTTTGAGTTTTCCTGGTTGCTGTTGAGATTGTTAAGCTCCCAGGGTCTAGAGTTACATTGTAGATGTGGCAAAGAAGTGATGTACGACTATTAATCAAACTTAAGCAGACAATGATGTGTACATTCAGAGAGAGGGTCACATCAGCCTTCTGCTTTTGCTGTGGAAAGATCATGTGACCAGTTTCGAGCAACGACGTCGATTTGCATCTATGTAAGCATTGGTGGTTCAGTGGTAGAATTCTCGCCTGCCACGCGGGAGGCCCGGGTTCGATTCCCGGCCAATGCAACATACTTTTGCATTTCAAATCCATTTCGTAATAACTTTTGGAAAAGATGGCCATTTGCAAAGCCAGTTTTTATTTTTCCCTGCAAAGACCCTGGTTCGATTTCCCTGACCCATGCAAACTCAACATTTCAGGGACCTAAATCCTTGATCAGTCTTTTATGGCTAAGATTTGAACAGTGTTGCAGTACTTGCAGATATTATCGGACGAGTGTTGCTTACACACAAGGGTTAGTCTGAATCAGAATCAGAATCAGCTTAAATGGCCAAGTATGTACACACACAAGGAATTTGACTCCGGCAACTTTGCTCTCTAGCACAGAAACAACTTAAATAAGTGAAAGCAGAAGGACAGAATTAAATGGTATAACCAGCAAAATGGATCATACTTATTAAAATGTGGCTAAGGTATGTTCGTCTGTGAAGGTTTCAGTCATCCAGCCAGGTCATGGTATGTCCAAAAAGGGTTCAAAAAAGACAACTGGACTTGTAGAGTTTTTTGAGCAGATGTTTCACCACTTATCCGAGTAGCTTCTTCAGTTCTAGGGGACTAGTGGTAAGTCTGAGGTTTAAATAGGAACTCCTACTGAAACTTGCTTGTTGTGTTAACAACCAGAAACTGGTGCAGCTAATTTCCATTAACGGTTGGGTACTTATCTGTTGTTGAGAGGGGGGACTGTTTTTGTCCCCGTCCTCTTCCCTGTGAATGGTGCTCAAACGACTCCAGTGTCAAGGTGTGAATGGGGTTGAAACTTTTTGGGGACAGAAGTTAAAACTGTATTATAGATAGAAGGTATGTTTGAAAAATGGAAGTTATACATGGCCAGTAAGGGGGTTGAACCCATGACCTTAGTGTTATTAGCACAATGCTCTGACCATCTGAGCTAACCGGCCGTTAAATGGGATTCTGATGTTGTTTTTTCCGCTTGAATTCATCTTCAGAAGAAGACAAAAACTGTGGCCCTTCCACCACCATGTGCGTCAACATTTTTTGTTTTAATTCTTGTTGGGGTGTGTTCCTATGATGCCAGTCTTGCTGCGCAAATAATATTGCCTTCAGATTATCCCAAGCAGACAGGGAATTTCAATCATGAAGGGATTCAAGCCTTTCCTCAATCGTCACCCATGTGTAGGCACGAAAAATCACACTTTTTCACCATTTGTTGGGCCTCGTTGGCGCAGTAGGCAGCGCGTCAGTCTCATAATCTGAAGGTCGTGAGTTCGAGCCTCACACGGGGCAGGTGTTTTGTTGTTGACATGATTGATACTGTGGAGTAAGTTGCGGTTTTCATTCATTCATCTGCATTTGTGGGTATCCACGCATATCAGGCATGAACTGTTTCTTTTTCCCATACTTGTTGGGGTAAAGTATTTCTTCAATCATGCCAGTCTGGCTGCTATCCAGTAACAACGTTGGTTTTCGATGACAAAAGGGACTGAAACCCTCAATCATCCGATCTGAAGTCAGACATCTTATCGACTGCATCCACTGGTCACACACAAGGGTCCCTTTGAAGTAGAATGGCAGAATTAAATGGTACAACCAACAAAATGGATCATACTTATTAGAAAGTGGCTACAGTGACGACTGTGATCAACTAATAATATCCGCTATGCATGCAGTGAGGTTGAGGAAGGATTTTCTGTTTGAAAGTAAGGAATGTTTGAAAAGAAGAAGCCATATATGGCCAGTATGGGGCTTGAACCCATGACCTTGGTGTTACTAGCACCACGCGCTGACCATCTGAGCTAACCGGCCTTTAAACTTGGTTCTCATGTTGTTTTTTACGGTTGAATTCATCTTCAAAACAAGCAAAAAACTGCGGCACTTCCACCACCATGTTCGTCAACGTCGTTTTTTTAAATTGTTGTTGGGGTGTGTTCCTATGATGCCAGTCTTGATGCACAAGTAATATTGCCTTCAGATTATCCCCAGCAGACAGGGAATTTCAACCATGAAGGAATTCAAGCCTTTCCTCAATCGTCAACCCACGTGTAGGCACGAATCATCACACTTTTTCACCATTTTCTGGGCCTCGTTGGCGCAGTAGGCAGCGCGTCAGTCTCATAATCTGAAGGTCGTGAGTTCGAGCCTCACACGGGGCAGGTTTTTTTGTTGTTGCCATGATTGATACGGTGAAGTAAGTTGCGGTTTTCGTTCATTCATCTGCATTTGTGGGTATCCACGCATATCAGGCATGAACTGTTTTTTTTCTCTCATTCTTGTTGCGGTCAAGTATTTCTTCTATGATGCCAGTCTGGCTGCTATCCAGTAACAACATTGGTTTTCGATGACAGAAGGGACAGGAACCCTCAATCATCTGATCTGAAGGCAGACATCTACTGCGTCCAATGGTCACACACATGGGTCACTTTGAAGTAGAAAGACAGAATTAAATGATACAACCAACAAAATGGGTCATACTTATCAGAAAGTTGCTCTCGTGACGATTTTGATCAGTAATGATTTAGGTATTCCTAAAGAACCTTAGCTCTTAAGAGTGCTCCTAAGGTGAGATCTGTTAAGAGCAGGGAGGAGGACTTTTAGAAGAAACCTAGAAAGGCCTAGAAGAAACCAACACTGCTTCTTCTAGGCCGGTTAGCAGTCACAGAAATTGGGCAAGAAAGAGCTTTAAACCAGCTAAATCCAGGGCCACGGCACTGAAGATGAGCAAAATGACTGATAAGTTTTGCTTCTTTGTGGGTTGCAACAGGACGTGCAGGGTTGGGAGCTTCTCCTCAGCCTCCCCGCAAGAAGGCACACGGAAAGGAGCACTGGGGGAGGGCCGTTATCGCTGGCGGCACGACCTGGTGCTGAAGGCAGCTGCTGGAGCCATTTCCAAGATGGCAAGCAACGTACCAGGGGGGTATTCCAGAAAGCAGGTTTACTGGCTTAACTGGGTATGTTAACCCAGAGTTAGCGGTAAACCTGGGATTTCAGTTCCAGAACGCTCAAATATGATCAGGCTATGTAAGTAACTATGGTAACATAGGCTCTGAATTTAACTGGGTATGTAAACCCAGAGTTAGCGGTAAACCTGGGATTTCGGTTCCACAACGCTCAAAAATGATCAGGCTATGTAAGTAACGATAGTAACATAGGCTCTGAACTTAACCTGATAGGGGTAGGTTTTGTTCAGGTTATGTTCGGGTATTTAAGTGCACGTTCAGCCAGGCTGCTGTTTCCACACTTGTCACACAATGGCGTTTCCTTTTGAGGAAGATCCAATTGACATTGAAGCACAAATCATTCGGGCTATTCACCGTGAGAGGGTGATAAGACCACGACTTGATATCCTTTCTTTTCCTAATGAGTTTTTGCGAGAGCGCTACCATTTTTCTGCGGAATCTTTAATATATTTAAACAACATTCTCCATCCCCACATTTCGAACTTTACGCATCGTGGATTCGCTCTCAATTCTCTCCAAACTATGTGCATCGCTCTCCGTTTTTTTGCGAGTGGGAGTTTTTTGTACGATGTGGGAGACGCAGAGCATATCGGCAAAGCAACTGTTTGTCGGGCGGTGCGTAAAGTTTGCCTTGCGCTAAAGCGGTTCCTGCGCAACTTCATTCGTTTTCCTGGCCACAAACCTACGAGGATCATCAAAGTGGAGTTTCATCAAATGGCAGATCAGCATCACTTATAAGTTTTCCAAATTTGCACCGAAATAATTTTTGCTGGTGAGATTTCAATTAATGGGCATTGGCTATTTCAGGCTTTCCAAACATCATTGGCTGCATTGATGGGACGCAAGTGCCTATTAAAGCGCCTTCCACAAACGAGGCAGATTATGTGAATCGGAAAGGTTTCCACAGCATAAACGTTCAAGTAGGTGTAATGGATAGGCTATGCCACTTTTATTTTTTGACGCTCTGTTAATGGTGTTGATGTTTAAAACACATTTAATTTTACTAATTGCCAGATGATATGTGACGCATCATGCCTTATCACAAACGTGGAGGCGAAATGGCCAGGGTCAATACACGATGCCAGGATGTACCGGGAATCTGATTTGAGCAACAGATTTCAACGGGGTGCGTTATCTTATGCAAATAAGATCCACTTCAGGCTAATTAATGCGTAGGCTCTAACTTAATGTTATATGTGCAATTACAGGGGAATTTGATGGGTATCTTCTGGGGGATAGAGGATACCCATGCCTTCCGACACTCATCACCCCGTACCCTGATCCGGATCCTACAAAAATTAGACATAAGTGATTTAGGCATAGGCCTATTAGGGAAAATACATTGCACTAGTTCATTTTGCTCCTCCTGGGAGGTTGAGGGCTCCGATGACGTGCCCCCAGGAATCCCCTCCATCATCGGACGCCCTCGATTGATACTGATCGCCAACTCCTCCACAGGGGTGAGGGGGGACACCGCTGGCCCAGAACCGGTCCTCCTCTCCTCTCCTCTGCTTTCTTCCTATTGGCTTTGAAATGAATTTACCTTGTTGCAATATGGCAATTCAAGAATATAATACTGGATAAGTGATGTCTAAGATGATGCACCCAGATATATCTTTCCAACTTGGACAATGTTTTATATTTTGTTTTGACCTGCGGCCACGTTCTCTTGAGGGCGGTCGGGTTACATCTAATTAAAAATAATACAATATATGACAAGGTAGTCTATCGTATAAGAAAGTCTCATACAAAGCAGTTAATATGTAGCCTAATATCTACTGAATTATTGTGCTTGTGACATACATTAATGTGCTATACTAAACTTACGCATTTACGCGGTCGGCAATTCTCTGCCAAGCAAGGTCTCGTTCCTTGGCAGACGCGCAAGTATTGCTTTTTTTCGAGATTATCGCTCTTTCCTCCTCGTACGCCTCGAGCAGAACTTGCTGCTCCGCTTCAGAAAAATAGGCTGCTCTGCGCTTTGCCATTTTTACTCATGGTTCCGACTCTCAATAGATGATGCCTTTATAACTTCGCCGTGAACGCGGACAACTCTAGGTAAACCAATACGGGGTTGATTGAACTGATTGCTAACCGGTGTTTTGGAACCGACAGCTCGGGTTTAGTCGCCTCAGGTTCAGACAACCCAGAGGTTAAGTTTTATCTCAGTGTTTGTTAAACCTCCTTTCTGGAATACCCCCCAGGTCTATGTCATGACAACAAACAACACTTGCATAGCTGGGTAAGTAACCAATATCTTGTATTTGTTAATCATAATGTTAACTACATACAGTGATATATGTGATTGTTATATAGGCGAATGAACGTGCCAATGGAGCTGTTGGGGCTATGGTATCAACAGGTCATTGTGTATGTGGCTGAGAAGCCCCCCGGCCTGTTTTTCCATTGTTGCACCACTAAAGCATGTGATGACAACAAGTCAGTGGAGCTGAATTTCTCTGTGGTCTTAAGGCATGATGTAGGTCCAAAAAAAAAAAAACATTCAACAGCTCAATTTCTATGTCAGGATGGCCGAGCGGTCTAAGGCGCTGCGTTCAGGTCGCAGTCTCCCCTGGAGGCGTGGGTTCGAATCCCACTTCTGACAGAGATCTTTTGATCTACATCAGCAGTATGCCGACCTTTGCTTGTTGTGTTAACCAGAAACCGGTGCAGCTAATTTCCATTAACTGTTGGGTACTTATCTGTTGTTGGGTGAGGGAACTTTTTTTGTCCCCGTCCTCTTTCCTATGAATGGTGCTCAGACGACTCTTGTCTGTCAGGGGCTCCAGTGTCAAGGCGTGAATGGGGTTGAAACTTTTTGGGGACAGAAGTTCTGTATTGTAGATAGAAGGTGTGTTTGAAAAATGGAAGCCATTCATGGCCAGTATGGGGCTTGAACCCATGACCTTGGCGTTATTAGCATCACGCTCTGACCATCTGAGCTAACCGGCCTTGAAATGGGGTTCTAATATTGTTTTTACAGTTGAATTCATCTTCAAAACAAGCAAAAAACTGTGGCCCTCTCACCACCATGTGTCAACATTTTTTTTTTTAATTCTTGTTGGGGTTTGTTCCTATGTTGCCAGTCTTGCTGCGCAAGTAATATTGCCTTCAGTCATCCCCAGCAAACAGTGAACTTCAATCATGAAGGGATTCAAGCCTTTCCACAATCGTCACCCATGTGTAGGCATGAAAAATCACACAATTTTACCATTTTCTGGGCCTCGTTGGCGCAGTAGGCAGCGCGTCAGTCTCATAATCTGAAGGTCGTGAGTTCGAGCCTCACACGGGGCAGGTGTTTTTGTTGTTGACATGATTGATACTGTGGAGTAAGTTACAGTTTTCGTTCATTCATCTGCATTTGTGGGTATCCACGCATATCAGGCATGAACTGTTTTTTCTCCCATTCTTGTTGCGGTCAAGTATTTCTTTAATGATGCCAGTCTGGCTCCTATCCAGTAACAACGTTGGTTTTTGATGACAAAAGGGACTGGAACCCTCAATCATCTGATCTGACGTCCGTTTTCCAAAATTTGGTTCCAATGTCACCATCCATTGAGGACACACAAGGGTCACTTTGAAGGAGAAAGACAGAATTAGATGATACAACCAACAAAATGGATCATTCTTATCAGAAAGTGGCTCTAGTGACAATTTTGATCAATAATGATATTCACAATGCATGCAGTGAGGTTGAGGATGGATTTTCTGATTGAATGTATGGTATGTTTGAAAAGCAGAAACTAGTCATGGCCAGTATAGGGCTTGAACCCATGACCTTGGCGTTATTAGCACCACGCTCTGACCATCTGAGCTAACCGGCCTTTAAACTTGGTTCTAATGTTGTTTTTACCATTGAATTCATTTTCAAAAACAAGAAAAAAAACTGCAGCACTTCCACCACCATGTGCATTAACATCGTCTTTTAAATTCTTGTTGGGGTGTGTTCCTATGTTGCCAGTCTTGTTGTACAAGTAAATATGCCTTCAGATTATCCCCAGCAGACAGGGAATTTCAACCATGAAGGAATTCAAGCCTTTCCTCAATCGTCACCCCACGTGTAGGCACGAAAGATCACACTTTTTCACCATTTTCTGGGCCTCGTTGGCGCAGTAGGCAGCGCGTCAGTCTCATAATCTGAAGGTCGTGAGTTCGAGCCTCACACGGGGCAGGTTTTTTTGTTGTTGCCATGATTGATACGGTGAAGTAAGTTGCGGTTTTCGTTCATTCATCTGCATTTGTGGGTATCCACGCATATCAGGCATGAACTGTTTTTTTTCTCTCATTCTTGTTGCGGTCAAGTATTTCTTCTATGATGCCGGTCTGGCTGCTATCCAGTAACAACATTGGTTTTCGATGACAGAAGGGACAGGAACCCTCAATCATCTGATCTGAAGGCAGACATCTACTGCGTCCAATGGTCACACACATGGGTCACTTTGAAGTAGAAAGACAGAATTAAATGATACAACCAACAAAATGGGTCATACTTATCAGAAAGTTGCTCTCGTGACGATTTTGATCAATAATGATTTAGGTATTCCTAAAGAACCTTAGCTCTTAAGAGTGCTCCTAAGGTGAGATCTGTTAAGAGCAGGGAGGAGGACTTTTAGAAGAAACCTAGAAAGGCCTAGAAGAAACCAACACTGCTTCTTCTAGGCCGGTTAGCAGTCACAGAAATTGGGCAAGAAAGAGCTTTAAACCAGCTAAATCCAGGGCCACGGTACTGAAGATGAGCAAAATGACTGATAAGTTTCGCTTCTTTGTGGGTGGCAACAGGACGTGCAGGGTTGGGAGCTTCTCCTCAGCCTCCCCGCAAGAAGGCACACGGAAAGGAGCACTGGGGGAGGGCCGTTATCGCTGGCGGCACGACCTGGTGCTGAAGGCAGCTGCTGGAGCCATTTCCAAGATGGCAAGCAACGTACCAGGGCCCGTATTCCTAAAGATTCTAAGAATCCTCTAAGAGAGCTCCTAACTTAGCCTAAAAATTCCTAGCTAGGAGTCTTAGCTTAGGAGTGATTCCAGAAAATTCTCAGAGAACTCTGAGCAAGGAATGGACAGAAACTCTTATTTTAGTGAGGAGGTGTGGTTGACCCCGTTGCTAGGTATGAGTCATCATTTCAAGAGGTGTGATTGGTTGATCCTAGAAGCTAGATAAAAATACACTTTTGGTGATAATTGGCCTAGAATGGACGTCAAATTAATAGACTTAATAACAGAATCTAATCTCTATGAAGACTGTATGATTATAAATAATACTTTACATAAAAATAAATAAATAGTACGCTATACTTTAAAAAGTATCCTATAAAATGTGTGATTAAACTCAGGCCACTACCACAGTATTCACATGCTGATAGTTCTATTTATTTGCTTTCATTCATTTACCACGCTGGTAACATTTTGCACTTCACCCATTTGGTATTAACGAGGGTAAAATGTCTCAGCTTTCATCAATTTCTGTGATTGCTAACCGGCCTAGAAGAAGCAGTGTTGGTTGATGTTCAAATCTTCCAAAAACCGAACAGCAGTGGAGAAGAAATGAAGTAGGAAACCCAACTGGACAGAGGAACAGTGTTTGCTTCTGGATCAACTGGTCAATGAGAATAAAAGTGTTTAGAGTAGATTTGGCTCCAAGTCATCACTGCTGCATTGTTGCATTTTTGCATTTTTCCTGTTGCTAAATACCTCAGTGTTGTGATGACTTTCATTTCCGATGATACAGTTGTCCCTCGCTATAACGCGGTTCACCTTTCGCGGCCTCGCGGACTTTTTTAGTGCAATTTTGCATGCTTTTTTTTTTATTTTTTTTTTTATTTACAGCGCATTGTTTTTTGCGTCCTGATTGGCTAAGGGACTGTAGACCATTGTCAATCAATCTCCTCCGTACGGTGTCTCTTGTACAGTACAGAATGCGTTCAGCTTGCCAAATTTACATATACAGTATCTTTGATCGCTGGCAGTGTGACTGAAGTGCGGTATGTTTGCAGGTTATTGAGAAAAGTGTATAAAGTGTGTAGTGAGGGGTTTTGCAACCGTAAAACATTTATAATCATTGTAAAAAATAAAACTGACTACTTCGCGGATTTCGCCTATTGCGGGTTATTTTTAGAACGTAACTCCCGCGATTAACGAGGGACCACTGTATTGCGATTGTAACAAGCTTGATTGTCATTCAGTGTTTGGAGAATATCTCTCCTGTCTCTTCTTTCAGCCATTTTCTCCTCTGCTTAAGAAATTCCTAAGGCTCCTAAAAGTCCTCCTCCCTGCTCTTAGCAGATCTCACCTTAGGAGCACTCTTAAGAGCTAAGATTCTTTACGAATAGCTTTTATCTTTACTAGGAGCTACTCCTAACTTTGAGAGGGAAACGTCATGATTCTAAGAATTTTCTTAGAATTTGGCCACTAGGAGTAACTCTTAGCGCTAAGAATCCTCTCAGAGAGCTCCTATCTTAGCCTAAAAATTCCTAGCTAGGAGTCTTAGCTTAGGAGTGATTCCAGAAAATTCTTAGAGAACTCTTAGCAAGGAATGGACAGAAACTCTTATCTTAGTGAGGAGGTGTGGTTGACCCCGTTGCTAGGTATGAGTCATCATTTCAAGAGGTGTGATTGGTTGATCCTAAAAGCTAGATAAAAATATACTTTTGGTGATAATTGGCCTAGAATGGACGTCAAATTAATAGACTTAATAACAGAATCTAATCTCTATGAAGACTGTATAAATAATACTTTACATAAAAATAAATAAATAGTACGCTATACTTTAAAAAGTATCCTATAAAATATGTGATTAAACTCAGGCCACTCCCACAGTATTCACATGCTGATAGTTCTATTTATTTGCTTTCATTCATTTACCACACTGGTAACATTTTGCACTTCACCTATTTGGTATTAACAAGAGTAAAATGGCTCAGCTTTCATCAGTTTCTGTGATTGCTAACCGGCCTAGAAGAAGCAGTGTTGGTTGGTGTTCACATCTTCCAAAAACCGAACAGCAGTGGAGAAGAAATGAAATAGGAAACCCAACTGGACAGAGGAACTGTGTTTGATTCTGGATCAACTGGTCAATGAGAATAAAAGTGTTTAGAGAGTAGATTTGGCTCCAAGTCATCACTGCTGCATTGTTGCATTTTTCCTGTTGCTAAATACCTCAGTGTTGTGATGACTTTCATTTGTCCCTCGCTATAACACGGTTCACCTTTCGCGGCCTCACGGATTTTTTTAGTGCAATTTTGCATGCTTTTTTTTTTTTTTTTTTTTACAGCGCATTGTTTTCTGCTTCCTGATTGGCTAAGGGAGAGGCTGCGTGTCGTCTTCTGCGTCCTGATTGGCTAAGGGACTGTAGACCATTGTCAATCAATCTCCTCCATACGGTGTCTACAGAATTGTTGCAAATTTACATATACAGTATCTTTGATCGCTGGCAGTGTGACTGAAGTGCGGTATGTTTGTAAGTTATTGAGAAAAGTGTATAAAGTGTGTAGTGAGGGGTTTTGCAACCGTAAAACATTTATAATCATTGTAAAAAATAAAGCTGACTACTTCGCGGATTTCGCCTATCGCGGGTTATTTTTAGAACGTAACTCGAGCGATAAACGAGGGACTAGGCTACTGTATTGCGATTGTAACAAGCTTGATTGTCATTCAGTGTTTGGAGAATATCTCTCCTGTCTCTTCTTTCAGCCTTCTTTCTCCTCTGCTTAAGAAATTCCTAAGGCTCCTGAAAGTCCTCCTCCCTGCTCTTAGCAGATCTCACCTTAGGAGAACTCTTAAGAGCTAAGATTCTTTAGGAATAGCTTTTATCTTTACTAGGAGCTACTCCTAACTTTGAGAGGGAAACGTCATGATTCTAAGAATTTTCTTAGAATTTGGCCACTAGGAGCAACTCTTAGCGCTAAGAATCTTTAGGAATACGGGCCCAGGTCTACGTCATGACAACAAACAACACTTGCATAGCTGGGTAAGTAACCAATATCTTGTATTTGTTAATCATAATGTTAACTACATACAGTGATATATGTGATTGTTATATAGGCGAATGAACGTGCCAATGGAGCTGTTGGGGCTATGGTATCAACAGGTCATTGTGTATGTGGCTGAGAAGCCCCCCGGCCTGTTTTTCCATTGTTGCACCACTAAAGCATGTGATGACAACAAGTCAGTGGAGCTGAATTTCTCTGTGGTCTTAAGGCATGATGTAGGTCCAAAAAAAAAAAAACATTCAACAGCTCAATTTCTATGTCAGGATGGCCGAGCGGTCTAAGGCGCTGCGTTCAGGTCGCAGTCTCCCCTGGAGGCGTGGGTTCGAATCCCACTTCTGACAGAGATCTTTTGATCTACATCAGCAGTATGCCGACCTTTGCTTGTTGTGTTAACCAGAAACCGGTGCAGCTAATTTCCATTAACTGTTGGGTACTTATCTGTTGTTGGGTGAGGGAACTTTTTTTGTCCCCGTCCTCTTTCCTATGAATGGTGCTCAGACGACTCTTGTCCGTCAGGGGCTCCAGTGTCAAGGCGTGAATGGGGTTGAAACTTTTTGGGGACAGAAGTTCTGTATTGTAGATAGAAGGTGTGTTTGAAAAATGGAAGCCATTCATGGCCAGTATGGGGCTTAAACCCATGACCTTGGCGTTATTAGCATCACACTCTGACCATCTGAGCCAACCGGCCTTGAAATGGGGTTCTAATATTGTTTTTACAGTTGAATTCATCTTCAAAACAAGCAAAAAACTGTGGCCCTCCCACCACCATGTGTCAACATTTTTTTTTTTAATTCTTGTTGGGGTTTGTTCCTATGTTGCCAGTCTTGCTGCGCAAGTAATATTGCCTTCAGTCATCCCCAGCAAACAGTGAACTTCAATCATGAAGGGATTCAAGCCTTTCCACAATCGTCACCCATGTGTAGGCATGAAAAATCACACAATTTTACCATTTTCTGGGCCTCGTTGGCGCAGTAGGCAGCGCGTCAGTCTCATAATCTGAAGGTCGTGAGTTCGAGCCTCACACGGGGCAGGTGTTTTTGTTGTTGACATGATTGATACTGTGGAGTAAGTTATAGTTTTTGTTCATTCATCTGCATTTGTGGGTATCCACGCATATCAGGCATGAACTGTTTTTTCTCCCATTCTTGTTGCGGTCAAGTATTTCTTCTATGATGCCAGTCTGGCTGCTATCCAGTAACAACGTTGGTTTTCGATGACAAAAGGGACTGAAACCCTCCATCATATGATCTGAAGTCAGCCTTCTTATCTACTGCATCCAATGGTCACACACAAGGGTCACTTTGAAGTAGAAAGACAGAATTAAATGATACAACCAACAACATGGACCATATTTATCAGAAAATGGCTCTCGTGACGATTTTGATCAATAATGATATTCACCATGCATGCAATTAGGTTTAAGATGGATTTTCTGATTGAAAGTAAGGTATGTTTGAAAAGTAGAAGCCATTGATGGCCAGTATGGGGCATGAACCCATCACCTTGGCGTTATTAGCACCACACTCTGACCATCTGAGCTAACCGGCCTTTAAATGGGATTCTAATGTTGTTTTTACGCTTGAATTCAAAAAACTGTGGCACTTATACCACCATGTGCGTCAACATCGTTTTTTAAAATTCTTGTTCTTGTTGCTGCGCAAGTAATATTGGTTTGACATCATGTGGGGATCTGTGGTCCATATCAAACAGGAAGTGTAGCCCAAGAGAAACCAAAAAAATAAGAGAAAGAAGATAACTTTTATTGATACCCCAAGGAGAAATGCACGGTGACACACTGCAATATCAGAATAAGAGAATCATTCGAATTTGTTTTCACGAGAGTCCCTAATGAAGTGGCCAATAACGGTAGCGTTAGCATGGCATGTTGTCACTTCCGCGAAAACAGGAAGAACATTAATTTGCGAAAAGCTAAAAAAAAATAAATAAAAAAATAAAGTAAAAATTTATGATATTCTTTCCAATACGGGTATGTTAGTTTAGTGGAAATGTTATTAAAAAGAAAATAATACAAAACAGATGTTAGTTTTATCTGAGATTTGACGGACAATTTCTTGCAAGCTTTTGTGTAAACGTCTACGAGGGGTTGCCAAAATTGTAGCGAAAAGCTCCGAGGAATTTGATGTCCACATGTGAAAGCGTACTCATATTTGCCTTAGCAGACATGCTTTATTAATGACTTAATAGATAAATAATATATAAAGCATTTAAGCGTGTATATAGTGCTGTAAAAACAGATGACACGCCACCGCCGTGTACGTCCGTGCTTTTGACGATGCAAATGTATTTTACGGCGCTGTAATGTCGCCAAAATTCGTATAATAATTAAACAATATATACCGTTGACGTTCACTTTTGTTGAACATAGAAAATGCGTGTAGCGTGATTAAAAACAGCTGAAATGCAAACGATGTCGGATGAAATCAGGTGATATCGCCCGATGTTGGCGGACTTGGCAACCCATCGGTTTCCTGTTGTTCTCTCTCTCCACCGCGTGTGCTTCAGTTTGAGAAGCAAGCGGCGCGGTGAGGTGAACCCGAAGGCTCTCCGCAGAGATAGCTAGCAGTGGATAAAAAAAACAACCGAGGAGCTGTGAAAATGCTCGTGTTATTCCAGACCGCTGCTGGATATGGAATATTCAAAGTAAGTATTCGCCTGCTTATTCGTGTCAGTTGAAATTGACCGTTTTTGCACGTTGCTAACGTGAGCTAGCCTTAGTTACCATTTTACCATTGAATTCATTTTCAAAAACAAGAAAAAAACTGTGGCACTTCCGCCACCATGTGCGTTAACATCGTCTTTTAAATTCTTGTTGGGGTGTGTTCCTATGTTGCCAGTCTTGTTGTGCAAGTAATATTGCCTTCAGATTATCCCCAGCAGACAGGGAATTTCAATCATCACATCTGATCTGACGTCCGTTTTCCGAAATTTTGTTCCAATGTCACCAAACATCACCACGGCTCTCCCTTATTTCACCATCATTCATATTAGGAGCAGATACGACTTCATCTGTGAAGGTTGATCCTTACGGTCGTAGTCTCTGACAGTTATTTCGGATAAAATCATCTGCAGCGTGGTCAGCAGTTACTACAGAATTAGATTTTCCTGGAGATACTTGGTTTTGATTGACTACAACTACTTTATTTGTTCTTATACCCTCCAGGTAACTGGCTTCTGGGACTGGGATGCTGCTCTCGGCTGAACATCAACCTTTCCACCAACCAGAGAATCTGACTGTGACACCACGCCGGCGTCCTGCCTCCATTTGTGCTCGCCGCTTGTGACAGCTTGTGTGGCCTCGACTCCCTCCCATATCTGAGGTCTGTTCTTCAACCAAAGGAAATGGCTTTGGACAACGTAGTTTTTCTCGCCAAAAGGGGAGACATCGCTAGCGAGCTAACGTTAAGTAAAAGTCGAAGTGCTGACAAAACAAACAGCTAGCAGTAGCTTGTCGTACCTAGCTAGTAACGTTAGCTCGCTAGTAATCGCTAGCCGGTTATTATTATTATTTTTGTTATTAATGTTCATCATTTGAGATCCAACTTACCGTATCAACTTCAGCCATCTCTTCTTCTCTTTTTCGTCGAGGGGAAATCGGTAATAAGAGATCGTTTTGTTCACGTCGTTTCTGTTATTGCAACACGGGACACAGCACTGCACCATTTTAATGCCGTTGTAGTCCAGTTTGACAGAGCGCCGTAACCGTTAGAATATTAGCGAATGGACACGGAAGTGGCTTTTTTGGACATGATGACGTAGCGCCTAGCCATTCCCATTATCAGTGTTTGTGCAGACAGGTGACGGTTGGTGATGTTTTTCATAATATCGTTTGAAATCATACTTTCACATATTTTGGTTTTATTATCGCCATAAGTTGCTGTGTGTGGTTGTTAAATAATTTGTCTTGTGTTTATGCTCAAGTGGGCTCAGTGATACGTTAATAACAATATTATGGTGTTTTCTGGCTCAAAGAGGGAAAACTCATTGTTGTATGTCTCGAAAGAAACTAATGCATTTTGTGATGTAGATTACCTAGATATTACACTTTTTTTAAAATGAGACTCTATAAATCGAGAGGATGGGGGGGCCTACAAAACCTCTCAGCCCCGTGGCCTAACATTAGGTTAAGGCGGCCCTGTCCATATCAAACAGGAAGTGTAGCCCAAGAGAAACTAAAAAGGTAAGAGAGATAAGATAACTTTTATTGATCCCCCAAGGAGAAATGCACGGTGACACACTGCAATATCAGAGTAAGAGAACCATTAGAATGTGTTTTCACTAGAGTCCCTAATGAAGTGGCCAGTGACAGTGGCGTTCACATGGCATGTCGTCCCTTCCGCAAAAACAGGAAGAACATTGATTTGCGAAAAGCTAAAAAAAAAACAGAAGCAAAAAAAGGTAAAAATATATAATATTCATTCCAATACGGGTATGTTAGTTTAGTGGAAATGTTATTAAAAAGAAAAAAATGCAAAACAGATGTTAGTTTTATCTGAGATTGACGGACAAGTTCTCGCGAGCTTTCGTGTAAACTTGTACGTGGGGTTTCCAAAACTGTGGCGAAAAGCTCAGAGGAATTTGATGTCCACGTGTGAAAGCGTACTCATATTTGCCTCAGCAGACATGCTTTATGAATAACGTAATAAATAAATAATATATAAAGCATTTTTGTGTGTAAATAGTGCTGTAAAAACAGACGACACGCCACCGGCGTGTACGTCCGTGCGTTTTGACGATGCAAATATATTTCACAGCGCTGTAATGTCGCCAAAACTGGTATAATAATTAAACAATATATACAGTTAGCGATGACTTTTGCTAAACACAGAAAATGTGCGTAGCGTGATTAAAAACAGCTGAAATGCAAACGATCACGTATGAAATCGGGTGATATCGCCGGATGTGGGCGGAGTTGGCAACCCAGCGGTTTCCTGGTGCTCTCTCTCTGTCGCATGTGATTCAGTTTGAGAAGCAAGTGGCGCGGTGAGGTGAACCCGAAGGTTCTCCGCAGAGATAGCTAGCAGTGGATTATAAAAAACAACCGAGGAGCTGTGAAAATGCTCGTGTTCTTCTAGACCGCTGCTGGATATGGAATATTCAAAGTAAGTGTTCAACTGTTTATTCGTGTTAGTTGAAATTTACCGTTTTCGCACGTTGTTAACGTGAGCTAGCCTTAGTTAGCTTAACGGTTAGTTACCGACACCATGCCGCTTCAGTGGTAGTTAACATTACTGTTAGTGTGAAGTGGAAAATACGTGTTTATTTCGCTTAGCTACGTGAATGCGCACTTTATTAGCATTATATTTCAAGTTTTTTGCTTTAGTGCAGGCTAACGGTAAGTTAGCCAGCTGTAGGCCCTGTAACCACGTGTGCACATTGAGGCTCGCTCGACTCCATGCCGTTTGAGTGGTCGTTAACGTTACTGTTAGTGGGAAATTGCGCTTAGTTACGTGAATGCGAATGTTAAATGTTAAATTGCGCTTAGTTACGTGAATGCAGTGACGATTGTGATGAACTAATAACATCCAGTTAGGTTAAGGATGGATTTTCTGTTTGAGGGTAAGGTATGTTTGAAAAGTAGAAGCTATTCATGGCCAGTATGGGGCTTGAACCCATGACCTTGGCGTTATTAGCACCACGCTCTGACCATCTGAGCTAACCGGCCTTTAAACTTGACTCTAATGTTGTTTTTACCATTGAATTCATTTTCAAAAACAAGAAAAAAAACTGCGGCACTTCCACCACCATGTGCGTTAACATAGTTTTTTAAATTCTTCTTGGGGTGTGTTCCTATGTTGCCGGTCTTGTTGTACAAGTAATATTGCCTTCAGATTATACCCAGCAGACAGGGAATTTCAATCATGAAGGGATTTGAACCTATCCTCAATCGTCACCCCACGTGTAGGCATGAAAAATTGCAGTTTTTCACTGTTTTTCAGGCCTCGTTGGCGCAGTAGGCAGCGCGTCAGTCTCATAATCTGAAGGTCGTGAGTTCGAGCCTCACACGGGGCAGGTGTTTTGTTGTTGAAATGATTGACACTGTGGAGTAAGTTGCGGTTTTCGTCCATTCATTTGCAAGTGTGGGTATCCACACAATGAACAGTTTCCTTCCCATTATTGGTGGGGTAAAGTATATCTTCTGTGATGCCAGTCTGGCTGTTATCCAGTAACAACATTGGTTTTCGACGACAAAAGGGACTGGAACCTTCAATCATATGATCTGACGTCCGCCTCTTTGTACCGATGTCACCAAACATCTAGCCTGGTCGTTACCATCCTACGTTAACGCCCGAAATTTGATTTCGGTCTGCACGTTAGTCTGGCCCAATGTAATAGGAATCTGTCTCCGTAATGGGCAGATGCTTATTTTGAGGTTTAAAATCATTGGAGTTCCCTTAACCAATCAGTAACGTTTGGTAAGGACATATATTGTGCGCCGGAGTTCAGGCTCTTACGCTTACCACTTCCGCTTCCAGTTAAATAAATCAAACTTTTCCCAAAGCCAGTTGGAAGGAGAGCTACGACGTCCTTGCCATTTATAAAACTGACAAGACAAGCCTCTTGTTCTGGTTTTAATTCCGTGATGCTCTCGAGAGTTGAGACAACTTCGCGGATGGCTTCTAGCGTCTCTTCCTCCGTCGCCATTGTTGCTATTCTGTTGAACTACAAGCTCCGCTGGCTGGACTACAAGCAACTCGGCAGGCGAGTTTCACGTCATCACTCAACTGTTCGCTGATTGGCTAAGACCGCGCGGTTACACGCGAACCGCAGAAGGGCAATTTGGCCAGACTCCGTGGCAGACCGAAATCAAATTTCGGGCGGAAACGTAGGATGGTGACGACCAGGCGACCAAACATCACCACGGCTCTCCCATATTTCACCATCATACATATTAGGAGCAGATACGACTTCATCTGTGATGGTTGATCCTTACGGTCGTAGTCTTTGACAGTTATTTCGGATAAAATCATCTTCAGCCTGGTCAGCAATTACTACACAATTAGATTTTCTTGGAGATACTTGGTCTTGATTGACTACAACTACTTTATTTGTTCTTATACCCTCCAGGTAACTGGCTTCTGGGACTGGGATGCTGCTCTCGGCTGAACATCAATCTTTCCACCAACCAGAGAATCTGACTGTGACATCACGCCGGCGTCCTGCCTCCATTTGTGCTCGCCGCTTGTGACAGCTTGTGTGGCCTCGACTCCCTCCCATATCTGAGGTCTGTTCTTCAACCAAAGGAAATGGCTTTGGACAACGTAGTTTTTCTCGCCAAAAGGGGAGACATCGCTAGCGAGCTAACGTTAATGTAAGCGTCGTGGGTATAGCGTGCACTCTTTAGGAAAAACAGACACAGGAGCTCTTTCTCATAACTTTTTAGTGCCGACCGTTTTCATCCACACCACACAACCAAACCCTAACCACAAAACTCTTTCTCCTTCCGGTTTCCGCCCCCAAAACAAAACCAAAAAAAAAAACGGAAGTCGCTCTTCTTCTCTGAACTTTAGCCACATACGTGTACATAATGCATGAGCACTAAATAGAACAAAATATTTTAACCAATTATCTGTAAATTACACAACTGAACTGTCATTAAATAATGTCTTACATTAAGTAAAAGTCGAAGTGCTGACAAAACAAACAGCTAGCAGTAGCTTGTCGTACCTAGCTAGTAACGTTTAGCTCGCTAGTAATCGCTAGCCGGTTATTATTATTATTTTTGTTATTAATGTTCATCATTTGAGATCCAACTTACCGTATCAACTTCAGCCATCTCTTCTTCTCTTTTTCGTCGAGGGGAAATCGGTAATAAGAGATCGTTTTGTTCACGTCGTTTCTGTTATTGCAACACGGGACACAGCACTGCACCATTTTAATGCCGTTGTAGTCCAGTTTGACAGAGCGCCGTAACCGTTAGAATATTAGCGAATGGACACGGAAGTGGCTTTTTTGGACATGATGACGTAGCGCCTAGCCATTCCCATTATCAGTGTTTGTGCAGACAGGTGATGGGTTGGTGATGTTTTTCATAATGTCGTTTGAAATCATACTTTCACATATTTTGGTTTTATTATCGCCATAAGTTGCTGTGTGTGGTTGTTAAATAATGTGTCTTGTGTTTATGCTCAAGTGGGCTCAGTGATACGTTAATAACAATATTACGGTGTTTTCTGGCTCAAAGAGGGAAAACTCATTGTTGTATGTCTCGAAAGAAACTAATGCATTTTGTGATGTAGATAACCTAGATATTACACTTTTTTAAAATTAGACTCTATAACTCTATAGCCCAAGAGAAACTAAAAAGCTAAGAGAGATAAGATAACTTTTATTGATCCCCAAGGAAAAATGCACGGTGACACACTGCAACATCAGAGTAAGAGAGTCCCTCATGAAGTGGCCAGTGACGGCAGCGTTCACATGGCATGTCGTCACTTCCGCAAACACAGGAAGAACATTGATTAACGAAAAGCTAAAAAAAACAAAAAGAAAATAAAAAAATTATAATATTCATTCCAATACGGGTATGCTAGTTTAGTGGAAATGTTATTAAAAAGAAAAAAAATACTAAACCGATGTTAGTTTTATCTGAGATTTTAACGGACAGGTTATCGCGAGCTTTCGTGTAAACGTCGACGTCGGGTTGCCAAAAATGTAGCGAAAACCTCCGAGGAATTTGATGTCCAAATGTGTGAAAGCGTTCTCATATTTGCCTCAGCAGACATGCTTTATTAATAACGTAATAAATAAATAGTATATGAAGCATTTACGTGTGTATATAGCGCCGTAAAAACAGATGACACGCCGCCGCCGTGTACGTCCGTGCTTTTTGACGATGCAGATATATTTCACAGCGCTGTAATGTCGCCAAAATTGGTATGATAATTAAACAATATATACCGGTGATGTTAACTTTTGTTAAACATAGAAAATGCGTGTGGCGTGATTAAAAACAGCTGAAACGCAAACGATCACGTATGAAATCGGGTGATTTTGCCAGACGGGGGCAGAGTTGGCAACCCAGCGGTTTCCTGGTGCTCTCTCTCTGTACGTCGCGTGTGCTTCAGTTTCAGAACCAGGTGGCGTGGTGAGGTGAATCCGAAGACCCTCCGTAGAGAGGGGTAGCAGTGCATTTAAAAAAATAAAAAAAAAACCTAGGAGCTGCGAAAATGCTCGTTTTATTTGAGACCGCTGCTGGATATGCAATATTCAAAGTAAGCATTCACCAATTTATTCCTGTCAGTTGAAATTGACCGTTTTCGCCCGTTGGTAACGTGAGCTAGCCTAAAATAGCTTAACCGTTAGTCACCGACAGCATGCCGTTTGAGTCGTAGTTAACGTTACTGTTGGTGGGAAGTGGAAAATATGTGTTTTACTTCCTAATTACGTGAATGCGCACTTTATTAGCATTATATTTTCACTGTACGTAAGTTTATTTTGCTTTATCGCGGGCTAACGGTAAGTTAGCGAGCTAAAGGCCCTGTAACCACGTGTGCGCATTGAGGGCATGCGCTACTCTTACTTTTCACAGCCTTTATCAGATACTAGATGAGGCTGCTGTTAAAAATCTATTCAAATATCAATCGAATATTTGTTTAATTATTAGTAGAGGCACGTACGAAGCTGTCGATTGCTTGAGAACATCTGCAATCCCTCCATTTTTGTTTTATTTTAAGCTAAATGTGCATGTCTGTGCTACTAGATGCAGGGACCAAACACTGGGATAGTGTTGAGGCAAGAAGCTGAATTAGTCAAGCTCGTCTGTCCTGATTGTATTTTCTCTTTTTAAATGCAACTTTAAAAATTGCGTTTCAGGTCCTCGATTAGTCCAAGCTGCAACGGGTCGACAGCCTGTACAAGGAGTTTGAAACTCCTGAGAAAGCCCACAAGATGTAAGCGTCCGTACTGCTTTTAAACATGTTAACAGCTTTTACTTTGTTTTTAGTGGATAAAACTTGACTTTATTCTTTCTTTTGCCTGTTTTTAGTGTGAAGCTGAAGCACTTTGAGAAGTTCCAGGACACAACAGAGGCCTTAGCAGGTGATTCACAGTAAACGTCACTACTCCTGACGCCACAATTAATTAGCAGCTGTTTCTGAGGAGTCAATTTGATTAAAAAATGAACAGAACTTCCTTTAGTACACATTTAAACTCATAATAATGGGTAAAACTTCAACTTCTATTGAGATTTTGACAAGTTTTTGGTTTACTGGTGATATTACTGCCCCCTGCAGGATATAGTGGGTAATGACAAGTGTCTCTCTTATGTTTGAGTAAAAGCTTTTTCAGTAAACGTCACTCCTAATATTGTGTTCCTGACGCTGTCTTTCAGCCGCCACCGCCCTCGTCGAGGGGAAGATCGGCAAGAGCCTGAAGAAAGTCCTGAAGAAAGTCCTGAAGAAAGTCGTCGCCAAGGAAGCCCACGAGCAGCTGGCCATCAGCGACGCCAAACTCGGCGGCGTCATCAAAGTAAGCCGCGTTAGATTTACCGTGGTCGTTTGTCTCAGGGTCGTGTCTCAAATCGACTGTGGTTGTTCAGGACAAGCTGGAGCTGAGCTGCGTCCACAGCCCCGCGGTGGCCGAGCTCATGAGGTGCATCCGGAGCCAGATAGATAGATAGATAGCGAGCAGTGGATAAAAAAAACAACCGAGGAGCTGTGAAAATGAAATGCTCGTGTTATTCTAGACCGCTGCTGGATATGGAATATTCAAAGTAAGTGTTCAACTGTTTATTCGTGTTAGTTGATATTGACCGTTTTTGCACGTTGCTAACGTGAGCTAGCCTTAGTTAGCTTAACGGTTAGTTACCGACTCCATGCCGCTTCAGTGGTAGTTAACGTTACTGTTAGTGGGAAGTGGAAAATACGTGTTTATTTCGCTTAGCTACGTGAATGCGCACTTTATTAGCATTATATGTTAAGTTTTTTGCTTTAGCGCAGGCTAACGGTAAGTTAGCCAGCTGTAGGCCCTGTAATCACGTGTGCACATTGAGGCTCGCTCGACTCCATGCCGTTTGAGTGGTAGTTAACGTTACTGTTAGTGGGAAGTGGAAAATATGTGTTAAATTGCGCTTAGGTACGTGAATGCAGTGACGATTGTGATCAACAAATAATTTCCGCTGTGCATGCAATTACGTTAAGGATGGATTTTCTGTTTGAGGGTTAGGTATGTTTGAAAAGTAGAAGTCATTCATGGCCAGTATGGGGCTAAAACCCATGACCTTGGCGTTATTAGCACCACGCTCTGACCATCTGAGCTAACCGGCCTTTAAATTTGGTTCTAATGTTGTTTTTACCATTGAATTCATTTTCAAAAACAAGAAAAAAACTGTGGCACTTCCACCACCATGTGCGTTAACGTCGTTTTTAAAATTTCTTGGGGTGTGTTCCTATGTTGCCAGTCTTGTTGTGCAAGTAATATTGCCTTCAGATTATCCCCAGCAGACAGGGAATTTCAATCATCACATCTGATCTGACGTCCGTTTTCATAAATTTTGTTCCGATGTCACCAAACATCACCACGGCTCTCCCATATTTCACCATCATACATATTAGGAGCAGATACGACTTCATCTGTGAAGGTTGATCCTTACGGTCGTAGTCTCTGACAGTTATTTCAGATAAAATCATCTGCAGCCTGGTCAGCAGTTACTACAGAATTCGATTTTCCTGGAGATACTTGGTCTTGATTGACTACAACTACTTTATTTGTTCTTATACCCTCCAGGTAACTGGCTTCTGGGACTGGGATGCTGCTCTCGGCTGAACATCAACCTTTCCACCAACCAGAGAATCTGACTGTGACAGCACGCCGGCGTCCTGCCTCCATTTGTGCTCGCCGCTTGTGACAGCTTGTGTGGCCTCGACTCCCTCCCATATCTGAGGTCTGTTCTTCAACCAAAGGAAATGGCTTTGGACAACGTAGTTTTTCTCGCCAAAAGGGGAGACATCGCTAGCGAGCTGACGTTCAGTAAAAGTCGAAGTGCTGACAAAACAAACAGCTAGCAGTAGCTAGTAGTACCTAGCTAGTAACGTTAGCTCGCTAGTAATCGCTAGCCGGTTATTATTATTATTTTTGTTGTTAATGTTCATCATTCGAGATCCAACTTACCGTATCAACTTCAGCCATCTCTTCTTCTCTTTTTCGTCGAGGGGAAATCGGTAATAAGAGATCGTTTTGTTCACGTCTTTTCTGTTATTGCAACACGGGACACAGCACTGCACCATTTTAATGCCGTTGTAGTCCAGTTTGACAGAGCACCGTAACCGTTAGAATATTAGCGAATGGACACGGAAGTGGCTTTTTTGGACATGATGACGTAGCGCCTAGCCATTCCCATTATCAGTGTTTGTGCAGACAGGTGATGGTTGGTGATGTTTTTCATAATATCGTTTGAAATCATACTTTCACATATTTTGGTTTTATTATCGCCATAAGTTGCTGTGTGTGTGGTTGTTAAATAATGTGTCTTGTGTTTATGCTCAAGTGGGCTCAGTGATACGTTAATAGCAATATTATGGTGTTTTCTGGCTCAAAGAGGGAAAACTCATTGTTGTATGTCTCGAAAGAAACTCATGCATTTTGTGATGTAGATTACCTAGATATTACACTTTTTTTAAAATGAGACTCTATAAATCGAGAGGATGGGGGGGCCTACAAAACCTCTCAGCCCCGTGGCCTAACATTAGGTTAAGGCGGCCCTGTCCATATCAAACAGGAAGTGTAGCCCAAGAGAAACTAAAAAGGTAAGAGAGATAAGATAACTTTTATTGATCCCCCAAGGAGAAATGCACGGTGACACACTGCAATATCAGAGTAAGAGAACCATTAGAATGTGTTTTCACTAGAGTCCCTAATGAAGAGGCCAATTACGGTAGCGTTCACATGGCATGTCGTCCCTTCCGCAAAAACAGGAAGAACATTGATTTGCGAAAAGCTAAAAAAAAAACAGAAGCAAAAAAAGGTAAAAATATATAATATTCATTCCAATACGGGTATGTTAGTTTAGTGGAAATGTTATTAAAAAGAAAAAAATGCAAAACAGTTGTTAGTTTTATCTGAGATTGACGGACAAGTTCTCGCGAGCTTTCGTGTAAACTTGTACGTGGGGTTTCCAAAACTGTGGCGAAAAGCCCCGAGGAATTTGATGTCCAAATGTGAAAGCGTACTCATCTTTGCCTCGGCAGACATGCTTTATTAATAACGTAATAAATAAATAATATATAAAGCATTTATGCGTGTATATAGCGCTGTAAAAACAGAAGACACGCCACCGCAGTTTAAGTCTGTGCTTTTTGACAATGCAAATATATTTCACAGCGCTGTAATGTCGCCAAAATTGGTATGATAATTAAACAATATATACCGGTGATGTTAACTTTTGTTAAACATAGAAAATGCGTGTGGCGTGATTAAAAACAGCTGAAACGCAAACGATCACGTATGAAATCGGTTGATATCGCCGGATGTGGGCGGAGTTGGCAACCCAGCAGTGTTCTGGTGCTCTCTCTCTGCCGCGTGTGATTCAGTTTGAGAAGCAAGCGGCGCGGTGAGGTGAACCCGAAAGGCTCTCCACAGAGATAGCTAGCAGTGGATAAAAAAAACAACGAGGAGCTGTGAAAATGCTCGTGTTATTCTAGACCGCTGCTGGATATGCAATATTCAAAGTAAGTATTCGCCTGCTTATTCGTGTCAGTTAAAATTGACCGTTTTTGCACGTTGCTAATGTGAGCTAGCCTTTGTTAGCTTAACCGTTAGTTACCGACACCATGCCGTTTCAGTGGTAGTTAACATTACTGTTAGTGGGAAGTGGAAAATACGTGTTTATTTCGCTTAGGTACGTGAATGCGTACTTTATTAGCATTATATTTTAACTGCACGTAAGTTTTTTGCTTTAGCGCAGGCTAACGGTAAGTTAGCCAGCTGTAGGCCCTGTAACCACGTGTGCACATTGAGGCTCGCTCGACTCCATGCCGTTTGAGTGGTAGTTAACGGTACTGTTAGTGGGAAGTGGAAAATATGTGTGTAATTGCGCCTTCCTTTTCTCCACCATAGACTTTTTAACAAACAGTAATTTTAACAAGTCCCACAAACCAACATCAGATACCCTCTGTGAGGACTTTGCAGACCACTTCAGAGGTAAAATTGATGATATCAGATCCAGGCTTTTACCTCAACAGATTTTAACTGTCGCCACACCTGGATCTTTGATTTTACCTGAGGAAACACTGGAGAGTTTTGCCCTGGTTGATGCAAGGACACTTGGTCGAGTTTTCTCCCAGGTAAACCCCACAACCTGCCTTTTAGGTCCAATTCCCACACCATTTTTTAAAACATTTTATGGGCGCCTTGAGGAACAGCTTTTAAACATTGTGAACTGCTCAAACAATATTTGCTGCTCTCGGCTGAACATCAACCTTTCCACCAACCAGAGAATCTGACTGTGACACCACGCCGGTGTCCTGCCTCCATTTGTGCTCGCCGCTTGTGACAGCTTGTGTGGCCTCGACTCCCTCCCATATCTGAGGTCTGTTCTTCAACCAAAGGAAATGGCTTTGGACAACGTAGTTTTTCTCGCCAAAAGGGGAGACATCGCTAGCGAGCTAACGTTAAGTAAAAGTCGAAGTGCTGACAAAACAAACAGCTAGCAGTAGCTGGTAGTACCTAGCTAGTAACGTTAGCTCGCTAGTAATCGCTAGCCGGTTATTATTATTATTTTTGTTATTAATGTTCATCATTTGAGATCCAACTTACCGTATCAACTTCAGCCATCTCTTCTTCTCTTTTTCGTCGAGGGGAAATCGGTAATAAGAGATCGTTTTGTTCACGTCGTTTCTGTTATTGCAACACGGGACACAGCACTGCACCATTTTAATGCCGCTGTAGTCCAGTTTGACAGAGCACCGTAACCGTTAGAATATTAGCGAATGGACACGGAAGTGGCTTTTTTGGACATGATGACGTAGCGCCTAGCCATTCCCATTATCAGTGTTTGTGCAGACAGGTGATGGGTTGGTGATGTTTTTCATAATATCGTTTGAAATCATACTTTCACATATTTTGGTTTTATTATCGCCATAAGTTGCTGTGTGTGTGGTTGTTAAATAATGTGTCTTGTGTTTATGCTCAAGTGGGCTCAGTGATACGTTAATAGCAATATTATGGTGTTTTCTGGCTCAAAGAGGGAAAACTCATCGTTGTATGTCTCGAAAGAAACTAATGCGTTTTGTGATGTAGATTAGATTTTGAAACTATAGCCCAAGAGAAACTAAAAAGCTAAGAGAGATAAGATAACTTTTATTGATCCCCAAGGAAAAATGCACGGTGACACACGGCAACATTAGAGTAAGAGAGTCCCTTATGAAGTGGCCAGTGACGGCAGCGTTAACATGGCATGTCGTCACTTCCGCAAACACAGGAAGAACATTGATTAACGAAAAGCTAAAAAAACAAGAATAAAATAAACAATTGTGATATTCATTCCAATACGGGTATGCTAGTTTAGTGGAAATGTTATTAAAAAGAAAAAAAATACTAAACCGATGTTAGTTTTATCTGAGATTTTAACGGACAGGTTCTCGCGAGCTTTCGTGTAAACGTGTACGTGGGGTTGCCAAAACTGTGGCGAAAAGCCCCGTGGAATTTGATGTCCACGTCTGAAAGCGTTCTCATATTTGCCTCAGCAGACATGCTTTATTAATAACGTAATAAGTAAATAATATATGAAGCATTTACGCGTGAATATAGCGCCGTAAAAACAGATGACACGCCGCCGCCGTGTACGTCCGTGCTTTTTGACGATGCAAATATATTTCACGGCGCTGTAATGTCGCCAAAATTCGTATGATAATTAAACAATATGTACCGTTGACGGTCACTTTTGTTAAACATAGAAAATGCGTGTAGCGTGATTAAAAACAGCTGAAATGCAAACGATCACGTATGAAATCGGGTGATATCGCCGGATGTGGGCGGAGTTGGCAACCCAGCCGTTTCCTGGTGCTCTCTCTCTGTACGTCGCGTGTGCTTCAGTTTCAGAACCAGGTGGCGTGTTGAGGTGAATCCGAAGACCCTCCGTAGAGAGGGGTAGCAGTGCATTTAAAAAAATAAAAAAAACCTAGGAGCTGCGAAAATGCTCGTTTTATTTGAAACCGCTGCTGGATATGCTATATTCAAAGTAAGCATTCACCAATTTATTCCTGTCAGTTTGAAATTGACCGTTTTCGCCCGTTGGTAACGTGAGCTAGCCTAAGATAGCTTAACCGTTAGTCGCCGACACCATGCCGTTTGAGTCGTAGTTAACGTTACTGTTGGTGGGAAGTGGAAAATATGTGTTTTACTTCCTAATTACGTGAATGCGCACTTTATTAGCATTATATTTTCACTGTACGTAAGTTTATTTTGCTTTATCGCGGGCTAACGGTAAGTTAGCGAGCTAAAGGCCCTGTAACCACGTGTGCGCATTGAGGGCATGCGCTACTCTTACTTTTCACAGCCTTTATCAGATACTAGATGAGGCTGCTGTTAAAAATCTATTCAAATATCAATCGAATATTTGTTTAATTATTAGTAGAGGCACGTACGAAGCTGTCGATTGCTTGAGAACATCTGCAATCCCTCCATTTTTGTTTTATTTTAAGCTAAATGTGCATGTCTGTGCTACTAGATGCAGGGACCAAACACTGGGATAGTGTTGAGGCAAGAAGCTGAATTAGTCAAGCTCGTCTGTCCTGATTGTATTTTCTCTTTTTAAATGCAACTTTAAAAATTGCGTTTCAGGTCCTCGATGAGTCCAAGCTGCAACAGGTCGACAGCCTGTACAAGGAGTTTGAAACTCCTGAGAAAGCCCACAAGATGTCCGTACTGCTTTTAAACATGTTAACAGCTTTTACTTTGTTTTTAGTGGATAAAACTTGACTTTATTCTTTCTTTTGCCTGTTTTTAGTGTGAAGCTGAAGCACTTTGAGAAGTTCCAGGACACAACAGAGGCCTTAGCAGGTGATTCACAGTAAACGTCACTACTCCTGACGCCACAGTTAATTAACAACTGTTTCTGAGGAGTCAATTTGATTAAAAAATGAACAGAACTTCCTTTAGTACACATTTAAACTCATAATAATGGGTAAAACTTCAACTTCTATTGAGATTTTGTTTTTCTCGCCCATAGCTCCTTGGAGGTGGCTTAAACACAAGGAAACAGAATAAAACCAAATTATAAGAGAGACTTTTGAAATGCAGTGCACTGTAGAACAAGAAATACACGAAAACACTCAATTAAAAAGGCAAAAAAACAGCTCCTTTATAGAAATAGAGTGGTATATTGTTGGGGTTGCAGTGAATTTGTGTTTACTGGAGACATACTATATTTCATATCAGCACAAAAGTATCTATTCCCCAGTAGTCCAGCTATGAGTTGGTAGCTTGTTTGTATTTTGCGTTGGATAATGTCTTTAAATACAAATTAAATGCCTAGATCTTAAGTTCCAGCTTTTTCACTCACATATTTCCAGTGGAGGCCAACTAATTGAAATAATTGCTTTGACATCATGTGGGTATTTGTGGTCCATGTATTGTGGACCAATTATTAATAAATAAATAATATATAAAGCATTTATGCGTGTATATAGCGCTGTAAAAACAGATGACACGCCACCGCAGTTTAAGTCTGTGCTTTTTGACGATGCAGATATATTTCACAGCGCTGTAATGTCGCCAAAATTGGTATGATAATTAAACAATATATACCGGTGATGTTAACTTTTGTTAAACATAGAAAATGCGTGTGGCGTGATTAAAAACAGCTGAAACGCAAACGATCACGTATGAAATCGGGTGATATCGCCGGATGTGGGCGGAGTTGGCAACCCAGCAGTGTTCTGGTGCTCTCTCTCTGCCGCGTGTGATTCAGTTTGAGAAGCAAGCGGCGCGGTGAGGTGAACCCGAAAGGCTCTCCACAGAGATAGCAAGCAGTGGATAAAAAAAACAACCGAGGAGCTGTGAAAATGCTCGTGTTATTCCAGACCACTGCTGGATATGGAATATTCAAAGTAAGTATTCGCCTGCTTATTCGTGTCAGTTGAAATTGACCGTTTTTGCACGTTGCTAATGTGAGCTAGCCTTTGTTAGCTTAACCGTTAGTTACCGACACCATGCCGTTTCAGTGGTAGTTAACATTACTGTTCGTGGGAAGTGGAAAATACGTGTTTATTTCGCTTAGGTACGTGAATGCGTACTTTATTCGCATTATATTTTAACTGCACGTAAGTTTTTTGCTTTAGCGCAGGCTAACGGTAAGTTAGCCAGCTGTAGGCCCTGTAACCACGTGTGCACATTGAGGCTCGCTCGACTCCATGCCGTTTGAGTGGTAGTTAACGGTACTGTTAGTGGGAAGTGGAAAATATGTGTGTAATTGCGCCTTCCTTTTCTCCACCATAGACTTTTTAACAAACAGTAATTTTAACAAGTCCCACAAACCAACATCAGATACCCTCTGTGAGGACTTTGCAGACCACTTCAGAGGTAAAATTGATGATATCAGATCCAGGCTTTTACCTCAACAGATTTTAACTGTCGCCACACCTGGATCTTTGATTTTACCTGAGGAAACACTGGAGAGTTTTGCCCTGGTTGATGCAAGGACACTTGGTCGAGTTTTCTCCCAGGTAAACCCCACAACCTGCCTTTTAGGTCCAATTCCCACACCATTTTTTAAAACATTTTATGGGTGCCTTGAGGAACAGCTTTTAAACATTGTGAACTGCTCAAACAATATTTGCTGCTCTCGGCTGAACATCAACCTTTCCACCAACCAGAGAATCTGACTGTGACATCACGCCGGCGTCCTGCCTCCATTTGTGCTCGCCGCTTGTGACAGCTTGTGTGGCCTCGACTCCCTCCCATATCTGAGGTCTGTTCTTCAACCAAAGGAAATGGCTTTGGACAACGTAGTTTTTCTCGCCAAAAGGGGAGACATCGCTAGCGAGCTAACGTTAATGTAAGCGTCGTGGGTATAGCGTGTACTCTTTAGGAAAAACAGACACAGGAGCTCTTTCTCATAACTTTTTAGTGCCGACCGTTTTCATCCACACCACACAACCAAACCCTAACCACAAAACTCTTTCTCCTTCCGGTTTCCGCCCCCAAAACAAAACCAAAAAAAAAAACGGAAGTCGCTCTTCTTCTCTGAACTTTAGCCACATACGTGTACATAATGCATGAGCACTAAATAGAACAAAATATTTTAACCAATTATCTGTAAATTACACAACTGAACTGTCATTAAATAATGTCTTACATTAAGTAAAAGTCGAAGTGCTGACAAAACAAACAGCTAGCAGTAGCTTGTCGTACCTAGCTAGTAACGTTAGCTCGCTAGTAATCGCTAGCCGGTTATTATTATTATTTTTGTTATTAATGTTCATCATTTGAGATCCAACTTACCGTATCAACTTCAGCCATCTCTTCTTCTCTTTTTCGTCGAGGGGAAATCGGTAATAAGAGATCGTTTTGTTCACGTCGTTTCTGTTATTGCAACACGGGACACAGCACTGCACCATTTTAATGCCGTTGTAGTCCAGTTTGACAGAGCGCCGTAACCGTTAGAATATTAGCGAATGGACACGGAAGTGGCTTTTTTGGACATGATGACGTAGCGCCTAGCCATTCCCATTATCAGTGTTTGTGCAGACAGGTGATGGGTTGGTGATGTTTTTCATAATATCGTTTGAAATCATACTTTCACATATTTTGGTTTTATTATCGCCATAAGTTGCTGTGTGTGTGGTTGTTAAATAATGTGTCTTGTGTTTATGCTCAAGTGGGCTCAGTGATACGTTAATAACAATATTATGGTGTTTTCTGGCTCAAAGAGGGAAAACTCATCGTTGTATGTCTCGAAAGAAACTATTGCATTTTTTGTGATGTAGATTACCTAGATATTACACTTTTTTAAAACTATAGCCCAAGAGAAACTAAAAAGCTAAGAGAGATAAGATAACTTTTATTGATCCCCAAGGAAAAATGCACAGTGACACACTGCAACATTAGAGTAAGAGAGTCCCTAATGAAGTGGCCAGTGACGGCAGCGTTCACATGGCATGTCGTCACTTCCGCAAACACAGGAAGAACATTGATTAACGAAAAGCTAAAAAAAACAAAAAGAAAATAAAAAAATTATAATATTCATTCCAATACGGGTATGCTAGTTTAGTGGAAATGTTATTAAAAAGAAAAAAAAAATACTAAACAGATGTTAGTTTTATCTGAGATTTTAACGGACAGGTTATCGCGAGCTTTCGAGTAAACGTCTACGTGGGGTTGCCAAAAATGTAGCGAAAACATCCGAGGAATTTGATGTCCAAATGTGTGAAAGCGTTCTCATATTTGCCTCGGCAGACATGCTTTATTAATAACGTAATAAATAAATAATATATAAAGCATTTATGCGTGTATATAGCGCTGTAAAAACAGAAGACACGCCACCGCCGTGTACGTCCGTGCTTTTTGACGATGCAAATGTATTTCACAGCGCTGTAACATCGCCAAAATTGGTATAATAATTAAACAATATATACCGTTGACGGTCACTTTTGTTAAACATAGAAAATGCGTGTAGCGTGATTAAAAACAGCTGAAATGCAAACGATCACGTATGAAATCGGGTGATATCGCCGGATGTGGGCGGAGTTGGCAACCCAGCCGTTTCCTGGTGCTCTCTCTCTGTACGTCGCGTGTGCTTCAGTTTCAGAACCAGGTGGCGTGTTGAGGTGAATCCGAAGACCCTCCGTAGAGAGGGGTAGCAGTGCATTTAAAAAAAATAAAAAAAAACCCTAGGAGCTGCGAAAATGCTCGTTTTATTTGAAACCGCTGCTGGATATGCTATATTCAAAGTAAGCATTCACCAATTTATTCCTGTCAGTTTGAAATTGACCGTTTTCGCCCGTTGGTAACGTGAGCTAGCCTAAAATAGCTTAACCGTTAGTCGCCGACAGCATGCCGTTTGAGTCGTAGTTAACGTTACTGTTGGTGGGAAGTGGAAAATATGTGTTTTACTTCCTAATTACGTGAATGCGCACTTTATTAGCATTATATTTTCACTGTACGTAAGTTTATTTTGCTTTATCGCGGGCTAACGGTAAGTTAGCGAGCTAAAGGCCCTGTAACCACGTGTGCACATTGAGGGCACGCTCTACTTTTACTTTACCCATACTAGATGAGGCTTCTGTTAAAATCTATTCAAATATCAATCGAATATTTGTTTAATTATTAGTAGAGGCACGTACGAAGCTGTCGATTGCTTGAGAACATCTGCAATCCCTCCATTTTTGTTTTATTTTAAGCTAAATGTGCATGTCTGTGCTACTAGATGCAGGGACCAAACACTGGGATAGTGTTGAGGCAAGAAGCTGAATTAGTCAAGCTCGTCTGTCCTGATTGTATTTTCTCTTTTTAAATGCAACTTTAAAAATTGCGTTTCAGGTCCTCGATGAGTCCAAGCTGCAACAGGTCGACAGCCTGTACAAGGAGTTTGAAACTCCTGAGAAAGCCCACAAGATGTAAGCGTCCGTACTGCTTTTAAACATGTCAACAGCTTTTACTTTGTTTTTAGTGGATAAAACTTGACTTTATTCTTTCTTTTGCCTGTTTTTAGTGTGAAGCTGAAGCACTTTGAGAAGTTCCAGGACACAACAGAGGCCTTAGCAGGTGATTCACAGTAAACGTCACTACTCCTGACGCCACAGTTAATTAACAACTGTTTCTGAGGAGTCAATTTGATTAAAAAATGAACAGAACTTCCTTTAGTACACATTTAAACTCATAATAATGGGTAAAACTTCAACTTCTATTGAGAGTATATGTGAGGCCAGAGGCTCAAAGAGGGAAAACTCATCGTTGCATGTCTCGAAAGAAACTAATGCATTTTGTGATGTAGATTACCTCGATATTACACTTTTTAAAAATTAGACTCTATAACTCTATAGCCCGAGAGAAACTAAAAAGCTAAGAGAGATAAGATAACTTTTATTGATCCCCAAGGAAAAATGCACGGTGACACACGGCAACATCAGAGTAAGAGAGTCCCTCATGAAGTGGCCAGTGACGGCAGCGTTAACATGGCATGTCGTCACTTCCGCAAACACAGGAAGAACATTGATTAACGAAAAGCTAAAAAAACAAAAAGAAAATAAAAAAATTATAATATTCATTCCAATACGGGTATGCTAGTTTAGTGGAAATGTTATTAAAAAGAAAAAAAAAATACTAAACAGATGTTAGTTTTATCTGAGATTTTAACGGACAGGTTATCGCGAGCTTTCGTGTAAACGTCGACGTCGGGTTGCCAAAAATGTAGCGAAAACCTCCGAGGAATTTGATGTCCAAATGTGTGAAAGCGTTCTCATATTTGCCTCAGCAGACATGCTTTATTAATAACGTAATAAATAAATAATATATAAAGCATTTATGCGTGTATATAGCGCTGTAAAAACAGATGACACGCCGCCGGAGTTTAAGTCTGTGCTTTTTGACGATGCAGATATATTTCACAGCGCTGTAATGTCGCCAAAATTGGTATGATAATTAAACAATATATACCGGTGATGTTAACTTTTGTTAAACATAGAAAATGCGTGTGGCGTGATTAAAAACAGCTGAAACGCAAACGATCACGTATGAAATCGGGTGATATCGCCGGATGTGGGCGGAATTGGCAACCCAGCCGTTTCCTGGTGCTCTCTCTCTGTACGTCGCGTGTGCTTCAGTTTGAGAAGCAAGCGGCGTGGTGAGGTGAACCCGAAAGGCTCTCCGCAGAGAGGGGTAGCAGTGCATTTAAAAAAAAACCTAGGAGCTGCGAAAATGCTCGTTTTATTTGAAACCGCTGCTGGATATGTTATATTCAAAGTAAGCATTCACCAATTTATTCCTGTCAGTTTGAAATTGACCGTTTTCGCCCGTTGGTAACGTGAGCTAGCCTAAAATAGCTTAACCGTTAGTCGCCGACAGCATGAGTCGTAGTTAACGTTACTGTTGGTGGGAAGTGGAAAATATGTGTTTTACTTCCTAATTACGTGAATGCGCACTTTATTAGCATTATATTTTCACTGTACGTAAGTTTATTTTGCTTTATCGCGGGCTAACGGTAAGTTAGCGAGCTAAAGGCCCTGTAACCACGTGTGCGCATTGAGGGCATGCGCTACTCTTACTTTTCACAGCCTTTATCAGATACTAGATGAGGCTGCTGTTAAAATCTATTCAAATATAAATCGAATATTTGTTTAATTATTAGTAGAGGCACGTACGAAGCTGTTGATTGCTTGAGAACATCTGCAATCCCTCCATTTTTGTTTTATTTTAAGCTAAATGTGCGTGTCTGTGCTACTAGATGCAGGGACCAAACACTGGGATAGTGTTGAGGCAAGAAGCTGAATTAGTCAAGCTCGTCTGTCCTGATTGTATTTTCTCTTTTTAAATGCAACTTTAAAAATTGCGTTTCAGGTCCTCGATGAGTCCAAGCTGCAACAGGTCGACAGCCTGTACAAGGAGTTTGAAACTCCTGAGAAAGCCCACAAGATGTAAGCGTCCGTACTGCTTTTAAACATGTTAACAGCTTTTACTTTGTTTTTAGTGGATAAAACTCGACTTTATTCTTTCTTTTGCCTGTTTTTAGTGTGAAGCTGAAGCACTTTGAGAAGTTCCAGGACACAACAGAGGCCTTAGCAGGTGATTCACAGTAAACGTCACTACTCCTGACGCCACAGTTAATTAACAACTGTTTCTGAGGAGTCAATTTGATTAAAAAATGAACAGAACTTCCTTTAGTACACATTTAAACTCATAATAATGGGTAAAACTTCAACTTCTATTGAGATTTTGTTTTTCTCGCCCATAGCTCCTTGGGGGTGGCTTAAACACAAGGAAACAGAATAAAACCAAATTATAAGAGAGACTTTTGAAATGCAGTGCACTGTAGAACAAGAAATACACGAAAACACTCAATTAAAAAGGCAAAAAAACAGCTCCTTTATAGAAATAGAGTGGTATATTGTTGGGGTTGCAGTGAATTTGTGTTTACTGGAGACATACTATATTTCATATCAGCACAAAAGTATCTATTCCCCAGTAGTCCAGCTATGAGTTGGTAGCTTGTTTGTATTTTGCGTTGGATAATGTCTTTAAATACAAATTAAATGCCTAGATCTTAAGTCCCAGCTTTTTCACTCACATATTTCCAGTGGATACCAACTAATTGAAATAATTGCTTTGACATCATGTGGGGATTTGTGGTCCATGTATTGTGGACCAATTATTAATAAATAAATAATATATAAAGCATTTATGCGTGTATATAGCGCTGTAAAAACAGAAGACACGCCACCGCAGTTTAAGTCTGTGCTTTTTGACAATGCAAATATATTTCACAGCGCTGTAATGTCGCCAAAATTGGTATAATAATTAAACAATATATACCGGTGATGTTAACTTTTGTTAAACATAGAAAATGCGTGTGGCGTGATTAAAAACAGCTGAAACGCAAACGATCACGTATGAAATCGGGTGATATCGCCGGATGTGGGCGGAGTTGGCAACCCAGCCGTTTCCTGGTGCTCTCTCTCTGTACGTCGCGTGTGCTTCAGTTTGAGAAGCAAGCGGCGTGGTGAGGTGAACCCGAAAGGCTCTCCGCAGAGAGGGGTAGCAGTGCATTTAAAAAAAAATAATAATAATAAAAAAAACCTAGGAGCTGCGAAAATGCTCGTTTTATTTGAAACCGCTGCTGGATATGCTATATTCAAAGTAAGCATTCACCAATTTATTCCTGTCAGTTTGAAATTGACCGTTTTCGCCCGTTGGTAACGTGAGCTAGCCTAAAATAGCTTAACCGTTAGTCGCCGACAGCATGAGTCGTAGTTAACGTTACTGTTGGTGGGAAGTGGAAAATATGTGTTTTACTTCCTAATTACGTGAATGCGCACTTTATTAGCATTATATTTTCACTGTACGTAAGTTTATTTTGCTTTATCGCGGGCTAACGGTAAGTTAGCGAGCTAAAGGCCCTGTAACCACGTGTGCGCATTGAGGGCATGCGCTACTCTTACTTTTCACAGCCTTTATCAGATACTAGATGAGGCTGCTGTTAAAATCTATTCAAATATAAATCGAATATTTGTTTAATTATTAGTAGAGGCACGTACGAAGCTGTTGATTGCTTGAGAACATCTGCAATCCCTCCATTTTTGTTTTATTTTAAGCTAAATGTGCGTGTCTGTGCTACTAGATGCAGGGACCAAACACTGGGATAGTGTTGAGGCAAGAAGCTGAATTAGTCAAGCTCGTCTGTCCTGATTGTATTTTCTCTTTTTAAATGCAACTTTAAAAATTGCGTTTCAGGTCCTCGATGAGTCCAAGCTGCAACAGGTCGACAGCCTGTACAAGGAGTTTGAAACTCCTGAGAAAGCCCACAAGATGTAAGCGTCCGTACTGCTTTTAAACATGTTAACAGCTTTTACTTTGTTTTTAGTGGATAAAACTCGACTTTATTCTTTCTTTTGCCTGTTTTTAGTGTGAAGCTGAAGCACTTTGAGAAGTTCCAGGACACAACAGAGGCCTTAGCAGGTGATTCACAGTAAACGTCACTACTCCTGACGCCACAGTTAATTAACAACTGTTTCTGAGGAGTCAATTTGATTAAAAAATGAACAGAACTTCCTTTAGTACACATTTAAACTCATAATAATGGGTAAAACTTCAACTTCTATTGAGAGTATATGTGAGGCCAGAGGCTCAAAGAGGGAAAACTCATCGTTGCATGTCTCGAAAGAAACTAATGCATTTTGTGATGTAGATTACCTCGATATTACACTTTTTAAAAATTAGACTCTATAACTCTATAGCCCGAGAGAAACTAAAAAGCTAAGAGAGATAAGATAACTTTTATTGATCCCCAAGGAAAAATGCACGGTGACACACGGCAACATCAGAGTAAGAGAGTCCCTCATGAAGTGGCCAGTGACGGCAGCGTTAACATGGCATGTCGTCACTTCCGCAAACACAGGAAGAACATTGATTAACGAAAAGCTAAAAAAACAAAAAGAAAATAAAAAAATTATAATATTCATTCCAATACGGGTATGCTAGTTTAGTGGAAATGTTATTAAAAAGAAAAAAAAAATACTAAACAGATGTTAGTTTTATCTGAGATTTTAACGGACAGGTTATCGCGAGCTTTCGTGTAAACGTCGACGTCGGGTTGCCAAAAATGTAGCGAAAACCTCCGAGGAATTTGATGTCCAAATGTGTGAAAGCGTTCTCATATTTGCCTCAGCAGACATGCTTTATTAATAACGTAATAAATAAATAATATATAAAGCATTTATGCGTGTATATAGCGCTGTAAAAACAGATGACACGCCGCCGGAGTTTAAGTCTGTGCTTTTTGACGATGCAGATATATTTCACAGCGCTGTAATGTCGCCAAAATTGGTATGATAATTAAACAATATATACCGGTGATGTTAACTTTTGTTAAACATAGAAAATGCGTGTGGCGTGATTAAAAACAGCTGAAACGCAAACGATCACGTATGAAATCGGGTGATATCGCCGGATGTGGGCGGAATTGGCAACCCAGCCGTTTCCTGGTGCTCTCTCTCTGTACGTCGCGTGTGCTTCAGTTTGAGAAGCAAGCGGCGTGGTGAGGTGAACCCGAAAGGCTCTCCGCAGAGAGGGGTAGCAGTGCATTTAAAAAAAAACCTAGGAGCTGCGAAAATGCTCGTTTTATTTGAAACCGCTGCTGGATATGTTATATTCAAAGTAAGCATTCACCAATTTATTCCTGTCAGTTTGAAATTGACCGTTTTCGCCCGTTGGTAACGTGAGCTAGCCTAAAATAGCTTAACCGTTAGTCGCCGACAGCATGAGTCGTAGTTAACGTTACTGTTGGTGGGAAGTGGAAAATATGTGTTTTACTTCCTAATTACGTGAATGCGCACTTTATTAGCATTATATTTTCACTGTACGTAAGTTTATTTTGCTTTATCGCGGGCTAACGGTAAGTTAGCGAGCTAAAGGCCCTGTAACCACGTGTGCGCATTGAGGGCATGCGCTACTCTTACTTTTCACAGCCTTTATCAGATACTAGATGAGGCTGCTGTTAAAATCTATTCAAATATAAATCGAATATTCGTTTAATTATTAGTAGAGGCACGTACGAAGCTGTTGATTGCTTGAGAACATCTGCAATCCCTCCATTTTTGTTTTATTTTAAGCTAAATGTGCGTGTCTGTGCTACTAGATGCAGGGACCAAACACTGGGATAGTGTTGAGGCAAGAAGCTGAATTAGTCAAGCTCGTCTGTCCTGATTGTATTTTCTCTTTTTAAATGCAACTTTAAAAATTGCGTTTCAGGTCCTCGATGAGTCCAAGCTGCAACAGGTCGACAGCCTGTACAAGGAGTTTGAAACTCCTGAGAAAGCCCACAAGATGTAAGCGTCCGTACTGCTTTTAAACATGTTAACAGCTTTTACTTTGTTTTTAGTGGATAAAACTCGACTTTATTCTTTCTTTTGCCTGTTTTTAGTGTGAAGCTGAAGCACTTTGAGAAGTTCCAGGACACAACAGAGGCCTTAGCAGGTGATTCACAGTAAACGTCACTACTCCTGACGCCACAGTTAATTAACAACTGTTTCTGAGGAGTCAATTTGATTAAAAAATGAACAGAACTTCCTTTAGTACACATTTAAACTCATAATAATGGGTAAAACTTCAACTTCTATTGAGAGTATATGTGAGGCCAGAGGCTCAAAGAGGGAAAACTCATCGTTGCATGTCTCGAAAGAAACTAATGCATTTTGTGATGTAGATTACCTCGATATTACACTTTTTAAAAATTAGACTCTATAACTCTATAGCCCGAGAGAAACTAAAAAGCTAAGAGAGATAAGATAACTTTTATTGATCCCCAAGGAAAAATGCACGGTGACACACGGCAACATCAGAGTAAGAGAGTCCCTCATGAAGTGGCCAGTGACGGCAGCGTTCACATGGCATGTCGTCACTTCCGCAAACACAGGAAGAACATTGATTAACGAAAAGCTAAAAAAACAAAAATAAAATAAACAATTGTGATATTCATTCCAATGCGGGTATGCTAGTTTAGTGGAAATGTTGTTAAAAAGAAAAAAAAAATACTAAACAGATGTTAGTTTTATCTGAGATTTTAACGGACAGGTTATCGCGAGCTTTCGTGTAAACGTCTACGTGGGGTTACCAAAAATGTAGCGAAAACCTCCGAGGAATTTGATGTCCAAATGTGTGAAAGCGTTCTCATATTTGCCTCAGCAGACATGCTTTATTAATAACGTAATAAATAAATAATATATAAAGCATTTATGCGTGTATATAGCGCTGTAAAAACAGAAGACACGCCACCGGAGTTTAAGTCTGTGCTTTTTGACGATGCAGATATATTTCACAGCGCTGTAATGTCGCCAAAATTGGTATGATAATTAAACAATATATACCGGTGATGTTAACTTTTGTTAAACATAGAAAATGCGTGTGGCGTGATTAAAAACAGCTGAAACGCAAACGATCACGTATGAAATCGGGTGATATCGCCGGATGTGGGCGGAATTGGCAACCCAGCCGTTTCCTGGTGCTCTCTCTCTGTACGTCGCGTGTGCTTCAGTTTGAGAAGCAAGCGGCGTGGTGAGGTGAACCCGAAAGGCTCTCCGCAGAGAGGGGTAGCAGTGCATTTAAAAAAAAACCTAGGAGCTGCGAAAATGCTCGTTTTATTTGAAACCGCTGCTGGATATGCTATATTCAAAGTAAGCATTCACCAATTTATTCCTGTCAGTTTGAAATTGACCGTTTTCGCCCGTTGGTAACGTGAGCTAGCCTAAAATAGCTTAACCGTTAGTCGCCGACAGCATGAGTCGTAGTTAACGTTACTGTTGGTGGGAAGTGGAAAATATGTGTTTTACTTCCTAATTACGTGAATGCGCACTTTATTAGCATTATATTTTCACTGTACGTAAGTTTATTTTGCTTTATCGCGGGCTAACGGTAAGTTAGCGAGCTAAAGGCCCTGTAACCACGTGTGCGCATTGAGGGCATGCGCTACTCTTACTTTTCACAGCCTTTATCAGATACTAGATGAGGCTGCTGTTAAAATCTATTCAAATATAAATCGAATATTTGTTTAATTATTAGTAGAGGCACGTACGAAGCTGTTGATTGCTTGAGAACATCTGCAATCCCTCCATTTTTGTTTTATTTTAAGCTAAATGTGCGTGTCTGTGCTACTAGATGCAGGGACCAAACACTGGGATAGTGTTGAGGCAAGAAGCTGAATTAGTCAAGCTCGTCTGTCCTGATTGTATTTTCTCTTTTTAAATGCAACTTTAAAAATTGCGTTTCAGGTCCTCGATGAGTCCAAGCTGCAACAGGTCGACAGCCTGTACAAGGAGTTTGAAACTCCTGAGAAAGCCCACAAGATGTAAGCGTCCGTACTGCTTTTAAACATGTTAACAGCTTTTACTTTGTTTTTAGTGGATAAAACTCGACTTTATTCTTTCTTTTGCCTGTTTTTAGTGTGAAGCTGAAGCACTTTGAGAAGTTCCAGGACACAACAGAGGCCTTAGCAGGTGATTCACAGTAAACGTCACTACTCCTGACGCCACAGTTAATTAACAACTGTTTCTGAGGAGTCAATTTGATTAAAAAATGAACAGAACTTCCTTTAGTACACATTTAAACTCATAATAATGGGTAAAACTTCAACTTCTATTGAGAGTATATGTGAGGCCAGAGGCTCAAAGAGGGAAAACTCATCGTTGCATGTCTCGAAAGAAACTAATGCATTTTGTGATGTAGATTACCTCGATATTACACTTTTTAAAAATTAGACTCTATAACTCTATAGCCCGAGAGAAACTAAAAAGCTAAGAGAGATAAGATAACTTTTATTGATCCCCAAGGAAAAATGCACGGTGACACACGGCAAAATTAGAGTAAGAGAGTCCCTCATGAAGTGGCCAGTGACGGCAGCGTTAACATGGCATGTCGTCACTTCCGCAAACACAGGAAGAACATTGATTAACGAAAAGCTAAAAAAACAAAAAGAAAATTAAAAAATTATAATATTCATTCCAATACGGGTATGCTAGTTTAGTGGAAATGTTATTAAAAAGAAAAAAAAAACTAAACAGATGTTAGTTTTATCTGAGATTTTAACGGACAGGTTATCGCGAGCTTTCGTGTAAACGTCTACGTGGGGTTACCAAAAATGTAGCGAAAACCTCCGAGGAATTTGATGTCCAAATGTGTGAAAGCGTTCTCATATTTGCCTCAGCAGACATGCTTTATTAATAACGTAATAAATAAATAATATATAAAGCATTTATGCGTGTATATAGCGCTGTAAAAACAGATGACACGCCACCGGAGTTTAAGTCTGTGCTTTTTGACGATGCAGATATATTTCACAGCGCTGTAATGTCGCCAAAATTGGTATGATAATTAAACAATATATACCGGTGATGTTAACTTTTGTTAAACATAGAAAATGCGTGTGGCGTGATTAAAAACAGCTGAAACGCAAACGATCACGTATGAAATCGGGTGATATCGCCGGATGTGGGCGGAATTGGCAACCCAGCCGTTTCCTGGTGCTCTCTCTCTGTACGTCGCGTGTGCTTCAGTTTGAGAAGCAAGCGGCGTGGTGAGGTGAACCCGAAAGGCTCTCCGCAGAGAGGGGTAGCAGTGCATTTAAAAAAAAACCTAGGAGCTGCGAAAATGCTCGTTTTATTTGAAACCGCTGCTGGATATGCTATATTCAAAGTAAGCATTCACCAATTTATTCCTGTCAGTTTGAAATTGACCGTTTTCGCCCGTTGGTAACGTGAGCTAGCCTAAAATAGCTTAACCGTTAGTCGCCGACAGCATGAGTCGTAGTTAACGTTACTGTTGGTGGGAAGTGGAAAATATGTGTTTTACTTCCTAATTACGTGAATGCGCACTTTATTAGCATTATATTTTCATTGTACGTAAGTTTATTTTGCTTTATCGCGGGCTAACGGTAAGTTAGCGAGCTAAAGGCCCTGTAACCACGTGTGCGCATTGAGGGCATGCGCTACTCTTACTTTTCACAGCCTTTATCAGATACTAGATGAGGCTGCTGTTAAAATCTATTCAAATATAAATCGAATATTTGTTTAATTATTAGTAGAGGCACGTACGAAGCTGTCGATTGCTTGAGAACATCTGCAATCCCTCCATTTTTGTTTTATTTTAAGCTAAATGTGCGTGTCTGTGCTACTAGATGCAGGGACCAAACACTGGGATAGTGTTGAGGCAAGAAGCTGAATTAGTCAAGCTCGTCTGTCCTGATTGTATTTTCTCTTTTTAAATGCAACTTTAAAAATTGCGTTTCAGGTCCTCGATGAGTCCAAGCTGCAACAGGTCGACAGCCTGTACAAGGAGTTTGAAACTCCTGAGAAAGCCCACAAGATGTAAGCGTCCGTACTGCTTTTAAACATGTTAACAGCTTTTACTTTGTTTTTAGTGGATAAAACTCGACTTTATTCTTTCTTTTGCCTGTTTTTAGTGTGAAGCTGAAGCACTTTGAGAAGTTCCAGGACACAACAGAGGCCTTAGCAGGTGATTCACAGTAAACGTCACTACTCCTGACGCCACAGTTAATTAACAACTGTTTCTGAGGAGTCAATTTGATTAAAAAATGAACAGAACTTCCTTTAGTACACATTTAAACTCATAATAATGGGTAAAACTTCAACTTCTATTGAGAGTATATGTGAGGCCAGAGGCTCAAAGAGGGAAAACTCATCGTTGCATGTCTCGAAAGAAACTAATGCATTTTGTGATGTAGATTACCTCGATATTACACTTTTTAAAAATTAGACTCTATAACTCTATAGCCCGAGAGAAACTAAAAAGCTAAGAGAGATAAGATAACTTTTATTGATCCCCAAGGAAAAATGCACGGTGACACACGGCAAAATTAGAGTAAGAGAGTCCCTCATGAAGTGGCCAGTGACGGCAGCGTTAACATGGCATGTCGTCACTTCCGCAAACACAGGAAGAACATTGATTAACGAAAAGCTAAAAAAACAAAAAGAAAATTAAAAAATTATAATATTCATTCCAATACGGGTATGCTAGTTTAGTGGAAATGTTATTAAAAAGAAAAAAAATACTAAACAGATGTTAGTTTTATCTGAGATTTTAACGGACAAGTTCTCGCGAGCTTTCGTGTAAACGTCTACGTCGGGTTGCCAAAAATGTAGCGAAAACCTCCGAGGAATTTGATGTCCAAATGTGTGAAAGCGTTCTCATATTTGTCTCGGCAGACATGCTTTATCAATAACGTAATAAATAAATAGTATATGAAGCATTTACGCGTGTATATAGCGCCGTAGAAACAGATGACACGCCGCCGCCGTGTACGTCCGTGCTTTTTGACGATGCAGATATATTTCACAGCGCTGTAATGTCGCCAAAATTCGGATAATAATTAAACAACATATACCGGTAATGATGACTTTTGCTAAACATAGAAAATGCGTGTAGCGTGATTAAAAACAGCTGAAATGCAAACGATATCGTACGAAATCGGGTGATTTTGCCAGACGGGGGCAGACTTGGCAACCCAATTGGTTTCCTGGTGCTCTCTCTCTGTACGTCGCGTGTGCTTCAGTTTGAGAACCAGGTGGCGTGTTGAGGTGAATCCGAAGACCCTCCGTAGAGAGGGAGAGAAAAAATAAAAAAAAAACCTAGGAGCTGCGAAAATGCTCGTTTTATTTGAAACCGCTGCTGGATATGCTATATTCAAAGTAAGCATTCACCAATTTATTCCTGTCAGTTGAAATTGACCGTTTTCGCCCGTTGGTAACGTGAGTTAGCCTAAAATAGCTTAACCGTTAGTCACCGACACCATGCCGTTTGAGTGGTAGTTAACGTTACTGTTGGTGGGAAGTGGAAAATATGTGTTTTACTTCCTAATTACGTGAATGCGCACTTTATTAGCATTATATTTTCACTGTACGTAAGTTTATTTTGCTTTATCGCGGGCTAACGGTAAGTTGGCGAGCTAAAGGCCCCGTAACCACGTGTGCGCATCGAGGGCATGCGCTACTCTTACTTTTCACAGCCTTTATCAGATACTAGATGAGGCTGCTGTTAAAAATCTATTAAAATATCAATCGAATATTTGTTTAATTATTAGTAGAGGCACGTACGAAGCTGTTGATTGCTTGAGAACATCTGCAATCCCTCCATTTTTGTTTTATTTTAAGCTAAACGTGCGTGTTTTGCGACGAGATGCAGGGACCAAACACTGGGATAGTGTTGAGGCAATAAGCTGAATTAGTCAAGCTCGTCTGTGCTGATTGTATTTTCTCTTCTGTTCATTTTTTGATTAAAAATGAACAGAACTTCCTCTAATACACATTTAAACTCGTAATAATGGGTGAAACTTTAAAATTGTCTTTCAGGTCCTCGATGAGTCCAAGCTGCAACAGGTCGACAGCCTGTACAAGGAGTTTGAAACTCCTGAGAAAGCCCACAAGATGTAAGCGTCCGTACTGCTTTTAAACATGTCAACAGCTTTTACTTCAAGGATTTATTTGGACTTTGTTTTTAGTGGATAAAACTTGACTTTATTCTTTCTTTTGCCTGTTTTTAGTGTGAAGCTGAAGCACTTTGAGAAGTTCCAGGACACAACAGAGGCCTTAGCAGGTGATTCACAGTAAACGTCACTACTCCTGACGCCACAATTAATTAACAACTGTTTCTGAGGAGTCAATTTGATTAAAAAATTATCAGAACTTCCTTTAGTACACATTTAAACTCATAATAATGGGTAAAACTTCAACTTCTATCTAAGTTTTTGGTTTACTGGTGATATTACTGCCCCCTGCAGGATATAGTGGGTAATGACAACTGTCTCTCTTATGTTTGACTAAAAGCTTTTTCAGTAAACGTCACTCCTAATATTGTGTTCCTAACGCTGTCTTTCAGCCGCCACCGCCCTCGTCGAGGGGAAGATCGGCAAGAGCCTGAAGAAAGTTCTGAAGAAAGTCGTCGCCAAGGAAGCCCACGAGCAGCTGGCCATCAGCGACGCCAAACTCGGCGGCGTCATCAAAGTAAGCCGCGTTAGATTTACCGTGGTCGTTTGTCTCAGGGTCGTGTCTAAAATCGACTGTGGTTGTTCAGGACAAGCTGGAGCTGAGCTGCGTCCACAGCCCCGCGGTGGCCGAGCTCATGAGGTGCATCCGGAGCCAGATGGAGCACCTCATCACCGGGCTTCCTGCCAGGGAGATCAGCGCCATGTCTCTGGGGTTGGCTCACAGGTGAGAGGGCGCTGTTAACGCTCCACCTCCGCAACCACTGCCTGTGATTACATTTGCTGTCTGAAATGTCCCTGTAGATTTTCTTCAGCATTCGTCACTACCACTGAGGCAACAGACTGAAATAATTTATTAAAAATCCTGCTTTTAACCAACAAAACCTGAAAAATTAATGTGTTTTTTCTTGTGGTTTTCAGTTTGTCCCGCTACAAGCTGAAGTTCAGTCCAGACAAAGTGGACACTATGATTGTTCAAGCCATTTGTAAGTGTTAAACAAACAGTCAAAGCCATTTAAAGGAGTCCTAGAACACATTTTTTGACCATTAGGAATTGATCTTTGAGCCTAAATAATGGCATATGTAAATTTGTGGGGCTGAAAACGCCCCAGGAGCACTGCTAGAGAGCCTAATACAAGGTCATAAATAAGCCCTGCAATGAAACAGTTTGTTTTTCCCGCCCACTCAGCAAGTTCATGAATAATGAAATGAGCTGCGTGCTGATTGGCCAGTTTACCCAAAGGCTGATTGGCCCACATATCCTGAAAGCTGATTGGCCTAATCCACCGGGCTGAAGCTAGAGCCAAAGCTATCGATAGCTAACCGAACTACGTTTACTGCTGAGAAAGAAATTAGTCGAATTCGTCGGCGTTAGCAAACGCTATGCCAATTAGCAACACTAATTCTGCCCTGTATTTTTCGAGCCGGGCAAACTTAGTTTTCAATCCATATAATGACAACAGGTGATCGATTGCATTGCCACAAATGGTCCACAAACAGGGAAAAACCAGGGAAAAACATATCCTTAACCATAACCGGCCATTTGTAATACAAACTAGTCACAAAAACGCAAGACATCAAACTGATAGCCGTAGAGATAGCTAGCCAAATCATATACAGATAGCTACTATGGCTAATAGCTGATACATTAGTCATTAACGACACACAAAACACACGAAATCCTAGCGTGATACTTACGGATGTCTGCTGTGGTGTCAAAATCGCTGGCACTGATCCTGGGTTTAATTTCAGGCGCTGTGCAAAGCCGGCTTGATACTGTCCGAGGTTGGAGAAACACTCCGGGGTGAAGTGGGCAGAACAAACTACCAACCTCGGGTTGAAGCTCTGTGGAACGCGGTTGTAAATGAACATCAACCATTCCCGCTGACAGTTGAGTTCTTGGGGAAGTCTGTGTAGAGTCTTGACCTGCCCCAAACATCCTGGAACATTACACGCATAGTCCGACATACCGTATCACTCTTGACAGAAACTGCGGTTAGCTGTCGCTGGGGCTAGCTAGCTAACGCCTCCGCCCTTACAGTGGGCTGGAACATGCAAATGAGAGAGGGTGTATCCAAAAGGGCTGGGCGCCTATTACGTAATATCGGAGCTCTGTTCAGATTTGCCCATTTCAACACGGCCGTTTCTAATTTTGAATTTGCATACGAAAGCAGGCTGGAGAAGGCGGTGAAGTTTTTGGTGTGGTCCTTAGACACCACTCGGAGCCTAAATTCAACAGGAACAACGTAAATGTGGTTTTGATTCTAGGACTCCTTTAAGAATAAGCTGTTCATATGGTAGTGTGTGATTATCGTCCAGACTGACCTGTCTTTACTTTGTCTTCAGCTCTTCTGGACGATTTGGACAAAGAGCTCAACAACTACATCATGCGCTGCAGAGAGTGGTACGGCTGGCACTTCCCCGAGCTGGGGAAAATCGTCACGGATAATTTGGCGTACTGCAAAGCCGTCCGCAAAATCGGTAAAAAGAATCTGCATTTACACACACAACTGTCTTTTAGATGCATGTTTAAAGTAACACAACCTGTAGAGAGCCTCAAGTGGCCGCTAGAGGAACTGCAGCTAAGTTCGTCACCGAGACATTTCTTCCCTTTTTCCGCGTCTCTCCAGGCGACCGCACGAACGTGGCGGGCTCCGACCTCTCGGACGTCCTCCCCGAAGAGATCGAGGCCGAGGTCAAACTGGCCGCCGAGATCTCCATGGGAACGGAAGTGTCGGAACAGGACATCGGCAACATCCGGCACCTGTGCGATCAGGTACGCAGCCCCGTTTCGTCCCGGGGCTCGGCGCGGCGAGTGGTGATGATGACGACAGTTGTCTTTTTCCCTGAATCAGTTCATGTGGGGTTTTTTTAGTCACTACCTCATCTGAACCGCCGCGCCTCCTCTTAAATAATAATAATAATAAAGTTTAATTAAAAGCTGGCGGCTGGAAAGTAAAAAATAATCTTTTCTGTTCTGCAGGTGATTGAGATTACAGATTACCGCGCTCAGCTCTACGACTACCTCAAGAACCGGATGATGGCGATCGCCCCCAATCTGACGGTGATGGTGGGCGAGCTGGTCGGGGCTCGTCTCATCTCACACGCAGGTAAACATCCACAAACGAACCAAAAATAAAAAGAGAGAAAACCAGCCGAGCGGTGATGATGACGACATTACGTCGCTTTCCTGAAAACACCTGATGCTTTTAAGTCACTACCTCATCTGAGCTCAAATACAGAGCAGCTGTAATCACGTACCTGTGAGAATATTGTGTTCACTCGTGTTATTTATCGGTTAAAGGCTCCCTTCTGAATCTGGCGAAGCACCCGGCCTCTACGGTGCAGATCCTCGGCGCAGAGAAGGCTTTGTTCAGAGCCTTGAAGACGCGCAAGGACACACCCAAGTACGGTCTCATCTACCACGCCTCTCTGGTGGGTCAGACTACAGCCAAGAACAAGGGCAAGGTGAGTTCAGAAGCGTGGATGCTTTTTGATTTAAGCTGTAGCTCTGGTTTACGTTTTTAGAGACTAAACACAAGCTCTTGTTTCCTGTCACAGATCTCCAGAATGCTGGCGGCTAAAGCGTCCCTCGCCATCCGCTACGACGCCCTCGGGGAGGACACCAACGCAGAAATGGGTGTGGAGAACCGGGCCAAGCTGGAGGCCAGACTGCGCCAGCTGGAGGACAAAGGAGTGAGTGCAGCTTTTTGAAGTGTTACCCCGTCCACATTCGTGCAGTTTCTTCTAAAATATTGTGCCGTCCTGATGAAATAACGTCTGATCTCGACATTTTCCTTTCAGATCCGAAGAATCAGCGGCACAGGCAAAGCCATGGCGAAGGCAGACAAGTACCACCACAAGAGGCGAGTGAAAGTCTTTACATTATTGTCAGAGAAACGACAGGGAGTTCACCACGTTTAGGGAGAAAGCAAATAACTCAGCGTCTTGAATGTGACATAGAATGATTGAACGGGGTATTTATCCTTGATCTGTGATGTGACATGCAGACAACAAAATTTTGGTTGGGTCTGTAATGCCTTAGAAGCTTCCTAAAAACCTCTCTCAGAAAGCTATATTAGGGTGGGGGATTTTAAACGCGTGGTTTTGCACCTATTTGGCGCCCCTTCGGGCTTAACTGGCAACCTCATTATGAAATGCAAGCACTTGACGCTGATTGGCTGCATTTGCTGCCACTCAAAAGAATGTAAACTTCGCTATAGAGAGCCGAAGTCCCGCCCCTCTACTTACCGAAGGGAGTTTTGGTCGGTTCTGTACGCGCCAGCATGCGGGACTTGTAGTTCGTTTAATTACGTATTTTCCATAGCGTTTTACTGAACTATCTTGCGACAAACTGTGACATTCTTGACATGTAAAATCATTTTTTATTCTGAAAAACAACATATGTATAATCCAAGGCACAAGTCGATCGGGACCAGAAAATAATTTATCTTTCGCCATAGACTGCCGTTCACAAACGAAGTCGCAGTCTGTGGTTGAATGTAGTTGGAATCCGATTATAAATGAACAGCAGCCACGCATCTCGTGCATTTCTTTCGGTGGGAATGTAATGGAAAGTTTGCACACCGCTTGCACAGCCTGGAAGAGCACACCTCGGAACGCGACTCGCCATTTCGCCTTGAACTCCGCAAGCACTGCTGCAATGTACTTCCCGTTGGAGGCGAGAGGGCGGATGTATGCAAATTATTTTGAAGGGGAGGGAATTGAATGAGAGTGGGGGGGCAGTAAGATACATGTTACGTAATATGTATCCGTTGTTCAGATTGGGCCATTTTCTGGCTGACATTTCTAAAGGAGGAATTTCTATGAAACGGAGATGTTCAGAATGTCTAGCACTTTTCGTATGTTCGTGAATGCGGGCAGACTACCGTTATTCAACTAAGACAAGGTAAAAACGTTTTTTCATTCTCTGTCACCTTTAAATATCTGCGTTTTCCCCTCCACAGCGAGGTGAGAGTCTACGATCCGTCCGGCGACTCGACTATTCCCTCCACCTCGAAGAAGAGGAAGTTTGAGGAGGTAGAGGAGGAGGAGGAAGAAGAACCCGTCACACCGGCGGTAAAATCCAAAAAGGCCAAAAAGGAACCACAGACAGAAGGTGTGTGTGTGTGTGTGAATCTGATGAAGCTTTTTTTTTTTTTTGTCTTATTAGAGATTCATGACGCTAATGGTGTTTTTTTTGTTTTTTGTTTTTTTGTTATTTTTTAGAAGTAGAAGAAGAAACGGAAGAGACCCCCAAGAAAAAGAAGAAGAAAAAGAAGGACAAGAAAGCAGAGGAGGAAGAGGAGGAAGAAGAGGTGGCGCCAGTAGCTGAGGTAGCGATTTTACAGAGATGTGAATATGGTTTATTTCTATTTAAAAGTTTAAAATGTTTTTATTTAAACTGCTCTCCTGTTTCTGTCCAGTCAACAGAAAAGAAGAAGAAGAAGAAGAAGAAAAAGGTCAAGGAGGAAGAGGAAGATGATGACTAAGAGACTGGAGCCTGTATATATATATTTTCCTGTTTTAGTTTTTATGTCTTTTTTTTGTCATACATTTATATCACATGATAAAACATCAGCGGGTCTCAAAAAAAGAAATGTTAATCTTATTTTTTTAAGATCATTTGACAGTTTTTATGTTTTGTTTGACGCCTTTATCCAGTTCAGCTGGTGAAATGATTCCCCAGTTGTCTTGGGATTAAAAAATAAAACGTATAAAAAAGAAACATTCATTGTCTGAGACTGTCGACATCTGCCCTGATGAAATAAATGAACAACTTTTTGAGTTCAAACGAACGAGTGCCGTCTTTCAAGCTCCTACATTTACACAGCAGCTGTGGAGAAGTCAGCTTTGTACAAGGGTTAAGTTTGAAAACCGCTAATTTTAACAAAAAGTGTTTGAGTCGAGGCATACGATGCATCTCCACATATAATATAAGGAAGTTAAATAACCACATTTCCTCTGCAACATTCTGCAAAGTAAGTGTTAGATTACATTTAAAATGAAAGTATAAAACTAAAGTCACTTACATTTAAGGTGTGGGGAAGTTTCTCTGCACAGCTGTTCAGTTGCAGACCAAGTGTTACATCAGGTTTAAACACCATGTGAATTTTTGCGTCTGTTTCAGGCTCTACCACAAAGCGCTGTCACGTGATGAATTTGTGTTTGTATCAACGGGAAACGTTTCGTCTCCAGTTCGCTTTCTGTGAAGTTTTTCCTTTCCTTTTTTCCCCCCCGTCTTACTCGCTCTTACGTTTTCATTTTCTGATGCGTGCCGAGAGGGGAATCTCAGGTGCAGGGTCAGTTTAAATATAATTTCCATATTTAAAAGAGGAACGTACAAAGGAAATGTTCTTCTGGATCTGAGCGGGCGCCACGTTTCACACGTCTCAGAAGGAAATCCATGCAAGTCTGTGCACGAGGCCCGGACTGTCCTGCCTGATTGGACAGAACCCGACAGTGTAACGCCACTTCCTGTTTCTACTCGGCTGTGTCCGTGCACGAGTTTTAAACCGCGTTGGAAAGAATGGAGGACGAGATGGAGTTTATAGAGGAATATTTTGTAAGAGGACATACATGTTATGTGATTCGTGACCCATCATGACATTGACGTGTCCCTCGGGAGCCCTGAAAGCACGGTTGAAGGAGTTGGGACTGAGGAGACGGGGCAGCTACATCCTCAGCTTATATTTTAGCACGGGTTCTGTCCAATCGGAAACAAGAAGTGTTGTCCCGACCCGTTCTTCCATAATCTGTAATGTCGTTACAGTCATGGACGAAAGTATTGGCACCCCTGGAACTTTTCCAGAAAATGCACCATTTCTCCCAGAAAAAGTGTTGAAATTACAAATGTTTTGGTACACACGTTTATTTCCTTTAAGTGCATTGGGACAACACAAAAAAACAGAAGAAAAAAGCCAAATTTGACATAATTTTACACAAAACTCAAAAATTGACTGGACAAAATCATTGGCACCCTATTAAAACTGTGGGTAAATAATTTCATTTCAAGCATGTGATCCTCATTTAAACTCACCTGTGGCAAGTAACAGGTGCTGGCAATATAGAAATCAAAACTGAAGCCAGTTGGAATGTATAAAAGTTGACTCAACCTTTGTGTTGTTTGCCTGTGTATGCCACACCAAGCATGGAGAAGAGAAAGAAGAGGCGAGAATTGTCTGAGGACTTAAGAAGCAAAATTGTGGAAAAATATCAACAATCTCAAGGTTACAAGTCAATCTCCAGAGATCTTAAAGTTCCTTTGTCAACTGTGCGCAATATAATCAAGAAGTTTTTAACCCATGGAACTGTGGCAAATCTCCCTGGACGTGGACGAAAGAGAAAAATTGATGCAAGAATGCAACGCAGGATTGTTCGAATGGTGGATAAACAACCTCAGTCAACTTCCACACAAATTCAGGCTGTCTTGCAGACTCAGGGTGCAACGGTGTCAGCTCGAACAATACGTCGTCGTCTGAATGAGATGAAGCGCTATGGCAGGAGGCCGAGGAGAACCCCACTTCTGACACGGAGGCATAAAAAAGCAAGACTGCAGTTTGCAAGAACATACCTGAGTAAGCCTCAATCCTTCTGGGACAATGTTTTGTGGACAGATGAGACTAAGGTTGAGCTTTTTAGCAAAGCACGTCATTCTACTGTTTACAGAAAACCGAATGAGGCCTACAGAGAAAAGAACACGGTACCTACAGTCAAATACGGTGGGGGTTCAAAGATGTTTTGGGGTTGTTTTGCTGCCTCTGGGACTGGGTGCATTGATTGTGTGCAAGGAATCATGAAATCTGGAGACTATCAAAACATTCTGGCCCGTAATGTAGGGCCTAGTGTCAGAAAGCTGGGTCTGCATCAGAGGTCATGGGTGTTCCAGCAGGACAATGATCCAAAACACACCTCACAAAGCACCCAGAAATGGTTGGAGACAAAGCGCTGGAGAATTCTGAAGTGGCCAGCAATGAGTCCGGATCTAAATCCCATAGAACACCTATGGAAAGATCTAAAAATTGCTGTTGCGAGAAGGCACCCTTCAAATCTGAGAGACCTGGAACAGTTTGCAAAAGAAGAGTGGTCCAAAATTCCAGTTGAGAGGTGTAAGAAACTTGTTGATGGTGATAGGAAGCGATTGGTTTCAGTTATTTTGTCCAAAGGGTGTGCAACCAAATATTAAGTTGAGGGTGCCAATGATTTTGTCCAGTCAATTTTTGAGTTTTGTGTAAAATTATGTCAAATTTGGCTTTTTGTCTTCTGCTTTTTTGTGTTGTCCCAATGCACTTAAAGGAAATAAACGTGTATACCAAAACATTTGTAATTTCAACACTTTTTCTGGGAGAAATGGTGCATTTTCCGGAAAAGTTCCAGGGGTGCCAATACTTTCGTCCATGACTGTATGTTTTGACCTTCAGGGCCACCGCATGGAAACCACACGCCATAAAGATCTGGGTCCAGTTCAGAAACCACTTTGACCTCCATCTTTTCTCTCTACTTAAATCCATTTGCATCAAGTCAACTCTTTAAACCCTTTCCGAAAATTGGCACACTAAAGGGAAATTCTGCGCAACGTGAAGTTTGACCCCAGAGATCAGCTCAAAATAAAACGAGAAGAAGACCTACTGCACAGAGGACATATCTCTAAAGCAAGAGATAGACTGGAGACCTGTCCAGCGTCCCTCCAGAGGACAAGCGGTAACAGAAAATTAATGAATGAATGAATCAAGTGCTTGGAGATGATCTGAGGCCTGCTGTCTGAAAGTTGGATGTCGGGGGGCATCAGAGATAATGTTGCAGGCAATGGGCAGGTTGAAGGGGGGCGGGGCCATAGATGAGTAGCATCTTCCATAGCATTTCATAGCATTCAGCTACACAAACAGTATCATTCACATAAATGCTATAGAGCAATGCTATAGAGCAGTGCTAACCAGCGCATGCTAACTATAAGCTCTATCGAGAAGTAAAGTCGTAGACCAAGCTGTGGGGCCCGCACATTCATGAGGAATTGGATAAAATTAGGAAACTGTGCGTATGAGTAAATTCCGACCAATCCATTCTCCTCGGCCACCGTAGTAGCAGCGACGCTACGAGCCACATGGCAAACCTGACGACACGCTAGTCCACAGTGTTATGAAGCTAGCCCGTAGCTAGCCTTTTTGGATTTTTTTGGGGGGTGTCTGTCAAAACAACCTAGATAAAAAAAAAAAAATGTCGCAGTTACAGGCGAGGTTCTTCACAGAGAACAAAAAGTGAGTCGCTAACTCAAACGTTAACTAACATAGCGGTGGGGCTAGCTAGCTAAGTCGCTAGCATCACATTAGCCGAATCAGTCCCAGTTAGTAGCTAATGTTTGTTTAGGGTGTCCTCACACCTTCCTGCCTTCTTTATTTGTTTTTCTGTGTCATGTGACAAGCGTGTCTGTGTCTATTTTTTTTCTAACAGGTATTTAATAGATGACGTCCCTTTCTCCATCCCTGCTTCATCTGGAGTTCAGGACCTCAGCAATGTCATCAACAAGCTGCTGGAGGCCAAACATGGTAAAGAAACACAGCACCCAGTTATTGTCCTGTATGAGTTTCCGTTCAAAAACTGTCTGATGAAACATTTAAGCTGTAAAAAGAAGAGAGGCTCCATCATGAATCATGATCTGAGGTGCTCTCTCCTTCAGTGGACCAAGTGGAGCTTCAGGTTGTGTGAGATGTTGCAGCAGGTGAGGACTCTCTGGACTGAGGGTGCTCACCTGGGTGGCAGCTCACAAAGCCCACCTGACAAAAGGCTCCTTCCATCTTAATGCGTTCCCCTGATCTAAATCCCGTTGAGAACGTTCGGGATTGGGCAGCAAGGGACGTCCCAGACATTTGGAGGCACCTTCTCCACGTGGCGCAACCTTCCCGTGCTCCCTTTATTTGACACTTTTGCGCTATGGTTTTAAATATTTGGTAACCTGATGAACAACCTGTTTGAGTTACCAGATAAATCACTAGCTACTTTATTCATCCCGTCGCAAATTCGGTAAAGACCTACCTTTGCGTCGTCTGAGAAGAAAGCCCGTACGAACTGCTGCGACGGCAGCTATGCACAGGTGCGTCCGGATGAGATTGGCGCCGGCACTTCCTTGAAGGTAGTCTCGCGATATTTGCTTACCACGTGGGCTGCTGCGCTCTTTCCCTCGCGACCGTTCCTTCCGCCGCGCGCAGCCGCCACGAGGTTCCCGTCGCTCCTTTCATTTCAACACATTTAGCTTGTTCGCGAACCAGAACTTACTTCTCACCGGAAGACGATGTTTGTGACTTTCTCGATTTGTTTTATTTTATCTTCGCAGGATCTCACAGCAAGGTGGAGTTCGACTTCCTGGTTCGAGGCCAGTTCCTGCGAGCGACGCTGTCCGCGCACATGGAGGCAGAGGGTCTATCGACGGTACGGTCCTCCTCCTCCACAACTCTCCCGCGCTCTGTGTCGCGTTGACGCCGACAATTAACAAAACTTTTTTCTGCCTGCGTTTCAGGAAGACGTGGTGGAGATAGAGTACGTGGAGAGGATGGCGGCGCCGGAGCCCGAGGAGTGTATGATGCACGACGACTGGATAAGCTCCGTAGACGCCGACGCCGAATGGTAACGCCCTCAGACGTTGCCTTTTGTCTGCCACCGTCGTGTTGTCATGCTGGCGTCTGCAGATGACTGATCTGATTAGATGCCGCGCAGGGCGTAGAGCGCTAGCCGAGGGGAAAGCCGCTTGATGCCCTCGCAGATCGGAATCCACCCATCTTGATAGTCGATGCTATAAATATACGACATATCTTTCCACACGCTTTCATAAGGAGACAACCGCTACATCAGGGCAGTTTGGCTACAACCTACTATGTCCTTCTTTCTTTTTATTGTGTGTGCGTGTGGGTTTCAAATTATTCAAATGTAGGATTAAGGAACAATGGGTGTGTGTTATATTCTGTAAGTTGCCCTCAGGCAAACAGATAAGTTGTATTGGGCTATGCAAACAGAACAAGAACAGATGCATTAAATGCTTAATCGCCTCAGCTTCTGACATCTTCTTTTCATTGCAGGATCCTCACCGGGTCGTACGATAAGACGGCCAGGATCTGGTCCGCCGAGGGCAAGGCCGTGATGACGGTGGCGGGGCACGCCGATGTGGTCAAAGACGTGGCCTGGGTCAAAAGAGGTGAGCAGGGCACAGCGTTAAACTGCCGTCCTCCAGCTTCCGTTATTATCAATCGCAGCTTATCGTCAAATTTCTCTCACGCGCTAGACGGTCTGACATCTCTGCTCCTGACGGCGTCTCTGGACCAAACGGTTCTCCTGTGGGAGTGGAACTCGGAGAAGAACAAGGTGAAAGCGAGACACTGCTGTCGAGGACACACCGCGAGCGTCGACACCATCTCCACAGACCCTACTGGCACAAAGGTGAAGTTAGGAAAAAAGCAAGAAAACTACAAATTTATGTTGATTTATATATTTATTTTAATGTTTGTGTTCTTTTGTTCTAGTTCTGCAGTGGCTCCTGGGACAAAATGTTGAAGGTCTGGTCAGCAGGTATGAGCCCACGTCGGAGGTCGGACTCTTTAGAGTTGCTGGAGTTAGCGTGCACGTTTCATTTATCTCGCGACTTGTGGTTTCAGTGCCGACGGACGAGGCGGACGAGGTGGAGGAGCCGTCCGACAGACCGAGGAAGAAGCAGAAGACTCAGCAGCTGGGCCTGACGAGGGTGAGTGCAGATCCGGATGTGAAACCGAACGATTGAGAGTTATCGCTGTGACTCATTCCCGTTTTCTCGCGCCGACGCAGACCCCCTTGATGACGCTGTCCGGACACAACGAGGCCGTGTCCTCCGTGCTGTGGTCCGACGCCGAGGAGCTCTGCAGCGCATCCTGGGACCACACCATCCGCCTGTGGGACGTTGAGACCGGACGGATGAAGACGACGCTGGTGAGAAGAGTCGGGACAGTTTATTATTATTATTTCATCGATGCAAGAAGCTTGACTAACTGTCGTCTTTTCCACAGACCGGCAGTAAAGTGTTCAACTGTATTTCCTACTCCCCTCTGTGCCGACGGCTGGCCTCAGGCAGCACCGACAGACACATCAGACTTTGGGACCCTCGCACCAAAGGTAACCCCTCCCCCCCCCACAAAACACGCCTCAGACGCTTTAACGTCCGCCTTCCTTTCGTCACGCTCATCATGTCCCGTCGACTTTTCAGACGGCTCCCTGGTGCTGCTGTCCCTCACCTCCCACACCGGGTGGGTCACCGCCGTCCAGTGGGCGCCGTCGAACGAGCACCAGCTGGTCTCCGGTTCCCTCGACAACCTGGTCAAACTTTGGGACACAAGAAGGTCTGTGAAGCACATTCGCGGTTTTAGTTCTTAGTAACCACTCAGGCAGGAGGAAGGACTATTTTTAGCGCTCTGGGAAGTGTTTCACTTCATTTGGGACCGAGTCCAAACAACACGCGCCTGTATGGCTCAGATTGTTACCATGGTTGCCATTAACGCTGTTTGTACATTGTCTTCTCCCCTGCGCAGAACAGGCAGGTCAGAGAGCTTAAAGCGTCCCTGCATCTCTCGGCTTGTGAGTGATTCTTTTATTTTCTTCCAGCTGCAAGGCTCCTCTTTATGACCTGGCGGCGCACGAGGACAAAGTATTTTGTGTGGATTGGACAGAAAGTGGGGTAAGACACGTCTCCTGTTTACTATTTTTAGGATTTCAGCTCGTCTCATTAAACCGTTGCATAACTCGCTGTTTCCTCTTCTCTATTTCTTTCTTTCTTTTTTGTTTTAGCTGATGCTGAGTGGAGGCGCAGACAACAAGTTGTACACCTACAGATACTCCGGCGGTCAGACAGCTGCAGGCCGTTGAATGACTTAAAAACAAATATATATATATTTGCTTCCCTGGTTATTTTTTACTCCTGTATTTTCTTATAGATTATCTTTGTTTCTGTGTTACTCAAGCAAAGTATAAATTAATTTTGTCAACTAAATAATGTTTCTTCACAATTCTTTAAGAGATGCGTTCACCCACACACCCTTCGTACTCATGCAGTTATCCAAACACGCACTCAAATCTCGAGGCGGTTGGGCCGCAACGGCAGAGATAAGACGTTGTCTGCAGAGGTCGTGGGATCAAGCTGCAGATTTGAGTATCGGGATTTCAATTTAACACCCGCGTCTAAGCAGTCCAAGCAATCGCTGGTGTCTCGACACACTGTGTCCTTCGGTAGCAGCACGGATAAGCCCTGGGACGGACCACGGCGCGATCCTGCATGCACACGGCGTCTTCTAGTGGCCACTTCCTGCACGATAACACACCGTTGGCACATCTTGGGATGCCGTGAAAGAGGTTTCCGATACAGATGCACACTGATTGCAAAATTGGTGGCATTAGTACATTAAATTGTATTGCAAAGGTATTTTTATGTCTTAAAAGCAAATTACTGCACCGTTACTTGCAGTTTATGAATATACTGGTGCATACACAGTTAAGAAACATAAATAAATTGATATTGTTGCAATTGCTCAATGCAAAACAGAGCTTTTGCGTTCACAGTGTCCTCTTGTTTCACGCTGTGAAAACTTCCTCGTGTTTCTGACACGAGAAAAAGGAAAAACCTGTTTCAGTTTTTTATTTTTCCTCCTCTGACTGGTTTTGAGCATAGAGGTGACAAAACGAAGATGCCTCACTCTGCATGTTTTTACTGTGCATTATTGCGTGCCGCATAATTAATGGAAAACCCCGTTGATTTAGCTCATACCTCGATCTTAATGCCTTGATAATAAACATCCAATTCACTAAATGAGCTTATACGCGAAAAGAGGCTGAATAACGAAATATGGCGTTGTTTATGGCGAGGGGGAAAACACGCCGACTCGACTATTGTTTTCGTGTTCATACACGATCTTTGGTTTGACTCAAACAGCAGCGGCCCCTTGCGCCAGGACGACGCCATTACGGCTCCTTTGCATATCCTGTTTCTCTGACTCAGATGGTGATGGCGACCCGGAGAGGAGGTTAGCAGCCGCGGATGTTCACGGCATAGATGCTCGGACTAACGCACAAAACGTAACGCAAGGTGAATAAAAAAAAAAACACGTCCTGCTACGAGATCATTTAAAAAGAATTGGAAGAAGAAGAAGCGGAGTTAATGGCGGAAACTGCCACGTCGCAACCGTTAAACGTCCGTTGAGACGTTACAGCCGTTGCAGTCGCGAGACTAGCTTACAAGCTGCTGCTAGCATACGAGCTAAAAATGTTCCTTAACGTTTCTCGTTTGTTTCTTCATGTTTGTATTATCGTAAATGTTTTTTTGTTTTTTTTTTATGTGTGGATAAAACGTTTAAGTGAGGCTTTTTTTTCCCCCCTCTCCGTGTCAGTGAGCTTGAAACTGAACACCTGCTCCACAGCCAGCTGGCTCCTAATTCTCCCTCAAGTCGCAGGTGTCTGTCCCCATATTAAATTAAATTAGCTTTTCATTAGCATCGGCTAGCTTAGCTCAGAATCAGATAACCGTTTAGCCTTTTATTAGCATCGGCTAGCTGAGTCCAGCCTCTTGTGACTTGAGTATAAGTGTTATTTTTTTTTGTCCTACTCTTTTTTTTTTTTTTTTTTTTTTTGTATTAAAATAAGCAGGGAGTCAGTCAAGCAGCTGTTTCCAAGTATTTCCACCTTTGTTAGAGCTGAGAGAGCATTTCCTCATTTTTTCCATGAACTAAAAACACATGATTATGTCTGTCTTTGTGAGGAACAAGTACAGGCTCAAATATTCATCGTCCAAACTCTATATTTCTCTTTCATAACAGAAAAACAAGACTGATCTCCAGAGATGGACGGGTATGTATGAACCTAACATAGACTATACACAGAATCTGACAGCTGTGACAGGAAGGTGCCACTGACACCCGCTCCCTCCTCCCTCCTCGGGCCTCCAGGTTTGCGGGGGACATGCTGAGCAGCGGCCGGGCGAGGCTGGAGGACAGCTCGGTGATGGCGCGCATGCAGAAGAAGTTCTGGAACACCAAGCAGGTCCTCTTCAAGGTCACGGGCAAGAAGGAGGACGAGTACGTGGTGGCGTCGGACGCCGACCTGGACGCCAAGCTGGAGGTAATACCTGTACGCTGCCTGGAAACGCACCCCTCTGGTGAATTTACCACCGTATAATAAACATAAACCTTTATTTAAACCTATAATGACATATTTTAACACGCCCCGATGATTTTTCTGTCATTTCTGCGATTGCATCTGTATTAATAACCTGCAAAAGGTCTCTTACACTCACTTTTAACGTTAAGGAAACTGAGGAAAGCAGCAGATGTTCTCTCTCTGCTTCTATACTAGCCGTTAGCATCTATTTTTAGTGATCGAGTGAGATTCTTGGGTGGAAAAACGACAGCCAGACTGTTTACAAATCCTCTAAACTTCATACTAAACTAGTACCAGCTGTGTCGGGCTGTACTTTTAGGGAAATACGTCTAAATATTTCCGTTTTATGGAAAGACGGAGCCATTACAAGCTTGGGCTGGATATATAAGAGGCTTTAAAGATATTGTTTGCATATCTTATATGATGATTCACATTTTTAGCTACGTGAAAGACGCTCAGACTGTTCCAGCGTGTTTGCACAAGGTGGGCATTGTCTGTCTCTCTTGTGTTTCTAATTATACGCAACATTTCTTACACCCCACAACACTGTGCGCCTCTCAGTTATTTGTAGCTGACACGACAGAGATGAGAGCGGTACAGTTTGGGCTGGCTGACATTTAGCTGCTGTGGAAAGGCTTTCCGGATGTTCTGAACCCCGCGAGGACGTCGACGCGCGAGCTTGGAATGCGCCGAGATCCTTTTGTTTGCTCTGGAACAAGATCGGGGCTTTTTTTTTCGTGTCTTCCTGCTCCCATTGTCCCCGGTGCCCTCCCCCCCCCCCCCCCCCCCCCCGGTGAGACGAAAACAGAAGAGAGGAAGAAAACGCAGACTAGAAATTGAGAGGGAAGCTTTGGAGAGCTGGTTCTTTCTTTCTTTCTTTCTTTCTGCAGCGGAGCAATAAAACCACCGGGGGCAGATTAGATTTGGAGCTGCCTCAGAGCGGCAGCCGTGCGCGTAACCTGATTTTAAGACTATAATTTGCGTTTACCACAGCAGATATGGATGTTTATCTCCAGCGCTGCCCACTTCGCTGGAGTCGTGCAGGAGAAGTGGCCTGTACTGTACGCCGACAGGTGGTTGAGGTAGACGGACTGAAGTTAGTGTTTGTTTATTCAGCAGTTAATGAATGACTCCACGCCGGTGAAGTTCGCCTCCTCCCTCTCTTTTCTTAATCGTAAGTTAGTCGGGCTGTAGTTTAAGGTTTTAAGACGTAAACAGCGTCGACGCGTCTCAGAGGATGTGGCGTGAGTCCCGGCGATGTCCTCAGCTGACGTCTCTTGACTCGGTTTTAAGATTACAGATCTGATGTGATAGAAAGCGTCCACTTACTGGATGTTTGTAGCCGTTCATCATCTCTGCAGCAGGCTGGAGGCAAATTACATCTTCAGGACGGACTGATTGCAGCAGCGTGGATTCTGCTCAGCACTTCTGATGTTGTGTTTGTTTGTCGTGTTGCACGTGACAGGAAATAAACTTTATAATTCAGTTTGATTTGACTAGAGCATCCAGACTGTGGCGCATCCGTAAAAACCTCTCTTTTTTTTGAGCTGCAGAAGTCAAGGTGACCCTTTCATCCCTCAGTCTTCCCACTGTGGAGACGGCAGCACTCAAAATCAGTGTTGCTATGACACACGCTAATCATTGAGTCACTGCTGTTGCCATCCAGGTGGGAGGAGGGGACGCTGACTGCTACAGAAATGGTTGAGAGTGCTTCCTCAATGAAGTAGAAGGATAAAAACTGTCAGATAAAATCTTAAAAGAAGTGTGACGTAATCTAATTGTGCCCGTTTGGTTTCTGCAGTTCTTCCGCTCCGTTCAGTCCACCTGCACAGAGCTGTTGAAGGTGATTGAGAAGTATCAGCACAGGATCACACGTGAGTCTTGACTCAGAGTTGGAAGACACATGCAACAGTAGGAAGCAGTGAGTAAAAAAATATATAAACTGTCTCTCTTTTCAGGTTTGTCTCAAGAGGAGAACGAGCTCGGCCTGTTCCTGCGCTTTCAGGCCGAACACGATCGCACGAAGGCCGGCAACATGATGGATGCCACCAGCAAGGCGCTTTGCACCTCCGCCAAGCAGAGGTCACCATCAGCAGAAAACAATAAACCGTATATCTGGCTACTTGTTTAACGTCTAACCGTCTCATTCTTGTTTTTTAACAGGATGGCACTTTGCCCGCCGCTGCAGCGCCTGCATCAGGAGGTGGAGACGTTCCGGCGGCGCGCCATCTCCGACACGCTGCTGACCGTCACTCGGATGGAGAAGGCGCGCACCGAGTACCGAGGAGCCCTGCTCTGGATGAAAGACGTGTCCCAAGAGCTGGACCCGGACACGTACAAACAGCTGGAGAAGTTCCGCAAGGCAGGAGGAGACTTATTATCTTGTTTGTCTCAGTGATCAGATGTTTTGTGCGTGTAATTTATATATATGTGTGTCTCTTTTTCTGTCAACAGGTCCAGTCTCAGGTCAGAGGAACAAAGAGTCAGTTTGAGAAGCTGAAGAACGATGTTTGTCAGAAGGTGGACATGCTGGGAGCGAGCCGCTGCAACATGCTGTCCCACTCTCTCTGTACCTACCAGGTACCTGTCCCATCAAATCATTTCCTCGTCTCCCTCGTCTCCCTCTTGTCTTAATCGTGAGCTAAATACGTCTTTGTCCCCCTGTCGTCTCAGACCACTCTGCTGCAGTTCTGGGAGAAAACAGCCCACGCCATGTCAGGAATCCAAGAGGCCTTCCAAGGACACGTGCCATACCAGTTCACCACGCTCAAGGTACTCGTGCGTCCCCAGCACACTTCTCGATCCTCAAGTGTCTCTTGGTTAAATTCACCAGCTTGTATCCGTCCCCACAGGACCTACGGGACCCGCTCGAGCAAATATCAGACGCAAAAGAGCAAGAGGAGAAGAAGGAGACGGCTCTGCAGAGCAACACGGACAGGTGAGAGGACACTCTGGTCAACTCAGACTGGAAATACACACATACGCATCCCGCCGCACCACCTGTCTTCTGTTTTCATGCTCTCACCGTCCTGTCTTTATTCATCTCGCCACCCGTTTTCCCCCCTCTCTATATCACATCCACTTCAGCTTTGTCTTCATCAAACACGAGGCAACTCTCATGCCCGTGTTTACTCACAAGTAAGTGTGTGTTGTAGAGTTGTACACCTCAGCTAGCAGAGACCCGTGTGGACGTTAAGGGCTGTAGAGTAACGTAGCGTACCTGAGACTGCGCTTTTAAACAGCAAATAGAGTCGACTGCATTGCTATAAATAGCTTTAAAGCCACGCCTCGCCAGCCAAGTAAGGCATTTTCTCATTTCTCCTCCCTCCTCCCTCCTCCCTGCTTCTTTTTTTCCTCAGTCTGGTGTCCCTGGATGATGACAAGCCTCCAGGAAGTGCTTCTGACGCAGGTACGTACTGCCCCCTGTAGTTGGAAATATTACGTCCTAGAAAAACTAATCTAACAAACACTGTTTCTGTTTTCCTTTGCAGACAACGCCCTGAGCAGTGATGGCCAGAGTCAAAACAGTGACAGTGGTGAGTAACCGTGTGTGTGCGCGTTGAGAGCAATTGTGCAAATATCACCCGTGTGTACACTGGGACGTGTTGCCAGTGACTGTTGGACCAGATGCATGTTTGCTGCCGCACTTTCTCCAGCGCTGCACGACCTCAGAGGACAGTCCGCGAGCTCTGACGACGACCTGATGCTCATGGCCCGCAGCCTGCCGCAGCCCCCACCCCCGCCGAACGCCCCGCCACAGCCCCAGCTTGACCTGAGTGAGCCCTGGGGCTTCGGAAGCTCCCTGTCCGGCCTCTCGGGACCGTCTGACGCTGGTAAACGGGCTGGACGTCAATAAGTTTTCTCTCGGTTCTAACTTCAAGCTGCCGTGCCGTCTCAGCTTCCTGTCTGACTTTGCCGGGCTGTGGTCGAAATTCACCTCTGCTAGGATTCAACTGTTCTTTAGCTCTGGATTCAGGTCGTCCTGAACGGTGGAAGGGTCTTTGTCTCCTTCACCTTTGTAAATTTAGTGCTCTGTCTTACTAATTTTCTCTTTTTCATGTTCTTATCTGTCCTGCTTGATTCCTGATCTCTCATCCGTACAATACGTCCGTGTTATTCTGGCTCTGCTCTGATCTCCCTCCCTCCCTTTCCCTCCAGGTGGGAGTTTTCTCTCGGGAGGTCCGCCGCTCTACGGGACGGAGCCGAGACCAGAGGAGGACGACGGCGAGCGGCGCAACATGGCTTTCCTCAAAGACCTCCTCAGCCCGGGTCCGGGGGCCAGCGACGAGTTCAGCAGGGAGTGGAACGACGCTTTCGGGCTGTTCGACGCTCCCAGCGTCTCCCCAACGAGCGCAGGAGCAGCGAGCAGCAGCAGCGCCGCCGCCGCCGTGGCACGTCCGCCCTCGAACCCGCCGAGTCCTACGGGGTTCCTGCCCTCACAGCTGCTGGATCACAGTCTGGGCTCCACAGGTTAGCGTCACTGCCCTCTGCACAGGAGGAGCTAGCACACCCAACATGTTCCTCCTCCATAACTCTTCTTCTACCTGCTTTGTGTTTCAGGCTGGGCGACACCACCTATGTTCCAGGCTCCTGCCCTGCAGCCTCCTCCTGGTCAGAACCAGCCGGCTCAGCCAGCTCCAAGTTCAGCTGCTAACGGTAAACTCTGCACCGACACTTATGTGACATTTACTGATGTTCAGTTATATCTCAGCTAAACCTTCTTCTAATGAATCGTGTGTGTGTGTGTAGCTTCTACAGGAGGATCCAAAGACATGTCTGCCTGGTTCAACCTGTTCGCAGACCTGGACCCCCTCTCTAACCCTGACGCCATTGGACGCTCTGCAGACGAGCTGCTCAACGCCTGAAGTCGTGTGTGTGTGCGCGTGTGTGTGTGTGTCTGGAAACTTATTATTGACCAAGTAAACATACAGCCGTTATTCACACACACTCACACACTCACACGACTTGTGTTAACACTGGAATATAATATTTTACACTGGAAACACTTATCAGCTGAGATGATTGTCCTGACTGTTAACACTGCTACACGTGAAGCCACTGACTCCTGCTCACAGCAAACCTCCCGTGTGTGTGTGTGTGTGTGTGTGGGTTCGCAAAAAGGATCTAATCTGGACGCTGCCGTATGCTTTTCTGTGTTTTCTCAATGTTTGCGTTGTTCGGGTGTGTGTGTGTGTGTGTCGGTTTGCTGTGTACACAATCAGGAGTGTGTAAAAATATATATATAGATATATATATAATATATATATATACATACAAAGGGCCTGTCATGTCACCGAGCCTGTATTCTTTCTCCCACCAAACAGCACCAGGGGTCTGTACCATGAACTCAGATTAGTGTAGACCACCACCACGCCGCTCTGCCAAGGCCTTAACATCTGCTGAAATGATTATGCAGTGAAACTATACTTGTTTCTGCACAGCTAACGCTAGCATTAGCTAAAATTAAAGCTAACCTTCGCTAGTTAGCGCTAAACACTACACGTAGCTCGTGAAATATCATTTCTTTTGAGGTTTTAGCCGTACTTTCTCTTTTATTAGTAGCAAGTTGTCTATTAAAATATTTAATATGTTCATATTTACTCCAGGATCACCAGAGCTAGACGTGGTGCAGACCCTTGGACACGCACGGTGGATGCTGAACACTAGTCTCAGTCCAACGGTTGAACCGATCTACTGCTAATCCCCACAGAGCACTGATTGTGTCGCTGTGAGACTGAACTGGAGTTAGATTACAGGCTCAGAGAAGATTCACTCTCAAGTCTTTTTTTCTTTCTTTGTGTGTTTGTGACACTAACGGCCTAATTTAAATTTAAAAAATCATCTTCAGCTCCGTCTGCTGGTTGAATCCTACAATCACAAGCCCTCCCTTGTAAAAAGAAATGTTTAAGTCCAGGGACATTTACTGCAAAATAACTGAATGTGAAGCATCAAATTGTATTTATTTTCAATTCATATCACTATTTGCAAAAAACAGTTGCGCAGTATGTACAATATAGATAAAAAACAAAACACTGGAGAACTTGTTACCGTGTCACATATTCAACAAAATGCATTTCTCTGATGATATTAAGAAACATGAAGCGGGGGTTTTTTTTTTTAGTTGAGTTTAATCCTCAGTTGTGTTCGTGTGCCTGTGAACTCACACTCTTAAAGGGCGGTCGCACATTAGCGCATCTCAGCTTCTTACACCCGGCGTACGGGCGGTTTCTCCAGCTTTTATTCTGAAAGGGAAGCGCGTGAAGGAGCTCCGCCGACGCCCGAGTCACGTCCTCGTGTTACAAACCGTTTTCAGATTCACACTCAAGAAATAAAAGAATGTATTTCCCCCCCCAAGTCAATCACACTTGACACTTTATTTAATTCAACTATGCCTTTTTATTATTTCACTCAAAAGGGGGGTTTAAACAGATGAAAACTTGGCAGTTCTGTTTCCAATAAACTGGACGAGCAGACAAAGAATCGTGTCGAGTTTTCTTTCTTTTTCTTTTTTTAATCGAGCCTCAGTCCAGAACGCTGCGTTATCCACTTTAGAGGGAAGGAAAAGAAGAAGAATAAATCCAGATCTGTGACCTTCAAACTGTTGTAAACGGACGTCTAAAAACGACAAGAACAGTAGGAGTAGTTTGTCAAGCAAGTGGACTAGACTTTCACAGTTTATTTTTACTCCAAATCAGTTTGTTGTTTCTCCACTGCGCGAGGCTACATAGATAGCAGCTGTAGGTTTGCTCTTTCTCTCTCCCTCTCCAGTCGTGTAGACATGTTGCTGCTGCTGTATATCTTTCTGTACCTTTATGTGCTACAACCTGAGATGGACGACGTAATCTATGCTTGATTAAAACTCTCTGAGGACCCAATTCTGTCTGATAAATAAATACGTTATTATTCACAATAATGAGACATGTAGTAATTCACAGTACTCAGCGGAGGAGTAGGAAGAGGAGGAGGAGGAGGAGGAGGAAGGGTAGGTTCGTACAGTTAACACTTGTTGGCTCATTCAGTTTCATATCTTTGTCAGCCGATAATAAAAACACAATGTGCCCTCTATATTTACAGATCCAGTACATTCCTAACCCACTGTAGCAGGCACGGTCAAGTAGTAGTAGACAGGAATACAGGAGGTTGGACCAGGACGGGGGACGGGGGACGGGCGGGAGAGAGGGAGGGGGGGGAGCGGAGCATGGAGATGCTGCGTCAACCTGCACCAGCTTAAATAATCAGAAGGTAAGCGACTAACTTGTCTCATTATAATCCTTAAATATAAAACGTGTTAATTGGGGGCGAGTTCAGGAGTCTTAAGACCCCTCACACTTACAGATAATCTTGGGACACGGCTACTAGAGTCTGAGCCCAGATTATACAACTTGTTGTTGTTTATGTCACATCCTGTTTGTGTAAAAGGACTTGAACATACCTAAAATGGCAGAAAACGGCGTTGAAAGTAATTTATTTGACGTTTATTTTAGCGTTTAAGTCCTTTAATAACACGAAGAGGAGGGGGCGGAGCTTATGAGCTATACCGCAGCCAGCCACCAGGGGGAGCTCTACTTGCTTTGGCTTCACTTCGTCCATATTTATATATACAGTCTCTCTCTCGTTGTAGTCGCAGTGTGGCGCTTTGGTCAACCTCTCCATGCCCAGGGCGCTTGCATGCCAAACGGGGGGAAGGGGGGCGGGGGCTTTTCTGGTATGCGTATCAGAACAACACAAGCTGAGGCAAGACGGAAAGGAAATAAGCTTTACAGTGGAGGGAGAGGTGGAAAAAGGAGGCGTGATGGATGGGTAGGGGGGGGAGAGGAGGGGCAAGCAGACACAGGTTGAACACATCATAGCCCTGGCCTGAGTTTCCCTTAGATACACACCGCACAGCAGGGGAGGGGGTGTAGGGGCGGGGCGGGGCGGGGGGGCCAGGTCGCTGCTACCAAAAGGCATCTGCTTGAAAGTACAATCCTGATGCGTGGATTTGGTTTTTCGCTGGTGGTTTTTCTTTATTTTCTTTTTTAAAACATCCCGTAGACACCACCTCTTTTCTTGTTCCTGCCTGGGCCCCTGCCTCTTTTTGTGGCGTGTACGGCGTGATCAGAGCACCGTCGCGGCGGGGGGGCTCTCTCGGGGGCGGTTTAAATATCAGGCACGTTTTTTTTTTTTTTTCTTTTTCGTGAGCGTTCAAGTTTTGCTACGATATATCTGGCAGCACCAATAAAATCAAGCCTCCGTGGTCAATCTCTCGGGTCGACGAGGAAACCTTTTGTTGTTTTTCTTTTTCCCCCCTCCCCTTTTTTAACGGAAGGCATATTTTATATCAAGAAGAGAAATAACTACAGATAGAAAAAGAGATATATGTCCGTGGAAAGGCGCCATGGTATATATATATATATATATATATGTATGTATATATATATAATACGATGGAAATAAAAGAGTTTGTCCTTTCGCCCCTTTTTCCTCGTGAACGAAAAACGGGAACAGCACTGAAGGTGGGGGGAAAGCGATGAAGAAGCGCCCCGCACGGGGTAGGGGGCTCTCGTGTTGTAGTCGTCTGAGGAGGAGAGGCAGTGGGAAGCGCTTTTTCAACAAGATAAGGACATCAGAGAGAGCTTAGCTGGCATGCTGAAGGCATTTTTTTTTTTCTTCTTTAGAGCAAAAAGGGTTCCTCAAATGTTTTCTGATTCTGTTGGCGGAGGTGGAGGTGGAAGGTGGGGGCGATGGGGGTGTTTGTGTTCCGTCGAGCCCCGTCAGAAGCTCTCCGGTTCCTCCAGGAGGCAGGGCTGGGTGGACAGAGGCACGAGCGACGGGGACAGGCTCCGGAGGCCCACCCCGGGGCGGAAGCTGAGGTCCGGGGCGGGGAGCAAGGGCTTGAGGATGCTGACGAGGCAGAAGGCGGAGCCGCTGTTGGGGATGAAGTTGACCTTGTTGCGGTCCGGACACAGGAAGGGAGGGATGTCCTGCAGAGGTTTGGGCCTGGAAGGGACGACACAAGGGACGAATATTTTTGCAAAAAACAAATGCAAAACTTTTAATATATGAAAAGAAAAACAGATTCCTGCTACTCACACGGACTCCTCGGACACTTTGACCTTCTCGCAGCCCTCTGGAGGTTCCCTCTTAAACATGTAGCTGTTGTTGGGTCTGGGTGAGGCGGCGTATTTAGGCAGCGGGGAGCAGGGGCCCAGCTCTGGGGACAAACACACAGACAAGACACGTCATGCTCCGTGCTCTGCGTCTCCTACACCACACCAGTGTGCGTCCACTCACCTTTGTCCTCGTAGGGGCTGCCCCCGCCCATGTCGTTGAGCACGGTGAGGTAGGAGGGCGAGATGGAGTCGGGGCGGCTGCTGCAGTTGCTGTGGTTACCGCTCAGCCCGCCCCCGGAGGGAGTCTGCGTGTCGATGCTGCGGGTGCTGCTGCTGCGCTGCGGGGGCACGGGCGGGGGCGCGCGGTGCCCATCTGGGACGTCCTGCGGCTTTTGCAAAAAAAATAAAAAAACACAAACGAGGTCAGGGTGACACTGTCAGGCTTTAATCCCCCCCCCTAACCCCACATCCCCCGACCTTGAACGCTAAGTGAGCACGTCAAGGTCGGGGCGGGTTAATCTGGGCACTCACAACAATGGTCTCGTCCTTCTCGGGGGTGTCCCGGATGATGATGCGCTCGATCTCCTGGTTCAGGCCCTCAACGCTGTTGCGGAAGCGAGGCGCCGACGACTTGGATATAGGGATGGGTATCAGGATGGTCTTGGGCAAAGGCGACTGCAGAAATAAAAAAAACACACACACACATGGATTAGACGTGTCCTTATTGATTGTCTTGGTTTGATGTGAGGGGCCTGGAGGAGGGAGGGAGGGAGGGAGGGAGGGGGAGCATCTGAGCCAGGTGTCTCCACGCTACGTTCACTGCACTCAGCTGATCTCCATTCAACTAATTGTGAAGCTGCTAGCACCAGACCTGGTCCTGGACCTCAGTGAGAGGGGAAAACATCCAAGTAGGTAGGTGCTTCTTCTATATATTTGGGGCGTGCCTTTTTATCCTCTTTGTCTCCCGAGGAGGCCCAGAAAGCAGGACAGCTGCACTCCCAAGCAGACTCCGCGGGGAGCACGCGACCGGCCACCGTCTTTTTTGCATTTACACCCCGTCTCCTGCTTCAAATGAACAGGAGACTCGCACGCGCCGCAGCTAAACAGGGGCAGGAGGAGGAGAAAGTGGGACGTCCTAAATAAACTCTCCGCGACCCAGAAACAGACTCCTGTTGATCACCTGCGACTGGATGATGGTGTGGCTGCCGTTGAAGGGCGACTTGCGGTCTTTGTCCCTCCGGTGGCGGCTGCTGCGTTTGCTGCGCTGGAGCTGCTGCCTTAGTTTGGCGATCTGGGGAGAGTCACACGTGCGGAGAGTGTTGTTAGTTAGTTTGAAATGCCAAAAAAAGTACACGGAGCCAGAACCAGGAGGGGCGACTGACCTCCTTGAGTTGATCGGTGCTCCCACAGGAGGCCGAGCGTTTGTGAGAGCCCCTCCTCCTCTCATCTGCCCAGGCCCTGGGGGTCTAACGCACAAACAAGCGCACACAAATGTCAAATTTGGAGTCGCATGGTGGGGGGGAAAAACATATATATAAATAGTTAATAATCCATGCGTAGTCCATGTTAGATAATCCTGGATTAGTTTCTGTCAACAAACATCAACAAGCTGCGTGAATTATGAATGAAAGATGAGATGAACCAGGCCGCTTTCTTTTTTTACTACAACAATCGGTTGAAGCAGGTCCCCGCAATGGCGTCCAGCGCGCGGCTGCAGCTCCCGTCAATTAATTATTTAAAGTGTTTTACGCAGCGTTGCTTCCTGTTAGCCGTGCTGTTAACGCTCCGGTGTCTTGATCTGCTGTTAAAGAAATCTCTCTCGATGTGAGTCTAGGTCACAGTCAGTCAGTCAGTCACAGCGGGGGGGGGGGGGGACGCGGCGCGATGATGCAACCGTCTGCAACCGCTCTCAACCTCGTTGTATCGTATGGGCCGCCCTAAACACAACTACTGTACCGTATGTCCTGCAAAGACTTCACCGTGGGCATGTCTGAGGCAAATATGCATTAACCATTTAATCACCTAAGCCTTATTCTGACTATATGAAGGCCATAACTTACAATTATTTACAATTTACTGCATGTTTTAAGTGTTTAATATCGGCTTAAAATGACGAGGGAGTGAAATTACCGTAATGACACCCCATTGGCTGTAAAGTGCAACGTCTTTTTTTGCAAACCGTGACATAATTACGGTAATGCACGAACATGCAGCCAGGGTGAATCTGCAGCAAGAGCAATAGAGACACTCGGGACATTTCTGCAGAGAAGACGAGCGTTGTAAATCTCAAAAAATGAAAATGGTGGTGTACCCCAAGGCTCTAGTCTTGGGGTACTATGTTTTTATTTTTTTTAATGCTTGCAAACTCTGGTAGTTTCATAATTTTTGTGCATAAAATCAAAACTTTATACTCTCACACACACACATATATATATAAATACCCCCCAATGCGCCCACTAACCTGCGTCGCTTTGTCCCTCATGTAGGGAACGTGTTGTTGCTGGCTGTCGTCCTGAGGCCAGGGACCTGTCAGGTGAGAGCCAGCTCCCGCGCCCTGCGAGGGCCACAGCTGGACACGATGGCGGGAGCCCGGAAAGGAGAACGTGGAGCAGAGCGCTCGGAGGGGCAGGAGGGAAGCAGGGAAGCAGGGAGGGAGGTCGGAGGAGAGCCTCAACGGAGACGTGGGAGGGTTAAGGCCACGGGGTGCAGTCTGAGGAGGAGGAGAGAGAGGAAGAGGAGGGTGAGTCCCTGCAGATGTAAACAACTTGCTTATCACCACGTGGTTAAATACATCAACAAATCAACAGCTGGCCTGCGGGATAAGCTCGTGGCTGCCTGTCTAGGTTTTTGTGCGTGTGTGTGTGCGTGTTGCCAGATTGATGTTAATCCGTCCCGTGCTAGGCGGAGCGGATATACCCCCAGCTAAGTCTCACACAGCCCCCTTGGTTAATGGCATTAAAACAGCTTAAAGCAGACGAGGGTGGAAGGGGAGCTGAGGGCAGGTAGCTCCAGCCCGACTGACCCTGATCTGATCCAGTGCTGCAGCAGGTTTGCACCCATTGACCTTTGCACTGTCGATGCACAGAATATTCAAATACCTGCTAATTGCTCCCCTCGTAACTATGGAGATTCACCGTAAACATAACAGCTGCTCCGACGCCAGATTTCCTCAATTAGCCCGGCTGTAATTATCTATAATTCACAACGAGATTATTTCTCAGCGTGGGGATAAACAAACCGTGATATCCCACAAGACAATTCATCATGCTTAAAAGTCAGGATTTTAAATAAGCAGCATTAATGAAGCAGGACACACACACACACACAAGCTACGGGACAAATTCATCTATTTATTTTCTTTTTTTTTATTTTAAAGCATCCTAATGGGAACTGAATGCATCCATATGTACGGCGGGGGCCTGGAGCTAAATTTGGCTGGGGCCTTGACCAGCGCACATCGCTGTTGCTAGGGAACAGGGGGCTCTTTATTAACACACAGCAGCTCTACTGTGTGTGTGTGTGTATAAACAGGGGTTCAGGCATCAGCAGTCTGTATTTTGACTGCTTCTTCTTCTTCCTGTCTCAGTCTGTGCAGACAAATCAGCAGCTTGGGGGGGAGGGGGGTTAAATATTATATTTAAGCTGAATATAAAATGCAAATGTGCACATGCAGCTCAAGATTCTTGAGGCGTTTAATTTCCAGGCTGCCTGCCTTGCATAAAAATGTGAATATTAATTGCATACACTGTGCACATGACCTACAACCTGCATGCAGGATGTCCACGCTGCAGCCTGCATGCACAATGTAAGGCCGATTGTTGTTTACAGGCTGCAGCACCTTGTTTGCACTCAGAAAAAACACATTGGCGATATAAACACATGTTTTTGAGGTTTAAATATGTGCATGTTAAGGGAAAAATAATAATAATGATAATTTTAAAAAGCGCTCACCTGCAGAAACGTGATCTAGGTGCGCTGCTCGCAAAGCAGCCCCGGCCCCTGTCGGTGTTTGCGGCTATTCGAGGATGCTAAAGAGGCGAAGAGGAGAAAAAGGCAGAAAGACCCGGCTACAATTGAGGATAAAAAAAAAAAAATAGATTTAAAAAAATATCTTGTAGGGTGTCGAAATGGGCGTCGCTGTGTGCTCGCACCCTGCTTCCTCCTCCTCCTCCTCCTCCTCCCCGTCGTCGTCGTGGATGGATGTTTTTCTCCCGATGCGACACGACAGCCCGAGCGGCTCCAGGAACGCTTTCCGGCCGACGGAAGAAGGCGAGGATAAGCGATGGAAGATGCGCATCTGAGGCGAGGAGCCGGGAAAACGAGATGGGGGGGAGGAAGAAAATAATAACAGAGGGATAGAGAGTAGAGAATGGATAGAAAGAAGAAGAAGAAGAAGAAGGAGGCGGTGATGCTGGGCTAGCCTCGACTGACACGACGGGAGAGGGGACCAGTGTGAAGCGAGCGGGGATGAACAATACAACTTCCTGTTGTCGTTTTCAAAATAAAATATTTTCTACAATTTCGTCTTATTCTGAATGACAGCAGGTTAATTATAGAGGCCACATATATCTACAGTAGAGCGATGCAGGTTTTAAAGTATGCACAGGTGAATCTAGCTAAAATTCACAAACGCAAACGCAAACTGCGGCGTTTTATTTCGAAAGCCGGCACATTTCCGGTGCAGCGCCGGCTAAATCCGGGCGGCTTGACGCGGCCCAACGGCGGGTCTGACGTAGCGCCAACAACGCTGCGCTGCCCGTGCTGATGCTGCAGTTGCTAGGGCGCGCGGAGCAGACGTTGGGAGAGGAGAGGAGAGGAGAGGAGAGGTAAACAAGTGGAGGAGAGGAAATGTCTCCCTCGTGTGTCGCTTCAGGGACAAAATTAAGACAAATAAATAATTAATTCCATCTCTTCCTGACATAATTTCATTTAATTTAAGGCACCAGTTTCATCATTCAGTTGTCCTGTGGTCATTTGGTGCTGCCAAGCCAAAAACAAACATGGCGCCCAGAATAGTAACCGTTGTTTTGCCTCTCAACTGTAAATATTAAATATTAAAAAGTGAGTTACCGTTTTATTTAGCGTACAGAATGCCTACCAAATAAATATACATATATTTTTTTAATATTTATTTACTGTTTATTTGAATTTGAAAATGAAAAAAATCAAGTGCAGACTTTAATTTGGGGGTGTCATGCAAACTGCATTAAAAGCTATTTAATGTAGCTCATTCTTAATTAATGCTAAACGTTAATTAGACACACTAAAAGGGTCTGGAGTTAATTCTTAGTGTGTGGAGTGCCTCAGTGAAAAGTGAAGCAGGCAAATCCTCAGGCTGCAAAATAAAAATAACTATGCATGAGAGAATTAGCGGAGACATTTTGACTGAACGTTATTACTGTTTTGTTGTTTTAAAGGAACACACCGGTGGAGCTCGGCAAAATAAAACGGCCTGGATAGACACGGAAGAGGAAAAAACACCTTCATAACTCCAAGCCATGTCGAAAACAGTCTTCAGGAGGTAGGCATATTATCCAGGTCGATAAAGAAAATACTTCACAAGGTGCAAATCATTCATAAACCTCAACAAAACAAAGACACTACTTCTAAAATATCATCATTTGAACAGATGAAACCATGATCAACCTGAATGATGGGAAGAAAACAGATTAGGCTAATTATATTTACACGTTTAAGCCCCTAAAATTAGTATTTTGTGGTGCTTTTTGCTCAACTGCTTAAAACAAAGTTGAGAGTTTCCACACTGAGCAGCTAAAATAACAAACGCCAGCGTCCAAATACATACGAATCAAACTGTGTGCCATATTAAAACATTAAAACACAACAAGGGGTTTCTAATTCGGACTATTTTACCTCTGGATGCTTGAACATGGAAGATTATCATCTCCACCTTGAAGCGTCATGCTGCGGGGACGCTTTACTGCAGTTTGCACTTCAGGAGCTAGATGGCGTTATAAAGAAGGAGGATGATGTGGATGTATTGCAGCAGCATCTCAAGACATCAGCAAGGAAATTAAAGCTTCTAAATGCACGGTGATACCAAGCACATTTCAAAAGTTGTGGTATTGGACAGACGGTTACAAAGCCCTGTCTAATAATGTGCGTACAAAGTCAAATACACTACTGACATATTCCCTATTGCAACACTTCAAAATGAAAAAGCCTGCGACCCAAATGAGACGTGCCCTTAACAATTATTTAATACATTTATTGAGATTTTTTCTTCCATATCGACTTGAAAATGTTTACAGAAATTGTACCAAGCAGACGCATAGCAATGGAATCAAAGGCCATGTCCATTGAATGCTTAAAACGTAAAATCCATAAAAATGATGCAAATATTAATGCAATACACGTACATGTGTTGTATTTTTTTTTCTTTTCATACAAATTACAGATTACAAAAACATAAATGAGATCTTTTTCATATGCCGTGAAGCAGCGCTGTAAATACAGAATGAGTAGGTACAAGGACACGTCGGCGCGCCTTGTACAGCGCTCGGCCCGACCCCGAGCGGCTCTTTGACTGCTCGTAAAGGAACACGACACGTGCACGCTCACACACTAGGATCAGTCATTCGAACATCGAGGGATGAGACGACGAGAAGCAGAAATAATATCCAGCGTGCTTCAGTGGGTTCTTTATACTTTCTTTCTTTTCTTTTTTTTCCCAACAGTGTTCAAAGAGCAGAATCCGGTCCGTCAGTCATATACAGCGAAGCACACACACGCAGTCCAAAAGAGTCCACAGTGAGCTGAGGCGATAGTGGTACAGCGGTTGAGTCGGGGGGCCCCACCGTAACAGATCCCTCCTTAGGTTTTGATTCTGGTGATTGTAGTGTTAAAAGACCCCAGAGTCTGAGCCGTTAGTGGTGTCGTTGTGCAAGCAGTTCCATGAAAACCCACTTTTCCAGTCAGCTGGGATTGATTGTTAGTGTTTGTGGCCTCCCCCCCCTACCTCCCACCTCCCACCTCCCTACTTAACGAAAGTCCAGAGGAGAAGGAAAAGAGAGGATTGTCACCCATTTTCTCCTCCAGTCCCGATTTGGGGGGGGGGGGGTGATAGCGAGTTGTGGATTGTATACAAAAACGATTGTGACTACTTATAAGTGCAACAGAGATTAACATATCAAAATAATGACGAGGATAAAAACCAATATGATGGAAGCAATAAAACATTTAAAGCATCTAAAAAAAGCTACGTCCTATTGCACAATTAAAACGTATGATACAAAAAAATCGATACTGGTATTGCATACAAATCAAGGAAATAATAATAATAATAATAATAATAAAAATAATAATAGTTTGTTCCGTCTTTTAAGACCGTTAATTCTTTTACAGAGCCCACTCTCGGATTGCTCGACATAGCAAAGTGTGAGAAAAAGAAAAAAGTGTTGATTGTTTTTCATCGCCTTTTTTTTTTTGTTTTTTTAGTTTATAAGTTTAGAGACCACTTTTTTTTTTTTTTTTTGGGCGTGGTCGCGACTTGGAAACACTGATTTTTAAATTGGTTCAAAGTGCAAAGAGGAAAAAAAGAGAAGAGGAAAAATAAAAATAATTCAAAGATATTGCTACGCTCATGAGGGTGAGATGTGAAAGGAACCAACAGAGGAGGGAGATTATTAATTGTAAAAATGCAGAGACAAGCGAACGCTGCATAGCTGGATTCCATTTTGAAGCAATGCCATCGGAAAAGACACACAGGAGCGAGAACGGACCTAATTACTGTACATGATCAGACTCCACTGTTTGTTCGCCACAGACTCCTTAGCTTCCTCTTGCTGATTCACAACAGAGAGCTCCACAGACGGAAACCAAGTGCTCTCTGCTTTGTAATTTATATATATATATATATATATTTTTTAATTTTTTCTTCCAGTCTTGTCTGCGGGGTCTGAGTTCACACGTGGGTGTCGCCCGGCTCGTTGGCCAGGCTCCCCCCGTGCAGGTAGATGGCCGAACTGGACTTGGGCCGGTTCTGGCTGTGAGCTTGGCCGCGGGCCGACCCGTTGTTGTTGACCTCGGGGCCCCGGGCGTCCGTGGAGATGACCCACGTGGTGGGGCGCCACTTCTTCAGGGAGTACGGCGTCTTGACGCGCTTCTTGATCTTTTCTCCCGTCCCCGGGGCTCCGTCCGGCTGAACCAAACCCCCTCCTAGAAAACAGGAAAACAGGACGTGTGTCAAATATTTGAAATGATTCTTTGACTATTTAATTTACTGCTTAGGGTTAGGGTTGAAACAAACTAGCCTGGTGATACTGTGTCCCTCTCTATTGTCCTGAAGCTATTAAACACACATCAGTGAGTCACTGCTGCACTGGGTGACATGTTCCTTCATTACTTCGATTCACTGTCCTGTTGTCAGACTCGCCAGAGCGCCAAATGTTGATCAGTCTGAAAATAGCCCCGAGCAAATCTAAGTACGTGCTTCCTCCTCTTTTAAAATATAAACTTTTTTGGGATGCTTGAGGATGATATTAGCGTTTGTTTTGATCATGTGAGGTGTGGTTAGTAAAGTTACCTAGAGAGGTCAGGTCCTGCGTCGTGAAGGACAGGTCCAGGGAGTTGGGTCTCTCCGGTCTTCGGGCTCTGGGCTGCCTCAGTAGAGCCTCTCCTCTCATGGTGACTGAAGCCTCCCCCTGGGGTTGCGCTGCGACGGGCCCCGACCCCGAGCTTTCCCCCTGGGGCCCCGTCGTCTCCCTGCTCCCGCCCTCCCCGCTCCCTCCCCCCGCCTCCTCCCCTCCGTCGCTCTCCCCTCCGCTCTCGCCGTCCCCCTGGCCGTGGCCGGTGTTGCTGTTGTTGTTGTTGGTGTTGGGTCGGGCCGAGCGGAGCGCCGCCACGCTGCCGGAGGCGGCGTCCCTCGGGTCGGGCTGCTCTCGCTCGCGGCTCAGGAGCGGCTCGTGCTCGTCCGGGCTGGCCGTGATGACGCCGAGGCTGAGCCGCCCGTCGTCCGACCTCAGGACCCCGGACCCGTTCTGAGTTACGCCGGGTCCTCCGAAACCCGTCGCGCCGCCCGACGCTATGGACGAAATCCCAACACCTGCGTGACCGTTAGCGGCGCCGTTAACGCCACCGTTGACGTGTGTGTCTCGTAGTGCGGGTATGTTGTTTGTGCCCGTGCCCCGGTGAGTCTCGACAGCTGTGTTAGTCCCCGCCGCCGCACCAATGTTCATCTTTGTCCCCTCCACCTGCCGCAGGTTGGACTTCCCCGAGCGTCCAAATTTAAACCGAAGCGACGAGGACGACGATTCCTTCTTGGCGGGCTTGTTGCGCAGAGGCAGACTGGACGGCCTCTTGGGCAGGTTCTGCTGCTTCGGCAGGGGGAAGATGGCGGTGGGCATGGCGGCAGCAGGTTCTGACGTGCCCGAGGCCTCGGTGGCCATCTTGATGAGGGGGTAGAGGAGGCTGGAGCTGCCGGGGCTCAGTGGATCTGGCGAGCAGAACTGCTTCTGCGAGTGCTCCATCAGGTTCTCGTCCGAGCTCTCCTTCAGGTTCTTGTCCACCTCTTTAGGATCCAGCTTGGTGGTTTCCAGATCCTCCTGGGTCAGGTGTAGGCAGACGGGGACTGTGGGGGCCCCTGTAGGCCCCTCGGAGTCAGAGATGATAGTGGTGGTCGTGGTGGAGGCAGAAGGGCTGCCTCTCATGCCCATGCTGGTGCTGCTGCCCTCTGGGCTGGGCAGACGGGCGTTGGCCTGCTGCTGCCGCTCCTGGTTGATGGAGTTCCTGTTTCTCTCTCCCGTCCCAACGCCGGCTCTGCCCGTCACCGAGCTAGTGGTGTCCACCTGCGTGTTCTTGGCTACGCCCTCGTGCTCCTCGATGTACGTGGAGGGATGATCTGTGTAAGGGCCCGACTTTGGTGTCATACGATTTCTGGTTAAAAACATAGAAAGAGAGAGACAGAGCAGCAAAAAGTTAATGAGACGATTTGAAACCATTTCCACAAAGAGAGACGTCCTTCTCTGTCTCAGCGTACCTCTCGTTGTGCAGTGTGGTGGACATGGGGTTGAGGGTGGGGCTGACCGACTTGGAGCGGTCCCATATGAGGAGGAGCTCCGCCAGTCGTTCCTCGGCGCACTGTGCTGTGAGGCGAGCCTCCGCGTCCTGGTCCCAACAGTCCTCCATCGTCTCTTTGAGAGACCGAACCGCCTGGAAGAGACAATTTAATTAATACAAGGACATTTAAAACTACTGTAATACTACTTCTAATAATAAATTGCAATTTATTGAATTTATATTTGCAATAGGACAACACTGACTAACACAGTATGCTCACCAGGCTGTTCTCCTTCCAGGCCTCTGGGAATTTGGGCCGTTGCTTCTCCCTGGACACCAGGACCTGCATGTCCTCAAATGTGGGATGGTTGCCTGCCTCCGCCTGAAAGGCCATCTGGTACTCTGGCACAGACTCTCCTAGAGGTAGGCGAGGAGGATGCAAGGACGGTTCTTGTTATGGACGAATTTTCTTTACAATAATAATAAAAAAAGTGTATTTATATGTGTGTGTGTGTGTCTTACCTGGGAAAAGGTCGGTGCATCTCATGAAGGTCTCCCAGTAGATCAGACCCAGGGCGTACATATCCACCTGCTTCAGCGCCGACTCACAGTCCCTCAAGTTCACCGCTCCCTCGAGAACCTCTGGAGCCATGTAGCGGATCGTCCCCACCTGCCGGACAAAGGTGAGTTTAAATCCTAATAATAATAATGTAAAATGTCAGCAATAATAGTCAAGACACACCGTCAGCCAGTTGTAGGCTGGTTAGACTCTCAGATAACACGATACCACAGGTGGGTTTTTAATCCATTATCTGGGCTTAATGTGGTTTTAGGACTTCCTCCTAAATGTGGACGTGTGTTTCAAGCGTTGAGAGCCTCATTAGGAGCCTGCGTAAACCGCAACGTTTCAGGATAATGTTTTACCGGTTCAAATTGATCTTGGATTTGAAAGATCCGACATCGATTCATCCAAGTTTTCAAACACATACCACATCCTCTCGTTAGAAATCTTGCAAGACTGGTTTTCCGCGCGTCAGATCTCGCGAGCTCGCCAACGAGATCAGTCCACGTGTGAGTGAGATCTTTGTTTTTTGGCACGCGACTGATTTTTTTATTTATTTACTCTAGCTGAGATTTGCCCGAGGCCAGTCTATAAACGCAGACGTGTTTTCAGGTGACTGTATTTCACAGCTCCACTCAGTTTTGTCCCTCCCCTCCGTTTGATTTAATCATCAGTATGTTTCTGATCGTTATCCTCTTACCGTCCAGAATTCTGATAAGAGACGAGACGAGTTAATCAATGCTGATGCGTTTATCTCGCCTTTGGTTATTGCGTTACAGAAACAACTTCTCAGGTAACAAACCCGGCTGCCGTTTCTCCATTTTCACGGCGCTTTCAAGCACAGACTGACTGCAGGGACTAATCAGGGCTTAAAAAACTGCAGCTATAGACGTGTTTGTTGTTGGAAACCATGTAATCCAGGTTCTCAGCCATCTGTGTCACGGTACGTCCAAAAACAGACCCCTATCACGCAAGTTCAAGGTAGAGAAACACCCACGGATGTTCCTACGTACCAGTCGTTTAGAAATGAAGAAGCTACTTGGACGAGCGGTTTGCCCGAAAACTCACCTCGCTGATCGCCGTGTTCTCCTCCTCCCCGTGGCGAGCCGGCCTGTTCCCCGTCAGCTTCATGGACAGGCCGAAGTCGATGATGACACACGTGTTGTCCGTCTTGACGAGGACGTTCCGGCTGTTCAGGTCCCTGTGGGAAACCGCCGGCTTGTACAAGTCTGCGGAGGAGGAGAGAGAGAGGAGACCAAATTAGGGTTAATTTCTCCTTCCTTAAAGACGTACGCCGGCTCAGCGCTCCCTCAAATCCCCTCCTTCAGGCAGGTTTTCATTTCCCCTCATTACTCATTGTCCGTTAAATCAAGCTGCATTATGAACACACGGCTAAACCCACTACAAAAATGGGATTACGACTAAAACAGCCTCCGCCTGCGATATGTTTCCGTCCACCAGAGGGCACCGCGAATCAAAGAGCTGCTGCTGCTGCCTGCTATTGATGTGCAGGATCAGTGGGGGGAGGATGACGACTAGTGCCAAAGCCCAAGAGATCCTGCTGTTAGCAGCTACCCACAGAGCTCCAGCTCTCTCTCCTCTGCCACCCCAGCTCCCCCTCATCCATTCATCCCCTCTGCAGGCTTCCTCTGTGTGCATTTGCGACACGCCCGGACAAACAGGAATAACTCCCTCTTATTCTTTAGAAGTGTTTACTTCACTCCACTCGCTACTGCTAGTGCACTTCTTCTTCTTCTTCTTCGCTCGCGGCGTCCAAGTCTTTTTTGATGCGTATCTGTGCTGATGAAGAGGGAGGAGGAAGGCCCCTGTGCAGCCACTGAAGCTGAGCCGTGGCGACACGATGGAAAAAATAAAAATAAAAAGAGAGGGATGGTTGAGGCTGGGTTGAGTTGTCAGCTCTGCCTCCTGAGACTGATGTCACCGGGCTCAAGGGATGTTCACATTTTATCCGAATCCCTATCTCAGCTCTCGAGGCAATTTGTCTCCAGTTTCTTTTATTTGTTGTTGTTTTTGTTTTTTTTTATATACTCTTGGCTGAGATTTGCCCTGAGGCCGGTCTATAAATACACTCGGAAGGGGCGTGCACGCGACATGTTTGCCGGGACGCAAAGCGCTCCAAGACAAAAACGGACCCACACGGAGCTGCGGCATCTGAGGAGAGAACAGAGGAGGAAATGCAAACTCCCTATCTGAAGCCTTTCTAAATAACCAACTCAGCTAAGTGGGCTGAACACACAGGAAGCTTTCCCGTTTTCCACCAACAATCCTGTTTGTGTTTCAGCGCCACGTGGAAGCAGGAGGCCTGGAACGTGCGAGCGGTTACGTAATTAGCTGCGCAGATATATATACGTCCGCCGTGCCCTCCGGCTCACCTCCTTTGAAGAGCTCGGTGTGCAGGTACGCCAGGCCCCGCGTGACGGAGTGGGCCAGCCGGCAGCTGTTGACCCAGTCGTTGGTCTGGACGCTCAGGTAGCGACTCAGGGAGCCCTGGAGGGGGGGGACAAGTAGAAAAAGGACGTTATAAATCTCACAAACACTTAAAAGACACTTAAAGGAATAACTATATAAATGATTGTGTTATTGACAAGGAAAGAGGAAATGTAGTGGAAGATAAACACCCTTCTACTACAAACGGGTTTTCATTCGGCGGTTTAAGCATTTAATACACGACGTCCTACGATGAGCATCAGCAGCAACCCGGGGGGGGGGGGGGGGAACAGTTTACCAGAAATTACACCGGACATTATTCATTTCCTGCCTCGATTACGTCCGAGCCAAACGCACACATGCGCACGGGGCCCCCCCACCACGTGAACATACACTTAATCCTTTTCTCAAAAAAATCAATCACAAGACAATTCCAGCATCCGTTACTGCGGCAAATTGCATTAGATCCGTCCGTTTTTTAAATAAATTATATTATCATTTAATGCATTATGTGTCCCCGGCGCTCCTGTCCTGGCTTGCACCACGTTTCCATGACAATGCGTATTAAGACTAATGGCGGACGACGGATAATGGGCTCCTTTCATAGGCTGGATCCCGGGTCAGCTGACGTGTGATTAGCCGACGGTTTGGGCAGCTACCGTATTTGGGTTTTTCGGTGCGTCTGCATTAATATTGAAGAGTTCTGAGGGGAGGCTTTATGCAGGCGGTGTTGGCGTTTTATTTTGTCAACTACGCCAGCTGCATGTTGATGTGTCCACAGCACAGAGACGCATCCTTGTTGCATTCAGGACTGAATACGTCACAATTTATGGATCATTTTTTTGTTAAACGAGAGCGTTTACATCATTCAATATGTTGTTAAATGATATTCCTCTTGGGAAAGAATAGTGGAAAGACGTTTTCCATGATTATCTGACATTTTATAGACTAAACTGTCCAATAACAGGGAAGTTATGAGCCCAGTTCCTCCTCTACCACTTCACTTCTCTCTCCTTTATTCGAGAACGCAATAAAAATGTGCGTTAAGATGCTGATTTTACAATTTACATTTGCAAAATGTGCAATTTACAGCACGTTCTGAGAGATAAATAACCTCGCAGGAGAGGTGAAAGTGAAATTACCGTAATGACGCCGTACTGGCTGTAAAGTGCAACGTCTCAGCTTTCAGAAATCGTTCAGAAATATTTCCCATAGCGCAAACCGTGACGTAATTATGGTAATCGAAGCGCACTGCCATGAAAAGTGAATCGATAACTCCCTGTTAAAGATATGGGTTACAACGCGGACATATCATGTAACGTGAATCCATGGCTCGTGCAAAACTTCCTGCTCTCCCCTCGTACTCACGTGTGGGTAGTAGTCCATGACCAGCAGGTATTCCGTGCGCCCCTCGGGCCCCGTGCGCTCGTCGGCGGCCACGAACCGAGCGATGTTGTCGTGCTCCAGCAGAGGCAGCCGGTAGATGGAGCACTCGTTGAGGAAGTTCTGGCGGTTGGCCGCGGTGAACACCTTCACGGCTACGGGCCGCTCGTCCAGGGAGCCGCAGTATACGGCGCCGTATCTGCCACGCCCAATCAGCTGAAAGATAAAAAAACAAAAAAAAGAGTTTTACCACTTCCTGGTCTGACAAAATGAAAGCGTGAATTGCTTAAACTACAAAGAGTCCAAATACAAGAACAGAACAGCACAAACGTCCAAAAAAACAAATACAGGCAGGCAGAAGATAAAAAGAAATAAACTAAATTAGAAGCAAACAGCGGGGTTAAACATTTAAAAGGGCCCTTAGTCAGGTCCAAATCATTCAATTAGTGTCCTGAATTAGCCGGAGCACAGCATGCCATTAAGGTCCAAACATTCGGCCTTAAAAAAGTCAGCTGCATTAGAGTAAGAAATGACATCGGGAGCAGATTTATTCAGATCCACCTCCGTACAATTTATATACGGTCGTAAAATACGCCGCGGTAAAAACAATGGACCTTGTTTTCGTCTGTGACCATCCCTCAACATCAGCAGTGAGTTTAATGTGAAGGAACATGTCCTCGCATTCGATAAGGGGGACGGGGACAGCGTTCTAAATTCAACTCCCGCCTGAAAGAAATGCAAAAAAAAGCACCGAAACGACGTCAAAGGAGGGGAAAAACCGCGGCTGCACCTCTGCAGCGTGGATCGTTCTGCTCAGGGCTGATGGAGTGGTCGTCGTTCTGCCGGTGACAGCTAACATTTTCACATCATATAACTTCTGTTTCCAGTCCTTAAAGACATAGGCGTGTTTTGCTTTGCGGCCGGTGATCGATCACAGTCCCCCATCTACGATTTGAAGTCACAAACACCCACAGGCTCTCTCAGGCTTCCTGCTCTTTTCAAAGGAATTATTTTCAGTTATATTTTCTGAACGAGCGATGGGAAATCCAGCTTAGACTTCCTGTTTGTGGAAGTAGCCTTTGACTCATTCAGTTCCACGTAAAACCTTTAAACGGCCACGTTAAGCCTGATGTAGTCAAGTGACACTAGAACTGGTCTGACTATCCCCAGTCTGGTTGTAGAGATTTGAGGGTTGGACCAAACAGTCTCCGTTAAGTACAGTCTGCAAAAAAAAAACCCATAATCAAAACTACAAAGCAATTAAATAATTTATGGACATTTTTTTTGCCATATGCGTTGAAGATAAATTGCCAGTGTGCTTGTCGGCTATCCAAATCTCGGTTTATCTCAAAAGCTAAAACACACAAAACACAGCAGAGAGCTAAATTAAATTAAATATGAGTCATACTTGGAACAGAGAGAATTCTGAGAATGAGGCCGAGGCTGATAAATACTCGAATTTACATTTAATGAATCAGCGCGCAAACAGCCTTAAAAAAAAACTACCCCCATACTGCTTTGGAAAAAAGGGAGCGCGTCTGAAAAATCAAATAGTGTAGAAAAGTCAAAAATGCACTTTAAAAACAGCTGCCGCTCTGCCGTCTCCTGGGGGGCTCTGGATTTATTCAGACCAGCTCCCGTGCTCATTTGCCGTTCCAGTCCCCCGGCTTCGTATCACCGCTGCGGCTGAACATCATCCAAAATCCATTGACTTCCTCTCATAATACGAGGTATCCCACTACCGGGTCGGGTTTTCAGGATCCTGTGTCGGTGTAAGCAAGCTCCTATTTTTGTACGACCTGTCACTTAATGCATCCTGCCGTGATCGGGTGATAAAAGTCACATTGAAACGACAAACGTAACCGTAAACCTTGATGTATTTTTGGTTTCTCCTTTCTCTTTGCCGTTCTGTGCAGAGACGCCGAAGCTGAAGAGAGCACTGCTCGTCTGAACCAACGATACGAGCCTTCATAAGCTATAAACCGTCCGGGATGAATCCAAGGGATTTAGGGAGCTTACTTTTTTTTTTATGACGCTTTAATGCTATTTTCACGTGCATCGCCATTGTTATAGTTCAGAACTAAAAGAATACTCTAGTGTGAAACTGTGTCAGTAATCTCGCTAAATCTTGATTAGTCGAACGCCTCCCTATAGGCTCATCTGGTTGGTGATACTTCCCATAGCCAGAAAACAAATTCATTCAACTGTTTGTGCCGATAAAAAGCCTCCACCGCGCTTTTTAGTACGATTTTAAAGCGACAACTAATTTCTCTATAGTAATGTCAGTTAGTTAGAAATATATAAACGGTTGTAGACGTCTTTACCGCCCAGTTTTTCCAGTAAATGTGGTGGATTTATCAGGCTTTTGGCAGCCATGTCCAATATGGCCGCTATCATGGACTGACTTTGCAGTTTCTTGCAGGGAAACAGTAAAATCATGTTACATACAGCACGGTCTATAAAATATCTCAATGTAAGCACTTCGATTTAAAAAAAAAAAATTTGAATTTTCTGACTATTATCTCGTATGTCAGGCTTTAAAAGAGTTGAAGTGGGTGAATATTTGTGCAATCACTTATTCTACATTATATAGTTTTAATTAATTGACATTAATTTGTAGAAATCTGGTTTCACTTTGACAATTAAAGTGTTAATTTTGCAAATTCTTCTATGAAAAAAGACAAATTATTTTTAAATAAATCAATTTATGAAGGCTACAAAAAGGAAAAACATTTATACAATATTTTTTTATATACACTGTATTATATATATATATATTATATACACTGTATTATATATATATATATATATATATATATATATATATATCTATCAGGGTTCACCAAATATTGTCCGTCATTGACCTTTTTTTTAATTTTTTTTTTAAATACGACGGAAAAATCTGAAGGCCGTCATCCGTCATTTTGACAGATTGCAATTCACACTCCTGACCACTTGGTGGCGAGTGATCTTATTAATTAGCTCTTGTCTCTCATCGCAGTTTACGTTCCAAACATCGCGGAACTTTTGTCGGTGCACGATTACCTAGCACACCGATTTTACTGATGCACACGTCAGAGGTCGGCTAACCATAGACCATAGACATATATGAAGCTAACGGCTACCAAAATGAAATTTGCATACCACCGAAGCACTTCAACCCTACGGTTTACGCTAGCAGTCCCGTTCCGAGTACGGACAAGACGTGTCGGCAGCCGAAACTTTTTTTTTGGTTACCATTTAAAGTCAATACTGTTCTGGAAAAAAGTACTTAAAATTAATGAAACTTTAATGAAAATTAAATGCTGTTGAATATGTATTTATTATCATTTTAAAAAATTAAAGTGACGGGTAAAAATAAATTATGACCGGATTTTTATGACCTTGTCAGTCAAAATGACCGACAACAAAAAAGTCTAGCGCTAGTCTAGTTTATATGTATATTAACTGATTGGAGTAATCTCTTATTTATGGTAAATTATTTGTGGTGAATCATTTTAAAGACACTATGCTACAAGCTTGTGTAGACACATATTCAAAGGAAGATAAAATGTTGATGTGGACACTGACCTCCAGCAGTTTAAGATTGTCCAGGTCCAAGGAGCTCTCAGAGCCGGCAGCCTCCATCATATTCAGGTTGTGAAGGCCTTGCTTGCCGTCTCCTGCGAAAAAAAAAAGAAGGAAAATTTCTAAACATGCAGATGCATTTAAACAAAAGATCAGCCCTGATTGCCTCTCCTTTTATGCAACGGTTTGAAAAGCTGCCAAAAAAACAAACATTTAGAGACGGCCTTGAATAATGAATGTTCTCCTGCTCCTCCTCGCAGCGTGGCGCCATGGTAACTCACCGTGCATCATGCGGTACCCGAAGAAGGCTGCTACAGCAACCACGGCCAGCACGGAGACTGTTGCCAGGGCGATCGTGACCGTCTCTTCGTGGCGTAGTGTGTGAGGGTCTACAAGTAAGGACACATCAAAAGTACAAGTCAAGCTGTGACCTTCAGGCAACAGGTGGCCAGTTTATTAGGTACACATGTATTCAACTCTGTCTATAAGATTGATATAAATATTCATGAGCATTTGTAGAGTAGATAACAAGTTAGGCTGCACTTTAACACATGAAATAGCAAAAAATATTAACTAATTAAGATGCTGCACCAAAAAAAGAAAGGAGATATGAAAGATTAGAGGTAAATATTGTGGAAATACCACATATTTCTGGAGCCAGTGACGTTAGTTTAGTGAAAATCTCTCTGAAATCTCTCTAAACAAACTTTAAACCGTCGTGAATCATAATCATATCGATATAACAACAAACAGCATGTCTGAGGAACTTCCAAGTGCTCGTACTATTGAGTAACGTCAATTTTCAAGAGCTTACTTTCAATTTAGATTCAATTTAGCCTCAGTAATCAGGTTTTTATTTTGAATTCTGAACGTATTTATGAACCAGTTTTGAATCTAAAGTTTCCTGATTATAATCTGTCGCTACTCTGCACAGACCTGTCGTTATGAATCCTTGTTTTTAATGTTTGAGCACAGAGATGCACATGTCCACGCTGAGTTCATGGACGATGCAGCACGCATTAGTGAAAGGAAGAAGAAGGCGGAAACAGAGCACCTTCATTTCTCCCAGCCCAATCTGAATTAAAAAGTCTCATGTAACCACCTCAATCCGAACCAACAGGTTTAATTCAAACTGGATTACGTGATTTGATTGTTTATCTCTGGGTGGGATAAATATATTCTTTCTGAGCATGTTGGTTTTCTACACACATGACGTTTAGATTAAGTATTACTGCAAGAAACGAAAAACTGACAATCTGCAAGCAGTTTAGAATAGTAAAAGTATTTATTTATTCCCAAATAGCAGGTAAATAATCGTATTTGAGTGTTTTGGATAGTCAAGTGTGTGGATTTGTGGATTATTGGCCACGCCGTGAAGTGCACGAAAGGACAGATCAGCAGTGTGGAAATCGGTGCAAGGGGGAAGAGATAAACAGCAGATGTGTGGGAAGTGAAAGGACGGAGCGAGAGAAGGAAAATATGTGAAAACAGACAGAGATAGAGAGAGAGAGAAAGAGCTGGTCAGATGGATTTTAGCTGCTGCGACAGGTAGAAGCAATTAAGCTGAGACACGCCGTACCACGTAGACGTAGCACCGAGGAGGCGCAGAAAGACTCTCCCTTGCATCCCTTACATCGAACGACACACTGGTGCTGCCACGAGACACCGGCTTTATTAATAATTGATGGCTGCAAGAGCCCGAGGGCAGAGCACACACTTTCTGGCACACACACGAGGGAGGGGAGGGGAGAGGGGCTGAAAAGGACCCCCACCCTCCCCCCGAATAGCATGGCAAGGTCACAGAGTTCATAATCAACAAGGGAGGCTGCACAGGAAGTCATCTGACAAAACACAGATGTAAACACAGACACACACGCACTTTATCGTAAATGAAGCGACCCAGCAGAATAGTATAAAACAGTTTAAAGGCTGCAGAGGAAACTTTACTGAATCAGTAATTCCGCTTCAATTATCATAATGATAAATATTAGATATACGGAGCTGTCAAAAGCGCGTTCCTTCTAACGCACAGCCTCCTGTTATGAACTCGGCCTTGACCGCAGAGATTCGGCCTCGGCGCAGCAGTAACGCTGCAATAATTTCACCCTGCAGAAAGGCAGTAATATGCCCTGTGGCGGTAAAACTGCCTGGAAAACTTATTTCACAGTCCACGGCGGAGACAAACGACCACGACTTGATAAAGAAAGCTTCAGAGAGGGGAGTTTTCTGAGTAGCTGAGATGTTGATAGTACATTTAAAGCTTTAAAAAAGTGCGATTAATTTGATTAAACGCAATCTATTGACAGAAAAATAGAAATAGTTCATTCTACACGAGGACTTTAATTGGATTTTTGTGGATTTCTCTTTAATTTACAGTTTTGAATGTAGGTTGCAGCTCTACGTTGTCGTTCTTCTGCTTTTACAGAAGTAACGCACCGCAGCGCTGAATGTCGTCATCCATGACTCTTGGCTTTACATCACTCAGCCGGCCGAGTCACTGAAAGCGTTTCCTACTTCTAACAATACCAACACACACACAGCAGATGTGTCCAGACATGTCAGGAAATAACAATCAAGCCGAAACAGAAATCCAGAGTTATAATACAACCACAACACAACCCAAGCTCGATTCTCACTCTCTAATCAAACTGCCTTTTTAACGTCAAAATGAAATATATTTTATTTTTTTTCTTCTTCTCTCCCCCTTCTTACGCTCTCCCGTCTTTGTCTCGTCGTCTGTCTGCGCGGTGAAACAGTCACCGGCACGCCCCGCAGACAGACAGATAGAGCAGACGCCATATAATCCGTGGAATGCGGAGAGACGACGTGGATGTAGCGCAAGTGTGTGTGTGTGTTTGTGTTTGTGTGTGGGCAGGAGAGACGGCGATGAGCTGTAGTCGGCTGCCACCCTCACCTCACCCCACCTCGCGGGCTGCTTTTATTCGCAGCCAAACCTTGAGTGAGAGGCAGGAGCAGCGCATATGTTTGACTGCGATTCACAGTAACTGTTGTCAGGGTAATGAGGCGAGCTCGGTTCTTAGTCGTCGCTAAATGATGTAGCGGAGGAGGATATATATATATTTATATATATATATGTAGGTGTGGGTACAATAGCTCAGATGATATCAAGCATCCTTTCATTGTTTTCTGTTAAATGCTTTGTGTTTCAGAGCTGTGTATGCCTGCAGTGGCTCTGCATTTTTCTTCTGTTAGTCATTTCTATGACTATCAAACAAAGGAAAAGCACCTCGGTTTAAAAGCTGAGTAAAAAATGTTCAAAGTCACACACATTTCCGAACAAAGCTGCTAAATCACGACAAAACCTCTTTAGTTCCTTTGGTATTAAACCGTAACGTGTGCGTGCGTTCGTGCGTCCTTACAGATGGGCTGCGCGGTGGTGGGGCTCGGCGGCGGGAAGTCCTCCGTGAAGTTCACGTTGCACATGTCGCTGCCGCAGCAGCAGAAGTGGTACGTCCCGTTCTGGATCTGCGGGGGCAGGTTGGTCACCACGCAGCGGTCATCGCGGCAGCCCTGGTTGTCTCCGAGGTGAGTCCAGCAACCTGAGGGGGACGGAAACGAGAGAAGATTGTGGGGGAGATGCGTCGAGTGAGTCTGTCGTGACATCTAAGGATTTAGCGCGGTTCAGACGCAGCTAAACGGGAACAATAAGGACTTGTTAGTGTAAATATTTGCATGAATGGTAACAATCCAAAGAGATTTCGACTTTCCTGGTATTGGTCAAGCTCCAGAAACGCCAGATACAACTCAACTAAGGCTGCAATGATGCGTCAACGCAATTGTTTATGCAGATATGTGGAGCTGCGTTGTATATGTTGACTCATACTAAACCCAGCCATCAAAAGTGAAAAGATTCTTTACACAGAAGCCCAAAAGCATCCTGCCTCCATCAAGGAGTGTCACTGCTGTCCGGTCTGGTCAGTGGTCATAATGTTGTGGCTCATCTGTGTGTATTTGTATGAGAAAACAAAAAAAAATTAAAATACCTTGTTTGACCAGGCGCACTTCGCCCGGAGGACTTTTCTCCCACAGTCCGAAACAGTGGCTGCCCTTGGCGCATCGAATCGTGGTGTTCTCCGGGGAGACCCGGCCCTCGCCCCCCGCCACTCGCTCCACCTCCCACTGCTGCTGCTGGTCCGTGAAGGCGCACTCCCTCTCCTCGCCCTGCGCCGCTGCGAAGACACGAGAGAGAGAGAGAGAGATATAAGTTGCAGCTAATTTGAAGGCAAAACAGGACGGAGATTTTGCAGTCACAACAAAAGTGAATTAAAAGGCCGGCGCAGGGCATGAGCATCGAGTTCAGCAACTTTGCTAGTTTTAATTCACGCCTTTATTTTAATCACACTTTTTAATTGGGAAGGGGCAAATGTTTATACAGCACGCGCAACATGATTCCAGACAAACTTTCTGCCACGAAACATTTCCAGCCTGCGGATTCGCAGCCTGAAAAAAAAAAAAAACATGTTGTCAAAGTGAAAAAGGAGAGCCAGAACGCGTGCAGTTGTGAAAGAGGACAGCCGAACGTCTGGGAGACTTGAGTGCCACGCCAGCGAGAAATAGTTTGGCTGCCGGAATGTGTGTTTGTGTACACTGCCCGAGTCGTGGGTAATTTCAGATAAGGGAAACATGATGTGCTAGTTTGTTTCCCTCACTCCCCAGCTCCTCCCTTTCCTCCATCCGGGGAAAGAGGGGAGGAAGGGGGGGGGGATTTGCTCTAAAGTGGGTGGGTGCGGGGAGGAGGGTGAGCGTGCCCTGCCCAAGGTCGAGCTAGCTCTGTGTGGGCAGAGGGTGAGTGGTAGCTCTGCTGGGCACGGCGCCAGCTCGCCTCCTCTGCTCCCATCATCAGATAAAGCTATCAGCCGCGGCCTACCGTGGGCCTCGGCCTCTTGCAGCCCGGTGGGCCGTCCGTGCGCTGCCTACTGTGGGAACGACTTCGCCTCGAGGGGCGAGTGTGCAGCAGAGCAGGAGCTAAGGGTTAAGTGTGCGGACGAGGAAACTGAATTTCAATGAGGAGGCACGGTTAGCCGTGAAGAGTCCCAGAAGAGAAGACGATCCTGCACTTAAATGTTTATAGCACATTAACAAATGACCGCAGAACGGTACTTGAACTATACAATTATCATTATACGATCATGTACATGTCCTCGTATTAAACTAAAAGCTGCACATAACAACAGTAACCTTACACCGAGCAGGAAATACGTCAAATGAAACGGAGAAGATGAAGCTTTCATCCCACACCCAGGTCGAGTTCTTTTGAGATTTTCTCAAAATAATATAAAACGTAGAGCGGGGCTGCAGCGACATGTCGCTCAGTGACGCACAGAATACGTCAACGCGTCACGATCTCCGCTAAATAAAATGAAACCCAAACGCCGAACGTGAGGAAACAGGTCGGTCGAAATCGTTGCATAATTCCCCTGAATAAATCTGGATTGTTGAATGGTGTCGTTTACGTTGGAAACGTTCTTCATTCACAGATACATCGTGTTCAAACATGTCAACCATCGTGTTTGAATAGAGTTCAACCGAAGGATTAACCGGCTGCTGAGAAAACAGTCGACACGCAAATCGTCACATTTTCACACGTTTGTATCGCCGCGGAGCGAAGGCCGGTTCACATCTACAGACGTCGGGCTTTAAAGGATCATTCAGTCCATAACATTAACACCACACATTCGTCCTGGCTTTTATTTTTTACAGTACAGAGAACAAAAAAAAATAAAAGTTTCAGATTTCCATTTGTGCTGGATGAAAATAATTCAAAGGCTTCAAGTTGCATTTGTAAATGACTTATCTGAAACTGAGTAAGAAGAGCTTTTATCTTTGATTTTTTTTGAGTTTGTTCTGCGAGAAGTTGTGACGGATGTAGACGAGAGCTCTTTTGCAGAAGGAAACATCATTTTTTTTATGAACAGAAAGCTGGAAATCAGGCAGAATATCCCGTCTAGCACCTAAAACCGATCCTGAATATAATTAGTTTGTTCTTGCCGATTCAAAAGATTAAAATTCCTTTAAAAGTGAATTGTGTTAAGAGTCGATTGTCATGCCTTCACTATGATGCGTGACAACCTGACAGTTTGCTAATCCCTTCACCTGGAGACGCTGTCTGCAACAGGGCAACTGTGATCAGGTATGGCAGGTATGTCAAGCTTTGGATTAACGCGTGTCGCAGGCCGCTCTGCCAGCGAGGGCAGCCGCTAACAGGGCAGCTGCAGCTCTGGCGGCCGTGTCTGCGCGAGAGATGTGTTCGGGGACAGCGTGGAGCCGTAGGGTCACCCACATTTTTTGGCAGCGTCTTCTTTATACTTTAAGATGCATTTACGAGCACGTAGGCACGCCGGCACACACAAAGCGAGCCATTATGCCGCCCGTGTAGACAGCTGGGGCGATTGACTGAGTGTTCGCATTCGATGAAGTGGACAACAAACCTTTCTACTTTTTTTTCCGAAAGCAAAAATAGAACCGCTTAAGTGGACTCTTGCTTATCGATCAGATGTGTCTAGGGCGTGAGCAATGCAGTAAATTCAGGAAGGAGGTTCTGCCTTCTGGACTAGTTCATATTTCTGCGAGGGGAAACATTGCTATGTAACTTAATACGGAGCGATGGCAGAACTGGCGTTTACTCATACTTATCTGGGTCTTCTTTAGCAGAAGAATGTGAAATACACCTCGAGGAAATGTCTTGAGAATGCTTCGCCGCCTGGCGCATTACAAATGAGAGACGGCCGAGCAGGACTGGGAGACTGATGGCTGCAGGAGCCGCACACCTGGCAGCCGGGTCGGATTGAGTTCGGATCACGTTTCCACCACAAACGAAATGTGGCAGAGTTCATTTGGGGCTGGACCAAGACCACCTCCACTCACCAAGGGGGTCAGACGCACTACGACTCGACTGAAACTCACTAAATTCTGCAGGGGTGAAAGCAGGGGTTGCGTTAACCGAATATTTTCCGTCACTGACCCTTTTTTTTTAAAAATATGACGGAAAAATCTGAAGGCCATCCGTCATTTTGACAGACTGCAATTCACACTCCTGACCACTTGGTGGCGAGTGATCTTATTAATTAGCTCTTGTCTCTCATCACAGTTTGCGTTCCAAACATCGCGGAACTTTTGTCGGAGCACGATTTCCTGGTACACGGCTAACCATAGACATATATACATCGCCGTCCAAGAGCTGTTTACGCTAGCAGTCCCGTACGGACAAGATAGATAGATTATGTCGGGATTTTTATGACCCCGGATGTCAAAATGACGACAACGTGAAAAAGTCTCGCGCAACCTCTGGGTCAAAGTAACAGCGCTCAGGCTAAGGCTCACAGCTCACGATCTAATTACACGTTCACGTGAAAACTGCAGCGCGTGGCGAGCTGCGCCGTCTTCGAGTTGCCGCTCAAGTGTTGTCGGAGCAAACACACATGACCGGTCGACGCTTCCCTGCCTGATTGGAGCGCTGAAACAAAATTGAAACCAGCTAAACGTGTCCGTTGAGCGGCGACAAGCTTCGGGTGCCAGTTTGGCGCTTTACATCGATAGCCAACGTTGAAAATTACTCGCAGCCTGCTACGTGCTACGTTTCCTCAAACACAAAAGCAGATTTCCGCTTCATCACAACGTCCCGATTCGATTCAATTTGAGACATTTCCACAGCGAAAACAAATGGTTCTGACTTGAGATCTTTACATATATATATATTATTTTACCACCCCTTAGTTTCATTTCTCACATATCGGCTTTTCTCTTGACCTCGTTGTGTTGCATGACTAGTTTCATGAGAGCGGATGGAGAATTCTTACAAGAGGATGCAGAAAGTGGCATATATTATATATATATATGTACTCTTTAATGTTAAAAGTGTGGGAAACAATAGAGAAACTGCAGCTTAACATTGTATTTTCCTCGTTCTCTTCACTCACTAGCTCTACGCTGCAAAACAGAAACAGCTCTTCTTCTATGTGGCTCATCAAACTGTCAGGACTCTTGACTCTCTGCCCAACTCTTTGGCCTTACACCTCAATCCTCGAACATTTTCAAACCTAAATCACGAGGGCGGTGTAAGCTCACATCCTTTGCTCGCTGCGGCTGCCATGTCAGTCGAGAGAGCGTCAAGCGGAGAAACGGCGAAGGCGGACAATAGAAGGAAGTGCAGAGCCCGAGACAACACCCAAAGACAGTCAGACAATAACACTGATCCTGTGTGCCAGGGTTCATACCAGTGTAATCCACAGAGCAGAGCTTGTCTTATCCTTTTCGCAAACTGGGTTAGATAATGTAGACCGGCATTATTAATAGTTTTACTAGAGTGATTACCAAGTACGCTGCTCAGTCTGCGAGAGGATTCCTGACCCTGATTTTTGCTCTTCTGTAATTTTTTGCAACTTTAACACAACGCTGCTAAAATGTGAAGGGGACAGAGACGGTTCCCCCTAACCCCACACCCTATCACCGATTTCACCCCGTGACTGTCTGTCTGTCTGACTGAAATAACATTATGACACACGGGGTGAAGCCCCGCACATTAAATACTTTCATTGTGCTGCACGTAACAAGCGTGCACTGATCACACAGCAGCTACTTTTATTCCTATTTCCTCCGGATTCTTGAGGGAAAATGGGGCTATTCACGCTCTGAAACACTCTTATTGGATTTATCTTAATATAAAAAAAGAGAGGGGGACGGCGAAGAAGCGTGGAAAGGATCCTAAAAAACCCCAGGCTTTGCTCGTCTGCAGTCTGAGCCGGCGGGACGTCCCTGCTCGTTGGCGTGTTTTCGATTCCTGTCGGGGCTGCGATTGGTTCTTTGACTTGAATTCTGTTTTCGGGGGGTTGGCTGAAAAATCTCTTGTGTTTCTCATGGGGCATGGCAGCGTCTGTACCTGGTTCTGCTCTGTGCTCTGCTATGTGGTCTTGGCTTTCGACGCCGCAGTATTGGATTGTGGGTCAGAGTATGCAGGCAAGGCCAGTGGAGCGAGGCAGATGAGAGAGGGAGGGAGGGGAGAGAGAGGGTAGTCATATCAAAAGGCTTCAGAGTAGTTTTCTGCTCCGAGCCTCTTCATTGGATGATGGCAGGCCCTGCTGAGTGTTTACCCATGGCCCAGTTATTTGCTAATCTCTCCCCTCCCTATCCTCCTCCCCCAAAACTGGCCTTCGGTGCACCCACCCTCCCTCCCTCCCTCCCTCCCCCAGGAACTACCCCCTTCCCTTCAGTGTCGCCGCTAAAAAACAACGTCGATCTAATCTGGCTCTCTCCAACCTCTCTCTCCCTGCCTCCGAGCGAGACCCGAGACACGGCAAGCCCCGAGACTTGATTAAAAGTCACCGAGCGCGCTGATGTGTCGTTGGCGGCGGCGGCGGTTCTCTCTCTCTCTCTCTCTCCACAAACACGAGTTCACGTCCAAGAGGAGAGACAGAAACGGAGAGGTAAATACGGAAAAACAGAGCCCTCCTCCGCTGGAAGCTAAAACGTTGCACTCTCATGCCGACCATTATCCCGGCAACAACCCCACTTCTTCTCTCTGGTTCTGTTTACATTCAAAGAGTGCACCCTCACGGCACAAAAATGCACAGAGCCACTATCTTTCGCCCAGGTGCGCCCGCCGTGTTTTCCCTTTTCTTTCTCCAAAGCGCAAGCTGCTGCATGCATCCGTCTGGGTCGTACCTGCCGCCGCTGTTTGGGTGCCCGCTTGTTGTTGCTGCTGACGTAGGACGGAGAGGATTCAGGGGGGTATTTGCTGACATCCCCAATTTTCTAAGTCCCCTAGTTGAGTTTAAGGATGTGTGTGTGTGTGTGTGTGTGTGTGTGTGTGTGTGTGTGTGTGAGGGGGTGGGCTTTAATCTGTCCCATCTGTTGCCCTGGGACTGCTGACCCCCGCCACCACCCCTCAACACCACCACCACCACTCAGTCTGTGTCTGTCTGGGTCTGGTACAGTTATGCTAATCCTGTGGTTTATACTACCATAATAGCTTAAAGGCCTCCTCTATTGACCACCATGCATTTATAGCCACCCCCCCTCCCCTCGGTGTACACCTTAACTTTCCCAAATATGTCATGAAAACACAGATGACAAGAGGACCCTAAGTGGTGTTCGCCGTCACTCACTCAATGGCGGATAATCTCAGATTACTCATGAACAAGCCAGAGTCTGTGTTTGAGTTTAGTCTTTGTCTGCGTCAAGTACAGGCTCGACGGGCTACGTGATAGCTTGACAGGCTGGCGCTGCACCGGAGGCCTCGCGGTTGTCTGGTATGACGGGGTGGGGGGGGTGGGGGGGGTTTCACCTGTTCAGTGAGAGCAACTTGTGTTGTGATACGTTGGCGAGACGTCGGGGTGCAAAAAATAGACGAGCAGACACAAAAGTACATCTCAATAGCAACTCTTCTAATTAGGGCTCAAACAATAGTTCGTTTAGCTATTGACAGGACACAACAACGACTCCAAGGCTCTGACCACCAACAACGATCCAAATACCCAACAGCTCAGTTTGGAGACGGTTGAATTTTAGTTTGTCTTCTTCTTCTTCTACTGGGAATGTGGCATTTTGATGGACTGGGCATATTTATAAAAATCTGCAGGATGAAGTTATTAAAAATCACAAGAGCCTTTCAAGCTTCAGGGTCTTCGATGAATGAATTTCCTCACTTTTGATGTTTGGGTAAAACCTTGCCGCGACGCGTTCGACACGAATCGACATATTTTTCCGAGCTGCCGCAGCCCTCGCTTCTAATCAATTATTAGTTTGAGTCATTTTAAACAAGCAAACAACTCGCTCAACACTCGAGCCGCTGCCTCCAAAATGGCATTTTTCTCATTTTCTCTGTATTATAAGATAGAAAATTTAATAACTTCAGACGGTAAAGGATGGAGAAGGCAAACCGAGCTATTTCACGTAGCGCTACATCGATCAGTTGATTAATAAAATGTCAGAAAACAGTGAAAATGCCCTTTGCAGTTTCACAGAGCACAAGGTGAGCTGTCAATATCGAAAGCTCAAAGTTATTTACTTTACTATGACGTAAAAACAGGAAAAAAAATCAAGTTCTCACATTTGAGAACCCCACACCATCAAATTTAGGCGTTTTAACTACTTAATTAATCAATATTTACATTTACTATAGCTGGCAATCGTCTGTTAATTGTGTAGTGGGTTAATTTATGCAGCAATGATTAGAAAAGCAACAGAAAAGTGGTGATTTCTAATCAAATATGCACAACATCTGCCGCTTCCAGCTTCCTATACGCGATTTTAACGCTTTAATCTACAGATGGAGAACATCAATCAGCAACCTGATGATGAAAATAATGAATAGTTAAACGTTTTCATTAGGGAGAAGGCGATAAACTCGCTACGCTGATGAATAGGGCGATTTTTTTATCTTATCGCAGACATAAGTTGATTCTTACACTGTTAAAAAGTCGTCGTGTTTCGGTCGCAGTCTTTCAATTCAATGAAGGAAGTGTCTACATACGTAACACACACCTGGAGGATGTCAAAACTTTGTTCGCAGTGCATTTAACAAGATATTCCCGCATCAGTCAGACTATAAAACATCATTTTTTTCTGGATGGCTTCTGTTGAGTGCTCAACTCGTCTGAAACCTTTACGTTCCACCTCTGAATACTGGAATAAAAGCTGCAAATTCTTCTGCTGCTGCAACTTTTGATGAAGAAAGGGACGCTCAAGGCTAAAGGCAACATCCACAGAGGTGGCAGTAAACAGACAGAATAAAAACAAGAATACCGCCTTTAACCCTTGCTCACGGAGGGGAAGAAAAAAATTTAATGATTCTGTCCATGAAAAACACAAAAAAAACACCCAAACAAAACAGTTCGTCCATACTCTCAGCGACATTTTCTCGCTGCGCGCTCCAGACGCATTGTCTCTGCTGGTCAAGGAGAACGCTCGGTGTTAATCATAGGCTGTCACTCTGAGTTACCATCTCAAGGCTGCACCTTTTGTTTTCTAAAACATCCGCTAATTTCTCCTTTTTTTTTTTTTGCCAGACCAGAAGGTTGGCCCGAAGCGAACACTGTCCTATTGTATCCTCCGCTGCTTTTACCTCGACGCAGAACTCACAAACCAAGGTACTCAGGGAGACGGGCATTGATTTTTATTTATTTTCTTCCTTCTCATCTAATAGACTACAACGCTAGCAGTCTTAGACACCAAATTTACCTCCCACCTCCCTTCTCAGTTCCTGCGTTCATTGGTCCGTTCCTAGCTGCAGTAAGTGTCATCTCCTCTCACGAAATAACGATGTGGACTGACTGCAAAATGTTATAGAATCAAAAAAAAAAAAAGGGGGGCCGCTGTGCTTTTATACCCTCCAGCCTCCTCCTTATTTTCTCCCGTGCCAAGCTGCATCGCCTCTACGGCTCTGCTTCCACACGCCTCGATTGTTTAGCATTTTATGAAGCCACTTTTTCTCCAGTGTACTAGCTCTGTGTTTACAGTTTGGGGGGGGAGAGGGGGGGAGGTGGGTGAGGATAGTGCACATTCAGTGGTTGAGCTTGAAGGCCAAAGGTGATGCAGTTTGGTAATCTGGGACACGGGGCTCTGGGCAAAAACCACACACACGGAGCATTAATGAAAGACTTATATTTCCACATCGTTGACGTATAAAATCCAATTTTGTGCCTTGATTAGATTCATCCTGAACCTGGCTTTCACTACGACGAGAAAAAAGCCAAGCCTGTTCGTAAGAAGCTGAGAAAGATGTTTAAATCCAATTTTTAGCTTCTGAAATATGAGAATCTGTGTCGTCCTCTTTCACATTCTGTAAACTTAGAAGATTAATCAATGAAGAGAACGATCAGAGAGCTCTCTGAGCGGTTACAGACCTCCTTTCTTTGTTTTTTTTTTTTTTTAAATGCCTCTGCTAACAATTTGCGCATCACTGAGGCAAATTCCCCAGAATTTATTTGGAACGTGGCATTTAAGTAGTTGTGATTCATCCTCCTCTGAGTGTCCTCCAACCAGACTCCCCGTTTGAAAGGCACAGATCACACGCCAAGCTCGACGGCACGCAGAAGTGCGTCAAACAACGCGAGTCACTAACTTCACTTTCTGTTGAGCCGCCGATGTGACGGCCAGGACAACAGCCTCAAGAGCTTCGTTGCGGCCGGGGAGGAGGAGCGGCCGGGGTTTTTTGGGGAACAGTAGGTCTTGTCAACGCCACAGTATGACGCCCCTTGAAACACGGTTTCAGGGTTTGGACAAGCGGAGCAAATGGGCCGGCCTTTTTTTTTTCATCCTATAGTACAAAACCGCTGCTCTAATCCTCTTTATACCCCTAAACGCAAAGCGGCGGCTGAATGCTACGTTTTAAAGCACGCAACGAGTTACACGATAAGAATTCGGGGTAGGGGTGTGTCCAAAATCAAATGGCAGCATTTAAGGGTCATGCCACAGGATGCGCCGGGTTTGGAACAGTTTCCACTCCAGATCTCGGAGCAGCAGGCGTACACTGATTAGTCACCGGGGACGGGCAAGCGGAAGGACGACCCGAGCCCAGCTGCAAAAAAAGGTTAGAGACACGACGGCAGCAGGGAGGGAAATTACTAATAAAGAAGTGGAGCAGAAATGAACAGAGGTACAGGTGATTTTGGAGACGGGGAGGCTGTAACGGGGGGAAGGCGCCAGGTCAGAGAGATGACTAACGCTCTCCTGCAAGACTATTAGATCCCCTGCTCGTCATAATCATTACACGTGTGATCCTAAGAACGAGGCGCTGGAACGTCCGGGAAGGCACAACAGCGCAGAGAAGGAGCCGTTTATCTCCTGCCTCTTCACAGCCGACAAAATCTGACTGCTGCCCTAATTAATTCTGCACGGTACAACGATTTGGACTCGTCGGCTGTTTACACGGCACGCACGCACGCAGCTATCAGCCGATCGCCCACGTGATGATCATTTAGCGAATATGCCAATCCTCTGACAAGCGCCAATAAAGGTCGGCTCAAAATAGTTTGACGGCGACGCGGCGCTACGTCATCGCGACACACATTCCTACGTCACAAACCCCGACGGCTCGTCTCCTTCATGAGCTTCCTCCAGTCGCTGTCAAGTTAAATCAACTAGCCTCCTTCCCTTCTCGTGATTACAGGATGTCAAGAAAGCACTTTGAATGAAAATTACAGCCTTGTCATTTTACTGAGTTGAGAATTAAACGTAAATAATCGCTTGTCTGTTAAAAAAGGCCGACGTAAATGCAAATAGTGACCGCATCCACGCTACGTATACAAATGATGCTCCACGCACACATATAAAAGCAGCTATTACTCCAGGTTTAGGTTAATACCCCGTCTATACACCGTCTTAACGTCCGTCCCGGCCAATCGGATCACAAGCGACCAGTACAGGTGTGAACGACCCAATCACAGACCACATTCCTCCTCTGGTAGTGTGAACACGCACGTCCCGGGTCGCGTTAAAGCCCACGTAACTCAGCAGGGGTTTGCTCGCAACCCAGAAACTCAGAAAAAGGGGACGTCTCTGTTCACTACTAATAATAAACGAAATGATTTAATACGAGAACATCGTGTGCGACTGCGTGGTACAGGGCTCCATTAGGCCGACTAAATAACGCCAGTGTTTGTTTGCCACTCGTGTTTGGATCGGCCAGGTTGGAGCCTCAGCAATAACACACAATCACAGAAATGATAACATGCGATTAGGAAAGCTGCGTGTGTGCACGTTTTTTTTTTTTTTTTTACACCCGTTCGCCCCGGATGTTTCGAGCCACTTTCAAACACAACGCCGAAAGCATGTCGCACTCCCACCCCTGCCCATCTTGTAAAAATACCTCTCCTCTCTTTACTTACTCCCCCCCAACCCCGACCCACCCTTCCACCCTTGCTCCGCTCCTCCATCTATCTCTGTGCAGCCCTGCCACTATCTTATCACGCTCAAGGTCTCACGGAAGCCTGGCTTCTGCCCAAAAGTCTCGAACAGGGGGCACCAACTTGGCAGACAAGGACTGCGGTATGTTTGGCAGTGTTTTTCCAGGCCTTTGTACACAGAATGATAAAAAAAAAAGAAAAAAGAGGGTGCATTTTGCTGCTCTCCGCTCTAGACGGGATATCTGTGAAAGGTTTGCTTGGCCACAATGACACAAGAGAAAGAGAGAGAGCTCAGATCAGTCCAGGAATAAAAAAAAAAAACAAGATGGACAGAACAGATAAAAAATAATAAGAATAAAAACGGGTAGGTTACATTACTCAATCGACAACATCTGCACCAAAGCAGCTATGTGGATGGAATACATCAGGAGGGCATCAAATATTAATGGGAGGCACATTTTCCTCCATCTCAAGAGTGAGAAATACAAAAAAAAATAATAATAATCAATTCACTACTAAGGCAGGGCAACTCACCAGCCACAGAAGTCAGGAGAATCGCCAGGCAAACCCCAAATTTAGCGAGTGATTTCATCGTGATCCGTGCCACAGCCATGACAGTGGGCATCGACTTTGGTCTCGTAGCTCAATCTCCTCCAAGTGTTGTTGTTTTGTTTATATGTTCTTCTTCTTCTTCTGGTCCACTGTTGTTGTTTCTTCTTCTTTTTCTTCTTCTTCGTTGGGTTTTTTTCCTGCTCTCACGGGCGCGTAGGAACAACACATTGGAGGGGGGAAAAAAACAAAAAAAAGAGGCACAGGGCTCGGTGTGAAGAAGAAGAAAAAAAGTTAACTTAGTCCTCCTGCTTTGGGCTCCAGCGCAGACCGGACTGATAAACCCGGGCGGCTAACTCGTCTGGCGGAGCTGCCGTCCACAACAAGCCAGCGAGCAACGTCCATTTCTGCTAGCTAACATGCTAGCTGGCTAGGGCGACTGTCTGGCACCGCAAAACTTAGCCAAAGAGGGGTGAATACCGCGACGCACACCTCGCCCCTTTTAAGCGCAAACCATTTTCCAGCTATATTTTTTTTTTTGTGTGCTAAACGTACAAATCAATCGACACCACAGCGAGGAATTTAGCATATAAACGTTAGCCAGTTAGCTCGGATGTGTTACAAGCTTGCCTTCTTATGGAAGCTAACCGACGCTAGCCTAGCAGCTAGCCAGTTTAGTTCTCCGCGTCCCGTCTCATATCACGATCTTCGTTACGAAGAAGGGGGCAATAATTCGCGAGTCTAAAAAGCGCCGATGCTTCGCTGATGTGCGGCAGACGGAGATCCTCCTTCCGGTGCAGACAGACGGCGGAGGAGGAGGAGGAGGAGGAGGAGGAGGAGGGAGGAGATGGATATATCTTGCTATGATCGGCGCGGCTGGAAACGCCTCGTTTGCAGGCTTGTCTGGACCGCTCGTCTCCGGTATCGGGTTACTGTGGGCTGGTGTTGGGGGTTGGAGGACGGTCCTACTCAGGCAGGCAGGCAGGCAGGAGGGGAGGGGTGGCGCAGCGCCGCGGTGCCGCAGACTGTGGATACAGCACCCTGGAAACGGAGACGCTGCGTTCAGGCTCCGCGGGAAACTGTCCGAATTTTGAACGATGTAAACACCGCGAAGTATAACGTTGACAAAAAATAAAAATAAAAGACAAAAATTCTGCGTCCTGTAGTGTAAACTAAGATTTAAAATAAAAGACGAAATACATATTTAAAATTTAAATGTTAAACCATTATAATAACATTACATTATTATACTATATGAGTAGTGTCAGTGTTATATAACAGTAATAACTACGCTTATTATAATGTTGACAAAAAATATAAGACAAAAATTTTGCGTCCCGACTTTTACAAAAGCTAAATGTAGTGTAACATAAGATTTAAAATAGAAGACGAAATACATGTTTAAAATTTAAATGTTAAACCATTATTATTATTATGCGTAGTGTCAGTGTTATATAATAGTAATAACTACGCTTATCATTATGTTTTTTACAATTTTGGAAAAAATATAAAATTTTAATGATTTATTATGAATGAATTGTTTATTGTATATAACAATAGTAATACTATTTAATACTAAAATATTATACTAATTTCACAATAATTAATAGTTTGTATTATTATTATTACTATTATGAGTAGTGTCAGTGTTATATAATAGTAATAACTACGCTTATTATTATGTTTTTTACAATTTTTAAAAAATATATAAAATTTGAATGATTATGAATTCAGTTATTGTATATAACAATAATAATACTATTTAATACTAAAATATTATACTGATTTCACAATAATTAATAAATAGTTTGTATTATTGTAGTATTATATTATTATTGTTATTATTATTATTATTACTACTATTATTATGAGTAGTGTCAGTGTTATATAATAGTAATATCTACGCTTATTAAAATTAGTTTTTTTACAATTTTGAAAAAAATATAAAATTTTAATTATTTATTATGAATGAATTGTTTATTGTATATAACAACAATAATACTATGTAATGCTAAAATATTATACTGATTTCACAATAATTAATAAAGAGTTTGTGTTATTGTTATATTATGATTATATTATTATTGTTATTATTAGTAGTTGTGTCAGTGTTATATAATAGTAATAACTACGCTTATTATAATTATGTTTTTTACAATTTTGAAAAAAAATATAAAATTTTAATTATTATGAATTTATTTATTTATTGTATATAACAATACTAATACTATTTAATACTAAAATATTATACTGATTTCACAATAATTAATAAAGAGTTTGTATTATTGTTATATTAATATTATTTTATTATTATTTGACAAATAATGTAGAATTTGTGTTATTAATCATCATTACACAGTAAGAATAAACTCTGCAAATAACAAATAAATAATTTTGACATATTTATTATAGTAATACATTGCCACTGATAATAATAAAAACAACATACGTAATTATCCTGATGATTAAGTAATAATAATAACAATAATAATAACTTGTTTTTCACAAAGTCAGTATGTCCTACTGTCATTAAAGGCACCACTAGTTATTAATGACCAGTGTTACTTTACTGCCTCTATGTGGTCACAAAACTTTACACACAGGTTAGTTTAAAGCCCCAAAGGTACAACACTGTTGTTTCCAGCAGGTGGCAATGTTAGCCCGTGCCTATGGGAGCACTGTCCGCAGTCTGCAGTTATATAACCTCACAAATAGAGCTGCTCAACACATTTTGCCCCTTGTTTTGTACATATATACAACAATTAAGACATTCAACGTATATTTTACTTCATCCTTTAATGTTTGCAGCATTGTCTGTTATGGAAACTGTATTATCAGAGATAGAAAACGTTATGAAGTGAGCTTTAAAGTGAATGTCACATGGCAGGAGTGCATAAATAACGCAGACATGGTGCATGGAGTAGTTTTTGTAGGTTTTAAGTGTGAGAGATGAATTAGTTCACACGGCTGCATATGAGGAAGGGAGGAAGGAGGGGGGGCGTGCCAGTTGTCGAGAGGGGCCTCTGCTGATGGGACAGAGCATATCAGGCTCTGGGTGCAGTTCTCCGGTTGCTGTCGTCCGGGAACGTCATCGTCGGGGATCCTAGACGAGGGTGTCTGCCCGCCGCGACCGACCCAGCACAGGGTAGGGGTAAACAGAAGCACGATGGCGGCGGAATAAAACCAGCACCGGTGGGTGAGCGGTTTTTACGCACGTCGGACATCCCGGAGCGCAGAGTATCGGCGTTTCGCAAGAGCTTTTTCGGGGTCTGCCCTTGTCGTCACCTGTCTTGTCTGATGAGACGCGGGTTTGTGCCATGGCTTCTGTTCCACCTGAGGCGAGGAAGTTCACCCGGGGGCTCAACAAACCGGGCACCGCCGCAGAGCTGAGGCAGAGCGTCTCGGAGGCTGTCAGGACGTCAGTGTTGATGGTAGGGGAACAGACCCAACACTGCGTTTTTCCACACAATCCAAACGATTATTCACTAACTAATACATCTAACTATATAACACAGAATGATGTAAAACAGAATATAAACTACATTTGGTGCAAAACGCAACGTCTGTGCTCAGTGCTGCACCCTTTTTCCCCTAAACCATCCATCACTTCTTTTTATTTAGATATCTTGTCACTTGCTGGTGCATACCCTCAATGCTCTTGTTACAACTTTCTCAAAGAGGTTACCAGGTAACCGAAACATACACCAGCAACTCTTAAGGGATGGGAGGACCACACACACACACACACACACACACACACACACACACACATCTTCAGCACACTCTTGTCATCTGACCCCATGGGTGCACCTTGCAACCAGATAGGTTTGACAGAAACAGCTGAGTAACGGGAAGAAGTTTTTAACTTGTCTGTCAGGATGTTATCCTGTACGTACGTGCGCTACCTGGCACATCAGCTTTAGTTGTTTGAATGCAGAGTTTTGTGCGTATTATTGTGTTGCTTTTGGTTCAACTTGTTGCGTAATGATGGTCAATATGCCGTTTTTTTTTCTGCAACTAATGGCTTTCAGTCGGTTCCGGTGCATGTGCTTTTATCTGCTCAACTAAAAGGTGCACAAACAAGCTTGAAGCAAATTAGTTGACCTGTGTTTTGTTTTGGCAAATGGCTCCGTTTTTGTGCAGCACCAAGATTTAGTTAAAGTCCTTTGTGTAACATAATGAAAATAAATTAATACACCCTTAATTGCATCCATCTTGACCGGCTTGTTTCAGAAACACACACACATAGTATTGTATTATCCAAGTTGCAGATGTATTTTCCACACATAAATTCCCTGTTAGTAGTAAAACTGACAGGAGAGTATGATCTCCAGATTTGTATTTGTCTGTGCCTGTTGTCACATGATCTGGTGGTGGTGGTGGTGGTGGGGGCTCAGGACTCCAGCCGCTGACCAGTGACCGCAAGATATTAATGAGTCTGTAATGGGGTAGGACTCGTGTCATCATGTTACACCCGCGTAAAGTCATCATTTCCTCCGTCTGTGTACAGTAAGACTGTGTGCTCTGAACAAAAGAGACCACAAGGGTTGATGTTTCTGAGCATCCACTACCGTTTTATGTTTTTATCCAGATTTCAAAATGGCAAATTCGTAGCTGTCGGTGCAGACACGCCAACCAGAACCCGTGCACGGTGCTAATTGTGTTACACGTCTTAGCTCAGTTAGCTCAGCTTAGCATGAAAAAAAAAAAAACAGGGAAGCAACAGCTGTTCGGTGGTAACAAACCCCCACCTGCTAGCACGTCTATATTAGCTGCACGACAGTTTCTTGGCCGGGAGAAGTTATTTCACGGTCATGTCGTTGTCAGACTTGTTGAAACTGCGCCTGAACAAGGAAAGTTAAACACACACAGCACCCTTGAGAAGCCACCTTTTAGTTTTTTTGGATGGATTAAACAAAAGGCAGTGAACTATTTTGAGTTTGTTAGTAGAGGGCAGCTGTTTTCCCTGCAGTCTTTAGCCTAAGCTAAGCCAACCACCTTCCGACTATAGCTTTGTGTTTACGGATCATTTCATTCATTTCATTTCTTAGTTATGCTGCTATAGCCCCAGGCTGCCGGGGGGACGTCTTATGATGCACTGAGCACCTATCCTCTAATTTCTTCTCTCTCTCTATGCGTGCATTTGTGTGCTACAACTGCCTTGAGACAATTTGAATTGTTATTGGCGGTGTTATTGTCATTCAGGTCCTCCAGAGCACTTGACGACTCAATGTTTGTGTAAAATTGGTGATTTTACTGACAATTGTGACTAAACATTACCTTCAGAATCAATTACTCTGTACTTAAAGCTTTGAGAAGCTACTTTCTACCTTTTATGACGTGGCCAAAGCTACGAAACTGGCTCCTGTTGCGGCCCTGATGTGGTCTATCTTGAAAAAACATCACCTCTAACTCTATTTTTGACTCTGTACTTATGGTGCAGCTGTTTCTCCTGCTCGTTTGACGTTGAGCCTTCACGCTGCTACGGGCCGGTACAAAGCAAGTACAGTAGATACGATATAATACGCCGGACAGTGAGGGCAATCTTTAGTTTGGTGTGATGTTTGACAGGAATTATGCAAACCTTTTAAACCGGTTTTGCAGGAAGTGTTTTGTACGATATTGATGGCAGTTGTGTCATCGTGCCTATTAATTTTATTCAGTCTTAGCCCACAGTGTGTGCGGCGGCATAATGGTTTGTATTTAATAATGGATGAGGGGACGGTAGGTGTCCCGGCTATTTTTAAACTCGCCCTCTTTCTCCTCCACGACTTGGTGTCACACCGAGCGCCCGGGGGAACCATCAATTATGAACGCCTACATATGCGAAAATCATCTAAGTTTCAGGAGTGAGGACGGCTCTGGATCCAAGTTGGACGCGAGCGACCCGGTTAACGGCAGGCGTGGCTGGCTCTTAGTAAACAAACCGGAGGCCAAGTGGTAAAGACAAGCCCCATGCAGTTTTAATAATCATTCCCAACTGTGGGAAATGCTTGCTATGGGATTTTTTATACTCCTCTCTGGACCGCCTCTGCCTTGAGTGTGATTGTACTCTAAAAGACAGCTGTTAGATTTGGAGAGCGACAAAATAAAACATCCAAGCAATGTGCACACACTTACAGAAATATTTTATCGAACTCAGCGCACATTGTGGTATTCGCAAACCTCACTAATGTAAATCTTCGCAAAATGTCATCCTTCAAATGATTCAAGGAACACGGTTGGCGTCTAGGAGCCACAAAGCTAGCAGTTTAGCATTCAGGATTAGCACGTTGCTGCTACGTGGTCGTTAGCATTCTACTGTTAGCTTCTGTTGGCTGATGCTACGTATGTTGCGTACAAGACCATTTGAAGGTTTTCCTCCAGGAATCAGATGTCACACACTGCGGGGCGGGGCCTAGATTGCGCTGTTGCTAGGCAACGCATTGACAGGCAGATGCTGAGGTCACACTCTGTGTTAGGTCATAAAGGCATTCCGGAACACAGCCACCTCTACAAGTACCAGAAGTCAGTCAGTTGGTCGGTTGGTCGGTGGACACTTGTTCATACGTGCAGAAGATCGGACAATATGCCACGAAAGAAAAAGAGGAAGTTGGACGAGAAAGTGACTAAGATCTGGATCATCGGGTCTAGCTACATCAAACGAGCAGAGGGGCCAGCGCGTCATAACTTTGGGAAGAACTTTGGACTAAACGCCGAAGTTAAGTGGTTTGGAAAAGGAGGCATGCGCTGGAGCGGAGTCCTACCTCGCTTTTACGACGAACTGTCCGCGCAGGGTCCTCCTGACGTCTTGGTCGTCCACGCCGGAGGCAACGACCTGGGCCTCAAGTCCTCCAAAGAACTGGCTTCGCAGATGAAGAGGGATTTGACGCAGCTCCACGAGGAGTTCCCCTCAATGGCGGTTGCGTATTCCTGCATCAATGAACGGCAAGCGTGGCGATACGGAAACCCAAAACGGATCAATAACATCAGGAAGGCCGTCAATAGATCGATGAGGAAGGCTGCTGGCTGCTTTAATGGCGAAGTTATCGAACACCCTCTCCTGAGATACTTTGACGACTCAGTGTTTCTACCAGACGGGGTGCACTTCACCAGAAAAGGAAATGAAATCTTTCTGACCAGCATACGCAACATGATCGGGAAGATGCTCCAGGAAAGAGACAATATGAGGTAAATATGAACTTAAATATTAGTCGGTAAATTAGCTCTAACACCTTGTTTCCAAACATAATGAACTTATTTGACAATCAAATCTTTAAAATCATTGAATTGTATATTGTATATACACCAATCAGCCACAAAATTAAGACCAATTAAGTTTCCCAGTTCAAACTGTAAAGTAAACGTTATGTTCTTCTGCCAAATATACCAAGAGCGTCAGCTTTAGAGATGCTCTGACCCATTTGTCCCCTTGTCAAAGTCCCTCAAATCAAATCCACTTGTCCCTGCCTAATATATCCCACCCGCTCACTGAACTGTCTGACTTAGAAGTCAGATGAAACCCTTAAAGCTTCCATCTCTGGTCCTCAGCAGAGCAGCAGAGAGAAGATGCAGAAGTTCCAGGTGTTTCGAGGCCTGCCGTCACCTCGGCCCCACGGACCCTCCCGTCGCCGCCCGCTGCGTGGACCGAAGCGGTGCAGCCCGGCCTGCAGCCACATCCAACCAGGGGGCAAAGTCTTCCATCGCATGACTTCAGCACCGTGCGACAGAAATACTCAAAAACAGCAAATAAAAGAAATCTGTATCTCACTTCTCAGCCTTTAAGTCTTCAGAGAAAACACACGTGGTATCTTTAGAAAAATACGTTTTATTCAAGTCAATAAAAACAAAATAAAGCCAGTCATTAACAGTTACCTTTCAGTATTTAGTACCATTTTTTAGCTCTAGTTGAACCATTTGAACTCCACTTAAGAGTGAACTCCGCTCAAAAAGGATTTGGTCTGATTAGAGCGTCAAAAAACCTGGCAGAGATAATCTGCAGATTTGCAGATGCTTTAGCACTGCTGACCTATATCTGTGTCATGGTGATACTTGAAACGAGGCTTTGGGCTGTCAGCTGCTGGATTATTTTTTTTTTTGTTTTCGGTCCTAGCTCGCAGGGCTTTTTCCTCACCATGTGGTTTTCGGGCCTTCTTTATTTAGGCTACCTCGGTATCTGTGTCATTACGGCGCTGGAGTAAACACCTGCGGCCAGTCTGGCGTGAGTGTGTGTTTGTTTGTGTCGAGGGCTGCTTGCCTGTCTGTCAACCTCAGTCCTCGTTTCTTCTTTAAGCCTGAGACCAAACGGCACTGATGACATGTCCTCCCTCATGACATGATCTTGACATGGAGCCTCCTTCTTCTTCTTCTTCTTCAGGGACTTCTTTGAAGCTTCATCTTGTTCTGTTCGTTCGTTCTTACTGGACAGTTGCCGCAGTCATGATTTAAGAGAGCATTTAAGGTCGGTTTCAGCTTCTTGCAACATCGTTTATGTTCAGTTTTTTTTATTTTGTTTATCGGAAGAAACTGCCTCAGGATTATTAGACAGTAGGGATACATTTCAAGTTTAGACTTCTTTGCAAAGTCTTGCAGTAACAGATCTGCGTCATTATGCCAAAAAACAAACAAAAAAAAAGGCTGGAGCTGTCAGCGTGGAAAGGAAGAGAGAAATTGAATTCACCTATCAGCCATAACATCGCGACCTTATGTCGTACCCATTTCTGCTGCCAGAGCAGCCCTGACGCGTCGAGGCAAGAACTCCACTACACCTCTGAAGTCGTGCTGTGGTATTTGGCAGCGAGACGTTAGCAGCAGATCCTTTAAATTCTGCAAACTGCGATGCGGGGCCTCTCTGGATCAGACTTGTTTGTCCGGCACATCCCTCAGAACCTCGATTGGACTGAGATCTTGGGGTATTCGGAGGCCAAGTCAACACCTTGAACTGCTGAAAGAGATGGAAAAAAACAGAGTAAGATAATCCTTTATTTATCCCACAGCTCCAAATGCTAGAGACTTAAAGGTCAAGCTCAAACTTCTGTTTGTAACTGCAGTTAAAATGAAATCCTCCATCGTTGTGGCTACGTAATGAGGCTGACAAAACAGTTGCCGTTTCCATCAGCAGCACAGCCGGCTCTGTCTGCAAAAAATTGGGCAGTGACCATAAAAATTTCCTCTGACCCAGTTGACGTGACTGCACATCCAGCGGTAAAAATAGCCGTTTTTGTGTGAAAAGCGTTCATTCTTCAGGCTTTTAGCTGCTTGATAATTGTTCCATGTGGGAAGTTAGGTTGGATAAGAGCAGGCGGCCTGGTTAGGATAAGATAGAAATAAGGGAAGCAGCATTGTTTGCTCCTTAGTTTGTGGCTTTACGTTGTTTTTTAAACCGATTGCAACCCCAAAGAGTTGGTCTCTAATATCTCAAATTGGCTCAGCAGGTAGAGTGGGTAGTCTACTGACCCAGAGTTGCTCCCAGTGGTTCATATTATTGTGTGAATGAGTGGATAAATGTGACACTGAGACTGTAAAAGCTCCTCGAGCACCTACAGGTAGAAAACCGCTGCATGATAGAGGTGAATTTCCTCTATCTGTCTGCAAAACTCACTTGCAAAAAGCACAGTTGTAAAAGTAGAGTCACAGAAGTCTTGAAGTGCATTTTCACAGATTATTAAGGTCTCCAACATAAAAAAGCAAAACCCCAAACAAACCCAAATTAGTTCCATCACACCACTCGCAGCGAAACTTGGCTGCCGTCCTCTTAGTTTTTCTTTGCGCAGGCTTCCGCTGTCTGCGTCTCATTCCTGTGGACGTGCGGGGGAAAAGCTTTTCCAGATTCTTTTTGAGAAAAGATGAGGTAACAAGCCTCGTCTGGCTTTTTTTTTTTTATTTATTTTCCAGCGAGTCATCAGGTTTGGGTGTTGTTGCAGGGTGAGGAGCGGCCTGCGGGAGGCAGCAGCGACGCGTGTGTTTTGCCTTGACGGCGTGCCAGGGTGCTGAAATAGGGTAGTGAAACAACCATGTAAGAATTTAAACATGTAAAGACAGAGACTTGTGCTTACTTAGTGCAGTGGAGAAGCAGTGGGGGTTTTGCCCTGTGGACCTTTACTCAAATATGATTCGATTCATTTGGCGTTTTGCGTGTACTGGCATGAATGAATACCATTCAAAAATGTCTTTCTCTAAACGTTTTCTTGCCAGGAGGCTGATTTTAATCCGGCGTGAAGATTTTGGAAGGTTTTCACGACATAATTTAGTGGTCTGGTGCGGTGTCTTTCGTTACTGGCAAAGCGTTTTGGGGTGCGTTGTAGGTCTGCAGCTTGATTTCATTAGATTAATGCGTCCTCTAATGTAATGGCATCATCAGGAGAGTGCTGCTGAGACTTTGTGAATGAGCCCGAGAACACTGCGGTTACAGAAACCGGCGAAATAGGCGTTGGAGCAATTACCTTCATTAAGATTCTTGTCTTCTGTGGCTAAAAGGAGCTTTGCTGATCTTAGATTAGGGTTTAGACTGACACGATGCTTGTTTGGGGTGTACTCTGACGGGATTGACAGATAATTCCCATGCGATCAGTAGCTGGGAAGTTCGGTTAAGTTGCTCCGGCTGCAAAAGTAAATAAAGTCTCAAGGAAGGGAAAGGTGGAACTGGAAACTCACTCGGCTCTTTATAAATTAACACGATCGCATCAGTAACTAAACGCATCCAAATGTGGCGTTAGATTGGATCACTGAAATGAATCCTGGGTGCGTTCAGGATGCAATTTTGCAGCTAAAGAATCTATCTATCTATTTGTGTTCAGCTTGGTACCCACTAACACCAAATACATCCACTCCGTGCTCTCTCTTGCTTGTTAAGTAGGATTCCCCCGTCTTCTTCCCCGTTTTTGCTGCATCATCCATTTAAAAGTAGGTGAGTGTGTCAACTCACTGATGAAATATTTACACCACCCTCCACAGAGAAGTTCAGTTTAAATTAGCCTACATAAACAAGCCTCTATTGTTCAGCGTGCATCCTTACAGCAGGTCACCGGGACGTATCGTAACCGTGGGCCTTGCAGCACATGGTCGGGAGACGTTAGATCATCCCTTTTTATGTCGGCGACAGTATTTAAATGACTGGTCAGAAAGATGACTGCATCTGTTGTAATTCCACTGGAGTGGGGGAGAGAGAGAGAGGCGGGAAAGAGTGAAGCATTCTCCGGGGATTTGTGTTGTGTGTGGGTGAGTCTGTGCGCTTCTTTGTTGGTTGAAGAGTCTGTTGACAGAGCATGCAGAGTCAGAGATATGACTAAGCTGCGAGGGAGGGAGGGAAGGGAGGGAGGGAGGTAGGGAGCACGCTGAGGGAGAGAGAAAGTGAAAGTGGCGGGCAAGGTTGAGAAAGAGGAGAGAGGGAGGGAGGGAGGGAGGGAGAGAGAGAGCGCGACTGAGCATCCTCACCCTTAAGCAGAAGGAGGAAGGAAGGAGTCAGAGAGTCGACGCCCTTGCTCCGGCTGAACGAGACGCTCGGCTTCCTCCGCTCTCATCCCTCCATCCCTGCAGCACGCGGCAGGATCCAACTCATCGGCTCTGCATCTGGTTTTGGAGATGGCGTTTTAACTTTCAAGCGGCGCGACTAAAGCTGGATTTTAAGGACTTCTTCTTCTTCTCCTCTTGCCTGGATGAGAGCGATAAATGCCCCGCCTGCCTTTATCAGCTGTGAATAAGGGTTAGCTTCTGGTGCCGCCATGGGATGCACCACCAGCGTGGTTCTGCTGGAGGGTCTGCGCTCCATCCTCGAGAGGAACTGTGGCTACGTCAAGGGGACGGTGGAGTTAGGGGCTCTGGACGAGGAGGAGGAAACGCTAAGTCTGAGGGGATCTCAACTCTGGATTCCCACCACAGCTTTGGTAAAAGATCCCACCTCTAAATATAAACCATTTGCAGGCTTGTTTGTGCAGAAAATTACTACATTATTTCTTTCAGTTGCACTAGTTTCTTCTCTCCATGCAACATGTCTTTTTTTTTGGTTTGAAGCTGGGTGGAAAAAGATGAATAATTCACACATGGAGGGGAGAATAGTCGGATTAAACGCACGTTACTGCATGGACCAGCAGAATTTGGCTCCAAATCTCACTAATAGACTCCCCCGAGTAACTAGATTTCAATTCAAATATACAGTATCTCTCCGCTGATTACACCGGAGCAGCACATCAAAAGCTTAATATCTTGGGGCCCACAAGAAAATTTAAAATTAATCTCAGATGGCGCACGAGTCTAAAACCTTTACTGCAATGCTGCATTAAGCTACTTTCCTCCAACTTGGCTCCATTAGCCAGCAGTCAGCCCTGCGTCGAGTCAAAGGGATTTAATGGACAATCAATAGTGTGGAGGTTAAGTAGGATTGGTTGCGCGCGTAAAGGACGCTAACGATAAACCATTATCACTTCCGGATGTTTTCTTTTGCAGCCATTAAGAAGCGGCGGTTGTGGACCTTGCAACCCTTCTCATAAAAACAACACTAGCGTCAGTTTGTTTAATATTAATGTGGTTATTCTTCAGTATATGTGGTGGAAAATATAAACCGCGCTGTACTGGAACGTCCACACAGAAAACGTTACATTTTTTTTCCTGATTTTATTTGAATAATTGGACTTTTTAGAAGATGTTTCGCCGCTCATCCAAGTAAAGCAGCTGCTTGGGTCTGACTAGCGTCTGCTAATGACCAGGATCAGTGGTTTTTTTTTTTTAGATGTATTGCAACTGCGCTGCAAGTCTTCTTGCAAAGCCTCATTATTCAGACTGGTTTGTTGCTTTCCTTCCAAAAAAGACGACACTGGATGACATACTGCCGGTCTGATGTATTGCCGGATGGAAATGAGGAGCCTTTTAAAATGCTGTGCTGCTTTGTATAGTCTGAAACGCACCACAAAAGAGAAACGATTTAGTTCGGAAGCTGGATCGTAGTAGAATATGCCATATGACATACCTGAATTTGTCCTGTTACCAATCAAGCTATCATTTTGCTAGATGTATAGTCTAAACCGCAACACAAAAGAGAAGCGATAGCCAGTTTGGAATCTGGGTCGTAGTAGAATATGCCAATACCTGAATTTGTCCTGTTACCAATCAAGCAATAGACAGTTTGGAAGCTGGATCGTAGACAGTTCGAAAGCTGGATCGTAGACAGTTCAGAAGCTGGATCGTAGACAGTTCAGAAGCTGGATCGTAGACAGTTCAGAAGCTGGACCATTGACAGTTCAGAAGCTGGATCATTGACAGTTCAGAAGCTGGATCGTAGACAGTTCAGAAGCTGGGTCGTAGACAGTTTGGAAGCTGGGTCGTAGACAGTTCAGAAGCTGGATCGTAGACAGTTCAGAAGCTGGATTGTTGACAGTTCGGAAGCTGGATCGTAGACAGTTCAGAAGCTGGATCGTTGACAGTTCAGAAGCTGGATCGTTGACAGTTCAGAAGCTGGATCGTTGACAGTTCAGAAGCTGGATCGTAGACAGTTCAGAAGCTGGATCGTTGACAGTTCGGAAGCTGGATCGTAGACAGTTCGGAAGCTGGGTCGTAGTAGAATATGCCAATACCTGAATTTGTCCTGTTACCAATCAAGCTATAATTTTGCTAGCTGATGAGCCAAGGACTAATACACTAGCCAGTTGTCGTTGTTGTTATTAATTTATTACTGAAGCTCAATAAAGCCAACATGTGGGAATTATTTCTCTGCGTTAACCCAGTTGGAATCATCTTGAATATGAACCAGTGACCTCAGGGGGCCTCGTGTCTGCTTTTTCAACCACTAGACCACAGCTGCGCTAATCGGCGGTTAAATAACAGTAGACGGTAGACCTCAGCTAATACGCTGCTAATGCTTCCTCCATGGAGTCGTTACAGTTCGTTCCTACAGACTGAACGTTTCTCTGCTTTAGCTGGTGTTGCTGTGAAGTCTCTCAGCACCTTGTGGAGCCCTGACATCATTAGGGTTTTTGGGAACCCCCTCTTCTCATATCATATTTAACTCATCCCACATGTTTTCCTCGCTCTACCTGCAGCCTGCGCTGGCCTCAAGACAAATCGCTAACCTGCAGTTGGCGGTGTTGCGACGGGTGAGTGAGTGTGAGGTCAGGGAGCTACCTTGCATGTGATTACTGCATCTGTGTGCGCAGCAGGCGAAGGGGGGAAGTTCCCCTTCTTTTCAGGCAACACCCTCACGCTTTCTCCCTCCTGGGCGCCTGCAGCGAGGGTCGTCTTCCAAACGTTACGTCAATCCGCCCTTACGCAATTCTCCGCGGACTTGTGCGAAGCCCCGCGTCTTCATATGTGTGTGTGTCTGCGCACGCCTCTTGGGAAGGGTGTGGAAGACTCGCATGTCCTAATTGGTTCAAGCTGTGCGAAAACAAAACGGACGCCGTCATCCCCTGCCTCCTCCTGCTCCCCCCCCCCCCCCACTCCCTCTAATAACATTTCTTTTGCGAAGCTATTACGCACATGGCTCTGTAAACTGAAGCATCCTCGCGGTGTTGCTGGCGCGCTACCAGCGATGGCTCCAGATACGTGGGTGAATGAAGCCGGATGACCTCAGCGCAGCCGGGGCCTTGACAAGAGGCTGATTATCACGCTGAGCTGGTGACGCTGTCACTGAGGCCTCCCGCAGGACGACGGGGGGACGCAGCACAGTCAGCAGTCCTTCAGAGAGCGAGAGCAGAGGACGGTCAAGTCTCAAACCCGCATTAGATTCTCATTAAACACAACATAATCAGCTTCCCTGTTCGGTTCCATTTCTCAGCTTTTTCCAGCGCTGTTTTATTGTGGTAGGGGAAAACAAAAAGCAAAAGCAAGGCTGAAACAAAGGCAACTGGACTTGTAGAGTTCATCCGAGCAGCTTCTCCAGTTCTAAGAGACTTTTATTAGGGACATCTGTGGGTGTTGGCCACCAGGAACTCACATGACAAAGGGTCTGGTTGCTGCTTTTGGAGGATTTTATTAAATCCGGTTGTCCTTTCCCAACGAATCGTATTCTATATAGTTGCCTTCTTCCATGCAGCCATTAGCGACTTTAGTTTATCATGCAACTTTACTGATGGTTATTCCTTTGCCTCGTGAAGCGGCTCACCTCACGGCCCGCATGAATAAGTCCCTTTGAAGCGGGGAGCAGAGTTAAAACAACTTATGCAAATAGCCGACGCAAAACTCACTTTGCTACATTCGGTTAGCAGCGACGGCTCTGAAACTGCGGCGGAGAGAGAGACAACGGCCTTTGAAGTCATTTCTGACCCGTGGCATGTCATCTCCTCTCTCTGCTTGTCTCTGCCTGCGTGCCCGAGAGAGCCCCCAACTTCTCGGCGCATGGAGATAATTGGATGAGTTATTAGCAGTGCTTGTAAATATGAATGTGGTTTGGGAGTTGTGCGTAACACAGCACAAAAAGAAAAGTGGGGGGAAAAAACCCCTCCAAAATAAAGGATTTGCATAAATGTACTCATTTTAATTCCTCGCTGAAAACGTTAAATGTCATCTCTCTGAAACACACGCGCACTCCAATGGAAAACAGCTGAGCCGAGGCGCCTCGGTCGCTCAAACATAAAAGGCGAGTGAGTGGCGGTCCTCGGAGAGAGCGCCGACTGTACTTAGAAACAAGGGGGCAAAGTCAAAATCGAAGCAGCGGGAGAGTGCGTCTGGGAGCCGGAGAAGGAGGAAGCGTTTTAACGGACCCTGCTGTGGCCTTGCCTGCTCCAGCGGATGTGGCAGAGGAACAGTTCAAACAGAGCGGAGTAGCAGGAGAGAGTGGAACAACACAAACACAGATCAAGTGTCTAAACACTGGGACTGTGGACGCTTAATAGTTATTTTTGGTGATTTGGGGCTTTTGGATCCTTCTGACAGAGATGTGAGGGAAGGACATGGTGCAGTTAGAGGAAGTAAAGGGCTGGAAAGTAACCAAGATAGCTTTACAGTAAATATTAGTGGATCCTGGAAGGGACACAAATCAAGATGAAACGTCTGCAAGATCCAGTTTGCTAAGATTCCCAGATTTCCAGGGCTGACAAACAGTTCACATGCATTCTTTATTGATGTGTCACTCAATCAACTACACTTGCGTGACTAAGTTGTTTGAGAAGTTGCTTTGAGACGACGTTGCTCTTCATTCTCGGAAGGGTTAGGGTCAATCTACGACTTTTACGAGACCTCGAGGAACTTCGCGTGAGTGTTTCGTTAAAAACACAACAACAAACACTGTGCCTATCGCTTCAAATGTCTCCAAACTCGTGTGAAAGTGTCACGAAATCTCGGAGATACATCATATTCGTAATGTTTTCTCCTCTCCGTGTCCCTTCCAGGCCTCCGTAGAAGACTACAAGCTTGAAATAAATAGATAAATCCGTTGGTGTGGTGCTAGATTAGCTCAGAGACTAATGGTTTTTAACGGCAGGTCTTTGCTCGAGTGAAGAGAGTCGTAGCCTTTCAGATGCGTCTCTGCTGTCTCTGTAAGTTGGGACCTTAATGGTGAAAAAACATTTCTAGTTTCCTCTTGGAAACAATAGGCAGGTAGGTAAATCACATGGCGGCACGATCTCTGGGCCCCTTCCAAGTTTTTAACAGGGGAGTGGTCGACTTCCCCTCCCTTCCTGACAAATCACTTGCCGTACGTACAAACACACACACACATATGTCCACACACACTCCCACAGCTGCACAGCTGTGAGGGTGGGAGGGGCCCTACCCCTCTGATGAGAGACAGAGCAGCGGAGGGAGAGAGAGAGAGAGAGAGAAGGGAGGCAGGGCCGTCGTGGTCGAGTACGGAGGGGATCTCGCAAAGCTTCTCACAGCCTCCCAACGAGTCGCGGCGACACCGTGCCATGACGGCGGACGCCTGGTTCTAGGCGGACGCCAGGCGCAGGACCGACCACCATGCAGGGCCGGGCCGGGAAAGCCCCCAAGAGGGAGATGGTGATAGAGTCCCCACAGCAGTACAAGAGCCTGGCTGAGATTGAAGCAGAGGTGGAGGCAGGGTTACAGGTGGTGAGTCTCTCTGCTGTAACATCATTCGGGTCAAATCTCCTTTTGGGAGTCGCTCGCTAAACAGAGCCGGTGTGGTTGTTTTAAACAAGTGTTTTATCTCTTAGACTCTCTTTCAACTAAGAGCAGCTTTGAAGATCTTTTTTTTTTAAAGGGTTTGGACGGAAATGGGGGGGAAAGCAGCTTGAGGGTACACCTCTCCAGGGGACCGAGTCTTTTTTTAGAAAATGGAACACTTGTGGCTCCCCGCTCATTAACGGTTCCTGTGCCTCCGAGTCAGGGAGTTTAGACGAAAGTTGGTGCTTTTTTTATTCTAGGAACAAATCAAGATTGGACACTAAAATTAGAAGCACACCTTCATGAGTCTTTACTGTAATCTTTATCAGGACAAATCTCTCTCTGGGACGTATTGATCATGCCGTTAAGTCACACAGTTCACAGCTGCTTTCTGTTATCTTCTGTCTGCCTGGCAAACGCCCAGCTAGGAAATCAGAACAATTTTCTGCTTATCAGATGATCTTCTCCATCCAAAGGGCTGAGAGGTACAGTGTGGAGGGGTGACATCCAGCAAATAAAAATATAAATGCTTAATTGGCCTCACTTTAGTATGTGTTCATTGGACCCGGACCAGGAGGCTAATCCAAATAATCTGGATCACATGCATCCAAGCGACCAAAACTATTTAGAAACGTACAGAGAGATGACTTTTGGTAACACGTGGCCAGTAAACTGTCATTTTAAGAACAGCAACATTGGCATTCGCAGCTCTTTGTACAGACGTTCATGGTCTCCAGAGGATAACTCCTATTGGATTTACTTTTCCTCTGCAGCCACAAGAAGGATAACATTTTCACCTGCCCAGTGCTGGATGAGTTAGCCCGGCCTGGGTTGACGTAAATACCTCTGCACGCGAGTGGATAGTCCTAAAACCAGTCAGAGATACTCCATGGTGAAAGTCGGTCTGCTTCCTCGTCTCTCAGCCAATAGCGACTCTTTTCCCGTTCTGAATGACTAACACAGACTACTGCCACCTGCTGGTATGAGGAGCTATTTCACACTATCCTATGCATCTTTGCGGTGCGTTCAAGTGCAGCGTTTGCATCAGGCAGCGGCCGCCGGGAGTTTAACGATGATTTATTTCCCTTGTCCTTAACAGACAGCTGTTTATTAGCTTGAGGATGTTACTGTACACACAAACAAAGCCGTACATGTGTCGTACGATGTGTTTTCAGTCAGTGTTTATGAGGGGAGGCCTCGCTGGAGGAATTTCCTTTGGTGTTTTCTGAGGAATGTCACAGTGCCAGGGGGAGTTTAATCTCCTGAACGAGACTCTATCTGCTATCTTAACCATCAAAGTCCCTTTCAGTTGTGATGTGAATGACTCCTCTGTAGGTGCACATCTTCCAGCCAGTCCTGGAAATTCTCAGCTGCACTGACAGTTTATCCGGCTCAGGTCGGGAACGTGAGCTCATGACACTGTGACTGGTACGATGGCACACAGACTCTTGCTCATCCATCCATCCATCTATCCATCCATCTATCCATCCATCCCTTCCCCTCCTGCAGCATCTACTCCTCTCTTAACCCACATTCATTGCAACCTCTGTGCCAGTTCCCGCTTCGGGAGACAATGACCGGTCTGTAACATATCTCGGAAACCCATGCAACAATACCCTCATTTACACAGTTATTATTTAAATACTCGCTATTATTATTATTATTAGAACACAGATGTGGAAGCTGATGGACTGATGTTTTCTTCTTCTCCTTTAGGTAAAACCAAAGATCATAGAGCCTCTGGACTACGAGAACGTGCTCCTACAAAGGAGGACCCAGATCCTCAGTGATGTGCTGCGGGACATGCTGCAGTTCCCCACGGATGACTTCCAGGTAAGAAGAGACAGAGATAGAGAGACAGAGAGAGAGTTACTTATTGATTATAGTCTGCAGAGTAGTGACCTGGAACATGGAGCTGATTCAGGATATGCAAATGCAGAAATCACCGCTGAAATATTCAAACCTGTGTCGCAGGTCGCAGGAAGGTAGGACCCAAATGTAAGACACAGGAGGAGGCAGGAAAAGGAAACAAAACAGCTTTAATGAAACTAAAAGATAACAAAAAGTGCTTCTTTCTCTTTCCTTTTGAGCCCATTAATGGCTCCCATAAACATCCACCAAATGCAAAGTATTACCTCAATTGATTACGGAGTGACGAGGAAACTAGTCGCACGTGACGCAGCTTATCAGTCAGGGATCCAATTATTTGGGAGCCTGTGGAGAATGCAGAGGGGGAAAATGGCTGCAATATTTTTTATTAAATCCCTTGAATTTCGAAAGAAATGGGATAGAAATGCCTTTATTTACCATAGAATGAAAGCCTGCACTTAAATCTTTCAGTTCCACCGAGTATTTCCTGTTTTTCTACGGCCGTTAGACAACGTTTTCATTAGCTGTCAGGGCGCAACGCAATCCAGTAGTGAAGAACTTCATAATAAAACCCAGAGCAGCTTGTAATCCGTCATAAATTTGCACACGACTTGCTCGTCTTTCAAACATTTACATGATCGACTGCTTATTATTTTTAAGCCGTGTTAAAACCCAACATTACATCACCCCCGGGTGCTGAGATGGATCTCAGCGGGTCCACACCTCGTTTGGAAGAGAGAGAAAACTAGGCGGAAAACAAACGAGTGTCAGTAAATCCCGTGAAAATCCCAACGATCGCCGCCGCGTACGGGACAAGAGAGCCGGACGGACGCGCTCGTGAGTTGAAGTTCATTGCAACGGCAGTATGTGGTGGGAAATGTACAGCCTGTACGGTCCACCCAGACTATTTCACAATCAGTTGGATGATGGGTGGTTTTCATTACAAGGCCGTCTGCAGAGCACAGCCATTAGTAACTGCCCTGTGTATATGTGTGTGTGTGTGTGTGTGTGTGTGTGGTCTTGTTTTTAAGAGGCCGTGCAACTTTTTGGTTTAAGGTTAGGCACTCAGATGAGCTGGGCAATGTCAATGCAAGGTCCTCGCAAACATAGAAACATGTAGAGTCCGTCCATTTGTCCAAGCTGCCATATGTTTTACATTACTGAGCTCAGAGTGGAGAAGGGAGGGGGGTCAGCCAGACATATGGACGAGGCAAAGTGTTGCACGTTTAGAAGCAACTCACTGTAAGATCTGAATTCACACTCACACTGCACACAACCAGACTCCTTAAATTTTTCATCAAAAGAGTCCCGCTGCAGTCGCTTTTATCTTTCCAATTAGAAGGAGGACATCAGAAGACGCTCCTCCTGTCCCTAACCGCTCTGTCCACATATCCCCGCGCTAGTGTGTTCAATGTTCGCCCAGCGGCATCACTCTCCGTTGCCCCCGCGGCGTCGCTTCTCTTCTCTCCGGCCTGGTGGAAGCCATCAAAGCCTCCGGTTTAACGCCTGCGAACGGGAGCGCTGTTAATTGGCAGCCGGCAGCTCTTGCACTTTGGACAAAGAGTGATGGGTTTGTGAGATAAATAGATATCAAACATCACATCAAACTCTCCGGCTTCCTCCCACCGTCCAAAGACATGCTGCTTAGGTTCATTGGTGACTCTTAATTGGCCGTAGGTGTGAGTGTCTCTCTGTGTTAGCCCTGTCATAAACTGGAGACCTGTCCAGGGTGGACCCCGCCTCTCTCTCACCCGATAACTGCTCTGGATAGGCTCCACTCCGCCCCTCATGACCCTTCACAGGACAAGCAGCTACAGAAGATGAATGAATAAGATGTTCTCTCACATTATACAGCTGTTAGCTCATGTTTTATGTATCCAAACGATTTTCCACATTGCTCACCGGACAAGATAAAAACAAAAAAGAGCCCAGTTTGGTCGTCTTTGATAGCTACTGCAAGAACGAGCTGGTCACGTTGAAGTTATACGCTCGTGAGAAAGGAAGACTCACGACCAAACTAGGTCATTGTGCCACGGCTTCCTACTCGTCTTTGTAGGTTTAGCAGATAAGTGGAACACTAAGTGGTAGCAATGGCAGCCTCGGCGTCCCATAGCTTGCCAGTCCAGCAGTCTCTACGCCCGAGGCAACCTCACTCTTTCTTTCTCTGGCTATATCCGTTTAATAACGCTGGTAGGGAGAGGAATAAGGACTCTTATTATTTCCTTTCAGTTCATTGTTACGTTTCAGATCGATGTGATTTAAATATCTGGGTGAATGAGAAGGAAACCTGCAGCTACAGAGAAGAGAAGCTCCAGTGAGGCTGGTGTTTTGCTTCCCCTGATCTCTGACCTTTTCTTTTTGAAGCTAAGATCAGACAGAAACGACCCTTTCTCGGGATGAACGCCGGGTGCCAGTCTGTTTCTTATGCTTGCCTCCCGTCTCTCTCCTCAGATCTCCACGCAGCGGCGCCAGGGCCGGACTCTGTTCTCCACCGTGCCAGAGACCGCCGAGAAAGAAGCTCACTCTCTGTTTGTCCAGGAGGTAAAACCAACACATGCCTCTGTCTTCACTGAAATCCATTTCGTCCTCTGGTTTGGAGGTCTCTCCTTTCCCCCTAATCACAGGTGCTTTGCCTCCGTCTCACACCCTGGAGACCAATCAGACACTGGATATGTTCAGATACAAATCGAGCCTAGGATTCTCTCTGATTAGTTTAAGATCTGCGAAGATGAGCAGATCAGATTTCAGAGAAACCTCGCCGTTAGCCTTTGTGTGAACTCCCACCCGCGTCCTCCACCCTCGCATGTTTTCCGACCGGCCTCAGATGAGAGTCGGCAGCTCGCCGTCACGGCTCACGTCATGTTGTTTCAGAGGCGCCGTGTGCCGGGGGTTGCTCGGGGTGCGGCGTGATAGGTGATAGTCCCCGCGGCCGCAGCCAGGGATTACATCATGGCCCGCCGCATCTGGAGCAGCTGTGTCGCCCCTTACAGATGGGACGATGTCCTGGATCTGAATTTATTTTTCCACTTTTTAAAGAGCTCAGAGAACACGTGTTCTTTATGCATACACAGAATCGGTGATCTCACATGGCAACAAGAGATACTACTGGTGTTTGGATTCAATCTGTCCAGGGCCAGTCTTTTTAAATCATTTTTTGGAGGGATAGTCAACAATCCAGTTCTTAAAATCTGCTCTAACCCTCTTCTTTTTAATGTCTTTCCCCTCTGCAGTGTATCAAAACCTACAAGTCTGACTGGCACGTGGTCAACTACAAGTACGAGGAGTACTCTGGAGACTTCCGCCAGCTCCCAAAGTAAGTGCAGAGAGGTGTTGTGAAGGCTTCTACCTGGCCTGGGGATCACGCCTTGAGGAGCGGTTATTAAAAGTCAAATAAAAAACTGAACAGCCCAGAAAAAGAGAGAGACAGAAAAGCAAAATAACCCCTTTAAATAGCTGTGGAAGAAGACCTCAGAGGCCTTCTGTTAATCTTATTGTGTCCAGTGACATTGCCCTTTGTTTACAGCCCAGTGAACGGTTTAGCCCAGAACCCTGGAAACACGGAAACCTCCCCCTCTGAAGCGCCGAGCTCTTCCACAAAAACAATAGAAGACTTCCTATGTTTTTCCAGCAAGGATAAGCGGCCGCTATTCTAGGACCGGTGTCATTAAAAAAAGGAAAATCCCACAATGCCCTCTATGTCCTTGGACGAGCCACTTTCCCCTTGACGGCGAGAACGAGCTGCGCAGATGTCCTCGTTTAAAATATTGTAGAGCTGAAGTTAGACGAGCTCCCCCGACCTCGACCTTGGCGCCGTTTACGCAAGAAGTAGTTCCCCAGAGCGCGCCGGGTCTTGTAAATGTCAAAGGGCAAAGTGTCCGCGCGGGGTTGGAGCTGCACTCTTAACGGAGAAGCAGCTGCAGTGTTTCAGCTACATCCTGTAGAGCTGGGAGCATCACTGAACGTAACAACTGTGCGTTTCTAAGAGGCGAGAATATGGGAATGGGTTTTCAGTGCGTTCTTACGTCGGTGCCAAGAATGTGGACGAATCAGGCCGCTTGTTTAAATGCGTTAAACTCAAATCTGTTCCACTTTGTCTTTTTCCACATAAACCACCTGCTCCAGTCTGGATGTCTCTCCACTGTGTGACGATATATTCAAACGTTACAGCAGCTAACTCACCCGCAATAGAACGATTATTGTCACTGACAGTTTAATGCCCCTCTGTATACCCAATTAATATTTTAAACGCTACCTGTAGCGCTCGTTCTGGGTTCTGCAAAGCGTCTGGAGACTTTTCGCATTGTTACTGACCCTGTTTAAATTTAAATAGCGACAGGAGCCACGTTAACCTTTTTTCCCCCTCTTGTCCTTTCAGTAAAGTGTCGAGACCTGAGAAACTAGCAGCTCACCTGTTTGAGGTGGATGAAGATGTGGACAAAGATGAGGTAAGATCACCAATCCCAAACCTTTCTCCTCCTCCTCCTCCTCCTCCTCCTCTTCCTCCTCTAGTCAGGCCCATTTGTGTCATAGCGATCCTCCTCTGCTCATGTGAGGAGCAGATCCGGCTATTGACCCTTGATGAGCTAGCAGAAACGACTCAGCCTTCCTCCAGGCCTCCTCCAACGCAAACTCAATTACAAGTGAATGCATTAGAGCATTACTTTTTATTTATTGCGCGCAATGTATTCCTTTAATTTAATTTCAGACCCGCTCTACAAGCCGACCTCCGTCTCTTAGCTTTAACGCTCCGTTTCCAAGAACAGCTAACATGTTTCTGTAGCGCTTTAAGGACACATCTCTTCCCTTTAATTACCTCCAGGCATTGATTTAACTGAAGGTCAGCGACCTTTAATGGACACACCGTCGTGGATAAAATCCCCAGTGATTAGAAAAGTCCAGCGTTGATCTTAGCGTTGATCCTAATGAAGAGCCTTCCTCCTTCCTTGGACAGTCGATACAGGCCTTTCCCCTCTTGTCAGCAGGTTCTTAAGCTCAAAGCAAAGTGTAAAAGTGTCGATGTATGTTTTGTCTACTTATGCTGGAGAGGCTGTGTCTAGTCACCGATTTTTATTTGATGTTTTCTTCCGTTTCCTACCTCCAGGACACGGCTTCCCTGGGCTCCCAGAAGGGAGGAGTGTCCAAACACGGGTGGCTGTACAAGGGCAACATGAACAGTGCAATCAGTGTTACTATGCGGGTAAGTAGATTGAAAGTCAGACAACAATCATAGCATGCATAAAAGTTGCACAGTATGGTTTATGGGAATGAAATACCTCTGCGTGCAACTGGATAGTCCTGCAACCTATTAGAGACACTTGAGAGACAGTTGAGAGTCTCTGCTTTCATCCTGTAGTCCTTCAAGAGGAGGTACTTCCATCTGGCTCAGCTGGGCGATGGCTCCTACAACCTCAACTTCTACAAAGACGAGAACACGTCCAAGGAGCCCAAAGGAACCATCTTCCTCGACTCGTGCATGGGGGTCGTTCAGGTAAACCGCATGTGTGTGCTGTAGAAAACAGGTGGAGGCTAGTTAAAGCTTTAACAGACCGTAAAAGTATATGAATCTGTGTTCTTGTAGAACAGCAAAGTGCGTCGATTTGCCTTCGAGCTGAAGATGCAGGATAAGAGCACGTTCCTGCTGGCTGCGGACAGCGAAGCGGAGATGGACGAGTGGATCGGCACCCTGAACAAGATCCTCCACAGCAGCTTCGAGCAGGCCATGCAGGAGAAGAGGAACGGAGACCTGCACGACGGTATGCGTGTCTGTGTTTTTTTTTTTTCCATTTTTCCCTGTCGTCTTGCTTGTCTTGTCTTACGAACTCAATTATTTCTGCGTGTATTCATCTGCCAGCCGTATTGTGTTTGATTAAATGTGTGTTTTGATGCTTTCTGAGGGGCTTCCATGTGTTTGCCTGCTCCTCTGCGGAATAATTTATCTCTAAGATGTTATTTTTCATTAATTTTTTTATGGAAAAGCTGACACGTCATTAAGTTTTTATGTCAGCGCTAACAAAGCTCATGTTGATCTCTCCAGCAGATGAGGAGCATGGAAAAACAGACCTTTCCTCCGGAGGTTTTCAAGACACCTTCCAGGTAGTTTTTGAAATGTAACCGGAGCTGTGTTTGGAGCAGAATGGCTAAACAGCTGTATTTCCTGCAACCACACATTTTCCTCTCACCACATCTGCTATAGTGTGTTTGGCCTCCGAATGTGGAGGCCAGACAGCGGTGGGCAGTGTGGAAACAAACACCGATTCTTTAATCTGCCAACACAAGAATTTAAAGCTACACGTATTAATATTTTTACACGGATCAACTGAAAAGGATCAGATTACCATGTGTGATGTGAAAGGGGTTAATTTCCCTCAGCTCTGTTGAGCGTTTTAGCATCTTTCAGCTCATTGGGATTGGTTTGTTGGCTCACAACTGAACTATTTTGGCGACGTTTCACTTCTGCGGCAGAGCAGAAACAGTTAGCGACTAGCTAGCTAACGCAGAGGAGTTGGTGGAGGCATAAATATAACCGCAAGTCACTATTAGATGTGTAAACTGTTAGATTTTAGCCTAAAACTTATTACTTAGCCTATATAGGTGCAGTTTTTGCTCGCTGCACTGCCCCCTAGTGGCCATAAAACAAATTAATTCAGCTTTAATGTTAGAAATGTCATGTCAAACAATAAGAAACTGTACATTGGGTTTTTGCAATCGGTAAAATAGATATAATGGGAGTGGAATATATGCAGACTTCTCAAAGGAGGATGTGAATTAATATTCTTTTTGTACACTGACCATATTAAGTAGCTCTTTATATTTGATTCTGTTAATAAATCTGATTGTTTTCGCCTCCATTTATATAATAAGCTGCTTGATTTATTTTAACAGACTGCCAGAGATATTGAATCTAAAATGAGGAGTGAAGCTCGCCTCAAGCTGTTCACTCTGGACCCTGATACACAGGTAAGGAACGTAACCCTGTAACGCTAGCTATTTCTGTTTTGTCAACACGTCATTTAAGCCTTTAAACTTCGCACTTCCTGTTTCCACAGAAGCTGGATTTTTCCGGCATTGAGCCAGACGTGCGGCAGTTTGAGGAGAAGTTCGGGAAGAGGGTCCTGGTCAGCTGTCACGACCTGGCGTTCAACCTGCAGGGCTGCGTCGCGGAAAACGAAGAGGGGCCGACGACAAACGTACGCAGTCAAATAAAAATTTAGCAAATGAGGTTTAAATCCTTAAAGGAGATCAGAGACAGTTCAGATGGCCCACTTGGCCGCCGTTGGCGTAAAGAATGGCTGCTACCGTGGCAACCAGAGCGAGCCTCCCACCGTGCATTAGCGCCAGTCCGAGGCTGGTTTCCTGCTGTCACTCTCCGCGGTCTGTATCTCTGCACAAGAAGGATTCCTTTGACAGTTAACACTAGAAAACTGCCGCTATTACGCACGCACTCTCACCTAAATGGCCTGTGTAATGGAAATGCTCAGTGGAAAGAATGATCTCGGTGGAAAATGAGAAGTGCATTAGGAAGGATGAGTATCCCTCAAAACTGTTGCCGTCTGTTTAGTTTTTCATTTCCCTTCCTCTCGTATTTCATCGAAGGTGGAGCCCTTCTACGTGGTCCTGTCCCTCTTTGACGTCCAGAACGGCAGGAAGATCTCCGCCGACTTCCACGTGGACCTCAACCACCCTTTGGTCAGACAAATGACATCCGGTCACGGCGGCGGGCCGGACCTGCAGATCAACGGCAGCGGCGGCGGCCCCCAGAGGCTGGCTTGCGGCCTCCCAGAGGGGGCTCTGCAGTACCCCAAACTGGGGGTGTTCTCAGTCACTTGCCCTCATCCAGAGATCTTCCTGGTGGCCAGAATTGAGAAGGTCTTACAGGGGGGGATCACCCACTGCACTGAGCCCTACATGAAGAGCTCCGACTCTGCTAAGGTGCTGTAGCAGAGATGAGGATCTTCTTCTTGTATTATAAGTCAGAAAAATAAATCATATGTTATTGTTTTTTTTGTCTAGATGGCTCAAAAGGTGTTGAAGAATGCCAAGACAGCTTGCAGCAGACTGGGACAGTACAGGATGCCATTTGCCTGGGCTGCAAGGTATGAAGCTAGCTTATGCTAAGCTACTTGAACACCATGACTTCTCCATAGTTGCCTCTTGGGATGGCTTACATTTTTAAACTACTCTTTTGTCGTTTGCAGGCCCGTGTTTAAAGATGCATCTGGAACTTTGGACAAAAGCGCTCGCTTCTCCGCTCTGTACAGACAGGACAGCAGCAAGCTGTCAGACGAGGACATGTTCAAACTGCTCACTGACTTCAGAAAGTACGCTTCCCCGCTCTCTTCTCCTTTCGCCGTGGCTTGTTTTGATCCAGCGTGTAACAGACTTTTTTTTTGTTTTGTCCCAACAGACCAGAGAAAATGGCCAAACTCCCCGTCCTCTTAGGGAACTTAGACGTAACCATTGACAGCGTGGCGCCGGATGTGACCAGTAAACCCTCCAAATATTTACAAAATCACTTCCAAAGCATCTATTTATAATAATAATAATAACAAGAGCATGACCTTGAACTCGTCCTTTCCTGCCTGCAGACTGCGTCACTTCCTCCTACATCCCCGTGAGGAACTTTGAAGGAAACGGGCCGGGCAGCGCTCTCCTGGAGGTGGAGGAATTCGTGCCCTGCATCGCTAAGTGCTCCCAGCCCTTCACCATCTACAAAAACCACCTCTACGTCTACCCGAAGCACCTCAAGTACGACGGGCAGAAGTCGTTCGCTAAGGTACAAACAGCCGGGGTGCTCAGTAAAGAGTTAAGGCTTTAATACCCCGTTTGGAAAGTAATGCGTTCGTTTGGCGCCGTTCTCTTCGCATCATCACTTTTGTGTTCCTGTTCAGCTTACGAGACAACTGGCGTCCGCCCTCGAGCTCGTTCAGCCGAGCGGCAAAGCTGGATAGAATTATCCTTACGCAGATTGGCAGCCTCTCATTTATATATTAATACAGGATTGTTCTTTTCTCTAAGTCAGCTCCGTACAGAAAACCGACCCGCAATTCTCCCTACATTTGCTTGACCGCCCTCTGCTTCATCCAGTCTTTGTCTGAAATGTTCTTTTTTTTATTGAGGCTAATTGACATCTGAAATAGACGAAGAGAAGCAGAGGATAGGAAAAAAAAAACGCTTTTATGCCAACAGACATATCCTAGAAACCTCCTTTTGCCTTTGTCTCCCTTATTCAGGCGAGGAATATTGCTGTATCCATCGAATTCAAGGACTCTGACGAGGACGACGCCCAGCCTCTGAAGGTGCTTTTTGCATATTGCACAGTGCTGCTCGCATATATTCGTCCTTCTCTTGCCACGATTCACTATCAATATTCTTCTTTTTGAATCTGCTGCAGTGCATCTATGGTCGTCCAGGAGGGCCTCTGTTCACTAAGCAGGCGTATGCCGCCGTCCTGCACCACCAGCAGAACCCTGAGTTCTACGACGAGGTACTTCTCCGCTAACGTCAAAGCCATCAGAGCAGACAGTCGTAGAGTATGTTCTGTTTCTAAAAGCTCTGTGTTTAGAAGTAAGAAGGAGTCACATTTTTTCAGAGGAGGATCCTCTGCGGGGATTTTTTTCGTGGTTTAATTTTCCCCGAACAAAGGCCTCGTGTGTATAAGGGAACCAACCAACCAACCCCCTGGAATGTGTTTCTCTCGCCTTCAGATAAAGATAGAGCTGCCTACACAGCTGCACGAGAAGCATCACCTCCTCTTCACCTTTTATCACGTTAGCTGCGACAGCAACAGCAAGAAGAAAGACCTGGTGGAGACTCCAGGTGAGCTGCCAGTCTCAGTCACCTCTCACTGTGCACATATTAAACCTGAGTGTCTAGTTTGTGTTATTGCAAAACAAAAAAACTGTTCATATTTTAAAAATAGCTGCACCTCTTTTTTTTTTTTTTTTTCCCCCTCAGTCGGCTCCGCGTGGCTGCCTCTTCTACGGGATGGCAGAGTCATTATGAATGAGCAACAGCTGCCTGTGGCTGCCACTCTACCCGCTGGGTACCTCGGCTCTCATGATGGTGTCAACAAGGTAATAAAAAAACAACCAAAACTTGTATTAAATTAAGTTACAAGTGGACCTGGCAAGCGTTAAAGGTCATAGAAGGGCTGTGAACTCATAATTGATCGACCTTGCCCAACAAGTTCCTGTGAAATCTTGCCCGCATTAAAAAAGTAACGCACGAAAAACCATCAGTATTCTCCCATCGCCGAGGCCCTCAAGTGCCGTTTCTCTAATGAGGGCAAATAAGTTTTCTGCGCGTTTAATTAAAGCCCCAGTATAATGTATGCAAATGGTACTCATCAAATAACCATTTTCTGTGCAAGAGGCCCAAAACGAGTAGAGAGCATCAGCTGCAAAAATAATAAACACACACAATCAGCGGTCTCTGTTTGAAGAGCTCAAGGTTCCTCCAGAGGCAGTTCATTGTTATTTACTGTTGTCCTACAAGTCGCTCGATTCAGTTCTTAGAATTTTATCAGCGTTTATCACATCACGGTACGTTTTAGGATTAATATTTTAGCCGCTTCGGTTCATTGGCTTCCCGTAGAACCGTGAATAGAATTTAAAATCCCTTCTCTTTGCATATAAGGCCCTCAGAGGCGCAGCTCCGTCTTATCGTAAAGACTTCACAGCACCGTATCACCCCGGTAGATCGCTTCGCTCTCAAAGTGCAGGCTTATCTGCGGTTCCTAGAGTTTCAAAAAAGCAGAATGGGAGGTAGAGCCTTTAGCTACACGGCCTCTAATCTTGTGGAACCAGCTCTAAAACTTTACTTTTTGATAAAGCTTATAGCTCTTAGTTATGCTGCAGTAGGTCCAGGCTGCTGGGCACTTAGCCTCTAATTTATTTTCTTTTGCTAGCAAGTAGCAAGTTACTGTAAATGGCCGACCTCTTCTGCACACAACGTATAAACTGATCGATGCAGAGCAGTTTGTATGCAGTAATTTATGCCCATTTGTGATTGCAGCACTCTGGTTTGGAGATCAAATGGGTCGACGGAGGCAAACCGCTGTTCAAAGTCTCAACTCACCTTGTTTCCACCGTCTACACTCAGGTACGTAGCCTCCAGTGAAATAATCACATCAGTGTGAAATATCTTTTAACATGTCATGCTTTCCGCTAGGATCAGCACTTGCACAACTTCTTCCACCACTGTCAAAGCATGGAGGTGTCGGAACAAGCCTCAGAGGGAGAGCTGGTGAAATACCTGAAGGTATCTAGAGCTCTATTTATCACTGATACCCTGAGGGAAATCAATATTTAAGAAGAATAAAGGCAGAGTCTTCATCTCAGCGTGTCTTTTCTCACCCCCCTCCCCCAGAGTCTCCACGCAATGGAAGGTCATGTGATGGTCAACTTTCTGCCCACCATCCTCAACCAGCTGTTCTGCGTCCTAACCAGAGCCACGCATGAGGACGTAGCCGTCAACGTGACCAGGTAAACTGCACTTTGAGTTTTGTTTTTATTCCCACATTTCTCTGTGACGTCTCGTTAGACACTCACCTTCAGCTCATATGCTCCGTGTTTTATATTTCAGTGTGTGTGAGTAGACTTTGAAGATCTGAGGGAAGTGTAGAAATGAGACTTTTTCTTTCCTCATCTGTTCCTCTTCCTCTCTCAGGGTGATGGTTCACGTGGTGGCACAGTGCCACGAAGAGGGGCTGGAGCATAACCTGAGGTCTTACATCAAGGTGCTGCCTTTTTCTCATTATATTTATGCTGATGACATACAGACGATGCATTTCTATGTTTTAGGTATGTTTTTGTCTTTCTACCTTTTCAGTTCGTGTTCAAGCCAGAACCTTATTCCTCCACGAGTGTGAAAACCGTTCACGAGGAGCTGGCTAAAGCCATGACAGCCATACTCAAGCCGTCCACCGACTTCCTAACGAGCAACAAGCTGCTGAAGGTTACCTACATTCACAGCTAGTCTGATTTAAGTGCAATCCAAATACCAGGATGTGTTATTGCTCCTCACATCGGTCCGTCCTAAATAGAGGTTTCCTTGCACGTGTTTGTGTTGCAGCACTCGTGGTACTTCTTTGAAGCTCTGGTGAAATCAATGGCTCACTATCTCATAGAGAGCGGGAAGGTCAAGGTAGGTGCATCCTTTTCATTTTCTTCTCATCCTCAGGGGCTTCCCCTTAAAATCTGAAAGTAACTAACAAAGTAACGAGAATGACAAAGTAACTTAAAAAGTAACTAAAATCTCAAAGTAACTAAAAAAGTAACTAAAATTTGAAAGAAACTAAAACAGTAACTAAGATCTCGAAGTAACTAAAAAAGTAACTAGAATGACAGTAACTAAAAATATAACTAAACTTTGAAAGTAACTAAAAAAGTAAAATGACAAAGTAACTACAAAGGTGACTAAAATCTGAAAATAACTAAAAAAGTAACTAAAATGACAAAATAACTAAAAATGTAACTACACTTTGAAAGTAACTAAAAATGTAACTAAACTTTGAAAGTAACTAAAAAAGTAACTAAAATCTGTACGTAATTAAAAAAGTAACTAAAATCTGTAAGTAATTAAAAAAGTAACTAAAATCTGAAAGTAACTAAAAAGTAACAAAATCTGAAAGTAACTAAAATCTGAAAGTAACTAAAAAAGTATCTAAAATGACAAAATAACTAAAAAAGTAACTAAAATGACAAAATAACAAAATGTAACAACTTTGAAACTAAAAATGTAACAACTTTGAAAGTAATTAAAAAAGTAACTAAAATCTGTAAGTAATTAAAAAAGTAACTAAAATCTGTAAGTAATTAAAAAGTAACTAAAATCTGAAAGTAACTAAAAAAGTAACTAAAATGACAAAATAACTAAAAATGTGACTAAACTTTGAAAGTAACTAAAAATGTAACTAAACTTTGAAAGTAACTAAAAAAGTAACTAAAATCTGGAAGTAATTAAAAAGTAACTAAAATCTGTAAGTAACTAAAAAAGTAACTAAAAAGTAAAAAGTAACTAAAATGTCGAAGTAACTAAAGTAACTAGAATGACAGAGTGACTAAAAAAGTAACTAAAATCTCAAAGTAACTGCTTTGTCGTTTCACGTCCGCCTCGCCCAGCTCTCCAGGAACCAGCGTTTTTCCGTATCCTTCTACCACGCGGTGGAGACTCTGGTCAACATGCTGATGCCTCACATCACCCAGAAGTACAAGGACAACCTCGACGCGGCTCGCAACGCCAACCACAGCCTGGCGGTTTTCATTAAGGTCGGTTATCAAGGTTATTCGCAATTTACTGCATGCTGTGAGAGTGTAATAACCTTCTAGGTGAGATGCAGGTGAAATTACCGTAATGACAACACACTGGCTGTAAAGTGCGACGTTTTTAGCTTTTAGAAAACGTAATTACGGTAATCCAAAGTGCCGCCGGCGGTTTTAAAGGGTTAATCTTGTAGATTAGCTTGCAAACTCAAGGACTTATGTAGGAGTTATGCATAAATCATCCTTACATCCTTAAAAAACTATATTAATCCCCATGAGGAAATTGCTTTGTAGCAGATTAGGAAAATTGTAAAATTATAAAAGGGACTTGAATTATGCATTAAGGTGCAGCATCCTGTCCAGTGTAACATGACTGAAGTCCCCGTTGACCTGAAACTAAAGATAAAAGGAGCTTGGTTCACTAAGAATAACACTGTGTTCGTTCTCTCTTCACTCAGCGCTGCTTCACCTTCATGGACAGAGGCTTCGTATTCAAGCAGATCAACAGCTACATGAACTGCTTCGTGCCTGGAGACTCCAAGGTCGACACGTTCTCCCGCCGCGCCCTCTAACGCACTTTAAACAGGTCGTCAAACGTGAAATTAACACGAGCGTTCTCCTCTTGTCTGTTCCCGCCAGACTTTATACGAATTCAAGTTTGAGTTCCTGCGGGTGGTTTGCAACCACGAACACTACGTCCCTCTTAATCTGCCCATGCCCTTTGGGAAAGGCAGAATACAGAGGTATCAAGGTAAAACTGACGCACGGCTTAAATCTTAAATTACATCCTGGCTCGATTTCTAAACTTACACCGACCCGTGCCACCCGCAGATCTCCAGCTGGACTACTCTCTGACCGACGACTTCTGCCGAAACCACTTCCTGGTGGGCCTGCTGCTGAGGGAAGTGGGCGGGGCTCTCCAGGAGTACAGGGAGATCCGCCAGATCGCCCTCCAGGTGCTCAAGGGGCTCATGATCAAGCACACGTTCGACGACCGCTACTCTGCGAAAGTAAGCTCTGGTGCACGCTGCTCTAGATACATGGATAGATAATAAATAATTCTCATTACTAAGAGGCTTTTTTTTTTTTTTAATTCGGTCACAATCACCAGAGCCAACAAGCCAGACTGGCCACCCTCTACCTCCCTCTGTTTGGCCTGCTCCAGGAGAACGTTTACAGACTGGACATCAAGGAGTCGGCGCCTCTCAGCGTCCACAGTGTAAGCCTGACCCCTAGTGACGGGACGGTGAACTGCAGTCTGCATCACCAGAAACATTAATTACTGGGTTAATGCCAGCTTAGCGCACTACCACTCTCCTCTCATTAATGTTTTCACTTTGTTTCAGAGCACTTAGTCGCACAACAACTAAACCTGGACACTTTTGTTTTTATAACAGAACACAAGGGAGGACTCCCTGGCGCCCAACTCCATGGTGACTCCTCAGAAACCGGCGAGCTGCATAGAAAACGTCCTCCATAAAGACGTGTTTGGGGTCATCTCTGGAACAGGTGACTCCTCTCTCTCGTGCAGTTTGTCGTTCATTCTCGTTTAAGACCGCGCTGAGACCACTTCTTGTCCGCAGCGTCCCCTCACAGCTCCACGCCGAACATCAGCTCAGTCCACCACGCCGACTCCAGAGGCTCCCTGGTCTCCACCGACTCTGGGAACAGCCTGCTGGACAAGAGCAGCGACAAGACCAACTCCCTGGAGAAGGTAGACGACCAGACCACTTAACTCACAATAATAATAATAATAGTAATAATAATTCCTTCCAAGGCTCAGGAGCAGGTGCGAGCTCTGATAAGAGGACGACTAAGTTCTAATGCTTCACAGTTCATGGTTACGTTACAGACAGAAACTTCTAACTTCTATCTGCATTCTCGGACTTCCATCCTCCCTCCAGACGTCCCACACCGCCTCCCCCTATTCCCTAACTCCCCACCTCCACCAAAAGGAGAGATTCACCAGGAGGCACTCGGTCAACGTGCCCCCTATCCTCCTCCTCCTCGAGCCGGAGGAGCCGCGCCCCGCTCTGAGCCGCGCCACCAAGCGGGTCACCATGGACTTCTCTCTGCTCACCGCGCCCCTGCCCGACCCCCTGCAGGAGGGCGACGGCGACAACGACAAGCCGAGCCGCGAAGAAAGTCACGAAGAAAACATACCTCTACAAGTATTTGATCTGTGTGGCCTCTCCACCGGCAGCTTTTGGTTATACTTGTACACCGTATTACAAATTAGCGGACCAGCAGACCAGATCTGATGTTCTGTGTCTTCAACCAAAACATTCATCTGTACAATATATCCAAAACGTTCCTCCCAGCATTCCTCTCTTCTGAGTGTCCCACTTCTGGGAGTTTTGGTGCTTTTACCTTTCCGGAAGTTGAGCCGACTTTTCACCTATTTCCTCAGAGGCTGGAAGTGTAAACGTGTCTCTTATAAACCTCCGACTCATGTTGCTGTCTGAGCGCACAGAGCTGCTGGGGCAAATGGGGCTTCTTTTGCTCTCGTGTTTCTCCTACCACCCCCCTCCCCACCCCCCTCGCCCCAAGAAAACACTTTCTCATCTCTGAAGTTTGGTTTCTCTGAGTGACGTGCTTGATCTCTTTCAGGCTCTGATTCTCAGCTCTGCCAACTGACAACTAAAAGATATATATTTTTTTTGTTCTTCTTTGCTCAGAACCAGTGTGCGTCTGCTCTGGGAAGCACTGTGCTGCGCTGTGACAAATTGGACCGGGATGAGATCAAAAACCTGCTCATGTGCTTTCTGCATATCCTCAAGAGCATGTCAGAGGGTAGGCGAGCACGTCGGAGTTATTCCAGCGGATTTTGACACGCACACACACTCTAATGTCTGACAGAAGTCTTTGTTTCTTCACCTACAGAGGCGCTTTTTGCTTACTGGAACAAAGCGGCCGCCTTAGAGCTAATGGACTTCTTTACGTTGATAGAGTGAGTACAGAAATAGACACTAACCTTTTTATGATTGAATACTTGTTGAGGTGAGATTTGGGTCACAATCAGCATAAGAGCTATAGTAAAAAAGTTTTGGGAAGAGGTTATGGGTGGTATTGTCTTCGTCCTGCAGAAACAGGACAAAACATCTGGGCCCGTATCCTCTCAGAGAGCTCCTAACTTAGCCTAAAGATTCCCAGCTAGGAGTCTTAGCTTAGGAGAGATTCCAGAAAATTCTCAGAGAACTCTGAGCAAGGAATGGACAGAAACTCTGATCTTAGTGAGGAGGTGTGGTTGACCCCGTTGCTAGGTGTGAGTCGTCATGGGTATCCTGGACAATGCCAGCCACCCTCTGCGCACTGACATCAGGAGCCAGAGAAGCTCCTTCAGTCCAAAGTGCAGGACCAACAGACGTAATATTAGTGACTTTTTCAGTTACTTTGACATTTTAAAAAGTAACTAAAAATTACTTTCCGATTTAAGTTACTTTTTTAGTTACTTTCCGATTTTAGTTACTTTTTTAGTTACTGTTTAGTTACTTTGAAAATTTAGTTACTTTTTAGTAAGTTACTTTTTTAGTTACTTTCTGATTTTAGTTACTTTTTTAGTTAGTTACTTTTTTTAGTCAGTTACTTTTTTAGTTACTTTCGGATTTTAGTGACTTTTTGGGTCATTAACTAGACCTTTGAAAAGTGAGTATTTGTTTAATACAACCAGAGAACTTTTCTAGTTACTTTTATCATTGTAGAATAGAATAGAATAGAATTAAGGAGTAACTAAAAAGTAACTAAAATTTCAAAGTAACTAAAACAGTAACTAGCAGTAAGGAGTAACTAAAAACGTAACTTAAATTAAGGAGTAACTAAAAAAGTAACTAAAATTTTCAAAGTAACTAAAAAAGTAACTAACAGTAAGGAGTAACTGAAAAAGTAACTGAAAAAAGTATCCCTGGTATCCCCGTGAGATACCGGGGGACACTTTGGACTGCTCTACCCGGCGCGGTGCTGCGTCTGATAGTGACCTCTGCTGTACTTGTGTGTGTCCTGCAGAGTCTGCCTCCACCAGTTCAGATACATGGGGAAGAGATTCATAGCCAGGTATGACGACGCCGTACGTCTCACCACCGACACTGAGTCAATGAATAATTGCTGCTGTTGTTTTTCTTCTGTGCAATAATACGACTCACACATACGGGGGGGTTACAAACCTAAATCCTAAAATCTTTTAACCCTTGTCTCTTCTCTAACACTGCTGGCAAGCTATTTTGTGGTTAATGTTGCAGCCCCAGGCCCCTCCTGCATGGGTAAGAGACGGCTGCCTTTCATTCTCTGTTTGCTCAGTTGAATGCATGACTCACTTTAAATAAATTCTCACTGCTAAGTTTCTGTCTACTGCTGTTTATTTGTATGCACAGATTTTGTCTTATTGTCCTGTGCCTCTATATTTAGTATTTTAGCCCGTTAACGGTGTTTCTCTTCTCCCCAAACAGGAGCCAGGAGGGGGCGGGGCCTGTAGCTCCAGACAGGAAGTCTCTTACTCTACCCGTGTCTCGAAACAGGGCTGGGATCCTGCACGCCCGCCTGCAGCAACTAGGAACTCTGGAGAATGCTCACACCTTCAGCAACAGTAAGGATGTCCCGTCACAACATGGAGGCTTTGACAGTTAATTAAGCTGCCCTTTATTGACCTCTAGTGGTGAAGTTGAAGAACGGCAACAACACAATTTAAGCCAAAACACTATTAGACACTGATATCACAAAGCAATCTATCATAAGCACACCATGCTCTGCGTTATCGCTCCAATAAAACATTATCTTTATCAACGGTGACCTTGTGTCTGTTCTCTCTGTGCAGTGTACTCCCACACGGATGCAGACGTTAGCAGTCAGTGCCTCCTGGAGGCCAACGTGTCCGCAGAGGTCTGTCTGACAGTGCTGGACACGCTCAGCATCTTCATCATTGGATTCAAGGTATTAGCAGCTTGTGGGCACAAACTCGTAACATGCGTGCGGTCGTGTTAATGCCTTCCTTACTGCTCTGAGTGACATGCACCCTCTGTGCTTTCAGAACCAGCTGAATTCAGATCTGGGTCACAATCCCCTGATGAAGAAGGTTTTCCAGGTGCACTTGTGCTTCCTGCAGATCCCTCAGTCTGAGACCGCCCTGAAACAGGTCTTCACGTCACTCAGGACTTTCATCTACAAGGTGAAATATTTGACACCTATTTGGACCTGAATGTGACGTATACACACACCTGTCATTTCTAAAGTGTACAATGAAATTCTGTCTTTTTACCAGTTACTAAAGTCAAGGCCGCATGGGAACAAGAACTAACAATGATAAAAGTAACTAGAAAAGTAACTGAAATCTCAAAGTAACTGAAAAAGTAACTAAAATCTCTAACTAAAAATGTAACTAAATTTTCAAAGTAACTGAAAAAGTAACTAAAAAAGTAACTAAATTTTAAAGTAACTAAAAAAGTAAGTAAAATCTGAAAGTAACTAAAAAGTAACGTAATTTTCAAAGTAACTAAAAAGTAAAATTTGAAAGTAACTAAAAAAGTAACTTAATTTTCAAAGTAACTAAAAAAATAACTAAAATCTGAAAGTTAACTAAAAGTAACTAAAATCTGAAAAACTAAATTGTCAAAGTAACTAAAATAGTAACTAAAATCCGAAAGTAACTAAAAAGTAACTAAATTGTCAAACTAAAGTAACTAAAATCTGAAAGTAACTAAAAAAGTAACTACAATCCAAAAGTAACTAAAAAAGTAAACAAATATCTGAAAGTAACTAAAAAGTAACTAAAATGTCAAAGTAACTAAAAACGTAACTAAATTGTCAAAGTAACTAAAAAAGTAACAATTTTAAAAGTAACTAAAAATAACTAAATTGTCAAAGTCACTAAAAAAGTAACTAAAATCCGAAAGTAACTAAAAAGTAACTAAATTTTCAAAGTAACTAAAATCTGAGTACTTTGCAGGCAGTGACCCAACTGTACATGCACAGAGAGAATAAGCCTTCATTATCATCTCCTCCAGTTCCCTTGTACCTTCTTCGACGGCCGAGCCGACATGTGCGCCTCCCTGTGCTACGAGATCCTCAAGTCCTGCAACTCCAAGCTGAGCTCCATCCGCAGCGACGCCGCCCACCTCCTCTACTTCCTCATGAAGAGCAACTTCGACTACACGGGCCGCAGGTCTTTTGTACGAACGCACCTGCAGGTATGCGTGCGTCCTTAACGCATATGACGGTCACGGTGAGTTGCTAGCATGAGGTTGATTTGCACTTGTCTGCGTTAACTCAGGTGGTAATCGCCGTCAGTCAGCTGATTGCCGACGTCATCGGCATAGGGGGCACCCGTTTCCAGCAGTCTCTCTCGATCATCAACAACTGTGCCAACAGCGACAAGAGCATCAAGGTGACTGCAGCTCCCTGGTTTTGCGATAAGTCCGAGCCTCCTTCACAAACTCACGATGCCTTGCCGTTTGCACTGTTGCAGCACACGGCGTTCCCGTCGGACGTGAAAGACCTGACGAAGCGCATCAGGACGGTGCTGATGGCCACGGAGCAGATGAAGGAGCACGAGAACGACCCCGAGATGCTGGTGGACCTCCAGTACAGCTTGGCCAAGTCCTACACCAGCACCCCCGAGCTCCGCAAGACGTGGCTGGACAGCATGGCTCGCATACACAACAAGAACGGAGACCTGTCAGAGGTACATGTGTCTTTATTACATCGTCATATATGGATTCAAGTAAGATGTGATTTCAGCCTCGGTATGATGATGTCTGTGTTTGTCTTCTACTCATACAGGCAGCCATGTGTTACGTTCATGTTGCTGCTCTGGTTGCTGAGTACCTGTGGAGAAAAGGTGAGTTGTGAATGTACAGTAGGAGTTAAGACTTTTCAGCTTCCCTTTACAGTAAACTCTGTTCTAATATTGTTATCAGCCTCATTCTTATCGCTGTATAGACGCCATAAAATGAGTCACTGGTGAAGTTTACCACAGTCAGACATAGATTATCTTGGAAAGGATGATTAACAAACTCAATAACACTGATTTTATTCACTTGTTGTGTACTGAACAGTGATTATGGGCTGTAATAAAATTCTTAAAGTGCTTTACATAAAGACGCTTAATGCAACACAAAATAATGACGATAAATAGAAATTCTTTGCACCTTCGCTCGCTCACAGGATCGTATACCTTCACCTGAACGCTGGTCCGAGGGTCACGTCTTTGTCCGTGTGTTAAAAAACGCAGCGCTACCTAGATAAGACCCTCTCAGACCGGATATCGGGTTCAGACTTGACAGTTAATAGTGCCGATCTTAGAGGAAACAACACGAGGGACTGCTTATCAGTCTATGCATGTGCCTTGCTTTTGCACACAGGCAGTAGGAAAGCAGCACGGTTTCAAGTCGACATTTAAAACACTTCATCACCAAAAGTTCCCAATAGAAACTATAACACTACAGTTTGATTCCTGCATGTTTACTAGCAGCCATCTCCTCTCCTGTCTTTACTGGTCAGTTGCTAAAGTAACATAAATTACTACTTAAATAATCCCTTGACAAATCTTTTTATAAATGTCTGACTTGTAAGTTTGTCGAGTTTCTGCCACAAGTTTTGGTTTATGTCTGGCCTAATCTTCTCTAAAACCTCCATGCACAAGTTATGCATCACTTTTAGATTCAAATAGTTTTAGATTCAAACAGTCGTGCTACTCTTAGACTCATCTCTGTGTTTGACTTGTTTCCCCGTGCAGGAAGCCATGTGTTATGCGCACGATGCTGCTCTGGTAGCTAAGCTAAGCTAAGCTAAAGATAGCTGAAGCAACAGTCTTTGACAAATCCTTTTATAAACGTCTCTCTGCAAACAAACTCAAGGAACGTTTACTGTATTTAAGTCCAATCATTTAATCTTTCTCGTACGTTTCTGTGTGCCAGGTATGTTCAGGCAGGGCTGCTCATCTTTCCGCGTCGTGACCCCGAACATCGACGAGGAGGCGGCCATGATGGAGGACGTGGGGATGCAGGACGTTCACTTCAACGAGGTTAGATTCCACCTCCCCTCCGAACTTTCCCTGTCGACCGGAACAAGTTTTTCCTCATTGCCGTCACATGCCGTGCAGCTGCTGTCAAGAAGAGCTCTTATCTCTGTGAAGATTATCAACGAGCCCTGCGTAGTTATCACACGAGGTCAAAACAGTGACTTTGACACGGGGCTTGGTGCATTTGTTGTTTCTGGGGACGATGAGCGTTAAGTGGTGACACCTCAGCAGAGACTTGTTGACACAGAGGCCTAAGACCAGTTCTCCATGAACTATTAACCCTGCTGAAGTTGAAAGTAATGTCGAGAACGTGTGAGGCTTTATGATCCGAACGCGGCTTTTACCTTTCCATCTGCTCTGAAAACCTCTTTAAGACCTGGAGATGATGGTGGATGACGTAAGAGCAAACAGCAACGTCCACTTTTGCTGTAGTTAAGTAGTCTAAGCTGAAACTGTGAGGAGGACGAGGAGGTAGAGGAGGAGGAGGGGACGTTTATGAAGCTCCTTGTGTATTTTCTGTATCCTTGTTCTCAGGAGGTGCTGATGGAGCTGCTGGAGGAGTGCGCCGACGGCCTCTGGAAGGCGGAGCGCTACGAGCTCATCGCTGACGTCTACAGGCTCATCATCCCCATCTACGAACAGCGCAGAGACTTTGAGGTAAAAACCTTTACCGCGAAGGCCGACCTTTACCGCGAAAAGAAACTGCTGCGTTGTCGTTACATGAACCTGCCACCGATCGTGACGTGCGTCCTGGAAGTAAAAGGTTGCAACTTCAGCACCGTTACACAACGGGTTTTTTTATCTTAATTTATTATATCACCGTCTTCATCTGATGCCCAAATCAAAGCAGGCATCAGATAAAGCACAGTCCACATACCTGCCCCGCCCGCTTTTTATTGAGGGGACTTGGGACGGCAAGGCGTCCCAGAATGCACTTGGTGGGAATCATCCAATTCCAACGTATGAATAATTCCTCGAGAGACCGAACGACGAAAGTGTGCATGACTGAAGTTCACATACTTGTTATTGCTCTAGCATGGCACTGCATCAGATATACATCCTCTCTTTCATCCACCACCTGATGTGTATTAATCTAATCCCTTCCTCCAAACCGTTTTACACATTTGTGGGACAGAAACTGACGCACCTGTACGACACGCTGCACCGCGCATACACTAAAGTGATGGAGGTGATGCACAGCGGCAAGAGGCTGCTGGGCACGTACTTCAGAGTGGCCTTCTTCGGACAAGTAAGTCTCCAAAAATAACAATTAATAAAGACAGTTTCTGCCTAGCATGGATGCTAACCTCTCCAAAACTCTCTAAAACTCTCTTTAACTGACCTTTCTCTTGTCTTGCCTCCTCCTCCTCCAAGGCTGCGGTAAGTGAGCAGAGGTGTAGACTTGTGTGTGTTGGCCTGGCGTCCTCCTCCGTGTCTTTTAATCGTCCGAGGGTGTTTCAGTCGTAGATGTAGCTCCTAGATTTAGCTCTAGAGTGAACTGAGGATTGGTGACAACTGATGTGGCTCATGCACGTCACGGTGTTTCCTTTATATTTTAGTTGGAGCGATGTTTTCTCTGAGTAGCTGATACGTTTGCATGAATATAGCCGTATTTGTGTTACTGGTTGTGTCGTGGCATGTCTCTTTTCTTTGACGAGTTACGGTAACCTCACTTAAATGTAGTGTAATCTGTATTCTGTGACGTCGTATTTAATAAATGTCGTGTATGAACTGCAGGGCTTCTTTGAGGATGAGGATGGAAAGGAGTACATCTACAAGGAGCCCAAGTTCACGCCGCTGTCTGAAATTTCCCAAAGGCTCCTGAAGCTCTACTCGGACAAATTTGGCCAGGAGAACGTGAAGATCATCCAGGACTCTGGGAAGGTGGGGCCCGCATTTGTGTTTCTACCCGATGTTAGCTTAGCTTAGCGCGATCTAATCTGTTGCCCCGTGCGCGCCCGACAGGTCAACCCCAAGGACCTGGACTTAAAGTACGCCTACATCCAGGTGACCCACGTCACGCCCTACCTGGACGACAAGGAGCTGGAGGACAGGAAGACCGACTTTGAGAAGAGCCACAACATCAGGCGCTTCGTGTTCGAGACGCCGTTCACCGTGTCGGGCAAGAAGCAGGGAGGCGTGGAGGAGCAGTGCAAGCGGCGGACGGTCCTCACCAGTAGGTCGCCCCGTTAAAACGCGTCTTTAGGCCTCACTTTGACAAGCAGGATGTTTTTCCTGAGTGTCATGTTGATTACAGTGACCTCTGAGTGTTTTTCGAGTCGCATGAAATGTTAACAAGATAAGGAGAGGTGAGATTTATTGCTGATCTGTCTGTTTTATCCCAACACTCAGATGTTATCTCACCTTGTTAATAATCATTCTGCCACATAGTGACTTAGCGTCTCTAGATCTTGATTAATATCCTCCATGGACACACATTATGCCATGCGTGTACACGTATCCAAGCATCCACGCTTAAAATCCTTCTTCTTCTTCTTCTTCCACAAATCTCCGTCCACGCAGCCACGCACTGTTTCCCCTACGTGAAGAAGCGCATCGCAGTCATGTACCAGCACCAGACGGACCTGAGCCCCATAGAGGTGGCCATAGACGAGATGAGCGCCAAGGTGGCCGAGCTGCGGCTGCTGTGCTCGGCCTCCGAGGTCGACATGATCCGCCTGCAGCTCAAACTGCAAGGCAGCATCAGCGTCCAGGTACGTTAGAGAAGTTAAAACGACCGCGTCGGGATTGTTTAACCAATCGCAACTCTCGGGTAAAGCCTGTGACCTTTCACCTCGGCTATTTTCCAGGTGAATGCAGGTCCTCTCGCTTACGCCAGAGCCTTCCTCGACGACGGCGGTGCCAAGAAATATCCAGACAACAAGGTCAAACAGCTCAAGGAGGTCTTCAGGTACAGATTTCTGATTGCCTTACCACCAACATATTGTGCAGTGATTGTTTTTTAATCTCCAACAACTCCACAAAAAGTCATATATTTGCTGAACGCACACATACGTGATAACGCCTACTTCCTGGAGAATGTGCCACGGAAAGGATCCGACTGTCACCGCCGCTTGGACGTCCAGGCTGGGCGTACAGATAAAGAGAGGGGATATTTTCTGTAGCGGTTCAGATTAAGTGCTAAAATCCCAGTGCGCCTCTCCCCAGGCAGTTTGTGGACGCCTGCGGCCAAGCGCTCGGGGTGAACGAGCGCCTCATCAAAGAAGACCAGCAGGAGTACCACGACGAGATGAAGGCCAACTACAGGGACCTCGCCAGGGAGCTGTCAAACATCATGCACGAACAGGTGGGAGACGGTTAAAGATCTAAAAGTTAAAGATCTTATATATGTCGTTGTAGTCAGTATTGCTCATTTACTAACCATGTCTCCTGTTTCCTGCTCTCTTTACGCTGCCTTGAGCAGATTGGATGGTAATGCTGCTTCTTTTTTTTTGTTTTCATTTGATCTCTTACCATTTACAAGATAATAACAGCTGTTCCATGATGCTCGAGTCACATGTCCCGAGCAATCATATAATTATTAGCCTATAGTATCTTTACACTCCCATGAGTAAACAGTATAGAGTCAACGTCCTAATCTCCTTCCAGATAAACCCGGTGGAAGACGGTACAAGGAGCGCTCTGTCCGACTCCATGGGCATCTTCAACGCCATCAGCGGCACACCGACCACCGCCAACCTGCACGGCGGCTCCACCACCATTCTCTGATGAGGACGTTTCAAAGAACTCGAAACCATCCTCCCGTTTCTCATTCATCTTTGCTCCCCTTGTTTCCTATGGAGACGCCACCACCACTGGCTACAGCTGGCTCCTTTCCAGATCTGGGGTCGTATATATCCTCTGGGTTTTTCTATCCCGTGCAAGAGATTATTATTTGATAACTCAGCAAGCATGTACTCCAAGACTGTGACTTACAGCGAGATGTTATCTTACTGCTCTCGTGTCTAAAGCCCCACCCAAGCAGATGGTGTCCACAGGTTAAACCCAAACGCAAGGACTGGGAAAACTGTATTTGCATTTGACCAAAGTATACACCTTATCTGTTTCACCTGCGGGGCTCCCGGGAACACATAAATAAACGCCACTGCTGTAACAATGCACACGTCCTCTTAACTGATGCACAGTATTTTTATATATTTTTCTTCTTTCTATATGATTTACACAGCGGCGCAGTTACAGCACACGCACATTTTACGTCTTATCCTTGCTTCGACGTCCAAAAGAATCACTATTTTTAGGCCGACAGACGCGTATAGCGACCGTCTGAAGCCGAGCGAGCCAAGTTTGAACCTATTTTCCGAAGAAGGGGGGTAAAAACAAACAAAAAAAAAAAGGCGTGTGCAATATTTTCTATCGTTTTCCGATGCTACCTGCTGCACAGGAAACAAAAAACAAAAGTCTTAGCCAAAGACAGCAGAAAAAGACTGGACGAGGGTGTGACAATTTGTAATCTGCCCCTTTTGTTTCTTTGTCTGTGATATAAAATAAAAAAATAAACATTTTTACTATACGACTGCTCATGTAAATATGTTAAAGATTTACATTAAAGATAAAAACCTGTGATAATACCTTCTTCTTCTTCTTCTCCTGTATTTTTTCCACCTGGGAAGTTTGTGTCTTCTCGAAACCCGGGATGCTGACGGCGGTGAAATGTGCCCCTCTGTGCCCCGTGTCATGTCAAACAACAGCTAATCCCGCCTGCGCTCACTGCTAACACACACACACACACACACACACAAATAAACACACACTTGTTGTTGGGTTGCTGCTCCCGGCTGTTGCCACTGTTTCAGAGGTTTGGGCTGCAGAGGACCAGTGCGTCTGGCGTGAGTCAAATTTCACAACGTTCATCTAAACGTGTCCATGATTAACTTGTTTGCACCACGTTTGCTAGCTTAGCTGAGTCTGTTAGCATGCTAAATGTTCTTTAGAGATGCAGCACCTCTGCTGCTTTACCGGAGCGACTGCACCGCTGCAGGAACTCTCCTCTAAAGTTGGAAAAGAAAACCCAAACAAGACAAATCAAGATGTTCTGCTCTGTTTTTACAGAACCCAGAGGCTGAAACGTTAAAGCGACGGTGGCGGGGACCTTCTAAGAGGAGGAAACCAGCTCGTATGGAGGCTCCCATCTGCCCCAAGCTAGCCAGGTAGAGAATGAGAGAAAGAGAGCATACCTGTACATAATATATACATAACAAGAGGACGTGATAAGTCTTGCAGGTCTCCTCACATCCTCATATCAGACACTGGACTTTTATTTATTATTAAAAGCTGTTAGCAAGCTTAATAATTTGAGAAATGCGTGCCTAGTCTGCATTAGTGTCACCTTTTTGCCTATTTTCTAAGATGTGGGACACATTTTCTTATATATCGGGGTGTAAACAAGTTTGTTTGGACATGGAGCGGCGTGTTTTTTTAATTTCACTCTGGGCCGAAGCTGTGTAGCGACAAGATGAGATCTCACTCCTGAAAAACTGCAAAACCCGGACATGCGCGCGCACACAGATACGTAAGCGTGTGACAAACATACACAGCCACGTGTACATAAGCACAAACCATAAAGTGTTATGTGCTTTAACAAACACTTAATTGCACCGTGCATGTACTGTATAGCTATCCACCTGCACAGTTGCATTACAAAGCAATAAGCAACACACGGCACCGCTGCACTTATCAGCTGTTTGGACCGATCCTCTTTATCTGCAAGGCAAGACCCCTCTCTCACTGGAACCTGAATTCCTTGAACCATAAACCAATTACCGACTCACGCATACATGCAACGCTTATGATAAGGGCGGAGAGAGAGGATGTGCTGGGAAGTGGGGAATGGTGGAATATTTGGACTAGGTTCCACAGTCCAGCATCGGTGGGCGTTTCAGGCAGGAAAGGTTCAGAGGGGAGGTTAGATAAGGAGCCGGCCGGGCCTCGACTTGGTCTTCACGCCTTGGATCTGGACAGGAGTCACCGGTCTCTTTCCCTCGCTTGATTTTTCTAAAGGATTCAGTCGGAGATTTGGGGGATACGCAGTCAGCAGCCATGTCAGGTGAGTGCTACATGAGTTTATTTGCATATTCTGCAAGAAAAAAAAAACAAATTGTGACTTACGATGGATGATTTCTTCAGGCAAAGAAGAAAAGCAGAAGCACAAGAAGAAAAGCGTAAGTTCTTCTGTTTGGTATCATACGAAAAAAAATTAAAAACACACATTTATGACAAAAAAGAAAAGACTTTTTCCTTTTCCCTCCTCCAGGCTACAGTCTGCGGCTACCCAATAAGCATCTTTTTCATCGTGGTCAACGAGTTCTGCGAGCGGTTCTCCTACTATGGCATGCGAGGTGAGCCGGATCTCGTGTCTCCTGCGTGGAAACGTTGGAGAAAGTGGTGCAAAACGTTTAGAGGAGGAATAAGTGGAGCCGGTAGCCGTGCGAGATGAGAGTTTACAAGCCGCAAAGGCTGGAAACTAACGGGTTTTCATTCTTTCATGTATTTAACAGTGTTTTTTTTAAGTATAGCCACTGAATAAATGTGGTTTTCTTATAATTCTTGTACTTTCGTGACAGTTTTTTGCAGGATTTCCCTCAAATCTGCGCTCCCACCGCTATTAAAACAAGATTTCTTTCACCCTTCCCTTCCCCCTCCTCCTCCTCTCGCTCTCTGCAGCCGTGCTGGTGTTGTACTTCAAGTACTTCCTAAAGTGGGACGATGACTTCGCCACCACCATCTACCACACCTTCGTGGCTCTCTGCTACCTGACACCCATCCTGGGGGCCATCGTCGCCGACTCGTGGCTCGGGAAATTCAAGTCAGTCTCAGATTAAAAAATCTTCTCGTCTGAAGCTTGAGTCTGCCGCCCGTTTAACTCCTTCCCTCTCCTCAGGACTATCATCTACCTGTCCATCGTTTACACAGTGGGACAGGTCGTCATGGCCATAAGCGCCATCCACGACATCACCGACACGAACAAGGACGGCACCCCCGACAACATGACCTTCCACGTGTGAGCTGAACTCTCCCAGAGCCGATGCGCCGCCTGCGTCCCCCGCCGACGTGCGCTGACTTTGTGTTTTTTTTTTCCCTGCAGAGCTCTGTCCATGGTGGGTCTGCTCCTCATCGCCCTGGGGACCGGAGGCATCAAACCTTGCGTGGCCGCCTTTGGTGGGGACCAGTTTGAAGACCATCAGGTCAGATTTGTGACAAACAAGACGCAGCAATTAAAGAGCCGCAATCAGTTGCATCTGCTCAGCACTTCTTCTATCTCTGCTGGTCGTTTATTAACTAATAACCGCACGCTCAGCTGTCCCCGCGGGTTTATTACCGTCCTCAAGATCAAGGACAAAGATCAGGCCGTGATATTAACGCCGCTGACGTCCTTTAACCTTCTGCGTCCCGACAGGAGAAGCAGAGAAGCACCTTCTTCTCCATCTTCTACTTGTCCATCAACGCCGGGAGCCTCCTGTCCACCGTCATCACCCCCATCCTCAGAGGTAAACCCGGACGCACGACACAAAAAAAAAACGAAATAAAATACGAGCTTTGAATTTAAAGAAGTCTGTCTGTGCCGTTTCCAGCTCAGGAGTGCGGCATCCACTCGCAGCAGAAATGCTACCCGCTGGCCTTCGGCGTCCCCGCTGCTCTCATGGTGGTGGCTCTGAGTAAGGACCGGCGCGCTTTATTTCTTACTGGATTTAGACTAGATTAAACTGTCTAATAATCCACATGCGCCCTTGTTTGCAGTCGTCTTCATCGTTGGAAGCGGCATGTACAACAAGACGGCGCCTCAGGGCAACATCATGGTGAAAGTCTGCAAGTGCATCGGGGTGAGTGTCTCCTCAAAGGCTTCTCACATCGCTGCCTCTCGCTCGGACCTAAACCTTTCTCCTGTCCGCAGTTCGCCATCAAGAACCGCTTCAGGCACCGTTCCTCTCAGTACCCCAAGAGAGAGCACTGGATGGACTGGGCCGACGAGAAATACGACGTAAGGACTCTGCAGAACATGTAAGTGCTGACGCGTGCGGTGTAGGAATGCTAACGGTCGTCTCTGGTTCGGTTTAGAAACTCCTGATTGCCCAGGTGAAGATGGTGCTGAAGGTGCTGTTCCTGTACATCCCTCTGCCCATGTTCTGGGCCCTCTTTGACCAGCAGGTATGTATCTGTCCACTCATGCTGTTAGACATCAATAAACAGACTAATAAAGAGTTGTGTCTTCTATGACAGGGCTCAAGATGGACCCTCCAGGCCACCACGATGGACGGCGATTTTGTCAGTGGATTATTTTTCATTCACAGTTCTTGCTGCCACAGAAAATGAACGCCCTTTAAAATAACATCCTGTCTCTCTTCTCTTATTCTTCAACAGGGAGTTCTCATAGTCCAGCCCGATCAGATGCAGGTGAGGCTCTTTGTGTTGACGCCGCTCGGCTTTAGCTGATCTAACCTGAACAGGGTGTAATGAGAGTGACTGTTCTCCTTCCTTTCCCACCAGACCGTCAACCCGATCCTGATCCTGATTCTGGTGCCGATCATGGACAGCGTCATCTACCCCCTCATCTCCAAGTGCAACTTAAACTTCTCGTGAGTTTCCGTGCAGCCAATCGGTGGTCCCACAAATCCCACACGAACGACCCACAGGTCTTTGCGGACGGACAGACAGCCCTCCCAACACATTTCTGCATTTAAAAATTTATGTGTTTATTCAGGAAAATGAGCCAATATTACATATCTGTGAGTAGCAAAGGCGTGTGTTCAGAAGCCGAGCCGTTTGACACGTGTGTGTTTGCTCCTCAGTCCGTTAAAGAGGATGACCGTGGGGATGTTCTTAGCTGCTCTTGCTTTCGTGGCGGCCGGCCTGGTCCAGCTGCAGATTGATGTGAGTGAAGCACATTTAAAAAAAAAAAAAAGAAGCTGCGCGTGAACCTTCGCGACTCACCGTTCTTGCTCCCCTTCTAGCAAACCCTGCCTAAGTTCCCGTCGGGCGCCGTGGGCCAGACCAAGTTCATCAACATGTTTGGCGAGAAGCTGGACGTCACAGCTGGAGAGAGCACGTTTACTCTGGATCCTTTAGCGGTACGCTAGCCGACACCAGACTCTCCGCACGGACTGTCAAATACACTGAAACTAAAAACGTAGTGTTTTTTTGTTTCCCTGCAGGCCAATGACAATTACCTGGACTTTGAGGGACCCTTTGTGCTAACTTTGCAGCCTGAAGTCAGTTATTTAGTTGAACTACAAGGAGGCAGCCGCTCTACTTTCGCTATTATTAAGAACGGGACCCAACCCGGGCTTCAGATGGTAAGCAGAGGTTTGCAAATGTTGATTTGAGATAAAGTCAGGAGTGGCGGCCAAGTGTTGCTCAAGTGTTTTTTTTCCTGTCTTCAGTTCAGCGACATCACAGAGAAGCCAGAGCAGGGCGCTAACGCTATCAGGCAAGTCATAAAACCTTTTTTTATCACTTTAATAACTGTCAATGATGGCTCGTAAACGTGCGCAAAGGTTGTGCCTCATGAAAAGTTATAAATCTGCTATTGTTTGATGCATGCTTCTAATATCTTAATCAAAACTTTGTTATTCTGATTTCTCCCTCACCAGATTCCTGAACGGTTTCGGTGCAGTTTTGAACGTAAGCGTCAGAGAGGAGACGGCGGATCTCGTCGTTCCCGACAACATGACGGAATACTTTTCCGTGCCGCAGGGAGAGTAAGTCCCACGTCTCGTTCTGCGTGTTGCCGTCACACTTGAGCAAGTTCTCCTCTCTGACTATCTGCTCTGCTCTGTCACTGCAGCGCCAGCTTCCAGATCAAGGACGAAGGCGGGAGCGTGTGCACCTACAATCAGAAGCTGGGCTTCGGCAGCTCTTACACGCTGATCATCCCACAAGCCTTCACATTTGGGGAAAATGTAAATCACCGTGCACCGTACCTTGAATGTTTCAGCCTGTTTTTGTTTGTTTTTGTGTTTTTTTTAATGCAACTTTTTATCTGTACACTCCAGTGCGCGCAAAGCATTCGTCAAGTGGAGGACATCTCTCCTAACTCCTTCCACATGGCCTGGCAGATCCCTCAGTATTTCCTCATCACTGCAGGGGAGGTGGTCTTCTCCGTCACTGGCCTGGAGTTCTCCTACTCGCAGGTAGAGGGCGCTCTCCTTACAAATCTGACCATGTTTTATTATTTTCTTTTACACGCAGCTCTAATCTAATCCTCTTTTCCCAACTCTGCAGGCGCCCAGCAACATGAAGTCAGTCCTGCAGGCCGGCTGGCTGCTCACTGTAGCTGTGGGTAACATTATTGTGCTCATCGTGGCCGAGGCCGCGACTCTTGACGACCAGGTGGGTGGATCATACGAACAGCAAAACAAAGTGCAAATATAATCCGGTGCATGAAGTGCGCGGACGAGGGAGGGTTGTATTTGCATTTGCTCAAACCCCCGTGACCGTTTGCTTCTCTCCACCAGTGGGCCGAGTACATCCTCTTCGCCTCGCTGCTGGTGCTGGTGTGCATCATCTTCGCCGTCATGGCCTATTTCTACACCTACATCGACCCGACCAAGATAGAGGCCGAGTTTGCGTACATGGAGCCCGGAGACGAGAAGAAGAGGAAGAGCTTGGAGATGACCAGGAAGGACTCGGACAAGCACCAGGGCAAGCACAGGAGGAGCTCTGACGCCAGCTCCGACGAGGAAATCTACCAGACCAAGATCTAAAGACCACTCCCCCCTGCTGCTGGGTTCTGTGCTTCGTGTCTGGAGGGTGCTGTAGGCATTAGTGTGAAGGGATGACCTGAGTGAGATGGTGCTGTAGTTGAAAGAACAAAGAGGTGGAGGCTTCAGTGCTTCACCTCTTGGTGGACAGTGTTTTTTGCAGGGATGATCCAAACACCATTATCCACATAATTCAAATCCCTGGATCTTTATTTGATAGTGCTTATGCTGTTGTAAATGTATTTTATAAATGATTTCTCAAGCACCGTGTAGCAGCACCTTCAAGTAATTATATTTTCTTTCGTCTTGTAGCCTCGTGTAGCGTACAATCACAAAGAAACCATCCCAATATTATTTATTTCCCAGCACAGTGTTGTATGTATTGTAATATACTGTTTTATACATTCTGTATGTGGTGTTTCACATCTGCTCCGGGAGAAAATCCAACACCGGGAACGTGTGGCAGAAGATGGAAAAATAAAAAAAACCCATACAGGAAAGGCATTTTTGAAGAAACGTCTGCATTAGCGGCGGTTTCATGAGGCCTATGTCATGGCATTATGTAAAATAATTGTTGTCATACTTAGAAATGCCCTTGAGCATGCATTAAAGTACAAGTGTTAAGAGACTGATGACTGCTGTTTCTTTTTATGATCAGGGTCCACATGATAATACTAGATTTACGATCTGTAATCTCGTGAGAAAGGTAGTAAATCAAAGAGGACTTCATATAAACAGCGCCCTCTAGTGCAGGGGGTTCTTAATCATTTTGACCAGGGCCCAAATTTCCAAGTACAAAGTGGCCCGGGCCCCAAATATTCAAATATTAACAGTGTATATTAGTTTAAACTGATCTCACTCTTGGTTTGATTTGTATTCAGCAACTAATTCAAATAGATTTTATAGTTTAACAAGCTAAAACCAAAATAAATGACCTGACACAATGTGATCATCGCAGACGTGTATGTACTACTACAGCAAAAAAATAAATAAGCTGTTGGATAGCGCTAGCCCACTCTCTTAGCACATACTGGGCTCATGTTACTTCCGTTTACAAAGCCATACTTAATTAAGTCAGGATTCTACTTAAATATTGTAATACAATTAAATATATTTATCATTTTGAGAGGGTTTGGCACCATTTTAGTTTTAATTTTTTCGTTTTAAACACTTCTCTATAACTTTTCCGCTAGAGGCTAGCAGCTGGCTTTTCTTCTGCTCATTGTAGCTGTTAATCAATTGACTGACTCACTAGCACCACCAAGTGGTGTGAAGCTGTATTGTAAACTGAGCGCCCCCGGCCCTCTAGGTGGCGCTCTCGGCCCAAAGGTTAATAACTACTACTCTAGTTGTGTTCACCACCTGGTAATTGGTAATTATCAATTAGGTTCCAGTTGTTTTGCGTTTGCCGAAGCTTTCAGAAATGGCGGAGGTGGAAGGTAAGCTAATAAGAGTGTAGATTGGTTGAATGTAGTCTGTTGATAACCACATAAATGGTAAAAAATGGCCTCAGTTTTGTTCCATACTTAAACGGCGGAGTCGCTGGCTTGCTAAACCGTTAGCCTCCGTTGCCAAGCAGCGGTGTTCTCACACGACTCACGGCCAATGCTCACGGCTGACGTTGACGCTTGAACGTCAACTCTTTTCCTGACCTTTCCACGACCTACCATGTTGCGAGAAGTATTCTTTGTTTTTTATTGCTTTTTATATTTCAGACTATATGTCGTTATCTTTTTGTACATGTTTTTATTTATTTATTTATTTATTGCAGCACTCCTGTGACAAGGGCCTGGGAAACAAAGCCAATGCGGAAGTGCAGTTCCTCGAACGGCCACTAGAGTGAGTCAATGCCCATAGACTTGCATGTTAAAATCAAAATACACAGCTTTACCACAGAAATAAATGTGTTTACATCCTGGTGAGTCTATACATTTACATGTATAAATATATATATACTGTATGGAGGTGAATATTTTTGCAACTCACCCAAATTTTGTGTTTTTTTACCTTTTTTTTACCCAGGAATTAGGATAAGCACTGACAAGATGCCGACAGCAGGTACATTGAGCTTCAAAACATCCTGCAGGAATCCTATGATTTACAGTGTAAGTTTAATTTTTTCTTTTTTATAATTTTATCTTAGTGGCCCGTTTGCAAAATTTTGTCCCAATTACACACGTAGACAGAAGCACAGAGGCCGTTTCTCCGGCGTACCCGACATTTTTTTTTACGATGAAGAGGAGGACACAGAGCTCTCAGTTAGCATTAGATCTTTATTTCTCATGTCACTTCGAAAGCTTACAAGGAGCTTACATTTAACTTGGGAATTCTCAAATGACACAAGCAAAGATTATATACAGTACTATAAACTGTCAGCTATGATAAAGGAGACCAAATGTACACGTTTTGTAGTTATTTCCGTAGCATATGTTTTTTTTTTTTTCTCTCCTTCCTGTAAGGTATAGATATTTTTTTTTTTACTTTTTATTTTTGCCAGAGGCAGGTGCCCATATCCATAAAGCATTCCATATTTCCATACTTACTTTGCAGTTATAAAAATATCAGATATTTCTCAGTTTCTTTCAATCCCTGTGTTGACAAGTGCGTCTTGATGCAACTCCCCAACATTATTGCTGCATTAGCACAGTAGTAAATTCTGGAACTCTTAAGTAAACATATATAGTAAAACATGGCTATTAGCGACTTTATTTCTGTTTGTAGTTGTAGTTGTTGTTTTGTCTTCCTCACACAGGTCTCTTTAAATACACACTTTCAAAGTGCAACAAAAAAACAAAAAAATAAAACAGAAAAGGTGCAAATTATACTACAAATATCTGGTGAAAGCAATAAAAGAGGACATGGCACTTCTATAGCACGGCGCGGAGGTGAGAACTATCGAGGATGGCGCTCAGTTCTGCTGCAGCTTGGCTTGTCCCGATCTACGGAGTTGATTTTGGCCGTGAGCAAAAAGAAAATACCCCCAAAAAAAATAAAAAAAATAAAATAAAAAAGTGTCGTGGTGTGATTGCCTTCTACGATCCTCGCCGCTTTTTCCTCCGCTTTAGTTTCTAAGTACTGCTAAAGGAGCAGCTACGAGCCGAGGAGCAATAATACTTCACATGATATCAGTGTCCGTCTTGCCCATAGTGGTTCCCCCTCCACCGTCGTAACCGTCCTCCACCTCCGCTCTTCTCCTAACTCCAAAATAAATTGTCTAAACACGAGTACAAGGTAACAGCTTCCTCCTCTAAACAAAGTGAGCTTAGTATCACGGTTAGTTTGACGACTCAGCAGGTGATTGTAACGAAAAACCGGAAATAAAAAATAAAAAAAACACAGGCGGACCTCGCTGGTTTGAAATGAAATCGGAGATAAAGTAATAATACGACGAAAAAAAAGAAAATGCCAGGATGTAGATAGACGCGAGTGTCCCCAAAAAAGAAGGCAAGGCATTTTCTGTTCTTTCCGTTCCGAGTAACTTTAGAGATCTTTTAAATATTTTTTCTTTCTCCTCCTCCTCCTCCTCCTCCTCCTCCTCCTCCTCTTCTCATCAGTATCTACAAAATGCGCATGACCATTTTGTACACAGTGATTCATTTCCCCGCAATGACGACTTGAAATCATGTACAGCGTGGCGACCCCCCTCCCCACCCCGTCCCCTTCCCACTGCCTCGTAGGACAAAGTCCACTTAAAGCACTTTACCTGAGGTTTCATTAAGAATGCTGCAATTTGCCTAAACAGGGAGTCTCGCATACACACACTCAGACACACACACACACACTTACACACACTCAGCTCGCCCACTAAGATAGTTTCCCTGCAGGTTCATCAAGCATGCTTTCAGAGGTTCTGGGGATGTGACGCCTGGAATAAGAGGGAGGACTTTGAAGTCTTGCTGGGGGAGAATTTCCGCTCCTCGTCGAGTCGATTCCACGTGGAGGCTCCGCTGTGTCTTGACCCGGACGTGCAGGTCTCGTCCCATCACAGCCAGAGGAGCTCTCCACAGGTTATCTATTATTTTTATTTTTATTTTTTTTACAGGCTAAGATAGCACACCACCCCCCTCCTCCTCCTCCTCTACACACACCCACACGAGGGAGGTCGAATGCGGTCAGCTGGTATTGAGTGACTTGACCCCTGGCTTTTAACCCTCTGACTTGGCTGCGGTGTTGGAGATGGGGGCGGTCAGGTGGGCAGGCGGGCGGGAGGGAGGGAGAGGGGCCTGGGAGAGCCAATCACTACGGGGAGGAGGAGGAGGAGGACATCCGGTTTGTGGAGAAACTGCAAGGAGACAAGAGATTATCACCCCCCCGCTCTGTCGGGACGCACACACCTCCTCTGCTGTAAATTCGAGCGGGGCCGTTACCTCTGGAGCCTGTGCACCATGTGGGCCACCAGGGAATCGGAGATGCCGGGGTAGGCCTCCTCAGCCAGCAGGATGGCCTCCCTCAGCTCGTCCAGGACCATGGGGTTCCCGTTCACCTGCTCCTGTCGCGCCTTCAGCTGGGACGAGACAGATCTGGTTAGGCTTTCCAAATCTTCTGATCAGAACCTTTCTTAATTTATCAAGACTTTTACAGTAGAGGAGTGTTGATGAGCAGACTGGAGCTCCTTACCTCAGCTAATGCAGGAGAGATGACTGTGGCCAGGCTCTGTGAATAAGGCCTCTTTGGAATGTCTTTTGTCTGCAGAGGGAGACACGGTCGGCGTCAAACAGCCTGAAAAATGTGCCCCGTCAAACTTTTAACCTGCTCATGCCTGACCTGGTCTCCCGACTGTCCCTCCCCGTTCTGCAGCTTCTTGGGGTCCTTCTCTCGGATGGTGAAGATCCAGTCGTCGCTGCCGAAGTCGTTCCCGCCCGACGCCTGGCCGTCCTGCTCTCTGACGGGACACACATTAAAGAGGACTTGAGCAACGACGATGACGACGTCACGCCTGGTAAGTGATTAAAGCTCGTCGTGACAAATCGTAAAATGACTCACGAGTCGGACTCGTCAGAGCTGGACTCCGCGGCTCTAGACTGCTCTGCCTTCCACCTCTTGTACTTGTCCACCAGCTCTGTCAAGTAGGACGTCTTTTTTGCGTGGCGGACGATCAGTTTATGCTTCAGCAGCTCTTTGGCGGTCGGCCTCTGTGGCGGGGGGAGTGAGAGGTGAGCGGCTCATTCGTTAAAAACAGACGAAGACGCAAACCCGTACTCACAAAACTGGGCTCTTTATTGAGGCAGGCCTCGACGAACTCCTTGAGCGGTTTGCTGTAGCTGCCCTCCAGCGTGGGCGGGTTGTTCTTTGGGATGAGGAATAAAACCTTCATGGGGTGGAGCTCCGAGTGGGGCGGCTCGCCCTTCGCCAGCTCGATGGCCGTGATGCCCAGAGACCAGATGTCGGCCTGGAACGCACAGGAGACGTAGCAAGTGTATTTATACCGAAGCAATCAGAGCGACTAATGGAGGCTCTAATTATGTCAACTCTCACTCCCTGAATGTTCTGACGGTGCATAATTTGTCGTCTGGCGGCTTTTGCACGCTAGCACGCCGCCTGAAACGACTCTGCAGATGCATCAGTGTTTCCCTGACCTCACCTTGGAATCGTACGCCGACTGTTTGATGACCTCGGGCGCCATCCAGAAGGGCGTGCCCACGAAGGTGTTGCGTTTGATCTGGGTGTCCGTGAGCTGGCCGGCCACGCCGAAGTCCGCCAGCTTCACCTCCCCTTGCTCGGACAGGAGCACGTTGGCAGCTGTGGAGGCGAGAGAGAGTCAGAGAGAGAGAGAGCGCCCGCCACACATCTCCAGACGCTTCTCCCTGCGCCATTAATCTGCATCGCCCAATTTATTTAACAAAGAGGAAACAACTGTCAGAAGCCTTTTAGCGGACGCTGCAGCGCCGGCCTCAAATCCCCCGGCGGAGCACAAACTATATAATGAATGAAACTGGAAGTGGACGTCGATAGCATTAACTCGCTACGTGATATCTGTTCGGTCGGCTGCTACCTTTGATGTCCCGGTGGATCTTCTTCTCGGAGTGCAGGTACTCGAGGCCCTTGAGGATTTCTCTCAGGATGGTAGCGATCTGAGTCTCATCCAGAGGTCCAGGCTCCATCTTTGAAGGGAAAACAGTCACGCCTCTTATTGCTCTGCAGCGTAGATGCACGTCACTAACGCGGTTCTGTCGTGCAAGCATCTCTGAAAGAATTCCTTCAAGTCTTTCTTTCTTTTAATAAAATGAAAACAAGTAGTGGGTGGCTTACCAAATCCAAAGCCGAGCCTCCGCCTAAATACTCCATAATGATCCATAGCTTGGTGTCCTAGAACGTGGTCAAGAACAAGACAGAGATAACCGGCTTACTGCGAGGCATCAAGAGCTGGACGCCCTCCTAAAGAAGTCACGGTGACATTAATAAGGGCTTAGTGGGAAGTAGTAGCAGTTAGAGGCTAATCTTTTAATTTTGCCGCCGACGCCGTGGCCACACGGGCTAAACCAGGACGTGAGAAGACACGCCGTACCTTCAGGTATGAGCCGTAGTACTTGGTGACGAAGGGGCTGTCGCACTGGCTCAGCACGGTGATCTCCTGCTGGATGTCCTCGATCTCGTCCTCCGCCTCCTCCAGGTCGATGGTCTTGATGGCCACCACCTTCTGCGTGCGGTTGTCGATGCCCTTGAAGACCTCGCCGAACGAGCCCTTGCCGATGCGCTCCAGCTTGGTGAACAGCTCCTCCGGGTCCGCTCGGGCGTTCTGGCGGTCGTACGGGGAGAGGGGGGGGAAAACAGGGGGAGGGGGGAGGAAAGGGAAGGAGGATTTAAATAAAATAAAGGGAAAAACAGAAGGGAAGGAGGAAGGGTGAAAAGAACTGAATGTCGGGTGGTAAATAGGAAACACCAGCAGGGCGCCACTCTTACAGGATGCGTTAATTCACTCAGTGCAACACCTTTGTGTTTATGTACACAGAAGAAGAGACGCAGGAGAATGAAAGGGAAAGTGTGCAACAACTGGAGAGCATGCAGATTAAAAACAAAAAAAAAAGATGCATTTAAATAAAACAGCTGCAACTTCAGGGCTGGTTCTTCAGAGAGATAAAAACCCAGCGGACCTGAACGCCTCGCCGCAGACCACACGAGAACGTTCCCTCCGCCGCTTACTGGTCATCTGCATGTCTGGGGAGTCTGAGGCAGTGAACACAGCAAGAAGGCGCTCTGCTCTGGACCGAGACGCGCCGCCATGCAACTTTAACAGGAAGCGGCGTCCAGCGGCGTCCAGCGGCGTCCAGCTCAGACCCTCGTAATTAACCGGGGAATAAACCGAGCAGAACTACACGGCGTGCACTTTGAGAAAACGCCTTCACGCTTTGCAAACCGGCTCATCATCCATGCATCTTTTAGGAAACTCTGTATTTTTGTATTCATCAGAATATATAACCCTCTTTAATTCAAATAAGAAACAGGTCTGTAGAGGTGTGGACGTTGTTTTGCTCTCCCGTTTTTTTTTTTGCTATCCAACGTTTGGCCGGGTGCCTCGTTCCTGCTGGCCAAGCGGGGTGGTCGCCGCGGCAACGCGTGTCCACACTGCTCAAAACAGGGACAAACCATGCGATTTACTTCATACTTGAGCACACAGGTCAGAGTCTCACTGATAGTTGTGTTATTTTCTTTTTTTTTTTACAAACTCTACACCTGCATTCAAGTGCCTCAACCGTCCCAGTCTGAACTACGGCTAATGTTTAGATTTATGTGTGAATTAAAGAGTTTTAAGACCATCTGACGTGACAAAGCCTTTCAAAAGTTTATCAGCGAGGGAAAAGCTGGCAGCGCTTCCACCGACGGTTTGGGCCAAACGTCCGGCTTTTTCTGGGGTTGTAGCGGCGCCGCGGCACACACACGCGCATCCGAGCGAGGAAGTGAACTAAAATGACTCAACTCTCTCGAGGCTCTTATGTGGGAAACACAAGAGCAGCAGCAGCTGAAAAAGAAAGAAAACAACAACAAAAAACAACAACAACTTCCTTTTATGACCTCTTTTGAGCAGAGAGGGGTTCAGTATGTCCGTTTTGAGATACCACAGAAGAAGAAGAGCCTTTGGAGAAGCTAAATCAGTCATTCTGGTGATGAAAAATGTTATATGTCCATAGAACACTAAGACGCTTTGTTTGGGAGAGGACGAGTCAAAGCTTCTCCCTCACCAATAAACCTCAGAGGCTATATGAAACAACACAACAGCACTTGGGATTGTTTTCTCCCTTTCCTCGTGACTTCGGATCTTTCTCACTTTCTCGTGAGCGATTTCACCCTCGCTTATTTTACAGGTACGGCAACACAATCTGAGTATTATTAAGACATGCCAGGGTCATTTAAATCTTGTCAGGTTGCATAAAAATGTGCACGAGATTCAGCGTTCGTTACCGAGTCAAAATAAACGCCTTCCCCGTGTAAAAAAAAATAAAAATGTTCATGTCAGATCTTGTTTAGTTTGGGAATTTAGTTGCAAGCGTGCACAATGTGATTTTAGTCATGCAACTGTAACCATGATTTCCTCAGATATCCACAGACACTGAATGCAGACCGGGGAGGAGAGGAGAGGAGAAGGGGGGGGGCAGATAATCTGGTGCGTGAGGCAGTTTACATCAGGAACACTTATCTCCTCTGGTTATCTACCCAACACATTTATCCCTATAGGCACAATCCTAAAGATAGCAGCAGCAGGAGCCAGAACAGGGCTTTATCCAGGGGAGACGCTGAACCCTTCACGGGACGCCTGAATTGTCGGAATTTCCGCCTCCAGTGCCTCCAGTGCGTGGTTTAACGTTTAAAAAAAAAAGATGCGGCATTCAGTGTCAAATTAGAAAACTCATGTTGGTGGAGGTTTTATTTAGTTAACGCAATAAAAGTCTATATAAATGTCTTTTACCCGAATGGTGGGAGATTTTCCGAGCGAGCACCCGAGTCCTTAAATGATCCGAGCTGCGTGTGGGTGGTTGTACAGTGGACACACCGGCGCAGACCCAAAACTAGGGAGCCGAACACTGTACATTATGTTCCGACTGTGACCTCAACAAGTTACTGCGGAACACATCCAAAAAAAATTAAAAATAAAATAAATAAAAAGTCTTACCTGCATCCCCAGCAGGTTGCCCTGAACGGGAGAGTGAGCCATGGTGGGTGGCGATGCTGGCTGCTGGATTCAGATCTCCTCGGCTTGACTTTCTGTGTTTACAGTCCAGGCTGAGGTGCTGGTGGGACCCCCTGTGGGACCCCGTCGCCTGCCGAAAGTACCCCTATGTAGGCTTCTTCCACTAACTAACCCCCCACCCCACCACCACCCCCCAAAAGACACACACCAGTGTCACTTTTCCTCTCTCGGAGCAACTCCAAGTCCCTCAAAAAAAAACAGCTGAGCAAGCTAACAGACGTTGGCTAATGCTAACTCCGAAGCTGCAAACAAGAAATCCGCAATGTTAGCTCGCTAACCTCCCCCCTTAGCTAAGCCTTAAAATAGTGCGTCAGTTTAATTTATAACCCGGGGAAGTTGTGCTGCAACGACGAGCACCCATAAGCAACTGTTTATTTTAATATCCCCGCAAAGTGTCCACTTTCTGAAACCCGTTATTCTCTCGCTAACGGCGCTGTCAGCTAGCAGCTAGCATGGCTAGCGGGTTAGCTCGCTAGCCGACCGCAGACGACCTGACAAACCGTTCCGTTAGCTTCGCAGCCTTCCGAGCGCAGTTTTCCCCCCCCCCCTGCGTACGGAAGAATGTCATCCGCGGGGGACGGAGTCTCCCGACAAAACCCGGGGGCGTCTGTCTGTCTGTCTGTCTGCCTGTGCGCTGGTGCGGGGGCGTCCTCGGCGGCTCCGCGCGTAGACCTCCTCGCGTCTGCGGCAAGAAGACCCCCTCGCCACTGTGTTTTTGTTTCCTCCCTCACTTTCGTCCCGTACTCTCGGCCATCTTGTCGGTGCCTGCCGTGACGCCTGGCTGGGGCGGATCCGGATCCGGATCAGCGGCGACATCCATCCATCCTTCCTTCCATCCATCCACTCTGACTCCCCTTCAGCCCAGGTGGTGCCAGGTGGTGCCAGGTGGACAGACCTCCACCATCCAAACAGTCAAAATAATTAAGACGCACAAAGACATCCATGTAAAACCGCTTTGTTATGAATGTGTCCTGCACGAAAAGAGTCTTTAAACATGAGTTATTCATTCGGCTTTGTCAAATAATGTAATAGTGCTGCATTAATAAACAATTATTCAAATACTAAATGACTGCACACTATTGGCCCGAGACCTTCCAGTATTAAATGCTGCTTTCTTTATTATAATTGTGTTTTTATTATTATTATTATTATTCCATAATACCGATTTTCATTCACTTGCATTACATTCCCCTTGAAGTGAGATTACATTATGAGTGGGTTTAATCTAATCTCAATCTCACGGACGTTTCGCGGCTGCTGCCACAGGAGGGCGCCAGAGTATAAACCTTCACAGACGCATCCTTGTGCGCAATATGGACACCGGTGCCCCGATCCATCAGTGTGTGTGCTGCGAGCAGAGACAACGAGGGGCATTTGGGGATGATGCACAAGCATATTTTTAATGTACAGTAATGTAACAGAGCTACAGCAGACAGAGATACTGGTTAAATTACGGCTGCGGCTGTTTTAGTGGGTGTTGCGCACGATTGATGCAACTCAAGCAAGAAGGCACTGCAGCGTGGTTTTTATTGTGCATTATTATTATTATTTTTGGGTTTTTTTGCACAGATTCTGGTCTGTTTAACATTCATATCCTAATACATAGCCCATATTCCCGTATAGCAAGAGCCCTCGCAAATGAATTTCTGCACACATGACATCAATTGAGCGTCTCGTCGTTCATCGTCGCGTGTAATGGGAAGCGCTGCCGCCTCCCTCCTCCATGCGTAAATTATGTAGGGCAGGACGGAAACGCTTTTGCTACCTCCATTTGAGAAGAGGGAAAAAGAAAATACCGGTGCTGGTGAATGTGAGAACGGAGGTGGGAGAAATAAACCAGGAATTAAATCAACAAAGAAAAAAAAAAAACCTCGCTTCCGATCACCGTTTTTTTTTCTTTTTTCTGACAGAGGCGGAGTAGCGCATCACGACTCGCCTATTGTGAAGCAAAGGAGAGGAAAAGATGGACATCACGGATCAAGGAGCTCAAATGGAGCCGCTCTTACCTACGGTAAGTCTAAAGAAACGCACTATTAATGTGCTCATGCTCAATTTCATAGAAAACGTGGATAGCGCAGATGATAATCCTGAAGATCAGCCTTGAATGAACTGCTGGGCATCAGTGGGGTTCTCTTTGGGATAAAGCTGTTGGAATAAAAACGTCCCGTGATGGATTCTTTGTACATATGCGTTTTTTAAAATCTAATGTGTCGTGTGGTTATCATGGCAAACATGGATGCTGCGCACCTTAAATGGGGGATGAATCCCACACAGAGTCCATGTTGTACACGCGTTTTGCCTTCACAAGAAAGCATGTATGATGCACTGCAGTTCCAGTTTTATTTCATCTGCACAGAGATGCCCCATGACCATTTGTATAACCCAGTTTTTTTTTTTATTCACTGTGTGTAACCTGCCATCAAGCTGTTGCTTTAAGTCTACTGCAAGTCCAAGATGTTATCCTGGGATTAGAGCATGAAGTGTTTGATCCTAGCAGTGAGGAGGCAGAAGGATCAGTCGGATGCAACAAGCTCACTCTTTTTTATCTTTTCACGAGCAATATTATAATGTGTGCAGCGTAGGCATCCCGACGTGTTGTGGAACTGTGCAACAAACGGGTCAAAGGTGTGTCCACTCAGGTCAGAGCCCTCTCAGGCCCGCTGGCAGACTTTCAAAACGAGCACGCCTCAAAACACAAGGCGCTGCTCCACTTGAAGCCAGAGGCTGCTTCTGCGGTCAGCCCCTCCTCATTAGCATTCAGGTGAGCCTGTGCTGAGGAAGAGAGGACAGAAAAAAAAAATAAAAAAATGTCTGCTGTGCTGTCCCGACTGTCAGTGCCAAGGGAGAGCGAGAGAGATGAAATATATTGCTTTATGCCTGTCGTGTTTAAAAGCAGCGACTGCTCTGGAGCCAAATCAATATTGTTCTATTTGTGGACGTGTTACGTGAGGATTCAGTTTTCCCCTGCATGGCTTACAGTGTACAGTGAAGCCTGACGCGGCTGAGGCGGCTGCGGGATGGCTGCTCTGCTCTCCCCTGCAGTCTCAATGCGGTGTGGTCGCTTCCCTGTCACTGTAACTTATTGCTGCTTCCCCTGTTGTTCCTCCTCCTCCTCTTCCTACGCAGCAAGCAGCAAGCGTTGTCATGGTTTCCCCAGGATGTGTATGAGTATGTGAGGTGTTAGTATGGGAAGAATTTCAGGGACTTCTCTACCAGGCTACCATGTTCCCAAGGTCAAGCACGAGGGCATGTTTAATTTACAACAGGAAGGACTGCGTTTGAATCCATCATTATTGTTGCCACATCTCCCTTCTGCCTTTGACTTGGGACACTTGAGTTAACGACACGTTGAGGCAATCCTTAAAGCATTTGGCCTGATAGCAACAGTCTCAGATGCCTCGCTTTTGTCCCGTTGACTGATTTCTTGCTGTTCTTCGTCTTGCAGGAACAAAGTTCCCAAGAAAATAAAGATGTGGTGAGTACATCTCTCATTCTCTTCTTCTTCTTGGCCTGCAGAGTGTCACATTGATTCGCTCAGTAATAACAATGACAACTCGGTTTAATGTGCTGGTTTTTTGTTAAAAATGGTGCAAGGGACAGCGTTGGAAAATCAATAGTCAAAGCAATAAAGTAAGAAATATAAAGGGCTAGGCAGGAGCTCTAACTGGCGTCACATTAAAGCAAGTCTGCAGAGTGTGCATTAGTACAATTCTGAGGTTTAGTTCAATATTTAAATCAAATCTAATATTGCTGTGTGCTTGCTGGATGTGTAAATATAGGCGTAGAGTTCCCCATATCAGCTTTATGAAGTAATATAGTTCCTAAAATGTTAATTAAACGCGCTTAAGTAGTCAAAGAAAGGAAGTTAAAGGGGAACTCCGGCGCAAAATGAACCTGGGGTTAATAACACATGTGTACCGAGTTCGACCGTTCTCTGGTATTTGTTTTCATGCATTTGTTTTGTTAGTCAAATGTGACCAGTTTTCTTGCAAACCGCTAATCGCTTTTTCTATACCACTAACAAGGCTCACAGTATCACCACACTTACACGGTAGCATAACTAGGGTCTCTACATGTAAACCGAAGCATTGAGAACTTTGCAAGTATACAGGCAGTTTATTAAAAAAGGAATACAGTACCGTTTATGTCTGGCTCGCATATCCAGGCGGGCGCCATCTTGGGGAAAATGAACTCTCTTCGTTCAGTGCTCTCAGTGCTTTCTTCCGGCAACAGACAGTTCAGTTTCCCCAAGATGGCGCCCGCCTGGATATGCGAGCCAGACATGAACGGTACTGTGTTCCTTTTTTAATAAACTGCCTGTATACTTGCAAAGTTCTCAATGCTTCGGTTTACATGTAGAGACCCTAGTTATGCTACCGTGTAAGTGTGGCGATATTGTGAGCCTTGTTAGTGGTATAGAAATAGCGATTTCTTTTTATGTGTAGGTGTGCCCCGAAGGCTAGCGTTATACGCTAATTAGCGGTTTGCAAGAAAACTGGTCACATTCGACTAACAAAACAAATGCATGAAAACAAATACCAGAGAACGGTCGAACTCGGTACACATGTGTTATTAACCCCAGGTTCATTTTGCGCCGGAGTTCCCCTTTAAGTCCAAAATGTTGAGTGGTTTTCCATCGTCCACCAGCTATAATTTCACAAAGAGCTAATCATCAGATCATCCAGTCCTCTCTCAGCCCCTCAACCCATTAACGACAGTAAAATGAGCATCTGTTCATGATTAGCAATCCAATAATGCCGTAAATATTTTTTGAATCCAGGGCAGTCTCCCTCCAGATTCCCTCAATGGCCCTGATGTCAATAGTGTGATCACATCTGGCCTCTTAATCCACGTTTCCTATCATCTATATTCAGCAGCGCTACGCGGCTGTATTTGCTCCACATCTTTCATTAGCCAGCTCGCCGAGCAGACGTCAAGTATTTTTAGATCACAATGGTCGCAACATGTCGCCGTGCATCTGGCGCACACAACAGGCATCCATAAATAAATAACGACCGATAATGGGAATTAAGTGGAGCCGGGGCTTTCAGCAGCTAGCGCGCACGGTATGAGCATAACCAGACGACGGAAGCAGCCGCGGAGAAGAGTTTGGACGTGTGATCTGTTCTGACTAAACATTGTTTATGCAATTTTTTGGGCTGAGAGCCAGACTGAGACCGAGAAAGACTCTACCACTCTACCGCCAAGATGTCAATCCTGCACCTGGACTTAGATATTACTTAAAATTGTAATTGTGTAGTGTTTAAGAAAATTGTTAAGTGCTTTTTGGCGAAGGTGTAGCATAACAAATGTTTCAGGTGGCATCGCTTATCGTCTGCAGACACGTTCTTGTTGAGGGTTATACGAGAAGCCTGATGCCTGTAAATTAAATATGGAGAAGCAGACCTGTTGGCCGAACGCCCAGACACACCAAACCGTCATCAGAAGAAGTAGCGGGCAGTGACGTCGCCTCGTGCCGCCTGTGTCTGGACCAAAAAATGTAAACCTCAACAGACAAAGCAAAGTGAAATGTTTGTTTTTTGCGCACGCGTGAGAGGAAATGACTCTCCACACCAGCAGGTGGTGGTAGTGTGCATTTGTCGTTTTCAATTGGTTTGTAAAGGATACACTGCTACAACTAGGGTCAGAGACACCGGACGATGGTCGATTGTTGACCCTAAGCTCAACAAAACAGTCTTTATGTATTACAAATTAAACAAATGAAGTTGAAATAGTTAGCTTAACTTAGCAAAATGCCTGGAAACAGGTGGACCCGTAAAACACCTTGCAATCTCACTCCTTATTTTATCAACTTGTGGTTTTACCAGTGCTAACAACATCTCAAAAGTTTCGTAGGCTCTTTAAATGCCAAGCTGTACCTTGTGCAGGGTTTGACCTGTAACGTAATATTCTGTTTACTTTTGAAAAACAAGTCATCGATTGGTGCATATCCCAAGGAAAAGTCATTTTTGAGCAGCGCTGTTCTCTTTGGTTGAGTATAAACCTCCGCTGTGTTCACTGAGTTGACTTGTAAAGCGTGGAGCGCCGTTGATGACAGTGGTTGGGTGTCCTTTTGGAGCTCCAAAGCTGCACAATGAAACTGGTGACGTTTTTAAACAGGATCTGCAACCTTGTTGGGTTTCGGTATCCTGGATCCTTGATCTGACTTGCCAGGGGTGATCTTAATCAAAACACCGACTATCCAGTTAGAGCTAGCTAGGCTATCGGGCAGGTTGGAGAAGATCAGGAGAACAGATGGAGGAAGTGTGCTGGAGGTGCCCAAGCTTGCTCTTTCCGTTCTTGGATCAGAGCTAAATCTCCGTTCGACTTGGTGATCCAACTCTGCGTGAAGCCTCCCCACCGCAGCTAGGAGCCCGGGCCGGCTGTGCTCCTTTCCGTGGTTAATTATAGCGGTGTCAGTGGAGAGAGAGGAGGGCGAAGAGGGCATGGAGGTAGGTAGAGGGAGAGGTTGGAGAGCACGAGAAACAGATGGGTTGATGATGAGAGAGAGTGAGGACTGTTGAAATTAGCTGTTAAATTGGATGCTTTTAAAGAGCAACTTGGCTGTCTGATCTTCACCCGTGAATGCTGCAACGATAAAACCCTTTCAGAAATATCAGCCGACCCAAACCGCACATTAATTGTAATTTGACAGGCAGCGCAGCAGAAATATCTGCTTGTACCTCCGGATCTGTTTCGAGCACACCATGTGCTAGGACAGATTCGCTGACAATGCACTCCAGCCAGAGAGCAGCTTCTTTGCCTCAGGTAGGTTCTGCAGACACACGCGCTTAAATATGCACGTACTGTACACAGCAAGGCTGCAACGCCGACATCCTGCTTACTGCTTCTTCTGCTCGGAGGTGTGTGGTGACCTGTGGTGGGACATGTAGCGCAGTGAGGTGTGTCGGAGCTGTGTGAAGCCCCTCGTGCAGCGGGGTGTTAGGGTTCAACTCCCATCGACCTAAAACTTGTCTTAGGTAACAGAGGCACAGAGCTCGGAGGCTGTGTGCATCACAGCATCGGTGATGTCAGAGCGCTAATCTCTCTAGGGGGATTGGCGGATGGACGATTGTCAGAAACATTTGATGCATCCCTGGATGAAAGCCGTTGGAGGCAGAGGGAGAGAAGGAGCCGGAGCCGGAGCTGCCTGCTTTTTGTTTTCATGTCGTGTTCGCGGGGGCTTTTCGGAGCGAGGTTGCCGCCGTATTCCAGGATGGGAAGAGCAGCTGAGGAGAGCGGCTGAGGAGAGGAGAGGGGTTTGACTGAGAGGCGCAGAGAGACGAGCCGACTCTGTCTTTATCTGCGATTCTCTCCGACTCTTCCTAAATAACAAACACTCACTCTGAGCTCAGAGTGGGGCTCAGGCCCTGAGCCTTAGCCTCTTACCTTACAACTGCCGCAAGCACAAGGGGAGTTAGCGGGCATCCTGCCCCCGACCTTACAGGAGGAGCACCATGCTCGCAGTGGACCTTAATAAAGCCTTTGCCTATCAGGTAGGTCAAAGTATTGCTTTGACTGTTGAGTAATTCTAGAGGCGTCACTGAGTTTAGTTTCATTTTGTTTTCAGACCATTGCTCTGGTACCCAGGTTAAAACAACGACCTGGAATAAATGTGCCATTTCACCAACTGCATGATGTTAATGCATGTATAGATAATAGGTTGCGGTAGGCTGGGCTTCATACGCCGCAGAGACGGCCGGTTGTGCTGCTGTGCATGCGAAAAAGTCCCGGGGAGGTTGGCCGACAGATGGGACCGACTGTCATTCTGGGGCAGGAGAGGAGCTTATACCCGCTGTACTGACCCTGGTGATCTCTGAGGGGAAATGGGTGAACAAAAGCCAGGAGTGTTGGATTTGTTTCAGTTTGAGCACTTTGTCACACACACATATATATATTTGTTGTAGTGTTTTTTTTTTTTTTTTTGTGAGCTTTTAGGACCTGAAGGAAGATTTCCCTACTTGCTAGCTCAAATCCCAGCAGCTTTTAAATCTCTCTGCTTCACAGCGTTTGCGCTTCTTGTGTCCGAGTGAAGTTGCAGATGTAGAGATGCTCCAAGTGTGCTCAGCATATTCTTCCCCGGGATTCTGCTGATTCTGATCCTGCTGCCATTGCCACGGTAACGATGGCCATCTGTAGGGATGGAAAACCATGACAACAGAAGCGTTGGACCAATCGCAGGGCTTGTACAGCCACTGTTAATCCATCCCCCCCTCTTAGCTAGCTACAAGATATAGAACCACTCTGGCTCTTAACACATGTAGAAAGTCCACTAAAGCAGATTGACTGAGCATGAAACGCCACCTGCTTGGCTTGTTTTTTTTTTTTTTTGCACGCCGCGCCCGGACGAGGAGCACAACGCACTTCATCCACCGTGAATCGTTGTGTGCACACCTCCTGGCCTAGATCTCGGCGTGTAATAACGTTAGCATTCATCATCCCTGCCATTGTGAAAGCCTCGGGAGAGATCACGGAGGAGCGCAGAAATGAGGTCACATATCTGCTTCCCAGAGAGTCATGTGGTAACACGAACAGGTTCCTGGAAGGGAGCTTGTGAGAATCAATAGGTCCGTCATTTACCCTGGCCAGGAGAATGAAATGAAAGCTCTCGTGAAGACGTCCTCTCTGTTCTTTTAGAGACAGTAACGCCCTGAAAGACAACATTGCTGGATAGATAATACGATCGGCTCGTGTTGCTTTTGCTAAATGCAACTACTACTGGATCTGCAAGTACTGAAAGCATGGTATTAAAAGTCTCAGAAATGAGAGGTGCATCTCGCTGCAAATTAGGTTTTTTGGTAGTTCTCATGTGCATTAGTCAAAAATCAAAGAAGAGAGCGGCTAAAATGTGCTAGCTAAGTTCTCCTCCATAAAGCCCCCTGCTCAAGTAAAGCCCTTTTAATTGCAGCCCATGGCTCTGAAGCTCACAGCTGGTCGCTAGTGGACAACCCAGACTCTGTCTTGTATATATTCAAATATTTCTAGTGTTGGGACGGGCCGAGGTCTCTATATGGGTTCACCAGATTCTCCAGTCCCGCTATTAGCATGCTGAATTTGGTGGTAGGAACCAAAGTTGTGGATAGCACTTCGTAGGAGTAAATGTCTGGAGGACTCTTATGTCAGTCACGTCGTCTTGCTAGCGCTCTCCATGCGGCATTGCTTTGTAATTTGGTGTGGTGTGCAGTTTTACCGTTTGCAATGTAGCGCAGTGATTATACCAACTCATAAAAGTGCAATAATGCATTAGTCAAAGCTCGTCTCCTGTCATCTGTGCACTGCTACGCCAACCCCAGTTACAGTCATTGCATTGTCTCCCTGGTTTACAGCTGTGGCAGCAGGGTGATCTTCACGTGAGCAAACGCTGACCCAGCTGTCACGTTGAGATTTCCAACTTTTGACTTTCAAGCAAAAAAAAAATAAAAATCACGAGGAAACTGGAGCACGCTGTAAAAGGAGGAGACGTGGTGATGCAGCTGTAATGTGAAGTCTTGTCATAGAGGTGTATTTGCAGCAGGCGTCCTCTGAGTTGAAGCAGGTCACTTTCACAGTAGTCGGCTGGGTTTATTTTTAGGACCGTATCGCAAGCGAAGACTCTGAAACACAAGATGTCATGTGCGAGATTAGAAAGTACAGTAGGTGTGCTGTATTTGTCATTTGTTTTACTTTTTACCCAATGAACTTGACGACACGGTGCCTCACTTGAACTTTTTGTGTAAATCACATACTCTATGTCAGATATTAAACTCATTAGATTAGTGGTTGGGACACAGGGTGCTTTTGTTTTTAGCACATAAAAGGACATGGAGGTAGATTCATTTGTGTCTGAGAAGAAGCCTTGAGAGTAAGTTAACCATAAAGACCTCAAAACCACATTGTTATCAGTCTCAAAATCCATCTGCTTGTTAGCTTTACACGTGACTCAAGCTCACGTCTGCCGCTTGCTTCTCTTGGATGTTGTGAACGAGGCTAGCTTACACTCTGGATTACATGTACTGTAGCGGAGAGAGGAAGAGGCTGCAGCTGCATTAGCTTAGCATGAGAATCTGTGCGGCCTTCCATGAATTTCAGCATCCCAAACGGTGTCGGACATGTCCCAGACAATGCAGGAAGTTTGAATTTTGAGTGTCCTCCACTCCTTATCTCTATTTAAGTGTATTTATGCATTAATCGGCTGCAGGCTCAAACAGCCTCATGCTCTCTTGACTGCTTTTGGGCGTACCTTTCCTCTGGTGGGTGTTCACCTGCTAAACTTAATACAGATTTAGGGGTTTTATCTCAATCATATCTGATTAAACGACATGTCGCACAATCGTGGTGCAGCAGATTAGCTCAGTTTTTAAGGTTTGCAACTCCTAATCCATGAAGGTTGTTGTATTAGCATCAAACATTACACTGGAGTACTTCTGTTTTAATCAGTTGCTTTAAAATGTTCAATAATAGAATAATAAAATGTAATGTAATTTGCAGTAAAGTCAATTACCCAGCATTTGATTAAAGACGGCTAACATTAGCTAATGTGAGCTTACCTTATGGTACCGGAGCACATAAGGCCATAGCCAATTTCAACATATTTCCCCATTTATGATATATTTTTATTTTGGTCTTACAGCCCTCCTGTGTGTAAACCTAACACACAGTTTCCAGCTGTACATGCACGGATGCAAAGAATATATATACACGTGCTCCTGCAGGGCTTTGACTTTGAAGCGCCGGCTGCACACATCTATAGAATGTGCACTGAATCAAAATGAGACGAAGACCAATGTTAAACCTTTCTCCTGAAGGTCACGCCGCTCGGCTTAGCATCGCGGCTTTGCACGCCTACATGGTCATGCATGCTTAACAGCGTGCGACGTCAGAACATCCCCTGGTCCCCGAGTTCACTTCCAGTCCCGAAGCCTCCTCTTCTTTTGTGTGCTGCTCATTCACCCACACCGCTCCTCCATCACACCACTGCCTACAGAAGACCTGTACGCATTAGAGTTGTATACATTTGGACGTCCTATTCTAGCGTGTGCAAAGCTGCACGTCACAGAAGCACAATAACACGTGAAGATGAAAAGGGCTTTAAAATATGTAGATGCAATGTACATTCATGTGACATTCAAGTGTGTCTGCTCATGCTTGGTCACATGTCCACCCCTCCTCCTCCTCCACCTCTCCCATCTCGACTCCCCTGGAGTCTCGGTCACATGTCCCGCGCTCCCGTCCTCTCCGAAGCCCTCCATCACTGCCCGGCGCACCAACCAAGAAACATCTGATTTAATTCCTCTCCGCCGCGCATTGGGCCCCTCCGCCGCTGATCCCGCGGTCAGAAACGAGGTTTTATCCCCGCTGTAAAGGCTGGCAGATTAATCTCAATCCAGATTGGCGAGCCGGGATGCGGCTCTCTCCGGGGCTGGTCTAGGGTCAGCGGCGTGAGGCAGAGAAACCGGCGTCTATAAATAGAAGCAGGGACCTGCAGGCGGGAGATTCTGGCTCATCTGTCATCGTGAGCAGCTTTGTATATCGGAAAGCCATTGTTTCATGTTTAGTGTTTAGTTACTAGGATAAAAGATCAGATTAGTGTGTCATGTATGCAGAAAATAAAGATGGAGTCTCACTAAAACATGGTTTCACAACTCAGCATCCCAGTCAGACTCTTATTACAGTAGAATCTGCGTGATAATCTCTGTGCTTGGGTTCATGCGGACTTGTGAAATTATTTCTCTCGCAGCCCAAGTACTGTTCATTCCACTTCTGGGCTAAATTTTAAAGAGAGAAAGCGAGAAAGTAATCCCTTTGTTTCAACTGTGCGGGCCAGTTTCCTCCTTTATTCTCCGAGACGATGAAAGACGAAAGATCAACCTGTAATCTCAGGAACTTCTGAGATGACGGTCCACCATCATCCCACTGGGAACGGCCCTAATTTTTCTGAATTCATTCTTCTATGAATGAATGAAGGTTGTTGGGGTGGACTACATGCGGCTGTTTCCTTTACTTGGTTCAGAAAAAAGGTGTCGGAGACGTCCTTGGTGCAGCGGCCACCGCAGAGGTAATCCAAGACAGATACACATGTAGGGGATCCGAGAAACACAATATGTTAGACTTGTCGTAGACCGGCGCAGCGGTTTCAGGATTCTCATCCTGGACTCGGTAGCGGGATGTAAAACAAAAATAAATAAAAGAGCAGCCAAAACACAGCCTTATTTTGCTTCAGTGAGACTAGAAGCAGCCTACATCTGGAATTTGTGGCAATGTACACTCGTACACCGCTCTCCAAATTCAGAAGACACGTCTTGAAATACCAAAAAGTGCATGCTTGGACAGGGAGACAGAGTGAGTTACTCAGACTGAGGGGATCCTACCAAGAGCACCAGGTCTAAACCCACAAGAACTCACATCTTAGCCATTATGAGGGCAAAAAAAAGACAGAATAATGTGTCAACGTATCAGTTTCTGTTCTTTTCGGCTCCTCTGACCACTCTAAAACTGTTTTTTTTGCCACTTCGTCTTCCGTACTGATTATGCATGTGATTGCTCTCAGAGCAGATGGAGTGCAGTCATCAGTTTAAGTGAGAGGAGGGTTAGGACGGGTGTGAATTTGATTGCAGAGGCACGCACGATGACACAATTAACACGGAGGAGGGTGGGAAACATATCAGTCTTTCAGATCACCGTTAAACCATCTGCCGCTGGTAGTCCAGGGAAGTCCGTCCGCAGAGACTTCTCATCTGGGCCCGTGCACGTCTCTACGAGTAAGTGCACAGTTGCTAATGTCTCTGTAAGCCCACCGCGCCTCAGCATCTGGTCGTCCGTGTCACACAACCAGCGCTTTCCACTTAATCTGGCAAGGATCAGCGAGTGATGTCCAGCGTCCGCCACCTTCAGCTTGTCACAGTTTACCAAACACCTCCTTGTGCCATGCATATTTTATACAGTCTGGTCGCCAGTTTTGTTTGTTTTTAGGAGAAGCAGAACTATTGCATAAACTGTCCAGAACTGTCTGAGAACTGTATTTAAAGCTTGAGATTTGATTTTATGCATTACATTTTTGCAATCTAAACAAAGAACCAAAAGTCATAAATACAAGCAAGAAGAGAACTCTATGAATCAGGCAAGACAGCACAGAAAGAGAAAGATACAACAGGCAAACTGATGAAGGGAAAAGAGGAGTATATATATAGACCTGGAACTAATGGAGAGATGAGACACAGGTGACAGTAATGAGGAGGAGGCACAAGCCGAGACAGGTGTGAGCGATCACAGATAAAATAGGAATCCACCAAACTACAATGTCGCGTTTGGAGATGCAGAAGTTACTATTTTGGCGTCGCTACTTAGCACATTGTCCCTCCGCCCGACCTGATCAATATTTACTTCCTGCACCAGAAACGTGACAGAATCACAAACAAAATTAAATAAATTAAGCTTCGCACCGCTTGGAATAAAAGGAGGGCGAACTGCTGTGTCTCGGAAGATTATTGCGTCTGGTCAACTAGAATTTATTTTAGGAGCTTCAGTGATTGTACTTTCATCAAACGGATTTTTAAGTTTATTGGATCTTGTGTGTCTTTTGTGATAAGTGCAAGGGTTTTGTTTGTAGAGCCAGTTTTCAGAGATGTAAGACACTATTTCTTGTTTATATGCTGTATAAGTGCAGGAAAGAAATCCAGACTAATCCCAATCTGATGACTTTTGCAACCACCAACATGCTGCATGAGCAAATATTAAATCCACGAGAACAACTGGGAAAAAATGCAGGTGATATTTATGTATTTATGTGGAAGAAAAACTAAAAATGACTCAAAGTACACTGCTTTAAATAATAAACTGTTAGCCACGGAAGCTAACCCGACTTTCCAGCTTGACAAGTTCGACCCTTTAGCACTTCTTAGGAAACATTGCGGTTAATCTGCAGCTGGAACAGCGACATACTTGATGCCCGTGCAAGAAACACATCTCGTATTTGTGCTACACTTATTCAGATGTGCACTTTAGGTCCCGTAAGGAAATCCGAATCATGTTAAAAGCCTCCTGTTCTGATAACAATTGAGTCTGGACTAATACATCAGCGTCTATTTGCTTATTCTGTTTTGTGTTCATGATTTGAATCGGAGTGAAACAAAAGTGCACTATTCCCCGTGGAACGTCAGCGTGGGAGGAACAAAAAAAACAAAACCATAAAATCGCGGCTACTAATGAGCACTAACGACCTGCAGGACCGCTGCACGGTCACACACGACTCGCGGCGAATTCAGAGGACACGTGAAATAAATGGTAAACACTAGACTCACCACAAACACACATACGCACAGGAGAGATATATAGAGTCAGAGGACACAGAGGAGATAGAGATAGAGGGGAGAAGGAGGAGGAGGAGGCATCACCATGACAACTTTTTGTCCTGGCGTTTGGGGCCTGGAGGTGTCGGCGTGCAGGTCAGCAAGGATTCGATAAGAGCAGCCTCGCTCTTTCTGAGGCTGAAGCCGCGTTTGTCCTTGCTGATGTGTCCATCGACAACAAGCCAGTGTTTACACAGAATATAAAAAAAAAAGAAAAAAAAAAGGCACTGTAAGCATTCAAACCACCACCACCAGTCCCCATTTTAGTTTATCAAGGTCAGGTCTATTTATAGAATCACCAGAAATGCTCTGAAGGCTGCATCCGTTAGCACCAGCCCCGTGTTTCTTCCACTCCACGCTCTGAGCGCGTGCAGGAAAAGATCGGCCTTGCCAGAGTTGTGGGCGGCGAAGCGTGATTTTATTTATTTTTTATTTTTTTAAGGCTTATGCACAATGATGCATTCTGGTCAGAATCACGACTCAAAAAAATATAACAGGCATCCAGGAGATGGGCTGCCTTTTGTTGCCATGGTGACAGCCGCTGGAAGTCAACGTATAATGTGTGTGTATTCATTTCAGAGCGCTTTGTCAGTCTACGCTGATAGGGGGCCGGCGGGGAGAGGTGTGCTCTTATGCAACAACTAAAGTCCTCCTTAGATGGACCCGTGAAGCCAGTCTGGTCTGAAACAATTAGCGGTTAACGCTGATTAAATGGCGTCTAATGCACGATGTCCATCTGTAAAAAGCTATGAATTGATAAACAAACATGCTAACTCGCTGTTAATCTTGTCTCTCGCAGAGAACTGATGAGGAGGCGGTGGTGGACCGCGGGGGCACTCGCTCCATGCTCAACACCAACTTTGAGAAGGAGGAACTGGAAGGTAACGCCCGTTTCACGCAAACACAACAAATAAATGCCCCAACGTTGAGTCGCTAATGTGGACCCGAGCGGCTCCATGAATAGCGCAGATCAATAGAGTGGTTTTTCCAAATGCCGTTTCCAGCTGTTAAATCAAATTTGCGGCCTCCAAGAACTCACGGGCGCCACGACTTGACGCCATGACACCGGAGAGCCTGTCTGTTAACGAATCATCGCAGACGGATGTTGGGTTTTGATGTGAGCTACACACACGGCATCAAAGGGTTTCAGACCTCATCGTGCTCATTGCTGCACCGAACAAACAGCTTCCTGAATAAATGAAGAACAGGTTTGATTTCCGTGGGATTTGCAGGTGAAAATATTTTTATAGGCAGCTGTGGCTCAGAGATCGGTGGATTGGTGTCCTTGGGAAAGACATTAAACCTGGTCAGACCATATAGCACACTGTGGTAAATCATACTTTTACAATAATTAAACCATTATTGTGGAAGGACAGCTGACACCGTTTGAAAATCAGTATATGTATAGTACTTTGGAAAGGGTTTGGGTAGAAAAACATGAATAAGACAGTCTCCTAAGTGTAGATCCCATGCGATGCACCAAGAATAGAAAGCTTTGGTGCGTTCAAAAGAATCCGTTCCTCCGTCAGCATCCGCCGAACCCCGGTTGCCAGGCGACGCGGGCCGAGGCAGCCCGCAGAAAGATGCCGCTCTTTCATTCTGACACTCCTGCCGGTGGTGAGATTGTACTTTCATCTCAAGGACCCTTCAACCCTGGATGATGGTTTCCGTAATAACTCTCTCTCTCTCTCTCTCTCGCTCGCTCTGTGTGTCCGTCTGCCGCTGTGGGAACGGAGACGGCAAACACGGCAGGAGAAGGAGATTCTCCGGAGCTCTCTTGACCCATACCCAAACACAAACCAAGATGAATTGATCGGTTTAAGACTAGGCTGAATGAAAACAATGAATATATCTGTCTGTTAGAGACTCCATATTATAGTAACATAAAGGTTTGTCATCCTTTGATTATTTTGCTCAGATTCAATAAGAGAACAAGCAGATACAGAGAATATATGATATGTGTTATCCATCTGTTTCAGATGTTAATTGGAAGTCTAGTGACAGTCAAATGTCTTTTATTTTCAGCACCTCTTCCCGCGACATCAATATCTTATGAAAGATCAATGACTCACACAAACACTAGTCAAAATCTGGTGACAAAGTTTAGACAGAAGACAGAATTCAAAGGTTTCTTTCAGACAAGGAAAAAGACAGCATGCGAGACACAATGAGCTTCTAAAGAGTGGAGATGTCATCTTGGGCCGTCCCAGCCGTCGCCCTTTTATCCACGGCTCTTCAGGTGTGGGGCTGATTGGGGGCAATCGAGTCTGAATCGAATCACACTCGCCGCCCCGCACGGCTGACGCTGATCCCCTCGTCGAACGGAGAGCATGGTGGAAAGTTGTAACCCTTTGACTTTATGTGCGATTAAATTGCAATAAACCGCAACTTTAGAAAATTAGTGCAACTAAATATTTTAATTTAGGCATAAAGAGACAATATATATTGTTGGTTTAGTTTTTTCTTGGAGTTTACTGACATTAAAAACTAAACAAAACAAGGAATTAAAGGATGCTGTTAGCCTGGCGTAATTATATAATCATTTCCCCCTTAAAAAGTTTTATTTTCCACAGATAAATCTTTAATTTCTAATTTTGTGTGAGCACCGTGGAATAAGCTTGAGAGCAGAGTGACTGCAGCTATCCCAGATAATGAACATCAGCCCCCTCTCCCCCTCCAGCCACTAACAATTGCTCACGTGAAGCAGTACATACATGACTAGACACTCAAAGCGAACCTCGGCGCACTCCGTTGCGTCGAATTCAAGCCACGACTGACTGAAGGCCGCTGAGACGTGGCGACAGAAGAAAAGACCTCCTGTGACGTCAGGCCTTGCAGGAGGAGAGCTATTTTTGTAAAAGCCTTCCACTTGCGGGACTTGACTCATGAAATATAAAGCTCTGCCTGTCTCCCCTTACATTATCATCTCCTATATTATTATTAATTTTTTTGCAGGATTGTGCCTTACATTGCGAAACACGCTGCGTGTGCACACCGACTCTCTCCTCTTTCCTCTGCTTCTGACATGCATAATTTACTCGATGCTAAGAGCAGTTTGCTCTGCATGGGTGCGTCTGCAGCGGCAACATGCTCTGACAGCGACGACAGCTCCAAACTACAAATTTATTTTGACATATAGTTAGTCGTCTCAATGTGTTCTCTCAGACCTCTCTTAACCTCTATTGCTGATTCTGAGGTGATGGAGTGAGCGTCCCTCCTGAAATGCTGTCACTTCCCTGTGCTCCTAGGTGGTTCACCTTGTGCCTGTTGATCGCTTTGATCTGATTTGTGTCCTTGATGGGATTAATCATGTATCCAAGGAAGCGAAAACACTTCTTGCGCCACTTCTTGTAGCAGACAAAAGAGCTCTGTTATTATCTTTCCAGAAAATTCAGAAACACAAAAGAGAGGCAAAAATATGTCTGCAACACCTTCTCTCTCCTGTCATCTGGATTTTGGTGGTTGCACAGTAAAAGGACAATATCAGAGACTACTAAATAAACAGTGATGCCTTTAAAATCTGTCGATGTGCTCACTTTGTGCTGATGGGGAAGAAAAAAACAAAAAAACAAGAAAATGACATTTTAATCTAAGTAATTTCCCCCATTTTGCAGCTCCCAAGAATCAAATTGCCCCGGGAATAGATCCGTTTGGTGTCGCATTATGCCGGACACTGTGGCGCCTCATATGGCGCGAGAGACAGATGAAGAGTACAGGGTGTCCAGTAGTCTTGTCCGTGTCCGTCCACTGAGCCGAGGGCCGCTGGGAGGGAAGCCGCGGACCGGGCAGCTCGCGCCGCAACAAAAGCCGAGAAAGTCAGCTCGGATTATCTTCACGCTGCCCCTGTGGAGGCGCGCTCATGTGTGCACGCGCCATGGATACACACGCACACACACACACAGATTCATGCTTTTGTTATCTATCCTGGATACAATTTGAAATAAAAATTACTTTCATTATGAGGGTAATCTAATTACAGAAGCGATTTCAGGATCCTCAAAGAGGACTTTAGCTCTTTATCTGAGCACAGCCAGAGCAGGGCCTGGAGGTAGCAGTTTGTTCGTTAAGTGCTCTTCTGGTTCCTCTCTCACTGACTAAATGACTTTCGCTGCTGAATATTGCTGCGTGTGCTGAGACTGTTGTCTTTCTTTGCATTTTCTCCAGTTATTTCTGTATTAGCTGCGAGCTCTGAGAGCCTAGTCCCAGGATAACTTGCATGAGCTATGGTTACTCTTCTCTTTGACAGTGAGAGTTGGTAGTGTGCTGCAGACATCTTCCCTTTTCTGAAATATTTAGGAAAATGACTAAAACACGATAATGTACTCATGCATGTCCTTTGCTCAGATCATGACAGTAGAAACAGCAGCTGAGTTTATAGCCTGCAACCTTTTCAGTCTTTCCTGTTCACTGGAGTTCCGCAAGGAGTTGTGCACGGTCCCCTTAACTTTTCAGTTTACTCACTTGATCAGGCTTTTCTCAACATTTTTTGTCATTGTATCGGCCCATATCTTGGTCTGGCTCTGTGATATTTTCAAATGAATGCTGGAGAACCAAAGCTTTTTACTCCTCGCCGATCAGTTATAAGATTTTCCTTTTTAATTTTAAAATCACGACTAACGAAACTCTAGGTTTGATTACAGGTTCTTACGTCGATACCTTTTCTGTGTCTGGATTATTTGAATTCCAGGTCACCGCACTCTCTACATTGGGGTTCACGTCCCCCTGGGTAGGAGGTCCCACCGTCGCCACCGTCACCACGGACACAGACACAGGAAGAGGTCCAAGGAGAGGGACTGCACAGCTGACGATGGACGAGAATCCCCCTCACATAGTATGTGTTCCAGATGGAAGAAGACGTTTTAAGCTGACCTAAAATACATGTAAATGCACATTTTTACTCCCTGCGTGCTCTTCTTTCCTTTCCCTGTCTCGACTCGTCTTCCGCCCGGGTCCCATTCGCTGCAGCAGACACGCCAGCTCAGAGGGTGCAGTTTCTGTTGGGGACAGAGGATGGCGACGAGGAACACATCCCCCACGCCCTGTTCACTGAGCTGGACGAAATCTGCCTCAGGGAGGGCGAGGACGCCGAATGGAAGGAGACAGCCAGGTACACCTCTGCAGATGGCCACATGGGCTAGGCCCGGCCAGATGTGATGCGTTTCATCTTTCGCACCTGAGGCTTTCATCTAGCTTCTGTCAGGCTGAACGCTTTTATCACGAGGCTGCTGAATCAGTGTACTGTCTACTCTCGTTTCCAGGTGGCTCAAGTTTGAGGAAGACGTTGAGGACGGCGGCGAGCGGTGGAGTAAACCCTACGTCGCCACCCTGTCTCTACACAGTCTTTTCGAGCTTCGCAGCTGCATCATGAATGGCACCGTGATGCTGGACATGAGGGCCAACTCGCTGGAGGAGATCGCAGGTAAAGACCAGAAAAAGATGGCGTTCCCCAAGGCTCCATCCTCGGGCCTCTTATATTCAATATCTACATGTCCCAGCTATGTAAAATTATACACTATAGCCAATATCTTAGCATTAAAATGCCACTATGATCCCACATAGTGTCAAAATAAAGTCAGTGAACAATCAAACTTCCTCCACATTGAGAAAACGCTGACATCCACCATTACAAAGAATTATCGCCTTAATAAAAAGTCAGACACTCCTGCTTGAAACCAAGAGATCGAACATCAGTCTGGTTGTCTGATCTATGAATTCTCTTCCTGTTTGGGGATAAAATATTGATTTTCATCTTCTGCTGTTGCTTTATAAAGCACCAAATGGCTTATGCGCTAAAAATCCATTAGTCATTTCCTTCTCTAATTTGAAACATCCAGACGTCGACCTCAAGCCTTTATAATATTAGTTTTCCTATAGCCTTTAATTAAATTAAAACTCATGGATATTGTTCTTAGTTTGCTCGCTTCGAGTCTGATGAACCTTTCAAGGGTTCATAGCAGTGTGGGGTGCAGATGAACATTGTCAGCAGAAGTTCTCGCAGAAATACAATCCTGACGACCGTTTGACTTTGTTCAGGAGGAGTCAGGGAACTGTGTTTCAGCATTTGAGATCAGCATAGAGAATATTTATGTGATTACAGCAAAAACTGTTCCACTGCTGAGATCTGTTGAACTTAACCTGGTTTGGTGCGATTAAGCAGTGGGTTGGTTGTCGTTGGAATTATCGGCTTAGCGTTGCTGGCTGCCGCGCGGCGACAGACACAATCAGGGGAAGCCTCTGTGAATGTACAAATTACTTAAAAAAAGTAGGCTGCAAAACACACATCTGCATTGTGCTCTGTTTGTGTTTTCCTTCCTCAGACATGGTTCTGGATCAGCACGAGGTGTCTGGCCCTGTAGGTCAGGATGCCAGGAGGAGGATCCGCGAAGCCCTGCTCAAGCAGCACCACCATCAAAACCACAAGAAACTGGCTAACCGCATCCCCATTGTACGCTCCTTTGCTGATATTGGCAAGAAGCAGTCTGAGCCTCATTCCATGGATAAGAATGGTGAGCAAGGCTCTCGTACACACCTACACTTGTAGTAGACAGCACCGCAGACTTTTATTATTTCCATTACAATCATATATGTTGTTGTATGTGATTATATTCTGTTTTTATGTATAGCGTCGTAATCCTTCGCATGATTTTTCCAGTGTGTATCCATCTGTGACTTGCTGTTACACTATTTGATATCTCATTTTCTCCTCTTGTTTGTGTTTCTCCATGTTTGTGTGTGTGTGTGTTCGTCTCCTGTCTCCTGCACGTGTGCATGCGCATGTGTGCGAATCGCCCAGTAAACGGCCGCTGCTGTCAAACCGTTAAATCACCGAAGCATTTTTTGTCAGAAAAACCGCTCCCCAAGAATGCTTCACTCAGAAAAGCCTTCTATCGTAGCACTTGTCGGAGGTGTGTATGTTGCGTGCCGTGTCCGTCCGCCACCACTTCGTCACCTTCGAACCCGCACTCGCCCCTCGGTGAAACCAAGACCAAGCGTCTTAGTGTCCTTCAGGCAGTGGCGCAAGGCTACTGTCCCATCGCACAGGAAGACGCAGAGCAGGAAATCTGCACAGGCAACCAGAGCACCTAAGCTAATGCTAGAGATCATAGTAGTAGTAGTATAAATAGAACACATTAAAGGGGAGAGTATCGTCATGAAAGGCTAGAAATGAGTTCTCTTCATGCAAAGCACATGTGATTCTTTTATGCTTTTCATACTTCATCAATCGGTTGTTGACGTACCACAGAAGTATTCATGTACATAGCCAGTATGATGATACTCTTCACTTCATGTCATTGTCATTTGATGAGTTTGAAGACTAGAAACCATAAGAGATGTTCACTAATAACTAATAGTTGTATAGCCACTAAACACTAAAAAATCATGATGTAACTTAATAACACAAACGTGGTCTTCCTTGCAATTGGTAGTCAGATTAAAGGACTGAATAACAGACCGTTAGCTTAGCTTAAGACGTAGCTTCTCGACAAATATGTCCATGTCTCGTTGGCTTGTAAATATGTATAATTCTCAAACTGTTCCTTTTAAAGGAATCATTTCTAAGTTACGCAGCAAGACGGCAAAGAAGAGCGTTTCCTAAAGTGTTGCACAGGGTCACTGTGGTAGCGTCACGTCCCATGCTAACACATTTTGAGCATTTTGAGCTAGCCACAGTTGTAGCATTGCCTCAGAGCGCTTTGATTTGCTCGAACGGCTGAAACTGCTGCGTTGGCGACGCAGGAAACTGCTTAAAAATGTAAAGGGAGGAATCTTTGACTTAAATGAAAGAAAGTTTTTAAGTGAAAGTTAAAGATTTTTATGTTTTTAAGCTCAATTTGGGAAAATGAAGCCTACCTTTCATGTAAAATCACGATCGCCACTGCACCACTAACCATTCCTCATGTGTTTTTTTTTAAAATATAACGGTCTATAAACAGTCTAGCTACAAACCACACTCACCTGGTACACTCTGAAAAAGGTACAGCATTGTGTTTATTGCCACTAGGGCTAATCCCTTTTCACCAATAAACAGATGTTGTATCACCTTTTTCAGAGAATGTAACTGTACCCCGTAGCCGCTCACTGGAAACCTTTGTCTTCGTGTGGGAAAGCAGTATTGCGATAGGCTCAGCACCCCTGGAAAACTGATGTCGGTTTCCTGCTCTTCCCTGACAGGCCAAACAGTCTCGCCCCAGTCCCAGCCGGCCAACAACGAGGGCAAACAGGACGTCAGCCGAGAAAACAGCGCCGTCGACTTCAGCAAGGTGAGCAGCCAGACCCCCAACTGATCCAGCTGTTTGTCCACGGCCACTGATAGCCGGGCTCATAACTAGCGCTGTGTGTTTAACCAAGCTTGGGTTACGTGTGAATTTTTTCACCGTGGGCTTCCTACCCTGGGAAAATAACGCAGATTTAACTGGAGCTTGTTTGCTTCGGTTGTTTTCGGTTTGACCATCAGAATCCGCTAACCCCTTCGCCCCAAATGTATAGCACTGTTTTGGTTTTCCTCCGTCTCGCAGATTGACCTCCACTTCATGAAGAAGATCCCTCCGGGTGCCGAGGCGTCCAACGTGCTGGTGGGGGAGCTGGAATTCCTGGAGCGCCCCGTGGTGGCCTTCATCCGCCTGGCTCCTGCTGTACTGCTCAACGGCCTGGCTGAAGTTCCCATCACCACCAGGTAATATCCCTTCCTGCTATGCTCTCTGCTGGCGGGGAGGCGACTCAATAATCCCCTGAATGCTTCATTAAAAAAGGATTTGACATTAACCCTTCTTTGTTCTTTGCGTTGCACAGGTTTCTGTTCATTTTGCTCGGGCCTCTGGGAAAAGGTCCCCAGTATCATGAAATCGGCCGGTCCATTGCTACACTGATGACTGATGAGGTGAGTGGAAGAACACCAGGGTCGTACTTCAAGGTTTCAAGCTAAGATTTAGCCACATTTTCAGTAAAGTAACAGGTGTATAATGTTCAAGACTGTTGTTGTCATCCATGCCAATCAGTAAAACCATAAAAGTCAAAATACTGTTTAAAGAAAGACAAATAATTTCATTTCAAGACTCTTTAACGTGATTTTCTGATCATTTATTGCTCATAAAAAGCTAAATAAGATTAAATATTTGTCTTTTTTTACTAATTTTTTAAGTAAAGTAAAGCAAAAAACAGTTTTTTCAGTGTTTCTAGTGCAAGAGTTTCTACAAAATAAGAAAAGACCAATTTGCCCTTTTCAATACATCATGATCTGCATGAAACTTGACGCTAACGCACTTAGCGCAGAGAACGAATTTCCTCAGAGATGGGATGCTTACGTGCAGCACTTGAGTAAATGTATTTACTTTAGTTATTTTCCATCACCGGATGCCAGTTTATTTTAAGAAAGAGCGAGAGGCTCTGGAAATGTTCGGCTCCCAGGATGGGGCTCTTATTTTCGTTAATATGAAATATGCCCAACCTGAGAAAATACATGTGTCTTTTTAATTTATTTATTTTTTATTTTTTATATATATAGTTCATTCCTTTTGGCTTTAGTGCAGCTCAGGGAGCAGAGAAGCCGTCCTGTAAATCAGTCCACCTACCAGCTCCGGGCTTGTTTTTATATAACCGAACCCGACCTTTTGACTTAAAGCGAGGAAAAACAACAACAACAAAAAAAAAAACCTTTGGGGTACGAGATGAAAATCGTGACGGGAGATTTCCCACAGTGGAGCTATGAGCTAATGTTACTCACCGCCGTCTGTAGCAGATGTTGCTTCTTCTTCTCCCCCCCCTCCCCCTCTTCTTCTTTGGCAGCAGCCCCTTGGGATGCATGAAAATAGACGTGTATGGACGTTAGCCCACTTCATCATATACGGGAATGAATTGAAGCCTGTCACTGTGATTTGATTTCCTGACAGTCGCATAAATAAACTCCGATCATGAGTAAATGAATTCTCTCGTTCGTGTCCCTGCGTAGATTTTCCACGACGTCGCGTACAAGGCCAAAGACAGGAATGACCTGGTGGCGGGCATCGACGAGTTCCTGGACCAGGTGACGGTGCTGCCCCCTGGAGAGTGGGACCCCTCCATCAGAATAGAGCCTCCTAAGAATGTGCCCTCTCAGGTAAACTGTAAACTATTTCTCATTTGAGTGGCTGCTTATAGCTTTAAAGCCTCTGTGTGTGTGCACTATACAGCCTGCTGAGAAATATTTAAGCATCTGCGTTCTCCTTTAATCTCCGCTGCCGTGTATTCTGCGCTTTGATGCCGCTCCCCAGGCTCCTGTTCTCAATCCTCTGCAAAAAATAAAAAAACAAATTTTCCTCCGTTAGTTATTTTGGTCCACTTTCTTGGTCGGGGGAGAATCTTACCCGAGGTTGTTTCAGGTCTTCGTCATTAGGTTCCTGCGGTGGCTTAATCACACACCGCCGCGTAATTAGATTGTCATGTGAATCAGAAGGTAATTTAAAGCATCTCATCTGCAAAATGTGTTGCCTCTGCAGAGATTTAACAGCCGCCGTGTCTTGTTTTGTTATTGCCCTTGATGATGATGACAGTTGACTGACGGTGATCTTGACCACACAGGAAAAGCGGAAGATCCCCCCTGTTCCCAACGGTGTGACGGACCTGGGGGAGTCGGAGGAACACGGAGGGCACGGCGGCCCCGAGCTGCAGCGCACTGGGAAGTAAGTGTTGGAGAGTGACGGCGTGATCTGTTGTGTGCAGCTCTAGAGGCTCTTCTTCTTCTTCTTCAGACCCGTCTTCCTGTCGCCTCTTCGCTACCATCCCGAAACTGTAAATTTAGCTCTCTTAAGAGACTCCCTCTTTCTTTTGTTTGAGCTTAAATTCACTGTGACTTCAGATCAGTCCGAGCACGCTAACCCACATGAAGTCACATTCTTCAATATTGCAGCAATCTTTTTATTATTTAACACTTACTTTGCCACGTGAGTACACACACCACTCCTTTAAATAGAGCATCTTTATTGTAACATGCACAACAAATGCTTATTCAGCCTTATAAAAGGAAAACTACTACACTTTTTGACAATGTCAGCTCTGGTTGACGTTGCTCGTGTTTTATTTTATTCATTTATTTTTGTCTTTTTGTGCCGAGTAATCATTGGGATAATTTAGGAGCAGAACTGGAGCACTTGTTGTGATAATGTAAGCTTAGATGGCATGAGCTTGACCCAGTAATTCCGGGACTGTTGCGTTACACAAACGCCACGACAACAACAAGTCGGCGGTTGTGATTTGCGAGCGTCGTCCTCATTTCTGTTTCTGTTTCTGTCGCCGAGCAGCTGGCATAGAAACGACGACAGTCTTAAAACACGTGTAAAGTTTTCAATAAACTTTAAGAATCGCTGAAACTAAACAATAACGTGTCCGTGCAACGAGCGTCCGGACATTTGCGATATGTTCCCCAGTCACTACGAGGGGATTCTTGAACTGCAGCGTGAAGTGCAGACGTGCACGTCTAGGTGGTTTAACAGCAGAGGAGTGAATGATGTGCTGCTGCTGAGCTGCGGTACGCTGCGGCACAGGATCTTACCCCCAGCCAAACCCCTCCTCTACTCCCTACTCCCCTTCCCCAACCACCTCCCGGGACACGGCATGGCTGCCTACCGCTCCGAATAAAATAAGCATAACGGTCTGCCTGCTGTTGCCGTAGCAACCGACCCCCCCCTCCTCTCCTCCATCCTCATGTACTGCAGCAGTCGGCTTGCTGTGGGTGAGCATGAGTCGACACGCACACACGTGTGATGGTTCTGCATGGGGTGGTTAGGTAATAGTTTAATAGTTGGAAACGTACTGGAAATTAATGAGCTCGTACTCGTGATAACACGTTTTCTTTTATAAATAAAACACTATTTATATTTTTTTTGCAGGTTCTGCGGCGGGCTCATCTTGGACATCAAGCGAAAGGCTCCTCACTACCTTTCCGACTACACGGACGCCGTCAGCCTCCAGTGTCTGGCCTCCTTCCTCTTCCTCTACTGCGCCTGCATGTCCCCCGTCATCACCTTCGGAGGACTCCTGGGCGAGGCCACGGAGGGACGAGTGGTAAGGTCTCTTCTGCCGCCCTCGCTCCGCTGAGTCTTGACTCATCCTCCGACTCGGCCCGGCTTATGCTGACCGAGCTGACTTCCCGTCGCTCGCCGCATGAGTCACAGATGCTGCGACGCTGAGTGTGACCGCTACTGTCACGCATACAAATCTGTTTGCATCCTGTGTTTTCCAGAGTGCTATCGAGTCCCTGTTTGGGGCGTCCATGACCGGCATCGCCTACTCTGTGTTCGCTGGCCAGCCCCTCACCATCCTGGGCAGCACCGGGCCGGTTCTCGTCTTTGAGAAGATCCTCTTCAAGTTCTGCAAGTAGGGCTTTTCTCTCGAGTATAGATTTGTGCAATATCTCCATTCAGACTTCAGGCTTCACTGACACCTCCTCTGTGTGTTTATGCGCTCGTCCTGTCGTCTCTCAGGGAATACGGCCTCTCCTACCTCTCCCTGAGGGCCTGCATTGGCCTGTGGACGGCCTTCTTCTGTCTGCTGCTGGTGGCCACGGACGCCAGCTCGCTCGTCTGCTACATCACACGCTTCACCGAGGAGGCTTTCGCCGCGCTGATCTGCATCATCTTCATCTACGAGGCCCTGGAGAAGCTGCTTCACCTGGGGGTGCACTACCCCATCAATAAAAACAACGACCTCCAGAAGCTCACGCAGTACTCGTGAGTGAAAAATGTATAATTCGACGCTAAATCCGCAAGTGCATCGCTGTGTCACGACAAGACAGATGGCGCAGCAGTATAGGAGACGCCCTGTCCATTTTTTCAGTAATGGGTTTCGCTTTATGGCGAATAATCCCATGCTGAGTGTGTGTCCGAGGCACCGCCATTTATCCCGCTACATAAGCTGGGTAGTGGCTCAAGCCAAGAACTCCTTCTGTGGATTTCTGTTGCCAGCAGACGTCACTACATTTATGCACTTTGCAAATGTATTTTGATTGCATACTGGCTTATGAAGTGTCAGTAAATAGTAAAACTGCGTATTACCAACTCCCAAAACCCAAGAAGACATATTGAACTTGCTTGCTTTGCAGCGGCAGCAGCCCAGAACCTTAAAGTATCCAGTGTAATATCATAAACTCTGAAGAAAAACCCTAAAACTATTGAACGCAGACAAATTTATGCAGATCAGCAGCACGTGCACCCACTGAAAGTCCAATTATTTTAATGCTTTGGACGACCACAGGTAATCCCAGCTGCTGTAGCCCTTGTCACCTTGAAAAGGCAGAGGAGACAGCCTGGACAGACAGGATCCTGACCGTCTACTTAGTGGTGGATGACATAGATACCTGCAGACGCTTTGAGGTTGAAAAATGGGATGAGTTCTAGTGGTTTTTACGTCTTGCAACCATTGAGAATCTCAAACATCTTAGATCTGCACTCCAGATTTCTATAAATAGTTTTATTTTCTATTAATATATTCACCTTTTTTGTTGTTGTTCTCACTCCACAGGTGTGCATGTGTGGAGCCCAGGGACCCCAGCAATGAGACCCTTCGCTTCTGGGAGGAGAGAAACATCACATCCTCTCAGGTCAACTGGACCATGCTGGAGGTCAAGGTAAGGAACTAGCCAAAATCCCTTCAGAGAGAGTTGGGGGGTGTTTCTCTCGGTGGCTGGCGCAGCGTTGTGTCTCGCTCAGCCCACACTTTGCTTTATGAAGAAGCGTCATAAGTCTAGATGGGGATTAAGAACACGCGGGCAGGATTTCACAGGATTTAGTCGCGCAGGAGGAGTGTGGAGAAGCAGCGCGGCGAGGAGCGATATCACAAATCAGTCGAGCTGATGCCAGCGTGCTGCGTCACTCCTACACATTACATGCATAGTGGCTAGTGTCTCGGAGGAGGGATCACGTGAGGACTTTATGCAAACCGATGACTCATGTACTATAGACGGAGAGGAGAATCAGCAGTGAATGCTTCAGGCTGTCGCTATTCAGACTTCACTAATTCATCACCGCCATCAATCATTTTTATTGACATCATTACCCCCTTCCCCTCCCCATCCTCTTTCTGCTCGCCGCCCCGATTTAATGCCGCCGTCGCCATCACCGCTGTGTCCTCTGGGGCCAGTAGGAGTGCGAGATGTTCCACGGGGAGTTCGAGGGCACCGCCTGCGGCCCGCACGGCCCGTACATCCCGGACGTCCTCTTCTGGTGCGTGGTCCTCTTCTTCTCCACCGTCTTCATGTCCGCGTTCCTCAAGGAGTTCAAAACGAGCCGCTACTTCCCTACCAAGGTACAAACATCCGCCTTTACCATCAAATACTAACTTCTTTACAATTTACTTCTCGTTTAGCCTTGGGACCTGCTGTTCTGACTTCTTTTAGATTATACCGCCATCTACAGGTTGTTTTGTGGCACAGCAAGTGTCCCGCAGCCTTGTCGGCCTCGCTATGTGTGCAGGCTCTTAAGGGTTTATCATTGAGGTGACACTCATGAGTGTAATGTGTGGCGTGATGTTGGCACACAGATCTACAGTGTGCCGGCGCCACCTTGTGGTAGAACAATTGTAAAGCTTTGTCCAGATCTATATCAAGCAGTGTTGAGGATGCACTGGGGGGAGTAGTATTTAATTTGAGGGCTTCTAGATGTCTACAGTTCGTTTACAGTATCGTCTCTGTCCTCCAGGTGCGGGCCATCATCAGCGACTTTGCCGTCTTCATCACCATCCTCACCATGGTGCTTGTAGACTACGCCTTGGGGATCCCGTCGCCTAAATTACAAGTCCCCAGCAAGTTCAAAGTAAGTCTGCGAGAAAAACCTGCAGCAAACATCATTACAGAATAGCTCAGAAAGCTTGTTGGGAGAATAATAATAATAATAATTCTCTCCAGCCAACCAGGGATGACCGAGGCTGGGTTATTAACCCTGTGGGGCCCAACCCCTGGTGGACCACCATCATCACCTTCCTCCCTGCCCTCCTCTGCACCATCCTCATCTTCATGGACCAGCAGATCACAGCTGTCATTATCAACAGGAAGGAGCACAAACTGAAGGTATGTCACTGGATCGAGCAATAATAGTGCAATAGCTCCCCCTATTTGCGCCTAAAGCCAAATATCCTTCGCCCTTGCCCCTTGCAGAAAGGCTGCGGCTATCACCTGGACCTGTTTGTGGTGGGGGTGATGCTGGGCGTCTGCTCCGTGATGGGCCTGCCGTGGTTCGTGGCAGCCACCGTGCTCTCCATCTCCCACGTCAACAGCCTGAAGCTGGAGTCGGAGTGCTCGGCGCCCGGGGAGCAGCCCAAGTTCCTGGGCATCCGAGAGCAGCGCTTCACCGGCCTCATGATCTTCACCCTGATGGGCTGCTCCGTCTTCATGACCTCCGTGCTAAAGGTCAGGGATGAACGCTAACTAAGAAGCGTGCACAGTGACGGCTTGAAGCGATGTAAATCAAACCATGTACATTTCTTTTGTCTTCAGTTTATCCCAATGCCAGTGCTGTATGGAGTCTTTCTGTACATGGGGGCTTCTTCTCTCAGAGGCATTCAGGTGAGCTTGAGCGTGTCGGTATTTAAGTCAAACAACCCTGAAACAACTGGAGGATAAATGAATAAACGTGCGTGATTTGTGCAGTTCTTCGATCGCCTGAGGCTGTTCGGCATGCCGGCCAAGCATCAGCCAGACTTCATCTACCTTCGCCACGTCCCTCTGAGGAAGGTGCACCTCTTCACCATCATCCAGCTCACCTGCTTGGCCCTGCTGTGGATCATCAAGACCTCCAAGGCTGCCATTGTTTTCCCCATGATGGTAACTCAGGGGGGCGTTTGCGTGTGTCGGTCAACAGGTAAGACAGGTGGACAGACAGGTGGATATCATCATGTTTTCTGCTGCCGCTCCTCTAGGTGCTGGCCCTGGTGTTCATCCGCAAGCTGCTGGACTTCATCTTCAGCAAGAGAGAACTGAGCTGGCTGGACGACCTGATGCCGGAGTGGAAGAAGAAGAAACTGGAGGATGCCGCGGAAGAGGTGCAGTAATAACCCACAGTTTGGGTGACCTGTGATTACTCTGAGTCTCTGCCGATGTGGAAGATGTTCTCTTTACCTTTCTTCAGGAGGAGCACAGCATTATAGTGGAGGAGGAAGGCATTGTGCAAGTGCCATTAGAGGGACACTACAAGTAAGGAGCCATTTGGGTTTTTAATCATACTTGTTCCTGATTAATTCATCTGGAGAATCTGTGTGTTTGTAAGTGTTGCCACGGGAGATACAGAGGTAACATCATAACCTCTGCGCTGTGCGTTTCAAGGAGTGACCCAGCCACAGTGAACATCACCGACGAGATGTCCAAAGGATCTTTCGGGAACGTGTGGAAGAGCGTCAACCCCTCTGAGAGCTCTAAAAAGGAACCAGGCACTAAAAGGTATCTCTCATGCACTGATTCCAAACCCTAAGCGAGTTTCCTGCAGGATAAAAAAAAGAAAAACTGTTGCTATAAAAGGCAGCTGTTTATTATTGAAATGTTAAGGAACATTTACATTTTTTCCAGGAAGCTGAAGAGCTAGTGTGTTTATTCTAAGAGCAGGCCTGCCCGTGCAGATTTCCCACTGGATAGACTAACATAGTGTCTCCTGCCTGCCTCTCTCGCTCCCTCTCGCCCCATTAGCTCCCCTTCCTAACCTCTCAGAAGCTGATATCCCAAAGGTAAGTTGCTCCCAGCGGCTCCCTGTCGGCATGAAGAGTCTTTGTTTCTGTGTGATCACTGGTTGCACGAGGAAAGTGGTTGTCGGGTCTGAAATGCTACGATTAAGGTGACGGGAGTTAAATAGACGGACACGGCATGGCATGGCATGGCATGGGTGTGCATGGACACATTTTATAATGCACCACTTGTGAGGCCTTTGCTTGCCAATAAAACTAGTTCTCTTAAATATTATACAGTATAAGCGACACAGTTTTTGTTTGCATGCTTGCATGACACTTAACTTCATACACGTTTTCTTGTTTTATTACTTCGGCTGCATTTGTTTCTTCTTCTTCTTCTCTTCAGCGGCGGCGAGAAGCGCCACAAGCGGCGGAGGCATGACAAGAGCTTGGACAGGGAGACAAGTTTGTGATGACACATACTGGCGGCGCCACCGTGCGGTCAGTCGGTCGGTAGATCAAAAAAAAAAGAAACAAAAAACAAAAGCAACTATACCGTGCCACACTCAACCACCTTTGTACTGTGCTACACTGTGTTTTTTTGTCATGTAAGTCTGTGTGCAAGTTGTGTAAATCTAAGAAACATTTGTTAGGAAACGGTATTAATGCAAGGAAGACACATTGGTGTGTTTTTTTTTTTTTCTATGTACTGTATATCAGTGTTTGGTGATACCAGCAACAGAGGGAAGCCAGAATTATATGACACCTACAGTAACCGCTGTATTCATGGGCCAATTAAGTAAAAAAATTTTAAACAGTTTTTAAACTTTATTTGTATTTTGTATGTTTTTATATTTTTCCAACAGCAACTGCGAGTTGTCCTTTTAAAATGGAAAAAAAAAAAAACCTGCCACAGCGAACCACAAATACATGTGGAGCATTTAATGCTGCTGTCGAATTTAGCACCTCACTGATAGAAAACTGAAAGAGTAGATATTTGCCAATGCTGATCTATTTCACCGGTATGTAAATGAGTTGGCTACATAGCGAATCTAGTAGTTTTTTGAAAGTACTAAATATACATTTTATATATTCTGTATATGTAAATGTTTTTTGTGACGGCGACCGCTCATATCACTCCAGAGTCCTCTCCACTGTTGAACAAATGTCTTTCCTCCAGTGAAGCATATCCCCAGTGAGTCAAAGAAAGAAGTGAGCGTATTAGCCTCGTTGCCGTGAATTGGACGAGGAGATCGATACCACTCTCATGTCTGTACGTTAAATACGAAGCTAAAGTTAGCCGCCAGTTAGCTTAGCTTAGCATTTTCTGGGAAATTAGCATATTAGGATTAGACGAGGAGTTTGACATCACTCTCATGTCTGTACACTAAATATGAGGCTAAGACAAACAACTGGTTAGCTTAGCTTAGCACAGAGACTGAAAATGCTGGAGCAACCAGTCTTACTTCCTGGGAAATTAGCATATTAGGATTAGATTGAGAGGAGTTTGACACCGCTCTCATGTCTGTACACTAAATATGAAGCGAAGACAAACAACCGGTTAGCTTAGCTTAGCACGAAAACTGAAACAATTAGCCCGACTCTGCTCAACTGCTCACAAAAACTGTTTATTCGAGGAAATTTGCATTAGCTTCCTTGCTAAGAATTAGATCAGGAGATTTATACAACTCTCGTGGTGTATGCTAAATATCAAGCTAAGATTAGCTTAGTTTAGCACGAAGGCTAAACTAAGCTAGTGGCTTTCTGGGAAATTAGCATATTAGCTTCATTCCTGAGAATTAGATGGGAACGATTGATACTGCTCTGATATCGGTATGCTAAATATGAAGCTAAAGTTAGCAGCAGGCTAGCTTAGCTTTGCTATCCTGGCTCTAAGCTCTAGACTAATTGTACCAAAAGTGTAAAACTGCCGGATATGTTTGTGGCGTTGTCATTTCTTGCTGGCGTTAGCTTTGTGTTTAATTCACAGCTACAAGAGACGTGTCGCGTCAATCTTTTAACTGCAACACAAAAAAGCAAACGAGCTTATTTTCCAACTATTTCTTTTGACTACACTACGTTTCAGGGGCACGGGGAAATGACATTTTTAAACTAGCATGGCGGCATAGTTTGGGAACTTTTTGTCTCTCTTGCTATTTGGCCTTGGCTTTAAATAATAATAATATTAATAAAAAATAAAAAAACTGCTAAACTTTTTTGGTGACTGTAGACAAAGCTTCATAACCCATCCACATACTCTTCGTCATCATGTCAGTACGTGTCATCCATGGACGTGTGATCTCCTCTCCAAATGATCCTCAGTGTGTTAGCATCTGAAGCTAATTGCTAAAAAAAAAAATAAATAAATAAAAAAAGACACCTGCATGACGGTGAAGCAGCCGCAGGACCATGGTTACTTCTAGAGATGCAATAATACCTTTTTTCTGGGAAGGGCAACATGTAATAAACGGTAAAGAGTCTTAACAATGTATAATACATAGTATATTTTATTCATGTAAAATGTTACTAATATATTACTAACACCACGTCAATGTTGGATTCGGGTTTTTTGTTGTAGATGTTCTTTTCCCATTGTCTAGTCGATGGTTCCTAGTTTATTAGAGAAGCTAATAATGGGTCAAATTTATATCAGTATCAAATATTTTGGCCACTTCTGTGTGGGATTCTGCCTTAAATCTGGTAGGAATAGTCGTAACACTTTTACGTTTAATGATTTAAAGTCACCTGTATAGATCCGTTTAGATCTGTTGTTCAAACTGTGATTTGTTTCATGGGGATGAAAGAGAGCGAGAGAGAGAGAGAGAGAGAGAGAGAGACACAAAGAGTGAGAGCATAAATAAAGATATTAAACTGTTGAAGAAAACGATGTGCTGCTTTTTTTTTTTTGCCTCGGCTTGTCCGCATCGGGGAGGTCAGAGGTCAGCTTGGGGAGACTTTGGAGCAATCTGGAAGCAACTTCTCACAATCATCTGACTCAGGACGTCACGTACGGAGCATTTTAGGTGAAAATTGATGATTTAATTCACATTTTTTTTAAGTCATCTGAATGCAAAGTTTGTAAAAGGGCGACCCTAGATGTAGTTCCTTATTTTACATGACATAAATACTATGATAAATCTAATCCTGACCATCTTCCTGCAAAACTATTTAAATGTAAATGCTTGCAAACACTTCTGTGATTGGTCATAATTTCAGATTTCAGGTGAATAAACCGAAACACGAAGCGTCTGCAGCGAGTGTGGACTCTGGAGTTTATTGCCGTTCACTGGTACCAGTCTTCAGCACGTGGACATGAACATGTTGAGATTGCCTTGCCTAGTGCAAGCCCTCCTGCAACGTAATCAGATCACCTTATAATTTCAAACACTGGGCGTTGAATGAGGTGGAAAAACGTGGACGCGGCCCCTAAGAAGGCCCTTTTTAATCAGTTTTCTTGTTGGATTTAAGCTGTCACCTGTCTCACCTGGTGTCTTTTCTCTGCAAGCCCCTCCCCTCATTGGTCTCACCTGTCTCTTGTTACTCCATCAGCCCTTGAGAGCGTATATATACAGAAATCTGCCTTTCCCTGTTAGTCATTTGTTAGGTTGTCTGTGGTTCTTCCTCATGTTTCTTGTATTTCTGATTTCTTGTCTTGACTTTAGTCTTCTCTTATAGGGCTTTTCCTGGTTCTTCCTCCCTTTATATCCTGCGTGAACCTTACCCATGGTCTTTAACTCCAGAAAATTTTATTTCAAATCTGGTTCCTTTTTAAATCTGGTTCCTTTTTATGTGTTTTGTGGCCACATTTCAGACTGTAGACCGTAGGCATGTGTCCTACACACAAATCGCCAGAAGGGGGCGACAAAGCTTCTGCTCTGTTAACACACTCAATGCGCCGCTTCCTGCACCACAGTCAAATAATCCATATCCTATTGGATTATTTCAGTTTATTGTGCATTATAATACAAGACTGATGCACACAATCAATGAAAAACTTTATTTCGCAGGGCTGATCATTAAAATGAAATGGCATTCGACTGCTCTACACTACACTACATTGCACTACGCATGCTTTAGGCCTACCTGAGATTTCACCTTTTATGTGTTCTTGTTTTCGCCTTTTTCAAAAAAATATAGAAAATAATTTAAATTTGTAGAAAATTTCCTTTCTTCTTCCTTTTTTTTTGTATCTTCGCATGACGTTTTACAATAAAGTAAAAAATAAAATAAAACAAATTTAAACATGCAAATCATTATGGCTTCCTGTTCCTCCTGTCTCGCGGCTTTGTGTCCAGCACACGGAGGGAGCTGCTCCCGACGGGACGCCCCTCAGTTCTCTTGTCTTTTCTTGCTGCAAAAGAGAGAAAATCACAATCACGCCAAGCCCCGTGCAATCAAAACCGTCAAAATCGTGTTTGCTCGGAGTTACCTTTCCCCTGAAGGCTTGGAAGTCATGACCCAGAGTAAATATTCCTTGGCCGCCATGGAGTCCAGCACTTTGTTCACATCGCTGGTGAAGCTTCCGTCTACATGCCTCTTGCTGAACACTTCCTCCCGCCTGTCCATTTCAGATCTGTACACAGGCACACAACGTTAGCGCCGCCCGCTGAGGGTCAGCGACCCTCCACAAAAGCGTGGAAATGTGCCATTGGAGCTCTGGCGTTTGATCCGAATCAGAAAAAGATCAGTTATTTTTTTATTACCTTAGTGATTTCATGATTGATTCTGCTCACTCATTTTGTGTCTCCTGATGGTAACGCACCAAACAACACAGTGGAAAAGTTCAGGGGATTTATTTTAGCACAACCACATGAAACAAAAAGGCAACGGAAGAGGACGGGGAGCGAAGAAAGCAACAAGAAGAAGAAGAAGAAGCAACTGATCAGTTCGAGATCTCTCTGTCTCTCTTGTCATCACCACGCCGGAATCAGACACAGGCAGGCCGTTTTTTTTTGGTTCTGTGGGAGGAGCGGGGGAGGGGGAGAAGATGGGTGGGGGAGGATTAAAGGTGGGACAGCCTACTCTCTTCTGACTTGTCCAGACTTGAGCTTGGCAACAAAGTCTTTGATTGCTTGGTCCTTGAGGTAGGAGCTCACGTCGCTGGTGAAGGTGCCGTCCGCGTGACGTTTCTCCGAAGCTCTGAAACAGACGGCGAGGCCGAGTCAGGAATATTTGATAAAATGTGGCTTTGTAGAAACTAGCAGAGCACATGTGGATCATTTCTCTTAGCTAAACCCCAAATGATTCCACCAACAAGACTGTGGGACATACAAGAAACCCAGATTACAGTGAATCAATCTTGTGATTACTCAACAAATACCAGCCTATATTCGGGGTTATGCTACACCCATCAACTAAAATGAGAAAAGTCCTAATTTTCTCAAGCATAAATCATGTCAGGACCCTTCAGATTTATCTGGTAGCCCACTGGATTGGCCTAAACCCTGGTTTGGGAAGCAAATTGCATGCAAAGGGCTTAAGCAGTGACATTAAAACGCTTCAAAGCGACGCTCCATGCTCACGAATCTGCCGATCACCCGACCCCACACTGACCCGCTCCTCTTGTTGTTCATCAGCCACCGGACGAAGTCCTGCGCCTTCCTGTCCTCCAGGTACTTGCTGTAGTCGTTGGAGAACGTCCCCTCCGAGTGCCTCTTCATGTTCGACAGCTCCGCGGGCTCGCCGGATAACGTGTCGTCTGCCTCAAAACTGTAGCAGGGAGAAGAAAATTAAGAAATAAAGCACAAATACGTGGAAGAAAGCAAATCCTCTTGGACATTTTAAACATTGCATGAATAAAATACTTTCTTTTGAGGGGAAACGGTACGGTATTTCATTGTTTTAACAGCTATGGGTGGAGAAGTGGGAACAATAACAAAAATACAAACCAACTATAGATCCAAAGTAAAATTTCCGCAGGCAGCCATGTCCTGCGTGTCCCAGTAGTGAATGAGCGTGTGCTCCCAGACCCCTTTTAGTGAGTAAATGGTGGATTTGTTGCAGATTTGCACAACTGAACCACAACATGAGCTAAAAGTCAGGCATTGAGATCTCAATAGCCTTAATTTTAGATGTGTGTGTCGAGGAATTAACAAGCAGAAAACTTTGGACGAGGCTGTGTTGTTCCGTCACGGGAGCACTGTTGTGAAACCAACTGCTTAGTCTCCTAATATAGTGAAAAATACACACAGCTTGATTATCCAGCTGTCAAATAAAACTCAAATTTACTCTCAGAAGTGGTTAAAAAAAAAAAAAGAAAAAGAAGAAACTGTATTTCTGGGTTTAATTGAACAACTTCTTCCTTCGGGCCCTCTAGGAATACATGCAAACTAACGCCAAGTGTCAGTTCCTCCTATAAATGCAACAAAATTTATTGTTTTTTGTCCTTTTTGCTGTTCCACTTGCATTTACTACACTTGTTGTCCTTGTCACAAGAGAAATTCAGATGCAATAAAAACCTCCTCGACTCTTTTTAAACGATGCTTCGGTGTTTGATTTTTACCTCAAGATGTCGTCAACCTCTTGCAGAGGAACCTGCCAGCTGCTCTGAACAACGCCAAGGACCAGGAGGGTGGCAGCCAGGGTGTAGATGCTTTTCATGATTGTAACCTGCGATCCAAAGAGACGGTTTGAGTCGGACAAGGAAGAAAAACATCTAAAAGCGGTTTCACCGCTACAACAAGGCGCAATGCGACTCACCTTTTTCCTTTTCCAACAACTGCTGTGCTGTTAAGTTCCTCTGCTTGTTGCCGGTGTCTGTATCTAACCGCCCTCTCCTCCTCGCCAGCCTTATATAGCGGGAGAGGAGGAGGAGGGAGCTGCTCAGGTGGGCCCATTGTTACCGCTCCGCTCCGGCCCACCTGTTACTCTCGACCCATTAGACACGGGGCCCTAGCACGGGCCGACTCAACGAGCCGAGCGTTTGCTGGTGAAAGGGAAGGCGCCGTTCATGCATGATGCCAGCTGGTACTTAGGTGTCAAGATCAAACAAACTGGGCTCATCCTGTCAAACAGAAGAAATAAAAAAATAAAAAGAAGACATGGAGATGCTCTAATGTGCTACCGTGTCATCAAGACGGGAAACGATGCGCAGTATTTGTCGATAGTTTCCAATCGGATTCGAAAGATCGGAAAGTTAAAGGCCTCTGACGGTGATGGGGATCAATAAATGTTCATGAATCACTCCATCATGCTCTGAAATGTCATAGATTTGTTCAATGTAGCGTCAAAGTGGAAAGAACTAGGTATCGTTTTGACGTTATTTCATAAAAATTCTAAAGATTGAACCCTTCTGTGCTAAAAGAAATACGCAACTTGAGGCCAAAGGTCAGGCACAATGGTGACCTTCAAAACCTGGGTGTTTCCCTATACGCATCCAAGTATTCCTTTGACCCAGATGTTCCCTTGCCCCGCCAGTTTTATCAAGGATGCATTGGGAGGTAACTTGTATGGACTTGGCGTCAATGAACAAAAATTGGTCATGTCAAGTACAAACTATCCGGTTTCGCAAGTCCAAAGTTGTGTTCTTTAGGCGGTCGTCCATCTCTGCACACAAAAAGAACACACAGATGCAAGTAACTGAGGTCTAAACGCACAATGTCCCAACAGCTCCCAGGAAATGTGGCTCTCATGTGACCCTGTGACATTTCACCAGCGCCTTGGGTAAAAGGTCAGTTTTTCAAAAGCCCCCGGTCCCTCTGGACATAACTTTGTCTTTTTATCTCCGAAAACTATTGATACTTTGATAGCTGACCCCTTTATTCTCTCCATAATAAAGTTAGAGTAGCTGGTTGCTGTTTGAGCTCCATTGTAATGTCAACATGCCAACATGCGAGCAGTTAGCATATGCTCGCCAACATAGCTTAGCATGCTTCTGTGCAAACATTGGCATCTTATCTCTTTATCTTCTGAAAATTGGTTTTAATTGATGATTTTTCTCTTGATTTTTGTGGTAAACCCCTAAACGCCACTGGATATTGCCAATTTTTGATCAAGCTCTACGCTGATGATGCCCCGTTTTATTGTACTTCCTCTATATCACATTATTAAACAGAAAAACACTCATTCTTGCTGTTTGAATTTTTATTTTAGAAAATATTTAATTACAACAAACAATCGTACAGATTTAGTAAAATGGTATAAAAATCACTTTGGTATTTCATGTCTCTATGCATAATTTAATACAATACTGTACAAATTTTTCAGATGTACAACTGTAGTTCAACTTTCACAGATATCATTCTTCACGTTAATTTATGTATGTTCTTCAGGTCAAGGGAGGACCTTGATGAGCATTAAATGCACACAGACAAAAAATAAATCACATTTTTGTGTAGCTGTGATACAAGAGGCTGGTATTTCAGATTGAATATATCCAAGATGACATTTCATAGACACAGAACGACATTATGACTCAGAACGCTTCTTTATTCATGAGTGCACATGAAAAGTGAACCGAGTTTTCTTTTATTTATTCACATGGGACAATGGCCGTCATCCAGTTGACTTCACGCAAAGCACCTCTGGAGGAAGTGACTCATGTGGGTGTAGACGTGTTGGTTGGCCGAGCCGGTGAGCCCGTGATCTTTGTCGGTGTACCACTGTGGGGAAGGGAGCAAAAAGAAATAATTGAATAATTTGCAATACTTACTCGAAAATTATCCTTCAGATTCCCAGGAGTACTCACCATGGCTTCAAAGTCCACGTGCTCTTCCACCAGAGCCTCGGAGATCTCAGCCGCCTGCTGGAAATGGACATTGTCTGGAAAAGCACGCGCATATGTTAATAAGGCAAAAACGCCAGTGCTATTAAAATATTACATTTTAATAGCACTGCTCTGCTTTTATTTAAACCCTTCCTGCAGAATTCCTGCAAATACACAAGTGCTTTTCACTGTAAATGCTGCTGTATGCACATACAGGTATGGTAAATAAGTGCATCCTGCTCACACCTACACACAAACCTTTGTTCCATATGTATAAAACAATACCGTCCACACCATCTGTGTATATCCAACCTTTTTATCAGACCTAATAACCCCTCCAATCTTAATTCCTTGTGCGTGTGTGCATACGTGGCCGAATAAATCTGAATCCGAGTACACTGATATGGGTGGTGAACCGAAAGAAACAGGAAGACTGCCTCTATTCAAGAATGAAAAACTGCCTGCTGATAATGGCTTCCAGCAGTCTTCACCAATGCCTAGCAACCTTGAATATACTATTACTATTAAGTATTTTATTACTGGTGCTCTCAAACGTACATATTTGATTCACGAAATTCAATCTTCTGGCAACTGAGGCTTAAAATGCTGAGAAACCTTGTGGCCATAGGTCACAAAACGAGCTAAACAAAACATTTTTTTCTGTGCTTTAAATGTACAAATAGGATCTAAATTTCGTCTTTTGTGAATTTGGTTTAGCGTCGCTTTTGGAAGACCCAGAAATAAAACCCCAACGTGACTTACCGTCGGCCGTTCCGTGAACCAGAAGATACTGCACTGAGTGGAAATTCTTGGCTCTGGCTGTTACTGTTGAGTTCTGCACACAGTCAGATTAGTCAGGTGAACACAGGTAATACCACCATCACCACCACTACTACTACTACTACTACTATTCATATAATAATAATAATAATAACGGACAGCTGCCATGAGCGTGAGACTTACTCGGTAGCCATCCAGATTATCTAAAGGCTCCGTCATGTAGCGCTCTGTGTAGATGGAATCTGGAAATGAACAGAGACAATTACAGATATAATTTCATTTAATGAAAGTCACTGGATTAGGAAACAACACAATTTTTTGTGGCAATGGTTTGTCTGGAACCGCTCTGTTGGGAACTGGCAAAGGTAAAGAGGAAGTAACAGCGATGTAGAAAATAGCTAATGGGAGTTGCTGAAAAATAGTTGCGGGGGTCAACAATGCCAATGGAGGGTTACCAAAACTCGCATTATGCAAAGAACTGAGTGAGGCTATGCCAAGACGTACCATAATATTCCCATTTGGAGACCGGAGCCACTGCCATTCCACATTTGAAAACTCCACTCCCGGAACCCAGGACCATTGACGCAACATATCCACCATAGGACTGTTGGAGGATAAACAGCTCATTACTGAGGCGTATCTCTCGTTTTAAGTAAATGCCAAGCACGCTGACTTGTTTTTAGAGCCATTTACTGCCCATTCGAAGCATAAGATATCACACAGTTACAGTATATTGCCAGAGGAACACTTAAATGATCGCGATGTGTTTGATTTTTATAAGGTTAACTTACCCATCCCCAAATAGCAACTCTGTCTTTGTCAATGAAGCCCATTTTGATGAATTCCCTTTAAAAACAAAAGAGAAAATGATTTTATTTCATGACCTTTCCTCTAAACTGAGTCTCTGTGTGTGAGTGGGAGCATATTTCATGCCACAGAAACGAGTAAAATCCAGTTTTATCAAGCTTTCCCAGGCAAAGGGGGGGATATTCGTTTGTTTGAGATGCATTGACTTGTCTAAACAGCTCCTCGCTCGCCTTACCTGGCCGCTGTTATCTGATCTTCCACCTCATAGGTTCCCAGACGTTTGTAGATTTCATGCATTAACTTGTCGCCCTGGTAACCGCTTCCTCTTCCGTCGAAGCTGGCGACGATGATTTTCTCAGTGCTGGCTAGGTACGTGGCCCAGTTCACCCTGTAGATGAAGTCTGCTTTCTGGCTGCAAGGGCCTCCATACCTGGAATTCAGTAGAAGCTCATGAGCTATCCTTTTTTATTTAGTTTAAACACTTATTGCTGTTTGGATGTGTTCTTACACATCTATCAGTAGAGGGTACTTCTTGGACTCGTCAAAGTCTGGAGGCAAAAACATCTGGTACCAGAGATCTGTCAAAAAATGAGAAGATCAGTTATTTGTGCTAAATTAATGACAAGACCTCCCTCTGCGGGGTAACAGGATTAATTAGGAGTTTGTAAAATGATGAATAGAGCAACAATGGAAATGTATATGACCTTTAACGGTGTATAAATTGTTGGATATACTGTATTAGTCTGTTAGCTTGTAAGTTCTGGGTAGAACTTTGGTTTGGTAATCGGTCAAATTTTCCTTTGCTGGAAAAACATCTTAAATACTGCAAGGTACATCTTCATTTATTATATTGAGTATTATAATGGGGATCCAAATAAAACAATAAAACAATAACCTTCAGATTACGATTTATTTTTAAGCTTAGACTGCTTCAGGTTTGTTTTAGATAGTTAATTTAAGCCCTCTCAGTAATGGCGTCCCGCAAGGCTCTGTTTTTGGTCCGTTACTGTTTACATTACACACAAAAAATGTATTTTTCTACATCAACATGTTTTTTTATGGTGATGATTATACAATTTCTTATCAATCCAGGCTTTAAATCATACTCAGTTTAGTTTTCCAGTCATCACTTCTTTGACCTTTGCTCTCAATGAGTCATGGAATTGCTGCACTAAATCGGGCTTGACGTAGGACTCGATTCAGCGTTCGAGTCAAAAATCCAGCCAGGCTTTTTTTAAAGGTGGGATAACATAATGGATTATCTTATCTTATAAGTATTCTGTACTGTCACCACGCCCAGGTATCACTTGGGACGTTACACTTTATCTCTTCACACAGATGTCAAGTTTCACACTCAAGAAGCAACCATTTACCGATACTAGTAAATAACGCTCATGTCAGTGTCAGCTGAAATCACTTACTGTATTCGCCAAGTTTGATTTGCCCTCGACGCATGGTGGGCATCTCGATGTCGGCAATCACGCTGACAAATGCGCTGTTGTCCTCCAAAACTTTGAGCGCTACGAATATATAAAAAAAAAAACAAGGGAGGCATCAGAATCGGATTAAACACGTGCCGAACCGATTCAAAACCTTTTACAAAGCTCCCAGCTTACGGTTTTCTTTCCTGTTGTCCATGAGAGAATGATGAGGAACGCTGGGACCTTTAGGGAGAAATGACAAAAACAGTCTTTAAGTGAATCTTATATAAAAATGCTGTAAACTGCAGGAATTACAAGAGGGGCAAACAACTGACCACTGCAGCTGATACGGTAGAAGGAGGCATTGTGGCTGAAGTAGGCCGAGTTATAATGACAGTCTTCACGTAATGAACAAGTCAGACACTTTTTCTCTGCTCCTGTCCACCTGACGAATAAAAACACACATACAGTAAGTCTGAATATATATAAATCTGCTTTGCAAAAAGGTAAAATAAAGACCCTTACTTGTAAACGTTCCTTCCTCCTGGCCTGGCCCCCTCCTCGTTACTTGAATAATATCTGAGGAGGAAATGAGTTGAGGAAGGCGTCAGCGTATCGCAGCGACTTGTGCATTTATACATGCAGGCATTAAATAATAATAATTTCAACTTACACACTATCTGGAGTGACTTTCAGGATGGCAATGACTTCCCATTCTCCAGAGGTGATAGGTGTGGAATTGCCCTGCATGAATGAGCCAGAACAGACTGTGAGTGGGCGGTAGTAGCATGTTATAATAAACTATTCATGAAGGACATTGTGCAAGATTTACAAAAATAAAGGGATGATTTTACTTTTAGATAAGAAACAGTTGCTGATGCAGCCTGAGTAAATAACAGAATAATCATGCTACCCACCCCGACCACATGATGGATGTGCTTGTATCCCTTGGAGTCGCTCATGAGCAGGTAGTAGCTGTTGTCTGGGGCAAAAACTGGTTCTGGAGGAGAGAACTAAGAGCAGCACATTTATTAGCATACAGTGCTTGGCTTTAAATGTTGGAGCCATTGTTGGTTTGAGTCTTTCCAGGACATTAAGCACATCTTATCACTTTAAAAGTGTATTTAACCTACACGTCCTATCCACCCCGTGCTCTTCACCTCCAGGTCCTGTGAAAATATAGAAAATGACAATGACAACACGGCAGTCAGCAAATATGGAAAAAAATTCAAAATGCCATGGCTGTGGTTTTATATTTTTTTTATTTTATACACATGGATTTAGTTACATCTGCACTGCTGCAACTGAAATGTTGCTGGCAACCCGGTGGCTTTGAGTAGAAGGTGTTTTTGCTCTTTCTGCAAGACGGTGGAAGTCTTGAAGAGAACCCAATCAAACGCATGAAACGGGAATATTACACTTGAGTATTTGCATATTTGAGAAAAAAAAGGCCAATGTTACATATCTGGAAGTTGCACCTTTTAATATCACAAATTAGAAGCGTTTCCAATTAATGTAATGAGACTCAAGTGTCATTTAGTGTCCTGTTTTAGTATTGGACTTAACAAATGTACTAAAGGAGCAGCCGTTTGGCATGAAATGCATCACTTTTACGCAATTTTATCAGTTTGCTGTGGCACAAAAATGTATATAAAAGTTGTTTTACCTCGATGGGCTTCCAGCTGGATCCATCCAAGTTGTAGACCTGAAGGATGAGGTGGTTCTGTACTCTCTTCAGCCACTGGACAGCCAGACGGTCGTCGGCCACCCAAGTAACAGTGGCCAAGTAGTGTTCACTGTGGATTAAAAAGAAAACAAAGGTTTAATCTCAACTGATCGGCTGAGATTTTCTTGGAGGGAAAAGACATATGTGGAGCTGTTACGTTACATCGAGCTGAATAAGGATGGAACAGGAACTTGAGTAATTTTTGTCGTGTTGTTGGTGTCCACCACGAAGAGCTTCACTATGGGGTTGGGAGTACCTGGCTGCAACGAGGAGGAAAAACAAAACAATGAAAGATGCACCGTACAATGACAGTTGTGCAACGTTAGACATGTAAGACGTCCCACCTTTGGATAAGGGATGGAGACAGTGCTGGGGTACTGGTTCTGGCCGTACCAGGAGTACTCTATAGCGTGCACCTCCGTGTCGTTGAACTCTGCGTAGGCCACATACTTCCCTCCGGGGGACCACCACAGGCCCTGACTGGATGAGAACATCTCCTCTGGAAGTGGAAAGTGTGTGTTGGAGAAATTAAAATGATGTTGGGCACCTTGTGGAATGTGAGCTCTGGAGGGATTAAACCACACCAGTGACTCAGGGATTTCAGATTATCTAAATATTCAAGGAAAACTTTTAACACAATGGTGCAAAAATATTCCAGTCCAAGGAAGAGGTTTGGAATTTGGAATGAGATTAGATCTAATCTGACTTTATATAATCTAAATCTGTTCTGATGTTAATGATCTCATCTGATCTAATAATTTGATTTTATGTAATCTAATGTGATCTGATCTAATCTAATCTGAATTTTCTAATCTAAATCTGACCTGCTCCAACAATCTGATGTAATGCAACGTAATCAGATCTAATCTAATTTTATCTAGTACCTGAATATGATGTAATGTGATCTCATCTAATCTAATTGGATTTTTTCTAATCTAAATCCGATCTGATCCAATAATCTGATCTAATCTGAATTGTTCTGATCTAATCTAAATCTGATCTGATCCAATAATCCGATGTAATGTAATCTGATCTAATCTGAATTGTTCTGATCTAATCTAAATCTGATCTGATCCAATAATCCGATGTAATGTAATCTGATCTAATCTGAATTGTTCTAATAATCTAATCTAATATAGATCTGATCCAATAATCTAATCTTATCTAATAATTAAATATGATGTAATGTAATCTGATCTAATCGGAATTTTTCTAATCTAAATCTGATTTGATCCAATAATCTGAGGTAATTTAACATAATCTGATGTAATAACCAAGTCTGATGTAATGTAATCTGACCTGATGTAATGTAATCTGATTTGATGTAATCTCATCTGGTTTTTATAATCTGATCTAATCTGGTGGTAGTCAACTCGTCTGGGATTAAAAGGCCATCTGTACAGGATGTTCTATTGGGAGAGAAATGGGATCCCGTCACCCAGACCACACCTAGAGTTAATCAGGTTTACATCAGGATGAGGCTTCTGCCAAGAGTAAACGTAATCTGTTCAGATCTGACCACATTCTTGACACAAAAATCTCTCCAGCAGCTTCGCCCAGCTGAGCCTCTTCCTGCACGCCGGCCCAGAGAAGTGTTTTCAGGTCTTCTCGTGCAACACCTGAATGTAAATGAGTGTTATAAATCCTGCACAGCCTGTTCCTCTTACCCTCATACACCCAGTCTGGGATCCCATTGAAGATCTTATTGTCCTCTCCGTTGAAAGTGACTTGCTGAGGCGGAGACTCTGGACTGGTCTTTACATACACGTTATTCTTCCAAACAAAGGCCTTCGAAGACAAAGAAAACCACACATTTTTGCAAAGCTCTTGCCTAAGAAAAGTGTTTGGATAAGGTTGTGTTCGATAATCTATCACCCACTTCAGAACAGAAGTGTCATTTTGCACATAGAGCACATAATCATCATTTGTTTGTCTCTTACCAGTTTGTTGCCTTCAGGGGCCCAGGCAAAGTACTGGACATCATGAAAAACGCCGTTGGGTGCGATGAATTTGCTGAAAAAGAGATTTGTAAATATGTATTGAGTTTGAATTCTTTAGCTCCTTAAAGTGCTGTTATGATAATGCAGATTACTCCGGCTAAAAGCAGAGAGCCGGAAAAAGTTCTTAGCAAATTTGAAATTCAAAGTCGGGGTACTTACTTCAACTCCCGGTCATAGAGGGAGTATGTGGCTGTAAATGAATGTCTCCACAGCTAATGAGGCAAAAACAAAGCAGGGTTCAGTGAGATCCCTGAGGGGCTTCAAGTATGCATCAGCTATGACGCAAATATAGTTTACCTTGGTGTAGTTGCTCATGAATGCAACATATCTCCGGTCAGCAGACAGCTGGTAATCATTAGCGCTTTTTTCAGTCTGTGATTCAGACAGAGAGAGAGAGAGAAACAGGGTTTTGGACACAGAAACCTCTCGGACAACACTTCAGTTGTCTCTGCAGAATACCCGTCGATATCATGTGGTCTGTTTTGCGCACACAAAAGAAGCTTGTGAAAGAACTTACAAACTTGTCCTTGCTCAAGAACTCGGTGACTTTGTCCGCGGCAACGTCGTGGAGGAAGACCGAGCCCTGCGATTTATGTAGATACTCGTGATCTGCGGCACAACACGACAGAATAGTTTACTCACGGGGGAAGAGAAGGGGGCGCAAGAGTCCCAGAAGACGCCAGGAAACAGAAACACGTGCGTCAGGGAGGATTTCAAGAAGGTTGTGCAATGGATTGCTCAAATTGGACTGTTTTTTACACATGTTGGGTGATTTGCTCAGCCAGCAAAAACAAACTTGGCTCTGGGAATGAACCCATTCACTTGAAAAAAAAAAAAACTAAACATTATAAACTGAAACTTAAGAACCTGGAACACAAGTTGTTTTGGAGCCGAAACTAAATGCCCAAATTTTTTGATATTCCCATTTTAAAATCTACGTCTTGTTAGTCCAAATTTATGGACCTAAACATTGAACCTGCCTTGACTCCCTCCCTTATTATAGCTAATGAGTGTTAAATTGCATTCAGCCTGTTTGCATCTTACTAGCATAACATTATGACCACCTTCCTAATATTGCGTAGGTCTCCCTTGTGCCTCCAAAACAGTTGTGACTCATCAGAGAATGGACATGGGGCTTCTGAGGGTGTCCTGTGGTGTCTGGTAACAGAATGTTGTTAGTGGGGGGGCCTTTGAGGGGAGGGGCCTCTGTGGATCATCCCACAGATACTTGATCAGTTTGAGATCTAGTGAATTTAGAGGCCAGGTCAACACCTTGTGCTGTTCTTCATGGTTTTTTGAGTTGTTCCTAAAGTGTTTTTCTGTCAGACTACATCCTGCTGGGGATGGCTGCTGCCATCAAGGAGTGTCATTGCTATGGGGTGGGGGTGCCTGGTCTGGTCTAGGTTTCCCAGCAGACTGATTTGTCACAAGATGGTCAATATGATTCGCTTCTCCTGGCAGTAGTCATAATGTTCCGCTTCTCCAAAAAAGAGTGGCTCATCCGATTCTTGTTGTTTGACACAGATCAGAAGCCGGAGCCTGAAATCCCCAAGAGCAAATCAGTGCGTCGTGCTTGTTTCCGGGCCCGCTGGAAGGGGACGCGCAACAAGGAAACTCATTTTGCAACAGTAGCAGCTGTTGCGGTCTGCGCAGTGTGTGTCGTCGCATTTCTGGAGAATCTGTGCCGGCTTCTCCACAACAAACATGTGCAAGAGAGGCGCAGAGATTTGTGCAGCGTAGATCCGTCTCACCCAGAATAGATGCACTGATGTCCCAGTTAAATGTTACATAATAATGCCCATACACTTAAATGAGGGGATCAATCAAAGTGAATTAGTAACAGATGAGAATATTGTTGCTGACAAACAATAAAGTCTCTTCTGTTACACATTCACAGTTTAGAAGCTGTGCATGTCTGGTGTCATCACGCCCCACATACACGGGTTTCAATAACTCCCACCTGAGATCCACTTCAAGCTGTAGGACTTTGGTTTGAGTGAACTGTTGAAGACGTCCTCCAGGGTGAAAGACCTCCTGCTGTTCGCCTGCTCCTGCTCTTCTGCACATGTAAGGGGAGGGGGGGAGAAAAAGTCAGGACCTGGCACGGACTCGAGGGTCACATGTTGCAGATATCATATCATAGGCACACACAGTGATCATGGTCATAAAAAGGTGGTAAAGGCTCTAACTGATAATGCGAGTGGAATATAGCTTGCGTCAGGAATTGTCATAGTGTGCAGATATTTACGCATGTGTGGCGTCAAAGAAACTACACTGTAATCCCCAATTTGTGATTTGAATAATAAAGTAAAATGGATTAATGAATTCCATCACAGATTATCTTTTCTCTTGGATGTAAATGATGAGTTGGATCTGTCATTGTTTTGCCTTTTAACGAGGATCAATAGCGAGCCGTGCGTAATGACGCGTGCGTAAAGCGCTATCTGTCAGACGTGTTTAACGGTGCGTGGGGTCCACACGCGATATAAACATGCCAAGCATTTTCAGATCGACTCACCTCTTAGAAATATAGTCGTGGGCACCGCAATCAAAACGACGACCACTGCCAGCCCAAAGACTCCGAGGAGGACCTTGGCGATGGTACTCTGTTAAGGAGTGAACGCAGTAAAGTCAGACAGAAAAAGAAAAAGGAAAAAAAAAACCTCCGTGAAGCATGTCTGCCTGCGCACAACATCGATATGTAAGTAACAACAAACCACCACCAACCATTGTTTCTGCGCGTTTCGGTGTGAAGCGTCAAACCAGTTTATCCAATATCCCTCCAAGTCACCAAAACACCATCGATCCAGTCCTCTTCACGCACGGAGAGCACTACAGTTATGCGCACCACATGCTTTGCTGTTAAATATTATCTCAAGTGAAGTTTCAAAGGTGGGACAATAAACGTCCGGAACGTGGAGTAAAGTTCGCCTTTTTTTTTTTTTTTTTTTTTTTTGAGGTAGCGTGCTCTGCCTGTCAGGCTGCTCCCCTAACTGTCCTCTAAATCATTTCAAAACAGGACATTCATATTCATTTATGGCATGCCCCCTCCCTGAGGATACGACCAAGACACTTTTTCAGGAAGTCTTTACATAAATGTCATCAACGTGTAAATTTAAAATTAGGAAGTTGTCCTGTTGGAAAATGCTGCTACGAGACATCCAGACTGCCTTATAAGCTCAAAGTAAGTTTGTACTGTAAACTAACACATGCATTGTAATAGTCTAAACAGGAACTTTGGTGAGTTCTCTAAATAGTTATGGTGAGGCTTCACAGAGCGTAACGCTGGATTTGGATTTGAAGGCTGAAGCAGTGACTCAGGATACAGTTCTTTTATTATTATCCACATTATCTCCCCTTTTTTTTTTTTAACATATGGAGATGTAGGCAGGCAAATACTTCAGTGTGGACCAAAGAAAAGTAGGCGGGACATGCTTATACAGGACAATTAACTGTACTGCATGTTTTTGTGAAGGCATGTTTTGTAGGTGAATGTGTGTGCAATGGACTAAAGAAACAAGGAAATACAAAAAACTAAACTAATTCTAATAATAATAATCACATAATAATATTATGTGATTTTTTTTCATATATGATGGACAGTAGTGTAATATCACAATGATGGGTTGCATAAGTACATAATACGACGTGACACGATACAGGACGACACGATATAAAATAATACAATACTGCACGATACAATATGAAATGACACAATACTGCACAATAAGAAATTAAACGTTTCAATATGAGACGGGACAATACGATACGAAACGATACGATACGATACGGGACGATACGAAACGATACAATACGGGACGATACGATATGAAACGATACTATATGGGATGATACGATATGAAATGATACAATACTATACGATACGACATGAAATGATACAATACTATACGATACGACATGAAATGAAACGACACTATACTATACGATACGACATGAAATGAAACGATATAATATGATACAATACGGGACGATACAATATGAAATGATACAGTACGATACAAAACGGGATGATAAGATATGAAATTATATTATGATACAATACGACGCGGCACGATACGATATGAAACGGTACAATACTACACGATATGATATGAAATGATACAACACGATATGACAAAAGACGTTACGTTATGGCAAGATATCATGTGATACAATACTGGAAGATACGATAAACGATACTATACGATACAGCACAATATGAAACGATACGATATGAAATGATATGATACGATACAATACAGCTCAGTACGATACAGTGTGTTACATTACAATATGTAACATGTGCTTATTCAGTATTAAGTCAGAGCTTTTATCTCTTATTATTTAAAGATGTTTCTATCTTTGTACATGTGTACAACAAACACCTTCATAACCATCACAAATCTATTAAACATCAACATTTTATCTGCGGTTTATAGATTGTATATCTGCCAGAGATAACAGAAATGATACTGACGGGTGTTTCCAAAATCTCAGTTTATTGTTGGCTGCGCTTATCAAGAGTCATATTTATATATATATATATATATATATATATATATATCTATATAAGTTGTTCTGAATGAGTCACCAAGGGAGTCTCTTAAAACTGCAGATAGTCACAATCTGTTCATATTCCTATTGACGGTAAGGTGCATTCTCCACTCGGAGGTTATTTTTTTCCACATTGCCTCAGATGTCTTTGCATGACTGTAAGTTGCCTGATAACGTGTGTACACCTGTGCAAAGGCTAATAAACCATCCGTCATAAACGTCACAACGTAATTCATGTGTATTTGCGCAGTCATTAATGTCCTTCCTGTTTTTATCAGCTCCCAAATGGCAGCGTGGGAACTATGTCACTGAAAAAGACAACTGACAAATATTCTGGTGTGAAAACAATAATAATAATGATAAAAACTCTTTGCATGCGTAATAAAAAATAACGACTTTTTTTTTTTGAGGATGGAACGACTCGACAATATCGAAAGCACATAAAAGACTATATTAGCCCCTGCTGCCTCCTCTTTGTACATAGTGTGAGTGCCGAGCAGTCCCAGTAAACGCTAAGAGCCCGTTAAAAGCTTCACAAATAAAAAGCTGCGCCTTTTATGCGGAATAGACATCATATTCCGCACTTGTTCCCCTCGCGCCGGACATCCTCAGCAAACAAATAGACAGCGGACGTCTCCCCTAATGCAGCGTGGCTTGTTTGGAGAGTGCCACTTCACAGATACCTCCCTTCTACCTGACACTTAACACGACCGGGGGCCGTTTATAGGTGTCGCTTTGGTCAGATGGAAAAAAACAAGAGGGAGGTAACAGAGATTCACTGCAAATAGGATGTTTCTTATGTATAAAATAATGTGTTGTCCTAAACTCACCCAAAATCCCAGATAAATACAATACAGCTAATAATAAATAATAAACCCAATAAGAAACGATACAATACGAGACGATATGATATGAAACGATACAATACGGGACGATACGATATGAAACGATACTATACGGGACGATACGATATGAAACGATACTATACGGGACGATACGATATGAAACGATACGATACGATATGAAACGATACTATACGGGACGATACGATATGAAACCATACTATACGGGACGATACAATATGGGATAATATGATATGAAACAATACTATACGATACGATATGAAACGATACTATACGATATGAAACAATACAATACGGAATGATACGGAATGATACGATATGAAACGATACGATACGATACGATACAATACGGAACGATACGATACGATATGAAACGATACTATACGGGACGATACAATATGGGATAATATGATATGAAACAATACTATACGATACGATATGAAACGATACTATACGATATGAAACAATACAATACGGAATGATACGGAATGATACGATATGAAACGATATGAAACGATACGATACGATACGATACGATACGGGACGAAGGAAATATGAGATATGCTTGGTTGCTAAAGGGTCAGTTCCATCACAACTGATTGCACGATTGAGATCCTTATTTGTTGCCCCACCTAGTCTTACCCATTTTTTTTCCTAAATAGCAATTATGCATTATCAGTGAATGATCAGGTGCATCACCCTGCACTGGCTCTGCAGGTTAAAAGTGCGAGCATCTGTCAAATCTGAAGGTCACGACACTGTTTACATCCCACCAGGGACGCCTCCAGTGCCTTCTTCAGCTGCAGCCGGCTCCTCTAACCCGAGCGTCCCAGTGTTTACGGTTGGCGATAAACAGACGAGCGGTGGGGCTTCGACTCCGGCAGATGTGCCGCCGGGGGCCTGGCGCAGTAATGGCATTCTTGGCTTGAGGTCGGACGGGAGTCGCTGTTTCGCTGCAGCACATCTACTCACTGTGGTGAGGCAGGCAGGCGATTCGGCGTGAAACTGTGACACCCACAATCCACAGCTGCTTGTGTTTCTGCACTGTCCGCCTGTAGCAACTAATTTCCCCCCTCGAGGATCAATAAAGTCTTGTATTATGTTCTCTTTAGAACACACTGGGAGATGAACAGTTCTGGTGGAAAGCATCTAAGCAGGCTTCCTCAAGCACAATCATGCAGCACGTCTCTTTAGGTGAATGCATTTCATTCTATTGCATACTTGCACTGCTATTTTACACTTCCTGAAAGCATGCTTCCACTAGCAAACCACTGATGCATGCTCTTTACTTTCAATATTTACTGAAACACGATTCATGCAGGACTTTCACTTCTTCCAGACTGCTGCTTTGGTTCGTCTTTGACCCCTGCACCACAGTTTGTGATATATCCTGAATATTTATTTAACAAGAGCATGCAAAACACAGATCTAAGACGGCTCCATGCAGGCCTGTGAGTTGGTCTCCTTTAGATAAAGCCAGGAAACACATCTCTGAGCCAAAGAATTTGCGCTCTTGTCGCTTGTTTTTTCTTACTTGTCAAACAAAACGGGGGATTTTTCAAACCTGACGTTTCACAGCGCCTTTTAAATTCACACTAATGCCGTCACATTTCTTTTCCCCCTATGAACTCTGGCATCTACGTTTTATCACGGCGTGCTATTTACCTTCATGGCTGGCGGTGTGCGTCCTCGTGAACTTGCAGCGCGCTCAGACTCCCACAGCACCATCCCTACTTCCACTAACTGCTGCTGCATTCAGGTTTCGAGTGTGCGAGTGTTGCATCTGCGAGGGGGGAAACGGGCGCCCCTCCACAGATGTTGGGCTCAGTTAGAGACACATCACAGAGCTCAACAGAAAGAAGGAGAAGAAGTTGCATCCTTTGCACATCGCCCACCTACACAGTTCTCTACCTGAAACAGATATTTCCACTGCTTTACGCTTGAACCCTCGGTACCTCCAGAGTTTCACTGAAGGGTGAAAAGCAGCGCAGGTGTAGCTCCGTGCTTTCTTTCACGGCTGTGGATTCTCACACCCTTGTAACTCCTGATACATTTCTCTCACAGCTGACTGCCTTGAGCAGAAGAATCTTTGCTTTATCTTTAAAAATATATATATAAATAAAGAAAGCAAAAGGCAACTGATAAATGAGAGTAAAGTGCAGCTGGAAAATGTAGAAATAGATCTGTTTAAACTGTGTTACACAAAGTCGTTCCCATGCCTTATCTCAGATGATAGAAGTAAACATTATACTTTGGTTGTTTATGTGAGTTCAGCCAAGTTTCCACAGCACCATCTAGTGGTAGATGGAAGAAATGCAGGAGGAAAAACCTTCAATGAAGACGAGGATAATTGGAAAAATGAGCACTATTAAAAAATAATAAATATATTTAAAGTTTCGAAGGAAAGATTTATCTGATTACTTGAAAGAAATTATATTCTTAAAGAATATATCTATTTGCACTGTTCTCGGAGTTGTCGCGCGTTTAAACGTCGCCGTTACTGCGAAGGGAAAAGTTTAAATTACGAGGAGCACTTAAAAGCGTCTTAAAGCGAACGGGCGGGGCCTCACCTCCCGCTCTGCACCCCGATTGGTCCGCCGCGCCGTCAATCATCGCCACTTCCGACAACTCCTGGCTCGGATATGATGTAGCAGCAGCAACCAGTCGAAGCGGAAGTTGCAGCAAAGTAGCTTTACGGCCAGTGTCAGGCACACCTTATAAAGATTTGAAACTTGTGAGAGTTTTGGCAGCAGTTTTATTTCCCCTTAAATGGCTTATCCAGGATACGGCGGGGTGAGTAAATTCCACGCGACCGTCGCCAGCGGCGTCAAACTAGCTGCACCCGCTAGCACAGGATGCTAACATTGGGAGCGCTTGTTTCGTTTATGTCGGGTAATTTTGACACAGCAGCTGATGCAGATATCCCTATCTTACCACAAAAAAAGTTGTTATTTTTAAGTTATTTAACTATAATAGGCTATTTCGGCTATGTTTTTACCTTGTGTTGTCATCCAGGAGTGATTAGAAATGGACTTTTAACTCTGGACAAATGTCTTCCGGGATGCAACATGTTTAACATTAACCGAACCAGGCTCTGTTAGACCACCAGCTGTGTACATGAGAAAATAATTCAGTTTTTCTTACTTTTAAAGGTGTTTTAGTGCAAATTGTAGCATCAAATCTGAATAAAAACCCTATAAAAGCTCTGTCTGTATAGTTGTAGGTGTCTTTGCACTTATCCTGATTGGACATAACTTATAATAGAGTTTCGTGCATGAGTGCATAAGTTTATAAACTTGGAATAAACAACATTTAAGTGACTTTTAAGCCTGATTTCTGCAGGGAGACTTCACTATTAGGAAGGACTTCCTGAATGAGCCAGTAGAAACTCTCCCCAGGTCACATTTTCTTCATGTCAACCTGCATAACTAACACACCTTGTCACTGTCTGTATGCAGCGCTCTTACACGTCATTGTGTTGAAGTATGTGCAAAGAAATCTCATGTAAGATCAGTCTTACCTGGCCTCATTTAAACGCCGTTTCCTTCTTCAGTACGGCGGCCCGATGCCAGGCATGCCAGCGCAGGGGATGCCGCACCAAGGAATGCCGGGAGGGCCCATGGGGGGGCCCATGGGGGGACACATGGGAGGCCCCATGCCCGGGCAGATGGGTGGACCGATGGGAGGCGCTCCGCCCCAGGGAGGGTATGCCCCCTACGGAGGAGGAGGCTACCCGGGCGCGTTCGGCGCCCAGCAGCCGGCCGCTAACGATCCGATGTGGGGCTACTTCACAGCCATCGCAGGCCAGGCAAGCGTCGATGCGCTCTGACTGTGGACTGATCTATAAATAACGTGTGGCTTTTCACCGCAGGCTTCCCTTTCGCTTTCACATTCTCAGGCCTGGACAGGAACGAGATGAGCGCTCTGTGCAGTGAAATGGTCGCAGGGCCGTGTCTTAACTTGACCCCGGTCTGAATCATTTGTGTGCAAAGTGACTAATTCCCTGGAGCGTTCCACCTGATAAGCTTATCTCGTTCTTTCTCAATGTAGCTACTTCCTGTTGGCCAATCTAACTGTATGTTAAATTTGTAAATCCTGTCCTATAGGAAGCTGTGCAAACTGACAACCCGAATTATTAGAGCCTCTTTGTCCATAGTTCCAGCTCTTTCGTTAGGGAAATAGATTATTTTCACTTCACACATCCCTCACAATGTCTGTTATTGTTTGAGAGTAACGCATGACCGAGTGTCACTTCCTTCCCCGCTCTGTGCAGGACGGCGAGGTGGACGCAGAGGAGCTCCAGAGGTGCCTGACTCAGTCCGGCTTCACCGGCAGCTACTCCCGTAAGTCCGCCGCCCTTCCTCTTTCACGGTGAAGGACGACCGACGCCTGAACCGTGTCCCCTCTGCGAGCTGTTTCGAGGTGCTCTGTTCAGCGAGGCATTTGTGTTTTTTTGAGAAGCTGCAGGAGGCAGAAATCTGGAAAAGCACAGCTCTAAACGTCGCTGTCCTAACCCCCCCCCCCTCCCACCAGACATGCATGGGCATATACATATGTTCACACATGCCACTTTATAGACACAGTTCTGTTGAATTACAGGCTTGTAAAGACTTGTGAGATGATATTTGCAGCGTTTGACTCGCAGCGGTATCAGCAGCCTTCCTTTTCGTAGCAGAGCCAAAACCACAACCCGATGATAAAGTTTTCTAATGAAATTAGCGCTAACTGAACGCACGCGCCGCCCATCCAGCCACTTCCCCTCGAAGGAAGCTGGTTGTTGCCGGTGAGCCGGGTTCGGTGCGCGATGCAGGCTTGTGGGTTCGTTGTGGGAAGCGAATCTTTTCCTGTGGCTTAGAGGAGAACCAGCAAGACGCTGCAGCCACAGAGAAAAAAAAACAAGAAATTAAAATTATAAATCGTCGTAGCTGTCAGTCCGTTCGCCTCCAGCTTCTTCTCTAGAGCAAATATTTAGCTGACGTACCTATAGAGACCTGACCGGTTGGGATACATGTTTCTGCCTCGGGGTGTTTGTGACCGCCGTGCCGCACGTTTATCTCGTCTTTCCAGTGGAAAATGAAAAACCGGCCGCTTTGACCTAACTATGCAACGTTTGCTGTCTTCACAGCTTTCAGCCTGGAGACGTGCAGGATCATGATCGCGATGCTCGACGTATCCTTCCACGGTTAAAACCTGCTGCGTGTTTCTGATCTGTGTTTCTACTTCCACCTGCCTGCCTGCCTCCACAGCTCCACAGGTGTATTTAAACTTAACCAGATTGACATCAGAGGGACCACACGGGCAAGATGGGCTTCAACGAGTTCAAGGAGCTGTTCACGGCTTTGAACGGCTGGAAGCAGAACTTCATGATGTTCGACCAGGACCGGAGTGGGACGGTGGAGCCTCACGAGATGTCTCAGGCGATCAACGCCATGGGTGAGGGGCCTAACTACTACCCTTAATTAGACTTAGCAGCAGTCAGAGAGGCGTGAACGTGCGCTGATTGGAAGGGACCAGCCTGACTCGTCTTCCTTTTTATTATAGCAGCGCTGTCACTCCCCATTCTTCTTAATATCGACTTAAATGAGTGTAATATTTCATTATTTTGCCACCTCCTTGTTTCTGTCCCTCCTGGAGGTATAAAGGATCTATTCTGTTCACTAGGTAGCTATCCTCTCCTCCTAATAACCTTCTTATCAAAGGCTTACACCGCCCCTCTCAGTCTGATTGAAAATTCCTTCCGATCGGCCGCTCCGTTCTGATTGAGGTGGCCGCACGAGGCGTGTTTAATGTCTGAAGGACACTGCTCGTGTTCTGGTTTAACCTGGTTTGTTCTCCTGCGCCAGGCTACCGCGTCAGCCCCCAGGCCCTGAACGCCATCCTCAAGCGCTACAACAAAGGCGGCCGGATCTTCTTCGACGACTACGTGGCGTGCTGCGTCAAGCTGCGAGCTCTCACAGGTGGGGGGGAAATTGCTTTTGGTTTCGTTCCGCCCCGGCCGCAGAGGCGTTGTTGTGAAATGAGATTTTTTTTTTTTATTGAAATCGTGACCCTTCTGTTTGCTCTTCCCGGTGCAGACCACTTCAGGCGGAGAGACACCATGCAGCAGGGATCTGTCAACTTTCAGTATGATGATGTAAGTCTCATGTAGTCCTGAATCAAAGAGTGTTAGCTCAGACTGCCATTAGCTGCTGCAGCTTTCCATGCGTTTCCTCAGAGGAGGTTTGATGTTGTTCCATGGAACACGAACAAAGCTTCCACTTTTTTGATCGTCCGTTTTATTAAAAGGCAGAACTGCTTCGACAAAGAGGCAATTAGCACAGAGCCGACTCTGAGTCAACGTCCAGGAAGTGTTTAATAGTCTCCATTAGCTTGGATGGTGGTTTTATCTTTCTGCTAATGCACTTGCAAGTCCGGACAGTTTAAGTTTTACAGCAGGGACTGTTTAAAGCCGACACATTTCACTGAGGCTGTCAAAACGTTTAAGCCTAACTTCTTTCAAGTGTAGCTAGCTTCCCCTCTTTTCTGATGTCTGCCGATCGGAGGGTCGTCTCATCGGAGCTCAGACAACCTCACGGGCAGCTTTAGTTTCTGCTTCCTCGCGATAATGACCAGCAGGTTGTTCAACTCTGCAGCGGCAGCACGCTTTAGACCCGAGCTCCATCTCATTTCTCTCTCTCTCTCTCTCTCACAGTTCATCCTTTGCACAATGGCCGTCTAAGAGCCCCCGTCTGATCCAGAATCGGCCACCGACCGGAACGCGACGACCTCGTGGCGTGGGACAGGGCCTCGCCTGAAGCCAAAACAAGAGGCCAGTATATTAGCGACCATCCACGAGCTGCAACGAGAAAGTACCCAATGCTTAGAAACGCTTATGCTTTAGTCTTGTATATCACACAGGGGGGGGTGTGCCGACGACGTATCACACACACACAACGATGTACTACCACATTAAAAGAGGCCGTAGTAGGATTTGTGAGTGTTGCAGACGACATATCATGTAATCAGTGTCTACACCGAGGCTTTACATACATAAATAAATAAATAAGGGAGCGTGCACAGTGAACCGATACTCTAAAGACGCCTGTGAGACACCTGTAGTGCCATTATAACCTCGAATGTATTAATATATAACATGAGAATTACTTTACACTGAACTTTAGACAGTAGTGAACTTTATTACAGGTGGAGCCTTCGCTCATGTGCATCGTATTTTCTTTTTTTAATGATGCTCTCTTGTGTTTTCTAGAACACCTAACTAACAGGCCTTTACCTTGATGTTAAATACAGCTGCAGTTTGTTCATGTGCTTGATATTTTCCTACAAACCGCCATGTTTTTTTGTTTCCCGTCCACACATGTCCCAAAAATCATGTTTTGTTACAATAAACTCTTTTTAATCGGCGTTTTCTCTTTCTCTTTTTATTATTATTCGCTCACACAACTTGCGCACTTGGTCTCCGGTCTATTTACACAATATATTTTTTATTTCTTTAAATATAGTTTAAGAACAGAAACATTCAAATTAGCTGTTAAGTGTTGCATTGTATAAAATACAGTGGCAAACATTTAAAAAAATGCATAAAAACAATCGTGGACAGCACTAGATTTTTAAAAAGTGACATTTAGATCCAGCAAGGTTATTATTTTTTTTTTTTCTAATCTCTGTGCAAAAGTTTGCAAATCCCATGAAAGTTCAGAAGACGACTCTTCGGGCGCCGGGAACGCGTCGAGTTAGCAACTTTTGTTCTACATCTGTGCTGAGAAAGGAGAAAGAAAGAAAGAAAGAAAGCTTATCAAGGGGTAGGGCGTCGTTCTGTCTCGTCATTCCCCTCACGTCTTCTTTGATCAGTCCTGTTGGGAGTCCTGGGATCGAATGATCTGCTTTAGAGGACGGGGTTGTGTTTTTTTTTTTTTTTTTAAATCAGTAACCCCACGGGGAAAAGTCAAAGTAGAAACTCTGCAGAAATGATACGAAAACAAAAATATATATATCTATGTGCAATATCAAATCAAGACAAACGGTTCAAACGGCGTACAATCGATGCAACAGCCAGCCTCGCGTTGCCCGTGTCTGCACCTGCTTGCTACATTGAGAGGCTCATCATCATCATAGTAATAATAATAATAATAAACCCAAGTCCACAGCATCACAACAGCAGGTACATAGAAAAATAATGGCAAATCAAATACTTTTTTAAATGTTTTTTTTTTTTTTAGAAAAATAGGCCCAACCGTCCTCTCTCTGTGGATACACGGCAGATTGAGACCTTTTTTTTGTTTTATAATCCAAGCGCGGGCCTCCATGCAATACACGGGCTCGTGTCGGGAGTTTACGTCTTCGTCGGAGGAGGACTAAAAGTAAGCGCTAATTCGCTCATGCCTGTTGCGTACGTTTACACATGTGGGAGATTTTTTAAGGAAGATAATGGAAGACCTAAAGCGTGCGACAGGACAAAACTAAAGAGCAGCTTGTTGCTTTGCGTCCAGCAGTCTGACGCTGTAATGTTAGCCAGAAGGAGGAGGAGGAGGAGGAGGATGGCGCTTCAGCTGCTCTTTTTCTGTGACTAACAGGATTGCCAGGAGGAATGCACTTCATAGTGAAATAAATAATAGATTCACGTGTCTCAAGAGAACACGAGCGGACTAGATATAAGATCCGTGGATCACATGTCGATAACCAGACAGAGGTCACATGTTGAACTCAAGCTGTGACCTTCAGGGCTGAAAAATGGAAGCAGTTCACCAACTCACCACTAGGGGCTGGCCCCAACAGTGAGTCAAGTACCATAATGAGCTTTAATTGTTTATTATATATGAGTGCTTAAAAATGAGGCCTTTAAATAACAGGTGGGGGTCCCTACAGGGGGTTAGCTGTGTGATTAGATGCCGATCAGCCACAACATTAAAACCACTGGCAGGAAAAAAACATTGGGAAACTTTTGGACCTGGCATTCATTCGTGTGGATGTTACTTAGACATGTAGCACCCACCGAGACCAGACCAGGCACCCCCCACCCCATAGCAATGACACTCCTTGATGATGGCAGCCATTGTGGACAACTGAAAAACCATGAAGAACAGCACAAGGTGTTGACCTGGCCTCCAAATTCACTGGATCCCAAACTGATCAAGCATCTGTGGGATGATCCCCCTCCGATTAAAGCAGGGGTGTCAAACTCATTGTAGTTCAGGGGCCACATACAGCCCAGTTTGATCTCAAGTGGGCCAGACTGGTAAGATAACAGCATAATAACCTATAAGTCATTGTTTTAGTGCAAAAAAGAACAAATAAATGAGGAGAATGTTTACATTTGGTGAACTATCCTTGAAAAAATTGCAGTCTGTGTGATTTTTGCACTTTGCAAATTCATGCTGAGGGCCAGATTAGACCCTCTGGCGGGCCGTTTTTTTGCCCGCGGGCCGTATGTTTGACACCTGTGCCTTAAAGGCTCCCTCCGCTAACAGGACACCCTCAGAAGGCTCTGATGAGTCACCACAAGGGGGACCTGCACAATATTAGGAAGGTGGTCATAATGTTGTGCCTGATCGGTGCATTTCTAACTCTTCAGATCAGTCGTCACAGAAAAAGAACAGCTTTGACATTAACGTCCCTCCGAGCTTAATATGATGCAGGTGGTTACATGGTTAATGTCTCATGTTTTCAGATATACTACTTTTATTTTTATTTTTTTTTTATTTTATTTTTTTACAGTTGTGACTTTAATCTGTGCAAGCAAATCCTAACCACAACATAGCTGCTGCTCGTCCTCTCCGTTCGGGTCGTATAAAATGACTTCCAGAGAGAGTGTCCGGCTCCAGAAATGAATCTAGATCCAGTGTGTGTGTGTTTCTGTGCTGGTCCATCGTTATTGCTCTCAAAGACGTCGTTGTGCTATGGGGATGTCCTCGCAGCCTCCGCGTCCCAGAAGCTGTTCATCATCATCATCATCATCATCATCATCTGCCGTGGCAATGTGGTGTATACGGTAGGCACGCTAAAAACATACAGACGGATTCCTGCGTCGTTTATTTTTTATTTTTCGGAGCTGCTGATAAAAGCTGCGGGGTGGCGGTGGCGAATGCCTCGGAGAGAGTTTCAAGTAGCTTTGTTCCCTGTGGAGGACGGAAGAGTTGTAGAAAATGAGACTCGATAGCTACAGGAGACCGTGAGCATGCCGAGGTCACACCTGACCGCCCCGACGAGTTACTGCAGTGTGTGTGTGAGGAACATGCGACGGGCAGGGGAGGGAGAACGTGAGAACCGAAATATCATGCATATCTTCTAGAAAAAGCACATCAGGTGCCTCGTGTTGCTGGCAGTGTTCTATTTGGAGTATGTACACAGTGGATGATGACTTTACATATTAATATAGTGTATAAATACCTCTGTATAAATGGAGTTTATACATCTAAATCAGAGCGCAGGGAGGGGGCGGGGCTGGGGGATGTTCTCAAAAGGAATGGAAGAAAGTCTACAGTTTTTAATCCTTTGCATATTCAGTCTTTCTTAAACCCTGAGTCAAGCTTGAGAGAAGACCTTCAGTCATCGTCAAAGGTTGTGGGGGTAGTAAGGGCGGGGCTAATTTCCTGGAAGCCCCGGGTCAGACACCGGCCTGTGGAGTCCCAACGTTCCTGAGCTGCCGGGGACGTCGGGCAGGGAGGCTTGCCGGCCGGACGGGAACCTCTGCGGCTGGCGGGGGCGGTGCTGCAGCTCCGCCGCCGCCTCCGAGTCCACGCCGTTCAAGTTCCCATCCGGAAGAGGCTCTGTGCAGAGGAGGGCCGGGGAGGTTTCTTTGGATTTGTTTGGGGCAGTCTCTGAGCCGGGACTCTGAGGAAGAAGACACAGCACACAAGGGGGCGTTAAGAGAACTTGCAGCCGGTCCAGAGATGTCAAAGCGTCAGAAGGCGTACCTGAGGCTGAGGCAGGCCGGGGCCGAGGCCGAGATCCGACGCCGGCTGGACCCTGATCGCCGGCCTCTGGTACTCGGGGCAGGAGGTGACGGTGCTGTAGGCGGGCGGCCCGGCCGTCGTCTGCCTCTGCAGGAGCTGCAGGATGGCCTGGATGTCTGCCGTCATCTGGGACTCCAGTCTGACGGACGGACGAGATCACAAAATATAAAAACGGAACAATAAAAACACGACGCTCTGCTGTAGAGCAAAGCCAAAGTGAAAAATGAGTCTGGAGAGGTAATTGTTTAGACCCTGAGTGTCTCTAATCAATACTGATTTCCATACTGACGACAACAGCTGATGAGATCCGCACACACATCAGTCAGATATTTAAATGAGGCCTGGATGACACGAGCAACGAGTCAGCTCTAAGGCCTAAATGAAGATGATCATCACCAGAGATCATTATTATAGCTTTGTATTTCTTTACATCCGTGCTCCATTTCTTCTGCAGCAGATCTTTATCATTTCATCTTATCACCACCAAGAAAGGGTCGGGCCCCGACTCTGAGCCGAGCAATCAGCGTTACGACTCGAGTCATTTTCTCAACGGATTAATGGATTTCGAGTGCGTGAATGATGGATTCAGCCTGAAACACAACCTCGTCTAATGACACAGTCAGAGGTGAAACACTAGGGGGAGACTCGAAGCTTACAACTGCGTGCGGCGCGGTCTATAGAGTAAGTGAAGAAAGATTAAGAATGCCAAACCAGCGAAGCTAATTTGAACGGCTTGATTCTCTACTGAATGAAGTGACGATTGTCTCAAAAGCTGCTTCGTGGACAGAAACGAAGGCCTGGACATCCACAGACTAAGAATGTTTTGCAGTCGGTCGCTTCCTGGAGCATCTGAGTTGGCCAAAACACCTTTCCCTCTCTGTTTCAGTCCCTCCAGTGTAAATAAAAAGCACAGAAGCAGCAAGCAGAGCACGCAGAGACCATTTTGTCACTTTGCCAGCTGCCTGTTTTCTCTCTCCAGAGGGCAATAAGTGCACATAAACACTCTGGCTCAGGCCTGTTTGTGTAAAACGAGGCTCGGCGGCAGCTCAGATTCAGAGATTCGCCTCCACATCTCTACAGATTGCCGAGCCGAATCCTGAGTATCCGTGCATGTTCATTTAAATAAATACGTCAAATATGCAACTTCTAACTAACCGGACCTCGTGTCTGCATCTCGTGACTGAGTGCTATAAATAGGCTGACTGTCTGCCTCCCCCTCATCTGTATTGGTGCACCAGCAGAGGATCACTCTCTGCATTAATGTGGCTGCAGCGGGTGGCTCTGCAAGTTTTCAGCCAATTACGGGCAGAATTAGGGGATTAGAAAGAAAGGAGCACTCAGCTGGATCGTGGCAAACAGACAGTTTTTGGTTCGGCATCACCCATCATGACCCCTCGCGCGCACCTGTTGAGGTGCTGCTGCAGCATGTCCAGCCGCTGCTCCACCTCTCCGTAGGTGAGGTCCGTGTCGCTGTCGTCCTCCGCCGCCGGCGTCTCCCGGCACGGGGCCGGCGCCTCTGCCTCTGCCTCTGCCGCGGCCTCGCCGGGACGCTGCTGCGCCCACTCGTCGGCGCGGAGCTCTGGAGGGAGAGACACGGGATAAATGATGTGTGTTATTAGAGCGGCGCCTCGGGGGGAGCGTTGTGCCTTCTCATCATTTAGCTTTAGCTAAGCTCTCACCAGCTTACCGCCACCTGAATCCCAACGTCTGACTGCGGTTGGGGAGCCATTGGGGTTTCTGTAAGGCATTTTCTATATGTAGCTCTCACTGGGACGTTTATAGGAATCGATATCACGCTGCTCTCTTCTCTTACGGCTGTGAGTTATGGCGTTTTTCTATCAAATCACCATGCTGACACTAGTTCCTCGTCTCTGAATTAACTCTGCACGTAAAATACAAGGGAGTAACAAAGGTCTTTTGGGATTGAAGGTGATAGTAGAGACAGGGAGTCATGCGAGGACAGGCTGCAGACACAAAACGCCGTGTTTACTCTACACCTGGCATCATTTCTCCCCGGACCTTCGTGTGGAAGCTGCTCAGTCAACCCTGATGCTGCTCTCACCGTCTGAAATCCTCGTCCGCAGCGTCACAGCGGGTACAGTAATGTCAACAAACCGAGTTCACCCGACGTTTCAAGCAAATCCCGTAGTCTGGTCTTGACCCGCGATCAAAATGGGGATGACTCCGGGCCGGGCGCTGCGTTTAATCCTCTTACATTTTATTACTGAGTGGGTTTTAGGTTTCACCGTAATCACACATAATCCGTGTTTGTATTTTTAATAGGTGTGACATTCCTCCTCTAGGGCTCCAGAGCCAATTACCGCTCCAGAGTAAAACTTTAGAGGACAAGCGTGCAGGTTTACAGGATTGCCGATTTATTCCAGTGTTAATTATTGCATAATTAGCCGTCTTGTGATACTTGGAAGCAAGAAAACAAATCAAAAGTGTCGTCACCTTTGTAGTTTTGGTCTCCAGCCTGTGCATCCGGAGCGCCGCTCAGTCCGAGGCCCAGGGCGTGGTCCCTAACCACCGGGTAGCCCAGCACACCGGCGCACAAGGGCCTCTGCTCCTCCTCCTCCTCCCTGCCGTCCTCCTCCTCCTCCTCGTCCTCCCCTTCCTCGGCGGACTCCCTCCGCTCCTCGGCGGCGCAGGCCTGCCGCCCCTGCTTGGCGTCGCAATAGGCGGCCGCCGGCTCTTTGCTGTGGGAGCCTGCGGGGAGAAACGGCAATCAGGAAATCCGCAGAGGGAACGCTGACTTCTCTGCTTAGACTTCCTCTGGGGATGACGGGGTTGCCTCATTATCTGTGACTACATATAGCTGGTGTTTTGCTTCAGGGTGGAAGTCAGGACAAACAATGTTAGAGGAGAATTTGCCAGCCCTTTCATGATGTGAAACACATCAAATCACGCAGCTGTGTCTTTGTGTTCAGGTCAAATATTGTATAAAGCTCATCCGACTGAAATCTGAATCTTCACACCGTGTGAGTGGCGACGTGACGCCGGCTGCCGGACCGTGAAATGGACCGTCTCCTCTGTCCTCGCTCGTGTTAAATCGGGAGACGCTGCATTCAGGCGGCCACGGTAACCATGGCGACCAATTAGATTTGCCCGAATCGAAGCCAAACTGCTGAGCGCTGCTGTGCCGAGTTCTCCGTCTCCAAGTCCCAAGTCCCCCCGGCTGTTAGAAGTCAAATTTCAACAACTCCCACAGCGCGGGGCTCAGACACACTGTTGTGTGGGAGCTGCCCCGCTGTCTCAAGGCGCGGGGAGGCCGCTGTGTTTTATCTACAGTGGAAGCGAGCTGAAGAGAGATTTCCCACCCAGGATGCACTCCAACCTGAGCAAGGGAGGGGTGGGTGTCGAGGCCGGCTCGGAAAATCGGGGTTTTAAGAGAAGTCCTGTCTCGAAGGAGTTGGACAAATTGAACCACAACGCCGCTCGGAGAAGCAGCAGCTCACTGCTAATGTGATCAGACTGCGTCCAGAGCGGTTTATGTGATGAGTGTAAAACAGAGAACAGAGACGTCAAGCGCCAGTCACGGTGGTCTACAGTGGTTTGCTGCACTAGAGCCCAACCAGTGCGTTAACAAAGTGTCTTCAGGAGATTATCACATGTTTAAGGCGTGTGTGGGATTTGCAGATATGATCCAAAGTTAATTTAAGTGACATTAGAAGAGAATGAAAAGGGTTTCTTGCTTTTAACTGTGCAAATTTTGACTAGAATGCCGTGCAGGTGCTTTGGAGTGAGTTGAGACGATCAACGCAGATCGAGGAGGATCTCTGCTTAAATCTGTCCGACTGAAACGTTTTATAGGCTCGAGTTGCTCAAAACAAGCGTCATCAAGCGTTATCTTGGCGGCACGGTGGCACAGAGGTTAGCGCTGGTGCCTCACAGCTAGAAGATTTGAGTTTGCATGTTCTCCTTGTGTTTGTGTGGGTTTCCTTCCACCATCATCAAAAAACATGGGCGCTAGGAGCCGGGTCAGGTTGGCCCACAGTGGCTCAGGACTAAACCTCCACCCGATCATGCAGTTTCATTGTATAATTACAAATAAAGCACTTTGCCTTTACCTATACCCTACCTCAGTAAGTGTTGCGTGTGTGCAGTTTTTTTGAGACACAAACCGAGGCGCTGGTGGGTGAGGTGAAGGTCAGAGAGCGCGTGTTGTTTGAGCTGCTCTGTTACAGCTCGCCGGCGCAGTCATTGTGCTGCAAACACGCGGGTCAGGCCAGGCCATGAAACAGGCCGCAGGCGTCTGGCACCGTGGTTGGGTGAGTTTATTTTTATTTATTTTATAGTGGTCTGCTTCAGGATTAGGACTCAGAGTAAGAATATGGAGGGATCGAGGCTTTTTACACACAGAAACTATAGGAATTCTAACACAGTATCAAGTATAAAATGTATTCAGATTAAATCTTTTTGGCATTTCAACAGCTGGGGTGAACTCTACACCTGACCGCTCCTCTACGCTTCAGGGAAGGGGAATGAGATAACAAGGCAGAGCATTCGCGCGTGTGCACAGTTCGATTTAAGCTTTTTGAAGACTACACAGTAATTTATTTAACTGAAAGCTGCACGTGGTGAAGTGCAATTAAAAAAAGCCGGTTTGAATCTAATCCGATCTGAGTGATCTCTGAAACGTTTGCAGCAATAGATCCCAACTTTGCATGGGACCCACAATGAGGTCTTAGTCCAAAATAACTGCAAGAACGTCACCGGAATAGCTGCTGAGAGGCGAGACTTGCCTAAAAATGACCTTGGGATACAGTATTTTCAGTATTTTCTGAAGTGGAGCAGTTTAAACTTGGTTACTTCTTACTCCTACAACACCAGGGCTCTAGTCTTGGAGTGGCGCCAGCACACATTTATGATTAGCGCAGCTTTGGTTCGTGAATAATTCCACGCATTGCATTCATTGTGCAGCTCCATTATGACCCGGAGGGGGAGTCAAAGTATTGACTGTCTATTTACTCCACTGACTCAGAATCACCACAAACATTTAGTCCTGAGGCTGCGACCGATTTTTCAATGTTCATGATTAAATGTTCACGACAAACACAAAGTTACTGCAGGTTTGTAGGTGTGTGTGTGTGTGTGTCCACAATTAAACCTTTAACAGCCGTGATGTTGTGTCTCAAGCTGACCTGTGGAGGTTTTCCTTTTGTACGACGTCCTCCTTCGACACTTGATATCATCCGCGTTGGAATCAGCCGCTTGCGTGTCGCTTGTCTGTAAAGCGAGATCAGATCCAAGTCACTTCTTCTCTACTTCACTCTCGTCTTAACTAAACAACGGTTGCGGTTCTTGATGTAATCCTACTAAACTTCCTCGTGTGTCTCCTCCGTCCTCCCCCCTCTTCTCTCGTCTTTCCACTCTAGTGAATAAATAACAAAGGGACGATGCAAAGTGCACCCAAAGCTTTCTAATTCAAGGATAAATAAAAGAATTAATGTGGATTCACGCTCACATAATGCAGCTCTTGCACTCAGTTCATTATAATTAGAGCCTACATCATGTCCTCTGTCTGTAATGTCCACTCTTAGAGCTTCACTAACGCACTCTCTGTCTCACTCTCGTCTTCCGGCTAATGGCGTATTAAAGAAAAAGGCTTTAAATTAGCCATAAGACAAATTATTAAGAAAGCAATTTGTCCGATATAAGTGGACGTGGTACGAGAAATGGACTCTTTACATTAAAGCTGAACAAGTCAAGTTGATTCTACAGAAAAGCCTTCAGGAAATCACAATAAAGAGTTGGCCGCGGCGCTTTCCGCGGCTACGTACCTTTGCGTTTTCATCCCGGAGGTCGAACGTCAGCTCCAGGTTGGTGAGGAAGTGGTCGGCGAACTCCGGGTACATGTCCAGCACCTCCAGGATCTCCTCCCTCTGGATTGTGTGCAGGTCGCAGTAGCTCAGCGCCCGCACGTCGGCGCACGACTTCCCCGGCTTGGCGTACAGGTGGATCATCTCGCCGAAGATGTCGTTCTTGCCTAGGGGGGAGGGAGAAGGCGACGGAGTGAGACGTAGGCAGTGGAGTGGCTGACTCCTTCTTTTAAGGGCATTTCAAGGAGCAGCATCCACCGATACACTGATCAGCAGCATTAGAGCCACTCACAACTAATGAAGGCGTATTGATTTTCTCCTTACGATGCAATATTCTGCTTGGAAACGTTGGCTTTCTTGAGGATGGCACTCGAACACTTGCCGCCCACCTAACCATCGTTGCACATCTACATCGTGGCAACGGCATTTAAGCGTGACAACACACACACTGCCACGCAGCAAAAACTGCACAAGGAACACAACAATCAAGCCCCATCGAGCTTTCACGGGATGCGCCGGAAAAAAAGCCCCATCCACAATTTCCTGGTGCTAGACATCCCCATAGGTCCTGTATCTATGCCCTGACAGGTCATAGCTGTTTTGGGTTTTTACGCTGTGCCTGATCAGGGTATAGCCGTCCAGTTTACGTGATAAAACATAAAGAGATAGGCCACCTGGCAGAGAAGCTCGAGAAGGATACAGAAGCCATCACAGTCATCTGTAAAAAGGGATTTATGCAATGCCAGTTGGTCCACATGAAGCCACGCAGGCCAAATATCACCGCGAGTGATGACCTACATGGCGCGGGCCGAAAGGTTGACCATGCTCGCTGGTGCCGCCTGCAGCACGCATGAGCTAGGGAACACCGCCCAAGCAACACGTGCAACCGCAGCCTCTGTTTAGCTGCTAAAGAAGACAAGACTTTGACGTTTATTGCACCTTTATTTTGCAAAGGCTGGAGTTTGCATGATCGTTCTGCGAACCCCAGCAATTTCCACTGCAGTCTAAAACACGATCACATGAAACTGGAGTAATCAGCAGATCCCTCGCGCAAAATCCGCTGACTCGGTTGCGACCTACAGCTCCCGCCGTACGTGGTCTTCGCTCATCGTGACCCTGTTGTGTCAAGGGGCTTATTGGCTCCGTGACATCGGCCATTAAAAGAAAGCAAATGGATGAAGGGATCAATGGGATGCACCGGGACTGAGCTATGATTTACTGCAGCTGCAACTCCGGATGATGCAGCTCCTGTCATCAGCACCACAACACACCACACCGACAACTAAACTACCTATGTGCTAAGGTTGGAAGAACTTCAGACTCACCCAGGATGGCCACAACAATGTCGTCCTTGAGGATTTCGATAGAGCCTCTGGAGACGAAGTAGAGCGCCGTGAGCACGTCTCCGCTGTGGACCAGCGTGTCCCCGGGGGGCGCGTGGGTGGTCTTGAACCTCATGGCCAGGGCCCTGAGGCAGCCCTTGGTGGCGCCGCGGAACACCTTGCAGTCGTGCAGGAGCGTCTTGTTGAGGTGGAGGCAGATATCCGCCTGCAGGCACTCGGGGAAACCCTTCAAGACCTGAAGAGTGTGAAACACGGGTTCAGGAGCACACGTTACTACGGTTAGCTGTGGTTTTATAAGCTGTGAGTTTTAATGTGTGGTTTTGGTTTGGAGTTGCGGTTCAAATTGACTGGCTTCAGAGAATTTAATACAATTGCCACTTGTGTTCGTTCCTTCATCTCAAAACCTGCGGTTTTACCGTTTACTGTTTTTGGCGAGCCTTTGAGCAGCTGAGGATGAGACACGAGACGGAACATTTAAAGGCCGGGGATAAACGACGGACGCCGAAACACAATCTTTAAGCCGTCTCCGCTTGCAGCAGTTTGACAGGTTCCTACGTTTTTGAAGAGTTTGGCTGCCTTCGCTCCTCCGACATGATCAAACTACTCCACGAGCAAGAAACAATATCCGGAGAGAGTCTGTTGAAACATCCCTCAACACTCTGACACGTAATCTGCCGTCGGGTTGTCAAAGAAGAAGATTGCAAATTTTGAAACCTTGCTCGATCGAGCCTCTCCTACCCATTCGAGTCAGTTAGCGTGGGAGAAGATGTGAGAGATAGAATATAAATAGTCATCACTTTACACTTTCTGATGCATTTAACACAGACTTCTAAAACACTTACCATTTAAAGACAAAACCACCGACAAACAAAACAACCAATGATGCGACTTGAACTGACCGTAAACCACACTCTCAAACAGCGGAAGGCAAGGGAAAGAGCTTTCAAAGACACACAAGGGGACAGTTGAAACAAGAAAACACACATTTCTTATCTCCGTCATTGACACATAAAAGTACAAATGTGCTAATGACACAAGCACAGCAAGAAATGTCGCCCGAACCGTTGTTTTATTGGCTCTGAGAGGCTTTTTTTTTTTTGTTGTTGCAGGGAAACGACAAAAAAAACAACAACTCATAGAGTAGATTTGGAAAGGAAAGACTGAACAGCATTTGGCAAGCGCAGGTGCCACCGCCGAGCGGGCGGCCAAGCCTCCCGCCGGTGGGAGGGAAACCTGGCGGCGCCCGGCGAGGCTGTACCCACTCTCGCAGGCGTGATTCGCTCGGTCTCTGGCGCCAGGTGACTGTCGTGGGGTCGTATTTGAATACACAGATTTCATGCAAAAATAAAAAACTCAGGACCTGGAGGCAGGCCGCATGCAAGTCTACCAGCGGTTACTGGGGCCTGCGAGAACACTCTTCTTCGATAACGGCATGCGTCAGAAGATACTGTAAAGCCGTGTGTTTACAGTATAGTAGTGCAAGGGATATGTCCTCTAATCACATGCATGTTTGGAACAAGAATAAACCCCAAACTTAACACAATGTGTATTTGTTTTCTGTGCATCAAAAGTAAAAAAACAACAACTAACAACTCAAACAACTACTCAGACAGCTACACACAGCTCTATCACTGATATATATAGATATATATATATATATAACAGTTGTGTTTGCACATGTACCTCCTGCTCTTACCAGAGTGGTGCGGTCATTCCATTTGACATGAGGCAGACATGGAAAAGACAAACTCATATAAGTACCATGAGCAGTATCGTGATGGGGGGGGGGGAGAGAAAAAAAAAGCCAGAGTTGCTGCATGCACACACAGGAACTTTGGCTTTCACTTCACTCGTGGCTATGGCTGAACATTGCACAGTATAATCGTGATGCAAACATTATACTATGCCGGTGATCGCGTAGATTTGTTTGTCAGGACAGAAATGAAACTGGAAAGGAGAGAAGGGGAAACAGGGGAAAGCGTTTTTGTTTCGTCTGCGGGCTTAGAAAGCCGCGCGCGATCCCTCTCGTACCATGTTCATGTCGATGCCGTTGGTGTACGTCCAGGCGTGTTGGAAGTACTCCTCCAGCCTCTGCCTCAGCGGGTTTGGGATCTGGTGGAAGCGGATGAACTCCTTGACCCGCAGCATCTGGAGGTGATACCTGGCCGTACCTGAATACAACCTCTGGATGATGGCGGACACGTTCCCGAAGATGCTGGCGTACATTAGAGCTGGGAGGGAAGCAATAAAGATGTTGAGTACGGACAGAAACACCCACGGCTGCACGTAACCACCGAGTGACAAATAAAGGCTTGTCTGGCTGTGGATTCAGCTGCCACTCACATCCAATGAGCATGACGCAGATGGAGAAGATCTTCTCAGAGTTGGTGTTGGGGGACACGTTCCCGAAGCCCACGCTGGTCAGACTGCTGAAGGTGAAGTACAGCGCCGTGACGTACTTATCTTTGATGGACGGGCCTGAACTGGGGTCGCTGTAGTTGTACTTCTTCCCTGTTGCAGACGACCAACAAAACATACAGGAATTACCTCTAAATGTTTCTAAATGGCATAAAAAGCAGCTATAAAAACCAACCCGACCGTACCTATCGACACCCCGAGGTTGTCCAGCCAGCCGATCTTGTGCTCCAGGTAGGGCTTCTCCACGTTGCCTATTGCGTACCAGATGCAGGCCAGCCAGTGGGCGATGAGGGCGAATATGCACATGAGCAGCATGAGGACGGCGGCGCCGTACTCCGAGTAGCGGTCCAGCTTGCGGGCGACCCGCACCAGCCGCAGGAGACGGGCCGTCTTCAGCAGGCCGATGAGAGTGGTCGTCTAGGAAACAAAGGAAGGAACGATCTGGGTTAAATGCTCTACACATGTTCTAGTCTTCTAATATCTGCCGTGTTGTCCTGCAACATCGCATCAATGCACATTTGACCAATCATAACAAGCTTCTAGTCTTTATTTTCAGCTTCCTGGGGTTAGGTGTTTCACAACTTTGTCCAGAACTGGTAAAACGTTATTGTATCTTGTTGCCAACCTATTGTTTCAGTTTCATTTTGTCTTTTTTCTGTGATTTGGGAGATTTTAGTTGCAATGAAACGATTGCAAACTGCAATTTGACTCATTCGGTCATGCATTTAAAGATTTACCTCAATAAATAAGTAAAAGTACAAACGTAAAGCTGGTCTGGAGTCACTCCGTTGAGAACTGATCATTCCCCTGCAACTATGTGTCGAGCCAATCAAAGTGTTTTTTGTGTTTTTTTTTTTCTTCCTCTTCATCTACTGCAATCCCAATTGCTCGCAGCAATTTATTGATGTAGCTGCTCGTGGTTTAGCAGTTCTTAATTACACTTTGAGTTCAGTGGTTCCCAAAGCCGCTATAATAAAGGCTCACGAGATAAATCTGCTGAAAAGACAGAAGAGAGAAGAGAGAAGAAGTTCTGATACTCAAGATCTAAAGCCTAAATTATTGGATATAGCCACTTTAATCTCTGACTATGTGTTGCTTTTAATTTACTCCATCCTCTGCACGGCCCCGTGATCCTCTTTCAGGTATTTGCAAAAGTGTGACCATCACACCGCCCCCGCGCCGAAATCTAAAAGTCAAATTAAATGGTTTTAGAACGAATGTAAACACACACACAAACACACGGAGAAAAAGAAAACCCTGCATCCCATCACGCATCCGTCACCAGACACCCAACCTCCCCAAGCGAACGAGTCGTTTGTCTTCTCGCTCTGTCAAAGGTTTCGGGTCAGGGTGAAGCTCGCGACTGGAGATTTAAAAGCTCGCTTAATCTTCTTCACGCTATACATGTTCCTGGATCGTTTTTTTTTTTGCTGAGCAATCGGAGGTTTCAAGGTCTCGCCGTCCCTCGGTGTCATTCCAACTTCGCAGACTATGGACGTGGTAGCCCGCGGCTCCACAAATCATGGAAGTCAGTATGGATCTGGCTTTGAGTCAAACAGACTGGCGTATGAAAGAAAGAGAGAGAGAGAGAGTGAGAGGGAACGGGGGGATGGTGGTGAGTCATCTGTTGGCTGGTGATGAAGCAGAAAAACCTGCATGTGAAGGCGACGGCAAAATTAGCTTTAAAAAACATAAATATCAAGAGCTTGGATTCTTTGTCGGAGCCGCCTTAAAGTCAAGCCGTGGGAGGAAAATTATTGTAATTTATAGAGGCCTGTTTAAAGCATATGCATGGACACAGGGAGAGACACAAACAGCCTCCTGCTCTATTTAGTCCTCCCGTCTCAATATCCTAGCCCGGCTAAATGAACACACATGAAGGGAGCCGGTGCGCATCCGTGACACGAAGTCCCAGTCTGTTACTGTCACAAAATCTGTAAACACAATAAGAGGGAGCGGTAATGGGTCTTACCACTCCCTATCACGCCTGACAATTACCCTAATATCCTCAGGGAAATCATTACCTGCAGCTTCCTGCAGTAATTGCGCTCTTCCTCACGTCCACGCTTGCTTATTTGCACCTCTTCTTGCAGGTGAGCGTGAATATGATATGGATTATTCAAAGCGGGGAAAGCACAAAGAGGACAGAGGAGTTTTTTTAATTTTTCTCTCTCTCTCTACTCCCTGAAGGACAGTGATTTAGGGTGGCGAGTGTGTCATCCGCCACGGTGAGGAGAAGTGCTTTAGCGGCTTCTGATGGGTCCATTAAAGAGCCTCGTCCTCCCAATCTCCCCCCCCAAATCACCGCCATCATTCACCGCGGCGCATCCGGGCCAGCGCGCCCTGTCACCGACAACACGGAGAACAGTGAATGAATCATGTATGTAGAGAGAGATGAGGCCCCGAGTTACCCGCCGAACGGTGTCTGCGCACAGACGTCGGCTCGCTGCACAGATGACACGGTAGAGCGTTGTTAATGCTTCTGCAACAGATCTATGAAGAGCCCAGGCTGGCGACGGCCCACACTTTGCAGCTATGACAGCTTCAACTCTTCTGGGAAGGCTTTCCACAAGGTTTGAGAGTGAGTTTATGGGAAGTTTTGACCGTTCTGATGTTGGACAAGAAGGTCTGGCTCGCAGTCTTCACTCTAATTCATCCCAAAGGTGTTCTGTTGGGTTGAGGTCAGGACTCTGTGCAGGCCAGTCAAGTTCTTCCACATCCATGTCTTTATGGACTTTGATTTGTGCACTGGTGTCATGTTGGAACAGGTAGGGGCCATCCCCAAACTGTTCCTACAAAGTTGGGAGCGTGGAATTGTCCAAAATCTCTTGCTGAAGCATTCAGAGTTCCTTTCACACTTGGCACAATGCAGTCAGACAAGTACCGTTCTCCTGGCAACCACCAAACCCAGATTCATCCATCAGATTGCCAGATGGAGAAGCGTGATTCACCACTCCAGAGAACATGTCTCCACTGCTCTAGAGTCCAGTGGCGGCATGCTTTACGCCACTGCATCCGACGCTTTGCATTGCACTTGGTGATGTTCTTGAGCTAATCTGAAGGCCACGTGAAGTTTGGAGGTCTGTAGAGATTGACTCTGCAGAAAGTTGGCGACCTCTGCGCACTATGAGCCTCATAGTCATCATATGGACTTGTTGCACAGGTGGTGGCATCCTATCACAGTACCACGTTGGAGTTCACTGAGCTCCTGAGAGCGACCCATTCTTTGACAAATGACTGTAGAAGCAGCCTGCATGCCTCGGTGCTTCATTTTATACACCTGTGAACATGGAAGTGATTAGAACACCTGAATTAAACCAATATAGTGTTGGGTTTTACTGAAATGATGCAGGAAAGATGTTCGAGTAGATTGTGTGCAGGAGGCAGAAACAGTGTTGGTGGAGGAGATGCATCTCTGCCCAGTCTCTGGGATGTGTGGTTTGTATTTCTGGCGAGGTGCATGTCCAGCAGAAATCTAGCTTTAGTTCCCATTAGCAACAAGCTGAATAAAACATACGAGTCAAATAACCCTCTAGCAATCTGCTCCTGGGGCTTTGAGGGCTCACACGGCCACTTTAAAACATCAAGAATCAACTGAGGTTGTGATAATCAGATGTAGTTTTTAATAATATTTTTTTTTTTGTCTCCTCCAACTTCTTCTAAATCTCCGGTTCTTTCACTACTAAATGCTCCACCGGGTGCTTTGCTTATTTATTTATCCGACAGCACCGTACGCACAGCTAGACTATTGTCTGAGTAAATAGATTCGCGAGGCTGCAAAGCACACATCTCTGTCTTCTCTGACTGTGTGCACCACGCAGGGCAGGGCAGGGTGGAAAGTGAGACTGAGGGGGCCGCCCGCTCCGATGAACCTTCCTCCGCTCCCTCCTTTTGTTTTCGGTACAGCCGTAGCTGCGGGTTCTGCAGCATAATGGACTCGGAGAGAGCATTTCTGTACGGCGTGCCCGCACCGAAGTCGAAACGATGCACATTTTATACTAAAACAAATTAATTAAAGCAGCTTGGTTTAATGAGCATGGAATAATTCACAGGACATCTGGCCTTAAAGGAGAGAATGTAGTTCACTGTAAGCTCAAAAGGTTAATTTTATATTTGTGAGGGTAAACTGCTCTCTCTTGAATATTGAATAAAGTTACTCATGCCCTATGACACTTAGGGCAATTGGGGGTTGGCTTTAGTTCTGACTTTTCTGAATCCTGCAAAGGATTAAAGGATAACAGCATTTGAATTTAGGTTTAGACGTTCCTTTAGACGTAATTTGCAACTACCTTAAATGTGACCATATGCAAATAATTCTGATCTTATTTCAACAACAGGGCCTTAATATGAAAATGACGGATGACTCTTAAATTCAGCAGTTTCTTTCCGTTTGCCAGCTTGCAGCGCTCAAGTCCTGCACGGGCCGAGATCTGAGCCGCTAATGAAATCAAAACGTACTTGTCAGATACGGTTCCCAGGCAACAAAAGGTGCACGAGATTAGGCGTAAAAATAGCTCCCCGTCTCTGAACGTGGAGCCAAAATAGCGCACCTCGAGACGAGAGCCGTCCGCCGAGGTGTTATTTTCGGTCGCCGCCGGTGATTGAGCGGGCTAAAAATACTCATCCTGGCACGGCGTGCTCTGGACGCGGGCTGCGGCGGGAACACGCGCTCTGCCGCGGAATAATCGAGCAGGCGGTGTGACGGGGGCTATACGTCGGGCCGGGGCTGTCTGCTCTTTTTTCTCCAGCCGCCACTCACTGCTCGCCTCCAGCCACGGACTCCCACACAGGAACGCCTAATGGTAAACAGTGACTCTGCAAACGACGCCGGGCCCTCACATCTGGAATGTGTTTTGCATGTATAATCTATCTATTAATCAAATAGATAGACAGATAGAGCCTGATTTGAATACGGAAGATGATCCTGAGCTTGCAGTTTAAACCGATGCTAAAGAAACGGAGGCAGCCCTGAGCGCAGACAGGGCTGGTTGTTGCGTCTGACACGTGGACGCTGCAGCAAACAACCTATAGAACATAAAGCCACATGCACAAACTGCTTGCTTTAACGGCTTAGACACAACCACAGAGTCGGCCGAGTGCACGTCGAAGAGGACGTCACGTGACGCGGCGAGCTTGCAGCTTCATTAAACTTATTTGCTAAATGATTTCGTTCGGGGAGCACCTTTCTCAGAAAATGCAAAAAGCTCGCATTGCGCTTTTTTCCTGCAGAGCTGCATCTAAAAGACACATTGCAGACAAACACGATGCCTAAAGAGGAATTTAAAGCTAAAATAAAATACGATCGAGCTTCCAGCACCTCCCATTAACGATCTCAAGATGTGCACCTGACTCTATCTCCGTGCGGAACACCCTGTGCTAAACACAAAGTATTTTGTGTATCCTCATGGTGAGGTTCGTGTCCTTTGTTGCTCACTTGTTATTGCACTCTCCGCGAGCGTTAGATAACTTTCTGAACCATCTCCCCCGGATGAGCAACGTTTTCTCGCAAGGCAGAGAGGTCGGGGAGGCTGAAAAACCTTTTTAACTGATCTGGATCGGATAGCCCGGGGTCCTTCCAAGTCTGGCTCTGATGAAAAGGGAGCGGAGGCGAGCAGATGTGACGGACGAGCGTCAGACTCTAAGCATTCGAGCAAAAAAAAAAAACAGCTCAGAAGCACGACTGCAAAAGCTGTGCTTCTCAAAAATTACACGTTTTTATTTCGTTCCCGCGACTCACCTCATCCGATCCTGAGCCAAAGATGAGCAGGTCAAACGGGATGGCGGCCACCATGTCTATGAGGAACCAGCCTTTGAAGTAGTGGATGGCTATCTTGGCCGGGTGGCTCACCACTTCCTCGTTGATGTTGACGTAGGTGGTGCGGAAGTTTATGAGGATGTCCACGATGAACATGATGTCCACCATGAGGTCCACCACGTTGAGCGGCGAGCAGGAGTAGCCGCACTCCCGCCTCCGCTGCTCCTCGATGTCGTTGAGGAGGAAGGCGGCGGAGTAGGGCGTGAAAATGGCCGTGTAGATCACCAGCAGCAGGATGAGCCAGTCCCACACGGCTTTGAAGGGGCTGTAGTGAAGGATGGTCCACTTGTCCATCCGAGGCGTCTGGAGCTTGTACTCGGGGAGGACGTCTGCACCCAGAGAAAGCACCTGGGGATGGAAGACAGAGAAATTGATTCCCCTTTAGCTTCTTCAAGGTTCTCTAACATATATTGTGCTTGCATAGACCTCCCTTAAAGAAGATCAATGCTTACTGTAAATCTGCACTAAGAAAATGGGTTAAATTCATTAAATTCCGTTAAGCCGATATGCAATTGACATGTCTGCAGCTTTACATTGTTCTGCATGCTAATGAAGTTCAATATCTGCACGGGCGGATTCCCCTCGGGCAGGGTTTCCCCCGCAAATACAATCCATCACGCGTTGAGCGAAGGATCAAATCTTGACCGCGCATGACGTAATTCAATTCACTTCAATCCCTTCAGAGCCTCATTCCGCGAACTAAGCTTGCAGCTGCCGTTACGGGGAGTAAAACCTTTTATCGCGTTGTGCGTAAAGGGATGAAATGAAAAAAATGCGCGCATGAAAGCATATCAAAGCATCGCATTGAGCATGGAGGTATAATCAATTCCAGCGAGCCTGGATGTCACTATAAGTGTCTTTGTTGTTGCAGCTACTCTATATATATATACCCTAATAGGTTTTAACAGCGGTAATACAGTAGTGCACCATTTCAGATAAAGAGTGTATGGAACTAGGATATTTCAGATGGTATCAGAGTATTTTACTGCTGACTATGGTAGCTGAGTAAGCGGCAGATGGGTTGCAAGGGCAGGTGAGTCAGTCAGTTGCAGATGCTACAGGGCAGGGCAAGTTCAGTGTAATTGCTGCACGAATATAATACGCGTTGCATCTTCCTTTATCTCAAGAGGGAGATTACAGGTCAGAGTTTGTGCTGCAGGGATTCCCCGATGAGAAAAAGTCATCACCTGCCACCTATACGCTATAAGATCAGCTTGATCAATGAACTCAATTTGTGACCTCGGGGGGAGAACTACACTGGTCTGCAAGTTGGTAGATGAAGCTTTAAGGCAAATCTTAAATGCAGTAGGACTACAGTAATGCTGGGAAATAGTCGCAGTAGTGAGCTGCATCAATCAAAATGGAGTGATGCTTGTCACTGAGCAAACTCATTTACAGTTAGCGGCAACCAGCGTGCGATCTGCAAGTCCGCTTTCTTCTGCTTGACCCTCCATCTGCCGGGGCTGTCTATCTGCGAGGAAGCCAAGCGGCACAGCAGAGAGTGAGTCTGTTCCGTACTTGGTTGCGGCTCGGCTGGTTTTCGAGACATCTGCTGCTTCTTTATAGACGCATGTAACCCTCGGTGTATGAGGATGCATGTACGTTAGCCGTTAGCTTGCTGGGAAGGAGTCGGCTGGTCGGGAGAATGACATTTCCAGATCAATGTGTTGCAGCCAATCTGTTTCTAAATAAAAGATCCCGTCTTAATTATTTAACCTGCCTACTGTAGCTACGTGCACTTGGTGCAAATGAACTCTCTCCTGTGGGACAAGGGAAAGCTTCCTCTGTGTTCAAACAACATGCAAATCAGCTCCGGCTTTCTCCTCTTACCCGGTTGTCTTAGGTGTGCCGGGATTATTTATAAGAGTGGAGCGTCATTTAATGTTTTATCGTTAAAATATGCACACGCGTGATAGTTTGGACTCGTGTCAGAGTGAGCCACGTGCACCGAGGTGTTCAAAGCGCAGCAAGCTTTGGGCTTTGGGTCGACCAGCTTCCTGGGTGAACCCTCCATCTGCCCGGGCTAGCTGTGAGCGTGTCTGCTCGGTCGCCTTGATCACGGCTTGGCTGGTCTCAAGACATCTGCTGTTGCTTTGTGCTGCTCACAGTCAGGTGTCTAGAGGACTGTTTACAGACTCAAAGCCGAGGGAGGGGGAGAGGGAGAGGACAGTATAAGGGGATGACATAGAATTAGATCCCCCAGCACGCTCTGGAGGCTCTGGAGGCTCTGGAGGCTCTGCCCACTCTCACTTTTTCACTGTTCGTATTAATCAGCTGTTTTTTTAGGTCTTCCAGGACCTAAAAAGGCTCGTCAAGGCAGCTCAGTGCGAACTGAGGTCGCCGTGGTGTCTGCCGTCTCGCACGTTTTCGGGCCTTGGGCCGAAGCTGCCTCCCAGCGCAAACAGAGGTCAATTTCCGTGCCCTCTGTCTGTTACATAGTTAACGGGCAAAATGCACAATGGAGACCTAATCAGTGGCTGGGGGCAGCTTTGGCCTACGCTTTGAAATCCATATAGCATTTGTCTACTCTTTGTGCCGCCTCTTGACTGTGGCAGGGAAGGTGAGAATGACCTCTGACCCCGCGTGTAACTCTAGAAACGTGCCCTGAGCCGTGGATGCGGTCTGACGGCTGTAAGAGTATATCCCTGATTATCAAGTGATACGCGGCGCTGTCGCTTGAACGTATCGGACCCCTTTGAGTTGCAGTTAATCGCGCCGAGATGCAATCTGCAGGCTCTGCTGACGGCTCAATCTGTGCAGCTTTGACTGTTCAATTGTGTGCATGTTATGTGCATTATCATGGGTGGCTAAAGCACTTCCTATTGCAGTTTGCATGCTAGTTTAGTAGTATTACATGCAAAAAGGCTGAATTTACATGAGTAATCTGCGGATTTTAGCTGTCAAGCCGACGTTTGCGTATTTGCGAATTGTTAAATGTTACGCACTGAACTGATTTTTCACGCTTTTTCAGGACATCCGCGTTGCCTCACCTGCGTGACCTTATCCGTGACGTTGTGCGTCCGGTCTTTGACCTTCGGGGCGATGATGGTCTTCTCGGAGGAGGGAGGGGACGGGCACTTCTTGTCGTTGTTGGCCTCGGAGAAGTTGAGCGTGATGAGGGGGATCTTGTTGATGGTGCTGTAGCGGTTGAGGTTGGAGTCGGAGGTGGAGCCGAGGAGGCTGGACTTGATGTGGCTGAACGGCCCTGAGAGGAAGACGTAATTGTTAAAAAAATATAAATAAATAAATATTCTCTCTAGCGTTGATCGTACGGGTTGTTGAGTTTATTGGACACCAGAGAACAGTCTGGTGTTCATTTGTGACTGATTGTTGTGACATGGTTTCATGAGCATGGAGTGGCTCCTACTTTTTTTTTGGAGTGAGTTCAACCACAACACAACACCGAGTATACAACAGATACTGAATTAACAAACTCGACACTGTTAGATTGACCCGTTTAGGATTAACAGGCCTTTGAGGTTTGTCATTAAAAGATAATGAAGAACAGTGTTGGTGAAAGAAAAGAATGGTTAAAGAATGCACCTACACACAGTTAGTCAAACCATCTACGCCCAATGATCTCTACAAGCTAATGAAAACTGACTTCCCCGGCATCTCGCATTCAATACGTGACAGCACTACACACACCGACACGTGGTGGTGGCCGTATGAGACACGCATGTGACAAAAAGGTGAAAAAAGAGAGATGCGCCGATTTAGCGTTCCCCCTTTTCGTGATTGAGAGTCGAGGACGAGAGGAGCGGACAGCTGAGGTTGATGGGAGGTTGCAGTGCATGCCACGGTCAGGGTGCATAACACGGCAGATCATAAAAGAAGAACTTAAATGATAGAAGCTAAGCCATACCCCCAGCCATCCAGGAGCGAGACACTAGCAAACCGGGAGAGAAGAGATAGGAGGTAAAGGGGAAAGTGGAATTATGGAGGGGTGGATTCTGGGATCATGGGTACAGATTACAGAGCAATTACAGTACTTGCAATTATGCTAATATTACATTCCTACTTAAAATCAATGCATTGTGTGTAAGTGAAGAACACTTCCAGGGACCACTATTACTGTAAAATGCATGCAGCATCTGCACTGCTCAGTGGCATTTAACACGGGAGGAGTGAGCGCAGCGAGGTTTCTTTTTCATTCGCTAAGCTACGCCAGCGAGGATTCAGAGGTTACACAGAGCAAAACACAGGTTACAGACAGTGGGAGATATCATCTCCATTGATTTTCTCCGACGAGCAGGCAGGAGAGGCATTTGTTTCTTCATGCAAGCGCGTGCAGAGGTGAGCCTTCCTCTGGGCGACTGGCTCGGCTGGTTAGGCTAGGGCGTTGGGGTTAAGCCGTCAAGCGCCAGCCTCCCAAGGAGTCGCAACAAACAAGCTCCTCCGAGGCGTTTGCATTCAACACAGACCCCCGTGTGGGGAAACTCATGCAGCAAGCAGGCTCTGTCTGTGCAGGTTCGTCCGTAAGACGTGCTAAAATTCATGAGCTCAAGATGCAGCAGGCTGCTCTTGGTTACCTTTGATGCTGCGACCATTGTCTGCGACGGCAGCCAGCGGAGGAGGAGAAAGAAGGAGAAGAAAAGGTGGGATCGGGGGTGAGAGAAGAATTTCTATTATGATAAATGGCCGCAGGCATTAGAACCCCGCTACTGTCCCCATGAACAATTCATTACAGTGAAGTAGACGTATTACTGTGTCAGCCACTGGGAGCTGTTTGAATGGGGATTGGAGATAAGCGGATGGGGATGGATGGGTCGGCCTGGAGGAAACAGGGCCAGCCCGGGGCACTTCTACCCTCCACCAAACGAGGGCCAAAAGGCTAATGAGTGATTCAAAGGAAGATCAATAGCGTACAGAATAGATTGTGACTCATTATGATACTCATTAAGAGGCTGGTGCACCGCATCTTTTTCTATTTTGGGATCACATTGGTAATTGATATAGCCAGGGTCGCTCGTGGGTAATCCAAACTGCAACATTTGACTACATTTCAGTTTTATTAAAGACCCTTCAAATGTTTTATTCTGGAAAATGTCTCCTACTTAAAGCGGAACTACTGTTTTTTACAACCTGGACCTTATTTCTGGCATAAAATACGATCGTTTACTCACCCACATAACTTTTGTGTCATTTGTAGTCAATCGGGAGATATTTAGATCTGTGTATATCCATATAGTGGGAGTGACTGGGGCACCGAAACGCAGCCTCTAATTAAGGCATTATCTGCTGCGAAACCCGTTGATTTCACTAGCTTCTGCTAGTTTTTTGCAACATGGCTGAATATTTTTCCGATTCTGAGGTTGTGGACGACCCATAGCAGTAGCAAATTACAGTTAAACAAGCCGACTGTCACGGGTGTACGCGGCGCTCAGAGATGACATCATCCAGGTCAGAAGGCATCATCATCGGATGATCATAACAGGTAACTCTGGACTCAACGGGGAATAGCACTAGTGTACGATAACAAAATATTGGTGAAATGAACGAGTTTTGTGGCAGATAATGCGTTATTTAGAGGCTGCGTTTCGGTGCCCCATTCACTCCCACTATATGGATATACACGGATCTAAATATCTCCCGATTGACTACAAATGACACAAAAGTTATATGGGTGAGTAAACGATTGTATTGTACTGGAACATTGCACATTTTAGGCTGGAAAGGGAAACCACAATTAAAACCTATTTCTTTGGTTATTTACAAGAGCAGGGGATTCCTACCTTCACTGGCGTGTCGGTCCCTGAATGCCATCTTGGAATTTGACCCGGAGCCTTCCATGTCATGTACAGAGGAAGCTCTGCGAATACTGCACACAGTCTCTCTGGAGGCGGTTGGAGTGAGGCCCGGGATTGTTGGAGCAGCGATGAGTGTGTCGTCTTGGCTCTGGTGTCGGGCCTGGTCGGGGTATACCCGTCCCCAGGGGCCTTTGGGCGACGAGTGGTCCAGCGGCCCGGACACGGGGGTGGAGCAGTGGCTGGGGCCGATGAGGGCGCGGGTGTCGTTGGCGTAGGAGGGGCTGCAGCTCTCGCGCGTGGCGGGGAGCTGGTAGTCGCGCGTGGCCACCGAGCCGTCGCTGTGGCGCGGGGAGTCCACCATGACGGCGTCAGGGTCTTCCTGGGGCAGGGACTGCTTGCTGATGCCCAGGAGAGGTAATGCCGGGAAACGGAAGCGAAAGAATCTCCCTCTTCCTAACAGAGAAGAAGGAAAAAGCAATGAGAAAAGAAATACATTCCTCCATTACTGTCACATTATTCCATACTAACACCCCATTAGGTAAGAGTTTATGACACAGAGTATAGAGAGCCTGAGGCCCCTCATTCTGAGGCAGTGGAGAGCTGCTGTGAATTAATTTGAGCCTAATTTGACCAAAAACAGGGCCAGAGGAACCCCTTCTGACTTAAACCGCTGATATCTTGCACTTGTTTGCCAATAAAAGCCTGCCACCAGGAGCTATCCTGAAAAGACCCCGGCGGTCGGATCAAAACAAATGCCCGTTCCGCCTCGGGCTCTGCTCCAATCTTCAATTTCCTTCAATTATTCATGGGGGGTTGGGGAGAGGGGGGACGATTGCTGATGCATCATAACTGCAGCGGTGCATTCGGGAGCGAGTCCCGTGAAGGATTACGAGCTGGAGTGAGTGATATCTCATGGGGAGACGAAGAAGGACGTACGAAATTTTAAAAAAAAAAAGTTATATTCATTCTCCTATTGTCTGGCAAACTTAGTGTAAAGGATAACAGACAAACGGATATTCAACTGCGTCTCACAATGTGAGAAAACATGTCACGAGAGAGGCGTTCACGCTCATGGGATTTCACATATGGACTGCAAACTGAGGCCTCCATGTTGTGAATCATTTAGCTGCCTGAACATATGCCTTACATGCCGGGATGCCTCGAGAACTACGAGTCCACGAGGCGCAATGAAACCCGATTCCCTTTTCACGGAGCGCCCAGCGTCGCATCGTGCCTCTTTTATATATTCGCTCGAGCTGTATTTGACGCGGCACTATCTGCAAAGTGTGAAACAGCTAAGGGTGTTTGATGCTCGGCAGGGATGCGTCTTTAGTGTCCTCGCTTCTACTCGGTGCGACGCTGACAGAGACTGCACGGAACTAATTTTAAACCCAACGCGTCTGTTTGGGTCTCTCTGCCCAGGTGGTGCGCTTAAATTAAAGTCTCCAGTCGGACGGCGGAAATGGTGAATTGTTTGCATTTAATTGGGGGTTTCGCAGCAGGATCTGGAGCCGAGGATCAGTCAGATACCAGAGATAAGACTGAGCTGGAAGATTGAAATGTGCAGAAACGGCATCTGATTCACCACTCTGAAGGAATAATACGCAAAAGACTGAGCGTATGGTGACGTTTTTACCACATAATCCTGCAACTCGAGTGCCAAAATACTTAATGGCAACACAGTGCGTCTGATTACCGTGCTCCGAGGACACCGTATACACCACGGATCTTTTAATTAGTTCAGAATTCAGTCACGTGTGCACACCGCTCGTGCCTCCTCCTCCCTTCCTCAAGCCCTCTCTCATTCTTTGCCTGCAAAAAAACTCGCCGGCGGCTTTCACACAAGGCACGGCGGGCGGACGCACCGCGGCCCCTTGTTGCTACGCTACCAGATAGTAATATTTGCATTTCACATCCCCGCGTTGTGTCAGTGTAATGTCTTTCTGTGTTGCGGACGCGGCGGAAAATAAACCTGTGGTTAAAAACGACTTTGTGTCCCTTTTGTTTTTGTCTCTTGCTCCTGTTCCTGAAGTTAAATTAAAAAACAGCAGCAGCGGAGTTAATGTGCTTACGAGCTGATTTGCCTGATTTTACCTTTAGGAGTTATATTTATTTATTTATTTTCACCAGGGCTCCCTGTTCTCCTATTACTCACCGGCTAGAGGATAACCGGGATAATTCTGCTGTGTCCCCACTTTACCCACACTCATTTATTAGAGGGAAAATTAGAACGTTATTGCGATGAGCCGGTGCTAGTGTAAGTTAGCTTTTATTTTGATGGGATTTCGCAGTTGCCAGGAGATTGTGAGAGCGCACGAAGGCAGGCAGAGACAAGAAAACATCTTTAATTGACTGTAAAACACTGTACGCATCCTAGACTGTTCTCACACTTGTTTAATTCCCTGGGTCCATAGCAACTGAAGACAGAATAAAAACCTTTAAGTTCATGTAGAGTTGTTGGTTACGTAGAGAAGCACAAATACGTTGTTTCGGCATGTTCTGGAGGAATCTGATCCAGGTGCAGATGCTTAACAGGCACAGAGTGGCGAGACTTGGTGTCCTTGCGCCTTGACCGGCCTGCAGCAAAGCACACATCCACGTCCGACTGATTTGTTTAATTTGGATTTGTTGTATTTGCGAACAGCCGCAGCAACCGCCGGGCTCTTAAACTTTTAGTTTCAAGCATGTCCTCCATTCTGCAATCACTCCAGGTACAATATGTTTCTTTGTCTCTTATGCACATGTTGACTTTTTGGTTAAGGCAGATTCAGGCTATGCAAAGCTCCTGGTCACGAGTCGTTAAAGGGGAACTACTGTTTTTTACAACCTTATTTCTGGCATAAAATACTGTTGTTTACTCACCCATATAACTTTTGTGTCATTTGTAGTCAGTCGGTAGATATTTAGATCCGCGTATATCCATATAGTGGGAGTGAATGGGGCACCGAAACGCAGCCTCTTAATAACGGCCGCGACACTCGTTCATTTCACCAATATTTAGTTATATTTTTGGTCGGCTTGTTTACCTGTAATTTGCTACTGCTATGGTTCGTCCACAACCTCAGAATCAGAAAAATATTCAGCCATGTTGCAAAAAACTAGCAGTAGCAAATTGCAGGTAAACAAGCCGACCGTCGCTGGTGTGTAGGTCAATCTACAGACCCTGGATGATGACAACAGGTAACTCTGGAATCAATGGGGAATAGCACTAGCGTACGATAACAAAATATTGGTGAAATGAGCGAGTTTCGCAGCAGATAATGCGTTATTTAGAGGCTGCGTTTCGGTGCCCCAATCACTCCCACTATATAGATATATGCTGATCTAAATATCTCCCGATTGACTACGAGTGACACAAAAGTAATATGGGTGAGTAAACGGTTGTATTTTATTCCAGAAATAAGGTCCAGGTTGTAAAAAAACAGCAGTTCCCCTTTAAGTGGGTGAGGGCTGAGAAGAAATGAGAACATGGACTATGTGGTAAAGTTAGAGGGAGGGAGAGATAGTGTCTAGCATCAGGCCTCGTAAGCAAATCTGGAGTTGACCACCAAATTTGCTTACAAGGCCCACTCAGATAATGAAAATGAAAGGGGGAATCCTGATCAGGGAAACGACTGAAAGGCGCGTATGTTCACGCATTGTTTGACCGGCGCTTGAGTGCGCATGAAATCACATGGCGTGCACAAACAGACCCGAAGACGCGCGCTTGTACACTCAACACACACGTCCCGACTCCCCTTCACCGCACGCCCCATGAGGCTGTGCAGCCTGTTAGGGGGGCCCCTCATCCAATTACAGTCATCTAAAGGTGACCTCTGGTCCGCCGCGCCGCCGCTTTCCGTGTCACAGACGGAAAATGAGGAACGAGAGAGAGACACTTTGAAGAGAGAGGAGGTATCAAGATCGCGTCGGAGTGCACCGCTGGGGAATGGCATTACACGCTATTACGCCGACAGCTCTGGGAAGCCGAGTGCTCCACAGTGCTGCTCCGGCAGTTCATCAGGCCATCCGGGCAGGCTATGAGCTATAATTGGGCCAGACCTTTGAGATGATGGCGGGCTAACACGTCACTGTCTGCTAAACGCTGTTGTCAACATGCCAAAAAGAGGTGTCTAGCAGGGAATTCCAGCAGCTGCGCACGTGATTACCGCCGCCAGCAGAAAGGTATGCACAGGCCGCAGTTACATGCACGACGAAGGATTATTCTTCAAAGGCAGGATGCTAAAGTAGTGCATCGGCACGGTGAGGATAGAGTGTGGATGTGGGAGAAGGTTGGAAAAGGTCAACTGGCTTTATTATCACTCTTCTTCCATGTTCCCGTCCTGAACTCTTTGTTCCATCTCTGCTGCTCCATTATCTTCACTTGCATGCTTTTCCACATCGCCAAAGTCGGTGCTCTTATCTTTTCTGCCCACATCCTCCAAACCAATCAATCCTCAAGTCCTTGTTCCTAAAAAAATCATTGTCATTCTGTCTTGCAGCCCTTCCTGATCCTGGTTGTCTTGGGCATCTCAACCAAAGTCTAAATCAGCCAATCTGCTCCACCACCACCACCACTACCAACTTCCTCAGCAACACATAATGCAGAAATATGTGTGGAATCCCAAGTTACGGGAGGATCCCACCGCCAGATATGCCTGGACCTGGATGTCAAAAAGTGCGGGAGTGCTGTAAAGAGAGATCAGTAAGGCTGGACACATTGCACGGCAACACCAAAACTATTCCCGGAGCATCTCAGCACAGACTAGTGTTGCTTTCGTCAGATTTGTTTGGTTGGTGGTCCGTCCCTGGGAGCAGATGCTAATGGAAATGCTAATGTCTGAGCGCAGCACAATCAGACTCAGGCGACTGGTTAAACATCACACGCCACGTTATCTCGACTGTTTTCACTCACGCTGCTCAGCTTTGGAAGGCGAGGTGTGGTTGAGCTTCTCCAGCGAGTCGCTGCTGCCCTCGTCCAGGATGTAGTCGAAGTTGAGGATGAACATCATGACCACCCCCTCCTCGTTCTTCACGGGGATGATGTGGGTGGCGCAGAGGAAGTTCGAACCTGGACCGGGGCGAGAGACAGTTAAGACACAGTAGTTAGAGACGGCAAAACTTGATCGGCTTTTTTTAGATAGAGTGCGGTTTGACCCGTTAATACCCTTCGACATTCGAACGTCTTATCCAAGATGGAGCTGCAGAAAAATGAGGGTCAAGAGGTCCACGGAGAGGAAAGCCTCCGAAGCTGAATGATTTCATATATATCCAGACGTGTATTAAGAGAGAAGGAATGAATTGCTCCTCCGTCCTTAAGGCCCAATTATTAGTGTTGGCGATGGCTTCTCGGTGGGAGGTAAATTTAAGGCGACCCTGCTCGCTGCTAATGCCTCGTGTCCTAAGAGTCTTAATTTATCAAACAGGAGACGAGAGAGAGAGAGAGAGAGAAACAGAACCCAAATGAGAATAAATAAGTCTTTAATGACAAGCTCAGATTGGAACATGTGACAGTTTAAATAGCTAGCCGCACGGGAGCTACGACCAGATTGCCAATGTAGAAAATGAGACGCATGTTAAGTTTTAAATAATAAACGTGGACATATCTGGAAAATGCTCTCTCTCACATTAGGCTCTAAGTCCTGCTGTCACCAGGAAGCTATTTATAGCTCAACCCAGCAGGCACCCAGCCTACAGCGCTTCTTTTCTAGGGAGGGAGGTGGTGGGGGGAGCACAGACAACACTCGACCGCAGCTCACATACAAAACCACCACACAATAAATGTGTATTCTCACAATGAATTGCACAAATCCAGTAAATCTCATCCTCTATGGCGAGGCTATGAAGCTCCGTTGCGCAGCTTTACAACTACTTCACCGGGTCGGGGGTTTTGATTTATGTTTCGGGGAGCCTTGAATCCGCTGGGCTAAGCAGTACGCTGCCCCTAATAGTCCATCAGTGTCACCGTGAGTGGATCCAGCCATTAATTTCAGTCAGAAGGAGTGGGGATGGCGGAGGCAGAATCGCACCTCATCTGACATTAGTGACAGTATGCTAAAGAAGCCCCGCAGACCGGGTGAAGGTGTGCCGTTCCTTTCATGGTAGTCAGGAACAGTCCGTGACCAGAGGGAAATTACATACCGTGCTGTACGCGGCTCATACGCGGACGTGGATATGAGTGGAGGGTTTGAAAATAATAAAATAAAAAGCCAGATTGTACTTCAAACTTGCAACTAAACTGATTCGGTGCGCGATAAAAATACAAATGCATCTGTTTTTATGTCCTCAAAGACAAGGCGCAGTGACAAGCGTCCTGTTATTTGATTCACTTTGTTTGCAAATTGAAATTATCACGCCTGTCTCCATGGAAACAAGCGAGCCCTCTAAAGAAAGGCAAATTTTGCCAACTTGGATATTACTTTCATTTGTCTCTCAAATGAAAATGAGATCTTCCCGAGACGGCTGAGCGTTCAATGAGATGAGCATTTAGCCGCGTGCCCGCCCGCCGCCGGACGCCATTTTCGGTTAAAGACACAAACACACACAGAGATGAAAGCGTTTGACTCCAAACTTCAAAAGCAGCCGGTGTCTCAGGAGACAGGAGAGACTGAAACAGCCTGTATTCATAACAAAAAGGTTCTCCAATATGCTTCGAACCATCTACCTGCCAGATAGCTTAAAAAAAGTCATACCCACAACGACTAGTGTTCAGTATAGCCGCCACGTGAAGGAATGTAACCCCAGCTTAGTAAAGCAATCTGCGTGTGTGGATATGTGTAATGTGTGCAGTCTAAAAATAAGCCGCCTGGAATCCATAGGCATTTATAATTCACGAGAGTCGAGTATTGTGTTCTAGGAAGCATAACAGTAGGAAACATTTAGGAAACATACGACCGGGGGTCAACGAGGCAAATAACTGCTTGGGAATGCGTGGTGATGGGCAGTTCGGCTCTTTTCTGAGAGCCGGCTCTTTTGCCACGGCTCCCAAAGATGAGCCGGCTCTCTCTGCTCCTGTACGACTCTTTATTTAGTATCGTTTGTAGCTTTATATTTTAACCCAACACAGCAAATACATAAACAAATGGTATAAATGTCCTGCTGCTAATATTATTTTCATTTTGCAGTGAAGACACTCTGCTCTGCCTGATGCTGCTTCGTTTCCGGGTGTCACTCATAACCAATCCTCGCCACCGTCTGCTGTCTTACTCTGTCAGCTTCACATAATAGTACGATCCTCTCGTGTGATTGGCCACATGGCGCGCCCATCAAAACGTGAGCAGAGATGAACGAGCAAAAGTAAAAAAAAAAATAGCGGGGAGCCGGCTCTCACTCGTTGGGAATCGACTCTTCTGATCCGGCTCTTTTGCGCACGACACATCACGAACTTGCAGCAGATGGTATGTTGTGCACGCCGTGTTTACATCATGTGCAGATCGGTTAAGGGCACGCACGGTCACGTCGACTTCTACATTCGGTGACAACGCCTTCGTAGCTGCAGGACTGCGCCCATTTCATTTTCCCATTACGCTGCAAAATGTGTGATGAGGCACAACCGATTGAAGCCATTTTCAAGTGAAAATCAATCCGTTTAATACGATTTATTTCCCATTTCCCTCTCTTTCCCCCTCCATTTCCCATTATCACGACTTCTTTTTCACTCACTTCCTTCCCTGCCTCCATCAGCAGTGCCCTCGCCTTCCCTCGCATCCTCCTTCACTGCCATTAAGCCCACCCTTGAGGAGCACATTTGTTTTCTTTTCCGCTGCTATTTCTCCGGCCATCCCTACGCTTACACCTTCAGCCCTAATGCGCCTACTCCCTCTCTGTCCGCCCGTCCGCGGTTCTCTTTTTTTGCCGTGAGAAATGAGACAGCGGCCCGGGCTCTCTGCAGGAAGGCCACCTGACGTGTTATAAGTGGACAGATCAAAAAAAGCCCCGGTGCTGCTGCTGCTGCTGCCGATGCAAATTCATGCCTGTCTGCCCGCACATCCTGCCTCAGAGGAGGGTCAAAGGCAAACGCATGAACACACACGTCCGTGCACGGGCAAGCAGAAATAACATTTACATTTCTCAGTTGCACGCCGGCGGTGAGACAGGCAGGCATCCGCGCAAGCATGCACGGGCAAACACTAATGAGGTTCACAGATCTCAGACGCCGGCTCACACACACACATGCACACACTCGGTCACTCACATACAGCCTGTCGGCGGCATTAATTAGCAGAATGTTCTCTGTCCAACTAAATCTAATAAGCAGGCGATAGAGCTGGTTTACACGGCGCAGTGTAATGAGAGAAAGCACCTTTGAAAGGCACTAGAACAACTTCAGCTGTGGCATCTCTGATACACACACACAAAAAAAAATATCCTCGGACTTGGAAAAAAAGGTGTGACTCAGCACTCTCCTACCCAGACTAAAATCTATAGCTGTAGCTGGATGGACTAAAACAGGAACAGAAACACGGTCTGTTTTCGTCTGGTCTCTAATCCTCGGAGGATGGAGGATGTAGGATGGAGGAAAGCGCTGACTCGTACTTCACAACTTTGGCAAGGTGAAAGCGAGTTGATAAACACAGAACTGCCAATTATCCACACACACACACACACACACACCACATACACAAGATAACCGAGCCAAAGCAGAGGCAATCCTATACAGCCTGACACCGCATTGATGCACTACGCCTGGGGGGGTGTCAAAGTCAAACCTTAAGCCCGAGTGGAAGTGGGTCTTATCGATTTGAACATTTTCCACTCGGCTTCATTTCCTCGCTGACGGCGTGCGGCCCACCTGGATTAACGGAGCTACCTGGTAATCTGTTGCTACACAGATGGCTCAGCGGGGACGGCAGCACAGCGCGGGCCGCGGGAATATGCCAAATCACAGCGTGCTCTCAGACCAAAGCGGCGTTGTTTGGAGCCTTTAGCTAAAGCAGAAAGATTTAAAAAACAAGAATCACGCTTTGGATGACCGGTCTAAACTTAGACTTTAGTCGCGGAATAAACACAATTACACGTGAAAACGGATAAAAGTGGCCACTCATCTGAGGCGTTTAATGCTCAGCTTTGGCCTCGAGGCTCGCGCCGACAGAAGCATCTCTGTCGGAGCTGAGGACGGAGTTCAGACGAGGACGCTCTAATCTTACACCGATACGCCAACTGTTCCCACTGAGTTTTGCCTTCATTAGAGAGCCATCCAATATCCCGTCCCCCCCCCCACCACACACACCACACACACATCCAGACCGACACATGACAATGACATCCCGGTTCACCTCGGTCCTCTGAGCTAGCGTCTCTTGCCACCTCCCCCCGTTTCCCTTCCTGGAGTTATATTAATTACACTCTGAGGTTACACCGGTTCATTTTAAAGCTTGAAGGCTCGCTGGTCTTCTCACACTTACTTTCTCCCCGCTTTCGTTTCATTCCGCCGAATTAACGCTTAAGCGGTCACGTGTTGTTTTTGTGTCTTTTCGCGTGAGAAAGAAGAGGGGGAATTCGGACGCATTCACTCCCAAGGCTGTTTTACAAACTACAAACAAACACTTGACTCTGGTGCATCTCTTAAGGCATCTTGACAGAAGGTAATACACATGCATCCGTGTTTTCCTTTATTTGTTCTCGCACAAAGCAGCAAGAGGAAAAAAAAGAAAGAGTCTGAGCGGTGGTGTCGGACCACTGAAAATATCTGAAAATAAAGCCTAATGCACGCTGTTAGAGCCACGGGGGGAAACCAGGAAGCTGTCCGAGCTGCAGACATGCATGAGCACACGGAGGCATTTTGACTCCTCTATAGTCTGAAATTCTGCAGCCCTAGCTTACGATCTGAAGAAAGACGAGGTAGAAAATGAATAAATAAATGAATATGGACACAAATGATTATCTTGGAGGTTGCAAGGTTGTAGAAAAAGGCTTGGGTTAAGGTTAGGGTTTGGGTATTTTATCTTAAATAAACCCTTATTTCTGCATGTGGTGATTCCAGTATATAGTCTTTTTGTTTTATCACACCACAGCCACACAGACTCCCTGCTTGCATCAATCTGAGGTCATTTACCTGAAGTGTGAACTCACAGGTGGTGCAGCGAGAGGGAGTTCCAGTTTCAAGAAGCTGGAAATTTCATTAGATTCTATTTCCACTATCAATAATTAAGACAATGCAGCTCAACGCTCGCGCACAGATGCAGGGTAACTCTTAAGTGCAGCACACACACACATATGTATGTCGCACGTGTCGCATTAAGTCCTCGCCCTCTCAGCTGTCCGACCGGTTTAATATCTGCACGCCGTCTGACAGTAATTGCTGGATAGCGGCATATGGAAATCTTGACGGCCCTCGTTTGGAGGAGCCTCGGCCAAGAGTATCACGGTCAGATTGGTTTTAAACTGCAGCCCGTGCATTCTGGCCCGGCACAGCAGAATGGTGCGCGTCGGTGCTTGTGCGCGGTGAGTGACAGTGATGTGCTGCTGGTTGGCGCGACGCTGCTCGAGGGCTTACAGTGACAGCCCCCTCCTTGTTTCCCATGCCTCTCTCTGTCTGTCTGCGTGGAGCTTCTTCTTCAGCCTGGCTAATTGTCATCAAAATCAACTTAGCCTCCAACCCTGCGCCTGCATGCCACCGTGGTTTGTGAATGACCGTCACGTGTCGTTTTGCACAAACGGCATATAAAGTATAAAGCATTTGGAGGTGGTCTGGGCCGCATCACAGGCCTCATTCATTCACAAAATAGCATGAAACTGCTATTATATGATGGCATGAAAAAGAAAAATGATCATGTCATTGCAGCTCATTCCATAATTTGTAGCATGTCCCCAAATGGCGTCCATGGTCCCGATGCAGCGGTTCGTGGCGATCCATTAGAGCAGGGGCGTCAAACATAAGGGCCGTGGGCCGGGCTGGACCCCCTGGCGGGCCGGTTTTGGCCTCCAACTGATCAGGATGTGGGGAATTTGGACTTCGGTTCCAAGCTTTGGCTTTTTTTTTTTGGCTTTTGATGAATTGGTAAAGTGCAAAAATTAAATAAAAGGCATTAATTGCAATTCCTAACATGTCCACTAGGGAGGCGATGTTTTAGTAAGAGACCCAGAGCTAAACAGCAGATGGAGCCGAAATTGGTTTGACACCCATGCATTAGAGACAGCAGCTGGTGGTGTTTATTTGCACACAGAGGGCAAAAATGCGATTAGATCTGGAGATGCGTGTGGAGATGACATATTACATATATTTTACTCATGTTTCTGGTTCAAATAATCAGGTCTGAACGGAGCCAAAGAGCTGAGAGCGCCACCTTATCCCCAGGGTTACAGTATCTTTAGTGGTGTCCTGGCGGTTGTCCGTCAACGAGCAACACGACAACTGCATCTGTAGAAAGTAAAGCGAGATTTGCTTCACTACAACGGGGGGAAAGGGTTGAGAAACTGAAAAATCCTTTCCATCAATACACTCCTCCCGAGCTGTGGAAGTTATCGCTCCCATGGTGAGCCGACCGGAGTGCTCAATATGTTACTCTACCTCTGCTCATTATATCCGCTGTTACCGGTTACATGAAGATGTTGCAGGAGCCAGAAGCAAATAATGCAACTTTACTTTTGGCAGGTTTTTTGCTCAAGAAAAACCCCAACAACAATCTAATATAAAAGCTGTTGCACATAGTAAAATATTGGAAATTGATTCTAGAAAATCTATTACAGGTCAAAAATCCATATCGTTGTATCTCTACTCCCATGTGTCTATGTGCAATTGACCCGTCTGAATTGATGCGCCACAACCTTCTGAGGGTGTAGACGCGGCCAACGTTGCCTCGGCTCGAACACCGGATTGACAAAATCGATGTGGAGAGTTCATGACGGGGGAAAGCTCTTCGCCGATTGTGGCTCCACGTCGCGGCGCATTAATGACTCCGAACGGGAATTGATAATGTCAGCGGGATGATCGATTATTTAAAGAGACAGTACGGAAAAGAAACATCTGAGCCACAAGGTCACCGCGTCCTCTCCCAGCTTTAAAAACTGCTCGAGTGCGAGTTGCACGCTGAAAACAGAGGGAGAAAGTTTTAGCCTGTGCTTTAAAGAGAGAGCGAATGAGTCACACCGCAGAGCAGCATGCAAATGACTGAATCATCTTCTCTGCTCGCCCTTGATTGTGGAGATGTGAGAAAGTTGCTGGATTAAATTCACCGTGCTTCGATTTTGCATTGATTGCACGTCTCGTCGTGCTGTGTCTCAAAATGTGATTCGGGACGGAGTGGTGTTTACTACACATACTACGCTGTAACATTATCTCACTATATGTCTGCAGCACAGGAAGCAGCTGTCACGATAAGGACTAGATTTAGTGCCAGAATTAAAACCAAATGTGAAATCCAATCATGCCCGTAAAGAAGAATGTACCTATTTTCGGACTTGTCACATCAGATTCGAGCGAGAAGAAAGAAGAATCCTGAGCAATTCACTGAACAGAACAAATCCTTGCATGGCAGCATTAACAGGTAAACTCCGTCGTCTGAAGCTTTGGGACGCATGTGGCGTCTCTAGAAAAGGTTATCGGGGGGGAAATCACAGCGGGCGATGGGAAGCTCCGTGGACGACGTCCATCAGGAAGCCGTGAGTTGAACCAAGAAACGTCTTCTTCTTTTGGATGCACAAAACATTTGGACATGTTCATAATCTTGGCCATATTTGGTTCTGCACAGACAACATAAACCATCTGCATCCGATCTACACTGCAGGTTCGCCATTGGTTTATTGGCTCCAACTCCAACGTTGAGTTCCAGTCACCAGTAGCTCGACTTGAAAACATAGGTTTTGCAACGTTGTGCGAGAATAAACCAAAGAAAAAAATGCTTTGGGTCCATTTGGGAGACATAAAATTGTTGATTGTAATGTGTAAAATTTGAAGCAACGCTATTAAGGTCAAGTTTGGGCAATGGCTTTACAGAGGCCACTGCAGGAAAGACAGATGTTGCACGTGATTTGCAATGTTTCTCATTCACCCATTCACTCACAACACTGGTGGGTGGAGTTGTCTTAGTGTGTCGTACCCAAGGACACTTCAGCATGTGTCGGTTGAACAGGCAACGCTTCAGTCAGAGGACGACCTCCTCTACTACCTCAACCACAGCCACTGGGCTTCTAGAGATGATCAATCCATCTGACATCCGTCCAATACACTCACATTTTCTGAAGACTAGATTCGAACATTAATCGTGTCTAATTGTCCGAGACTGGACCGACTGAGCGTAAGCTGACAAGAACTATTGACGTGTTGTGTGTGGAGGAGAGCATGGACTGTATATAAATATGGACAACCTGTGGAGCCGCGATATCGTTGACCCGACCACACTTCCTCCAGACTCACTCGCGTTTTCGTTTAATTAACACTGCGCTCTGCTCTACCTCAACCAGCTACAAGGAGATGTTGGATTATACACCGTACTTGTTTTTTAAAATTGCTTTTTCAACTCTCACTGTCCCACAGGACCACTTTACAGAGCGGTTGGCATGGCAACTGGTAGTCGCCATTGTGTCACATCCTGTTTCTATAGCGTCAAATAGCTAAAACTAAACTTGAAAAAAAAAATTGACCCTTGAACATGCATCAACGTTATATTAACTACCTAAAATTACTGAAACCATCCTTGAAAGAAAAACAATTTGATGTGTATTTTAGTGTTTTAGTTTGAAAAAGTCCCGCCCACTAACATGGAGGAGGTGGAGCTTATGACCTATACTGCAGTCAGACACCAGGGGGAGCTCTACTTGCTTTGGCTTCACTCTGCCATCGATATTTATACAGTCTATGGAGGAGACGCTGTGCTGTAAGTGTTCATGCAGGACACTGTGTTCCTTGTCACATCACAGCGCTGCAGTAATAAACTACTTGTCTCACATTATCAAGGACTCTGGACTGTGTGTCCGTCTGCCAAGAGCCAGGAAAAAGGTCATCCATAGTACGCCAAAAGCAGACAGAGGCCACGGAGACACCTCAAATAGACAAAAGACAAATCTAAATGCCAAATTCAAAACAGAACCTGCTAAAAAATCCCAAAATGTAAACAGGGTTTATATTTAAATTTGTCCTAGTGCATTTAGAAACTGACCTAAACGGCGGCCGCATGGACGGCAACAATGAGAACACAGCGGCACGTGATCTAATGAATGAAAGAGATTGTCAAGGGGGGGAGAAAAAAAATGAATGGCTGTTCATTCACAGATGTGCTCTTTGCATATCCAATCTGTGAATGAGAGAGAAAAGCAGGGATCACGGTCTGAAATCACACGCTGGCAAGTATGAGCGGCTGAATCAACAGGGTTTCTTAATCTCTGCTGAATGAATGAATAAACGAATGAATGAACGAATGAATGAACGGCGTCGCCCGTGCATGGAGCTGCTGCTGCTGTACAGCTGTGCTTTGGTGGTTTGTGGGTGAGGGGTGCGACCCCCTCGATACAGCAGAAATGAGAGGAGACTATGGGGGAGGGGCGGTGCAAGGCGAGGTGTTGGGGGAGGGGGGGCTCTCAGACTGTTTAGTGTCTGTTTGCTGTACACGTAATGACAACGTGTGCGGGCTTAATCCATAGATACAACATCAGGGTGACTTACATCCATCCGCTGGCTCAGGTTAAACTCCTGTTGATATTGGTCGGTATTGATATCCAATCAGGTGCAATTTTATTTATTTTCTTTTTTAAAGGCCTCCAAAAATTCAAATACTTTGCTTTGCATTACAGCAGAGAAAAGATTTCTTTACAGCGTGTTAAATTGTGGTGGACGGCACGGATTTTAAAAAATGAGCGATGGGGAAAGAGGAGGGCCGCCGAAGGAATGGGTTATTGATCCGAGTGACCCTGTTCCACATCAAGAGTAAAGTTTTAAGACGAGCAAACAAATCATTTATCTGTGTGGGACGAGCCTGATAGTTATGTTTTTTTTTTTTTTTTTTAATTAGAGCCACTGCAGGAACAGAACTGATCCATTTCTTTATATAAACTCTGTAAGCTTCGTGCCTGCTTCGCCTCTGTGATTGTCTGATTGGTTTCTCCTGGCGTGCTCCGCCATCATCGGTCTCACCTGTGTCTCATTGACCCCTCATGTGTATATATAGTCCTGTCTTTTCCTTTATCTGTTGCGCTACCTCTCTCAAGCTACTTGTTTTCTCACCAGCTCATTGTTTTAGCATTGTTTCCTAGCTTTTCTATCGCTTTTGGTTCTTTGATTTCCCTGCCACTCAAGTGCAGTGCCTTTTGTTTCCTTAACTTTTGTTTCCATGCCTTTATTTCATTCAGTTTTGCTTCCTTGTGTTTGCCATTTATGCAGCAGAAACATACTTCTGATATATCAATACGACACCCTTCCTGTTCAAGTCAGTTTCCATCCCCTATTTGTATTTGGTGATAAAATTCTACCTGCTGAATATCACGTTTGCATCATGAGAACAAGCCTGCAACCGTTGCACCTTCACTGTCCGTTTCAAACACGATTCAAATGATTGCGATTTCCATCAGTCTGCACTCAAGCACATGAGAGCTGCTCGCAACCGCTTGTGTCTGAACCTGCGCCGCTCCGCGTCAGATTGTTCTTGGCAAACAGTCGCCTTTTGGCGGCATGCCGGGTAGTCCCGGTAGTTTTTTTTGTCCGGCGGCTTTGAGCCCCGTCGGCAGACATGCCAGGATGAATCTGAGAGCTGCAATGATATGCAGTGGCTTCTTTCAACGGTTGCCAGGACAACGCTATGTTGTAGTGCACAGAGACTATTTTTTAATTTATTTTTTATTTTTTTTTATGGGAAAGTGATGTGGTGCAAGACAGGATAGTAGAGAAACAGCTGAAAGAATGCAGTTTAGAATAACACTGACCAAGAAATCTGCTAAAAACTAAAACGAACGGTGGAGCGTCTCCCGGGGAAGAGTCTCATTATAAATGAGATCCTTTGTGAGGAATGAGCGTAGAGGAAATCGAAGCCTCTGCTGCACAAATCTGTCCGTGTCACTTTAGATTGAGAGTGTGGTGGTGGTGGTGGTGGTGGGTGAGGGGGGGGAAGCTTTCTCATCACACTGCTTTCTCTGTGGCTCACGAGGACTGATGAGAGCGAGCCGGACAGCAGTATTCACGTTGTTCACACGCCATTTTTTACAAGCAAACCCTCTTTTATTTATTTATTTATTTATATGTATGAGCGCTAGAATAACCGGCTTCAGCTGAGAATAATCTTGTATCGCTCTATAGAGGTAACTAACCCACTGCACGCACACACACAGACAAAGGGTGTTGGATACAGAATTAGGGCTATCCATAATTGAAGCAGCTCTCAAGCGGCTGGACAGAATTCAAGAGGGTGTTCCTGCAATGGAAGAAGCAATCTGATATTCAGCTGCACCTGATTTCTCTCCCCCCCTCTCTCTCTAGCTGACACCTTCATTTACTCTCTCTTGCCTGCTCCCTCACTTCATCCCTCTCTCTTTCTCACACACGCGTACTTAAGGATGAATGTTCCTCTCTTCATCCCCACTCTCCCTGTCTCATTTAAGTGCCTAATTTTGTCTTTGTGCTACCCCGTCCTCCTCCTCCTCCTCCTGATGCATCTGCTCCTCTTTCTTTCATTCTCTTTGCCTCGTTCTGTCCTCCTCCATTGCATACGTCTGTCACAGACACGGGCCGTCCACCGTACTCTCTCCAGCACATCTGAAAGCCGGGGGACGTGAAAGGACCCCTGCAGTCGAGACGGAATGAGAGCTTATCTTGTTTGCGCAGCGGTGGACCTGCAAAGAATCGCTTTTGCGGAGCGTGGTTCCCGTTCCAGAGTCACGCTGTCGGACTGAGGCCGCCTCAGGCAAATGACACAAGCCGTATCAACACAAGCCCTCGTGTCCGGCTCTGAGGCCACAGGGCCTTGCTAGTTACTTGTTGGTTCACGCAACCTGCTGCAGCTGTATCGGCAACCTCCACACTGCAACAACAGTGTTGCTGCAAATTCATATAGTTTATGTGAGCACGTATACATAATGTCATGTTGATTACTGCTCCTAATATAAATAATATATTCATAGTGATTTCTAAATGAAAACAGTTAATTGATCATTCAAGCATAGACTGTATATAAATATGAACGCAGTATCCCCATTTCCTTGCATTGGACAAACTGACGCTATTTTACCAGGGATACGGGCAGCGCCATATTCCAGACTTACTCGATTTTCGTTTAATTAATACCACGCTCTGCTCTACCTCCACCATTTACAAGGAAATGTTGGATTATACACTGCACTTATTTTTAAAAACATTGTTTTTACAATTCTTACGGGACCACTTTACGGCGCAGTTGGCATGGCAACTGGTGGTCGCCATTATGTTACGTCCTGTTTTGATAGCGTCAAATAACTAAAACGAAACTTATCCACAAAATTGCCACTTGCATCAACAGTATGTTAAATACCTAAAATGACAGAAGCTAACCTTGTATTTTAGTGTTTTTTAGTTTGCCCCAAGTCCCGCCCACTAACATGGAGGAGGTGGAGCTTATGACCTATACTGCAGCCAGCCACCAGGGGGAGCTCTACTTGCTTTGGCTTCACTATTGAGGAGCACCCATCTTCAAACCTCTTATTAAACCCTTCACTCACAATTGCTGATATTTGCTGAAAGATAATGAATATTATTCCCCCTGCTTTGCTTTTACTTGGTTAGCCGTCCACACTGTCCCAAGAATGAGGAGTTTCTATGTGATTTAAGCTTTGTTTAAAACAGTGACACTAAATAAAGTTCCTACATTTATTTTTCTTTTCTTTTCAAAAAAAACTGAGCATCACTGAAGCACAACCAACCTTGGTCTATTTATAGCGTGACATTTTCGGTCTCATTTGCTATTTACAAGTGAGAGCTTTTACCGTGTGCTGAGCTTATGGATTTCTTCTTCTTACGCCAAGGACCCCGGGAGCTCTGCTCATAAGTATGGAAAACAGAACGTGGCAATTATTTCATTTGAATCTCTGAATGGAGCCGCAGTCGCCGCTGAGTAAACAAGGTGGTTGGAGCTGCTCATTTTCACATTTCTGAACCGTCATTAAGACGATGGCATCTTTAAGTCGGGGGGGATTTATTTAAACGCCGCGCGCACTCATTAGCGAATAAAAGTCCGCAGACTGAGGAGCGCTGACTGAGCTTACTGCACTATATTGTTTATTGAAACGGGCATGAAATGCTAAATCATTTGCCTTTTGTTTTAGACTTGATCATCTCATCTCGCAGATCCACTTCTCAGTGTTTTATTGGCTAATTATGAAGCATTAGCGTTTAAATAGGCACACAACGCTGTCAGAAGGAAATGAAACTGGAGATGTTCCAACATTTACTGCAAGATGGAAAGTAATGCTCCATTGGTCAGTCGCTCCTGATATATATATTTTTGTTTTAATGATGCTTGCCACTAATCTGCTGTGTTCGTGGAATAAGAAATGGTACAGTGCCAAACATCTATCATCTAGCTGCTCCTAATCCTGCAGAGGTCGCAGAGACTGGAAGGTGATGGAACCAGCGGTTCGGTGAAGGGTACAAATCGCCAAGCATTAAGGACGTGCCGTGGATTGTGCTGACGTGGGCCGGTCTCCTCCGCCGGCTGTAAAGGGCGGCGGGTAACGCATTCACGCCGACCCCCTTGGTCATGGGATTAAAAAGAAGATTGCCTTTACAGAAACCCCAGCGGTCCACCACATCAGGGAGAGCAATCAGATGGAGAAGCGAAGACATTTTTCTCCTGGAATTCCAATACGGGAGACGATGGAGATGGACAGGGGAGCGGGGGAGGGGACGGGAGAAGTCGAAACTATTTTATTACTGCACCGACCTATCTCTTTTCTTTCTACTGCCTAAATATGACTCTTCACTGCCACCGGAGTACGTGGAACGCTAACAAAAAAGCAGTATTACAAAAGCAGTCAGCTGAGTCGAGACAGGTGTATGACCTACCCCGCAGAAGCTCTGAGTCAGGTGAGAGGAAAGCACTGAGGTAATTAGGGGTGCAGGATACAGAATGGTAATGAGCCCCCCCCTCCCCTCCCCCGCTCACACTGTCAGAAGAAGCCCTCCAGATCTGGGGGGTGGGGGTGGGGCAGGTGTTTGGCCATGATTGATTTCCCCTTTCCGATGCGCGTTTTTTTTTGAAAATCAATGCAACATGAAGGTATTTGTGTCCTCATTAATGCTGTTTGCTCAGCGGATCGATGCACATTGAGCTCCCAGCTTGTCTTTGCTGACAATATATTAGCCCGAAGAAGGGGGAGTGAGTGAGGGAGGGGGGGCTGTCGGGTCTGTTATGGCCGAGTCAAAAGTACTTAAATCCTCTGCTTTGCTGACAGTTCAGTACAAAATGACTCCATTATCGGTGAACAGCTTTTAAATCAAAACTGAACGCCGTGAAATAATTCTAGTCGAACGTACCGGAGCTGGTAGGTGAGAGTATTAAGAGGCCGTGTCCCTTGCCCAGGTTTTCAAAGAACATCCTTGTTTGGTTAATTACCTCAACAAACATTCCCAGAAGGCTTCTACATGTTATGATGTTGTTTCACAGCGTTAGATCACTCATGGGAACGCTCGCTAATGTCAAACTAGTATTTCCTTCAGCGCTTTTTCAAGTATCAACGGTCAGTAAAGACGACACAAACCAAGGCTATAGGTTGCTGTTGACAGTCTTAAAGGGAGCAGGGCGCCACCTCCTCCCTCGAGCGTCTTGCTGTATCGTTATCTCGCTCTATCGACCTTTGACCCCCACACATCTCCGTCTCCGGGGCTACTATCGTTTGTAATGGTTCTGTAAGCCGTTATCGACCTAATCAATGTCACCTCTCTCTCCCTCCCCCTCTGGGTTTCCTTCCACCAGCTGCCTGAATATGAATCAAACTGCACGCTGTAGGTCTTTGAAGAGCATCATCTAGAGCCACTAATCTAGAGCTGACTGAGTCCACTGGCATCGATTATTTTTAGCTGCATTTTATTAAACTTATTTAATGGTTTGCCTCCTTTGAAATTCTATTTAGCAGGGTCTTGACCTGAAGGGCAATTTTTATTCATTATCCCACCTGGTTACAGTGAGCTCATTGACTAAACCGCAGTGGAATTCATGATGCACATTTGAGAACTTTACTCAAAGAGGTTGCGCACAATGACCTCTTAATAACGTCTCTCTCAAAAAAGACGGCACTTCAGTGTGCCTTTACAACTTGCTGATCAAACATCTCAAGGTTATTTATTGTGATTAACTGAAGAAGAGGCCGTGAGGTTTCGGTTCAGTTAGACTTTCACATTATTTATAGAGACCCAGTGGACAAGTTGAAGGCACATTTATTCAAAATTAACATTCGGCCCACGAAATACCACAATGATCACAAGGCTGCTTTATCTTCGTCTTCGTAACCTATTGCTGATGTGGAGAAAGGGTAAACTTTGGATGCCGTTAAGTTTTGCTTGCACTTTGCAGACTCGGCGACACTACAGTAACAAAAAGCCAACATACAACTATAACCTCAAACAAGTCCAAGCATGAGTCATATGGTCATATGGTTAGTCCTTATTCCATCCATAGTACATAAGCGCTACAAACAGAGGATTAAATAATCTGAACAAACACACTTCCATGTCCACAGGTGTATAAAATCAAGCACCTAGGCATGCAGGCTGTTCCTACAAACGTTTGTCATAGAATGGGTCGCTCTCAGGAGCTCAGTGAACTCCAGCGTGGTACTGTGATAGGATGCCACCACCTGTGCAACAAGCCCATGTGATGACTATGAGGCACATAGTGCGCAGAGGTCGCCAACATTCTGCAGAGTCAATCTCTACAGACCTCCAAACTTAATGTGGCCTTCAGATTAGCTCAAGATCAGTGCGTAGAGAGCTTCATGGAATGGGTTTCCATGGCCGAGCAGCTGCCTCCAAGCCATACATCACCAAGTGCAATGCAAAGTGGTGTCAAGCACGCCGTCACTGGACTCCAGAGCAGTGGAGACATGTTCTCTGGAGTGATGAATCACGCTTCTCCATCTGGCAATCTGATGGATGAATCTGGGTTTGGCGGTTGCCAGGAGAACAGTACTTGTCTGACTGCTTTGAGCCAAGTGTGAATTTGGTGGGGGGGGGGGGATTATGGTGTGGGGTTGTTTTTCAGGAGCTGGGCTTGGCCCCTTAGTTCCAGTGAAAGGAACTTTGAATGCTTCAGCAGACCAAGAGATTTTGGACAGTTCCTTACTTGTTTGGGGATGATCCCTTCCTGTTGCACCAGTGCATGAAGCAAGGCTTCCACAAAGACTTGGATGTGGAAGAACTTGACTGGCCTTCACAGAGTCCTGACCTCAACACCTCAACCCAATAGAACACCTTTGGGATGAATTAGAGGGAAGACTGTGAGCCAGGCCTTCTCGCCCAACATCAAAGTCTGGTCCAAAATTCCCATAAACACACTCCTAAACCTCGAGCCTTCCCAGAAGAGTTGACGCTGTCATAGCTGTAAAGGGTGGGCTGACATCATATTAAACTCGATGGATTAAGAAAGGGATGTCACTTAAGCTCATATGCGTATGAAGGCAGATGAGCCAATACTTTTGGCAATATGAAATTTTAAGAGATAAATGCGTAAACTCTCCCTGAACCTTTGCAGATCTCCTTGTAACAGATGCAAAGTCATCATCTGTGTTCAGCATTCATAAGATGCATATGCAAAGCCGGATTATCTCAAGTACGGATAGTACATAAACAGTGTGTTATAATGCAGGAAGTGACAGCTGTGTACGTCGTACTGAGTAGATATGTCGAGGTGATGAGCACAGAAACGGAGAAACCACACATCCTCACGCTGGTCTTCAGGGAAGTGAACTACATCTTTCCCAGAGTGCCCCATCCAGCACAGGCTAATGAATATTTCCCAGCGAGCCGCTGCCTGCATCGTTTCAAAAACTGGACTTCACAGCAAAGGGAACCTTCACAGCTGCTCTTCCTCCCCTCAGGGCTGTAAATGGGTGCACTTGATGATTTGCTGCTGCAAAATGCTCCAGATACAGCCAAGTCAGAACTAAAAATTACCCAGTGTGTACCGAGAGCGCTAGCCTTCGCACATTTTTCCTGGATCTAAGTATGTTTACGCTGCAGGTGTTTCTTTTCTTTTTTTTACGTTGCACACAATGGATTCAGACTCCAACACTGTAGCAGTGTTTGCTTGCCTGTTTGACTTTTTAAATTTGTAATTACTTTCAAAGCGAGACTTCTCAGGTGCTGCACACGCCACCTGAGCCCCGCGCAAAACTTTCCCGCAGCACTCACCGTCCTTGCGGTGGTAGGTGATCTCCACCTTGCGCTCCTCCGAGCCCAGCAGCGCCTGGGCCACCTGGGCCACCGCGTGGCGGCTGGTGAACTGGCCGTGCAGGAAGTCGCAAGTGCACGGCTTCTGCATGATGTCCGGCCTGGAGAAGCCCGTCATTTCACAGAATCCGTCATTACAGTAGATAATGGCGCAGTTCTGCACCCGGGCATTGGCTATGATGAATTTCTTATCTGTGAAGGGGGGGAGAGGGGGTGGAGAGGAGACGATGAGAGAGACGGAGAATGTTAATTTGCCCCACGGTCGGAATATCAATCAATCATTCGGCTGTAATAATGAGAAAAGATTTGGATAAGCTAATTTATTAACAACAAACACATGAGCAGGAACAAGCATGACGAATGATTTATTACAGAAGTATACGTGGGTGTAATAGGTTTACGTGGTATTATCCTCCAAATGTAGGCGCTCAGCTGATCCATTGAATAAAAAATGACACAAGTTGGACTGCTTCAGACTTTTTAAATAAATAATAAAACATGAAATCTTTCATCTTATTGGAGTGGCCTTCAATTTTGCATTTTATTTACAATAAGAGCACATTTTTTTTTCCTGTAAATACAGATTTATCAATCCAAATCAAGTATAAAAAGTATATAAATGCATATTTTAACAAGGGTAAGTGGGAGATATGATCTGAAAGTGATTAAATCTTTTAATTGTGTTTCTTAATTGCTTAAAAAACACTATCCAGTTTGGAGAAGGAGACCACCCTGGAACAATAAACCAAACCTGGTGCCTGATAATGTAACAGGACAGGCTAATTTACTTAAAATGACTTCCATGGACCTCCTGGAATACTTCTCATCATCACATGCAAAACAGAATCGTTGCAAAGCTGCATCACAAGCATCAAAGCATGCCAAAAAAAAAAAAAAAGGCCTTTAGTCGATTTTCTAACGACTAAATAATTGTTATTGGGACTGCAGCAGGACAGACACAAAAGGCACGCAGCACGCTGGACGCACTGGAAAGGTAGTACTCACTTTGTCCTTCGAATTTCCGAATAATTATCCCCAAAAATGTGTTTTGTGGCGCAACATGACCCCTCCGGACAGGCATGGTTCCCCTCCAGATATAGTGATGTTAAAAATAAATAAATAATAATAATAAAAAAGAAATCTTTGGATATCCAAGTAAGCGCTTTCAAGTTCTAGCGGGTGTTAACCGAAGCCTGAGGGGGCTCCCCGTTTTCTTTGTCACCACTCAGTCATCCTCCACATAATCTCCCCCCTCTTCTTCTTCTTTATTTTCTTCTTCCTTCCACCCCAAAACCCCCTTGTTTTTTTCCCCCCCTTATTTCAACTCCGACGCGTCCCCGGCTGAGCGCATGGCAGTCGCTCCGCTGCGCTCCTCCTCGCCGACGTGAAGCTGGAAAGAAAGGAAGAGTCGGCGAGCCGCGGCTTCACCAACATCTCACCGCCGCTCCTCGAAAGCGCCGTGCGCGTTTGTTGTCTGCGCGCGTAGCGGGGGGCTATTGTTGTGGAGGGAAGACGGATGCTCTCCGAGGCCAATGGCTGAGAGGAGAAGAGAGAGGAGAGGAGAGAGGAGAGGCGCAGCGGTGACACCGAGAAGGGAAAACCCACATGGATGCGCAGACAAAGCGGCACACGGAGATAGGGTAACGAGTAACGCGTTACAGCGAGGTAATAAGCGGGCTTTAGCTGGCACCATGAAGACTTTAAATATTACTTCAAGCTTATGCTAATACACTTTAAACGGAATTATAAACGTATTACATCCACTTTACGCTCATTTAGGACCTTATTTAGGTTACGTCAGGTGTGGAAATGGAGCGTGCGCAGTGGGAGCTAGTTTACCTGCGAACACGGAAGGAAAAAAAAAAAAAATGACTCCGGGGTGTTTTAATTTAAGGAAGATTAAAAATAACACGATTAAAAATAAAATGAATTAAAATGAGACGGGGGATGTAACGACACCTTTGTTACTATGATTACCTCGCGCGCACCTGCCGCTTTTCCCCCTCCCCACCCCCCCTCCGCGAGGGGGTGACGTCAGGGCAGCCTACGCAGGTGTGTCTCATTAACGGAGAGCCCTCGGCTAGCGTCCATCATGGCGGACCGACCGCTGCCTGGAAACGGATTCTCGGAGACTCGGGTTTCCGCCTCTACCTTCCGCGGTCTGCTGGCACGAGGAGCTCCGCTGTGGCTCGGCCTGCTCGCAGCAGCAGCAGCGGCAGCGGCTCGGGGGAGGAGGCGCTGGCCATGGTGCTGCCGAAGCGTTTCACTTTTCCTCTTTTTTTTTTTTTTTTTAAGCGGATTACAAAGAGATAGGGGAGTCTACCTCTGCTTCCCTGAGATAATAAGAAGAAAATAAGCCGCCATATTTGAGCTTCATTAGCAAATCTTTCCCAACAAGCTACTTCAAAGTAGACTGAAACAAATAGTGCAGAGGAACTATATGCACGATTTGGATTTACACCGTTTACACTGCATATTTAGCTACATTAAAGGACTCACTATGTTGAATATGTATGTCATTTTTGATTCACTATGTACACAGTCTGGCCAAAAACAAACGTCGCCACCTGGATTTACCTAAGCAAATATTTCTGAGCCTCCTATTGGATAATTACTGCATGGGTTAGGATTATGTTTCAGCTGGCGACAAGTTATTTATCCCCAACTGATGCAATGAGTAGCTTCTCATTTCTTAAACAACCATGTCTAAAGACACATCCTGTGGTCGTGGAAAAGATGTTTGAGAAGGGTCAAATCTTTGGCATGCATCAAGCAGAGAAAACATCTAAGGAGATTGTAGAAACTACTAAAACTGGGTTAAGAACTGTCCAACGCATTATTAAAAACTGGAAGGATAGTGGGGAACCATTGTCTTTGGGGAAAAAAATCCTGATTGATCGGTGATCACTTAAACGTTTGGTGAAATCAAACCAAAGAAAAACAACAGTAGAACTCAGGGCTATGTTTAACAGTGAAAGTAAGAGCGTTTGCACATGTACAGTGTGAAGGGAACTCAAGGGATTGGGACTGAACAGCTGTGTAGCCTTAAGATAACCATTAATCAGTGAGGCTAACCAGAAAAAAGAGGCTTCAATGTGCTAGGAGCACAAAGATTGCACTCTGGAGCAATGGAAGAAGGTCATGTGGTCTGATGAGTCCAGATTTACCCTCTTCCAGAGTGATGGGGGCATCAGGGTAAGAAGAGAGGCAGATGAAGTGATGCACCCATCATGCCTACTGTCTACTGTACAAGCCTGTGGGGGCAGTGCTATGATCTGGGGTTGCTGTAGTTGCTCAGGTCTAGGTTCAGCAACATTATGTTGCCCAAAGAATGAGGTCAGCTGACTACCTGAATATACTGAATGACCAGGTTATTCCATCAATGGATCGTATTCCAAGATGACAATGTCAGGATTCATGGGGCTCAGATTGTTAAAGAATGATTCAGGGAGCATGAGAGATCATTTTCACACATGGATTGGCCACCACAGAGTTCAGACCTTAACCCCATTGAGAATCTTTGGGATGTGCTGGAGAAGGCTTTGTGCAGAGGTCAGACTCTCCCATCATCAATACAAGATCTTGGTGAAAAATGAATGAAACACTGGATGGAAATAAATCTGGTGACATTGGAGAAGCTTATTGAAACGATGAACTGTGCTAAACGAGGCTTGGGTTCCTTGTTTTTGCGCTGCTTCGCTCAAACGGCGGCGGGTCATCTGGATCGGAGGTTTTAATACTCTCTCTCTCTCTTTCTCTCTCTCACTTCTCCCTCAATTTATTTCCTCGCCCGCTCCACTTTCCTTTCGGATTCAATTTGCCGCTCTCCGACACGCACAGGCCAACGAGCACACCCAGACTCTAGTGAAACATCTGTCCCACCCTTACACTAGAGCTCCCTCCATCTGGCCCATTGAGAAAACCATTCACATTACAAAGACACGGTTGTTGAGTGGAGCGACTACGGTGGCTTCTTTGTGACTGCAGCTTTTGTTCAAGACTCTACTCCTTGCCATATGTCAGCTTTAGACGTGTGTGTTGTTCCTTTTCCATGCCCTGTCCCAGAGATTCAAGTGGTTGCTTTCGAGTATTTATCAGCACTAATCTGCATCTCATGCTCGCCGCTTCTCATCTCACCGTAATGATATTTGAATTCATAAAAATCTGTTAATCCGCAGCGCAAATCTTTCACTTTCCCCTCCCTCGTTCATTCATTCCTCCCTCACTTCATCTCTTTTCGCACAGCGAGCACGACTCGCAGCAGTGAGACGGCAAAAGGGCAGGCCTGCCCCTGAGTCATATTCACATTAAAGGGAGTGACGGCGTTAATTAATTGTGTTTTTAGCTTGTGACGTGCCCACTGAAGGGACAGCTGGTAGTGACAAACACCATTTCCATACTGAAGCCAGAGTCTCTTTATTAATGCACCTCAGGACAGAAATGTGAGCGATGTTTCTGTTTGGGATACTGCAGAAATATACGACGCCAGGATGCTTTTATTTAGATCATTTCAAAAGCCATCAAGAAAATATACGTTTTCGATAAAGGTATATTCCACCCAGGCCTCAATTTAAGACTTATTATTTCATAACGACACAAGGGTTGGAGGAAACTGGGGGAAACAGACGCATTATTGCCTTGGCAACAGGCCAGCAGCCACAATAAAACTATATAAAGCAACAAACTGCATTTCGGCACAGCCTACACTCAGGTGGGACAGTTAAAGGTTTAAGGCTGCAGACGAGCTTAAACCTTTAACGGTCTCAAATGTTGCTGGCCACCATAAAATCCACTCCGTTTTGGTCCAGACTGAGATGATGGCGTATTCTGGTGTGGTCCTGACTTGACCAGAAAAGTTCAAGATGTTTTAAATTTAATTTAGGTTGTAAGCAAATGGGTAGAAACATGAGTTTAACAAAAACTAATTTAATTTCCCATCGTGTAGCATGGCCGAAACCTGAAACCAACACCAAATACTGCAGTTCCACGAATGGCCACTAGAGGGTGTCCCCAAAAATAGTCAACTTTACTGCAGAAATAAACACAAAAAACAGTTTTCGTCTCTATAGCTAATTTTCCTATTTATGGCAACTGTACAAAGGCGAATTTTCATATAGTTTGCTTGTTTAATTGGCTAAAGTATGGCTAATGGGGGTGTGGCTGCTTTGAGTGACAGTTGGTTGCCCTCTCAGGTTGCCAGTTGTCAGCCGTTGCACCATCCAACCACCTCAGCTCTTGTCCCGCTTCACTTCTTTGCCCTTTCCGCTAAAACTACGCTGGTGGATATGCTAAGTACTGTGAAGCGCCACGTTAGCATTGGCATTGGCATTGTAAGGATGTTAGCCATCTAGCATTAGCATTAGCCCCGCTTCACCTCTTTATCTTTTTTTGAAATTTGCCACAACTTGGGTAGAGCCACCTCACTTGGCTTCGAAACCGTTCTACGAGAGTCCTAGGTACAGTTAGTGTAGCAACGCGTTCACAAGGATGTTAGCCCTCTAGCATTAGCATTTAGCTCAAAAACACAGCCCCACGGAGCTGCAGGACTTGCACGGCTGCAGCTTTTCCTGTTTCGGAAGATCTTTGCAGCATCATCAATCTGCAACGGAGAGACTCCAGGCCAACGCAGGGAAGTTAGCCCGGCTTCCAGGCAGGAAGGGCTGTTTTTGAAGCCCCTTACCTCAGAGAGAGGACCGGTGTAGTTGTCAAATAATCAAATGACTCGTTTTTGTTAAAGAACCATTAGTTAAAAACACGTTTTTACAATCGTATCAATCATTATCATTGGCGTTGTACGGATGTTAGCCCTCTAGCATTAGCATTTAGCTCAAAAACACAGCCCCACAGAGCTTCATGACTTGCACGGCTGCAGCTTTGCTTCAAATATAAGCGCATTTCTCTGCAATCTGACAATATATAACATTTCAAAACTGTTATTATAAAGCTGTTTGCATTTACACCTTTTAGTAATCCTCTAAATTAATCTTTTGCAAACAATCTTTTTGCATACATATACTACATGTCATTTACTTGCAGTCATTATCAGTTGAAATAACACAATTAACCTGTCTGCTCATGTCTACTTGTTTACATGTGCATCTTGAACATCTCTCCGCAGATGCTATTGGCCATGGCATCACAGCAGTTTATGGGAACTGATGGCTATAAATAGACGTCGCTGTATTTACTTCTCATTTAACTGGAACTTATCTGTTTATGCCCTTTCATGAGATTTACGAGCTGGGCCAGGTTTATGAGTAATGGCGAGGGGCGGAAATTAAGTTTTATCTCCAATGACGCTGTTAAAGGTGTAATGAATAATTAAGTGGAAATTAAGCAGTGCAGCAGGGACAAGGGTCTCGGTGGTTACACGTAAAGCTGGAGGGTTTGAAAGTATTGCACGGGAGAGTTTCAGTGAGTCCAGGTGTATTCTGTTTAATAAAACCAAATGCTTATTTCTACCATGCCCTCCGCCCCTTGGGAAATATTGTCACTTGGTCCAAGTCTCTCATGGGGAAATAAATCCCTCCACTGATTGAACTCTGCAGCTGTCTGCTAGTAAAAGCTGACAACAGACTATTGATCTTAGAGTATGCTAGCACCATCCGGTCTCAATAAATCTCCTAATTTGTCTTTGGAATTGACATGATCTCATTTAAAGCAGAGTTACGGAAGGTTTTCCAAGATAATGAGTTTGCTAGCAGTTTTCTTAGCTTGATTGCTAATGGGGCGATTAGTTGACTGCCTGTTTGTAAGTTGTATTAATGGCTCGTTTCTTTAATTTGGCTGCGAAGCATTCCTCCATAATGGGGGCAGTTCATCGTCCAACAGCTGAACAAAAATGGAGGATGTGGTGCACCTCACCGGCATTGGATTCACTTTCACCACGGTATGCTGTAATGTAAGCAGGAGTGGTTTGCTGTCTTGCGTGCGTTGGCGTGTCATGCCTGGGTTTGAAAAAGGATGGGGCTGAAACAGCTAGTTCTCTAATTGGATTGGAGCTGAGTCAGCAGGTGAACGATTTCAACTTTTCCCCTGTCGTTGCGATGTATCGGGGAAAGAAAAATGTTTATAAGCGGAGAGTGTAACCTTGCTGCTGAGTGGATATCCTGTCACAAACTTGCAGTGCTTGGTTTCAGTCTGTCATTCTTGTAGCGCGGTCCACCTTTTGAGGGTCGCGTGTAGTAGGGTGATGGACCGAAACATCAAACATCCATCCTCCTGCCTGAGGCTTTCAGGAACGTTCCTCTCAACATCAGCGCTACAAAAGATGCTGTCCACTGTCATATAGATAAACGTATCTGATGCCACATTCAAAGCTCAGGGCCAGCAAGGGGTTTATTTTCCTGCTTTTGTGAGTGTAAGAAAACTAACATGGTTAATTACATGGAGTGCCAACAAACCAGCAGTGATTTCCCTTGGTGCTTGTAAAGGATCTCCATTACTACTGTATGAGGCTTTTTTTTTTTTTTTTTTTTTTTCTCTCCTTACCTCGGCCCATGAGAGAGGCTCGGCTCCTACTGTAGCTTGTGCAGCAGTCATTAAATTAAACCCGGCGCTTCCTAATCCTCTCGAACATCAGCTCATTCATGACTACGACGAGGAACAAATAACACGTGTGTCGGAGTTGTTTATGTGTCTGAATATCCCTTTTAATGCAATCATGACAAGAGTTCATGTTAGGAGATGGTTTTCCCCCAGTCATAGAAAAAATGCAATCCCGATTCTTACATAAGTTGATATATAGAAAGTACCAGTAACCAGTGTGAACTTCTTCCTGAGCCTCCAATCAGAAAGAGATGAGAAGAATTATACAGGAAAACATACTGAAATAATACATGAAGAAACACGGAACCATCTGTTCCAATGACAGTTTTAATATAATTCATCGGATACCCTATGATGCATAGTCGGCCAGAGGCAAACTAGAATTCAAATGAGGCGTTGTTAAAATACCTCCATTTGTCAAGCAATAGCGGGAAATCCATTCTGAGGAATAAAATGAAAGGAGAAACGACATGTTTACATGCCTTGCACAAAAAAAAAAGTTTGGCTAATGTGGCCGTGGCTGCTTTGAGTGATAGTTGGACGCTCTCTCAGGTTGTCAGGTGTTAGCCACTGCATCATCCAACTACCTCAGCTCTAGTCCCGCTTCACCTCTTTGCCCTTTTTTTGGAATTTGCCACAACTTGGGTAGAGTCAGGAACTTGCAAGATGGCGGCGGCCGGGCCACCACACTTGGCTTCAAAGTCGCTCTACGGGAGTCTCAGGTACAGTCAGTGTTGTGCCGCATTAGCATTGGCATCGTAAGGATGTTGGCCCTGTAGCATTAGCATTTACCTCAAAAACACAGCCCCACAGAGCTGCAGGACTTGCACGGATGCAGCTTTGCATGTTCCAGAAGATCTTTGCAGCATCATCAGTCTGCAACGGAGAGACTCCAGGCCAATGCAGGGAAGTTAGCCTAGCTTCCAGGCAGGAAGGGCTGTTTATGTAGCCCCTTAACTCAGAGAGAGGACCGGCGTAGTTGTCAAATAATCAAATTACTCGTTTTTGTTAAAGAATGATTAGTTAATAAGACTTAATTCGCCAACAATCGCCGAAAGGATACATCCTCTGAAGAGAACCACTGTGCTAATTGTAATAGCCAAGCTTCACAAGGACGCATCTTGATAATGATAATGGTTGTGGTAACGATGAAGCTAAATCAGTAGCACTCATGAGGGTATACCCAGACTGGTCCTATCAGCGCGCTCCTCTGTGAGAAACGCATTTCACTCTATGTTAATCTCCCAACCAGCATTGGCCTTTAGCCTCCTTGCTGCTGCCACTGCTGCTGGGAGTGTTTTTGAAAGGAGAATACCCCCCTCCCTCCCCCCTGGTAAGCCTGACACTATCAGCTCGGCTGGTCCATTCATTTTTAGCTTAATCTGTTCAGTATGTGAAGCAATTTAGATCGGCCAGCCAGGCCTTGGCCCCTAATCCACGGATCACTCCGGGCCAAATGGCTGCGTACACCCAGGGATGACCCTATCTGCCTCTCTATTCTCCCTCGGTTTATTTCTGCCCGCTCTTGTTTTTGTTGGCCCCTGATCTCCTATCTGGCTGGGTGCCATGAAAAGACAACGGGATAGTCAGAAAGACTCCGGCTGAACACAAACAGAATAAAAGATGTCCACAACTTGGGTACAGGCGACGAAGACTGACGATCAAGTTATGCATTGTTGCTAGGGGTTTCTCTTTGTTTTTACCCGTGCACATTTTGTCCCAGACCTTTTCCACATCTGGGCCCCTTCCACTGATTAATGTCTCACCTTTCCACATCCACCGTCTTGCTATCTTTTCAGAGTCGACTCAGTGGTTCATGGGAAACACGCGCCTAGGACGCAGTGTTGGCGTGACAACGATAACCCCCGTGTCACAGAAGATACCACCGGCGGCTCTCCTTAAGCCGGCGGCTTTGTCTTCTGTCAGTGTCGCCATCACAGCTAAACGCCTGTGACTGCACAGCTCATCGCCAGAGAGAGGTGTCATTCCAGAGATGCATCACCCTGTACATGTCCCCCCCCGTCTCCTGGTCCACTCGAGGTGCCGGAGTGGAGTGTCTCTGACTCGTGTGCGTGTACAGTATGTCTTTTTTTGTGAGTGTACTTGCGTGGCTGTTCTAGTAGGGAGTAAAATGACGTGATCGGAGTTATAACCGTGCGCACATTTGCATGTGTGAGAGCAACGGAGAAGAAGGTTTTGCTTTATGTTCTCTTACGACCGGAATATTATCAGCCTCGGTTGGTTTGGGCCCAACAAAAATTAATTCGACACTGGATCACAGTTAATGTTTAGTGGTGCAGATTCTCAAAGTTTGCGGAGACAGTGGGGATTTTGGACCCTGGTTGTTATGCATCACACCCTGGCTACGATCAGGTTAGGGCTTGAATTTTAAGGCCATACGTCTGGAAGATCTCAACAACTTTTGTTTGGATTGACGTAAATGTTGATACCTTGCATTTTCATCGAATCGGCACCAGACAAAGTGTTTTATAGATGAATTATCTCAGTCTGTACTGCATGATGGGGCACAAAATTTTGTTCGGACATTCAAGTGTAACCCCAAAACCCCCAACAACTTCGCATGTCCGCTAACATTTGGGATTTGAGGTGAAGTATCCCAATAAATGTTGTGTGGATTGCCCCAAGGGTTGGGATTGGATTGCCCCAGTGGTTGTAAAACTGGTATAACAAGAGCAAGTGGACTTTTAGACGCTAGGTCCTCTGGTGCCCTCACACTAGACGAAGGGCGCTTGCACAAAAGTGCGTGGCAAGTGCGTACATCCAAAGAAACAAGCTAAAGAGAGGCTTTCTGATTTATGACCAATGACCAGATTCTTTCTAAAATCATCAGCCTCAAAGCATGCAACATGCCTCGCAAAAAAAAATCAGTTCAGAAAGTGGAAGATTGTGTTTAAGTCCATAACTAACACAAATCTCAAGTCAAGTCTCAGATCAGCTCCTTGTGCCAGTTCCTACAACCAAACCCATGAGTATAGCAGATTCTGTTTTTAGCATTTCTCTGCCCTATAATGACTCCTGCCAAGAGAGCCGAGTGAAATCCTTTTGTCATTTGTGAAATTACAGCAGAGGCAGCCGGGCCCCCGTGTTGTCTCCTCGTCGCGCACAGCTCCACATGTAAACACCTGAGATTTGCACTCATCATACACCGACGGGTGTAATTAAATGAAGCCGTGATTGCCACTGCAGATGGTGACAATTGCAACTATTTGTGAGAGCAGCTGGATGTTCCCCAGCTAACGCAATCACAAACAAGTCACATGAATCATCTTCTGGCAACAACCAGTGAGTTGGCGTTTGGATCTATGAAATGATATTGGAACAAAGACATACAAAAAGATATTACTCACTCGACAGCAAGACTACTTTGGGCCGTATTCAGTTTTAAATATAGCCTACTTTCAGCAAAGTTAAAACGAAAAATATGTGCAATATTCACACCCGGGGTCCCACTTTGTAGTCACTGTTGTGAACAATGAGAGCTGTGGGATAATTTCCTGCATTAACTCAGCTTGGGTACGGCAGATGAAACATTGAGGACACGGAGACCAATTAAATCAATAATGCTGACAGAGTAGAGAGGGGGTATTTGAGGACTTTTTAACCTGCTGAGTTAATTCCCAATCATCAGAGAAATTCTAGGGATTTCCAGGATGTAATGCTTCAGAGAAGTCCTACTGCAGAAACATTATAGTAGAGACACAGTCTGTGGCTTTGCGGCTTGTAGTCATTCCCCAAGTTAACCATCTGAGACTTGATAGAAGTCTTACCAGTGACTGAAAAAAAGCAATGTCGAGCTCAGAAAAGGGAAAAATTCTGTCGCCTTCTTGGCAGTGCCAGACTCGGTCTAACTGCTTTCTGATTCAAAAATAGACAAAGAGGTTGGGTGTCACCGGAATGGGCTGTTTCACGCTCAGTTGGGCAGTTTTGAATTTGGTGTTTGGGATCATGTGCACTGCAGCCAGACTTGTGGCGGTTGGCTGCTATAGTTTGCAACTGGAGGATTTCTACTATTCGACCGCATTGCCTTTTATGATAAGATACGCTAAAATAAAATATTTTGGGCATTTGTTTGTGCGTTTTGCCGGTTTTTGAACATCTTTTCATTTGGAAACCATCTTGTCACACTGCAACGTATTTATTTTTGCTTTAAAGTCATGCATTTTAATGTGGAAGTTTATCGGTATTGACTCGCTTTTGCAGCCAGCCTCTAGTGGTTATTTGAGGAACTGCAATATTTAGCACGTCCTCGTTGGTGGCTACCTACAGATTTCACAGCTTTGCATGCAAATGTAATACTCCACACATATAATAGATAACTTATTTTAGGCTTTAAGTTTATCTAATCAGTATTTTCAGACGAACAACGATCAAATGATGTATGACAGTAGCGGAGTCAGGCGCGGCTCTACACACTCCCTCCCGAGCATGAAAAGGAAAAACGAAAAAGTTTCTAACCTGAAAACACAGAAGAGCACCTAGCAGAAAAAAAAGACAGATATTTTTCACACAAGGTGGTGGAGACCAAAACAAAGCTAAAAGAGAGAAACCCACCCACACAAGGCAGTTAGCTTGAGTCGGTTGCATGTTTACACTATGTGTTTGTATGATTGTGAGGGAACAATACGTTTATTTAAATGTTCTCCACATCGCTGTCAGTCTTGTTTGCGCTTATGAAAGGTTCAAACGCCCAATTATTAAGAGGTCATCCTTACGATGACTCTGCCATCCCCCTCCCTCCTCCTCTTCATTACCACACCGCTATCAAACCTGCCGGCAGCGCTCCAGCCGACCGAAACCGCCTCACCTCCACCCTTCCCTCTCCTTCGGCCTGCCTCTCGCTCGCTCTCACTCTCTGCCAGCTCCAGCCGGTCTGAGGGATCAGGAGGCAGCGTTGCCGTGGCAACGTGTCCTATCCCTATCGCTGGATGGATCATCCATGGATTGTTGTTTCCCCGCCACCTCGAAACTCTGCAGAATGCATGCACGAATCAGAGAAACGGCCAACTTCTTTCGCCCTGCAGCCTTTTAGCAACACTTTCCTTCTGATCCGCTGTTTGAATTTCATTTCTTTCCCTTTCCTTTCCTTATTTGTCCGTATGTGGTTCCCTGAGCCTGCAAACTCTGACTGTGTTCTGTGTGACAGCTGGAGTCGGATGAAATAAGCTTTAATAAACGCCTTGTTTAAGAGGTGAGGCGTCTCTGTGGGATCCCCCATCAAGCCTCCTGTGCTGGGAAAGGCATCAGTGACGAGCAAGGACCTGATTCTCCAGGGAAGAATTCAGGGTTTAGACCTGCGCTGCCGCTTTTTCACGGGCAAATGCTTGTTTATGCATGCATAATAGCGTTTACCCGCGGGTTTTGCATGCAGATGAATACAGAATTGCATTTTTGTACATATTTTCTATGCAGGGCTGCTCTCGAGACTGAAATGCTGTTACTGGATCAGTTGAGTCTCAGTGGATGTAGCCAAAAAAAGCGACAGCAGACCGCAGTGAAGGCCTGGTGAGAAGGTAAAATAATAGAAGAGCTGAGAGAATAGCTGATCTTTCAAGTACAAGCTATACCAGACTGCCAAATAGTCTACTACCCTGCATGTAATCTTTAGTCTAATTTTGTAGACTGCTGACTCAAGGATCACAAGCAAACGTGGCACACTTGCTGCCTTCAGATGGGGTTGTCTTTACCTTGTTTGCAAGAAACGTCTCCATGAAAGGTGACTTCTGATACAGAGAACCTTGCAAGTGGAAATATCGGTAAAGTTTCATGTTTGATGACATTTTTTGGAGGTGGATGAAGTTAATATCGTATATATTTCTAATAATGCGCAAGAGGAAAGTGCTTTAATATGCCTGTTCCTGCGTTAAGTTATCTGGCCGTTAGCTTGCTAAGCTGTTAGCCTTGGTGACATAGCAACGCTGCAATGTCTCGCCATAACCAGGAGCTCACAAGTTCAAATTGGAGGCAGCGTCTAAGTTGCCTCCAGCTCCAACTATATTAAGCTGTAGAGATGTTTCTCTCAAAGCCACAAATGTCAAACTCAAGGTGGCGCCAGAGAAAAATCTGAAATATTCCTCCTCTTGTGCTCATAAACGCCAAATTTTATCCATGCAAAGGCCACAGCACTGAAGAACCATTATGAACCCCGAGATGGCTTCAGAGGAAAAGTCCCAGCATCGCAAGGGCTCATCCAAATGAGATCAAGAACCTCTGTAAAAAAAGCTAGTTCAATAAAGTAGATGTCGGCATATTAACATTTTATTGAAATATATTCATCACAGCAGCTGTTGAGATAATTCAGTCGCTCCATTACCTCGGCTTAAATGTAGCCAGAATTTAAATTGATTCACATATTAATATATCTGTTCCTCATTTCTCATTCTCAACTCGGAGAAATGTGGTTGATTCTGGCTCCAGACCAGGGCTGGAAGAGGGAGGACGAAGAAGAAGAAGAAGTAGTACGGCTCTTGGCTGATCAAAGAGCGCGGCGAGAAGTTTCATTTGCATATGAATGTATCCGCCGTGCTGCCCCTGGACGCTCCCAGGACGGGCTGCACCAAGCATTAAAAGCGCTGGGACGACACTCGCTCCAGATGGTTCAACTAAAACTGATGAATTTGTTTTTGTTTGCTCTTGACAAGTCACCTGGGGGGAAGGGGTCGCATGAAAAGTTGCTAAATCCTCAACTGACTGCTCTAAAAACAAAAAAAATGTTTGCATAACCCAAACTGAGATCCGCCAGTACCCATTGCATTACACACACACTGCTTGATATCTTGACAGGACGATCCATTTAAAAGATGTCATACAAGGTGAAGTTGCCCACTGATCAATCTCCTCCATTGATTTATGGCTAATGACATTGAGCGATGGCTGCAGAAAGCTCCCACATTTAGCCTATTGACGCGCTGTATCGAGTGACCGATGGCTCGCTGAGAATCATTTCCCGGGGCTCGTAAAGCTACCCGCCAGCTAATTGACAGCATAAAGCGCTAAATATAAAATGTGGCTTTAATCAACAGGCATATTTATAGCGCTGAAAGTCCCGTTAAAATGTCACAGCGACTTTCGGGGCTTGCAGGAGAATGAGGTGGCGTTGGAAGGAGGGAGCTTGTCCTCTGAATGACTTGGCGTCAAACTTCAAGTGTCCACGCTGCTTCAGTGCATCTAGGGAAGACATGAAATGCATGTTTCAGAATTCCTAATAGGGGAAGCGAGGCCAAAATTCTGCAGGCCACAATTTTTTCGTGGGGGGAAGGTTGATCTGGAGTCACTCCGTTGGGAACCGATTATGCTCCAGCAAAGATCTTCCATGTCAATCATATCGTTTGAGGAGGTTCTGGACAGAAGATCCATTTGTGTGCTAAGGGTGCCGGTTGCAACACCTACCAGAACCTTCTGAATATAGTGTAGCTCTCCCTTGTGCCTCCAAAACAGTTGGGACTCATCAGAGAATGGACATAAACCTTCTGAGGTTGTCCTGTGGTGTCTGGCAAAAGAAGGGGGGAGGGGCCTCTGTGGGTCATCCCATAGATACTTGATCAGTTTGGGATCTAGTGAATTTGGAGGCTGTTTTTCATAATTTTTTTGAGTTAAACCGTGCTAGGGATGCCTGCTGCCATCAAGGAGTGTCATTGCTATGGGGTGTTGGGTGCCTGGTCCGGTATAGGTGGGTGCTACAAGTCTAAGTAGCATCTACACCAATGAACGCAGGGTCCAGAAGTTGTTGTTGTTGATGTTATTTACTTCTTCTGTCAGAGGTTTTAATGTTGTGGCTGATTGGTGTTTGTTTTCAAGAAAGGCGGTGGACAGGCCCATCTACCACCCTGACATCCACCCTTTACTCCCACCACACTGCATAAGGAGCCGTCAACTATTTATTAAAGGTCCACAACCGTCACAAATGTGTTGATTGTACTTTTAGTTTTATTGTATAGATGAAGACACATAGTGGTAACTAGTTGACTTTAAAGGTGTTGGTAGGAAATTTTTTTTGTCATATTTCGGGATCTCATAATTTACAGTTTGTAAGGTTCAACACCTGGCAAAAAAGCTAACATGCAGTATTTTATTTCTGTTTCTTTCACTAATTGCCATGCTGCATGGAGTCACTCTGCTCTTGAACATGGTGCACGCTGTGATTCGTAGATCAACAAACACTTTCGCCTCAAATTGGCACCATGCAGTTAGACATGTAGTCCAATTACCTGATATTTAATTAGAAAGGCTTCTGCTCGGTTTTGAGTCTCCACAGCGCTGATCCGCCGTCTGTTTTCTGGAGGGAACGCCGTGAACTGATCCCACTTAAGGCGAGGGCGAAAAACAACACGTAACGGGAGCCGTTCGCGCCGAGTCTTGGTTTACTCTTGTTATAATGATGTAATTAAACACAGTTAATTAGAGCTGTCAGCGGCTGACGGCGTGACGCCATCGGGTGCGCCTCGCGTGGTCTCGGCGTAACAGGAGCCAACGCCTCGGCTGCTGCCTATCGAGGGCAAGGGAAACTATAGAAGCATCCTATAAACAGACGACGACTGCCACAGCGGCGGCAGCAGGATTCAGTTTCTCTTATAGGGCACCTCCAAAAGCAGCTGGCCTCATTAGATGCCACAAAGTTATGTCAAGGTAATGATGGATGAAACTTGGAAATAGTTCAGTTTTTTCTAAGCTGCGAACACATCAATCTTTAAAGAAGTCCCTAGGTAGTGCTGTAGGCGAGGTATTATCACCTCCTTGAATATTTTATGAAGAGGCTGCTAGTATGTGTACATGCACTGTTTACATATAGGCCCCTGAACATGTTTAGCACATAACAGGAGGGTGTGAGATGCTGCTAGGCAGGGCATACGTGCATTAATGGAGTTGCTTGCATGGTTGGAAGCATGGCCCGAGACAAGTCCCCGCAGGACCTTCTAGTGCAGGCGAACTAACCAGTTGGTCCTTGCAGTGGTGGACAAACAGCAGAAGAAGGCCGTACAGGTAGATGGATCACCACCGGGGACCACCATGGGTGCCTTCGTCCATCCCACGGTGTTGCAGGCCTCCGGTAGAGGACCCGAGCTTGAAGGAAACGGACACCACTCACAAAAGGACGGGCTGCGGCGTGCGAAAGCTAAGGCTCGCTTTACACGGTGTTGCGTAACTCGGCTTAGAAGGAGGCATTGCAGCGGTCAGAGGTGGAATTTTAAATCTCAGTGTCTCAAAGTTCCTGATCCGGACAATATTGCTCATACTTCACTTCACATGGTATCCTGTTTCATGTGGAAAAAATTCTATAAAGGGTCAATATCGCCCTCTGTTGGTAATATTGTTGAAACACACGTGTTATAAATCTGACGAAACTATGATTGATACGACCCTCCGTAACAGAAAGTAGAATGTGACTAAATTTAAGCACATTTAAGGGGATCAACAGGGAGGTCAAAGGTCAACTGATGCTTACCAATATAAGCAGCCAAGAAATTTGGCCCTTCTAATTACTTAGCACATTACAAATAGACTTTACACTTTATTATTAATACAGAAATACATATCATACAAGATATAACATATTACAAATCTTACTGACCTTCAAATCACATTTTCATGTACACGCTTCCCTCGCTAAAGTGGATCTATTGGCTAGGCTACTTATCTCCATGTATCCGTGCACTGAAAATTGCATTCAAGTATGTTTTCTGGCAAATAAAAATGACTCGGCTTTCATCAGTTTCTGTGACTGCTAACCAGCCTAGAAGAAGCAGTGTTGGCTGGCGTTCAAATCTTCCACAAACCGAACAGCAGTGGAGAAGAAATGAAGTAGGAAATCCAACTGGACAGAGGAACTGTGTTTGCTTCTGACTGAACTGGTCAGTGAGAATAAAAGTGTTTTGAGACGTAGACTTGGCTCCAAGTCATCACTGCTGCATTGTTGCATTTTTGCATTTTTTCCTGTTGCTAAATACCTCAGTGTTGTGATGACTTTCATTTCCGGTGATATTGCGATTGTAACAAGCTTGATTGTCATTCGGTGTTTGGAGAATATCTCTCCTGCCTCTTCTTTCAGACATTTTCTCCTCTGCTTAAGAAATTCCTACGGCTCCTAAAAGTCCTCCTCCCTGCTCTTAACAGATCTCACCTTAGGAGCACTCTTAAGAGCTAAGATTCTTTAGGAATACCTTTTATCTTTACGAGGAGCTACTCCTGACTTTGAGAGAATAAATAACATTGACCATCTTTTGACAGTTCAATGTTCTGCTGGGAAACTTTTGGACCTGGCATTCATTCATGTGGATGTTACTTAGACATGTAGCACCCACCTAGACCAGACCAGGCACCCCCACCCCATAGCAATGATACTCCTTGATGGCAGCAGCCATCCCCAGCAGGATGCAGCCAGACACAGACAGAAAAACGCTTTAGGAACAACTCAAAAAAACATGAAGAACAGCACAAGGTGTTGACCTGGCCTCCAAATTCACTAGATCCCAAACTGATCAAGTATCTGTGGGATGATCCACAGAGGCCCCTCCCCTCAACCCACAAATTTTTGACTTAAACTATTGTAAAACACTGTAATAAAAGGTTCTGGCAGTGATCTCTGCCCGGCCTGAACGAGACTAATCCGATTAATTGAGATCGTTTACTAGTCTCGTTCTCGAGGAGGAACACAATAAGCCACGGCGAGACCCGTCTGAAAGGCGAGACAGGACTTTCGCGTCGTCTGAGAGAGCAGTCCGCTCGGACACACAATCACAGGTCTCGACTGTACCCAAGCGCTGCGGGGCTGGGGCAGAGGGCGAGCTTGATTTCACGGTGCGACTCGTGTCTCGATCAATCATTCACCGCACCTCGTCAAATTAAACCCGGCGTCCGCTTGGGGCCCCCGCCAGAGTAGCGGAGTATCACTTGCTAGCATTAACTATATAACAGCTAAAGTAAGAGCAGGGGCAGGGTGAAACTGCCTGCTTCCTTTTCTCCATTACTCGCGCGGCGACCCTGACCGGTTTAGGCGAGAGGCCCTGTCATGTCTGGAGAGATCTAAACCACTTAGAGGATGAGCGGCGGTCTGAGCTCCCTCTCCGACATCCCAACACAGCATGTTGAGTGTAAGATGCTGGAGCGGGCCCCGTGTTGCCCACAGATAGCAGCTAAGTGCCCTGTTAGTTCACTCTATCTCCAACCCCTCAAGCTCCACTCCCAAGAGCCTCTTAAGAGATGCTGTGCAGTTTGCTTTTCCTCTCGAAAGCAGCTGAGCTCAGAAAAAAAACACACATTTGTCACACTGGGGAGCTTTACAGGTATCACGGCCTGTTACAGAGCATCAGTCTCCTCGTAGAGGATGGACGCTGGCTGCTTTTATCTCCAAAAACAAGCTGAAACACGGACAACTGGTGTTGTAGAGGCTCTTGAAGGGGTTTCATCCAAGTAGCTTCTTCGGTTTTAAGAGACTTAGCTAATCCTGTGGCTGGCAACAGCAACTTAATTGGTTTATTTTTTTTTAAAAAAAGACGTCAGAAATAAAACAATTTATTCATTAGGGCCTCGTTTCATCTGCACAAGATGAGTTCATATTTGGGTTCTTGTGTTTTTGTTTTTTTTAAATATATTTTATTTGGTTTTTTCCATTTTTTTTTTTTTTTAAATTATCAGTGAAACATAGTACTAATAAAATAAATATAAATATAACAATAAATAAAATAATAATATAATGAAATAAATTTTAAAATAAAATTAAATGAAATGAAATAAAATAATATAAAGTAAAATTTAAAATAACATTTAAAATAAAATTTAAAATGAAATAGACTTGAATAGTAAAGGTTAATAAATACAGGAAGACACGGTAGTATACAGCAATATTTACAGACATTGCAGGAAACTAAAAACAAGGATTAGGGCCTAAAATTAGTTTCATTCTTTTATGGTTCAGGTCTGTCTCTTATGCCGTAATGTGCTGATGTGCACCTCTTCAAGACATCGGTCAAAAATCCGTCCCCTCGTCCGCGTTTCATCCAGACATCTTTTCACCTTTGCTGTAGAACAGTGCCAACACACCAGTGCATAGGAAAAATTATTGCAATAGTTTAGGCCACGTAGACGTAGTCTGCGATGCAGGACCTCTGCGGTTCAGACGCAGGCAACGGTGCAGAGGTGCAAATCAAATCTGCAGCCTAATCCTTCTAATGGAGTCCTGCAGATACAGTGGGACCACAGGCCTCGACATAAAGCATGTAGGAGGCATGTATGGAGCTCTGCATGAAACTTCATGAAAATAAAACTTTATAAATGTAGAGGACATGTTTCACTTTGAAATCGAACAGATTGTGCTTGGTGCTGCAGGACCAGCTCACCTGACTGCGTCCCCATGCACGTCAACCGTATGGGCTATAGGCTTACTGACACTGATACCCCCGGGTTATGCGTAACTGGTCTGGGGGTTAAAGATCCCAAAGACGAATGCTTACTGTACCGCACCTTGAAAAAACCTCTCCCGTGCTTTTAGGGCCCGGATCGGTTTAAAGCGACGTGACGCTCGGCTGTCAGTCAAACTCTTTCCACTGGTCTGAGGTGTCGGGAGTCACTTTCAAGCGAACGGAGCAGCAGGGCCCGAGCGCAGGCGGAGGTGAAAGGCAACCCAAACCCGGTCTAAAAGCTGGTCACGCGTTGTTGTTGTTTGGGTTTCATGGGATTCTCTTGACGGGAGACTTAACAAGTTCGCCAGATTCATTTTGCCGGTTTTAAATCGAGGTGAACCCTTCTGCCTGCAGGGAGCAGGCGCTGAAGTGGAAAACGCATGCACTTTCTGCTCTGTTGTTTTTTTTTAAATATTCATGTCGACTGCGCTTCTGGGGGTAACTCTATAAGGAGAGAAAGGCCAAGTTTCCTTTCAGCTTGTCTGACGTTATCAATAAAACACCCATATTCATCGGATTACAGCCCCCACTCAAGTAGAGTACAGTAGAGTCGAACTCAGGCGCCGTCTGACTGTCACTTCAGCTAGACCGGTGCATCCGAGCCACTTCAGCTCCTGACAGCCTGATCTGCAAAGTCCTGAATCCTGGCTGATTGAATCTGATAGTTATAATAAAAGCAGAAATAGAACACAGAACGTATCAAGGGCTCATAAGGACCTGTCAGAAAATGACACAAGGGAAAAACTGAATACTGGGGCTAATATTAGCAATAAACTCTCAATCTTTCACTTTCCAACACTCAAAATGTGCACAGTAGTACGGTTATTGTCTGGTAAACCAATCGTAGGCCAACGTGGATGGATGGATGATGGACTTTAGATGCAGAGGAACCCAGGGAGTGAGACTCTGGTTCCTGTAAAGGAAAATGGACATGAAAAGAGAGGGATCTGGAATGAAAACTGAGAGAAAAATAGCTGAGACACACCTTTTATATGCACCCTACGAGCCCTACGTTATTATAACTCCATTTCACTGAGCTGAAACGTTAATAAACTAAAAAGTTTCACCTAATAGAAGGAAAAACCTTGCAGTTCAAGTTGCTCATCGTCCTCGGCGCCAGCAGGTGGCAGTCCTTTTACATAAATGAGAAACCCACAGCTCAGCTCAGACATTAAAACAGACAAACACTGCCAGTTTTCATTTTATTTGTTCCCGAATAAACCCTTTCTTCCCATCAGGGCGTTTATTTAAATATTTAAATCATATTTCAACATATTTTATCACCTGTCGTAACATTTTTATCTGTAATTAACTGACGACTCGTTTTAAGACTACAGAAATATAAAAAAAATACAAAAATTTGTCCTTGCTCAAATTTTTCTGTCATCACGATTAGGTTGGCATCTCCGAAATATAATTTTTTTCATGCTATTTTAAGGGTGCACTGTGTCAGTTGGTAGAAATGGTAGACAGTGAAGGTAGCAGATTATTACTATCCTGCAAATAAAAACTCAGATTTAGACTCTGCACGGGCGTCATTCTGCACGACGAAGTCGGCAGCATTGCAGCGAACGCACCATTTGTAAATTTCCAAATGCATTTTTTAAAGAAATACATGTATAAGTGTCTGTTATTAGAGAATGTAAGGCATGCATTAACACGGACACACTCCATTAAAAGGCCTGTCACAGGACCCCAGATGATCTATTTCAGATTATAGACTGAACCTTATGTGATTAGCTCTGTGTCATGAAATTTCCATCAGGGTGGTATTAGGACATAAAAATATCCTAAAAAGTCTTTAACTTTGATTTTACCGGTTGATTTACACCTGAATTTAAACATTTAAAGCAGATATAGTAGCACAAATGCAAAAATAACACATTTAAATACTTTAAGAGAGTAAATAACCGAGACTTAATGCACATGTGATTTGCTGCATCTAAAAGGTGCGTTTAAAATCCTGAGCCGTCGAGGAGCAGCTTCAGCCGCCTAAAAGATCTCCTCATCCCACCCCCCTTCGTGCCACGCTGCACAATATCCACAATATAATCAGCCTGTAACGCTGTTAATCACACCTGTGCTTTTCCTGCTGGGAAAATGTCAGCTGTGGAAAGAAGAGGTCTGGAGTTACGTTGCGTTCGACTCCTGCTCACTGGAGCCAGACCACGGGAAGCCACGTTTATTTACACCGTGTGCACACATGGAAAGTGATTAGTTTAAGCTGCAATCTCTCTCTTTTGGGTTTGGTGTCAGATTGTGTTGCATCGGCCTGAGACATTTATTAACAAGTGTGTGTCATTTGGATTATTTGTGCACAAATGCATGCACAAAATACCAAAAACTGATCATGCAATAATCTGGTATAAAAAAGAATTTAAATGTATGTACGGTTTAATTTCTTTAATTTCTTTCTTTATCTAAAATATAAATTTGCATTAATTCACTGCATTTATTTGATATTTAGCATATTTAGCAGTCTTTATTCTTTTATTACGTGACCCTTTGATGGAGCTGGCTTCTTTTAGTTCTCTTTTTTTAGATTTTTTTTTTTTAGATTTTATTAGATGATAGTGTTTTTTTTTGTTTTTGTTTTTTTTGTTGCAATAAACTCAACAAGAAAGCAAATATTCCTCTGATAACCCCCCGCTCTATATGCCTTTGTTTGTATTTATCTTGCATGATAATCCTTTAATATTCACGGTATAACGTGGATCACTGAAGCTTTGCTTAACTCTTCCATGTGACGCTCTGCTAGCCGCCGCTAACATCCGTGATCTTCCTGAGAAGCTGTCCACTCCATGCATCCTCTGTGTGGAGTGGCTTTTATTGAAGGTGGAAAAGGCCTGCCGTCCGCTGCAAGCTGAGGTCGATGCACGCCGCGTCCACAAGGTGGCGATAAAGGTCAGGCAGCAAAAGTCAGCAAATAGTGCACTTTAAAATAAATTAAATAAATAAATAAATAAATCCACCCTGGTCTCTCTTCATGTGTGATTAAGGAGTGGTAAAATGAAATAAGAAGCTGTTTATATTTGAGTCGAACAATACCTGTTTTTAATTCTTCCTTGGAGCGATTCAACTGAATACAGTGTAAATACGCCGGCTTAACTCACCCAAGAAATATATCATTAAAGTAGTTTTTTCTTTTAATTTTCATAATGTAAAATGATTACCGTCGACGTGTAATTATCATCATCATAATGACGGTTTCGAATCATCCACTTATTCCGCCGTTTTCGCGAAACAGGTGCGTGCATTCGTCCGAGGTCGCCGAGCTGATTGCGGCCTCTTTGTCTTGGGGGGGAAGCGGCGGGCCTACCCTACAGGTGGGCTTCCTCCCCAGAGGAGGGTTGGTGTTGTAGGAGGGGGGGCCCCCGGGAAGTGAAGAAGGAAGTAAGGTAGCCGAATCGATATCATTGTGAATTATTAAGAGCTTCCTCCGTTGGCACGCACCGCTGCGGATCCCGAGCTCGGAGATGCGCCGCCATCCCTTCCCTTCCCCCTCCTCCTCCCTGAAGTTTCCTCTTTTTGCCGTGCGGCCACACCAGCTCCACACGTGTGCATGGCCACACACACTGGTCTTTAAGCTCACCCTTGTTGGAGTGCTCATTAGTCAGTGCAGTGATGCAGAGTAGCCCTGTCATTAGCTGAGAGCTCTCTGTCCTCCACTCCCTTCCCTCTCTCCGTTTTTATTCTTCTTCCTCCTCTACTAAGGATTCGTCTTCATTTTTTTATCTCGGACGCCGAGGGGCATTCCGGAGATCTACTTGACAAAGATCTCCCTAATCCCACTGAAGTCTAAATACCCTCTGCAGACGCTCTTTATGAGCAGAATTGAGATCAGGTGTCCTAATTGGCTTCTTTGCCGTACGTGACGACTTGTTACCGCGGAAGATGAAGCCGTTTGAGGAAGGAGCTCGCTGTTGCCTTTTGTTTCCCGACTTTGGACGGTTCAGGAGATCTCACCGTTGTCTGTTTTGGTGTGAAACGCAACAGGGCACAGAAGTCGTTGAAGTCAAGAAGCGGTGGGTGCAGATTTGAAGCACTTGTGCGTTTTAGTTCTTGGCCCAGTTTGATCTCAAGGAGGCCGGACCGGTGACGTAATGTCCTATAAATAGCTCCAAATGTTTCCCTTTGTTTTAGTGCAAATGCACTATTAAAAAAAATCCTTTTTGCAAATTATGTCAAGAACAGAGATTTCTTGAGTAAAGAAATAAGTGCGATTTCGCCGCATTACTGCCCTCTGCTGTTTAGTTCTAGGTCTGCAGCTCTTACTAAAACAGAGCAACCTCTAGTGGACAAATTAGGAATTGCAGTTAGCTGCAATTTTTGCAACTTGCGAATTCATCCCGCGGGTCCAGATCAGACCCTCTGTCCGTATGTTTGACCCCCATGTGCTTTGATCATTTCTGTTTTATGCTCTTAGCCGGTTACGCTTGGAAAAATAAAATACTTTTACTGTACGTTAAGGGATAAGTCGCTAAAAATAGCCAAAACTGTAAGATGCATTCAACAAAATTCAGATTCTGGAAAGGTAAAGCAGCAGATTTAGAGCTTCAGGTTTGTTTTTGGATGAAGCTGTCCCGTCCATAAGAAGCTTGTGGATTGTACTCTTACTAAATAAATTTTCTGTAAACCGACCAGTGAATTCAATACAAAGTGTTTTATTAATTACGTTTTTAACAGATAAAACTACACCCAATAGAGTCGCCGGTAATATACGCGTGTCTTGCGAAGGTTCGGCTTCATCTTACTCTATTCTTAATAGCCACAACATTATGACTGCATTCGAAGCTGCTGCAGCTTTGTCGCCAGAATTAGCAAAATAATTGCAGGAAAGCGAGGAATGGTTTAAGGCTTAAGGATAAAAAAAATGCCAATTTAATTCGGCCTGACCATACGAGATGTAAGGAAAGAGAATTATTATTTTTTTTTTATCACTATTAATTTTTTAGAAATACCGTGTTGAATCGATTTCTTGCACCATTCACACAAGTTGAGAGTTTCCTCCAGGTATATATATGCTTGTTTCTTGGAGACATGTAAGGATGGGTCATATTACATTATTGATTGCTGCTTTTTTTTTTTTTTTTTTTTTTGTAATGCTGACTGAATCCAGATTTGATAGTTTACCAGCTGCTGTTTTTTCCAAAAGCTATGAGGAGCTGTTAAGCGGCATTTTCCCGAGGCCCTGTTAGCGGGTAGGAACCTTAAGCAGAAGCTTGAGGCCGGCCTGGTAGAAACAGAAAAAGAGAGAGGAGAGGCATGCATTTGGATTCTTCTTATTCCTGCAAACACCTGACCAAACGTCGACCTACATATCCAGAGAGTGTTTTTTTTCAGCAGCCGTATTTTCTTGCCAGTCCTTCAGAATCAAAACCTAACCACCACTTTTATCACTTCGCGACGACATTCAGCAATCACACGGTGAGAAAGGCAGACTCTAGAGGAGAAGGTGAGATCCACCGTGCCGCGCAGACCCCGAGGCATGTCTGGACTCGGGGGCTTGACTCTCGCTTTTACCGGACTCGAGGACCTCTCAACTCCGCCGCCGTAATCATCGCAAACCGACGCCGCTGCTCCCTGCACCTGTGTGCAGCCTGCAGCCGAGCGAATCCACGCCCAAGGCATCCTGGGAAATGTGGAGGGGAGGAAAAAAGAAAATCAATAACCGAAGTGGATTATTTTTTTAAACTGTTATAGGGATCCTTAGATGGCGGCGATCTAAACTGCGAGCACATCTCGTGAAAATGAAGCAACGGCTGCAAAGTAGAATTTAGCCAAGATGTCAGCAGGTGCATTAGAGAGACAGAGGAACCTGCAGGAAGCCTCCCCTTAAAATACTGCACATTTACCTCTTTTTGGTGCAACATATGTTAAGAAAAAATCACATTTATCAGGACGAAACCTTGACCAGAATCCAGCTCATGTGGAGGCCGGCTGAAAGAGAGAGAAGAGAAGAGACGAGAGGAGGAGACGGCAGCAGCAGGACGAATACGATGATGCATACCTGCAGCATGTAAACACAAACCAGAGTGCAAGATACAGCTGATGCATGTTACATGAGCATAAAGTTGCCGTTGTAGGAATAAACAAGAGTAGGGGGCGAGGCGAGCAGCTTACCAAGTTTTGTAGAGTCCGTGCAGCACATTATTAGGTCATAATGTTTTGGCTCAACAGTTTAGCATATCAGCAATACGAGCACAGAGCGTCGATGCATCCATCACTCCTTCTCTTTTCTCCCGCTCCCCTCCTCCTGACAGTAATGCTCAGGCCGCCCGGGGATGAATCCATCACAACCGGAAGATATATTTATTCTGTCTCAGGACGTCCGGCCTCGCATCCCAAATCCTAATTTATCTGAGCTGAGAGGTGCCGACGTACACATGCGCTCCTATCAGTCTTCCTTCTGCTGCTGCTGCTGCTTCTCCTTATCTCCGGCCTGGCCTCTTGTTTGCAGACATCATCAGTTAAGCGCAACACCGTCTAATATCGGCGGCCGCCGCGTTGCGAGATCGATCAATCTGCGGGGCGCCGCCGACGCCCCCGGGGAGAGAGAAATTGTGAAGTTGTTACAAAACATGGCGGGCGAATTTTCCCGCCAGACGTTCCCGACAAAAGCGGAACGGCGGCTATTTCTGCCGCGTAAACACCCGTCACCTCCAACCTGCTCGCGCTACCAGCTAGCCATCAACAATGCAATTAATGAACACAATGATGATAGCACCGGGAGGACATTCCTCTTTGCTCATCGTGCATTCCACACTGCATGCTATTACAAATGACCAAACACTCCATATAATAGCACATCATTTAGCCGACGTCCTTCACTGGCTCGGCTCCCCGCATACTCCACACTGGCCATCAAAATCTCTCTGATAGAGCACATTAATTACACCCATCCAGAGACAGCTATGATTACAATTTCACACGTTTGAATGGACTACGGCCATTTGCCACAAAACTGCAGAGGCAGAGCAATGACTTTGGCGAGGAGGGAGGGGAGTTGGTGGGGGTTCATAATTCTCCCGAGGACTGCAGATGCGGGATGTGTGGACGCATGGATGCTGACAGCTCCGGCATTTAAGCAATGCGCCGTAATTGCGTCGCAAATGGGCCCGAATCTGTATCTTAACGCATCTTCATTAGCCCAGCGTCCGCGGCTCAAGACGCGGGGACAATGGAGGGCCGTGGTTAATTCTTTAGCGGGCCGGTCCCGTTTTCACACTGGACAACTTTAATTAAGCGAAAGATTAAGTTTTGAAGGGACGCTTTAATGCACCGAATCCCATGAGCGCTCTAATAAACAGCAGAATGGAATCAGTCAGCGGTTATCTAATGGGGTTGAAAACAGACACAGACATCTATATTTCCACCACCCAAGTACTCCTCGTACTCCTACATTAAATAGACCTTAAACGTTGCACTGGGTGTCAGTGAGTTTCCTCTGCATTGCACATGGAAAATGTAAATGGAAAAATACAGGACAGGATGTTTTTTGTTAAATCCCTTCAATGCTCTCGTTTTTCTACTTGTTCTTAGAGCAGGGAGTTTGTCAGGTGGGCACGACAGGCGACCGCTGCAACACAGAATCATTTCTTTCTATGTAAAAGATGCAATAATATAGTATACGTTAATAATATATGTGACTCTGGAAACCAGGGCAGCTGCTTTCAGTCTGGCCGGGTAAGTGGAGGCAGGTTGTACCTCTTGTTGTGCTCAATCCTTCAGGTTGTTTACTACTTAGTAGGTCAAGGCACTTTTTATAAAGCCTGTATGAAAAGTATGAAAAGGAAGATAAATAAAGTAAGTGGATTCCCCTGAAAATCTGGTTGCTGCTCAGATGGCATGTACGTCTATGTTACGACTTTCTCCCACGATAATATATGTAGTGAAGAAGCTGGCGTAGCTTCCAGGCTAATTTATATCCATGCATATTTGCGCAAAAAACACGGAAACGTTTCAAAGCCAAAGTGAAAAAGTTCATAAAAGCAAAAATCTTCGAAGCTCTAGTGCAAAGATAAAACACGAAAATCAGAAATTGTGTGGAGGAAACTGCCACCTCCCTCAAAGTAAGACACGAAACAAACGGACTCTCACATTGCATCGTCTGGCTGTGTCTTTATTAGTGACGGGCACTTCAGCTCTTTTCTGAGAGCCGACTCTTTTGCCACGGCTCCCAAAGAACAGTCGGCTCTTTCGGCTCCCGAACGGCTCTTCATTTAGTATCGCCTAATATTTTAAGACCAACACAACAAATACATATGGTTTGTGTGTTGATCGTCCCTTTTGCATTCAATGTTTTTAATGAGAAAACTGCAGAGGCAGAGCAGATTCTGCTTCGTTTGCGTTTCCTCACCGGTGTCAGCCACGGCGTCTGTCAGTCTCTCTGCTTTCACATAATGGTATGATCCGAAGTCATTACATGTGATTAGCCACATAGCGTGCCCATCAAAACAAAGTTCTACCCCGTCCTGAGACGAGCAGAGATGAAAAGAAAAAAAAATAGTGGGGAGCCGGCTCTCACTCAATGGGAATCGGATCTGAATTCTGCAACTTTCTTTTGCAAAACTTTAAGCTACACTCCAGTGGATTGGTTTATTTGGAGTGTTTCTGGCAGCACAGCAGATATAACTTTAGTCTTCACTTCATTTTTAGTCCGTTTTTGGTCTCAACCAACTCCAAGAGTATTTAGTTACTGGACGTTTTGCTGTTTTTACAAGATATTCGCTCTGTTTTTCTGCCATTTGGTGCTTGGAGACCCAAACAATGAGCCTTTCTAAAGTCAAGTGGATCTGCATCAACAAGGGTACCGATTAGATGGAATCTATTTGGTTTGTAATAGTCGTGATGCTACGGCGGCACACATGATTTTCATTCTCCGTTGCAAAGTGTGTCTAAACTTGCTTTTTTTTTTTTTTCCTTGTGTCTGGGATCGTTTTGACCTGTAATCCTCAAGATTATAGTGGCTAAACTGCCCACTGTGTGTTTTCATGCTCTTTATCAACTCCCGGTATGCCGGGCTGAGAGGACCGCTGGCCTCTCGATGCCCTTAGCCTGACATTCAGGGATCACAGGGGTAGCTCGCTGTGAGCGCGTGCGTTTGGGTGCACGCGCCCGAGTGTGCCTGCGTGAGCGCAGGCGTCTCCAATGCCCTTGGGGCGGAGACGGAGCTCCTAGGAGGTAACAGCGGGTCAGGGGGCACAGCAATTAGGAAGCAGTTGGAACCATTAATTAGCCGATATATCACTTACACTATTGTTTGTATAGACTGTGTACTATGAGCTGGAAATAACCTCTGGACAACTTTCCCTACTGATTATATTCCTTATAGGCTTAAGCCGCACCAATTATTGCCACCTATGCTTTCAGTTTTAGTCGACCACCTAAAAGCCGATATGACGGAGCACCCATAGAAATACCAAATCAGCGAGTAAACCTCAGAGATGATGTCTGGCGCCGAGAAAGACACTTTCAACTCTGTGCCCCGTCTTCAGGCAACATGTCTCCTGAATTCACATCAAGATTTGTGTTTTTCTGAGGGGTTTTCACCTGTGATCCGAGCCCGCCTTGAGCGGTTTGATTTTCCCCTCCGTGCCTCCGAGCCAGGCTGTGAACTTTCAAAGGATGCGAGCAAAGCCGCGGCGGAAAAACTCAGAGGGGAGAGGGGATCGGGGCGGTGCGGCGCAGCGTGGGGGGGGGGGGGTGTCTAAGCCTGCGAGCTCGGGAACTCTGCAGCTGAAAGGGACGGCGGATGGGTGGAGGCTGTGGTTGTTTAGAAGCCGCAGAGAGGAGGGTCGTAATGGGGATTGACAAGGCCACCCACGTGAGGGAAGGACAGTCTGTTAAGACACATGAAAGAGCTGCAGGAGGAGGTCACGCCATTTCAAAGCGACGCCATCAAAACCCCCCTCTGTGCGTAGTAAGTAGGGGTGATATCCTGGCAAGCAACACGCCACCAACACTTGAGTTCAACGATAAGGCTCTTCCCGCACCCCTCTAACCCACAGCCGAAGGATAAGCGAGAACACGGGGCAGAGCTCCTCGCGAGCGGCTGAGGCCATTTTGCCACGCCACCGAATGATTGACGGGAGCCGGCGATAAAGGAAAGAGAGGAGCGGCGTCGAAGGATGGCGGCCTCTGTGATGGAGTGCTCGTGGTGTGAAGAGTAGCTATTGAATCCTCCTTTTAATCTGTCCGTCAAGGTTATTGAAAGTGTCGTCTTAGTTATTGCACGCCAGCCTTGGGTTTGGAGAGCCCATAAGTGGGAGAACACAACCTGTGCTGGGTGGAGAATAAACAGGCTCCAGGCAAATAAATCTACATCAACAAATGCGTAGAAAGACAAATATGCACAGCAACTAACGCCAATAAGGATTACATCTACAGTGAATCTGTAAATGTTCCATTGATCCTGTCAATTGCTCACATACAGTCAGTCTCTCTGCTCCCATCAAGCCAATGGCTGTTGTAGACAATATGCAACCCCCACCTCATGCTCCGGTTATAAGGAGGGGGCGCCACTCCAAACCAGTACCCCCCCCTTTTTTTTATTTTTCAATCGATGTTCATCAGCGGGTCTGGCAATAAGTTGTCAATGGGATTCTCATTAGAATTCAAGTATGCTTTTGACTAATATTGTATAGCACTGAATCACGCTGACAGATGACTGGGTGAGTGGCAGTCGAGAGCTCGTCACGGGGTGAATTTTAATCGAAGGGGAGGGATGGTGTCGGGCAGGAATTGATGTGTCCGCATCAAACCACTGATACCGCACATTACGGTTTTGTTGATGAAGAGCGCCGCTTGCGTACCTTTCCCTAATTACTGTTATATTTTTTTTAACTTATTGTTAAGAGACCAAAACAGTGTGAGTTGGTCCTGTACCCCAGACCCATTGGTGTCCATGACAACGTAGCACCCCAATTGCCATAGCAGCCACCTTAGCTTGGAATCACCTAACCGTGCCGGGATTCATTGGGAGGTTGTTGGTTTTTTAAGCTCAAACTTTGATCTCGGTGTCTTCAGATCCTTAAAATGTGATCCTTTCTTTCATGCAAAGCAATGCCGATCGCGTCAAAGGCTTTGGAAAATGCTAAAGACGTTCCCTTGAGTTGTAAACTCTTTGGAAAGAGCAAGAGAAGATGGCGGAACTCAATGATGGTTGGCGTCAGTCAGTGATGGTTGGCGTCAGTCAACGGTGGTTGGCGTCAGTCAACGATGGTTGGCGTCAGGTCTTTGCAGTCTGAATTCTGCAGAAAAAAAGATTATTTTAAACTCCTGGTGTCACTATTACAGGTGCTAATAAACCGTCTTCATAGGATCTTGAATTTAAGCAAAGCGTTCCTAAAACGTCTTCAATTTAACGTCCGGTTAAAGGGGACGAGGACACCTTCGCTCTCGTTGGGGAAACCTTTTCACCCACGCATTCCAGCGAGTGCACCATCAGTCGGACACATTTAAAGTGAGAGTTTGAAGCGGCCCCGTTGTTTGAGGACACTCACGCAACGCCAGTCTGGAGAGGAACGGAAACTTTGCGGGGAGAAAAATTATCCTCATCTGTCCACTGCTAACATCCCGAGCTGTGCGAGCTGCATGACCAGCCGAATGGAACTAAACGTAATTAAGATCTACTCAAGGTTAATTTGGTCAGTAATGGTATTATGGATGTATGGAGTAGCCTTTTTTTTTTTTTTCTAAATATCAGTCCATTAAATCTGTGTTATTAAAAGGCGAAATGAGACCAAGCATATACACATTAAAAATAATGAGTTTGTTCAGCGTGTGAAAAAAAAAATGTCCAACTAAGGTAGGATCTGAATGTTTATTAGCAGTGATTGTTTCTTCATTCTGCATGGATCAAGTTATTCATGTAACTTGGTTGGAATCGATTGGTCGACGTCCTCTCATTTGAGCTCCATTCAAACCCCTAATAAAAGGCAGCCCTTTAGAAGCGACTAAGCAAGGAGTGCTACTTGAATACTGGCGCCTCTCCAAGAGTAATAACCTTCCATTCTCTTATTCATTTCGTTTGAAAACTTGGTCACAGATTGCCCTTAAACAGAACAATTTTCATACGGCAAAAGCGTCGCTTTGTTATCCCTTGCAAGGCTAGCTTCAATCAACAAAGTGGCCTGAAATTACCAAATAATCCATCAAGAGCCGCCGCTTTTCAGCAAGCTCTACCTCGCATCAAAGCCTTACCTTGCCTTGTATTCAAATTTTCCTCCATTTTTATTTTTTTTTTTTCTGACTATTCATCTCTTTATAATAATAAATCTTTGGAAGATATAAAATCTGTGAAAGATGTATTCTAGTGCGGCAAAATCACTCATTTGTGCCGTCCCTGAACCGCCCGCGGCTATCAAGAAAGACGCAACAAAAGCAACTATATGTGAATGCACTCTTAGTCCATTCAGCCCGCTCAATGTGTCCTTTTTATTAATATAATTTATGAATCCGCCGCTTGGAGTATTCTGCCCATGCAGTCGCCGCGTTCACAAGCGTGCATGTGTGTGGGCGCACAAGTGTGCACATGCATGGGAATATTTGTTTAAGAGGGAGGCTGTTATGACCGCCGCATTATCAGGTACAGTTAACACTCCAGTGGCAATTAGACCGTGTGTGTACTAGCTTTACACTGGTGTGCATGCATTTTTCTGTGTGTGTGTGTGTGTGTGTGTGTGTGTGCAACATATGCTGGAGCCAGTGGGGAATAGTTTTCCCCGGAGAGTAGTCGGCGCAGCCCTCCAGTCCGTGTCTCAAATTAGAGGGAGCAGCAGCATAGCCGTGCCTCATCCGCTTTAATAGCATTTTAACTGTTATTGGAGCTCTTATATATGAGCATTCGGTGACGCCGGTCGTGGCGGCGCGCCCGTGAAAAGGACAGTGCCACAGTAGCCTCCAACTGAACTGTGACAGGCCAATTAATGAGCCTTCATTGGGAAACAGTCGTTACATAGGTCAGCTAAGAAGTGTAATTAGAATGCATTGTAGATTCTTATTTTTATTGAGGGCGTTAAATTGAAAGAGGGGGCGCAATCGATGCCGAGTCGTTATAACAACGCAGCCTGATAGATTTGGGTAAAAAAAAAAAAAAGAGGTTGCTGTTTATGAGATGCAAAGCGACTCCGCGCACACACACACAAACACACATAAATGTCGCCCACGAGGCCTGATAGATGTGTCACGGCGGGGATGTGAATGGGAGCCAATTACATTTATAATGTCAAACGTGGCGCAGAAATTAGCTCCGGTATTATTATGTGAAAGCTAATTGCAAAGGAAATGCTAAAATGATTTAAATCGCCGGGGCTATTTCCAGACATTAAGACGTTCTGAAGATAGCCACGGCGCTAACAATTTGCACCACCCCATTTTATAATTACATTTAATAGGTTGTCTTATCAGCGCTCTGAAAGCGGATTCGGATTATCGCAAGGCTGGACCAGACCGACGGAACAAAATTGTGTTTTATTTTTTCTTGAGCGATGAGTGCTGGCCATTCTGCTCCTACGAGAAGGGAGAGACAGAGATAATATTCTGGGGGTTAAACTCTTGGATTGCCTCTTCAAAAGGTAAAATGGAGCAGAACACCATTGGCGAGGCCAGGCTTTGTATTTTCAAGAAGGCAGACTGGAGGGTCTACTGTTGGCATTCACCGCCACTTAACTTCCCACCGCAATAGATTTCCTACAGTATGCAAAGACACATACAGAGCGTGTTGCCAAGCCGTCCTCAGAATTGACCCCATCCAGCGGCACTGACCTCGCCATTGTCAGCGCTCTCCGCATTCAGATTGTATGCTAATAAGGGCGGCGAATGGAGGGAAGGGGAGCAGGAGACATGCTTTGTTATTAAGCGTACGCAACACTTGAGTTGCCGCCACTTATTAATGTTCAGGGTCCAACACTTCACCAGTCCATGTGAATAGTGTTGGTTTTACAGAGCTGTACAGTGGCGGGAGTATTGTCCGCCAACGATCATTGTGAAAAGGTCAAAGGAATTAAATGCAGCCTTTAGGAAATTCTTGACTTTTCTTTTTTTTTTAATCATACAAGTTTTTCCACCGAATTCATTTCACACACACACACGTGCTCTGTGTTCAGCTTGAAGGACGCTCAGCACTTAATTCGGAGCAATTCACCGTCTCCGGGTTAGCTGCGTGTGTCACAGGTGCCGCGTGAACTGTGGCTCAAGGTTTCGCAAAGTGAGCCGCGGGAGCCGGAGAAGAGGGGCCCCGGTGGATGACGTGATCGAGCAAGGATTGCGTGCGCCGTTTCTTGAAAAGGGATCTGGGTTCTGTATGCCGGAAGCCTCGTCCACAGGTGTACAATCAGCAACGTAAGCAATAGGCCCCTTTACCCTAAGACCACATCATCCGAAGGGCCGACCGCGCAGACGCGGGGCACTGCTTGGGGCTTAGGAGGAGATTAAGGTCTCCTGAAGGAGGAAATGTGTGATTCATAAAGAAACGCTTCCTAATGGTGTATGATGTCTTGTCCTGACAACAAATTGGCACGCATTTAAGCTTCTAAGAGTCACAGACTTGTCTTCCAAAAAAGCCACCTAGGGCTTTTAACAGGGTTGACAGTGATGAAGGATGTTTGTATTTACGGGGTAGAAGATTCTCAAACTACACTCAAGTGTCATCCAGGTCCGCGTTTCATTGACAGGTGCCAACAGGGAGCTTTGTGAGGGGAAATCCGGGCCGGTGATGCGCTGGCCTTGATTTGAGAGCGGCGGTAATCAAGCCCCATGATCCATTACGTACGTAGGCGCGCTGCAGCGAACGGCGGCGCTCGCACAAACAGACGGAGCTAACACCTCCGTCCCTCCGCCTCACCGGGAGTCATTAGCCATTCCAGACGCAGGGTGATCAGCAGCGCCAGCCTGGCCTGAGACAATTAGAGACCCCAGAGGTGGCTGCACATCACAATGAGCCCCGCGGCCATGATTAAAACATCAGCCGCTCTCTGTGCAACACTGACGTGAAAAGAGAGAGAATGGCGGCTGAGAGTTCAGTTCCATGTTCCTGGTTGAAAGGGGGGGTGGGTTTGTTCGTTTTATGAGCTGGAAAAAGTCATCAAAAGATGGGCTGGGCTTCATTCAATCTTTATTACACATATATATTCACCTGCCCTGCACATTTATAATGTACAAAGATTAAAATATCGCTTTTCTATTGTTTCACCGGCTTCGGCGGAGATGTGAAGGAGATGTGGCGATGTGAACATATTCACGGGGCTCAAATCCACAGACGCGCCCGTGTAAGGCGAGTGGATTACCGCCGCCGCAACATTGCTATCTCCTTTGACATTTGTGGCTTTGATATGTATCTCGGTGAAGGGAGATTTAGATAGCAAATCCCTCAAGTGCTTCGTTGAGCTGGCCGAGGTTTGCGCGCGCACCATTCAAGCGGCTCACAGGCGGCCCAAATACCTGGTGAAAGAAAAAAAAATAACAGCTTTGAAATAACTATATCAGAAAAACAAAAGGTACGTCGAGCCATGTTTAATGCCGGTTATTGACATTCTTGATACCTTTAAAGACGCATGTCAGCACGTGGTTTTAAATCAGATTCCCAGACATGGATTTCAGAGTCACAGTATAGTTATTTGATGTATTTATTACGTGTCATTCAATCACATTTCCAAATAGAAGTCAAACAAAGGCTTGTTTCAAAGTAAAATTGCCAAATGATGATACAGTGGAGAGGAGAGTATTAGGGCTAGGGTTTAGGGTTTCCGTGAGTTTTATGTTGTTATTATTTAGTATGAAACTGGACGTTGGATTGCTCTCTCCAAGTTACAGATAAGTTGCTGCCTAAAGTGAAGGACTTCAAGTGTCTTGCAGTGTTTTTGACTAGGGACGGTAAAGTGGACCGGGAGATTTGGTGGAGTACTTTAACTAACCGTTGGCGTGACGAGGGAGCAGTGGATCTTTGCTCTATCCTTCAGACCAGAAAAAAATAGCACTGTGGGGACAAGAGGCCAAAATGAATACCTCCCCATAGGGTGCCTGGGCTCATTCTTAGGGTGAGGAGCTTGGACGTCCTGATGGAGTTTAGAGTGGAGTTGCTGTTCCTTTGCATCAGATTGGGCATCGTGCAAAGGTGGTTTGGGCATCGTGAAGGGATGCCTCCTGACTGTCTACCTGGTCAGCTAGCTGGGTAAAGACGTTTGCTGGGAATGCAACAGGATTCCTGATGGGGAATTTTAATGCCTTTCTAGGGGGATGGGTGCCTGAAATGCCATGTTTAGCTCATGGCTTCCCGACTTCGGAAAAGTCTACTCGTGAGCTGGTTTACTGAACTCCCGGGATCTTAAAAAGGCCACATTAAATCAGTCAATGCTCTACTTTATTCCACTGAAAAGCTATTTTTTACTTCTGTTCCGATTTACAAGTCACTCAGGCATTGCATTCTGATAAATCGGTGTCTCACAAGAGGATCATTTTAGGAAATAGATGCATCACAGGCCAGAACGTCCACATTTTAGATCCACAGTATGGGTTAAAAGGATGTCTCGCAATTCAACTTGGCTTTGTTTTGCATTAGAACCTTGCTGAATGGAAAATATTACAGTTTCTCAGTGACAGTGAAACATTACTAACAAAGAACAGCTTTAAGAAAACAATACGTTTGGAAGGAAGTGTTTAATATGATATCTGAACTTTCATTTATTGTTTGGCTCAACTGTTCAACTTCATCCCTGAGTGAACTGTCATCAACCTGTCTGCGCTCCCATTCTGGCTCCAGTCAAAGGGAAACCACCTATTCACCGCCATTCCCGCTGTGATCTGCCCTCATACCCCCGGTCTCGTTTCAAGGGCCAACCCTCATCTATCCCCCCTTGGCTTACCCCTACCTTCTACTACCAACCCCGCCCGGCTTCGCTTCCCCTCAAGAGCCGGGATGTCCTCTGATCTGGAGCGACACCGGCACTTACCCAAGGCGGCGGTCCTCCAGGAGAAGGCTGAGCTATCCCAGAGTCCCTGCGGTGTGCAGCCCTCTGTCCCTCTGTTCTTATGGTTCAGTCACCATTGAGCAAAGCCACATGGGAGCTCCACTCCTGCGCCTCCCTCACCCGCAGTGGTCCCACCGAAACTCCCTGCAGGCCTGCAATGTGTTGCTCGTGTTTTTCCCTGCACATCTTGGAGCCAGAGACATTTATTTCCAGAGGTGGCTAAAAAAGAAAAGGTCAAGCATTCTTGCTGCTCTTGGACTTCACTTATAAAACCGCATAAGCAATAAACGACGCATAATTAGACAGGCATTTGCTAAATGACGCAAAAACAATGCTTGTCCAACGCAATATTGCATCTAATGGGTCCAAGTTGTGGCCCGCCGACGCTGTCTGGTTGCATTTGAGATGCTGCCGCGTCCCCCTTCCTGTTCTGACACGCGCTATAACGGCTAATTAAATGTGATGGCTGGTATTATTCAATTCGGAAACAGTCGTACCTCAAAGAGCAAAGAAAATTACGAAATTGATTTGATGACAGCTAAATTGCAAAAGAAGGCCTTGATTTAACCAGCCAATGTAAATGAGTCCAATTTAGAATCGTGTAATGCGGCCGGGAGAACGCGGCGGAAAATGATCAGGCCGGCCAGTCACAGATATTAAAATGAATTACATCTAATCGGAATTTTAGTCACGCTACATTAACTAATAGAAAGTTATTAACATTTCAAGAGCGCGGGGAGGGAGGGAAGAAGGAGAAAAAAAAGCTTTCGCCTGCAAAATTAACAGTGGCTGGGCTGACCCGTAGGGCCCGCGGATGTGAGCACTGTAATGACAGCATAATGGCATATTTACATTTAAAACCTCACCGGCTAATATTCAGATATTCTGAATTAGACGTCGCGTCAAGGAATATTTGGTTTGCCCCCGTGGCCTCCGCGCCGGGGAGGGTTTCTCTGATTTCAATAGTACACTCTAACTTTTAATTTCCTTCCTCCTGCTTAATCTCTTTATGTTTCACGCTTCCTCCACTTGTCACCGCCGCCTTTGGCGTGGTTGTAGTAGTAGTCTTTTATGCAGCATGTTACAGTAAAGTGCCAACTCCTTCCCTTGTTGCTTTTACCAACCCCTCCCCCTCCACCCTCCCCCGACACTTTCATGCTTTCATGAGAACATATCTATAGAAATATTGAGCATTGTCTTTGTCTTTGCCTCTCTCTGGTGATGAGCCCAGCCTGTCATTAGGCTAGAAGGCCATCCCTGACAGCTATTCTACCTCTGGCAACAGAGTTTTGTATTTTAAGTGTTTCACTTTTATATGATTATTTTTTTTTTTATATCCCTCTTTTCTCACCCAATATCACTTCAGTCTCTTATGCATCTTCAATCCGCTCCATTTTTTTCTCCTTTGAGTTCAAGGGCTGCGAAGAACACAGGAGTGCTTAAAGACGACGCTTTTGATGCCGTTGATACCTGCCAGGTTTTGCTAATTTTCAAAGTACGGCGAATATCCATAATGAAAACGGCGCCCACCAGTCAGCCAAGGACAACACAGGCATTCAAAGGCGTTTCATCGCTTATCACACGCCGAGCCATTAGTATTCAGCGCATATTAGAAGTTTCATGGACATCATACAAGACGATTCAGAGGAACTCGGAGCACAGTCGATCCTTAATAAAGGCATCAAAATCTTTCAGTATTCACAAAGTTTGTTTTCATGACCGGGGGGTTATTCAAATTCCAGTGAGTGAATAGAACAATTTACAAGCACCACAATGTGTATATGTGTCTGCATATGTGTGTGTGCGCTCGCATCCTTATGTGTGTTATTGTTTCTGGGTTTTTCCGCCGGAGTTGGGCTGACCTCTGGCTCAACACGTTCGGCGCCAGACATCACCGCTCCCCTGCTCTCCTCATTTCCACTCCTCCGCTCGTCTGCAGCCGCTCTGTTCATCCGCGGCAAGCGATGAAATTTTTACACAGAACAGACTGCCCTTTTTTTTTTTTTCTTTTTCTTTTTTTTTTATAATTCAGCACAGCACGGGGAAGAGCAAGAACGGACGGCTAGTAGCGTGGCGCAGCGGCGTGTTTTCAGTGTTTGATTGGGGGGAAAAAAAAGAAGAGAGGGAGTTTGTCGTGTGGGTTTTAAAAGCACTCTGGTTTCAGCATGAATTTTTTTGTGTGTGTTTGCATGACGGAGAGGCATAATCCGGGTTCACGCCAGTCAGGGTCGCATCACAAAGCGTTTGCGAAATGCACAATGGTATTTGAGGGAAACGTGAATCCTTGCTTCTCCGTGTCCTTTCAGGTTGACACTTTTAGCTTTTGACATTCATATGTTGCGCGTGTGTGCCCGCGTTTGCCTTGTTTGTGCCAGCAGTGGTCTTTCGAAAAAGAAAAAAAAAAAAATGCAACAAAGAGCGTCTTGGACTCTGACGTCCAGCCACCAGACCTTCCTCTCGGCCCGCCATCTGCTCCCCAGGTCAACAGACAACCCCCCCGTCTCTCTTCCACTCATTGCTGCCTGCGAGCTCGGTAGCTGGTTTCAATATCCACTGATGTGTGAAGCACTAAGAGGCTGAGCTCTGATTTTCTGTCGACTTCCTCTCTTAATTCGGGAAATTCCACCTCTAGCTTACGTCCACGTTAACCTTGGAGACGAGCGTTTGACTTTTCACATTCAGAAGTAGACAAAAACACGTGAAGCACCTAATCCAGGTTACGTAACTGAGGCCTGTGGCAGATACTGAAACGTGTAATAATTCAGAAATGGGGATTGTGTTTAAATGACAAATGCTGTAATTAGATTTCACCAGTTAGCTTCTGCACGCTGATTCTGATGCCTAAACTCAAAATTTAGCCTCAGGCTGATGTTTTAATGTTTCCACCTGACCCGAGCCCACTGCGCTGCAGCGAAACCAGTGCCACGGTGGACTGGATGAGCGAGCAAATGCAATAAAGAAGAAGAAGAAGGAAAAAAAAAAGACTGTACATGGAGAGAGGTGGCAGTATTTATAGAGTGCGAGATGCACCCGGGCCCAGGTGCTCCCAGTTGCACTAAGTTGACATCCCCGCCTACCAATTACCTGCAAGGCAACAAGAACAAGACAGCAGGAAAAAGCTCTGCAGGACAAAAAGCTGTCTGACAACTTACTGACTGCGAGCAGCGAACATTGATTAGCTGGTGTATAACAGGTTGCATGCTCAGTACAACATGTGGCTTTTAAAATACACCATAATATAGTTTTTGCGATGCTAACATGCTAGTGATGCCTGCCACGGCAAAGAGCTTTTCTGTGTTTAATCCGCTCCTGTCTCCATCAGTGTCAGTTCCTTAGAGAAATGTTATTTGGTGCATAAGTTGAGCACACATCTCTGTGTAGCTAATTAGCAGGAAATTAGCTCCAAAAACGGCTAATGGCTAATGGGAATGCCATTAGCTTAGGAGATTTTTAGACAAATGACTCCAGATGGAATATTATGGCATCTCCAAAGTTATTACAATGCATCCTAAGAGGGATGTTCGTTTCCCAACCAAAATACCAAAGTGGCAACTCATGCTAAAATGCTAATTGTGAACCTAATGGCGCCCTCTACAGGAAATGTCAAGGAATCACCAAAACAATTGCTTTCAAATCTCTTTCTCGCAGCATTTTGCAAATAAAAAAAATCATTCTCGTGTTTTTCTGTTAAATCACATCTTCATCTGGTCATCAATGGAACCCAACTGGAAAAGTTCTCCTAATACCTTGAGTGTATGGACCCATGCATCTATTAATCCCTGTTTGTATTTGCTAGTTTTCTACAAGTTCAGTTAAAATGTGCACAGAGTTTATATTCCCGGGATAATGCATGAAAAAAAATCTGTGTTTGACAGTGAACATGACTTTACATTACCGTTTTTTAAATATAAAAGATAATTAACATAGCGGTGGTGTATTTGGAGGTTTACATTAACTTTTTCATGTTGAGAGCATTTTCTTCGTTGGTGACCAAGATTTTTTTATATATATGTATCTGAAATCCTCAAGCCCTTTTCTGATTTCATAAGGGAAATATTGCTGCTGTACTGCCGGCAGTGGAGGACGACGCGGCCACCCGCCTCTGCGTGGTCGGCTGGTCACCGTGATGGTGTTGCGCTGATTTATCCCAGAGGCTTTGCTGACCCACGTTGTCTGGAAATCTGCAGAGAGAGGACATTACTAATGCAAAGCAACAGCCAAGACGCTGCGCTATGTGGATGTAACTTCGCAATCAGAGACATTTTGATTGGTGCCCTGTGTTTATGTTGGTGATAAATATACACGGATGTCTCGTGTCAAATGTTCTCATATTTTGCTGCAGTGGTGTAGTCTGCAGAGGAAAAGTGAAAAGTGTTAAATGCAGGTTACCATGTCCTTCAAGCGACTGCTGCCTGCACACTCCCAGCAAACATCTCCGGGATGTTCAAAGCAAAAAAAAAAAAAAAAATATGTTTGGATTGATAGATCACCGCTGCCTCTAAGATGCGCCGAGCAATTTTATAGCTGTTTTCTTAACATTCGTCCTCCAAAGGAGACATATATAAGTAATTTTCATTTACTACCTTGCTGAGGTAGTTGGATGCAAGTTGAATTTGCTTACATGTAATTAAATTCCCTTGCAATGGGAAGTTTTCTGCGGGAGAAAGCAAGCGAGACCTTTTTATGTTGTCTGTACCTGCACGCTGCAGCAGGAGACCAAGGTGAGCGTCAGGACACGTATGCAGCATGTTCGCGGCGCTTATGTGTTTTTGTGCCGGAGCGGAGGTGTCTGCATCTAGATCCGTTAGCACCCTGTAGGGGAGAGGAGAAAAAAAAACAAAAAAAAAACAGTTTGTCTCCCCCTACCACTTTACAAATGAAATCAGTGCTGTGAGGCGGTGGATTAATATCATAAGGAAGGCCAGAGTGGGCCATTAGAGTGGTGTAATGTTGCTCCGGGGCCTTGTGATGGATGGCCATCGGTGCTGCGGCCCTATTTGCACACAGTCACCTCTGTGGTGGCCGCCATTAGCAGGACATGGGAGGTAAGGGCTAAGGGATGGCGGCGAGGTGCCTGGACCAAGGTTTTATTATTAGAGAGGTGTTTGTATTTCTCCGCATACGCCTGTGCGAGCGCATGTGTTCACATTTGTGTGTTTGCAAACACGCGTTTACCGCAATTATGAACGTCTGTGTGTGTGTGTTTGTGTTCGTGTGTGTGTGCGCGCCTCGACTCTTCATCAGACAGATGTTGCGCTCCCCGCCCTCCACTCTATCTAACGTGTCTGTCTCTCTCAGTGGACGGCTTTAGTAGGCAGCAAACACACTCAGTGTAATTAAGACAAATTAGCCCGGATGGCAGCTTGCAATAACGGCAACATATGTTGGGAGGTTTGTGTACAGAGGAATACAATCAAAATCATCATTAGCGAGTCACTTATCGTAAACAGAATCACATTTTCCACCTTGGAGCTCTTGTAGATTAATAAGACGCCTTGATTTCTTTTCAAGGCGTCTCAATCCTTTAATCGCTTTTTTTTAATTTTTTAACTTTCTTTAACTCTTGCTCTCTCGCTTTTCATCTCTGTTGCTGTAGAGCCTTTCCATTTGTCGGTTTTAGTGTATAGTGTAGTATTGGTAAAAATTTTAGTGAAGATGTACATGAATCTGCAAAGAGTCTTCCCCTCCATCCCCAACTGGGGAATCACTGCCATCTGTTCAGAGTTTTAACTTTTGCCGGCTTTGCGGATTTCTTCTCCAGGTCGACCCTTTTTCATGAGTTTGAATAAAAATGTAGAAAAATAAATTCACAGTATGGAAATTTATGAATTTTGTTTGGCTAAATTTAGCAATCCTTTCTGTCGGAAACGTGGTTCAAGTCAGTTCAAGCTGTTGTCAATTCCTCCCCCAGTGGCCACTTGTGGTATTGCAATACGAAAAGCATTTTTCACATTATAAACGTGATATTAGCCGAACAACACATCTCCAACAAACAAGTTAACACCTTTTAGTAGAGATGAATGAGTTTCTTTTGCAAACTTTTATTTTTGGAGCGTCTTTTAGGAATAGAGGCAGAATTGCTAATTAGCAGCGAACCCCGGGGCCGTAGGTACAGCGGGTTGTCCACGAACCATAAGGTTAGCGGTTCAAATACCTTTTTTCATGAGTTTGAATAAAAAGACAGAAAAATAAATTAGCAGTATGGAAATTTATGAATTTTGTTTGGTTAAATTTTGCAATCCTTTCTGTCGGAAACGTGGTTCGAGTCAGTTCAAGCTTCCTTGCAACGTGTTTGTTGCCAATTCCTCCCCCAGTGGCCACTTATGGTATTGCAACATGAATAGCATTTTTCATATTATAGATGCAATATTAGTCGAACAACACATCTCCAACAAACAAGTTAACACTTTTTAGTGGAGATGAATGGGTTTCTTTTGCAAACTTTTATTTGTTTTAGGAATATAGGCAGAATTGCTCATTAGCAGTGAACCAGGGGCAGTAGGTAGAGCGGGTTGTCCACGAACCAGAAGGTTAGCGGTTCAAATAGCAATCCACAGACCACATGCCTAAATGTCCTCGAGCAAGACGCCTAACCCTGAGTCTCTCCCAGTGCTTGACACAGGTGTGGAATGTGTGAGCGCTTGCTTGCGTGAATGAATGGATGAATGAATGAATGGGAGGATTGTTATTGTGACTGGAAAGAACTTTGAGTTCCAATAGGTAGAAAAGCGCTTACATAAATGTCATTTCACATCCACGGTCTCATTGTGTTGTGTTGAATGTACCACAGTTCTTTCGAAGGCCTTTGAACAATTTGTTCTGTAAATAGCGTCCATCCATCTACACCCCGTCCAGAGTCCTGCAGTCGGTCGGTCGCTGATGAATTCTACATCCGGAGTACGCTCTGCAACGAGCGCCGCACTTTCTCCTCAATATGTCTCTCAGCGTGCACACCGCCAAGCACAGATTTGACGTCTTTGTGTCTGAAGCCGATTGTAAAGAGAAAAATAAATAATAAAACACAATGAACCTCTTCTTCAGGTGCACGCTTTTCATTGAAATCCCAATGTGCCTAACTGACTCAGCGGTACCTTTCTTTTAAATTCTTCATTTTTTTTCTTGCGATTTGCAATTTGGGTTTTTATTGGTGAATAAACAAAGAAGTCACAGGGTTTTTCTTGAAGTTTTAAAGCAAAGTCAGTGAATCCCCAACGTGCAGGAAAACACGACCTCAGATCTAGCAACCACACAGCAGTGTATTGATGCAGGGAATCAAAAAAAAAAAAAAAAAAAAAAATCAATTCACTTATTTGTTGTATTAAACTAGCCATGTTTATTCCCTTGCAAATGACAGGAAAATAGCAAATTCTTGTGAATTTAAGTCCCCATTTTATCCAAATAGGAGTTTGCAGGGGCTTATTCAGAGCAGTGCCACAACATAACACAAATGTGCATCAGTTTACAGTGCTTTATTAATTTCAGACACATTTATTTCTTATTTTTATTTGAATTTCCTTTTTAAAATGTGCACTTGTCACATTTTAAACCTCTAAAGATTTTTAGCTTCTTCCTATTTTCCATCTCGATTTCTTTTATTAGTATCACCCCTTCTCTCCACCTCTTCCCTGCCTCGATCCGTCGGCCTCTGTGTCAAACAGTCCGTAGTTATGGCGCGGCAGATTAACCCGTGAAGCTCGCCGTCATTTCTGAACAATGTGCCTTTGATTTGAGACGGAATTAGACGAAAGCGCCTCCTCGTTTGTTCAATTTTCTTGGCTGAAGCTGTTTAGGTAAGCTTCATTATTTTTTTTTTTTTTTAAAAAAACTCTACAGCTGATTTATTTTTCATTTTTTTGTAATATAAAGGAGGAAATATGTAAATCTATAGGGCATGGGTCAAACCTGTTGTCCACGTTTCCTGAGACGCCTTGATTTCTTTTAATTCATCTCACTCGCCTCCCCTGTCGCTGTTTTCTTGCCGCTGCCACTTTCTTTAATGCTCTTTCTCTCTCTCTCTCTCTGTTTCTCTTGTCTTCCCTCCTCTCCGTCTCTCTCTGTCTTGCTCTATCGCTCTCCATGTCACTCCCCCTTCTCCTCGCTTCTCTCTCCATCTCCCTCAACATTTCAAAAGAATGAATTACTTTGGGCTGTCACTTGGCCCTGGCCAAGAATTCATTTTTGTGGGTCAAGTGTTTCAAACTGTCATTTTTGACAGGAACCATCTCATACAATAACTACATGGATGGACCTTGACTTGGAGTGCTTTCGTTCTCTCTCTCTCTCTCTCTTTCTCTTTCTCTTTCTCGTTCCCTCTCCGTCTCTCCCCTCTCTCTTCGTATGCATGCTAAAAAGATCTCGGGCTATTGTCGCCGCGGAGGGAGATGGCGAGATTGAAGAAGTGGAGAGCGCGGCCGTGAAAGGCAGAGATCAGCGGCGGATTAAGAGCTTCAACTCGACCACATGCAAACTTCTACGAGGAATGAAAATATAAAGGACGCCGGCAGAGAAACGCTCCGACGGGAGGATAAAGGAAGTCACTCGACGGGAAAGCTGTGACATTTAGTCACGGCGATGTCCTGATTCATTTATATATATATACACATAAAAAAAAAAGCATAAAAACGGTTTTCTGGCTTAATGTGTGAAGTCAAGTAAAGATGGCATTGAAGTGAATATAAATATAAAGCATGTGTGTGTGTGTGTGTGTTTGCAGGGGACATGCAGGGCTTCGGTGGCATTGGACTAGAGCAGACAATCTATTTACAGTGTGCTCAGGGGAGCTTATAAACAAATGTTGAGTAATTTCAGCCAGGAGTAATTACCCTTGCCGCTGACAAGGAGAGTGTGTTAGCACTCCCCTTCACCCTCGGCCCTGTCCAGAAGGCTTTGAGCTTGTGCACACACACACACACACACACGTGCACAGATGCACATCCACACGGTAAAACTTCCTTGCATATGTGTGGCGTTAATCCAGCAGTCGATATCACAAACACCCCCCTTTGGTCTCACCCTTATTTTTTGAGAATGAGCTGATGAAATATACCCACCTGCTTGGAAAGCTCTTTTCTCGCGGTCTGGAGCACGGGCATTTCAAGCGATTATTATGTTAATTAGCCGCAGTTAAATCCGCCACCCATAGATACGCACGTCGATGGACGAAGTAGCTCTGAACTTGGTTGAGAAACTGGGTCGTTCCACAAAAGAACGGTTAAAGACGAACAAAGTGAGTGTTTTGGGACGGCAGGGTTAAAGTTCTGACCCTAATCCAATGCATATGTGTAGGAAAGTACCTGAAGCAAGAGAAGATCATGCGAGGAAACATCTCAGAGCTGAAAGAAACGGCAAGCGGCTGTAGGCGGCAGATCAGCAGTTACCGAAAATACGCCATTAATGCTGCACAAAGGAGGTCACAGCAGATACCGAAAACGGGGGGTTCGCTTGTATTTGCATCTCACAAATACGTACAAGTGATTCATTTTCTCGAATAAACAAATGCAAATGTAGAAGATTTAGGCTTCATTTGTTTGATTGGGCTCTATTTGTCGACTTTGAGGACTTATGTGACAATCCATTGGTGTTTTGAATCGTTTTTATGCAGAAATGATTCAAAACATCAATGGAAATACAGAAATACAAGTATTTTAAATGTGTGCAATAAGTATTTTTCATATTATAAGGGGGGGTTTGTTGCCTGGAGTTCTTATTGCCAGTAATAATAAACTGTAAAAGTCTATGCAACTTTGCAGGGGCATAATCAGCTCCCAACGGAGAGACTCCATTCCAGCTTTCTCCCACAGCCGTTTTGTGAGCAGGGAAACTTCAAACCGGCTTCCAGGCTTTGAAGTTTGATTTCTTTTCTCACTTTTTGTTCCACTGAAGAGCAGCTCCCGCACCTAAACACGCGCATCAGCCCTCTTCAGCTTCCGCAGGCCGCCACGAGCCCGCGCGCCTTCATTACGATTCCACGAGCGCGATCGCCGGGCCAACAGATCATGTTATCGAATAGAAAACAGGCCATCAAAGTCACATTCATTGCTCCATTGTTTTACATTTTAATCATTTGCAAGACTTAATTACGGGATTGAAATGTAACTAACGAACAAGCAAATTCATTTTCACCTTAACCTTTGAAAGACAAAGCGAGCCAGATACAGGCTTTCATCCCCATCTGATCGATTATGATCTCTCGGCGCCGGCGGAATGAATTCCCATGCAAATTGAGCCGGATCAATCTGCATTCCCGGGGAATCGATGCAACAGCTTTTTCCCGGCCATTCGAGAGGCATGCTGTGTGATTAGGAGACGGGGGGATAACAACCGGAGGAATAACGTGCAATCACAACAAATTAGATTAAATCAAAATGAAGGACTGTGTGAAAGGGAAGAAGTGCTTCTCGTGGTCGGTTCTTCAAATTCCAAACAGTGGGGCTTTAAAAGCCTTTTCCCTGCATCGCTGCCCGTCTCTGTTCTCCCTGCCTTTGATCCTCCGAGCACGGCAAAGATGTGAGAGAGGTGGCTCCTTAGGCTGGGTCTCTCGGCGACTGGGGCATCACTTGTATTCTAGTGTTGTAGCTATTAAACAGCCGGGGAGGTGCAGCGAGCCACATGAACGCCGAGGAAGGTGGATGGGGTTTTTTAAAAGGATCAAGTGGTCAGCTCCGTCTTCAGTCAGAATTGTTAAATCGTATCGAGTGATGCCGGCGTGAAGAACGGACTGACTTTACCTAAATACGTGGCGGAAATAGCTAGAGTCAGATAGCTCTTACAAGGGGAAACGATGAGCTATAGCCGATACCAATCGTTGGCGGACATATTCTGTCTGCTTGCTAAAATAAGCTAAATTTCTGGTCGCACAATCCACATGACACTGTCAAGACAATCACTATGGTTCTGCATTGACATATAACAATACTGGAGCTATGAGAAAGTGAAATGGCAAAATGGAAAGGTTGGAAAATCAATACTAATACCTATTAGTTGTAGAAAATGTACACCAACATCATAAAACGCGTACACCAAGTAGATTTGCTGGACTAAAACATGTTAAAATCGGGTCCAGAACCATGATTTTACGTTTACTTAAAGTTGGGTTCCTGTCCACCTGCCGAATAGTGACTCTCCTTTTAACTCAGTTTTGGTCTCCTCCAACTCCCGAGAAGAATATCTGGCTTCTAAACAATAGCGTTTCCTCTGGATCAAGAGGTTTGGTGAGGGGAAACACTTCAAGGATTCTTCTTCTTGTCTTGAGCCCTCTCATCAAATGGCATTAAATGACATATATTGTGTGTTTTATACCGGACTTTTTTTTTTTTGAAACTCAGCCATTTCACTTCAAGATCCTACCCTGACGTTAATTATCCTTATTAGACCAGTCTGGGTCCAGACTTCCTATGCTCATTCTTCTTTCCGTTCTCTTGCCTGATCCATCCGGTGAAGCACCAGCACATTGCCATCAGCGGTAGTGACGTTACTTTACTTTTTTGGATATAGCATTTAGCACCTTAGCTGCAGAATTGCCAAGGAACTTGTACTCTCTACAGTACAGTATATGGGTATTAAATTTTGACTTTCTCTTGCATCTCAAAACTGAAACGGTTTTGCACTGAGGAATGGACTTAAATTCCTCCAAGCCGCTGTAGACGACGGATCAGCAGTTACCGAAAATATTTAGATGCCGTTAATGCTGCACAAGGAGGTCACAGCAGATACTGAAAACAAGGGTTTTGCTTATTGTTGCATCTGATGAAGTACCAGGACATTGCCATTAGCCATTTTGGATACAGCATGACTAAATGATATAGCATAATTTTCATAGTGATTTTATTACCTTCGCTGCAGAATTTCAGCGCATGTACTCTGGTGTGAGCCTCTGCTCATGGTGGGAAACTTACACCCGCCGCCTCAGCTGGGAATGAAACTGAGGTTATTGGAGGGAAAGTCACATTTTCACTTTCCACCGAAGCATTTCAATGTCAAACTTCTCTGCTTGTGCCCTCCGCGTCGTATACGGAGAGGAAACATATCCTACATCTTCCACTTATAGAGTGCTTCATTTCCATTTTAACACATTCCTCTCAATGCACATGTGCAGCATGAGAGCATGTTTGCGTGTTCTGCACCTGTATATGTTTCTGTAGGATGAAATGCGCACTTCTTTGTCCTGCCTTTGAACAACTTTTATGTATTTATTTATTTTTTTTTTTTCACCAGCTGATATAGTATGCTGGGAGGGTGGCGGGCTACGCTAAGCGCCATTGTGCTGCCTTGGCCGTGGACTGCAGGAAGTTGTGTTTGGCACGAGGCCCAGAAGCAAGGTGAGGACAAACACACCCAAGCGAACGCTCGCTAAACCTACAGATGCATTTCTGCTGCACGGTGTGCACCAGCAGTCGGGCGGGTGCGTGGGTGGCGGGGATGAGTGTCGTGGACGCAGCCGAGCACGTGTTCGAGTGCGTGCGCGCATGTTACGAGCGGGCTCACCTTTCATCTGCGGCGAGATTTGGAAAGGCTTCACTTTTGCGCGGGCTCCTTAATTCTCCCTTAATTCATTTGTGCTCCAGATTCACTCGGCTGCTGGGATAACCTGGGAATGATAATGAAGTGCAGGGGGGGAAAAGAAAGAGATCGAATGAAGGCGCAGGAGACAGAGAGAGAGGGAGGGACATGAAAACATCACAGCGCATGGCTCCTTCTTCTATCTCCCCTTTGAATGTGTTCAAAATGGATTTAGGGCTTTTCACAGAGTCTTTTAAAAGAAGATGGATCTTATTAGCGCTGATTGCTAGTCATAGGACGTTTTCTGCCTCGGGAACCCACCTTACTTAACCCTTTCACAGACTCACAGAGACTGCAGCACTGCTCGGAATGGGGGTTTTATCAAAAATGAATCCAGCACTGAGTCCGTGTATTAAATCTGAAACATTTCAAATGTCAATCTACTCATTGCTTTACAACCTTCGATTACACCCAGTGACGACAATGTACGACCAATGCCAAGGAGCTTGCACTTTCTACAGTACAGTATCAGTGTATGACATGGGCGTTAAATTTTGACATCTCAAGCGGTTCTGCACTGAGGAATGAGCTTAAATTCCTCCGAGCCGCTGCAGACAACAGATCAGCAGTTACGTTTTTTTGTTTTTGAGAAACTGGGTCGTTCCACAAAAGAACGGTTAAAGAAGAACAAAATTAGTGTTTTGGAACGGCAGGGTCAAAGTTCTGACCCTAATCCAATGTATATGTGTGTGAAAGCACCTCAAGCAAGTGAAGTTCATGTGAGGAAACCCACCGACATCTCAGAACTGAAAGAAACGGCAAGCGGCTGTAGGTGGCAGATCAGCGGTTACCGAAAATATTTAGACGCCGTTAATGCTGCACAAGGAGGTCGCATTTTCTCGAATAAACAAATACCAAAGCAGAATATTTCGGCTTCATCTGTTTGATCGGGTTCTCTTTGTCGACTTTAAGGACTTGTGCGACACTCCATTGATGTTTTGAATCGTTTTCATGCAGAAATGTGGAAAATTCAGCCAGTGAAGCCAAAATATTGCGAAAATGTGCAAGCGCGTTATTTGCAGCCAGAGTCTGCATGTAGTAGCAACTAGGAAAGTTGGAATAGTTTTGGACGAGCACTTTTGGACGACTGAAATACTCTGTTAGGGCAAAAAAGTTCTGATAAAGTCAACTTTTCTCAAGGGTTTGCAATTTAATCTAAATCCTTTCACGGTTTGTCTGTCGTCCAGACATCCACGCTCATGGCAGACAAGGGCATGACCACCTGGAGTTGCTTGAACTTCCATGTGTGTGTCATTCAGGGACATTTGAATATATTTACAGGGGTGGGAAAGCGTTGAACCGCCAACCCTGCAATTAACAGCCACCCTGCTCTATCAGAAGAGATAAAGGTAATAAGGTAATATGGATGTGTTCTTCATGTCTCACTGTTTAACTTGAGCATACGAAGCGTTCCATAACTGAGCACACGTGTCTCTGTTAAATAATTATTCTGAATGGGTTCAATTACTTCTCCGTAACTAATTGATCTTGCCTAAGACAATGGCACCAGCGGCGCGGTCCCAGCAGGACGCCAGGGCCTCCCTTCCAGCGAAGCTAACGCAAAAACGCCGCCGCTAATTGAAATTATTTTTTGATTAATACGGAGCCTAATCGGGGCTAACCACGCGGCGTCGGAGCGGGGTCACGCAGTCGAGAGCGCGTTCTTCCCCGTTCCTCTCAGCCTCCTTCCTGTTCCGACCCCGCACCTCTGTGTTTTGACAGTCTCGACCTCCTCAATACACAAAGCAACAATTCATCCTGCGGAGGAGAACAAGCAGACTCGGGGAGAAAAAAAAAAAAAAGAGGAAAGGAGCTCGGAGCGGGGGCCGATCGATAAGCAGAGTCGGAGCTGGGATTTATTTACCGCTGTGTGTTATGTAGAGGCGAGAGGAGGGAGAAGAAAAGCCTTCTGATATGGCCACGGGCAGCCGACATAATGGGGCCCTCTCAATCTTCAGTTGAGTGGCTTGTTGGATTGTCAGGCAGGTTTCCGCCGGTGTTCAGACGCGCTATCCGATCAAACCCCTGAGACGCGAGCGACCAGACAGATGATTACTCACTGTAAACGATCCAGGAGCGGAGAAAAGAAAAAAAAAAAAAAAGAAGAAGAGAGAAATAACTACAGCGGATATTGATGACTCAATAGACTCAGTGACAGACGATTCCATTTGTGTCTAGATAAAGTGTTGACTGTCTTGGATCAATCATAATATAGGCCTCTTATTGAGCATAAAAACCATGTTTAATGTCATTAAAGGCGAATCGAGCTTCTCCCCCCCTCCTCCTCCTCCTCCTCCTTCTCCTCTTCCTCCTTTCCTAGAAGCTTGCACATATCTGGCAGCCTGCCTTCTACAGTACAACCACTGTGAGACAGTGGGGGATGGGGATAAGAGTTGTGTTGTTGTCGGGTGAGAGGGGTGGCGAAAGGAGGGGAGGAAAGCCATGGGTGAGCGAGGGGTGATGGGAGAAGAAGACGAAGAAGAAGAAGAGGAGAGGAAAAAAAAGAAAAGAAACCTCGGAGGCAATCTTTTCTGGCAGAGTGGTGGCAGTCGGTCTGGGTCTGTGCGTGCAAGTGCATGTGTGTTTTCACCCTCTCTCTCTCTCTTGCTTTTTTTTTTTGTAATTTCAGACAGTTTGGACGTGACCAACGCTCGGCTAAGGCCAATAACAGTTTACAGACTGCTGATGTCATCGCATTTTGACAAACTTCTCAATCTGGGGCGACCTCCGTGGCGCTCAGACACACTCACCTCTCTCCCTCTCTCTCTCTCCGTCTGTCTGAGCATCGACACTGTTCTCCCCCTCGTCTCTGAGCAGAGGTTGTTTATTACGTCTTTATTACAGGACTATGAGAAATGTGCTTTTTTTCACGGTAGTCTGCAGAGGAGCAAACTTTGGAGGGTTCTCGAGGCTCCTAGCGCCAAATGCACCATGGTGAAAGCGGGCTTGGAGCGTTGTGAGAACCCAGACGGAGCGGTTGCATGGTTGTAACGGTGTTTCCTTTTAAAATGAAGGGCAGCAACGGTAATAGCTTGTTCCTGGCGATCCAGAATGCACAGTTTTGATGTGGATAGACTGTACCAGGTCTATCTGTGAACGAAAAGAAAAGTGGGTGAGTCGCTACTGCTTAAGTGTGAGCTAAACATTTGGGTTGGGAAATGCACTGCACCGAGGCCTGGTCAAAGGTCAAAGGTCAGAGGTGCATATTTACATACACTGTACACTTAAAAAGTGAAAAGTTTAAATGAATTACCCAAACGTAATGGGCACATAGTTAAAACAGCAAAAACTAAACAATGAAATGCTTAAAACAGGTAGCTGATAGCTCTCCTGGATGCACTGGGACGCATCATCGGTGTTGTTTCCTGGGGTCCACAGGTGTTTTGAGTCTTGCAACAGACACCCTTGCCCAGGCGACCCAGCCGGGGCTGATCAGGCCCAGACTTGCATCCCAGTAGCAGCCCACAGATCAGCCCTCTTGATCCACAGCCACCTCCTGGCTCTTTCTGCAGCTTTGGTGGTGGAATGGATGGCTCTCTTCTTGGTTGCCCCTGTAACTCCTCCTTTTGCTGGCTTCCTCCATCCACTCTTCCCAAGGCACTGTTAGTTCCAGCATGATTAGGTGTTTTGTGACATCGGAGGTGATGATCATGTCTGGCCGGAGGGATGTGGTTGCGATATGCTGGGGGAACCTCAGCTGTTTTCCCAGGTCAACCTGAAGCTGCCAGTCTGGGGCCGTGTGGAGGAGGCCTGTTGTTGTCTGTGGGCGTGCTCTGGGTTTCTCTCCAGCTTTGATGAAGGGGGTCTTCTTTGGTGAGCACCTGGTCATGGCGCCAACGACAGCGACCATCAGCCAGGGCTTTTTTGGCAGCTGCTGAGAAGATGCTCCAAGGAGCCTCTTCCAGAGCAAAGGCGGAAACGGGAAGGTGTTTTGCTCTTTCCCCAGACATGGAGGTGATAGGGATGAGTGGTAAATAATGAAAATAGCTAAAAGTAACTGCTAAATAGCGACAACAGGTCAAATTAACAGAGAAATCACTAAAACGGTCAGCCAAAAGTTATTGGTAAACACTTAAAACAGTTAGCTGAACGAAGTGTTTTAATGGCTAACATAATTAGCAAAGAGTTTTTGCTGAAAAAGTTAGCTAAAAATGTTTACCATGAATGCTTAAAACGGCTAAAACACAACGAAAAGTAAAGGAACAGCTGCCAAAGCACTGGCTAAAAATGAACCGTGCAAATATTTAGTGTTCATTGAGCAGCTGAAACTATAAGCCTCGCTAAAAGTAGCACCCTCTACCACTTGCGGTAGTGGTGATTTAAAGGTTCAAACTGACACTGCTGTAACAATATCCCATTTTCCTAATATCTAACGGTGATAAATATCATGCAGTGGGCTAATATTCAGGAGAAACCACGACTGGAACTTGACCCTGACATCCGACAGACCTGCAGGGGCAAACCTGATAAAGATGCCTCGTGGTTACATGGTGTAATCTGAGCGCTGGTTTCAGGTTTATCCTTCTCCAGGAGATAAATACCGGATTATACTCGGAAACAGTTTGATTAAAAATGCAAATCAGCATCAGGAAGCTGTGTGAACCAGGCGATGATGTGATAAACCTGCGGAGAAACCCGCGGCTGACACCTCACTCCGGCTCCCTCAGTCCACTATCAGCTCCCCTCTCTGCTCCACCGCCTCCTCCCCCCCTCCGCTGGAGGCCTGCGCCCTGGGGCCCACCTGACTGACAGCTGTTGATTTAGATCTCTCCATCACACGCCAGATAAAAGAGGGATTCAGGATTCATTCCTGCCTCTCCCTCCGCTCCATTCCTCCCTCCAGTCCCCGCTGCAAACGCAATTCCCAGGCACCGGACTTCTACAGGCCCTCCTAATGAAGTCATTCCCAGTACACATGATTGGGCGAGATTGCCGCCGCCGCCGCTGCTACTGCTGCTGCTGCCGCCGCCACGATCCCCGCTCAGGTCTCCCATCCCCCCCCATCCCCACTGAGTGTACTCATGTGGAAACAGCATTTTCTGTGTGCATCCATTCCCTCCCTCACATGTGTGTGTGTGTTTGTACATCTGCGACACGTGTGTGTGCGTGCGTGTAGGTGTGTGTTCTTAACTAAGCTAACACAGCCTGACTGCTGCTAATTGGATGTCTCCATCGGCGGTTATACGCGACGTGGCATTATGGCCGAGAGAAAAATCACACGGGGGAAGCGGCGCCTCCAACACTGTGGAGGAAACGGCGCAAGCAAGCAAGCAAGCAAGCGAGGGGTTCTCCTTCCTCCTCGCGCTGAAGGAAAACATCAAACGATCATCGCGTCGCGGAGCCGGGTACAGTATGTGCCGTAATAAAATCAATCAGGGAGTTATTTCAAGCTGTCCATCAATGTCTGGGTGGAGGAAAGGCTCTGATGAGTAATGATCTGAGAAAAGGTAGACAGCTAATGAATCGCTCATAATGTCAGTCACATAAAAAATAAATAAATAAAAAAGACGCCCCCCCCCTCCCCAATCACACTTAAAAAGCCCTGTCTTTGTGGAGGTCTCTTGCACAGCCCAATGCACATCACAGTCCCTGATAGTTCACTCAGCGACACCTCCTCAGTAGGAATCCTCCAGAGACAACCTCGCTCGCTGTCAGTCGGTCGGTCTGCCACTCACCGCTAACGCGACAGCCCGTCCCCGAGAGCCTGTGAACACTAGGCAATTTGACAACAACAACAACAACAACAAAAAAAACCCAAAAAGCAAGAGAGTGTTTCTGAAGGTACCCTCCTGTGACGCCGGGAAAAGGCTCGTTTTAAGTTTTCCTGCGGAGGGAGGCGGGCACCGGGAGCGAGGATGACTCACGTCTGACTCCCCCTCCGTTAGCGAGGGGGCCGTGCGATCAAATAGATCAGATTTTTGCCGCCTTTGGATCTCGGGACTGATAACAGCCGGCTGTTAAACCTAAACAACATCTCTGATGGTGAAGGCTACCACACAGATAAGACAGATAGGCCTAAAAAAAATGAAAGACTGCGAGAGGCTGCGGTATTAATTAATGCAGCCAAAGCTTTAGAGTCTCTGATAAGTGTCAATTAATAAGCTCCTAACCTGGAATTTGCATAACAATAAATGCATTATCAATATGCCAACATCATGCATTATTAAAGATGAAAACCATTAACATAATAATATATTAGCATAATCAAGACCACCATTTGCATGGGAGGTGTAGTGATAAACCACACAGGATGTTAAAGGATCAGAAAAACGCGAAGAATTGTTCATCGTTAGAGTTTAGATTGGACGTGCCTACATTTAGCTGTAGCTGATGTTTACTTTTCACATTTAGATTTTTGCATATTTTTGCAGATTTTTGCTATAATGGGCTGCATCATTATAGCCTGGAAGCCAGCCTAATTGGTCTGTAGTCACTCCGTTGGGAACTTATTCCGCTCCTGCAAAGATCTGCCAGGCCTATCAAACGCTGTGGGCGGGGCTTAATATAGTGATGGACAGAAGAGGAACCAATGAATTTTAAAGGGGAACTACTGTTTTTTACAACCTGTATGTCTGGCATAAAATATGATCGTTTACTCACCCATATAACTTTTGGAGATATTTAGATATCCATATAGTGGGAGTGAATGGGGCACCGAAACACAGCCTCCAAAAACGCATCTGCTGCGAAACACGTTCATTTGACCAATATTTTGTTTCCGTACGCGACTGCTATTACCCATTGAGTCTGGAGTTACCTGTTATCAACATCCTGGACCTTATATCTGGCCTGGATGATGTCATCTCTGAGCGCCGCGCACACCCGCAACGGTCGGCTTTTTTACCTGTAATTTGCTACTGCTATGGTTCGTCCACAACCTCAGAATCAAAAACATATTTAGCCGTGTTGCAAAAAACTAGCAGTAACAAATTACATCAGCAAATAAACGAGTTTCGCGGCAGATAATGCGTTATTTGGAGGCTGCGTTTCGGTGCCCCAGTCACTCCCACTGTATCGATATATGCAAATCTAAATATCTCCCGAAGGACTACAAATTACCTAAAAGTTATATGGGTGAGTAAATGATCGTATTTTATGCCAGATATAAGGTCCAGGTTGTAAAAAACATTAGTTCCCCTTTAAAGAAGGCTATATAACGTTTGTAGAGTGATAAAATGGTTGTGTAGCTCCATCAACTAGTCAAGTTGCAATTCAACTGTCTGTCCAAACTCATATAATTTATCTAGTAAGGAGTCCAGGAGTTCAATAAAAATGTTTTCTCTGAACATTTTGATGGTAGAGTGAAATTTAACCTTTGACCTTTTATATATAAATACATACAGTGTGTAATTAGTGTATAAAATCTGGAATTATATGTGTGAGTTCACAGTAACACTGACCTCTGACCACTTTGTGAACGTCTGTGCCAAATTTCGACCAGCCGAAATAAAGTAATGCCTGTGGCTCGCGAGGATGGATAATATAAAAGAGACTTCATAAGCAGCGGAACGCACACTTTACCAGTTCAATACCCTCAGGGGTTGTGTTGCTACTTATTTTATGGCCGATTTATGGTTCCCTTTATGGAGACGTGTTGGCTGATGCTTAGCGGTGATTATCCACAAACTTTACAGAAAGGCAACTGGAGTTTCTTGTAGACCACTCGTCCAAGTAGCTGAGCAAAGGTTGAAAGCTGATTGGTCGAAAGGTTGAACGACCACCAGAGAGTTCACGAGAAAAAAACAAAGAAAGAAGGCTACGTGTTAAAACTCATTGTCAGTACTCTACAAAATTCGTTTTCTTCCCACATCAAAGAGGCTCTTTGTCTTTTTCCAGGGCAGGGGCAAAGGTCAAAGGACTAAAGGGCAAAGGACCAACAAACTTGGCCAAGAGTAGCCCACATTTCAACATAATATGGACACTGTGGGTCTACAAAGCTCAATAGCAGCAACAGAGTACCAAGCTGGAGCCTTTTACTTGGTCTAGTATGATCGTTTTGGCTAATGGTAAGCTAGAAATTGACGTTTTATTTGGCCAGGTCACTGATTTTATGACCTTCTTAACTTGCACTAGTGGTGCATCAAGTTTTAGCGTGAAAGGTTTAATGAAATAATCACATTCCGACACTAATAACCAGTGTACAGTGGAAAAAAGACAGTGATTTAGCGAAAAGTTACTTTGCTCATCCAACACTAGCATTTGTTTGCAGCAGTTCATACAGTTTGCGCTAGCTCTTGGGAAAAATATCTTTGCAGCTGCTCTGCTCTGGCCAAAAACGTCGTTACATGAGAGCTGAGGGAGTCAACCGAAATGTTAGCATCGGAAAACCAAAACAAGGTGCTGAAAGACGCTAAAAAGGCAAGTAGAACTAAAGGAAACCGGCGAATTTGTCATTTTTTGTGGATTTATTTGCCTTTTAGGGGGAAATCTTTCTCAAAAAGTAATTATTTTTAACATAAACCGTTTGATCTTTGCAGCTTTAGGTACATTTTCCACTTGTTTAGAGTAAGAGTTGAAGAATTTCAGAACTTCTTCTACCTCTTGTCACTAATTAGATTTTATTCTGGCTCCCTTAATGTCGTCGCGCACGGACAGATGTCACCAACACATGATTAATTTCACTTGTATATTAGAATACGTGGCGTCGGTGTTGGTTGTTTTTTTTATCATTAAACCAGAGAGGTAGGAGTTTTCAAGTTATATTCAAAGTGAAGCAATGTGCCCCTGATAAAACAAAGCAAAGGCTCTTAGCATGTGTTCTCCTAGTTAAGATTCCCTCTCAGCAGTAATACAATGTTTCTGAGTGTCTGCTGGAAAACAAGTGGAAGGTCAAGAACACGAACAATAGATGTTGATTCCAATTATATGTAAAGCATTGAACAAGATGCGCTAATGATGGCGTTGTCGGGAGAAAAAAGGTGTTTATGTGCTACTCTCCCAGAGCCTGTGAAACAGTTTATTAAGCAAAGGCTTTATTTCCATAAAGGCTGATAAGACTTCAAATGATTCAGTGAAAAACAGTCGTGGCATCGGCGCGGCAAAAGCGCCAGCGCGTATTTATCTCTCCCGACGCTGGGAGACAATCAAGACAAAGATGATAGCACATTTTGAAATGCAGCACGGAGACATAATGAGATTGCAGCTACTTCAGGAACAAAACCAGACAAAATAGTTTTTTTTCTTTTCCTCCTTTTCATAAATGGCTCCTTGTTTTATTCACACGCACCAAAAAAAGGGCCATCGTTTTCAATTAATGAAGCAGGGAATTGAGTCCGAGGTCCTGCGGGATATGGATTAACCATGATGGCTTGAGGGCCCAATCTCACACTGTGAGTCTGCGCCGCGGTCTGCACGGAGGAATTTCTCATTCAAGGCCTCGACTGCCCCCCACCCCCGCTTCCTCCCTTACCTCCTCCTCCTCCTCCTACCTCCAGCTCATCCACCCATTCCTCATCCTAAGGTGAGTTGCTTCAGTGCAGACCGCTATTAGTGGTGGGGGGAGATAAAACTGTAAGTGTTGCTCCCAATTAGTGCATCAGTGACCGCTATGTGCCTCCTCCGCGGCGAGGCCCGCGAGGAAGGGGAGGGGAGAGAGAGAGAAAGATGGGATGACAGGAAAAGAGAGGAGATGATGGAAAGGAATAAAAGAAGGGATAGATATGTAGCTGGGAGATGAAAGTGTGGTGTAGGGGGGGAAGGAGGAGAGTGGCTAAAAAAAAAAAAGGCTTAAGCGTTCATTTTGAGTGGCGAGACAGGTCCTATTAACATTTAACGGCGTTTGTGCAACTTGGTGTGGAGGTTAGGATGCAAATGAGGAGGAATTAAAACTGGCCAGCGGTTTGTCATTGATGGATTGCAGTCTGGCGCTGCTCACCACTTCCTCGTGTCCATCACAGGCGATTACTGTATAATTAAACCTTATTTCTGGACTCTCCGGCGCATAATTACTTGTGTGGGAATGTAACCATCATCTAAAAGCTCCGGCAAAATGCTTTAGCATTTAGTCTGGCAGGCTGCAGTCATTTTCACAGAGCAGCGAGACAGATAGAGCCATCTGATGATCGGCAAAAGAACAGTCACTTTTAATAAGAGGTGGTGGTGGGGGGGGGGGGATATTAGGCGACAGTGTGCTGATTATAGGAAAATTAGGCTTTCAAGTGGTAAAGTCCTTTGTGTAATTTGCATAATATATTCCAGCTTTACCCCCCTGTTCAACCACCTCTTCTCCTTTCTTTCTTTCTTTTTTTTTGCGAGCTGTGGGCAATTTCCTCTCATATTTGAATAGATTGCACATTTTAAGGCTACTTAAGGAAAAACGATCACTTAGCATATTTTAATTGTCGCACAAAAAAAAAAGCTTATGGAGCCTTTAGAGTGAGGAGGAGGAGGACACGGCAGGAGATAACCCCTGGTGTCCACGCACGTGGACATGCGGACTATATCGAGAAAGAACGTAAACCTTTAAAATTGCGACGCAGTTTGGATAAAGATTCGCAGGCCGGCTTGCACTAGCTCTTGGGAAAAAATATCTTTGCAGCTGCTCCGCTCCGGCCAAAAACGTCGTTACATGAGAGCTGAGGGAGTCAACCGAAATGTTAGCGTCGGAAAACCAAAACAAGGTGCTGAAAGACGCTAAAAAGGGCAAGGAGAACTGAAGAAAACTGGCGAATTTGTCATTTTTTTGTGGATTTATTTGCCTTTTAGGGGGAAATCTGTCTCAAAAAGTAATTATTTTTAACATAAAACGTTTGATCTATGCAGCTTTAGGTACATTTTCCACTTGTTTAGAGTAACAGTTGAAGAATTTCAGAACTTCTTCTACCACTTGTCACTAATTAGATTTTATTCTGTCCTTAATGTCGTCGCGCACGGACAGATGTCATCAACACATGATTAATTTCACTTGTATATTAGAATACGTGGCGTCGGCGTTGGTTGTAAACCTTTAAAATTGTGACACAGTTTGGATAAAGATTCGCAGGCCGGCTTGTCGATATAATTCCTTGCAAGTGCAGATTTGCGAATACAGGTTGTTTGCAGAGTTACGTGGCTGCCAGATTTACGGATAATAAAGCTCCTGCCGTGAATTATTCCCGATCATGTCTATAGCATGTTTCAAAGCCGGGGAAAATAAAGAAAACAGCAGCCCTCTGTGCACTTTCACCCCTCGCGAAGTGTTTGAGTTTTCACAGATAATTATAGAGGCTATACAGCAGCTTCCCACACCTCTCCACCAGCTATATAATGATACCTCGTAAAATGCACCGGGCAAAAAAAAAAAAAAAAAAAGGAAAAAAGCGCATCATTTTCATTAAGAGCGCTCGCGTATCGTCCGAATTCTTTGTGATGGAGGAACATAATTAATGCTCTAATGTTTTCGGTCTTAGCGCAGCAAGAGAAATGAATTGTTACATTTTAATGAGAGAAGCGACAGCGTTGGCTTCCCGCGCAACACGGATGATTTTATAATTGCACACAAGGGTGACTAACTCAAGGCTCATTAAGGCGATTTTTCAGCAGGACAATGCGTTTATTTTTCTTTTCTCCGTCCATTTTGACTGATAAACAAATTCCGGAGTTATTAATTCTCCCCTCAAAAAAAAAATAAAAAATGAAACGCACAAGACACGACGTCCCAAGAAAATGTCTTTAATGAATCGTTTGTCGCTGCTTGTACCTCAGATTACATGAAAATACATTGACTGCAAGTATGGCAACATATTCACACATATAAACAAGTGGTGCATTTGTATCGTATGTATAGGTATGTACAAACGGAAAAAAAAACACGTTACACTCTGGTTTAAAGTTGTGCAAGTGTGTTATATATACTGACAATTTATAAAATCCAACACACTAAATAAAAAAAAATAATAAAATAAAAAAAATAAAGAGAAGAGTGTGCCCACGTATATACACATTCACACAACCACAGTAGTTCACAAAAGATTAAAGCAAATGTATTGGATTATACATTTCTGGGTCGTCCTTTTTAGGTCGACCCCGACTGTTCTCGCCTCACAAATGTGTTTTTTTTGTTTTTTTTTTTTGCTTTTTTTTCAGTGTTATCTCCTGGATGTGTGTGTGCAGCTCTGGTCCGACACGTGCACACACACTTGGCTATGTATGCTGCAGCCTGCAGGTTGCACCATCAGCTCAATGTTTTAAGTACAGTCATCTGAGGTAGACTGCGCCGAACTTCACGGTGTCGCTCTCTCCTCGTCTTTTTCTCTTTTTTTTTATTTTTTTTATTTTTCAGTATATATATGTTTTTTCTTCTTCACAAATATCTGACATTTTGGAAAGACGTAAATCAAATATCAAGTGTGTGTGTGTGTGTTGTTGTTTTTTTTCTCTTTTTATAGCCATGAGGTAGAAATGCTTTAAAGAAGAACTTCATTTAAAGATTGATAACAAAATAATAATAATAATAAAAAAAGAAGGTTTGCACGCTATGTAGAAAAGGTGAGAGACACGTTAAGAGGACGAAACAAAGCGAAGCGTTGACCGGAGTGTTTCAAGTCATTTGTTGGTCGGCTTGTAGAGGACGGATGGAGAGGGAGAGAGAAAAAGAGAGGGGAGACGGCGAACGCCTGTGCTGCTGTTGTGTGCTCTGAAGTGCATTAGTAGGTTTTTCTGTCCATAGGGACTCTCTCTCCAGAGGATTTGCTGACAGAAGGAATTCTGGTACAGATTGTTTTGAGGGTGGTTTTCTGACGGACCGCTCCGCTTTCGCCCCCCTTGTGCTGCCGCCACGCTGCCTGCCTGTCTCTCCTTTCCGTCAGTTTTGCTGATGCTCAGCAGAACTTTTTTTTTTTTTTTTTTTTACCCCCTCCTCCTCCTCCTCTTCCTCCTCCCTCATCAGGTGCTGCACTGATGCCGCCTACGACGAGACAGCAACACAGCGCGCATGCCACATCCTGCTTTTGTTCATTTTTGTTTCTAAAAGCAGGAAATACAATAAAAAATTTGGACAATCAAATAAAATCAACAAAACGACGTTACACACAAAAATGCTTTAGTGCATGTGCAATAAACTATCTGACGCACTCTGACAGTAGAGCTAAGAGGACAGCTTCTCACACAGTGACAAGGGGGAGGCAAAAAAAAAATAAAAAATACATTCCAATGTAACACAATGGGGCAAAGAGGAACCTCCAACGTCAAAGGACTTTAAGACAAGTGCCAAAATTTCCCACTCACGTCACAAAGTATGAACCCAAATGCACTTGAGATTATGTGCTTCACGCCATCTGGGTAGCTTACAGTATAATATAGTGAAAACACACATAAAAAATAAAGATAAATAAATAGAAAAAAGAGGATTTGAATTGGATTAGAGTCTCTGAGGTGGTCTTTTTTTTTAAAACGTCTTTGATTAAGATCAGTTTTCTGAATGCAACCTGATTTGCTAACACTGTACGGGGGCACATTCCCGCTGGTTGGACCTCACATCACGGCCATGATGCTACTAATTGCATTACTGAATCAGTCAATCAGAACTGGTATTTTAAAATGACATGACCCGTGACCTGCGGTTGATTTTCCACAGATGTGAGATACATGCTAGATGGCTGACCCGGTCTAATTTAAATAACAGGAGCGCTACCCTGTCCTATACCTAATCCAGTTCAAATGCATCTAATCAGCGGGAGTAACGAGACGACTCTGCAAATCTGCATTTCTTTATCATCTTAAAGTCCAGCTGAAATCAGTGTCTGTAAATCACCAGAGCCCTCTGTGTAGATTAGCTTCAAGTCTGCCATGTAAAATAGTTTGGTGTTGTCAGTTTCCATTCACTTCTATTTGTATTTGAAAAGGCGGCCATCTTTGTTGTGCACATTTACAATGGTTAGCTTGAGTAGAAGCTAAAACTTTCGCGATAATACAGTGACATTTAGATGGTCAATGCAAAGTTCACAGGAAGTGATAATTAACATATGCTTTAATGTTTAATAAGAAGAAGTCCACTATCAAAACATTTTGTGATCATTGTCTGTAAATCATAAATCATTAAATTCTGGAACCTAGATTTAGTTTTAGTCAGAATTTTTAAACATATCCGAAAAGGCGGCCATCTTTGTTGTGTACACTTGCAATGGTTAGCTTTAGGAGAAGCTAAAACGTCAGCGATAACTTCTTTTTTATTTAGTTTGTCCGACACTTATCATGAAAACATGTCGCTAAGAAATATTATAACCTGATTTCAGTTTAGCCAAAAACTGTAATGTCAATGTTTTAAGATAGCGTCTACTCAGAAACCGTTTCAGTTGCGGTTTAACTGCAATTCGTCTTTTAAACGGTAGCGCACACAGTAACAGCACTGAATTACCAAAAGGGATGACTACATGTGATTTCAGTTGGACTTTAAAGTAGAAAATGAGATGCCGAACAAGGAAAAGCTTCCTTGTTAGCTTCCTTAATGCTAACTGACAGACAGACAGACTGAAACCAATTGGGGTAAAGTAGACCAAATGACATTATTAGCTTAAGACCCACACAAAGAGTCACGGTAAATTGCCTTCGATAACATTGTGAATTGAGAAACGCAATTACTTGCTTTCTTGCTGAGAGTTAGAAGATAACTTGCTAAAACCATTAGCAAGTTAGCTTGGCAGCGCCTAATCCCCTGCAAAGCCACATATTGTCATTGCAGTTGTCAAAGAGACTTAACCTCGCTACTGGTACTAGCTTGATCTTGTCATGTATCTCTCAGTAGGAAAGCAATTAAGCGCGTTTCCAAACACCTAGGACAATTCCTTAAGTTTAGTTAAATAAAATCCATCCACGTAAGACAATACCTTGCTATCAGTATGACAAATGAGCCCATATTTCGCGCAGAAGTTACAGTAGCCGATAAACTGATGGAGCTTCCATGCAGCCTAAACATATAGCCTAGAATAAACAATGTTGATTATGGTTTTAATAAATGTACAACTCCCACCACCCCGACACATCCCCCACTTCTCAAAACCCCCAAAACAACAAAGCAGGGCAACACGGTTTTACAGTTGTGAAGAGCAATGGAAATAAGTTTCCGGATTGGTCAAGTAGAAAACAGGCAACTAAAGCACCTGCCGTGAGGAAAACACAAAGACAATGTTTTTGTTTTTTTAAGTCCAACTATAGATTATGTTCCATCAATTCAGAACACATCTAGTACATTCATTGTCACCTCTTTGCTATGTATCCTAGCCACTTGAGGTACACCTAACACTGCCAAATTCTCCTCTCAGATCTTAGTGCTTTTCATCAAGATATCTTGAGGTACTGTACAATTCACAAACGCTTTCCTGAGTGTTGGTTGTTTGTTTGTCACGTTTGTTCTGCAGACACAGGATCAGAAGAGATGGACGTGAGTCGGGGCCCAGACTACTGCTGCCCCCATCGGATTACTGTTCTTAGCAAGGGCGATTGACCCGCCGTCGGTGGCGACTTGTCAACCTGTGTGTTTCAGACTCACTGCTGAAGTTTTAAAGCTCTTAATAATCATCAGCTCATGCCATGAATGTAGATTGTGAGGCAAATAAAGAAAGGAAAATCAGAAAGCACCACTTCAGGCACTTGGATAGCCGACTAAATCTCAAGAAAAACAACATAACAATATGTACACAGACACTGGGGCGTCTCTTCTGAAGCCAACTTGCTTGCAATGTGTAAACAATGCCTGGCTTTCTGGAGTTGTCAAGCCTTCAAATTAAAACTCTTGCTCATTAACTGCAAAACTGCCAGTTGTCTCGTCAACCCAGGTCTCTCGGTGCATCTCAACCCTGCCTGTGAGAACTCGGTGGGCTTGTGTTGGCCTTCTGCGTGCCGTTCCCTCCAGCACAATGCTTCTGCCCTGAGGGGAGGAATTGTGGAAGCCTCTTTTTTTTCTCTCAAGGGCGGGATCTATCATTTCACTGACTGCAGCCGAACATTTTGTTCCACTCAGTGTAAGTGTCAATCTCTTTCTGCGATATACTGGACTGGAATTTACAAAAGACACTCTCAATGTCCTGGAAGGTGAGGGGCCTGATCTGTCCCCTGGGCATCATACCCGTCATGTCCATGCCCTGTGCGGAGACATGTAACAGACCAACAAGGGCCTCCTGGCAGAGTCTGGCCAGATCCAGTCCAGAGAAACCCTCGGTACGCTGGACCAGCAGCGCCAGTTCCTCTTCGCTCAAGCAGTATTTGTGCTGAGACTGGACCAGGAGCTGGTTCATGATCTGGTGTCGGGCTGCACTATCTGGCAGGGGCACCAGGACCCTCCTAGCAAAGTACCTTCGCAGCCCTTCGTCCATGTCCTGGGGTCTGCTCGTGGAGCAAACCACCAACATTTGGTTGCCTCCATCTTCGCCTGAGCCCATAAGAAGCGAGTCCAACTGGGAAAGTAGCTCGCCCTTCAGCCGATTGATGGGGCTCTCCTCACTGAGGTGGGCTGACAGAAGCATGTCCACCTCGCTAATGAACAGTACTGAGGGCTGCCGGCAGCGTGCCACCAGGAATGAAGTTCGGATGATTTTTTCTCCATCTACCAGCCACTTTGTGGCCAATGTTGACCCACTGAGCTGGAGGAATGGTGCCCCCAGCTGACTGGCCAGGCAGCGGCCCAGCAACGTCCTGCCACTGCCCCTGGGGCCAAACAGCAACACACAACGCGGGGCTGGTCCTAAACTGCTGAACATATCTGGACGCAAAATTGGCCACAGGACCTCCTCCTTCAGGGTAGCTTTGGCCAGTTCTAGACCTGCAATGTCACTCCAATCCACCGGGGGGCCCTGCTGAACGATTTCAGAGGAAACCATGTCCAGGAGGTGAGGGTCACCGGCTTTAAGCTGCTCTTCAGCATGTCGCGAGGAGGAGGTGGATGAAGAGGAGGTAGGCCCTGGTGCTGAGTGGGAGAGGTGGAGACGGTGATCATCAGAGACTTGCTCACCGAGGGAGGGGGAGGTGAAGCTGGCGAGAGAGTCTGCCGAGCGGGAACCCCCCAGGGTGGAGGAGACGTAGGTCGGCGGAGTCAGTGGCCCACCTGTTGCCTGGCTGCTGTACTTCCTCTGCTGTTCAGACGACATCGTTGACTGTTTCTGAGGATTAAAAGGTAAAGATGACTTTTCAGCACTCCTGTCGAATCCACCACCGCCGCTGCTGTTGGAGCCTCCATTAGCACTGCTGCTGTCTGCTATCCTGTACATGGGGCTCTCAGCAGAGCTCCGCGCCTGGCCATAGCCGAAGTTACCATAAGACGAGTCTATCTCTCCTTGGCCCGCCATGTAGAAGGCTTTCCTCTTCAGCGAGTTGGATGAGCTACTGTTGAGAGGGGTGGGTGCAATTGGGGTCAGGTTGTGGCTCTGGTATGGGTATCCAGGTAAAGCGGAAGAGGGGGGAAGTGGTGTGGGCGCAGCAATGCCTGAGGGAAGGTAAGAGGAGGGAGGGGGTGCTCCCCCAGGGCTGTATCCTGGCCCAACTGAGCTCTGAGCTGGGTAGCCTGCTGGGGGGTAATTATAACTAGACAAGTTGGGGGAGCCGCCATTGTAAGCGGGGACTAAAGTGGGGTGGGAGGGTGGAGGAGGGGGCGGCTGCAGGAGCCCGGAGCTGTGCAGGGGGGAGGGAAGTGCTGGGGCGGGGGCAGACTGGGAACTGTAACTACTGTGCAGGTAGGAGCCGCTGTACGCGGGGCCGTATTCCTGAGAGGCCATAGAGGAGGAGTGTAGGGCGGTGGCTGTGTGGCTCCCACAGCTGCTGCTGGAGTAGCTGGGTTCACTCAGGGTGCTGGACGCCAGGCCCGGGGAGCTGCACATGCCGGACACCACCTCTGAAGCCGCAGCCACCCCTCCCTTCCTGACCGACACCCCCTCTGGGATGCAACTCATGGGGTAGACGCCATCCTGCCAGGGCTCCGATTCCCCTTTCCGCCCGTTCATCACCCCGGGCGCCTCGGGGTAGGAGCCCGGCATCTCCAGGATGCCGGAATACTTCTCGGCATACTTCTTGAGCAGGTTGGAGGCGGTCAGGGCCGAGATGTCGTCATTGGCCCAGGCGTACTGGTAGGAGGCGGAGCGCTGCAGGTGGCCCGGCACCGCCCTGTACGCCTCAGCCTTGTGGGCTGGGGAGCGCGTGGTGGAGGAGATGTCGAAATGCTGTTCGGCCCACTGGCTGTGCTCGGGGGTCCACTGCATCTTTAAGCCTGGGAGAGACAAAGACGCAGACAATTAGAATAGCGACACCGTCAAATTGGCTCAAACGGAGGGTGGTCAGTTAAAAAGGGGCCTGTGCGGTGCATCATCACGTGCAGGAACATCTCATAAGGACTCTGAGGGAGCGTCTAGCGTGGTTCAGAGGGACGAGAGCGAGGGGGAAAGGCTGGTTACGGCAGCCTAATGCACCCTGGCCAGACCAATAAGACAGAGGCACTGAGGGTCACTCTATAATCCCCGGCTCATCTGAGGTGGCTGGAGATGGGTTTGAAAATGCGCCGAGTGCCACAAACACACACACACACATCCACCCCCTCCACCCCCTCCTCTGCTCTTGTGCTTTCATTCAACGCACACACACACACATACACAAACCTGTGCTCAGACACACAGGCGTTTAAAAAAAAAAAAACTATCTATGCCTGCACTCAGGCGTGATGACGTGCACACACACTCACATCCACTGACCCAGACAGACAAACACAGGCACGCACACAGGAGCTGTAGCGAGCTATGAATTACAACACTCTGTGTCTCAAGCTTAGTTCCTGTCTGCACAGCTCCACCTTGACCTCCTCTCTCTCCACCATTCTCTTTACCTTTCTGTCTGCCTCTCTTATCCATTGCCTCCCTGCCGCCTTGTCTCCCCCTCTATTTTTCTTTTTTTTTTGTTGTCCATTTTCCTCCTCCCCCTTCGGCGAGATCCGTCTTTATTTCTCGCCACCTCCTTTTATTCCGACTCCATCCATTTCGATATACATCTCTCCCTTTCATTCCCTTTCTTCACAGCCACCTCTCCTCTTATTTACTCCCCGTGTGCTCGCGCCGCCTCCCCCTCCTCCTCCCCCTTCCCCTTCCCCTCCTTCCTTGCTCCATCTCATCTCAGACACACTCACCTGGCTCTCTCTCCCCCTTTATTGCCTCGGGAGGCTGGAGAGCCACTGTTTCCTTTAATCCCAGCCAATGCCATCTGCAAACACTGACAGTCGCACAGCGCACTCCATCGCCGCCTCACTATCAAAGCCGCGGCGCTATCAAAGGCTGGACGGGACGTAATCACAGCAGCCGCGCGGCAGATTGAACCCCGTTTGATTTGACTTAGTGCACACAAATAAAGGATAATATCGGTGTCATTTAGGCGCCTTCCTCCAACTTATTGACTGCCAGCGGTTGCGTGTAGAGACCCACAGCTGGGGGTCTAGTGAGCAATCCCTGCCTCAGAATTGCTTTATGTGTGCGTTTTGTGCTTGTGTGGGTAAAGCAGCAGCGCAGTGGACAATAAAATCCATTCGCGGAGGAGCAACTCTTTCATTCCCTCCCATCCATTAATGCAAACACACACCAGAATAAAAAAAAAAAAAAGGCATAATATTCACACTCTCTTGCTCTCTTTTTCGAGGCTTGTGTTTGTTTGGTAACACATGCATGAAGGGGGGTGGGGAGTAGAGGGTCCCCAGACTCCTATTTCCTCTCTGATTCTCCTCTCCAGCCATCTCTCGGCAGACGCCAGTGCCTAATTAGCAGAATGGCGATCTGCTAATTGCGTTAATTTACAACATTTTAGCCAAGGGGAGTCTTGCAGGGGGGCCGGCGAGCCCGTCACCCTCCCGGCGTTGCTGAGCGGGGAACACCTCAGACAAAGAGCTAAGAAGCGGAAAGTTTTAATATCAGCTGGGAGGCTCATTTAATATTATTTAAAAGGGATCTTACACCTATATTTCTTTTTACTACGGTTTTTCACGAGTGCCTTTTTATGTGCAACTGAGCCTGCGGATCAATAAAGTCTATCCAAGTCAAAGTCTAAGTAAATATCTATTATCTGCACAGACACAACGCTGGGAAGCCTTTGTGCCGCTCGGTAATGACTACTTGTGATTCCTTACAGCGATTTTGATCCCTGCGACCCAAGAGCTCGCTGAGAAAATTCAAACAGCGCGTTTGCAATAATCCAACACGAGGACGTAGTTTGTTATTTTCTCAATGAGGCAAAATTGTCTATCAATCTTTAAGAGCTCCTCTCAGGATTGTATTCTCAAGCTTCACGTCTCCTGCAGCCCAGAGCGCGATGTTGGCTTGGCAGGGTACATGAAATCTCTGCTGTTTCAACATTAGCTTTTGAGCATCGCTAAATAATACATAGCTGAGGAGAGTGAGGACAAGCGTGTGAGAAAGGACGCTCCAAGCCAAATCAGACCACGTCTTCAACATCACAGATGTTTATATATATCTTTTCGCTAACCCACAGTCCACTCCACCCCGTCTGATTCAGGAGCTATAATCACTGCACGTCCTCTCGCAGCGTCTCCCCCCCCCTCTCTGCAACAGGACTCGCTGTAGGTCAGTCCACATTGTGATTCCGCTGCAGAAATATCCACCTTCACATTTCATTTAAAGGGGCATTCAGCGATCTTCCTTTCGGTAATCTAATTATTGACCTCCGCCGGCGATCAAGGAATCGCAGTGTCATCGAGCACTTGACCTAAGCGATGCAGCGCTAAAATCCATTTTCATAGCAAAACTCAGCCGTGATTTGCAGCAGAGGGAAACCAAATGCTGTGATTGTTGCACATTTCATGATGTGACACGGTTCAGTTTACTGGTGAAGAAACGAACATCTTCTAGTTAGGTAACTCTAATGCACCCCAACAGAGCTGCATCAGGTGAAAGCTATGTGCAAAATTATTTAGTAAACTATTTCACATAACTGACTCTACTGTATATAGAGAAAAAAAAAGGCTCAAAAGGTAACTGACCTAGCTTAGCAAGCATCATTCAAATTTTTGTGGCTAGTTCTGAATAATTTAAAGCTGAAGGAATGCAGGAATATAAATGAACGTTGCATTAAAAACTAGTCAAACAAGGTCACAAAATGCAGCAAACTAAACGGGAGTTACTAATGTAACCCGGGGTTCCTTGAGTTCGCCATCCCTGGGGGTTTAGCAAGAATGAAACAGAAAACACACAAAGACTAGAGGATTTATTCTCACTGTTAAAGAGGGGGGCGACAGATTCTCAGTGTAGCTTTAAACGTAACATTAATATAAGTAAGAAGGACGGACATGAACCAAAATGGCTGATATAAATTTGCACCCTAAGCTAGTTGAAGCTAGCCGGTCTCGTCGTGCTTAGCTCTATCTCTGTTTTTTGGGCACTTCCAATTTTACTTTGACTGTTTCTTAACTCATTCAAAATGTCTTCACTTGCCCCTGATTGTTAGCCCCGCCCCGATGCGTCTCACCTGTGCCTCATTGTTCCCCTTGTATTTAGCCTCGGCGTTCCTACTTTGCCAGTTCGTCTCTGTTCTCCGTGACAGAAACGCACCAGCCTGTTTCATGTGTACTTAGTTTTTGTCTTTTGCCTGTTTTGCTCGACTTTCTAACCGCTGTTTGTGACAAGATGCGGTGAAAATAATATTTGTTTAGGAAGAGAAGTGAGAATGTAGTTGGGGATAATGAGAACAAAGAAAAAGGAAGCAGGAAAAACAAACCCTTGCATGTCATGCCGTCGCCTGACACTCGATCAAACTCCCGTTATGTGCTCTGTTTAAATAAACGCAACTCTTTCTGATTCCATCATTAATAAAGATAACATATATAAAAGAGTGTGTCAGGCTCCATCAGGGCTTTCATCTCCTCTGTAATGAGGTTAATGCAGAGACGCTGTGATTACCCCAGCAATGCAAATGAAGGCCAAATGATAACTTGCACTATTTAAATAAGGTAATAGCGATTACGCTACGTTATTCAAATGAGGACAGATGCTTTGAACTGAGCGCTTTGAACTCGCCGCTCCTTCTCCCAAACATATGGAGGAGGATTGACTTTGGTAGCATTCAGGGTTGTTTCCTCTAATTCAATGTGATGTAAACCGGGGGGCAAAGTCGCCTAATGTGGCGCCGCATCCCTTCGCTCACCCCGAATGACCTTCAGAGCCATTCACAAAGAATGAATTCAATGTAAATACTGAAAAGGCGAGCATCCGACTCTCTTTACTGGTTCCTTTGGCTGTATATTAACACAAACTCTCAAGGCTCTTTTCATATTGAAATCATGAAAGGAAGAATTCTGCCGCTCGCGGAGAACTTTAATTCGGCGACAAGTGTTTTTCCGGCTGCGGCGGCCTTCATCAAGGTTACGGCGCTACACGCTCGGACCGTGCAGGTGAAAGCTGAGTCCAGATTTTAAGAAGGGCAGCCGAATTCTTTCCATTCACTCATTTATTTATTATTTATTTTTTGTTCCACGTTGCACCGAGACGTGATTTACAGCATTTCGACGGAGCTACAAGGCTGTTTGATTTCCTCCTGCGTCTTTCGTGGCTTGTAACGCCTAGGGGGGAAATTTGCAAAGCACTTGGACGGACACATGCTGTAGAGATTTTTTTCTTTCTTAAAAAGCAAGATGTGAGAGAGATGCAGCTGAAACAACATCCGACAAAAATCTTCTCCACCTTCTGAAGTGCAAAATCTGACGCCGTTTATATATATATATATATATATATATATATATATTTTCTTTCTCCTCCAGCCTCCACATACACGAGCCTAATCATTCTCATTACACTCCGCGTCCATCTGCATCAACAGAGCTGCCTATTACCGTGCATGCGTGTGTGTGTGTGCGCAGCAAACAGCTCTTTAGAGAGAGCTAATGAGCTCTTTTAAGTCTGTCCGCTGTGTGATTCTGCAAGCGGGGTGTCAGAAGCAAACTGCCCATTTCGGTAACGTCATAATTAAGCCGTATGTGTTTGGGAAAAAGAGACGCGCTCGCACACACACACACACTCGCGCAGATTCCGAGACGAGAGGCATAAATGCGTGCGCCCTTCTTTGTCTTTCGAACATAAACATAAACTTAAAAGCCTCCGGGGCGAACGTTTGGAGGAAGAGGAGGTACATGACAAGCGATAACTTCATCAAGGGAGACCTGTTTCCACGCACCACTGGGGAAATCTTAACCAGCCAGTTATTCAAATCCTTATCAAATACACCAGAGGGCATCTTTTAACCTCTAAATCACTGCCAGGGTGCACACACACACACACACACACACAGAGAGAGAAAGAAAAACTGAATATGCAGCGAAGTGTATGTTGTTTAACAATGTGTATGTGTGTGTGCGCGCGTGCATATTCTCATTTGTGCAGGCCCCGGCGTGCGCTTGACAACCTCCGGACTGCCTTGTTAATGAGTCCGACACACTGTGACTAAGCCACAGGCTACGCTGTATTGGCACACAACCTACAGTAGAGAGTCAAATAATGTGATTAGGTCCTCCAAAAGGCAATTAATTATGAAATTAGTCATGAGCCGGTGTCGCACGCATATGCACACGCACGGCGCGATCAGAACTAAACTCGTCTTTAGGCTTCGGAGCGAGCCCGACGGTGACGGAAGTGTCGGGAGTCGGAGTCGGAGTCGAACAAAACTGTCCCCCGTGCTTTTTCGGCTTCCTCTTTGAAGCCTCCAGTTTCAGCCACAACTTTTAACCACTGCGACGACTAGTCAGTTGCAAAGCGGCGACGACGACAACAACAACAACAGATAAGGGAGTAAACAGAGCGAGTTCAAAGTCTAGACGGCGAGCAGTGACCGGGAGAGATGAGCTGTCACTAACTCAAAGACGGGAGAGGAGGGGCAGAGGGGGGCGGCTCGCTGTAAAGATGACAGCTCAGAGCTGTGTTATAACCATATTTGACAAATGACAGCATCTTTTTTATTTATTTTTTAAATCAAATATTCATTGTAATCGGCGACCTCCGACCCCCGTGATAAGTTTGCGCAGCTTTGACCATCAAACGCTCGGATTGGAGAATGTTTGGGAGGAATCCAGCTCCGGCTTCGCTATGGGGTGTGGAGATGTTTTAAAATATTAGGGTAATGACTGCTCTAAATTTAGCTCGCAGAAGAAATCAAGACTCGAATCTTTAACTAAATTCCAGAGGCGTATCATCATCGTCACCCCCGGGAGCCGCCGGTATCAGATCTTCCCTTAGAGCTGTATAAATTGACACTGTCTAAATTTCCTTTTTACTAGACAGACTATTGAATGGATGGGTTAAATGGGTAGGGCGCAGTTAAACAAATGCTCCGGATCAAGGAAATTGTGCGTGGCTTCTTTTGTCATTCAGGGAGGAAATTGAGAGATATTCGGCGGGGGCTCAAAGCCGCTAACGCATGGCATTCATCTATAATGCACTCGGCCTGTCCGTCAGATACTCCATTTCCTGTGACTAGCGCAGCGTGCCTAATCACCCGGCTCCACGCGGGGTTCCTTCCTCAAAGACGGCCCTGCGCACACACACATCAACACACACACAGATCCTGCAGGCGAGAATGAAGACAGACACATGCAGGACACACACACGCACAGAAACGTCGGCCCCGCTGAGGCAAACAGATTATTCTTATCTGCCGAACAAAACATCTGTAAAGACTCTCACCACCACTGTGCTCTAACAGTGTCGCGACCCCAAACAGCATCTCCGCGGCTCCTCTTTCATCACTCAGAGGAGCCAGCACGAGCCGGCAGGAGCCTGTGGACGGATCATCAACGAGAGGGGGAGGCATACGTGAGTCACGGGGAATAAACCGACGCAAACACCGGCTTTCTCTTCCCAAATCAGGAATCCGAGACGAGCAAAAACTTCACATAAAAGTTATTTACCATTGGCTTATGATGATCGATAAAGTTTACATGTATAAGTTGCTATATTTATTCAGAATTTAATTGAGCCTTTATTATCTGCTTCTGATGCTTTTGTCTTATTAATTCATATTACTGATCAATAAAGACTCATATGCTTCTATTATAATCCCTTAGCAAAGTATACATGATTACTAATGCATGTCTCAAGCTAATAAATCATTTATTATATTTGCACGACTGCTGTATTTGGTATTAATTAACTATTTACTGACTAAATAAAGTAAAAAAATAATTATAAATGTCTCTAACATTGATTAATCTAACAGTATACACTACTTGTTGACTTAAAGGGTTTATAAGCGGTTATTAGTCTTAATTATCTGGAGTAATTCTTTAGTAACGGTTAATTTAGCCTGTCGGGCGCCGCGTATAAACAGTATTTGGTGTTCTTAATCAATGGCTTATGACAGATCAATAAAGTTTTAATGAAATCCTCAAATTTGACGCATAAAACTTAATAAGCAATGCATTTAGTCTGCGTTCGAAACAGTTAGCAACAACCTGCACACTGGCAAAGCAGAATTTATCCGGGTTTAATCATCTGTTGGTTTGATAAGTCGATTATTAATTCAGATTACTGATAAATAAACCCTTAGTACAATGCATAAGCACATATGTGAGTCCCTAATGTCTTATTTCAGTTAATAAATCATGTATTAGCTCCTTATATTTGCACAAGACTTAAATCATAAATCATTACCGGTGTAGCTACTTAAATCTTGAAGCTATTTACTGACTAAGAAATGGTAAAGTACAGAGATGGACAAATTGCAGGGCAACGCAAGACGAAGCAACGTACAGCAATGCAGCACATCTTTTCGAAGACCAGCATCTTCCTCCGCCCGCCGGTGTCACCTCCACCCCGGGGAGGTTCAGGATGCTACAGTCTTTGTCAGGTGTGACGAGCACGTCCGCACAGGGCGACTCCGGGCAGCCGCTTCCACCCGAGGCTCGCCTCCGGCTGGGTCTTTCGGAGCCGGCCCCGGAGGTTAACGCGGGGCCACGCGCCGTCGATACTCCCCCGACGCCGGGGGATCCATACCCGCGAACCGCCACCACTTTGTTTACCTGTGTGTTCGGTAATTAAAATAGATTTCTGAGAGGAGGCCTAATCCTTTTAGAAATGACATCGATCCGGCTACGGACGCAAGAGAGCTGTGGTGTAATTTTTTTTTTTTTTTATTTTCCTCTCCCGTACACTCTTTTTTTTCCTGCACAAGCTGCGTCGAGGACGCCACAACCCCCCCCCCCCCCCCCCCTTTCTCCTCGTTGGAAACTTTGGAAAGTCCTCGACATGAAGGACGTCATTTAGGGGCCGGCGGAGGAGGAGGAGGAGGAGGAGGAGGAGGGGGTTGCGGCAGAAAGGGTGGCAGGTGGAGATAATAGAGAGGAAGCCTCTAACCTCGTCTAAAGCTGTCTGTCTTCGTAAATAAAATGAGATAATTATTGAGTGAACAACATTATACGCCGACGACGCACTCTTTCTTCTGCCCCCCTCCCGCCGGCGCAGTTGTAAATCTCAACAAACACGGTGCTTTTGGACATTAAGTGCTCACTAAGCACAGTGGATGCATCATATTTCAAGAGCAGGCGTTGTGTGGGTGAGGAGCTGGGGAAAATGGAGTGTAATGGTTATCCATTATCTTATACGGCAACGGCGGCAATGATCATTTTCAAGTGACTCATTTCTGGAAGTACCTATCTATTGGCCACTCCGAGAGAAGACTTTGATGGCTAATCCAAAACAACTATTCAGAGGTCATTTGCCGTGGCAGCAGCCGAGACACTCTGCACAAGAGAACGCTTCAGCCTCCCTCATTATTCAAATACAATCCTCAGGAAGATCCGCATCGCAAAACAGCGAAGCGCAACAGCCACCGCGGTGGGCGATTACCTACGCGGCTTACTCCCGAGCCAGAGTGGAAACATTAACAATGCATCAACAAATGAATATATCACAATCCGAGTAAGAGTTTTGAAAGCGCCGGGGCTATTTGTCAAGGGAATTGAATAGCGATACCGGAGGTGTATTAACATATCAATGATCGCCGGCGGGAAAGCTCGGTAAAAATGTACAAGTCTCTTCTGTGAGATATTTTTTATTTTTTTTTGCGTTATTCAATCGCGTGTTATTCTGGTGAGGTAAAATGTATTTTTAGAAGAGTAGGTGGCTGCTGCTGTTTGTTTGTGTGTGGTCTCGGCTCCACATGAATGGTTACTTAACACCACACTGATTTCCCCTCAGCAGTTAGAGAAAAACCAGCCGATGCTCAATGATGCATCGCCGTGTTTGCTGCCGCCAGCCCGTGTGTGTGTGTCTGTGTGTGTGTGTGTGTGTGTGTGCGCATATGTCCATCTATGTGTGTGTGTTATCGTCGCTGGCACGTAGACAGACAGCCCAGGAGCGACTGCCGGAGTGTCACCATCTGTGGATGCATTTATGTCTGTCTACACTGGGCTGTGTGTGTGTTTGTGTGTGTGTGTGTGTGTGTGTGGGTGGTTTAGGAGGGGAAGGGGTTGAGGTGTGGGGTAGGTAGGGGGTGCATTCGAGCCAGACAGTGGGACTGGACCACAGCTCCATAGTTTACTAGACCTAAAAACAATCGGCTAACTCTGTGCCAAATACGAACGAATACACTGTAAAAACAAAAACTGTTGAATTTAACTTTTTAAAACCTTTTTTTTTTTCTCCAAACAGCTGAGCAAACTGTATTTATTTTGAAAAATGTGCACAAGAATGAAATAATAACATCAGAACAAAAACTTTTAAAGGCTTGACGGCTTTTTTTTTGCAGTGTATCAAACACTTGGCAAGCAAGCGATTACAGTTCAACAGCAGTTGGTGGAGATTAACGCCAGGCCCCGAGTGGTGCACGTGAAAGCCTCTTTCTGTGTGTGTGTGTGTGTGTGTGGCCCTGGCTGGGATAACCTCTACCCCAGCCTGTGAACTCGCGGGATCCTTCACGGTTCGCGTCTGAAGCGTCAAATCCTGCACGATTCACACGGCTCCTCTGCAAGATCGGCCAACTCGCTGCAACAGATTTTTGCTAATTTGCATAAAAACGTTCAAAGAGGCTTCGTTGGCGAATCAATAGAACGTGCAAAATAAATCGACATGAAGCTAAAGACAAGGATACTGCTCCTCAAACTGACACACACAAGCTCTTTTGATCATATCAAATTTGACCGGTTCTTTAAAACGATTGAATCGTTTTGTTGCGCCTGCAGCTGATAAAGGCAACCTACTGGAGCGGATGGAAACGCACATAATTTGCTTTCTTTTAAGTCATTTTTTGGGGGGAAATTTGGTCAAAAAAACTTAATTATAGATTGTTATTACATCACACAGAGCGAAACGAGGCCAGCTGTGAAGATGAAAGTGAGATTTCAAAAGGAACTGTGATGAAATGGTTTCGTGGTGCTTTCAGGAGGACTGCGTACGTTCCAGTGTTAACGTAACGTCCACTAAATCCTTCTTTGTTAAATAAATGCTAAATAAAATTTTTTAAAAAGTGGGTGAATCAGCTTTTCAACTAATGCGTGACTGGTTTTCCTAAATGTGCGAAGAAGATGCATTTCAGCTAAAGCTAATATGAATTAGTTTAAGGCGGGTTAAAAAGCACGGTCATGGGATTCAAACTCCGCCGCTGGCTGCGCCCCGCATGCCTCGACAGCCCATCAGGCTCATCCCCGCAGCTCCTTAAGTCTCAGTTTGAACCGCGTGTGCTGGCGTGAGCGCTCAGGTGCGACGCCGCGCTTGCCTCTAAATCCACTGCGCCTCGCATTATGCCGGGAATCCGCGCGGGTTGTCTAAACAGTCAAACAGCGGATCAATACGCCCATCGATCGGCGGCATTGAGACTGAACCGGTCGTGTCGAGGGGGCAGGAGATTCTCACTGGAGCTCTCCGCAGGGGAAGGCTGGAGGACGAGCGTATACACACACAATTTAATGCGCCACGCACATACACACACACACGTCTTTGCTAAGGATTTGCATGAGCATTCGCAGCCCACTCGAACAGAAGCTCCTTGTTGCTCGCAAACTGGCTCGACACCGTCACGTCTCATACGAGCAGATTCAGGTCCTGTCTGCTCAAGTCAGAGCCAGCAGTTTGTCTCAAAGTGAGGGCATCCAGTCAGCTCGAGCAGCTGAATATCAAGCTGGACGCCGCCGCAGCCGCCGCCGCCTCTCGCTCAACTGACACAGTCGATAACTCTGCATTATTCATGGCGGGACGGCGGGATGGCTGGGATTTCAACGCTCCCAAAACTTTACAGGGGCCGGCGGACGCGTGACACCTTCAACAACTGTTTACCGTCAGCAGAAGATGACAACGTGCGGCGGCGAGGGTGTGGGGGAAGGGTGGAAGGTGGAAGAACTTTAAAGGAGGAAGGGTTTGTCAGCGAAGACGAGAAGTTTGATCACAACCCGGGCGCCTTTTTGAATAAAAATAGCCGCGCTGTGGAAAAAAAAAATCTAAAAGCTCCTCTTGCTCAGCATCAAGTCAATAAACACGGATCACAAAGCTAACACGAAAACCTGACGCGTCTCTAATAAAGAGAAAACAAATCACAATTTCAGACGTTGCTCATGCATGTTGTCGCCGATTTCCATTACACACAGACTTAAAGACATCAATTAGCTAAACCGCGCTAAACCGAGCACGAGAGAAAGAAAGAAAAAAGACGGTTATTTGGAATCAAACAAGAGAACCAGAGGCAATAAAGAACGTCAGGCTGCTTGATATCAGATCTCGGAGGAGAAATCTGATGGGCACCGGTGAGCAGAAGGCATCTCGGGAGAATTGGACGAGGGAGAGATTTAATGTGATCATAGGGGACGCTCATCTTTCAGGGAACGGGGTAATAATGAGCAATCAATAACGTCCTTAACAGAGTTAGAGAGAGTGGCTGACAGCAGATGTAAGGCCCCGGCTAACAGGCGACGTCTGATCTCACATTACCGCGCTGGATGAAGGGTTTGAACGCGCGCACACACACACACACACACACACACACACACACACGCACACGCGCACACACGGTGCACATGTGCGTCCATACCTCCCCCCCCACCCATCTCCCTTTTGCTGCGTTTCTCACCCACATGTTCGCACGTTGGTGTCGTTGTCTAATGATCGATAGCGGGAATGACGTTCACAGGCGACGGACATGATAACAATAACACAGTAAATGTTAAGCTTACATTTTAGAATGACCAATCTCAATATACACCAATCAACCACAACATTAAAACCACTGACAGGAGAAGCGAATCACATTAAGCATCTTGTGACGATACAACGTTCTGCTGGGAAACTTTTGGACCTGGCGTTCATTCATGTGGATGTTACTAAGACATGTAGCACCCACCTAGACCAGACCAGGCCCCCCCACCCCATAGCAACACCCCTTGATTGCAGCAGCCATTGTGGACAACTCAGAAAAATGAAGAACAGCACAAGGTGTTGACCTGGCCTCCAAATTCACAAGATACCAAACTGATCAAGTATCTGTGGGATGATCCACAGAGGCCCCTCTCCCCTCAAAGGGCCCCCACTAACAACATCCTGTTCCCAGACACCAGTGGACACCCTCAGAAGGCCCGTGTCCTTTCTCTGATGAACTGTTTTGGAGGCGTGCACAATATTAGGAAGGTGGTCATAATGATATGCCTGATTGGTTGCAAAAAGGCTGCAAAAATGTTTAACTTTTCCTAAAAAAAACCCATCTCTGAATTAGTATTTAGATGATTAAATGTAAATTAAAATGTGGCGTTGCTTTGGATTTGAGTGGAGGCGACTGAGCAGACGGGATCGGAGCGATTCACCTGAGACAGGTATTCAGCTGCAGCTTCTTTTTATTTCAGCTCTAACCGCCGGTGCATCCTCAGGCGGAGGCTAATAACGGTCTCGCCGCTCATATATGTCAAATGCACGCTAATTACCCTTTTTAATGTTCCGCGGTGACAAGAAAATGGTGCGCCTCTTTAAGTTTTAATGTCCAGATTAACTTCAGCGGTGTCTAACAGCAGAAAATAGTCGTCACCGAGGAGGCACGCTGTTCAATCTAGAGCCATCACAGCAGCTATCGCATCCACACTCAACGCCATTGAACCAAACATGAGACATTTAATGCTCTTTGCAACTCTGCACTTTCCCTCAGGTTCATTCTGAGTTAGAGGGGCCTTGATACAAGGGTGGAGGGTGCATGCTTGTGTGCGGCGGCGCCATATTTCCAAATCAAAAGGAGAACGATCCAGCTTTAGAAAATGTAAGTCTGCAAGCAGGTGCTGCCTTTCCTGCACGAGCCTCCTCGTACTCGAGCGTACTCGGGGATAATGATCAAGGTGGAGAAGTGGTGGAAAAAGAAAGGAGGAGGGAGGGGGGTAAAAAAAAAAAATGGAGAAAAATGGAGTATTTATTAAAGAGATGAGTAGTGACACAAGATAAGGGGTGACTCTGCCGGCCAGTTGGAAGGAGAATGTCATTCCACTGCTGAAGTCCCTCGAGGGAGATGAGTCAAGGCTGAGGAACGAAGGCTCCGTCCAGAGCGGCCAGAAACTAAGGCCTTGATATTTCCATTTTCCAAAGTGGTGATTTTTCTTTCACACTTCACACGCCTGCAATATGAAAACACGCGTCTCATGCATCTTCTGCACGGCAGCTCTCTGCAAAAAAAAAAAAACGTGATCGACATTAAGTCCACAGACACTTTGTAAACAAGATCACGCTGCTGTGGGTGCTCCAGCTCTTGTCAACAACTTGCACTAACAGCTGACCAGATGTGTCCGAGGGTTGCAGCGTCTCCTAGCAACAGCAAAATGTTCCGGCGGTGCGGGCAAATCTGAAACCACAGTGCAGATTTCTACACGCCGTCAGGCCTGAAGGTACGGCCGTCCGTGGGAACTCGAGACGCGGGCGCCGCGAATGTCCTCGACTCGATCCCGACTTTTACCCGTTCGTCAGGTTTTTCCTTTTTTGCCTCTTATCTTATCAGTCGATCTCGCGAACGGCGTGCAGGAAATGAGCAACACAACAGCGGCGCTCATCTGTCAAGACGCACCGGCTCAATTACCGCACGGAGAACTGAATCGCTGACGTTATGCAAGTCATTAGTCGAGCACGTACAGTATGCATAGGTGGAAACTAAAAAGGAGGACGGAGGTGTGGTGGTAAACTTCCTGAACAATAAATCTGCATTTTTCTGTTTGTTTTTGATGCAACCTCCTCATATTACTGTACTTGTCTGCTGCCTTTGCGTGCAGACAGACAGAAAGAAAAGAAGGGGGGAGGGAAATATATATAGACAAACAGGTATAGAAACAGAAAAGATTGAGACAAACACTTCTAGTGATAGGGAGAAAGACACACATCCAGAGAGATGGGGAGGAATGCTGGATGTGTGTGCTGCATCCCAGGGGATCACTTACTCAGTATAGACACAGCACTGGAGGACAGAGCACAACAAGGGTTCATTGGCCAAAATCTCTCCCTCTTTACACACACATAAACACACACAATCCCTCCAAGCAATATTCCTGTAAGCACTCGTCCGCTGAGAATAGCCGCATTGAGTGAAGTGGAGAGGAGGAAGGAATGTGCGAGGAACGATAGAGCGAGCGGTGGAAGGAGAAAATGAAAACGGAGGGGATCAGGAGGAGGAGGAGGAGTTGTCCACCTGGCCGGCGTCCAGGGGAATTAAACAGTCTGTTTACCGCTCTCAGCGCCTCGGCAGCGCCATGTTAGCCTAATGGCACGGACATGAAGCCAATTGATTTGTGGACCAATAGACCTGTCCCACAGCACAGGCAGATTACCTAGATCACTGGCTCTGCATCGAGCAGACATCGCTTCTCATTCGGGCCCCACAGGCAGTGGAATGTGAACGGGGTTTAATGTGTGTGTGGGATGCATGCATATTGGTACACGTGTTCCCCGGATTAAAATGTATTCATTCTCTACTGTTGCATCCAGGCGACTTTGTCTATTTATGCCATTTATATATACATTTTTTCTAAACAAATGTTGAAACGTTGGATTTAAGGATCCAAAAACTCAATAGTTTGCATTAAAGCTGTTGGGGATGCCATAATATTACAACAGGATCATAATGTGGTAATCTTTCACATAAATCTGCAGTCAAAATGAATGATTTCAAGACTAATTAGTAAAATATTTGGTTGTAAAACTTTTAAAAATGGGATTTTAACAACTATTTGTTTCCTAAAATTGCTTCTATTCAAGGTGCTACCTGCTAACTGCTACGATAGCTGAAGCAGCTAATCTATTATTTATGAGTGTTTTCAGCAACCCACAGAATGAACGTTAATTAGCTAGAGCTAACAGTTAATCTGTCGTTCTTATTGTAACCGACTGCCTGGCTGCTAGCTTAACTCACTCAGCTTATTTTGTCAAATTAAAATTATAATTTAATAAACATACAACTAACTATTCAGTCCTTCCATCTAAGAACGCAGAGAATAAAAAGAAACGAATCACTGTGATACAACACAACACTGGCGTTAGCGCTAAAAAGTGCCAGGATGCTAAAAGCTAAGTTAATCTATTGTTGGTAAATGGTCATGTATTTATATAGCACCTCTCTACCAATTAGTACTCAAGGTGTTTTATAGTCACAACAATGCATCGACCCATCTGTTCACACAACTATTACGTTGTCATTATAACAGGCTACCTTGGTGCTAGCTTAAACCATTGAGATTCTGCCTCTTTTAAAACTCTAAAACTGATTCAATGCTGTACATTCACCTAACCTTTCAATCTCAACATTTAAGCAACTGGCATTTAAAAAATAAATACATATTGTTGTTAGCAATAGCTAATAGCTAAGTTAATATGTTGTTGTCATTACAACCAACTGGCTAGCTGCTAGCTTAAACTGTTGAGACGTAGAAATTGCAGTCTTTAACATTATAATTCAATATATATACAATTAATTAGATCTGGTATCTAATAAAGAAGCAGTTAAAAAGAAACAAAATTCAGCACTGTAATATAAAACCATATTGGTGGCGCTAAAACGGTATGCTACGGAGCTAAAAGCTAAGTATAAGAGCTGCCGTTACACATGACCGGCTGCTAGTTAGCTTAACTTTGACTCACTGGTGTAAAAATATTATTCTTTAAAACTTAGACATCAGAAATATAATAAACTAAGAGTGTATTTAAAACCTACAAACTGTCACTTTGATATGTCGCCATATTAGTTTATGTGCTAAGAGCTTTTCCATGTTGCAAAACAAGTGACATTCAGCTTTGTACACCTGTTGTTTTAACACTGAAGTCTTCAGCGGATCATTTTTTTCTCTCAGGACGATAAAGCAGGCTCCGTGCACGGTGCACATTTCTGGCATTTACAGTGCATATTGTTCCAAATTGAATGCAACACCCGGACAATGAAAGACCACACACACTTGAAACTACAGTTATCCATGTGTACGGCTGAGTAGTGAGAATAATTCCGCATTCTCCACAGTTTTCACTCATGTCACTGTCCCAGTTGATAAGCATGAAAATCCATTTATCTACAAAGGGACTGTATGGTCTGTATTGGACAATGTCTCTTTCATGGTCCTTTGCGGGCCCTTTTCTCTCTCTTTTTTTTTTTTTTTTTGTCCACAAAGCCACCCAACTGACTCCTCCACGTCTGTAATAGTCCACATTCATTTGATATGGACACATCAAGGGAGATATTGCAGTGCATCAAGAGAAGTGGCTCACAGAAGCAGCGATATGCTCTGAACATGAAAGAACAATGGATGCGAGGCAGATGCAGTTAGGCAAAAAAAAAAAAAAAAAAAAGACAGTGGACACCGTGCAGGCCTGCATATGAACAGAACACCAGATATCTACGCCTGCATGAATGCATGGGCAGGAAACCATATGGAGACACGCTACGGCTCACTGTCATTATCATTCAGCCTTTTTCCTCCTTGTGAGAGTTAGTCTGCAGGCAGCAGGGCGAGGAGGAGGAGGAGGAGGAGGAGGAAGGAGAGCAGGAATTAGGCCTCCGAGGAGGAAGAGGAGACGTCAGATTACAGATTAGAGGGTGGGGAAGTGGTGGGATTTAATGTTGCGGTATAGATGCTAATACAGCTCACAGCTCGGCTAAGGGCGTTGTCAGATTTAGCCCTGTGGATTATACCATGTTTAGTGCATTGACTAAAATGTGTTAAAGGAAAAAAAACGAGTCTCCAGGTTGCTCTCATCAAAACACCTCATCGCTCACCTAATCCATATTTGTATAAATGATGTGCACGGTTGCTTTACAGCACAAAGGCAGACACACACACACACACACACACACAAAAAAAAAACTCAGAGACTTTGAGGTATTAACAATGATGCTACGTCTTAACCACCCTCTGGCTAATGCAGCTAATGAATGAGAAAACGCTAGCAGGCTAACGGCTCTAATTCTCCTTCACAGGCTATCATGTTGCAGCCCGGAGACAGATCAATACCATTTGCTCAACACACAGGAGGCCCGGGAATCTATAAAAGGGCTTTTATTGAGTAATTAAACACCCATTACTGTCCCGCGCAGCCAAACAATAAATTTGATCAGCCTCTCAGGCGCGGATCCAGCCGTGATTAATACCCGGTGCATGCACGACATAAAAGGCCGCGGTGACATTTCGCCGGGTTCTGGTTTAGAACGGGACGAGAGTCGGGACGCTCGCAGTGGTGGCTGTTTCAAGGTTGTTTTTAGGGACGCTGGACCTTCGGAGGCGAGGGGTGGGGGACAATATCCCACCAGTATCTCTTGCCCTGAGGCCACCGGAGCAAGAGACACGCCCAACTTCCAGATTTTGTTCACGTTTTTCATTTTTTTTAATTTTAAAAGCATAAATATTGCAATTAGCTAATTAATCTTTCCTTGCAAGGTGCAGAATTTCAATTCTTCAATTCTTGCATGGCGTTTAAATATAAATGTACTCCACAAAACCCTGAGCTTTACTATTCAGCCTCTCCAGAGTGACCGAAGGCTGGACTTTTCAATTTCCCAACGTCCCTTTTTTTTTTTTTTTTTTTTTTCCACACATCCACTATTCGAAAAAAAAAAAAAAACCTGTTACAATCCCATCCTTGTTGGAGAATATTTTGCGTTGTTGAGCCAACAATATGGCATCTGGGTGATTCTCCTAAATATGAATGGCCCATTCACGGGGCTCAATGGAGTCGCTTGGCAGTGGCCCTTCTTCCCCTCCCTCCTCCATACTCAAAACAATATTCAGCGCAGCGGTCTTGGCACTTTTCCCCGAAATCAACAAAAGAGGAACTCGAAGCCGTCCCTGAAACCCTCAAAGCATTAAGCCTCTGTGAGACGCGAGTACTTGGCACAAGCAAAGCGATTTAACGACAATGGGCAAATCATACAGTGCTTTGTGAGATTTAGGGGATACAATAGCACTCCGTTTCCAAAGCACACATTAGTAAGCATGTCATTGGGACCCCCCTGGGGGATTTGAGCAGCCTAGAGGATTGTGTAGTGAAGAGGATAAATATATGTTACTGGGCAGGAAGATGGACCGCTGCCAGCGAGCCCTCCCCTCCTTTCCCGCGGCACACTGTGGATTACAGTGCGAGGGATACATTAATAGAATAATCTTCTGACCACACAAACTAACCCGCAAACTGAACCCATTTGGCTTGTTAAGCGTGTACGTTGCGGCGCGTCCAAAATCAATTTGCGAACATTTAGCAGAGCTCAAGAGGTGGCGATGAGGAGAGGTTCCTCGCCTTGCACCAAAAAATAAAAAAAGAAAGAAGAGAGCTCCTGCCATGGAAAAAATAAAAAAATAATAAAACAAGAGAAATGGGAAAAAAATAAAACTTGTTATAAATGTGCGGCGCTTGCAGCCATGCTGACCTCCGAGTGCTAAACAAAACCAGCAACGGACAAGCAGACGCCCACTCAAAAGTCAATACCATGCGTGCCTCCTCTTCCTCTTGTATGGTTAATGCATGATGCCAGGTAGGGGAGACAGACGGGAGAGTAGGATCTCATTATACGCTGCGTGCTATCATTAGCCATCTACCACATGTGTCCATCCTGCCAGCGGAGTCACGCGGGCAACATCCCGACGCTCTCCGGTGGGGGAACTCGGGCCGACGAACACACGGCGTAGGAATCCGGCATAATCACAGGTGAGCATACAAACAAGCCTCCTCTTCCTCCTCCTCCTCCTCTAGCGGGCCTGACTGCATTAACATACACAGATTTGGAGCTGTTTTCCAAAAGGATTCACCGGCGTAATCATTTCCTGCCATAGAAAAGTAAGTTTGAGGCTGGAAAGACATTTAAAAGTGACGAATAAGACGTTTAAGATGAGATTCTTGCCATAAATATATATTATTTACTTGGCCTGGTTCTCCAGAGGACATCAGCTGTGATCAGAAGTGACTACAGAGTGAGATTCGCGCCTGTAAACTTATTTTCGGAGGCCGCAACAGCTGAAACGATCACTGACCAACACAAAATCAGCTACGATTTTCAGCTTCGAGCTTCTGTTTTTCCAACTTTCTCAAATTTGACCACACAAGACGACCGAAGCCGTCACCTCTGGGATCGGCCTGGGTGACATTTTCCTTGCAAATAATCTCGCAGCCCACCCCCCCTCCACGGTTCGCGTCCCGACTCCCGCAGGCCGCGGGCAGCTCAAGTGATGCTGCGCCACACGCCCAGCCACTCAACATCCTTTGTGTCCGTCCCCTGGCAGCTCTCCAAGCCTCACACACACGCACACACACACAAATTAAATGAGCCATTGTTCATTAACGCGCACGCACACCTTCTCGCGGGCTGGAGGCTCGCTCGCCCGCTAACGCGAGATCCTCTCTGCTAATCAAGATGTTCAAACTGGAGCCTCGGAGGGGAAGTTTGAGGCGGGAGGAGGGGTGAGGGCGGCCGAGCCGAGCAAAATCAGATCATCCAGCCAGAGCAAGAGAGAGGAGAGAGATTACAGTCTAGCTGTCATTTTTTGGCCCCTGAGTTAAGAAAAACAAAAAAGGCTCTCGTCTGCGTCGACGGGCCAAATGAGCGGCGAGCTCCCCCGCATATCAATGCACGATTTAACTTAAGACTTCCGCGGCGATAACCTAATTAGAAGCGGCGGCTCCTCATTCGGAGGCACAATGTAAAGGATAAGCCGCGCCGCCGCCGCCGTGTCTGCTGAGGTCTAACGGCGCGAGATGTTCCAAAGTGGGAATTTTCTTCTTTTTTTTTTTTTTTTTTAAATAAGTCCTTAGCATATTTAACACTTCCACGCGCTAGAGGTTTTAATGTCTGGCGGTGGGTGAACGGAGGCCGAGGAGTAGAGGGAGGTGAGCTTAAAGAGGGAGGCCTGTTTAAAATTCAGGGAAAATTTTCGCTTTGATTTGATTAAAAGAAAAAATGACATAAAACGACTTTTGCTTCTTTTTTTTTTTTGGTGGTGGTGTAGGAGGAGGAGGAGGAGTGGGATTGGGAGTTCAGAAGAAAGGGAGATAATGCTTTTTAATGCTGGAATTAACATGGAAATGAATTTGGCGGGGTGTCTCGTGGAGGGCGGGAAAAAAGAGAAAATTTGGAAGTCTGGTGATCGTTTTTTTGGCTCAGCTGTTAGGGAAGACCTCAGCTGACCCCGGAGCTGCTGCTGCTGCTGCTGCTGTCGTCTACCTCTGATACATTTTCATCTGTCGCATTTTGTCCGAACACATCTCAGCTTTAAAGCATCGCCTCACGCTGACACGTCACAGATCAGTAGGAGGAGGAGGAGGAGGAGGAGGAGGCCTTCGCTAGCGAGCCAGGAGTCAGCTTTGCGTGGATACCCCTCGCCTTTAAGTACCCCCCACATCAGATTCTTGACTGGATAATAACCAGCCGGCAAGTGCGAGGGAAAAGGTTCGGTTGCAACGAAGCAACCCGTCAACCGGCAACTGTCAGTCACGCAAAAACAAAACCACCCCAATGCGAAACTACAAAAAAAAAAACAAGAGGGAGGGGAGGATTGAGCGGATCACGGTGTCGAGGGTTTTAAGGAACCGGCGTCCGCTCCTGTGCCGGGGAACCGGCGGCACCGACAGCTGCCACGCCGTCTCCGGGAGGAGGGCTCGGCAAGGAGGGGGGCTGTCACACAAAGACTACCACGGCCTCAATACAGTTAGCTGACACGCAGCCCCAGCTCTGTCTGCTGGGACCAAAAGAGAGAGAGGGAGGAGAGGGAGAGAGAGGAGGGGAAATAAGTGGACAAAGAGTGAAATAGATGAGAGAGCAAGGAGACAAGACAGCCTGATGCACTGTCGAGCAAAACGTGGAGGAAAGAAGGGGAGAGGGAGGAGAAGGGAGGGGAGGGAGAGAAACACAGAGACACACAGAGAGAGAGAGATGGAGGATAGTGAAACAGACAGACAGGTCCAAGAGGGATTTGTTCTATTTGCATGCGCCGGGCTCCCATGGGGTCCAGCTCCGCTCGGCGAGCCGAGAGCACAAAAGATAACACTTAACATATTTGCTAAAAGATGACAACCCCTGCCTGGATCTGGGTTTTTGAAGAGGGCCTTTTGTCGGGGACGCTCAGACGGGGGGGAAGAAATCCACTGATACGGCCGAGGCGGACAAATCTCTCTCTTTCTTTCCCTTTCTCTTTCCTTCTGTGCGTCTGAAAAACATTTCCCCGCGCACATCGCCTCACATCTGGAGAGAGGAGGAGTCCCACGGGGAGGGAGGGAGGGAGGGGTGGCAGGCCGGAGGATCCTGGACGGTAAAACAGCTTTTAATGGTAAACATTACAGACTGATAGAAAGTGTCAGGATAATTTATTTACACGGCCCCGCCGGGAGTAGCTGAGCCACCCCTCGCGGCACACTCGCTGCCTCTCCTCTGTTCATTTGAGGGAAAAGTCTGCGTTTAGACTCTTCTACTCCTATTATCTCCCCTCTTTCTCTGGTTCCCTATTAGCTGTGCGGGGTGGAGGGGTGCGGGGCGTTGGGGAGGGGGGGCTCTCTCGCAGGAGATGTGAGGCGATACGTTAGGTGTATAATGAGGGGGATCATCGCCGCTGTCAGCGCGCAAGACGGCCGACGCAGATCTTAAGCCGGGGACAAACAGACGAGGGGGGGGGGATAAACAAAAGCGGCGACATTATTTACACACACACACGCAGACACTCCACTAAACTCCTGCCCCGTCGAGCATGATCAGAACTAAAGAGGAAAGAGGAAAAAGTTGGGATTTGATGCATCGGCTGGGTTTAAATTTCAAAATTTGCGTTAATGTGCGAGAGAATATGAGCAGACATGTAAACACAAGGAGGCGAAGGCACGTGCCGCACCACACACACTGCACAGGAGTGTGTTATAACACTGTGTGTGTGTGTGTGTGAACCCAAAGGTGAAAAGGTCAACTCCTCCGCTCCAAAAAACCAAGAACGCACAATGGAGGGGTTGCGGCCCGTCCTCCTAAATAAACCCTCGCCGCTAACAGGAGGCTACGTAGGGTCCCCAAATTTAAATACCTTGAAATGTTTTGAAGTCTGGATGCATTTTTTTCTTGCAAAAAAAAAAAAAAAAGTTGCGCTCAAAGCATGCCAATCCACGACAACAGTGATAATCTTTGTGTTCTGATTTGATGCAGCAGCAAACGTGCAACAACCGATGCACAGACAGCCGGTGCGTTTCGGGAAAAACTTGCGCCTGAGCTCAAAAATGAGCAAAAGGAATTAATTAAAATAAAAATAAAAAAAAGAATTTAAAAAAGAAAATTAATTAGGGGCTGCAAATGAAGCCATGTGTAATTTAAACGGAGCACTCTCTGTCACCAAATATTAATTACCCGTGCCGTGTGTTTGTGAGTGTGTGTGTGTGTGCCAAATATTAAAGATGCACCCAAATATTAAACACTCGCAGCCACAGCTCCAAACAAATGGACGCACAGGTGTAAAGGAGGTGAAGAAGCCGCCAGATGCCCTCAATATCAGCTTTTACACGGTGAAATGCGTGAAAAGTGGGTGAGAGGTGCAGATGTTGAAAAAAATATATCAAATAAAATCCACCTACCATAGACGCTGCTGCTGCTGATCATGTCGTGCTGGAGCAAGGAGAGGAAGAGAGAGAGGAAGAGGAGGTGAGAGCATTGGATTTAATTTGTGGAGAAACAAAAAAAAAAGATTGAGGAAGGAAGGATTCCCTGTGAAGCAAAAAAAGCTTTACATTAAAACACTTTTTTTTTCTCTTAAGGGTGCACGACTGCTCGGATTTCGATGGGCCCTGCGAGTCTTAGGAGCGAGCAACTCAATAGGAGAGGCATCTAACCTACATGCATCTCATTAGAAAGTAGAGCCCGGGATGACAGGCAGCGGTGGAGGAGGAGGAAGGAGGAGGGAGGGGTGGGGTATGTAAGGAGAGGAGGGGTGGGTTAAAATCAACTGGTGCGGCTCAGCTGAGTCCAAAATGTCCAGGCTTCTTTTTTAAAAAAAATAAAAATAATAAATGCATGCTGCGGTGTCACCAGATACGCTCCGTGTGCACGGTGTGCGCAGGGCAACTTGTTGTAACCGTATCGCAGGCAGCAGCAGCAGCAGCAGCCGCCTCCTGCAAGCTGGGAGAAGCTTCCGTGTGTGTGTGTGTGTGTGTGCGCTCAAGTTGTGAATTTTTCCCCTCGTTTAAGAAAAAAAAGAGTGCAAAAAAAAAAAAAAAGAGTGCAAAGCTGCAGACGCGCGCAAACGCTGGATGTGTCTGGTGCAGCCTACGTGCCCGTGCCTATGCGTTGGAGCCGCGGCGCAGGTGCGCTCCTCTCCTTAAAGAAAAAAAACATAATCGCATTTTACGCAGCGATTCTCTGGCGTCGTTTTTGCAAATCGGGGAACTTGTCAAATCAGAAAGTGCACACGCGTTATTCCGAGCTCGGCAGCGGTGCGCAGGCTGCTCTCGGAGCTTCGTCTCCCCGCACAGCACACAGCACAGACGCGCCGTCTGCTCTGACAAGCCCGGTCTAATTGCAGACGCAGCGGATCCCCGGACTATCCTTTCCCCTTACCTGTTTTTTTTTTTTTTTTTTTCCTCCTAAACGACAGGTCGACCTCTCACGCAGCGGGGGTTAGGGTCGCATCGATCCCGGGGCTGGGGTTTCTCTTTTTCTTTTTCTTCTTGCTGATGAACGGCGCCGAGGTTAAGCCGGGTTCCGCGCGAGCTGAAACCATCCCAAGTTAACGCAGGAAACACTGACCGCGGCCACTGCCATGTTGGAATTTCACCAGCCCCGAACAGCTGCTTCTCAGACTGACCAGTCCGTTCCCCACAGCGCATGCGTCCAGAGGAAAGGGGGAGGGAGGAGAGGGTGAAAAAAAAAAAAAAAAAAAAAACTCCAATTATTGCCGATAAGGTTATTACGGGTGTCTGGTTTGTGTTGTAAGGTTTGTAGTGGTGATGAAACGTTAATAGAGGAGAGGACGCGCTGCGCCGAATGCCATGCGCAAAACGTATCCAAATCTGCAAATTAAGGGTAAGAGAGACATTTCTGCAACAGGAATATTAACTTTAAAGGCTTTTTATGTGAGGGAAGCACTACTCAGTGTGAACATCAGTGAGTTATTTAAAAGTTAGATGTGTTGTGCGGAGTGGGAGTGCGTAAATCTCCCCTGCGGTGTCGCACCTGCAGCGATACGCACATGCGATAATTTACCGAAGCGTTAATTAGAACCGAAAACGTACCGGTTAACACGTTATCAAAGCATCAGTCCTGAGGGAGAGAGGGGGGGGGGGTTAAACAAGACATCAAAGATGGAGGAGCTGTCAGTTCATCTCGGATAGGGTGCAAATGTTTGTGCAGGTTAATAAAAACATGGATTTGAAAAAATAAAAAAGTAATTTGGGGTCAGGCATACAGTTAATGACCTTGAGTTCCCTCCACCTTCTTCCTCCTTCCTCCTCCACCTGCTTCTTCTTCTTCTTCTTCATATTCCCAGGCCTGACCCCAGACCTGTACATTATTTCCTGCACTCCTATTAACTCATTAAAACTTGTTAAGCCTCCAATGCAATCAAGGATTTGTTAGGGTAATTAAAATTGATTGAAAACTGCGGTTCGGCTAATTATTAGCCAAGGTGAGGAGGAAAGGGGAATAAATAAATAAATAAAAAAAAGCGTTCCGTGCATTAAGGTGCGTTATGTTTTCGGTGTGCAGGCATCGCCGCCCGCCCCAGATCTCTCTCGATTTCCATACCGAAGGCGAAAGGTATAATTCAAGTGCGTTTGAATATGCAGTGTTGCTATAAACGGCTCCCACGCTGCCGGATGCGGAGAAGCTCGCGCAAGAGACACTTTCTGATTTGTGACATGCGTGTGTGTGTGAGCGCGGCGAAGATTTAGCGGCAACATAAATCTAAATAGATTTTAACTCATTAGCCATTGGAGAGGTAATGATGTAAGTCTGCCACTAATGAGCTTAAGCTCTTAATTGAATAGGAGGAGGAGGGGGAGGAAACACACACATATACACACACACACACAGAGCGTGGAGGCCCAGGCCGTGCACAAAAGGCACACACACCTACAAATACAATCCCGCCTCCTGTGTTTTTTGTTTTTTTCTCCTCTCTCTCTTTCAAGGGGGAGTCGCAGTCACGTGACCTGATGGATTTCAACCCCGCCGCCTCCGGACTTAGGCCCTCGTCGCCTCAACCCTCGACCAAAAAAACAAAAAAAGGAAAAAGCTTCATGTGTTATTTATGAAATCAGCCCCAAATGAAACTAAAAAAACAAAGCGGCTAATCAAAGGCGTCCCTGAACGTCACACCAATCCGAAATGGATCCCATCGACGAGACGGGGAAACCGCGCCGCTTTTGATGTCGCCCGTTTTCACACGTTTCTTCATCTTTTTCCCCGATAATTATCAGCACTTAACCCCGCCGCGTAGCGCCGAGACGCAAAAATGTCACAATCCATTTGAATGAAAGCGGGGTGGAGAGGGGGGGAAGCTTATAGGATGAAATGTCTTTTCTTTACGCCGCGTTCGGAGCGGGCTCCCTTGGCGATACGGGCTATGAAAATGATGATATCCAATTTCCCAGTGTGTTCTATCAAATATACCCTCATGTAAACAAAGCCCCGGTGAATGGGGGACAATGGTGAGGGAATCTCAAAGCCAAGAAATCCACAGGGAGAGAAGGAAGGAGAGATTAGAAAAGCCTAGAGAGTCTCGATAAAGAAGAAGAAGAAGAGGAGGAGGGGGGGGGGGGGTAATGTAAGAAAATAGGAGAGGGGATGTGTCGTCTTTGCTCAGAGGCTAGAGTGTGGCCAATCCTCTTTTATGAGCCCAGACTAACGCCCTGATGGGACACGGCGTAGATCTGAGCAGAGCCTATTGAGCATAAGCTGCTAAATTTGGCAATAAAGGGAATGTGATTTACTGTAAGCTCCAGTGGGCCGAGAGCAACGCGGCCCGCCGGCGAGCACCGAGCGCGCACACACACACACACACACCTGAGAGCATAAAAACACACGCTAACAATAACTCACTCACTCTGTTACTGTCTCTCTCTCTTCCTCGTTCTCCCCGACACACACCGCGAGACCGGCGGGCCTGCTTCCCTTTCACACACACACACTTGCCGCGCGGCCACTCATGCGGCTCAGCGGCGCTGACTTTGACAAATAACCAGGAAGTCCCGGTGTTGGCTTTAAAAACTCCGACTTGTTCGGTTGCAATTCTGCATTTGTCCTGCTTTAATGGCCGTGGAAGTGGCTTTGGAGGTAATCTGTCAGTGATTGATTAGAGCCCGGACAAATCCAGCCTCCCCCCTCACCACCCCACCCCCGCCCCCTCGCCGAGCGCATTGGTAGGCTGCAGGCCCGAGCGCCGCCGCCGCCGCTGATTCTGATTCTGCTTCTGCTGTGCGACTCTGCGAGGGGAAAGAAGTCTCAGATTCAGTGTGGGAGTGCATCAGTTCAACAGGTTATTCATGCTAGGTCGAGCTTTTACCTCGATTTTTAAGTTTTGCACCAAGACAGCTTCATAAAATCAAAGAAAAATTAATGTTTTGGTTCATTCCTTGCAACATATTATCCTTCACAGCAACTACTGCAGCTCTACAGCCTGGTGTAGCTTGAGTAAATCCAAATAGAAGTAATAGAACGCCACGTTAATTGAATTAAGGGGCGTGTTTCAAGAGGAAAATGTACCAAATACACGCGTATAATTGTGCCACATGCCTGAGTACGTCGCTGTTGTTTTTCCTCGCGACATAAATCTCACCCATTAGCCTTCATTGGCCCGGGAGATATTTGCAGGAGCGTAATCAGTTCTCAAGGGAGTGACTCCAGAGAAACTATCCACCACAAGGGGAAACTGGTCTAGCTTCCAGGTTTAGGAGCTGCAGCGCGGTTAAGAATCACACAAAAACACCCCAAAAGTAGAAGTATTTTGTACTTTTCTGCAATCGTGACGTGTCAAACTGGCAAAATGGTGTCAAAAAGGACCAGGTGTCTCCATAACCCCTTCAGACTACATTCAAACTACGTTCTTCGAGCCCTTTTTATTTCAAAAGAGGAGCAGCCTTTCCATAGATAAAGAGTGTATGAATATTAAATATGTGTATATGAAACGCATCAAGACATAAATACTATGAAATGTTTATGTGTACACAATAAAACCCCTCAAGGGGAAGTTTTACAAGACTCGAGCTCATGAAACCAAACAGTTAACGCTTTTGAGAATGAGTCGGATACGTTTTATTCCTCTGTTGCCGCTGTAGAGCTGCAGACTTGCAGACTTGCACCATCCTGATGGAGAACGGCCCCAAACAAATATATCATTTAAAGGGGAACTGCTGTTTTTTACAACCTGGACCTTATTTCTGTTTGTTTACTCCAGGTCAGAAGACATCATGGATGATGATAATAGGTAACTCCGGACTCAACGGGGAATAGCACTAGCGTATCATAACAAAATATTGGTGAAATGATAATGCGTTATTTAGAGGCTGCGTTTCGGTGCCCCATTCACTCCCACTATATGGATATACACAGATCTAAATATCTCCAGAAGGAATACGAATTACACAAAAGTTATATGGGTGAGTAAACGACCGTATTTTATGCTAGAAAAAAGGCCCAGGTTGTAAAAAACAGTAGTTCCCCTTTAAGCTAAAAAAAAAATGCCTCTAAAAGTGACGCCAAATGCATCTCGAACCCGTTATCCTCCATCTTTCATGGCCAAGCCGATTCAATCAATCGCCATGTTTCATGTGATGAATTAGCCCGCTGGTGATTACACATCCAGTGATGTAATCATTGCTTTTATACGCCGAGTGGAGTTGTTCATGAAGTGTAAAAATAAACCGGCGTGGTTAAACGTACAGTGTCCACGCGTTTGAAACGCTCTGCTGCAGCATCACCGTCCTTGCTCTAATCAGCCGCGGCTCTTCTCTTCTTTTATAATCAAACATGAACACCCCCCCCCCCCCCCCCACACACTTCTTTTTTCCAAACAGCAGCTCTGACCATGAAAATGTTCTGCATGAATCTTAATATCACTTAAGTGATAATTATTCTGCTCGCCACAAACCTGACTAACAAAATGGAATTCAATCAGAGCCGGCGCATAATGACAGTCATTATGAAAATAATGAATAAAAAAGTAATAATGACATCCCTATCTGCATTCATACCTCTTTTTCCTCACACATCTCCATGGTGATCTGAATTCTCTCTCTCTGTCTTTTTTTTTTTTTTCTTCCCAACTCCACATTCTGGCTGGCCCATGGCCGCTTTAATCACATTGTTTATGGTAAACCAAGCGTAGTGTGCGGGCTCTGTGCGTGGACTCATTTAATTAACCACTTGAGAGGTGTAGCCGAGCCTACAGTAGTCCGGCGTTTGTCTCCTGCAGTGGTGAAGTGCAGGGTTATTGTTGCTGACCGGTCCGTCTCTCAGCAGCTCTCTCCGCAGCCCCTCTTTGAAATTAGACGAATCTCCCTGCGAGCAGGAATCTCGCCGTTCCGCCGCTAATGCGCATCAACGGCCTGACAATCAGGAGCAATATTATTATCATAAAAGCATCTCACCAGGGTTGTGGAGGAACAGATTGCACATGCTGGGTTTAAATGATAAATCACTAGCTGCTCTTCCCTCATCACGGCGGTAATTTGAGCGATGATAAAATGCGCTTTTAACCGCGTAGATTAGATTGTGAAATGGATATTTTAAAGCAGTTTATTATACATGTGTTTGTGGCACAAAACCCAGTTTGTGCTGAGGATTTTTTTTTTCCCTAGCTTGCGCCGGGGTGGATGTGTGTGTGCTGGACCATGTCCTTGAGGTTTACTCTTTTGATTCAATAGCGCTCCACATGGATGGACTCAATCAGATACCTCAAACCCACTGAAGGGTGGTGTTCAATGGAGCTGAAGTTACACTACAGCGGCTCCTCGAAAAAAAAAAAAACACCAGCCCCCCCTGTTCGTGCTCAGACGGACGGTGTTTACACGTGAAGACGCCGCGGAAAACCTGCATTTTGAGCGTGTAAACAAAGCCGTCTTTACTTGTTGACACGAAGCGGCGCCGGTAATTTGCCTAATTCTTGTCACTGGCACGGAAAAGTGTTTTATGTCTGCGAGCAAACAACATCCGAGCAGTTTTCTACTTCACGTGGCTTGTTTGTGAAGAAGATTTGTTGCTTTTTTGGTGTTAAAACCGAGGAAATCAAAGATGCTCAAAGAGTTCATCATTTACAGCTCAAAAACAATGTGTCAGCAAATACAGCTGCACTTAGACGCTCTTTTTCTTTTCCCGCTCTCTAAATACTCCAAAGACACTGTTCCTGAACAATAAGGTAGGTTTGTAGACCCAGAAGCTATTACTCCCTGAATACCTTGGGCGTAATGAAACTGGGCTCGGGGAGAGCGGGGATGGAAAGCTGTGCTGTTGGAGTGCACTGAGCCGTCGCAAATTTCTGTTTGAACCCATAACACTGCGGCCATGTGACAAATGATAGCAAACACAGAGCCCGAGCCGCTCGGAGGGGAGATTACAGTCAGCTGGATTCAAACTGGGAAAAAAAGGGGTTTTCACTATTTTGTTCTTGCAATTATTATTATTTTTTTTTCAGCTGCTCTTCAAGAACCTGTTAAGTCGGATCAACCTTTGAGGATAATTCCACGTTTCAGGTCAATTTTGAATTAAATTTTTACTTTTAAGTCTTACTGGAATGTTCTTATAGGAGTCCATGTGCTAATTCGCCATTGCATTTGGATTTTTTAGTTTCCATATAAGACTGAAAAGCCACGGCGTCCGCCCAGACCCTACGCGGTCCATAGACTGTATATAAATATGGACAATGCGTCGCCGCTTCCTTGCACTGGCCAAACTGGCGCTATTTTTCCTGGGGATACGGGACCAGCACCATCTTACGAGGTTGGAGCCAGAGTCTGCGCAGTATGGTTCGACCATGATGTTGATGACCCAACCACACTTCCTCCAGACTCACTTGCGTTTTCGTTTAATTAATGCTACGCTCTGCTTCACTTCCACCAGTTACAGGGAAATGTTGGATTATACACTTTAATTCTTTTTTTTTTTTTTACAACTCTCACAGTCCCACAGGACCACTTTAGCGGTTGGCATGGCAACAGCTTGTCGCCATTATGTTTCTGTAGCGTCAAATAACTAAACATGCATCAACATTATATCAACTACCTAAAATGGCAGAAATCATCCTTGAAAAAAAAAAGTACACGTATTTTATTGTTTTATTGCGGACCAAGTCCCGCCCACTAACATGGAGGGGGCGGAGCTTATGACATATACTGCAGTCAGCCACCAGGGGGAGCTCTACTTGCTTTGGCTTCACTATTGAGGAGCTGTTCCACCGTCCATCTTTATACTGTCTATGATTCAGACATACAAACAGTTGTAAGACTCGTCTTCGTCGAATTTTTGGCAAAAGTTTCAGTTGCCATTGTTGAAAGTGAAGCAGGAAGTAGAAACAAAAATTAACCTGACTGGTGTTTGGGTGGTGTTTTTACAGAGCGAGCCAGACTGACGAGTGCACAAGTATAAATGGCTCGCACTGGCATACGCTAGGCCATCTACGCCACCTACCTTCTAAATATATTGTTGACTAGGCCAGCAAGTTGGTGAGTTTAAGCTGAAAACGGCTGTAAGCGCTATTTGTAGCACCAAAGTTAGCATACTGTAATGGCACAGTAGTCACATTTATGGTAAATACATTAAATAAACGTATAATATGAAACCCTAATATCAATTTCAAGGGAACAGTGAAATTAATTTTGTTGCACTTCCAGCATGAGGGACTGCCCTGTCTATTTCTGTTGTTGAGTTGTGGACATTGCAGTTTGTACCGGTTCTGTCTGAGGAACGGACACCGGCTGGGAGCACACTTCCTGATTGGTCATTTTGAAGCAGAGAAGTATGTCTGCATGTCCTAACCTCTGCCCGTTGTTTCTTCATGCTCTGCTGTATAACAAGACCATCACACAGCACCGACGGGAGACAGGTCTCAGCTGCTCGCACTCTAACCAGAATGAGCAGCGCGGAGCGAGACGCCTCGAGGAAGTATCAGTAAACAACGCTATAGGGTTCCAGTTGCTATATGCTCAGGCGCTCATGCAAAATTCAGCACTTTTTGTATGTAGACCGAGACGGAGCCGAGGCAGGAGGCAGGGGTTATGTTTTAACTAGCGAACCTTCAGAACTCAATGATTCCCCTTCTAATTCGGAAGGAAATGTTTGCGCAAATTGACCCGAGAGCGTGAAACAGAAATATTAATTGCTGCACTTACGCATCAGAGATTCAAAAAGCCGCTGGTGTGGCTGAGCTCCAGCTCCAGCCGGCTATCTCCCACAGCCTCTCCCTCCGTCTTCCACCCAAGTCTTTTAATGGTGTGATCGCCCTTAACTCCACTGTAAATCTCTCCCCAATGGCTTATGGTTCAAATTAATGGCCCTGCCATAAGTGTTTGAATTTCATGAATTGTAATAATACTTACATCACAAGACACATGAAGTCATGTCTCCCTCTCTACAGTGGAGATATGATACATTTTAGAGAGATGCACAAAGTGGTCCCCTGGTAGGGAAGTGATGTATTCTAATAGACTGAGCCGGCCAACCCCCGGGTGCAGATATTCATGATTCACATTTGATGGCTGCGGAACATTTAAATGGAACATTAAGTGACAAAGGAGATTAAAACACTGTTAGCTTTGTGGAGCAACTGGGACGTTCACTGGTGGCGTTATGTCTCTTCTAGTTTGCTTTCAGCTCGTTCTGGCCAGTCAAGCCGTATTAATTCTCAGTTTTTATTGCAGAGATACTATACTGATGTCGTTTTGGACATTTTGTTCTGTTTCAAGAATGCAAACAATGATATGAGCAAATACATAATATTGGCTATTAAACAATGTCAATTGAAGTAGGAGTACCTATCAGGAAGCTTGCAAGGCTTGCAGGCTTGCCAAAGTTAGCTCTGGTTCCCATTGGCTTTTCCAGTTCTGGACCCGTCAGATTGCAATTTGCCAGCGTTTTGAGTCAAATCATGGCGCGGAGTAAGCAGGGCAGGGAGTGCAAGTATGCAAACAAACCCTGAGAGTAAATTATATCTGATAGTGAAGAATCTCGGTCATCCGGATAATGGTATACGCGCAAAACAAAGCTAAAACCAAGGATTGAAGGAGCCACATTGGACGTGTTGGACATATTTTTGGAGCTGTCCGAGTTCACGAGTTGCAGATGTTTTAAGTAGAAGTGGCGGAAATGGATTGTAAGTTAAAATATCTGAGGAAAATGTTGAAACCCTTTCCGCATGTCATAGCATTTCCTGCGCTAAATTAGCTTGTTTTCTTGCTAATCAGTTAGCCTTGACGGCTTCTAGACGCCTACAGTTGCGTGTTCTCTTGACTCTTTTGTGGTCATGTCGTAACCACAAGCTCCACTTGAAGGCAGCGTCTCATTCGTGGATACATCAAGGAGGACTGGATACCAGAACACGAGATTCAGATCTAAGATGCATAGTGGTGCACATGTTGAGAAGGTGTTCCAAGCTTCCTCCTTGAGGTTCCACTTCCACATTTATTGGGTCCTAGAGGAAGTTCCATCGCTCCGAATGTTGCTGATATTTCTTCAGTATTCGAGCCACTCCTTTTCCAGTGGGTACCACTTCCCAAAGCATAGATATTTTCAGAAATGCTAAAAGAAAAAGAGCAAGATGAAAACAAGGTGGATTGACACATATGTGCTTGTCCGTCCTAACGATCTTACAACTTCATCTCGCCGCTGTTATTATAGGAGCATGTTTTGGTGTCTGCGACGGTGAACGTATATATGTGTGTGTGGTAAAGCAGGAGGACAGACTTGATGATCCCCTGTCTCCCGGTGACTGTGCGGAGCCAGCCAGCCGTGGCGAGGCTGCCATAACTACCGGTTGAGCTCTGTCAGGGAGATGACCCACTCTCTATTCAACGAGACCCGCCACCCTGACGGATAGACGGACGGATAGACGGACGGACGGAGAGACAAAAACGCGCAGCACGGGAACATTTTAACTCCCCAGCGAATCCGAGAACTCGGAGCCTGGCGTCAAACAAAAGGAGAGAGCCGTAGGTGTAATTGGTCCGCTGCAGCGCGGGTCAAGAGTCAATGCTCTTATTTGAGGGCTAACACCATTTAAGACTAATTTGAGACTATGTGTTATTGTGCCTTTAACTAAGTTTCTAACCTGATCTGTACAGAGGTTCATTGTGCTTTTAAAAGAGACCTGCTGCCCTGCAAAAGGCCATCTAATGGTTTTTCAAACCCACAGTATTTCTTTAATGTACTGTGGATCAAAGGATAAAACATCCACTTCTGCAGATGAGGGGGGGAAAGGACTACTGAAGAGCAGAGGAGATTTTTCTTTCTTTTTTTTTTTAAGATTTTCTTTATGAGGAATCCATTCGGAGTTCTCACGGTTACATACAAATGATTAGAGTCTGGCAAAGGATTAAAAGGCACTTAAGCAAAAAAAAATCAAAGCACATTACGGTTCTTGGCTCGTATGTTTCCACACTAACGGCACATGTGTGGTGTTTTGGAGGTTGCTAATAAAAAAAGCGTTGTGCAGAACTGCATGTGGTGCGCGGAGTGAGGAGATAGATCTTCAATGTCAAAAATTAGAGTTGGGGTTTGCAGAATTAGCCCAGATGTTAATTGGGTTCCTCTTGTGCAGCGTGCAGGAACTGTTGCTTCAGTATTTTGGTGCGAGGCTGTGTGGATCAGTGCGCTCATGTTGTCATCGCTGTAGTAGCGGGGTCAGGACCTGGGCTGGAGGCCCGTCCCCGGAGAGCTAGCCTCCAGCGTGGCCAGCTAACACTACAAACAATTAAAAAAAAAAACTCTGCTGCCTCCCCCCCCTCCCCCCTCCAGGGCGTTGGGCTTTACCCTGCTCGGGTTGGAGAAACCGCTGCTCCGCGCTGCAACGGATTCCAAACTGAAACCCCGTATATATCTGGTCTATATAACGATGCCGGGGCAGCGCTGGAGATGGAGAGGCAGAATCAATACGGCTACAGCCTGTGGACCAGTGTGGAGACAGGGGGCTATTATTAGGACGTCCTTTCTTTACCACCTGAGCCACTTACACACTTAGGATAGTCACACACACACACACATACAAGCGCATCTTTTTCCTCGGCGAGCGGAGTCTGCGTGCCGAGAAAACGATCATTCTGCTGAATTATTGCCGCAGACAAGCTTCATTTTGCAGCAGCAGGAAAATCTACAGCGTGCTCTCGGCCCGCTGCTTTGAATTCGCGTGAATGGGCTGCTGCAAAATTAATCAAAACTTGCGAGCAAACAAATAATTCAGGCTGTATCTGATGCAGCGCAGACGTATCGGCCGCGCGGAGAGGCCCTCGCGTCCGGGCCGGAGTCTCTTTGAATTAAAGGATTTGGATTTATTAGCAAAGTGGACGCGGTTAGCATAGCCGCTAAGATAACCAGTCAGCCGACCGGTTATCTCCCTGGGCATATGCTGTGTCCACTGCTCCAGAGCCGTGCTGTCAAAGCCATTGTGAATCCTAATGATCACAGTGCATCCCAGCCGCACACATTCACACACACACACACACACACGCACACTCCCCGGTCTTCGCTCCAGGGGTCCTGACAAAACAGGAGACGGCGGGGACTCGTCAGAAGACAGCGCTGCCGGTGCGCTCCACCTGCTCACTGATTCTTACGCCTGGAGGAGCCTGAAGGCGCTGCCATCACACAACCTCCTTGTCCATGGCACACACACAAATACACAAATCGATAGACACACACACAGATGCCCACACACTTACACGCAAGACCCACAATGCACATATACACCCAGCCCCCCCCACCACCACCTCCTCATCTACTACCTCCCACCTCATTTCTTCCTAGCATCCTTTCCCCCTACGCCCCTTCACTCCGACCCTATCTATATCCTGTTGTTTGTCCTCCTCCCTTCCCTCCCCCACCCCCCCGGTTCTCTTCCTCCCTAGCCCCCAACTGCATGAAATATACACACAAAGGCGCGCACACACAAACCTGTCAGGTAACATCAGAGACGGGGAGAGCTGAAGAGACGTGACAGCGTGCTGGAGGAATCGTGTGCCAGGAACACAGACCTCTCTCCGTTCACCTCTGCTGTGCTGGAACGCAACGAGCTCCAGCTCCCCCCCCCCCTCACCTTTGTTAAGGATCAGACCTGCTCGGAGAGCGCTGGAGAACCTCCAACAGCCCGGGCGGCGAAGACGCAGCGAGGAGAGGAGGCATCGGAGAGGAAGTTGTCGAGGAGGAAGTTCTAATAATCGATAGGCGCGCAGAGTGAGACAGAGAGGAGGACACAAAGGCGGAAAAGCAGGAAAGAAAGCGTGCAGAAGCGAGGGCCAGCGCGCGGCGCCCGAAGGCCCTTTCACTATCCATCAAATTCAACAAGTCGGCCCCCGAAAGCTTGCAGCTGCCATATGTGGTGAACCATTTACACAGTTAAGTCAAACAAGTCAGCAACAGCCCCTGCAGACGATTTGTTGGAGATGAAAATCCAACTTCTGTTGTGTTAAAAAAGACGGAAAGCGAACTGAGCTGGAGCCTGGACTCTAGGTTTTCAGCTCCGTTATCGTGACAAGTTTTGATAATCAAAAATGGATTTATTTCAGGCAGGGAGAGACTTGGCACCTGGTTGTCATTTAGTAAGGTTTAGCATACTGCAGCTACAATAGCTTTAAAACGACATCAGTTGAATGCAGTCTCCTGTGTTCTAAGGTTGGCTGCTCAAAGACAAGAGTCAAGAGGTCTTTTATTGTCACTTCAACCGAGAGAGGACCATGGAGCTACATGAAGTGTGTGCAGCTTTATACGAAACTGTCAAGAGGCGACTTAGCGCTGCTGCAGAGCGTTACCGTGGGGCTGGGCTGCTAACTCACCCACTTCTCATCGTCCGATCAAGCCTCAAACTACACTTTCGGCCTTTCAACTATCCCACCAGCCTACTATTGACTTTTTTTGTCAGCCTTGGAAGCGCAATTCCTAACGTGCCGGCCTACAGGCTCCAGTATTCACCATGCCGGCTTCTGCACGTCTCTTTTTGGTGACTCTGCTCCGGCTCTCAGGAGCTTTTATTAATTAAACTCCTGTTTTTTTTTGTCCCGAGTCCTGCGCTTGGGTCCTTTTACAGAGTCTTTGAGTCGCCTCAGTGCCACACTAAGCAGTGCAGACAGTGCAGAGACAAGAGACAGTGAGAAGACAAATGCAGTTATCAATCACATCCATTTTATTGTGAACAAATTCAGCTCCACGGCGCTCAGACTGCAACAGACCACAAAAAGTCTGTGGCCGTGGTCTGTCTGCTAATGTTAGCTTAGCTTTTGTACAAATCTTAGCGATCTGGCCTGCATTTTCAAGCTAAAAACTATAATCGTGAGTGGAATTGTGCATGAACTGATCCTTGCGAATGCATAGACCCCCGTAGCATCAAACAACTTGTCGGCTAATTAGCGCTACACGTCAAGCTGCTACACATTGTTTTGGGCAAGGTTACTTTTAGCCTAAATTGTATTTTTCAAACCCACCGTTGAGCAGATTCACTCAAAAATGAATAAATAATTTGCAAATCTTTCCTGGGATGACGTATCTCACGGCGTTTAATCCTAAAATGCACGGTAGCAGACTTGACCGGGCTACTTTCAACATCTCTGGATCCATTTTCAATGGATCAATGGAATAAATGAACTCCCCGTTGACCCTGTGGCACTGGTTTTGTGCACCGAGTACGGTAGGGGAAGACCTTAGGAGAAATTTATGAAGAGGAAACGCGACTGGAACTGAAGGCTGAGAGTTTTCTCTCTGAGAAATGATTTCTGTAGCCAAGTCTCCTTGCCCGTGCCTGATTGCTATCGCTATATGCCGCGTGCAAAATCCAATGTATTCATACAAGGTGGATGAATTAGTAATATGTCTGCATGCCGGCCTTGGGAAAACCTAGTCTCTTTATAATTAAGGCGGTTGCAGGCTCCTCCTGGTTCGAGGAGAATGTTAAAAGCCATCGCAACTAATTGGTTCCCCTGCCACCTGTTTGTCATGGGAGCGACACAGCAATCAACGCCCTCCATCAACAAATCCTCCGCAATTGGGAAGCGAAACAACAACTTGGTCCGTTTCGTGTCACGCCAAGACAGACTGACTGTCAGCCGGGGCATTAGTGAAGACGGATGCCTCACACAAGTTTATCAGCGGTTTTTCTGCTTCCTGCAAGCGCCGGATTAACTCCTCACCCCGTGCAAACTCCTCCATTGTCGAATGTCGCTTCTAATTCCTTTACTCCATCTACTTTGAGGGGAGCACTCTGGCGTTTATATTCAAGAAAAAAGCCCTCCGCGCAGATTTGAGGGGCTATTTGCAAGTTAGAGAACGCCACTTGAACAATAACTACCCATCTCTAGTGTTAGTTATCCTCTGTTTTCACAAGAGGCTTTTTCACCAAAGAGGGGGTTGGTGGAAGGGAATGGGAAGGGGAAGGGGGAGGGGGGTGATTTCGCTTCATCAGGAAGAAGTGGGTCTTCTGAAAACAGTCATTTTTGTTTCCCCGCGTCTTCCCCGCCCTTGCATCTCCAGGGAGCGGCGGCGGGCTGATTCTCCCCGTGGAGTGGCCCTCGACGCTCTCTCAAAACTTCCATCGCGCATTGTGCCGCCGGCTCCCGGCGTTTTAGGGCCCGATCGGGTGGCGGATTGAGTGCGTGTAGGTTAGTGGGTGGGCAGCAGAAGTGGGTTTCCATGTGAGGGGGGAGTAAATGCTGAATTCCTAATAGAAGGTAATTGAAAATGAGCACTTCGCTGTTTTTTTTTTATGTGTTTTTTTTCTTCTTGTGTGCGATAAAGTGCCGCGGTAATCATGTGCTAGACTCAATACGATGGCTCATTAGTGGATGCCGTGCGTTGTACAGTATACTGGAGGTGCACAATGCACTCGCTCAAATGGGAAAGTTTCTCAAGACTCCTTTCACAGATGCGCCGTTGAACTTCCTGACGCCGGTGGGCAGAGGAGATCAGCGGCGGCCTTGGAAGGTGCTCGAGATGCGGCAAAATTTGACGAGTAGGCTGCGCAAGAGCCTTCCACTTCAGGTTCTCTTTCTTTTTTAAGTCTTGGGACGAACGGCCCTCCTCGCCACCTCCTCCGCACCTAGCCGCTGTAGGCTTTCAGCGGAGACGAGGCCTTGTTCCATTCGCACATGAAAAGCAGAATATAGATAATCCCAAGAATGCAGCGCGTTGAGCGTGGTCACTGCGTCGAAGGACGTGTCGGGGAGAGCGGTGAAAATGGTCAGAAAATTGCGCTCGGTTGGGGAAATAATGCTCCCATTGTGTTGCGGGACAGTGTGCGGATGCAACCTTGGGAAGGAAACAACTTGATTTAAGGGGGGGACATAAAAGCAAAAGAGACAGAGAGGGAGAGGAGCTGCGGAGAAAGCGGCGGCGATCCGCTTCTGATAATCCACACGTTTTAAACGCTGAACTTCTGCAGCCGCGTGCTTCACTCACTCAGTCACTATATCTTGCCCCGGCAAACAGAAGTTGCGCCGCAGCCGCTTAGCGCCGGGATAATGATCAGATTAAAAGCTTTGACTGGTGAGGCTTGGACCGCTGCCAGGTGAGGGGAGCAATTTGCCGCCCAATCAGCGGCGAACGAAGGAGGGAGAATTGCACCATTGGCTACTCAAGGCGGGGGTAAGGAGAGGGTGGGGGCTCGAGGAGACAGTTGGAAGTAAACCAAACCCCAAAATGCAGCTAGTGATTCAACAGTTCCTACTGTCAAATTCCATTACATCTCCCCACCCGTCTTTGTCTTCCCCTGCCTCTGTTCCTGAGTCCCTCCGTCCTCCACACTTTCATTCAAAAAAAAAGGACATGTCAGCAGAAGGCCTCCTTGTTGAAGAATATTTCTCCTCCTCAGCAGCAAAGGAAGCATTAACGAGACGGAAGTGAGGATTTAAAACACACACACACACACGTATACACAAGCGGTGGCAAGCAGAGACCGGGGAGATGTCTTTGTCAGCGAGAGAAAGACATGAGTGGGCCGGGCGCACTAATCATCGATCGGATGATTAAGGCAGATGAGGAGGGCTTTCTCCCCCCAGTGAAGGATCTGATTGTCGGTCTCCTCCCGCCTGGCGTCCAGGGAGCACGCCGGCGGCGGCGGCAGCGGCTCAGGATCAATACACTCAATCACTGCTGAGAGGGGCAGCGTCAGTCACGCTGTGCCAGACTATTAGAACCAAGTAGGCAGACAGTGAATAACTCCACGCTCGCCTGGTCCCACCTCACACCACAGGGGGAAGCGATGAACTAGCCCGGCTGGCTGGCTGGAATGTGTGTGTGTGTGTACAGATGTCACATGTGCTTCTATTCTATTGTAAAGGAATTGTTTGAGGCTAAATATGTCTCTCTTGCAAAGTGCTAGACATAGCACTCACACTTCAGGAGACGGTTAGCGTAGCACAGACACAGGAAGCTGCAGATCTGCCTTCTTTAATTAACACGTTCATTCAGGTTCCTTTTGATACGTACTAAAACACAAGCGCAGACTTTCATTTTTGTTCTTTTGCACCGTTTTTTTGTGTTTTCATGTGTGTTCTTCCTGTTTTATTTTGAAAAGATTCTTTCCCCTGTGTCTTTCTGTCGGTTTTACTTCCTTTGTTTGCTCCGCCCTAATTGGTTTCACCTGTGACTGGTTACCCAATCAGGCCTTGTGTATATATATTCCTGTCTTTGTTGCTTTGTCTGTGTTCTTACTCTGATGTGTTTCCTTGTATTCTTGTTTTTCTCCTTCCTGTGTGGCTTTTGTTATGCTGGTTTAACTTAAATAAACTTATCTGATCTTAACTTCTGCCTTCACTCCTGCATCTTTTGTTCCTTGGGTCCTGCTCTTAAACTCTTCTCTTCTTTTCGCACCACAAGGGTGCTTCAGTCATGGACACTGATTCAAACCAGTGCCTCTACATTCCCAAGTCCACTTCTCGAAGCGCTATCCCACAGCCCCATGCGCTAATGAACCCACTGATACAAACCGAGGACCTTCCGCCTCTACGGTGATCACCTCCTAGCCTACTTTGGTTGTTGGCTTTTAGAAAGGCGGCAATTTGATCAAATATTCCTCTGTCTTGGCTAACATAGAAACATGCTAGCTCAACAGAGATTGCCAGCCTTGCACGTGATAGCAAGCCGGTTAGCGCACCTTGCTCAACTGCATGAACCCTTATGGCGCAATACAATATACTTCAATACATTTATGGTCACTTAAAATTTCTGGTTGTTTATTTGGTTTCTCACAACTTCTTTAGTTTACGTAACTAGCTAGCTAGCTACGTAGCTCACTGGGGTTTTGCACCAGCTGCATTGGGAGATCTCAGACTGGGCGCCCGTCAATCTGTCATTTTTTTGTACGTCAACCAAGTATGAAACGCCAATGGGAGGATAAATGATCTAACATCTAAAACTACCGGCACTACTTTTGCGATCTACCAGTTGCCGTGTTAGGCACCACTGCTTTCAGGACTAGAACTAGACTAGACACTCTACTTTTACTCATGTGGTGAGAAAAGAAGACAAACACAACTCTTACACTTTGAGCCACTATGTGAAGGCGTGCATGCTTGTGCAATCAATAACTGGTACTTAGCTGCGTCTTATCCTTGCCTGTTATAAGTCCACCACATTTCTGCACACTCGCCTCAGAAATAAGACATCAGCGATAACAATGTATTTTGCCATAGTCTTCACCTCTTCAAATTGTCGAGTCCACACACTTACACAGCTGAGAATCCCCTTCCCTCTTTTCCCACAAAAGGAAATAACAAACCGCTGCGAGCCTTGCTGCGCTGACGCGGTGTCAGAAAACCAAAGAGGCAGCGTGGCCGCACATCTTCATCTCGAAAACCTTGTGCGCTGACAGAAAAAAAAAAAAGAAAAAAAAGAAGAAGCCTGCCGCCTCCATAGACGGCACCGTCTTACGTGGCGGGTGAAAGACTCGTTAGCGCCGCGAGAAAGGAGGAGAAGGGGAGGACGGCGCTTCTCAGACAGCCGTGTCCCTGACAGACAATGGATGGCCCAGGCCCATCTGGATGCAGCAGCCCTGGACCAACATGATGTATACATCTTCACTAGCCAATGAGCGCCATCAATCCCCCCCTCGCCATGGTGACCGAGGTGACAGCTAGGTGAAGACCACAGCCTCTATCCATCTAGCTGCTGAGCAATAAAAAAAATAATAAAATGCAAGATAATAAGATCTGAATCGATCATTTATTTTTGCAGTAATGTATTCTGTTTACTTCCCAATGACCAACACTGCTCAATCCACTGTTATAACTGGAAACACACACACAAAGTCAAATATAGACCTTTTTCACAGCAGACGTTTTAACGCTGTAGGAAAAGGTGTATTGATGAGCTGCAAGAGCGTTTTCTGTCCTTTTTGGTAATAATTATGTGCCTTTCTGTCTGTCTATTTAATATAATATTGGATAAACTGGAAATTCGTCATCTTAATCTGAAAAAAACATCCCAAGTAGCGTAAATCTATCTTTTTCTGATTAATTTATATCAAACAATAATTCATGGTTGAAGACTTTCACACTTTTTCGACACCCAAGTAATTTTTGTACAGGCCCTTATCTATCAGTTTAACTATCAGGGATTATATTTTAGCAAAGCAGACGACAGCAAAATTATCTATCTATCTATCTATCTATCTATATTATAGATTATGAATCCATAATTCAGATCCATCAGACGCAAAACTGGCGAGCTGAAGTTAGGGACCTTCTCAAAAGTGCTTTTTTTTCTTATAAAAACGACATTGTGGCCTGTTTGTTAGCTGTCTATCTATGTAGATGTCCCAGATATGCATCGTCTTAATCTGAATAGAAAAAAAAAAAAGGCTTCCCACTTTTTTGACTCCCTAGTAATTTTTACACGGTCCCTATCTCTCAATTTAAATTTAAAATTTAATCATCTACTTTTATCCATCTATCAATCTCTAAGTTCTTCATAGATGCAAATTTACTGTATTTAAGTTACAGTCTTCCTTTTCATTCTTTTTAGATGCAAAACTGGCAAAATGAAGTTAGGGACCTTCTCAAAAGTGCTGTTTTTAACATTTTTTTTCAGTCATTGTTTCGGTCAACTTTTTTTTTCTTATAAAAATAACACTGTGGCCTCTTTGTCAAACTTTTTTTGTGAACAATTAGCTAATTTAAAAAAATAAAATAAAATCCGTGGCTGAAGGCACTCACACTTTTTCAGCCTTCTCGTAATTTTTATACAGTCCCTTATCAATTTAACAATCGGCTATTTTAGCAAAGAAGACTGCAGCTAAATCTAAATCCACAATTCTAGATACCAGATTGTGATAGTAGATGCAAAACTGATGAACTGAAATTGTTTTATTATTTATTATTTCTTAAAAATACAAACCAAATTACCTGTTTTTAGTGAAAAGCTTCCGTATTTTGTTGTGGGTTACATTCTTGTGACTAGAAAGTGAACAAAAATATTAAGAAACTTTATCTATCAATTCACCTGGTGTTTTAAACTTAGAATTATCCTTTTAGCAGACCCTGCTTTTGAGTTGCGTGTTTACAGCATTCCTCTCTAATCTTTGCCTGTGAAATAAAAAAATAAAATAAATAAAATGAAATAAAAAAATCACAGGCAACCTTGTCAGGCGAGCAGCGGAGATGCAAAGAGGAATTGGAAGAGCGGCCTTGCTGCAGCACCATTCTGAATATGTTAACAGCGCCGCTTCCCTTGAACTGTCACAACTTGAAAATCCACCGTGTTAAGAGCCTCACACGCGGGCGTCCGCGGATATCTGCCTTTTTCCATAGACTCGGCCGCGCGGGCCCTTAAAAAGGCACTTGTTGTAATACATGACCAATTTCGAGTGCGGCGAGTGCAGGGGGAGTATTAACATCTCCTCAGCCTGGTTCGGCTTTAATGTGATGGAGATGTTATTAGAGCCATCACAGGCCCAAATGAATGGCCGGTGGAAGCGCCACAGCGGGAGAGAGAGAAGAAGGGGGGGTGAACATCGACCTTCGCCTTACCAAGGACAAGGACACTTGTGCTCGTAAAAAGGGGTGGTCCAATTGTTCACACTAGCCATGGCTGCTGAACCAAGCCTTGGAGACAGACCTGAATGTCCACATTACACCCAGTTAGTCAGCTTGTTTTGTGTTTTCTTTAAGTGCCATCTTTCCTACATAAATACATCAACATACTTGCAGAAACTCAAGGTAAAATGGGTTGAAAGTGTATGAATCCATACATGATTCATTATTAAAGGGGACATTGCTGGGCTGAATAATTTTCTAATCATTTATCAGAGTGAAAATTATAAATCCCCCTTTTATCTATAGGATTATGAAATCAAGTCATTAAGTATAATGTTCAGGATGTTTATTAATATGTGCGGCTGTGTACGTGGGTTTCTATGATTTAGCCCGTGTAATAAATAGGCTTTAATATCGCCAGCAAGCCATGTGATTAATTTTGCCGTCCTGCATTGTTGTGGCAAAGCAATTCTCCCCGTGACAAGAGGTGCTCTCGTCTTTGAACGGTTATCCTGCCTCCGTGCTTCTTTTGAAGTATAATTATTTCACTTTAATTAGGAGCGAATCATGCTTAGTAAACACAAAAACACGGTCTCTTCAGATTAATAAGCCGGGGTAATGCGTTAGGCGCAGGGAGTCGCTGTGAATGGGCTTTGGCTCCGCTCCAATTCGGGCATGATTCTCATTGTGCGCCGGCTCCCAGCCTTGACGGAGCTGACCGGTGAGTAGCAGCAGTGGATGAGGGGCGGGCGGGCAGGAGGGAGGGATGGGGAAGATACAGCAGAGAAGCAGCTCAGGCCCTTGTCCAACACCGAATTCAGCTATTGTTTTAACACAAAACGTGTTGTTCTTTGTTGTCTGCTATTAATAATACATTGGCTGAAATCTGTAAGTCAAATACAGCGGACTGAGACGTGAGGCGCCAGGTCCAGAACCAAAACTGAGCATCCGGTAACACAATTTGTCACGATTCCTCAAAAACGCGTCTGCGAGATCCAAATTACAGTAGCTTTGATTCCCTTAAGGCCAATCAGCTGGATGAATTCAAACTGTGGATTATTCCATATCAAACAATCTTTAGATGAGTTTAGATTTCAACCTTTCCTCGGCATATTCAATTATGCCATCAAACCGAAAAGATAAAATGCTTTAATATTTACTTGCTGGTTTCGGCTGCTATGCGGAGGGAGGCAGTGGAAGGTGGCGGAGGGAGGGGATGGGGGTGGGGGGTTGCTCTCCCAGCAACTAATTACTTAAGCAGTTGTCAAAGGTTTGAAGCTCGCTCTTGAATTCCAATGAACACTGTCCATGGACAGCGGTGGTTTTGCATATATTATGAATATTTCAGCTTCTCCCAGTAACCTTGGTGTCGTTTGGCAGATAGGGGCTGGCAGAGAGCCATTTAAAAGCTTCTCTGTTGCAGAAGGGAGGAGACAGGGTATTAAGCTTTATCTATACTTGACATTTCCAAGCACTTGTAATTAATTCATATAGAAAATCTTTCCCAGCTTTCTCTAAATGACTGGCCGCGATCGGGCCCCAGCGAAAGGTAACTGTTTGTTCCCTCTTTTCGCCATTGTTTTGCGAAAGGACACCCGGGCCTGAGTGGCGCGTCTCACGCAATGCACATAAAATCAAATCTGAGTCGGTGCGTGTTCTAGTGGAGCTCATAAAAAGGGCCTGTTTACGCATGCCGTGCAAGAGTCAAGGTATTAGCATACAAGCGGTCGGGCTCTGAATACAACTACATGGGTTTAGAGTGGGAATAAAGATGCACATGTAAATTTAAAGACAAGTGGAATGTGATGGATTCAACTATTGTTTGCCTGCATGCCACTGCCTCTTGCAGGAAGCAAACGTAATGTCCTTTTTGTAGTACTGTTCTCAGATAGTTAGCTTAACTGTTCATTCAGCATGAAATGCAACTGGTTAAACAGCTAGCTGGCTACTAATTTACCTCTATTTATCCCACACTTTCTTATTGTCAAACATCTGGCTCAGATATTACCCACAATGCACCTTAACCAATAGTTTGTTCACTGATTCAGGTGTGCTACACTATTAGCTGCTAATTAGCGCAATACTGCTAGCAATAAAAAAAGAAAAACCCTACCACTAATATTGAAGAGTCTAGTTTAAGTTGCGCTAAACAATATTTTTTTTATCAACATGGGATCAGGAAAGTGTCACTTGTATTTAAAGAGTGACAATTATTCTGAAATTGTTAGCTTTGCTAGCTTGTTAGGCAGGAAATGTACCTGCTTTAATAGCTAGCTGGCTACTAATTTACTATTATTTTATCCCACACTTTCTTATTGTGAAAAAACCTGACTCAGTTATTAACCACAATGTACCTTAACTATTAGTTTGCCCACAGATTCAGGTGTGCTACACTATTAGCCGCTAATTAGCACAGTATGTCTTTGATACTGCTGGCAAAGGCTGCACTAACAAAGAAAAAAACCTACTGATCTTGAAGAGCCTAGTATTAGAGTGCAGATTTAGACTAATTTGTACATTAGAACATTTCAGGTTAAAGCTACTCTAAACGATATTTAGCAGCTAATTAGCCTGTTTTATCCCACTCTTTCTTATCATCAACCCTCGGGCTCACATATTACCCACACTAAACGCTTAAGTGTTTAACTCAACGCAGCTTAACAGCACCACAAACTACATCCTCTCAGTTAAATTAACACCTTTCTTACACTGTTTCACCGTAAACATTATTGCAGCCAGTCCACGCTAGTGTAGTGTACCTGCTAATAAGCGGTGTAGCAAGTAAGCTGCACGCTAATGTCTTCGTGCAATTCTCTTTTTTATATGGGGTTAACTTCATGTGGTCTGCATTAGCATTAGCAAAGCTGCTAATCTTACTGGAATATGTGTTGACTGCTAGCCATAGCGAGCCCATATTAGCAGACACATACAAGACGGTTTGTCTTCATCTCTAAACATGTATTTTATTGGTTTCTGGCTAGCTGACCACCATTATACAATGACATTTTATAATGGTGGTCAATGGGAAATTTGTGTTTAGCTATAGATTTTGTCATTGCAATACCGCAAATGGCCACTGGGAGGAAACTGGCAGCTAGGATGAGTAGCTTGTTTAAATAAATGAATAAAAATAGGAAATATTAGGAAGAATCAGTCGAGTATCTAAAATAAATGTCAAATTAAAAATTCTTTTCAAGGTTGCACTGAATGAATTCTCTCCTTCCAATTATAACGCAGTTCAAGCTCTGCCACTGACATTAGAAACAAGGGGACCTCTTAATGAATATTGAGTAGATGGGGAAAAAACGCAAAGGCCGCAAAACAGGAGTATTTAATTTTAAAGAACACAAACGATTCAATAAACACCACATCCTCAGCGCTGCGTGATGGGGGGGGGGGGGGGGGGGGGGGTTATCCCATCAGCAGCTCTGATATTCACATGAGCTCAACCTGTTTTCCTTGAGGTGATGTCAATCCGCTGAGATGGCTATACAAGCGTGAAGACTCCAATCTGCAGCTCTGCCTCATCTAAAGCCGAACTCATCCACCACCATTGTGTCCATTTAGTGAAAGAGAAGAGTTGGAGGAGTGTGGGGGTGGCCGGTGTGCGCAGAGACACTGTGCCTGTCCAAAAGGTTGCCAACTGGGATTAGGGGAATGCGAATCAGCGAGGGACCACCGCAGTGGTATCCAGTGGTGTTGAGACCCCCGTGTTTTCTTTCAGCCCCCCTTCCACCCCACCCCAAGCCCTTGTTTCTGCCTCCAGCTTTAGCACTTCCTAGTTTAGTTCTGCCTGAGCGCAGAGCAGCTCTCTTTCCAATTTAGTGAGTGGCAGGGAAGATGCAGACTGACACCACAGTGATTCAGAGGAGATTCAGTGTGAGGTGGGGGTGGTGTGTTCATTGAAAGGGGGACAGTCTCAGGAAGCCAACGAGGGGGAAAAAATGAAGCGGTAAATAAAGTTAACTGTGCATATGTGTGTGTGTGTGTGTGTGTGTGTGTGTGTGTGAGGGAGAAAACGGGACAATAGCCACGATTGCTGCTGAACACCATCTTTATAATTAATAACCCATTCATGTGAGAGAATAAGAGGATAAAGAGAGTCTTTTAAAGAAGAAGAAAAATAAATCATATCTTATATCGGCTGTGATGCCATATCTCTAAATCCTCTCTTTTCATAGTGGAGACTGGTGGTTTGCACGGGGGCCGCTACCATGTGAAGCCTGCATGTGTAGAAAGCCATAGCTCTCTATGAGAAGGCCAGCTCTCAGTCTTCAGGGTGCCATCCTGTGGCAACATCAGAAGAAATGTCAAAGATTTTGAAGGCTTGGTTAAATACGACTGGATTTCTTTGCCTTAAACCTTCAATGACATTTTTGGCTGTTGGAAAGGTCAGCGTGCAGCTCCTGTGAAATGCTAGCTCTTTTGGGGTGAACTTCAATACAGGATAATAAATCCCTCTCTATTTTTCGCTCCACACTGCCAGCGCTTGCCGGGCCACAATAGCCCGTCAACATGCAGGAAACATACAAGAATTGATGGATATTTCTGTGTGTTCTGTCGTCTGCATGATAAATCTCTTAAGTCCTGAAGCAGTTATGGGAATATTTGGGCCATATTTTTCCGAGTAGCTGTAAAACAGAGCTGTTAATATGTGTTTACTGTCATTAAAGCTAATGTTTAAAGCCAATTTTTACAATGAATTGCATTCACCTGCTGAATAATTAATGTTTATCAAACGCAAGGGTAAGTGCAGTGCTTGTTTGCAGTCAGTGTAAAAGCTGTGCTCTCCATTTTGTATTCATTTCTAAAGCTTTCAATCGCAGTTTTATTAATATGTTCACATTAGCAGTAAGAACGCGACGAGCTACGACACATTTTCAGTTTATATAAAGCGACAGGCTGACATATGACACATGAAAGTTGAGCTGATTAGCACAGCCCTTAAAGCTACTAGCAAATGAATGCTCCTAAATAGTTTGCTAGCTTGTTAGGCAGTAGTTAATTAGTAGAGATGCACCGGATCCAGGTTCCGGATCCGGATCCGGCCGGATAATGGCGTTTTTATGGGGTCCGGTTACTGCCGGATACCTAGCGTGGCAACCGGATCCGGACCCGGAAGAACGTGATTACGCGGTTAATGTTTAGAGAAGCCATCCACTACATTGTGTTAGCAGTCCTCGTCGGAAATGGAAGCAGGGAGCCGAAAAAGTGCTGTGTGGCAGTACTTTAAACTGGTAGAGGGAGATTCAAGTCATGCGATATGCACGCTTTGCTGTCAAAGTTTGTCTCGAGGTAAAAACGTTAAAGTGTACTCAACATCTCCGCTGTTTTACTGCATTATAATGTACAAGCTGATGATCGGAGTAGGATCCGGATCCGGTTCCGGATCCGGCAGGATCTTAAGCAGTGGATCCGGTATCCGGCAGGATCCTAAAAATCAGGATCCGGTGCATCTCTATTAATTAGCGAGCTAGCTAGCTACTAATTGACTACTTTCTTCTCCCATTCTTTCTTGTGGCCAAAAACCTGGCTCAGATATCATTGACAATACACCTTAACCAATAGCTGCTTCACAGGTTCTGGTGTGCTATACTATTAGCGGCTATTTAGCATGCTATGTCTTTAATACTGCTAGCAAAGGGTGCAATAAAGAAGAAAAAGGCTGGCAACAGGCATTCTTTTACAAGCCAGTTAAGACGACAATTTTGATGTCACCAGAGAGTAAGGTAGTCCTTCGGTTGCTACGGCAAACCACATTCAAAGACTCTAAGGCTAGCATGCTAACATTAAAGCAGCTTGCGAAAACGTTTGGATCGACTGTGGGTCAGAGATACACTAACATGGAGGTGGTGGGACTTATAACCTATGCTGCAGCCATCCACCAGGGGGAGCTCCGCATGGTTTTGGCTTCACTTTTGAATAGCTGTCATGGCGTCCACTTTTTTTACAGTCTGTGGTTGAAACGCGTCCCTGTGTTGTTGCCAGATTTCCGGCTCCCATGCTGGTTTAACGTTAGCAACTTGGCAGGCCGTGCTTAAAGAAAAAGACATTTCATAACAGCATGACAGCACAAAAATAAGGCTCTGACCCACCGTTAGTTTTATGACAAAGTAAAAATGCCTATTACTCCTGATTCTATCTGCTAATTAAACCAAAAGTCCATACTCGGCGATAACAACTAGCTCATCTCCATGACAACGGAGCTAAACTCCTCCACTGTACCCCGGGACTGATGTACCTACTTTCCACTCCTGCATGAACCTGCTATTAGCGAGGGCGCAGCGGTGTGGCGCATTCAACAAAGATGTAATTAAAATATTGATCACATAGCCAGGTATCGGATTAAAGTCACTTCTCATTAGTTGCAGTTGTTTTCACTGGCGTGGCTTCAGTCCCGCCGTCGCTTTCACTGAAAAAGAACATTACCACAATATTGAAAAGGGTGTTACAGCGCATGGGGACTTCTCATTGACAAGAAATGATCACAATTAACAGTACTGCAACGTCAACCTTCTTCTCTCATATATTATTATTATTTTTTTGTCTGTGTGTGTGCAACTGCCCGGCTGTAATTTTACCCCTGGCTTTAACAGGGGATGTTGCACTCCGCCTGTCCACAGCGACGCACAATTACTTCTTCAATATGACGCCGCACAAAGACGATTTGGAGAGATGGAGAATCTGATGAAAAGCATTGAACAGGAATTAAATCATGTTTTCCACACCATAGGTTCAGAAAATGGTGCTTGAGACACTGGAGAGCACCGGCGGCCGATTCCAATCTGTGGGCTGAAATTGGAAATGAACAACGGCGCCGTCCCCATTCTGACAGCCCCGTGTCAATAAAAGTCAGTTTCCCTCCATTGCTTCCCATCGCTGACCACAAAGGGACTTTTGTCAGCTCACAGTCAGTCAGAGCCGCCAGCGCCGCCGACGTTCTGCTAACGTGCAGAAAATGAGAATTGAATCCAAGAGCGGTGGGATTTTAGAAATTAATCTGAATGCACGTGCAAGGGTGCAAAATTAGAAAGACAACAAACTCTTTAAACCTTCCACCTGTGCCCGTTATTATACAGCTGCTTGTTTTCTGCATTCACAGTGAACAGCGTGCACAAGCTCCCCGTGCAAGAGAGATCATATAATGTGATTTATGGTTCTGGAGTGAATTATGGAAACACTGACCTTCCCTTTACATCCTATCAAACAGATAACTGGCCAGTAAGTTGCTGTTATGATAGGAGGAGGAGGGGGAGGAGGAGGAGGAGGAGGAGGGGGGAAGAGCGCTGTCATGCCTGTTGACATGTTCTAATATAAGCGAATAGCAAGTAGGACTAGATTCATATCGGACGCTGCCTTTGATATCCAAACAGTAGTCAGAAATTTGACCAGGAAATGGTATTTTCCTCCCGTGCCTGCACATTTGTGGCCAGCTGTGGCCTCGGATGAGTCTTACAAAATGCCACTAGCGCCGGTATCTCGCATTTTTCTCCTCCAGCAGACAGAATGTCATGACAATACCTTCCCTGAGATTTATATTTTTTTATAAATTATTATTTAAAAAAAAAGAAACCTTCATCCCCCCCACACCTTTGTTTGCACTTTCAATTTGCATATCAAAGAAATCCCACCGGGACCTGCTTTGCATATTTACATCTGATTAGTAACTTTAAATGAACATGTCAAAAACGGTCGAGTTTTCTTTTTTGAACGCGCGAGGGCTACCTAGCTTGTATAATTAGTGCCAGCACATGTAACGCAGCCCCGGGAAAACAAAACAAGCCGATTTCAAACGGCACACGAGGCACCTTTTTTCATATTGCCTTTCATTAGGCGTACTCAAATATTCCTGTCTCACCTTGGACCCCCCGGCGCTCGCTAAATGATAACTCCCTTTCCGAACGATAAAGACAAAAATATGTACTGTATGTTTGTGGTAATGCTTCTTTGCGATGACATCGGGTCTTGTAAATTCCATCAGTTTGCGTCTGATGGGAATATTTTTAGATGTGCGGCGGCGGAGGGGGGGGGAGAGTTTGAAAAGAGAACGGCTGGGTTCAAGGTCGCTTAGTTCTGTGACAAAAACAATCTGTCTGCTTACCGTCACATAGTTCAAAGTCGCGATAGGGTAAAGCGATATTCTGTCTTCTTACCTGACAGCGGAGTGCGTCTCGGCGCTGACATGTTATTCCTCTCGTTCCGGAGACCGCGAGTGAGATCTGAAACCGAATTTAAACATTTTACTTCGCCTGCTTTTGTCACATGTGGGAGGGACGGGCTCGGAGGGCCTGCGCCGTCTTATTTGAGTTTGACATGTTTGACGCCTCGCCGGTGTGTGTGGAAGTGTGTGTTAAGAAACTTTTTTTCCTCGCTGAAACTTCTGCAGCTCTGGAGCCGGGCCCCGGCGCGCACAGCACACAGGGAGCCTAAAAATGAACTAACTATGTGATTATTAATTGGAGCCTATTTTGATTCAGTATTCCACGCCGCATATCGTCACGGGTCCTCAGTGGGATTATGTCTGCGTAGCTGTGTGTTGAATGAGGAGGGGAATGGGGGACGAAGGGGGGGGCGGCAGCAGCAGCAGCAGTCTGGAAGGCTGTGCCGTTCGGAGCACGGCTCGCTACCCGCACATCGGCATACCAATGAGTGGGGTTAAGAAGGCACGGCTCCTCGTGGAGGCACCGCTCCTTCGGCAGGCCCGATCCGCCAAGTCTCCACGGACCTATTTCCAAAAGCTGCTCCTAATGTGGGCCCGTGTCAATCACCCCCTCAGACAGCTCCCCTCCCCGCCCCCCCCTCGTCCCCACCTCTCCTGTCCATATGAAATAGTCATACATTAGGAACCAGGGGAGAGCACCTTGCTGTCTAGGAGTCCTCATGTATTCTAATGCGATTCAAAAAAAGCTATGGGTAGTTAAGTGGGAGACGGTTGCCGGTGGTTACACATGCTTACTGGAAGTCCTTCTCTCTTTTTCGGCTTTTCAAAGATCTCGACATGTAAGAACTGGGCCGTCTTTTGTCTCGGGCGCGTTTGTTTTAGGAAGAGTCACACTGTGCAGGCAAGGCGAGGATTTAACGGAGGAGGCGTCGTCCTGTCAGGAAACGGACGGGGGCTAGATATTGGATCTCGCGGTGACATGTTTATGTGACAACATCGTTTGACAGCTCTGACACTCCGTAGACAAACACCTTCAAAAGAGTTGTCTCGAAAAAAAAAAAAAATATATATATACACAGGGATGCCTTTCTGCTGCCAAATGTACACTAAGCTGATGGGCTAATTTTATGTATTTGTCGAACAGCGCAGGGGTTGGAGTCGATTTCAAACATCGGCAGGGCTGCGTCTCCCTCAACTTATCAATTTGCTCGACTGTCACAATAAGATAAAGTGCCCGCTCTTTCTCTCTCTACAACTTCATCGAGGATTTAAACCATTTATTCACTACTTTGGCAAATCAAAAGGATTTTATTTTTTCCCAGTCCTTGACCCACGAGTTGTAATTAACAACGTAAGGGACTGTATGAAAATAATAAGGTGAAAAGAAAGAGTCTAAAGAGAAAGGAAGAGCGTGTATTTTTCTTTTTAACTGACTAAATAGGACGTAGTCTGAAATTCTGGAGTAGAGTAGGATAGATTTATATTTAATTCGACGCTTCCCGGAGGTCACGCGCTGCTGACACCTCTTCTTTTTGTCGCTTTCAGACATCATGTCAAAAGCTTTTCATTCAAAAATGACTGCTTTTATTAAGATACAGGGCTTTGAAACAAGTAAAGTAAAAAAAATTGAGATTTAAACTCTCGCAATTGTGAATTTTTTGCCGCCGTTCAAGCTTTCGGCAGAAAATGATGTTTTGAGCAGACGGAGCGACACGCCCACGAGTGCAGGATGAGTCATCGACATTTTTAAGGTGTTTTCCGGGAAATGCCAAACTCTGAAACACTACAAAGAAAACATTAAAAAAAACTAATTTTTTGACAATACTGGAGCAGATGTGGATGCCTCATCTATCTAACGGATTATACGTTCTGAATAGATTTCCATTCCTTCAGACGCAAAACTGACGAGCTGAAGTTAGGAACCTTCTCAAAAGTGCTGTTTTTAAAAATTTTGCCGTTATTCATCTTCCCTTTTTCTTCTATAATTATTCTGTGTAATAGAATAATTATATTCTATGTATTCTCGGAAACTAAACAAAAAAATAATAAAAATGTGGCACCCACTTTTTCGACCCCCTACTAATTTTCATACGGTCCCTTACTTATCAGTTTTTCACTCCTCGCCAAAGTTATTTTACAAAGGAGTAAAGAACACAGGAGCAAAACCAGATTCTGTCTGTCATATAAAAACACTTAACCGTCTACTCTAGTTTCACAAAGACTTTAAAGCGAGACCTCTGCTCTTATAGCAGGAAGCCGATCAAAAACGGCGTCGTCATTTTTCGCGAAACATCTCCGCAATACACTTTGCTTTGACCAAAATCTTTGTACGGGAGTATTTCCATTTGTGTGTCATGCGTTACCTAGTACGTAAGGTATTGTTTGGTCTTCTTTAAGAACAAATACAGAATTTCATCTTCCTGCAAATAGTGGCAGCTCAGGATCATGGCTGTTCAACCTGCTACGCTGAAATCTAAACAAAACAAAACAAAACAAAACAAAAAGTTGAAAAAGTAAAGCGGATCATCTCCTCCATCCTGTATTGAGTTCTGATTCATCCCAGAGTCTAATGCCTCTACAACTAACACATTATCCCACTGTATGGAGTCGTACTGCGGTGCCACGGAGGCGGCCGCCGCTCAGTTCCTCCGCTACCAAGGATCCAATCTCCTCTGGGGTCAAAGTACATAGGGCTTCTGCGGCTGGTCCAATAGCACCACGGTTGGCTGAGTGCGGCCCACGCTGGGCCAGAGGTATAGTGGCAAGTCCACGGGACGTGAGGTAGGATGAGTAAACCACAGGGATCTGAGTGGATTTACTCCCCCGCCAGCATCCTTTCTGGCCGACAGTGGACCTATTGTACAGGCTCAATATGTTATGAGCAACAATGTGGCTAAGAGGGACAAAGGTAGACAGCAAATAAAGACAGGTAGAGGATAGGGCACAGACATAGGGTGTAACAAGGACACTTTTAATTCCATTTTCCAGCTGTCAAACATCAAATAAATCCACGCTGGACAAATGAACCGAGAGCCGTCGAGCTGAAAATCATCGAACTTGACGCACCGATGTATTATCTCCAAACTAAACCGAACGTACGTGAAAAGATACCCCGATAACCCAATTAATTGTGAAGGAGTGCGCAGCGCAGTGGACGTGGGTTTTCTTTTAACTAGACTCGCGCTAAGATAAAAATGTTGAAGGCTGCTCCTCGAAGAATATAATTCTACTACCTCCGGAAAGTAAAGCGCCTTAAACTGAATTGATTTGTTCGCATTTATTGTTCTGGCATGAAATTAAATTTTAGAGCGGTGACAATGAAATAAAGCCTTGCGCCGGCACTGATTTAACTAGTTACGGCGTCACACAAGCCTCTCTCTTCAAATATTTGTTTGAATAAAAAAAGAGGGGTCACAGACAGACTATGAAATGTTCCTTTTGAAGGAATTGCTTTGAAAAGTTGCTTTTCTATGCTGCCGACACCTGAAATACAGCGTCAAAGGAGACTGTGCTTCGGCTTGATTCAACTCTAATTCACGTTTCTTTTTCTATTTTTTTTTTTTTGTTTCTGCTGCTTTTGTCTACAATGATTTATTGAGAACATCTTTTTTCCTCCTGCTGCCTTCATTTGCTTATTCAGTTACATAATTCAGTTTCAATACACTATGCATTAGCTAGTGTTTGCTTGCTTGGCTTCGAGAAATTTCATGGACTTTCATGTAGACTTTCTTTCAAAATTTTCATTTTTCATAATGAACTAGTAAAAACAATACAATACTATACCCCACAAAACATGATTTTACTTATTTTATTGAATTAATTATCATAGAAACATGCTAACAAAACTTTCCTGGTCAGAAACTGTGAATAAGGGACCGTACAAAAATTATTAGGGGCTCAAAAAAGTGGAAAGGTCACGGATTATTTATTATTGATTTAAAAGCCGTTGAGAGCCTGTTAATTCTCAGCCCAGATTTTTATTTTATTTTAGCCTCAAGGATATACATTTGGCTTTTTTTTTTTCTTTTTTTTATTATTATTCAAAAATTTGAGCAGCTTTAAGTAACATCTGGTAAAAACGGACAAAGTTTTTGCAATTTCATGGATTAAATTATAGTTTCATTTACATATTGTTGTTCTGTTGTACATTTCAGGAGCTAAATATATTTTTAAAAAATCCTTAAAAGATTCCTAATGCTCTATTTACTTTTCGGAGTAGTTTTTTTTAATTTTTTTAATATATTGGAGATAACGTTTTCACTTGAAACTTGAGATTTTATATTTCTTGTTTTTACATCTTGCACCAGCTTTTTACAAACTTACAACCACAAATAATTTTTTAGACAATCCCAAATGTTATATTCACATAAATTTTCGAATGTGCACTTTTTTTTTCCTCCTGAAACCGATTTTCCCCCGGTGACACCCTGATTTAAGTACAACTCTTTTCCCCCCAGCATTGTCCGCAGATCCCTTACAGCATACGTCCAGTGGAAGAATTCATCATTACTGTGCGAAGCTCGACGGTGTGTGCTTTTAAAATTAATGACAGAAGCACTCTGACTTTTAGTCCGTCTAAAATTTTCATTAAATTTCATTATTCAGCTGTCTCTGTGGCCCTGAATTAATAAACTCCAGGTATCACACCATGAATTCATATTACATTTGAGGTAGCTGGAGCCAGGTGTGAGGCCTTTACAATATCCTAAAAAAACATACAATTAAAAGTAAGTTCAAAGCACTTTCTTTAACGCAGAGCTTTGCCTTGAAAATAGAGACAGGAGAGACGGAGCTGCTGCCTCTCTTAGGAAAAAAAAAACAGACACAGACTCAGGTGCTATTTTTGTAGACGCTGAAATCAATGGTTCTAACGTGTATCACTCAGTTGGCTGAGAAAACATCTCTTTTTTACTGACACTGACAAATGAAGGCCACGCGAGAAAGATTTTCACCTGTTATTTATTTTTTATTTGTTAACTATTTTCTTGCATTTGAGGTGATTTGATTCTCTCTTTTCATGGCGTATTTGAATGGCAAATGCGTTGGATGGCTTTTATTTGTGACGGCGTGCTCGGGCAACGCTCTAGAGATGCCTGCAAAGCAGCAATTAAGTGAAAAATGCAACGCAGCCGAAGTGGGAATTATTTTCAGGAGCAAACATTTTAGATCGGCGAACTCAAACATGAGACACACGAGTATAACGTGAACCACTATACTACCTCTGCAGCCACTGTCTGCTTTTTCTGTATGTATTCTTAGAAGCCTTTCAGATAATTCAGTGCACAGTTTGCATTGAAGTCCATTTGACTCTGAATAGCAGATTCCTGCTGTGGCTAGGGTTCACGTTTGTTTACCCTAAGTGTGATGGCATCGAGGTTAAAGCTCCCTTTAGGCTCTATAAAGAGCCAGTGCCGGAAAAGCGGCGTGAACACCTGTTAATAGCAGCTGCCCTCCCCTACGGTTCTTCTTCTTCTTCTTTAAGAGATTTTGCATCGCAACATATCTCTGAAGAAGAAAGCAGCGGTGCATTGGAGGCCGTCTCTCTCAGGCTCTGAACCTTCCACCTCGAGCTCACTGCAGAGACGGATGGAAAGTTTGAGCGCGGCGGCATAGAGATGCACAGGGAAAGGAGGAGGATGGGTTTCCGTGGAGGAGGAAGGGAAGTATGGCTCAGGCTGGGTTTGAGCAGGCAGGCAGTCAGTCGGAGCTCCAGCCTGGTAAGAGGTAAACTCAGGGAACAGTTGTCAACACGGGCTTCAGGTGAGAGAAGTCATTAACTGTGTTCAAAGATAGTCTTTTATCTCTTCCCTCTGGAAGTAAACCGCTTCTGTGCTCCCGCTGGCCCAGAATAGATTTTTGCCTGATCGTTCGTTTGTGTCTCTTTCACTTTTTCTACTCCAGACACACAGATTTTGGTTCGGCTGCAATCTGCTTTGCTAAGAATAACTGCTGATTGTTAAATTAACAGATAAGGGACTGTACAAAAATTACTCAAGGTCAAAAAAGTGTGAGGGTCTTCAACCATTACATGTGTTTTTTTTTAGCGGCTTAATTATTCAGAGAATGACTGACAAAGCAACCAAAATCATTTATGGTTCATTACAAATTTCGAGATGCATGTTTTTTTTTTAATATATGAACAAAGGAACCAAACCCATGTACCAAATCAGCATTAATGAAATATGCGAAAAGGAGCCAAAAAGTGGTTTCTGACAGGTGCTAACAGGCCAACTGGGTAGGAAAAATGGCTCTGATATTGTTTAGGAGTTACTGTGATCATAAGAATGTGTCTGAAGTAACACAATGTCCAGCATGCCAAATTAAAAAAAATAAATTAAAAAACTAAACAATATGTTGTGAACTTGAAACTTAAAGGTGCCCTGCATATTTTTTTTTATTTTTATTTTTTTGTAAACAGGCCAAAGTTATGTCTGTGTACAGTATATCCTTGACCACTTCTGACACAAGACATCTTCTCAACCGCTTTTGTCGATACATTTTTGTATTCGTACCACCTATAGATCACTATGCTAACAGTGCTAATAGCACAGAAAAAACGCAATGGGGGACCTTTAATGTTTTTGTCATCAGACAACCAGAAATACCCGAGTGTTTAGCATTTTGAAAAATGTTTCTGATATTGTTCAGGAGTTGCTGTGATCATAATAATGTGTCAAATTTTTTTCAAATTTAAAAAACAAAACAATATTTTGTGAACTTAAAGGTGCCCTGCATATTTTATTTTATTTTTTTTTGAAAACAGGCAAAAGCTATGTTTGTGTACAGTATATCCTTGACCACTTTTGTCGACACATTTTTGCGCTCGTACTACCTGTAGATCACTATGTTAACAGCGCTAATAGCGGCAAAAAAACGGGGGGACCTTTAATTTTTTTTCATTAGACAACCAGAAATACCCGTTTAAGACGAGTGTTTTGCATGAATTCATCGGACGGTTAGATGTGTTTCTACAAGAATGGTCTGGAAATTAATAAAAGACATTCCTGCATGCACACTTACGTGAACAGGCTGAAGAGTTGAAGCACGGCTGTTCTTTTGACGTCACTATGGAAAATACATTATCCTCAGCCTACTGTTGCTTAACCAGTTGGGTGACTCAGCTATGCAGGAAGTTGTTGGACAGATATGCTGCAGAAGCTGAAGTGATAAAGCTATGCCATTATTCCGTATCTCCAAATTCCTTTACAGGAAAGATAAATATCTAAATGCATGTTTAAAGGGAACAGGAGAGTTACGAAGACAGCCGAGACAAATGTAACTAATTGTCACATAACCTCAAATTGGGTGGTGGTGGGGTGGTGGGGTGGGGGGACATGAAAGTGTCTAAATAATGGCAGCTAATTTGCCTTGTATTGTGCCTTCTTGATGGGCTTAAATTGAATGAGTCAGGATCCATCGTGGCGTAATGTGAAAGCCAGGGCGCTGGTTCACACCGGAGACATTCAAGGTCGAGCTACTCCAAATGAAGGGGCGATAGATGGGGACAGAGGAGGGGGGGCGAAGAGATTTAAAGTAACGCAGTCAATGGGCAGCCAATGCACGTAACCTTGAATTATTGTTTTTTTTTTTGTATTGAAAGCTTTTCTACTAGCCTTTCTAGAAAATATATTCTTTTTTTTGTCATTAATGGCACAATCAGCCTGAAAAAATTGCAGTCACAAATTATTCATTGTATTCCACCGTTTGAGGACCCTAATGCCTCTAATTGGGCTTTTATGACTTACAAACTGTATCTTCTTCTCTCTGTTTTTTTTTATTTTTTTATATATATATATTTTATTTTTTCCCCCTCTGGCGTTTGTTTTTCTTCCTTCCCGCCATGCTGCGGAGTGACATTGAGCCTCTCCCTGTCGGGGTGCTCTCTTGTCTCACTCCAGTGCACATTTTCGCTGTCCCCGCTCCTCCTCCTCCTCCCCCAGACAATGAGCCTTTGACTGAATACATTATCCGAGCTGTTGTTCTGTTTGTTGTTGTTTTAGCATCCAAGAAAAGAGATGAATTATTAATGATGACAGACAAAAAAAAAAGAAAGTGGAAAAAAAGAAAAGAAAAGCAGAGAATAAAATAAAAAATTGTAGTATTTTTTAGAAATGCTGCTGCGGCTCCATCAAGAGGCCTGTGCAAATGAGACCACAGAGGTTTATAATGCAGCTCGCAATTTACAGTGGAAGTTTGTTAATTATGTCAAATACCAATAAATTACTTCCTTTTTCTTGCTTCTACTTTACCATTTAAAAAGAAACGTGGAATACATTAAAAGTATATTTGTTCTTTTGAATACAGGGTTCAGACGCAGAACACAAGGATCACTACAGCCCTGTTCCTGCTACAAATTACAAATATTTCAGGTATTTTTAAATGAATCAACATGTCACAGTACTTAATTGTGTTATAGATTGGGCTACATTTATTAGAAAGAGAAAAAGCTACATATTTGAAACAGTTTTGAAGTAGTTCTGGTCTAGCGAGCAGGCTATTGTGAGCTAGCTAGCAGGCTATTGTAAGCTAGCTAAAAGATGGAGACTCTTGAAGATGGAAAACAGTGGAACAATGTCAAATATACAACTTTCTGACTTACATGTCAGACACATTCTGTATAAACCCATTTCCGAGCAACATAGAAACCCCCCGAGTGTTGGTGTAGCTTGCCTGCACAACGCACTGCTATGAAAATGTAAATTTTTCATGTAAACACTGGCAACAGGTAAAGTTACATGAAGGTTGCGCTGTCTTCTGTAAGGGTTCACACAACCATGATGCCATTTTTTACTGCCTGTCATCCCTTCATATAGGAAACAACACCCTCATGACGCTAATGGCGGCACGCTAGGGAGCTAATGTTTAGCCGCTAAGATTAGCGAGCAGCCCTGAGGCTATTGTTCCTCAATAACCACTAAATCAAGTGTTGGGAACGCTACACGTGTAGTTTGGCAGCATGTTGTACAACTGTGAAATGAGTTGTACATTGATTGCTTTAAAGGTTCCCAAAGGTTGCACAATTTCGTCATTGGGTTTCCTTCATGTAGTCTTGTTTTCTTCTGATGTGGCTACATATATATATTTTTTTTTATTAGTTTCTGATTCATATGATGGAAACTACAAGTAAAGAGTGAATTTTTCACACGTAGCTGGCAGCACGTTGTACAGCTGCACAATGATTACTTTTAGAAGTTCCCAAAGGTTGCCCAATTTTGTCAATCTGTTTTGGGTTTCCGTCATACAGTGTTCATTCCAGTGTGGCTAAATACATAATATTAGTTTTGGTTCCTGAATCCTCTGCAGTAGTTTTGGCAGCATTTAGTATAACTGCGAAATGTGTTGTACGTTTATTGCTTTAAAGGTTCCCTAAGGTTGTTCAATTTTGCTGTTCCCTGTTGGGTTTCCTTGCTACAGTCTTATTTTATTCCACTTTAACTCCATATTTTTATTGGCTCCTGATGAATATGGTTAAAACTCTACACTTGTAGCACGTCGTACCACTTTGAAATGTGTTGTGCGTTGATTACTTTAACGGTTCCCAAACATTTTCCAGTTTGTCATTGGGTTTCTTCCCTATAGTCTTGTTTTCATCCACTGTAACTGAAGGTATAATATTTTTATTGATTCCTGATTCATATGGTGAAATTAAACTGTGAATTGTATCGTAAAGTATATAATGAATTTAAGCTTCAACGACAAGAGGGAACCACTTCAAGGCCCGACCTGGACATAGGGTACACAAAGTTTAAGGATCCTAAAATAAAGCTGTACGAAAGCTGTTTGGATTATTTCATTCTAGACAAGTAAAAGCCTCAACTTTACCAATCATAGTTGACCGTCCCGGGCTTAGTGAGTCTCAATCCCGCCATCAAAGGCTGCATTTCTCAGGCCTCTTCTAATGCGACTGATCCGAAGCAGGGATTACTGTGCCCTCTTTTGGCTGTAAATCAGCACTGCATTGTCATCCAGAGCTTCATTAGAAGGATCTCAGCCAGAGTTCCCAGGGAGTTAAGTGGCGTGATCATTTGAGTGATTAGAAAGATCATCATCAGAAGGAGAAAACGTTTCGGCGTCGGTTTCACCGCATGGAATCAGAGGCTTTAAATTCTGCCGGGCGACAAATGAACTGCCATGATTGCATGAGTTTGTCACTGCATTGAATCGGAGACGCCGGGCCATTCATCACGGAGGAGAGCCGCATCTTCCTCCCCCCTCTCTCTCTCAGGATTCAGTGATGAGGCATGAATGAAGAAAAATGACAGAGAGACGGGCCTGGTCCGCCATCTATCACAGAGCAACAGGGGCTGACCACTGTATGCACGGCCATCAAACGCTGCTTCTGCTTTGGTTCCTTGTTGCTTATCCTATATAGCGCTGCCAGGCATCATGAATCAAACCGGCTCGACTTTGTGGCAAAAACATCGCTGCCGTGTCCTACAGTGATTTAGAAGGCTTCAGCAGGATTTCAGATAGCTGATTGATTTTAACACCAGCTCCAGATCTCTATTTTTTTTCCAGCTGTTTGTATTTTTAGCGCCTCTTTAAGTCCGTCTTCCCTCAACAGGGGAGAAAGGAGGAAAAAAAAAATAAAAAAGGCAAAAAGGCCCGCCTGTTTGGAGTTTACAGGATCAAAGAAGAGGTAAATATCATTTCCATAACATTTGAACCAGTTAACCACCAGCACAATACAGAGAAACACTACTGTAAGCGTCTGACAATGCCAATGAGGCAGGAACTCTGTGATTTGCCGCTCCGCCAAAGAGGAGGGAAGCGAGCGAAAACATGGAGGAGGTGAGGGGTCAACTGCGCTCTCCCTGCATCACTTTCCAAGCAGCCCCCTCAAGCGCTGGTGATGTTTTAGGCAACCGTACCTCACTTTAGGGGGAGGCCTGACGGATGCCGTCCCCAAGGTGAATGGAAAGAATAGCATTAGGCTGCACCGCGCCGCCGGGGGAGAGCTCCACTGCTTTGGGTGATTCATCTATCGATTATTTCTCGCCAAGCATGGAGGTCCCATGTAAACACACATATATTAGCGGGCTGCGATGCACATGTGCATCCGGGCGAGCTCGCCTCGGGCCTGCTTTGCCTGTTCAAACCGCACGGCCCAGATACATCAGATGGAGAACTAAATGGAGATGAATGGAAGAGATGAAGGAATAAATAAATGATAAACGCGCATTAGCACTATTTGTGTGGGCCAGCGTTTACGGAATTGATTTGTGTTTTTTTTGGGTGTACTTGCAGTGTTACACTACGAGGGCCAAGTCAGAGTTTTTACGGCTTATCTTCAGTATATCAGCACTATCAGCATATTAATCAGAGCTGCAGACAAACTGTTTGATTTCTCCCGGTAGATCTTTGCCAGAGCATAATCAGTTCCCAACGGAGCGGCCCCAAATAAATCTTTGGTTTGGCTTCCAGGACACGCTACACAACTTTCACAGTCTTTACAGATTTTGAAAAGACGAGGAGTACCCACAGTCTGTTTTTTTTGACTGGCCGTCAGCAACGCGCCTTTGCAGTTGTGCCGGTAATCAGTTCTCACGACCCGATTGTGTCCAGATTCGGCTCTAAAAAAATTTAAACACGCTTGACCGACTGAGACTGAGGTTGGGGCGAGTCTGTTCCCCTCACACACTTGCAGATTCTTGTCTTCAAACCCTCACACACTAAGAGATTGTAAGTGGTGGCTTGCCATGCCGACTGTCTGCAACTATAGTGGCCCAGCTGGGAATTGTGGGTAAAATATGGCAAAAAAATCTTAGGATTTTGACGAGCCTACAAGTAAGATGGGGGCTAACTCAACTTTTCATGCTAGCTACTGGCGCCAAATGTTGCTAAACCAGGGTAAAGGGGGTCTAATAAATCTTGGGTTTTATCTTTATGGTGCAAACTATGAACCGGCCTTAAGCAGCAGCCTTAAGCAGCAGCCTTAAGCAGCGGCCTTAAGCAGACTCCCCGAGCAACTCTTTTCGTTAGCCAGTGCTTATGAGTGTTTCTCTCCAGTACGTGCAAATGCCTGTTCATGGTGCAAACCTTGAACCGGCCTTAAGCAGCAGCCTTAAGCAGTGGCCTTAAGCAGACTCCCTGAGCAAATCTTTTCATTAGCCAGTGCTTATGCGTGTTTCTCTCCAGTACGTGCAGAGGCCAGTTCATGGTGCAAACCTTGAACCGGCCTTAAGCAGTGGCCTTCAGCAGTGGCCTTCAGCAGACTCCCTGAGCAAATCTTTTCATTAGCCAGTGCTTATTAGTGTTTCTCTCCAGAACGGAGCAAAGTCACCAGATGCAACCTGTTTTATTATTATTATTATTATTATTATTATTATTATTACAAGCCTCTTTTCTTCAAATCAATTTGAAGGCCTTTTTTTTATTCTGATTTTATTCTGAAGCTGTCGATGGTTTAGATCGCTTCCAAAACGTGGATCACCAGCTCAAATCAAACTAATACATGCATTTTCATTTTTCAGAATTATGCAATAGGGTTTCATATGCATGTTGTTTCCTCTATTTTAGTCAGTGATCTCTAAAACATTTTTGAGCCTACTGTGAATAGTAGGTGTCTTTGTTTTGTCGTTGTCAGTCAGTGTCGAGCACACACAGAGTCCCTTCTCCTTGTTTGCTCAGGTGTGTATGTTTTAAGAGGAGTGATCCACTACGTCCATCCCGCGGCCTCCTCATCGCTGCGTTTGAACCGAAGCGTCCTCCAGGATTTAAAACACCCTGACACGATAATCGACCGAACTCCCTCGGCGTCCTGTTTCTTTCAGGAGGTTTATCAGCGCCGATAGCATCACCTAGCGTCACCGCGTGGATCCCAAATGCACATGACAGAGTAGCATTTCACGTTGCACCGCATTACGAATCCAGCTTTCTTTTGTCTGCATAATCACGAACAGCGGATCTCATCCTGAGATCCAACCTTTCCGTACTAAAAGAAGATAATGCCAGAGTTGTCACTTACATTGGATATCATTGCACCGGGCAGGAAAAGAGCTTCTCTCCAGCATGTGTGTGTTTCTTTTCCTGCAGACTTTTTTTTCTTTCTTTCTTTCTTTCTATAAACGTTAGACGTGGCTCTCTCTCCCTTAGGGGCGGTAATGGCATTCTCCATGACAACGGCGGTGTGACATGGCTGTGCCCTTGAGGGCCAGGCGCCCCCTCTGGGGGAAGCGCTGCGGAAACACGACAGGGTCAACGGTCACCTCCCATCATCCACCAGCAACCCATCCTCCTCTCTTTCTCTCTCTTTCTCCCTGTTCAGGTGGAGCAGGGGATGTTGGAGAGAGAAAGAAAGTCTTGAAGGGAGCCCACTCAGTCCAGGCCTGGCAAACAAGGAGCTTTAGCCACAGGCGGTTCTGGCTAGGTCTCTACCTCGCATAGCTCCTTGCTGTTCCTCCAAGGCCAGGGCTGGATCAATACATATAGTAGTGTGGATTCTTTTGGCACCCAAGTATAGCTATGCAGTATTGCCCCGAGGTATGGGTCCGTTAAAGACATAAGAGTGTGTGCATGTGAGCAAAGTGGACTGAGTTTATTCAGGAAGGTGCTGAAATGCTTCCAAAAGGATTTTTTTTTTTATATTATTATTATTGCTGGAAATGCAGGAAATTCTCCACATTAAATATTCCATTATATTTTTTTTTTATTCTGGGAACGTCCATGAATTCTTTAACAGAGATAGCCTTCAGGAAAAATAGACATTTAAATAAAATTCAATATATTTCATAGAATTTTATCCGTGGCAAATGGTAAACAAAATTTACTGTTATTTTCTTTTTACATTATCCACTTGTGAAACATCCGTAAGAACAGATCGTATGAAAGCAAGCTCACAAATGGAGGTTGTCAGGGTTTTCATTTGAGAAGCTCTTCTGCCACCTGGTGACTGAAAAGCAAAACCTCAGAGCATAAAACTGTACATCCTGAAGGAGAAAACAAAGATAAAATAAGCCTCGGAGTGCGGTGACACAAATCCTGTTGTTTTACAAACTAAAAAAAAACGTCAGCGTTTCGTCCGTCTTGGCACGCGTTAAATGAAAATGCAAAAAGGAAGTAAAGGGGAAAAAAACAGGACGCGGTCATTTCAACAACTCGTGTCCTGTACATTTGGCATCCTCCACGACAGAAAAAAAAAAAGCTTCTGTTTAATCTGTGAACGTAAAGTCAAAACATAAAACGTCCTGCACAAAGAAACATGCCAACGACGGCAACATTTGCCTCTCGCAGTTCTTGGAAATGAGTGTTTAAGTTATTTAGAGGAAGCGTGCAGAGCCTCAGGTGTCCTCGGTCACCTCTGGACCCTCGACTGAAACAAGGACTTCCATTCAAAGATGTGTGAGGAAGCAGGTCAGGCACCTGAAGCAGAAAAACAGAAACATTTCCAAATCATATCTTTCCTGTAGAGACAGGACGGCCTCAAGCTTGTTGTCAAGTAGTTTTCATGCAAAGAATGTTTATATCAATATATTTCTGACGTGAAAGCTACAGTACTCAACTCACCGTACTGGTAAGTGGACCGAGGCGTTGATGGGAGCGTGCTGTGTGGCCCACCGGCGACCGGAGGGCCCAGGCCTTTAACGTGGCTCTGCAGGCGAGAGCGCTGGACGGCCATCGCCACTGCCTCCGCGAACCTGGACGGCGCCGCCCTCGACTCGTCTTGGTGCGCCGCGCCGGGGAACACGTCTCCGTTCGAGGTGGGAGTTGGTGGTTCAGACGATGGCGAAGAAGGAGCCGAGTCTTCTCTCTCCTCCTCCATGACTTCTATGTCTTCATTAAAAAAGACAGGAGGGGGAGGGGGAGGGAAGCTGACCTCCACCTCCACCTCTTCCTCCTCCTCTCTTTCTTCTTCTACTTCCTCTTCTTCTTGTACCACTTCCTCCTCAGTGTTTGTCTCATCAGTGCATGGACTACAGTGGTCCATGTCTGCACTGGGGATCTGAATAACCTCCCTGTGATCTTCTGGGCTGATGTGAGTCTCACTGTTAAATTCTCCATCACCGCGATCAGGTGCAGATATCATCACCTCAGGTGTGACCTCAGGTTCTTCCTCTTCGTTCTCCTGTGTAGCCGAGTCCTCAACCTCAGACAGAGGTGTGACTGGACAGTTATGAACGTCTTCGTCTTGTAGAGGTGGAGGAGAAACAGAGCTATCGTTAGTCTGCTCCAGAGAGGGGGCTGGACTGGGAGAGGGGGTTTCAATCTTTGATGCGTCAGGTGAACATGGGTCCTCCACGGTATCTGTTTGGTTCTCAAACTCAGGAGAAGCTTCCCCTTCAGGTATCGGACTCTGATCTGAAACATCCAGTGTCCGTTCTGGATCTGGCTTCTTCGGGGGAACTACCTTGAAGGTGGTCAACCCCCTCCTCTGAAGTGGATCCTCCCAGCTGCTCTCAGTCGGGAGGTCAGATCTGAGAACCGATTCAAGCTCTGCACAGAACCCCCCGTTGTCTGAACTCCTCGGAGTCGTGGACATAAAGGAGGAGCTGTGGTGAAACTTGTGGAAGGTGGCCGAGCTCTTCAGACGCTTGACGAGCGTTCCTCTAGAAACGGACGACGTCAGGACTTTGGCAAGGGCGGAGCGGGCGTCGGATAGGTCCTTCCCGCGAAACAAAGGCAGATAGGGGTCGGCCACCCCGTGGAGGTGAGCCAGGGAGGGGTGCGAGAAAGACGAGGACGAGCGCGGCTGCGAGGGACGTGGTGACGAAGAGGAGGAGGACGAAGGTATTTTTACAGAGTCTGACTCATCTTTTTCGCTCAGCTCCTCCAGAGTGTTCAGGGAGTCTAGAGTCCCTGGAGAAACAGGAAACACTTAGCAACACATTTTCATCTGAATTATTCAAATTAACAGGCCTTAAACCTCAGTCTTTAGATAAACAAGTGAAAAGTGATGGATTTATGGTGGAAAATCTGCACGGAGAACACAAAATCCAGTTGCTGATCATGAATCTTAATGAAATACAGGCTGAAATTCATATTTTACCCCCATCGATCAAGAGTATAAGACTAATTCTAAAGCTTTTAGTGTTAATTGTGCAACGGAAGAAGTTTGGAACTAACTAGAGCTGGCTATGTGAGTATACCCCGGTCAAAGAGGTGACCCAAAAGCCAATTATCAATCTAACAATGCTCGGATGATGTACTCACAAGAGTTAAATGTCTGCACACAGTGTTTATTTTTTACTACCACCATACTGAATGTGTGTCGGGTCAGTTTGTGCTAAATGGAGCAGCTAGCATTAGCTTGATAGATCAGCCACTCATGGGGAGATCACGACGTGCCGTGTTGATTTTTTTTTTGCAATTTATTTAAACAAAGTGTGACGTGGAACTGAAAGATTTCTCTGAATGAATAACGAGAGGAACCGAGGGCAAAGGATGCAACTTAAATATATTAAAAACATTAACATACCACAACAAGTACGACGAAGTTAAGAAATAAATAAGCATGCAACATGAAATCACTCATTTTACAAAGAGAGAGCTCTTGGGGAAATAACATCCGCTTAATAATCCTCCTCTTGGTCTGGTTTAGTTTTGAATAAAAACGCTAATTAGTTTGCAAAATCAAAAACGTACAAAGACTTAACATACAAAAGAGGTACAGAGTTTACACACAAAATGAAAAATAAAATAAAAATAAAAAAACAGATGAGCAGAATAAGAAGACGACTTAAAAACAGTACAAATGTACAGCATGTATGTGCAGCAGGCAACAGTGACGCGTCCGTGAAAGCCACTAAGGTGGGGAGGAGGAAGAAGAGGCTGATTGCAGGAGGAGGATGGAGAGAAGGAGGAAGTGTGGTGGAAGGAGGAGGAGGAGTAGAGGAAAAGGAGACAACAGGAGCAGCAGCAGCAGCAGGAGCAGGAGCAGGAGCAGCCCTCAACCACCTGTAAGCAGGGAGGAGAAAAAAAGGCTTGAGACATTTACAGCAGCAGAGGCCCGGTTTGAAACTCTCAATGATGGAGAAAACACAGATACGAGGAATGTTGGAAGGAGCGTAGGAGGTCGGGAGTGTGTTTTTAGAGGCCGCCTGTTAGCTGGGAGTTGTTTTTCCCAGCGTCTAATAGAAACCAGCTCAGCAGTGCGTTGGGTGTTGCGGCTCAAAGAAAACAACCGGGGAGTAAAACAAGACGCCGACTCTGCTGAGCGTAGCTTGAGCGTTATTTTTTCTTGCATTTCTAATTACAGATGTCTAATAACTTGTGTGTAATAACAGTCAAGTCGGTGGAAGCACAGAGAGAGACGCTAAACACAGGCAAGGAGAAGCATATCAGTCTAATAGAGGGGAATGGGAGCTTGGACAATAGAGGGATTTATGTGGGAACAGATTGAAGCCAATATGATCTATGAACAAGGCTCCGGGTCACTTTAATTGCCCCGAACGGGGTTAAACTGTTACCGACCAAAGCTGCGTTTTGTGCAGGATTTAACTGCTAAATCTTCCATTTGATGCCGCCGGCTCTGACATTTTAATCTTGATTTAACTTCAATCTGTCTTGACCCCCACGGTGTGACTCTGACCGCGGCTGGGAGGATTTGGCAGATATGAGCGCTCGCCCCGCTCTAAACCCTCCCTGTTTGATTTAGATTGAAATACTGTAAAAGGTCAATTGGGATTATTTTACAAGCGCGTTACGTCTGTTCCGCAGTTTCGGGCAATCGCCACTAGATGGCGAAATAAACATGGAGAACTGATGGGACACACTCTAATTTATACCTTTTAAATCATCCAGAAACTATATTTTAGGCTATTACAAAGCTCCAGTGTAAAGTAATGAAGATTTTACCTTTAACATCAGTGTCTGCCTGCAGCTCCTGGAGTGTGTTTGCACAGGGAGGAGGCGGGGCCCTACGCTTGGTACTCCTTAAGGTAGATTCTGCAGACCTCTACAGAGAGACACAGGTATTATTAGAGGATGTCCCAATTTTACCCCAAGTTCTCCATATCAGACGTGACTTGTCCTTGCAGCCTCCTCCTCCTACCAGGTATCTGAGCATTTTTATAGAAGTTGAGAAATAACCCACCTGTGCTCCACTTAAATGGCAGGTGCCGAGGTTGTTCGGGACGCTCTGCGACCCCCCCATGGGCGGCTGAGGGGCCCGCCTCTTCTTGGGCATGTCTGCAGTGAGGGTGTTAGAGGACCGGACCACTTCTGAATCCCTGCCGGCTGTTGCTTGTTTGCCGAGACGAGGAGACACCGGAACGCTCGCCGCACAAGCCTACCGAGAGGGAATGGTGCGTTTTAGTCGACGTCAGACGAAAGCGTGCATCTATTTCCCGACAGACTGACAACGCACCGCTTCGTGTTTCTGCTTCCTTCTTCTAAATAAGCTGAGGAAGCCCGTGTTCTCCTTCTGTTTCTTCTCCTTCTTCAGGCCTGCGTAACGTACAAAAATAATAATGTACACGGCGTACACACACACAGCGCAGACGCACCGAGTGGCAGGTCTGAACATGCACATGTTTGTTACCTTGCAGTGGAGGAGGCGAGATGACCTCCGTTGGCGTGATAGCCGCTGCGGGCAGAAAGCACAGGTGAATGTGGTCAGACTGTGCAATGCGAACAGCTATTTTTACAAGAGCAGGTACGCCGATCAGGCATAACATTCCTAATATTGTGTAGGTCTCTCCTTGTGCCTCCAAAACAGTTCATCAGGGAATGGACATGGGTCTTCTGAGGGTGTCCTGTGGTGTCATATTAGATATATGTTTCTTACGTCCTTTAACTCACCTCCTTCAGAGGGGTCTCTCCCTGCCGTGTCTTTGGCAAACACTTCCCTCAGCCCGTGGTCATTTAAGGTCTTCGTCAGGTCCAGTGGCTCCTCAGACTGAGAGTCTCTCAGTAGGACGGTTGTCTCCACTTTAAACTCGCACTTGTCGCACACCACCGGCAGCAGCGTCTCAAGTGGCTGCCTGGGACTCACCCGCACCACGGCCTTGTGGGACTTATTGTAGTTGATTAACAGACGAACCGTCGCCTGCAAAGAAAAAAGACATACAGGTTTATTATAGAAACTGTTATTTATTCATTTATGTATTTATTTATTGACGTACCTCAGGCATGTACGGCTGCCGGGTCTTCTCCTCTGTCCCTTTGGGCTTCAACACAATCTTGTCAGCCTCCAGCAGGCCGATAGGTGAGTTCGGTTTGAAGCTGATGTTGTTCTTGTTGGGCGAGAGGACCTCGACGGTGTAGTCCGAAGGGTTCAGGTGGTAACTCGCGCAGAGCGTCACCAGCAGGTCCATCACCGCTTTGCTGTGAAGACGAAATGGAACGGCATCGTTTTGCAGTTCACACAGGTTGACGTTTGGGATTTCGAAAAAGCGGCTCCACCCACCTTCCTGGCACCGTGGCCTTCTTCTCCACGCCCCCCGGCAGAACCACGCTCAGCAGGTGGTCTCTCTGCAGCGGGTTCACCTGCTCATCCATCATCTCAGTGGATCTCGAGAAGACTCCCAAGATTTGATATTGTTTCCAGTGTCAGGTAAACCTCCTGTGGGAAAAAAGATTGTTCCAGCTGTTAAAAATGAACTGAAAGGCTAAGGAATCAATATCGTCTTATAAACCAACCCAAATATGGGTTATTTTCTATTTAATACTTCTCAAAGTGCTTTTACAGCCACAATAACACACCTTCCTATTCGTTAACACGGTGCCAGCGTCTTGGAGCAACTTCGTGGACAAACCCCGCTCTACCTACTGAGCCACAGCCGCCCCCCACGGGACAGGAACATCTCCAGGGTGTTGATGTCGGTGTGAAATGTCTTACAGCGGCTTGAAAACTATGGGAATTTCATTGCCGGACTTAAAATTCCTATTCATTGTGAAGGCGACGGCTAATTATTAGTTTCACTGCTGGTTAAATATGCACATGGTTTCATCAGTTATTCAAGTTTGTGAAATATACCCATGTGTGTTTTGTTTTCTAAGACCCTGTAGACATATTTAGTGTCATATTAATCATATTAAATTAAGACAAGCAGCACAAATTGACATATTGGGCGGTTGTTATTGCAAAAAGCTAGCCCAGAGTCCACTGTCAAAGCTTCAACAATAACATTTTTTTTTTTTTTTTACTTTAGCATTAAATTTATCTAAACTCTTTGTGAATATTCAGTCAGTCTGTGCCTAAAAAGCAAAAGCATAATAATAATTAAAGCTGCAAGCAGCGTTGAACGGGCCCTCGCAATCCACGCTTGTCGGCGTCCGGCAAGGACGGGGTCACTGCATTTCTCAGGGGATACAGTGGAGTAACAGTGCACCGTGGCACGATAGCTAACAGTTCTCCAATGACAGGCAAAGTCTTCCTGCTGCAAGGATTTATTTTGTCACTCCTAATTTAAGTTTAATATAAATAAAACCCATCTATCCATCCATCTATCTATCTATCTACACATCTATCTATCTATCTATCTATCTATCTACCTACCTACACATCTATCTATCTATCTATCTACCTACCCATCTATCCATCCATCTATCTATCTCTATCTATAACAACGACGGATAATAATCTCCGCTAGCTTAATGCTAACGTACAATGGGAAACACCATAGACAGGCTAACGGAACTAGCATCGCCACAGCGGCGGCAACACCAAACTCTTTTGAATGTATTCTCTCTGTGGCATCAACAAACAGTTGTATACTTATTCTCTCTGTGTCATCAAAGTATGTTAAAACAGCCTCACCAATCATTAGAAGTTTAACCAACACACACACACACTGACATTCAGCCAGCAGAGAGAAATACTTTGGCTCCATCTGCTGGACAAAGTAGCGAACTACGTGTGCACTGATGATGAAATGAGGGAGAAAGAGCAACTTTTCACTTTCACTACCATAAAAGGCCCTAAAGTTTAACGAAAACTCACAATCTTCGCAGGGAGTGACCATGAAGATCATAAGTATGTCGTGATAACATCTGAAAACAATAAAAATCAGCCCGACAGGAATGGCAGGTCATACAACAGACTCTATTTAAAATCAGACATTTCCTGCCCACAATAGGTGGCGCTACAATAATTGCATGAATATTGACATATGGATGTGTTCAGTTAGGGACCAGTAACAATACTGTAAAGTTTCATGCACTTTGGACTGAATTAAAGCACGTTTAAAGCACGTTTAATGCAACTTCCTGTTTCATGGCGCGTCAAAAAAACTTTCAGGGGCCAGCAGACCCACGCCACATCGACGAAAAGTCAACAAAAAATATGCTTATGTTCATCAAGTGTTCAACTACCTAATTCCGTAGTTTTTAAAGTCAATCTGATAGGTTTAATGCCTGAAAAAAAATTGATGATTAATTCCAATTTTCTCCAATTTTCACATGTTTAATCAAAATAGCAGACTTCCTGTTGGGTTTAGAATATGGCTCCAAGAGACTTTTTTGTGCGTCCTGGGATGTTACATATACGTGACATATTTCCAGATTTTTAGACGCAACGGGCTTCAGGGGCTGGTCCGTAGAAGGTCCGTAGGGTCCGTAGGTGGCGCTACAGAGCCATTTTGCCACGCCCGTGCTCGAGGCGCTGATACATTACAATTTTCGGGCAAACGAATCTTTCTGCCAATTTCCAGGACTTTTCGTGCATGTTTAGGCATGCGTAGAATGTTCCAAAGTTCCTGGAAAATAATAATAATAATAATAATAATAATAATAATAATAATAATAAACAGTACGAAAACAATAGGGTCCTTGCACTTCGTGCTCGGGCCCTAATAATAATAAATATTTACCTGACAAGTTTCCTCGAAGTTGCTTGTAGTATTTAACTTACACAAACAACCAAACAAAAAAAAGTAAGCCAACTTTGATGTGTTTACCCGACAGAGCAACTTCCGACGGAAACCAGCGGCTCTTCAGACAGTTTCCAGGGACGCCTCCTCGCCTCCTCGCCTCCTTCCAGGTTTTTTAAAGCTCTCCCTGCCTCCACCTTTTGACCCTGTGCTGTTCTTTTCCGTATAAGCGCTTTCAAACGGTTACGGTTAGCGTCAACGCCCTCGGTGTGTTTAAAGCCTGACGTTTAGCGGAGCGTGCCGTCCCAACAGCTGCGTGCGTATCTGCTCATCAGCGCGTGCGTGGGCCGTTGTTGTTGTTGCTGGCCGAAAAATTCATATCCTCCTGACGACCAGCAATTCAAAATTTTAAATCTGAATATCTCCCAACCACTGCATGGTACGAAATTATGTCCTTTTGCTATCTACAGAGGACATTTAGGGCTTTTAAATGATACCAAATGTGAAGGGGTGGGGCTTTGGTACCTTTCTCATTAAAGAAAATGATGATCAGTTGATATGTTAAAAATAAAATTTTTGATTCAAATTTTTTTTTACAAGATACAAGATTGGGGAATTTAAAAATAAAATGTGATTGGACAATAAATATATTTTTGTTCCTGGTAGTCAGGAGGCTATTTATACACTCACCGGCCACTTCATTAGGTACACCAGTGAAAATTAATATGTTTGTCACACTATTGAATTGTATTGACACGTGTTCCTATTGTTTTGGCCACTCCCTTTTAGTCAGTGGGCTAAATAACTTTATTTTTTTCCCCCCATCATAAACTGAACATTATAACAGCCATTAAGCTAGATTTATTTTCATTTATTGTTATTTTCAGCTGAACTGCCTGACGTTGCTTCAGCACAAGCTCCACGTCATAGCAGTCATTATTTACTTATTATTTCTCCAGAATGAATGACCGCCTTTCTGACGTTGTTTTGACGTAAGCTGAACGTTGTTACAGTCACGAAACTGGGTTTAATTTAATTGTTCGTTATTTGATTTCCTCCCAAATGAGAGTGACGTTGAATTACCACATCTCTGATGTTGTTTCAACACAAACTGAACATTAGAACAGTCACGAAACTAGATTTAATGCAATCTTCTAATTAGTTTTCTCCAAATGTATCATACAATTGAATTACCACCATTCTGACTCTATTTCAACATAAACAGGCCATTATAGCAGTCACACAACTGGAGTTAGTGCAGAACAATTACATTACAATGCATTAGCTTTCATTAGTGGACCTAATGAAGTGGCCGTTAAGTGTATTTAAACATTTGCACAAGTTTAAAATAGAAAATAAGTTAAATTTAAAATGTTTGACATACTGTACATTAATACGATCATAAATAATAATAGTTTGTCATTAATTTATTTCACGATTCCTGCCAGTTCTACAAATTAAACTATTAAATGAAGCTAAATAGACGACTAATCCATTATTAAAGTCCATAACAAGAGGAAACTGAGCCTGCATCCACGACTAATGTGTCCTAACACACACAGCACCAGATCCACTGTCTTCAGCCATGTTGTCCAAGCAGTTCCAAATAAGCTTACTCTGTTTCTTGAGTAAGAGGGATTAGTGCTTTTAAAAGGCTGCGTCTTTTCATGCTGTCACACTCAAAAAAACACTCATTTAACCATAGCTTTTTTTTTGTCACTAACCTGTGTCCACAGATTGTTCCCATTCTCTTTCAGCTTTCTCTTCTCTGTTATTCTGCTGTAGGATAATAGAGAGGTAGAGGAAGAGAGAGAGAGAGAGAGAGAGAGAGAGAGAGGGAGGGAGAGAGGGAGGAAGGGAGGGAGGGAGGGAGCAGGGAATTCAGTCCCAGTGTAATCCCTGTTTTAGTAGCCAAGCCTGCCACACCTATAGCCCCTGCCCAGTCATGTGACACTGCTTTGCATGTCTGGGGTTTGTGTGTTCGTGTGTGCTTTGTGGGTGGTGACGGTGGCGGTGGTGGTGTAGTGGGCATGCACCAGGTAACTTGTGCACCAGCATACTATGTGAAAGCTCTTCTCCAGCCACATCAGTGTTAAACAAGCATACGACTCTGTTTGTGTAAACACCTCTAATCCATGTAAGCTACTGATCGGCTCTATAGGATCTGGCTGCAGTTTTGCTGATCATCTATAGTCCATCCTGCTGTATAGCATGCAGACACACTTCTCCAAGCTGCATTGCTCAATACTCACTCAAGTTTTATACCTTGATGTATTTATGTGAGATCACTGCTTTGACTAAAATATGGTGATGTTTAAGTATTTCCAGCTACAGCAGTGAATCAATAATTCGTCGAGCAGTATCTCACCAGACAGTACAGTCCACAATTTGCTTTTTACTTTTGCCCAGCACTGGTTTTGCTGTCTTGCTGCTACTCGCTGTCACTGTTTGCTTCTCCACCTTCTTACATAACTGTGCTGGAAAGTTCATGTCAGTCCTCTCAGGACAATGAAGGTCTCTGACTGTGTAGACATGCCTGAAGGAGCAATCTGAGCCTCAAGTTTAGCATTCTGGCCGTGTTTTTGGCCTAGATTGTGTAAAAAATGGACAAAACCTCTGCAGCCTCCGAAGAGCACTTTTGAAGCTCAGTGTGGTGGCTCCGGCCGTCGCCATCTTGGCCTGAATGAAGCGGTTGATGCCAAGGCAGACAGTTATTGACCTGTGACAGCACCCACTTGTCACTCAAAGCTGCCACGCCCAAAAATTTTGATAATTTTAAGCCTTGATATAATTTAACTTTAGTAACAGTAGCATTCCCTACTTTATCATCTATTCTATGTTTTAAGCAGGATCATTGGGGCCGATTAGCATGCTAATGATAGCCTGAGCATTATTTTCAGCATGTCATACCACCATACCAACATTAAACTTACATGGGCAGCGTGGTAAAAACCATTAAACTTGTCATCTTGTCATTGAGAACAGGTCATATTAGCATGCTAATGCTAAACTAACATGGTGAAGATGGCAAACTCCATTAAACCACTTTTTTTTTTTAATCTTGTCGTTGATAGCATGTCATATTAGCATGCTAGCGCTGAACTAACGTGGTGAACCTTGAGATCTTTTCATGTTAGCATGCTAACACAAGATGGTCAAAAGGGTAAATACCATCCATGCTAAATATGTTAGCTTGGGCGGGTGGTTTGACCAGGTGAACGTGAATGACTTGTTTTGTTATATGAAAAAAAAAAAAAGAAAATCAAACCATTTTATTAAATGTCACCTTGTCATTGTTAGCATTTTAGCATGACTTTAGCATCTTTACCTTGACAGTAAAGCCTCAAAAAGCTGCTAGCATGGCTGCACACTCTTAAACTTCCTTGACTATTTAGTTATCTTTGCACTGCTTTATTTTAAAGAATGACTCTTTCTTGTTTTTTTTCCAGATAATATATGGCTAGTCAGAGATTGTTTTGTGAGACACTAGTGGATTATTGAGAGTCCTACTGCTGTTATGAAGCAGGCTAATGTCGCCTGTCATCTGCATACAGTAGGTGTGTAGTGAAGTAGTTAAGCGGGAGTTTAATCAAATGAAGTGCAGGGAACACATGTCCAAACCAACTTTAATCTTGTAATCTCATTGTGAAGTCTGTCCGTGGAGATTCATTGAGCTTCTGCTGTAGCAGTAAACAGATCCCTGTGTGACAGTCGAGGTTAATGAACTTGTCTTCATGACTAAGAGCTGAACACAAAGACTGTTCAGTTACACCGTGCAGTCTGTCGCTCTGCATCATCGCGCCGTGAAATGGAGGAAGTCCTGGATACGTGCACACACGCGCCGCACTCCCAATTTGGAATAAACAGGTAGAAGGTGTTAAACTGTCACTTCGTTTACATCCTGCTGTCTTACACTTAATGCACTCGCTTGAAGTCGACGGCAGCTCTAAATCAGCTATGTGCAACGGGATAAGTGGCGTGACACCGGCATGCTTTATTTTTCCTGTCAAAGGAAATTAAAATGACAACAACGCGAGTTCATTTCCCCGCGTTATCAGCTGCTCATCTGTCGTGTAAACTCGACTTTTGAATGGATTCATGTAAACTCAGGAAGTCTCATCCAGCGTTTACTGCTTGATCTATATTGTCTCCCAATCTCAACATTCACGGAAAGCATCAAAACACACCCACGGTTCATCTGGATGAGCACACAAACTCTTGTGAACTCATGTTTTTTTTCTTCCAGATTATCTATAACATCGGGCCTAATTTGGAGCCTTACACAAAGTGACAAAGCCTCAACGGGAGCCTCTCGTTTGAGGCAAAGCGACACGCTACAACCCAACTCTGACATCCCACAGTCTGAGCCAGGCTCCCAAATTCATCACCCTGCCTCTAATGAGACACGCAGCGAAGTCGCAGAGATCTGCCAAGGAGGAAACGTCTGAGCTCATCTTTGGAAACGCAGTGTGGAGCAGCTCTTTAAGAGTGAAAACATGAATACCTTTTAGTACTAACAGGTAGCAAATGTGTATGTTTTTCTATTCCCCAGTCTGTCATAAGGTAGATAAAAAAAGGTATGCCTAGGGGGAAGTTGTTGTGGAGTATTGTTGATGCAGTTTAGGGCCTTCATTATGTTAAGAGGTAGCCATCTGGAGCCTCAAACAATTGCTTTGTATGCCTGCCCCGACTGTGTTTACAAGAGTTGTCAGTTACTGAGTGAAGTGAAACTCTCTAGCGACATGCTACATCGAGCTCATGGGCGTGTCCTCTGCTGCCAAGTGTGCATCTGTGAGGGATGGACCCTATTTTTAGATTATTCAAAATGCATCCTATATAACATGCACTCTCACTAAGTTAGCTGCACTCAGACTCCATTTTACTCCCGGGGAGAACAAACTTTTCCATCATGTAGGCGTTATGTAACGGGGGGGTGCAGTTCAGGAGACCGGCCAGCAGGTGGCAGGGATTCATAAGAAACGCGCAGGGGGGGAGCACAGCGCCGGTGCGCACACCCATGTGGCCCCAACGTGAGCTTGCACATGTCTGAAGCCTTATCTCCACTTCCATGTCAGCCAGATAGTTGAGTCTGTGAATGACACATTTAATTTTAGAAAGAAAAGTTGGGGGGGGGGGGGGGTGAAAAAATAAAAGCGTCTCCGAAACTCTATGTAGGGGTATAGATGTGCAACAGTTTATTAAAATACAGTATATAATGGAAATCAGTCAAAAATAAATAATAAAATAAAATAAAAAAATATATAAAATAAAAGTAAACTATATGGCTGAAATTTGTGTGCTTTCAATTTACTCAGAATAAATTAAAAATAATTAAAAAATAAATAAAATAGGAACAACTGTTGAATGAGATTCAATCAAAGTGAAACAAAAACAGCTGTCTGTATATTTCTGCACAGGTTTATTAGAAGTAAAACAAAAGGTGAAAAAGCAATTTATTTGACATTAAATAACCAGCTGGATGTAGTTAGAAACACTGATAATTGCAAGGGCAATTACCTGCGAAAGGGTTTTTTTATTTTGCCCAACTGTGACTTGCGCTTAAACAAATATTAATCACAAGCCAGATCCACGTGTATGTTGTTGTGCTGGTGTGTGTGTGCGTGTCAGCAAGGTTGATATTCTCTGGAAGTGTGCGTTCAGGCCATCTTGTGACAGTCGCAGCTTTTGAGGACATTCATTCCCAGCCTGCGATGCCAAACGAACCGGAAGCGCGGATTGATTTCTCCATGGCGAGCGAGGGCGGCTGAGAAGAAGAAGAAGAAGAAGAAGAAGGAGAAGAATAAGAAGGAGAAGGAGGAGGAGAAATTAAATTAAAGCTTATTAAATGACCATCCGTCAGCCCTCGAACGGGATTTCTCGAAAGCGGGAGGAAATCGGGTTTAAATCTGGAGCTGACGAGGCTTAGAATAAAATAAATAAATAAAAAAAACAGGATTATTCTTTCGGAGATGGGATCTACCTTCAGGGTCCCCACCTGCTGGGCACCGTAATGGTGGTGAGTATCCAGATCTTTGGAGATGGACCCATCAGCCTTTTTAATATGACCCCTCACACTAAACGATTGTCGGTTTGTTTTGCTTTTTGAAGCAATGGTTCCCCTTAAACCATTCAACCCCAGCTTATTGGCGTTTAAATTAATATATTCACTACGAGCCACGGTGTAGCTATAAATCGACGTCTTTTTAAATGTTTTCCTCTTCTTCAACAGTGTTTATTTCGCTACATATCACTTAAATAATCGCCATCGGGGCTCAGTTTATCGCTGCCACGGACATTTAACTCCCAAACTAATAACACGAACGAAAATAACCTCGACGTCGTGACAAACAAAACGAGAGCACCAAATATTATTAGCATCCTCCCCGACGCGTTGGGAAAGGGAATAGCCCTCAGAGCAACAGGCCTTTCGTTTATTTATTTGTAGAAATGTCACGGAGCATGAAGAATTAGGCGTTTCATACAGGTAAACCAAAACTGAGGTGGCAGACGAAACCAAAAACGTTTCTATTTCTGGTGAACGCTCCTTTCGCGTTTGATTCATTACGAGCGCACATCTGGCAAGGACACGCCCAGACTAATTCATAGACACTCAGTGGTTATTTCATCATTTTTTTCTTCCTTTTAAATCTTTAACACAACGGGACACTTATTGATTGGCTGGAGTAATCATGGAGCTAAAAGGGAAACCGGTTCATTAAATTATCTGTCGGAGCCATTTCAAACGCAGCTCAAGGACCTCCAGGTGGCCGCCGGACCTTATTTTGGTAACCACCGGTTTCCAGTGGTTGTGTCGCTGGGTGGCTCAACCTCGGTGGCTGCTCACCTATACACATATCTATATTTAGATATAAACCTTCCTCTTTGCATGGTTTCTTTATTCATTTCTCGTTCCTGGGAGTTGTGCCGGTGGCGCGTCCGAGGAGCCGACGCGGCGGCTTGTTCGACGGGCTCCGGTTCGTGGCGAGTCTAAAAAAAAAAAAAAAGTGTCGATTATTCTGGAGGTGACGCGGAGACATCATCAACATGGCGACAGCTGCCTCGGCTCGTTCAGAAACCGCGACGAATTAAGGTATCGTCTGGCACCCACTCCGCCTCTCTATGTCTGATTTCTAAATGCAAACCTCCTCCGATCCACGTACTTAAAGAAAAACAAGTATCTGTTGCTTGTTAGAAATTAACACAGCAGAGTCCTAGGCAAATGTCTAGGCACCACAGGGTGTGAGAAACGTCTGAAAGTGATTTAAGGTCCTGATATGTGATGGATTGATTGCTGATTGTTACTGTATTTTTAGTTTTAAGTCATGCATAGGGTGGGATTTGTATATGCATCGCTTCTAGTCTCGGAAAATCTTTAAGCACCACGGACAGCAGCGCCCTTTTGACACCATGTCAGCAGCGGTTGCAGTCTGAGCAGCTCAGGTAGATGAAGCCGAGGGGGCAGCCCGTGCAGATGCCGCTTTCAAAATGTCTGATATCAAGGGGGGACTTCCACTTGTTTGTTTTCTGGAGGCAGCTGCCGCTTTAGCACCATGGACAGTGAACCATCTGTCTGTGGAAAAAGAGAGCTGACGTTTTTTGTATTTTTTTTTGTGTTTGTTGTTGTGGAAGGTGTTGTGAACGTGATGGGCACCTTTTTTTTCTAAAAGGACATGTCAGCTCCTTTCAGGTCTGTTTTAAAGCGCAGTTCAGTGAGCAACAGTGGATCTCAACCACAGGTGTCAAACATGCGGCCCGTGGGCCAAAAGCGGCCCGCCAGAGGGTCTAATGTGGCCCGCAGCAAGAATTTGCAAATTTTGCAAAAAATTACATAGAAGGCGGCAATTTTCCGATGGAAATAACAACTATTCCTATTTTTTTTCACTGTTTTAGTCAGATAAGTGGACAGAACAAAACCCTGAGACTCAGGACTAAAGAACAGACAGCAATGTCTTAACAAATTTCATTTGTTTTTTTAAAGGATATGTCTGTGAAGGTTCTCAGTCATCCAGGTCATTGTACATCCAAAACAGGTTAAAAAAAAGGCAACTGGACGTTTCACCACTCGTCCGAGTAGCTTCTTCAGTTCTCGGGGACTGGTGGGAAGTCTGAGGTTTAAATAGGAACTCCTCCTGAAACTTGCTTGTTATGTTTAAACCTCAGACTTCCCACCAGTCCCCTACTGAATAAGCTACTCGGATGAGTAGTGAAATGTCTTCTCAAAAATCTTTACAAGTCCAGTTTACCTTTTTTTGAACATTTTTTGTATATTTAAAAGGATAGTTTATTAAATGTAAACATTCTCCTAATTTACTCGTTCGTCTTTGCACTAAAACAAATGGGAAAAGTCAAGAGTTGTCGTCGCTTGTAGGTTATCATTCATGTTACTGGTCCGGCCCACTTCAGATCAGATTGGGCTGTATGTGGCCCCTGAGCTAAAATGAGTTTGGCTGTCCCCGATTGAAACAATTTACATTGCCTAAGTACTGGAAATCACTGGAGTATTCTCCTTGGCGCAACTTGAAGGTTGCATGAAATTATTTAGAATGGTTTCTCATATGGCTTAGATGTAAAAAACATTGGATCCAGGCTAAAATACCCTAAAATCACGTTTAGTTTCCATAGATCTGTGATGCACCATGATACAAATATGAAGTGTTTTAAAGGAAAAGCCTTTGGGATCCAGAAAACGTTTTGCTTTGAGAAGAACCTCTGTACGGTGGCCTAGAGAGCTCAACGCAGAGTGGCTTAAGAAAACACACGAAAATAGATAAAACACAAGCAAATTCAAGAGAACGACTTCATTAATTTGATGCATGTGCTGCAAAAACTCCCAGCGCAACCGGGTACATACTCGCGACTGCCGCAAAAGGGCTGGAATGTGTGTTTAAATATTATTAGTGGAGCCAAACTGCAAATGATTTGTGTATTTGGTTGAGCTCTGTCGCTCATTGAGGTAACTGTAATCTCAATGGGCACCAAGACTGGATGCAGTAAGTCAAGATCAAACATAAGTACTCTCATAGGTAGAAGTCCATCTTCACTTTGTCCTGTTATCAAACGTCCTCAACCTCAACTGTGAGTCAGCGCAACAGCATGATTGACTTCACGTCTCCTCCTTTGACTCTTATAAAGCTCATAATTTGCTTTTTGATTGCAACAACAGGATATGTGTCATACAGCTGCCATCTGTGGCGTTATGGCGACTTCCCGTTGATTTCTATTCAGGATGCTTCGACTGGTTTGCCTCGCCCTCACAGCGTCTCTGGAGACGCCCGCCGTCCCTCCGCCGGTCTCAGTTCGTCGTGTCATGTTTGACCCCGGGGATGGTCGCGCTGATAGCCGAGCTCGGGGGCTCAGGGGCGAGTACGCTGAGGGCCCCGCGGGGTCCATCAGGCCTAATAACCAACAACCGCCGCCACCCTCACCACTACGCGGGCAGCTCAAACTAGACGAGCTGTCACAGAGCACGTCACAACACTGGGTCCTGGGGCAGTCTTTGGGACACGAGCAGATGTGTTTTGTGAGTCCCCCTATGGGAGAAGTCACAGTTAATTCACAATTTGGGCCCAGTGAGTTCTTAGAAATGTAGCGTTTGACGGCTACGGTGGCTTTCTGGTAATGTTTCAGTTCTACACAGTTAGGAAAATGAAGCAAATACACCTTGCCCGTGTCTTTGCTTCTCCATCTGAGGGATTTTTTGAATCAACGTCAGATCTTTTAAATGAAGTCCAATTTGAATCCGTCATGTTTATGAGCCATGACACTTCTATTTTCTGCCAATTTTGTCTTATTAAGAAAATGTTACGGTCAATAATGTTCAGACTTCTCCTAGCTTGGTTGGTCTGTGAGCTTCTGACCATATTTCGTGGGCTTCTTTAGCATTTCTTAGCATATCCGTTTACCGTACTTGTTTTCGTGGTTAGCATGGAGCTAGCCAAGGTTTGTAAATGCAATGAATGAGGATGTTGTTAACTTTTCAAAGATCCAGACTTCTTGATTCCCTTCAGTTGTCTTTCTCTTCTCAGTTTTTCTGTCTCTGCTCAGACAGCTTTGATCACATGCGCCCCACCCCCACCCCTCACCCCACCCCCACCCCCATGATCTGCTCAACGTTTCTTCCTGTTTAAAAGCGTCTTTCAGATTTTGATTGCTGTTGACGCTGTATAAACGCATCTGAATTGCAATCTGGTGCCAAGCTAAGCTAACCAGCTAGTACGAAACGAGAGTGGTATCAATCTTCCTCTTCCTTTTAAAATAAAAAGCTCGTGACCGCGTGCTGAGGCGTCCCTCCATTCACATTTGGAACTGGAAAGAACAGTTCATGACACAAAGAGACGGCACTTTCAGGAGGTTGCTGTTTTCTGGGCCGGTGCAGCGCCCCACTGGGGACGGGACCTTCCTGGGAGACTGTCTCGACTGGGAGGCACGACGGGAGGGTCTTGTTTGTGTGCCTTTCCTACTACGTCCTGCGGGAACTAGAACCTCCAGTGCAGCTTGCGATAGTTGCTGTCATGGTGAGTGGACAGTGCTTCAGAAGCCACTTTTTGTCCGCGATTCCAGCGATAAATCGATTGAGACTCAGGGGTAGAATGATGTTCTCTTCAGAGATTGCCTGTTTTGCTCTCAAGCTGTCCACTCGGGTTGTCGCAGGCTATTTCTGTGTCCCTGTGATTGTGTGATTGTGCTGAAGGTTTGTCATCGCTCTCAGACCCTATATTTACCGCCTATTTAAAGCCTCCACCTTACCTGTGACCTGATTAAAATAATTCTACCCAGCGGTTAGCATGACGCACAAAAAAAAAAAAGAAACGTCTCATCCAAACTATTTTAAAGCTACATGACGGCATATTAACAGATTCTTTTTTTTTTTTCCAACACGATGATTTGGGTATGAATCTCGTCGCCAGTCATCGGTTATGAAACTCCAGACTATTGTGTTATCCAGTAAGGCTCTCAAAGTGGTGTTAGTCACTCCATTTGCATGTGAAACAAGCTCCCTGTGTTATTCTCCCTTGGCCAAATCAAATGCATGCATGTTTCCGTGAGCCTTCCAAGTCGCCGATCGTTACTCACGAACCGTTATAATCAAGTAAATGCTGATGACTGGATGATGTATGGAATAATGATGGGGGATGGCGGGGGGTCTAAATGGCAGAATCGATAGATTGACGTTGTTCTGTCTGCTAACACTTTGGATTTCATTATGAGCCAATTATCAACGGATGCACGCAATTGGATTGTCCTACAACCAATCAGGGCCATTTAATTGAAGTGCTCTGTCCATCACTGCTTAGAGCCGGTCCAAACGGTGTCATTGCATCTTAGTTGGAGCATAATCAGTTCCCAACGGAGCGACTCCAGACCAGTTTTGGGTGGGGGAACTTTGTTGCGCTTCCAGGCTTTGATACTGAGATTGGTATGACAAAAAAAATAAAAGTACCAAAACTACTCCTTCAAAGTAAAAGCCTGCAACGCCAACCAGAACCTAATAAAGAGGCTGTATAGAAGCTATGCCTGTCAAAAGAGGTTTGACGCTCAAAAGACTTTGAGTCCGTTGTATTTTCAAAATAAAAGCCCACTTACAGTAAGTATAAACGGGTCGCCGTCCTTCGGGTCGCCAACGCGTCTGAGTTTTGCCAATTCACAAGAAGCAGGAAGTAGGAATGGCTTTGGCAGTGGTGAGCACTGATGCCTCACAGCAAGAAGGTTCTGGGTTCGAATCCTTTCTGTGTGGAGTTTGCATGTCCTCCCTGTGTCTGCGTGGGTTCTCTCCAGGTACTCCAGCTTCCTCCCACCGTCCAAGGACATGATGGTTAGGTTCATTGGTGATTCTGAATTGGCCGTAGGTGTGAATGTCTCTCTGTGTTAGCCCTGTGATAGACTGGAGACCTGTCCAGGGTGTACCCCACCTCTTTCCCGAGGACAGCTGACCTGAGCCCGACTGCTCATTTCTCTGACTGCGGTGACGTTGCTCTCATGTCGTCCTCCTTCTTCTTATTTTATTCTTTGTGCTCGTTGTCACTTTAGTGAAGAAGTCGACCGTTCTCTTAAAGTGGTGCTTGACAACATAAACACACACTGTGGTGAAAGAGAGGAATATATGATAATATAGCGGCTGGTGTTTCTTAAAATGTTATTTTCCCAGAAAACAGGAGAAATATCATCAGCTCTTTCTTCAGTTCAAAGTGTTTTTCACCCCCCAGCTGTGGCTTTAAAAGATTGCCAGGTATTTATTTTTCCTTTACCGCTGTGACACAAATGTAATGTAATACATGAGAGGCACAAAATGGAGCTTGATAAATCTCATTTGTCCAGGCATGGCTTCTGCTATAATGATCCAGGTAGATGAGATGACCCCCAAAGGTGGCGACTATTTTCAGGTCCTGACTCACTCCCCCCCCTCCTCTCGTTTCCTTCCCCGCTGCAGCTCCCTGCCCCAGCTGAGCCCCTCGCTGCCCTCTGAAGGAGCAGGATGACAAGATGGCACAGCTGCTTGTACCGACCGGACCTGACAGCTTCCGTCCCTTCGTCGCCGAGTCGCTGGCCGCCATCGAGAGGCGCATCGCCGAGGAGGAGGCCCGGAGACCGCGGACGGAGCGCCGCAGCGACAGCGACGATGAAAACGGGCCCAAGCCCAACAGCGACTTGGAGGCGGGGAAATCTCTCCCCTTCATCTACGGGGACGTACCTAGCCCCCTGGTGTCCACCCCTCTGGAGGACTTGGACCCCTTCTACAGCAGTCAGAAGGTCTGTTTCAAACTAATCGTTTCAAGTCCCGCTTATGAAAGAGAAAAGTTCCTGCCTGCGCTGGCCTCAAAGCTTCGACGTGTTTACTGATTTAGCTCTCAATTATTCCATGACTCATGCATTGAATTGGTTCCATTAAAGGTCTGCACTTTCTTGTCCAAGCTTTCGGAGCCCGTAAAGGCTTGAAGTTAATTGCCCGATCCTTTCACCCAAACTATTTAAAGAAAGCACATGGGCAGATGTAGCAATTTCCTCCCACGTAGGCAAACTTCTGCCAGAGAAAGACATAAAAACTGAATGCATTAAGCTCCTGTCTTTACGGCTTTTCACCTGAGGGCTGGTTAGTGCTCAGTTGGTAGAGCGGGCCGTCCACGAACCAAAAGGTTAGCAGGTCAACTCCCCATATGTGCATGTTAATGCATCTTAGCAGCTAAGGTTAGCGGCTAGCAGCAGCTTAGCCAGAGAAGTATCCAAATCCGCACAATGAGCAGCTCCTATTTCCTTCAAATGTAGATTTTTGTGCTTATTAGAGAGATTTTTGTGCTTATTAGAGAGATTTTTGGGGCTTTGGGTTGTTTCACTGTGCAAAAATATGAATTTAAATATGGTAAGTTGTGCATTTTTGAGATTTTAGGCTAAGCTAGCTGTTTCAAACTGCTCCTATTCTTTATCATGAGCCAATTTTTACCACGTCCAGCCGCTATTTACTTCATTAAACTTAAACAAATTCATATTTAATGAGCCTCTGTATTTCAAGTGAGCTGCAAAAACACCATTTAAAAAAATCAGTGCTCTCAGCCAAGTCACAGGCCAACCGAGGTGCTAAACGCTAATCTGAGCTGCTGTGCCAGTTGCACTGCGGTGCCAAACACGGTGGACCCTTCCAGCTTCATCACAACACCGCCCCCAGACCCTGCGTGGCGGCTGGATGGCGACTAGTTCTGCCCGCACGTGCACTAACGCAGCTGCTTCGCGTCTTATGAACTGGGACAAGACAAGATTTTGTGTTGTGCGGCTTCGTACTAACTTTGCCTTTGTGTCTTTTTCAGACCTTCATAGTATTGAATCGTGGGAAGGCAATCTTCCGTTTCAACGCCACTCCTGCCTTGTACTTCCTAAGCCCCTTCAACCCCCTGAGGAAGATAGCTATTAGAATTTTAGTGCACTCATATCCTTTCAGAGTTTGCAGCGGACGTAGCTTGATTTGGATTAAAGGGTTTATCAGACAAAAGGGGGGGAATTAAACGGGCTCAGACTGTACGTCGAGCTTTGGCGGCGACCGAGCCCTTTGACTGAAATGTATAGACTGTCTACACTGTTGCGTTCCTTGACTTTTGTTTCTACTATGTTCAGCATGTTGATCATGTTCACCATCTTGACCAACTGTGCTTTCATGACCCTCAGTAACCCCCCGGACTGGGCCAAGAATGTAGAGTAAGTCTCTGTTTGTCGTTGTGTGAATTCAACTGCTAATCAATAATGTAGTTTGACTTTCTGTCACATAAATGTAGAAACCCCCTGTCACTCCACCAGCTGTTAATAGTCCAGTCTATAGAGCATTGACTAGGGTGGTATCCTCCTTCACTTTCTGTCCTTAGCAGACCTTAATCATGCGAGTTTCAGGTTTGCAGCAAACCTAAACGTCCCACAAGTCATTGAGAACAGAAGAATCCACTTAAATGAGCGGTCAAACGTCCATTTGCATTTGTTTTAGCTTCGTTTATAGCTAAATGTAGGGGAACGTTTATTGGAAAGTAACACCACGACTTGATAAAGCTTTAAATTTTATTGGAAATGATAATGTAGGGTATGCTTGGACAGGATGTTACAGGAAAAAACCTGTAAACATTGGTCAAACTACGTTCTAACCCATGCCTTTGGTCATGAACTTTGAGTTTCGATCGAGCGAATGGAATCATGGATACAAATTAGAGACTGGGTCCTTTGGTAGGGTGGTTGGGCAAAGCTTTAGAGATAGGATAGGGTGCTCCTTCGGGTCAAAAGTGGACAGTTAAGTCGTTCAGGTAATTGGTGAGGGCACCTCCCTTTTTGGAGGTTCACCAGGCATGGTCAGCTGAGAGCAGACAGTGGGGTAGACCCAGATTTTGCTGGAGGGATCCCTCAAGAGGAGTTCCTCTCCTCCAAAGAGTCTCCACCATAGTGTGGCTGAGAGGTTTTGTGTGTTCCTGAGAACCTGGAAGCCAAGTATAGCCTCCTTAGGTAGATTGATCTCAAGGGAGAGGTCTGACAAAGAGCTTCGGAGATCTTCAGATGGATCGATCAAAAAGGATCTGAAGTACCTTGCTCTGAATAGGATAGGGAGAGTGACATCTAGTTTTTAATATTAAAAACTAGAGACGAATCAGATCAAATAGGCTGATCAGAGATCGTTTGACAAGTAAAGGTTGTGAGGAACTCTAGAAGACATGTCGAGCTGCTACGCTATCTCAAATTCAATTTAACTTATCTACAATGAAGCTGAACCTCCAGCTCCACTGTCCGTCAGCAGGTCAGGCGTCGGCAAAGCACATTTTTAGGAGGATAATGCAATAACCTGGAACCCCATCAAGGCAATGGTCGACTAAAGTGATTTCCTCTCTGCCTCACCTTGTTTGCCAGGTACACATTCACAGGGATTTACACCTTCGAGTCCCTCATAAAGATCCTGGCCAGGGGCTTCTGTGTGGGGAAGTTCACTTTCCTGCGGGACCCGTGGAACTGGCTGGATTTCAGTGTTATCCTCATGGCGTAAGTATTGTGACAAGCGTCGTTAGGATCAGCGTGACACCATGTGGCGTAGATTAAGAGGCCAAATGCTTTTAATGCTAATAAGTCCAATGATTGTGAGTAGAAAGGATAGAGAGAAAGTAGAGGGGCATGATGATCTGCTTTTTAAAAAGCATGGCTAAGAATCTTATAATGGATATGATCCCCCCCCCCCAAAGCATGGAGTATCTTGGCCCATATTTCTCTCTCACGCCTCAATGACTTCTAGCCTCCAGCTTTACAGTGCATGGTGTTCGTTCATCGTAGTATTTGTTGATGTGACGGATTACAAAGCCGAACCCATGACATGCTGAGTTTCTAATCTTGTTTCCTGTAACCCCTTGTTACGAGAGGGGGTTTTATTACTGCGATGTTTGAGCAAGTGTAATGGGTTTGCCTGTGCGATGCTGTGTTGTAACTGTGCATTTAATCCTGCAGGTATATAACAGAGTTTGTAAACCTAGGCAATGTTTCAGCTCTGCGCACGTTCAGAGTATTGAGAGCTTTGAAAACTATCTCAGTAATACCAGGTAAGGCTGCCTGCGCCTGCTGCCAGCACTCCTGCCATTTGTCCTCTGTGCGTGACCGTTTGCCGTTCCCTCCTCCTCCTCCTCCTCCCCTTCCTCCCCTTCCTTTCCCCGTCCCTTCCCTTCCCGTGACCCTCCTTTTGTCTTGTCACGCCATGTGTGTGGGTGCCTGACTTGTGCGTGCGCGTGTGTCCCCACACCTTCCCCCTAAAATGCGACCCGACCCCTCCTCCCTTCCTCCTCCTCCTCCTCCTCCTCCTCCTCCTCTTCCTCCTCCTCCCCTGCCTTCCCTTACAGATATGTCACAGAGTTTGTGGACCTGGGCAATGTCTCAGCACTGCGAACCTTCAGGGTTCTGCGAGCCCTGAAAACTATATCAGTCATCCCAGGTGAGAGAGCCACCCAGGCCCATAGGGCAACTGAAATGCTAACGGCTAACTGGCGTTTCGCTGACATCCAAGCACACACGCCGACTCCCCCCACCTCCTCCTCCTCCGCCCCCTCTCAGCTCATCTCACTTGTAGCTAAGCCTGACGACGCCCGTCGCCGTCCCTCATGCTGCCTTCGTAAAAGCCAGTAAAAGCTGGAATCTGGCTCCAATCTGCACAGATTGACAGGATTCATAGCTTTTAGACACATCCTTTAAGGCAGAATTTTTTTTGGCTGAAATCTATTCTCGCCTTGGGAGCCTTACGAGTAGATTTTGTGCACTATTTGTGTTTTTTTATCTTTACTTTTTGCATGAGACATTGCAAAAGCAGATTTTCTGGTGGCAAGCACTTGTGTGTGTAGGGTTCCTCCTTACCTCGTTTTCCTGTGCATGTCTTTGTTCAGTGTTGTGTGTTTTTTTTGGGAGAAATTGTGATAACACTAACACTATTCACGTCACAAACTAACACGGAGGTCGTACGCACACCATCCGGGAAAGCTGTCTAAAGAGATCTGTCACAGCTACATTTGGACCCAATCTAAACATCCTGGCCTCTGTTTTTGTGGCGGGGCAAAGCCTAGAGCAAGCAGTGCTAGTACATGTTTCTATTTCCTCGATGGATGCGGCGCAGAGCTGAGCCTGTTCGCTTTCGCTCTGGGAGTTTAACGAGGAGATTGATCACGTCTGGGCCTTGAACCTGGCCTGGCTAGCACCTCCGGCGCTACGCTCACACCAGTCGCCCTTTGAGTGTCGCTCAAGCACTCGTTGACATCGCTGTGTCATCGCCTGTTTAAAAATAACCGTATCTGATTGGCTGATGTGTCGCTGGAGTGCTGTAAAGAGATGGTGCCGGCTCAACCTCGACCCGTACAGGGTCACGCCAATCACTCGCGCATTGGGGCAAGTTTAGGCTTCCGCTTAAAAATAACTAGCCTGCTGCTTTTACGCCACAACTTAACCTCTTGACTAGCCCTGTCAAAGTTTACACATTAGCGCATATTCCTTTTAGCGCTACTAAACTTTTTGACTCGCAATTGGCTAAACGCACAGCCTTCCTAAAGTAAACCGTGCGGCATACCTTTAAATACTGCATAATACATTTACGAATGATCTTTCGAGGACAGAGCTAGGCTAGCCCGTTTCCCCTTCTCCCAGTCTTTGTGTTTAGCTAACGCAAGCTAATCAGCTGCTAGCGCACACCAACATAAAAGTGGTATCAATCTCCTCTTTCAACTTTCGGCAAGAGAGCACGCAAGACAACCTATTTGGTGACATATTTTCCTCATGCTCCTCAAACCAGCTGCTTGAGAAACATATGAGACCAGTTACGTGACTGGTTTGAGAGGGTAACAATTAACCGCCCTCCGATTTATACTCGCTGAAACCGTCAGCTCGATAAAAACAGCCCTGGACCTTTTTGACCTTGTGAACATGACCCTGCACTATGCGCTGGTCTTTTGCAGCTGCACGAAATAAAGAGTTTCATTCTGACCAGAAGACAAACGCATATATAGAATATTATTTATAAAAGTTTCTATAGAGACCCAGATACCATAGCACTTATATGAGAAATCCAACTTTCTCTTGTGGTTAATCCATGATTAGCGGTGATCTGCGTTAGCCTGCTTCCTGTATGACACATTCATACAGGAACCTCCATTGCAGATCCCCCTGGCTGCTTGCTACTGTAAGCTCTTATTAGCAGCTTCTTCTCTATAAGCTTGTGGTTGTAATTAGCAGGCACTAATCATTCTGCGATGTCCCTCTCCCACCCCCACCCCCAACCCCCTTGCCCCCTTTTCTCTTTTAGGCTTGAAGACCATCGTCGGCGCACTGATCCAGTCGGTAAAAAAGCTGTCGGACGTGATGATCCTCACCGTGTTCTGCCTCAGCGTCTTCGCCCTCATCGGCCTGCAGCTCTTCATGGGCAACCTGAGGCAGAAGTGCGTGCGCTGGCCGCTCGGCAACGCCACCGCCAACAGCAGCTACGTCGCGGACAACGTGACGGCGGCGCTCGACGGCGCCAACGCCACACTCTCGCAGAACGCCACGTTCGTCTGGGAGGACTACATCAACGATGAGCGTAAGCCAAGCAAAGCCAAGCGGCGCGAAAGAGCGGTTGCATGTCCGCCAGGCACACGTAGGGTGCAACTGGGGTCAAGTTTAGCTCCCGCCCCAGACGGCCTGAGTCAGATACCGGCTACTTCTTATGCAGAGACGGGTCAGGGTGGCGGTGGCGTTGTTAGCCTGCTGCCATGATAGGGAGTGACAGCAATGGCTGGGAGCAGGAGCCGGGCTCTCTAACAAGCGCTGGTGGGAGAATGCAGCAAATGTGGCGGATAATCGCCACAACAATAAAAACCTTTCTACTTTCGCCCCCCTCTCGCTACCACTCGTCATTCTCCCATAGCCCATCTGTGTGGCATGAGCAGCCTTAAGTGCTAGAGGAGGGTGAGTCACTGACCGCCAGCATGGTATCGAGGAGACGTGCACCAGCTACATGACGAGCCAAAGGCGAGCCAGAGAAGAATAGAGGAAGACAGACAGACAGATAGACAGACAGAGACGGAGCTGATTAAAATTGCATAGATCTTACGCATGAAGCCTGGCGGTTGAATGAAATTGGTGCATATAGATCTGATGTGATTGGCAAATCACAGTTAAGTGGTAAATTATGCGTTTTATCCAAAAAACTGAAAGGATGACTAATGTGGTCGGATGTAAAAACAAAAAAAATCCTTATCTTTCTCTCCGTCTCAATCACTGCACACTGAAGAGAATACCCCGGGGCGCTTATTGTTCTTCTGTTCCCAGCATCACTTCCTCCTGTTTGTTCATATCCGCTGCCTCACCCCTGTGATGTGGCTGCGACTGACCGTCCCTCTGTTTCTCCCCCCTCCCCCCTCCCCCACACCCCCCTCCTTCCCTTCTAGGTAATTTCTATTACCTCCCTGGCCGTAGGGATGCTCTGCTCTGCGGGAATGGCAGCGGGGCTGGGTAAGGCTCGACATGCTTTATTTATTTGGCCAATTAGACGCACCACAAAGCTGAGCCTACACAGTTAGCGTCGCCAGTGCGCTGAAGGCGTCACAGGAACCTAAACTGTGGCCGAGTTTTTATACGATGTTTGCTGAGGATTGTTGATGGAGAAGGCTGCTAAGCTTCCAGTTATCACACACAGAGCGCGCAAAGGCTACGATAACACATGCAAAAAGTATGATTTTACTAAAAGAGTAGTAAAAAATTCAAGTAGACTGGACTGTAGAGGATCTTCCTGGTGATGTACACACAACAAGTGGCTGCAAATTGAGAAATCAGAAGGTAGATGTCTTGCAGAACATAGTATAGTTTCAAATCTGGTTACGTCCTGAGGAAGTCTTTTGGGTGAGGCCAGCTTTATGACCTTTGGGGTTCTTACGACACTTGTGTGTCCTCAAAGGCTGTGTCCAGAGGGCTTCTTGTGCATGAAAGCGGGCCGCAACCCGGACTACGGCTACACCAGCTTCGACACCTTCAGCTGGGCCTTCCTCTCCCTGTTCCGACTCATGACCCAGGACTACTGGGAAAACCTCTACCAGCAGGTTGGTAAAAAACTCTCTCTGCAGGATTGCATGAAATCAGTTGATTATATAATAAAAGCCGCACCTCTGTGCAAGCCTATCCATTCTGTAACGATGGACTAGGCTTGTTATGTAAGTTTTTTTTTGTTTGGAATTGCAGCAGAACAATGAAGCAACTTGACATTTGTAAAGTCACAACACAATGGGATGATCACAGGGGAACCAGAAGTGTTGTGTTAAAACATAAATGCGCCTGTAGCATCCTCTTATCAAAGGGTTGATTGGTTCCAAACCCTTCTATCCTTCTCTCCTTCATCAGACCTTGCGTGCGGCGGGGAAGCCCTACATGATCTTCTTCGTGCTGGTGATCTTCCTGGGCTCCTTCTACCTGGTCAACCTGATCTTGGCCGTGGTGGCCATGGCCTACGACGAGCAGAACCAGGCGACCATCGAGGAGGCTCAGCAGAAGGAGGAGGAGTTCCAGGCCATGCTGGAGCAGCTGAAGAGGCAGCAGGAGGAGGCACAGGCAGGACATTTTCATCTTTATTGTTCAAATGAAGCTAGATAGCGAAGCGACGTCTCAAATTAATGCTAATGCAACAGGGTATTTTGGCGTCTTTCTTTTCGTTGAGCTAGGTCGGATGTTGACTCCTTGGCTCAAAGCCAGTGTTGCCGGGGCAACCGAGGGATTTACTGTCATGGATGACTGACACCCCTCTGTTTCTCCCTCGGGGATCAGGAGTCCTTGTTTGACCTACAGGAAGCTAAAATTAGCAGGTGGACCCGGAGAGCAATTGAAAAAGCTGGATAATGGAAACACTGCCTGTTGTAGCTCTGAGTGACGGTTTAATAATCTGTTTAAGAGGCTCGTTATCAAGGGAGGGCCATACCTTGGGTTCCTGGGCAGCAAACTAGTTATTTAGAAGAATGTCTGACCTGCAAGAGGATCATAAATTGGCCCGACAATGAGTATTTAAGTATATACCTGCCACTAACCTAACTATGTTACTTTAAATATACAATAAATAATGGTTAGCTAAAAGAAATGGATGAGGAATCGTTAAGAGTACAAACTAATTATTTTGCCTTTCTGTTTCCTTTTACAACCTTCCTCTCCATCTCACCTCTGTTCTTCAGTGGTCGCTGCATCAACCTCAACGCCGCCTTATCAGGGCTGTGCACGTTCATGTTGTTTTTGTTGCTCCAGTTGCCATGACAGGCTCTTAAATCCTCCCACTTTAACGGCGCATGTGTTTGTGGGACTCAGAGGCATTCGTCACCACTAGACCATAAGATAAAATGTGGAAAATCTCAGATGAGCAACGTTGAATTCTTTATTATTGCAAGTAGGGAGTCTGAACTCATGCTTTTTGATTATATTATTTATTAAAAATATTAATTATTGACGTCTGATCACTGCTGTTTGGCTTCTAAGACTACCTAACAGAGCGTCCATAAATTTTTTCTCTTATTTGATAAATATCCTGAATGCAAGTATTCCGAAATATTTTTGGAAAACATTCACGTCCATTTTTAGAAGGTGTCTGAGGCTTATTTGGTCTGTTCACGTTGCCGCCGCTGCTGCTCTCAGCTGCCAGGCTGTCTCTCCTCCGCTCCAGTCCACGAGAGCCTCTGAGGCACAAGGCACTGGGTCGCCATGACAACTATCTTTGTCCCCCGATTGGCTGGCAGGTTGCCGCGGCAGCAGCCACCGAGAGCGGAGAGTACGGCGGGAGAGGGGGCCCCACCTCCGAGTCCTCCTCGGGGACGTCTAAGCTCAGCTCGAAAAGTGCCAAGGAGCGGCGCAACAGGCGCAAGAAAAGGAAGCAGAGGGAGGAGGAGGAGGAGACGGAGAGGGGCCGCGACAAGTTCCACAAGTCTGAGTCTGAGGACAGCATCAAGAGGTCCAGCTTCCGCTTCTCCATCGATGCCAACCGGCTCTCTTATGAGAAGAGATGCTCCTCCCCCAACCAGGTAAATACCCTGACCTCATTTATGACGTTCACCAAACACAAAAGGTGACATTTAGGTGTCTCCCCGTCTCTGGATGTATTCCAGGGCTCTCACCTAATTTCCCCTTTTCCCAGTCTCTCCTCAGTATCCGGGGTTCCTTCTTCTCACCTCGGAGAAACAGTCGCGCCAGCCTGTTCAGCTTCCGCGGCCGGGCCCGCGACATGGGCTCCGAGAACGACTTTGCCGACGACGAGCACAGCACGTTCGAGGAGAGCGACAGCCGGCGCGGCTCCCTGTTCCTGCCGCGACGCCTGGAGCGCCGCTGCAGCGCCGTCAGCCAGACCAGCCTCGGGGCTCCCCGGGTCATGCTGCCCGCCAACGGCAAGATGCACTGCGCCGTAGACTGCAACGGCGTGGTGTCGCTGGTCGGTGGAACTTCTGTAACAACCTCTCCTGTAGGTCTCCTGCTGCCTGAGGTGACTTGTATAGTTTCATGGTTTATTTTCCCCATTGACACCCTTCAAGTTCATACCATGCAGTTCATTTTTGTTTGTCACTGATGTTGATACATTAATGACGTATGAGGAATTTGTCAGGATTGAAAGGTTCTATATTTTTGTTACTGTCAACAAATCTCATGAAAAGTTGAAAGTCTATAAAACACTGAAAGAAAGGCAACTGGACTTGTAGAGTTTCTTGAAGATGTTTCATCCAAGTCTTCCGTTCTAAAAGGCCTTGTGGGAAATTGGGGTTTAAATAGAAACATCCGTGGCTGTTACCCATCAGAAACTCACATGACTAGTGTATGCAACAACTAGATACTTACCTGACGTTGGGGAAAACCGTTGCCCTTCTTTATCATGACCTCCATGACCTCCATGACCTAGAACCTTCACAGACATATTGCCTCTCATTTTAGTACTTTCTCACAAGGGTTAGCCTTAACCCGGACACCAAGATTTTTCATTCTCATCAGGTTTAGCACCCTGACTTTGCTCTGGCAGCTCTCTTTAACACTGAAATATGCAAGCAAAAGGCTGAAACAAGGGCGACTGGACCTGCAGGGTTTATAGGAACATCACACGACTAGGGTCTAGTCCCGAGATGAGCAACACCCACTGAAGTCCCCACTAGTCATCTAGAACTGAGCAAGCCAATTGGATGAGCGGTGAAATGTCTTCAAGAAACCCTGCCAAATCCAGTTGCTCTTGTTACTGTTTGTTTTTTTGGATATGCCTTGATGTGGATGACGGAGAACCTTAAGACCTAAATACCATGGAAACTGATGATTGGATTACCCTAGAATTTGGTTCGGCTGTTCATATCCTCCACAAGATCATCCCTTCAGTTTTCATCTATCACCCTCATCAGTTCAACAATAGGGCTGCTTTTATTCTTGCTATCAAACTTCTGAGTTGGGTGGAGCTGTCAGCATTACATGGGTTCTCAAAACTGCGTAAACCAATACTTCTATACTCATTCGTTGCTTTCTGCTAAACCTTTCTGATGTTTTGATCTACAATTGTTTACTCCTAGGGGACGACTACAGATACTGAGCTGAAGAAACGTAGGTCGGGTTTCCGCCAGCCATCCATGGATTATTTAGAGGAACCGGGGGCCCGGCAGAGAGCCATGAGCGTGGCCAGTATCCTCACCAACACCATGGAAGGTCCGGATCAAAAAGCACACATCATCATTTTCTTCTCTTATTACCTTCTTGCCTTGAACTTCACGCCATTAACCTTTGTAAAACAGAAAATTCAAACGCATTGCTCACGCACTGCAAGATGTGTAAAAGTAATTCTCCTTCTCCAGAGCTTGAAGAGTCAAGACAGAAGTGCCCGCCCTGCTGGTATAGATTTGCCAACACCTGTTTGATCTGGGACTGTTGCCCCGCGTGGCTGAAAATCAAAGAGGTCGTCAGCATGGTCGTCATGGATCCATTCGTGGACCTGGCCATCACAATTTGCATCGTCCTCAACACCCTTTTCATGGCCATGGAGCATTACCCCATGACTGAAGAATTCGATAACGTCCTCTCAGTCGGAAATCTGGTGAGTGTCGTTCACTCATTCTCTTAATAGTGTAATTGTAAAATATCTCTCATGATTCAGGTACAACCTTTTCTCCTCCTCGTCTACTAGGTGTTCACGGGGATCTTCACAGCAGAGATGTGCTTCAAGATTATCGCCCTGGACCCGTACTACTACTTCCAGGAGGGCTGGAACATCTTTGACGGCATTATTGTTAGCCTCAGTCTGATGGAGCTGGGCCTGGCCAATGTGGAAGGCCTGTCTGTTCTCAGGTCCTTTAGATTGGTAAGATAAAGAAAAGAAAAAAAGCTGCATTACGCAATTTAGCTGCTCTTTAGATAAGAAAAGTTGATATGCACCTGTACTTAACTGTGACTAGGGTCATGTCACAGTGGCTCACTCAATAACATTCGTTATTATTAATGATGACATGATGTAATGAGGGCTTTTTGTACGGTACACCGAAGGCCCCACCGAGAGTTGTTGTTGCCTTTGGGGCCCAGTGTGTTTTCTCTGTTTCACCTGACTAGCTTTCCATGACTGTTACTGTGACTGGTTTTTATTCAGTATTATTTTTCAAACATATTCACAAAGGTTTGCTTTTAGACAAAACACACACATGCACATGTTCATTAAATATGTAGCTGAGGATGATTAGAACCAGGGAGAACAGGTGACCTAGCTCTCTCCAGAGGTTTTATTGTGGTGTCACGTGCATGTATTCTGTAGCCAGACTTTCCTAGAAAACCCGCAAACCACATATAACCACATTCAGATGTGTAGCAAGCCTGCTTCACTTTATGCCAATCGAAGCTAAGCCTACTAAGCATCCAGGCTTGAGTGTGGTATCTACCTCCTGTGACTCTTCGCAAGAAAGCTGAGGAAGAATGAAACATGTTGAAGTCGAAATGAAAATACTTCTATGTAGTTATATTTCTGAATCCTCTGAATCTTCTTCTTCCAAACAGCTGAGGGTCTTCAAGCTAGCCAAGTCATGGCCCACGTTGAACATGCTAATCAAGATCATCGGGAACTCGGTGGGCGCCCTGGGCAACTTGACTCTGGTGCTGGCCATAATCGTGTTCATCTTCGCCGTGGTGGGCATGCAGCTGTTCGGCAAGAGCTACAAGGAGTGCGTATGCAAGATTTCTGATGACTGCATGCTGCCCCGCTGGCACATGCACGATTTCTTCCACTCCTTCCTTATTGTGTTCCGGGTGCTTTGCGGAGAGTGGATCGAGACCATGTGGGACTGCATGGAGGTCGCAGGACAGACGATGTGTCTGATCGTCTTCATGATGGTCATGGTCATTGGAAATCTGGTGGTATGGGGTTCTCCCTCTTTATTTTTCTACAATAATAGGGATAACGTGCAATAGTTTATGTTTCTCTTGCACGATTAATCATAATTTCCTGGTTGAACTGTCTGTTTATAAGTCTTTCTACCTAATGTCTCCTTCCCCCCAGGTTTTAAACCTCTTCTTGGCTCTCCTCTTGAGCTCCTTCAGTGCTGACAACCTGGCAGCAACTGACGATGACAGCGAAATGAACAACCTTCAGATCGCGGTGGGCCGGATCCAACGGGGCATCGCTTTCGTCAAATCCACAGTGAGGCAGTTCCTTCAGAGTCTCTGCTTTGGCGGCCGTGGTGGTAATGGATCCGTTATGGCCGAGGAGAGCAAACCCCTGGATGAGCTGCACAGCAATGGCAAAGGCAACTGCATCTCTAACCACACTTCAGTGGAGATCACCAAAGACCCCAGTGGGCTGTACATGACAGAGGGCAACGGGCGGCCAGGAGGAGGGCTGGTGGTTGGGGTTGGGATTGGTGGGGACACTACTGGGAAGTACCCAATGGAGGAATGTGACTACATGTCATTTATTCATAACCCCAGCCTCACAGTCACAGTGCCCATTGCCGTGGGCGAGTCAGACTTTGAGAACTTAAATACAGAAGATTTCAGCAGCGACTCATCTGACGTGGAGGGCAGCAAGGAGGTAAGATGAAAGCCGCGGCGGCTGACGTCTCTGTCACTTTCAAGAAAATCTCTTGAGTCACGCAACCTTTGTATTCGATCAAATCCTTTATACGTGTAATTAACACCCAGTGTAAGTCAGCCAGTGTATGAGTATGTCAAGATTTGCGTAGCGATGGCCTTTTCAGAAAATGTTCAGACAGTTGAGCAGTTATGAAAATAACACACCTGCTGACTCATTTGTACATGCATCATGCTGCGCTACTGAGGAATCTGCCGGAGTTTTTACTCGGTTCGAAAGCCATTGGCAGCATAACAAGAAACAGGCGTGATGAATAATGACTCAAAAAGGCCTTTGACCTACTGTAGCACGTTCACTTTTTTCTGCATGTACTGAATAGACTTGAGTGTGTGTGCATGTGTTTAAGATGAAATTAATGGAAAAAAAAATGCTCATAAGTCAGGATCTAAATCAAATTCACTTTACGCCGTGAACATATACCTTTTATGGAAGTATTGCATTTTTTGCACAATTTTAAAAGCCAGGTTTTGCTGTTAAGTGTTGCCAGGCTGACAGAGCATTGCGACCGCTCTCCCTGGTGATGTCAACCTGCCACTGTGGGTGTGGTGCCAATTCCCTGCGATTCAAAACAACCCAAGAGACTATTTCTAGCAATGACACCACATGCTCCATACATGGGATCAGGCAATGCTGATCCTTACACCCTGTAACCAGGGGTTGGTGAACTGAGATAATTATGCGCCCATTAAAAGATATTTCCTCAGTTTCATGTCATAAAATTAGAGAAAGTAAATGTTTGGTATCAAGTGTAAGGAATATGTTTTTAGGGAAATTCAATGCAGATAACTCTTCCCCCACTGTGCCATGTGGGCTGACCAGTTTAAAATTGAGCTTGTATGCTGGCTTTTGGTGTGTATGACTTACTTTGTTTAACCCCCCGTTTGTTATTGCAGCTTTGTCACAGACGTTCTCAAGGTTTTCAGTGAGAGGAGAATTGTAAGACCACTTTATTGTACCATAGCACTAACCATGAGGACTGCCTATGCCATTTACAGACAAACAACATAATTTTTCTCATACCTTCAATGGATTGCCCATTTTCGTTCTTTGCCTGGTCTGCCCTCCGTCCCCCCCACCCCCACCCCGACCCCACCCCACCCTCTTTTGCTTTATACCCTCCCTTTGCCCCCAATACAGCAGCACACTCAATGCTGTAATCCTTCAGTTACCCCTCAACCCCATCGCCCCTTTCATAATTTATCTCTCAAGCATCAGGCTGTATTGCAGTTACAAACCATTAGGAATGTCAACACCACATTTTTTTTCCCTCATTTGATAGATGAACTCATCTAACATGATCTTTGTTTTTGATTTCATTGCTTGATTTTGACTTGGTTTTGGGACTTGATTGGCATCCAACACTCCGAGCTTGAGAATGAAGGAGGAGGAGGAGGAGGAGGAGGAGGATGATTAGAAAAAAAAAAAGAAGGAATGGAGGAATGAATTTTGCTGCTGTGAGACAAAATTCATTTGTCTGGTTCATAGCCCATACACATACACACATGAAAAACTTGTACGTACTTGTTTTCTGTGTCACTTGAAAAATAGTGGAATGATGAAAGATTCTTGACAGAATTCTTTCCAAGAAGATAATTTTTTTTAAAATTAGCAAATGCTGATCTTTGCAGGGGGACAAAACGGATAACACATGGCATGAGCATACTGAATCGTTTCTGTATGAGGATGCAAGCATGAAATTTATGAATGTCAATCTTAAATTATCAAGACATGTCAAATATTTGCTCCTGTGCCTGTGTTATCCACATTTGCTCCACTGCAACTATCTCATAAACAACTTGTTGAATGATTATACAACTTGCCAACAAAATCTACAAGTTATCATACAGTTAAAAGCATGTGAGGTTGAGACTTCAGGCTTCAAAAGAGAAAAAAAGTCCCCAAGCAGAAGATGTAAAATGGGTCTCTTGCTGAAGGAGAGAAAGAAAGCAGGAGGGAAGTTCCCTTTCCATAAATCGATGCACTCGCGAGCAGCATGCTTCCATCATTCCCATGCCGTATTAGCTGGGTCCCACGGCAATCAGGGCTGCTGCACTGTCTAGGATGACATGTTCCTAATACTTCACACGCCAGACAGATCAGACATGAGGCCACCTAACACCAAGTTTGCCCGAAGAAAAGCGGTCGGGAAGCCTCACATCGACAAAAATGTCTCACTATATGCAGATGATACTGTAGTGTACATCACGCCAAACAAAGATCACTGCATTTTAGGGTTTTAACAAAAGTGTCAGGGTTAGCGAGGAAGACAGATGAGACTAATGAACTTGATAACAACATCAACACTTACATGTGTTTTGTATTTTGCTGAGAAGGACAAAAAAAACAAAAAACAAACATAAAACCTTAAGTCCTAAACTTAACCCTGGGTTTGAACGGGTGATGAATCTGCGTGTTTTACAAGTGGGAACAAAACAATGCCAGACCACATGCTGTCTTATAAACAGTGCACAGTACTGGTTTTTGCTGGTAAGCTAATGTGGTTATCCGTCTACTTCAACACAAACAGAAGAAGCTTGTACACTGCTTTCAAGGAATGGAAAAAAAAAACAAACGTGTTTTCATGTCACTGTGGAAAATGTTCACAAGTCTTTCCGGGGGGAGGGGAGGGAAGGTGGCGGGGGATTCTTCGTTTCAGGGTGGGGAAATTAGAGCTCTTAAAAAAAAATATTTGGAAATGGGATCAGCCCTAAACAAACAGACATGATCATTTTTCAGTGGACATGAAAATACTTGAGCACACGTTCTGCTTGGTTCTATTTCAGGCTTGGATTGATAATGCACTGGAATAATGCATGCATTCCTCGAACTGAGGTCACATCAAACGTACCCACAGTGCATTTTCCGTAACGCCAACCTCCCCGTGCCACATAATCTGGTTTGAGCCATCAGATAAAACTAACGCTAAAGCCTGTAGGTACATTTGATCAATGCTGCATGTGATGATGATGATGACTTTTAAAGAGCCCAACTCTGTGAGCTATGACAGTGCCTTGTCTCCACACTAAGGTATACAGTTGTGGCACTGAAGAATCACAACCAGCTCAGAAGGTTGGCTCCTATGACCACTGAAGCTGCTGTAATCCGAGACATCGCAGTGTAACTTTGTCCTCTCTCCTGTTCCTCGTTCACGCAGAAGCTCGATGTGGAGCCCCAGCCTCTGAGCTCATCGGAGGGGAGCACGGTCGATATTCGCCCCCCAGGTGATGGGGTGGATTCAGTGGAGCTAGAGCCTGAGGAGTCACTGGACCCGGAGGCCTGCTTCACAGAGGGTGAGGGGGATGCTAGGGTGATGGACAGGGAGTGTTATGGGTAGCGGGAAACTGGGCCAGAGCGAGCAAGGTGGGAGATGAAGCACTTCCAGAGAACATTTCAAGACGTGGAGAAAATCGCATTAACTGCTCGTGCTTAGCACCGGTCTGTTGTACTCACAGCTGAGTGACAGTGAATCCAAATGCTCAGCGGGACAGACAAAAACGTAGTCTGTGGGCTTCTCCTGGGTTTTAATGTAACATGACATTTTGGCTGACGCACATCCCAGTAAAATTCAGAATGTCTGAATACCTCATCAGGATCGAGGAAACGTACTGTACTATGTGCTTAGAATAATATTGAATCACTGTTATCAAAGCCTGACTGGATTTCATTAAACCTTGGAGTAGGATTAAATCATATTAGACAGACAAAATCTTGCAAAAAAAGTTTAATGGAAGCTGAAGACACAATGAGACGAGGCATGTGACGAAAACATCCACTAAAGCTTCCACCAATCAGCCACAGCAGTTAATTAATCAATTAAATCGGACTGGTGAAGAGAATAACTTGATCATCTCGGTACAACGCAGTGTTCTGCTGGGAAGCCTTTGGTGTTTGGCTTTGTTCACTTGTTAACTCCATATGAACTTTCTTGCTACCGTGTAAGTGGGAATTGTGTACGTAGCTCTTCGCAATTCTTCTTCTATCCAACATTAAGTTACGCAGGTGCTACCATGCTAAACTGTTAGCCTCTTTGGCTTCTAGAGGCCAACAGTTGCCGAGTAACGGTGTTCTCACGACTTGAAATCCAAGCGTTTTTTTGTGCACGACTTTCCGTGTCAATACTATGACCTATTTGAAGGCAGCAACCCACCTAAACATTGGTTCTGACCAGGCAGCAGCCATGATCAGCAGGAAAATGGGCCTTGCCACACCACAAAAACTACGTACAACTAAAATTCAAAATACCCCAAAGTGTTGAGTATCTGCAGAACAAGCCTGATCCATAGAGGCGCCCTACCTTCGACCTATGACACCCAAAGGACACCATAGGACGCCATCAGAAGGCCCGCATCCATTTAAACGTTGAATCCTGATAAACCCAACAACAGTGGCTCAAAAAGAAAATGATAATAAACAAGTGTGCTACATTTGGCTTTTAAAAACATAATTTAGAGGTACAGTCATCTAATGCTACTTGACCCTGACTCTCGGCACAACTAATCTCCAGAGTGAGACGCAACCATTATATGAGCAGAATGTAGATGACGACATGAAAGGCCCGTGGATCAGATGTCATTATACAGGAGCACCCTCCTTCAAAGTCCTTTTTCCTCATTTTTCTTTTCTCTGCTCCCTGCCCACAGGCTGCGTGAGCAGGTTCCAGTGCTGCCAGATCAACGAGGATCAAGGCCATTTTAAGAGCTGGTGGACACTCAGGAAAACCTGCTTCATCATAGTGGAGCACAACTGGTTTGAATCCTTCATCATATTCATGATCCTGCTCAGCAGTGGAGCGCTGGTAAGTGGGCTTTTGACTTCATTACATGGGCATTGTTTGGTTCCTCCTGGTGTCTTTTTCAATGCTGGACTGAATAAAACCACACCTTGGCTTCACAAAACCTAGCGCTGCAGCAGCAAGTTGTGCAGAGATGTGGGCTTGCACCTCTTATTCTCTCCTGTATTCTTGTTAACGCTGCTCCCTCTCTTCATACGCTCTCTATTCCACTCTGCGTAGGCTTTTGAGGACATCTACATCGAGCAGCGGCGGACCATCAAGACGGTGCTGGAGTACGCCGACAAGGTCTTCACTTACATCTTCATCCTGGAAATGCTGTTGAAGTGGGTGGCGTACGGCTTCGTCAAGTACTTCACCAACGCCTGGTGCTGGCTCGACTTCCTCATTGTCGACGTATGTACTTGCGCTCTTCTCAAAACGTAGCTAGCAGTATGACGTTCAGTGAGAGAATACAGTGGCGTAGCTTAGCATGAAGAGTAGAAGCAGCAACCTCTTGCTTACAGTCTTTGTGCCGAGCTAATCTAAGAGTCTCCTAACTCAATTTAGTATGAGAGCAGTATTGATCTTCTCCATTTATTCGTTTTTAAAGAGTTTCAATATTTCATTATCTCTGTAGTTGTGTGCAGTCTACTAATGTCTAATTAACTGTCTTCTTCAAACACTGAGACCGGCACAGTGCAAATGGACTTCTCTGACTTCTTCACCTTCACCTTGTCTCTGTCATTATCTTCTCTTTAAGGTGTCCTTGGTTAGCCTCGTAGCAAACGCTCTGGGCTACTCTGAGCTCAGCGCCATCAAATCTCTGAGGACGCTGCGAGCTCTCCGGCCCCTGAGGGCCCTGTCTCGGTTTGAGGGCATGAGGGTAAGGGCGTGTGGGGATAACACGGAGCCACTTGTTTATTGTGAATTATTTATGGGCAAGCTGAAAACAAGAGTGAAGCCAGTACGCGGTTAGCTTAGCGTAGTCTAAAAATCGAATGCACAGGAAAGCAACTGGCCCTGCTCTGTGCAAATAAGCTTATAAATGATACAGAAATGCTGGTCAGATGACAAAATGCCTTTTCTAAAACTTTCTGCAGAGCCAGGCGAGTTGTTTCCCGTTTAGGCTGAGATAAAAGTCTCTAAACGCGAAACCTCTAGCTGTTGTTTCGCATATCCCATATGTGAGAACAGCTGGTGTTTAGAGTGTAAACACATTTTTATTCCACAAAATCTCTATAGATAAAGAGCTGCAGGGACAATGCCGCTGCATAATTTCCCATTTTCCTAATCTTATGCCAGTTGTAGCATCTTGTTAGCCGGTTAGCTCAGGCTGCATGCTTCTATGAAGTTCTCCTTGCAGTTCGACACTGTAGCTCCTCTCTCTGCATGACTCTCTTCACATTTTTTGTCAATGGATTACTGTATATTGCTGTTCTCAGGCATTGTTTTTTCTGACTTTGCTTGTGTGGTGCCTTTGACCTGTAATTTTTTTCTTTGTTGTGTGTGTTTTTTCATTTACAGTCAAACAAAATATTGTGACTTCATCCCGCCTCTCTAAGGTTTTTTTCTGTTTTGCTTTTTTACCTATCAAATGTTAACTTTTTCACCTATCCACCGTCTTCTTTCCAACTGTCATGTTGTTAAATGCTCTTCGTAGATATGCTTCATGTGTGCAGACACTATATGCATATATATTAAAGACAGCTACTGTTTTTTTTTTTTTTTTTTTAACTCGGCCTTGGCTTTGTTCTGAAAGCATCAGCTTTACGGCTCAATCTAATCAGGAGTCCATAGGAGCAGCTACGTGATTAGTTGATTGTAGTGGCCACTTTTCTAATTTGTCAAGCACAGAGCTCCGCTTGAGCTACAGGAGGGAGCGTCCTGAATGTGTCCGTGTGCTCCGACCCCACCCCAGGTCGTGGTGAACGCGCTGCTGGGGGCCATCCCCTCCATTATGAACGTGCTGCTGGTCTGCCTCATCTTCTGGCTCATCTTCAGCATCATGGGCGTGAACCTGTTCGCGGGGAAGTACTACTACTGCGTCAACACCACCACGGACGTGGTCTTCCCCATCGACGTCGTCAACAACATGACGGAGTGCGCGAACCTGGCCAAAGAGGGCGCCCGCTGGAAGAACGTCAAAATCAACTTTGACAATGTCGGGGCCGGCTATCTGGCTCTGCTGCAAGTGGTGAGATAAAATGCTAAAGCACAAAAAAAACTGTAAATTGTTTAAGTAAGTGCATGACATTACTTTATCTAATTCAGGGCCTGTCCACATCTTATTTTATCCACCTCCACTTTTAACTTATGAGCCTTATGCATGCGCATTGTCACTCTCCAGGTTTGTAAAATACACTGACACAACATAAGGATATCTCTTAATGTCATAGCCCAAATATAATTTAAATAAATGTCTCTGGGCCAGTGAGTCTTTGAGCCGTCCGTCTGTCTGATTTTCGTCAATGCAATATCTCAGCAATGTCTCCAGGGGATTTTTACAAACCTGGCGCAAAAGGTCACTCTGACGCGAGGATATAAACTAATAAGATTTTAAAGGTCGAAGGTCAGAACGACTGCAATCACTCTCAAAAACGCATCTTGGCCGCGTGACGACTCATGAATGCGAATTACCTGGAACTGCCTCTCTCCAGATCTTAAAAATATTTGTTTTGCTCTTAGGCAACATTTAAAGGTTGGATGGACATCATGTATGCAGCTGTGGACTCTCGAAATGTAAGTCTCTTGGTTCCTTAACAAAGCCATTAGCGAAATTAGCTTTTCTGTTTGCGTTTCTTCATCAAGAACTTGTCGTTTTTGCTCATTCCTTTGTCTTTTTCCTAGTTGGAAGAGCAGCCCGAGTATGAAGTGAACCTGTACATGTACCTCTACTTTGTCATTTTCATCATCTTCGGCTCCTTCTTCACGCTGAACCTCTTCATCGGTGTCATCATTGACAACTTCAACCAGCAGAAGAAAAAGATAAGTTGCATTTATTAATCTGATCAGGTCATTCAAGCATAGATACACCGGTTAACATTGTGCAAACGGGCGGAGAGGAGTCTCCTTTCCAAGAACAGGGTAGTGCCTGTCCTGCCGTTGCCATGGATAAATCTGCAAAAACAAGGCAGGAGAACTCGCAGCCATAACCCAATTTAGCATTCCTCTCCCTTTGTCTGCTCTGTCCAGTAAGTGAGTGCTGCAGATGCTATAAACATGAATGACCATTTATAAGAAAGTCACTGTCCTATGCCGCATCCTATGTTCTCTATGTATTGTGCATGAGCATACAGAGTAGGAGGAAAGCAAATACATAAATGGTAAATGGTTCACAAAAGCCAGACGGGTTTAGGGTGCACAAAAGGCGACATGAATGCACGGGAACCCACACCCAGTCCTGCTTTACTTTCAGGCTCTGGGTTCTGTAAAGCGTCTTTAGACAATTTGAATTCCTATTCATGCTATATAAATAAAACCAAATTGAAAAGTTGAATTGGTATTAGAGCATGCAAAGCTAATCCAAAGCTGAGTGTTTTAGGATTAAGTATTGAGACGACATTGTGCGTGTTCTGCTGCTAGCTTTACCCGGTTACACTCAGACACTGAGGTGATGGACTAATTCAAAAGTCTGACTCAACAACCATTGGTTATCAGTTTTCAACACAGGAACTGGATGAAATTATTTATTGCATGTAATGCTGAGAGATGTCTCAATTTCTTTATGAGTAATATTGTTCTCTGCAGTCCCAGCTTTTAAGGTCAAAATATATTTTAGAAGTCTAGATTTCAGCTTTGGTGAGAACCTCGTTGCAGAAGAAGTTAACGCAGTTTCAACACAATCTTTGCCCACATGTTGTTTCTCCCGATCAGACCAGATAAAGAAAGAAAAGCATCAGAAATACATTAACTTTAGCTGCAGTGAAATATCCTTTTTATAAATTTTAAATGCTTGAAAATATTTTTCTTGGGTAAAAACTGTTGCACGTAGTCCTTGTGCATTCACAAATGCTGCACAGTCCACGTATAATCTCTTAACTCCTGTTTCCCCATTGCTTTATATTCTACTATTTGTGACAGCGTTGTGCATCTGCTGTGAAAATTTAAGGGAATTCATTGTACAAGATAGTGATGTATGCAGATGGCATTCTCTTGTTTGCCAATTATCCCTCCATTCTTTCTAGTCATTCTTAATACGTTTAGGAAATTGTCTGGGTCTTAAATAAATGATGATGTTGCTCCTCTTAGACAAGCAGCCCAAAGGATTCTTGGACTGAACCTAGTTAATTGCTAATATCTTGTTGCCATGGTGCCTCAATCCTTAGTAAATTTTACTAATGCCCTTTTTTTCCTATAGCATGCCACATTATCCTTGTTAAAATGGCCCTAAATTCACTCCCATTCATATTTTTGACTAAATTGTTGTTAGATGTCTAATGGCGGGTATATTAAGTCCTCAGTCGTTTGATTTCTTGAATTTTATAATGTACAAGTACGGAATCTGGGCATTGCAGATTAGTAATGTCTTTAAGGCTGCTATTGGGTGATTTTTCAGGTAATTGAATACCATTTGTATGTACATTTTACACTTTGTGTTACAACAAAAAGTCTGTTGTAGAAGCTGTAACCCCAGCTTAAATGTAATATTATTTCAAAGAATAGCTGAAATCCCAGATGGAATACGACAGAAGGACAAGTTGTCGTTTGCTTTTGGTTTTGCACTGCAGTGCTGCTACACTAGTAATGTAATACCAGCCAGCCAGCCAGCCAGCCAGCAGTCCTACGCACAGGGCACATACACAGCCTGGGAACAAAGCAACTGCAGCACAGATTTAGCCAAAGCAGAGCCAGCTGCGTTAAAGAAAGAAGGGAGCTACAGAATAATGATCATCTGCCGCGTGGCGAGGACCTGCCGCTTGCCAAGGATTACTGAGGGCGCATGAGTCACCGAGAAACACCCCTGCCTGCACACACATGCACTGTCACTGATGGAGTCTGGAAATGTGCGCTCCGTTCAACCAGGCCCTAACAAGCAGGACTGGCAACGCCCAACTGACGGTGGAGGGGGGCTTGTATGCTTTTTTTGCTGCATGGTGCCAGATCAGACTCACTGACTGACTGACTGTCTGAGACGCTGTATCAGTGGCGTGGTGCATTAGGCCCACAGCCACAACATCACACCGATGGTTGTTGAGTGTTGACACCAATCCTTCCTCCAGACATGCATCATACACTCAGTGGGCAGCACTGAGAAAGTGTGGTGTGGTCATGATACTGAGAGAGGAAGTTCTCATTAATAAAAGCTGAAACTTGGACACCTGATTATGTTTAATTTACACCCACCAGCTATAACAACAGTGAAATATATAGTTCTGGCAAAGAGTCTCATTGTTTATTATCTTCAGTCGCGCACTTTGCTGAAAATGCACCCCAAGTAAGCAACTCAGGGCTCTACTCTGGGAAAACATCACTGCAAATGGACTCCTTAAAACACATGTATTGCTTGTTTCATGTTCTTAAAATGAGTAAAATATTGCTTTCTGTAATGTAAAAGAGATCTCAGAACCTGCTTGTAACCAGGTTTTGTCGTGCTCCCTTTAATTCGGAGGTCAGGACATCTTCATGACAGAAGAGCAGAAGAAATACTACAATGCCATGAAGAAGCTGGGCTCCAAGAAACCACAAAAACCCATACCTCGGCCCGCAGTAAGACTCAGACTGCATGCCCTGCTGTTAGTTCCTACAAATAGACGGCGAGCGGAGGTGACTAATCCTGTTCCTTGTCCCACCTCTGCTTTCAGAACGCTTTTCAAGGCTGCGTGTTCGACTGCATCACAAAGCAGGCCTTCGACATCGTGATCATGATCCTCATCTGCCTTAACATGGTGACCATGATGGTGGAGACGGACGACCAGACACAGGACATGGCCAACATCCTCTACTGGATCAACCTGGTATTCATTGTACTCTTCACCGGGGAGTGTGTGCTCAAGATGATCTCCCTGCGTCACTATTATTTTACCATTGGTTGGAACATATTTGACTTTGTGGTGGTGATCCTGTCGATTGTGGGTAAGGAGGCGTTTTAAAGTACCTTTGCTTTACAGTAGATTTTCAAGAAAATTGTCTAAATCATTTGTTTTGTTTGTTTTTGCAGGTATGTTTTTATCTGAAGTTATTGAGAAGTACTTTGTGTCCCCAACACTTTTCCGAGTTATCCGTCTGGCCAGGATCGGCCGCATCCTCCGCCTTATCAAAGGTGCCAAGGGCATCAGGACGCTTCTCTTTGCCTTGATGATGTCCCTCCCTGCCCTGTTCAACATTGGCCTACTCCTCTTCCTCGTTATGTTCATCTACGCCATTTTCGGCATGTCCAACTTTGCTTACGTCAAGCGGGAGGCGGGAATCGATGACATGTTCAATTTTGAGACCTTCGGGAACAGTATGATCTGTTTGTTTCAGATTACCACCTCAGCTGGGTGGGACGGGCTGTTGGCGCCCATCCTGAACAAGAGGGAACCGGACTGTGATAGCCAGATGGAGCATCCGGGCAACTCTTACAAAGGCAACTGTGGCAACCCATCAGTGGGCATCTTCTTCTTTGTCAGCTACATCATCATCTGCTTCCTCATTGTGGTCAACATGTACATCGCCGTCATCCTGGAGAACTTCAGCGTGGCCACCGAGGAGAGCGCCGAGCCGCTGAGCGAGGACGACTTTGAGATGTTCTACGAAGTGTGGGAGCGCTTTGATCCCGATGCCACTCAGTTTATGGAGTACAGCAAGCTCTCGGACTTTGCAGACGCTCTAGATCCACCGCTGCGCATGCCCAAGCCCAACATGATCCAGCTCATTTCCATGGACTTGCCAATGGTGAGTGGCGAGCGTATCCACTGCCTTGACATCCTGTTCGCCTTCACCAAGCGAGTGTTGGGTGAAGGCGGCGAGATGGACGTGTTGCGCGGCCAGATGGAGGAGCGGTTCATGGCCTCAAACCCCTCGAAGGTGTCTTACGAGCCCATCACGACCACCCTGCGTCGCAAACAGGAGGAAATGTCGGCCATAATCATCCAGAGAGCCTTCCGGCGCTACATGATCCGCCTTGCCATGAAGAAGGCCTCGGCACTCTACAAGGAGAAGCTGAAGGAGGGCATCCGAGACCCCGACAAGGACGTCATGGTCATCAGCAAGTTCAACGAGAACTCCACCTCCGACAAAACAGACATGACCCCCTCCACGGCTTCCCCGCCCTCCTACAACAGTGTGACGAAATCGGACAAGGACAAGTACGAAAAAGAAAACAGGGAAAAGGAAAACAAAGGGAAAGACCGAAAGAAATAAACTTCTTTAAAAGAGGAACAAAAACAAAAAAATGCACCACAGACATGAGGAGAATTTGTTTACAGCTTCTAGAGGTGGGGCAGAGGTGTGGTATATAAATGTGTGTTGATTGTTCAGAGATGAGGAATGCTTCGGCACGCGTTCCTAAAATGGGAGTGCGGCTATGATGTGTGGGGGTCTTCTCAGAGGGGGAGTATGGAAACAAATTATCCAGCAGACACTGCCAGAGATTGAGTGGATCATGGAACAGCCTCTCTGCAAAACGCTTGTGATTTTCCTATTGGTTGTTGTTACTATCTGACACACTTGAGTGTACTGTTAAGTTGTCTGTAGCTAGTGCTGCTGCTACTACTATAAATCCAGTGTCTTGAATTTAACAATCGCTGTATCACTTAACAAGTACTCTGCATTCTTTTGTTAAATTAGCTTTTGGGTTTCTTAAGGTTTCTTTTTTTATGAGAAAGAATGTTTTCTACTTTTTCGTGTCATTATCGTGAGAATGTGTCCACTGCTTTCACTGTTGTAAAATCAACAAGGGCAGACAAAGTCAATGCTGGAAACTACAACAACAACCGTCTGAAAACTCGTACAACGCGGGGCTAGTGCCAGAACGCTCTTGGTTCATACAGTATACGAAGCTGAACCGACAAACAATACCGCTATAAGTGCAATGATCAAATCCATTGTATTCACTGGTGTGCCATCAGTGATTGTTGAAGTCTGTGGTGTGCTTCTATCTGGACTGCCATGTCCCTCTTTCAGTACAAATTCTCTTAATACAGAGAAGCTGAATGTATGCAAGCTGAAGGAATGAGACACATTTAAAGAAACTGACATTTTGGCAAATATTTGAACATTTGTTTTTTTCGCCGAGATTTAGACAGCAAGCTTAGGTTCGTCCATTGATTATGAAGCTAGAGCTTAATTTAACAGTCTTCTTCAAAAACCAACAACATACAAAGGCGGCAATAAATGCTTGTTGCAATGAAATTAAGGCTTCTCTTGAGCATGGTGCAAACATTTTCTAACTCCAGCTGCTCAAGGTTGTCGAACTTGTAACTGTATATTCCGTACACGCAAATACTCAAAATGTTGTTACAAAAGTGGTCTGTGAATCCAATTATTATAATTCATGGTAAATTTAGCTTGTTGCTAAGCAGTTAGCGGTGGCTTTGTGCACATTAGCTCATCTGCTAAATGTAGTCTTTATCGCCCATCGTTCTCGTGTATTTGATGCATTCCTTTCAAAAATAGTTCCAGGACGCAACTAGCCTAGCATAACCCTCCATTTAGATTTTATTATGGGGCGCTTCAGCCTATACCGAGAAAAGAAACTCTGCATATAAGTGGATAGTTCTACAACAAATCAGAGAAATTAAGTATGTGGTCTCTTCCTGTTAAAGGGCCATCATCGCCTTAGTACTTACTCTGAGGGGGTACAGGCTCTGGGTTATGTAAAGCGTCTTGAGACAATTTGTATTGTTATTGATGCTATATACATAAATTTTAATCGAATTTACATTAGGAGATTAAAGCCTTGTTGACAAATGCCTTAACCTTAACTGTTCGCCCTTTAAAGTTCACAACTGCTAGTCACGTTTAGATTTTTGTGTGGCTTGACTAAACAAGATAGAATATGTATGTTAGGTATCCTGTTCCGTGTGTTTGATCTAAGCTAAAATTAAGATTTTGGTAATAAATGAAAAACTTCCTCCTTTATCGAGGTTTGTCAAACATTCAGTGAAATTCTGTCATTAGTTTACGGCTAATGCTGCGTTCACACTGCACAAACGCACGTTGGCCTTGTTGTCGGTCCGCTTAAACGTTATCTGGTGAAACAAACACATGTGATCGGTTGACCCATCACTGGAGCATGCCCATCATGTAGGGCCAAGTGTTGGGCATTAGTTTGCTACCTTAACCTCCTGAGACCCGAGCTTTCGTTTGGTATTCATTTTTAATGTCTCCAAGGTATTTGGGTTTAGTAGGACCTAAGAGCTTCACATTTGAACAGGAAGTAGTTTCTGAAAAGAAATGATGTCCCCATATGAGGACACAGGGTCTCAGGAGGATAGAAAATTAATTTTAGCTTGTTGCTGCTAGCGTGAACGTAGCATAGCTCGACTACTTGTACTTTAACTAAAACCAGTAGAATCATGTAAATTTCAGCTTCCACAGAGATTCTAGTTTTGCTAACGCACAGACCCAAGAGCGATATTGATCTTCCCTACCTATCTCTCGGCAGGAAAAGCAAATGAGCCTATTTCCCAAAGTCCTTCTTTTAAGGTGGCGCTCAAACCTGCTCGTTCAATCACTGTTGTATCGACGCGCCTCCCAGTGCGTTCATTCTCCTCTTACCCCTCAGCTCCTGTAAAGAAAATATCCTAGCGAAATATATCATAAACTAAAACATCAGAGCTCTCGAGCTGGAACACGACAATATATCACATTTAAAGGTTATAATATCACAGATGTTTGTACGCCATTCATGTCGTTGAAATCGAGAAGCGAGTGGTTTTAATGTAGTGGTTTGGTTTGTAAATAATATAGCTATTTGGGCCCACAGTATGCATCACACTTACATTTTGATGTAAGAGCACTTTTTAATCCCCACTGCTATGTAAAACCACGTGTGGCGGTCATACTTGTAAGTGTGCGCGGGCGTGAGAAATGGTGTTTGTACGTTTGTGTATATGCGCAAGAACGAGCGAGAATGTAAGAAAACTGTCTCTCCGTGTGAGCGAGTGTCGTGTGCAACTGGGGGTCTCTTACGGGGTCGCTTATGTTCTACCGGTTCTAAAATAACATTTTTACTGTAGATACGAGTGCATTTTTCCAGTCTTTGGAGTTGATTTCCATTTTTTCTAGAACAGTTTTTCTTTCTGCACTGTAACAACACATGTATGGTCCCCATATCTGTAGATACAAACCATGAAGCAATCAGTAGCCATCTCTCATTGCGCTTGTAGTGTTTTTAGTGAACTGCATGCAGGAAGTGACTACTGTCCGCTCATATGGTAATATCATTTTAAAGCCAAAAGAATAAAGGACATATTTTTTGTAAATGCTTGTTTATTTTCTCCATTTTTATTTTATTTTATGTTATTTTCCGTGAGTGACATCGGCTCTTTGGTCTGTGACCTGAAGGTGTGATTGCTTTACATGTCGAACCCGGATCGTTCATGTGACTATCTATTTGCAAAATGTGACAATTTTTATTTATTTTTTTTGTTATTACCAAAGATGTGGCAACAAAACTCAAAACCCTAGATTTCCAAAATAAAACCGATTTTGGGAAGCGTATTTTGCATGCAAGATGCTTCATTCGGAAGTGTGGGCCTTGACGGAAAGAGGTAAGACGCGATGGTCCATTTAGAGCCTGAGGAACCTGGTGGATGTATTTACATGATTGTTGCAAGTTAACCTTGAATCAAATCAGCTTTATTTATACATGTATACGTGCAAATAATTTGTTTTTTGCATTCAACGCATCCGAGTTAGTGCATTTGGAGCAGTTGGCAGCCATGCAAGGCGCCCTGGGGAGTAGCTTGGTGGGGTTTAGGTGTTTGCTCAAGGCAGTGACATCAGCTTGGGGATCCAACGGCCCCAAAGCTGTGTCTCTTCCCCATTACTTAATACCAGCTAACTGAAGGCTCTCTGTCATCCAGATCATTGTTTATCCAAAAACCAAGCTGAAACGAGAACAACTGGAGCTGGGACGTAAAAAGGAACATCTATGGGTGGGACTAGAGCGTCATGTACAGTGTTGTAGCGTCTAGTGTAATTGAAAGATATTTAAATCGTCTTTTAGGACGCATTGACTCATTAAGCAAGTTGTTGATTACCTTTAGCAAGTTATTTACTACTTTAAAAACTACTTTTAGTGGCTTTTTCAACCATTTATACGTCACTTTTTTAATATTCAATTCTTTTGTTGCTAATAATTTCAACCATCACTTTTATTATTTTATTATTATTTGTAATATTATATTTTTAATATTTATTGTTCAACGCTAACCATTTAATTCTTTACCTGATTTAGTAATTCTTATTTTTAGCAATTTTTATTTTTATTTTAAATTTAATTTTTTACTTTATTAATTTTATCTTTATACCTTTTAGCTTCTTTACTTTTATATGACTCTTAGCCCATTATGTCAGCCTTGTATCTGTTACTGTTTTGCATTTTTTTTCTAGTTTTCACGTATTCCCAAACAACACAGTTAGAGATGACTCGGTTTTTATTTATTTATTTTTCTTTCCTTTCAAATTGGACCTGCTGAGACCGGCTGCAGCTCTCCCTGGGATGCAACCGTCCCCAGCTTGGGTGGGTGGAGGGTTCATTGTCTCGTGTCCTTGTACAAACTCCAGAGAGTGAGGAGACGGAGAAGCCGGCACTGGGATAGACGGGACGGAGGTGGAGATGGAGGTGAAAAGCTGAGACAACCCCCACCCGGCAACCCCACCTCCAAAGGCTTTGCTTCTCCTGCTTCTCCCTTCCTGTTGCCTGGCAACCAAAACATCACAGCTCCCCTGCCTGTGATTGATCAGCAGCATCTCTGAGCTTGCTTACCCACAATACCTTGCTGTTAATAACAATAAAAAAAGAAAGGCCGTAAAGAAACACACCTTAGTGAGATTATATAAGTGAGGTGAGTTCAAGTGATGGCCTTGTGTTCCTAGTAAACAGCCTCTTCTGTACATGTCATTGTTGGAGGATCATAAAGGAGCATCGCATGTACATTTAGCGCAGCACCTGCTGCAGAGTCTGTTTGTTATGTGGTTATGTAATGAGCCATGAGAATATTTCTATACATGAATAGGGAGAGAGCTTCCTCTTGGCCCTGTTTGATCTGTGCCTCACCTAAAAAAAGAAAAAAGAAAAAGAAAAGCAGGGCGGTGGTCAGCTCAGGAGTGCTCTCTAGAGGCTGCAAGGTGCCACATCTTCTGAATGGGAGCACTGGTGAGGTGAGTGGCATCAGTGTGACACAGCAGTCAGGCAAATCATCCTGGAACTGGAAAGCCACCAGGTGTTTGACGTCAAAATGTCCCCGCGCAGACGCTTTTTCCGGTTTTTATTCGGACGAAAATCAGGTTTAAATGATGCAGCTAGACAGACGTTCAGAGGAAAATCAATGTCACAGATTGTCCCAGGGGTGGGGGGTGGGGGGACGTAATCAGAACATTTACTGACGTCAGAAAAAATAATTGAACCCCCCTCTTGTTGGAGGATGTACGTGCAAGGCAAGATGAAGTCGGTTTGGGAAGCAACAGATGCCGCCTGCTGGTAGAAAAATGGAACGCTACAGTTTTTGTGTGGATTTTATTTCTGTGTTACTTCTTGTGAAATCCATCGTTTCATGTAATCTTTGGGCATAAAAGGAGTAGAAACTAGGATATGTAACCGTAGACACAATTAACGAACAACTTCTGCACTAAATTTGACTTTTATTCACACTTTAATGGAAATGCACAGTTTTAAAAAGAAGAACGTTTGGCCTTTTAGTTCTTGGCAGCATTAAGAGACAAGTTAACGACTGTTAAATGATAAATAATGGCCACAGACAAACAGTTCTCCAATCTTCGTAAACACCGTTTTAAAAAGATAAAATTCCCGGCACTTTAAAGTAAAATACAACTGATGACCTCTTGAACTTGGCACACATCACAAGTAGGCTATTATTTTACATGCTATCAAGTTGCTAGCAGCTCTGTGACGCTTAAAGCTAAATGCTAACACGCTGACAACACCAACATGCTCACGTTTAGCAGGTGTAATGTAAACTGTCCTAAATTAGCTTGTTAGCATGCAGTCATTTGCAGATCTTACTAGTGTAGCTCATGGGGATGACATTAATTTTGGAAGTTTAAGCTGCAATATTTAGAATTTTGAAACACGCACTGACATAAGGTCACATTTTCAGTTGATGTGGATAATGTGTTAGCAAGGGGACACCTTTTTGCGCATTAGCATTTGTTTGGATTGGTATTTGTGTCCATTTGATGAATTTGAATCCAATGTTTGCTCTCCTGTAGCTCTAGTTTTGTGCTAGCTCTTCTGGGAAATATGTAGCTCTTTACACATTAAATGCTAGTCGCGAACTTTGTCCTATTTTTCACTAAAAACAGCTGCTTGCTGCAGCAATGACTTTCGAGGGGAATCCAAAACACAAAACAGATGGCTAAAACAGGCTAAAAGACTGCATAAAGTTTAGCAGAGTATTACCATGGTTTAGAATAAAAATATGTTAAGTATAGCAGATTTTCGATTGCAAAGAGTTAGCTATAGCCAGAGGCACAGCTTGTTACTATACATGGCAGGCAACAGCTTGGGGCCCCAGGGCAGTAGAGGGTCTAAAAACTAAAGCAGTTTTCAATGACAGTTGTAGACTTGTGTATAAGGGGCCCCAACCTGTGCTAGCTAACTTTAGCTAGTCAACTTAAGTTAACAAGAAAAACAGTGTTTGTGCAGTTGATACAACACCACTAGTCCAGTTGTTAGCTTAGCTAGTACGCTAATATATCATGATTAAGCTTCTGGAAACTCTTGCACATTTTGGCCCCCATAGACTGTTGAATCACCTCTGGCTATGCCGCTACAAATTTAGCCCAAAGAAAAGCAAAAAAGACCATTAGCGTGAATTACAACTGTTTTATGTGTAAGCAGAGATTCATATGAATGAAAATGTTATGTCTGTGACATCATTTATCATTTTACACACTGTGCAAGCCTCGACACATCTTAGGTAAACTCAACACATGCGATACTGACAGGCATTTAAGAATCATTAGCAGCAACAAGGAGACAGCAGCACAATGGAAAATAGTGAAACAATATACAAGCACCTCGAAATCTTACTTCGATTTGTCATAGATGCCGTTCTTGACCAGAAAACATGCTGTAATGATCAAAGACTTTATAACAGCTCATAAATTATACATTATATAGATACAGAAATACTGTTTTATTGAGTTATCAGTGAGCCGTTCATAGCTTTATAGTCTTTTGTCTCCACCGACAGTCTTAGAAAGGCTTAGAGACAATTTCAGCTAAACTTGTGTCACCTCTTACAGCCTCCCATGTCAAAATGGCTCTCTTTGGAAGTGCACTTATCAAGAATAAAGCAAACTCTGATGGTTGAATGTCACAATTCTTGACTAAAGTTTCCAAATGTTAACCGATTCCCTCTCCGAATCGTTTCAATCATCAGGCGCTCTCGGATGATGTTGTCTGATCAGGTGCCTGCAGTTCCGCCTGCTCTTGTTCGGCCTCTCCTGCCACCTCTGCCGTCTGCTCAGTCTGTGAGTCACGGCGCTCTGGACTGTTCTGAAGGCCTGTCGAGCGAGGCTGTTCGCCAGCTGTGCCAGCAGGGGCAGCGTTGGCCTCACGGGTGTCCGCATGTGAGCGAGTCTGGAGGGTCAGGGACTCGGAGAAATGGCGGAGGGCGCTCTGCTGCTCTGTTTGGCAGCGGAGTTCTGTGTTCATTTCTGACTCTAATGCAGACTCCACCGTGGGGAGCGTGGGAGTGATGCTGACATTTTCAGTGGGGAAAGCAGGAGTGTCACTTACAGAGCTGTCTATTTGATAATGCTGCATGGGGGGAGTGCTGTGGAAGGGGTTACTGAGGCTCATGAGGGTGCTGTTAGAGTAACTCAGCATAGAAGGAAGTGGAACAGAGTAAGGTGGGGGACCTGCTCCGTTTAACGAACAATCCCAGTCTTCCTCTTCGTCCTCTTCTTCTTCCTCCTCCTCTTCCTCTTCATCTTCTTCATCTTCCTCATCCTCCTCGTCCTCCTCGGGGTCGATTGTTTCTAAGCTATGTGTGCTACAGTCCGACAGCCCACTGCAAACACTGCTGCCGTCCTCATCATAGGCCTCATCATCCTCTTCTTCATCATTATCTTCTTCCTCGTCATCTTCCTCATCATCCTCCTCTTCCTCCTCTTCCTCCTCTTCATCTAGATGCGAGTCTGTGTCTGTGTTCTGCAGGTGCATTATGGGAATGTGCTGCGTGGTGCTCATCAGTGGAAACTGCAGGTTCGGCTGCTGCTGCTGCTGCTGCTGCTGCTGCTGCTGCTGGACCAAGGTGGAGTCGCCATGGTAACTGTTGCCATTGGTTACAAGCTGCTGCTCCGGCTGCTGATGCTGATACTGCTCCTCGCGGCTCTTCTCCAGCTCCAGCTTCATGATGGTGTGCAGGAAGTGAGTGCGCACCCGGACCGGGTTGAACTCGAGCCGCCCCGTGGTGTTGGTGCAGCCCTCCTTGGTGCAGCCACAGGGGAAGGACATGCGGTCCACCTGAGGACAAAAAATAATAATTACATACACAAGCGTGGGGCAGAAGTTAACCGAGCTGCCTGTCAGAGGTGGTCATGCTTGAAGAGAAACTGCAGAATTAATGGTTGGTGTTATATAAATATATAATTAATATCATTAACACCCCTACAGCAGAACTTCATATAGGCAAAACCTTAAATATATTCATCATTTTTGCTTTTTCTTCAGATCTAAAAGACTAGTGCGGAGTTGGGGTTCAAACAGGAACATCTGTGAGCGTTGCCGACCTAGAACTCGCATGATCAGCGTCTATTAACAACCAGATCCTCACCCGTACTTGGAGGAATCTATTTTTATCCTATTTTCCTTCCCCAATGAAAGGTACTCTAACCAAGCATGAATGTCCAGAGACTCCAGTCTCCAGGTGTGAACGAAGGAAAACAGGAACAAAAACGGATTCTGCAAGTACAGTCAAGTACCTCGTCCGCAGACCCCAGTCATGTTAGTTCCAGGTGGACAGCACTGACAGATGTTCCTTGGATTGGCGTTGCTGGTGCAACTTGGATGAATGGCGACCCTACAAGTATCTGCTTGATATTTCTACTGAGACTGACAGGGAACTCTTGTGTTGTTCCATTCAAATCTGGCAATGCCTGCTAATAAATCTGGGAGTGTGCTATCACAGCAGAAAAATATACTGCACAGACAGACATTAACAACACTTTAGTACTATAGATGGGCCTCACCACAGTTCCATTTACCTGGCACTTAATGCCGGCCAGGCTGCAAGCACAGGTCTCCGGGTCACATATCCCCCGGCAGCGACACCCACACTCCTCTCGGGACATGCGTAGGGCGCGCAGCTCATGCTTCTCCTCCACCTCAATGCGGCGGACCCCCGAGGAACGGAGAAGGGCACGGCGCCTTCTGGTCGTCAGGGGCTGGAGGAAGAAGTAGTCGTCCACCTCCGTGTTTTCCACGTCCAAGTCGTCTTCGGATATGTCATTGAGCGTGAGGGTATCCGCCTCCACGGATGACACGGTGCCATTCTTAGTCAGCTGGAGGACAGAAATAATAAGTCAAACTAAGATTGGACCATGGATGCATGTAAACCCTCAGGATAATTGTAAACCACATGTAAAATACAAGACTTCTCCAAGTCCTTGCACTGACTTTGAGTTTGATGGCATTGAGTTTCTCCTCTTTCAGATGATCCCTCAGCATGATCCGGTGGCTTCGTTTCTGCTCCATGGCGAACTCCCTGAGAGTGAAACGCCTGACCCCGCTGTGACGTGGCGACATCCCCAGGGTGCTGCCGCCCTGCGTGGGCACGCTGGTGAAGCCCTGGCGCCGGTTAAAATAGTACACCGTCACGCTCTCAAAGTGCACATTGCGGCCTCGCAGTCGCTTTGACTGCTGCTGGAGAGAGGCTGGGGTTGAGAGAGAGAGAGAGAGAGAGAGAGAGAGAGAGAGAGAGAGAGAGGAGGTGGGAAGCAGATCTTGCAACTTTTTACTTATTACTGAACTGAAGGATAACCCAAAATGCTAAAAATATTGTTACTAAAGCTCCCATAGAAAAATGTGACCAAGCAGACCAAGAAATATCTGCTGGATAATGGCATCAGCCAGAATATATTCATTTTTAAAAGACATCACAAGAATTCCAGTGCATTTGTGGTGTCTTTGGGTCTTTTATACAACAGGGTGTCATCGGCATAGAGCTGGAATTTTGCATGTAATCTCTGTATTACCCTACATGACTGCATAGGTTGTTTAAGTGGCCCTAAAATAGATCTTTGAGGGACACCGCATGCAAAAGCTCGAAGGAGCCCTTGAAATGATGACAGATAAACTTCTACTAGTAAGATTTTAACTAAACCAGGTTCAGCTTCAGCCAGAGAAATGTCTTTGATGTCAACAAGGTTCTTCTTTTTACGAAAAGAGCTTCAACAACAAAATCTTCCATGGAGTGCTAAACCAAAAATAAGTGCATTCCAAAAAAATAATGTTTGTGAGTCAAACAACCAAGTGAAATATGAGTATATAATTATTAATTCTGGAAGTTTGACTGTTTTTTCTTTTGCTCCTATAAAGTCTCTTTCTCTAAAAACTGTGTCGAATGCAGAAATAGTTTTTCTTTGGCGACTGCGTGACAAATCTTACAGTCCAACAGTCCGGAGGGGACCGAGTGGTTGAGACTGTCGCTGCTGTTGCCGCTGTCGCTGCAGGAAACCTCGTCATCGTCAGACCCCTGCAGAGACAAGTAAGGGGAGGGGCCCTCCTCGAGCTTCCTCTTCAGGATCCCACTCATCATGTGGCTCCTTCCGCCGGTCACACCTGGGCAAAGGACAGAAGGTAAACTTGATGATAAGAAACTTATTAGAAAATCATATAAGATTTTCCTCATTCATTACTTTTTTCCACTTATGGCGAAAACACAATATTTGCCTCAAAACATGCTTCATCTTACTATTGCTGCAAAATTCAACTAAAATGCCGGTCCAATGCATTAACACAGGTAAATTCATAGTAATTTTTGCTCTACTTCCCTTTGTTGTGTTTTTAATGTTCCCAAGAAACAGCATTTCATGTTCAGAATTACATTAGATGTACTAAATACAGGTAAAAATACAACATTTCCCTTTGAATTGTAGAGAAGCAGAAATATAAATACCTAAAATATTTGAGCAAATGTAAGTGCAGACTCGTTCTCCCTTCAGGAGTCAATATTGCTCTTAAACTAATGTCATTCATTCCACCTCCAAGTTATGCAGAATTTAATACAGACTTTTATGCTGAACATCCGAAGCATTTTAACAAAGCAAAGCGCTGAATTGAGGTTAAATCACCAGCGGAGCATTGCAAGTATTTGCGCTGTTAAGTGTGGAAGGTCAACTGTTATCAATGTTCACGGGAAATAGCTTAAAACTTGCTTTCCATTTTACGATAAATTTGTAATTTTGGATGTTTTATGCTCAAACTGGCAACTCGACAATAGGTATTTTGAAGCGGCCTTGCTAAATTTTGTGCAGACTTGGAAAAAATAAAAGGAAATGTCAAAGTATGTGTTGAACCTATTGAGATTTGTATTAACTGATGTCCTATTTTCTTATTCTTCTGTGGATAAAGAGTTGATTTGTGCTCACGGTGACTCCCTGCCCTCCGACACTTATCATGAACAGATGATAAGGGGACGTTTACCTGGCCTCCTGCACTTTGTTGACAGTTCAATTTGAAATTTATGGAAAGAAAGCGGACTGCTCGGAGAGGATTACATCATATGCAGCAGAGCTTGAATGCCGGGCCAAGCTTTCCCTTCTCTGACAGGCTTTGTCTCCTTCCTCTTCTGCTATACAGTTTGTCTTATACTCCACTCTCATTCCTGACCTTTTCTTTTTTAAAGAATTCCCTCCCTTATTGTCCCTTAAAATGTCCCTTTCTATCCCCAGCCTCCCTGTTACACAGACCTCTCCTCCGATTCACTGCCTTTCAGGGAAAAAGCCACTAAAACCAGTGATATCTCTGGAAGACACTGAGCAGATGGGACTACACCGCGTCTTTCTATGTATCTGCAGCCCCAGAAGGTGTTGCAGTTATTTTTCATGTGCTGCCTTCCGCCGAAATATCTGCCGGGCTCTAGTAACCGGTGCATAATACAGAACCAGGCTGCACACACACATGCCTGCATGCATGCGTGTGTGCGTGTGCAGCCTCCCACTCCACATACATGTCCACGGACACCGACGTGGGAATCCCTTTTGACAAAAAAAACTCCAAATGTGGATGTGGCCGGCCGTCACTGACCTGTTTTCTTGCCTTTGGTTTCCAGGAAGTCCTCCTCGACTCTCTCCTCTGCATCACACGGTGCTCACCAGCAGCAGCCAAACATCCCCATGTGTCGTGATGATGCAGTGAGCGCTGCCATGATGCCTGCTCTCTCTCTCTCTCCCTCTTTCTTTCTCTCTCTCTTTCTTTCCAGCAGCCTCTGGCACTATTGTGCAGCACTGAGCACCTCTGCCTCTGTCACTATCTTATTCCTTCTCTGGCTGCACCCTCATTTGAGTCTCATACTGTCAGCTCTGGCACTGTCTGCTTCTCTAATGCTCCTCACCCCCCCTCCTCTCTCTCTCCTGCTCTCTCTCTCTCTCTCTCTCTCGCTCGCTCCCTCTCCTCACAAAGACTTGTTAGCTCGGCGCTGCTGCCGGCTGGAAGCGCTGGAGCTTGACTGAGGTGAAGCCAGCCCTACGAGATCACAGAGAGAAAGGGGGGGTTGTAGTGGTGGTGGTGGTGGTGGTGACGGTGGATGTGATGGGGTAGGGGGAGGAAAGTGTGGATTCTGCTGTGGCAAATAATTTTTTTTTTTCTTCACGATTCATGCAAAGACTACATCATGTGCAATAAATCCATTTGTTTCCGCTCAACAAAGATTTTTTCCCCCCCATATACCTTCACATATATCAGGATTTTCACCAGCAACCCAAAATAATTACTTTCACGAGGATGCTCTGAATGCTTTGTGGCGCGCCTCCTTTTTTGTTTCTGTAAAGCTCATTTGAATTTTAAATTGACAGCAGAGACAAACGGATCAGAGAGGACGGGAGGAAACGGAGACAATGAGCGGGAAAACCATTTATTTTCGCTGCTCGTCTGTGCAGTGAAAAAAAAAAAAGAAAATACTGGACGTGTGGAGAGAGGGATAAGTCCGAGACGGTTCTCAGTCATCCAGGTCACGGTATATCTAAAAAAACTAAAAAAGCAAAGCTGAAACAACTGGTGTTTGGTGAAGAAGCTTCTCCTGCTCTGAAAAAGCCTAAACTCCTCTCCAGTCATTTGGAACCGAAGACGCTTGGATGAGTGGAGCCAAGAAACCCAAGAAACAAGTCCAATTGGCTTTGTTTCAGCCTTTTTTTTGGATAACTCAAATGGAAAATGGCACAATCCACTAACAGCTTATGTTATTTAAAGTTTCTTAGCCATTTTAACAGTTTATATCTAGAGTCCTTTACATTTTCCCTATTTAAATACCATAAATTCAGCCATTACTAACAATGAAATCCAGCTAGGAAAGAGTTTAGATTGCTCTTTGCACTGAATGAGATGGGATATAATGTTGTTGTACTTTTTGTATAATGGCAATAAAGATTCTGATTCTCATATGTATATGTACACTATACTGTAAAGTCACCTAAGTCCTGCAATGGTTTTTGGGAAGTTGGTCTGGAGTCTCTCCGTTGGGAAATAATCATGCTACAGCAAATATCTGGTGGACCAATCAAATCATTTGGGCGGGGCTTTAGGCGTCGACGGACAGAAGAGTAACGCTACACCAGGTTAGTAAGCTAACACTTCTTAATTTAGCTATATTGGGGAAAATGATGATATTCTTATTGGCCTTCATTACGCCTTTGTATCTTGCTAAACTGTTAGCTAGCCTAGGTGGCTTCTAGTTACCGCATTTTGGATTTGCATAGATGAACAGTCATTAGACTTAGCTCAATGATACAGGAAGCAACACCAACTTCCCCGCCGACAGCTTTTGTGTTGGGAAGTTGGTCTGGAGTTTCTCCGTTGGGAACTGATTATGCTCTGGAGAAGATCTGGCGGACCAATCAAATCAGTCGGGCGGGGCTTTATGCGTCGATGGACAGAAGAGTAATGGCTACATAGTCATACCAATGATCGGAGCGCCGTGGAGTTGAATTTGTTCACAACAAAGTGGCTACACCAGGTTAGTAAGACTAGCAACACTTCTTAATTTAGCTATATTGAGGAAAATGTTGATATTCTCATTGGCCTTCATTACGCCTTTGTATCTTGCTAAACTGTTAGCTAGCCTCTTTGGCTTCTAGTTGCCGCATTTTGGATTTGCATAGATAAACAGTCAATAGAGTTGCTGAATTAGACAGGAATCAACACCGACTTCCCTGCCTACAGATTTTATGTAGGGAAGCTGGTCTGGAGTCTCTGTTGGGAACTAATCATGCTACAGCAAATATCTGGTGGACCAATCAAATCATTTGGGCGGGGCTTAACGCATTGATGGACAGAACAGCAATTAGTCATACACGTCATCTGACAACATCTGCAGTTGGAGAATCGGGCTGTTTAGACTCAACTATTGCATCTGTTGTAGAAGAGGTCATCATGTGAGCCCACGACAAATTTCCTTTACCTACTCTTTTTTATGATTGTTATTACTTTTACTTTTATTTATATGAAATTGAAAATGTTAGAAAGAATTTGCACTTAACAACGGAGCCACTGGGTAGCTGCATAACCTCTAGCACAAAAATAAGACATTTTTTTGAACATTGCCAACCGTTGTTGCAGAAATTTTGACATAATTTGATCATAGGCATTGTCAAAGGTGCCTACAGACTTTTTGTTTTCAGTCAGTTCCATGTTATATAAAAAAAAAGCATGTAAAACTAAAAGTTACCATCAATACACAGAAGAGATTCTTTGGAAAATATGTGATTAACCGCCCAACCCCCCACTCTCAAGCCTCTAAACATAGTTGCTATAGCAATGCTAGACCCTGAATGTTCTGTCTTCACGTTATAGTCGTGCGGGGTTCAAAAATATCGAGCAAAGAGCCTCAGCCTTGAGTTTGTACGCACGGAAAACACAGATGGATGGACGGTTGTATCCGAGAGATTCAGGGTTTGTCAGGTTCTCTTCTCCGAACGCAGCACGGGAAGCAACGTGGACGTGCCTCCTCAAAAATACTCATTGTTGAGGAATAATTTGTGTTGACTTTCAATGTGGTAGATAATGGAGGATGATTAAATGAATTGGTCTCGTGTAAGGTGGGAGTCAGAGTGACTTGTTTTTTAAAGTTTATGTCTCTGGATTTCTCCCGGCGAGGATGGAGCGCCAACGTACATCAGAGACAGTCCTCCCAATCAGCTTCCATGGCAACTGGCCACCGGGAGGGAGGGGGATTGGAGGAGGTGGAGGAGGAGGAGGAGGAGGAAGTTAGAGGGGTTGCAGGGAGGTGGGGGCTGGGATGTGGCAGCTCCTAACGCTGAAGCATAGGAGGAAGGCTGGAAGAGGTCTGGTTTTTTGAAGACGGTGTGTGTGTGTGTGTGCTTGGAAATCTGAACAATGGCTTCAGCCGAGGAAAGATTTGACATTAAAATAAGAGTCTGCAGCAAAGATGTGAACATGCTTTCTTCCTTTTTATCACAGGATTGTCTCTTTACAAAAATGGAAGATGTAACATTTACAGTAAATAACAGTGTAAATCCTAAACTGTTCCATTAAAATCTGATGGCTGCTGCCGGCTCTTAAGGTATTCAAATATAAACATCCACATCCAATGTCACTGCGTTAGTGGAAGCCCTTCTCAGCCGCTGTCATGCCTCAGTCTTGTAATCATGTTTTTTCGAGAGGTCGTCCTCTGTGTTGTCCTCGTCCTTCATCTTGGTCCAGCCCCGTCCAGTCCTCAGCTGGGAATTCTTCAAACTCATCATCCTCCTCCAGTAACCGACCAAAGATGATGAACTTAGTATAGAAACTCAGTTTGGTTGTTTTAAATCTCTTTGTGGTTGTTTTGGGTGTCTTCATTGTGATTATGTGCCTCATTTTCGTTGTTTTGCATGTTTTTCTAATCTTTTTGCATCACTCTGCAGTTGTATTGCATCTCAGTTTGGTTGTTTTACATCTCTTTGTGGATGTTTTGCATTACAGTTTGGTCGTTTTACCTGTATTAATGGTAGTTTTCCATGTTTTAATTCTGCTTATGCGTGTTTCTTAGGCTGTTTTGCATCATTTTGCGGTCATTTTGCATCACTTTGGGGGGGATTTGCATCTCGATTTGGTATTTTTACTCTCTGTGGTTGTTTTGCAAGTCTTCACAGAGATTATGCATCTTATTTTGGTTGTTTTGTATCTATTTGTGGTCATTTTCCATCACTTTGTGGTGGTTTTGTGACTCATTTTCCATTTCTTTGTAATTGTTTTTCCTCTTATCTTGCCATTTTACAATTTTTGGTTGTTAATGCAATAAAGCTCTGTAGAATAGTACACGTTTAATCACAGTATAAGCTCTTTAATTCCATCCACATGGTCACTACATTATTCTGATGATATTTCTTTATAGTTGCAGTAGTCACTTATGATGTTAAATAAATTTATATATCATATATAAATGACTGTGGCAGTCATTATTTTTTACTTCCCATGGAGTCAGTGACCAGCAGAGGGTGTTCTTGGACAGCGATGCTCTTTCGGCTCCGGTCACGTGCCCATCATTAATTCCTAGCCCCTGTCCTGCTCTGCTGCCTGGCCTGGTGTAATTGCTTCCCCGGGGACTCAGATGAATGTCTCAGCTGTCTGGCTGCCTTTCGACCCACAGACCTGTTTATGTGGGTGAGTGTGGCAGACGTGGAGAAGGGGAAGGCAAAGAATAAATTATCTGAAATGCATCGTTTCTGTTTTACCATTTCCATCCAGTTAATTCCTCCAAGAACAAGATGTGATCCCTTTTAACTCACCTTCTCTTTTTCTGTACTGACTGCTGTCTGCCTTTGTGGGATGAATTACAGTAAATACAGGACATGAAGCATGTGTGCCACCTTATAGGAGCCAGAAAACCCATCATTTATCAGGTCATATCGTCAGAAACTGAATAGCCATTTATTTATTTCCAGTTAAGCTGACAAGTGTGGGGATTCTCTGCTTGTTTTAACATCAGTTATGGCATAAATGTTAAATTGGTAAACCCTCTTCTCTGAACATGGGGAGGGGGACTGAGATATAATCTGCCATCAATTTAAAATCCCGTCTTAACATCTTGTTTCTGGCCACCGATGTCCTGATACCGGGTTTTAAACCTTTCTGTTTCTTAGTGATGTTGGGTTTTGTACACTTTCTGTAACCCTGTTTGGGTTTCTTTCTGCTTCCTGTTTTATTTCTGGTCCCTCCATAGTGATTGCTCTCACCTGGCTCCTTTCCTCATTAGTTCCACCTTGGTTTCCAATCAGTTGGGTGGGTATATATAGTTCTGCCTCTGCGTCTTTTAGGTTGCATGTTCAGTTGATCATGAATGTACCTGTTGTGCTTTTCTCTCTGATTTTTCCTTTACTGTTTTCTAGTGCCTTTCTTTTGCATTTTCTTGATACCTTCCCCTCGCTTACTCTCCTGTTTCACACTTGTTTGGGTCCTTAGTCCTGAACGAACTTGTTGCTCTTGTTTCCTGTCACCTCTGTGCTCCCTCTCGCGTCTGCAAAACATCTCGAGACAATTTAAATTGTAAGTGAAACTGAGCTTCAGTTTCACGGTAGCTGTTCAGTTACAGCAACGGCACTCGCTTGTTACCACAGGTGTAAATCAGAGCCTCATTAACTCGCTAAAAGGACAACACTGAAGCCAATTTGCTTCTAATCTCCCTTTTAATTGTCCGTTAGCAGCTCCAGTAATGTCTTCCAGCGTCTCTGCCAGTGAGACATGCCCTGATAATTCCTGTAATTTATTTTTAAAAGCCTGGTTGAACAAATCTTTTATTAGATTTCAATTTTAACATGATTTCAGGCAATGAATCAACACCTGTGTGCATACGCAGTGTTTACCACTGATGTGAACCTTTAGAAATTAGCTTTTGTTGCAGCGTTTAAGTCTTTCCCACCATTTCAACCTTCAATAAAAACTGACATGATTTGATTTGTTTCTTGAATGAAGGGCAATGATTCCAGGATGTGTTTTCAGGTAGTGAACACTAGAGGGCAGACTTGACATTGATATCAGACTGCAAGGTTGCAAAGAACCCAAGGGCCAATCAAAAACTCCCTACATATCAAAGATAATGTACAAGCAGCCACACATAACAGCATATTATGTTAAATATGATAAAATTATTATTTTTTATTCTGCATTATAAACGGGAAGACGGGAAAATAAAATCTAATTGGATGAAAGCTGCCTGCACGCCGATCTAGATAAAGATTCAGTCCTTTCTCTCAACTTCAAATCATGACCCACTCTTCTTGGAATTATTTGACTTGTTTAAGAGAATATTTATCCCATATACAATACAACAACATTAGGTGATTAACTTTAACTACTAGAAAATGGCAGTCCTACACAGCCTCACCTTAAAAGACCTCTGTCCCTACAGTGTCACGTCCTCTGGCACTGTCTGATAGCTTTCTATGTTCTAATAAAGATGAGACAGGAAGTAAAACGTCAGTAACTGGAGTAGTGTTGCTGTCATGTAATCCTTGCTGCCTCTAATATCTAGAAAGTGAGCAGGTAGAATTACATTCTGTATAATTTTGCACACAGTACATTCCACAGTACAGCTTTTATTTTTTTTGTGTGGTCTAGACTTTTGAAGGTAACTTGATGTGTTTCACACCAAGCAGACATCGACTATTTCTTCATCTTTGACTCCCTCCTCTGCAGGGCCTTCTGGAGGACCTCACAGATGCTCTCCCTGTTATTCAGGATGTTGTAAGCGGTGAGGTCCACCAGAGCGTCGAAATTCTCTTTGGAGTAGCACAGATGGGAGGAGGTGTACGGAGATTCATGGCTCTCCACGTCCACCTTCCCGGCTTCTATTTCTTCCTTAGTCACACGTTTCACACCTGCAAAGACGCATGATGATGATGATGATGATGATGATAAAGCTGGATTAATTGTGCATTACAAAAAATATTGAACACACACACATTGTTGTGAACAAGTGAGATCCTTGCCTTCTGAACAGATGCACTGTAATTTGGCATCGGAGGGAACTTGTAATCTTGGAGGTGGATTTACTTTTTGCAACTTTCTGATATGTAATATAACTTTTCTGCATTAAACAAAAGCTTACCAGGACTTTTGTACTCTCTGTACGTCACGTTGAACAGTGGGAAGTGAATCACAATGGGGGCCTTAGGATTCTCCTTATCCTCAAAAATGTAGACCTCCTTCTTCGGCTCCTTCTCCAGACTGTCAAAGTCAGCATTGGGGAAGGGAATGTTATGTTCTTTGCAGTATTCTGCCGTCTTCTTCAGGACCTGATAAATTACACAGAATTATGTTAAATTTTACTTTTCTTAAATGTTTAATTTTTTACAGTGCAAAATCCGATGTAGAAAAGGTAATAACCTCCCATGGAGAACTATTTGGATGCTCAAACTTCCTCTTTGAAAGCATGCCAATAGATAATGGTGATATGCGTATGAGCTTCAGGAAAATTGATCTTTTCCGTCATATAATTTTTTTCTGGTACTAACCTCCTTCAGCTGAACTAATAACTTGTACATAGTAACGTTTATTGGTCTCTAATAGCACCCATGTAGAAGTCCTTCAACTGTAAGATGTTTAACAGTTTTCTTGCCATAAGTGACATTTATACATCTTCTGACACCGTTTCCTATCTGGGCCTTTGACTATGACATTCCATAATCCTCCATTTCTTCCTTTTGGGTCATTCCTTGGTGGATTTACTAGTATTCTTAGGATAATTTTCCTGTTAAAAGGTTGAATTTCAGCTCAACTTTGAGACGAAATGCCTCATTATGTTTAAAGCACTTTTTGATAGGATGCAGAATTCAGTGTTGAATTGTATTGTCACCATTCTTCTCAATTCAGTGTGACGTTCTTCATTTTGAAAAACAGTCTGTCTAATATTACAGTGACCAAACAACCCTGTCTTTGGTTCATCTGTCCTGAGCATGGTCCCAAATGGTCTTATGTTCTTTTTCCTAACAGACCTCTCATGCTGGTCAAGTTTGTGCAATGTGATCCTGGCTGCAAACACAGGTAGCCCTAACCCTAACCCTAAAGGCCATAGATCTTGGCATGGTGATGATACAAGCTTTTTACATTACTTTGTTGTCAGACTTTTACACTAAACTAAATGCTTTGATTATTATGGTTTAAAATGGAGAAAGTCTGTTTCAGTTATCACCTCACAAGTGTGATGTGGATAGTCTGAAATAGGAGTAGGTGTGGATACCTAGAGTTTCTACCCATGTACATCAAACAAAAAGAAAAACAAAATGCCTATAAACGAAACCTTCAGATCATCTTTCTGTTTACATTGAGCATGTGCTGCGGTTCCCACGAGTAATTCAGGCTTATGATGACGTCCACGTCTCTCTCAGGCCGCAGGATTGGTGGACAGCCGATGTTGATGGCGTGGCCAGAATCAACCATGTGCAGAGATGTGTCACTGGGGGTCAGCTCGTTTGGGAAGGCATCCGGGTGGTTTTCTGTGCAGAAAACAGAAGGACATGGCGAATGTTAGGATGGGTTAATGATGAGGAGGCCATATGGCTTAAGCTCTACCTGTTTGGTGAGCCCCCCCCCCCCCCCCCCCCCCCCCTTTTTTGTTTTACCTTTATGTGCCTGGAAGTGGCTGCTTTCATCGTAGTTCAAGCGCAGGAAAAAACCATGCATGAAATTGTGCATCTCAGAGGTGAGTGGATGATACTCGAGGAGCTTGATCAGTGAAGAGCAAGTTTCTGTCGACAAATTTCTGGTTTCAGGTGTAGGTACATACAAGCATGCTGTGTGTTCAAATGTTTCAAATTCAATACCTGTGATGCTCTTATGTGTTTCCATGGTGGCGCCCAAACTGGCCGGATTTTGGACAAGCTTGTGCAAAACCTTGGTTATTTTTTTAGAGAAGAAACTGCTCCATATTCCTGATGAGGTTGACATGAAAGTAAACTAAAATGAAATAGAAGATATTGTCACCAGAAAAACTATTTGCATCCCACTGGGATGTTGACACATTTTATTTTTTACTGGGTAAGCGTTCTCACCCATCAGGAAAGGGAGGCGGAGTTCTGGCAGTTTCTCGATCTCACGGCCAAGGAGGAACTGACTTCCTAAGTCCTTGCTTTGGATGAAAGCCCCATATTTTTGGAGACCCACCTCGTAGGGGGTGAACTCACACCACTCTGTAAACAAGATCAGTTAAATTAAGAAAGAATGAATGAATTGTGCAGTTTTTTATTAGCAGCATTCCTGTCCTAAGTAGTGCAGTTCCCCAAACCACACTGTGAGCGAGGTGCAGATGACACTCTCAGCTGTATTTCATTGTTGTCATCATTGGGATTTCTTTAGCAGCTGCTGAGTGTTCTGAGGTCCTTGCTGATGTACTGTATACTCCAAGAAATGTTTTTTCCCCCCTCTCCTCCTCCATCTTACTGATGTACAAGGTGTCTTCTGCAATCTTTATGATACTGGTGTTGGAGGCTACACAGTCATGGGTGAAGAGAGTGGCAGTGGCAGACTGAGCACACACCCCTGAGGGGTCCTGATGCTCACAGTCCTGCTGTCTGTCTGTCAACATCCAGTTACAGAGGGAGTCGATTCAATGGTCAGAAGCTTTTTAAGTCTTAGTATGAATGAATGAACAAAAAGCATTCTGACGTACGTGTCCTTACCCTCCAAATGTGTGAGAGCAGCGCTGACAGTATCATCAGTTGTACTGTAACTGTAATGTGTCCACAGTATCTGGGAAGGTCTTTTTTTATTTTAGGTTATGTGCAACATAACTATCCTCTCAAAGCACTAAATAACAATTTGGGACGAGTGCAATGATACGGTCCTCATTCAGGCAGGTTCTTTGGGAGGTGCAGAATAATTGCAGACTTAAAAACAAGTTGACACTGAGGATTGAGCAAGGGACATATTAAAGATGTCTGTGAAAAAAGAGTATACGCCCTAGGATGTTATCTGTGAGCGTGGTTGCTTCCTTGGTTATGTTCTCCTCAGAACCATACACATCTACCCCAAAGACATGTAGAGGGTCCACTATGTCCTCTGGTCAGTGTTGAAGGTCTCAAAGCGAGCACAGAACTCATTCAGTTTATCTGGGAGGGAGTTTTTACTGGTTGTTGTGTCTTCTGTCAGTACGCTGTGACGTGCTGAAGACCATGCCGCAATCTCCCTCCATGATCAGTCTGTCCTGTCTTTTCTCTACGCAGGTCGTATCTTGCCTTCTTGTAGAAGTCAGCATCACCTGAGACAAATGCAGCCGAGCCAGCACATAGCATGGAGCGTATCTCACCAATGAACCTAGCTTTAACCTTCAGATACTTAGACTTATCTGAGTTGGATTAATGTCTCCAGGATATTTACCTGCTTCAGTTTCACAGCCCTTAAGGTCCTTCATGTTAACAGCAGTGTATATAGGGAAAGGGTTTTGACCTTCATTCACTGTCATCTGCTGGTCTGACAGGGTGCTGGTCAGTTTCTGCAGTTTCCAAACACATTATTATGATTATTGGCTTTGTGCTTTATGTTTGATATCTTTTAAAAGGTTTGAAATAGTGGAGTACTTATCTGCTCACCTTCTGAAAGACGAGTTGCTCACAGATCAGACCGAACAAATCGACGGCCGACACAGAGTAGCCATCTTTAGCTTTGTGTTTCAGCTCTTCATAGTAATATTTTAATTTTTTACAACACAAAAGGCTCCACGCCGACCTGTCAAGATGTTCCCTTACTGCTGAGATGAAGGTGTTGATGTCCTGCTGTGACCAGTTAGCTTCTTGATACAAAGTAGACATAGCCCTGTTGACAGTGGGAAATGATACTGTTATTTCACTGTGAAATCATTGGTCCTGTTCATGTTTGAAAAGTGTAAGGACCCAGATATTTGTCTGACCAGGTGGATCCAGACACTCCAGTGATGTACGTGACAGCATCCAGGACGCCGAGTTCCTTCAGACCCTTCAGACTGCCAAACAGGCCTGTCATTGCTCTAGAGCCTCCACCTGAAGCCACCACTGCTACAGTTGGCACCTGGACACAGAACACAGCAAAGGATGCACATAATGGGAGTGTGGGCATGATCAATTATTTATATTTTTATTATTTCAGCTCAGCAAATCAAAAAGTCCTGTTAGGGTGTTCACAAATCTGAAAGCCACTGATTTTCCTCTTGACACCATGCTTTGTCTTTTCTCATCTAATCCAGGTAAAACTCCTTGTTGTTGAATTGAAATCTACTGTAGCAAAGGTTTACAAATGACACATTATGAAGTTATTACATCTTAAGTCCAGAATCAAGACTATGGCCCATGTCCTTCTACTGCTCTTACCTATAAAGGTGTGTCTTAACCCTCTCCTTCTCTGTTTGTCTCAGTTCTCAACCACACCCTCCCCATCCCTCTCCTTTTTTCTCTTCTTGTTTTCTCTTCCTTTTCCTCTTCCAAGGACCAGGAGGACAGAGAGCCGAAGCATCCTGAGACATAGCTCTCACTCACTGAGTCCCTCTGCATCTGAAGTCCCTCCATCCTGTCTACTTATAAACTCCCTTCCAGCAATTAAAGCGTGATCTTTGTTAATGTTATACCCTTTAATTCATGGTTTTAAAGAGCCACACTCCTCGTCCTACCTTGTTGGGTTCGAGTTGAATGTTGAGGCCTAAAACCTTCTCCACAGCCTTCACCACTACAGCCTTCCTCTTTTGCAGGTACTCTTTCTCTTGTGCCGGGATGTCATAGCAGATGCGAGCAAAAATATCTTTCTCTGTGCTGTTAGTTTGCAAAGTAAAATAAAAAGGTATCATGATGAATGCAGACACACACACACACATGCTCATAGTTCATCAAAGACAACTCTTGTATGAATCACCTTACCCTTCATGTGTTTCCAGACAAAAATTCACTGTCACCTGCAATGAGGAAAATCCATATTTGAAAACATCTGCCAATGTTAATGCCCTACTCATCCATCAAATAAACATTTATCATACTTAATCGGTTTGGGATCTAGTTAAATTGGAGCCCAGGTCAACACCTTGTGCTGTTTTTCATGTTTTTTTTTAGGTGTTCCTAAGCCGTTTGTGTGTGTGTGTGTGCCTGTCTCAGCTGCTGCCATCAAGGAGTGTCAGTGCTATGGGGTGGGAGTGCCTGGTCTGGACGAGGTGGGTGCTACATGTCTAAGTAACATCCACATGAATGCCAGGTCCAAAAGTTTCCAAACAGAACAAATGAATTGAGACAAGATAGTTAAAGTTATTTACTTCTTCTGTCATAATATTGTGGCTGATCAGTGTATGTAATAATTGTCATTTATTTTTTTTTTGTTTTACTTTCTATGACAATTCAGTTTTCACTTAACAGCTGCAAATACGTCCTTGTTATATCGTTGTTGTGCGTCTTTGTCACATTTTCTATAGACCAGGGTTGGTCCTCAATATGACCGGTTGTTCATTCATTGTTCAGCCATAAAGGTAGAAATAGAGCTGATCTGGTGCCACCACTTTGGACCAGACTTTTGGTTGTGCAATGGAAAAAAGGCGAATATAGCTTAGATAAAAATATACTACACACAAACTGAGTTCCTACCTCATCAACGACAAGAGAAACGATTCCTGTATGTTGGGCCTGTAGTGGAGGCAGCCTGATGGAAGCAACAGGGTCTGCTTCGGCACAAGGCTGACAGACAAAAGAGACAAATAACACACTGTGTTATACGTGGTATTTGATTTTGATGAGGTGTTTGCATTGGTTGAAATAAGTGTTTAGAAGATACAGTAACTGCTGTGAATTACTTAATTGGTTTCTGCTTTTCCTCCATCAGTTTTATTGGTTGTATAGACTATATAAAACTCACTGCCAGTTCAAGTTCAGTCTCCAAGTCTCTGTTGATATGGAAACACAGTTTCTGGTCTTCTGATTTTATTGTCTGGTTTTCCGGGTTGGCGCCCTTTATTTTCAGCACCTTTCCTTTAAGCACTGGTGGGAAATAAAATGATAATAAATGCGGAGCTATGTCATGTCTAAAATGAATAAATCTTCATAATTCTGTCTAACTGACAACATACAGTCAAAGCTTGGTGACTTGTCAACTTTGACTTGTAAGGCAGAGAATGGGCCACCCTGGGGGACACCAAGAGAGAGAAAGACATTCATTGTGGCCCATTTAAACCAAATCACACTGTACATTAAACTTGTCTGTGTGCAACAACTAAAACTGCATGGAGCATAATGATGCACAAACCACAGACATATCTAATATGTGTAAATGAGCTAAAAACATCCAATTTTACCAAGGACACAGTTTTTTCTTTTAAATATTTTTCCTCAAAAACTATCCATAATAATTAATGTTGGCATATCACCATGCTGAGAAAGAAAAATCGACCATACCATCAGGATGCCATTAGTGTCATAATCATAAGGGATCTCATCCCTGCAAGAGGGGGAAAACATATCATCCTTACTGAGCCTGGGTATTGGTCGACACTTGAAATATTTTATGCTAGACACTCGTAATAGAATACACTAAACTCAGTGACTCATACCTTGGAAACAGCTCAAACTCAACCACAAGTTCACCCGTGGTCTAGAAGAAAGTGTACAAGACAGTTGGTAAAATGTGAGGTTAAAATATGCTGCAACAACTACAATAACAGAACTGTTCTTGTTATGTCTTTCCTGCCCAACTCAGGGTAAGGGAAGCATAAATGTTCTGGAGGTATTAGCGATTGCAGCCAATCACCTTATTAGCCGAATAAATGACGTACTGCAATCTTGGTCTTTGGCATTGTCAGTAATAGACAGTTATTGAAGATGGATTGAATGGTGGAGATGTAGTTTTTTGTCTTTGGCACATTTAGCCTCTTCAGCTTCTGCAGGAAGTTCATCTCCAGTACTTTTTTTGTTCAGAGATCTGATGTACAGCTCCCAATTGATGTCCTGGGTAATGATGACGATTCCCAGGAAGCTGAAGGATGATGGGACTGTTGGGGCTGGGTTCTTCCTAAAGTCTGCAAGCATCTCCAGTGTCTACACAGTGTTGCTATGGCTCGTCTTCAACATCAGGTTATCTGACACATTTCTTCCTGGGAATCATAAGCTAGCATGCCAGTCTGATTTGTTCTGTCATGGCTGACTTAAACTGCATCTCTGTCTCTTTGAGTTGGCCATTGTATGTACTTTTGCAGCAAAGCTGGAAGAGTCGGTGTGTCTTAATGCACATTTATGGGCTATGTAAAGAGCAGAGAATCACTGACGTTACACAATTAATTTTATAATACACCAGTATTGCTTTAGCTCTTTGGTGTTCTACAGTGTCTTACCTCAGGTTCTAAAGGAAACACCTTGGTCTCCTTCTCTCCTACAGGGAGTTTTGTGATGTCAAAGTAAACCGTGGAGATCAGCTCATCAGCAATAAAATAACTCTGATCAAACAGGTTCATCTCCAGAATATTCTGCGTAAGCGAGAGAGAGTTGCACAGTGTAAATACATCACTATTGTTGAGGACTGACAGGACATGCCTGTATGAAGGAATTTACGATAAGCTGACATCAGATTACCACAGAAAACAAGAAAACAAATGTTCAGAGTTCTGGTCCAGTGGGATTACTTTGAAAATAAAGACAGTCATTATATAAATGGACTCACTTTCAATTGGCTGGGGACCCTAAAGGTAAAGGTTTCATTCCACTCAGGTTTGTTATTGTTCAAAATAGTTTTCGTGCGACAGGTCCTCTTCGACGCCGTAGGCAGCGAGAGAGTGACATAGCAGTCAGATTTATAGACTGAACCGAATGAGCAGGAAAAAAAGAAAAAAGGTTTGCATTTTGAAAAAACAGAAATGCAAAGAGGATTTCTTAAATATCTTTTAAAGACAATACTCACAGTAATGTCGAGACTTGATTTTGGCGCTCAGTATGGTGACGTTCAGGGTCAAGTAGTAGACGGTTTCCTTCTGCTGATTGAACCAATGTACAAAACTGAGTTTAAGAAAAATAAGAAATCTGCTTCTTTACCTCTGCTGCTTGCTGTCACAAAGAATCTTTATTTAAAATGTGGATGTTCTAACATTAGTAGCGCTGCATGTCCAAACTGGTTGAACTAGTATAAAATGAAATTAACAGCAATTAAATGTTGTAAAGGACTGCACACAGTCATCCACCGTTAAAACTCTAACAAGACATTGGAAATTTTACCCCCAACATGACTCTTTTGAGATGGTCCCTTCTGCTATCCTTACTTCCTGAAAAGAAAATGGTTTTTAAATTAATTTCTTTAAAATGAAAATGATGTGAAAGGAAAAAATTAAAAGCGGAAATCAAAGTCACAAAGCAACTTTTAACTTACCAATTGAGGAAGTCCCAAAATTTCTGCAGGGCTGTGAAGAAGAGGACATGAGGTTGATGCTGTTCTGTTCAGCAGTGAGCAGTAACTGAGATGTATTTACAGATTGCCTCAATACTAATTACTGGAATTACTGTTAGGTTTGTGGATTAGTGTTCAACTAACAACATAGGCAGTGTTGACTTCTGTTTTTAAATGCAGTTTTTCATTTCATCTGACACAGCCTTTAATTTTGATATAATATCTGGATTAAAGAACCCAAATGTATATTCGGGATACAAGAGAAGTTGTCACAGATGAAGACTAACTGGTAAACAGACTTTTAGATTAGCTTATTCACAAATTAAGTTTGAATTTGTAGCTTATTTCAAAATCTAATATAATTATATAATAATTAGACAGTCATTGCATTATTACTTAAAATCTCTTATTTTGTAGGAAGCTTAAAGAAATCAAATGCAAACCAACCTCCTTCCTTCTTTAAGTCTTCTTCACAAATGTGCCCTAGACAGTATTCAGCTTGAGCTGTGTTTGCTTTTATAGAGTGCAACCTATCCCTATTACAGGAAGTATTTATTATGTCTGCTATTTAGGTTGTTGTAGTAAAAGGAGTGGGGGAAAAAAGCAGGTAGCCATGCCTCGGAAATATCCTGGTGCAACAGATTCTTTATGAACCTGCAGTGACAGGTTTTGACTCTCTGGCCCTCATGAAACCACTTGGGCTCTTTTCGATTGACACACTCTGGAGTCAAACAAAGCAGGAGAATCCAACTCCTTGCAACAGCAGAAAGTCATTTAGTTACAAATGTGTATCCTTCTTAAGTTATTCACTCCTGCTCGTTAATTGTCTAATCATTTACATGGTTATATTTTAACTATATTTTATTATTGTGTCTCATGGCCTTGTATCCTTAAGCCTCTGTACACGTGAGCACCCGGAAAAACTAGCAGGGCCACGTACACTTGGTGTGTAGTCCAATACACAATGCTATTTACAAGATTTGCTGCGTTGCCTACAATAAGCCAAAAAGCCTATCTTTTATTTGTGTCATTTATTTGGCATAGCCAGTGTCAATAGATGGTGCACCCCAGTTTTCATAAGAGCATTTACTAGGTTTCAAACTGTCACACTTTGAGAGTTTATACAACCGTACAAAACTTTGTGTATCCACCGAGTTAATAATCTTATCAATTATATGGTTTTACCTTATCTTGTTTTTGAGTCTTATAGTCTTGCAGCTACCTAGTAAAATAGCAAGAGCATAGTTATTAGTCTTACGAGCACCATGGAGTTGAATTTGTTCTCAACAAAGTGGCTACACCTGGTTAATAAGACTAGTAACACTTATTAATTTAGCTATATTGAGGAAAATGTTGATATTCTCATTTGCCTCATGCCTTCATTACGCCTTTGTATTTGTATCTTGCTAGACTGTTAGCTTGCCTCGGTGACCTCTAGTTACCGCATTTTGGATTTGCATAGATGAACAGTCAATAGACATGCTGAATTAGACAGGAAACAACACCACCCACAGATTTTGTCGAGGGAAGTTGGTCTGCAGTCTCTCTGTTGGGATCTAATCATGCAACAGCAAATATCTGGGGGACCAATCAAATCATCTGGGCGGGGCTTTATGCAGCGATGGACAGAACAGTGACAGCAATTAGTCATACACAACATCTAACATCTGCTATTGGAGAATTGGGCTACTTAGACTTAATTATTACATTTGTTGTAGAAGATACTGTCAGTGAAATAACTTTAAAGGGACAAATGTTGAATGCTACATGGACACGATTTACTTTAGGAGGTCATCATGTGAGCTCATGAAAAATTTCCAGTACCTACTCTTTTTTATATATATTTTTTTATTAATATGAAATTGAAAATGTTAGAAATTTGGGAAGCTGCATAACCTCTAACCCAAAAATAAGACATTTTTTTTTGGACATTGCCAACCATTGTTATAGTAATTTCGACATCATTTGATCTGGCTGTAGGCTCTTTTGACACCGCCTACAACCTTTTTGTTTTCAGTCAATTCCATGTTGTGAAAAAAAAAAAGCATGTAAAACTAAAAGTTAACATCAATATACAGAAAAGATTCTTTGGAAAATATGTGATTAACCACCCAACCCCCCACTATCAAGCCTCTAGACATAGTTTCTATAGCAATGCTCAAACCTGAATGTTCTGTCTTCACGTTATAGTCGTGCGAGGATGGACAGAGGGTTGTATCCAAGAGATTCAGGTTTGTCAGGTTCTCTTCTCCGAATGCAACACGGGAAGAAATGTGGACCTCCTCAAAAATACTCATTATTAAGGAATAATTTATGTTGTCTTTCAATGTGGTCGATAATAGAGGATGAATACATTAATTGGTCTCATGTAAGGTGGGAGTCAGAGTGACTTGTTTTTTAAAGTTTATGTCTCTGGATTGCTTTGTTTTCTCCCGGCAGGAATGGAGCTCCAACGTACATCAGAGACAGCCCTCTCAATCAGCTTCCATGGAAACTGGCCACCGGGAGGGAGGGGGATTGGAGGAGGTGGAGGTGGAGGAGGAGGAAGTTAGAAGGGTTGCAGGGAGGTGGGGGTTGGGATGTGGCAGCTCCGAACACAGAAGCATGGGAGGAAGGCTGTGTTTATGTGTGTTGGTATTTGTTGTATTGGCGGACATTTCACCTGAATACACACCAACAATCCAAGGACCTAGAGGAATCTGAGGACAACTCAGATTTCAAACAGCATATTCCTATTTGTTTAAGTCTAAATAACAATTTCTTTTTCTTTGAAAGTGCTTTGGTAGCACTTGACCTGATTTCCAGTGTATCTCAGTGTATACAACAGCGCACTCTACCCATTTTTTGAGTATTGCACTTTTATACCCATTTCTGATACACATGGCTAATTTTGGCGCAATTTCTCTGATTGGCTCCTTCACAACTGTGGACGAGGTTAATATGATGTTGGCTCCGTGGACTGCCCAGACTACCCCACTTAAAATTAAATCATTGAAGTCAGCTGGAGCCCTCGTGGACATACTCGAGGATTTAAAAGACACAGGTAAGAATTAACACTGATGCAAATATGTGAGGAGGGTTTTTTATTAGACATAACAGTAACTTAGAAAAGCTTTTTGTGTAAAAAGCCATTTATTGTGAATGCGTAATCAATTTAATACATATTTACTTTCTTCGTATGAGAGCTAATGTTAGCTGCTTTACCTTTGGTATAGTTAGGATGGAAAGAGACTCAGATGCTGTGCAGTGCTGCAGAATAGTCATTTGTGTTGTAGAAAACAGAAGCTAGTCAAGTATCTGTAGGATGAGGTCCCTCCCCTCAACCCATAAGAGCCAAAGGCCCCTCACTAATAACATTCAGTTATCAGAAAACACCGGACACACTCAAAAAGCCTATGTCCATTCTCTGATGACCCACAACTATTTTGGAGGCACTGTTTGGGATGGCTGCTGCCATCAAGAAGTGTCATTGGTATGGGGTGGGGTGCCTGGTCTGGTCTAGGTGGGTGGTACATGAATAAGTAACATGAACCACACCAATGAACGTCAGGTCCAAAAGTTTCCCACCAGAACAATGAATTGTCAGAAGATGGTCAAAGCTATTTACTTCTCCTGTCACTGGTTTTAATGTTGTGGCTGATCGGTGTATGAGTAGTAGAAAGAGTAGTGCAGCAGTAGTTGCAATTATAATAGTTATTGTGTGTGTCTTGTCAGCATATACAGTATGTAGCACTGCAGGAGGAGCTACAGTATTTCACACCTCTGTATGTTTTTATTAACGTATCGTGGCAGTGGTAAACATGACTTGCATCTTGAATCTTAGGAATTGTTGCAGACTGCATACACCCCTTCATGACAATAGGCAGGTATATTTATTACTGATTAGGGTTTCAGTTAGACAAGTTTAGCTGGGTAAATCCTATTAAATAAGTGAGCAACAGACATTCCATTAGACAAGAATGCCACATGAATGCATGGCCACAATATATTGTCCAACATGTTTTGTTTTATAACTGTGTAACAGAATCTTTGAACTTCCCATTTCTTGCTAGTAAAGGACAACTGGCCTCTAAAAACACATGCAGACAATGAAAGCGGGTAAAAAAGCCCTGTGTTCGCACAACCAACTGAGGAACAACTGCTAACAGGCAGACCCAAATGCAAAAAGCTGTAAATCCTGATTATTTCAAAAGCATCATGTTTTTAAAACAGCCTATTTTGGGCTGCGTTTGAATAACACCTTAGCAGATAAACGAAGGGGATTTGTAGCTGAAAGCTGTGTGTTGCTGTTCAAATACAAATGTCCACATCCAATGTCATTGCACTGAGCTCCCCATCTCAGCTGATTTGGATGTTTGGCATCTCAATTTGGTAATTTCACTCTTTGTGGTTGTTTTACAAGTCTTCAGGGAGATTATGCATCTCATTTTGGTTGTTTTGCATCTTTTTGCGGTCATTTTGCATCACTTTGTGGTGGCTTTGTCACTCCTTTTCCATTTCTTTGTAATTGTTTTTCTTCTTAACGTGACATTTTACATCATGTGGTTGTAAATGGTTGTTTGCAATAAGGCTCTGTAGGATAGTACATGTTTAATCACAGTATAAGCTTTCTGGTCATGCTCACTATATTATTCTGTTGATACTGGGTTTTGAACACTTTCAGTAATCCTGTTTGGGTTTCTTTCTGCTTGCTGTTTTATTTCTGGTCAGCATTTTCCCTTCATAGTGATTGCTATTCACCTGGCTCCTTCCCATTAGTTCCACCTTGGTTTCCTATGAGTTGGGTGGATATAAATGGTAGCGAACACTAGAGGGCAGACTTGGCATTGATATCAGAGTGCAAGGTTGCAGCGACCCCAAGGGCCAATCAAATCTCCCTCCATATCAAATTTTATGTCCGAGCAGCCTCACACAAGAGCATACTATGTTAAATATGATAAAATTATTCTTTTTTTTATGGTGCATGATAAACGGGAAGACTGAAAATTAAAATCTAATTGGCTGAAAGCTGCCTGCAGACCGATTGAGATCAACTTCAAATCATCCACACCTTTTATTTGCCGGAGACATTATTTTTTAGTGTGGTCAGGACTTTTGTAACTCGTTGTGCGTTCTTTTTTTTTCTTTTTTCTTTTTTTTTTTTTGAGGCATCTTGGAGTTCCACCTTCATCACGTTAAACAGTTCAACTATTCTTGTTTTAAGAATAACGCTACATATTGAGGACAGTTTCCTTCCCCAGTCATCTGGTCAACAAAGACTCATATATAAATAAACTGTAGATTCAGTGTTGCAATATAAATCTAAGACTTGGAATTAAATTAATCTGTTATCTACACAAACAATAATCCATTAAAACACAAAAAGACATCAATTTCTGTCGGACTGAGATGCTCTCAGATTTCTCAATCAACCGTTTTCTAACTGGCTTTGAAGGTAACTTGATGTGTTTCACACCAAGCATATAATGACTATTTCTTTATCTTTGACTCCTTCCTCTGCAGGGCCTTCTGGAGGACCTCACAGATGCTCTCCCTGTTATTCAGGATGTTGTAAGCGGTGAGGTCCACCAGAGCGTCGAAATTCTCTTTGGAGTAGACCAGGTTGGGAGTGGTGTATGGAGATTCATCGGTTTCCACGTCCACCTTCCCGGCTTTTATTTCTTCCTTAGTCACACGTTTCACGCCTGCAAAGATGCATGATGATGATGATTATGAAACTGGATTAGTTGTACATTGCGCAAAATATTAATCACACACACACACACTTTGTTGTGAATGGGTGATATCCTTCTCTTCTGAACAGATGCACTCTAATTTGGCCTTAGAAAGTTGCAATAATAAGTCCACCTCCAGGATTACAAGTTTTTTCTGACATGTAATCACTGTTTTTGGCCCACTTTTCTGCATTAAACAAACGCTTACCAGGACTTTTGTAGTCTCTGTAAGTTACGTTGAACAGTGGGAAGTGAATCACAATGGGGGCCTTGGGATTCTCCTTATCCTCGAAAATGTAGACTTCCTTCTTCGTCTCCTTCTCCAGACTGTCAAAGTCAGCATTGGGAAAGGGGATGTTGTGTTCTTCGCAGTATTCTGCCGTCTTCTTCAGGACCTGATAAATTAAGCAGAATTATGTTAAATTTTACTTTTCTTGAATGTTTAATTTTTTACAGTGCAGAATCAGATACAGAAAAGGTAATAACCTCCCATGGAGAACTATTTGGATGCTCAAACTTCCTCTTTAAAAGCATGCCAATAGATAATGGGGATATGCGTATGAGCTCCAGGAAAACTGGTCTTTCCTGTCATGTAATTTTTTTCTGGTACTAACCTCCTTCAGCCGAACTAATAACTTGTGCATCGCAACGTTTATTGGTCTCTAATAGCACCCATGCAGAAGTCCTTCAGCTGCTGTTTAACAGTTTTCTTGCCATAAGTGACATTTATACATCTTCTGACACCGTTCCCTATCTGGGCCTTTTACTATGACATTCCGTAATCCTCCATTTCTTCCTTTTGGGTCATTCCTTGGTGGATTTACTAGTATTCTCAGGATAATTTTCCTGTTAAAAGGTTGAATTTCAGCTCAACTTTGAGACGAAATGTCACATTATGTTTAAAGTAACCTGCTAACCTGCTCCAAATAAACATTCCTGCCCGCACTCTTAGGTCATCCTCATCACAACAACTCACCATCCCACCTGCTCGCTTGACCACCATGGGTTTCAGAGCTTTCTCCCATTCAGCCCCCTGCCTGTGGAACGCCCTCCCGGAACACTTAAAAACTTCAGACTCAGTCACCACCTTCAAATCTCAGCTCAAAACTTATTTATTCAGACAGGCCTACTCCATTCCATAGTCTCACTTCTATCTCCCATTCTATCTGTCATTTGTATGTAACTATATGTTCTATATTATGCTTATGTGTACTTTAATTGTGTTTTATTTTAACTATTTTGTGTATTAAATTGTGTTTTATTTTAAACAATTTGTACGGTGACCTTGAGTGTCGTGAAAGGCGCCTATAAATAAAATGTATTATTATTATTATTATTATTATTAAAGCATTTTTTGATAGGATGCAGAATTCTGTGTTGAATTGAATTGTTACCATTCTTCTCAATTCAGGGTGAGGTTCTTCTTTTTGAAAAACAGTCTGTCTAATATTACAGTGACCAAACATCCCTATCTTTTGGTTGATCTGTCCTGAGCATGGTCCCAAATGGTCTTATGTTCTTTTTCCTAACAGACCTCTCATGCTGGTCAAGTTTGTGCAATGTCATCCTGGCTGCAAACACAGGTAACCCTAACCCTTACCCTAAAGGCCATGATGATGATGATGATACAGGCTTCAATACCAAAGAGGATACCAGAGGTCAGAGGTTTAGATGAGGCAGCTTCCACTTGTCACTTCCTTTTGTGTACCAAGAATGTCAAGAAGGTTAGTTTCCACGGAATTAACTTACTGTTTCGCATTACTATGTTTTCAGACTTTGACGCCAAACCAAATGCTTTGATTATTATGGTTTAAAATGGAGAAAGTCTCTTTGAGTTAATCTAGAATCCTGGTTTAAGGATTTGGGATACTGGAGACAAGACCTGGTGCAAAAGGCATCTCACAAGTGTGATGTGGAAAGTCTGAAGTAGGAGTAGGTGTGGATACCTAGAGTTTCTACCCATGTACATCAAACAAAGAGAAAAACAAAAAGCCTGGATGAGTTCTTTGCTATTAATGAAACCTTCAGACCATCTTTCTGTTTACATTGAGCATGCGCTGTGGTTCCCAAGAGTAATTCAGGCTTATGATGACGTCCACATCTCTCTCAGGCCGCAGGATCGGTGGACAGCCGATGTTAATGGCGTGGGCAGAATCGACCATGTGCAGAGTAGTGTCACTGGGGGTCAGCTTGTTTGGGAAGGCATCCGGGTGGTTTTCTGTGCAGAGAACAGAAGGAAATGGCGAATGTTAGGATGGGTCAATGATTAGGAGGCCATATGGCTTAAGCTCTCTTTTTTTCTTTTACCTTTCTTTGCATTGAAGTAGCTGTATTCATCGTAGTTTGAGTGCAGGAAGAAACCATGCGTGAAATTGTGCATCTCAGAGATTAATGGACGATCCTTGAGGAGTTCGGTCAGTGAAGTGCAAGTTTCTGTCGACAAATTTCTGGTTTGAAGTGTAGGTTCTGAATCATCTCCTACAAAAGAAGACAACATACATGCACAGGATTTAAGAGGGGAATAGTCAAATCTTTTTTACTGGCAGTGCATGCACTCGCACAGTCCTGCAAACTCCAACTCTGCAGAAAGAAATGCAACTAATGATGGCAATATACAAAACAGTGCAGGTCAGAAGGAGGATGATTGCACTACAAGCATGAACAACAAGCATGGTGGGTGTTTAAATGTTTACCTGAGGTGCTCTCATCTTCTTCCATGGAGGCTCTCAAATCGGCCGGATTTTGTACAACAGTGTTATAAATCTCAGTTATGCTTGCAGAGAAGAAACTGCTCCATATTCCTGATGAGGTTGACATGAAAATAAAAAATAAAAAAAAATATTGTCACCACAAATACTGGCTTTTTATCCCACTGGGATGTCGACAAATTTTTTTATTGGGTAAGCGTTCTCACCAATCAGGTAAGGGAGGCGGAGCTGTGAGTGGTCCGTGGTCTTATGGCCGAGGAGGAACTGACTTCCTAAGTCCTTGCTTTGGATGAAAGCCCCATATTTTTGGAGACCCACCTCGTAGGGGGTGAACTCGCACCACTCTGTCAACAAGAGCAGTTAAATTAAGAAAAAATGAATGAACTGTGCAGTTTTTTATTAGCAGTTTTCCTCTCCTAAGTAGTGCACTTTCCCAAACCACACTGTGAGCGCGGTGCAGATGACACTCTCAGCAACTGCTAAAGAAACGATGACAACGATGAAATACAGCTGAGTGTTCTGAGTACTGTATACTCCGAGAAATGGTTTTCACCCTCTCCACCTCAGTCTCAACGATGTACAAGGTGTCTTCTGCAATCTTTATGATACTGGTGTTGGTCTGGGAGGCCACACAGTCATGGCTGAAAGTGCACAGCAGCAGACTGAGCACACACCCATGAGGGGTCCCAATGCTCACAGTCCTGCTTCCTGGTATCTGGTTTCCTTCTGTGACTGACTGACTAATTGAGGTCTGTCTGTCAACATCCAGTTAAGAGAGTGTCAGTAGGATGGTCAGAAACTTTTTAATTCTAAGTCTGTATGGTATGACTGTATTAAAAGTAGAGCTTTAATCAGCGAATAACATTCTGACGTATGTGTCCTTCCCCTCCAAGTGTGTGAGAGCAGCACTGACAGTATCATCAGTTGTACTGTAACTGTAATGTGTCAACATTATCAGGGAAGGTCTTTTGTTTTATGCTATGTGAATCATAACTATCCTCTCAAGCGCTTCACCACAATTTGGGGCGAGTGCAATGGGACTCATTCAGGCAGGTTCTTTGGGAGGTGCACAATAATAGTGGACTTAAAAATGGGTTGGCACTGAGGACTAGGCGAGGGACATATTAAAGTGAAAACAGAGTATACGCCCAAGGATGTTATCTGTGAGCTAGGTTGCTTCTCCTCAGAACCATGCATACCTACCCCAAAGACACGGAGAGGGTCCAGTACGTCCTCTGGTCGGTGTTGAAGGTCTCAAAGCGAGCACAGAACTCATTCAGTTTATCTGGGAAGGAGTTTTAACTGGTTGTTGTGTCTTTTGACGGTATGCTGTGACGTGCTGAAACCATGCCGCATGCCCCTGGAATCTACGTTAGTACAATCTCCCTCCATGATCAGCCTGTCCTATATTTTCTCTACGCAGGTTGTATCTTGCCTTCTTGTAAGTCAGGATCACCTCAGACAAATGCAGCCGAGTGAGTACATAGCATAAAGCGCACCTCACGTGCTGGGAATAATGTGGTGACATAGCCAGTTACACCTGCTGCGTAGTGTATTCTTCGAAGTCCACGTCAGAGTCCTATCTCTAGGCAGCAGTTTTAAACACGCCCCAGGTTTTGCTTTCAATGAAGTCCTGACGCACCAGTACAGTTTCCTCAGTCCACACCTTAATTAAAACTGGGGGAACTTGTTTGAGGAGTTGTCTGTAGGCTGCTTAGAAAAACACTGAGATGTGTTGTGATTGTCCAAAACGAAAGTAAAGTAAAGACGAGCTTTAAAGATTGTATTAAAAACTTCAACTGTCATTGTGTCCTTTATGAAATACCCTTTGAGGCACAACATGATGTAATCCTGTATAAACTGTCAAGGAGTTTTCACATTTACATTAATCTGAGTTGGATAAATGTCTCCAGGATATTTACCTGCTTCTGTTTCACAGCCCGTAAGGTCCTTTATGTTGACAGCAGTGTATATTGGGAAAGGGTTTTGACCTTCATTCACTGTCATCTGCTGGTCTGACAGGGTACTTTCCAGTTTCTGCAATTCAAAACACATTATTATGATAATTGGCTTCGTGTTTTATGTATGATTTCTTTCAAAACGTTTGAAAATAGTTGAGTACTTATCTGCTCACCTTCCGAAAGACGAGCTGCTCACAGACCAGGCCGAACAAATCAACGGCCGACACAGAGTAGCCATCATTAGCTTTCTGTGTCAGCTCGTTATAGTAATAGTATAATTCATCACAGTAGAAAAGGCTTGGCCTGTCAAGATGTTCCCTTACTGCTGAGATGAAGGTGTTGATGTCCTGCTGTGACCAGTTAGCTTCCTGATACAAGCTCGACATAGCCCTGTTGACCATGGGAGATAATACTGTTATTTCATTGTGAAATCATTGGTCCTTTTGATGTTTGAAAAGTGTAAGGATCCAGATATTTGTCTGACCAGGTGGATCCAGACACTCCAGTGATGTACGTGACAGCATCCAGGACGCCGAGTTCCTTCAGGCCCTTCAGACTGCCAAACGTGCCTGTCATTGCTCTAGTCCCTCCACCTGAAGCCACCACTGCTACAGTTGGCACCTGGACACAGAGCACAGCACACATACTAGGAGTGTGTTGAACGGTACTACTGTTTTCTAAAAAGGCACAATCAATTATTTATATTTATTTATTTATTTTAATTTGGAGAGGTACAGCGAATCAGAAAGTCCTGTTGGGGTGTTCACAAATTTGAAAGCCACTGATTTTCCTCTTACTTGACACCAAGGTTTGTCTTTTTCTCATCTAATCACTTGTTGTTTACTTGGAATCTACTTTAGCAAAGGTATACAAATGACATATTATGAAGTTATTATATCTTAAGTCCAGGAGAAAGACCACGCCCCTGCAAAGGTGTGTCACCAACAAAGGTGTGTCTTAACCATCTCCTTCTCTGTTCGTCTCAGTTCTCAACCCCACCCTCCACATCCCTCTTCTTTTTTCTCTTCCTTTTCCTCTTCCAAGGACCAGGAGGACAGAGAGCCGAAGCTTTCTCAGACATAGCTCTCACTCGCTGGGTCCCTCAGCATCTGAAGTCCCTCCACTCTGTCTACTTATAAACTCCCTTGCAGCAATTAAGGTGTGATCTTTGTTAATGTTATACCCTTTAATTCATGGTTTAAAGAGCCACACTCCTCGTCCTACCTTGTTGGGTTTGAGTCGAGTGTTGAGGCCTAAAAGCTTCTCCACAGCCTGCGCCACTACAACCTTCCTCTTCTGCAGGTACTCTTTCTCTTGTGCCGGGATGTCGTAGCCAATGCGAATGAAAAAATCTTTCTCCGTGCTGTCGATTTGCAAAGTAAAATAAAAAGGTATCATGGTGAATGCACACACACACGCTCATAGTTCATCAAAGGGAACTTTTGTAGAAACCACCTTACCCTTCATGTGTTTCCAGGCCAAAATCCACAGTCTCCTGCAATGAGAAAATGAATCTTTGAAAACATCTGCCAATGTTAATGCCCTACTCATTCAACAAATAAACATTTATCATACTTGATCGGTTTGGGATCTAGTGAAATTGAAGGCCAGGTCAACACCTTGTGCTGTTTTTCATGTTTTTTTTTTAGTTGTTCCTAAACCATTTTTGTGTGTGTGCCTGTGTCAGGCTGCATCCTGCTGTGGATGGCTGCTGCCATAAAGGAGTGTCAGTGCTACGGGGTGTGGGGGTGCCTGGTGTGGTCTAGGCGTTACACCCTTGTTGGGCGTCTTTGTCACATTTCCTCTTGACCAGGGTCGGTCTTCAATATGACCAGTTGTTAATTCTTCAGCCATAAAGATATTAAAAGAGCTGATCTGGTGCCACCACTCAGCCATTCTTTGGACCGGGCTTTTGGTAATGCAATGGAAAAAAAGGGTCAATATAGCTTAGAAAATTGATACTGCACACAAACTGAGTTCCTACCTCATCAACAACAAGAGAAACGTTTCCTGTATGTTTGGCCTGTAGTGGAGGCAGCTTGATGGAAGCAACAGGGTCGGCATCGGCATAAGGCTGACAGACAAAAGAGAGAAATAACACACCGTGTTATACGTGGTATTTGATTTTGATGAGGGGTTTGCATTGGTTGAAATAAGTGTTTAGAAGATACAGTAGCTGCTGTGAATTACTTAATTGGTTTCTGCTTTTCCTCCATCAGTTTTATTGGTTGTATAGAATATTTAAAACTCACTGCCAGTTCAAGTTCAGTCTCCAAGTCTCTGTTGATATAGAAACACAGGCTCTGGTCTTCTGAATCTATTGTCTGGCTTTCCGGGTAGGCGCCCTTTATTTTCAGCACCTGCCCTTGCACTGGTGGGGAAAAAATAAAAAACATGTGGAGCTACAGTTTGTCATGTCTAAAATGAATAAATCTTAATAATTTTGTCTAACTGACAACATACAGTCGAAGCTTGGTGGCTTGTCAAGTTTGATATGCAAGGCAGAGAATGGGCCAGCCTGGGGGACACCAAGAGAAAAAAAAAGACATTCATTATGGTCAACCAATTTACATCACACATGCACAAATCACAGATATATCTAATATATGTATATGAGCTTAAAACATCCATTTTTACCAAGGACACAGTAGAGTAATGTTAGCATATCATCACGCTGAGAAAGAAAAATTTAACACGTGATCAAGGGAGAAAAAAATTACGAAAACCCTACCATCAGGATGCCGTTGGTGCCATAGTCATATGGGGTCTCCTTACTGCAAAAGGGGGAAAACATATGATCCTTATTGAGGCCAGGTACTGGTCGACACATGAAATATTTTATGCTGGATACTAGTAATAGAATACACTCAGTGAGTCGTACCTTGGGAGCAGCTCAAACTCAACCATAAGTTCACCCGTGGTCTAGAAGAAAATGAACAAGACAATTGGTAACATGTGAGGTTAAAATATGCCGCAACAACTACAATAACAGAACTGTTCTTGTGAAGTCTTTCCTGCCCAACTCAGGATATGGGAAGCATAAATGTTCTGGAGGGATTGGGGAATGCAGCCAATCACCTTATCAGCCGAATAAATGATGTACTGCAGTCTTAGTCTTTGGCATTGTCAGTAACAGATGGTTATTGAAGATGAGTTGAAAGGTGGAGATGTAGTCTTTTGTTTTTGGCAGGTTTAGCTTTTTCAGCTTCTGCAGGAAGTTCATCTCCAGTACTTTTTTTTTGTTCAGAGAGCTGATGTGCAGCTCCCAATTGATGTCCTGGGTAATGAAGATGATTCCCAGGAAGCTGAAGGATGATGGGACTCTTGGGGCTGGGTTCTGCAAGCATCTCCAGTGTCTACACAGTGTTGCTATGGCTAATCTTCCACCTGCACTCAGACCTTTATCGAATCGAGATTAGCCTAAAACGAGGTCCAACCAAAGAAATCAACATCAGGTTATCAAGGACATTTCTTCCTGGGAATCATAAGCAAGCATGCCAGTCTGAGAAGGCATCTCTCTGCCTCCATAGCTGTCAGTAAGCCTGAGGTTAGGCCATGACATGCTTGGATTGCTTATGGATCACAAACCAAGTCATCTCTCATCTCTTTACATACATCGAACTTGGTATCCTTCGGAGCCTTTGCTGCCACTTGTGGCTGTCAATCTCGGTCAATCAGGATTATTTGTTCCATCATTGGCTGACTTAAACTGCACCTCTGTCTCTTTGACTTGGCCGCTGTATGTACTTTTACAACAAAGCTGGAAGAGTCATTGTGTATCAATGCACATTTATGGGCTATGTAAAGAGCAGAGAATTAAGGACCTTACCCACACAATTAATTTTATTGGGGAACCGGTATTATTTTAGCTCTTTGGTGTTTTACAGTGTCTTACCTCAGGTTTTAAAGGAAACACCTTGGTCTCCTTCTTCCCTACAGGGAGCTCTGTGACATTAAAGTAAACTGTGGAGATCAGATCATCAGCACTATAAGAATCCTGATCAAACAGGTTCATCTCCAGGATATTCTGCGCAAGAGAGAGAGTTGCACAATGTAAATCAACACATGACTGTTGAGGACTATCAGGACATGCCTGCATGAAGGAATTTACAATAAGCTGACATCAGATTACCACAGAAAAAAAAAGGTAAACAAATGTTCAGAGTAGCCTGTGGTTCTGGTCCAGTGGGATTACTTTGAAAATAAGGACAGTCATTATATAAATGGACTCACTTTCAATTGGCTGGGGACCCTAAAGGTAAATGTTTCATTCCACTCAGGTTTGTTTTCATTTGAAATAGTTTTTGTGCGCCAGGTCCTCGTTGACGACGTAGGCAGTGAGAGAGTGACATAGCAGTCAGATTTAGAGACTAAACCAAGGAAGAGGAAAAAAAGAAAAAAGGTTTGCAGTTTGAAAAACTGAAATGCACAGAGGATTTCTTAAATATCTTTTAAAGAAAATACTCACAGTAATCGTAAGACTTGGTTTTGGCCCTCAGTATGGTGACATTCAGGGTCAAGTAGGAGACGGTTTCCTTCTGCTGAATGAACCAACGTACGAAATCGAGTTTAAGAAAAATAAGAAATCTGCTTCTTTACATCTGCTGCTTGATGTTACAGAGAATCTTTATTTAAAATGTGGATGTTCTGACATTAGTAGTGCTGCATGTCCAAACTGGTTGAACTGGTTTAAAATTAATAACACAATATTGGAAATTTTACCCCCAACATGACTCCTTTGAGATGATCCAGTTTGCTATCCTTCCTTCCTGAAAAGAAAATGCTTTTTAAATTATTTTATTTTAAATAAAAACACTGCATTTTAGCATCAAAACAAAAAAATAAAAGAGGAAATCAAAGTCACAAAGCAACATTTAACTTACCAATTGAAGAAGTCCCAAAATTTCTGCAGGGCTGTGAAGAAGAGGACATAAGGTTTATGTTGTTCTGTTCAGCAGTGAGCAGTTCTCGAAATGGATTGCCTCACAGATTGCCTCAATACTAATTACTGGAATTACTGTTCATTTGTGGATTAGTATTCAACTTACAACACAGGCAGTTTTGACTTCTGTTTTTAAGTGCAGTTTTTCACATTTCATCTGCCGCAGCCTTTAATTTTGATATAATATCTGGATTAAAGAATCCAAAGGTATATTCAGGACACAAGAGAATTTGTCATAGATTAACAGTAACTGGGTTACAGCATTTTAGATTAGCTTATTCACACATCAAGTCTGAATCTGTAGCATATCTTAAAATATAACAATTATATAGTAATTAAACACAGTCATTACATTATTACTTAAAATCTCTTATTTTTTAGCAAGCTTAAATAAATCAAATGTAAACCAACCTCCTTGGGGTTTCCTTCTTTAAGTCCTCTTCACAAATGTGTCCGAGACAGTACTCAGCTTGAGTTGTGTTTGCTTTTATAGAGGACAACGCATCCCTGTAACAAGGAAGTATCTGTTATGTCAATTGTGATTTAGATTGTTGCGGTGAAGGGAGTGGAGAAAAAAAAAACAGGTAATCATGCCTCGGAATTCACCTGGTACAACAGAAGCTTTATGAACCTGTAGTGACAGGTTTTGACTCTGAAGTCAGTCAGTTGCGTTACATAGTGCGTAGCATTACTTCTAATAATAGAAGCTTTCTTTCTACGAACGCGCTACAAAGCCACTTGGGATTTTTTCGATTGACACACTCTGGAGTCAAGCAAAGCAGGAGAATCCAACTCCTTGCAATAGCAGAAAGTCATTTAAAAAAGTTACAAATGTGTATCCTCCTAAGTTGTTCACTGCTGCGAGTTCATTGTCATTTACATGGTTATATTTTAACTATATTTTGTTATTGTGTCTTATGGCCTTGTAACCTTAATAGCATGTAAGCACCCAGAAAAAAACTATAAGCAGGGCCACATAGAATGTGCATGCAAAGGACCACATATCAAGAGTGTGTAGTTAGTTTCAAGGAAAATAAACAACTTGTGGAATTCCATGGAAAGCAACTCTGGCAGAGCAATATAGTGTACGCCCTGGCATTCAAACCACGATTGATTGGTAATAAGGGGTCTGAATTCACCACCTCCAGCTGATTTTGGTTCTGGGCTCTTGAACAGGAATCAAAACTGGCCCTGTCTTCAATTTGACTGAAACCTGTAGAGACATATTTGGAAAGTGCTTCTATGTACACCTTTGAGAGACAGTAATACAACTGATTGAGGGACTCAAATGAAAATGAGCCAGAATACTTATCATTCATTTAATTTATTACATTAAAATACTTGAAAAGGGTTTACCACACCATTCTATGTCATTACTGAATAAACTACAACCAGTAAGCACTATTAGTAAGATAATATAATAGTTAAACTGATACGATTTGCAGATGTATTAAAGAAGTAACATTGTTGAAAATGAACTATTAAATCAACATTTATTCATGATTTAATAGGAACCCCTGATTCAGTTTTTTGCTATTTAACAAATGTATAAATTTCTTTGTTGCTACATTTCGGTTTGCAATTGTCTGCACAGGGCCTGGTTGCCATCCTATAAGGGTTTTCAGCCTTTACATGTGGCGTTTTCAAAGTCACTTGGGGGTAACTTGAAATGTTCAAGAGAGACCAGATATTAACTTAGGTCACTTAGTGAGTTGGGCAAATGTCATTCCTATTGCTTTATCTTGGACTCCTTCCTCTGCAGAGCCTTCTGGAGGACCTTGTGGATGCTCTCCTTGTTGTTCAAGAACGTTATAAGTGGCGAGGTCCACCAGAGCGTCAAAACCCTCTTTTGGTGTATGGAGATTTGCTGCTGCTCACATCCACCTTCCCAGCTTCTATTTACTCCTTGGTCTCTCGTTTTACGCCTGAAGATGATAAAGGTTGATTTCTTGTGCACTAGAAAGCACAATTCAATAAAAACAACAAGACATGGAGATGGGAAGGGAGGAGGGAAAACAAGAAGAGGGCTTACAAGGTAGTAAGTGCAATATGCCTGAATTTTTGGAGGCCCACCTCGTTAGGGGGTAAACTCACACCACTCTGTTGACGGGATCAGTTGAAGTGAGGAAAAAGGTGAGAAACATCATTAGGGGTGGGTTGTCTATGGCCACTTAGGATCCACAGCTGTGTTTTCACCAACATATTAACTGTGAATTCATCATGGTGTTGATACCATTTGGGTTTTCCTTGCGTTTCCTGTTTCTGTTTTGAATGTTTCTTCCCTGGTGTCTTTCCTTCCTCTGTTTTCCCTCCACTGATTATTTAATTGGTCTCACCTTGTGTACTCCACCCTCAGTCTCACCTGTGTCTCATTATTAGTCAGTGTGTTCATATATACTCCTGCCTTTCCCCTTTGTCATCTGGCAGTTTGTCTGGTTGTTATTTTCTTTAAATTTATTCTACTATGTTTTCTTGTTTGCTAGTTTCCAGTTCCTGCCTCCTCTTGTGTCTGCATTTGAGTCTGACTTTCTTTCTCGCTACCTTTTCACTTAAAAAACTGCTGAGTGTATGATTGTTATTTACATTATTGAGCATCAACTTGGAGCATCAAGCAATCAATATTTACCAGCTTCACTTCAACAGCTCTTTATCCATGCTGACAGCAGTGTATATGGGGAAAGAGTTTTGTCCTTCATTCACTGTCAGGTGTTGATGGCCTGCTGTGACCAGTTAGCTTCCTGATACAAAGTAGACATAGCCCTGTTGACAGTGAGAGATGATACTGTTATTTCACTCTGAAATCATTGGTCCTTTTCATGTTTGAAAACTCTAAAGACCCAGATATTAGTCTAACCAGGTGGTCGGGCATGTGAACCTTTAGAAATTAGCTTTTGTTGCAGCGTTGAAGTCTTTCCCACCATTTAAACCTTCAATAATAACTGACATGTTTTGATTTGTTTCCTGAATGAAGAGCAATGATTCCAGGATGTGTTTTCAGGTAGTGAACACTAGAGCGCAGACTTGGCATTGATATAAGACTCCAAGGTTTCAGCAAGCCCTTGGGCCAATCAAAATCTCCCTCAATATCAAATGTAATATCCAAGCAGCCACACATAAGAGCACATTATGTTAAATATGATAAAATTATTCCTTTTTATACTGTGCATGATAAACGGGAAGACAGATAACTAAAATCTAACTGGCTTCCAAGACCTCTGTCTTTACAGACCTTCTTTTCATCAGCAGTAACTCATTGTGCGTTCTTTTATTTGGAAAAAGGTCCCTGTGTCCTGTCATGTTTATTTCTATTTTGAAACTTATCCTTTACCTTGTGTCAGTTTTACTTCCTGCCCAAATCCACAGATTCCATGTGCGTAGTTTTCGATTTATTAAAAAATAATAATAATAATAATCTTAAACGTGAACCATTACATTCCTTCATTTTAGAATCCTCCAACAATAAAGCTGAATACTGAGGACAGTTTTCTTCCCCAGTCATCTGGTCAACAAAGACTCATACATACATAAACTGAAGATTCAGTGTTGCAATATAAAGAGATGAGATTAAATAGAATCAGAATCAGAAACGATTTTATTGCCAAGTATGTTTGTACATACAAGGAATTTGCTTTGGTGTTGTTGCACACAATAAATTAAATAAATTAATCTGTTATCCACACAAATAATAATCTGTTAAAGCACAAAAAGACATCAATTTCTGTTGGACTGAGATGCTCTCAGAGAAATAGTCGATATCTGCTCGGTGTGAAGCACATCAAGTTACCTTCAAAGCCACTTAGAAAATGGTTGATTGTGAAATATATCTTCGGACTCCCTCCTCTGCAGGGCCTTCTGGAGGACCTCACAGATGCTCTCCCTGTTATTCAGGATGTTGTAAGCGGTGAGGTCCACCAGAACGTCGAACTTCTCTTTGGAGTAGCACATATGGGGGGAGGTGTATGGAGATTCATGGCTCTCTACGTCCACCTTCCCGGCTTCTATTTCCTCCTCAGTCACACGTTTCACGCCTGCAAAGATGCATGACGATGATGATGATGATAAAGTTGGATTAACTGTACATTACAAAATATATTAAACACACACACATTGTTGTGAATAGGTGAGGTCCTTGTCTTCTGAACAGATGCACTCTAATTTGGCCTTGGAAAGAACTTGTAATCCTGGAGGTGGATTTACTTTTGCAATTTTCTGAGATGTAATTTTGGTTCACTTTTCTAAATTAAAGAAAAGCTTACCAGGACTTTTGTACTCTCTGTACGTCACGTTTGCTAATGGGAAGTGAATCACAATGGGGGCCTTGGGATTCTCCTTATCCTCCAAAATGTAGACCTCCTTCTTCGGCTCCGTCTCCAGACTGTCACAGTCAGCATTGGGGAAGGGGATGTTGTGTTCTTTGCAATATTCTGCCGTCTTCTTCAGGACCTGAGACATTGCACAGAATTGTGTTAAAGTCTCTTCCACTTAAATTTGACTTTTATTGAATGTTACATGTATATTTTTACAGTGCAGAGTCAGATACAGAAAAGGTAAAAACCTCCCATGGAGAACTATTTGGATGCTCCAACCCTCTGAAAGCATGCCAATAGATAATGGTGATATGCATATGAGAAAGCTCCAAGAAAATTGATGTTTAACGTCATATCATTTCTTTCTGGTCCTGGAAACTGGTACTAACCTCATTCAGCAGAAATAATAACTTGTGCATAGTTTATTGGTCTCTAATAGCACCCATGCAGAAGTCCTTCAGCTGCAAGATATTTCCTATCTGGGCCTTTGACTATGACATTCATTAGTCCTCCATTTCTTCCTTGTGGTTCATTCCTTGGTGGACTTACTAGTATGCTTCGGACCATTTTCCTGTTAAAAGGTCCAATTTCAGCTCAACTTTGAGACGAAATGCCTCATTATGTTTAAGCACTTTTTGATAGGATGCAGAATTCAGTGTTGAATGGTTCACCCAGTCCTCTGGGACTCAAAGCAACCCCATACCGTGACTTTTCCATCACCATTCTTCTCAATTCGGTGTGAGGTTCTTCTTTTTGAAAAGCAGTCTGACGAATATTACAGTGACCAAACAACCCTATCTTTGATTCATCTCTTCTGAACATGGTCCCAAATGGTCTTATGTTCCTTTTCCTAACAGACATGGCTGCAAACACAGGTAACCCTAACCCTAACCCTAACCATTTCGAACCATATGCCTAACCCTAACCGAGACTTTGAACTTTACACCTAACCTTAACCAATACTGGGAACCCTATGACTGATTTAATTAACTGCTGTTGTGTTGGACTCTTCCCGAGGGTCCCTATATTGAATATAATTTGGTATTTGTTTTTGTTATTTTGATTAATATTGTTCAGATTATTTTAATTTCTTTTCTTTTTTTTTTTTTTAAAGAAACGCTTTTTTATTTATTATTTACTTAGAGAAAAAGGTGCAAATTTAACAATCCGGGTCCAACTTGTAGAAGATACAACCTGTGCCTGCGCATAAGTAGCCTTCTCTTTAGGAGTAAGCAGTCTGTTTAATATTACAGTGACCAAACAACCCTATCTTTGATTTCATCTCTTCTGAGCATGGTCCCAAATGGTCTTATGTTCTTTTTCCTAACAGACATGGCTACAAACACAGGTAACCCTAACCCTAACCACTAACCCTAAAGGCCATAGAGCTTGGCATGATGATGATACAGGCTGCAATACTAAAGAGGATACCAGAGGTCAGAGGTTTAGATAAGGCAGCTTCCATTTGACACTTCCTATCATGTACCAATCATTGGGCCCAGAATACCACGGAGGTTAGTTTCCATGGAATGAACTTAATTTTTCACATCACTAGGTTTTCAGACTTTGACACTAAACTAAATGCTTCAGTTATTATGGTTTAAAATAGGAAAAGTCTCTTTGAGTTAATCCTGGTTTAAGAATTTGGGATACATTTCTGTTTACATTGAGCATGTGCTCTGGTTCCCAAGAGTAATTCAGGCTTATGATGATGTCCACGTCTCTCTCCGGCCGCAAGATCGGTGGACAGCCAATGTTGATGGCGTGGCCAGAATCGACCATGTGCAGAGTGGTGTCACTGGGGGTCAGCTCGTTTGGGAAAGCATCCGGGTGGTTTTCTGTGCAGAGACCAGAATGATTTTAGGATGGGTCAATGATGAGGAGGCCATATGGCTTAAGTTTAATCTGTTTTGTGAGCCCTTTTTTTTTTACCTTTATGTGCCTGGAAGGAGCTGCTTTCTTCGTAGTTCGAGTGCAGGAAGAAACCATGCACGAAATTGTGCATCTCAGAGATTAATGGACGATCCTTGAGGAGCTCTATCAGTGAACTGAAAACTGATGCTATCAACAAATTTTTGGTTTGAAATGCAGGTTCTGAGTCATCTCCTACAAAAGAAGACAGAATACATGCACAGGATTTAAGAAGGGACTTGTCAAATCTTTTTACTGCAGTTGTTTTCAAATTATTTAAACAGTAGCAGCACATGCACACGCGCAGTCCTACAAAGTCCAACTCTGCAAAAAGAAATGCAACTAATGATGGCAGTATACAAAACAGTGCACTAACTACGAGCATGGTTGGTGTTTAAATGTTTAAATTCAATACCTGTGATGCTCTCATGTTCTTCCATGATGGCGCTCAAACCGAGCTCGTGCAAAAACTCAGATGTGCTTGCAGAGAAGAAACTGCTCCATATTCCTGATGAGGTTGACATGGAAATAAAATAAAATAAAAGATACTGTCACCACAAATACTGGATTTTTATCCCACTGGGATGTTGACACATTTTACTTTTTACTGGGTAAGTGTTCTCACCAATCAGGTAAGGGAGGCGGAGCTGTGAGAGCTCCACGGTCTTACGGCCAAGGAGGAACTGGCTTCCAAAGTCCTCGCTTGGGATGAAAGCCCCATATTTTTGAAGACCCACCTCGTAGGGGGTGAACTCACACCACTCTGTAAACAAGATCAGTTAAATTAAGAAAAAATAAATGAATTGGGCAGTTCTTTATTAGCAGCCTTTCTGTCCTAAGTAGTGCAGTTCCCCAAACCACACTGTGAGCGAGGTGCAGATGACACTCTCAGCTGTATTTCATTGTTGTCATCATTGGGATTTCTTTAGCAGCTGCTGAGTGTTCTGAGGTCCTTGCTGATGTACTGTATACTCCAAGAAATGGTTTTCACCCTCTCCACTGCAGTCACACCGATGTACAAGGTGTCTTCTGCAATCTTTATGATACTGATGTTGGAGGCTACACAGTCATGGGTGAAGAGAGTGCACAGTGGCAGACTGAGCATACACCCCTGAGGGGTCCTGATGCTCACAGTCTTGCTGTCTGATATCTGGTTTCCTACTCTTACTGACTGACTGACTGAGGTCTGTCTGTCAACATCCAGTCACAGAGGGAGTCAGTCCAAGGGTCAGAAGCTTTTTAAGTCTAAGTATGAATGAATGAATAGCATTCTGACGTACGTGTCCTTACCCTCCGAGTGTGTGAGAGCAGCGCTGACAGTATCATCAGTTGTGCTGTAACTGTAATGTGTCCACAGTATCTGGGAAGGTCTTTTTTATTTTAGGTTATGTACAACATAACTATCCTATCAAAGCACTTCATTCAATTTGGGACGAGTGCAATGGGACAACCTGTGCCTGCGCATAAGTAGCCTTCTCTTTGGGAGGAAGGTTACTTCCTTGTCCACAAACCTAACCCTTAAGGCCATAGATCTTGGCATGATGATGATACAGGCTGCAATACCAAAGAGAATACCAGAGGTCAGAGGTTTAGATAAGGCAGCTTCCACTTGTCACTTCCTATCATGTACCAATCATTGGGCCCAGAATACCAAGGAGGTTAGTTTCCATGGAATTAACTTACTTTTTCACATCACTAGGTTTTCAGACAAGGGACATATTAAAGATGTCTGTGAAAAAAGAGTATACACCCCAGGATGTTATTTGTAAGCGTGGTTGCTTCCTTGGTTATGTTCTCCTCAGGACCATGCACATCTACCCCAGCATCACCTGGGACAAATGCAGCTGAGCGAGCACATAGCAGGGAGCGTATCTCACCAATGAACCTAGGTTTATCCTCCAGAAAGATCCTGCAGTGTTAGGTGGGAATAATGTGCTGACATAGAAAAATACGCAGCAGGTGTAAATGGCTAAGTCCACGTCAGAGTCCTCTCTCAAGGCAGCAGTTTTAAACACAAAGCACAACGCGTTGCAATCCTGTGTAAATAATTGAGTAGTTTTCACATGTACATTCATCTGAGTTAGATTAATGTCTCCAGGATATTTACCGCTTTCTGTTTCACAGCCCGTATGGTCCTTTATGTTGACAGCAGTGTATATAGGGAGAGGGTTTTGACCTTCATTCACTGTCATCTGCTGGTCTGACAGGGTACTGGTCAGTTTCTGCAGTTTCCAAACACATTATTATGATTATTGGCTTTGTGCTTTATTTTTGATTTCTTTCAAAGGGTTTGAAATAGTTAAGTACTTATCTGCTCACCTTCTGAAATATGAGTTGCTCACAGACCAGACCGAACAAATCAACGGCCGAAACAGAGTAGCCGTCATTGGCTTTCTGTGTCAGCTCGTTATAGTAATAGTATAATTCATTCCAATAGAAAAGGCTCGGCCTGTCAAGATGTTCCCTTACTGCTGAGATGAAGGTGTTGATGTCCTGCTGCGACCAGTTAGCTTCCTGATACAAGCTCGACATAGCCCTGTTGACCATGGGAGATAATACTGTTATTTCATTGTGAAATCATTGGTCCTTTTGATGTTTGAAAAGTGTAAGGATCCAGATATTTGTCTGACCAGGTGGATCCAGACACTCCAGTGATGTACGTGACAGCATCCAGGACGCCGAGTTCCTTCAGACCCTTCAGACTGCCAAACGTGCCTGTCATTGCTCTAGAGCCTCCACCTGAAGCCACCACTGCTACAGTTGGCACCTGGACACAGAACACAGCAAAGGATTTACATACTGGGAGTGTGTTGAACGGTACTGCTATTGTCAAAAAAGGCATGATCAATTATTTATATTTTTATTATTTCAGCTCAGTACAGCAAATCAGAAAGTCCTGTTTGGGTGTTCACAAATCTGAAAGCCACTGATTTTCCTCTTACTCGTCACCAAGGTTTGTCTTTTTCTCATCTAATCCCTTGTTGTTGAATTGAAATCTACTCTAGCAAAGGTATACAAATGACATATTATGAAGTTATTCTTGCCTATAAAGGTGTGTCTTAACCCTCTCCCTTTCTGTTCATCTCAGTTCTCAACCCCACCCTCCTCATCCCTCTCCTTTCTTCTCTTCCTTTTCCTCTTCCAAGGACCAGGAGGACAGAGAGCCGAAACTTCCTGAGACATAGCTCTCACTCACTGGGTCCCTCTGCATCTGAAGTCCCTCCATCCTGTCTACTTATAAACTCCCTTGCAGCAATTAAGGTGTGATCTTTGTTAATGTTATACCCTTTAATTCATGGTTTTAAAGAGCCACACTCCTCGTCCTACCTTGTTGGGTTTGAGTTGAGTGTTGAGGCCTAAAAGCTTCTCCACAGCCTGCGCCACTACAGCCTTCCTCTTCTGCAGGTACTCTTTCTCTTGTGCCGGGATGTCGTAGCCAATGCGAGTGAAAAAATCTTTCTCTGTGCTGCCGGTTTGTAAAATTAAAAAAAATTTAAAAAGAAAAAAGTATCATGGTGAATTCACACACACATATGCTCATAATTCATCAAAGGAAACCTTTGTATAAATCACCTTACCCTTCATTAATTTCCAGACTAAAATCCACAGTCTCCTGCAATGAGAAAACGAATCTTTGAAAACATCTGCCAATGTTAATGCCCAACTCATTCAACAAATAAACATTTATCATACTTCATCGGTTTGGAATCTAGTGAAATTGAAGTCCCGTTCAACACCTTGTGCTTTTTTTCATGTTTTTTTTTAGTTGTTCCTAAACCATTTTTGTGTGTGTGCCTGTGTCAGGTTGCATCCTGCTGTGGATGGCTGCTGCCATAAAGGAGTGTCAGTGCTATTGGGTGTGGGTTGCCTGATATGGTCTAGGTGGGTGCTACATGTCTAAGTAACATCCACACAGGTCCAAAAGTTTCCAAAAAGAACACTGAATTGAGACAAGATGGTTAATGTTATTTACTTCTTCTGTCAGTGGTCATGTTGTGGCTGATCAGTGTATGTAATAATTCATTCATATATTCATCTTCTATAACCGCTCGTCCTGTTAAGTGTCGCGGGGTCTGCTGGAGCCTATCCCAGCTGTCATCGGGCAAGAGGCGGGGTATACCCTGGACAGGTCGCCAGTCTATCTCAGGGCTAACACAGAGAGACAGGCAACCATTCACATTCACACCTACGGCCAATTTAGAATCGCCAATTAAACTAACAAACATGTCTTTGGATGGTGGGAGGAAGCCTGAGTACCCGGAGTAAACCCATGCAGACACAGGGAGAACATGCAAACTCCACACAGAAAGGCTCAGTCGGCTGATGTATTTGAACCTGGGACCTTCTCGCTGTGAGGCATCAGTGCTAACCACCTCGCCACTGTGCCGCCCTTATGTAATAATTGTCATGCACATATATATATATATATTTTTTTTTTCATTTAACAGCTGCAAATGCTGCACATACATCCATGTTACACCCTTGTTGGGTGTCTTGGTCACATTTCCTCTAGACCAGGGTTGGTCTTCAATATGACCAGTTGTTAATTCTTCAGCCATAAAGATATTAATAGAGCTGATCTGGTGCCACCACTCAGCCATTCTTTGGACCGAGCTTTTGGTAATGCAATGGAAAAAAGGGTCAATATAGCTTACAAAATGTATACTGCCCACAAACTGAGTTCCTACCTCATCAACGACAAGAGAAACATTTCCTGTATGTTTGGCCTGTAGTGGAGGCAGCTTGATGGAAGCAACAGAGTCTGCATCGGCATAAGGCTGACAGACAAAAGAGAGAAATAACACACCGTGTTATACGTGGTATTTGATTTTGACGAGGGGTTTGCATTGGTTGAAATAAGTGTTTAGAAGATACAGTAGCTGCTGTGAATTACTTAATTGGTTTCTGCTTTTCCTCCATCAGTTTTATTGGTTGTATAGAATATTTAAAACTCACTGCCAGTTCAAGATCAGTCTCCAAGTCTCTGTTGATATAGAAACACAGGCTCTGGTCTTCTGAAACTATTGTCTGGCTTTCCGGGTAGGCGCCCTTTATTTTCAGCACCTGCCCTTGCACTGGTGGGGAAAAAGTAAAATACATGTGGAGCTACAGTTTGTCATGCCTAAAATGAATAAATCTTAATAATTTTGTCTAACTGACAACGTACAGTCAAAGCTTGGTGGCTTGTCAACTTTGATGTGCAAGGCAGAGAATGGGCCAGCCTGGGGGACACCAAGAGAGAGAAAGACATTCATAATGGTCAACCCATTTAAACCAAATCACATTGTACGTTAAACTTGTCTTTGATGTCCAACAACTAAAATTGCATATCCATAATAAGCAGAGTAATGTTAGCATATCATCACGCTGAGAAAGAAAAATTTAATACGTGATCAAGGGAGAAAAAAATGACGAAAGCCCTACCATAAGGATGCCGTTGGTGCCATAGTCATATGGGGTCTCCTTACTGTAAAAGGGGGAAAACATATGCTCCTTATTGAGCCTGGGTATTGGTTGACACATGAAATATTTTATGCTAGATACTAGTAATAGACTACACTCAGTGACTCGTACCTTGGGAGCAGCTCAAACTCAACCACAAGTTCACCTGTGGTCTAGAAGAAAATGAACAAGACAATCAGTAAGATGTGAGGTTAAAATATGCTGCAACAACTACAATAACAGAACTGTTCTTGTGAAGTCTTTCCTGCCCAACTCAGGATATGGGAAGCATAAATGTTCTGGAGGGATTGGGGAATGTAGCCAATCACCTTATCAGCCGAATAAATGATGTACTGCAGTCTTAGTCTTTGGCATTGTCAGTAACAGATGGTTATTGAAGATGAGTTGAAAGGTGGAGATGTAGTCTTTTGTCTTTGGCAGGTTTAGCTTTTCCAGCTTCTGCAGGAAGTTCATCTACAGTACTTTTTTTTTTTTTTTTCAGAGAGCTGATGTACAGCTCGCAATTGATGTCCTGGGTAATGAAGATGATTCCCAGGAAGCTGAAAGATGATGGGACTGTTGGGGCTGGGTTCTTCCTAAAGTCTGCAAGCATCTCCAGTGTCTACACAGTGTTGCTATGGCTAATCTTCCACCTGCACTCAGACCTTTATCGAATCGAGATTAGTCTAAAACGAGGTCCAACCAAAGAAGGTGATCTAGCACATTCATTTCTTCCTGGGAATCATAAGCTAGCATGACTGAGAAGGCATGTCTCTGCCTCCATAGCTGTCAGTAAGCCTGAGGTTAGGCCATGACATGCTTGGATTGCTTATGGATCACAAACCAAGTCGTCTCTCATCTCTTTACATACATCAAACTTGGTATCCTTCGAAGCCTTTGCTGCCACTTGTGGCTGTCAATCTTGGGATCATCAGGAGTATTTGTTCCGTCTTAAACTGCGCCTCTGTCTCTTTGACTTGGCCGCTGTATGTACTTTTACAGCAAAGCTGGAGGAGTCATTGTGTATTAATGCACATTTATGGGCTATGTAAATAGCAGAAAATTAAGGACCTTACTCACACAATTAATTTTATTGGGGAACCAGTATTATTTTAGCTCTTTAGTGTTTTACAGTGTCTTACCTCAGGATTTAAGGGGAACACTTTGGTCTCCTTCTTCCCTACAGGGAGCTCTATGACGTCAAAGTAAATCGTAGAGATCAGGTCATCGGCACTAAAAGAATCCTGATCAAACAGGTTCATCTCCAGAATATTCTGCGCAAGAGAGAGTTGCACAGTGTAAATAAACACATGACTGTTATTGAGGACCAACAGGACATGCTTGTACAAAGGAATTTACAATAAGCTGACATCAGAGAGGGTGGGCTGGCCTTCCCAAATTTTATGAGGTACCATCAGGCCTTTCAGCTGCGCCCTTTTAAGACATGGCTTGACCGCTCTTCTCAGGTAGCCTGGAGAGATATAGAAGATGTGCTAGTGCTTCCATATAAACTTGAAGGGGTCTTATTTTCTGGACGAACTATCAACCAATGTATGTTACACTTCGGGCCTGTTATGACAAATTCGATACGAAATTTCAAGGTGGTTGAGAAAAGTCTGGGGGGGAATTGGAAATGGCATCTGAATACTCCACTGTGGGGGAACAAGAATATTATCTCAGGGAATAAGCCGTTTGAATCAGCATCATGGTCCTCAAAGGGAGTATACAATCTCGGAGATGTATTTGACCCAGGGGGTATGCTTAGCTTCCAGACATTGTGTTCTCGTTTCAATCTGCCAATGACATATCACTTTCTGTACCTCCGACTATGGTCAGCTCTTCGCGCCTATGGTGTGCGGACGAACTCTAAGCTGCAGACACATCCTGTCGTAGACTGGCTATCCACAACGAACACTAGAGGACTGGTATCAGTTGTGTATTCACAACTTCAAACACACACACAGAAAGAGCTTCCCCTGGCCAAGGCATGGTCTAGAGACCTGGAGGTTGCAGAGGAGGACATAAACTAGGAAACTGTCTGGGAGAACACATTTCACGCGTCCAAGAACCCCAACCACCAGTTGATTCACTATAAGTTGTGTCAGAAGACCGATCTGACACCACTTCTGAGATTTCATATGAAGCTGTCAACCAGCCCGAACTGTGACTTGTGCTCCCTGAACACACCAGGAACATTTAAGCACATGGTATGGGACTGCCCAGAGGTTTATGGCTTTTGGAGGAAGGTAACAGTGACTTTATCTAATATGATTGACAAGCCTGTACCTCTGGAGCCGACTCTCCTTTTGCTCAATGACGATTCACATTTGGGGCTGAATGAGAAACAACGCAAGGTTTGGTTGGCTGGCTTGAAGGCTGCCAAAAAACTGATCGTACAACGCTGGCTACCCTCTCACAAACTGTACGCTAGGAAATGGCTGGAATACTTTCAGGATGTGGTCATGTTAGAACTGTGTACAGCAGGTGAACAAAGCCAAAAGATCTACACTGGACTCATGGAAGGGAGCACCTTCGGCTATAACGGGCCTGCTCAGTTCGGAATAAAAGCGCTCAATAGGATGGTCAGACACTAGACCGAGAGGGGAGGTGGGAGGGAGGGGGGATGCCGCCAGGGGGAGGGGGGGAGGGAGGGAGGGAGGGAGGGATATGTTAGAAATGTTTGTGCTATTTGACCTTGTCATGTGAAAGCATAATTTCAATAAAACAGTTGTTCACAAAAAGCTGACATCAGATTACCACAGAAAAAAAAGGTAAACAAATGTTCAGAGTAGCCTGTGGTTCTGGTCCAGTGGGATTACTTTGAAAATAAGGACAGTCATAATATAAATGGACTCACTTTCAATTGGCTGGGGACCCTAAAGGTAAATGTTTCATTCCACTCAGGTTTATTATTGTTCCAAATAGTTTCTGTGCGACAGGTCCTCTTCGACACCGTAGGCAGCGAGAGAGTGACATAGCAGTCAGATTCAGAGACTAAACCAAAGGAAGAGGAAAAAAGGTTTGCAGTTTGAAAAAACTGAAATGCACAGAGGATTTCTTAAATATCTTTTAAAGACAATACTCACAGTAATCGTAAGACTTGGTTTTGGCCCTCAGTATGGTGACGTTAAGGGTCAAGTAGGAGACGGTTTCCTTCTGCTGAATGAACCAACGTACGAAATCGAGTTCAAGAAAAATGAGAAATCTGCTTCTTTACCTCTGCTGCTTGCTGTCACAGAGAATCTTTATTTAAAATAGCACTGCATATCCAAACTGGTTGAACTGGTTTAAAATTAATAACACAACACTGGAAATTTTACCTCCAACATGACTCCTTTCAGACGATCCCGTCTGCTATCCTTCCTTCCTGAAAAGCAAATGCTTTTTAAATTAATTTATTTTAAATAAAAATAGTGCATTTTAGCATCAAAACAAAAAATTAAAAGAGGAAATCAAAGTCACAAAGCAACATTTAACTTACCAACTGAAGAAGTCCCAAAATTTCTGCAGGGCTGTGAAGAAGAGGACATAAGGTTGATGTTGTTCTGTTCTTGAGTGAGCAGTAATTGAGATGGATTGCCTCACAGATTGCCTCAATACTAATTACTGGAATTACTGTTAGGCTTGTGGATTAGTATTCAATTTACAACACAGGCAGTGTTGACTTCTGTTTTTAAGTGCAGTTTTTCATATTTCATCTGCCGCAGCCTTTAATTTTGATATATTAAAGAACCCACATGTATATTCAGGATACAAGAGAATTTGTCATAGATTAAGACTAACTGGATTACAGCCTTTTAGATTAGTTTATTCACACATTAAGTCTGAATCTGTAGAATATTTTAAAATATAATATAACAATTATATAGTAATTAAACACAGTCATTACATTATTACTTAAAATCTCTTATTTTTTAGCAAGCTTATATAAATGAAATGTAAACCAACCTCCTTGGGGTTTTCCTCTTCTTTAAGTCCTCTTCACAAATGTGTCCGAGACAGTACTCAGCTTGAGTTGTGTTTGCTTTTATAGAAGGCAACCTATCCCTATTACAAGGAAGTATCTGTTATGTCAATTGTGAGTTAGGTTGTTGCGGTAAAGGGAGTGGGGAAAAAAACAGGTAGCCATGCCTCAGAATTAACCTGATGCAACAGAAGCTTTATGAACCTGTAGTGCCTCCTTATTAGTCAGTGTGTTTATATATACTCCTGCCTTTCCCCTTTGTCATGTGGCAGTTTGTCTGGTTGTTATTTTCTTTAGATTTATTCTGCTATGTTTTCTTGTTTGCTAGTTTCCAGTTCCTGCCTCCTCTTGTGTCTTCGTTTGAGTCTGACTTTCTTTCTCGCTACCTTTTCACTTAAAAAACTGCTGAGTGTATGATTATTATTTACATTATTGATCCACACTCAGCAAAGAGAGAGACTCTCATGGCTGTCCATGATCCACTGTTACAGATGAAGTAACAGGTTGGTTCATTGAAACCAATCAAAGCGGCAGTTACATTGATTAACAAGTCAGTCTCTCAAAGTTTCATGGAATCACATGAAACAACAGTGTTGCAGGTCCTTGCAGCATCAAGCAATCAATATTTACCAGCTTCACTTCAACAGCTCTTTATCCAGTCCTTCATGTTGACAGCAGTGTATATGGGGAAAGAGTTTTGTCCTTCATTCACTGTCAGGTGTTGATGGCCTGCTGTGACCAGTTAGCTTCCTGATACAAAGTAGACATAGCCCTGTTGACAGTGAGAGATGATACTGTTATTTCACTCTGAAGTCATTGGTCCTTTTCATGTTTGAAAAGTCTAAAGACCCAGATATTAGTCTAACCAGGTGGTCTGGGATGTGAACCTTTAGAAATTAGCTTTTGTTGCAGCGTTGAAGTCTTTCCCACCATTTAAACCTTCAATAAAAACTGTCATGTTTTGATTTGTTTCCTGAATGAAGAGCAATGATTCCAGGATGTTTTCAGGTAGTGAACACTAGAGTGCAGACTTGGCATTGATAGCAGACTCCAAGGTTTCAGCAAGCCCCAGGGCCAATCAAAATCTCCCTCCATATCAAATGTAATATCCCAGCAGCCACACATAAGAGCACATTACGTGAAATATGATAGAATCATTCCTTTTTATACTGTGCCTGATAAACGGGTAGACAGAAAACATTTAATTGGCTGCCAAGACCTCTCTTTTTACAGACCTTTTATTCGTCAGCAGTAACTCATTGTGTCTTCTTTGATTTTGAAAGAGCTCAGTGTCTCGTCACTTTTATTTTTATTTTGAAACTGATCCTTTACCTTGTGCGAGTTTTACTTCTTACCCAAATCCCCAGATTCACTGTGCGTAGTTTTTAATTTATTAAAATAATAATAACAATAATTATAATAATAATAATCTTGAATGTGAACCATTACATTCTTACATTTAAGAATTCTCCAAGAATAAAGCTGAATATTGAGGACAGTTTTCTTCCCCAGTCATCTGGTCAACAAAGACTCATAGATAATAGATAGATAGATTCAGTGTCGCAATACAAATATGAGACTTTAAATAAAACATCAAATGGAAATGAGAATCAGAAAAGACTTTATTGCCAAGTATGTTTGTACATACAAGGAATTTGCTTTGGTGTTGTTGCTCACAATAAATTAAATAAATTAATCTGTTATCCACACAAACAATAATCTGTTAAAGCACAAAAAGACATCAATTTCTGTTGGACTGAGACGCTCTCAGAGAAATAGTCGATATCAAGTGAAGCACATCAAGTTACATTCAGAGCCACTTAGAAAATGGTTGATTGTGAAATCTATCTTTGGACTTCCTCCTCTGCAGGGCCTTCTGGAGGACCTCACAGATGCTCTCCCTGTTATTCAGGATGTTGTAAGCGGTGAGGTCCACCAGAGCGTCGAAATTCTCTTTGGAGTAGCACAGATGGGAGGAGGTGTATGGAGAATCATGGCTCTCCACGTCCACCTTCCCGGCTTCTATTTCCTCCTCAGTCACACGTTTCACGCCTGCAAATATGCATGATGATAAAGCTGGATTAACTGTACATTACAAAATATATTAAACACACACACATTGTTGTGAATGAGTGAGATCCTTGTCTTCTGAACAGATGCACTCTAATTTGGCCTTGGAAAGAACTTGTAATCCTGGAGGTGAATTTACTTTTGCAACTTTCTTATATGTAATATTGGCTCACTTTTCTACATTAAACAAAAGCTTACCAGGACTTTTGTAGTCTCTGTACGTCACGTTGGACAGCGGGAAGTGAATCACAATGGGGGCCTTGGGATTCTCCTTATCCTCCAAAATGTAGACCTCCTTCTTCGGCTCCTTCTCCAGACTGTCAAAGTCGGCATTGGGGAAGGGGATGTTGTGTTCTTGGCAATATTCTGCTGTCTTCTTCATGACCTGATAAATTACACAGAATAATGTTAAAGTCTCTTCCACTTAAATTTGACTTTTGTTGAATGTTACATATATATTTTTTTACAGTGCAGAATCAGATACAGAAAAGGTAATAACCTCCCATGGAGAACTATTTGGATGCTCAAACCCTCTGAAAGCATGCCAATAGATAATGGTGATATGCATATGAGAAAGCACCAAGAAAGTTGGTGTTTAACGTCATATCATTTTTTTCTGGTCCTAGAAACTGGTACTAACCTCATTCAGCAGAAATAATAACTTGTGCATAGTTTATTGGTCTCTAATAGCACCCATGCAGAAGTCCTTCAGCTGCAAGATATTTCCTATCTGGGCCTTTGACTATGACATTCCATAATCCTTCATTTCTTCCTTTTGGTTCATTCCTTCGTGGATTTACCAGTATGCTTAGGACCATTTTCCTTTTAAAAGGTCCAATTACAGCTCAACTTTGAGACGAAATGCCTCATTATGTTTAAGCACTTTTTTAAAGGATGCAGAATTCAGTGTTGAATGGTTTACCCAGTCCTCTGGGACTCAAAGCAACCCCATACCGTGACTTTTCCATCACCACTCTTCTCAATTCGGTGTGAGGTTCTTCTTTTTGAAAAGCAATCTGTCTAATATTACAGTGACCAAACAACCCCATCTTTGATTCATCTCTTCTGAGCATGGTCCCAAATGGTCTTATCTTCTTTTTCCTAACAGACATGGCTGCAAACACAGGTAACCCTAACCACTAACCCTAAAGGCCATAGATCTTGGCATGATGATGATACATGATGCGATACTAAAGAGGATACCAGAGGTCAGAGGTTTAGATAAGGCAGCTTCCATTTGTCACTTCCTATTAAGTACCAATCATTGGGCCCAGAATGCCAAGGAGGTTAGTTTCCACGAAATTAACCTACTTTTTCACATTACTAGGTTTTCAGTCTTTGACACTAAACTAAATGCTTCAGTTATTATGGTTTAAAATGGGAAAAGTCTCTTTGAGTTAATCCTGGTTTAAAGATTTAGGATACATTTCTGTTTACATTGAGCATGTGCTGTGGTTCCCAGGAGTAATTCAGGCTTATGATGATGTCCACGTCTCTCTCCGGCCGCAAGATCGGTGGACAGCCAATGTTGATGGCAAGGCCAGAATCGATCATATGCAGAGTGGTGTCACTGGGGGTCAGCTCGTTTGGGAAGGCATCCGGGTGGTTTTCTGTGCAGAGACCAGAATGATTTTAGGATGCGGCAATGATGAGGAGGCCATATGGCTTAAGCTCTATCTGTTTTGTGAGCCCTTTTTTTTTTTTTTTACCTTTATGTGCCTGGAAGGAGCTGCTTTCTTCGTAGTTCGAGCGCAGGAAGAAACCATGCACGAAATTGTGCATCTCAGAGATTAATGGACGATCCTTGAGGAGTTCGATCAGTGAACTGACAATTGATGCTATCGACAAATTTCTGGTTTGAAGTGTAGGTTCTGAGTCATCTCCTACAAAAGAAGACAGAATACATGCACAGGATTTAAGAGGGGAATTGTCAAATCATTTTACTGCAGTTGTTTTCAAATTATTTAAATAGGAACAGCACATGCACACGCGCAGTCCTACAAAGTCCAACTCTGCAAAAAGAAATGCAACTAATGATGGCAGGATACAAAACAGTGCACTAACTACAAGCATGGTTGGTGTTTAAATTCAATACCTGTGATGCTCTCATGTTCTTCCATGATGGTGCTCAAACCGAGCACGTGCAAAAACTCAGATATGCTTGCAGAGAAGAAACTGCTCCATATTCCTGATGAGGTTGACATGGAAATAAATTAAAATAAAAGATATTGTCACCACAAATACTGGATTTTTATCCCACTGGGATGTTGACACATTTACGCTATATAACAGAAATGTTGATCCCATATGAGCCAGTTCGCAGCCTTAGATCCTCGGGTGGGGGCCTCCTGGTGGTTCCAAAGTCAAGGCTTAAATCTAAAGGTGACCGAGCTTTTTCTGTTATTGCCCCTCGGCTTTGGAACGACCTACCTGAGGAGATAAGGCTTGCAGAATCAGTAACCTCTTTTAAATCACTTCTTAAAACTCAATTTTATAGACTCGCCTTTTTGTGATGTCGTCTTCGTTTTACTCATTAATTTTTAAGTTTTGAGTTTTATTTTAACTGTGTTCCTTTTATTTGTTCTGCTTTGTTTGTCAAAGCACTTTGTAAACCCTGTTTTTAAAAGTGCTATATAAATAAAGTTATTATTATTATTATTATTATTATTTAATTTTTTACTGGGTAAGTGTTCTCACCAATCAGGTAAGGGAGGCGGAGCTGTGAGAGCTCCACGGTCTCACGGCCAAGGAGGAACTGGCTTCCTAAGTCCTCGCTTGGGATGAAAGCCCCATATTTTTGAAGACCCACCTCGTAGGGGGTGAACTCACACCACTCTGTAAACAAGATCAGTTAAATTAAGAAAAAATTAATGAATTGTGCAGTTTTTTAGCATCATTCCTGTCCTAAGTAGTGCAGTTCTCCAAACCACACTGTGAGCGAGGTGCAGATGACACTCTCAGCTGTATTTCATTGTTGTCATCATTGGGATTTCTTTAGCAGCTGCTGAGTGTTCTGAGGTCCTTGCTGATGTACTGTATACTCCAAGAAATGGTTTTCACCCACCAGTCTCACCGATGTACAAGGTGTCTTTTGCAATCTTTATGATACTGGTGTTGGAGGCTACACAGTCATGAGTGAAGAGAGTGCACAGTGGCAGATTGAGCATACACCCATGGGAGGTCCCGATGCTCACTGTCTTGCTGTCTTATATCTGATTTCCTACTTTGACTGACTGACTGACTGACTGAGGTCTGTCTGTCGGTCAACATCCAGTTACAGAGGGAGTCAGTCCAAGGGTCAGACAATTTTTAAGTCTAAGTATGAATGAATGAATGAATAGCGTTCTGACATACGTGTCCTTACCCTCCAAGTGTGTGAGAGTAGCGCTGACAGTATCATCAGTTGTGCTGTAACTGTAATGTGTCCACAGTATCTGGGAAGGTCTTTTTATTTGAGGTTATGTGCAACATAACTATCCTCTCAAAGCACTTCATTCAATTTGGGACGAGTGCAATGGGACAGTCCTCATTCAGGCAGGTTCTTTGGGATGTGCAGAATAATTGTAGACTTAAAAACAGTTTGACACTGAGCACTGGGCAAGGGACATATTAAAGATGTCTTTGAAAAAAGAGTATACGCCCGAGGATGTTATCTGTGAGCGAGGTTGCTTCCTTGGTTATGTTCTCCTCTGCACTTCTACCCCAAAGACATGGAGAGGGTCCACTATGTCCGCTGGTCGGTGTTGAAGGTCTCAAAGCGAGCACAAGACTCATTAAGGTTATCTGGGAGGGAGTTTTACTGGACGTTGTCTTCTGTCGATACACTGTGACGCGCTGAAGACCATGCTGCAATCTCCCTCCAAGATCAACCTGTCCTGTCTTTTCTCTACGCAGGTCATATCTTGCCTTGTTGTAGAATTCATCATCACCTGAGACAAATACAGCTGAGCGAGCACATAGCATGGAGCGTATCTCACCAATGAACCTAGGTTTATCCTTCAGAAAGATCCTGCAGTGTTAGGTGGGACTAACGTGCTGACATAGAAGAATACGCAGCAGGAGTAAATGGCTAAGTCCACGTCAGAGTCCTCTCTCAAGGCAGCAGTTTTAAACACAAAGCACAACACGCTGCAGTCCTGTGTAAATAATCAAGTAGTTTTCACATGTACATTCATCTGAGTTGGATTAATGTCTCCAGGATATTTACCGCTTTCTGTTTCACAGCCCGTATGGTCCTTTATGTTGACAGCAGTGTATATAGGGAGAGGGTTTTGACCTTCATTCACTGTCATCTGCTGGTCTGACAGGGTACTGGTCAGTTTCTGCAGTTTCCAAACACATTATTATGATTATTGGCTTTGTGCTTTATTTTTGATTTCTTTCGAAAGGTTTGAAATAGTTGAGTACTTATCTGCTCACCTTCTGAAAGACGAGTTGCTCACAGATCAGACCGAACAAATCGACGGCCGACACAGAATAGCCGTCATCAGCTTTCTGTTTCAGCTCTTCACAGTAATATTGTAATTCTTTCAAACTGAAAAGGCTCAGCTCCCGCCTGTCAAGATGTTCCCTGACTGCTGAGATGAAGGTGTTGATGTCCTGCTGTGACCAGTTAGCTTCCTGATACAAGCTAGACATAGCCCTGTGGGAGATAATACTGTTATTTCACTGTGAAATCATTGGTCCTGTTCATGTTTGAAAAGTGTAAGGACCCAGATATTTGTCTGACCAGGTGGATCCAGACACTCCAGTGATGTACGTGACAGCATCCAGGACGCCGAGTTCCTTCAGGCCCTTCAGACTGCCAAACAGGCCTGTCATTGCTCTAGAGCCTCCACCTGAAGCCACCACTGCGACAGTTGGCACCTGGACACAGAGCACAGCAAAGGATTTACATACTGGGAGTGTGTTGAACGGTACTGCTATTGTCAAAAAAGGCATGATCAATTATTTATATTTTATTATTTCAGCTCAGTACAGCAAATCAGAAAGTCCTGTTCGGGTGTTCACAAATCTGAAAGCCACTGATTTTCCTCTTACTTGACACCAAGCTTTCTTTTTTCTCATCTAATCCCTTGTTGTTGAATTGAAATCTACTGTAGCAAAGGTTTACAAATGACATATTATGAAGTTATTATATCTTAAGTCCAGGAGCAAGACCATGTCCCATGTCCTTCTACTGCTCTTACCTATAAAGGTGTGTCTTAACCCTCTCCTTCTCTGTTCGTCTCAGTTCTCAACCATACCGTTCCCATCCCTCTCCTTTCTTCTCTTCCTCTTCCATCTTTCTATAAAGGGACCAGGAGGACAGAGAGCCGAAGCTACCTGAGACATAGCTCTCACTCGCTGGGTCCCTCTGCATCTGAAGTCCCTCCATCCTGTCTACCTATATACTCCCTTGCAGCAATTAAGGCGTGATCTTTCTTAATTCATGTTTTTAAAGAGCCATACTCATCGTCCTACCTTGTTGGGTTTGAGTTGAGTGTTGAGGCCTAAAAGCTTCTCCACAGCCTTCACCACTACAGCCTTCCTCTTCTGCAGGTACTCTTTCTCTTGTGCCGGGATGTCATAGCCAATGCGAGTGAAAAAATCTTTCTCTGTGCTGTCAGTTTGCAAAATAAAATAAAAAGGTATCGTGGTGAATACACACACACACACACATATGCTCATAAGTCATCAAAGGCGAGTTTTGTATGTATCACCTTACCCTTTATGTGTTTCCAGACCAAAATCCACAGTCTCCTGCAATGAGAAAACGCATCTTTGAAAACATCTGCCAATGTTAATGCCCAACCCATTCAACAAATAAACATTTATCATACTTGATCGGTTTGGGATTTTGTGAAATTGGAGGCCAGGTCAACACCTTGTGCTGTTTTCCATGTTTTTTTTAGTTGTTCCTAAACCGTTTTTGTGTGTGTGCCTGTGTCAGGCTGCATCCTGCTGGGGATGGCTGCTGCCATGAAGGAGTCAGTGCTATGGGTGGGGGCGCCTGGTCTGGTCTAGGTGGGTGCTACATGTCTAAGTAACATCCACACAAATGCCAAAAAGTTTCCAAACACAACATTGAATTGAGACAAGATGGTTAGTTATTTACTTCTTCTGTCAGTGGTCATAATGTTGTGGTATGTAATCATCCATTCAGCTTTTGGCAAAGCAATGGAAAAAATATAGCTTACAAAATGTATACTGCACACAAACTGAGTTCCTACCTCATCAATGACAAGAGAAACTTTTCCTGTATGTTGGGCCTGTAGTGGAGGCAGCTTGATGGAAGCAACAGGGTCTGCATCAGCAGAAGACTGACAGACAAAAGAGAGAAATAACACACCGTGTTATACGTGGTATTTGATTTTGATGAGGGGTTTGCATTGGTTGAAATAAGTGTTTAGAAGATACAGTAGCTGCTGTGAATTACTTAATTGGTTTCTGCTTTTCCTCCATCAGTTTTACTGGTTATATAGAATATTTAAAACTCACTGCCAGTTCAAGTTCAGTCTCCAAGTCTCTATTGATGTAAAAACACAGGCTCTGGTCCTCTGACTCTATTGTCTGGTTTTCCGGGTTGGCGCCCTTTATTTTCAGCACCTTTCCTTTAAGCACTGGTGGGAAATAAAATGATAATAAATGTGGAGCTATGTCATGTCTAAAATAAATAAATCTTCATAGTTCTGTCTAACTGACAACATACAGTCAAAGCTTGGTGACTTGTCAACTTTGATGTGCAAGGCAGAGAATGGGCCAGCCTGGGGGACACCAAGAGAGAGAAAGACATTCATTATGGTCAACCAATTTACATGAAATCACACTGTACATTCAACTTGTCTTTGATGTCCAACAACTAAAATTGCTTGGAGCATAATGATGCACAAACCACAGATATATCTAATATATGTATATGAGTTAAAAACATTATGCTGAGAAAGAAAAATTTAATACGTGATCAAGGGAGAAAAAAATGACGAAAACCCTACCATCAGGATGCCGTTGGTGCCATAGTCATATGGGGTCTCCTTACTGCAAGAGGGGGAAAATATATCATCCTTACTGAGCCTGGGTATTGGTCGACACATGAAATATTTTATGCTAGATACTCGTAATAGACTACACTAAACTCAGTGACTCATACCTTGGGAGCAGCTCAAACTCAACCACAAGTTCACCCGTGGTCTAGAAGAGAGTGAACAAGACAATCAGTAAGACGTGAGGTTAAAATATGCTGCAACAACTACAATAACAGAACTGTTCTTGTTAAGTCTGTCCTGTCCAACTCAGGGTAAGGGAAGCATAAATGTTCCGGAGGAACTGGGGATTGCAGCCAATCACCTTATCAGCTGAATAAATGACGTACTGCAATCTTGGTCTTTGGCATTGTCAGTAACAGATGGTTATTGGAGATGATTTGAAAGGTGGAGATGTAGTCTTTTGTCTTTGGCAGTACGTTTTTTTGTTCAGAGAGCTGATGTACAGCTCGCAATTGATGTCCTGGGTAATGATGATGATTCCCAGGAAGTTGAAAGATGATGGGACTGTTGGGGCTGGGTTCTTCCTAAAGTCTGCAAGCATCTCCAGTGTCTACACAGTGTTGCTATGGCTAATCTTCCACCTGCAGGCAGACTTTCAGAGATGGCATCTCTCTGCCTCCAGAGCTGTCAGTAAGCCTGAGGTTAGGCGATGTCATTGTGTCTTAATGCACATTTATGGGCTATATAAAGAGCAGAGAGTCACTGACCTTACTTACACAATTAATTTTACAGTGTAACCAGCGTTGTTTTAGCTCTTTGGTGTTTTACAGTGTTTTACCTCAGGTTTTAAAGGAAACAACTTGGTCTCCTTCTTCCCTTCAGGGAGCTCTGTGACGTCAAAGTAAACCGTGGAGATCAGGTCATCAGCACTAAAAGTATCCTTATCAAACAGGTTCATCTCCAGAATATTCTGTGTAAACGACAGAGTGGCATAGTGTAAATAAACACATCACTATTGTTGAGAACTGACAGGACATGCCTGTACGAAGGAATTTACGATAAGCTGACATCAGATTACCACAGAAAAATTAAAACAAATGTTCAGAGTAGCCTGTGGTTCTGGTCCATTGGGATTACTTTGAAAATAAGGAAAGTCATTATATAAATGGACTCACTTTCAATTGGCTGGGGACCCTAAAGGTAAAGGTTTCATTCCACTCAGGGTTGTTTTCATTTGAAATAGTTTTTGTGCGCCAGGTCCTCGTTGACACCGTAGGCAGCGAGAGAGTGACATAGCAGTCAGATTTTGAGACTAAACCAAGGAAGAGGAAAAAAAGAAAAAAGGATTGCAGTTTGAAAAAACTGAAATGCACAGAGAATTTCTTAATTATCTTTTAAAGACAATACTCACAGTAATGTCGAGACTTGATTTTGGCCCTCAGTATGGTGACGTTCAGGGTCAAGTAGGAGATGGTTTCCTTCTGCTGAATGAACCAACGTACGAAATCGAGTTTTAGAAAAATAAGAAATCTGCTTCTTTACCTCTGCTGCTTGCTGTCACAGAGAATCTTTATTTAAAATGTGGACGTTCTGACATTAGTAGCACTGCATGTCAACACTGGTTGAACTATTTTAAAATGGAATTAACAACAAAATATTTTAAAGGACTCGACACAGTAATCAACCGTTAAAACTCTGACACGACATTGGAAATTTTACCCCCAACATGACTCCTTTGAGATGATTCCTCTTGCTATCCTTTCTTCCTGAAAAGAAAATGCTTTTTAAATGAATTTCTTTTAAATAAAAACATGGTGTTTTAGCATGAAAGGAAAACATTAAAAGAGGAGATCAAAGTCACAAAGCAACATTTAACTATAACTGACTGAAGAAGTCACAAAATTCATGCAGTAACTGAGATGGATCTACAGATTGCCTCAACACTAATTACTGGAATTACTGTTAGGTTTGTGGATTAGTATTCAACTAACAACACAGGCAGTGTTGACTTCTGTTTTTAAATGCAGTTTGTCACATTTCATCTGCCGCAGCCTTTAATTTCAATGTAGTATCTGGCTTAAAGAACCCAAATGTATATTCAGGATACAAGAGAAGTTGTCATAGATGAAGACTAACTGAGTTACAGTCTTTTACATGAGATTAATCACACGTTAAATCTGAAGTTGTAGCATATTTTAAAACACGCTTAATAATTAGACAGTTATCACATTATTACTTAAAATCTCTTATTTTTTAGCAAGCTTAAATAAAGCAAATGTAAACCAACCTCCTTGAGGTTTTCCTTTTCTTTAAGTCCTCTTCACAAATGAGTCCTAGACAGTACTCAGCTTGAGCTGTGATTGCTTTTATAGAGGGTAACCTGTTATTACAAGGAATTAGTATGTCAGTTGTTATGAAGGTAGTGGAAAAAAAAAATTCTTGGGAAATGACCTGATGCAATAAAAACTTTGTCAGCATGTTTTGACGCAGGAGAATCCGGCTCATTGCAACAGCAGAAAGTCATTTAAAAAAGTTACAGGTGTGTATCCTTCTAAGTTGTTCATTGCTGCTAGTTAATTGTTTTATCATTTACATGGTTATATTTTAACTATATTTTATTATTGTGTCTTATAGCCTTGTAACCTTAATAGCATGTAATCACCCAGAAAATACTATAGGCAGGGCCACGTACACTTGGTATGTAGCCCAATAAACACACCAATTATTTGACATGGACAGTGTCAATGGACAGTGTCAGAGTGACAGAGCAGTGACAGACCAGTCTTTCCATCCCACCTGACTTGGTAAATATGACATGTGATTGGACTGTAGTTGAGCAAAGAGGAAGCAATAGGTCTAGATCAGTGCCCCTGCCTCCGGGATCTTTTTTACAAACCTTCCGCAGCCTCTAAAAGAACAGTGCAACATGAGTGCAAAGGTACATTCACCACAATTTCAAAAGAAAGATTTCTTCTTTGAAATTTCAAATTTCATATACATCTCAGTTTTCATAAAAGCATTTACAAGGATTCAAACTAACACACTCGGAGAGTTCATACAACCGTACCAAACTTTTTATCCAACGAGTTAGTGATCTTATCAATTATATGGTTTTATCTTATATTATTATCTTGTAGGGGCGGCACAGTGGCGAGGTGGTTAGCACTGATGCCTCACAGCGAGAATGTCCCAGGATCGAACCCATGGGCCGACTGGGTCTTTCTGTGTGGAGTTTGCATGTTCTCCCTGTGCCTCCAGGTACTCCAGCTTCATCCCACCATCCAAAGACATGTGGGTGTGAGTGTGAATGGTTGTCTGTCTCTCTGTGTTAGCCCTGCGATAGACCGGCAACCTGTCCAGGGTGTACCCCGCCTCTCACCCGATGACAGCTCGCCCGATGACAGCTGGGATAGGCTCCAGCAGACCCCCGCGACCCTTAACAGGAGTAAGCTGGTACAGATGATGAATGAATGAATGAATATTACCGAGTAAAATTGCAAAAGCAAGTACTCAGTCAATTTCTTACACATTCTCTGTGCTGTTTTTTCCTATGTATTAAGAGGGTGTTGTTAGTTCCAAGGAAACTAAACCACTTGTGGACTTCTATGGAAACCAACTCTGGTGGAGCAATGCACACTGTAAACCCTGTAAACTGAGTAGTCATCACTGTCTTACGCAAAACCTTTGACTGCACGTGGGCGTGCAACGTAATGACGTCGGTGCGTCACTACGTTGGCAAAATCAAAACAACGTGGCGGTCGGTTGCTGAAGTTAAGAAAGCTTGTAAGTATAAGGGTAAGGTCTTCTAAAACTCATCAGCGTGTTGTTTAATTGCATAAATGCCACAACGAAATCGTACTTTTTGTGTTTGTATTTTCAGTCGACGGTATTGTTGTTCTTTATAAATGTCTTTCTGCTGGTAATGTTCAGCTCCGTTTCCAAACATGCCCGCTTTCTTGAAGTAAACAAACCCCCTTGGTGTATGTTTGGAGCCATCTGACGTTGTCTATGGAAATAAATGCGGTTTTGTGGGATGGAAATGTCCTAAGATCTCTCATTATATGCTGCTGTGGCGATGCGGGGACAGACATAACCACTGCACAAGGCCTAAAATATTAGTAAACTATAGGCCCAGGTTGAATTTGCCTGGAATTGTCCTTTTAATGACACACACTTCTCCTACCTCCATACTAATTATTTGTCTTTCCCTGTAGGCTGAAGTTGGTACCCAGCACAAGGCATCCATGGCAAACAAGGTAATGCTTATGTTCATTTTTAATGTAAGATGTATCCATTAAATTTAATGTTTGGGCAGGAATGCTGATGATAATTGTTTTTGCTTTTAACTGTATTGTTTGGTGAGCCAGATAATGCAGTTTTCAACCAGAATTGATACATATTCATGTTATAATCACAAACCAGCTTTAAAAATGTAAGTTATTATCTCCTATCTCTCCTGGGGAGCTTCCCACCCCTTTTATTAGATCGTCAAAATGTGTACTTTATTTTGGATAGAGAGAGAGAGAGAGAGAGAGAGAGAGAGAGAGAGAGAATTGTGTGTTGAGGGGAGGAGTCAGATACGAGGAAGGGGAGGGGTCAGAGACGAGAAGGGGAGGAGTCAGAGACGAGGAGATGGAAAAAGACAGGTGCAAGGAAGATGATGAAGTTGAAGCAATAAAGAATGAAAGGAGAAAATGCTGCAGTAATTTTGTATAAAATGATGAGCCAGCATTAATGAAGTATTACTAAGTATCACTAATTATTTGTCTTTCCCTGCAGGCTGAATTGGTACCCAGCACAAGGCATCCTTGGCAAACAAGGTATTCATTTTTTAATTTAAAGATGTATCCATTAAATTTAATGTTGATGATAACTGTCTTTGCTTTTAACTGTGTTTCTTGGTGATGCCGATAATGCAGTTTTCTATCTTTAAAGGGATAAAAGAAATAACTATGAAGGCAAATGTCATCCCTAATTGTTAAGAGATTGGAAAGGGTTCACAATCTGTGTTTTTTCTGCATTATTTGAGTGGTTTCAGAGTACTATTTTATGTCATCCCACAGGATCAAACACCTGAGACCAGTGAATGGCACAGAACCTCTATGGTAAACATTGATCTTGAAAGAAAGACACTGAAGACGACTTTTGTTTGAGTAATGGAGTGGAAGTGCAAATTGTGTACTGCGTCTGCAGACACCCGGGCGCAGTTATTCCGGCACTATCGCTTGAAACGCAGCCATTATTCTCGAGTTCGCCCTCGACCATGTCTCCATGACTCTTGTGTTTGTACATTTCTGTCCTTTAATGCCTTGAAAAGTCATTTGTCACGGTTTCACAGAGATGTGTGTGGGCCCAGTGCAAGTGACAGAGCACAAGCAGAAAGGGCAGCTTTTACATGTTCTGTGTGTAACTTGAAACAGCCCTTCTCACAAGAAACATTGTTCACTCGTTTAAGGGGCCGTTTAAAAAAAACGTGAGACGATAACGTGCCCGTTTAAAAACTGTAACTACAGCACAAATGTGTATTCTTCTTTTAATACACACAAAAGTAGGATACATGCAAATAGTTCAGACTTTCCTGACGAGATCGTTTCAACAGAAAATGCTGCTGTAAATGCTGCTGGCCTTTATTGTGAAGATATTTCCCTCTCCCAGCATGCAGACACATTTGACAATCCTGAGGACGACAGTGTATGTGACTCCAGCCAGTTGAGAGCCCAGTTGCGCCATAATCTCTCCTCATTATTCCTCAAGATGCAAACTGTTCTCCACGTTTCTGACATGGCAACTCAGGAAATAAACGGTGTGTTTATTCGTTCACATAGAGAAAAACTGATTGAGTTTTTGTTGGCCTCTCTTTTCAAAAGGCATAGATTCTTTAAATTTCCTTTTTGGTTATTAATTTAATTTATTTTTTTTATTTATGTGCAATGACTTATCTTGGATGTATATGTGTTTACGGTTCTTTTTCATGACATGCAAGGTTTCGCTAACCAAACGGGTTGTTTACATTTTCAGATTGTGCATTTGTTGGCCTGTCTTTACAAATGGTATAGACTTGAAGTCTTTATTTTTTGGTATCCTTATTGTTTAATCAAAATTCAAATCTTTTATAGCGTCATTTGGAAGTTGGTAAGCCATGGATAAACGATTTTAAGATGCCATACTTTTTGATATTGAGCACTGAAGATCCTGGTGCTCTTGTTCTTATCTGTAATACACACGTTTGCAAGGAACACACCCATACAGATGTTTGTATGTGTTGTTTGTACGCTTACAGTTCTGTTGCTGTGTCCAAAGTGGTTTGGAGAAAAAGACATCTGAATAAAAACACTGAAATATTCTACATTTGTTGTGTGAAGAAGATTATTTGACTATTCTGAACTTAAAAAATTAGTAGTTTATGAGCTGTGTAAAATTATATTTTTGGTTACTAACCAGTATTTTTTTTTTTGAGTTTAAAGATGTTGATCAATTAAGTATCATGGCATCAGAACAAGTCATTACAAAAAAATAAAAATAAAAAATAATTTTTTTTTTTTTAAAAAGTACTATTTGTAAAAATACTCCAAACTTAAATATTCTAACTTACTTACTCAAAAACAAAAAGTTTATGCCATTAAGTGCAGTGAGGAATGTACGGACTTGCACATTAGGGAAACAACCCATCTCAAAGCTGACCCTGTCAATTTGACTGAAACCTGTGGAGACAGGATTTACCCCACCTCTATATATATTATTACTGAACAAACTATAACCAATGAGCATTATTAGTCATGATGTACCTTATAGTTTATGGGCAATACATGAAATTTAACTAGGAATCCACACAGCAAAACAAGCAGCAAGAGAGTTGTACGTGCGTCAATATAACTTTATGCTAAAATAATATAAGCCCTGCGATAAACTGGCAACCTGTCCAGGGTGTACACCGCCTCTTGCCCGATGACAGCTGGGATAGGCTCCAGCCCCCATGCGACCCTTCACAGTACAAGGGGTTACAGAAGATGAATGAATGAATGAAAGATAATACAAAGTGAACCATGTGGTGGTTCATTAGGGGTGAGGTTGTCTATGGCCACTTTGGATCGACAGCTGTGTTTTCACCAACTGTGAATTCATCATGGTTTTGATACCATTTGGGTTTTCCTTGCGTTTCCTATTTCTGTTTTGAATGTTTCTTCAGTATCACCTGTGTCTCATTAGTCAGTGTGTCCATATATAATCCTTCCTTTTCCCTTTGTCCTCTGGCAGTTTGTCTGGTTGTTTCTTTGGTTCTAAGCTCTATTTCCTTGCCTCAAGTGTTGTCTTCAGATTTATTCTATTTTCTATGTTTTCTTGTTTGTTAGTTTCCTGTTCCTTCATTTTTAAGTATTTAATCTCTGAAACACACCTTTCCAAAGACAAGTTGCTCGCAGAACAGGCTGAACGTATCAATGAGGGACACGGAGTAGCCCTCCTTGCCTTTCTTTGCTGATTCTGTGTTGTAATAATGGAGTTTCTCAGGATGCTCTTGGTGATCTGTTCCCTCACTGCTGAGATGAAGGTCTTGATATCCTGCCATGACCAGTTAGCTTCCTGATACAAAGTAGACATAGCCCTGTTGACAGTGGACGATGATACTGTTATTTCACTCTGAAGTCATTGGTCCTTTTCATGTTTGAAAAGTGTAAGGAACCAGATATTTGTCTGATCAGGTGGTCCAGCATGTGAACCTTTACAAATCAGGTTTTGTTGCACCGTATTTCCCATCATTTAAACCTGACATGATACGATTTGTTTCCTGAATGAAGGGCAATGATTCCAGGATGTGTTTGCAGGTAGTGAACACTAGAGCGCAGACTTGGCATTGATATCAGACTCCAAGGTTTCAGCAAGCCCCAGGGCCAATCAAAAACTCCCTCCATATCAAATGTAATCTCCTAGCACCCACACATAAGAGTATATTATGTTAAATATGATAAGATTATTCCTTTTTCTTTTATTGTGCATGAAAAAAAGGAAAGGAAGGACAGAAAACTAAAATCTAATTGGCTTCCAAGACCTCTGTCTTTACAGACCTTTTAATCGTCAGCAGTAACTCGTGCATTCTTTTATTCCTTTACCTTGTGTCAGTTTTACTGCCTGCCCAAATCCACAGATTCCATGTGCGTAGTGTTCGATTTATTAAAAAATAATAGTAATTATAATCTTGAACGTGAACCATTACATTCCTTCATTTAAGAATTCTCTAAGAATAAAGCTGAATACTGAGGACAGTTTTCTTCCCTGTCATCTGGTCGACAAAGACTCATACATAGATAAACTGAAGATTCAGTGTTGCAATATAAAGAGATGAGATTAAATAGAATCAGAATCAGAAAAGACTTTATTGCAAGGAATTTGATTTGGTTAATCAATGAAATTAATCCGTTATCCACACAAACAATAATCTGTTAAAGCACAGAAAGACATCAATTTCTGTTGGACTGAGGGGACTGTGGGCAGTCGTCTACCAGATCTGGACTCTGTGTATGCTGCACGAGTCCAGAAGAGGGCCAGAGGCATCGCAACAGACCCCACCCACCCGTACCATGGACTGTTTGTACCTCTTCCTTCACGAAAAACATCAAAATCACAACCAACAGACTGGGAGACAACTTCTTCCCCAGAGCTGTGAAGTCAATCACCCCCCCTTCCGCCCTGCACACACACACACACTCAACCCTCCCCCCCTGACACCGCCCACCCCCCGCCATAGTTACTTTACAATCATTGCAATGTTTGCACTGTTATGTTTACAAGGTTTGCTGCTAACTATTCATTACTATGTATAAATTTGTACAGCTGTATTTTTTTTATTTTTTATCTTGTTTTATTCTTTATTCTTATGGTTAAAAACTTCTCTATTCCATGTCTTTGTATTGCACTGTCAAAGCCAGGAGCTAACGCACAAAATTTTGTTATGTCCTCACATAATGACAATAAACGATTCCTGATTCTTGATTCTCTCAGATTTCACAATCAACCATTTTCTAGGTGGCTTTGAAGGTAACTTGATGTGTTTCACACCGAACAGATATCAACTATTTCTCTATCTTTGGACTTCCTCCTCTTCAGGGCCTTCTGGAGGACCTCACGGATGCTGTCCCTGTTATTCAGGATGTTGTAAGCGGTGAGGTCCACCAGAGCGTCGAAATTCTCTTTGGAGTAGCACAGATGGGAGGAGGTGTATGGAGAATCATGGCTTTCCACATCCACCTTCCCGGCTTCTATTTCCTCCTCAGTCACACGTTTCACGCCTGCAAAGACGCATGATGATGATGATGATGATAAAGCTGGATTAACTGTGCATTACAAAAAATATTAAACACACACATAGACTGCGTTTACATGGTCTTTCGTAACCCAATTTTGAGGCTTATCCCAGCTTTGAGCATATTCGGGATATGGTGTTTACATGGAACACAGAGAAACGCGGTTATTCATATCCCCGTATACATGATAAATAACAGTATCCCGTTTTCCGATCGCTGCATCCTATCTGCGCATGCGTGTTTTATGTCTTTTTCAATGTTTTCCAACGCGACCTAACTTGTTCAACGGAGCGAGGTGGAAAACCAGCGTCACGTAGCTTTTCCGCAACAGATTTGAATACATCAGCATGTCGGTGTTTTCTGCCATCTAAACACATCGTTATGTTTAGTTCTTTCATTACTTTAAGGGAAAATTCTGTCTCTTCGTCGCTCCAAAAGTGAGACCTTCTCGTTGCCGCCATGTTGTTTGTATATCTAGTGCGTCACTTGGCGTCGCTCGCGCCTGCGCAGACAGTGGGCAGCCGTCAGAAATCGGGATAAGGTGTATACATGCTTCAGTATCCCGGCTTCTATCGGAGTACTCCAGGTAGCAAAGCCGGGTTTCTTGAAATCGGGAAATGGGCATATCCCGATTTCTGAATTCGGGATATGGTGTTTACATGGACAAACACAAAAACGGGATACTTCAATATCCCGATTAAATTCGGGATACTAAAGACCATGTAAACGCAGTCATAGTTGTGAATGGGTGAGATCCTTGTCTTCTGAACAGATGCACTCTAATTTGGCCTTGGAAAGAACTTGTAATCCTGGAGGTGAATTTACTTTTGCAACTTTGATATGTAATTTTGGCTCACTTTTGTAAATTTAACAAAAGCTTACCAGGACTTTTGTACTCTCTGTACGTCACGTTTACCAGTGGGAAGTGAATCACAATGGGGGCCTTGGGATTCTCCTTATCCTCCAAAATGTAGACCTCCTTCTTCGGCTCCTTCTCCAGACTGTCAAAGTCAGCATTGGGGAAGGGGATTTTGTGTTCTTTGCAATATTCTGCCGTCTTCTTCAGGACCTGATAAATTACACAGAATAATGTTAAAGTCTCTTCCACTTAAATTTGACTTTTGTTGAATGTTATATATTTTTTTTTACAGTGCAGAATCGGATACAGAAAAGGTAATAACCTTCCATGGAGAAGTATTTGGATGGTCAAACCCTCTGAAAGCATGTCAATAGATTATGGTGATATGCATATGAGAAAGCTCCAAGAAAATTGGTCTTTAACGTCATATAATCTTTTGTACTAACCTCATTCAGCAGAAATAATAACTTGTGCATAGTTTATTGGTCTCTAATAGCACCCATGCAGAAGTCCTTCAGCTGCAAGATATTTCCTATCTGGGCCTTTGACGATGACATTCCATAATCCTCCATTTCTTCCTTTTCGTTCATTCTTTGGTGGACTTACCAGTATGCTTAGGACCATTTTCCTGTTAAAAGGTCCAATTTCAGCTCAACTTTGAGACCAAATGCCTTATTATGTTTAAGCACTTTTTTATAGGATGGAGAATTCAGTGTTGAATGGTTTACCCAGTCCTCTGGGACTCAAAGCAACCCCATACCGTGACTTTTCCATGACCATTCTTCTCAATTCATTGTGAGGTTTTTCTTTTTGAAAAGCAGTCTGTCTAATATTACAGTGACCAAACACCCCTATCTTTGATTCATCTCTTCTGAGCATGTTCCCAAATGGTCTGATGTTGTTTTTCCTAACAGACATGGCTGCAAACACAGGTAACCCTAACCCTAACCACTAACCCTAAAGACCATAGATCTTGGCATGGTGATTATACAGGCTGCAATACCAAAGAGGATACCAGAGGTCAGAGGTTTAGATAAGGCGGCTTCCATTTGACACTTCCTATTAAGTACCAATCATTGGGCCCAGAATACCAAGGAGGTTAGTGTCCAACTAACTTAACTTACTTTTTCACATTACTAGGTTTTCAGTCTTTGACACTAAACTAAATGCTTCAGTTATTGTGGTTTAAAATGGGAAAAGTCTCTTTGAGTTAATCCTGGTTTAAGGATTTGGGATACATTTCTGTTTACATTGAGCATGTGCTGCGGATTCCACGAGTAATTCAGGCTTATGATGACGTCCACGTCTCTTTCCGGCCGCAAAATCGGTGGACAGCCGATGTTGATGGCAAGGCCAGAATCGACCATGTGCAGAGTGGTGTCACTGGGGGTCAGCTCGTTTGGGAAAGCATCCGGGTTGTTTTCTGTGCAGAGACCAGAATGATTTTAGGATGGGTCAATGATGAGGAGGCCATATGGCTTAAGCTCTATCTGTTTTATGAGCCCTTTTTTTTTTTTTTTTTTTTTTTTTTACCTTTATGTGCCTGGAAGGAGCTGCTTTCTTCGTAGTTCGAGCGCAGGAAGAAACCATGCGTGAAATTGTGCATCTCAGAGATTAATGGACGATCCTTGAGGAGCTCGATCAGTGAACTGAAAACTGATGCTGTCAACAAATTTCTGGTTTGAAATGTAGGTTCTGAGTCATCTCCTACAAAAGAAGACAGAATACATGCACAGGATTTAAGAGGGGAATCGTCGCATCTTTTTGCTGCAGTTGTTTTCAAATTATTTAAACACTAGCACATGCACACGCGCAGTCCTACAAAGTCCAACACTGCAAAAAGAAATGCAACTAATGATGGCAGTATACAAAACAGTGCACTAACTACGAGCATGGTTGGTGTTTAAATGTTTAAATTCAATACCCGTGATGCTCTCATCTTCTTCCATGATGGCGCTCAAACTGTGCTCGTGCAAAATCTCAGATATGGTTTTAGAGAAGAAACTGCTCCATATTCCTGATGAGGTTGACATGGAAATAAAATAAAATAAAAGATACTGTCACCACAAATACTGGATTTTTATCCCACTGGGATGTTGACACATTTTATTTTTTACTGGGTAAGCGTTCTCACCAATCAGGTAAGGGAGGCGGAGCTGTGAGAGCTCCACGGTCTCACGGCCAGGGAGAACTGGCTTCCTAAGTCCTTGCTTTGGATGAAAGCCCCATATTTTTGAAGACCCACCTCGTAGGGGGTGAACTCACACCACTCTGTAAACAAGATCAGTTAAATTAAGAAAAAAATAATGAATTGTGCAGTTTTTTTATTGGCAGCATTCCTGTCCTAAGTAGTGCAGTTCCCCAAACCACACTGTGAGCGAGGTGCAGATGACACTCTCAGCTGTATTTCATTGTTGTCATCATTGGGATTTCTTTAGCAGCTGCTGAGTGTCCTTGCTGATGTACTGTATAGTCTGAGAAATGGTTTTCACCCTCTCCACCTCCGTCTTACTGATGTACAAGGTTTCTTCTGCAATCTTTATGATACTGGTGTTGGTCTGGGAGGCTACACAGTTATGGGTGACCGAGCAGACTGAGCACACACTCCTGAGGGGTCCCGATGCTCACAGTCCTGCTATCCGATATCTGGTTTCCCACTCTGACTGAGGTCTGTCTGTCAACATCCAGTTACAGATGGAGTCAGTCCAAGGGTCAGAAGCTTTTTAAGTCTAAGTATGAATGAATGAATGAAGCTGTATTTCATTGTTGTCATCATTGGGATTTCTTTAGCAGCTGCTGAGTGTTCTGAGGTCCTTGCTGATGTACTGTATACTCCAAGAAATGGTTTTCACCCACCAGTCTCACCGATGTACAAGGTGTCTTCTGCAATCTTTATTATACTGGTGTTGGAGGCTACACAGTCATGGGTGAAGAGAGTGCACAGTGGCAGACTGAGCACACACCCCTAAAGGGTTCGGATGCTCACAGTCCTGCTGTCTAATATCTGGTTTCTTACTTTGACTGACTGACTGAGGTCTGTCTGTCAACATCCAGTTACAGAGGGAGTCAGTCCAAGGGTCAGAAGTTTTTTAAGTTTAAATATGAATGAATGAATGAATAGCGTTCTGACATACGTGTCCTTACCCTCCAAGTGTGTGAGAGCAGCGCTGACAGTATCATCAGTTGTACTGTAACTGTAATGTGTCCACAGTATCTGGGAAGGTCATTTTTATTTTAGATTATGTACAACATAACTATCCTCTCAAAGCACTTCACAACAATTTGGGACGAGTGCAATGGGATGGTTCTCATTCAGGCAGGTTCTTTGGGAGGTGCAGAATAATTGTAGACTTAAAAACAGGTTGACACTGAGGACTGAGCAAGGGACATATTAAAGATGTCTGTGAAAAAAAGAGTACACGCACTAGGATGTTATCTGTGCAGTGTTATTAAGTTTATCTGGGAGGGAGTTTTTACTGGACGTTGTGTCTTCTGTCGATACACTGTGAAGACCATGCCGCAATCTTCCTCCATGATCAACCTGTCCTGTCTTTTCTCTACGCAGGTCATATCTTGCCTTGTTGTAGAAGTCAGCATCACCTGAGACAAATGCAGCTGAGCGAGCACATAGCATCTCACCAATGACCCCAGGTTTATCCTTCAGAAAGATTCTGCAGTGTTTGGTGGTACTAATGTGCTGACATAGAAAAATACGCAGCAGGTGTAATTGGCTAAGTCCACGTCAGAGTCCTCTCTCAAGGCAGCAGTTTTAATCACAAGGCACAAAGCGAAGCAATCCTGTGTAAATAATCGAGTAGTTTTCACATGTACATTCATCTGAGTTGGATTAATGTCTCCAGGATATTTACCTGCTTCTGTTTCACAGCCCGTATGGTCCTTTATGTTGACAGCAGTGTATATAGGGAGAGGGTTTTGACCTTCATTCACTGTCATCTGCTGGTCTGACAGGGTACTGGTCAGTTTCTGCAGTTTCCAAACACATTATTATGATTATTGGCTTTGTGCTTTATTTTTGATTTCTTTCAAAACGTTTGAAATAGTTGAGTACTTATCTGCTCACCTTCTGAAAGACGAGTTGCTCACAGATCAGACCGAACAAATCGACGGCCGACACAGAGTAGCCGTCATCAGCTTTCTGTTTCAGCTCTTCACAGTAATAGTGTAATTTTTTACGACACAAAAGGCTCAGCACCGGCCTGTCAAGATGTTCCCTTACTGCTGAGATGAAGGTGTTGATGTCCTGCTGTGACCAGTTAGCTTCCTGATACAAAGTAGACATAGCCCTGTTGACAGTGGGAGACAATACTGTTATTTCGCTGTGAAATCATTGGTCCTGTTCATGTTTGAAAAGTGTAGGAACCCAGATATTTGTCTGACCAGGTGGATCCAGACACTCCAGTGATGTACGTGACAGCATCCAGGACGCCGAGTTCCTTCAGGCCCTTCAGACTGCCAAACAGGCTCGTCATTGCTCTAGAGCCTCCACCTGAAGCCACCACTGCTACAGTTGGCACCTGGACACAGAGCACAGCAAAGGACGCACACACTGGGATGCAATATCTTTATTATTTCAGCTCAGTACAGCAAATCAGAAAGTCCTGTTAGGGTGTTCACAAATCTGAAAGCCACTGATTTTCCTCTTACTTGACACCAAGCTTTGTCTTTTCACATCTAATCCAGGTAAAACCCCTTGTTGTTGAGTTAAAATCTACTGTAGCAAAGGTTTACAAATGACATATTATGAAGTTATTATATCTTAAGTCCAGGAGCAAGACCATGCCCCATGTCCTTCTACTGCTCTTACCTATAAAGGTGTGTCTTAACCCTCTCCTTCTCTGTTCGTCTCAGTTCTCAACCACACCCTCCCCATCCCTCTCCTTTCTTCTCTCCCTCTTCCATCTTTTTTACAAAGACCAGGAGGACAGAGAGCCGAAGCTATCTGAGACATAGCTCTCAGTTGCTGGGTCCCTCTGTATCTGAAGTCCCCCCCTCCTGTCTACTTATAAACTCCCTTGCAGCAATTAAGGTGTGATCTTTGTTAATGTTATACCCTTTAATTCATGGTTTTAAAGAGCCACACTCCTCGTCCTACCTTGTTGGGTTCCAGTCGAGTGTTGAGGCCTAAAAGCTTCTCCACAGCCTTCACCACTACAGCCTTCCTCTTCTGCAGGTACTCTTTCTCTTGTGCCGGGATATCGTAGCAGATGCGAGCCAAAATATCTTTCTCCGTGCTGTCGGTTTGCAATGTAAAATAAAAAGGTATCGTGGTGAATGCAGACGCACACACACACGTGCTTATAGTTCATCAAAGGCAACTTTTGTATGAATCACCTTACCCTTCATGTGTTTCCAGACAAAAATCCACTGCCACCTGCAATGAGAAAATCCATCTTTGAAAATATCTGCTATATGTTATGTTATGGCATATGTTAATGCCCTACTCATCCATCAAATAAACATTTATCATACTTGATCTGTTTGGGATATAGTGAAATTGGAGGCCAGGTCAACACCTTGTGCTGTTTTTCACGTTTGTTTTAGTTGTTCCTAAAACGTTTTTGTGTGTGTGCCTGTGTCAGGCTGCATCCTGCTGGGGATGGCTGCTGCCATCAAGGCGTGTCATTGCTATGGGGTGGGGGTGCCTGGTGTGGTCTAGGTGGGTGCTACATGTGTAAGTAACATCCACATGAACGCCAGGTCCAAAAGTTTCCAAACAGAACAAATGAATTGATACAAGATGGTTAATGTTGTTTACTTCTTCCGTCAGTGGTCATAATGTTGTGGTTGATGAGTGTATGTGATAATTGTCATGTTTTTTTTACTTTCTATGGGCAAATGCCAGGGTTGGTCCTCAATATGACCGGTTATTCATTCTTCAGCCATAAAGGTATAAAAAGAGCTGATCTGGTGCCACCACTTTGGACCAGGCTTTTGGCAGTGCAATGGAAAAAAAGGCAGAATATAGCTTAGAAAACCTTACCCCATCAACGACAAGAGAAATCTTTCCTGTATGTTGGGCCGGTAGTGGAGGCAGCTTGATGGAAGCAACAGGGTCTGCATCAGCAGAAGACTGACAGACAAAAGAGAGAAATAACACACTATGTCATATGTGTTATTTGATTTTGATGAGGGGTTTGCATTGGTTGGAATAAGTGTTTAGAAGATACAGTAGCTGCTGTGAATTACTGTAATTGGTTTCTACTTTTCCTCCATCAGTTTTATTGGTTGTATAGAATATTTAAAACTCACTGCCAGTTCAAGTTCAGTCTCCAAGTCTCTGTTGATATGGAAACACAGGGTCTGGTCTTCTGAATCTATTGTCTGGTTTTCCGGTTGGGCGCCCTTTATTATCAGCACCTGTCCTTTAAGCACTTGTGGGAAAAAATAAAATAAATGTGGAGCTACAGTAGTATCATGTCTAAAATAAATAATTCATCATAATTTTGACAACATACAGTCGAAGCTTGGTGGCTTGTCAAGTTTGATGTGCAAGGCAGAGAATGGGCCAGCCTGGGGGACACCAAGAGAGAGAAAGACATTCATTATGGTCAACTAATTTAAACCAAATCACATTGTACATTAAACTTGTCTTTGATGTTCAACAACTAAAGTTGCATGGAACATAATAAACCACAGATATATCTAATATATGTATATGAGCTAAAAACATTATGCTGAGAAAGAAAAATTTAATATGTGATCAAGGGAGAAAAATCAAGAAAACCCTACCATCAGGATGCCGTTGGTGCCATAGTCATATGGGGTCTCGTTTCTGCAAAAGGGGGAAAACATATGATCCTTATTGAGCCTGGGTATTGGTCGACACATGAAATATTTTATGATAGATACCAGTAATAGAATACACTAAACTCAGTAACTCGTACCTCGGGAGCTGCTCAAACTCAACCACAAGTTCACCTGTGGTCTAGAAGAAAGTGAACAAGACAATTGGTAAGATGTGAGTTTAAAATATGCTGCAACAACTACAATAACAGAACTGTTCTTGTTAAGTCTGTCCTGTCCAACTCAGGCAGCCAATCGCCTTATCAGCCGAATAAATGACCTACTGCAGTCTTGGTCTTTGACATTGTCAGTAACAGATGGTTATTGGAGATGATTTGAGAGGTGGAGATGTAGTCTTTTGTCTTTGGCAGTACTTCTTTTTGTCCAGAGAGCCCAATTGATGTCCTCGTTAATGGTGATGATTCCCAGGAAGCTGAAGGATGATGGAACTGTTGGGTCTGGGTTCTTCCTAAAGTCTGCAAGCATCTCCAGTGTCTACACAGTGTTGCTATGGCTAATCTTCCACTCGCACTCAGACCTTTATCGAATCGAGGTTAGTCTAAAACGAGGTCCAACCAAAGAAATCAACATCAGGTTATCTAGCACATTTCTTCCTTGGAATCATAAGCTGGCATGCCAGTCTGAGAAGGCATCTCTCTGCCTCCAGAGCTGTCAGTAAGCCTGAGGTTAGGCGATGTCAGTGTGTCTTAATGCACATTTATGGGCTATGTAAAGAGTAGAGAGTCAGTGACCTTACTTACACAATTAATTTTACAGTGTAACTAGTATTATTTTAGCTCTTTGGTGTTTTACAGTGTTTTACCTCAGGTTCTAAAGGAAACACCTTGGTCTCCTTCGTCCCTACAGAGAGCTCTGTGACGTCAAAGTAAACCGTGGAGATCAGGTCATCAGCACTAAAAGTATCCTTATCAAACAGGTTCATCTCCAGAATATTCTGTGTAAACGAGAGAGTTGCACAGTGTAAATGAACACATCACTATTGTTGAGGTCTGACAGGACATGCCTGTACGAAGGTATTTACGATAAGCTGACATCAGATTACCACAGAAAAATTAAAACAAATGTTCAGAGTAGCCTGTGGTTCTGGTCCATTGGGATTACTTTGAAAATAAGGAATGTCATTATATAAATGGACTCACTTTCAACTGCCTGGGGACCCTATAGGTAAAGGTTTCGTTCCACTCAAAGTTATTTTTGCCTCTAATAGCTTTCGTGCGTACGGTCGTCGTCGACACCGTAGGCAGTGAGAGAGTGACAAAGCAGTCAGATTTAAAGACTAAACCAAAGGAAGAGGAAAAAAAGAAAAAAGGTTTGCAGTTTGAAAAAAACTGAAATGCACAGAGGATTTCTTGAATAAATTTTAAAGACAATACTCACAGTAATGTCGAGACTTGATTTTGGCCCTCAGTATGGTGACGTTCAGGGTCAAGTAGTAGACCTTTTCCTTCTGCTGAATGAACCAATGTACGAAATCGAGTTTAAGAAAAACAAGAAATCTGCTTCTTTACCTCTGCAGCTTGATGTCACAGAGAATCTTTATTTAAAATGTGGACATTCTGACATTAGTAGCGCTGCATGTCCAAACTGGTTGAACTAGTTTAAAATGGAATTAACAACACAAAATATTTTAAAGGACTACACACAGTCATCTGCCGTTAAAACTCGAACACGACATTGGAAATTTTACCCCCAACATGATTCCTTTGAGCTGATTCCTCTTGCTATCCTTCCTTCCTGAAAAGAAAATGCTTTTAAATTAATTCTTTTAACGAAAAACATGGTGTTTTAGCATGAAAGGATAAAAGCAACAGAGGAAATCAAAGTCACAAAGCAACATTTAACTTACTAACTCAAGAAATCCCAAAATTTCTGCGGGGCTGTGAAGTAGAGGACATAAGGTTGATGTTGTTCTGTTCAGCAGTGAGCAGTAACTGAGATGGATTTACAGATTGCCTCAATACTACTGGAATTACTGTTCGGTTTGTGGATTAGTATTCAACTAACAACACAGGCAGTGTTGACATGCTTAATAATCAGACACAGCTGTCACATTATTACTTAAAATCTCTTCGTTTTTAGCAAGCTTAAATAAAGCAAATGTAAACCAACCTCCTTGGGGTTTTCCTCTTCTTTAAGTCCTCTTCACAAATGTGTCCGAGAAAGTACTCAGCTTGAGCTGTGTTTGCTTTTATAGAGGGCAACCTATTCTTATCACAAGGAAGTAGTATGTCAGTTTTGATATAGGTTGTTGTAATGAAGGGTGGGGGGTGGGGTTGGGGGGGTTAGGGACCTGTACAAATTCCTCGGAAAGAACCTGGTGCAACAGAATAGTGTTGTAGTCAAGACCACCTAACCCGAGACCAAGACAAGACCAAGACTCTGAGGGGGCGAGACCAAGTCCAAGACCGAAACCGAACTGAGTAAACAGAAGGATTAGCTTATTTGTCATGTTGAAAAATAAATTCATTTCAAACTGTTGGTAAGGGCAGCTGGCCAGTCTTCAAACACACTTCACCCTCGCCCCGTCAAAAAACAAACAAAAAGAAAATCTCCAAGCTGAGTTATCAATGTACCAAGTTTTTTCAGATGGTTATACACACACATAGGCCTATACATTGGTTGAACAATTTTAATTATCTTCATGTTATTGCGGGCGGCACAGTGGTGAGGTGGTTAGCACTGATGCCTCACAGCAAGAAGGTCACCGGTTCGAATTCATGGGCCGGCTGGGCCTTTCTGTGTGGAGTTTGCATGTTCTTCCTGTGTCTGCGTGGGTTCTCTCCGGGTACTCCGGCTTCCTTCGACCAGCCAAAGACATGCTCATTAGGTTAACTGGTGATTCTAAATTGGCTGTAGGTGTGAATGGTTGTCTGTCTCTGTGTTAGCCCTGCGATGGACTGGCGACCTGTCCAGGGTGTACCCCTGCCTCTTGCCCGATGACAGCTGGGATAGGCTCCAGCAGACCCCCGCGACCCTTAACAGGAATAACCGGGTATAGAAAATGAATGAATGAATGAATTTATGTTATTGCTTTATATTAGGCATGTACACAAATGAAAATTCTTGGCTGAAACCGAAAACCAAAAGTGAGGAAACCAAGGCCGAAAACCGAAAAACAAAACACCGAAAGAAATTATTAAAGCCTAGCTGAGCCACCTGCGCTGCTCTTGAAAATCCTCAGATGGATTTATTTATTTATTTTTTATTTATCTGTTCCTGAGCTTATGCTCTTTGTTATTTATGTTGTGGGTCTTGTGTAACTTTATTGCAATTTAATTCAAATAAATGGCGTTCTAATTGTGGAGTGGGCGTGCTCGGAGGGATTTTCCTTTTCTGTGCCACTGCCGCATCCTTCTCATATTCAGCAGAGCGATCTGGATGTTTGGACTCGTGGAGAAATTCTCTACATGTTGATAAAGTAAGTGTCTCTAAAGGGACTCATATGGTCAATAGCAATGCTCAGATAGGCTGTGGCATTCAAACCACGGTTGATTGGTAATAAGGGGTCTGAAGAGGGGTTCACCACCTCCGGCTGATTTCTGATCTGGGCCCTCTAACAGGAGTCAAAGCTGACCATGTCTGTGAAGGTTCTCAGTCATCTAGGTCATGGTATATCCAAAAAGACGACAAGTCCAGTTGCCTTTTTTTAACGTTTTTGGATAAAGTCGACCCCATCAGTTTCACTGAAACCTGTGGAGACACAGGATTTCTGAACAAACTACAACCAATGAACATTATTAGTCATGATGTACCGTATAGATTTTGAGCAATACATGAAATTTAACTATTAATACACAGAGCAAAACAAGCAGCAAGAAAGTTGTACGTGCATCAATATAACTTTATGCTAAAATAACATAAGCCCTGTGATAAACTGGCGATCTGTCCAGGGTGTACACCGCCTCTTGCCCGATGACAGCTGGGATAGGCTCCAGACCCCATGCGACCCTTCACAGGACAAGGGGTTACAGAAGATGAATGAATGAAAGATAATATAACAGTTAAACTGATACGATTTGCAGGTATACTAAAGAAATAACATTGTTGAAAATGAACCATAAAATCAACATTTATTCATGATTTACATAGGAGCCCCGACCCAGTTAATTGCTATTGACCAAATCTACAAATTTCTTTGTTGCTACAATTCTGTTTGCAGTTGTCTGCAGAGGGCCTGGTTGCTATCCTTTAAGGGCTTTCAGCCTTTACAAGTGGCTTTTTCAAAGTCACTTGTAGGGTAACTTGATATGTTCAAGAGAGAACAGATATTAACTTAGGCCACTTAGTGAGTTGGGCTTAGATTTATCTGAAAATTAGAAAATTTGATATCCTGCCGTGACCAGTTCTCACCAATCAGGTGAGGGAGGCAGAGTTCTGGGAGTTTCTTGATCTTATGACCGAGGAAGAACTGACGACCTAAGTCCCCAGTTTGGACAAAAGCGCCATATTTTTGGAGTCCCACCTCATAGGGGGTAAACTCACACCACTCCGTCAACAGGATCAGTTGAAATGAGGAAAAAGGTGAAACACATGTCATGGTTCATTAGGGGTGGGGTTGTCTATGGCCACTTTGGATCTACAGGTGTTTTCACCAACTGTGAATTCATCATGGTGAATGTTTGAATGTTTCTTTCTGGTGTCTTTCCTTCCTGTGTTTCCCCTTCACTGATTATTTAACTGGTCTTTCCTTGTGTACTCCGCCCTCAGTCTCACCTGTGCCTCATTAGTCTCAGTGTGTCTATATATACTCCTGCCTTTCCCCTTTGTCCTCTGGCAGTTTATCTGGTTGTTTCTCTTTGTTTCCAAGCTCTATTTCCTTGCCTTGAGTATTTTCTTTAGATTTATTCTACTTTCTGTGTTATCTTGTTTGTTAGTTTCCTGTTCCCAGTTTTTAATCTCTGAAAAACTGATAAGAGGAAACACACCTTTCCAAAGACAAGTTGCTTGCAGAACAGGCCGAAAGTATCAATGAAGGACACGAGTAGCCCTCCTTGCCTTTCTGTGTTGTAATAATGGAGTTTCTCAGGATGCTCTTGGTGATCTGTTCCCTTACTACTGAGATGAAGGTGTTTATATATTCTGCCGTGACCAGTTAGCTTCCTGATACAAACTAGACATAGCCCTGTTGACAGTGGACGATGATACTGTTATATCACTCTGAAGTCATTGGTCCTTTTTTATGTTTGAAAAGTGTAAGGATCCAGTTATTTGTCCAACCAGGTGGTCCAGCATGTGAACCTTGCAGTGTTTAAGTCTTTCCCACCATTTAGACCTTCAATAAAAACTGACATATTTTGATTTTATTCCTGAAAGAAGGGCAATGATTCCAGCATGTTTTTTCAGGTAGTGAACACTAGAGCGCAGACTTGGCATTGATATCAGACTCCAAGATTTCAGCAAGCCCCAGGGCCAATCAAAAACTCCCTCCATATCAAATGTAATGTCCTAGCAGCCACACATAAAAGCACATTATGTTAAATATGATGGAGTTATTCCTTTTTATATTGTGCATGATAAACGGGTAGACAGAAAAAGAAATTTAATTGGCTGCCAAGACCTCTCTTTTTACAGACCTTTTATTCGTCAGCAGTAACTCATTGTGTGTTCTTTTATTTTGAAAAAGCTCAGTGTCTCGTCACTTTTATTTTTATTTTGAAACTGATCCTTTCCTTTGTGTGAGTTTTACTTCTTACCCAAATCCCCAGATTCCCTGTGTGTAGTTTTCGATTTATTAAAATAATAATAATTCCTTCATTTTAGAATTCTGTAAGAATAAAGCTGAATACTGAGGATAGTTTTCTTCCCCAATCATCTGGTCAACAAAGACTCATGCATAGATAAACTGAAGATTCAGTGTTGCAAAGACTTTATTACATTACTAAGTATGTTTGTACATACAAGGAATTTTCTTTGGTGTTGTTGCACACAATTAATCAATGAAATTAATCTGTTATCCACACAAACAATAATCTGTTAAAGCACAAAAAGACATCAATTTCTGTCGGACTGAGATGCTCTCAGATTTCACAATCAACCATTTTCTAGGTGGCTTTGAAGGTAACTTGATGTGTTTCACACCGAGCAGATATAGACTATTTCTCTATCTTTACCTCCTTCCTCTGCAGGGCCTTCTGGAGGACCTCACAGATGCTCTCCCTGTTATTCAGGATGTTGTAAGCAGTGAGGTCCACCAGAGCGTCGAAATTCTCTTTGGAGTAGCACAGATGGGTGGTGGTATATGGAGATTTGCGGCTCTCCACGTCCACCTTCCCGGCTTTTATTTCGTCCTCAGTCACACGTTTCACGCCTGCAAAGACGCATGATGATGATGATGATAAAGCTGAATTAACTGTACATTACAAAAAATATTAAACACACGTTTTTGTGAATGGGTGAGATCCTTGTCTTCTGAACAGATGCACTCTAATTTGGGCTTGGAAAGAACTTGTAATCCTGGAGGTGGACTTACTTTTGCAACTTTCTGATATGTATTATAACTTTTCTACATTAAACAAAAACTTACCAGGACTTTTGTAGTCTCTGTACGTCACGTTGGACAGCGGGAAGTGAATCACAATGGGGGCCTTGGGATTCTCCTTATCCTCCAAAATGTAGACCTCCTTCTTTGGCTCCTTCTCCATACTGTCATAGTCAGCATTGGGGAAGGGGATGTTGTGTTCTTTGCAGTATTCTGCCGTCTTCTTCATGACCTGATAAACACAATAATGTTAAAGCCTCTTCCACTTAAATTTGACTTTTCTCGAATGTTTACTTTTTTCACAGTGCAGAATCCAATACAGAAAAGGTAATAACCTCCCATGGAGAACTATTTGGATGCTCAAACTTCCTCTTTGAAAGCATGCCAATAGATAATGGTGATATGCATATGAGAAAGCTCCAGGAAAATTGTTCTTTTCCGTCATATCATTTTTTTCTGGTCCTACAAACTGGTACTAACCTCCTTCAGCAGAAATAATAACTTGTGCATAGTTTATTGGTCTCTAATAGCACCCATGCAGAAGTCCTTCAGCTGCACGATTTTCTTGCCATAAGTGACGTTTATACATCCTCTGACACTGTTTCCTATCCGGGCCTTTAACTATGACATTCTGAAATCCTCTAACCCTAATCCTACACCTAACCCTTTTCCTATCAGACCTTTGCTGGTCAAGCTTGTGCAATGTCATCGTGGCTGCAAACACAGGTAATCCTAACCCTAACCCTAAAGGCCATAAATCTATCCAAAGAGGATACCAGAGGTCAGAGGTTTAAATAAGGCAGCTTCCATTTGTCCCTTCCATTGGGCCGGGAATACCAAGAAGGTTAGTTTCCACGGAATGAACTTGTTTCATGTTTTCAGACTTTGACACTATTATTATGGTTTAAAATGTGAAAAGTCTCTTAATCTGGAATCCTGGTTTAAGGATTTGGGATACTGGAAAAAAAGACCTGCTGCAAAAGGCATCCCATGAGCGTGATGTGTAAAGTCTGAAGTAGGAGTGGGTGTTGATACCTAGAGTTTCTACCCATGTACATCAAACAAAAATAAAAAAAGATCTCCTGGAGGAGATCTTTGCTATTAATGAAACCTTCAGATCATCTTTCTGTTTACATTGAGCATGTGCTGTGGTTCCCACGAGTAATTCAGGCTTATGATGACGTCTACGTCTCTCTCAGTTCGCAGGATCGGTGGACAGCCGATGTTGATGGCGTGGCCAGAATCGACCATGTGCAGAGTGGTGTCACTGGGGGTCAGCTTGTTCGGGAAGGCATCCGGGTGGTTTTCTGTGCAGAGAACAGAAGGAAATGTCGAATGTGAGGATAGGTTAATGATGAGGAAGCCGTATGGCTTAAGCTCTATCTGTTTGTGAGTCCCTTTTTTTTTTTTTTTTTACCTTTATGTGCCTGGAAGTAGCTGCATTCATTGTAGTTCGAGCGCAGGAAGAAACCATTCATGAAATTGTGCATCTCAGAGGTGAGTGGACGATCCTTGAGGTGTTCGGTCAGTGAACTAACAATTGATGCAATTGAGAAATTTCTGGTTTTAAGTGTAAGTTCTGAATCATCTCCTACAAGAAAAGACAGAATACATGCACAGGATTTAAGAGGGGAATAGTCACATCTTCTTACTGCAGTTGTTTTCGTATTATTTAAATACTGGCTGCACTGCAACCCTGCAGAAAGAAATGTAACTAATGATGGCAGTATACAAACCATTGCAGGTCAGAAGGAGAATGATTGCACTAACTACAAGCATGGTGAGTGCTTAAATGTTTAAATTTATTACCTGGGATTCTCTCATCTTCTTCCATGGAGGCGCTCAAAGGGGACAGATTTTGTACAGCAATGTTATAAATCTCGGATATGCTTGCAGAGCAGAAACTGCTCCATATTCCTGATGAGGTTGACATGGAAATAAAATAAAATAAAATAAAGGATTTTTATCCCACTGAGATGTTGACAATTTTTTTACTGGGTAAGTGTTCTCACCAATCAGGTAGGGAAGGCGGAGCTGTGAGTGGTCCGTGGTCCTATGGCCAAGGAGGAACTGACTTCCTAAGCCCTCGCTTGGGATGAAAGCCCCATATTTTAGGAGTCCCACCTCGTAGGGGGTGAACTCGCACCACTCTGTCAACAAGATCAGTTAAATTAAGAAAAAATAAATAAATCGTGCAGTTTTTTATTAGCAGCATTCCTGTCCTAAGTAGTGCAGTTCCCCAGACCACACTGTGAGCGAGGTGCAGATGACGCTCTCAGCTGTATTTCATTGTTGTCATCATTGGGATTTCTTTAGCAGCTGCTGAGTGTTCTGAGGTCCTTGCTGATGTACTGTATACTCCGAGAAATGGTTTTCACCCACCAGTCTCACCAGTGTACAAGGTGTCTTCTGCAATCTTTATGATACTGGTGTCGGAGGCTACACAGTCATGGGTGAAGAGAGTGCACAGTGATATGCACACATCCAAGAGGGGTCCCGATGCTCACAGTCCTGCTGTCTGATATCTGGTTTCCTACTCTGACTGACTGACTGACTGAGGTCTGTCTGTCAACATCCAGTTACAGAGCGAGTCAGTCTGAGGGTCAGAAGCTTTTTAAGTCTAAGTATGAATGAATGAATGAATGAATGAATGAATAGCATTCTGACGTACATTTCCTTACCCTGAAGTGTGTGAGAGCAGCGCTGACAGTATCATCAGTTGCACTGTAACTGTATTGTGTCCACAGTATCTGGGAAGGTCATGTATGTTATGTGCAACATAACTATCCTCTCAAAGCATTTCATAACGGTTTGGGATGAGTGCAATGGGACGGTCCTCATTCAGGCAGGTTCTTTGGGAGGTGCACAATAATGTTATCTGTGAGCGAGGTTGCTTCCTTGGTTATGTTCTCCTCAGGATTGTGCACACCTACCCCAAAGACACGGAGAGTGTCCAGTACATCCTCTGGTCGATGTTGAAGGTCTCAAAGCGACCACAGGACTCGTACAGTTTATCTGGGAAGGAGTTTTAACTGGTTGTTGTGTCTTTTGACGGTACGCTGTGACGTGCTGAAGACCATGCCTCATGCTCCGGGAATCAGAGTTGGTGCAATCTCCCTCCATGATCAGCCTGTCCCATCTTTTCGCTACACAGGTCATATCTTGCCTTCTTGTCACCTGAGACAAATGCAGCCGAGCGAGCACATACTGTAGCGCACTTCACCAATGACTCTAGGTTTATCCTTCAGAAAGGTCCTGCAGTCTTAAGTGGGATTAATCTGCTGACATAGCCAGTTACACCTTCTGCACATTCTTCTAAGTCCAAGTCAGGGTCCTCTCTCAAGGTAGCAGTTTTAAACACACCCCAGGTTTTGCTTTCGAGTTCTAACACCTTAATTAAAACTGGAGGAGCTTGTTTGAGGAGTTGTCTGTAGGCTACTTAGGAAAACACATAAATGTGTTGTGATTGTCCAAAATAAAAGAAAAAATGAGCATTAAAGATTGTATTAAAAAAATCAACTGTCATTGAGTCCTTCATTTTGAAGCAAAACACGTTGTAATCCTGTGTAAATAATCAAGTAGTTTTCACATTAAATTCATCTGAGTTAGATTAATGTCTCCAGGATATTTACCTGCTTCTGTTTCACAGCCCGTATGGTCCTTTATGTTGACAGCAGTGTATATAGGGAAAGGGTTTTGACCTTCATTCACTGTCATCTGCTGGTCTGACAGGGTACTGGTCAGTTTCTGCAATTCCAAACACATTATTATGATTATTGGCTTCATGCTTCATTTTTGATTTCTTTCAAAAGGTTTGAAACAGTGTAGGTGTGCATGTAAGTGTGAGTGGTCGTCTGTCTCACTGTGTTAGCCCAGTGACAGACTGGCGACCTGTTCAGGATGTACCCTGCCTCTCACCCTCTCACAGCTGGGATAGACTCCAGCCTCCCTGCGACCCTTCACAGGACAAGGGGTTACAGAAGATGAATGAATGAATGAATGGATGAATGTTGAATTTTATTTATCATGTTGAGAAAATAGTTGAGCACTTATCTGCTCACCTCCCCAAAGACAAGTTGCTCACAGACCAGGCCGAACAAATCAACGGACGACACAGAGTAGCCATCATTAGCTTTCTTTGTCAGCTCGTTATAGTAATAGTGTAATTCATTCCAACTGAAAAGGCTCTGCTCCGACCTGTCAAGATGTTCCCTTACTGCTGAGATGAAGGTGTTGATGTCCTGCTGTGACCAGTTAGCTTCCTGATACAAGCTAGACATAGCCCTGTTGACAGTGGGAGATAATACTGTTATTTCACTGTGAAATCATTGGTCCTTTTCATATTTGAGAAGTGTAGGAACCCAGATATTTGTCTGACCAGGTGGATCCAGACACTCCAGTGATGTATGTGACAGCATCCAGGACACCAACTTCCTTCAGACCCTTCAGACTGCCAAATAGGCCTGTCATTGCTCGAGAGCCTCCACCTGAAGCCACCACTGCTACAGTTGGCACCTGAAAACAGAGCACAGCAAAGGATGCACATACTGGGAGTGTGTTGAACGGTACTGCTATTGTCAAAAAAGGTTGATCAATTATTTGTTTATAAATTTGGTGCATTTTATTACAGGAAATCAGAAAGTCCTGTTAGGGTGCCCATAGGAAATGCTATAACAATTTAACAGAACAAACACAGAACAGACACTGATTTCCCTCTTACTTGACACCAAGGTTGGTCTTTTCTTATCTAATCCAGGTAAAACCTGCAATCTACTGTAGCAATTGTTTACAAATGACATACTATGAAGTTAGTATATCCATATTTGCTGCTCTTAACTACAAAGGTGTGCCTTAACCCTCTCCTTCTCTGTTCATCTCAGTTCTCAACCCCACCCTCCCCATCCCTCTCCTTTTCTCTTCTTCTTCCTTCTTTCTATAAAGGGACCAGGAGGACAGAGAGCTGAAGATTCCTGAGACATAGCTCTCACTCCCTGGGTCCCTCTGCATCTGAAGTCTATTTCCCTCCATCACACCTGTCTAGATAAAAAACTTCCTTGAAGCAATTAAGGCATGATCTTTGTTAATTTTATGCCTTTTAATTCATGGTTTTAAAGAGCCACACTCCTTGTCCTACCTTGTTGGGTTTGAGTCGAGTGTTGAGGCCTAAAAGCTTCTCCACAGCCTGCGCCACTACAGCCTTCCTCTTCTGCAGGTACTCTTTCTCTTGTGCTGGGATGTCGTAGCCAATGCGAGTGAAAAAATCTTTCTCCGTGCTGTCGGTTTGCAAAGTAAAATAAAAAGGTATCATGGTGAATGCACACACACACATATACTCATAGTTCCTCAAAGGCAATTCTTGTATGAATCACCTTACCCTTCATGTATTTCCAGACTAAAATCCACAGTCTCCTGCAATGAGAAAATCCATCTTTGAAAAATTCTGCCAATGTTAATGCCTTACTCATCCATCAAATAAACATTTATCATACTTGATCAGTTTGGGATCTAGTGAATTTGGAGGCCAGGTCAACACCTTGTGCTGTTCTTTGTGTTTTTTTTGAGTTGTTTGTAAACCGTTTATGTGTGTGCACCTGTGTCAGGCTGCATCCTGCGGGGGATGGCTGCTGCCATCAAGGAATGTCAGTGCTATGGGGTGGGGGTGCCTGGTCAGGACGAGGTGGGTGGTACATGTCTAAGTAACACCCAAACATTACCAAGCAGAAGAATGAATTGAGACAAGATAGTCAACTTCTTCTGTCAGTGGTCATAATGTTGTGGCTGATCGGGATGTGTAGTAATTGTCATATGTATATATGTGTGTGTGTACAGGCACACAAACTGAGTTCCTACCTCATCAACGACAAGAGAAACATTTCCTGTATGTTGGGCCTGTAGTGGAGGCAGCCTGATGGAAGCAACAGGGTCTGCATCAGCATAAGGCTGACAGAAAAAATAGAGAAATAACACACCGTGTCACACGTGGTATTTGATTTTGATGAGGGGTTTGCATTGGTTGAAATAAGTGTTTAGAAGATACAGTAGCTGCTGTGAATTACTTAAGTGGTTACATCTTTCTGCTTTTCCTCCATCAGTTTTATTGGTTGTATAGAATATTTAAAACTCACTGCCAGTTCAAGATCAGTCTCCAAGTCTCTGTTGACATAGAAAATCAGTTTCTGGTCCTCTGAATCTATTGTCTGGTTTTCCGGGTGGGCACCCTTTATTTTCAGCACCTTTCCTTTAAGCACTAGTGGGAAAAGACAATAATAAATGCAGAGCTATGTCATGTCTAAAATGAATAAATCTTCATAATTTTGGTCTCACTGACAACATACAGTGGAAGCTTGGTGACTTGTCAACTTTGATATGCAAGGCTGAGAATGGGCCAGCCTGGGGGACACCAAGAGGGAAAAAGACATTCATTATGGTCAACCCTTTTAAACCAAATCAAATTGTACATTAAACTTGTCTTTGATGTCCAACAAAGTCCAACCGTGGTGAGAAAGAAAAAAATTTAATACATGATCAAGGGAGAAAAAATAACGAAACTCTACCATCAGGATGCCGTTGGTGCCATAGTCATGTGGGGTCTCCTTACTGCAAAAGGGGGAAAACATATGATCCTTATTGAGCCTGGGTATTGGTCGACACATGAAATATTTTATGCCAGATACTAGTAATAGAATACACTGAGTGACTCGTACCTTGGGAGCAGCATGAACTCAACCACAAGTTCATCCGTGGTCTAGAAGAAAGTGAACAAGACAATCAGTAAGATGTGAGGTTAAAATATGCTGCTACAACTACAATAACAGAACTGTTCTTGTTAAGTCTTTTGTTAAGGGTTTGGGGATTGCAGCCAATCGCCTTATTAGCCGAATAAATGACGTACTGCAGTCTTGTTCTTTGGCATTGTCAGTAACGGATGGTTTAGAAGATGGTGATGTTGAAGATGGGTTGAAAGGTGGAGATGTAGTCGTTTGTCTATGGCAGGTTTAGCTTCTACAGCTTCTGTAGGAAGTACATTTCAGTGCGTTTTTTTTGTTCTGAGAGCTGATGTACAGCTCCCAATTGATGTCCTGGGCAATGATGATGATTCCCAGGAAGCTGAAGGATGATGGGACTGCTGGGGCTGGGTTCTTCCTAAAGTCTGCAAGCATCTCCAGTGTCTACACAGTGTTGCTATGGCTAATCTTCCACCTGTGGACAGACCTTTATCGAATCGAGATTAGCCTAAAAAGAGGTTCAACCAAAGACATCAACATCAGGTTATCTAGCACATTTCTTCGTGGAAATCGTAAGCTAGCATGCCAGAGCTGTCAGTAAGCCTGAGGTTAGGCGATGACATGCTTGGATTGCTTATGGATCACAAACCAAGTCATCTCTCATCCCTTTAAGCAAGTGATTCCCTCCACATACAGTGTCTTACCTCAGGGTTTAAAGGAAACACCTTGGTCTCCTTCTTCCCCACAGAGAGCTTTGTGGTGTCAAAGTAAACCGTGGAAATCAGGTCATCCGCAATGGAGTCCTCATCAAACAGGTTCATCTCCAGAATATTCTGTGTAAACAAGAGAGTTGCAGAGTTGCAAAAAACACATGCCTGTACGAAGGAATTTACGATAAACTCAGATTACCACAAATAAATAAATAAATAAATAAATAAACAAATGTTCAGAATAGCCTGTGGTTCTGGTCCAGTGGGATTACTTTGAAAATAAGGACAGTCATTATATAAATGGACTCACTTTCAACTGGCTGGGAACCCTAAAGGTAAAGGTTTCGTTCCACTCAGGGTTGTTTTTGTTTGAAATTGTTTTTGTGCGCCAGGTCCTATTTGACGCCGTAGGCAGTGAGAGAGTGACATAGCAGTCAGATTTAAAGACTAAACCAAAGGAAGAGGAAAAAAAGAAAAAAGGTTTGCAGTTTGAAAAAACTGAAATGCACAGAGAATTTCTTAAATATCTTTTAAAGACAATACTCACAGTAATGTCGAGACTTGGTTGTGGCCCTCAGTATGGTGATGTTCAGGGTCAAGTAGTAGACGGTTTCCTTCTGCTGAATGAACCAACGTACGAAACTGAGTTTAAGAAAAATAAGAAATCTGCTTCTTTACCTCTGCAGCTTGCTGTCACAGAGAATCTTTATTTAAAATGTGGATGTTCTGACATTAGTAGCGCTGCATGTCCAAACTGGTTGAATTGGTTTAAAATAAAATTAACAGTACAAAATATTGTAAAGGACTACACATAGTCATCAACCGTTAAAACTCTAATACATTGGAAATTTTACCCCCAACATGACTCCTTTGAGATGATTCCTCTTGCTATCCTTCCTTCCTGAAAAGCAAATGCTTTTTAAATTAATTTCTTTTAAATAAAAACATGGTGAAAAAATTAAAAGAGGAAATCAAAGTCACAAAACAACATTTAACTAACTAACTGAAAAAATCCAAAAATTTCTGCAGGGCTGTAAAGAAGAGGACATAAGGTTGATGTTGTTCTGTTCAACAGTGAGCAGTAATTGAGATGGATTTACAGATTGCCTCAATCAGATTTTTTTTTTTTAGCAAGCTTAAATAAATCAATGTACACCAACCTCCTTGGGGTTTTCCTCTTCTTTAAGTCCTCTTCACAAATGAGTCCTGGACAGTACTCAGACTGAGCTGTGATTGCTTTTATAGAGGGCAACCTATTCTCATTAAAAGGAAGTAGTATGTCAGTTGTTATGAAGGTTGTCGTAATGAAGGGAGTGAAAAACAATTCCTTGGAAATAACCTGGTGCAATAAAAACTTTGTCAGCATGCAGTGACGTAGGAGAATCCAACTCGTTGCAACAGCAGAAAGTTATTTAAAAAAGTTACAGATGTGTATCCTTCTCACCCTCCTGTTGTCCTCGGGTCAATTTGACCCGATTTCAAAATGTAAACTGTCATAACTTTGGTTTTCTTCCATATAATTACTTGAAACTTACATGGATAGTCCCCTGCTATGCTCTTTACAGCTCAAATTAATTATGACTGTATTTGTTAAATTATGTGTGTTTTATCAAAATTTATAACACCGGTTGTCTTCCCGGGTCAATTTGACCCAGTCATATTTAGTGGTGCAATGGGTCACACTATTGTGGTTTTCAGCACAATTAACACACACACAAATATATACAACCACCCACACACACCCGCCCATCCACACAGCCATGCACTGTATCTCTGTGTTTATTATTTTATAAAGAAGATCAAAGAAAGAGTTTTTAAAATAAATGATGCACTTTGCAAATTATATTTCTTTACTCTCTTATTTATGAAAACAAGTGCATCAGTAAATTTTGACCTTGGGGTATCCTGCCTAATGCTTTACATATATTTATCAGTTATGCCAAATAACGTTAGGTTACGTTGTAACCTTGGTTCTCTGAGTGAAGAGACTATCTCTCCACTCCGTTACATATTCCATATGTACGGGGAATGACCTCCCCTGCATGTCAGGGTACGTGGATACTTCTTTAAGACACACCGGCTCGCCCGGTCACGCCCCCAGGTTTACCCTATAAAGCACCTGTGCTGGCGTGAAATCAGTGATAGTTTGATCGACACTGGTCTCCGAGCGGCCCTAAGAGCTGGAGAGATAGTCTCTTCACTCAGAGAACCAAGGTTACAACGTAACCTAACGTTCTCTTTCGTCTCGAGACTATCTCTCCACTCCGTTACATATTCCATATGTACGGGGAACTCTTTAAGACACCCCGTGAGGAGACGGTGCAGCCCAACGTGCAACAAACGAACTATTTACAAGTGTACACTATTTACATACCACCCAGGTCAAGGCCCGCAAGGCGCAAGGCCAAGCCTGAGAGGCAGAGGGCTGCTCAGGTCGGTCTGCAAGACGCAGGATCGACCCAAGAACACAGGAAAAGGCCCCACAAGACGTAAAGGCCAGTTACTGTGAAAGGGGGTGACCACTCAGACCAACCGACTCGGTCGAGGGTCAACAGGTGATGGGGAAAGGAGGCACAGCCCCCTAACAAGTCTCACCCAGCACCCTGTCCCCAAAGGAAGGGGTGGCTGCAATGTTTAGGCGGTAAAACCTTGAAAAGGTGGACTGAGATGACCATGCGGCCGCGGCACATATGGTGGCCAGAGAAGCTCCTCACCACAAGGCCCATGAGGTGGCCACACCCCGAGTTGAGTGTGCCCGAACCCGGGGTGGGACAGGCATACCAGAAAGTGCGTATGCCTGCTGAACCATGTCCACGACCCAGTGGGACAGCCTCTGTTTTGACAGGGGTCTCCCCAAACGACTGGTGTCGAAACAGATGAAGAGCTGGTCAGTCTTCCTGACAGCCTTAGTGCGCCGTATATACTCTTTCAGGGCCCTAACCGGACACAGCACAGACTGGCGTTGCCCAGTTGTCCCACCTCCGCCAGAAGGGAGCGCTCGTAGTTCTACCGACTGAGATAAGTGAAACTCAGGCAGGAAAGCTGGGTTGGGGTGGAGGACCACGCTTGACCCATCTGGTGAGAACCTGCAGCAGTCACTGTGGACCGACAGTGCCTGAAGCTCACTCACCCTCCTGGCGGAGGTTATGGCCAGCAAAAATACAGTTTTAAGGGAAAGCCACGTCACCTCAGAACCCCCAAGGGGCTCGAAGGGAGGGCCCCTAAGCGCATCGAGAACCTCGTCCAGATCCCATGGAGGGACTGCAGGTCTAGACCTGCAAACCGTCAGCCGCCGTGCGCCTTTAAGGAACCTTGAAATCAAGGAGCAGCTGGCCTCACTCAGGGCGTGTTCACCGCCACGCACTGCCTTGATCGCCGCCACCATACCTCGGAGGGTAACGGCAGACTTTCCTGCATCCAGCTGGCCCTGCAAGAACAGCAGGATGTCCTTGGCCATGGCTGAATAGGGGTCCACCTGGTGGGCCCCACACCAAGTGGAAAACACCCCCCAGCGATATGAGTAGGCCATCCTAGTAGATGGTGCCCTTACTTCCTGTATAGTCCTCACCACTGGCGCTGGCAAACCTAAATCCAGGAGCCTGTCCCTCTCAGGGGCCAGGCCACCAGTCTGAACCCCGCTGGGAAGGGGTGGAACAGGGTTCCATTTGCCTGAGACAGCAGGTCCCTGCGCTGTGGGAGTTCCCACGGCATGCCGTCAAAGAGTTGAGGAATCGCAGAGAATCATGGCATGTGGGGCCAAAACGGAGCCACAAGAATCAGCCTCCCCCCTTCCATCTGCAGCCTTCGGAGAAGAGGCTGGAGAAGGGAGAAGGGCGGAAAGGTGTAGAGCAGCCTCTGGGGCCATGGGTGAGCCAGAGCGTCCCACCCCAGAGGAGGATTGTCGTTCCACAGGGAGAAGAAGAGCTGACAATGTGTTGAGTCCCTGGAGGCGAACAGGTCGACCTCCGCCCTGCCGAGGCGACCCCAGATCCAGGAGAATGGAGGCTCCACCCGCAGGTGGTGGAGCCTCCACTCTCCTGGACACGGGCCCCCTCTCGAAATGATGTCCGCGGCCGTGTTCAATGACGCCGACACGTGTACTGCTCTGAGCGAGCAGAAGAGGGGGTGGGCCCATTTCAGCAGCCTGGTTGCCAGCTTGCACAAGATGGAGGAGTCCAGGCCCCCCTGTTTGTTGATGTAGGCGGCTGCCACCGTGCTGTCGGTCCTGACAATAACATGGTGGTCTCTCAGTCTCGGCAGGAACTGGTGAAGTGCAAGAAAGACGGCTCTCCGCTGACCCCCCAGCCCTCATGGACGGCGCCCAGCCTGCCAAGTATGCATCGGTGGAGATCACTTGGCGATAGACCATCGGTCCCAGAGTACTCCCTTTCTGTATGTTGTCCGAAACTCTCCACCAGTGAAGGGCTGTCTGAAGTCTCCGGGAGACCACCACCTCGGGGTGGTGGGAGCTCTGTGGACATAAGCCCAGGTTCAGCAAGGACCGTTGGACAGGTCTCATGTGCAGTAGGGCCAGAGGGACTACTTGCACCATTGCCGCCATCAAGTCCATGAGGCGAAGGCAGAGCCCCCAGCTGACCCGAGAATGCAGCTGGAAGAGTCTGAGGCAGGCCCTGAAGGCTTGTCGCCTCTTCTGTGACAGCACGATGGATACAGTCCTGGAGTCCAGGACTGTGCCCAGAAACAATGTCACTTGGGCAGGCTGGAGTCTGCTCTTCTTGTAATTGAGGCGTAGCCCCAAGCCCTGAACGTGCTCCAGGAGCAGGGCCATGTGACTGTGGCATTGCTCCTCTGAGACTGCAGGTAATTGAGGAGCCTCAGTCCTCGGTGCTTTAGTGGTGCAAGGACCGCGTCCATGCATCGAGTAAATGTACGGGGGCCAGGGAAATGCCAAAAGGCAAGACCTGAAATTTGAAGATCCTGCCCTCGAAGCCGAGCCTCAGGAAACGCCAGTGCCCCTTCCAGATGGGAATCTAGAAGTATGCATCCTTGAGGTCGATGGTGGCAAACCAATCTCCCATAGTGATGGCCTGCCTCACCCTGGGGACTGTCAGCATCCTGCATCTCAGGGGGCGAAGGAACTTGTTGAGTCCAGAATAGGACGAAGCCCCTCGTCCTTTTTGGGTACCAAAAAATAGCGGGAGAAAAACCCAGCCTGGTGATCTCCCTGGTCCACCTGCCTTATGGCCTTCTACCCCAGAAGGGAGGACACCTCGGCCCGCAGTACTTCTGCTTGCCGAGAGTCGCTCACCGTGGTGAAAGTGGCCAGTCTTGTCACACGGGGTCGGCGAAGAAACTGCAGACGGTAGCCCTGCCACGCTGCCCTGAAACTGGCCGACAGGGGAGGCATGCTGACTGGGCTTCGGGACTAGTCAGGAGGGGGGAGGCTGCCAGGAAGACTCCCGAGCCTTAGATGACGGTCCCCCGCCCCTTGCTTGACGGCGGGTGTTCCGCCTACAGAGAGCCTCCAGCTGTGGTCTGAGGTCCCTCGGTCCCCATGCCGTGACCTCAGGTGTTGGACGAGGTGCGGGCACTATTTTTGCCTGTCTCGAACCCCTGGAGCGCTTCAAGAGGCTTCCCGAGACTTCCTGTGCGCAGCGGCGATTTTCCTATGCCTGCTGCAGCAGCCTAGCAGCATCCGGGCCAAACACTACTGAGGGGTCTATGGGCAGCCTTAGCAGACACACCCGATCCCCCTGCTGGAGCTGGGACTGAGACAGCCACAAGTGGCGTCTGACCACCCAAAGGGATGCCAGAGCTTTGCCTGCGGTCTCCGCCTGCTCCTTCATAACTGAGGAGAGGCATGAGGAAGCTGCCTGAAGCTTGCCCACAACACCGGATCCCCCTGAACCATCCTGTAGCTGACGAGACAGCTGGCGAACGTACAGGGACATGATCGCTCCAGTGTTAGCCAGGCCGGTCTGAGTAGCCATGGCTTTGTGCAGCTTGGCAAGCAGGCCGTCCATAACCCTGCAAATCTTGCTAGGGCAGGTGGCTCTGCCGAGAACAGAGAGACCAGCGGAGTAAGAGCCGGGTCCAGTGGCGGAAGCGACCCACAGGCGACATGCTCCTTATCCTGCATGTCAGAGAACCTTCTGCACGAAGTAGACGGCCTAGTTCTGGCAGCTGGTGTGGCAAACTGTTTGCAAACCAGGTCTTTCGGGCAGGAGGGGGATCTGGGCCGGTATGGGGCGCATATCCGCATCCTCCTCAAACCGAGAGGCGGGTGCCGAGGGTTTCTCCAGCAGAGCAACATCCAGGGCCCTGGTTGCCCTGCTAATAACCCCAGCGAAATGGTGGGCCACCTCCCCTTTCCGGGTGTCACCTGGTAGTTGCTGCTCACATGGGACATCATTGTCATCAGAGAAGACTGTCACTACATCGACGTCATCGTCGTCGTCGTCGTCGTCCTCCTCCTCCTCCTCAAGTAGAGGGACGGGGGGAGGGATGAGGTCAGCGTGAGGCCGGGCCGTCGAAGGCCGGGAGCAGAAGGGGCCAGCGTGGTTGGCCAGGCTGGATGTGCCCCTTGACCCCCTGTGGCCTCAGCAAATCTCCCAGTTTTACCCCTAACTCCATCAGAGAGGGGTGGGCCTGCACGCTTAGCACTGAAGAAGCGACAATGCGCTTTCGTGGTCTGCGCAGGCATTATAAAACAGTCCATGCAGCTCTCCGGGGCCTCCCTAGATAAGGTGGCAAGCTGGTGCCCCAGACACAACACACACTTAACGTGCCCATCCTCTAGGGGCATGGGCACCCCACAACCAAGACAGCAGTGTCCCTGCCGACTTTCCATACTGCTTTTGTTATTTATTTATCCATTTTAAATATATAGATAGATAGATAGATAGATAGATAGAAGATTTCTTTCTCCTCTTTTTTTTCTTTTTTTTGGGTGTGTGTGTGGCGGGGGCGGGGCCTTCGGCAGTGACGAGAAAGCCCACTTCCTTGTTTACACGGAACACGTGGAGATAGCCCTCATGTTAGCGCTCTAGCAAAGCTAGTTCGCTAGTTCATTAATTGTTTGCTGCATGGACTTTGTTTAAGCCGGCCTTTTCTCCGGCCGGCGGAGCGCTGTTTCGGCGGACTTCTCAGCCCGCACCCACAAGGGCCCCCGCCGAACGCGTTAGCCCGCGAGACGCGAGCAATACGCCGGTGAGGGGGGAAACGCCGGGTCGGGCGGCTGAGGCGGCTGGCTGCAGAGTGGACATCTGCGTTCAGCCTAAACTCACCGGACGCGTCAGCTCGCGAGCCGCAAGCAATACGCCGGTAAGGGAACAGCCGTCGTAGCCGCTGCCGAGCGCGTTAGCTCGCGAGACGCGAGCAATACGCCGGTGTCGGCTCTGGGAAAAATGTCGGCTCGACTGGCTGGGGCAGCTGGCTGCAGACTGGACGCCTGCGCTCAGCTGATTTCCCACCGGACGCGTCAGCTCGCGGGCCGCAAGCAATACGCCGGTAAGGGAATAGCCGTCGTAGCCGTAGCTTTCACTCCTCTTTGGAGAAGCACCGTCACCGGGGCAAGCCACCGGTGATAGCGCATAACAATAAATGAAACAAAGGAAAGGATCAGCATCCAGGGTGGCTGCCCGTAGACAGACACCTCCAATAAGGTAAGTGGATACCTGCTGTAACCCTCTTTCTCTTTCTTAGATTATAACTCTGCACCCTGACTGAGGTGGAGATCAAACAATCACTGATTTCACGCCAGCACAGGTGCTTTATAGGGTAAACCTGGGGGCGTGACCGGGCGAGCCGGTGTGTCTTAAAGAAGTATCCACGTACCCTGACATGCAGGGGAGGTCATTCCCCGTACATATGGAATATGTAACGGAGTGGAGAGATAGTCTCGAGACGAAAGAGAACTAATAATATCTTCTATATTAGGTTTATTTTCATAAAACAGGTCTAAAAGAAGTTTAAAATGTGTGGTAATGACTTGTCATGAAGTAGGCCAAAAATATGTAACACAGAATGGTGTAATCATTTTACACATTTACATTGTAACCAATTGAAACAGCCCGGGTCAAATTGACTCGGGAGGACAACCGGTGTGACTATTTGCTGTCATTAAAAAAATCAAAAAGGTTTCAAAACAATATCCTGCCTGAACATTGACATATACCAGCCTGTGATAATGGATCAACACCTATGCCTCTGATCACTAGCATAGTGAAAATAATTCAGAATTTCTGCTTTTTTTTTCACTCAAAAACGAGTTGTACTTTTTTGTAAATTAGGTGTATCGTACCATAAACTACAAAACTAAATATAAAATTTATGTTCATGTGTTGGAAACAAGTTCAATTAAAAGGTGAAACAAAAAAAAAAAATTAAAAAAATGTACACATCATGTTTTATAAGCAGTCAAAACAGCCCGGGTCAAATTGACCCGGGAGGACAAAAGGTGCGTAGTAAACGCGAAGACAACAGGAGGGTTAAGTTGTTCATTGCTGCTAGTTAATTGTCTTATCATTTACATGGTTATATTTTAACTATATTTTGTTATTGTGACTTATGGCCTTGTAATCTTAATAGCATGTAATCACCCAGGGCCACGTACACTTGGTATGTAGCCCAACCATCCCACCTGACTTGGTAAATATGACATGTGATTGGACTGCAGTTGAGCGAAAAGGCAGCAATAGGTCTAGATCAATGCCCCTGCCTCCGGGATCTTTTTTTACAAACGTTCTGCAGCCTCTGAAAGAACAGTACAACATGAGTGCAAAGGTACATTCACCACAATTTCAAAAGAAAGATTTCTTCTTTGAAATTTCAAATTTCATATGCATCCCAGTTTTCATAAGAGCATTTACAAGGATTCAAACTAACACACTCGGAGAGTTCATACAACCGTACCAAACTTTTTAACCAACGAGTTAATGATCTTATCAATTATATGGTTTTATCTTATCTTATTATTGAATCTTGTAGTCTTGCAATTACCGAGTAAAATAGCAGTTGACCATATATGAAGAGGGTGTGTTAGTTAGAAGGAAAATAAATCACTTGTGGAATTCCATGGAAAGCAACTGTAGTTTATGTCGGTCAGTGCAGTGAGGAATGTACGGACGTCTACAACCCATCCACAAACGCATGTCCTGACACAGGACACCCAGCTCATCAGGAAACGATTGAGCGGTCCACCTACGCCTGAAGGACAAAGGACTCTCTTTTGAGGACAACAGCGTCCAAATTTTAGACAGATGATTTAAAAGAGGAGTAAAGGAAGGAATGGTTAACAGAAACAAGTCAAGACAGTTTCTGATGGGCTACACCCACAGATGTTGCTATTTGAACCCTGACAATTAATCAATTACGTGCTTCTTGAAAACGGTAGCAGCCATGTGGATCGACACGTTGCATGCATGGGAATCAGTGAAATGGTGGCCGAATGTTGGAAAAATACCAAGGTTAAGCTGTCGCACAAAAATGTTTGCTTTCATCTTCTTCCCACGGGTGGGGCACCGATGTGCCAAGTCTACTTTTATTATGACTCCTTTTATTATGACTAATTTAGCAAGGCTGTCTATCTGTAACCATCACTGGGTCGGGAGCACCTATTATATAAAAGTGAATGTAATCTTATTACATTTGATGTTTCATCCTGGATAGTGGCCTTGATGCTCACTCGTCCTCGGCCTCCCACTTTCTGCTTAGTGTACAGTCTCAGGGTGCTGGATTTGGGGTGAAACCCTCTGTGCATGGTGAGGAACTTTCTTGTCTTGATGTCTGTGGCTTCTATCTCCTCCTTTGGCCAGCTTATGATCACAGAGGGGTATCTGATGACCGGTATTGCGTACATGTTCATGGCTTGGATCTTGTTCCTGCCATTCAGCTGACTTTTCAGGACCTGCCTCACTCTCTGGAGGTATTTGGTTGTGGTTGACTTCCTCATGGTTTCCGTTAGCCTGTGGGATACCAAGGTACTTGTAGCTGTCTTGGATATCACCTATGTTGCCCTCTGGAAGGTCGACCCCTTCAGTTCTGATCATCTTGCCTCTCTTTGAGACCATCCGGCCACACTTGTCCAATCCGAATGACATCCCTATGTCATTGCTGTAGATCCTGGTGGTGTGGACCAGTGAGTCGATTTCACGCTCATTCCTGGCGTACAGCTTGATGTCATCCATGTAGAGCAGGTGGCTAATTGTTGCTCCACTTCAGAATTGGTACCCGTAACCACTCTTTGTGATGATCTGACTGAGGGGGTTCAAGCCTATGCAGAACAGCAGTGGTGACAGTGCATCTCCTTGGTATATGCCGCATTTGATGTTGACTTGGGCAATTGGCTTTGAGTTGGCCTCTAGATTAGATTAGATTATACTTTATTTATCCCACACCGGGGAAATTCACCCGTTACAGCAGCAGAAAGTGTAATATACACCACGGAATTTGAAAAATAGAAAGGCAGAAACACAATAACAAGGAAAAATTCAACAATCAACAAAGGAATAAGACACAAATATACAAACAGTACTGGTTATAAAAAGCAGCCTGATGTGGGGAAGTTATAGGAGAGTATTGCAAAGTATAGTAATCATGGTATAAATAAAAAAATATTGTAAGAAACAGTAACAGTGCAATGTAGCATGGTGAAAAACAATTGTAGTTTAAGTAATATAAAATAATATTGCAAGTGAGTGAAGTGATATAAATAATATAATATTGCACAGTCCAGGACAGAGCTGGCTCTCCTGATCAGTCTGTTGAGCCTGCTCCTGTCCCTGTCCGTGCTGTCCCCTCTCCAGCAGACCACAGCGTAGAAGATAGCTGAGGCTACCACAGAGTCATAAAAGGTCTTTAAGAGAGTCCTGCAGACACCGAAGGACCTCAGTCTCCTCAGCAGGTGGTTGTCTCTAAGGTTGTCTTTCACATTCCCATCGAGTTCTGGATGAAGGCCCTTAGGTTCCTGTTGATCTTATACAGTTCCAGACATTCCAGTATCCGTGTGTGGCATTGAGTCGTAAGCTTTCTTTGATCTTTTCTGTGCAGAATCATACGGATTCATAAGGAAAAAGGAAATACACAGACATATTTGGATAACCGTGTCAAAGGATACTTCCTGATTACTTTAAGAACATGCTCTCGATCCCATGAGTAACTCAAACATATGATGACATCCACGCCTCACTCCGGCCGCAGGACAGCTGATGTTGATGGCGTGGCCAGAATCGACCATGCGTAGAGTTGAGTCACTGGGCGTCATTTGGTTTGGGTAGGCATCCGGGTGGGTGTCTGTACAAAAGAGAAAAGAGGAGGAAGTTAGAAAGTTAGAGCATCTATCTAAAATTTAATCTAAAAGTTAGAGCATCAGGAAACGATTGAGCAGCAGGGTAAAAAAAAAAAAAAAATGTGTCAATGTGATCACAGCTTTCAGTGCCCACCTTTGCTTGCCTCAAAGTAGCGCTTTTCACCGTAGTTCCAGCACAAGGAGAAACCGTGCATGAAATTGTACAACTCAGCAAGGACTGGACGATCCTTGAGGAAGTCGGTAAGTCCACTTCTTTCGTTCGCTTTTATGACCTTTGTGTCCAGAGTTGAAGGATCACAGTCAGCTTCTACAAAGGTATGCAGTATGTGAGTGACACATACCTAAATTGATTACAGAAAATAATGTGTTATGTGTGGCATAGCAGACCCTGGCAACAAGGACTGTTGAAATCCCAGTCTGCAGTGCAGGGTGAAACATAGAGCAATTGTATCTTTGTTCTCGACATCTGACCCAAGTGTGGAGGACTGTAACGAATGCCCTGTAACGAACTTCCACAGCTGAGTCATGGTTACTGAGCAGGCACTGCTCCATATTCCTGAGAACATTGACATAGACATATATCTCAGATTGGCTTTGTCCTCCTGGGCTGGGATTTATCTGAAATGTTACTGGGGAAGTGGTGACATTCTCACCAATCAGGTGAGGGAGGCGGAGTTCTGGGAGTTTCTTAATCTTATGACCGAGGAAGAACTGACTGAAGTCCTCAGTCCGGACAAAAGCTCCATATTTTTGGAGGCCCACCTCGTAGGGGGCACTCTCACACCACTCTGTCGACAGGATCAGTTGAAATGAGGAAAAAGGTGAAACACATTTCATAGTTCATTAGGGGTGGGGTTGTCTATGGCCACTTTGGATCTACAGCTGTGTTTTCACCAACATATTAACTGTGAATTCAAACTGGTCATCATGGTATCAATACCAATTGGGTTTTCTGTTTCTTCCCTGGTGTCTTTACTTCCTGTGTTTTCCCTCCACTGATTATTTAACTGGTCTCACCTTGTGTACTCCACCCTCAGTCTCACATGTGTCTCATTATTAGTCAGTGTGTCTATATATACTCCTGCCATTCCCCTTTGTCCTCTGGCAGTTTGTCTGGTTGTTATGTTCTTTAGATTTATTCTACTTTCTATGTTTTCTTGTTGGCTCGTTTCCTGTTTCTGCCTCCTCTTGTGTCTGCATATGACTCTGACTTTCTTTCCCGCGACCTTTTGACTTAAAAAACTGATTATTATTTACATTGTTGATCCACACTCAGCTAAGAGAGGGACTCTCATGGCCATTCATGATCCACAGTTACAGATGAAGTAACAGGTTGGTTCATTGAAACCAATCCAAGTAGCAGTTACGTTGATTAACAAGTCAGTCTCTCAAAGTTTCATGGAATCACATGAAACAACAGTGTTGCAGTTCCTTGGAGCATCAAATAATCAATATTTACCAGCTTCACTTCAACGGCTCTTTATCCAGTCCTTCATGTTGACAGCGGTGTATATAGGGAAAGAGTTTTGTTCTTCATTCACTGTCAGGTGTTGATGCCCTGCTGTGACTCGTTAGCTTCCTGATACAAAGTAGACATAGCCCTGTTGACAGTGGACGATGATACGGTTATTTCACTCTGAAGTCATTGGTCCTTTTCATGTTTGAAAAGTCTAAAGACCCAGATATTAGTCTGACCAGGTGGTCTGGCATGTGAACCTTTAGAAATTAGCTTTTGTTGCAGCGTTTAAGTCTTTCCCATCATTTAGACCTTCAATAAAAACTGTCATGATTTAATTTGTTTCCTGAATGAAGGGCAATGATTCCAGCATGTGTTTTCAGGTAGTGAACACTAGAGCGCAGACTTGGCATTGATATCAGACTCCAAGCTTTCAGCAAGCCTCAGGTGCAATCAAAAACTCCCTCCATATCAAATTTAATGTCCTAGCAGCCACACATAAGAGCATATTATGTTAAATATGATAAAATGATTCCTTTTATACTGTGCATGATGAACAGGTAAACAGAAAACTAAAATCTAACTGGCTTTGAAGACCTTTGTCTTTACTGACCTTTTATTCGTCAGCAGTAACTTGTTGCACATTCTTTTATTTTGAAAAAGCTCAGTGTCTCGTCACTTTTATTTTTATTTTGAAACTGATCCTTTACGTTGTGTGAGTTTTCCTTCCTGCCCAAATCCACAGATACCCTGTGCGTAGTTTTCGATTTATTAAAAAAATCAAATACAATTTTGATCGAGAACCATTACATTCCTTCATTTTAGAATCCTCTAAGAATAAAGCTGAATATTGAGGACAGTTTTCTTCCCCAGTCATCTGGTCGACAAAGACTCATACATACAATGCAATATAAAGAGATGAGATTAAATAGAATCAGAAAAGACTTTATTGACAAGTATGTTTGTACATACAAGGAATTTGCTTTGGTGTTGTTGCACACATTTAATCAATGAAATTAATCGGTTATCCACACAAACAATAATCTGTTGAAGCACAAAAAGACATCAATTTCTGTTGGACTGAGATGCTCTCAGATTTCACAATCAACCATTTTCTAACTGGCTTTGAAGGTAACATGATGTGTTTCACAGCGAGAAGTTACGGACTGTGTCATTTTCTTTGGACTCCCTCCTCTGCAGGGCCTTCTGGAAGACCTCACAGATGCTCTCCCTGTTATTCAGGATGTTGTAAGTGGTGAGGTCCACCAGAGCGTCGAAATTCTCTTTGGAGTAGCACAGGTTGGAGGTGGTGTATGGAGATTTCTCGCTCTCCACGTCCACCTTCCCGGCTTCTATTTCCTCCTCAGTCACACGTTTCACGCCTGCAAAGACGATGATAAAGCTGGATTAATTGTGCATTAAAAAATATATTAAACACACACACGTTTTTGTGAATGGGTGAGATCCTTGTCTTCTGAACAGATGCACTCTAATTTGGGCTTGGAAAGAACTTGTAATCCTGGAGGTTCTCAAGATCTGGACTCAATTGAAACGCCATTTGGGGTTACAGTCAATTTCTCTTTTATCTCCTGTTCATGCTAACCCTCTGTTTACTCCCTCTATTAATGATCGGGCTTTTGCAGCCTGGGAGGATCATGGTATTGTTTCTGTCAAACATCTTTACATTGAGGGAATATTTGCATCCTTTGACCAACTAGTGGGTGTATACAATTTGCAGAGATCCCACTTTTTCAGGTATTTACAAGTCAGAGACTTTGCTCGCAATCGCTTCCCTGGCTTCCCTGCTATTCCTCCTGCTACTCTGATTGACACTATTTTGAATTTTAACCCCTACCTCAAAGGTACCATCTCAGGGCTATACTACACTCTCCTTTCACACCAATATTCGTCCTCTGATAAACTGCGCACTATTTGGTCCGAAGACCTTAATATAGAGATAGAGCCTGAGGTCTGGCAGCGCGCTCTGAAATGGGTCCATGCATCATCTATTTGTGCCCGGCATGGGGTTTTGCAGTGCAAAGTAATTCATAGAGTCCACTGGTCTAAAAGTAAACTAGCTCGCATTTATCCGGGCACTGATCCAAACTGCGATAAGTGTCACCTAGGACCAGCTACCCTCAGTCACATGTTTTGGACCTGCCCCGCTCTCTCTTGGTTTTGGAATTCTGTATTTGACTCACTCTCGGCCATCACATCTACCAAAGTCTTCCAATCACCCTTAGTAGGCCTGTTCGGTGTCCTGCCCGCTACCAACCCACTGCCATCTTACTTCACTGAATTGGTGGCTTTTCTTACTTTGTTAGCGAGGCGTGTTATTCTCATGCACTGGAAGAGCCCGTCTCCCCCCTCCCACACCCATTGGATAAGGGATGCCTTATCCTTTATGAAATTAGAGAAAATCAAACACTCCCTTCGTGGATCCAATGAAAAATTTTTAAAGATTTGGCAACCCTTTCAGGGGCATGTCCTGTCCCTCCAGCTGGATACTCCCCCCACTGGTTAAACAGCCCCCTGGACTGCACCTCCCCGTGGCTCCTGACGAGCTTACGCTCTCTCCCTGCATTAGCAGCACACAGTATGTCTCATTTGTTAGTGTCTTTTAAGTGTCTCGTGTTCTGTTTTTTTTATTATTATTATTTTTTTCTTTTTGTCTTGTTTTGTTTTCAGTCCCCCCCCCCCCCCTCTATTGGTATTATGTGTTTCCAGGTTTGTAACTCTGTGTGGGTATTGACAAACTTTATCCTCTTGTTTTCAGTAACACCACATTCTGCTATTAGTGCTTACCTCACCTCATTCAGTGGTTTGTTGTTTCTCTCTCACGCAGTTGTATACAAGGGTCTGTGTATGCTCTTTTTGTTGAAAACTCAATAAATAAATCATATTTAAAAAAAAAAAAAAAAAAAATCCTGGAGGTGGACTTTCTTTTGCAACTTTCTGATATGTATTATAACTTTTCTGCATTGAACAAAACCTTACCAGGACTTTTGTAGTCTCTGTACGTCACGTTGGACAGTGGGAAGTGAATCACAATGGGGGCCTTGGGATTCTCCTTATCCTCCAAAATGTAGACCTCCTTCTTTGGCTCCTTCTCCAGACTGTCATAGTCAGCATTGGGGAAGGGGATGTTGTGTTCTTTGCAGTATTCTGCTGTCTTCTTCATGACCTGATAAACACAATAATGTTAAAGTCTCTTCCACTTAAATTTGACTTTTCTCGAATGTTTACTTTTTTCACAGTGCAGAATCCAATACAGAAAAGGTAATAACCTCCCAACTATTTGGATGCTCAAACTTCCTCTTTGAAAGCATGCCAATAGATAATGGAGATATGCATATGAGAAAGCTCCAGGAATATTGTTCTTTTCCGTCATATCATTTTTTTCTGGTCCTACAAACTGGTACTAACCTCCTTCAGCAGAAATAATAACTTGTGCATAGTTTATTGGTCTCTAATAGCACCCATGCAGAAGTCCTTCAGCTGCACGATTTTCTTGCCATAAGTGACTTGTATACATCCTCTGACACCGTTCCCTATCCGGGCCTTTTGACTATGACATTCCGTAATCCTCCATTTCTTCCTTTTGGGTCATTCCTTGGTGGATTTACTAGATCATTTTACTGTTAAAAGGTCCAATTTCAGCTCAACTTTGAGATTAAGTGTCTCATTATGTTTAAGCACATTTTGATAGGATGCAGAATTCAGTGTTGAATGGTTTACCAAGTCCTCGAGGACTGAAAGCAACCCCATACCTTGACTTTTGCATCACCATTTTTGAAAAGAGTTCTGTCTAATATTACAGTAACCAAACAACCCTATCTTTGATTCTTCTGTCCTGAGCATGGTCCCAAATGGTCTTATGTTCTTTTTCCTATCAGACCTTTCATGCTGGTCAAGTTCGTGCAATGTTACCGTGGCTGCAAACACAGGTAACCCTAACCCTAAGAGGTCAGAGGTTTAGATAAGACAGCTTCCATTTGTCACTTCCTATCAAGTACCAATCATTGGGCCTAGTATGCCGAGAAGGTTAGTTTCCATGGAATGAACTTGTGTTTTCAGACTTTGACACTAAACTCAATGCTTCAATTATTGTGGTCTAAAATATAATAATTTTAGGAGATCTTTGCTATTAACGAAACCTTCAGATCATTTTTCTGTTTACATTGAGCATGTGCTGCGGTTCCCACGAGTAATTCAGGCTTATGATGACGTCCACGTCTCTCTCCGGCCGCAGGATCGGTGGACAGCCAATGCTGATGGAAAGACCAGAATCAACCATGTGCAGAGTGGTGTCACTGGGAGTCAGCTTGTTTGGGAAGGCATCCGGGTGGTTTTCTGTGCAAAGAACAGAAGGATTTTAGGATGGGTCAATGATGAGGAGGCCATATGGCTTAAGCTCTATCTGTTTTGTGAGCCCTTTTTGTTTTTACCTTTATGTGCCTGGAAGTAGCTGCATTCTTCGTAATTCGAGCGCAGGAAGAAACCATGTGTGAAATTATGCATCTCAGAGAGGAATGGACGATACTTGAGGAGTTCAATCAGTGAACTGCAAATTGATGCTATCGACGAATTCCTGGTTTCAGGTGTAGGTTCATCTCCTCGCCTTCGTGCAGACCTGAGCTCTGCAAAAAGAAATGCAACTAATGATGGCAGTATACAAACCAGTGCAGGTCAGAAGGAGGATGACTGCACTAACTACAAGTATGGTGGGTGTTTAAATGTTTAAATCTAATACCTGTGATGCTCTCATCTTCTTCCATAGCGGCTCTCAAACTCGTCGGATTTCGTGCAACATCATGCAAAAACTCAGCTATGCTTTTAGAGAAGACACTGCTCCATATTCCTGATGAGGTTGACATGAATATAAAAAAAAATAGTGTCACCACAAACACAAGATTTTTGTTGTTTGATGTTGACACTTTTTTTATTTTTTTTTTTACTGGGTAAGTGTTCTCACCAATCAGGTAGGGGAGGCGAAGCTGTGAGTGGTCCGTGGTCCTATGGCCAAGGAGGAACTGGCTTCCTAAGCCCTTGCTTTGGATGAAAGCCCCATATTTTTGGAGACCCACCTCGTAGGGGGTGAACTCACACCACTCTGTTAACAAGATCAGTTAAATTAAGAAAAAATTAAGAAACAATTGTGCAGTTTTTTATTAGCAGCCTTTCTGTCCTAAGTAGTGCAGTTCCCCAGACCACACTGTGAGCGAGGTGCAGATGACGCTCTCAGCTGTATTTCATTGTTGTCATCATTGGGATTTCTTTAGCAGCTGCTGAGTGTTCTGAGGTCCTTGCTGATGTACTGTATACTCCGAGAAATGGTTGTCACCCTCTCCACCTCCGTCTTACTAATGTACAAGTTGTCTTCTGCAATCTTTATGATACTGCTGTTGGTCTGGGAGGCTAAATGACTGACTGACTGAGGTATGTCTGTCAACATCCAGTTACAGAAGGAGTCAGTCCAAGGGTCAGGAGGTTTTTAAGTCCAAGTATGAATGAATGAACTAAGAGCATTCTGACGTACGTGTCCTTACCCTCCAAGTGCATGAGAGCAGCGCTGACAGTATCATCAGTTGTACTGTAACTGTAATGTGTCAACAGTGTCTGGGAAGGTCTTTTTATTTAAGGTTATGTGCAACATAACTATCCTCTCAAAACACTTCATAACAATTTGGGATGAGTGCAATGGGACGGTTCTCATTCAGGCAGGTTCTTTGGGAGGTGCACAATAATAGTGGACTTAAAAACGGGTTGGCACTGAGGGCTGGGCAATGGACATATTAAAGTGAAAACAGTATATGCCCTAGGATGTTATCTGTGAGCGTGGTTGCTTAGTTATGTTATCCTGAGAACCATACACATCTACCCCAAAGACATGGAGAGGGTCCAGTACGTTCTCTGGTCGGTGCTGAAGGTCTCAAAGCGAGCACAGAACTCACTGAGTTCATCTGGGAGGGAGTTTTTACTGGTTGTTGTGTCTTCTGTCGGCACGCTGTGACGTGCTGAAGACCATGCCACAATCTCCCTCCATGATCAGTCTGTCCTGTCTTTTCTCTACGCAGGTCGTATCTTTCCTTCTTTAGAATTCAGCATCACCTGAGACAAATGCAGCTGAGCGAGCACATAGCATGGAGCGTATCTCACCAATGAACCTAGGTTCATCCTTCGGAAAGATCCTGCAGTGTTAGGTGGGACTAATGTGCTGACATAGAAGAATACGCAGCAGGAGTAAATGGCTAAGTCCACGTCAGAGTCCTCTCTCAAGGCAGCAGTTTTAAACATGAGGCACAACGCACTATAGTTTTCACATGTACATTCATCTGAGTTAGATTAATGTCTCCAAGGATATTTACCTGCTTCTGTTTCACAGCCCGTATGGTCCTTTATGTTGACAGCAGTGTATATAGGGAAAGGGTTTTGACCTTCATTCACAGTCATCTGCTGGTCTGACAGGGTGCTGGTCAGTTTCTGCAGTTTCCAAACACAGTATTATGATTATTGGCTTTGTGCTTTATTTTTGATTCTTTGAAAAGTTTTGTAATACTTGAGTACTTATCTTCTCACCTTCCGAAAGACGAGTTGCTCACAAACCAGACCGAACAAATCAACAGCCGACACAGAGTAGCCATCATCAGCTTTCTGTTTCAGCTCTTTAAAGTAATAGTATAGTTCTTTCAAATAGAAAAGGCTCAGCTCCCGCCTGTCAAGATGTTCCCTTACTGCTGAGATGAAGGTGTTGATGTCCTGCTGTGACCAGTTAGCTTCCTGATACAAGCTAGACATAGCCCTGTTGACAGTGGTAGATGATACTGTTATTTCGCTGTGAAATCATTTGTCCTTTTCATGTTTGAAAAGTGTAAGGACCCAGATATTTGTCTGACCAGGTGGATCCAGACACTCCAGTGATGTACGTGACAGCATCCAGGACACCGAGTTCCTTCAGACCCTTCAGACTGCCAAACAGGCCTGTCATTGCTCTAGAGCCTCCACCTGAAGCCACCACTGCTACAGTTGGCACCTGGACACAGAGCACAGCAAAGGACGCACATACTGGGATGCAGTATTTTTATTATTTCAGCTCATTACAGCGAATCAGAAAGTCCTGTTAGGGTGTTCACAAATCTGAAAGCCACTGATTTTCCTCTTACTTGACACCAAGCTTTGTCTTTTCACATCTAATCCAGGTAAAACCTTTTTGTTGTTGAATTGAAATCTACTGTAGAAATGATATACAAATGACATATTATGATGTTATTATATCTTAAGTCCAGGAGCAAGACCATGCCCCACTTCCTTCTACTGCTTGTCTTAGCCCTCTCCAACCCCACCCTCCCCATCCCTCTCCTTTCTTCTCCTCCTCTTCCATCCTTCTTTACAAGGACCAGGAGGACAGAGAGCTAAAGCTTCCTGAGACATAGCTCTCACTCACTGGGTCCCTTTGCATTTGAAGTCCCTCCATCCTGTCTACTTATAAACTCCCTTGCAGCAATTAAGGTGTGATCTTTGTTAATGTTATGCCTTTTAATTCATGGTTTTGAAGAGCCACACTCCTCATCCTACCTTGTTGGGTTCCAGTCGAGTGTTGAGGCCTAAAAGCTTCTCCACAGCCTTCACCACTACAGCCTTCCTCTTCTGCAGGTACACTTTCTCTTGTGCCGGGATGTCGTAGGAGATACGAGCGAAACTATCTTTCTCCGTGCTGTCGGTTTGCAAAGTAAAATAAAAAGGTATCATGGTGAATTCACACACACACACACACACACATGCTCATAGTTCATCAAAGGCAACTATTGTATGTATCACCTTACCCTTCATGTATTTCCAGACTAAAATCCACAGTCTCCTGCAATGAGAAAATGCATCTTTGAAAACATCTGCCCATGTTAATGCCCTACTCATTCAACAAATAAACATTTATCATAATTGGGTTAGTTTGGGATCTAGTGAAATTGGAGGCCAGGTCAACACCTTGCACCAATTTTTTTTCGAGTTGTTCCTAAACCATTTTTGTGTCTGTGTGCCTGTGTCAGGCTGCATCCTGCTGGGGATGGCTGCTGCCGTGTCTTTGCTATGGGGTGGGGGCACCTAGTCTGATCTAGGTGGGTACTACATGTCTAAGTTACATCCACATGAATGAAAGGTCCAAAGGTTTCCAAACAGAACATTGAATTGAGACAAGATGGTTTATGTTATTAAATTCTCCTGTCATAATGTTGTGGCTGATCAGTGTATGTAATAATTGTCATGTTTATTTTTTCCTTTATTTTCCATGGACATTTTTTTCATTTAATAGCTGCAAATGCTGCAAATGCTGCAAATACGTCCCTGTTACATCCTTGTTGGGTGTCTTTGTTACATTTCCCCCAAACTGAGTTCCTACCTCATCAACGACAAGAGAAACATTTCCTGTATGTTGGGCCTGTAGTGGAGGCAGCCTGATGGAAGCAACAGGGTCTGCATCAGCAGAAGACTGACAGACAAAGGAGAGAAATAACACACTGTGTTATACGTGGTACTTGATTTTGATGAGGGGTTTGCATTGGTTGAAATAAGTGTTTAGAAGATACAGTAGCTGCTGTGAATTACTTAATTGGTTTCTGCTTTTCCTCCTTCAGTTTTATTGGTTGTATAGAATATTTAAAACTCACTGCCAGTTCAAGTTCAGTCTCCAAGTCTCTGTTGATATGGAAACACAGTTTCTGGTCCTCTGAATCTATTGTCTGGTTTTCCGGGTGGGCGCCCTTTATTTTCAGCACATGTCCTTGCACTGGTGGGGAAAAAATAAAATACACGTGGAGCTACATTATGTCATATCCAAAATAAATAAATCATCATAATTTTGTCTAACTGACAACATACAGTCAAAGCTTGGTGGCTTGTCAACTTTGATGTGCAAGGCAGAGAATGGGCCAGCCTGGGGGACACCAAGAGAGAGAAAGACATTCATTATGGTCGACCAACTTATCCAAAAAAGGTTCAAAAAAGGCAACTGGACTTGTAGAGTTTTTTGAGAAGATGTTTCACCACTAATCCAAGTAGCTTCTTCAGTTCTTGGGGACTGGTGGGAAGTCTGAGGTTTAAATAGGAACTCCTCCTGAAACTTGCTTGTTATGTTAACAGTCAGAAACCAGTGCAGCTAATTTCCATTAACGATTGGGTACTTACCTGTTGTTGAGGGGGGACTGTTTTTGCCCCCGTCCTCTTCCCTATGAATGGTGCTTGAACGACTCTCGTCGGTCAGAGGCTCCAGTGTCAAGGTGTGAATGAGGAACCTCTTTCAGAGGAAGCTCTTTTGAGGAACATCTTCTCAAAAAACTCTACAAGTCCAACTGCCTTTTTTGACACTTTTTTGGATATGTCAACCCATTTAAACCAAATTAAATTATACATTCAACTTGTCTTTGATGTTCAGCAACTATTTACAACAATTTAATATGTGATCAAGGGAGAAAAAATAACGAAAACCCTACCATCAGGATGCCGTTGGTGCCATAGTCATGTGGGATCTCCTTACTGCAAAAGGGGGAAAACATATGATCCTTATTGAGGCCAGGTATTGCTCGAAACATGAAATATTTTATGCTAGATACTAGTAATACAATACACTCAGTGACTCGTACATTGGGAGCAGCTCAAACTCAACCACAAGTTCACCCACGGTCTAGAAGAAAGTGAACAAGACAATCAGTAAGATGTGAGGTTAAAATATGCTGCAACATCTACAATAACAGAACTGTTCTTTTTAAGTCTTTCCTGCCCAGCTCAGGGTAAGGGAAGTATAAATGTTCCAGAGGGATTAGGGATTGCAGCCAATCCCCTTATCAGCCGAATAAATGACCAACTGCAATCTTGGTCTTTGGCATTGTCAGTAACAGATGGTTACTGAAGATGATTTGAAAGGTGGAGATGTCGTCTTTTGTCTTTGGCAGGTTTAGCTTTTTCAGCTTCTGAAGGAAGTTCATCTCCAGTACTTTTTTTTGTTCAGAGAGCTGATGTACAGCTCGTAATTGATGTCCTGGGTAATGATGATGATTTCCAGGAAGGTGAAGGATAATGGGACTGTTGGGGCTGGGTTCTTCCTAAAGTTTGCAAGCATCTCCAGTGTCTACACAGTGTTGCTATGGCTAATCTTCAGACAACTCAGACCTTTGTCAAATCAAGATTAGCCTAAAACAAGGTCCAACCAAAGAAATCAACATCAGGTTATCTAGGACATTTCTTCCTGGAAATCATAAGCTAGCATGCCAGTCTGAGAAGGCATCTCACTGCCTCCAGAGCTGTCAGTAAGCCTGAGGTTAGGCGATGACATGCTTGGATTGCTTATGGATCACAGACTAAGTCCTCTCTTGTTTCTTTACATACATCAAACTTGGCCTCCTTCAGCTCTTTTGCTGCCACTTGTGGCTGTCAATCTTGGGACCATCAGGATCATTTGTTCTGTCATGGCTGACTTAAACTGCATCTCTTTCTCTTTGACTTGGCCATTGTATGTACTTTTGTAGCAAAGGTGGAAGAGTCAGTGTGTCTTAATGCACATTTATGTAAAGAGCAGAGAGTCAGTGACTTTACTCACACAATTAATTTTATGGTGGAACCAGTATTATTTTGGATCTTTGGTGTTTTACAGTGTCTTACCTCAGGTTTTAAAGGAAACACCTTGGTCTCCTTCTTCCCTACAGAGAGCTTTGTGGCATCAAAGTAAACCGTGGAAATCAGGTCATCAGCACTAAAAGAATCCTGATCAAACAGGTTCATCTCCAGAATATTCTGCATAAGCGAGAGAGTTGCACAGTGTAAAAAAAACACATACCTGTACGAAGGAATTTATGATAAGATGACATCAGATTACCACAGGGGAAAAAAAGTTAAACAAATGTTCAGAGTAGCCTGCGGTTCTGGTCCAGTGGGATTACTCTGAAAATAAGGACAGTCATTATATAAATGGACTCACTTTCAATTGGCTGGGCACCCTAAAGGTAAAGGTTTCATTCCACTCAGGGTTGTTTTCATTTGAAATAGTTTTTGTGCGCCAGGTCCTCTTTGACGCCGTAGGCAGCGAGAGAGTGACATAGCAGTCAGATTTAGAGACTAAACCAAAGGAAGAGGAAAAAAATAAAAAAGGTTTGCAGTTTGAAAAAACTGAAATGCACAGAGGATTTCTTAAATATATTTTAAAGACAATACTCACAGTAATCTTGAGACTTGGTTGTGGCCCTCAGTATGGTGACGTTCAGGGTCAAGTAGTAGACGGTTTCCTTCTGCTGAATGAACCAACGTACGAAATCGAGTTTAAAAAAATAAAAAAATAAGAAATCTGCTTCTTTACCTCTGCAGCTTGATGTCACAGAGAATCTGTTTTAAAATGTGAATGTTCATTAGTAGTGCTGCATGTTCAAAGTGGTTTAAAATGGAATTAACAGCACACAATATTTTAAAGGACTGCACACAGTCATCAACCATTAAAACTCTAACATGACATTGGAAATTTTACCCCCAGCATGACTCCTTTGAGATGGTCCCTTCTGCTATCCTTCCTTTCTGAAAAGAAAATGCTTTTTAAATTAATTTCTTTTAAATAAAAACATTGCATTTTAGCTTGAAAGGAAAAAAAAAAGAGGAGATCAAAGTCACAAAGCAACATTTAACTTACTAACTGAAGAAATCTTTGAAGAAGAGGACACAAGGTTGATGGCGTTCTGTTCAGCAGTGAGCAGTAATTGAGATGGATTTACAGATTGCCTCAATACTAATTACTGGAATTACTGTTAGACTTGTGGATTAGTATTCAACTCACAACACAGGCAGTGTTGACTTCTGTTTTTAAATGCAGTTTTTCACATTTCATCTTCCAAAGCCTTTAATTTCGATATAATATCTGGATTAAAAAACCCAAATGTATATTCAAGATAAAAGAGAAGTTGTCATAGATGAAGACTAACTGAGTTACAGTCTTTTAGACTAGATTAGATTAATCAGGCATTAAGTCTGAATTTGTAACATTTTAAAATATGAATATTTATATAATAATTAAACACAGTTATTACATTACTTAAAATCTCTTATTTTTTAGCAAGCTTATATAAATCAAATGTAAACCAACCTCCTTGGGGTTTCCTCTTCTTTAAGTCCTCTTCACAAAATGTGTACTCAACAGTACTCAGCTTGAGCTGTGTTTGCTTTTATAGAGGGCAACCTGTCCCTGTTACAAGGAAGTATCTATTATGTAAATTGTGAGTCAGGTTGTTGTGGTAAAGGGAGTGGGGAAAAAAACGGGTAGCCATGCCTCAAAATGAACCTGGTGCAACAGAAGCTTTATGAACCTGTAGTGACAGGTTTTGACTCTGAGTCAGTCAGTTGCGTTAAACGGTGCGTAGTATTACATCTACGAATGTACTATGAAGCCACTTGGGCTTTTTTTAATTGACACACTCTGGAGTCAAACAAAGCAGGAAAATCCAACTCCTTGCAATAGTAGAAAGTCATTTTAAAAAGTTACAAATGTGCATCCCTCTAAGTTGTTCACTGCTGCCAGTTAATTGTCTTATTATTTACATGGTTATATTTTATTATTGTGTCTTATAGCCTTGTAACCATAATGGCATGTAATCACCCAGAAAAAAACTAAGAAGTACCATGCACACTTGGTTTGTAGCCCAATAAACAATACTATTTACAAGGTTTGCTTCGTTGCCTATAATAACCCAAAATGTCAATCCCTTACAACTTCTGTGTTGAATTTCTGTCTGTCCTCTTTTGATTTGCTGCGGCTAGTCTAGTGTATAAAACTTCAATGACTGAGCATTATGTCTAGATCCTTAAGATCCAAATGGAACTGTCAAAGTTTTAGTGTTGGTTGCATTCACTGTGTAGCCTTGCATGTGCCAGCCCAATCGGACTCAACCGCTGTGTTGCTGCAGCCTGTCCAAGCAATTGCTAAAGCTGCTTTTGAACATTACTGTTACAGTCCCCAGATTGTACTACTATTATATATATATATACCATGACCACTGGTGAGAAGATGCAAGACTGTGTCTCTAAAGGGACTCATATGGTCAATAGCAATACTCAGTAGGCTGTGGCATTCAAACCACGATTGATTGGTAATCAGGGGCCTGAAGTGGGATTCACCACCTCCGGCTGATTTCTGTTCTGGGCTCTCGAACTGTAGTCAAAGCCGACCCTGTTTTCAATTTGACTGAAACCTGTAGAGACATATTTGGAAAGTGCTTCTATGTACACCTTTGAGAGACAGTAACACAACTGATTGAGGGAATCAAATGAAAGTGAGCCAGAATACTTATCATTCATTTAATTTATTACATTAAAATACTTTAAAAGACTTTACCACACCATGCTGTATGTTATTAATGAACAAACTACAACCAATGAGCATTATTAGTCATGATGTACCGTATAGATTATGGGCAATACGTGAAATTTAACTAGGAATCCACACAGCAAAACAAATCAGAAAGGTAGTTGTAAGTGTGTCAATATAACTTTATGCTTCATAAAGATAATAGTTAAACATATACAATTTACAGTAAACTAAAGAAATAACATTGTTGAAAATGAACCATTAAATCAACATTTATTCATGATTTATGTAGAAGCCCTGATTCAGTTTATTGCTATTTACCAAATGTACAAATTTAACTTAGGCCACTTAGTGAGTTGGGCAAATGTCATTCCTATTGCTTTATCTTGGACTCCTTCCTCTGCAGGGCCTTCTGGAGGACCTTGTGGATGCTCTCCTTGTTGTTCGAGATGTTAAAAAACACATGAAAAGACTGATTGGACCAACTTATAACATCTTTCTAAAGTTAACACTGAACGAATCACATGAAACAATGGTGTTGCAGTTCCTTGCATCATCGAGCAATCAGTATTTACCAGCTTCACTTTCACAGCTCTTTATCCAGTCCTTCATGTTGACTGCAGTGTATATAGGGAAAGAGTTTTGTCCTTCATTGACTGTCATCTGCTGGTCTGACAGGGTACTGGTTAATTTCTATAATTCCAAACGCATATTATAATTATTGTCTTGCAGAACAGGCCGAACGTATTGATGAAGGACACGGAGTAGCCCGTCTTGCCTTTCTGTGCCGATTCTGTGTTGTAATAATGGAGTTTCTCAGGAGAGATGAGGCTCTTGGTGATCTGTTCCCTTACTGCTGAGATGAAGGTATTTATTTGCTGTGACTCGTTAGCTTCCTGATACAAAGTAGATATAGTCCTGTTTACAGTGGGAGATGATACTGTTATTTCTCTCTGAAGTCATTGGTCCTTTTCATGCTTGAAAAGTCTAAAGACCCAGATATTAGTCTGACCAGGTGGTCTGGCATGCGAACCTTTAGAAATTGGCTTTTGTTGCACCGTTTAAGTCTTTCCCACCACTTTGACATTCAGTAACGACTGGCATGATTTGATTTGTTTCCTGAATGACGGGCAATGATTTCAGGATGTGTTTTCAGGTAGTGAACACGAGAAGGCAGACTTGACGTTGATGTCAGACTCAATGCAGCAATGTCCAAGCAGCCACACATGAGGGCAAATTAGTTAAATATGATTTAAAAAAAATAAATAAAAAATGGTAATAACCTTGAATGTGGACCATTACATTCCTTCATTTTAGAATTTTTTAAGAATAAAGCTGAATACTGAGGACAGTTTTCTTCCCCAGTCATCTGGTCAACAAAGACTCGTACATAGATAAACTGTAGATTCAGTGTTGCAATGTAAAGGGATGAGATTAAATAGAATTAGAATCAGAAAAGACTTTATTGCCAAGTATGTTTGTACGTACAAGGAATTTGCTTTGTTGTTGTTGCACCCAATTAATCAGTGAAATTAATCTGTTATCCACACAAACAATAATATGTTGAAGCACAAAAAGACATTAATTTCTGTTGGACTGAGATGCTCTCAGATTTCACAATCAACCATTTTCTAGGTGGCTTTGAAGATAACTTGATGTGTTTCACACCGAGCAGATATCAACTATTTCTCTATCTTTGACTCCCTCCTCTGCAGGGCCTTCTGGAGGACCTCACAGATGCTCTCCTTGTTATTCAGGATGTTGTAAGCAGTGAGGTCCACCAGAGCGTCGAAATTCTCTTTGGAGTAGCACAGATGGGAGGAGGTGTATGGAGATTCACGGCTCTCCACGTTCACCTTCCCGGCTTCTATTTCCTCCTTAGTCACACGTTTCATGCCTGCAAAGACGCATGATGATGCATGATGATGATGATGATGATGATAAAGCTGGATTAATTGTGCATTACAAAAAATATTAAACACACACACACATTGTTGTGAACAGAACAGATGCACTCTAATTTGGCCTTGGAAAGAATTTATAATCCTGAAGGTGAACTTACTTTTGCAAATTTCTGATATGTAATATTGGCACACTTTTCTCCATTTAACAAAAACTTACCAGGACTTTTGTACTCTCTGTACGTCACGTTTACCAGTGGGAAGTGAATCACAATGGGGGCCTTGGGATTCTCCTTATCCTCCAAAATGTAGACCTCCTTCTTCGGCTCCTTCTCCAGACTGTCAAAGTCAGCATTGGGGAAGGGGATGTTGTGTTCTTTGCAGTATTCAGCTGTCTTCTTCATGACCTGATAAATTAAATGGAATAATGTTAAATTTTACTTATCTTGAATGTTTATTTATTTATTTATTTTTTACAGTGCAGAATCAAATACAGAAAAGGTAATAACCTCCCATGGAGAACTATTTGGATGCTCAAACTTCCTCTTTGAAAGCATGCCAATAGATAATGGGGATATGTATATGAGCTCCAGGAAAATTGGTCTTTCCAGTTATATAATATTTGCTTCTGGTCCTAGAAACTGCTACTGACCTCCTTCAGCAGAAATAATAACTTGTGCATAGTAACGTTTATTGGTCTCTAATAGCACCCATGCAGAAGTCCTTCAGCTGCAAGATGTTTAACAGTTTTCTTGCCATAAGTGACATTTATACATCTTCTGACATCGTTTCCTATCTGGGCCTTTGACTATGGCCATAGATCTTGACATGATGATGATACAGGCTTCAGTACCAAAGAGGATACCAGAGGTCAGAGGTTTAGATAAGACAGCTTCCACTTGTCACTTCCTTTCGAGTACCAATCATTGGGCCCAGAATACCAAGGAGGTTAGTTTCCATGGAATGAACTTAATTTTTCACATCACTAGGTTTTCAGACTTTGACACTAAACTAAATGCATCGATTATTATGGTTTAAAATGGGTAAAGTCTCTTTGAGTTAATCTAGAATCTTGGTTTAATGGTTTGGGATACTGGAGACAAGACCTGGTGCAAAAGGCATCTCACAGATGTGATGTGGAAAGTCTGAAGTAGGAGTAGGTGTGGATACCTAGAGTTTCTACCCCATACGTCAACAAAAACAAAAACAAAAAAATGCCTGGAGGAGATCTTTGCTATTAACAAAATCTTCAGACCATCTTTCTGTTTACATTGAGCATGTGCTGCGGTTCCCACGAGTAATTCAGGCTTATGATGACGTCCACGTCTCTCTCAGGCCGCAGGATCGGCGGACAGCCGATGTTGATGGCATGGGCAGAATCGACCATGTGCAGAGTGGTGTCACTGGGAGTCAGCTTGTTCGGGAAGGCATCCGGGTGGTTTTCTGTGCAAAGAACAGAAGGAAATGTCGAATGTAAGGATGTGTTAATGATGAGGAGGCCATATGGCTTCCTCATCATGGCTTTTTTTTTACCTTTATGTGCCTGGAAGTAGCTGCATTCATCGTAGTTCGAGCGCAGGAAGAAACCATGCGTGAAATTGTGCATCTCAGACATGAATGGACGATCCTTGAAGAGTTCGGTCAGTGAACTGAAAATTGATGCTATCGAGAAATTTCTGGTTCGAAGTGTAGGTTCTGAATCATCTCCTACAAAAGAAGACAGAATACACGCACAGGATTTAAGAGGGGAATAGTCACATCTTCTTACTGTAGTTGTTTTTGTATTATTTAAATACTGGCTGCACTGCAACCCTGCAGAAAGAAATGCAACTAATGATAGCAGTATACAAACCATTGCAGGTCAGAAGGAGAATGATTGCAGTAACTACAAGCATGGTGAGTGCTTAAATGTTTAAATTTATTACCTGGGATTCTCTCATCTTCTTCCATGGAGGCTCTCGAAGTGGATGCATTTTGTACAACAATGTTATAAATCTCAGTTATGCTTGCAGAGAAGAAACTGCTCCATATTCCTGATGAGGATGACATAAAAATAAAATAAAATAAAAGATATTGTCATACTGGAGTTTTATCCCACTGGGATGTTGACACATTTTTTTTACTGGGTAAGTGTTCTCACCAATCAGGTAAGGGAGGCGGAGCTGTGAGAGCTCCATGGTCTTATGGCCGAGGAGGAACTGGCTTCCTAAGTCCTTGCTTTGGATGAAAGCTCCATATTTTAGGAGCCCCACCTCGTAGGGGGTGAACTCACACCACTCTGTCAACAAGAGCAGTTAAATTAAGAAAAAATGAATGAATTGTGCAGTTTTTTAGCAGCATTCCTGTCCTAAGTAGTGCAGTTCCCCAAACCACACTGTGAGCGAGGTGCAGATGACACTCTCAGCTGTATTTCATTGTTGTCATCATTGGGATTTCTTTAGCAGCTGCTGAGTGTCCTTGCTGATGTACTGTATAGTCTGAGAAATGGTTTTCACCCTCTCCACCTCCGTCTTACTGATGTACAAGGTTTCTTCTGCAATCTTTATGATACTGGTGTTGGTCTGGGAGGCTACACAGTTATGGGTGACCGAGCAGACTGAGCACACACTCCTGAGGGGTCCCGATGCTCACAGTCCTGCTATCCGATATCTGGTTTCCCACTCTGACTGAGGTCTGTCTGTCAACATCCAGTTACAGATGGAGTCAGTCCAAGGGTCAGAAGCTTTTTAAGTCTAAGTATGAATGAATGAATGAACAAATAGCATTCTGACGTACGTGTCCTTACCCTCCAAGTGTGTGAGAGCAGCGCTGACAGTATCATCAGTTGTACTGTAACTGTAATGTGTCAACAGCATCTAGGAAGGTCTTTTTCTTTATTTTATGTTATGTGCAACATAACTATCCTCTCAAAGCACTTCATAACAATTTGGGACGGGTGCTCATTCAGGCAGGTTCTTGGGAGGTGCACAATAATTGTAGACTTAAAAACAGGTTGACACCGAGCACTGGGCAAGGGACATATTAAAGATGTCTGTGCCCTCGGATGTTATCTGTGAGCGAGGTTGCTTCCTTGGTTATGTTCTCCTCAGAACTGTGCACATCTACCCCAAAGACACGGAGAGGGTCCATCCTCTGGTCGGTGTTGAAGGTCTCAAAGCGACCTCAGGACTCATTCAGTTTATCTGGGAGGGAGATTTTACTGGTTGTTGTGTCTTCTGTCAGTATGCTGTGACGTGCTGAAAACCATGCCACATGCTCCGGGAATCAGAGTTGGTGCAATCTCCCTCCATGATTAGACTGTCCTGTCTTTTCTCTACACAGGTCATATCTTGCCTTCTTGTCACCTGAGACAAATGCAGCCGAGCGAGCACATACTGAAGCATGCACTTCACCAATGACTCTAGGTTTATCGCTCAGAAAGGTCCTGCAGTCTTAGGTGGGATTAATCTGCTGACATGCACATTCTTCCAAGTCCAAGTCAGAGTCCTCTCTCAAGGCAGCAGGTTTAAAAACACCCCAGGTTTTGCTTTCGATGAAGTTCTCACACCTTATTTAAAACTGGAGGAGGTAGTTTGAGGAGTTGTCTGTAGGCTACTTAGGAAAAAACATAGATGTGTTGTGATTGTCCAAAATGAAAGAAAAGACGAGCATAAAAGATTGTATTAAAAGGTTCAACTGTCACTGAGTCCGTCATTTTTAGACACAACGTGCTGCAATCCTGTGTAAATAAAAATAATCAAGTAGTTTTCATATGTACATTCATCTGAGTTGGATTAATGTCTCCAAGGATATTTACCTGCTTCTGTTTCACAGCCCGTATGGTCCTTTATGTTGACAGCAGTGTATATAGGGAGAGGGTTTTGACCTTCATTCACAGTCATCTGCTGGTCTGACAGGGTACTGGTCAGTTTCTGCAGTTTCCAAACACATTATTATGATTATTGGCTTTGTGCTTTATTTTTGATTCTTTGAAAAGTTTTGAAATAGTTGAGTACTTATCTGCTCACCTTCTGAAAGACGAGTTGCTCACAGATCAGACCGAACAAATCATCGACCGACACAGAGTAGCCGTCATTAGCTTTCTGTTTCAGCTCTTTATAGTAATAGTATAATTCTTTCAAATGGAAAAGGCTCTGATCCCGCCTGTCAAGATGTTCCCTTACTGCTGAGATGAAGGTGTTGATGTCCTGCTGTGACCAGTTAGCTTCCTGATACAAGCTAGACATAGCCCTGTTGACCATGGGAGATAATACTGTTATTTCACTGTGAAATCATTGGTCCTGTTCATGTTTGAAAAGTGTAAGGACCCAGATATTTGTCTGACCAGGTGGATCCAGACACTCCAGTGATGTACGTGACAGCATCCAGGACGCCGAGTTCCTTCAGACCCTTCAGACTGCCAAACAGGCCTGTCATTGCTCTAGAGCCTCCACCTGAAGCCACCACTGCTACAGTTGGCACCTGGACACAGAACACAGCAAAGGATTTACATACTGTGAGTGTGTTGAACGGTACTACTATTTTCAAAAAAGGCTTGATTAATTATTTTTTGTGAATTTGGTGTATTTTATTCGCCCGATGACAGCTGGGATAGGCTCCAGCAGACCCCTTAGCGACCCTTATCGGGAATAAGCAGGTACAGAAGATGAAGATGGTGCATTTTATTACAGGGAATCAAAAAGTCCTGTTAGGGTGCCCATGGGAAGTGCTATAACAACAGAACAAACACAGAACAGACACTGATTTCCCTCTCACATGACACCAAAGTTTGTCTTTTCTCATCTAATCCAGGTAAATCCTGCAATCTACTGCAGCAAGTGTTTACAAATGACATATTATGAAGTTATTATATCCGTATTTGCTGCTCTTACCTACAAAGGTGTGTCTTAACCCTCTCCTTCTCTGTTCATCTCAGTTCTCAACCACACCCTCCCCATCCCTCTCCTTTCCTCTCTTCCTCTTCCATCTTTCTATGAAGGGACCAGGAGGACAGAGAGCCAAAGCATCCTGAGACATAACTCTCACTCCCTGAATCCCTCTGCATCTTATCTGATTTAAAGAGCCACACTCCTCGTCCTACCTTGTTGGGTTTGAGTCGAGTGTTGAGGCCTAAAAGCTTCTCCACAGCCTGCGCCACAACAGCCTCCCTCTTCTGCAGGTACTCTTTCTATTGTGCTGGGATGTCGTAGCCAATGCGAGTAAAAATATCTTTCTCTGTGCTGTCGGTTTGCAAAGTTAAATAAAAAGGTATCATGGTGAATGCACACACACACATACGTGCTAATAGTTCATCAAAGGGAACTCTTGTATGAATCCCCTTACCCTTCATGTATTTCCAGACCAAAATCCACAGTCTCCTGCAATGAAAAAACGCATCTTTGAAAACATCTGCCAATGTCAATGCCCTACTCATCCAACAAATAAACATTTGTCATACTTGATCAGTTTGGGATCGAGTGAATTTGGAGGCCAGGTCAACACGTTGTGCTGTTCTTTGTGTTTTTTTGAGTTGTTCCTAAACCATTTTTGTGTGTGTGCCTGTGTCAGGCTGTATCCTGCTGGGGATGGCTGCTGCCATCAAGGAATGTCAGTGCTATGGGGTGGGGGTGCCTGGTCTGGTCTAGGTGGGTGGTACATGTCGAAGTAACGCCCAAACATTGCCAAGCAGAACACTCAATTGAGACAAGATGGTCAACTTCTTTATTATGACCACTATGGTTATAATGTTGTGGCTGATCGGGATATGTAGTAATTGTCATGTATATGTATTTATTTTCTTTTTTTTTTTTTTTTTACTTTCCATGGGCAAATGCTGCACATATGTCCATGTTACACCCTTGTTGGGTGTCTTTGTCACATTTCCTCTAAACCAGGGTTGGTCTTCAATATGACCGGTTGTTAATTCTTCAGCCATAAAGGTAGAAATAGAGCTGATCTGGTGCCACCACTCAGCCATGCTGCAAGTCTGGACCAGGCTTTTGGCAGTGCAATGGAAAAAAAGGCGAACATGGCTTAGAAAATGTATACTGCACAAAACTGAGTTCCTACCTCATCAACGACAAGAGAAACTTTTCCTGTATGTTGGGCCTGTAGTGGAGGCAGCTTGATGAGCGCAAAAGGGTCTGCGTCGGCAGAAGACTGACAGAAAAAAGAGAGAAATAAGATGCCGTGTTATGCGTGGTATTTGATTTTGATGAGGGGTTTGCATTGGTTGAAATAAGTGTTTAGAAGATACAGTAGCTGCTGTGAATTACTTAATTGGTTTCTGCTTTTCCTCCATCAGTTTTATTGGTTGTATAGAATATTTAAAACTCACTGCCAGTTCAAGTTCAGTCTCCAAGTCTCTGTTGATATAGAAAATCAGTTTCTGGTCTTCTGAATCTATTGTCTGGTTTTCCGGGTGGGCACCCTTTATTTTCAGCATCTTTCCTTTAAGCACTGGTGGGAAAAGACAATAATAAATGCGGAGCTATGTCATGTCTAAAATAAATAAATCTTCATAATTTTGTCTAACTGACAACATACAGTCAAAGCTTGGTGGCTTGTCAACTTTGATGTGCAAGGCAGAGAATGGGCCAGCCTGGGGGACACCAAGAGAGAGAAAGACATTCATAATGGTCAACCCATTTAAACCAAATCACATTGTACGTTAAACTTGTCTTTGATGTGCAACAACGAAAATTGCTTGGAGCATTATGATGGACAAACCACAGATATACACTATATTACCAAAAGTATTCGCTCACCTGCCTTTACTCATTCTATGAACTGAAGTGCCATCCCATTCCTAACTCATAGAATTCAATATGATGTCGGTCCACCTTTTGCAGCTATTACAGCTTCAACTCTTCTGGGAAGACTGTCCACAAGGTTGAGGAGAGTGTTTATAGGAATTTTTGACCATTCTTCCAAAAGCGCATTGGTGAGGTCACACACTGATGTTGGTCGAGAAGGCCTGGCTCTCAGTCTCCGCTCTAATTCATCCCAAAGGTGTTCTATCGGGTTCAGGTCAGGACTCTGTTCAGGCCAGTCAAGTTCATCCACACCAGACTCTGTCATCCACGTCTTTATGGACCTTGCTTTGTGCACTGGTGCACAGTCATGTTGGAAGAGGAAGGGGCCCGCTCCAAACTGTTCCCACAAGGTTGGGAGCATGGAATTGTCCAAAATGTTTTGGTATCCTGAAGCATTCAATGTTCCTTTCACTGGAACTAAGGGGCCAAGCCCAGCTCCTGAAAAACAACCCCATACCATAATTCCTCCTCCACCAAATTTCACAGTTGGCACAATGCAATCTGAAATGTACCGTTCTCCTGGCAACCTCCAAACCCAGACTCGTCCATCAGATTGCCAGATGGAAAAGCGTGATTCATCACTCCAGAGAACGCGTCTCCACTGCTCTAGAGGCCAGTGGCGGCGTGCTTTACACCATTGCATCCGACGCCTTGCATTGCACTTGGTGATGTGTGGCTTGGCTGCAGCTGCTCGGCCATGGAAACCCATTCCATGAAGCTCTCTGCGTACTGTACTTGGGCTAATCTGAAGGTCACATGAAGTTTGTAGCTCTGTAGCAATTGACTGTGCAGAAAGTCGGCGACCTCTTTGCACTATGCGCTTCAGCATCCGCTGACCCCTCTCCGTCACTTTACGTGGCCTACCACTTCGTGGCTGAGTTGCTGTTTTTCCCAAACGCTTCCATTTTGTTATAATAGAGCTGACAGTTGACTGTGGAATATTTAGGAGCGAGGAAATTTCACGACTGGATTTGTTGCACAAGTGGCATCCTATGACAGTTCCACGCTGGAATTCACTGAGCTCCTGAGAGCGGCCCATTCTTTCACAAATGTCTTGTTTCACAGTCTGCATGCCTGAGTGCTTGAATTTATACACCTGGGGCCAGGCCAAGTGATTAGAACACCTGATTCTGATCATTTGAATGGGTGAGCGAATACTTTTGGTAATATAGTGTATCTAATATATAAATATGAGTTAAAAACATTATGCTGAGAAAGAAAAATTTAATACGTGATCAAGGGAGAAAAAATGACGAAAACCCTACCATCAGGATGCCGTTGGTGCCATAGTCATATGGGGTCTCCTTACTGCAAAAGGGGGAAAACATATGATCCTTATTGAGCCTGGGTATTGGTCGACACACGAAATATTTTATGCTAGACACTAGTAATAGAATACACACAGTGACTCATACCTTGGGAGCAGCTCAAACTCAACCACAAGTTCACCCGTGGTCTAGAAGAAAGTGAACAAGACAATCAGTAAGATGTGAGGTTAAAATATGCTGCAACATCTACAATAACAGAACTGTTCTTTTTAAGTCTTTCCTGCCCAGCTCAGGGTAAGGGAAGTATAAATGTTCCAGAGGGATTAGGAATTGCAGCCAATCCCCTTATCAGCCGAATAAATGACCAACTGCAATCTTGGTCTTTGGCATTGTCAGTAACAGATGGTTACTGAAGATGATTTGAAAGGTGGAGATGTCGTCTTTTGTCTTTGGCAGGTTTAGCTTTTTCAGCTTCTGAAGGAAGTTCATCTCCAGTACTTTTTTTTGTTCAGAGAGCTGATGTACAGCTCGTAATTGATGTCCTGGGTAATGATGATGATTTCCAGGAAGGTGAAGGATAATGGGACTGTTGGGGCTGGGTTCTTCCTAAAGTTTGCAAGCATCTCCAGTGTCTACACAGTGTTGCTATGGCTAATCTTCAACCTTTGGACAGACCTTTATCGAATTGAGATTAGCCTAAAATGAGGTTCAACCAAAGAAATCAACATCAGGTTATCCGACACATTTCTTCGTGGAAATCATAAACTAGCATGCCAGTCTGAGAAGGCATCTCTCTGCCTCCAGAGCTGTCAGTAAGCCTGAGGTTAGGTGATGACATGCTTGGATTTCTCATGGATCACAAACCAAGTCATCTCTCATCCCTTTAAGCAGGCGATTGTCTCCACATACATCTAACTTGGCATCTGTTTTACAGTGTCTTACCTCAGGGTTTAAAGGAAACACCTTGGTCTCCTTCTTCCCTACAGGGAGCTCTGTGACGTCAAAGTAAACCGTGGAAATCAGGTCATCCGCAATAGAATCCTGATCAAACAGGTTCATCTCCAGAATATTCTGTGTAAACGAGAGAGTTGCAGAGTTGCAAAAAACACATGCCTGTACGAAGGAATTAAGATAAAAAATAAATAAATAAATAAACAAATGTTCAGAATCGCTTGTGGTTCTGGTCCAGTGGGATTACTTTGAAAATAAGGACAGTCATTATATAAATGGACTCACTTTCAATTGGCTGGGGACCCTAAAGGTAAATGTTTCGTTCCACTCAGGTTTGTCATTGTTCCAAATAGTTTTCGTGCGCCAGGTCCTCTTAGATGTCGTAGGCAGCGAGAGAGTGACATAGCAGTCAGATTCAGAGACTGAACCGAAATAACAGGAAAAAAGGAAAAAAGGTTTGCAGTCTGAAAAAACTGAAATGCACAGGGAATTTCTTAAATATCTTTTAAAGACAATACTCACTGTTATGTCGAGACTTGGTTGTGGCCCTCAGTATGGTGACGTTCAGGGTCAAGTAGGAGACAGTTTCCTTCTGCTGAATGAACCAACGTACGAAATCGAGTTTAAGAAAAATAAGAAATCTGCTTCTTTACCTCTGCAGCTTGCTGTCACAGAGAATCTTTATTTAAAATGTGGATGTTCTGACATTAACAGTGCTGCATGTCATCACTGGTTGAATTGGTTTAAAATAGAATTAATATTTTAAAGAACTGCACAGAGTCATCCACCATTAAAACTCTAACATGATATTGGAAATTTTACCCCCAACATGACTCTTTTGAGACGATCCCTCCTGCTATCCTTCCTTCCTGAAAAGAAATGCTTTCTAAATTAATTTTGTTTAAATAAAAACATTGCATTTTAGCATGACAGGAAAAAAAAAAATTTATAAAATAAAAGATGAGATCAAAGTCACAAAGCAACATTTAACTTACCAATTGAAGAAGTCCCAAAATTTCTGCAGGGCTGTGAAGAAGAGGACGCAAGGTTGATGTTGTTCTTTTCAGCAGTGAGCAGTAAATTAGATGGATTTACAGATTGCCTCAATACTAATTAGTGGAATTACTGTTCATTTGTGGATTAGTATTCAACTGACAACACAGGCAGTGTTGACTTCTGTTTTTAAATGCAGTTTTTCACATTTCATCTGCCGCAGCCTTTAATTTCGATATAATGTCTGGATTAAAGAACCCAAATGTATATTCAGGATACAAGAGACATTATTACACTTTATTACTTAAATCTCAAATTTTTTGCAAGCTTAAGTAAATCAAATGTAAACCAACCTCCTTGGGGTTTTCCTCTTCTTTAAGTCCTCTTCACAAATGTGTCCTAGACAGTACTCAGCTTGAGCTGTGTTTGCTTTTATAGAGGACAACCTATCCCCGTTACAAGGAAGTATCTATTATGTCAATTGTGATGTTGGTTGTTGTAAAGAAGGGAGTGAGAAAAACAAACAGGTAGCTATTCCTCGGAAATAACGTGGTGCAACAGAAGCTTTATGATCCTGTGGCAACAGGTATTGACTCTGACACAGTTGTGTCAAATAGTGCGTATTATTACATCTGATAAAAGAAGCTTTCTGGCAGCAGAGTGGCGTGGGTTCATTGGTGATTCTAGATTGGCCATAGGTGTGAGTGTGAATGGTTGTCTGTCTCTCTGTGTTAGCCCTGAGATAGACTGGAGACCTGTCCAGAGTGTACCCCCGCCTCTCGCCCGATGACAGCTGGCATAGGCTCCAGCCACCCCGTGACCCTTAACAGGACAAGCCGTTATAGAAGATGAATGAATGGACAGATGATTTCTTTCTACGAAACGCTTGGGCTTTTTTTGATCGACACACTCTGGAGTCAAACAAAGCAGGAGAATCCAACTCCGTGCAATAGTAGAAAGTAATTTAAAAAAAGTTACAAATGTGTATCCTCCTAAGTTGTTCACTGCTGCCAATTAATTGTCATTTACGTGGTTATATTTTAATTATATTTTATTATTGTGTCTTATAGCCTTGTAACCTTAATAGCATGTAATCACCCAGAAAAAACTATAAGCAGGGCCACGTACACTTGGTATGTCGCCCAATAAACACACCAAATTATTTGGCATGGACAGTGTCAATGGCAGACCAGTCTTTCCATCCCACCTGACCTGGTAAATATGACATGTGATTGGACTGTAGTTGAGCTAAGAGGCAGCAATAGGTCCAGATCAATGCCCCTGCCTCTGGGATACCATTTTAGTTTTTTTTTTACAAACATTATGCAGCCTCTGAAAGAACAGTACAGCATGAGTGCAAAGGTACATTCACCACAATTTCAAAAGAAAGATTTCTTCTTTGAAATTTCAAATTTGAGTCCGTAATTCCGGACATTAGCGTATCATAACAAAATATTGGCAAAATGAACGAGTTTCGCGGCAGGTAATGCGTTATTTAGAGGCTGCGTCTCGTTGCCCTGAGCACTCCCGCTGTATGGACATACGCTGATCTAATTATCTAATGAACAAGTGTAAATGAAACAAAAGTGATACTGGTGAGTAAACAATGGTATTTTATGCTGGAAATAAGGTCCAGGTTGTAAAAAACAGTAGTTCCCCTTTAGTGATCTTATCAATTATATGGTTTTATATGGTTTTGTAAAATAGCAATGAACCATATATCAAGAGGCTGTGATTAGTTCCAAGGAAAATAAATCACTTGTGTAATTCCATGGAAAGCAACTGTAGTTTATGTCGGTCAGTGCAGTGAGTAATATACAGACTTGCACATTAGGGAAACAACTCATCCACAAACACATGTCCTGACACAGGACACCTAGCTCATCAGGAAACGACTGAGCGGTCCACCTACACCTGAAGGACAAATGACTCTCTTTTGAGGACAACAGTGTCCAAATTTTAGACAGATGATTTGAAAGAGTAGTAAAGGAAGGAATGGTTTACAGAAACAAGTCAAGACAGTTTCTGATGGGTTGCACCCATAGATGTTGCTATTTGAACCCTGACAATTAATCAGTTACATGCTTCTTGAAAACGGTAGCAGCCATGCGGATCGACACATTGTATGCATGGGAATCAGTCAAATGGTGGCCGAATGTTGGAAAAATGCCAAGATTAAACTGTTGCACAAAAATGTTTGCTTTCATCTTCTTCCCATGGGTGGGGCACCGATGTGCCAAGTCTACTTTTATTATGACTCCTTTTACTATGACAAATTTAGCAAGGCTGTCTCTCTGTAACCATCACTCGGTCGGGAGCAACTATTATACAAAAGTGAATGTAATCTTATTATTGCCAGTTGATTCTGTACTTGCTGCAGTGCATGTTTCAACTCCTTGCTGCAAGTAAAACTTTTAAACGGGACTCCAGTGACTCTGTCATTCTTGATAAAAGAATTTCCGTAACACCAATGCACCCAAAATAATACCTCTGCATACAACGGTAGTCTTGCAACCAATTGGAGCCAGAGCCATTCTCAGATAACATGTATTATTAGGTCACTGTTATTCTTTTGTATATAACCGTCCAAATGATTTTATGGGGACGTCAGATCTGTTCAAGAAGGCCAACTTTACATTTGTCTGCCTTCTAGGTTACGTCTAAAGTACTCTGATACTATGGCATACAGATCTTGCGTCATCTGTGGTGTACTCTGTTTCATTCACTAACTCTTTGCAATGGATGCAGACTACCCCTCCCTTTGATTGAGAATCTGAGCACTGTTATCAGGACTGGACGGTTTAGCATCCCTTACAAATTCTGTGCTGTATTTCTATCTGTCTTCTTTTGACTTTACCGCAGCTAGTTATAAGTCTAGTGCATAAAACTTTGACTACTGTGCACATTTTAATGAAGCAAACAGCCTTATATCTGGATCCTTAAGATCTACTTGGAAATGTCAAAGTTTAAGTGTCGGTTGTATTCACTGCGTAGCTTTGCATGTGCCGGTCCAATTGGACTCAACTGCTGTGTTGCTACATAGCCTGTCCAAGCAATGGCTAAAGCTGCTTTTGACGTTAGTGTTACAGTCCCCAGATTGTACTACTATCATATATATATATATATACCATGACCACTGGTGAGAAGATGCAAGACTGTGTCTCTAAAGGGACTCGTATGGTCGATAGCAATACTCAGTAGGCTGTGGCATTCAAACCACAATTGATTGGTAATAAGGAGTCTGAAGTGGGATTCACCACCTCCGGCTGATTTCTATTCTGGGCTCTCGAATAGGAGTCAAAGCCGACCCTGTCTTCAATTTGACTGAAACCTGTAGAGACATATTTGGAAAGTGCTTCTATGTACACCTTTGAGAGACAGTAACACAACTGATTGAGGGAATCAAATGAAAATGAGCCATAATACTTATCATTCATTTAATTTATTACATTAAAATACTTGAGAATAATTTACCACACCATGCTATATGTTATTACTGAACAAACTACAACCAATGAGCATTATTAGTCATGATGTACCGTGTAGATTATGGGCAATACATGAAATTTAACTAGGAATCCACACAGCAAAACAAATAAGAAAGGTAGTGTGTCAATATAACTTTGTGCTTCATAAAGATAATATAATAGTTAAACAGATACAATTTACAGTAAACTAAAGAAATAACATTGTTGAAAATGAACCATTAAATCAACATTTATTCATGATTTATGTAGGAGCCCTGATTCAGTTTATTGCTATTTACCAAATGTACAAATTTCTTTGTTGTTACATTTCTGTTTGCAATTGTCTGCACAGGGCCTGGGTGCCATCCTATAAGGGTTTTCAGCCTTTACAAGTGGCTTTTTCAAGTTACTTAGGGGTAACTTGATATGTTCAAGAGAGACCAGATATTAACTTAGGCCACTTAGTGAGTTGGGCAAATGTCATTCCTATTGCTTTATCTTCGACTCCTTCCTCTGCAGGGCCTTCTGGAGGACCCTGTGAATGCTCTCCTTGTTGTTCAAGACGTTATAAGTGGCGAGGTCCACCAGAGCGTCAAAACCCTCTTTGGAGTAGGTTGTGTTTTTCGTGGTGTATGGAGATTTGCTGCTGCTCACGTCCACCTTCCCAGCTTCTATTTCCTCTTTGGTCTCTCGTTTCACGCCTGAAAATGACAACGGTTGATTATTTGTGCATTAGAAAACTCAATTAATGAAAACAACAAGACAGGGAGATGGGTGTTAGCAATACACCATAGCGGAGGGAAAACAAGAAGAGGACTTGCAAGGTAGTAAGTGCAATATGCCTGAATTGCCCAAGACTTTGGATATTGTTGAGATGTCTTGGTTAACGCACCACTACAGTGACATTTGGATGTTGAGGGCAGTGCCCAGGAACTAGCAAGCTTGGTCGGTTACCAATTTCCTTGTGATTGCAAAAAGTAGGACATAGCAATCTGTTCTGTCCTGGTGGTAAAACTGATCAGTTCTTTACCCTGGGAAAAAAACTGAAGGAATTACAGAAGTTGGTCCAATCAGGCTTTTCTGCCTTGACTTTTTTGAAGTGATGTGCATTTTTAATGGGTATTGGTCCATGCCAGTGTTGGGCTGCATCCCCACTTCTGTTTCTGATATTAAGGGACAGAATATAATGTCTTTTGCATGGGCATTACGCACAGATCTTCCAAATAACAAGGACTGACGAAGACACTTGGAAGAGTGGTGAAACCCAAAGAATTCCATTTGCCTATGTTTAAGCTTTTGTTTAGCACAGAGAAAGCTAAGTACAGATACGGCAGCCTCTTTAATGTGTATTCTTTAGGGTAAAATCCCAGCACCTAATGTGCAGAAGCTTACCAGGACTTTTGAAGTCCCTGTAAGTCAAGTTGACAAGTGGAAAGTGAATCACTATAGGCGCCTTGGGATTTTCCTCATCCTCAAAGACATAGACCTCCTGAGGCTCCTTTTCCAGACTGTCAAAGTCTGCATTGGGGAAGGGGATGTTGTGTTCTTTGCAGTATGCAGCTGTCTTCTTTATGACCTGATAATTTCAAACAGAGTAATGTTAAAGACTTCTCTTGGAAGTTTGATCTTTTCTGTGCAGAATCATACGGATTCATGAGGAAAAAAGAAATGCACAGACACATTTGGATAACCGTGTCAAAGGATACTTCCTGATTACTTTAAGAACATGCTCTCGATCCCATGAGTAACTCAGACATATGATGACATCCACGCCTCGCTCCGGCCGCAGGACCGGTGGACAGCCGATGTTGATGGCGTGGCCAGAATCGACCATGCGTAGAGTTGAGTCACTGGGCGTCATTTGGTTTGGGTAGGCATCCGGGTGGTAGTCTGTACAAAAGAAAAAAGAGGAGGAAGTTAGAAAGTTAGAGCATCTAACTCAAATTTAATCTAAAAGTTAGAGCATCAGGAAATGATTGAGCAGCAGGTTTAAAAAACAAAATGTGTCAATGTGATCACAGCTTTCGGTGCCCACCTTTGCTTGCCTTAAAGTAGCTGTTTTCACCATAGTTCCAGCACAAGGAGAAACCGTGCATGAAATTGTACATCTCAGCAAGGACTGGACGATCCTTGAGGAAGTCGGTCAGTCCACTACTTTCGTTCGCTTTTATGACCTTTGTGTCCAGAGTTGAAGGATCACAGTCAGCTTCTACAAAGGTATGCAGTATGTGAGTGACACATACCTAAATTGATTACAGAAAATAATGTGTTATGTGTGGCATAGCAGAGGTTAACACGAGACCCTGGCAAAAAAGATTGTTGAAATTCCAGTCTGCATCTAGAGTGAAACATGGAGCGATTGTACCTTTGTTCTCGACATCTGACCCAAGTGTGGAGGACCAAGGGGCTTCACGCCCTGTAACGAACTTCCACAGCTGGGTCATGGTTACTGAGCAGGCGCTGCTCCATATTCCTGAGAACATTGACATAGACATATATCTCAGATCGGTTTTGTCCTTCTGGGCTGAGATTTATCTGAAATTTTACTGGGGAAGTGTCACGTTCTCACCAATCAGGTAAGGGAGGCGGAGTTCTGGGAGTTTCTTGATCTTATGACCGAGGAAGAACTGACTACCAAAGTCCTCAGTCCGGACAAAAGCTCCATATTTTTGGAGGCCTACCTCGTAGGGGGTAAACTCACACCACTCTGTCGACAGGGTCAGTTGAAATGAGGAAAAAGGTGAAACATGTCATGGTTCATTAGGGGTGGGGTTGTCCATGGCCACTTTAGATCTACATCGGTGTTTTCACCAACATATTAAGTATGAATGTAAGCTGGTCATCATAGTATTGATACCATTTGGGTTTTCCTTGCATTTCCTATTTCTGTTTTCAATGTTTCTTCCCTGGTGTCTTTACTTCCTCTGTTTTCCCTCCACTGATGATTTAATTGGTCTCACCTTGTGTACTCCACCCTCAGTCTCACCTGCGCCTCATTAGTCAGTGTGTCTATATATACTCCTGCCTTTGCGGTTTGTCTTCGTTTCCAAGCTCTGTTTCCTTACCTCAAGTATTTTCTTTAGATTTATTCTACTTTCTATGTTTTCTTGTTTGTTAGTTTTCCTGTTCCTGTCTCCTCGTGTCTGCATATACTTACTTTCTTTCTTGCTACCTTTTGACTTAAAAACTGTTGAGTGTATGGTTATCATTTACATTATTGATCCACATTCTGCAAAGAGAGAGACTCTCATGGCCATTCATGATCCACTGTTATAGATGAAGTAACAGGTTGGTTAATTGAAACCAATCCAAGCAGCAGTTATGTTCATCAACAAGTCAGTCTCTTACAGAGTCCTTCATGATATACTTTTCTAAATTAACACCGAACGAATCACATGAAACAACAGTGTTGCAGGTCCTTCCAGCATCGAGCAATCAATATTTACCTGCTTCACTTTCACAGCTCTTTATCCAGTCCTTCATGTTGACAGCAGTGTATATAGGGAGAGGGTTTTGACCTTCATTCACTGTCATCTGCTGGTCTGTCAGGGTACTGGTTAATTTCTGTAATTCCAAACGCATATTGTGATTATTATCTTGTTTCATGTTGTCAAATATTTAATCTCTAAAAAACTGATAAGACGAAACAGACCTTTCCAAAGACAAGTTGCTCGCAGAACAGGCCGAAAATATCAATGAAGGACATGGAGTAGCCCTCCTTGCCTTTCTTTGCCGATTCTGTGTTGTAATAATGGAGTTTCTCAGGAGAGAAGAGGCTCATCGTGTTCTTGGTGATCTGTCCCCTCACTGCTGAAATGAAGGTGTTGATGTCCTGCTGTGACCAGTTAGCTTCCTGATACAAAGTAGACATAGCCCTGTTGACAATGGGAGATGATACTGTTATTTCACTTGGAAATCATTGGTCCTTTTCATGTTTGAAAAGTTTAAGGACCCAGATATTTGTCTGACCAGGTGGATCCAGACACTCCAGTGATGTACGTGACAGCATCCAGGACGCCGAGTTCCTTCAGGCCCCTCAGGCCTCCAAACAGGCCTGTCATTGCTCTAGAGCCTCCACCTGAAGCCACCACTGCTACCGTTGGCACCTGGACATAGAGTACAGCAAAAGATACACATACTTTTTACATGTTATGTTGTATGCATCTAACATGGTACTATAACTAATTCTGAAGGGGCTGATTGACAGAGGAATCTAAGACTGCAAGTTTTTAGCTGTGGAAAATCACATAATCTGATGTCCTCTTCTACTTTGAGCAGCTCCAAGATGAAACCCTAACAAGCAAAGGGTGGAGAAAGACAGGTTCGACCGAGAAGGTGATCGGATTTATACGTCATTGATTTAAAAAAGGTGGCAACAAATGTCTACTGTTGAGACCCTTTGCAACTGGCAACCCTTCACACATTTTTCCACACTTGACGACTTTTACTTCAAGTGTCACCTCTTCCTGGGGTTCCATAGCAACAGAAATCAGTTCAAGTCCTTTTGTGAATTTTCACTGCATGAACGGTTGCATGATTTTAAGATGAGATGAAAACACTTGTATAATTGGAACACTCTACCTTGTCGGATTTCAGTCGAGAGCTGAGGCCAAAAAACTTCTCAAAAGCCGCTGCCACTACGGGCGTCCTCTTCTTCAGGAACTCTTTCTCTTGTGCCGGGATGTCATAGTCAATGCGAATGGTATAATCTTCCTCCATACTGTCAGTTTGCAAAGTAAAATTAAAACGTGAATGCACATGTCAAAGCCTGTGATATAGAAAGAGCCTCACCTTTCATCTGTTTCCAGGTCTAAATCCACTGCGTCCTGTAAAAGATGAGTGAGAAACCTGTCCTTAAAATGCAAACTGTCCATGGGTTAACCATTGCCAGAGGTGAAAATTCCTCACCCTGCACATGAGTCAATAAATTTTCAATCTACATGTATAGGCTACACAGTCACTGTGCAGTGTATGTAGACTGCAACACGCAAACCATTCACTGCATGATTTTAACATTTCTGAACCACATCTGTTGGGAGACTGGTTGTAGTATCGTCTGCAACTGAAATCAATTTATGCTCCCATTTGTCTTTGGCCGCTTGCCAAGGGGTAAATAAATGCTGGAAAGTCGTCCTTCAAGTCGTGTGTGTTTGTGTGTGTCTCTCTACGCCCTGTTCACAACTATTAGATGTGCTCAGAGTAAAAATGACTTCCCCACGTGATGACTAACTGGGCAGGGACATATGCAAAACATTCTGCAGCTAACCCAAAGGCCAAACGGCATTACATTCTTACCTCATCAATGACAAGAGAGACTTTTCCTGTATGCTGGGCCTGTAGTGGAGGCAGCTTGATGGAAGCAACCGGGTTTGCATTGCCAGAAGGCTCACAGACACAAGAGATAAATAACATGTCATTAGAGTTTGATGAGTGATTTGCATTGGTTAAAATAAGTGTTCAGAAATTACAGTAGCTGCTGATAACACTTTTCCTGAATGTAAACTAGGCAAAGAGTAAATTGTCAAATTTATTCCTTTGTTTTCTGGTTTCTTTTGGTGTTTAGACTGCTCTCCACATAGTAAAACAATTCAAACTCACTGTCACTTCAAGTTCAGTCTCCAAGTCTCTGTTGATAAAGAAACACAGTTTCTGGTCCTTTGGTTGTATTGTTAGGTTTTCTGGACAGGCGCCTTTTACTTTCAGCACCTTCCCTTTAAGCACTGGTGGAAAAAACGGAAAATGTCACATTACATAGCTACTTTGCTTCAGCTTCAACATGCTGGAAAGAAGAAGCTGCCAACCAGACAGAACTGACAACATACAGTCACTGCTCTGTAGCTTATCGACTTTGATATTCAACGCAGAGAATGGGCCAGCCTGGGGACAACAAGAGAATGGGGACAACCCATTTAAATCAAATTAAATTATATTGATTCGTCAAAGCACTGTACATAAGAATGGATTTCTCACAGTATGACTTATTATATTCTGATTAATGGCAGATCAGTTGTATAAATTATGGAGTAGCTTTCATGGCTGTTTATGACCTGATCATTCAGTATTTACAGCTGTGCATGCAGAATGCTGTAGCTGAAAACCTCACCATCAGGATGCCATTAGTGACATAATCATGAGGGGTGTCCTCACTGCAAAAAAAAAAAAAAAGAAAAGAAAAGTATTAGAGCATGTTATTATCATGGTTGAGGCAGTGCTTTAGTGCATTGACTCGTACCTCTGGAGTAGCTCAAATTCTATCAGGAGCTCATCCTTTGTCTATGAGAAAGTGAACAAGACAGTGAACGGCACGCTACAGATATGCCTTTGTTCTCTAATACTATCTTTAACAGGTTGAACATGGTCAGCAGCCACTGGAAGTACTGTACATCTTTTGCTTGCGTGGAGCCGATGCTCAGCTTTAGCTTTACGGTTTTGTTTACCTCACAGTTTAAAGTAAAGACTTTCGTCTCCTTCTTCCCCACAGGGAGGCTTTTGACATCAAAGTAAATTGTGGAAATCAGGTCATCAGCACTCATGTCATCCTCATCCAACAGCTTGATCTCCAGAATATTCTGGGGGGAAAAGAATTGTCAACTAGTTTCCTGGTTTTAGGTTTTATCCTTGACAGCCAGCTCTACTATGCTCTGCTCTACAATATACTACTACTCATACTATATATGAATAACGCTCACTTTCAACTGACTGGGGACCCTGATGGTAAGGGTTTCATTCCACTCTGGGTTGTTACTGTTGGAAATAGTTTTTGTGCGCCACGTCCTCGCAGTCGCCGTAGGAAGAGAGAGCATGACATAGCAGTCAGATTCAGAAACTGGAGAAAGATACAGATACAGGTAAAACTAAGTTAAAAACACTGAAATGCTTGTTGAGGCCAGCAGCTCTGAACTTGTTTGCTACTACAGAGCCTGCATTCAATCTAACCATTTCCATTAGTCACGACAGCAGAACGCTACTGTTGTTACTGATGTTTCTGGCATGTGAAGATCAAAAAGTGTAGGACCTAAAATTGTACCTTGTGGAACACCAGTGAAAAAGCTTTAACAAAGAGCCCAATCAGTCCGTAAATACTGAGTGGATCAGGTGGTTTTTCTTCTTCTGTGCTTTATCCTGGAGTTTGCATGTCCTCCCCGTACCTGCCTCGGATTTCTCTCAGTTCTCTGGCTTCCTCAAACTTTCCTGTTTACTGAAGGTGTGATAAGTATGCAAATTCAAATGAATGCAAGTATAAACTCCCGAGAAGATACTGAGCTTAAAAAAACTAATTTGTTATTTAAAGCTTCTCTCTGTGTGACTTGACAGCCCCGCCCCTCCCTCCAAAAACAAACAAAAAAAAGAAACGGAATGTTGAGTGAATGTTTTGCAATGACTAAGCTGTACTTACATAAATCCTCAGACTTGGAGAGCTTGGCCCTCAGTACAGTGACATTCAGCGTCCAGTAGGAGACAGTTTCTTTTTGCTGAATGAACCAAAAGATGAAATATCGGTTGGTTTGCGTTCATGTGGCTGCATATTACCTTACATTTTCCTTTTCAGACACATTTTCTCAAATTTCACTGTCACTGTGGCATGGTGGTACAGTGGTTAGCACTATATGGCTACTGTGCAGCCAAACTGGACATGAAAATGCAGCACTATGGTTTTTTTATATACATCTTAGATAGATCCTGGAGTTTGCATGTTCTCGCAGGGTTTTCTCCAGGCGCTTTATCTTCCTCCCACTGTCCAAAGGCATGAGTTTAATTGTTAGCTCTAAAGTTAAGGGCTTGTTGATAGGTGATGGATGGATGTCCAGAGTGAATCTGTACTGTATATCTTTTGCTTGGGGAACAATCTCAACAGGTATTCATTTAAATAGATTAATTTTAGGTCAGGTCATAAATGATAAGAAATCTAATCTCACTCCAGGACCTGTACGCCTCAAATGTCAAACTGTGAAATTTTAATATTTTACCCCAAATGCGACTTCCTTGGGAGGAACTTTTTTGCCATCCTCCCTGAAAAGAAAGTATCATAAATTATTTCAAAGGGTGCAAATTAACGTGAAAACCTTCGAAACGCAAGATCGTAACTTACTTTTTGAATAGCAACTGAAATTTCTGTTGGACTGGAAAGAAGAGGACATGAAATTGATTAGAGGAGTATTTGTTTTTCTGGTTTTTCATCCAATACCATGCAGCTTTCAACGTCTAAACTGGACAGGAAACACAAAGCTGACATTTATGCTTTATCATTAATGCTTTTCCTTGTTTAGGATGCAAGAGGTTTGGTTTTGCAGATGTTTGTTTTTTGCAAATGCACGTCTGGCAATCTCTCCCCGGGCTTTGAGAAGGTGCTTTGCATAACTGCTTCTTCAAGGTTTGTCTGTGGATCATCTGCAAATATGGCCCATGAATAACCCAATATTCCAATGATATACCAATATATCAGTGGCCCAAATGCATGCTTTAATCTGAAATAGAAAGTACATATTTAGAGCAGTGACGCAGCAATTTGGTATAATTTGTGTACGTTTTTCAAGGCTTATAGTGTTCACTTCTACAACCATTAGTTTGTTCTTCACACACGGCGCAACATAAACTGCAATGCTATTAGTTTCCATTTAGATTATTAGCAGCTAAGATCACATTTTGAGTCTGCACTCATAGCACTTTGTGCAACTTCCTGTAATAAATATTTCACATTTATCACATTAGCAGTTCTAATCACCTGCTTTCAGCATTCTTCCAGCTTAAATGAGTCCAGTCCAACACTTCCTTTAGGCTTTTTCTTCTCTTCTAATTCCCGCAAAATCTTCTTTCTGTGTCGTACCCCGGCTTTCTGTCTAGTGTGATTTCTGTCTTGATCTAAATCTAAAGGAAGGATGTATCAAGAGGTTATTTGCTGTGGGAGTGGTTTCAGACAGGGGGTGTGGAAAAAAGACAGCTAAACCTGCCCCCTCTCTAGGAACTGTAGAGCATCTATTCATCCCACAGAAAAGGAGAAAGTAGAAAATTAAATGGAGAGAATCTGATCCTGCAAACAATATTTCAATACGTTTGAACTAATTTGGACAGACTGAAGAAAGAACGTCCAATTAATGCACTCTGGTGGTTTATGCAGTGCAACTGCTGCACAGTAACAGTGATCTGGACATGGAATACAGCTGTTATTGTTACTGAAGTAGGAAGAAGTGTCGGAGCCAAATGCATGTCGACAATTCATGACACATGAAAGGATCCATTGAGCCAAGAGATGGTATCACCCGCGAGTCAATATTTTCATAGTGGGTCAAATATTTAAAGAAGCTTGAGTCTGCTAAAGGTCAAAATGAAGAGCGAATATGTAAGTCAGGTATAGAATTATGAATATGACTGTTGGCATGTTTGACTTGAAGAACTTGAAGAGATGTTCTGTCAACACTTCTTGTTCAAATTGACTTTCAGGTGAGTTCATTCCAGGATCCTCGTGGAGTGCAGTCTGGATCACTTCCATGGATTGAAACATACATCGATCAGGCATAACATTATGACCACCTTCCTTTCTTCCTCCCTGGACCATTTCCAGTCTGCATATCAAGATAAATGGTCAGACAATCTCCACTGCTCTCCACTCAGAAATCACCCACCTGGACACAAAGGACCTTCATTTCGCAGTACTTTATTAATACCATTAGCAAATTAATGAAGCATTTCATTGGGAAGGCACAAAATAAAGCACGTTAGTATAATATGTTTGCATCAGTAATTAAGCAATGATTTGCAGTTACATTAAACATATAACATTAAAGAGATTAAATGCATAACTTTTCACTACTCTGTGTTGTGTTATACCTAAATAACAGCTCGCTCCTCCCAGCTGCATTGAACAAAGTTTGAATTTTAAGATGGAGGACAGACGTTAGGAATTACGCTCACTATAAGGCAAGCTTTTTTGCATTGTTGACATGGAAGCTAACAAACTTTAACGCTAACTAACAAGCTTTGCACTAGATTTATTTATGTTGTCGAGTAAAACTGATTCAAAATGTGATTGTTTTAGGACTGCATCTGAGGACAGATTATTTCTTTGCATTGCTTTAAATTACATGTATTTGCGACAAAAGACTCATATTCACACTATGTTCAGATGCAATGTGTTGGTTATCCACATTAGCAGGAATCTGTTATCTTAGACTCCTTTCTCTGCAGGGCCTTCTGGAGGACCTTTCTGAGACTCTCCTTGTTGTTCAAGACGTTGTAAGCGGTGAGGTCCACCAGAGCGTCATACTCCTCTGCTGTGTAGTTCATGTTGGTGGTCCTGTATGGAGATTTTTTGCTGCGCACGTCCACCTTCCCAGCTTCTATTTCCTCCTTGGTCACTCGTTTCACACCTGGAAAGTCACAAGTTAATGACAAACTTTCATCAACTGTGCAGTTTACTGTTAAAAAAACATCAAAAACACACATGTATCGATGTGAAAGTGGAGGGTCATGGGGAAACCCACATTTTGGCAAGGACAAGAAGGTTTGCTTTGAGTATGGAGGCTGATGGAAGATGACTTTGAGGTCAGGGGTGACTAAGATTTGCATGATATTTTTTAAGACTTTGGGTGTTGTTGGGTTGTTATGGTTGTGGAAGTTGGGGACATCGCCCAAGGACCGACATCCTAGGGTATAAGTTTTACAACAATAATGCAGGAGAAACTTTATGTCATGGATGTAGAGGGGTAGCCTGGGTGCCAGCCGAACTTAGTCCCGCCCACAACATTTTTTGGTCTGGAAGTTCGGTCTGGTGTCGCTCCGTGAAGGCGCAATTATGCTCGAACAGAAGCTGTTCGTACCAATCAGATTCTCAGGGCGGGCTTTATACGATGATGGACAGATGATCAACAGTAACGTAACCACGTCACCAAAGAGCGCTTGGGTTGAATTTGTTTACAACAAAGATGGCTGCCGCTGGAGAACTGAGATGTGTAGATTCTGCCATCGACTCTGTTCTAGAAGATATCGACATCGCATTCATTTTAAAAGAGGAACAGATAAATGCGATCAAGGCATTTGTTAATCGGAAAGATGTTTTTGCCGTCCTTCCTACGGGATTCGGCAAAAGTTTAATTTATCAGCTGGCTCCGATGTTTTTTTTTTTTGTTGTTGTTTTTTTTCAAACTTTATTTAACGGACAGTCAAACAAGCTGGCTCCGATGGTCGCTAAGAAGATGGGACACAACATGCGTCGCACACTCCGTTGCTCTGATTGGTTATAGGTCTATCCAATTGAGTGCAGAGGCATTTTTTTTCCTGGTTCGGTTGAAACACACCCCATAATCACAGCCCTATGGAGCGGTACCAGACTCACATTCTGACGAGAATTGAGTATGGCTGCGTCAGGCTAGTAGAGGGGACAATTTGAATGCAATTCTCAGAGACCGATGCGTATTCTGTTCTGGTGGTGAAACTGTCAACCTAGCCCATCCAGTATTTTTTAGACTTGAAGAAGGGTCATCAATATGTTTCCAGGGGTATCTTACGTGGGGCACAATGGTGGCCAAGACCAATAAGTTCTTTACAACATTGTCAGAAGGAAGACATTGTCCCATCAGATCTGAGAATCAGTCAGGATCACCCTGAAAGAGATGAAGGTTGTAGAACTTGAACTGAAACTAAAAAGAAGGGTTAGGCCTGGGGTTACTAGCGGTTAGTTCAAAACTGCGGCTTGGTTCATTTGATCTGGACAAAAAAAATGTTCCTGCGTTGTGTCGGGATTTGGCTGAACATCAGTTGGTTTTAACAAGAAATGATGTGCAGATATATAAAGAAAAACACATATTTAACAGAGAATACATCTGACTGAAAATCCCAGCACCTAATGTGCAGAAACTTACCAGGACTTTTGTAGTCTCTGTATGTCACGTTGACAAGTGGGAAATAAACCACTATGGGGGCCTTGGGATTCTCCTTATCCTCCAAAATGTAAACCTCTTTTAGTGGCTCCTTTTCCAGACTTTTATCGTCGGCATTGGGGAAGGGGATGTTGCGGTCTTTGCAGTATGCAGCTGTGTCCTCTATGACCTGTTGGATCAAAATCATATACAGCCATGAAGAAAAAGTACGTCCAGTGGAAACTGCCTAAAAACCTCAGCCAGGAAAAGTAGGCTTTTCACTCATCTATGCAACAAAAATGCAAACGCCCTAGTCCTGCACAAGTTAGCAGCGACTTGAAATCGAAACCACTTTAAACTTCTTTCCAAACTCATAGACTTCTATAAACTCTGCAAGCTTTTTGGATCTTGACACAATGACAATACACGCTTCAAGAGCAAAGAGGACACCAGACACTAGATGCCAGAGGATTAAATTAGACATCTTAAGCTTTAAATCTGATAATTGTGTCATCTCAAATGGTGATATTGTTAATCTGCTGAACTGCATTTGTTGACTGAAGAGGGATTCATTCGCATTTGATCTTCCTGAGGTTCACTCCATCTGGTTTTTCCAGTTAAAGTCACGGCCTTATTTGAACTGAGAGTTTAAGGTCACAGTATTTAAAAGTATTTTATCAGATTGTGGCATCATACCAATATATTTAAAGTGCCTGAAGGTAATCTCTGCCGTGAAAGAAAGATTTAGGACTCAGTTTAAAACTTTAGAAATGCTTACTTTAAAGACCTGTGGCCCATCCCACGCGTAGTTGAGACATATGATGACGTCCACGTCTCTCTCTGGACGCAGCACCGGTGGACAGCCGATGTTGATAGAGTGGCCAGAATCGACCAGGTGCAGAGTGGTGTCTCTGGGGGTCAGCTGGTTTGGGAAGGAATCCGGGTGAGAGTCTGTGCAGAAAAGGGAGAGGGAACATTGGGCTGGGGGTGAGGATATCATATGTACTCAAGTACTGTCTGCTTTGTAATGCTTGGAAGTTGCTTGACATCTTCCCAAATCAAATTCAAAAAGGTCCAAAGGAAGCATTAATGCAAAACAACAATTTAACAGGAAGTAATGTTGAGAACGACTGAGGCCTATCATGCAATAATACCAAACTCAACATTCCCTTTTTCAACTACTTTGGACACCTGTAATCTAGTTATTCCTTTACTTTTCTTTCTTATCAAAAGAAAATCTTTGCATTGTTCTCACGCTTTATTGGGGCCTACCTTTGCCAGCCCTGAAGTAGCAGTTCTCATTGTAGTTCCAGCACAGGAAGAAACCTTGCATGAAGTTGTACACCTCAGAAACGATTGGACGACTCTTTAGGTACTCAGTCCACCCACTGAACATGCTCCCTGGGTTGATGGACTTTGTGTGAGGAGATGTCGGGTCAGCTTCTATGAGAAGAATAGAGCATGTGAGCGATGTATACACTGGACTTGACATTGTGGGAGTAGTGTCCCAGCGCAGTGTCAAAATAAAGGAGCTGCACCTGTGGTCTTGTCATCTTGTTCAGAGCTGGAGCTCCTAGGTCCTAAAAGAAACTCCCACACCTGGGTCATGCATGCTGAACAGGCGCTACTCCATATTCCTGAGAACGTTGAAATAAAAAGATATAGTTACCTCAGTTTGGTTTTGTCCTACTGGACTGAGATTTATCTGAAAATTGACCGGGGTAGTGGTCACATTCTCACCCATCAGGAAAGGGAGGCGGAGTTCTGGCAGTTTCTTGATCTTACGACCAAGGAAGAACTGACTACCAAAGTCCTCAGTTCGGACAAAAGCCCCATATTTTTGGAAACCCACCTCGTAGGGGGTGAACTCACACCACTCTGTCAACAGGATCAATTAAAAGAGGAAAAAGGTCAATTATTCAATCACAATTTTCAGTCAGGGTCCAGTAATGGTGGGGTTTATGAACATTCTGGTTCCTAGGGTTTTTATCATTGCTGAACCATATCCAGGTAAGTGGTGAGACTGACAGATTCAGTCAAACTTAAAGATTTCATTAACAAACTTTGAAAGTGCCCTTCATGAAATACCTTTCTAAACTAATATACTAATATAAAATACTTCACTGATAATCATCAAATATCGTTCATTCATGGACTACATGAAAACAAACCGAATGTCTCCAGGATATTTACCTGCTTCTGTTTCACAGTTCCTTAAGTCCTTTATGTTGACAGCAGTGTATATAGGGAGAGGGTTTTGACCTTCATTCACTGTCTTCTGCTGGTCTGACAGGGTACTGGTCAATTTCTGTAATTCCAAACGCATGATTATGATTATTGTCTTGCTCCCTAATTTTACACTTCAAAACGACTAAAATACTTGCGTAACTGATGAAGTTGTAACAGACAGGTGTTCAGCTACTCACCTTTCCAAACACAAGTTGCTCGAAGAACAGGCCGAACTTATCAATGTAGGACACAGAGTAGCCGTCCTTGCCTTTCTCTGCCGATTCTGTGCGGTAATAACTGCGTTTTTCACGAGATATTAAGCTCTTGATGCTCTTGGTGATCTGTGTCCTTACTGCTGAGATGACGGAGTTGATGTCCTGCTGTGACCAGTTAGCTTCCTGATACAAACTAGACATAGCCCTGTTGACAGTGGAAGATAATACTCATACTCAAATCATGGCTCCTTTTCATGTTTGAAAAGTGACAAATCTACAGGTGTAAGGACCCAGATATTTGTCTGACCAGGTGGATCCAGACACTCCAGTGATGTACGTGACAGCATCCAGGACGCCGAGTTCCTTCAGGCCCCTCAGGCCTCCAAACGTACCCGTCATTGCTCTAGAGCCACCACCTGAAGCCACCACTGCTACTGTTGGCACCTGGACACAGAGCACAGCAAGGGACGCACATTGTTTTTGCAACCTTCCTTCAACTGGGAATGTACTGAATGGTTAGGGCTCTACCTTGTTGGGTTCTAGTGGAGAGCTGAGGCCGAAAAGCTTCTCAAAAGCCGCTGCCACAACGGCCTTCCTCTTCTTCAGGTACTCTTTCTCTTGTGCCGGGATGTCGAAGCCAATGCGAACAGATTGAAAATCTGTTGTGCTGTAGATTCGTGAAACAATGAAGTAAATACAAATAAAAATAATGATGGTGATAATATACACACAGCAAGTCATAGTTCCTCAAATATTACTGTGTAAGAAGTGTCTCACCTTTCATGTGTTTCCAGGCCAAAATCCACTGTGTCCTGTGAACAAAAACAAACAAGCATTCTATTGTTTTCCAACCAATAGAATTTCATACCTGACTCAAACATGGCACAAACGTACTTAAATAAGACATTTCCCTTTTGGCGCATGAGCTAATAAAGTCTCAATCCAGGTTTTCTTCCACTGTTAATGCTCTACTCTACTTCTGATCACTGTAATGTCATTAATTATCCTACATGCAAACTAGTTGCAAATGACAACAAGCAACTGTTTGGGTCTTACCTTATCAACAACGAGGGACACCTTGTCTGTATACTTGGCTCGTTTTGGCAGGAGCTTGATGGAAGCAACAGGATTTCCATTGTCAGAGCTCTGACAAACACAAGAGATACGAGGTCATGAAATGCAAATTATTTGATGAGTTATAGCAACACTGACAACATTTCTGACGTTAAACATGTCAAAGACTTCATTATTCTAATTTCTCTCAACTTATTTCATTTGTTCCTTCGGTTGTTTTGTTACGACTGGGAGTCATATGGTTTGTGTGGTCTGCCTGTTTGGTGCTGTGCTCCTTCTATGCCTGCAGGGGTCACTGTTCTGTTCTCTTCTTGTTCTCGGCGTCCTGTATGCTTGGGACAAAGATTATTATGGGCTCTTTGAGCACTGGTTCTTCTTGGGAGTGGGGGGGGGGGGGGTTATACTTCGTGTTGTGTTCTGGTTTCCCCGAGGCCGGTCGTAACAGTTTCTTCCCTCTTTCTTCTTATATACTGCCTGGCATCCCTGCAGTTTATCTTTATTTTTGACTGAAATAAGAACAAAAGCACAAACGGTTAAAACTCACTGCCAGTTCAAGTTCAGTCTCCAAGTCTCTGTTGATATAGAAGCACAGTTTCTGGTCCTCTGAGTCGATTCTCTGGTTTTCTGGATAGGCGCCGCATAGTTTCAGCATGTTCCCTCTAAGCCCTGGAGAAATAATGTCATGTTACATCGGCTGACCAAGAGAAAACTTCCATTCGTATGATTTGCCTCCATTTAGCAGTGGCAACATACAGTTGCTGCTTGGTGGCTTGTCCACTTTGATATCCAAGGCAGAGAATGGGCCACCCTGTGGGACACCAAGAGAAAAAGAAAGACACTCATTATGTCCAACCTATTTAAAATAAAGCATCTCTCTATTATAATCATCTCTCCAAAGTATTTATAGTGGCCAAGTGTATGAAATAACAACTTTTATGCATGAATTAGCAGACATTCATGTATTTATTTTTATTTTTTTCTCCATGGATTAAAGGAGTCGGCCTCCGTTCAGGCTGTTATGGAAATACCAGCTGCAATTTCAATTTTTGCATTGTACTAATGTTCAAATGTTAACAAATAATCACACTTCCAAAAAAAAAATGTAATATGTGATCAGACGCGTGATGATTTATGCCCCCTCAGCTGATCACTAATGGAAAGTCATGAAGTCATAATACAGTTCCCCACCACATCCTACGTTTCTAAGTGGAACCATCAACATTATCGGAAAATATATAGATTGGGGATTTTCTAATGTGACTGTTCATGTCCTAAATGTTCCTAAATGAGTATTGATAGCTGTGCATTTAGATGTAATTTCTAAAACCTTACCATGAGGATGCCATTTGTGTCATATTCATGAGGCGTCTCTTCACTGCAAAAAAAAATAAATAAATAAAGAAGAAAAAAGGGTCAAAATCAGATGCAGCCATTGATATCAGAGCACATCACTCTATATGTTTGACAGGATAGAAGATAAATAAATTTTACAAAATGCCAAATACATACCTCTGGAGTAGCTCAAACTCCAATTCAAGTGTATCCTTTGTCTGCAAGAAAGTGAGGAAGAGACACAAAGTTAACTTTGTTGCCTTGTTACATACATTCATTCATTCATTCATCTTCTGTAACCGCTTCAACAGCCCAACTGTACACACCAACACTTGCCACTTGTACTGGGACTATATTTCTTTGGTCATATGTTTTATAATGTGCATACATCTCATATATTATACCTTGGACCTGTCTTCCCCATCTCGTTAAATCTCCCCTTAAAACTTTCAAGTTTTAAGGACATTTAGGGATGTGTTTTGTTCAGTGGGTCTTTAAATACATCTGTGTCTACAGTGTACATCTGTGGTACGCTGGATGTCAAGGAGTGGACTGATCACCAGTTGTCATATTGTCGTTTTCTGTTGCTTTTACCTCGGGGTCTAAGGTAAAGACGATGGCCTCCTTCTTCCCAAAAGAGAGGTTTCTGACATCAACGTGAAATGTTTTAATCAGGTCATCGTAATCGTAGTCGTCATCGTACAGGCTGATCTCCAGAATATTCTGAATTAAAAAAGAAAGAGACACAACGTTTAAGGAAAGCTGGCAGTATTAGGTGCAATGAACCTATGATCATTAAAGAATGTGAACATTGGCTATTGAAAATGTTGCTACCATCCATAACTTGCTTTTTAGCTTCTGGATTTTTATATTTTTACTCTCTCGTGTTTCTCCATACCCTGTCAAGCCTCATTCATCCAATAGTAACCATCAGTAACACCACAAGATATGGACTCACTTTCAATTGACTGGGGATCCTGAGAGTAAAAGTTTCATTCCACTCTGGGTTGTTGGTGTTGTTGATAGTCTTTGTTCGCCAGGTACGCGCCACCGCCGTGGGAAGGGAAAGAATGACGTAGCAGTCAGAGGCACCAACTGAAACACAAAGACAGAAAAACATTGAAAAGCTTTGCTTGCCACCAGCTCTGAATGGCTGCTAAACAGGCTTCTTCAAGTTGTAGCTTGGTCCATCTTGTTCTGTCGCTTTGTTCCTCCTTTTTGGGCGTGCTAGTAACAAACCATGAGTAAGTTGTTTTTATTCAGCACTTTCTTCACTTATGGTCTGTTTTGTTTCAAATTGATTGCTGGCCTTGTGATGACTTTTCCGAATGGCAGCATATGAAGGTTGAAAGGTGCAGGACCTAAAACCGAGCCTTGAGGGACACCATAATTTGTTTTAAAGGTTTTAGATGAACATTCATCAACGCTTACAATAAATTCTAGTAAGATAAACAATGAACACACACCGATCAGCCACATCATTAAAACCATTGACAGGAGACGTAAACAACATTGACCATCTTGTGACAATGCAGTGTTCAGTTGTTCACACACAGGCACACAAACTAACAACATCCCGTTCAACCACATCCACCACAGGACACCCTCAGAAGGCCCATGTCCATTCTCTGATCAGTCAGAACTGTTTTGTCTGTACATAAAACACATGTGTGTTTTTTTAAATAGTTTGGAAAGTCAAAGCCATTCTTACCCCAGTCATAGCTCTTAGAGAGTTTTGCCCTCACAACGGTGACCTTCAGGATCCAGTAGGAGACCAGTTGCTTATGCTGAATAAACCAAAACAGGGAATCCAGTTTTTAACTCATGTGGCTCCATATTCTCCCAAAAAGCACATTTCTCTTTTTTTCCCCCCTAAACTTGTCTGTGCACACAGAAAGGGCATATAAGAAGGTAGAGGATCATAATTAAACTGCAAAAGTTTTCCTTTTAAACATCACCTACGTTGCTTGTATAGCCTTGTAATCGTCTATGCCACCCTCGTTACTTTCCGCTGTGTTTGGTGTTTGTCATTTCATCTGCCCTTATTTATATATGATATATGCAACTCTGCCTTTTTTGATTTTTATCAGCGGTTCTGATAAAAGAGAAAAAAAATAAAATAACTGCATCCCATGTCCCACATTTGGAATCTCATGTAAACTGAAACCTACCAGTGTGTCTGTATACTAGACTCACTTTCAACACCTGTCAGGAAAAGTCAGTTTCATAAAGAGATAGAGAGAGGTAGAGATACAGATAGCTGGGCACTAACAGCACAATCCTTCGGCCCTAAAAGGATCAGTGCACCATACTATGGAAATGCTTGCGTAGCATAGCTTATTCCTGTTGTAAATTGTCTGTCCCTGTTCAGACTGACTCTCAATGGGATGTGTGTTTGAATAAATGATTGTTTAATAGCTGTCAGTGTTGAAAGTGCTCCAGCACACATGCAAATCTTTTCAAACTGCACTTAAATCCCTCTCTGTATTTTGATGGGTGCGGTGTCACTGGTAATGTTACCTCTGTTGCATTCATTTTGAGGCCCCCTTTTGTGTTTTCATTGCTGAAAGGAAAAGAAAACGATTGCACTTTTAGGTCAAGAGACTGCAAATAAGACAAGTAAAGTCACAAAGCAACAAGTAACCTACCTGCTGAACACCTCCAGAATCGTGTCTTTGACTGTAAAGAAAAAGGCATGGATTTCATTAGAGGTGCAGTTTTGGCTTCTCTGGTTCAAAGTGCAGTTTTTCCACATTTCATTGAATGCTATGCTGCTTTTCAAAACCAAATGAAAAGCACGAAATTTGGTTATTCCCTTGCTACTTGATCTATTTTAGTTACCCTTAAAAAAAATGTCCAGACAAATGACATTTTCCGTGCTCAAGACAAAAAGCAATATAAATGGATGATTACATTTATAGTATAATGTACCAGAGCAAGCAATCAGCAGTTAAAATTACCTGTTTCCATCATTCTTGAAGCTGAAGTTTCAAACCTTCTTGGGCTTTTCTTCTTCTTCTTTCAGTCCTTCAGATCCTCTCAGCATTTATATTTATACACAGTGTTGGGGAGTGGTTTCAAAGGGGTTGAGCAAAAAAAAAAAAAAAAAGAGACGGGTAGACCTGCCTCAAGCAACTGGTTAGATAAGAGGCTGCAGAGCCTCTACATACCACAGAGAAGCCAGAATCTGCAGATAATGTTGAGTATTAATTAATAATCATATTAATTTCTACGTATGCTCACACGTGAAAAAAAAAAATGTATTTCAAAAAATACATGAAAACCTGGATTTAATTAAAGTAGGACCTGTTTAAATAGAAAGGAAACAAAGTGTTTTAATGTGAAGACACCAGTTGTCTGTCGTGGTGCAATTATTCCTGCCTGCATAGGGTTAGGTTGGGGAAAAAGAGAAAGTTAGGGTTAGGGTTAACCCTAGCCTGTGCCTGCGCATAAGTAGCCTTCTCTTTAGGAGTAAGGTTATTTCCTTGTCCCCAAACCTAACCCTAGCCCATTTAAGAAAGTAAAGAACCATAACCTAAAATCCTGCTATGTGCTCCTGGTTAAGAGACAACCAGTCATCACCAAAACAGTGAAAAGGTGGCCAGAGGAGGCATACCACTCACTGCAGGACTGTTTTGAACTAACGGACTGGAGTGCACTCAGTGAGCCACATGGAGAGGACATTGATTGGCTTACGGAGTGTATAACTTTTTATATAAATTTCTGTGTGGACTCCATTGTCCCGACAAAGACTGTCTACTGTTATTAAAACAACAAGCCATGAGTAACCGGTGTGTTGTGGAGTTGGGTGAGATGAGTTGTCCAGGATGGTCTCCACTCTTGCCAACATCCTCCTCTCTGACACTGTGTTCAAAGAGTCGAGCCCCACCCCAACAACATCGCTGGCCTTGCGGATCAGTTTGTTGAGTCTATTAGCGTCTGCCACTCAAAGCCTGCTGCCCCAGCATGCAATGGCGTACAGGAGTGCACTGACCACCACAGACTCACAGAACATCCTCAACATTGTCCGACGCATGTTGAAGGACCTCAGTCTCCTCAAAAAGTACAGTCGACTCTGGCCCTTCTTGTAGAGTGCCTCAGTGTTCTTTGACCAGTCCAGTTTATGCCGATGTGCACTCCCAGATATCTGTAGTCCTCCACAATGTCCACCTCGGCCTCCCGGATGGTAACAGAGGTCACCGGAGCCTTTTTTCTCCTCATGTCTACAACCAGTTTCTTTTTCTTTGTCACATTCAGCTGCAGGAAGTTGTCCTCACACCATGTGACAAAGTTTCCCACCACAGTCCTGTACCTCCTCACCATCACTGATACATCCTACTACCGCAGAGTCATCAGAAACCTTCTGAAGGTGGCAGGACTCTGTCTGGCAGTTGAAGTCCATGGTGTAGATGGTGAAGAGGAAGGGGAAGAGGACTGTCCCCTGTGGAGCCCCAGTGCTGCTGCTGACAGCCCTGTCAGACAAACCGTGTTGCAGCTGCACATACTGTGGTCTTCCAGTGAGGTAGTCAACGATCCAGGACACCAGGGGGGCATCAACCCACATAGCTTTGAGCTTGTCACCCAGAAGAGTCGGCCTGATGGTGTTAAAAGCACTGGAAAAGTCAAAGAATGTGACCCTCACAGTGCTTGCCGGTTTATGATGGCATCCTCGACTCCAAATCGTGGTTGGTCGGCAAACTGGAAAGGGTCCAGTTGAGTGTCTCACAGCTGTCCCAGAACCAGTCGAAGGGCTTCATTTTGTGGGAGGTCAGGGCCACCGGTCTGTGGTCACTGGGGCTGCAGGGGTGTGGTGTTTTAGGCACTGGGACGAGGCATGATTGAAAGAAAGGATGGGGCAAGGTTTGTGAACAACTCCATAAGCCAACAGTTTCAGAACAACATTTCTGAGTGTACAATCACGAGTCAATTGTCATTTACAGTCGTGACCTTTGATCCCTCACTGTATTAAAAAACATAATCCTGTACAGGATGCTACCAGGTGGGCTCAGTTCAGAAAACCAGTTGTCAGTTAACAGTTTGTTGCTGCATCTACAAGCACAAGTTAAAACTCCACCATGCAAAGCCGAGATCGGATCTCAAGTGTTGCTTGAGGACGCATGTGGAGACGTTGCCCAGGTTGAATGCTAATGATAGGTCTGAACCTTAGATACATGCCAGGAAAATCTCAGTTGACTACACGGTGGCCTCTGGAATTCTGTCTCATCAGCGTGCATCATTATACCCCTGAACATTATTAATAATATTTTTACAGTGTACAGGTTCTGTATACCGTTACGGTTCTGTCTTCTAGATGCAAAACACCACAGTTGAACGTGACAAACTGCCAGTACCACTATCAAAATGCCAAGTGAGCACTCTCATAAAAAAAATAATAAATAAAAAAATCCCACGTGGCTGTGCAAATATGTTGCCTCAAGACATGATTTGCCACAACTTGCAAAAGAATAATGTCTATTTGAAGGAAAGGTCAACATAAATGTCATCTCCAGCAGCTAAAATCTAGATGCAAAACACCACAGTTGAACATGTCAAACATCTGCCAGTACCACTGTCAAAATGCCAAGTGAGCACCCTCACTGTACATGAAAAAAATTCCCACGTTTTGCTATGCACATATGTTGACTCAAGACTTGATTTGTGATCAGTGTAACCAGCCACTACTTGCAAAAGAATGTTGTCTGTTTGCAGAAAAGGGAAGCATAAATGTCCAGTGGATATAATCTTTGCCGCCCACACACAAATTTGTCTGGGGGCGGCACAATGATGAGGTAGTAAGCACTGATACCTCGCAGCAAGAAGGTCCTGGGTTCGAATCCATAGGCCAACTGGGTCCTTTCTGTGTGGAGTTTGCAGGTTGTCTCTGTGTCTGCGTGGGTTCTCTCCGGGTACTTCCTCCCACCGTCCAAAGACATGCTCATTCGCTTAATTGGTAATTCTAAATTGGCTGTAGGTGTGCATGTGAGTGTGAATGGTTGTCTGTCTCTCTGTGTTAGCCCTGTGAAAGGCTGGCGACCTGTCCAGGGAGTACCCCGCCTCCAGCAGACCCCGCGACCCTTAACAGGAATAAGCGGTTACATAAGATGAATGAATGAATGAATGAATGAATGTGTCTGGAAACAGAGTCCTTTTGAGAACCATGAGAGTAGAGCCTTGCTCTCTTAAAAGTGCACTGTTACATCTATAAAATCACACACAGTGACAATAAAGCCGTTCCATTCTGTTCTATTGTTATTTTTAATAAGAACAACATGAACCTTAGGCCTTTGGGTCCTATGGGTTGAGTGGGGGGCTTCTGTTCATCATCCCTTAGATACTTGATCGGTTTGGTTTGGATCTAGTGAATTTGGAGGCCAGGTCCTTGAGCTGTTCTTCATGTTTTGTTGTGATGTTGTGAGCTCAAGGCCCTGTAGTAGTTCACACATAGTGGTAATTTGGAAATGTGACTCATTTACAGTAGAGTCCGGGGTAAAGGGGTCATGGTGAATCAGACATGGCCCCTTTACCCCGGACTCTACGGTGAATATCTGCTCTGCATGGCCTGTTATATTATGACCACCTTCCTAATATTGTATAGGCCTCCCTTGTACCTCCATATCAGTTCTGACTCATCAAAGAATGGACATGGGCCTTCTGAACATTATTAATAATATTTTTACAGTGTAATGGTTCTGTATACTGTTATGGTTCTGTCTTCTAGATGCAAAACACCACAGCTGAACGTGACAAACATCTGCCAATACCACTTTCAAAATGCAATGTGAGCACTCTCACTGTAAATAAATATCGCCCACATGTTGTTATGCACATATGTTGGCTCAAGACATGATTTGCTATTAGTGCAACCAGCCACTACTTGCAAAAGAATGTGGTCTGCAACTGTAATCAGGTTTTATTCCTGCCAGTTTCACTTTGTATTGGCAGGAAAGGCAAACATAAATGTCATCTCCATTAGATGAAATCTGAGCCGCGCATCAAAACCACGGCATGAACCAGGTGGTTCCGATGCATATAAATAAGAATAAAAAGAGGAACGTGTCTGGACAGCCAAAATGATTGCAACTTTACGTGCAACAGAGTCCTTTAGAGAACAATGAGATAACAGCCTTGCTCTCCTTAAAAGTGCACTGCATCTATAAAATCACGTAGAGTGACAATAAAGCCGTTCCATTCTGTTCTATTAATGTTATTTTTAATAAGAACTACATGAACCTTAGGCCTTTGGGTCCTATGAGTTGAGTGGAGGGTCCACTGTGCATCATCCCTTAGATCAGAGGTCTTCAACAGGGGGTCCGCGACCCATAGGGGGTCCGTGGGGGTATTGCAGGGCGGTTGCGAAAGTTTTGGTTGATTAGACTTTTTTTTTTTTATCCCCCCCCCCCCCCCCCCCACAATTTTTTCCACAAATTTAAATGTCTTTAAATACACATATACATAAGTAGACCCCTTCCTTAGATACTTGATCAGTTTAGGATCTAGTGAATTTGGAGGCCAGGTCAAAACCTTGAGCTGTTCCTCATGTTTTATTGTGATATCAAGAGCTTGAGGTCCTGTAGTAGTTCACACATAGTGATAATATAAGTGGTAATTCAGAAATATGACTCATTTACAGTAGAGTCTAGGGTAAAGGGGTCGTGGTGAATATCTGCTTTGCGTGTACTGTTATATTATGACCACCTTCCTAATATTGTGTAGGTCTCCCTTCTACCTCCAAATCAGTTCTGACTTATCAAAGAATGGACATGGGCCTTCTGAGGGTGTCCTGTGGATGTGAATGGGACATCAACTGGGAACTTCAACATCCTGGCCAGTGAGATTTCCCTTGTGGTGATGGATATTGCAGCTCAGGCTGCAGATCAGTGTAATTACATCACAATTACACTGATCACACAAAGAAAACAATGATGAAGAATGTCTTCCTGAATCGGTCACAGCGCAGAAGCAAATACAGCCTGGTACTGGTCCATGGAGTGCTAGTTGACCGTACGTATGTTTGGTCTTCAAATAGCAGGTTTCTAGAATAATTAACATCAGGGTGGATATCATTACATAAATAATAACTTAATGCATGTGATTTCAGGGTGAAAGTCTTCACTGCTTGTTGCATAATACACAAACCCCTATTCCAGTGAAGTTGGAACAGTCCACAGGTCAAGTGGAAATAGGTGAGGGTCGTGATTGAGCATGAAAGGAGCCTCCCCTAAAAGAAAGGACAGGGCAACTGCTTGAGCCAACAGTTTCAGAACAACGTTTCTGAGTGTACAATCACGAGTCAGTTGTCATTTACCTTAGATCACTCACTGCATTAAAAAAACGTAATTCTGTAAAGGATGCTACCAGGTGGACTCAGTTCAGAAAGCCAATTGTCTGTTAACAGCACAAGTTAAAACTTGGATCTCAAGTTTTGCTTGAGGACGCATGTGGAGACGTTGCCCAGGTTGAATGCTAATGAATGGTTTGAACCGTAGATACATGCCAGGAAAATCTCAGTTGACTACCAATGGCCTCTGGAATTCTGTCTTATCAGCATGCATCATTATACCCCTGAACATTATTAATAATATTTTTACAGTGTACAGGTTCTGTATACCGTTATGGTTCTGTCTTCTAGATGCAAAACACCACAACTGAACGTGACAAACATCTGCCAGTACCACTATCAAAATGCCAAGTGAGCACTCTCACTCTAAATAATAAAATCCCACATGTTGCTGTGCAAATATGTTGCCGCAAGACATGATTTGCCACTACTTGCAAAAGAATAATGTCTATTTGAAGGAAAGGTCAACATAAATGTCATCTCCAGCAGATAAAATCTTTTCCGCCCACCGAAACCAAAGCATGAACCAAGTGGTTACAGATCTTAGCCAGAGAAGACCAATGGTTTGAAAGAGAAGACTGATGGTTTGAAAGGCAGAGAAAATCTCAGTCCACCAGTCAGTCCAGGAGGTGGACTGAGATTTAATCTGCCATCTATTTACAATACAGTTTTAACTTCTGTGCCCAAGAGGTTTCAACCCCATTCACACCTTGACACTGGAGCCTCTGATGGACAAGGGTCGTTAGAGCACCATTCATAATTCACCATTCATCCTCCACTGATGTCCACACGGCACTGAGCAGAATCAACGCACGCAAGCCTCCTGGACCAGACGGCATCCCAGGACGTGTGCTCAGAGCATGTGCGGAGCAGCTCACCGGGATCTTCACGGACATTTTCAACCTGTCCCTCGCCCAAGCAGCTGTGCCAACATGTCTCAAAGCGACATCCATCATGCCAGTGCCAAAACACTCCAAGCCGACGTGCCTCAACGACTACCGGCCTGTAGCACTCACACCCATCATTATGAAGTGCTTCGAGTGACTGGTCCTGGCACACCTGAAGGACTCCCTCCCTCCCGCACTGGACCCACACCAGTTCGCCTACCGTAGCAACAGGAACATAGATGATGCAGTCTCCACAGCTCTGCACTCTGTGCTCTCACACCTGGACAATAACCACACCTATGCACGATTGCTGTTTGTTGACTTCAGCTCAGCATTCAACACTGTCATCCCCTCCAAGTTAATCACCAAACTTGGAGCCCTGGGCACCAACACTGCCCTCTGCAACTGGATCATGGACTTTCTGACCAACAGACCACAACATGTGAGGTCAGGCCACATCTGCTCCACCACTGTCACACTCAACACCGGTGTGCCACAAGGATGTGTGCTGAGCCCCTTTCTGTACTCCCTCTTCACCCACGACTGCAGACCTGTGCATGGATCCAACTCCATCATCAAGTTCGCAGACGACACCACCGTGATTGGTCTCATCACTAACAACGACGAGACAGCCTACAGAGAAGAGGTACAGCACCTGGCCACATGGTGCGCCGACAATAACCTGCTCCTTAACACCAGCAAGACCAAGGAGCTCATTGTGGACTTCAGGAAGGACAGAAGAAGCACGCATGACCCCATTCACATGAACGGAATGGCCGTCGAACGTGTCTCCAGCTTCAAGTTCCTGGGGACCCACATCTCAGAGGACCTGTCCTGGACCACCAACACCTCCAGCCTGGTCAAGAAAGCTCACCAGCGCCTCTTCTTCCTGAGGACATTGAAGAAGAACCATCTGTCTTCAGCCATCCTGGTGAACTTCTACCACTGCGTGATTGAGAGCATCCTAACCAACTGTGTCACAGTCTGGTATGGAAACTGCTCTGCTGCGGAGCGCAAACACCTGCAGCGCGTAGTGAAAACTGCCCAGCGCATCACAGGAACTCCACTCCCTGCCATTGAGGACGTCCAGAAGAAGCACTGTCTGCGTCGTGCCCGCAGCATTCTGAAGGACTCCTCCCACCCGGCACATGGACTTTTTTCCCTCCTGCCCTCAGGCAGGCGTTTCAGAAGCCTCCAGACAAGGACCAGCAGACTGAGGAATAGCTTTTTCCCCAGAGCTGTGACCTTACTGAACTCGAACCCCCGCTGACCCCTGCTGACCCCCACACACCAATTCACACCCCTTAACTCATCATTCAATCACTGACCAAAGACTTTTACACCATCACCACTGCACCACTGCACTATTGGACTACTCTGCACATGCTCACTTTATACAATCTGTTTGCACAGTACTATGTATCGAATATGCACTAGTCTAGTAACTTAGATAGCCACTGCTATTATTTATTTTTGCACTGTAAGTTGCTTGTATCGCCTAATTTATCATCTGCCATCTCCTCTATTGTAAATTATGTTATGCTAGTTCCTGTTTATAGTCTACTCAGATTTAACGAACAAATCCATCTGTATAATATGTTCATAGTACCTCACTCAATCGTTATGTATATCTTGCTCATTCACCTGTATATATGGTCTCACCTGTACATAGGTTCTGATCTGTAAATATTGTCCATATGCTGTACCATACTTATTTACCATAATATTTATGCCACGTGCACTTACTGCCTATTGCACTTCTGGTTAGATGCTAAACTGCATTTCGTTGCTCTGTACATGTACATGTGTAATGACAATAAGGTTGAATCGAATCGAATCGAATAAGTAAAAGGTCGGGGCCAAAAGAGTCCCCTCTCTCAACAAGAGGTAAGTACCCAAACCGTTATTGGAAGTTACCTGAACCGGTTTCCGGTTGTTCACACAACAAGCAAGTTTGAGTAGGACTTTCCTATTTGTGAAATTTCCCAGTTTGGGATTAATAAATAAACTATCTAATCGAAAGAAAGTATCTATTTAAACCTCAAACTTCCCACCAGTCCCCTAGAACTGAAGAAGCTACTGTGTAAAATGTCTTTTTTGAACCCTTTTTTTGGATACAGTGTAATACAAAGTCAGCACTTTCCACAGTCAGCACTTTTTGGGCATAAATGCTCCCTCAAGACAAAATCTTTCTTTACTGCAACTTGCCACTGCTTGCGAAAGAATGTGGTCTGCTTGAATAAGCTTTTATCCCAGTTAATTTCACTCTGTATTCGCAAACAATAATGTAATCTGCTGATGAAATCTTTGCCAAAGCATGAACAGGCTGGTTCTAACACTCATAAATAAGAATCAAAAGAGGAATGGTTATGAAAAACGAAACGAGTCCTTTTGTGAACCGAGAGATAAAAGCCTTCCTCTCCTTAAAACTGCACTGCATCTATAAAATCACGTCCAATGACAATAAAGCCGTTCCATTCTGTTCTATTATTGTTATTTTTAGTAAGAAAATATACACTGGTGTTGCTGACATTTATTTTGTGACTGTCGTTTTTGAGCAGATGTCTGAGAAAGAGACCTCGGGGTTAAATTCTATTTATTGGATTTTACAGGGAGAAGCTCAAACTGGAGAAACATGATCTCTTCTGCTAATTATTTTCAATAATAATGAGTAATAGTCATCCAGTCTCGACACACCTGTTGCATAAACTAGTTTTTCAGCATCACTTTGACACAGGATGTCCCTAATGTTGACAGTATTGTGGTCAAATTTACCCTCCAGGTTCCTTATAGTTGTACTGGAAGCAACATCTCAGTTGAATAAACAGATGTGCATGCAGTGTTTCTCAATCATATGAGTGTCCAAACTCCTCCTTTAGTAAAAATATAATGGCAAATGGCTAGGAAATTGAGACTGACCAAGTTTTAACAGGAGGTGGAGCAACCCTCTTGAACAAGCTGGCCTCTCCACAAAACCAGATTAATCAAAGAAAACTATTGCCGCACTTGGCATGGTGGTAAGGTCACTGGAGGTCAGAGCCGTGCAGACCCAGATCCATAGATGTCTGCACAGAGATACAGACAGAAAGAGGAGGCGATAAGGACATGTAATAGTGGAACATATAAATATATGGAGAGTGAAAGAGACACATTTTAGAATAGAACAGAATATAATGTATTTATTGTCATTGTGCAAGTACAAATAAATTAAGGTGACCTAAGGTTCCCCTTTAAGTGCTGTAGAAGTACTGGAATAAATAATAAAGTAAAGGAAAAGTAAAAAATGTACAAAATATAAAACACTAGCAACATAACAATCCCATTCACATATAATAATAATAAGTCAACTGTTATTGCATGTCAAATGAAATTATTGCACATTGTTGTGAGAAAATTATTTACACGTTTGCACATATTACACGTTTGCACATGGGAAATTATTGCACAGATGTATTGCACATTAGTTGTGAGAATTACTGTGTGAACTCACATTATTATTTCTTTATTGCTGAGTTGTTCACTGCGATTGTGGCTCTTGCATAGAAGCGATTCCTCAGTCTGTTGGTACTGGCCTTCAGTGTTCTGAACTGTCCACCAGATGGCAGCAGGTCAAAAAGTGAGTGTCCACGGGCGGGTTGTGTCCTTAAGTATCGCCTGGGCCTTCCCCAGGCAGCAGGAGTTGTACAGTTCCTGTAAAGAGGGGACGAGGCAGCCGATGATCCTCTGGGCTGTGGTGACGACCCTTTGGAGTGCCTTCCTGTCTGCTGCAGTGCAGCTTGAGAACCACACGCAGATGCAGATGCAGATGCAGATGAAAATGCACTAGCATTTGTGCAAATGCAATTGTCAGCACAGGGCCTGGGTGCCATCCGATAAGGATTTTCAGCCTTTACAAGTGGATTTTTCAAAGTCACTTGGGGGTAACTTGATATGTTCAAGAGAGACCACATAATAACTTAGGCCACTTAGTGAGTTGGGGAAATGTCATTCCTATTGCTTTATCTTGGACTCCTTCCTCTGCAGAGCCTTCTGGAGGACTTTGTGGATGCTCTCCTTGTTGTTCAAGATGTTATAAGTGGCGAGGTCCACCAGAGCGTCAAAACCCTCTTTGGAGTAGATCATGTTTTTCATGGTGTATGGAGATTTGCTGCTGCTCACGTCCACCTTCCCAGCTTCTATTTCCTCCTTGGTCTCTCGTTTCACACCTGAAAATGATAAAAGTTGATTATTTGTGCACTAGAAAACACAGGGAGATGGGAAGGGAGGAGGGAAAACAAGAAGAGCACTTGCAAGGTAGTAAGTGCAATATGCCTGAATTTTTGGAGGCCCACCTCGTTAGGGGGTAAACTCACACCACTCTGTTGACGGGATCAGTTGAAATGAGGAAAAAGGTGAAAAACATGTCATGGTTCATTAGGGGTGGGCTGTCTATGGCCACTTTGGATCCACAGCTTTGTTTTCACCAACATATTAACTGTGAATGCAAGCTGGTTATCATGGTGTTGATACCATTTGGGTTTTCCTTGCGTTTCCTATTTCTGTTTTGAATATTTCTTCCCTGGTGTCTTTCCTTCCTGTGTTTTCCCTCCACTGATTGTGTAATTGGTCTCTCCTTGTGTACTCCGCCCTCAGTATCACCTGCGCCTCATTAGTCAGTGTGTCTATATATAGTCCTGCCTTTCCCCTTTGTCCTCTGGCAGTTGCACTTCTCTCACAATTGCGTTTTAATGGCATAACAGTATTTGCCCTAAAAAGCAACATTTTTCAATTTAAAAGGATTTTAGTGGATGACTATATCAAATAATAGACACAGACATGTTAAACTGTAAACTCAAGCTTTTTTAATGTCTGGAAAAATGCATTTAATTGCAACAGCAGAAAAAGAAAGAAATTACCCCAGGCTAAAATTGAACAGACCCAAAGGAAAAGTGTCATTTTAAGTACTTTAAGTGCTTTTTTCAGAACAGTATGGACTTTAAATGGTTAAAAAGAAAAAAAAAAGAAAAAAAACACAGTTTGGGCTGCTGACAAGTCTTGTCCATATTTGGACCGATGTCTGTGTTCACTGCCAATGCTTTGCATTTAGATCGCACCGTAGGGTTAAAGTGCTTCGGTGGTATGCAAACAGTTTTTTCCTTTTTTTGCACAATTTGCAAGCTTCCATCAGTTAGGTTTTTCTTTTTTAAATGGAATTTGGCTTCCATCATTTTGGTAGCTCTGACATGTGACAGCTTTACAGGTGCTTTATTATTTTTTTTTGAATGTGATTGTTTTAGGACTGCATCTGAGGACAGATCATTTCTTTGCATTGCTTTAAATCACATACATTTGCGACAAAAGACTCATATTCACTTTATGTTCCAATGTAATGGGTTGGTTATCCACATTAACAGGAATCTGTTATCTTAGACTCCTTTCTCTGCAGGGCCTTCTGGAGGACCTCTCGGAGACTCTCCTTGTTGTTTAAGATGTTGTAGGTGGTGAGGTCCACCAGAGCGTCATAATCCTCTGCTGTGTAGTTCACGTTGGTGGTCCTGTATGGAGATTTTTTGCTGTGCACGTCCACCTTCCCAGCTTGTATTTCCTCCTTGGTCACTCGTTTCACACCTAGAAGGTCACAAGTTAATGACAAAGTTTCATTGATTGTGCAGTTTACTGATGAGAAAAACATAAAAAACACAAATGTATTGATGTGAAAGTGGAGGGTCATGTTTTGCCATGTTCTGGCAAAGCATAAGATGACAAGAAGGTTTGCCTTGAGGATGGAGGCTGATGGAAGAAGACTTTGAGGACACCACGTTATCAGGGCTGACTAAAATTTGCGTCAATTTTTAGGACTTTTTAAGACGTTGGGCTGTTATGGCTGTGGAAGTTGGGGACATCGCCCAAACAATGGCTTTCGAGGGTACAGGTTTTACAAAAATAATGCAGGAGAAACCTAATGTAATGAATGTAGAGGGGACAATTCTCAAAGAGCGATGTGTATTCTGTTCTGGTGGTGAAACTGAGGACCATCTCTTTGACCTAGCATTGAAAGTGGAAGCTTTGTAGAAGTTTGTCCAGTCAATCTAGTCCATCCAGTACTTTTTGGACTTGAAGAAGGGTTATCAATATGTCTCCAGGGGTATCTTATGTAGAGCATAATTAAGGGCACCAAGACCAATAAGTTCTCTACCACATTGTCAGAAGTAAGTCACTGTCCCATGTCACCAGTTTTTGGTTATGATATTCACGGATTACTCCAAGCCAAAATCAGAATATGGAAGGATTACATATTCCATCAGATCTGAGAATGAGTCAGGATCACCCAAAAAAAGAAGAAGGTTGTAGAACTTGAACTAAAAGTGAAAAGAAGGGTTAGAGTGAGGGTTATTAGGGGTGTGTTCAAAACTGCAGCTTGGTTCATTTGATCTGGACCAGAAAATGTTATCACATTGTATTAATTGTGCACTGCGTCAGGATTTGGCCGCACATCAGTTGGTTTTTAACAAGAAATGACAAGCAGATAGAGAGAATACAATACAGATGCCAGTTTAGTTACATCTGGCTGATGTAGGGTAAAGTCCCAGCACCTAATGTGCAGAAACTTACCAGGACTTTTGTAGTCTCTGTATGTCATGTTGACGAGTGGGAAATGAATCACTATGGGGGCCTTGGGATTCTCCTTATCCTCCAAAATGTAGACCTCTTTTCGAGGTTCCTTTTCCAGACTTTTATAGTCAGCATTGGGGAAGGGGATCTTGCGGTCTTTGCAGTATGCAGCTGTGTCCTCTATGACCTGTTGGATTAAAATCATATACAGGCATGAGGAATAACTACGTCTCGTGGAAACTGTTTGAAAAACTCAACCAGGAAAAGTAGGCTTTTCATTCATCTATGCAACAAAAATGTGAACACTTGTAAAACGATTTTTCATTTAGGACTCAACTTAAAACTTTAGAAACATTAGTGTATCTCTTGCTGCTTACTCTAAAGATGTCCTCTTCCCACGAGCAGCTGAGACATATGATGACGTCCACGTCTCTCTCTGGACGCAGCACTGGTGGACAGCCGATGTTGATGGAGTGGCCAGAATCGACCAGGCGCAGAGTGGTGTCACTCGGGGTCAGCTGGTTTGGGAAGGCATCCGGGTGAGAGCCTGAGCAGAAAAGAGAGAGGGAACAATGGGCAGGGGGTGAGGATATCATATGGTTCTTAAGCTCAAGCATTGTCTTGTCATCCTCCCAAATCAAATTCAAAAAGGAAGCACTAATGCAAAACAACAATTTAAGAGGGAGTAATGTGGAGAACGACTGAGGCCTATCATGCAATAATACCAAACTCAACATTCCCTGTTTCAACTACTTTGGACACCTGCGATCTAGTTAATCCTTTGCTTTTGTTTCTAATCAAAAGAAAATTTTTGCATTGTTCTCATGCTTTATTGGAGCCTACCTTTGAGAGCCCTGAAGTAGCAGTTCTCATGGTAGTTCCAGCACAGGAAGAAACCTCGCATGAAGTTGTACACCTCAGAATGGATTGGACGACTCTTTAGGTACTCAGTCCACCCACTGAACATGCCCCCCGGGTTGATGATCTTTATGTGAGGAGATGTCGGCTCAGGTTCTACGAGGAGAACAGAGCATGTGAGCGATGTATACACTGAACTTGACATTGTGGGAGTAGTGTCCCAGCGCAGTGTCAAAATAAAGGAGCTGCACCTGTGGTCTTGTCATCTTGTTCAGAGCTGGAGCTCCAAGGTCCTACAAGAACCTCCCACAGCTGGGTTATGCTTGCTGAACAGGCGCTGCTCCATATTCCTGAGAACGTTGAAATAAAAGGATATCATTACCTCAGATTGTTTTTGTCCTACTGGACTGAGATTAATCTGAAAATTAACCGGGGAAGTGGTCACGTTCTCACCCATCAGGAAAGGGAGGCGGAGTTCTGGCAGTTTCTTGATCTTACGACCAAGGAAGAACTGACTACCAAAGTCTTCAGTTTGGACAAAAGCCCCATATTTTTGGAAACCCACCTCGTAGGGGGTAAACTCACACCACTCTGTCAACAGGATCAGTTGAAAAGAGGAAAAAGGTCAATTACTCAGTACTCAGTGTATGATCATCACTGAACCATGTCCAGGTAAGTGGTGAATGATTCAGTCAAGCTTAAAGATTTCATTAACAAATCCAACTTTGAAAATGCCCTTCATGAAATACCTTTCTAAACTCAATACTACATTGATAATAATCAAATATCGAGTAATTATTTTTACTCTCTTGGACTACTGGAAAACAAGGTGAATATCTCCAGAATATTTACCTGCTTCTGTTTCACAGTTCCTTAAGTCCTTCATGTTGACAGCAGTGTATATAGGGAAAGGGTTTTGACCTTCATTCACTGTCTTCTGCTGGTCTGACAGGGTACTGGTCAGTTTCTGCAATTCCAAACGCATGATTATGATTATTGTCTTGCTCCTTAATTTTACTCTTCAAAACGACTACATTACTTGGATAACTGATAAGTTGTTACAGACGGGTGTTCAGCTACTCACCTTTCCAAAGACAAGTTGCTCAAAGAACAGGCCGAACGTATCAATGTAGGACACGGAGTAGCCCTCCTTGTTTTTTTCTTCCGATTCTGTGCTGTAATAACTGCGTTTTTCACGAGATATTAAGCTCTTGATGCTCTTGGTGATCTGTTCCCTCACTGCTGAGATGACGGAGTTGATGTCCTGCTGTGACCAGTTAGCTTCCTGATACAAACTAGACATAGCCCTGTTGACAGTGGAAGATAATACTCATACTCAAATCATGGCTCCTTTTCATGTTTGAAAAGTGACAAATCTACAGGTGTAAGGACCCAGATATTTGTCTGACCAGGTGGATCCAGACACTCCAGTGATGTACGTGACAGCATCCAGGACGCCGAGTTCCTTCAGGCCCCTCAGGCCTCCAAACGTACCCGTCATTGCTCTAGAGCCACCACCTGAAGCCACCACTGCTACTGTTGGCACCTGGACACAGAGCACAGCAAAGGACGCACATTTTTTTTTCAACCTGCCTTCAACTGGGAATGTATTGAATGGTTAGAGCTCTACCTTGTTGGGTTCTAGTGGAGAGCTGAGGCCTAAAAGCTTCTCAAAAGCCGCTGCCACTACGGCCTTCCTCTTCTTCAGGTACTCTTTCTCTTGTGCCGGGATGTCATAGCCAATGCGAACAGATTGAAAATCCTTTGTGCTGTAGATTTGTGAAACAATAAAGTAAACACAAATAAAAATAATAACGGTGATAATATACACACAGCAACTCATAGATCCTCAAATATTACGATGTAAGAAGTGTCTCACCTTTCCTGTGTTTCCAGGCCAAAATCCACTGTGTCCTGTGAACAAAAACAAACAAGCATTCTCTTCATTCTCTTCCCTACCAATAGAATTTAATACCTGACTCAAACATGGCACAAACGTACTTAAATAAGACATTTCCCTTTTGGTGCATGAGCTAATAAAGTCTCAATCCAGGTTTTCTTCCACTGTTAATTCTCTACTCTCGTTCTGATCACTGTAATGTCATTAATTACCCTACATGCAAACTAGTTGCCAATGACAACAAGCAACTGTTTGGTTCTTACCTTATCAACAACGATGGACACCTTGCCTGTACACTTGGCTGGTTTTGGCAGGAACTTGGTGGAAACAACAGTACCTTGATTGTGAGAGCGCTGTCAAACACAAGAGATACGAGGTCATGAAATGCAAATTATTTGATGAGTTATAGTTACACTGACAACGTTTCTGATGGTAGACATGGCAAAGACTTCATTATTCTAATTTCTCTCAACTTCTTTCATGTGTTCCTTTGTTTTGTTTCGAATGGGAGTCATACAGTTTGTGTTGTCTGCCTGTTTGGTGCTGTGCTCCATCCATGCCTGCAGGTGTCGCTGTTTTCTTCTTCTTTTTTCTCGGCTGTGTGCTTGGGACAAAGAGTATTATGGGCTCTTTGAGCTCTGGTTCCTCTTGGGAGCAGGGAAGGGGTGGGGATTATACTTTGTGTTGTGTTCTGGTTTGCCCGAGGCCGCTCGTAACAGTTTCTTCCCTCTTTCAAACAGTTAATACTCACTGCCAGTTCAAGTTCAGTCTCCAAGTCTCTGTTGATATAGAAACACAGTTTCTGGTCCTCTGAGTCGATTCTCTGGTTTTCTGGATAGGCGCCACATAGTTTCAGCATGTTCCCCGTAAGCCCTGGTGAAATAATGTCATGTTACATCTACTGACCAAGAGAAAACTTCCATTAGTATGACTTGCTTTTGTTTAGCAGTGACAACATACAGTTGCTGCTTGGTGGTTTGTCCACTTTGATATTCAAGGCAGAGAATGGGCCACCCTGTGGGACACCAAGAGAAAAAGAAAGACACTCATTATGTCCAACCTATTTAAACCAAATCATCTCTCCATCTCTCCATTATAATCATCTCTCCAAAGGACTAATAGTGGCTGACTGTATGAAATAACAGCTTTTAAAGGAGTTGGCCTGCGTTCAGGCTGTTATGGAAATACCAGCTGCAATTTCAATTTTTGCTTTACACTAATGTTCAAATGTTAACAAATATTCACACTTCTTGATGATTTATGCCCCCTCAGCTGATCACTAATGGAAAACAAAGTCATAATACAGCTCCCAGCCACCTCCAAACTTCAGTTTCTAAGTGGAACCATCAACATTATCGGAAAATATATAGATTAGGGATTTGCTAATGTGACTGTTCATGTCCTAAATGTTCCTAAATGAGTATTGACAGCTGTGCATTCAAATTTAATTGCTAAAACCTTACCATGAGGATGCCATTTGTGACATATTCATGAGGCGCCTCTTCACTGCAAAACAAAACAAAAAAAAAGGGTCAAAATCAGATGCAGCCATTGCTATCAGAGCACATCACTCTATAAATAAAATATATTTGACAGGATAGAAGATAAATACATTTTACAAAACGCCAAATACGTACCTCTGGAGTAGCTCAAACTCGAATTCAAGTGTATCCTTTCCCTGCAAGAAAGTGATCAAGAGAAACTCAGAGTTAACTTTGTTGCCTCGTTACAATTATCCTCGTTCATCTTCTGTAACCGCTTCAACAGCCCAACTGTACACACCAACACTTGCCACTTGTACTGGGACTATTTCTTTGTTCATATATGTTTTATAATATACATATATCTCATATATTATACCTTGGACCTGTCTTCCCCATCTCGTTTACCTAGAAAACGCAAGTTGTGAAGTTACAGATTGTAACCTCGGTTCTCTGAGTGACGAGATCTTTCAAGTTTTAAGGACATTTAGGGATGTGTTTTGTTCAGTGGGTCTTTAAATACATCTAGTCTACGGTGTACATCTGTGGGACGCTGGATGTCGAGGAGTGGACTGATCACCAGTTGTCTTTTTGTTTTCTGTTGCTTTTACCTCGGCATCTAAGTTAAAGACTCGGGTCTCCTTCCCAAAAGGGAGGATTCTGACATCAACGTAAATTGTTGTAATCAGGTCATCGTGATAGTAGTCCTGATCGTACAAGCTGATCTCCAGAATATTCTGAATTAAAAAAGAAAGAGACACAACGTTTAAGGAAAGTTGGCAGTATTGGGTGCAATGAACCTATAATCATTAAAGAATGTGAACATTGGCTATTGAAAATGTTGCTACCATCCATAACTTGCTTTTTAGCTTCTGGATTTTTATATTTTTACTTTCTCGTGTTTCTCCATACTCTGTCAAGCCTCATTCATCCAATAGTAACCATCAGTAACACCACAAGAGATGGGCTCACTGTCAATTGACTGGGGATCCTGAGAGTAAAAGTTTCATTCCACTCTGGGTTGTTGGTGTTGTCGATAGTTTTTGTTCGCCAGGTACGCGCCACCGCCGTGGGAAGGGAAAGAATGACGTAGCAGTCAGAGGCACTCCCTGAAACACAAGGACAGGAAAACATTGAAAAGCTTTGCTTGTCACCAGCTCTGAATGGCTACGAAACAGGCTTCTTCAAGTTGTAGCTTGGTCCATCTTGTTCTATTGCTTTGTTCCTCCTTTTTCAGCCTGCTCGTAACAAACCATGGGTAAATAGTTTTTATTTCGCACTTTCTTCACTTATGGTGTATTTAAAATTGACTGGTGGCCTTGTGATGACTTTTCCATTTGGCAGCATATGAAGGTTGAAAGGTGCAGGACCCAAAGCTGAGCCTTGAGGAACACCATAATTTGTTTTATAGGTTTTAGATGAACATTAATCAACGCTTACAATAAATTCTAGTAAGATGAACAATGAACATACACCGATCAGCCACAACATTAAAACCACTGACAGGAGAAGTAAACAAAATTGACCATCTTGTGACAATTCAGTGTTCTGTTGGGAAACTTTTGGACCTGGCATACATTGGTGTGGATGTTACTTAGACATGCAACCCCGCCACCCCGACCCCATAGCAATGACACTCTTTGATGGCAGCAGCTAAGATGCAGCCTGACAGGCACACAAACTAACATCCCATTCAACCACATCCACCACGGGACAACTTCAGAAGGCTCATGTCCATTCTTTGATCAGTCAGAACTGTTTTGTCTGTACATAAAACACGTGTTTTTTTTTTTTTTTTAAATTGTTTGGAAAGTCAAAGCCATTCTTACCCCAGTCATAGCTCTTAGAGAGTTTCGCCCTCACGACGGTGACCTTCAGGATCCAGTAGGAGACCGGTTGCTTCTGCTGAACAAACCCAAACATGGAATCCAGTTTTTAATTAAACTGCAAAAGTTTTCCTTTTTAACATCACCTACTTTGCTTGTTTGGCCTTGTAATCGTCTATGCCACCCTCATTAGTTTCCCCTGTGTTTGGTGTTTGTCATTCCATCTGACCATATTTATATATGGTATATGCAACTCTGCCTTTTTTGATTGTTATCAGCGGTTCTGATAAAAGAGATACAGATAGCTGGACTCTGTACGAGGATGGACACTAACAGCACTATCCTTCGGCCCTAAAAGGATCACTGCACCTTACTATGGAAATTCTTGAGTTGTAAATTGTCTGTAGCTGTCAATGTTGAAAGTGCTCCAGCACACATGCATCTTCATGCAATCTTTTAAAATTACACTGAAATCCCTCTCTGTATTTTGATGTGTGCAATGTCACTGGTAATGTTACCTCTGTTGCATTCATTTTGAGGCCCGCTTTGTTTTCATTGCTGAAAGGAAAAGAAAACGATTGCACTTTTAGGTCAAGAGATTGCAAATAAGACAAGTAAAGTCACAAAGCAACATGTAACCTACCTGCTGAGCACCTCCAGTTTCGTGTCTTTGACTGTGAAGAAGAAGGCATGGATTTCATTAGAGATGTAGTTTTGGCTTCTCTGGTTCAAAGTGCAGTTTTTCCGCATTTCACTGAATGCTATGCTGCTTTTCAAAACCAAATGAAAAGCACAAAATTAAGTTATTCCCTTGCTACTTGATCTATTTTTGTTACCCTTAAACCACATTTTCTGTGCTCAAGACAAGAAGCAATATGAATGGATGATTACATTTACAGTATAATGAACCAGAGCAAGCAATCAGCAGTTAAAATCACCTGTTTCCATCATTCTTGAAGCTGAAGTTTCAAACCTTCTTGGGCTTTTCTTCTTCTTCTTTCAGTCCTTCAAAGTCCTCTCAGCATTTATATTTTCTACACAGTGTTGGGGAGTGGTTTCAAAGGGGGTGAGCAAAAAAAAAAAGACGGGTAGACCTGCCTCGGGAAGCTGGTCAGATAAGAGGCTGCAGAGCCTCTAGATACCACAGGGGAGCCAGAATCTGCAAATAATGTTGAGTATTTAGTAGAATTAGAATCATATTCATTTCCACGTACGCTCATACATAAAAAAACAAAAATGTATTTCAAAAAAATACCTGAAAACCTGGATTTAATTAGGGGTCCATTCAACGACTTTGCAGGATCCCTATTGTTTTTCTTCTGATTTTTCTTCTTCTTCTTTGCCTTAATTTTCTGCTTCGCTGAAAATATCTGCATCAGAAAGGCATCAAACCTGGTAACTTGGTAGGCGTCCTAGCATTTCACTTTGCCAAGGTGTCAATACACATGCCTACAACTTGTCTTGAGGTGGCGCTATGATACGCCAATTTACGGTTTGCCTCATATCTCAAGAACCGTGTGCCCTAGAAACAAAATTCTTTTCCCCTCTGATTCTTTACATAGCCCTGGTTGTAATGGACTGGGTCACGCCAATTTCCGCCTTCCATTTTAATTTGGCATACACAATCTATAACATATTGTGTAGACGCCCATCAAGTTGATGTGACATTACATCTACGGGGGCGCTACACGTGACACAGAAACATTTCATATGACTTTAACCGTCATTATAATATGCTTGCGTACAATCATGCCTGAAATTCGAGTTGTAGCAGGGCGCCACAACAACTACATGTTTATATATCACAAACCACCACAGTCAACTGCTTGACATTTCATTGCTTCCGACACCAATTGTCTGTGTGACATACGCACATATAGCTTGTATTGACTTGTGGGGATGCAAAAAAGCCTGTTTTTGTGTGTGTGATGGTGATGAGTCCAGAGGCAGACTGTGGTGAGAGGGTACAATCGTTCCTGCCTGCCTCTCTCTCTTAGGGCTAGTGTGAACTTGCTCTAGATGTTGCAATGGAAGCCAGTCGCAAACTGATATCAGACACTAGCAACTACATGATCCTTGGGCCTTTGGGTCCTATGGGTTGAGTGGAGGGGCCTCTGTGGATCATCCCTTAGTTACTTGATCAGTTTGGGATCTGGTGAATTTGGAGGCCAGGTCAACACCTTGAGCTGTTCTTCATGTTTTGTTGTGATGCCAAGAGCTCGAGGTCCTGTAGAATTTCACACATAGTGGTAATATAAGTGGTAATTCGGAAATATGACTCATTATGATCTGAATGAACTAGGTTGGGTTGGGGGGGGGGAGTATGTCTAAGAGATGTGGGATAGGCGATACCAGAAATTACTGTAATTAGCATAAATGGATGATAATTCGATGGAGGTCAAAGGTGAAGATATGGGAGCCCCGTGTAAAACCCGTGTGAAGCTCCAATAATAATTTAAGAGGTGAAAGGTGAGTGTATCAGTATTTTGACCAAGTTGTGACTGACTCGATCACACACACACACTCACCCCCATACATACAGTCTTCCCAGGACAAACTGGGACATGTTAAACTTGAACTAGAATTAATGTTCCGTAACCTTGGAGCTTAGTAATTTATTTTCTTGTTATTACAATCCAGTTAACTAAACTAGCAAAGCAATATTTGCAAACAAGAGGTCCGTCATCTGCATATCAGAGACAACAATTAATGTTATATAAATGAAATCTGCAATGTGTGTTTGAAGGCTGCATTTTGCAGAAGAAGAACTAGGATAACACTAGCTGAATCTCACTCTTTACTCTTGAAGACTGTTCAAAAAATCCAGTGCCACTCTTGGGTGTCACAGTTTGCTTGCCACTGAAACAAATGTTGAAAAAAATGATTTATTATTCCAATATCAAACACCTTTTCAACACCAGTAGAGAAAGAACATAATGCAACTCTGTATTAAACTTAAAATCAGCAAACGTGCAGTTCTATATAGGCTAGCTATCATTAGCTGAATACACTAAGTCCAGTCTAATATAAAATGTGTTACAACATTAATCCAAATCTACTTTCAAAGGAGTCATGTAACACCGATGGTCTTTGCCCGGTTCCTTTACGGAGCCCTCCAGCGTTTAAGAGAACCTCATACCAGTCACCCGTCCCACGAAATCGGGAATTAACCAAAACCGAGGCTATCATACAAGCTGGAGTGTTACAGAATTGGGCGGGGTTATCACACGACACTCCTGTGACGTTTAATGACATTATTAAATTTGAACAGGTTTCAGATTGTAAAATAGTCGTCTTCTTCAGAGTGGAAGGTGAGCGAGCCCTCTCTAAATTTCAGACGTGTGAAGGAATGCACCCTAAAACCGTCTATCTCTTCCCTCATCAAAACCACTACTTCAGTATTATCAGCCTGAAAACATTTCTGGGTATGCCGCACGTTTGCAGTTATTGTCACACAGGTTATGCTCACTTATGGAAGCATCAGTGTTCGGGCCACTGTTCCGTATGCTTTACATCAGATTGTACAAAAAACGAGGTAAAACTAATTCTGATTGGAATATGACGTGCTGATCCAACGACCTGTCATATAAAGCATAAAGTGCCTTACCACCGCCCTATTGCGGTTAAAGCCGTCAGCAACTGCGAGACGATTAAAAAATACTTGCAAAGCGGTGTATTACATCGCAATCAACGGCACGAGGAGCTCTTTAAGGTCATACTCATCCGAGACAACTCAGCAGGCGCCTCCATGGATGTTATCAGAGAACAAGGTGAGTTACTGATGCACACGAACAGGTCTGTTTACATATACAGTACATACCTACACAAATACACAAAGCAGAACATTCACATAGCGATAATCTGTGATCATCTCTCATTCAAAGTCTCAGCTCCTGTCTGTTGTTGTTATAAAGTCACGTACAGTGACAATAAAGATGTTCCATTCTGTTCTATTGTTATTTATAATTAATAAGTGTAATGGTTCTGTCTTCTAGATGCAAAACACCACAGCTGAACGTGACAAACATCTGCCTACCACTATCAAAATGCAATGTGAGCACTCTCACGGTAAACAAAAATTGCCCACATGCTGTTGTGCACATATGTTGGCTCAAGACATGATTTGCGATTACTGCAACCAGCCACTACTTGCAAAAGAATGTGGTCTGCAATTGTAATCAGGTTTTATTCCTGCCAGTTTCACTTTGTATTGGCAAGAAAGGCAAACATAAATGTCATCTCCATTAGATGAAATTTTAGCTGCGCACCGCAACCACAGCGTGAACCAGGTGGTTCTGATGCATATAAATAAGAATAAAAAGAGGAACGTGTCTGGAAAACCAAAATGATTGCAACTTTACAGGCAACAGAGTCCTTTAGAGAACAGTGAGATAAGGGCCTTGCTGTCCTTAAAAGTGCACTGCATCTATAAAAATTTACAATGAACAGATAAAAGGTCTAGAGTTCATTTCAAGTGTGCTATTTGCATTTGGAATCTGTTGCTGTCAACTCTCAATATGAGATCCAAAGAGCTGTCACTATCAGTGAAGCAAGCCATCACTGGGCTGAAAAAAACATTAGGGTGGCCAAATCAACTGTTTGGAACATTCTTAAAACGAAAGAACGCACCGGTGAGCTCAGCAACACCAAAAGGCCCCGGAAGACCACGGAAAACAACTGTGGTGGATGACCGAAGAATTCTTTCCCTGGTGAAGAAAACACCCTTCACAACAGTTGGCCAGATCAAGAACACTCTCCAGGAGGTAGGTGTATGTGTGTCAAAGTCAACAATCAAGAGAAGACTTCGCCAGAGTGAATACAGAGGGTTCACCAAACAGGAAGGCCAGATTAGAGTTTGACACACAACATCTAAAAAAGCCTTCACAGTTCTGGAACAACATCCTATGGACAGATGAGACAAAGATCAACTTGTACCAGAGTGATGGGAAGAGAAGAGTATGGAGAAGGAAAGGAACTGCTCATGAGCCAAAGAATACCACCTCATCAGTGAAGCATGGTGGTGGCAGTGTCATGGCGTGGGCATGTATGGCTGCCAATGGAACTGGTTCTCTTGTATTTATTGATGAATTCTGAAGTGTTTCGAGCAATATTATCTGCTCATATTCAGCCAAATGCTTGAGAACTCATTGGACGGAACTTCACAGTGCAGATGGACAATGACCCAAAGCATACTGCGAAAGCAACCAAAGAGTTTTTTAAGGCAAAGAAGTGGAATGTTATGCAATGGCCAAGTCAGTCACCTGACCTGAATCCGATTGAGCATGCATTCACTTGTTGAAGACAAAACTGAAGGGAAAATGCCCCAAGAACAAGCAGGAACTGAAGACAGTTGCAGTAGAGGCCTGGCAGAGCATCACCAGGTACACGGTGGCCTCTGGATTTCTGTCTCATCAGCGTGCATCATTATACCCCTGAGCATTATTAATAATATTTTTACAGTGTACAGGTTCTGTATACTGTTGTGGTTCTGTCTTCTAGATGCAAAACACCACAGCTGAACGTGACAAACATCTGCCAGTACCACTATCAAAATGCCAAGTGAGCACTCTCACGGAAAGTAAAAAATTCCCATATGCTGTTGTGCATATATGTTGTTTCAAGACATGATTTGCGATTAGTGCAACCAGCCACTACTTGCAAAAGAATGTGGTCTGCAACTTTAATCAGCTTTCATTTCTGCAAATTTCACTTTGGAATTGGCAGCAAAGGGAAACAAGAATGTCATCTCTGACAGATGAAATCTTTGCCGCGCACCGAAACCAAAGCATGAAGCGGGTGGTCGCGACGCGTATAAATAAGAATCAAAAGAGGAATGTGTCTGGACAGCCAAAATGATTTCAACTTTACGGGCAACAGAGTCCCTTTGAGAACTGTGAGATAACAGCATTGCTCTCCTTAAAAGTGCACTGCATCCAAAAAATCACGTACAGTGACAATAAAGCCATTCCATTCTGTTCTATTATTGTTATTTTTAATAAAAAATATATACACTGGTGTTGCTGACATTTATTTTGTGCCTGTCGTTTTTGAGCAGAGGTCTGAGAAAGAGACCTCGCGGTTAAATTCTATTTATTGGATTTTACAGGGAGAAGCTCAAACTGGAGAAACATGATCTCTTCTGCTAATTATTTTCAATAATAATGAGTTGTAGTGGTCCAGTCTAGACATACCTGTTGCATAAACTAGTTTTTCAGCATCACTTTGACACAGGATGTCCCTAATGTTGACAGTATGATGTCAACGACACATCCTGGTCAAATTTACCCTCCAGGTTCCTTACAGTAGTACTGGAAACAACATCTCAATTGAATAAACAGATGTGTATGCAGTGTTTCTTAATAATATGGCCTTAGACAGGAGTGTCCAAACTCCTCCTTTAGTAAAAAATATAATGGCTAATGGCCCACGCGTGGAAATCGAGCTTGTACAAAATATAAAACACTAGCATGACATAACAATCCCATTCACACATTATAATAAGTCAACTGTTATTGCACGTCATAAAATTATTGCACATTGTTGTGACAAAATTATTGCACATATTTGCACGTTACACATTTGCACATGGGAAATTATTGCACAGATGTAATAATTTTAGTTGTGAGAATTGCTGTGTGAATTCTCACAACTGTGAGATTCATTATTTCTTTTTCTTGTTGAGTTGTTCACTGCGATTGTGGCTCTTGCATAGAAGCCATTCCTCAGTCTGTTGGTACTGGCCTTCAGTGTTCTGAACTGTCCACCAGATGGCAGCAGGTCAAAAAGTGAGTGTCCACGGGCGGGTTGTGTCCTTAAGTATCACCTGGGCCTTCCCCAGGCAGCGGGAGTTGTACAGTTCCTGTAAAGAGGGGACGAGGCAGCCGATGATCCTCTGGGCTGTTGTGACGACCCTCTGGAGCGCCTTGTGTGTCCTCCTAAGTTGTTCACTGCTGTTAGTTAATTGTTAACCCTGTCTTCAGTTTCATTGAGACCTGTAGAGACATATTTGGAAAGTGCTTCTGTGTAGACCTTTGAGAGACAGTAATCTCACGCCTGAAAATGATAAAGGTTGATTATTTGTGCACTAGGAAACACAATTTAATAAAAATAACAAGACAGGGAGATGGGAAGAGCACTTGCAAGGGAGTAAGTGCAATATGCCTGAGTTTTCAGTGGCCCACCTCTTAGGGGGTAAACTCACACCACTCTGTTGACGGGATCAGTTGAAATGAGGAAAAAGGTGAAAAGCATGTCATGGTTCATTAGTGGTGGGGTTGTCTATGGCCACTTTGGATCCACAGCTTTGTTTTCACCAACATATTAACTGTAAATACAAGCTGGTCATCATGGTAGTGATAGCATTTGGGTTTTCCTTGCATTTCCTTATTCGTGTTTTCAATGTTTCTTCCCTGGTGTCTTTCCTTCCTGTGTTTTCCCTCCACTGATTATGTAATTGGTCTCTCCTTGTGTACTCCGCCCTCAGTATCACCTGTGCCTCATTAGTCAATAGGCTCATTCGACTTCATGCAGATCTGTGCAGATCTGACTTGACGTGATGCATGCTGGGTTGTTCATGCTCATAGACCTCGAATATGATTGGTTAAAATGAACTTGTTCAACCCAGCATGCATCACGTCAAGTCAGATCTGCACAGATCTGCATGAAGTCGAACACGCCGAGTGTGTCTATATATAGTGCTGTCTTTCCCATTTGTCCTCTGGCAGTTGCACTTCTCTCACAGTCACATTTTAAATGCATAACAGTATTTGCTCTAAAAGGCAAAATTTTTCAGTTTAAAAGGATTTTAGTGGACGACTGAATCAAATAGACACAGACATGTTAAATTGTAAACTCAAGCTTTTTTAATGTCTGGAAAAATGCATTTAATTGCAACAGCAGAAAAAGAAAGAAATCATCCCTGGCCAAAACTGAACAGCCCTAAAGTAAAAGTGTCATTTTAAGTACTTTAAGTGCTTTTTTTCAGAACAGTATGGACTTTAAATGTTTTTTTAAAAAAAACAAAAAAACAAACAAAATAACAGTTTGGGCTGCTAACTTGTCCGCCTTGTCCATACTCGGACTGGGACTGCGGCGGTTTCTGTTCTCACTGCAACATGCTTTGCATTTAGATGGCACTGTAGGGTTAAAGTGCTTCGGTGGTATGCAAACTTTTTTTTTTTTTCAAAGTTTCCATGAGGTAGTCTTTTTTTTTTTTTTTTTTATGAAATTTGTCTTCCATCAGTCCGAGCAACGTGCTTTCATCTAATTCCTTTATTTTGGTAGCTCTGACATGTGCATCAGTGTAATCAGTATACCAGGAAATCATGCACTAACAAAAGTTAGGACAGAGGTCAGGAATTACCTTCCCACTTAGGCAAGTTTTTTTGGATTGTTAACTTGGAAGATAACAAACTATGCTTTTCAGGAGTTTTATTTATCAATAAACTGATTCAGAATGTGTGAGGACAGATCATTTCTTTGCATTGTTTTAAATCACAAAAATTTGGTACAAAAGACTCATATTCACAATATGCTCAGATGTAATGGGTTGGTTATCCACATTAACAGGAATCTGTTATCTTAGACTCCCTTCTCTGCAGGGCCTTCTGGAGGACCTCTCGGAGACTCTCCTTGTTGTTTAAGATGTTGTAGGTGGTGAGGTCCACCAGAGCGTCATACTCCTCTGCTGTGTAGTTCATGTTGGTGGTCCTGTATGGAGATTTTTTGCTGTGCACGTCCACCTTCCCAGCTTGTATTTCCTCACTGGTCACTCGTTTCACACCTAGAAAGTCACAAGTTAATGACAAAGTTTCATCAATTTTGCAGTTTACTGATGAGAAAAACATAAAAAACACAAATGTATTGATGTGAAAGTGGAGGGTCATGTTTTGCCATGTTCTGGCAAAGCATAAGATGACAAGAAGGTTTGCCTTGAGGATGGAGGCTGATGGAAGAAGTCTTTGAGGACACCACATTGTCAGGGTTGACTAAGATTTACATGATGGGGTTGGGTTGTTATGGTTGTGGAAGTTGGGGACATCGCCCAAAGACTGGCATTCTAGGGTACAGGTTTTACAACAATAATGCAGGAGAAACCTTTTGTAATGGAGGTAGAGGGGACAATTCTCAAAGAGCGATGTGTATTCTGTTCTGGTGGTGAAACTGAGGACCATCTCTTTGACCAAGCACTGAAAGTGGAAGCTTTATAGAAGTATGTCCAGTCAATCTCGTCCATCCAGTATATTTTAGACTTGAAGAAGGGTTATCAATATGTCTCCAGGGGTATCTTATGTGGAGCATAATGAAGGGCACCAAGACCAATAAGTTCTCTACCACATTATGAGAAGGAAGACATTGTCCCATGTTACCAGTTTTTGTACTAACGCATTGTATTAATTGTGCACTGTGTCAGGATTTGGCTGCACATCAGTTGGTTTTTAACAAGAAATGACAAGCAGATAGAGAGAATACAATACAGATGCCAGTCTAGTTACATCTGGCTGATGTAGGGTAAAGTCCCAGCACCTAATGTGCAGAAACTTACCAGGACTTTTGTAGTCTCTGTATGTCACGTTGACGAGTGGGAAATGAATCACTATGGGGGCCTTGGGATTCTCCTTATCCTCCAAAATGTAGACCTCTTTTCGAGGTTCCTTTTGCAGACTTTTATAGTCGGCATTGGGGAAGGGGATGTTGCAGTCTTTGCAGTATGCAGCTGTGTCCTCTATGACCTGTTGGATCAAAATCATATACAGCCATGAGGAAAAAGTATATCCAGTGGAAACTGCTTGAAAAACTCAACCAGGAAAAGTAGGCTTTTCATTCATCTATACAACAAAAATGTAAACGCCCTAGTCGCCCTCGGACAATTTAGATTTGATCTTCCCGAGGTTTACTCCATCTGGTTCTCTCGTTGAAGGCATGGCCTTATTTGAACTGAGAGTTTAAGGTCACAGTGTTTGAAAGTATTTTATCAGATTATGGCATCATACCAATAAATGTTTAAACTGCCTGAAGGTAATCTCTGCCATTAAAGAAACATTTAGGACTCAACTTAAAACTTTAGAAACATTAGTGTATCTCTTGCTGCTTACTCTAAAGATGTGCTCATCCCACGAGCAGCTGAGACATATGATGACGTCCACGTCTCTCTCTGGACGCAGTACCGGTGGACAGCCAATGTTTATGGAGTGGCCAGAATCGACCAGGCGCAGAGTGGTGTCTCTGGGGGTGAGCTGGTTTGGGAAGGCATCCGGGTGAGAGCCTGTGCAGAAAAGAGAGAGGGAACATTGTGCAGGGGGTGAGGATATCATATGGTTCTTAAGCTCAAGCACTGTCTTGACATCCTCCCAAATCAAATTCAAAAAGATCTAAAGGAAGCACTAATGCAAAACAACAATTTAACAGGAAGTAATGTGGAGAACGACTGAGGCCTATCATGCAATAATACCAAACTCATCAACCTTGTTCCAACTACTTTGGACACCTGCGGTCTAGTTATTCCTTTGCTTTTGTTTCTAATCAAAAGAAAATCTCTGTGTTGTTCTCACGCTTTATTGGGGCCTACCTTTGCCAGCCCTGAAGTAGCAGTTCTCATGGTAGTTCCAGCACAGGAAGAAACCTTGCATGAAGTTGTACACCTCTGCAAGGATTGGACGACTCTTTAGGTACTCAGTCCACCCACTGAAGGTGCCCCCCGGGTTGATGATCTTTGTGTGAGGAGATGTCGAGTCAGCTTCGATGAGAAGAATAGAGCATGTGAACGATGTATACACTGAACTTGACATTGTGGGAGTAGTGTCCCAGTGCAGTGTCAAAATAAAGGAGCTGCACCTGTGGTCTTGTCATCTTGTTCAGGCCTGGAGCTCCAAGGTCCTACAAGAACCTCCCACAGCTGGGTTATGCTTGCTGAACAGGCGCTGCTCCATATTCCTGAGAACGTTGAAATAAAAGTATATCGTTACCTCAGATTGTTTTTTTCCTACTGGACTGAGATTCATCGGAAAATTAAACGGGTAGTGGTCATGTTCTCACCCATCAGGAAAGGGAGGCGGAGTTCTGGCAGTTTCTTGATCTTACGACCAAGGAAGAACTGACTACCAAAGTCCTCAGTTTGGACAAAAGCCCCATATTTTTGGAAACCCACCTCGTAGGGGGTAAACTCACACCACTCTGTCAACAGGATCAGTTGAAAAGAGGAAAAAGGTCAATTACTCAGTACTCAGTGTATGATCATCACTGAACCACGTCTAGGTAAGTGGTGACTGATTCAGTCATGCTTAAAGATTTTATTAACAAATCCAACTTTGAAAGTGCCCTTCATGAAATACCTTTCTAAACTCAATACTACACTGATAATCATCAAATATCGAGTAATTATTTTTACTCTCTCTTGGACTACTGGAAAACAAGGTGAATATCTCCAGAATATTTACCTACTGCTGTTTCACAGTTCCTTAAGTCCTTCATGTTGACAGCAGTGTATATAGGGAAAGGGTTCTGACCTTCATTCACTGTCTTCTGCTGGTCTGACAGGGTACTGGTCAGTTTCTGCAATTCCAAACGCATGATTATGATTATTGTCTTGCTCCTTAATTTTACTCTTCAGAACGACTAAAATACTTGGATAACTGATAAGTTGTTACAGGCGGGTGTTCAGCTGCTCACCTTTCCAAAGACAAGTTGCTCGCAGAACAGGCCGAACGTATCAATGTAGGACACGGAGTAGCCCTCCTTGCCTTTTTCTTCCGACTCTGTGCTGTAATAACTGCGTTTTTCACGAGATATTAAGCTCTTGATGCTCTTGGTGATCTGTTCCCTCACTGCTGAGATGAAGGTGTTGATGTCCTGCTGTGACCAGTAAGCTTCCTGATACAAACTAGACATAGCCCTGTTGACAGTGGAAGATAATACTCATACTCAAATCATGGCTCCTTTTCATGTTTGAAAAGTGACAAATCTACAGGTGTAAGGACCCAGATATTTGTCTGACCAGGTGGATCCAGACACTCCAGTGATGTACGTGACAGCATCCAGGACGCCGAGTTCCTTCAGGCCCCTCAGGCCTCCAAACGTACCCGTCATTGCCCTAGAGCCACCACCTGAAGCCACCACTGCTACAGTTGGCACCTGGACACAGAGCACAGCAAGGGACGCACATTGTTTTTGCAACCTGCCTTCAACTGGGAATGTATTGAATGGTTAGGGCTCTACCTTGTTGGGTTCTAGTGGAGAGCTGAGGCCGAAAAGCTTCTCAAACGCCGCTGCCACTACGGTCTTCCTCTTCTTCAGGTACTCTTTCTCTTGTGCTGGGATGTCGAAGCCAATGCGAACAGATTGAAAATCCGTTGTGCTGTAAATTAGTGAAACAATGAAGTAAATACAAATAAAAATAACGATGGTGATAATATACACACAGCAAGTCATAGTTCCTCAAATATTACGATGTAAGAAGTGTCTCACCTTTCATGTGTTTCCAGGCCAAAATCCACTGTGTCCTGTGAACAAAAACAAACAAGCATTCTCTTCATTTCCTGCCAATAGAATTTAATACCTGACTCAAACATGGCATAAATGTACTTAAATAAGACATTTCCCTTTTGGCGCATGAGCTAATAAAGTCTCAATCCAGGTTTTCTTCCACTGTTAATTCTCTACTCTACTTCTGATCACTGTAATGTCATTAATTATCCTACATGCAAACTAGTTGCCAATGACAACAAGCAACTGTTTGGTTCTTACCTTATCAACAACGAGGGACACCTTGTCTGTATACTTGGCTGGTTTTGGCAGGAGCTTGGTGGAAGCAACAGGATCTTCATTGTGAGAGCGCTGACAAACACAAGAGATACGAGGTCATGAAATGCAAATTATTTGATGAGTTATAGCTACACTGACAACGTTTCTGATGGTAAACATGTCAAAGACTTCATTATTCTAATTTCTCTCAACTTCTTTCATTTGTTCCTTTGGTTGTTTTGTTACGACTGGGAGTCATATGGCTTGTGTGGTCTGCCTGTTTGGTGCTGTGCTCCTTCTGTGCCTGCAGGGGTCGCTGTTTTCTTGTTGTTTCTCGGTGTCCGGTATGCTTGGGACAAAGATTATTATGAGCTCTTTGAGCACTGGTTCTTCTTGGGAGAGGGGGCGGGGGGGGGGGGGGGGGGGGGTTATACTTCATGTTGTGTTCTGGTTTCCCCTAGGCCGCTCGTAACAGTTTCTTCCCTCTTTCTTCTTATATACTGCCTGGCATCCCTGCAATTTATCTTTATTTTTGACTGAAATAAGAACAAAAGTACAAACAGTTAAAACTCACTGCCAGTTCAAGTTCAGTCTCCAAGTCTCTGTTGATATAGAAGCACAGTTTCTGGTCCTCTGAATCAATTCTCTGGTTTTCTGGATAGGCACCGCATAGTTTCAGCATGTTCCCTCTAAGCCCTGGTGAAATATTGTCATGTTACATCTACTGACCAAGAGAAAACTTCCATTCGTATGATTTGCCTCCATTTAGCAATGACAACATACAGTTGCTGCTTGGTGGCTTGTCCACTTTGATATTCAAGGCAGAGAATGGGCCACCCTGTGGGACACCAAGAGAAAAAGAAAGACACTCATTATGTCCAACCTATTTAAACCAAAGCATCTCTCCATCTCTCTATTATAATCATCTCTCCAAAGTATTTATAGTGGCCAAGTGTATGAAATAACAACTTTTATGCATGAATTAGCAGACATTCATATATTTTTATTTTTATTTTTTTTTAATTTCCATGGATTAAAGGAGTCGGCCTCCGTGCAGGCTGTTATGGAAATACCAGCTGCAATTTCAATTTTTGCTTTGTACTAATATTCAAATGTTAACAATCACACTTCCAAAAAAAATGTAATATGTGATCAGGCGCATGATGATTTATGCCCCCTCAGCTGATCATTAATGGAAAGTCATGAAGTCATAATACAGTTCCCCACCACATCCTACGTTTCTAAGTGGAACCATCAACATTATCGGAAAATATATAGATTGGGGATTTTCTAATGTGACTGTTCATGTCCTAAATGTTCCTAAATGAGTACTGACAGCTGTCCATTTAGATGTAATTTCTAAAACCTTACCATGAGGATGCCATTTGTGTCATATTCATGAGGCGTCTCTTCACTGCAAAAAAAAATAAAGAAGAAAAAAAGGGTCAAAATCAGATGCAGCCACTGATATCAGAGCACATCACTCTATATGTTTGACAGGACAGAAGACAAATAAACTTTACAAAATGCCAAATACGTACCTCTGAAGTAGCTCAAACTCCAATTCAAGTTTATCCTTTGTCTGCAAGAAAGTGAGCAAGAGACACCAAGTTGACTTTGTTGCTTCATTACATTCATTCATTCATCTTCTGTAACCGCTTCAACAGCCCAACTGTACACACCAACACTTGCCACTTGTACTGGGACTATATTTCTTTGTTCATATATGTTTTTTAATGTACATACATCTCATATATTATACCTTGGACCTGTCTTCCCCATCTCGTTAAATCTCCCCTTAAAACTTTCAAGTTTTGAGGACATTTAGGGATGTGTTTTGTTCAGTGGGTCTTTAAATACATCTGTGTCTACAGTGTACATCTGTGGTACGCTGGATGTCAAGAAGTGGACTGATCACCAGTTGTCATATTGTCGTTTTCTGTTGCTTTTACCTCGGGGTCTAAGGTAAAGACGATGGCCTCCTTCTTCCCAAAAGGGAGGCTTCTGACATCAAAGTGAAATGTTTTAATCATATCATCGTAATAGTAGTCGGCATCATACAGGCTGATCTCCAGAATATTCTGAGTTAAAAAAGAAAGAGACACAACGTTTAAGGAAAGTTGGCAGTATTAGGTGCAATGAACCTATAATCATTAAAGAATGTGAACATTGGCTATTGAAAATGTTGCTACCATCCATAACTTGCTTTTAAGTTTCTGGATTTTTCTATTTTTACTTTCTCGTGTTTCTCCATACCCTGTCAAGCCTCATTCATCCAATAGTAACCATCAATAACACCACAAGAGATGGGCTCACTGTCAATTGACTGGGGATCCTGAGAGTAAAAGTTTCATTCCACTCTGGGTTGTTGGTGTTGTCGATAGTTTTTGTTCGCCAGGTACGCGCCACCGCCGTGGGAAGGGAAAGAATGACGTAGCAGTCAGAGGCACTCCCTGAAACACAAGGACAGGAAAACACTGAAAAGCTTTGCTTGCCACCAGCTCTGAATGGCTGCTAAACAGGCTTCTTCAAGTTTTAGCTTGGTCCATCTTGTTCTGTTGCTTTGTTCCTCCTTTTTGGGTGTGCTAGTAACAAACCATAAGTAAGTTGTTTTTATTCAGCACTTTCTTCACTTATGGTCTGTTTTGTTTCAAATTGATTGCTGGCCTTGTGATGACTTTTCCAAATGGCATAATATGAAGGTTGAAAGGTGCAGGACCTAAAACCGAGCCTTGAGGGACACCATAATTTGTTTTAAAGGTTTTAGATCAACATTCCATTCATGAACGCTTACAATAAATTCTAGTAAGATAAACAATGAACACACACTGATCAACCACATCATTAAAACCATTGACAGGAGAAGTAAACAACATAGACCATCTTGTGACAATACAGTGTTCTGTTGGGAAACTTTTGGACCTGGCATTCATTGGTGAATGCCAGGTGAATGCCCCCCCCCCACACACACACACACACAGGCCCACAAACTAACAACATCCCGTTCAACCACATCCACCACAGGACACCCTCAGAAGGCCCATGTCCGTTCTCTGATCAGTCAGAACTGTTTTGTCTGTATATATATATATATATATATATATATATACATAAAACACAAATGTTTTTTTTTAAATAGTTTGGAAAGTCAAAGCCATTCTTACCCCAGTCATAGCTCTTAGAGAGTTTCGCCCTCACAACGGTGACGTTCAGGATCCAGTAGGAGACCGGCTGCTTCTGCTGAATAAACCAAAACAGGGAATCCAGTTTTTAACTCATCTGGCTCCATATTCTCCCAAAAAGCACATTTTTCTTTTTTTTTCTCCCCCCTAAACTTGTCTGTGCACACAGAATGGGCATATAAGAAGGTAGAGGATCATAATTATTTTAAACTGCAAAAGTTTTCCTTTTAAACATCACCTACGTTGCTTGAATGGCCTTGTAATCGTCTCTGCCACCCTCATTAGTTTCCCCTGTGTTTGGTGTTTGTCCTTCCATCTGCCCTTATTTATATATGGTATATGCAACTCTGCCTTTTTTGATTTTTGACAAAGTTTAAAAAAAAAAAAAACTGCATCCCATGTCCCACATTTGAGAACTCATGTAAACTGAAACCTACCAGTGTGTCTGTATACTAGACTCACTTTCAAAACCTGTCAGGAAAAGTCAGTTTCATAAAGAGATAGAGAGAGGTAGAGATACAGATAGCTGGACTCTGTACAAGGATGGACACTAACAGCACAATCCTTCGGCCCTAAAAGGATCGGTGCACCATACTATGGAAATGCTTGCGTCGCATAGCTTATTCCTGTTGTAAATTGTCTGTCCCTGTTCAGACTGAATCTCAATGGGATGTGTGTTTGAATAAATGATTGTTTAATAGCTGTCAATGTTGAAAGTGCTCCACCAGCACACATGCAAATCTTTTCAAACTGCACTTAAATCCCTCTCTGTATTTTGATGTGTGCGGTGTCACTGGTAATGTTACCTCTGTTGCATTAATTTTGAGGCCCCCTTTTGTGTTTTCATTGCTGAAAAGAAAAGAAAACAATTGCACTTTTAGCTCAAGAGACTGCAAATAAGACAAGTAAAGTCACAAAGCAACGAGTAACCTACCTGCCGAGCACCTCCAGTTTCGTGTCTTTGACTGTAAAGAAAAAGGCACGAATTTAATTAGAGGTGCAGTTTTGGCTTCTCTGGTTCAAAGTTCAGTTTTTCCACATTTCATTGAATGCTATGCTGATTTTTAAAACCAAATGAAAAGCACGAAATTAGGTTATTCCCTTGCTACTTGATCTATTTTAGTTACCCTTTAAAAAATGTCCAGACAAATTACATTTTCTATGCTCAAGACACAAAGCAATATAAATGGATGATTACATTTACAGTATAATGTACCAGAGCAAGCAATCAGCAGTTAAAATTACCTGTTTCCATCATTCTTGAAGCTGAAGTTTCAAACCTTCTTGGGCTTTTCTTCTTCTTCTTTCAGTCCTTCAGATCCTCTCAGCATTTATATTTATACACAGTGTTGGGGAGTGGTTTCAAAGGGGTTGAGCAAAAAAAAAAAAAAAAAGAGATGGGTAGACCTGCCTCAAGCAACTGGTTAGATAAGAGGCTGCAGAGCCTCTACATACCAGAGAGAAGAATATGATTAATAATCATATTAATTAATAATGGGCCCCATATGGAATTCCCAGATCACACCCATATGGGATTGTCCGCAGGTTCTATGTGGGCCCCATGCTAACTGACCATGTGGGTTTAAGGCAGGATTACACTAGGTGTTAGGTGGGCTCCAACTGGGCAAAACATGCAAGACCCATTTTTGTCCCAGCTTTTAGTCCTATGTGGGTCCTACATGGGGACAACATGAGCTGAAACATGGGTTGCAATGCGGGGTCTATGTTGGTCACATGCATACCCGTGTGGGTTTAAGGCAGGATTACACTAGGTGTTAAATGGGCCCCAACTGGGTTAAATAGACAAGACCCATCTTGGTCCCAGCCTTAAGATCCCTGGTCTATGCTACCCCACTGACCATAATGAAAGGATTTGAATAATTTTCAAATAAAATGATACATGTGTCCCACTTTCACAAACCTCTTACAGATGTACACATACAAATATTGCCTTACAACATCCTAATTGAGTACTGAGTACAATTTGAATAAACATCCAACCTAGAGCTGCAACAATTAATCAAAAAATAAATCATTAATCACCAACCAATTTGAGTCAGGCTCTATCTAATTTAAAAATGGCCACATTCTCTGATTCCAACTTTTTATTTATGAATATTTTCTGGTTTTCAGTTAAATATTTTCCAACAAAATCATCAACAGATTTATAGGTAATGAAAATACAATGCAATATTACAAGATAGTCTTTGTTAAAGTTGAAGTTCTTTACTTTGTTTTAGTAGTTTTACTTGTAACTAAGTAATCTTTTAACAGGGTAACTGTAATGAAAACAAATGAACTCATATTTCACCACTGCTTTCTACTGTTTAATTTGGCACTGGCTGGATGCCCTTCGTCCTCCTCTGTCTCTTGCCCCAGTGAACCATTTCGACAGTGCCCTCTCTGCTTACTGTTGGTTCACCTGTGCGGTCAGTGACTTCTTCTTCTTAACAGCCTCTGTAAAACAAATTTGGTTGACAGTATGAGCTATGAACATTAAAAAACACATTCTCTTCAAACACCATTTAGAATTAAACAATGGCCAACTTCAGGACAAGAAAATATTTATGAAGTACTTGAACTTCATAAAACATTTATTATAATACTCCCTCAAATCATAATATATAATAGCTTTGTGAGGTGTGTACATTCATTCATTCATTCATCTTCTGTAACTGCTTATTCCTGTTAAGGGTCGCAGGGGTCTGCTGGAGCCTATCCCAGCTGTCACCGGGCGAGAGGTGGGGTACACCCTGGACAGGTTGCCAGTCCATCGCAGGGCTAACACAGAGAGACAGACAACCATTCACACTCACATGCACACCTACCCACCTACCCAATTTAGAATCACCAATTAACCTAATGAGCATGTCTTTGGATGGTGGGAGGAAGCCAGAGTGAGGTGTGTACAAATAATCATAAAATAAAATGATAAACATGTTTTCACATTAAAATGCCAAAATGCACTAAAAGCAATAACTGATGCACATTAGTTGAGGCTTCAATGGTACACACGGTGGCCACAGTGGGCTGATCAAATTCACCCACCACACTCAGTAATTGTAGCCAAAGAGTTAGCTGAGTTAGCAAAGAGCCGCCATGGGCCTGCTGAGCTAATTCAGCTTGCATTTTTGTATTCGAAATTGTTTATGCTATGGGACCCATATGGTCAGCCCACATGGGAAGCCCATGTGGGACCCAAGTTGAAGGAACCACATGGGACCCAAGAAATGATACCCCGTTCCACCCCATGCCCAGTTTGCCGACTCATATCCCCATATGGGACCCATATGGTCAGCCCACATGGGCTTCCTATATAGGACCCATGTTATTGAAACCATGTGGGGCCCAGACAATTTGCCCAGTTCAAGCCCATGGCCACTCTGTACCCATGCTGCCCATTTGTAACCCACATGGGGCCCACGTGTACATGTTGGCTGGGTAGCCACTGCTTGCGAAAGAATGTGGTCTGCAGCTTTAATCAGCTTTTATTCCAGTAAATTTCACTCTGTATTCGCAAACAATAATGTCATTGCCAAAGGATGAACAGGCTGGTTCTGATGCTCATAAATAAGATTCAAAAGAGGAACGGTTATAAAAAACGAAACAAGAGTCCTTTTGTGAACCGTGAGATAAAAGCTTTCCTCTCCTTAAAACTGCACTGCATCTATAAAATCACGTCCAATGACAATAAAGCTGTTCCATTCTGTTCTATTAATGTTATTTTTAAAAAGAAAATATACACTGGTGTTGCTGACATTTATTTTGTGCCTGTCGTTTTTGAGCAGAGGTCTGAGAAAGAGACCTAGGGGTTAAATTCTATTTATTGGATTTTACAGGGAGAAGCTCGAACTGGAGAAACATGATCTCTTCTGCTAATTTTTTTCAATAATAATGAGTAAGTAAGCATCCAGTCCAGACATACACTGTAACATATTACCAAGATTTCACAACATTTAACTATTTCACCATAAATTACTGTATTTACAATATTATACTGTAATATAATACTGTCGTTTAGTATAGTACTGTGAAACTGATGCTTGCAAAGTAAATTACTGTGAACATGTTTTTGCCTGAATTTCACAATATTTTACTGTATTTTTGCACAGTAAAATACTGTATTCAAACCATCCTTTGTGATAACACAACACATCCTGCACCTGCACACCCACAGGAAGAGGACAGCAAAAAGGTAAGGTGAACATCATTTAAAATATTAGACCGCTTGTTATGACGTGCTGTTAGGTGTGTAAGGTTGTACATGTCCACACATGTCGATGGGAGGGATAGAGTTATTCGGCCGAGAAAATGCGGTGAATTAGTCGCGAATTGATATCCAAGGCAGAGAATGGGCCACCCTGGGCGACACCAAGAGAAAAAGAAAGACACTCGTTATGTCCAACCTATTTAAACCAAAGCGTCTCTCCATCTCTCTATTATAATCATCTCTCCAAAGGATTTATAGTGGCCAAGTGTATGAAATAACAACTTTTATGCATGAATTAGCAGACATTCATATATATATATTTATTTTTTTTAATTTCCATGGATTAAAGGAGTCGGTCTCCGTGCAGGCTGTTATGGAAATACCAGCTGCAATTTCAATTTTTGCTTTGTACTAATGTTCAAATGTTAACAAATAATCACACTTCCAAAAAAATAGAGCAATATGGTATCTGTTAATTTCAGGTGACATGATGAAGCCCAGTGCTTGGATGCTGTCCATTGAAGGAGAGGTGGTGATGGGACCACATTACAGCTTCATCAATGGAATAGCCGCGGTTTTCGCAAGTTACTACAACTTCACTCTGCAGTATCCTGATGACAGCTCACACACTATGGAGTTTATCCAAAGGTATTGTGATACTTACCATTGTATTGCTTGCTTGACCCTCTTGCTTGATAACCCACCTTGCTCTCTTTTCGTCTTAGCATTTGTTGATGTTTGACATTTTTGCCTGCCTCCATTTTTTCATTTTATCAATGCTACATTCTTATTGTTTTCAGTTAATGTCTGATATTTCCAAACTGGAGTAATCCTTCATGTGATTCTCTTGGAACAGAAATGTAAATACAGTGGGAGTGAGTGCTATGATTGAGCATTCTCTCAGTTGAGATCAAATTCAGCAGGCTAACACTCTTCAACTTCCTCCTTTTTGACAGCATGGCAAAGAGGACACAACCTGTGAGCAGCTAACATGCGCTCTTTTTTGGTAAATTGATTTGGTAGCATAAATCTTAGTGTATTATTGTGTCTTTCTTAACTTGGGTGTCAAGTGGATGACTTAAACAACATAACATGCATGCTTTCTTGGGTCACAGGTTTGTTGTTCAATGTTTGTACGTCTGTCTCCATCTCTACGCAACTGATTTGCTTGTCTGTAATCAGTCTTACTTTGCTTTCAGTACTAATTTCTTTCTTTGGTGTTGGATTTACTTACAGGGAAAGGGGCTCTACAGCATGTGCCTTGGATAAGTAATGCAATAATGAATTTATGTAAAACTGAAAGTTGTTGTCTTTGCTTATTGTTTACAAATACTTCCTGGGCATTAACCCTGAAACCAGATCAAAGTCCAGGAAAAAGCACATCAACCCACATGTGAGCACACTGGTGCAAAGACATGTCAGGTTTGACTGGATGGCAACGTAGACATGTTTAAAGCTGATCACTTTGACACAGGATGCCCCTAATGTTGACAGTATCATGGTCAAATTTACCCTCCAGGTTCCTTATAGTTGTACTGGAAGCAACATCTCAGTTGAATAAACAGATGTGTATGCAGTGTTTCTCAATCATATGAGTGTCCAAACTCCTCCTTTAGTAAAAATATAACAGCAAATGGCTAGGAAATTGAGATTGACCAAGTTTTAACAGGAGGTGGAGCAACCTTCTTGAACAAGCTGGCCTCTCCACAAAACCAGATTAATCAAAGAAAACTATTGCCGCACTTGGCATGGTGGTAAGGTCACTGGAGGTCAGAGCCGTGCAGACCCAGATCCATAGATGTCTGCACAGAGATACAGACAGAAAGAGGAGGCGATAAAGACATGCAATTGTGGCAAATATAAATATATGGAGAGTGAAAGAGACGCATTTCAGAATAGAACAGAATATAATGTATTTATTGTCATTGTGCAAGTACAAATAAATTAACGTGACCTAAGGTTCCCCTTTAAGTGCTGTAGAAGTACTGGAATAAATAATAAAGTAAAGGAAATGTAAAAAAAATAAAATAAAATGTACAAAATATAAAACACTAACATGACATAACAATCCCATTCACATATAATAAGTCAACTGTTATTGCACGTCACATGAAAGTATTGCACATTGTTGTGACAAAATTATTTACATATATTTGCACATATTACACGTTTGCACATGGGAAAATATTGCACAGATGTATTGCACATTAGTTGTGAGAATTACTGTGTGAACTCATATTATTATTTCTTTTTTGTTGAGTTGTTCACTGCGATTGTGGCTCTTGCATAGAAGCCATTCCTCAGTCTGTTGGTACTGGCCTTCAGTGTTCTGAACTGTCCACCAGATGGCAGCAGGTCAAAAAGTGAGTGTCCACGGGCGGGTTGTGTCCTTAAGTATCACCTGGGCCTTCCCCAGGCAGCAGGAGTTGTACAGTTCCTGTAAAGAGGGGACGAGGCAGCCGATGATCCTCTGGGCTGTGGTGACGACCCTTTGGAGCGCCTTGTGTATCCTCCTAAGTTGTTCACTGCTGTTAGTTAATTGTCGTTCACATGGTTATATTTTAACTACATATTTTTATTGTTTCTTATGGCCCTTAATAGCATGTAAGCACCCAGAAAAAACTATAAGCAGGGCCACATAGAATGTGCATGCAATGGACCACATATCAAGAGTGTGTAGTTAGTTCCAAGGAAAATAAAGAGCTTCTGCAATTCCATGGAAAGCAACTCTGGCAGAGCAATGCAGAGTATGCCCTGGCATTCAAACCACAATTGATTGGTAATAAGGGGTCTGAATTCACCACCGCGGGCTGACTTCTGTTCTGGGCTCTCGAACATGAGTCAAAGCCAACGCTGTCTTCAGTTTGTCTGAAACCTGTAGAGACATATTTGGAAAGTGCTTCTGTGTAGACCTTTGAGAGACAGTAATTTCTTTGATAGCATTTGGGTTTTCCTTGCATTTCTTATTTCTGTTTCGAATGCTTCTTTCTGGTGTCTTTCCTTCCTGTGTTTTCCCTCCACTGATTGTGTAATTGGTCTCTCCTTGTGTACTCCGCCCTCAGTATCACCTGTGCCTCATTAGTCAGTGTTTCTATATATACTCCTGCCTTTCCCCTTTGTCCTCTGGCAGTTGCACTTCTCTCACAATTGCGTTTTAATGGCATAACAGTATTTGCCCTAAAAAGCAATGTTTTTCAATTTAAATGGATTTTAGTGGAAGACTGAATCAAATAATAGACACAGACATGTTAAATTGTAAACTCAAGCTTTTTTAATGTCAGGAAAAAATGCATTTAATTGCAACAGCAGAAAAAGAAAGAAATTATCCCTGGCCAAAACTGAACAGACCCAGGGGTTTTAAGTACATTAAGCATTTTTTATTTTTTTTTTCCGGAACAGTGTGGACTTTAAATGGTTAAAAAAAAAACAAAAAAAAAAACAACAGTTTGGGCTGCCGACTTGTCCGTCTTGTCCATACTCGGACCGGGGCGGCGGCGGTTTCTGTTCTCACTGCATCATGCTTTGCATTTAGATGGCACTGTAGGGTTAAAGTGCCTCGGTGGTATGCAAGCTTTTTTTTTCAAAGCTTCCATCAGGTAGACTTTTTTTGTTTGTTTGTTTGTTTCAATGAAATTTGTCTTCCATCAGTCCGAGCAACGTGCTTTCATCTAATTCCTCAGTGTGCATCAGTGTAATCGGTATACCAGGAAATCATGCACTGACAAAAGTTAGGACAGAGATTAGGAATTATCTTCACACTTAGGCAAGTTTTTTTGGATTGTTAACTTGGAAGCTAACAAACTATGCTTTTCAGGAGTTTTATTTATCAGTAAAACTGATTCAGAATGTGATTGTTTTAGCACTGCATCTGAGGACAGATCATTTCTTTGCATTGCTTTAAATCACATACATTTGCGACAAAAGACTCATATTCACAATATGTTCAGATGTAATGGGTTGGTTATCCACATGAACAGGAATCTGTTATCTTAGACTCCTTTCTCTGCAGGGCCTTCCGGAGGACCTCTCGGAGACTCTCCTTGTTGTTTAAGATGTTGTAGGTGGTGAGGTCCACCAGAGCGTCATACTCCTCTGCTGTGTAGGTCATGTTGGTGGTCCTGTATGGAGATTTTTTGCTGCGCACGTCCACCTTCCCAGCTTGAATCTCCTCACTGGTCACTCGTTTCACACCTGGAAAGTCACAAGTTAATGACAAAGTTTCATCGATTGTGCAGTTTACGGATGAGAAAAGCATACACACATAACACAAATGTACTGATGTGAAAGTGGAGGGTCATGTGGAAACCCACATTTTGGCAAAGCTTAAAATGACAAGAAGGTTTGCTTTGAGTATGGAGGCAGATGACTTTGAGGACACCACGATGTCAGGGGTGACTAAGATTTGCATGAATTTTTAAGATTTTGGGTGTTGTTGGGTTGTTATGGTTATGTGGAAGTTGGGGACATCGCCCAAGGACCGGCATCCTAGGGTATCGGTTTTACAAAAATAATGCAGGAGAAACCTTATGTCATGGATGTAGAGGGGACGATTTGAACGCAATTCTCAAAGAGCGATGTGTATTCTGTTCTGGTGGTGAAACTGAGGACCATCTCTTTGACCTGGCATTGAAAGTGTAAGCTTTATAGAAGTATGTCCAGTCAGTCGAGTTCATCCAGTATTTTTTAGACTTGAAGAAGGGTTATCAATATGTCTCCAGGGGTATCTTATGTGGAGCATAATGAAGGGCACCAAGACCAATAAGTTCTCTACCACATTGTCAGAAGTAAGTCATTGTCCCATGTCACCAGTTTTTGGTTATGATATTCACGGATTACCCCAACCCAAAATCATAATATGGAAGGATTACATATTACATCAGATTTGAGAATGAGTCAGGATCACCCCGAAAGAGAAGAAGGTTGTAGAACTTGAACTAAAAGGGGCTAGGGTTATTAAGGGTGTGTTCAAAACTGCAGCTTGGTTCATTTGATCTGGACCAAAAAATTTTACCGCAGTGTATTAATTGTGCACTGTGTCGCAATTTGGCTGCACATGGTTTTTAACAAGAACTGACAAGCAGATACAGAGAATACAAGAACAGATGCCAGTCTAGTTACATCTGGCTGATGTAGGGTAAAGTCCCAGCACCTAATGTGCAGAAACTTACCAGGACTTTTGTAGTCTCTGTATGTCACGTTGACGAGTGGGAAATGAATCACTATGGGGGCCTTGGGATTCTCCTTATCCTCCAAAATGTAGACCTCTTTTCGAGGCTCCTTTTCCAGACTTTTATAGTCGGCATTGGGGAAGGGGATGTTGCAGTCTTTGCAGTATGCAGCTGTGTCCTCTATGACCTGTTGGATTAAAATCACATACAGCCATGAGGAAAAAGTACGTCCAGATGAAACTGTTTGAAAAACTCAACCAGGAAAAGCAGGTTTTTCATTCATCTATGCAACAAAAATGTAAACGCCCTAGTCGCCCTCGGACAAATTAGATTTGATCTTCCCGAGGTTTACTCCATCTGGTTCTCTAGTTGAAGGCATGGCCTTATTTGAACTGAGAGTTTAAGGTCACAGTGTTTGAAAGTATTTTATCAGATTATGGCATCATACCAATAAATATTTAAACTGCCTAAAGGTAATCTCTGCCATTAAAGAAACATTTAGGACTCAACTTACAACTTTAGAAACATTAGTGTATCTCTTGCTGCTTACTCTAAAGATGTGCTCATCCCACGAGCAGCTGAGACATATGATGACGTCCACGTCTCTCTCTGGACGCAGCACCGGTGGACAGCCGATGTTGATGGCGTGGCCAGAATCGACCAGGCGCAGAGTGGTGTCTCCGGGGGTCAGCTGGTTTGGGAAGGCATCCGGGTGAGAGCCTGTGCAGAAAAGAGAGAGGGAACATTGTGCAGGGGGTGAGGATATCATATGGTTCTTAAGCTCAAGCACTGTCTTGACATCCTCCCAAATCAAATTCAAAAAGATCCAAAGGAAGCACTAATGCAAAACAACAATTTAACAGGAAGTAATGTGGAGAACGACTGAGGCCTATCATGCAATAATACCAAACTCCACATTCCCTGTTTCAACTACTTTGGACACCTGTGATCTAGTTATTCCTTCGCTTTTGTTTCTAATCAAAAGAAAATCTCTGTATTGTTCTCACGCTTTATTGGGGCCTACCTTTGCCAGCCTTGAAGTAGCAGTTCTCATGGTAGTTCCAGCACAGGAAGAAACCTTGCATGAAGTTGTACACCTCTGCAAGGATTGGACGACTCTTTAGGTACTCAGTCCACCCACTGAACATGCCCCCCGGGTTGATGATCTTTGTGTGAGGAGATGTCGAGTCAGGTTCTACGAGGAGAACAGAGCATGTGGTGAGCGATGTATACACTGGACTTGACATGGTGGGAGTAGTGTCCCAGCGCAGTGTCAAAATAAAGGAGCTGCACCTGTGGTCTTGTCATCTTGTTCAGAGCTGGCGCTCCAAGGTCCTACAAGAACCTCCCACAGCTGGGTTATGCTTGCTGAACAGGCGCTGCTCCATATTCCTGAGAACGTTGAAATAAAAGTATATCATTACCTCAGATTGTTTTTTTCCTACTGGACTGAGATTCATCGGAAAATTAACCGGGGTAGTGGTCATGTTCTCACCCATCAGGAAAGGGAGGCGGAGTTCTGGCAGTTTCTTGATCTTACGACCGAGGAAGAACTGACTACCGAAGTCCTCAGTTTGGACAAAAGCCCCATATTTTTGGAAACCCACCTCGTAGGGGGTAAACTCACACCACTCTGTCAACAGGATCAGTTGAAAAGAGGAAAAAGGTAAATTATTCAATCACAATTTTCAGTCAGGGTCCAGTCGTGGTGGGGTTTATGAACATTCTGGATCCACACTACCACATCTTGGTAAGTGGTGAGACTGATTGATTCAGTCAAGCTTAAAGATTTTGTTAACAAATCCAACTTTGAAAGTGCCCTTCATGAAATACCTTTCTAAACTCAATACTACACTGATAATCATCAAATATCGTTCATTTACGCCTACATGAACACTCTAGGATATTTACCTGTTTCTGTTTCACAGTCCTTTAAGTCCTTTACGTTGACAGCAGTGTATATAGGGAGAGGGTTTTGACCTTCATTCACTGTCTTCTGCTGGTCTGACAGGGTACTGGTCAGTTTCTGCATTTCCAAACACATTATTATGATTATTGTCTTGCTCCTTAATTTTACTCTTCAAAACGACTAAAATACTTGGATAACTGACAAGTTGTTACAGGCGGGTGTTCAGCTGCTCACCTTTCCAAAGACAAGTTGCTCGAAGAACAGGCCGAACGTATCAATGTAGGACACGAAGTAGCCCTCCTTGTCTTTTTCTTCCGATTCTGTGCGGTAGTAACTGCGTTTTTCACGAGATATTAAGCTCTTGATGCTCTTGGTGATCTGTGTCCTTACTGCTGAGATGAAGGTGTTGATGTCCTGCTGTGACCAGTAAGCTTCCTGATACAAACTAGACATAGCCCTGTTGACAGTGGAAGATAATACATTGGATTGGATTGGTCATTGGATAATCATTGATCCTTTTCATGTTTGAAAAATGACAAATCTGGGTAAATTAAGGTGTAAGGATCCAGATATTTGTCTGACCAGGTGGATCCAGACACTCCAGTGATGTACGTGACAGCATCCAGGACGCCGAGTTCCTTCAGGCCCCTCAGGCCTCCAAACGTACCCGTCATTGCCCTAGAGCCTCCACCTGAAGCCACCACTGCTACAGTTGGCACCTGGACACAGAGCACAGCAAAGGATGCACATTGTTTTTTCAACCTGCCTTCAACTGGGAATGTACTGAATGGTTAGGGCTCTACCTTGTTGGGTTCTAGTGGAGAGCTGAGGCCGAAAAGCTTCTCAAAAGCCGCTGCCACTACGGCCTTTCTTTTCTTCAGGTACTCTTTCTCTTGTGTCGGGATGTCATAGCCAATGCGAACAGATTGATGTTCCTTCATGCTGTAGATTTGTGAAACAATAAAGTAAATGCAAATAAAAATAATAATGATGATAATATACGCACAGCAAGTCATAGATCCTCAAATCTCACGAAGTAAGAAGTATCTCACCTTTCATGTGTTTCCAGGCCTAAATCCACTGTGTCCTGTGAACAAAAACAAACAAGCATTTTATTAATTTCCTTCCTAAGAAATTTCTCTGTTGGCGCATGAGCTAATAAAGTCTCAGTTTAGGTTTTCTTCCACTGTTTATGCTCTACTTTACTTCTGACCATTGTAATGTCATACCATACATGCAAAGTAGTTGCAAATGAGAACAAGCAACTGTTCGGTTCTTACCTCATCAACAACGAGGGACACCTTGCCTGTATACTTGGCTGGTTTTGGAAGGAGCTTGGTGGAAGCAACAGGATCTACATCCTGAGCGGGCTGACAAACACAAGAGATACTAGGTCATGAAATACAAATTATTTGAGGTATCTCTCAACTTCTTTCATTTGTTCCTTTGGTTTTTTTTTTTACGACGGGGTCATATGGTTTGTGTTGTCTGCCTGTTTGGTGCTGTGCTTGTTCCATGCCTGTAGGGGCTGCTGTTGTCTTCTTGTTGTTTTTAGGCTTCATGTGTGCTTGGGACAAAGATTATTATGGGCTGCGAGTTCATTGAGCGCTGGTTCTTTTTAGGGGCACGGAAGGGGGGGGGGGGGGGGTAAACTTTGTGCTGTGTTCTGGTTTCCCCGAGGCCGGTCGTAACAGTTTCTTCCCTCTTTCTTCTTATATACTGCCCAGCATCCCTGCAATTTATCTTTATTTCTGACTGAAATAAGAACAAACATACAAACAGTTAAAACTCACTGCCAGTTCAAGTTCAGTCGCCAAGTCTCTGTTGATATAGAAACACAGTTTCTGGTCCTCTGAGTCAATTCTCTGGTTTTCTGGATAGGCACCGCATAGTTTCAGCGTGTTCCCTGTAAGACCTGGTGAAATAATGTCATGTTACATCTACTGACCAAGAGAAAACTTCCATTCGTATGACTTGCTTCCATTTAGCAGAGACAACATACAGTTGCTGCTTGGTGGCTTGTCCACTTTGATATCCAAGGCAGAGAATGGGCCACCCTGGGGGACACCAAGACAAAAAGAAAGACAATCATTATGTCCAACCTATTTAAACCAAATCACATCATAATCATCTCTCCAAAGGATGAATAGCGGCTGAGTGTATGAAATAACAACTATTACGCATGAATTAGCAGACATTCATATTTTATTTTTTGATTATTTGCATGGATTAAAGGAGTCGGCCTGCGTTCAGGCTGTTATGGAAATACCAGCTGCAATTTCAATGTTCAAATGTTAACAAATAATCAAACTTCTGAAAAATGTAATATGTGATCAGACGCATGATGATTTATGCCCCCTCAGCTGATCACCTAATGGAAAACAAAGTCATAATACAGCTCCCCACCACCTCTTATTTTCAGTTTCTAAGTGGAAACATCCACATTATCGGACAATACATAGATTAGGGATTTTCTAATGCAACTGTTCATGTCCTCAGTGTTCCTAAATGAGTATTGACAGCTGTGTATTCATATGTAATTGCTATAACCTTACCATGAGGATGCCATTTGTGACATATTCATGAGGCGCCTCTTCACTGCAATAAAAAAACAAACCAAAAAAAGGGTCAAAATCTATATAATCTATATAATATCTCTATAAATAAAATATGTTTGGCAGGATAGAAGATAAATAAATTTTACAAAATGACAAATACATACCTCTGGAGTAGTTCAAACTCTAATTCAAGTTCATCCTTTGTCTGCAAGAAAGTGAGCAAAAGACAACATGTGAGGTACTTCACAAATTCAAGGAATATGTCATGGTCCTTCCACAAAGTTTTTCAAGTAGCTGATGTGAGTCATTTAGTCCTGTGCGGCACATTTTCTGGAATACTGTCAGCAACGAGTCTGGACAATTTTTTAAAAGGTGTCACTCTAATATGGCTGTTGTGTCTTGGAGAATAACCAGAACAGTTCTAATGAAAACCCTGCAATGTCAATGTCGCTTTATTGCGACAAAATACTATTCTGATTCACAAGTTGGGTGTGGGATTTACGCTTCAACAGCCCAACTGTACACACCAACACTTGCCACTTGTACTGGGACTATATTTCTTTGTCCATATATGTTTTATAATATACATATATCTCATATATTATACCTTGGACCTGTCTTCCCCATCTCGTTAACCTAGAAAACACGATTTGTGAAGTTACAGATTGTAACCTCGGTTCTCTGAGTGAAGAGATCTTTCAAGTTTTAAGGACATTTAGGGATGTGTTTTGTTCAGTGGGTCTTTAAATACATCTGTGTCTACGGTGTACATCTGTGGTACGCTAGATGACGAGAAGTGGACTGATCACCAGTTGTCATATTGTCGTTTTCTGTTGTTTTTACCTCGGCATCTAAGGTAAAGACGACGGCCTCCTTCTTCCCAAAAGGGAGGCTTCTGACATCAAAGTGAAATGTTTTAATCAGGTCATCGTAATAGTAGTCGTCATCGTACAGACTGATCTCCAGAATATTCTGAATTAAAAAAGAAAGAGAGGAAAGTTAAGGAAAGTTGGCAGTATTGGGTGCAATAAACCTATAATCATTAAAAAATGTGAACATTGGTTATTGAAAATGTTGCTACCATCCATAATTTGCTTTTTAGCTTCTGGATTTTTATATTTTTACTTTTTCATTTTTCACCATACCCTGTCAAGCCTCATTCATCCAATAGTAACCATCAGTAACACCACAAGAGATGGACTCACTGTCAATTGACTGGCGATCCTGAGAGTAAAAGTTTCATTCCACTCTGGGTTGTTGGTGTTGCTGATAGTTGTTGTTTGCCAGGTACGCGCCACCGCCGTGGGAAGGGAAAGGATGACGTAGCAGTCAGAGTCATTCCCTGAAACAAAAGGACAGGAAAACATTGAAAAGCTTTGCATGCCACCAGCTCTGAATGGCTACTAAACAGGCTTCTTCAAGTTGTAGCTTGGTCCATCTTGTTCTGTTGCTTTGTTCCTCCTTTTTGGGCATGCTAGTAACAAACCATGGGTAAATGTTTTTTATTTAGCACTTTTCTTCACTTATGGTGTATTTAAAATTGGTGATTGGTGGCTTTGTGATGACTTCCAATTAGCAGCATATGAAGGTTAAAAGGACCTAAAACTGAGCCTTGAGGAACACCATAATTTGTTTTATAGGTTTTAGATGAACATTCATCAACGCTTACAATAAATTCTAGTAAGATAAATTGAACATACACCGATCAGCCACAACATTAAAACCACTGACAGGAGAGGTAAACAACATTGACCATCTTGTGACAATTCAGTGTTCTGCTGGGAAACTTTTGGACCTGGCATACATTGGTGTGGATGTTACTTAGACATGTACCACCCGCCTAGACCAGACCAGGCACCCCCGCCCTATAGCAATGACACTGCTTGATGGCAGCAGCCATCCCCAGCAGGATGCAGCCTGACACAGGTATACACACAGAAAAAAATGGGACCCAAAGGCCCCCACTAACATCCTGGTCAACCACATCCACCACAGGACCCCCTCAGAAGGCCCATGTCCATTCTCTGATCAGTCGGAACAGTTTTGTGTGTATATATACAAAACACGTGTTTAAAAAAATAAAATAAAAAATGGTTTTGAAAGTGAAAGCCATTCTTACCCCAGTCATAGCTCTTAGAGAGTTTCGCCCTCACAACGGTGACCTTCAGGATCCAGTAGGAGACCGGTTGCTTCTGCTGAACAAACCAAAACAGGGAATCCAGTTTTTAACTCATCTGGCTCCGTATTCTCCCAAAAAGCACATTTCTCTTTTTTTTCCCCCTGAACTTGTCTGTGCACTCAGAAAGGGCATATAAGAAGGTAGAGGATCATAATTATTTGAAACTGCAAAAGTTTGCCTTTTAAACATCACATACTTTGGCTTGTAATCATCTACATCACCCTCATTAGTTTCCCCTGTGTCTGTCATTCCATCTGCCCCATTTTATATATATATGGTATATGCAGGTTACTTTGCCCCTAAAGCTCTGCCTTTTTTGGATTTTTATCAGCTGTTCTTTTTTTTTCTTCTTCTTTTTTTTTTTTTACTTGAAAACCTGCATCCCATGTCCCACATTTGGGTACTCATGTAAACTGAAACCATTGTGGCTGTATACTAGACTCACTTTCAACACCTGTCTGGCAACGTTAATTTCATAAAGAGATAGAGAGAGGTAGAGATACAGATAGCTGGACTATCAAGGATATGAGGATGGACACTAACAGCACTATCCTTCAGTCCTAAAAGGATCAGTGCACCTAACTATGGAAATGCTTTACTGAGCCTGAGGCTAAGGCTCGGACCATAAATAGGAAAACAGAAACAGCACAAAACACTGAAACTCCAGGAAGCACAGCTTATTCCTGTTGTAAATGTTCTGTCCCTGTTCAGACTGAATCTCAATGGGATGTGTGTTTGAATAAATGACTGTTTAATAGCTGAACATGTTGAAGTGCTCCAGCACACACGCAAATCTTTTAAAACTGCACTTTAATCTCTCTCTGTATTTTGACGTGTGTGGTGTCACTGGTAATGTTACCTCTGTTGCGTTACTTTTGAGGCCACCTTTTGTGTTTTCATCGCTGAAAAGAAAAGAAAGTGATTGCACTTTTAGCTCGAGAGAATACAAATAAGACGAGTAAAGTCACAAAGCAACATGTAACCTACCTGCTGAACAGCCCCAGAACCGTCTCTTTGACTGTAAAGAAGAGGACACAGATTTAATTAGAGGTTGGCTTCTCTGGTTCAAAGTGCAGTTTTTCCACATTTCATTGAATGCTATGCTGCTTTTCAAAACCAAATGAAAAGCACAAAATTAAGTTATTCCCTTGCTACTTGATCTATTTTAGAAAAGCAACATCACCTGTTTCCATCACTCTTGAAGCTGAGCTTGAAGTTTCAAACCTTCTTGGGCTTTTCTTCTTCTTCTTCGTTCAGTCCTGCAAAGTCCTCAACATTTATATTTTCTACACTGTGTTGGGGAGTGGTTTCAGAGGGTATGACCAAAAAAAAAGAGTGAGGCGGACCTGCCTCCACAAGCTCGTCTGATAAGAGGCTGCGGAGCCTCTGCACACCACGGAGAAGCCAGAATCTGCAGAAAATGTTGAGTATTTAGCAGAAATAGAGTTGTTTTAAATCCCACGTATGCTCACACGTACAAGGAATCTGCCTTGGTGTTTGGTGCAATAAACATAAAGTCTAAATCTGACAAAAAAATACATGAAAACCTGGATTGAATTAAAGTAGGAGCTGTTTTAAATAGAAAGGGAAGAAAGTGTTTTAATTACATCAGTTGTCTGTGTTGTCATGTAAATATAATGTGTATTGACTTGCGGGGATGCAGAATAACTTGTTTCTGTGTATGTGTGGTGGTGGTGGTGGTGGTGAGGGCAGACCGCAGTGATAAGGTGCAATTATTCCCACCTGCCTGTCCTGTGATGACACAAGGTCCTGTCAGTACTTGTCGTGCATTAAACGCCATCATTTTAACAGATAACTAATCGCATCCCTTTTCTGGGGAACTGCACCGTCTGGTTTTGTGATATAACATAGGGCAGAACTCGAAGCCAGCTAAAATATGTAGTTCACACATAGCGGTATTGTAAGTGGCAATTCGGAAATATGACTCATTTACAGTAGAGTCCAGGGTAAAGGGGTCGTGGTGAATATCTGTTGTTGGGATCTGAACCTGGTGGTGAGCTATGGAAGCTCACCACGCATAATCAAGTTAACCACATGGCTGCCTTTGTCTTGGAAACAAAGGGAAGCACCAGAACTCTAACTCCCACAATCCTCCAGGTGTGAAAAACTGACCAAGCAGTTCACTGGCTGACAGTGGCATGTGACCTCTGAGGTCATCAGGTCATATAAAATGCGCTGTTTTGCCTTTGTTCTCTCTCTTATTCTCTTATCCTCTTACCCCTACAACTCCACACCTCCACGTGGGATTCCACAAAGACTGGGCAGGCTGACGAGAAGAGTATTGGTCCAAATCAGTTGTGACTCATCAGAGAATGGACATGGGGGTTCTGAGGGTGTCCTGTGGGTGTGAATGGGACATTTGCAGCAACTTCAACACCCTGGCCAGTGAGATTTCCCTTGTGGTGATGGATACTGCAGCTCAGTGTAATTACGTCACAAATAGACGACAACGATGAAGAATGACTTCCTGAATCAGCCTGGTTCTGGTCCATGGAGTGCTATTTGAAGAACTGCACGGATGTTAGGTCTTCAAATAGCAGGTTTGACATCAGGGTGGATATCAATACATAAATCATAACTTAATGCGTGTGAGAAAGACTTCCCTGCTTGTTGCATAATACACAAACCCCTATTCCAATGAAGTTGGAACAGTCCACAGGTGAACAGGTTAAGTGGAAGCAGGTGAGGTTCGTGACTGAGTATAAAAAGGAGCCTCCCCTGAAAGAAAGGATGGGGCGAGGTTTGTGACAGTTTCAGAACAACGTTTCTGAGCGTACAACTGCAGGTCAGTTGTCATTTACGGTCCATAATATCATCAGAAATCTCTGCACCTAAGCGGCAAACCTGAAAACCAACGTTAAATACCCGTGACCTTTGATCTTGATCCCTCACTGCATTCAAAAACTAAATTCTGTGAAGGATGTTACCAGGTGGGCTCAGTTCAGAAAAACGTTGTCAGTCAACACAGTTACACAAGTTAAGACTCAACGCTAAATCTTAACCAGCAAGTACTTGCAGAAGAATGTGATCTGCAACTTTCGGTGGAACTCTTAAATTTCTGCCAATGTCACTCTGTATTTGCATAATAGATAAACAAGAATGCCATCTCCAGCAGGTAAAATCTCTACCAAAGCATGAACCGGCTTGTTCCGAAGCGTGCAAGAGGGAATCAGTCGGCAGCAGAGGTGACTCTTGGTCTTCCTTTCTTGGGTCGGTCCTCATGTGAGCCAGTTTCGGTAACGCTTCATGGTCTTTGCAACTGCACTCGGGGACACATTCAAAGGAAAAATGCGTTGCTCATCTGTTGTTCAATCTCGTCTCTTGAGATCAGTTTGAGCTTCTCATATTCGTATCATCTCATATTTGTTTGGGGTACCCAAATTTATGCACATGCCTATTTTTGTTTAAATACACATAAAAATGTTTCTGTTGGACCAGTGAAAATGATTTCACTACTGAGATGTTTCTGTCTCCATAAGGTATAACAAATGTTAAAATAAAGTTGCTGCTTCAAAAGCTCAGCAAGTGACAAACTGATGCAATGGTTTTCCTCAGAGGTGCCCAAACTTTTTCATACAACTGTATGAGAACAAATTGAGAATGTAATTTAAAGATTATCTTTAGTAATTAAAACTAAAAACACTCAATACTCAATATTGAAAAGTTTAACACCTTTATTTGGGTAACACCATTCAGGTAGCAGCATTTACACTTTTAAAAATTAAAATAAAATACAAATATAAAATGTAAATAAGATACAAAAATAAATTAAATAGAAAAAAATAAAAATTCAGTCATCATCTACTCACCCCCTTGCGGTTAAGAAGCCAGGTGTAGTTTAATCCTCAAAACCTAAAACTCAAAATTTCTTCAGTAATCACAGACAAAACTGAATAAAAGTATCCCCCCAAAAAAGCTTAAGAATCCTTCTTTAGAACCATCAACAGGTTACTTAGCTCATTCATTTGGTCGCACAAAGCTCCCAGGTTAAGCAGAAAACTCCTCCAGAACAACAGAAAGGAAGGTGGGCTAAACTTCCCAAATATGGAGCTGTATTATCTTGCAGCACAGGCATACTACATCAAGCAAATAATTAATGGATCAGATGAAAGTTGGATAAACATAGAGAACCACCAATTGGTGGCAGGCAACTGGTTTTTAGCTCTCTTCTCTAAGAAAAAAACTAAATATGCAGGCTTTGTCATAAACAATACATTGAAAGTATGGAGGGATTTAAAAGATACTTTAGGAGTTCATATTAGTGTCCCTAGGACAACTCATCTTTGGAATAACCCGGCCATCACAATCCAAAATACGAAAATAAATTGGAATTCATGGATAAACGGAGGAGTAATGACCATCTCGGATATCATTTTTCAGAATGAAGTTATGCCATTCAAGCAACTTAAAAACAACTTTAATTTAACTGATAACGAAATATTCCGATATTTACAGTTAAAAAATCTGATTACAGAACAATTTGTCTTGAAATACGCTACAGAATTGTCACCCATTGAAAAAATACTCTTAAATGCAGCAGAAAAAAAAGAATTTAATAGGTAAAGTATATACCTTACTGATAAAAGCCCAAACTAAAAATTATTCCTTGCAGAAAATATATGATAGATGGAATAAGGATCTTCATCATTCAGATACAAACGCATGCTGGAAAGAATGTTTACATTTAACTAATGCTGTCACTACCAATGAAAATCTCCGCCTTATACAATATAAGCTGATGACCAGGATATATTACACTAAGTCCAAAATACATAAATTTGACTCCTCTTCCTCCACCCTCTGTGTGAAGTGCTGCTCTCAGGAAGACACCATTATACATGCGTTCTGGGAATGTGTGAAGATTCAAAAGATCTGGATGGAAATTCAAAATTGGTTAACAAATAACTGCAGCATGTATCTTAAATTAACCGCATCAGAATGTCTCTTGCAGAAAACCGATCATCTGAAATACCCAATGGGATGGCAGGTGATGTTCTCCTCCTTAGTTCTTAAAAAACTCATTTTAAAACATTGGAAGGACACACAGGCCCCGACCTTACAAGAATGGAGGGGACTGATGAGATATTACTTAAACATAGAAAAAGCAATGCATGAAGACAGAAATAAAAAGCAGCAGTTTAATAAAATATGGCAGGAAATCTATAAAGCTTTATGAAAAGCACAAGTAAAGAAAACTGATGAGCTGGCTTTGATGGGGAACCTTCTGTGTTTTGTGTTTGTGAGTGTGGATGTGGATGTTTAGTTTATGTCCTGTCTTTGTTAGGTGTGTGTGGGGGGGGGGGGGGGTATTGGGGTAGTTGGAGGGTATGTGGATATGGGTGTAGATGTATGTTATCTGTAGCCTATATAGGTGTGGAAGCCTATGTATCGTGTAACTGTGTGATATTGTTGTAATTGAGATTATGATGGCAAAGAACTAATATTCTGTTTGATATGTATATTGGGACTCCAATGTAGAGTACACTCCAATGTAATCTCTGAAAAGTAAATTAAAAAAAAAAAAACAATTATAAAAAAAAAAAAAAAGCTTAAGAATCCTCCAAGCAGCGGGATGCAGAATTGTTTTTTTGGGATACTTTTATTCGGTTTTGTTTGGAAAAATTACGTAGTTAAAAAACTACACCTGACTTCTCAGCAAGGAGGTGAGTAGATGATGACTGGATTTTCATTTTTGGTGAACTATTCTTTTAAGTAAAACAGAAATAAATTTACAGAATTGGAACCGTGGCGTTTACACCCAGAGATCTGTTTAGAACGGTGTGAAAGCTTTGTTTATGGAACTGGAATACGCACCATGTGAACTGCGGTGCATTCTATAAAGCAATCCGACCTAAATACAGAAAATGAACACTTCCAGATTGTAAACAATGAACACACTGAGCAGCACTGCTGAGGTACGTGTAACAGTCACACTTGGATTTGGATCAAGCACATGAAACTATGTGAAAAGGACCTGATAACATACTACCAAACCTCAGAGTCAACTTGGTAGGTACTGTCTTAACGCCTCTGGTCCATGAAAATGAAAAATAAAAAAGAAAGGGTGAGAGAAAGCAGTCAACATACTGTAGGCTATAGCAGTGGCCTACTCCTTAGAACCTGCTCTGGCCCTACATTTGTTGACAAAGGCTTTCTTGAGCTTGGCCTCCTCAGTTTGTTCCCAACCAGGTAGAGTAGCACATCTCAGGACATAAGCTGTAAGACAAGAGCATTAAAACCTGGCATGAGTAATTTGACAAGACTTACCACATAGACCATACCCCAACTGCACTTCAGGTTAAAAGGACATAACACTGTGAGTTAATAAAACATAATAAATTAATAAAACAGCTCTATGTTATTTCTGACACCAGTCATTACTATAATTGCCCTTTAGTAAACAGACAATAAATTTTTAGGTCAGGATGTCAATTTTATACAATTAGGAGAGAGAATTCATGCAGGATAAATATACAAGTGAAATTGGAAGTGATAAGATAAGAGAAACTTCTATCCCAGAGGGAAATCAAAATGGTACAAAGAAATGAGCAGAGGAAACTGGAAGTGGAACAATATAAAAAATATATAGAATTGACACTTGCTAGAAAATGTATTTCTGTTTACTAAAGAGCTGATTAGATGGAAACCCCTATTACTGAACAAACACTTGATGCTTCATCATAACATAGAGTTTTACTTTTACAAAAAGTTCCACTGTATATTCCAGCAACTTGTGTCTGTATTTATATAGTATTGGAGCGTCAAAATGACCAGACGAAAACCTGGAAAATGATGGAGAAGGACTGGTAATGAAGAAGACCCAAATAAACGACCAAGAAGGACTTCCCAATTGGTGAGTAGCCTGGCATAGCCATGTTGCAGCAAACTTGCAGCAGATATGATATTTAATACCTTATTTTCTTCCCTGCAGTCATCCCTCCCTGCAGCCACCAGTGTTCATGTGGAGACTGATCAGCAATGTTTAGTTATTAAATGTGTGGTTGTGTGTTTTATGTTCAAAAGCCGTCTTCTCTGCTGTCTGAGCTGTTTAAGCCACACCCAGTCCCAAGTGCAGAGGAGAGAGATATATCCTAAACACAATTAGTTCAGATTGAGAATCACAGGCCCTGTAGATTAATAGATGGACAGAAAGATTGATAGATAGAATGCAGTCCACAGTTGGTCAAACCTAGCATGGCAATATTGCTTTCTCTTATCCTAATTACGGTAGCACATGTGAAGAATGAAATATGAGTTATCTGAGCATGTACAATTAATGTTCTTTGACATTATTATTGGCATTGTCTGTCACTGCCAGCCTCTATCATATATATCCTTCCTTCCAAACCCTGTCCAGCTACTCATTCGCCTGAGGTCCTACAACCTCTCATTGTTACATGTGCGCTGTGTTGTGATGAGTTACATTCAACACTCTGGATTACGTGTTATCACAAACACACACTTATCTGGTGTGTTTGAGCACATTATGGCTGTTCGTGTTAATGGGTTAAGTTTTGGAACTCAAAATTGTAATGAGCTATATGACTTGTGTAAGAAATCAACAAATTTTGTAAGTTGAACATTATGTAAATAAACCACATATCTCATAAATTATCTGTCTGAGTTGTTTACTTATTTTCTGAAATGAGATAATGATTGAGGTATAATATTAAATCATGTGTTATATTGAGACTAATTTGAGAGCCTGCACTACTCTCATGTTTTTTGCTGAGGCGCTAAGAGACAACTTTAAGAGAATCTGAGAACTCAAACAGTGAGCATTGAGAGACAGAACCATGTTCTCACTGAGACATAACTCATCAGTAATACCACAAGAGATGGGCTCACTTTCAATTGACTGGGGATCCTGAGAGTAAAAGTTTCATTCCACTCTGGGTTGTTGGTGTTGTCCATAGTCTTATTTCTGTTTCGAATGCTTCTTCCCTGGTGTCTTTCCTTCCTGTGTTTTCCCTCCACTGATTGTGTAATTGGTCTCTCCTTGTGTACTCCGCCCTCAGTATCACCTGCGCCTCATTAGTCAGTGTGTCTATATATAGTGCTGTCTTTGCCATTTGTCCTCTGGCAGTTGCACTTTTCTCACCAGTGTTTCCCACACATAAACGAATCTGTGGCGGTGCGCCACAGATTCAACACCGACCAAAAAAAAAAAAAAAAAAAAAAAAAGATTTAACACCGACCGTCACATATTGCGTTTCGTTATTCTTTTTTTTTTTTTACGCTATTTAAAACACGCAGCGTATTCGTTCAGCTGCATTTCCTTTCCCTGCTCTCTCTTCGTCTCTCTGTCACTCACGCGTCTCTCTCCCTCCCCTCCGTGAACACCATGTCTGTCTGGACTAGAGTGCGGATCGGGCCGCATTTTTCTGTCCGAGCCCGGCCCGCGTCCGACAGAGCAGTAACCGAACCCGACCCGAGCCCGACAAGCATTAAGATATTTATGTCCGAGCCCGACCCCAGCCCGACACAGTTAAAATCTAAGTTTGTTTCTCATACTAATGACACATGCACTTTTTTGTGTGGAAAGCCCGCTTTTATTAAAGGAACTGTTGGAAGGCGTTCGGAAATGTCAACAGATGAGCACAAAGCACCGTTAAACACAGGCGCACACATGTAGCTTAATAGGCACGTCTTTCGTTGTCCTGGCTTGACACATTTCCGCACACAGGAAGACGGATTTGGGGTAATATTTTACATTTATTTTAATCACAAAAACGAACCTTTGCATCAAGTGAAACAGGCCCATTGGCTCCCTACATAATAAGCAGTTTTAAATTTTAAATGGTCAATGCCTTATCCCCCCCAGGCCAAAAAAACAGTTTGGGCTGCTGACTTGTCAGCCTTGTCCATACTCGGACTGGGACTGCGGCGGTTTCTGTTCTCACTGCAACATGCTTTGCATTTAGATGGCACTGTAGGGTTAAAGTGCTTCGGTGGTATGAAAACTTTTTTTTTTTTTTTCAAAGTTTCCATCAGGTAGTCTTTTTTTTTTTTTTTTTTTTTTTAATGAAATTTGTCTTCCATCAGTCCTAGCAACGTGCTTTCATCTAATTCCTCTATTTTGGTAGCTCTGACATGTGCATCAGTGTAATCAGTATACCAGGAAATCATGCACTAACAAAAGTTAGGACAGAGATTAGGAATTACCTTCCCACTTAGGCAAGTTTTTTTTGGATTGTTAACTTGGAAGCTAACAAACTATGCTTTTCAGGAGTTTTATTTATCAATAAACTGATTCAGAATGTGTGAGGACAGGTCATTTCTTTGCATTGTTTTAAATCACATACATTTGGTACAAAAGACTCATATTCACAATATGCTCAGATGTAATGGGTTGGTTATCCACATTAACAGGAATCTGTTATCTTAGACTCCCTTCTCTGCAGGGCCTTCTGGAGGACCTCTCGGAGACTCTCCTTGTTGTTTAAGATGTTGTAGGTGGTGAGGTCCACCAGAGCGTCATACTCCTCTGCTGTGTAGTTCATGTTGGTGGTCCTGTATGGAGATTTTTTGCTGTGCACGTCCACCTTCCCAGCTTGTATCTCCTCACTGTTCACTCGTTTCACACCTAGAAAGTCACAAGTTAATGACAAAGTTTCATCAATTTTGCAGTTTACTGATGAGAAAAACATAAAAAACACAAATGTATTGATGTGAAAGTGGAGGGTCATGTTTTGCCATGTTCTGGCAAAGCATAAGATGACAAGAAGGTTTGCCTTGAGGATGGAGGCTGATGGAAGAAGTCTTTGAGGACACCACATTGTCAGGGTTGACTAAGATTTACATGATGGGGTTGGGTTGTTATGGTTGTGGAAGTTGGGGACATCGCCCAAACAATGGCTTTCTAGGGTACAGGTTTTACAACAATAATGCAGGAGAAACCTTTTGTAATGGAGGTAGAGGAGACAATTCTCAAAGAGCGATGTGTATTCTGTTCTGGTGGTGAAACTGAGGACCATCTCTTTGACCAAGCACTGAAAGTGGAAGCTTTATAGAAGTATGTCCAGTCAATCTCGTCCATCCAGTATATTTTAGACTTGAAGAAGGGTTATCAATATGTCTCCAGGGGTATCTTATGTGGAGCATAATGAAGGGCACCAAGACCAATAAGTTCTCTACCACATTATGAGAAGGAAGACATTGTCCCATGTCACCAGTTTTTGTACTAATGCATTGTATTAATTGTGCACTGTGTCAGGATTTGGCTGCACATCAGTTGGTTTTTAACAAGAAATGACAAGCAGATAGAGAGAATACAATACAGATGCCAGTCTAGTTACATCTGGCTGATGTAGGGTAAAGTCCCAGCACCTAATGTGCAGAAACTTACCAGGACTTTTGTAGTCTCTGTATGTCACGTTGACGAGTGGGAAATGAATCACTATGGGGGCCTTGGGATTCTCCTTATCCTCCAAAATGTAGACCTCTTTTCGAGGCTCCTTTTGCAGACTTTTATAGTCGGCATTGGGGAAGGGGATGTTGCAGTCTTTGCAGTATGCAGCTGTGTCCTCTATGACCTGTTGGATCAAAATCACATACAGCCATGAGGAAAAAGTATATCCAGTGGAAACTGCTTGAAAAACTCAACCAGGAAAAGTAGGCTTTTCATTCATCTATACAACAAAAATGTAAACGCCCTAGTCGCCCTCGGACAAATTAGATTTGATCTTCCCGAGGTTTACTCCATCTGGTTCTCTAGTTGAAGGCATGGCCTTATTTGAACTGAGAGTTTAAGGTCACAGTGTTTGAAAGTATTTTATCAGATTATGGCATCATACCAATAAATATTTAAACTGCCTGAAGGTAATCTCTGCCATAAAAGAAACATTTAGGACTCAACTTACAACTTTAGAAACATTAGTGTATCTCTTGCTGCTTACTCTAAAGACGTGCTCATCCCACGAGCAGCTGAGACATATGATGATGTCCACGTCTCTCTCTGGACGCAGCACCGGTGGACAGCCGATGTTGATGGAGTGGCCAGAATCGACCAGGCGCAGAGTGGTGTCTCCGGGGGTCAGCTGGTTTGGGAAGGAATCCGGGTGAGAGCCTGTGCAGAAAAGAGAGAGGGAACATTGTGCAGGGGGTGAGGATATCATATGGTTCTTAAGCTCAAGCACTGTCTTGACATCCTCCCAAATCAAATTCAAAAAGATCCAAAGGAAGCACTAATGCAAAACAACAATTTAACAGGAAGTAATGTGGAGAACGACTGAGGCCTATCATGCAATAATACCAAACTCCACATTCCCTGTTTCAACTACTTTGGACACCTGTGATCTAGTTATTCCTTCGCTTTTGTTTCTAATCAAAAGAAAATCTCTGTATTGTTCTCACGCTTTATTGGGTCCTACCTTTGCCAGCCTTGAAGTAGCAGTTCTCATGGTAGTTCCAGCACAGGAAGAAACCTTGCATGAAGTTGTACACCTCAGAAAGGATTGGACGACTCTTTAGGTACTCAGTCAACCCACTGAAGATGCCCCCCGGGTTGATGATCTTTGTGTGAGGAGATGTCGAGTCAGGTTCTACGAGGAGAACAGAGCATGTGGTGAGCGATGTATACACTGGACTTGACATGGTGGGAGTAGAGTCCCAGCGCAGTGTCAAAATAAAGGAGTTGCACTTGTGGTCTTGTCATCTTGTTCAGAGCAGGAGCTCCAAGGTCCTACAAGAACCTCCCACAGCTGGGTTATGCTTGCTGAACAGGCGCTACTCCATATTCCTGAGAACGTTGAAATAAAAGTATATCGTTACCTCAGATTGTTTTTTTCCTACTGGACTGAGATTCATTGGAAAATTAACCGGGGTCGTGGTCACGTTCTCACCCATCAGGAAAGGGAGGCGGAGTTCTGGCAGTTTCTTGATCTTACGACCGAGGAAGAACTGACTACCAAAGTCCTCAGTTTGGACAAAAGCCCCATATTTTTGGAAACCCACCTCGTAGGGGGTAAACTCACACCACTCTGTCAACAGGATCAGTTGAAAAGAGGAAAAAGGTCAATTGCTCAGTACTCAGTGTATGATCATCGCTGAACCACGTCTTGGTAAGTGGTGACTGATTCAGTCAAGCTTAAAGATTTCATTAACAAATCCAACTTTGAAAGTGCCTTTCATGAAATACCTTTCTAAACTCAATACTACATTGATAATCATCAAATATCGAGTAATTATTTTTACACTCTCGATCTACAGGAAAACAAGGTGAATATCTCCAGAATATTTACCTGCTTCTGTTTCACAGTCCCTTAAGTCCTTCATGTTGACAGCAGTGTATATAGGGAAAGGGTTCTGACCTTCATTCACTGTCATCTGCTGGTCTGACAGGGTACTGGTCAGTTTCTGCAATTCCAAACGCATGATTCTGATTATTGTCTTGCTCCTTAATTTTACTCTTCAAAACGACTAAAATACTTGGATAACTGATAAGTTTTTACAGACGGGTGTTCAGCTGCTCACCTTTCCAAAGACAAGTTGCTCGCAGAACAGGCCGAACGTATCAATGTAGGACACGGAGTAGCCCTCCTTGCCTTTCTCTGCCGATTCTGTGCTGTAATAACTGAGTTTGTCAGGAGATAGGAGGCTCAGCAGGCTCTTGGTGATCTCTTCCCTTACGGCTGAGATGAAGGTGTTGATGTCCTGCTGTGACCAGTTGGCTTCCTGATACAAACTAGACATAGCCCTGTTGACAGTGGGAGATAATACATTGGCCATTGGATAGTCATTGGTCCATTTCATGTTTGAAAAGTGACAAATCTGGTTAAATTAAGATGTAAGGACCCAGATATTTGTCTGACCAGGTGGATCCGGACACTCCAGTGATGTACGTGACAGCATCCAGGACGCCGAGTTCCTTCAGGCCCCTCAGGCCTCCAAACAGGCCCGTCATTGCTCTCGAGCCACCACCTGAAGCCACCACTGCTACTGTTGGCACCTGGACACAGAGCACAGCACGCACATTGTTTTTTCAACCTGCCTTCAACTGGGAATGTACTGAATGGTTAGGGCTCTACCTTGTTGGGTTCTAGTGGAGAGCTGAGGCCTAAAAGCTTCTCAAAAGCCGCTGCCACTACGGCCTTCCTCTTCTTCAGGTACTCTTTTTCTTGTGTCGGGATGTCATAGCCAATGCGAACAGACTGAAGTTCCTTCATGCTGTAGATTTGTGAAACAAAAACGTAAATGCAAATAAAAATAACAATGGTGATAATATAAAAACAGCAAGTCATAGTTCCTCAAATCTCAAGATTTAAAAAGTATCTCACCTTTCATGTGTTTCCAGGCCAAAATCCACTGTGTCCTGTGAACAAAAGCAAACAAGCATTTTATTAATTTCCTTCCTAAGAAATTTCTCTGTTGGCACATGAGCTAATAAAGTCTCACTTTAGGTTTTCTTCCACTGTTTATGCTCTACTTTACTTCTGACCATTGTAATGTCATACCATACATGCAAACTAGTTGCAAATGAGAACAAGCAACTGTTTGGTTCTTACCTCATCAACAACGAGGGACACCTTGCCTGTATACTTGGCTGGTTTTGGAAGGAGCTTGGTGGAAGCAACAGGATCTACATCCTGAGCGGGCTGACAAACACAAGAGATACTAGGTCATGAAATACAAATTATTTGAAGTATCTCTCAACTTATTTCATGTGTTCCTTTGGTTGTTTGGTTACAAATGGGAGTCATATGGTTTGTGTTGTCTGCCTGTTTGGTGCCGTGCTGTTGTCTTCTTGTTGTTTTTAGGCTTCATGTGTGCTTGGGACAAAGATTATTATGGGCTGCACGTTCATTGAGCACTGGTTCTTCTTGGGAGCAGGGAAAGGGGGGAAGTTAGACTTTGTGTTGTGTTCTGGTTTCCCCTAGGCCAGTCGTAACAGTTTCTTCCCTCGTTCTTCTTATATGCTGCCTGGCATCCCTGCAATTTATCTTTATTTCTGACTGAAATAAGAACAAAAGTACAAACAGTTAAAACTCACTGCCAGTTCAAGTTCAGTCTCCAAGTCTCTGTTGATATAGAAGCACAGTTTCTGGTCCTCTGAGTCGATTCTCTGGTTCTCTGGATAAGCGCCGCATAGTTTCAGCATGTTCCCTCTAAGCCCTGGTGAAATAATGTCATGTTACATCTACTGACCAAGAGAAAACTTCCATTCGTATGACTTGCTTCCATTTAGCAGAGACAACATACAGTTGGTGCTTGGTGGCTTGTCCACTTTGATATCCAAGGCAGAGAATGGGCCACCCTGGGGGACACCAAGAGAAAAAGAAAGACACTCATTATGTCCAACCTATTTAAACCAAATCACATTATAGTCATCTCTCCAAAGGATGAATAGTGGCTGAGTGTATGAAATAACAACTTTTACACATGAATTAGACATTCATATTTTATTATTTGCATGGATTAAAGGTGTCTGCCTGAGTTCAGGCTGTTATGGAAATACCAGCTGCAATTTCAATTTTTGCATTGTATTAATGTTCAAATGTTAACAAATAATCAAACTTCTGAAAAATGTAATATGTGATCAGACGCATGATGATTTATGTCCCCTCAGCTGACCACTAATGAAAAATTAAGTCATAATACAGCTCCCCACCACCTCTAATCTTCAGTTTCTAAGTGGAAACATCCACATTATCAGAAAATACTTAGATTAGGGATTTTCTAATGCAACTGTTCATGTGCTCAGTGTTCCTAAATGAGTATTGACAGTGTATTCAGATGTAATTGCTATAACCTTACCATGAGGATGCCATTTGTGACATATTCATGAGGCTTCTCTTCACTGAAAAAAAAAAAAAAAAATGGTAAAATTAAATGCAGCCATTGATATCAGAGCACATCACTCTCTAAATAAAATATGTTTGGCAGGATAGAAGACAAATAAATTTTACAAAATGACAAATACATACCTCTGGAGTAGTTCAAACTCTAATTCAAGTTCATCCTTTGTCTGCAAGAAAGTGAGCAAGAGACAACATGTGAGGTACTTAGTTAAATGTGTCAGTTGCAGTTACATTACATCACAAATTCAAGGAATATGTCATGGTCCTTCCACAAAGTTTTTCAAGTAGCTGATGTGAGTCATTTAGTCCTGTGCGGCACATTTTCTGGAATACTGGCAGCAACAAGTCTGGACAATTTTTTAAAAGACGTCACTCTAATATGGCTGTTGTGTCTTAGAGAATAAACAGAACAGTTCTCATGAAAACCCTGCAATGTCATGAGGGCAAAACAAAAACCTTTTTGGCTTTATTGAGACAAAATACTATTTGGATTTACAAGTTGGGTGTGCGATTTACGCTTCAACAGCCCAACTGTACACACCAACACTTGCCACTTGTACTGGGACTATATTTCTTTCTTCATGTATGTTTTATAATGTACATATATCTCATATATTATACCTTGGACCTGTCTTCCCCATCTCGTTAAAATAGAAAACGCGAGTTGTGAAGTTACAGATTGTAACCTCGGTTCTCTGAGTGAAGAGATCTTTCAAGTTTTAAGGACATTTAGGGATTTGTTTTGTTCAGCGTGTCTTTAAATACATCTAGTCTGCGGTGTACATCTGTGGGACGCTGGATGTCAAGGAGTGGACTGATCACCAGTTGTCATATTGTCGTTTTCTGTTGCTTTTACCTCGGCATCTAAGGTAAAGACGACGGCCTCCTTCTTCCCAAAAGGGAGGCTTCTGACATCAAAGTGAAATGTTTTAATCAGGTCATCGTAATAGTAGTCGTCATCGTACAGGCTGATCTCCAGAATATTCTGAATTAAAAAAGAGACACAACGTTTAAGGAAAGTTGGCAGTATTGGGTGCAATTAACCTATAATAATAAAAGAATGTGAACATTGGCTATTGAAAATGTTGCTACCATCCATAACTTGCTTTTTAGCTTCTGGATTTTTATATTTTTACTTTTTCATGTTTCTCCATACTCTGTCAAACCTCATTCATCCAATAGTAACCATCAGTAACACCACAAGAGATGGACTCACTGTCAATTGACTGGGGATCCTGAGAGTAAAAGTTTCATTCCATGTTGGGTTGTTGGTGTTGCTGATAGTTTTTGTTTGCCACGTACGTGCCACCGCCGTGGGAAGGGAAAGGATGACGTAGCAGTCAGAGTCACTCCCTGAAACACAAGGACAGGAAAACATTGAAAAGTTGTGCTTGCCACCAGCTCTGAATGGCTACTAAACAGGCTTCTTCAAGTTGTAGCTTGGTCCATCTTGTTCTGTTTTATTTAGCATTTTTCTTCACATATGGTCTATTTAAAGTTGATTGGTGGCCTTGCGATTAATTCCAATTGGCAGCATATGAAGGTTAAAAGGTGCAGGACCTAAAACTTAGCCTTGAGGAACACCATAATTTGTATTATAGGTTTATAGGTTTTAGATGAACATTCATCAACGCTCAATAAATTGAGCATACACCGATCAACCACAGCATTAAAGCCACTGACAGGAGAAGTAAATAACATTGACCATCTTGTGATAGTACAATGTTCTGCTGGGAAGATTTTGGACCTGGCATTCTTTGGTATGGATGCTACTTAGACATGTAGCACCCACCTTGACCAGACCAGCCATTGCAATGGGGTGGGGGTGATGATGATGCAATGATGTTTTGTGTGTATATATGCAAAAAACATGTGTTTTTTAAATAATAATAATAATTGGATAGTCAAAGCCATTCTTACCCCAATCATAGCTCTTAGAGAGTTTCGCCCTCACGACGGTGATCTTCAGGATCCAGTAGGAGACTGGTTGCTTCTGCTGAACAAACCAATACAGGGAATCCAGTTTTTAACTCATCTGGCTCCATATTCTCCTAAAAAGCACATTTTCAGCTCTTTTTTCCCCCCTAAACTTGTCTGTGCACACAGAAAGGGCATATAAGAGGGTAGAGGGTAGTTTGCCTTTTAAACATCACTTACTTTGCTTGTACGGCCTTGTAATAATCTCCATCACCCTCATTAGTTTCCCCTGTGTTTGTCATTTCATCTGCTCTTTTGTTATATATGGTATATGCAGATTACGCTACCCATGTAGCGCTGCCTTTTTTGGATTTTTATCAGCTGTTCTTTTTTTGTGTTGTTTTAACTTGAAAACCTGCATCCCATGTCCCACATTTGGGTACTCATGTAAACTGAAACCTGCCAGTGTGGCTGTATACTAGACTCACTTTCAACACCTGTCTGGCAACGTTAATTTCATAAAGAGATAGAGAGAGGTAGAGATACAGATAGCTGGACTATCAAGGATATGAGGATGGACACTAACAGCACTATCCTTCAGTCCTAAAAGGATCAGTGCACCTAACTATGCAAATGCTTGCGATTGGGACATTACTGAGCCTGAGGCTAAGGCTCGGACCATAAATAGGAAAACAGAAACAGCACAAAACACTGAAACTCCAGGAAGCACAGCTTATTCCTGTTGTAAATGTTCTGTCCCTGTTCAGACTGAATCTCAATGGGATGTGTGTTTGAATAAATTACTGTTTAATAGCTGAACATGTTGAAAGTCCTCCAGCACACATGCAAATCTTTTAAAACTGCACTTAAATCCCTCTCTGTATTTTGATGTGTGCGGTGTCACTGGTAATGTTACCTCTGTTGCGTTACTTTTGAGGCCCCCTTTTGTGTCTTTATCACTGAAAAGAAAAGAAAGCAATTGCACTTTTAGCTCGAGAGAAAGCAAATAAGACAAGTAAAGTCACAAAGCAACATGTAACCTACCTGCTGAACAGCCCCAGAACCGTCTCTTTGACTGTAAAGAAAAGGACACGGATTAAATTAGAGGTGCAGTTTTGGCTTCTCTGGTTCAAAGTGTAGTTTTTCCACATTTCATTGAATGCTATGCTGCTTTTCAAAACCAAATGAAAAGTTCAAAATTAAGTTATTCCCTTGTTGCTTGATCTATTTTAGTTACCCATATCCATTTCTGTGCTCAACGCAAAAAGCGACATCACCTGTTTCCATCACTCTTGAAGCTGAGCTTGAAGTTTCAAACCTTCTTGGGCTTTTTTTCTTCTTCTTCGTTCAGTCCTGCAATGTCCTCTCAACATTTATGTTTCCTCACTATGTTGGGGAGTGGTTTCAGAGTGGATGACCAAAAAAAAAGAGAGAGGTAGACCTGCCTCCACAAGCTGGTCTGATAAGAGGCTGCAGAGCCTTTACATACCGCAGAGAAGCCAGAATCTGCAGAGAATGTTGAGTATTTAGCAGAAATAGAATTATTTTAAATCCCATGTATGCTCACACGTACAAAGAATCTGCCTTGGTGTTTGGTGCAATAAACAAAGTCTAAATCTGACAAAAAAAAAAAATAAAAAAATACATGAAAAGCTGTTTTTTAAATTTTCTTTTTTAAATAGAAAGGGAAGAAAGTGTTTTAATTACACCTGTTGTCTGTGTTGTCATGTAAATATAACGCGTATTGACTTGTGGGGATGCAGAATAGCCTGTTTCTGTGTGTGTGGTGTTGGTGGTGGCGGAGGAGGGTAGGGGAGGGGGATGGGATTTGTTCATGAGTCCAGAGGGCAGACCGCAGTGATAAGGTGCAATTATCCCAGCCTGCCTCATTCTCTTAGGGCTGGTGTGAACTAGCTTTAGATTTTTCAATGGAAGCCGGCTGCAAGCTGACATCAGACACTAGCAGCTACATGCACCTTGGGCCTTTGGGTCCTATGGGTTGAGTGGATGGATCAAGTATCTGTGGATCACCCCACAGATACTTGATCAGCTTGGGATCTGCTCTTCGTGTTTTGCTGAGATGTCTTGTGATGACACGAGGTCCTGTCTGTACTTGTCATGCATTAAATGTCATCACTATAACAGACAACTAACCGCATTCCTTTTCAGGGGAACTGCACTGCCTGGTTTTGTGATATAGCATAGGGGAGAACTTGAAGCCAGCTAAAATATGTAGTTCACACATAGCGGTATTGTAAGTGGCAATTCGGAAATATGACTCATTTACAGCAGAGTCCAGGGTAAAGGGGTCATGGTGAATATCTGCTCTGCATGACCACCTTCTTAATATTGTGTAGGTCTCCTTTGTGCCTCCAAATCAGTTGTGACTCATCAGAGAATGGACATGGGGGTTCTGAGGGTGTCCTGTGGGTGTGAATGGGACATTTGCAGCAACTTCAACACCCTGGCCAGTGAGATTTCCCTTGTGGTGATCGATACTGCAGCTCAGAAGAATGACTTCCTGAATCAGCCTGGTTCTGGTCCATGGAGTGCTATTTGAAGAACTGCACGTATGTTAGGTCTTCAAATAGCAGGTTTCTAGAATAACTGATATCAGGGTGGAGATCAATACATAAATCATAACTTAATGCGTGTGGGAAAGACTTCACTGCTTGTTGCATAATACACAAACCCTATTCCATTGAAGTTGGAACAGTCCACAGGTGAACGGGTTAAGTGGAAGCAGGTGAGGGTCGTGACTGAGTATGAATGGAGCCTCCCCTGAAAGAAAGGATGGGGTGAGGTTTATGAGAGTTTCAAAACAACGTTTCTGAGCGTACAACTGCAGGTCAATTGTCATTTACAGTCCATAATATCATCAGAAATCTCTGCACCTAAGCGGCAAAGCTGAAAACCAACGTTAAATACCCGTGACCTTTGATCTTGATCCCTCACTGCATTCAAAAACGAAATTCTGTGAAGGATGCTACCAGGTGGGCTCTGTTCAGAAAACCGTTGTCAGTTAACACAGTTTGTTGCTACATCTACAAACAGAGTTAAAACACTCCCAAACAACCTTAGATACACGCAAGGAAAATCTGAACCAGCAACCACTTGCAGAAGAATGTAATCCACAACTTTTAATTTCTGCCAATTTCACTCTGTATTTGCATGATAGGTAAACATCTCCATTATCTCCAGCAGATAAAATCTTTACCAAAGCATGAACAGGCTGGTTCCGAAGCATGCAAGAAGCAATCAAAAGAGGAATGTGTCTGAAAAAACTAAATTATTCAAACTTTGTGGGCAACAGAACCCTTCTGGCAACCGTCAGATTATTGTTATTTTTAATTAAAAAATATATACACCATCACACATATCATCCGTTCACCTTTGACAACCAAAGACCTCAAATTTGGACTCTTCAGACCAAAGCACAGATTCCCACTGGTCTAATGTCCATTCCATGTGTTTCTTGGCCCAAACAAATCTCTTCTGCTTGTTGCTTTTCCTTTCTAGCAGCTATTTGACCACAAAGGCCTGATTGGCGCAGTCTCCTCTGAACAGTTGATGTGTCTGCTGCTAGTAGTCTGAGTGGCATTGTATCGGCAGCTGAGTGACTTGGATGAACTTATCTCGGCAGCAGAGGTGACTCTTGGTCTTCCTTTCCTGGGGCGGTCCTCATGTGAGCCAGTTTCGTCGCAGCGCTTGATGGTTTTTGCAACTGCACTCGGGGACACATTCAAAGTTTTTGCAATTTTCCGGACTGACTGACCTTCAGTTCTTAAAGTAATGACGGACTGTTGTTTCTCTTTACTTAGCTGATTGGTTCTTGCCATAATATGGATTCTAACCATCAAATAGGGCTGTCAGCTGTGCACCAACCTGACTTCTGCACAACACAACTGATGGTCCCAACCCCATTAAGAAGGCAAGAAATTCCTCAAATGAACATAAAGATGTTGAGAGGGTGTGTCCAAACTTTTGACTGGTGGCGTGTATACAGTGACATTTATTTTGCGCCTGACATTTTTGAGCAGGGGTCCGAGAAAGGGACCTCGGGGTTAAGTGGTTAAATTCTATTCACTGGATTTTACAGGGAGAAGCTCGAACTGGAGAAAAAGGATCTCTTCTGCTAATTATTTTCAATAATAATGAGCAATAGTCTCGACGTACCTGTTGCATGAACAAGTTTTTCAGCATCACTTTGACACAGGCTGCACCTAATGTTGACAGTATAATGTCAACGAACGACACATCCTGGTTAAACATAACCCCCAGGTTCCTTACAGTAGTCCGAAAGCAACATATCCATTGAATAAACAGATGTGTATGCAGTGTTTCTTAATAACATTGCCCGAGACAGGAGTGTCCCAACTCCTTTCTAGTAAAAATATAATTGCAAATGGCCCATGCGTGGAAACTGAGCTTGACTGTGTTGTACTACTCGGTTTGAACAGGAGGTGGAGCCACTGTCCTGAACAAACCGGCCCAGATTACTCAAAGAAAACTATTGACGTGGTGGTAAGGTCACTGGAGATCAGAGTCGTGCAGATCCCCATCCATAGCTGTCTGCAGAGAGATACAGAAAGAAAAAGTAGGCGATGAGAACATGTAAAAGTGTCACATATACATATATGGAGAGTGAAAGAGATTAGAGCAGATGCATTTTGATATTTGTGCAAATGAGTCTGCTGCTTCTTGATATGCGCTGACGAAAGCGTGGAATCAACATTGCACATAAAAGGCTGCTGTCGGCATGTTGTTGCGCATCCCGCATTATTGATACCGAACGTTAATCGCTAGTTACTTCCCCGCTTGGTGAGAAAAGCAGAGCAGCAGGATGTTTGCGTTTATCTTCCGCGGCTGCTGAACGAACGTCAGCGCAAGTGAGTTTACAAGCCGAAGATAAGAGCTGAAAGATAAACATGAGATGAGATGAGCCTCCATCTGCAGCAATCTCACCTGGAATGCGCGGGAGATTTGCCAAGAGGCCGTTTCAGGCCACTCTCCTCTGGCCTGTTATCACGAGCTGATCTGCACCTGTCCACTCGTCATAACCAAGGTTGCGATTTAACTTTGAGTGCAGACACTTTTAATGAGGTTTTGACTTCAACTTCTCCATTTGAGCAAACAAATGGTGACATTTAAGCTTTGCAGCTGCTCAAAAAAAATAAAATAAAATGGCAAACGTCTCCCCCTTGTGGTAAAAGGATGGTGCAGCACAGGCTGGTGGAAGTGCTCTGCAATAAGCTTGTCGAGTTGCAGCTGCAGAAAGTTGCAAAGCACTTTCTTTTGCAAAGTGTGGCATGCTGCAGCTTTTGGTACAGGGCAGGTAGCACGCAGGGGCATCGTCAGATGTCTGTCCTGCTGATCAGAAACAAGTTTCCTGAAAGCTATGACAGAACCAAAACACTATACAAATATAATTAATAATAAATTAGTTTAAAGATGCTAAAATGCTGAAGAAAGCAAAAGGGAGCTTCTCTGTGCAGGCCTAAAAAAGGGCTGTCACAGTCAGAATTTTTTTAGCTTTTAGCGTTCCTTAAAATACAAAAAAAAAAAAGCAACAAGTATGAATAATGTGCAGTGAGCTGATATTTTCCTGGCAGGAATCAGGACTTGCGGGATGTTGTTATATGTTCTCCACGTTTCCAGACTATTTCTTGGGAACCAGGAGGACCTTTTGGCTCCGGCGCATACCCAGCTGAACTACTGTATCTTAAGCAACAGCGGCTTTAAATGATTCACTGGGAAAATTTAGAAATCTGTGCACGCTGTGTGGCACCGGACTGAGACGAGGATTGATGTTTTCATCTTCTTATCTGATCACGGGGATCATGTTTCACCCTGGAGTCAAGCGCGCAGAGATCCTGCAACATCTTATTATTTAATGGGCGCCGGCGGGTTTTACCTGGGCGGCTCTTCACCGGAAAGCTGGAAAGTCGTCCTGCTTTGTGTGTGCCTCTGCTTTTCCCGATGCAACAAATCAAAATGAGCAGCACAGAAAAGCTTTAATTAGCTTGGCGGCCTTTTTCTCTGTCTGAACTGACCTTCCTCAGCTGCCAAACTGAAATAAAAGTTAATAAAAATTCACATTATCAGACGTAAAAGTGCACTTGCGTTATTATTTTAAGCGCTGTAAGCGGAGCGGCCTCAGCGGACACAGGATCCATCTGAAAGTGAGTGACACACATTCCTCTGGCCTGAATAATGCATCTGCCGCCGGTACAAACGGAGTGATACTGTGTCCTCCAAAGGACTATCAGATGCATATATCGTGACTGCCCATTCATTAAAATTGGATTATCTGGACTCCCTCTCAACCCCCTTTCTTTCTCTCTCCCTCTCCCTTCATCCCGGCGTACTGATGTTTCTATTGTGGCTGTGACGCGCTCGCGCCGATCCTGCCAATCTCCCTCGGCTCCCCCTCTCCCTCTCCGCCATTTGACCCCTTGCTCGCACGGCGGCGACAGGGCGAGGGCCGCCTCGTTATCGAGAGAGGAAACGCGGAGCTGTATGGTTTGAAATTGCGCTGCTGAAATGTAGAGGAAATGAGAGGAAGTGTTCATTTCTCCCTTCTCCGCCTGTGCAGGAAAACACTCCTCAGGAAGAGCTGGCGTGGCTGCTGAAAAATGAACGATACCCCCACCCCCCGTCATGACAGCAGCAGCAGGTCGAGGGGGTTAGCTGCAAAGGCCTTCCCAGATTTGTTCAGGAATAATAAGCTTTCCTGAACAGCCCAAACCTGGTGTTAAAGGGAGGATGCAGATGGTGCACTGTTACATGAGTAAAGCTTTCTTTTCCCACGTTTGCATGCTACAAAAATCCGACTGCATCTGAATGCTGCAAAGTGGAAGAGTTTCAGATGGGAGTGAATGTATATGATGATTGCCAGCTCTCTCACTTTGATATGAGTTACATGCTTCCAGGTTCAGACCTCATAAATCCCGACTTCATTAAAAAAAGAAATAGAGCTTATAAAAATCACAGCCCAAAAGAGAGAATTTACAAGCCTCTAAGAGTTCGTGTTTATTGGTGTGTAATGAATTGGAGTTGGATTCTGCAGGGGGTCAGACTTTTGGTGTTGGAGCCCGGGTCAGACTGATCCGATCATGTACAGGTGTGAACACACCCAGGACACGTTTGCCTTTGGGTCCTGTGGGTTGAGGGGAGAGTCCTCTGTGGATCATCCCATAGATACTTGATCAGTTTGGGATCTAGTGAATTTGGAGGCCAGGTCAACACCTTGTGCTGTTTTTTCAGTTGTCCACAACCTAGACCAGACCAGGCACCCCCACCATGGGGCGGGGGTGCCTGGTCTGGCCTAGGTGGGTGCTACATGTCTAAGTGACATCCACATGAATGAATCCCAGGTCCAAAAGTTTCCCAGCAGAACACTGAACCGTCACAAGATGGTTTAAATGTTATTCATGTCTCCTGTCTGTGGTCATAATGTTGTGCCTGATCCGTGTTAATGGGATTCTAACATCAGGGTGAGCCTCTCTCTCTCCAGCCTCACTCCCTCTCTGCTCTTCGGTGTCGTCATCCCTTCGCCTCGTATCTCTTGCTTTTCTAAGCCTACATGAGTTTACATAAGCTTCTGCATGTATGAGTAATTACAGGGCAGAGGAGAGAGAGGGGGGGAAAAAAAATAACTCCCAGAACTTTTTCCTTTCTCCTCCTCCTCCTCCTCTTTCCTCTTGGTGCTGCTCGCGCAAGCCAGAGAACTCCAGACAGATTAGGACCCCAGTAACATTTCCACCTCTCTTCCCGGACCCTCTTAAAACTACCCTCCGCTCCCTCGCTTTTCCTGATTCACCTTCGCACAATAGACTTCCCTTCCGGGGCCAGCAACCTGAAGGGGAAAGAGAGGAGGGAGGCTGGGGGGAGGAGGTGGTGTACGGTTTCTTTACAACAATGGAAATTCAATCAGGAAATGGAGAGGAGGTGGCGAGCGCGACCTCGGGCTTCGTTTCCCGTGGTGCCACCGGGCCGCAGGTGGAGGTGCTCAGAGAGGACCTGGAGGCTGCTAAGACGATTGAGAGGTTTGACATCCCGCTAGACAGCCTGAAGAGGATGTTTGAGAAGCCCGCTACAGCAGATACTGTAAGTATTCCACTTTTTTTTTTTTTGAACATCTTCTGCCTTTTACCTAAACGTGTCCAGTAGATGGTTAAGGGTCAAGTCAGCAGTTGTGTCGTGCCCCCAGAAGCAGCAGCAGCAGATCTAGATTAGCGTGTACGGTTTCACCTCTCGCCAATTTCACTTTTGCAAACTCCAATTTTCTCCTTTATGCAACGACTGTCGAGGAACACCGCGGCTCACCTTACCGGCCGTCTTATTTTTGGATGCAACGGCAACAGCTGAAGACCAAAGGAGATGCTGTTTGTCGCTCCGTTTGCTCAACTTGCGAGCAATTCTTCCCCTTCGCGGAGGACGAGGTTCTCCTTTCTCTCTCCAGCTTTAGTTTTCCATCCCAGCTGGCTTCTCTGAGCGGAAAGTCTGTTCTAATTTCCCAGTGTCTGACGAGGAGGCAAAGAAAAAGAAAAAAAAGGCCTAGATGACCTACTTTTTCTTGCCGTGTGGTTGTGACATCAAATCGAACCCCCTTCAAATGTTCCAATACTCACTGATGCTGGTATGGGAAAACTCTTGCCTCATAGTATCCAACCTCTTCCATTAAAAGCCAGCAAAAGAGCCTGTGAATCATGGGGAGCGTAGTTCGAAGTATTTGCCAGTGACTACTGGCGGCAGGGATGCATTGGGTTGCTGATATTGGACACCCTGTTATTTAAGACCTATTTTGGGGGGCTTTATGGTTAAGCAGGATTTTAAAAATAACCCGGTAATTGGTATGTCGGCTGCTGCTGCTGCTGCTGCTGGAAGCTGCCGCACCAGAGACCAAGCAGAGGCAGACGTGGATCTATCAGAATCCCATCTGGCCGCTCAGACGAGAAATGTTTTTACAGATTACTTTGGTTAATGAGCCACGTCGCTAAGGCCAAGATCTAACCAAAGCATCTTTAAAGGTTCGCTTTAGCTCTTTCCACTCCAGCTAATTCGCCGTGTCCTTCTTTTTCTTCTTATCAGACATGTTTGGTCTACAGTGACATGACCCGTAACAGTCTCAGGAGATAAGAGCTCTGCTCTGCTTTGTGTTTTTTTTTTATTTTGGCTGCTACATTCCACTGACTCTCAGATATGCGTGAAACTTTCCCAGCTCTTTTATATACAAAGGTTGGCTTGTTTATAGTGAGTGACTCATTAAAGCACATATTTTTATTTGTGCAATAAATCAAATGTCTGCGATTGTCATGTGGGAACGGTTACTGAAGTAACAAAACCACAAATCATTACTTTGCAGTTTCCCTTTCTCCACCCTTTGTTTTTACAGCGTTAGCATTGTGGTTAAGCCTCAGCTATTTTATTAGCGCTATTTAAAGCTCCAGTGAGTAATTGTTTTCTGTAAAACGATTACTCAGTTAGAGGGCTTTGTCACTTGAACTTGGGTAAAATAGGCATTTGTCATCCGTATATATATCTCAACACACTAGTACAAAGTATATGTACACTGTAAAAAATATCGGGTTACTCGCACATACATAATGGTGTAAAACTATTAGGGTTATAAGTATTTGTTACATGCAGTACCTTTTCTTAAGTGGTATTTTTAACGTAGGACTTTTCATCAACTACTTCTAACCATATAATTTTTTACAGTGCGATATTGTCACTTTATCGGTAACAGATCTGAATCCTTGTTCCAGCCTGTTCCTTCACCACTTCTCTTCATCTCTGTTAATAGTCCCATCAGATTCACTTCCTCTCGTCTTTGCTTTTGACTCGGTGGAAAGAAATACATCATTTGTTTGTATTCTCTCTAGAATAACAAGCCGTGCAGCTGGTCAAAATGTCGGCGTGTCACAAGCTGGCGCTGGAACACATGCTGGATCTTGGAACTGCGTCATGAGTTGCCCAGTCTCTTCCTATTTTTCCCTTGAATGCAGCCTGTAGTCATTGTCAGTGGGGCATGTGGGCAGTGTTCCCAGACAGAGGAAAGGGAAAGGGCTAGCTCTCTGGAGGCGGCTTCTTATGAAACCCGACCTTGTCTCCAGCTCATCTATAACAGTGAGCTTTAATAATTGTATTTTTCTGCCCGTGTCCCGTTCCATTTATCTAAATGAAGCAACGTCACCGGACGGACAGCCGTAATGATGACTGATGGATTCCCAGCTGGTCGCTCAGCTGTGGCCAAAATCCTCCGTGTGTGTGTTGGGGGGGGGGGGAGCATCAACTGCTGCTGCGAAGTGAGGCAACAGTTTATCTTGAGTGCAAAGAGCGCGAGGTCAGCTCATCCTTGAGGGGGGAGCGTCGGATTGTGTTTACAACATCTGTCTGACCTTCTGGTCACGACTCATGACGCATGCATGCTGAAGCACGGGCCTGAGACGGACGAGCTGGAACTTCTTTTATCATGCACGAGGCTTGCAAAGCACATAGAAAACAGTAACCAAGAAAGTCTGCTCTTTTATACGCACACTTGTGCTTGCACATAATTGTAATGGCTGCTTTTCTCCAGTGGGTGGCAGTGTAGCATCTTCTGGATTGTGTGAATCGAGTTGACGACACTGCACAAACCAAACTGCATGAAGAAAAATGATATGCTCTTAATGAACAGTTTATCACAGCGAGCCGGTTAATCATCTAAGTGCATTGAAGCGGATTTTTAACGCCCGAAGCTTTTCTCAAAATGTCCTTTTAATGTATGGACGAGGCTGTCAGGATTTACATAATCGGAGAGAAGTCTGATTCTGACGTATTTGGTCAAATTTGACAAAACATAAGAGATTTGAAAAGGATTTTATACTCCAGTATAATGCCAATCGCGCGGTTAGAAATAGACAGAGGGGGGTTTCTGACTGTGACTAAGGTGCCCACGTCTAAAAATGTTCCCCCGGTTTATTTTCATAACTTGACTCACTAACTTTTGAATGGACCGAAGAGATGGCTGCAAATGTTTTCCTCTGCAGAGCTGTCATGATGTGCACTCAACAGATGGCTTGCTTTTAAAAAGGCATGCGATCTAAAAGGCAGTAAACAGAGCGATGCATTAGGCTTCCCGTGAAGTTCACTTCCATGGCTTTTCAAAGTCACCTTTTTAGGCGGGGACGGGGGGAGGGGGGTTGTCACTCTTGCATGTTGAAAAATCTCCCTTTAATTGACACGCCGGGAGATAAATATGAGTCAGCTTTCTTCTTTTAATTCAAAAGAAATAGATCAATCAATATGCAGCTCCGTACCTAAACGCACTTAATTAAATGTTAAATAAACTAAACGTCACAATGTGTCGGCAAGAAATTGATCCAGACTTGACGGGGGCGCGGGCGTAATCATCGAGCCCATTGAGCTCGTAAAAATTCCATTAGCTGCGAGCAGGCATGGCTTTCGTCTCCTTTTCCCAGATTGGGATCTTTTAATGGGGGCCGTGTGTGCGACGGCGACTTGTTGCTCGCCTCCTCGGATCTGTTGCGCAACCGGACGACAGCGGGCCTCTTGAACTTCTTCATCTCGCTTCAATAAATCTGTCAAACTGTACCCAAAATCTGTTCGTTCAGCGCTTGCAACATGTGCATATCCACTATCATAATCCGTTCCCGTGGATAATGCTGGGTAATGAATGCATATCTCCCAGGCTTTATTTGTGAATGGTTTTTCTTTTTCCCTCTAATGCAGCTTCACACCCACAGCCCCACATGAGCACACATGTTCAACAATTAGCCCGCATCCCCGAAGGCTAAACCTCCTTTCATTCATTCACCGCGGTGTTATGTCATCGCGAGGGCACCGCTGCACCATCCCTCGCCCGCCATTCATTGTTGCCATAGCAGGAAATTGCTCTTGAGAAAAGGTGCACGCTGCAAATCCTCTGCCTGTAGAGATGTGAAAATACAGAGGGGGAGGCTACGGCTTTGCGTACTTGGAACCCGTGAGCTCGTGGTTGCGACACTGGAAGTTGTGTGTGCACAAATTGGTCCGCGTTCAAGTGGTCCATAAATTGCGAGAGCTCTGCTGCAAGGAGACTGTTTGCATCTGGGAGCAACCAAGGTGAACATTTCTGCAGATAGTGTACTTTTCCACTCATGAAGCGTATGGAAACTGTCCAGTTATGAGGGCGCGAATACACATTTGATCTGATGGGGCACGGACCAGTAACATAACAGCATGATAACCTCTAAATAAACATTTTATGAGCAACCTTTAGCAACTTTCCGTACATTGCTGCCATCTGCTGTTTAGTTCTGAGCGTTAAAGGCACACTCTTACTAAAACAGTGTGACCCCTGGTGGACAAATTAGGAATAGCAGTTACTTTTATTTAAAAATTGCCATGCTGTGTTGTTTTTGCACTTTGCACAATTATCCGGCCAGATTGGAGAGTATTGCGGGCCGGTTTTGGCCCCCGAGCCGCATGTTTGACACCTCTGCTGCAGAGGGTCACGAGAGGTGCAGCCGGTCCATCCCAGGCCTAGCAGAAAGACGGGCCATCTTTCACGCTTGCATGTGCGAAACAGCCAATTTGGAACCAACATTCCCCACAACATGCATGTCCATCTTCAGCTATGCTCTATACATTTGGGACGTTGCTCTGCTTTGCCGACGGAAACTCAACCGCAGTCCTCCGTGATCAGCTACAGTTGCTAGAAATACTTGGAAGAAGTCAGTTTGCCAGTGTCTGTGTGAATTGTTGAAATCTCAGGGAGCTGATGCCAGTAAATTACTGACTTTAAAATTATTTGGTTTGTTCCTGATTCGCGCCTGATGAATGTTTTTGTGATTCCGCAACTCACCCTTCATCTTCACGTGAGTTGCTGTGCAGTTTGTACGTCTGCAATCTCATCTGCAACCCCACAATTTGCGCTGCACGCAAGCTAAATGCAAGAATCTCCACTTTCCCACATATATTATGAAATAGGATGTTATTGGAAGAAATATGGACCTGCCCTAACGTCAATGACAAACCAATCAGAATCCTCTGGGAACTGGGAATGTCCGTACTGATTTTTCATGGCAAACAATCGAAAAGCTTCCCTACCAAGCTGTTAGACGAATCTTCCAACGCGCATTTCCATCCCTAGAGCCACGCCACTAGCTTAGCCAATAAGCATTTGAGAGCCCCCCCATTCATACAGGATTAACAATGTCCCTGAGGTCCCCGGTAATTTAAATCATTGTCCCAGAAAGGATTTTAAAACCTACCAAAATTGCAGGAAGGCCAGCGATGAGGTGGACAAGGACATTCTGCACTAAACCCAAATTTCACACTGACTCAGGATTAGTCCAGGGTCCTAGTTTCACCTGCATGAGCATGTACTCGCGCAATTATAGACTGAAATCCCCCAGAAATGTGAAGCAGGCACGCTGCTCGTCACCTGATGTCAGTTCCGCGGTTCGGCGTGTATTTGGAGAAGCTGAAAACAGAGCCCGAGCAACTTTTAGAGTCGTATAAATAGCGGCGCCGGGTGATGTTGGAGAACATTTAGAGAGCCTGATGAAAGAGACTGAAACATGATTTGCATTCAGCGAGCATAGCATCATATCGTGAAAGAGAGGACGGAGGTAGATGAAGATGGATAGGGAGAGAAAAGGATTTAGAGTGAATCGGTGAGGAGGAAGAGGAGGAGGTTGGGGGTTAAAAAGAACCAAAAGGAGAAGCGAGTTCATCCTTTGGTAGGTGAAGCAGGTCAGAGCCTGATTAACAAATTATATTCATGTTTCAGTAATGATTAGCTTCATCAGGCGCCACTTCACGGCTGCACAATCACCGACAGCCATTTTTTCTTTCCCCGTAACTTTATCTCCCCGGATGTGAGCGGATGTCTGTCAGGATCCAGAGCTGAGAGCACTTTACAATCAAGGGAGACAGAATGAAGAGCTCTGCCCCCGGCCACTTACTTATAAACCAAAGTGGAACGGAAACGGGATCCTACATTCAGTGACCAGATATAATTTTTTTTTTTATGTGATTATGTCATTTATCCTGCAGTATATTATCATAATGAATCATTTGATGTAAATTACCTGCAACAGCCTCTCTCTGAATTATTCCTTTACATTGGTTGATACATTTATTTGCAGAGAACTCCGCCGGACAGGGAGTTTCAGCAACTCACAGTCAGCAGACGTCTGTCGGGCCTTAATTTCATCTGCCGCGCACAAAATCTGGGTCAAATTTGTCATTTGCAAATGGGCTCATTTAGGCAAACTAAATCTCTCCCCTCTCCTTTCACTGCTTCGACTCCGGAGCATCCCGCAGCAGTGCACTTCACCCCGCAGGAAAAACAAGCTAAAGTGCTAAAAAATGCCGGCTTATGACTGCACGTTACAGCACTTGACGAGCACGTCGCGCATGGTCAGTCTGAATGGCAAGCGGTGCAGTGGGATTAATCTGCGATTCATATTTGATTGTGGAAGCCTGCCCCCACCAGCGGCCAGGCCGTGCTACTGCTAATCAATCACGTCAGCCCCCGCAAGCTATTCTCTGTTTTTTTACGCTCTAGTGCTGCACTGTTTACTTCCCTGTGGTATTTCATTCTCGGGAAATATTATTATTTTTTCATGCATATTTCGAAGATTTATCAAAAAGTTGAGCCTCATTAGCTCAGTCGATAACAAGTGTCAACTTTCTGCAAACCGTTTGGATGACAGATGCAAGGCTAATAAGCTAATAAGCTAATAATGGTGGCGCCTTGCATTTTGGCTCTATCTTCCTCAAAGGTCAGCACTGTCACGACAGCTTTCCAACAATATGAATGTGGTGGTCAATGTGCCTTGCAAGTCAAAGGGGGAAAACAATTGCATGGGTTTATTGCCAACTGTTTTAATGCACCCGTCCTCTGATTGTGGAGCTTCTCCTGGAGTGAGAAGATCCTGCAGGGAAGCAGCTGATGCTACCCGAGCCATTTTACTGCCATTTGAATTCGATTTCCCAAGAGATCTTCTGCCAGATAAATCAGTATATCCATTTTCCATTTGGTATAAAAACAAAATCCTCATTGAAATTTGGAAATAATTGCCAAATTTCAGTGCTGGAACAATCCCCTTGGCTTTCCAGGAGAAAATCTGGCCCGTGATGTTGATGAGCTAAAAATAGCACCAGGTTCAATCATAAGCTCCAGTGAAGCTGCTCAGTGACCAGCAGTAGACGGCTACACTTGGTGGACCCCAGGTGTGAAAGGCTTTTGCCGCTGGCCCCCCGTTCAGACCTTGCGTTAACATCTGACCCGGCGAGCTGAAGGCACAGGTGTGAACTCAGCCAGGACGCGCCGAGGATGCATTCGAGTGATTCGATCTTAGACCACGTTCTGACCTGCATTCCTTTGGCAGTGTGGACACGTGATGAAAAGACGTCAGACTCAGCAGGGGTGAAAAAACACCCAACAGCTCTTATTATAAAAGATCACCAGAAAGATTTCATCTTCCTGCACAAGATTTCTAAATCTCATCACGTCCCCAGGTGAAACTGTGTGAATAGTGCTTCTGATTAAATGCCAGAGGTTGCAAACCGCAATCAGAGTAAATAAAACAGATTTATTTATGACTGTAGCGCTGGTAGATTAGTAGTTAATGAAGTGCAGATTAATTTTGCCGCAGCAGTTTCTGGTTTGACCTGGCTTTCTGACAGCACCTGTCCCGGCGTCAATTGTCCAGAGTGGAGGAGCTTTGTGACGGAAAATAATTCATATATATGTCAGGCAGGTGCGGGGGAAGGAGGAATTTTTTGACAGCACAGAACCGTAAAAACCAACACCGAGGGAAAAGACTGACTAAATGTTGCATCACGTATCCGGAAAAAAAAAAAGTTTAATGTGTCAAAAAAACTGCTAAGTTAAAGTTGTGACTGCAGCAGCAACACATGTATGTCCCTTGCTCATATCCTGCATACAGACAGGGTTTTGGCGATGGAGTGCTGCTTCAATTCCTCTGGGTGTCTCAAAATCTTTCTATTTTGCTGTTTCCTGCCTCTTGACTTTTCACTGTGACTGTGTCTGGGTGTTTGGCTTTCAGTTAATCCATGCTGTCCCAACTGGCCAGAGTAGAAAAACTCCAATCAGTATTACAAACCAGGCTCAGACATTTGGCTTTTTCTCCGCCCTCGTCATCACATTTTTCCCCTCTCTGCATTGACTTTTTGGCTTTTTGATTTGCCCCTTTCTCTTCTCCCTTTGTGTTTCTGAATCCCCCCCCCCCCCCCGAAATATTGATGTGGGCGTTTCTCACGGCGCCTCTGCTTAGTCTTTCTCTTCTCCCTTTGTGTTTCTGAATCCCCCCCCCCCCCCCCCCCGAAATATTGATGTGGGCGTTTCTCACGGCGCCTCTGCTTAGTCATAATGAGTTCAGTCCATAAAGGGTTGAAAACAAAATAAATAGTTTTTAGACTTCATCTGGATCGCAAAATGAAACGGTTACAACACCCCGGAGCATTAAAAGACACGTTTAGAAAGCGGCTGCCAGAGAGAAGACGGAGAGATGAGAGAATGGAGGCGAGAATGGCATGAAAGCTGGAATGACCTTCAAATGAACAATGCGCAGGGTTGCATAACTACGTGCACCAAACATAGCAGAATTCTTCTTCTTCTTTTTCATGTTTCTGATCAAGGGCAGAAAATGCCATAATAATTTTCTTCCTTTAATACTGGAAGCATCTGACTCTTCATCTGAGTCAAAATGTTCGAGGACGTTCGTGCATCCATGACTGGACAATGGATCCAAAAGCAGGGGTTGCCAGAGCAACACCCGATGTAGAACATGACCAAAGAAACTTGAGTATCTTGAAGTTGCATAAAATGAACTGTGCAGATATAAGTAGTCCAGAGATGTTCAGTTCAGCTTTAGATATATTCAAATTGCTGTTCTTTGTCCGCTATCTAACATACTTACTCCTAGATAACTTCATTTAATGTCATCACAAGTGGACATTCATCACCCCAAAAGCAAGCCTGAACCTCCCCACCCACAAATGTTTCGTGGTGGAAGGATGCTCTGGCTCTGATTGGTTGTTTTTATGGGTTGAAACCATGGTCAGTATAAATATGGATGGCTGAACTGCTCCTCTAAAGTGAAGCCAAAGCAACTAGAGCTCCACCTGGTGGCTGGCTGCAGTATAGTTCATATAAGCTCCACCCCCTCCATGTTAAACACTGAAATACACGTCAAATACATTTTTTTCAAGGATGGTTTCAGTCATTTTAAGTAGTTAGTATAATGTTGATTCATGTTCAAGTGACAATTTTTTGGATAAGTTTTGTTTCAGTTATTTGACACTGTAGAAACAGGATGTGACATAATGGCGACTACCAGTTGCCACGGCAATCACTCCATAAAATAAAAACAAGTACAGTGTATAGTGTATAATAAGACTCTGGCGCCAAAGTCGCAACATGGCGCCGCCCATTTCCCCAGGAAAATAGCTTCACTTTGGCCAATACAAGGAAGTGGTGACACATTGTCCATATTTATATACAGTCTATGCTTGAAACACGCCCCAGATTTTTGTTTTCAGTTGCTGTATGGTTGAAATTGGATGGCCACAGGTAGTGTGCATAATGATGTGCAAAACTGACATGCACCATCAAATAATAGTCGCCAAAGGCAGTGTGAGGAAAAGGGCAGTCCAGTACTCGGATGCTGCATAACTGTTTAATCCCAGCAGAGAGAAGCACCTAACAACCGTTATCGACTAACTGACAACTTTCCACTGACGGGACGTAGAAAATTCTCTCTTTAATTTAACAACTTTGTACATTAATTGGAGCTCTGAGGCTCTGGTTTACACTTAAAATTACTGTCACAGTGATAAAACCCCAAAGAATGTTAATTAAATTTGTTCAAAGTTTCCTCTTATAAAACTTTTATAATTTCGTTAGTTTTAAATTGAGTGTTTTCTTTATCCTCTGCATCGGCCACCTGGTACTAGGCAGATGAAACAGAAATTTTCACACAGGAAATTACAAAAGGAACAGGAAATTTTTCAAAAGTGGCAATTAAGAAATGCATTTTTTATCTTTTGCTTGTATGGTAAACGTACCGGAGCGCGCGGTTTTATGCTTAACATCAGTGCAAGCCCAACGAGTAAATGTCTTTTTAAATAATTACATTGGCAAACACATGGCTGGTTGAGCGTGAACTGCTACCAAATGAAAATGAATGGGCCTCACCCCGCAGATGAATCCTATTAGATCTTCTTGTGCAAATCAATCTCTCTTTGTGATAGCGCTTTCTTTCAAGATGACAATTACCCCACATAATTAACAAGGCCTCTCACTCAGGCGCCCATGTATTCATTCACTAGTTATTCACACAGCTTGAATGATTCAGCCCCAGAGGTTGAGGCACTCCAGATACGACAGCCAGCTATCACTGAGTGCATTTATTCCTGAAAGCTTCAACCAGGGATGCAGCACAGGGAAAGATACCCCGACTTTTAGCCCCTGACGTGGGTCTTCTACCACCATAAAACAATCAAGCGCATGCATGTGGAAGCTGAAGTGTAAGTTGAAAACAGAAACAGCTATTGGAAGTATATTACAACCCATAGTTGCGTCCCAGTATGACCTCCAATTGGTGTCACAAAGCCGTCCACATAATGTCTTTCGACTGTTACCCTGTTTGGTTGTCCTTGTGCTAGCTGTTTTATTTTGTAATCAAGTTGCACTTCCTGCCTGTCTTTGATTCCACTCACCTGTCTCGCCTTGTCTCTTTTCTCTGCATGCTCCTCCCCTCATTGGTCTCACCTGTCTCTGATTACTCCATCAGCCCTTGAGAGAGTATATATAGGCCCTGCCTTTCCCTTTTTTCTCGATCAAGTTGTTCAGTTTATGGTGGAGTAGGATCCAAATCCAGGATGTGAAGGGATGTAGAACTGTGACACAAAATGGCTTACAACAAATGTACAAATTTGGGAACAAATGGTGCTGCAGGAAAGCCAGGGTATCAAAAAACTACAACTCCAAAACCAAGATGAGATTACAGGAACGTGAGGGAGCACGAGGGACTCAACAGCGAGACCAACTGGGTATCGTCACAGGAAGTAGAGCAAGACGACACGCACACCAATGGATAAAGCTTACAAAATAAAAATGGGAAATACAAGAAAAAACAACATTTAAACGCCCATAGGGATGCGGTCGGGATGGATAGGCTGTCAAAACAGACTAGGAGGCTGCTGTTCACTTCCTGTTTTGAACCAACTGTTCCACAGCCTTGTCCTCTTTTAACCCAAATCTGTCTCTAAACTGAAGTTATTTTGTACTAAAGTTATAAAAAATGATAATAATAATAATGTATACTTCTGGATTCATGGTTTTACAATGCCATTCAAAAATGATGCCCCCTAGTGGTTATAGCAATTAATGACAAGAGCCGGTGAGGAAGTTGGATAATACAGAGCCACACACTGTAGGTGATGGGGAGATGGGGGTGGATGGATGGGTCAGTAAAACACTGAACTTTAACACAGGAGACTGCTATCTAGCTGAATATTTCCCATTATCCTTCCATATATCCACATGCAACTGCCCATTTATTGTTGTACTTTCATTGAGAAAATCCCACTCAACCAGTAAGAACAGTTGCTCATAAATGTAACATGCTGGGCAGTATGACTTAATCAGGATTCTTCTTTTTTCTCGAGGGCTGTTTTGCACAGAACCTGGTTGTCCTCTCTTCTTTGGCAGCGAAAACAGCATGACTTTGACTTTGACTTTGTCTCTCAGGGCTTTTCCACTCCAGGAACTTAACAACTAAGAGTGAACTGAGATGGAGGAGGGATCTTTGGCACTGATGGCGAGAGTGGGTAGCAAAAAAGAGAAAAAAAAAAAAAAAGAGTTATAGTGTCGTATTTGGGTCTACTGCAGTGCTGTGAAGAGAGTCATGAATGGCTGGACTGAATATTGTGTATTTGCCTAAATTAATCAATGAATAACCGCTGCATGATTTGTGTGTACAAAGATTACACTTTATGTGAATCATTGATGCCCACCTCTTCTCACTATCTCATCTTGTAAGGATAAATATTTTACTTCACTGAATGCCATTTACTGGTTATACCGCATGTTGTCACGCAATACTGTGCAGGATTTTCCTTATGTATGGACTCCTAAAAAAACAAAATAGTCCCAGTTAATAATTAATTGTGACCCTCTTTAAGTGTTTTATCTGCAGATAGGCTGCCCTCTATGTGTATTCTATCCCTGTTATTTTGCTGCTAACGCCGCTCCCTCTCTTCATGGTGAACTTGCTTTGACACAAAGGCTACTGCAAACTAAACCCAGAGTTCAAGATTCAAAGCATCACCTTCAGACATTTTAGGACAAAATGTGTAAAGAACCTCCTGCACAAAATGAGTCTTAAATGACTTCTGAGACTTTTGCTGCTATGACTTTGAAGGTCAGGCGTGTTAAATCCAAACTCCGTCCGAGCCAGCGATTTGTTTTCTGTTGCCGAGCCTAGTGAGTCATGTTCGAGAGCAGCCACTTGTATGTGATGCCAGCAGACCCATAAGGCAGCTTTCACAGCCAGAAGCATTCAATGCAAGAGTGTTGGAGGGAGTGTGGAAGTGGCATAATTGCATGTGTAAATACAGTGCATGTGTCCTCGCGCACAAATCCACTCGTGTGTGAGTGTGCACCGTTTGCTGACAAAGGCATCTTGTAATTTAAAATGAAGTACCCAAACATTGAGTCATGTGTGACTGGCTTCCTTTCTTGGCAGGCCCTTTAAGTCACTCTCCATAAACGTGCTGCAGAGCTACAGACATTAGCTTCCTTGAAGGGTTTGAAGGGTTTAAACTATTTTATTTGCAAAATACCAAGAGAACATGGGGTGCACGGCGGCGTAGAGGGAGTCGCCTTAAAATGGAAGCTTGTATAGGTTCTGGTTGCATTTGTCACAGATGTGATGGCACATAATCCAGCTACCAGACAGTTAGGATAACAAGCATGCTGCAGACAGCCTCAATCAGTCCAGATAAGCATCAAAAGACTAAGAAAGAAAGAGAAAATAACTCAGTAGAAGGATAAGGAAAGCAACTTTGGAAAATGAAACAGCAAAGGCGATGCAAGACGGAGGAAAGGAGCAGCAAGCCATCCAAAAATAAGATCTAAAAAGTGTTTAAGCAGTACATCAAGTCGAGGTGGGCGACCTCTCTCCCCCGAAAAGTCACATCTGATTTTGAAACAAGCGAACCTCATCGATTTGAACTGCTGCAGCTTCACCAACTCCTGGAAAATCACTCGGAGCAATTTCTGAGCTATTTGAGTCCAGGTGCAGAGGAGACGGAAAGCGGATCTGGCAAAGTGGCGACTTGTATTCAAACTCACAGCAATCGTCGCAATCATCTGCCCGCTCACGAGTTGTGACTCACACGGTATCATCATACAGTAAAAAAGTGAGTAGTCACACCGTGAATAATCTGTTCATCTGTGATCAGAATAACATGGTCGATTTGTTCTTCATGCATGCAATGCAAATGCATCTTACGTCCCGGTCTTCTCGGTTGTGTCTAGCGCTTTTCTGAAAATGCTGGCAGTCGTTTTATCTTTGGCCTGGTTGTTGAAGAACAGTAGAAGTAGTGAAAAGCTGAAAATGGCCGTAGCCAACGGCCGCAACAAAGGGTGGGTTTTCTTGAAACCTACAGTTCAAGTTCACACACATATCTCTGTGGGAGTCAAAACGAAGGTGTTTGGCTTTCACTTGGTCTTATTTGTGCCTGCAGGACGTCTGGACACCTTTAAATTCACTGACCAGGAACCTATCGCTGCAACTTTTTCAATTGTTTGGACAACGGTTTGGTCCTCAGAGATTCATCTGACTAAAATTTTGAGTTTTGATCCCTCAGACCTAACTTTACAGTGATCAAGAACTCTTTTTGCAGGGCGAGGGCTTTAGGATTAACTGTCTTTTAGTTAAACTGCTAGTTTTTTGCAACATGGCTGAATATTTTTCCCACTCTGAGGTTGTGGACGAACCATAGCAGTAGCAAATTACAGGTAAACAAGCCGACCGTCACGGGTGTGCGTGGCGCTCAGAGATGACATCATCCAGGTCAGAAGACATTAGGCAGATCTGAGCAGATCTGACTTGACGTGATGCATGCTGGGTAGAACAAGTTCATTTTAACCAATCATATTCGAGATCTATAAGCATGACAACCCAGCATGCATCACGTCAAGTCAGATCTGCACAGATCTGCATGAAGTCGAACGCGCCTAATATCTGGGGTCTGTAGGTCAATCTACAGACCATGGATGATGATAACAGGTAACTCCGGACTCAACGGGGAATAGCACTAGTGTACAATAACAAAATATTGGTGAAATGAACGAGTTTCGCAGCAGATAATGAGTTATTTAGAGGCTGTGTTTCGGTGCCCCATTCACTCCCATTATATGGATATACGCAGAGCAAGAAATCTGACTACATATTCTGACATATTACAAATGACACAAAAGTAATATGGGTGAGTAAACAATTGTATTTTATGCCAGAAATAAGGTCCATTTTGTAAAAAACAGTAGTTCCCCTTTAACAGTCAGTTCTACATACTGAAACTGGCATTAGTAGTTGTGTGAAGAATGACTATTAGTAGAATGACATTACCCTGACACTTAAACACACCTGACTAATGGGTGCATGAAGGTGGAATAGGTGTCCATTTGTTAAAAAAAAGTTAGAAAAACAGTAGCCCTATGTGTAGCGGATGTTGGGGAGAGGGTATGCTCAATACCTTGGTGAAATTCAAAGTGAAGTCCGGGGGTGACCTTTTGAGGAAACAGGTAAACCCATCTGATTCAGGTTAAGATGTTACCCCTCCATCCTAGATAACTGTTACATCCTTCCAGATGATGTTATCTTATCCCAGAGGCATTCAGCCTCACTTGGGTTGTGAAAAATATATATATAAAAAAAAACTCTGGACTCAATCCTCGACTAATTGACTTTTAAAAGTGACATTTTTTAAACTGCAAAGAAGCGACGAGGCGGACAGCTCTCCGCGGAGACCCTCTGTGCGACATTAAAGTCTTGCTAGTAGGAACACGGCTTGTTAAGAGGACTTAAATGTCAGCGGCTGATATGAGACAATTGGAGTGAAATGTAAAAAGTCCCTACACGTGGCGATGGCAAGCGCACAGTTTCCCGTCTCAGTCCACGCTCTGGTGATGTCTTCCTCTAATAGGCGCCGATGTGAAGGTGGTGTGTGTCACGGTGTCACCTCCTCTGTCTAGCAATGTGTATATTGCTGTTTCCTGTTACCATGGTTTCACCATCACAGGGCCAACTGTTCCCTCTGTAGGCTTCTGTCACACATGAAATGGTCCCAGATGGCCGGCATTGATTTCATTAAGCTTCTTTTGAGAATTTTTTATTTTTTTTTCACAGAGGATTATCTCTTGCGACAGGCCAGCCAGCAACGTTTAGACAGATTTCACCAAGCACTGTCCCTTATTAACTCTGTCACTCTGTTGGAGATACGCACAGGCAAAAACCATCGCACCCACCCACCCACCCACCACTAGTACCCCCCCATTCCCTCTTCTTCTTTCTTCCGCGGCAGCCTGCGCCAATGCGAACATATGGCAGAGGCTCAAAGCTAGATAGCATGTGACATTGTGCTATGGAACAACTGCTGTTCATTCTGTGATTATATTTCATGAAGTGGATAACTGCGGTCCTTGGTTTCTGATTGGCAGAGTCACAAAATCCAATATCATACACTTTGCAGATTTGTCCTGTTCTTAAAAATCGAATCAAAAAGTCAGTTCTTCTCGGATTTTCAAAGCACTGTGTATTTATGAAATTCTTTTGGAAATGAATGCACTGTCCTGCTTAAAAGTTCTGCACCCTGTTATCTCTGGTACATGGAACACTCAAGGCCATTTTTTAACTGGATGTATTTTATGTGTAGCTCACGTTTACTGCCAACTCCAAATTTTAACTTCAGTTTTTATTATTTTTTAGCACATTTTGAGGTCAATGCTGTTACATTTTCTACAGACAATAATAAGATTTTACATTCAAATTTTAATTGAGACGTTATTAGGCCCTATGAGTGCATGTTTTGCGGCATCCCCCAGGGTTCTGTCCTGGGTCTTCACCTTTTTTTAATTTTTGGATGAACCGTCTTTAAGTTATGTTATGTTTTAGAACTTTCTACTCCAGAATATGTACGTACTGTGTTTAGGAAATTAATTTGAAAATGAATACACTGCCCTTCTTAAAAGTTATGTACCCTGTTTCTTAAAGTGTTTACTGAAGTCATCTCTGTGTCCTTGATCATCTTGTTAAAAAGGTATTGGTTTTTGTCAACAGAATGACTGCACATTACAAATATCTCCTTTTACAGGCCGACTGCTTTGAAATAAAAAAAATATATAAAATGTCTTTGTGTGACCTCTTCTAAAATGAATAAAGCAACAGCATTATACTAGTTACAAGGATAATTCAAAGCTATTTTTTAACTGCTGAAGCATTTGTTTACTGCCAGCGCTCACATTTAACTGGTTTAAACTTCAGTTTCTAACTTCAGTTTCTAACTTCAGTCTCTAACTTCAGTTTTGACTTATTGCCAGATGTGTGAAAAAAAAGCACTTTTTGAGCTTAATGCTACATTTTATACAGGCAATTAAAATCTGAATGTAAAATTGGATTATTAAGAAGAGATTAAGCTTAGGTGAGCACATGTTTTTGTGGTGTGCCCCAGGGTTCTGTCCTGGGTCATCTTAATTTTTATTTTTTATTTACTTTTGGATAACCTGTCCAAAAGTAAAGCAGATGTGGAGACGACACACAATTTTATAGAACTGATTTGTCCATAATGAGCTTGCCTCTGCTATAGCCTTGATTATTATACTTCTGATACCAGCAAATTGAGATTTCTAATGATATTATGATTTTTTTCTTTCTGTGTCAACTTTTAATTTTACTATTGTTTGGACCCACGGTAATTAGTACAATAAGTGTCAGGTTATTTTTTAAATTAGAATAATTTAATAGTAAATTGATTTGGTAAATGCTCTGCACTTACATTATACAGCACTTATCTACCATAGTGGTGCTAAAAGCGCTTTACAATATTTCTCATTTACCAATTCTCAACTGCACTCCAGTGGTTGCCCTGCAAGTTGCACGCCTGCCATTGGGAGTGATTTCAGGTTCAGTGCCTTGCCCAAGGGCACTTCAGCATGTGGATTGTACCACCAACCCAGATTTAAAGTTGTAGGCACGGATTGTCACGTCTAGTCACAAAATACAATACTTGCTATGACGTGATTCCATGTATTTGAAATGTGCTTGCATCCACTCATCACAATGCATTTATAATTCATTACACATTTAGTGGTAAACAAACCCATCACGCAGCCAAAGAGGGGTAAATGTTTGAATCCTTTTTAACGGCTCATTCGGTGACATTCATTCTCATAACCAGCTATGATAAACTCCCTCCACCAGCAAATACGCGCTCAGATATTTTTCATACACTGGCCTTTAAAACGTCTCTATCGCCCGTGCAATTAATTATCCACTGAGCAAAATACCACCCCACTGTAGATAAAATACTCGGTTTAATATCAGCAGTTCAGCACAAAGCACTGGGGAGCCGTGTTCTCAGTTTCACTGAAATGTGAGTGCTACTTCAGCAAGAGAGAGAAAATGGTTGTGACAGAAAGGGGGAGATTATGTTTACATCCCTTTTTCGCCATGGTGTGTGTATGTGTGTGTGTGTGTGTGAGAGAGAGAGCTACTGTAGGAAAGTATGCAAATGACCATGCATGTCTTTCAGGGATTAACTAAACGGGATTTTTGTGGAGAATGTTTTGTCCTTTGCTGAGTTTCTGAATTTACGGCTGACACCTTGAGCAGAGAGAAGGACGCAGAGTTAGACAGGATCAGTTTTGCATACGTGTGTGTGTGTGTGTGTGTTTCCACGTGGTGTTGCCGTGTGCAGGGCTGTGCTGTGTTTGTTGTTGTCGCTGTGGTGATGCGCGGCTACAAGTCGTTGAGAGAGAGCTACGGGGGAAGCATTTGATTTGCAAATGAAGAAAAAAAAAACCCACACACACACATATGCACATTTGCAAAGACACACACACAGACACAGGTGTGTTTGTTCCCCACGGGGAATGATTCGCAGCTGAATAGTTGCACTGGCTGACTTCTGAGTTTTGACAAAATGCTTCCAGGAGAAAACCAAGCGTGTGTGCACCAAGGACATGCCATTTACCAGCACTGCGCCTTTTTATCAATACAAGCCTGCGAAAGCACCTTTAGTCACAGCCAGTGTGGCTCTATTAAAATTCAACCAAGTGCTGTTTACACTAACTTTCCAGTCAATGCCTTCTGTTCACATTGCGTTCAAGGTCGGCTCTTGTTACACTCAGATGTGTGTAGTCGTGTGTGTACGTGTATTGTATATGCAGATAGGAGGTTTCACTAAAATCTGGAGCTCAAATGCTGCTTTGGTGTAGGATTTGTCCGACTTAAGGTACATGTACTCTGTTTTGTGTATGCAGACACTTGCGAAATACTAACCTTGTAGGAACTGCTGGTTTTAGGGTAAAGGTTTTAATTTGTGCAATTGGTTGATATGGCTACGGTTGGGGCAACTGGAAATCCTTTAAAGGGAAGAAATTATAGTTTGTGTGTCTGGCTGCCATGTGATTCGTGCACAGTCAGCTGATGTTGATGACCTGCAGCGTCACCTCTCCCTCTCCCCGTTGGAAAACGCACAGGTGTTTCCTCTGATAACCCTGTCTCTCTCCTGACCAGGAAGCTGCAAACGTCCACACCTCCCCGTCCAAAAGAGTGACATCCAGTAGACACGCTCCGGCCGACTGGCCAAAGGATCACACCATGGCCTCACCTCACGACGCCACCCTTTGTGAGTATCTCATTGTTTTTCATTTGGGAATTGTTCGCGTAAAAGCAGAACTTTGAAAGTTATTTCTTTTCAGAAGGCTTTGATGCAGTTTCACATGTGTTATGAAGTATGACAGGAGGTCTGGCTTTGTGATTGCATCATGGTTACACTACTCGTCAGGCAAACAGCCGAAGCTGCGGGATGGTTAATGCAATGTTTTGTCCCATTTGTTCTACGAGATAAACATTTGGCAGAGAGCAGCTTTTCAAAACTAGATTGTTCATTTTCAGATAAGGCTCCCTCCTTGGCAGCTTTTTCTTTTTTTAATAGGAAGCTGGGGGCTGGCTAGATACCGCGCTTCCATTACTGTGATAGCAACGCCGTGGCGGCTACCTCCAGTTTGTTTTCCACAAACGACGCTGATAGTGGTGAACACACAGATGGAGCTTACAGTGCGCGGTACGGTCCATTTATTTATTTTTTTATTAACTGTGTGAGGATCACAAGCAAGGTAAAGGGAGAGAGTTCAATCACATTGGCCTCTCTGGTATCACAGGATGCTGAGGGTGAGATTGTTTTTGTGCACATGTGTGGCATAGAGGCACTGTAAAGAAATATTGGTTAAAACCGATGCACAAAAGCAAAAGTAGTACCTCTCCAGAGCAGACATTACAGCAGCTCATTAATGTGGTTGATAGGCAGTACATTTTTGACGTCCTCCATTTTCACTCAAAAGCCATATTTCACACTGAGATGAAAAATGCTGGAGATACAAAGGTCTTCCTGCAGAAAAAAAAAAAAAAAAAAACTCAGAGATTCACATTTCCTGGACTGGATCTAAATTAGAGGATGAGTGGCATGTTCGCCGAAAACAGGAAGTAATTTGGGCTATAATTATGACTAGGGAGCGCTAGGAAAATGACTCATATGAGCTGACCTGTGCAGGTAATATTAAAATTTCCTCGTGAAATGAACAGGAATGAAAAAAAATCTGCAGGTTTTGAGACGTTTCACGTACAAATCTTCAAAAATCCACCTCACGATTAGCCTGGAAACCAGCCTTATGAAGCCCCTCCCACAAACTTTTTGGTTAAGTTTGGGAAGTTAATAATTGCAATTTTTTTGGCCTCTTGGTGGCGCCAGAAACAAGCTGTGAACACGACACAGACAAACTTTTCATTTAATTTGCATATCTCTTTGTTATAGAGCAACATTACCTTGAAATAGATTTTTTTTCCACCTGTTAAGCCTCAAATTTATGCTCTTTTAGCTCTGTTTTGGTCTCTACCATCACCGACAAGCTGTAAATCCGAAAACAAGCTGATAGACAAAAAAGGTTGCATGAAACTTAAATGAGATTAATTTGCCAGAGCTTTCATCACATACAAGAAGCAGAGTGATACGTAGATTATAAAAAAGTTTTTATGCTTTAAGGCTATCTTCTGAAATAAACATTATCACCACTTTAGAAATGGAAACTGAATAAAGCATGTTTGTCGAGAGTGGGAATCTAAGGTGACGGATGTGTTGACAGGTTCAATATTTTATCAAGGTGCATGCACACGCTCATAAATTCAGCCGTGCGTACTGACACTCAACATATCCACAAGCACTGATTTCCTACCTGAGATCAGTCAGGATTTTCTGTCGCCCCGCATGTCCCCAAAACTCTGCGCCGTGTCTAAAATTGGAGCTTGTTGATGTTGTCCTGACTGAGCGACAGCTTTTTTGTCTTGGCTGACAAGCCGACGGTGACAGCATCGCGCAGTCTGCCAGGTCAAATGACTGACAGTGTCGGCGGAGGGCAGGGGCGGCTTCCTGTGGAGCCGCAGTGTTTAAATAAAGCACGGCGGCGGAGTAACTGCGCTTTAAACGGATGCAAAGCTCACCTCTAAATCTCCATGCTGCTGCTCTTTCTAAACCCACGGCCTCTCGTGTTACACCGGAGTCACTACCACGAGACTGTGGCTGGTTTTGTTACACACAGCTGAATTCTTTTTACTCTATACCATATATACATGCTGATTAATCTTGTCATACTGGCTTTGCCCAAGACAATATTTCAAAGTCTACAAATCCTGCCAGTTGGAGGTATATTTACCAATCTCTTCCCAGATTCCCCTGCCAAATAACAATGTCTTTATCACATCATCCTGAGGAAGATTTTCTCCTTGTCAACTGCATTCGATTTGATCCTCTTAATTATTATTATAGGATGCAAATTATCACTTAAGACACCAATGATGTCTGGAAAATGCCTCCAAAAGCTTTGTCTACATTGTGTGTCGATGTGAGCCTGCTTCATGGTTCCTCTGGGTAGTGTATCTAAACACTTATAGAACTGACAGCTATGCCAAGAAATGTGTAATTAGTTGTTTTTTTGGAATCGCTGACATTTAAACTGAATGTTTCTGCAATCAGAGTATGATTCAGCATTATTAATCTTTGGTTTACCTGACACTAATGCCATTTAACCATTTAACTATTCGCCTTTTAACCAAGCAATTAGTTTTTCTTTCAACCTGTCGTGCCTCTTTTGCATTTTTACCTTTTAAGCAATGCCACCAGATTCGTGGAAGATGAAGTGCGATATTGTTCTCAGAAATGAAAAGGGGAATAAAACTCAACTTTGCTCAGTAACCAGGTTTTTTGTTGGTTTGACCTCAGTTGTTCTGGTATGACTAAGACGCAGCGTATTGTCAGATAAACTTACCAAGGTTTTAGTTGCCTAACTCGCTGCTTTGTAGCTGTCTGCTGACATAACAAAGATGGTTTGTTCTCTTTTAAGACTGTTATATTCAGGGTTGGCAAATAATTGTTTGGTGAAAAATTTAGAGAGGGGGCACCCAGGTGGCTACCCTTTGGCATATTTTTGCAATTACAACCGTAAACCCTCTTAAAGTGGAAATGAAGCATGCATGTTGTGGTTTTGTGGTCCTTTGGCCTTGCAGTCCATTCGCAATACTCCACAACCACCCAAAACATTCCCTTCTAGTTATAGAGCAACATTACGTTGAAGACATGTCTCACATGCTAAAGCCCACTCATCCACCCCGAACTCCACCCAGTAAGGACTTTGTGGCTCTATAACTATGTCACCGGGAAAAAATAGCTAACCTCTATTCTCTATTCACTGGAATAAAAATAACAAAAAGGGAGAAACAAAAGCTCACTAATTAACATGCTGTATGGGTTGAATCTATCCAAAAGTGTTGAATAAGTTAATCATTTTTAGGGGGAAGTTATTTAGCACACATTCACATCCATCTGGGGGAGTCTCTTTGAGAGAAGACCTGAAGGATTTTTTTTCCCCAATGTAATTTCCTGGTCTACTTAAAGGTTAAGTGTTGTTTAAACTGTAACCAATGGGTTTTAAATGCAGCTTTAGGATAGAAACAAGCCATAACACCACATATTAGTAAAGAATTGTTTCATTCTAGAGGAAACAGCACTCACCCTAAACTGTATATATTTTGTTGTGTATACATGTATTGTTAAATATAATATCCAGAACATTTTTTGTCTTAACTTTTCCACTTTTAAAAGTGAGCAGAATGAGCAGCTTTGTTGCTGAAGATTAAATATCAAAGGAGAAACTTGAAGTGGCGCTTAACAAAATGCTTTGTTGCCCTAATCATTTGCAGCACCATCTTCCAACTCGGATGAGCTATAAATGAAATTGTGAAAGGTTGAGAATTTATTGACATTGTGTTCTCACAGACCAAAATACCAGATGAAATACCCCTAAGGTCATTGGCATTGATCAGCACCACCCTTCCCAACCCAGATATATTTAATTAACATCACAGTTGGAACAGTAAATCTATCTAATGGCAAATTAGACAGTCCAATCTCATTCAGCTTTATTTATTTCAGTTTAAAACCCAATTTTGAGTGCGGATGCACTCTGGACTTCAATTCGGTGGATATTCACGGTGCCACATCATTAGGTATTCTGCTGGAGCATGTTTATTTACCACTTTAGGAACAGGAAATCCATGTGCAATTTCAGTGGGATTATCAGCAGAGTGCAGCTTCTCCACAAGCCTGATAACCACACTTTTCTCGTCAATGTGCTGCCAACGGAACCTCATGGGGTGGGCCCCCGTAGAACACCCTGTGTTTCATATATGAGGTTGGGAAAAACGGTCATGATCGCGGCTAATAATACAGTCATAATGGCCATGGAGTGATGTGTGCGGGGTTGTATGGGTTAGATTCTTTTATGTTGGATTGAAAAAGACTGAATGGAAAGCCTCGGGGCTGATCTGACCCAAACAGGAGGCCACTGGTTGAAAAAAAAACAAGCAAAGGAAGAAATGAAAGGAATCCTTCTATAGTCCACCAATTACCTGCATGTGACTTGGTGATTGTAGATTTCTTGCTCAGTCCTCTTGGGCCTGTGCACAGCAGCCAACGCACTGAATGCCCTGACACTGACCATGACTTTGGCTGTAGAGCTTCCAAGATACACGCAGAAGATGGAGCGTACAAGATCAGTAGTTAGAGTGAATGTTACATCACGACTGAATGTTCATCAATCATTCACCACACTGAAAACATTCATGGTTGGGCAGATTTTGTCAACTGGGGACATCAAGAGGATGTATCTTAGACCTACACAACACAGTAAACATAGCTGAGGAAACATGTATCTATAATAACCCCTAGCACTAAGCAAAGCTCAGTATGCAAGTCAATAATTAAATGATGCACACAGAGGCACAGAGTTATGTTAGGAGAATGTATTATGTTGTATTGGTTCAAGGACAGTCGCTGTCTAACAGCGGGGTAAAGTCAGGCTCAATTCTTATCAAAATAGGAGTCTGGTAACACACAGCACACATGCAGAACAACTGCAGAGTGGGATTCAGCATTATTAATCTTTAGTTTACCCTTCACGAATGGCAAATTCACCCTTTAACCAAGCAGTTTTCAGCCCGTTTGGTGTAAACAGATTTAACTGATCTCGTTAACTTAATGCCGTTGTTACTTTTCATCATCACATAAGGCCTAGACTAAACGATTTGATTGGTTGGGCAGATCTTTGCCAGAGCATAATCAGCTACCAACAGAGTGACTCCCATTCAACTTTCCCCCACAAAAAGTTTGTGGATGGTGGAGGTTCGGACTGGCTCACATGCTACTGTGTTATAAGTTGGGGCAAACTGCTTTCCTTGCTCATTCGAAAGGTCACAGGAATACACCAACCAGGACCATTTATGGTTAGTGAAAGTGTTGGTGAAGTTTTACAATGTCTGTGATGTTAAAAATCAGAGCACACAGAGTTAGGCATGTTTAATTTGTGAGATTTAGCTGTACTTCTTTGGACGAAGCCTGTAAACCGAGCTATACTAATCACTTCCTGTTTCTCGCCCATATCATATTTGACAGTAGCACATATTGCAAAAACAGAACAGTGGCAGAAAGCCTATTTTTCAAAATCAAAGTAGCTAATAACTGCCCCAAAAAAAAAAATCATAACCTGTATAAAAAAATATGTATTAGTGAAGGCATGGTTCTTTGTAAGCTTATAGTAGTGGTTCGGCTCAGGTTTAACAGACCGTGCTAACGTATAAGTTAAAATAAGCTAGTTCAGTTGTCAGAGCACAGTGCTAATTCTAGCTAGCACACTATTTATAGTGAAGGTCTCGAATGTAAAATAGTTCACTGCTAGTTTGTCTAACTCAGGTTAAAATAGATGTTGGAGTGCAGTTATTGCAGCCATCTTTATAGCTTAGACGTAGAGGTGACGAAATGAATCTGGTGAATCTAACTAAGCTCTCTCAATGCATCTTGTGTGCGGCAGGCAAAGTGGTACCAGTCGCTTGACACAGTGTCTTTGTGTCATTTATAACCAAATTTAAATCAGCTGTTTTACATGCAAGTGTAATTTGTTTACCCCAAAAGGGGGCGGAGTCATGTATGTTACAAGAGTGGCATTGATCTTCTCATCTGACCTTGAAAGAAAACAATTTTGATTTATCCTTAAAAAGAATTTTAAACTACATATGTGTTAACATGTACGTCTATGTCTTTGCTGGGTGTGCTGAGTCATAAAATGCCATAATATTTAGCCTGCCAATAAGAAAATGCCAAGTGTCTCCCTGCTCTCTTGCGCATAAAATAAATAAAGGAAGTGCGTTCTCCAGCTTCTCAATGTGGGACGTCTGTATCCATACTGTGACATAAGGTTAAGGGCATGTTAGGTACCTCGATACTTGCTGCTAAAAAAAGCCAGCGTACATCCACTTACCCTCTCCCCTAAGTCCATCCTATTTTTTACGAAGGGGGACTTCTAAAATAAAATCAGCTGTCACCAGACGCCTGGGCCCCACTGAGCTGTGGAGTGCACTGCTGGAGCTGGTCTCCAAGCCTCGCTGTCCGTCTCTCTGCCCAGGATTGTCTTCTTCTGTTGGGTTAACGCCGGATCGACAAAAAAAATAATAATTATTAGCTGGAAGTTCCAAGGCTCTTTTCTATTCTGTTGGATTTTATTGTCGTTTTACTCAAAAAGGCGACCTACGCAGAAGGTAAGTGGCGAATGTGGACAATCAGCATGTCAAGGCTGACTCTTTCATCAACTGTGTCAGCACAGATCTTTTAAAGTGACTATTTGTCTGAGCCGAACTGGAAGATTTGAAAATGTATTCGACATTTTAGCTGATAATGATGTGGCTGCACAGACATCTTTGGTATAAAATTAGAAATAAGATATAGTGGAGGAGGCTGTATTGTGTTTAGGTGGTTGGAGCTTCACAGTGTCGTTATTTCCATAATTCCACTGGGATTGCTGCGGTGTCGTAAAACACGCATGGGCCCTTCCTGTTTCCTCCCGCCAGACATAAACCAGCAGCAGCTTGATCTGGAATATTCTGAAAGCATGGCGAATCAGAGGCAAAGTGCTTAGCCTAGCATAAGGAGGTGCTTGAGGGCAACGCGGTCTCCTTGTAAAGAAGTTGCATTGATAGCCTTGACAGCTTAATTATTGTGCCTGTTTTGCTTTCTTTGGTAAGGAAGAAATTCTCGTCCATGGCTGACATTTCAATTAATGTAGCTCGTTTTGGGCTCTCCTGTCAAACCTCACCAGGCAAAAAAAAAATTAAAAAAAGTTTTGCCCAGTGAGTACTGAGAGGAAAATTCAAGCTTTTGTTGCGAGAAGGAGGGCAAAAAAAGGGGTGACAATTCTGTGATTAGGGGACAGCCTCTTCCTGGCACAGATATACGATCCTTGATTTTGCTTTGAGCATGAAACCACGTTTTCACACTTAAACCCACCTGCTCTTGTTTCCTCCCGTAATACCCCACCCCACCTCGCCGCCCTTCACCTCCTTGCCTCTGGCCGGCCTCACCTCAGCTTTGGTTGCTTTGGAGCGGGCAGTGGCAATGAGGCATCGACAGGGAGTTCAGTGGCCCCTGGCTCGGCTCAATATAGCCAGTGAGTCGTGCTTCCGGGCAGCAGCGTGGCCTCCCCTGTTGACTTCTATTAACCCGGTCAGTGCCATCACTTGTGCTGTTACTACGGCATTGACGTTCATCACTTATTGATATGAAGCTAATATTCCGAGAGGGTTAGGGTTACACGATTAGAAGAAGAATCATAAATTAGTGGGATAACACCCTTCAAATCTTTGAAAACTTCTTCAGTTTAGAGTTGACTCACTCACTGCATTGGACGCCCCCGACACACATTTCCAGCCCATAAATCTCCCTGTTACGGAGGAACATGACGCTGCAGACAGACCCGGTTTATAAAAAGGCCCGGTTTATTTTTTATTTTTCGCCCTCCAGTCAGCCTCGCCTCTTTCCCGAGCCTGGTTACCTCACCTCCACGCTATGGCAGCTTCAACATAGAGCATACCCTTCTCAAGATGCCGGAGATGTCCAAAGCGCTGTTGTCACCGCTCAAAAGCATAGAATCCCCTCGTCTCTCAGCCTCTCTGTCAGCTCCTGACGATGACGTGAACATTTATCTCGGGTGATGAACGAGAGTATTATCCTTGCGCCTCTGTCATCGGGACGGTGTTGGGTAACACCCGAGCCTCAGGTGTAGGATTTCTGACCCATATTTATAGGATGCAGAGGGTAAAAACCCTGTTTATTTTCAGATGCTGCTGTCCCGTTGCTGACTCTCCCCCCCTCCCTTGATGGGTTCTTGGTTACACTAGCATGCCAGACGTAGCAGAAAGCTAAAATTAGTGGGATGAGGAGAGCATGCTTTTGTCACACGGCGTCTGGTTCAAGGCCTGGTTATACCACCATGTGGCAGAATTGTTGCCTCTGGAGGCTTGGTGGTGTAGATGCAAACACTTAGCAAGCTTGTTAGCTCAATGGATTATGGGAAAATATGTTCACGCAGCTTATTTAAAAAGTGTTTTTGTGCCTTTCGATTATAACTGTCAACAAAGAAGTAATGATAGCCCCCTCCATGTCTGACCCTAAAAGCTTTCCATCCCCAAAAACATCAGTGCATTCAGCACTACTTGCTCTAGAGGTGCTAGACAATGTTAGGCGACAATTGGAGATCCTAGTTGTGTTTCTTGCAAAAACAATTTGATGAGCATGAGCTAAATGTAGGCAGCCCAGGAGACAGACCAAGGTTTCCTACCTAAAGTTTTTTGTGGCAAAAAAGTTGCTTTATGTGGTGATGGATAGAAGACGTAGCAACGACATAGTCATACTCGTCATCTGAGTGCCATGGAGGAGGGTTAGGGCTAGGGTTACCGACAATTAATTGCGATTAAGGCGTTTGTCGAGAACACCTTAATCACTGGACGCAATCGCTGGTTTACCGCTTTAATAATTGGATTTGGGACTACAATTGCGTCCTCGCTTGAGAAAAATTCAGGGGATCACCCAGAATTTGTCAGGAATCACACTTTGGGTGCCAAAAAACAGGCAGAATCAAGCTCTTCACACATATATAGGGGTTTTTCCAGTCATCATATCCAATGTATATAATATATGACATTTGAAAGAGTAGTGCTTTAAATTAAATTGTGTACTGCACCGATTCACGACCTTCTTCTGCGTAAATGTGGCACTTGTTGGCCAAAGCGATGAACGAAACACGTTTTCTGATGAACTAATTAAAAGTGGTGGTTACACGTTATAAAATAAAACAGAGTCTTGGGTTTTACGCAACAATGGAGAGGTAGAAATTGGCACATATTTACTTTGCTTGATCAAATCCACTTATCCAGGCTGAATGAATTCATTTGGAAATAATATTTACGGGAAGCATGACTGGACAAGGAGACTGCAGTTATATGAGGTATCACCCACCAGATACAAATATCTAGTGAAGCTATATCAAGCCACAGATATACGATAAGTGGGGATTAAGGCGCTTGTTCTGCACAGCTAAGACTGAATGGTATGTACTACACTGAGGGCCTGATCTCTGTGCTACTACAGCACCAAGGGGACCTTCATCTGATGCATTTACGCCGCTACAAGGCTTCAGTCAGTTCAGAAGCAGAACTCGCTGACCTGTACTTTGAGCCAAATTTATGCCGGCGCACACACATGTGGAGAAAATGCACAAGCACCTGCTGAAAGAAAAGAAAAACAGTAGCAGCCTACGTGGAGGAGGATTTCAAAATGTCAAAAGGTTGCAGCGCGAGCACATAATGAGGGAGAATAATTTCTATTTAGGGTCTTCTTTCATCCTACGGTTTTGTTGCCTGGGGAGAGAGAAAAACATGCCAAGAACCAAGAGGTCCAGTGTGGGTGTGTGGTGAGCCTCGTCGGAGCATCCTCCGTTGCCTAATGACGCTTTGTAGCGCTGAAAAGTCAAACGTGAAATCAATGGCCTCTTCTAATTGGCCGTCCGTGGGGATGCGCCGGGATATATGGAGAATCGAGGTGTAGTGCTTAATGATGGACGAGTGTTCGCCTCAGATTCCGATCAAATCTTCAAATTATGCCGATGCATGTATTGCACTAAGGGTGGTCATAAGTTAGGGTTAGGGTTAGGGTTAGGCTGAATGTAGTGTGAGAATCTTTCATTTAATATATGATTTGGTAATATTTAAGTGAGGATGCTGCGCGATGTGAAACAGTTAAATAAAATTATTTACTGATTTATCCTGTCCCATTATTATACCAGAAACCTCATGTACAATGCCGTCCCTTAAGTCCAATTACTAAATGGCAAGCTCTGTCGCAGCTTTCATTTATGTGCTGAAAGAGTAATGAGTAGGTGGCAAATACCAGCTGATCTCTTGAGGAGGCATACCTAACAATTACTGTGCACGGACTCCAGTTTGCATGCAGAAGCTTAACAGGCGACGTCAATGTGTTTTGCAGCTGCAGGCGGCAGCAGCAGCGGCGGCGGCAGATCCAAGCCGGGACGCCCCGAGGACAACGACGAGGAGGCCGAGCCGGTGTCGGTGAAAGAGCGGCTGGCGATGTATCAGGCTGCCGTGTCCAAGAAGGAAAGCAGCAGTTCCTCCTCTGCTGCGGTAAGACGATACTTCCACATGCATGTAATAAGAGACGGAGGGGAGGATGTGCTGGCGGCCCGGAGAGACGGCAGACGGTCGCCTATGTGAAACCCACTGTCCCACTTGTGCTCTGCGGGTTGGCACAGGCCTCTGGAGGGATTTGAAAATTATTTGTCAGTTTGAAGAGACATGACAACCCCTCTAGCAAGTGAATGGGAGAGTGAAAATTAAACACGGGGCTCCTTCAGCTTGATTGTCATGAATCAGGAAGCATCCACAAATTCGAGCCGGTTCAATTCTCACTAGCAGCGTACCCCAGTACATTTGTCTCAGGGAAAGGTTCCTAACAACGGTGTAATTTCCTAACATGTCAGAGAATGAAACATGAGGGTGTTACATGTGAATTTTTAATAAAGAAGTTGCAGCTCGTGCGTATGTTTCTACAGCGTGGTAGAAGACAAAACCATCATCATCGGCCGGGACTTCACACATTATTCCTCCTTTAATTAAACCTGCTAAAAAAAAATAAAAATAATCCAAATATCCTCCAGTTATTAGTCATCACTGAGAACCAAAAAAAAAAAAAAAAAGCTCTTTGAAGAGCCTGCATGCACTTTCATGCACTTTGTAAACCCAGTAATTCAACCGTGTGAGTTTGTCAGCCAGGGCTATTACAGTAAGTCTATTCAGTTTTTAAAACAAAGCTTAACCTACTGAGAAACGGTTCTTTCCTCATAAACTGTGCTCTACGAAAGCAGCACAAAACAATCTAACGTCGCTTACTAGCATTCAACCGTGGCTCAGGAGGTAGAGCGGGATGTAAGTGTCCTTGAGCAAGACAGTAAATTGACTTCAAATAGACAGTAAAGCGCTATAAATAAATACAAGACCATTTATAAGAGTGGAGGGATGAAGGCGTCAGTGTCTGCTTGAATCTGTTGTTCTGTTACGTGATAAATAATCAATGTGCAGAATTCATCGGGCTAAACTAGTGTGAGACACATCTGCTGCATGCTAACTACACCTTTCCCTTAACAGAAAAGATGATGACATATATTCATAGCCTGTGTGAATTCATTTGGAATTAAAATATATTTTCAGAAAGAAAATGTCACTTTTTACACCGCTGACGCTCCGTGGTGATGACACGCCTGCACAGCAACAAGTCACTGCAAAACATAATTATCCCTTCAATAACCCTGCGAATTCGGTAAATCTTCTATATTCTCTTAATAATACCAATACGTAAGCTCTTCCAGCAGGACTCACTGGGTGATCATTATGCACTTCACTTCAGTGACTGCCAGCGTGACAGCGATGCAACCTCGGTTCATCCTCGTTGTCAAGCCTCATGTGGCGGCTACTGACAGCTGAATGTGGATGTGTCTGTCTGTCTGTCTGTGTGCAGGAGGAGGAGGGGGGGATGGGTGGCGGGAGGGGTTGTTTTCTCTTTACCTTTCGCAGCTGTTCTCTACGAGTCCGCGTGCAAGCGACAACGTGCTTAAATATAGCAGAATCCTTGATTGATGACATTTACTCATCATTCAGCGTTCGTCTGTCGTCTGTGGATTACCGTGCATTATAGCAGGCAACAGCAAACAAGATGTGTAGGAAATGAGACACCACCGTGAACACATCTCTCGCAGATGAAAGGAGGATATAATAATGCTGCCAAGTCTAAATAAGATTATTAAATGGTTTTGCATTCGTAAAACCTGCAGATTTGTACTCAAAGCGCTTGAGTCACAGTGACACTCGGTCCATTCGTGCACACATCCACATGCTAGGAGCGACTCTGGGTTCAGTGTCTTGCTAAAGGAGAGCCTTGTACCGGCAACTGACAAGAAGGGACACGGGTTTCTTTATTAAGATTTAATCAAAGTCTTTCCCTGGAGCGTTCTCCAAAAAGAAAATATAACATTAGTGAGTTTTAAAAATTCTATGAGGTGAGTTTGTTAGCTCTTACTTCCAGTTTTCCTGTCAATCTAAGCTAACCATTCCCACCCATAAGCATACTTCCACAAATACAAACCTACAGTACCATGGGAAACAAACTTCTTTCTGCATTGAATCAAAATAAGGCCAAGATATGAGATTGCACGAATAATATATGAATGGAAAGGAGGCTGAGTATTTGAATGTGCCTCTAAGCGTGCTCATATAGACATTATGTGGATGACACTCATTATTAACGAAGCTTTTGTACCCTGAGGTAGTAAAATATTGATACCGTGGTGCCCTGCCATAAAATGTCGCTGACCTAAACTGCTGTGCAATAACTTGCAAATTGCTCAGGCGTGTATCCATGACTTCAGAGGAAATTACACTGCCTTCAGTTCATTTCCTTGAAACATACTCCAACCTTAACCATACCTATTACTTGCTTAACCCTAAATATAAAACATGTCTTCACTTAAATGTATATTAGAGGATTTGTCCCCATTATAAAGGCATGTCCCCATAACGTGTGATAATATGTAGGTCCCCACAACGCGAGTGTTATCTGTTTGACACATACACACACACACACAGAGCAGTAGCAAAAGTAGATATTCTCATATATATTGCAGTTTCCCGGATGCTATATATGCAGAAGGCTACATATAAATGTTTTATTAGGATTGTAATTGACAATCCCAGAAGGAGATTATTGTATCAAATAGTCAGAGTGCATTCTCGCCCAGATCTCATAGGGCGAGGGCTGCCTCCTCCATACTGATGCCTTTTAGAAATTCTTCTCTCTTACTCTTCTTCTTGCCTTCCAAAGAAATCAGGCTCGTGTGCTCTTGTAATTCCTTACGTAGCTCGATATAAAATATTGAAAAGCAAATTTGTTCCATTAAACTGAAGACTCTGAATTTCTCTACTGATGTTTTTATTCTCTGTTGTGGGATAGATATGGAAACTGTGCTTCCAATAAAACTGGGCATCTTTCCTGTACTTGCGATTTCCCACGGAAAATGATTTGTAAAGATGTAGCCTGACTTAGTTGGGTCACGCATTTGTCTCAGTATTATGTAAGGCGATACCTACACACCCTCGAGAATACTAAAGGAAGGCATTCATGCCTTGCTTAAAAGGACGCCAACGCTGCTGAGGTTTCTATAAGCGTTAGCATAATGTCTTTGCATTTGCTTCTGTATCAGTATAATACAAATATAGTCTATCATCATAACACCGACAATGAGAGCAGAGATATGTTCACCAAGTTCAAATCCAATCTTGTAAATCCCACATAAACTGTGGGATCATAGCGTGTTTAATTTATAATACATGTGATGGGTGATGGGTTCCCAGGGGTTTATTCAGTATGTCATCTGTTTTATGCTGATAGGTGATGGATGAGTCAGAAGCATGTTCGCTGCCCGGTGGTCTGGCCAGTGTGAAGAAACAGTTTGAAAATCAGGAGTTCACCTCGTCATCCTCCCAGTCCAGCGTCACCCAGTTCCATTTCCAGCAGAGAACAGTCCAGGTAAGACTATAATCATGAACAAAGTTTTTTTTTAAGTCTTCTGCAATGATATCATATATGTATTTAACATTGTATATATTTATATATTAGCATTTTATCATTACCTTTAAGTTTATTGGCTTCATTAAAATCAATTATCTGCTGTCTTGTCCAAACTTACAAAATATTTATATTAAAAGAATATCAGTGCCATACCATTCTATTAAATACAAAGGCAAAGCCAGTAGGTTAGCTTAGCATAAAGACCAATGCATGCTAACACATATCTTATTCGTTTAATTAAGAAAAAGAAAAACGTGACCAGGAATAAAATTGTGGTATAAAGCAAGCATAACATGAATTAATGATATTTAAAGTGCTGGAAGCTGAAGCTAACAACCGAGCCTCAGCCAACAGAGCAAACACACAGCCAAAACGTCAAATTTCGCAGTCAGCAGGTCAGAATTCATTGGTACATCTCCATATTTCATCATATCCTCAAAGACAATTGACAAGAAATTTAACTGACATTGTTTTATTAAATTTTGTGGTCCTTTTGAGCCTATCCACATGAGTCACCATCAACTATGCACCGCATGGTAGCTTGCCTGACAGAATCTAAAAAATCTGTGCCTCAGTGTCATAGATGGCCCTTTTCCTCCATCTAGTGGGTTAACGGTGGTACTACAGACAATAAACACAAAACAAAAATGTAGTTTTGCATCCTGACTCATTTTCCTGAGTTAAACACGTGAACGGTCACATGAAGGAAATATCGATATTTTTATGGATTTTATAATGTGCACTTTGGTAGAATTTAATTATGTACAGGCTAATTAAAATGGTCAAATCTTGAATTGTGTGTGCATTTCCTCCTGTCGTGAGAATCAACACTATTTTATAGCCAGATTCCCTTTCAAGAGGTGAAGATCTCCCAGCCACGTAGTGCTTAAGGCTAAACTACATGTTGCTGCGAATGTACATGTAAGTACATATGCTAGCTCTGAGCATTTCAGGCAAAGTAGCTTGGAAGGTTTGCAAAGAATCTTGACCCTTCCAAAAATGTAATTCATCTGTTCACTTCCTTTGTGCACATATACTAAACAACTGTCTACATATGTGATAATATCACCAGGTATTGAGTTATAAGACAATGGTCCATGAAAGGGACATTTCTCATCCTCCTCTTAAGAGTCCACATACCTTGGCAGGCGGTGCTGCTCTCCGTGCGAGAAACGTATGAAAGCCACTGAATGATTTAGATTCTACTGTAGCTCTTTAGTGGAAAAACTTGGCTGGCACGGTGGAGGCGTTCCAGCAGGTCAAATCAAAGAGGGCACCTTGAACTTTGCTTGTCTCTGTGGTTCTGTCATCCACTGCGTGAGGAAAATGCCAGAACGCGTTAGCAGCAGCCAGAGAAGGGAGGACGGGGGGGCCGGATCTCGGCGAAGTAAGGTCAATTCCACCCCTCCATGCACTCTCCCCATCTGCTCATTCAGGCGGGGAAGCTGAGTGGATTCTGCGAGCGAACGAGGGCCTTGCTGAATGCTAAATTTTACATAGGGTGTTCATGAGTGGGGAAATGTTTTATCGAGTTAGTGCTTCTTTGCAGCAACACTTCTTATCCGTCGAGTTTCTTTGCACAGGTGCAATGGCAAAACCTCTGTTTTACATCAGCAATGATATTACTACGCCGGCATAAGTGGAATTAGAAGTACAGAGCGCACCCGCCCTCCATGTATCTTTCATGTTAACAGTGGAGGATACAAGCTCAGATATCACATTCCTCTTTCATCTCTTTCAAATTGCATGAATCTCAGCGGAGGAAATGGATGATGCAGTTCTGTGCGGTTTTTGTAATCTTTAGCCCTTTTCTCCCGGAATTCAAACACAATCCCTGGGAGGAAGCGCAGTAATGGAAAAACACTGGTTACTGAGGGGTTTTTATTAAACTTTTACACAATATAAAAATGACTTACGCTCTAGCTCGCAGTCACAAGTGATGAAAGCGTGTCTGTAGTTTTGCACTTGTGTATGAGCGTCCACATTTTTCTGCGTTTCACAGGAGATGTCGAGCTCCTCAGAGGTGACGGTGAGAAGCAGTGCCAGAGAGATCGTCCCAACAGCAACGCTCTCTAAACAAGAGGTACTGACACCAGCTGTATGGCTGCATATTACCAATAATGCACATTATTTGCCTTTTACTCCTCATTGCAGGCTGCTAATAATTTGTCCCCATCGTTTCACAGGTAATCCACGATCAAAGAGTGCAGCATAACAATGTGGCCGCCAGTTACGGGAACCATTACAATGAAACAGGTGATTCCACTCATGCCTTTTATATTGTAATTTGCAAGTTTTTATTGCAGCGCTGCTTGCGTCCTGTGTATTAATCATCGAACCCGTTACGAGCCCGAATAAGGGATGAGCTATGAAAATGAGTCTGAGCGCAGTTGATTTTCCATTCAGTGCATAGCGGCAAATCTAATCAGGGCAAAGTCAGGAAGGTAAAATATTGGGAAGTGGAAATTGGGCAATCACCGCTGCATGGTTTCAGAAAATGAAAACTACTCAGGTTTTTAATGAAATGATTTATTTCTCTTCCCAATCCCCCTGAGCTCCCTCACTGTGAATGACTTAATGAGGCAGCCTTCTTCTTGTGTCTAATTCAGTTACGCTTGTCGGAGGAGAGGACCTACCAAAGGTTTCCACTCAGGCTTTGAAGCAGCAGTATGAAAAAACGATTGAGGAAGCCGCACCCGCCAAGGAAATTAAGGTAATGATGCTGTCTGTTTATCTAAATGGACGGTAGGTTTTTTTTAGATATTTTCCATCAGTTTGAAGAAGAGACATCATGAAATCATCAAAAGGAAATTGCGGATGCCACAAGTTGACGTAGAGCAAACAGGACCGGATGAAAGACCTCATGTCATTACACAGCCAGAGTCTGAAACTGTGTTAAAAGGAAACCCTTGTCTAACTCAAGAACTCGCATTACTGTCTGCAGTTCAATGAATATTTCAATCAAGTCAGTAATTAGGAACATGCATAACAGAAAAGGTTTGACAGAAGTGTCTGTATTTGTGCATTTACATCCAAATTCGGGGTCTTATTTGCTGCTTTCACTTCCAAATGTTTCCAATAATTATTTTCATTAATTACTCTCAACTTCAAACTTGACATTTTCTCTGCTTTCTATGACCCAAAATGAGTCAAATTTTCCAACTATATCTCTGATCCCTCACTGTCTCTCTCTCTAACTAACACTGCTTATAAAACATAGGTTGATGTGGATTTCAACCAGTTTCAATGGGCACCAGTGAACCAGTCCTCAAAAACTTCAACTGTCAAAAGCTACGACACTTCCTCCACTGTGAAGACTGCTTCATCTGTAGCGTCCGCCTCGTCGGTGGCTTATGAGGTGACAGACGATTTCCCTCCCCCGCCTTCAAACCTGGTGCAGGTATCACAAGAAATTTCCTCGGAGCCTCAGGAGCAAGCCTCCCAACACAAGTACACCGTCAGTAAGGAGCAGTACTTTAAACACAAGAGCATGGCTGAACTAAAGCGCCTCTACAAGCACATAAATCCGGAGGTGCGCAAGAACCTCGAGGCAGACTTCTTGTATCAGCTCACCGAAGCCGAAAGGGCAGACTTGGAAAGCAAGGAAGTGGTGGGTGATGTCCAGCAGGCGTGCTATATGTTTGAAAATGATGGCAACTGCTCGTGTCAGTGTTCAAGCCCCGACGGAGAGTACATGGACTGGGATGAGATCCTCAGGGGTGAAGTGCAGTCCATGCGCTGGAAGTTTGAGAACAAGCCGCTTGATGCGATTAAAGACGATACACCAAATGAGAGCGAGGCGAAGAATATCGCCCAGCAAGAAATAATCGCTGGCAAAGATGTTAGATACACAGCTTGGATGTTTGAGACTCAGCCCATTGATGCTCTGGGGACAGAGACTCCTGACACAACGGAGCAGACACAAAAGCAGAAGGATCTTGCAAGAGGAGACGTCCGCACCGCAACTTGGCTTTTTGAAACTCAACCGCTCGACTATCTGAATAAGATCTACCAAGAAGACGAGCAGGAGATGGATGGGGAAACAACCAAAGACATTACCGGCGGAGACGTCAAAACTGCCAGGTATCTCTTTGAGACGCAGCACCTGGATTGCCTGGGTAAAACAGAAACCATCGAGGAGAGCCACTTCCTGAACCTGAAGTCTGAGCTGGAGGAGATTAAGGGGGACGTGACGACAACCACCCGTATGTTTGAGACGCAGCCCATGTGCGTCATCCGAGGGGATTCAGGAGAGATGCTGGAAATCACCACCATCCGCAGGGAGGAGACCGAGAAAGGAGATGTGAAGACGTCTCGCTGGATGTTTGAAACTCAGCCTCTAGATATGATCAACAAAGATCCTGCGAAAGTAAAGCTGATATGTGGTATTTCCATGGAGGACAATGCTCAAGGTGGTGTGAACAAAGGTAGATGGCTGTTTGAGACAAAGACTCTTGACAGCATTAAGGATGAGGAATGGGAAAGCGTCAGAAAGCAAAGGGAAGAAGTAATTGGAGCCGACGTAAGGAAGCAATGTCTCGTTTTTGAAACTCAGCCAATGGATACTCTGAAAGACAACGCCAACGCTCGACCTTTACACTCCGAGGAGATTGTAGGAGGTGACGTTCGATCAGCCAAGCACCTGTTTGAGACTGTACCCATGGAAAACCTGAAAGAGCTGCTCGAAGTGGGAAAACTCAAGAAAACGGTTACGTCTGAGGAAGAAAAGGGTGACGTGAGGCATCAAAAGTGGGTCTTTGAGAGCCAGCCGCTCGAGAATATAAGGGAGGAGAAGAAGGAGATCACGAGAACGGTTAACATCGAGGCGCTTGACAAAGGAGACGTGTCAAACTACAAGGAAAGGTTTGAAAGCATGGATTTAAGCAAATGCGAGGGAGCGCAAAAAATTCAAGTGGAAGGTGTCTCAAGCGGATCTGTCCAATCCAACAGAGTTCTCTTTGAATCCACTCCGATGTACGCCATGCAAGACAGCTCCGGCCATTACCATGAGGTGAAGACGGTGAGGCGTGAGGAGATTGTGAAGGGAGACGTGCGCAGCTGCAGATGGATGTTTGAGACGCGTCCTATTGACGAATTTGATGAGAGCATCAATAAGTTTCAGTTGATAAAAGGAATATCCAAACAGGAGGTTGAGTCAGGGGATGTCAAAACGGCCAAGTGGCTGTTTGAAACTCAGGCACTCGACACCATTAAATTTTTCAATAATACTGAGGAAGAAGAACATAAAACTAAGGAAGGTATTGAAATTGAGAAAGGGGATGTAAAGACCTGCAGGTGGCTGTTTGAGACTCAACCGATGGACGTTCTATATGAAAAGGTGGAAAAAAGCGAGACAGACGTCGAAGAAGTGCAGAAAGGTGACGTGAAAACATGCACTTGGCTCTTTGAGACCCAGACGCTTGACAACATCCGCGACCACTCGGAGTCGGAGTCTGAGACGATTCTGAAAACCTGCACGATGAAGCAAGAGGACATTCAAGGAAAGGACGTGCGGCTGGCTCGCTTCTTGTTCGAAACGGAGAATCTGGAAAACATCACGGGCGAGGACAGCAGCTCCTTCAGGAGGGTCACCGAGATCGACATCCAGTCCGGTGACGTTTCCAGGATGAAGTACATCTTCGAGAACCGCTCCTCCGACATTGTGAGCTCCACCTCCGAGGAGACAATGCAGAGGCTGAAGACGCAGCAGGCCGAAGACATCCAGAGGGGAAACGTTGTCAACTGTACCTGGAAGTTTGAGAACCAGCCGATCGATGCCATTCGAGAAGAAACCACGGACGTGAGGGAGAGTCGAACTGTGACGGACGTTCAAGGGGGCGACGTTGACAAAGGCCGCTTCATTTTTGAAACATACTCTCTGGATCAAATTAAAGAGGAGTCCTCTGAGACGGATATTTCAAAACTCACTAGTATCTTTAGAGGAGAAATAGAAAAGGGAGATGTGAAAAATTACACCATGATGTTTGAAACTCAGCCTCTGTATGCCATCCGTGACAAAGAGGGGCATTATCACGAAGTTACAACTGTTACTAAAGAAGAAGTCATGAGAGGAGATGTGGTAGGGGCCAGGTGGCTGTTTGAGACAAAGCCTTTGGATTCAATCAGAGATTCAGAGGAGGTCTACGTTATTAAAGCCGTGACTGAGGAAGGCATCAACAAAGGGGACGTCAGCTCCGCCAGGTGGAGGTTTGAAACGCAGCCTCTGGATGAAATTGCAGAGGAAATGAAAGTGCGGTCGAAGACGGTCGCAGATATCCAAGGGGGCGACGTGAAGACGAACAAGCAGCGGTTTGAGGCCGACGAGATGTCTCAAAAGTACATCAGAACGGTTAGCGTGAGCGAAATCCAAAAGGGCGACGTCAGGTCTGCCACATGGATGTTCGAAACCCGCACAATCGATGAGATCCGCGGCGACGGCGCCGAGTATGACGGCATGGAGAGGGTGACAAAAGAGGAAGTAATGAAAGGGGACGTCAAACAGTCGGTGTGGCTCTTTGAGAAGCAGCCTCTTGACAGTATCAAGGAGAGCGATGGCACAGAGCTTGTTGTGAAAAAGGAGGAAATTCCACAGGGCGACGTGAAGTCGACAACGTGGCTTTTTGAAACCACTCCGTTTCACCAGTTCAACGAGAGCAGCACGGAAAGGACAGAAATAATAGGTAAAAGCATAAAGGAGACACTTGAGGAACTTTACTGTCAGAAAATGGTGGACTCTCAGGGTATCCTCATAGAGACGGATGAGATCGGTGATGTCCGCATGGCTAAGTATAAACTCATGAACCAGGAGGCTCCACAAATCCAAAAAGAGGAAGTCATCAGAGGGGATCTAAGCAACATAATGATGAACCTTCTCAATCGCACGGAGACCACTGAGAGAGCCATAACCATTGACAAGGAGGAACGCGGGAACATCAACACCACGGTGAAGCAGCTGTTCAGCCAGGAAAGGGGAATCGGCGTTGAGAAAGAGGAAATTATCCGCGGCGACATTCAAGAGGCCATGAGCAACCTACTCAAAAGCGAGGGCTCCTCTAAGCGTGGCATTCTGATTCAAGAGGACGAGAAAGGAGACGTGAGGATGACTATATATTCCCTTTTAAATAAAGAGGAGGAAGCGAGCGTCGATAAAGAGGACATCATTCAAGGGAACGTTAACAAAACTCTTCATCGCCTCCTCTCCAACTCGGGAGGAGAAGATTCGAAAAAGATACGGGTCGGCGAAACGGAGAGGGGCAACGTCAGCTTTTACTCCACGTGCATCGAGTCTGGGGCCTTGGATTACCTGAAGCAGCTTCAGTATGAAGCCGACGAAGAGCAGGAGACGGTGCATAAGGAGCGCATCATCGGTGGCGACATCGAGGAGACGAAGATCTTGCTGCGGAAGAACCAGCAGCAGATTGGTCGCACGGTGGCGGAGGACGATATCGTTCCAGGTGATGTGCACAGCAGTGTTAAAGTCTTTATGACTGAGCCTGCTGTCACCTACAGAAACCTAGAAAAAAAGGACATTGTTAAAGGTGACCTCAGTGCGGCCCTGGATTCGCTGACCCAAGCCATCAATCAGAAAGTGGTAATAGAGAAAGAGGAGGTGGTGAAGGGAGATATACCCACTACTTTGAAGTCTCTGGAAGAGGCTCAACATCAGGCCAAAGAAATGGAAAAGCCTGAAATCGTCAGGGGAGACATTCGAGGTGCTCTTGAGTCGCTGGAAAAATCTACATCCACCAAAGCGGAAGCAACCGTTGAAGATTTAGTGCCGGGCGATATAAAAGGGACCCTGAAGTCCCTAGAGGAGGCGACGCAAGTTGTGAAAGAGGTGGAAAAAGAGGAAATTATCAAAGGAGACATCCACACCGCCCTGCAGAGCTTACACGAGGCGTCGAGCGATAAAAAGGTTTACCAGCACCAAGTGAGCGAACAAGGGGATGTTAAAGGCACCATCCAGCTCTTGCTAGAGCCGAATACGTCTCCAAAAATGCAGCGCAGGGGGAGCATCGAAGGAGACGTGAAGACATCCATAAAATGCCTTTACGACGGCCAGGAGATGACGCAGCTGGAGAAAGAGGAGGTTGTAAGAGGCGACGTGCAAGGGGCGATAAAGTGTCTAATGCAAAGAAAACAGTACTGTAAGAAACACATGCACCCTTCCAAGAAACCAAAAATGCACATCAAAAATCCATCAACTGTAAAGCAAGTGGAGCATGAATGTCTACATGAAGGTAAGAGGGAGAGTGTGGCAGAAAATCCAGCCCCCACTGTGAAAAACCTCTCTCAGAGCGGTGAGTCACAGAAGCTCGCACAGAGGCACCACGAAAGCAAATTGTCGAAAACACAGGTAATAACCCAAGAGGGCCACGCTGTTACCGTAGCCAAAACAGACAATCCCGCCGGGGCCTCTCAGCAGAAGAGCCTGAAAGAACAGAAGCAGAAAGTGCCGCCCCCGCAGAAAATACAAGCTCCGAAGCCTGTTACAGTGAAGAATAAACAAAAGAGTAATAATGATCAAACGGAGACTACAGCCGCTGACGTGAGTGTGATGAAAGAGGTGCAACAGACATCACAGGCGACTGCTTCACACAAGCAAACGTGTGAAGCGAAGACAATCAAACAGGTGCAGACGACGGTGACGGAGAAGACCGTCGTGCACAAGCAGACGAGCACCGTATCCGAGCAAGCGTCAGCGTCTCAGACGCAGACGGGGACGAAGGCTCTCGCACAGAAGCAGAACTTCAAAAACCTGAAGGCCGATCACCGCCAGCTCGAGGCGAAAGGGAAAGGTGCAATTAAAAAGGTGAAGGCGGAGATTCACTTCCCACCTCCTCCCTCCTCGCCTCCTCCGCCATCAGAGTCTGAGCTCTCCCTCCCTCCGCCGCCGTCGCCTGTCATGGAGACCCCGACGTCTACGCCTTCCATCATGAGGGAGGACAGCGACCTCCCGCCCCCTCCTCCTCCCCCTCCTCCTCCTATGGAATTCATAAAGTCTGAGACTGAATTTTTCCCTCCTCCTCCACCTCCCCCGCCTCCGTCCGCTGTGGGCGGGCAAGATTTCCTCCCTCCACCTCCGTCGCAGCAAGAGCTCAACGCGATGCCGCAGCCTCCCTCCGCAAAGCAGGGGAAGCCCATCGGGAAGCCTTTGTTCAAAGTGCCAAAGCAACCAGAACCGGAAAAGAAACCCATACAAGTCAAACCTAAGTGGCAGAAAAAACAACCGACGCCTCCTCCACCACCTCCACCTCAGCGCCCACCTGATAATGTGTCAATAGCGGCGTCAACAGTCCATAAAGAAGAAGCCAAAGTGCAGGAGGTGAAACAGGAAGCAGCTAAAAAGATAGAAACAACTAATCAGACTGAATCAACAGCGGTGTCACCAACAAAAATACCAAGCATGCCCGTTGTGAAACCGGCGCAAAAAGAAAACCCCCAGCAGCCTAAAAAAGTGTTTGTGCCTCCCATTAAACTCCCTCCACCCCCTGACCCTGCGGCAGCTCCGGCGCCTAGGCCCTACGCTCGCAAATTTAAAACCCCTCTCATGCTCGCGGAGGAAAGGTACCGCCTGCAAAGAGAGAGAGAGGAACTAGAGAGGAGTCAAGTCACAACTCCCACTTCTCCTCCTCCGATTAACACGCAATCCTCCGCTGCCACTGCTGAGTTTTTCACAGCAGACAAAACCGAGAAAGGCGAAACCGTGGAACTGACAAAGGCGAAAGCAGAAGAAGCTAAGACGGCTTCCAAAAAAGAAATGCTGGCGCAAGACTCGCCTGCCAAGAAAACCCCCTCTCAGATCCCTCTGAGCAAACCCTTGATCTCGGCGGTAAATAAGAAATCTGCCTCCGCATCTTCAAACGTGTCCTTGGATAAAAAGAATGTTTCCAGCGAGCGCTCCTCAGAAAAAACCCTCGCCTCAACTGATGTCATTAAAAAGGCTGAAATAGCGCACCAGAGCCAGGCCGCTGCCGCTTCCCAGTCCCGTCACGAGGCCTCGGAGAGCGAAGCCCGGTCGCGCTCGAACGTGGTCACCGCTTCAGTCACGGAGCAGCAGCAGTTTATTAAGAAATCCAGCGCGAGGTCTGTCACCGCCACACAGAGCGCCGTCCACGAGAATGTAAATCTTCAAAGCCAGGCCGCGGTCACATTGAGAGCCGAGGACGCGAGGAATATTAATGCGCCTCTGTCACAGGAGGGGAAAATGAGCCCCTCTCTCCCGACTAAAATCCCAAAAGTAACTCCGAGCTTCAAGGTGAAAACCTTTAAGATGCCGACAGAGAAGAAAGAGGAGAAATGTGAGAGTCTGGGACAAAAGGAAGCGATGAGAAGTGAGACGCTTTCGCAGCAAGAGAAAAGCAATGTGTCGCAGAGGAGCGAAACAAAAGTAAACCTGGAAGGCCACCAGCTGACGTCAGCGAGGGTTGAGATAAAAACGGATGTGACAGTGAAAGAGAGGAAGAGTCAGGCGACCCCGGCCGCGAAGGAGACAGAAGCGGAGGCTCATGCGAGGAAAGGAAAGCAGGTGCAAAAAAGTGAGACCGAGGTAAAGCTGTCACCGTCGGTTAGCGTTTCAATGCCTAAGATGGCTAAGATAACATCCGCGGCGGCCCATCAAGGACAAGGCCATGTGTCTGTCTCCCACAGCCAGCAGAGCATGAAGACGGAGCACGTTCACAAGCACGAGGAGGTGGTTGTGACGGAGAGCGTGGTGCAACAAAGCCGTCAGAAGCAGGAGACGGTCCAGGTGCAAAAGCAGCAAATGAAGCTGCAAGCGGCGGAGAGTAATAAAACGCAGATAAAGGCTGGGAAGGTGAAAGGGGAGCTGAGGGATGTGTCGGTGTCGGGGAAAATGGCTCCGAAGAATGAGGCTCACCCTGAAGAGATCACAGATTTAGAGAAGTGCAGTGTAATGCGGCAGCTGCTTGTGCAAATAAAAGAGCTGGAGGGCATGTCAGGCAAAATAGACTCCAACCCCGTCAGGATGATTATAGGCGAAGTCCCCGACTGGGTGATGGGCTCTGACGAGAGACGGAACTTGAGTGAAATCGCTAAGCAGCAAAGCAAGAAGAAGCTGAAAGAGATGATGGCCTATGTGAGGAATATCGTTCAGGCGAAGCTCTCGTTTGTGGAGAAAAACTTGGCAGCGGCGGAGAAGGAGGAGAAAGAGGAACCGCCAGCAGCTGCAGCAGCAGCGCCGCCGCCACCGCCGCCGGTGCCTCCGAAGCCAGAGAAGAAAGTTCTCAGCGCGGCGACGGCGAAGATCTCAAAGATTAGCATCGGCTCGTCCAAGACTGAAAAGAAAGTGACGGAGGAGAAAAAGTCTCTTCACGAGAGCAAAGTGCATCAAGAGCTGAGTGAAGCGGCGGAGCAGAGAGTGTCCTCCCCATTAGCAAGCATCCGCACTCCGTCTCCTACATTTATTAGCATTGAATCAAGGAGGGTGGACTCGCCCCTCAGAGTGACACCTTCTCCTCCGCCCTACAAATTAGTCGGGACGCCCCCGCCTCCTCCTCGCAAGTCATACACGCCCACCTTCAGCCGGGCCACGCCTTCTCCCACCCTGAGCCGCTCGGAGAAGCTGATGAAACTGAGGGATAGCACCTCCAAGTCTTCCCGCGACGTGACTCCACCGCCTCCCATGCCGGTGCCGGAGTATTTCGTCTCCGAAAGAGAGAGGACGTCCTCGTGCAGCGACAGGGAGACTCCAATTGAGAGAAGCGAGCAGGAGGTGCAGGACGTCACAGAAATGGGGGATTCAATGATGACGGTTAAGGACAAGAAGTCGTTCTTTGAGGAGGCGCAGAAGGCGGAGGTGAGCAAGATGTACATTCGCAAGGATCCCATCGAAATCCCCGAACATTTGGGAGCTGACGCAGAGGAAACCGCCGAGGCCGTCACCATAGATATTCTAAAAGAAGACCTCCCGAGAGTTGATTTGTCAAAGCTTGTGAACAGGTTTGAAGCTGCACAGCCAAAGGTTTACACCAGGAAAGAGCCCATCGTGATAGCGGAGAGGCTGGGCAGTGACACGGAGGATGCGGAGGCCGACCCGCACACGCCGAGAACCGAAGACATCCCCACGTTCAACGTTAAAGCAATAAAGGACGTGTTCGAGACGGGGGAGCACAGTTCTCAAGCGGCCCGAGAGCTCAGAGAGCACATAGAAAGAAGAGAGCCCGAGACGGTGGGTCACTGCGAAACCGCCGCGTCGGTCACCGAGCAATTCTGCCGCATTGACGACTTCGGAAACGTGACGAAAGAGACGAGGAGCGAGGTGCACTCGGAGAGCTCGCTGACCCGCGGCAACCCTCCGTCCTACGCCGACGTAGTGAGGGGCGCGGTGCCGACGGTCACCGTGCCCCCCGAGGCCTCCACCGAGGAGCTGCTGAGAAACTTCCAGCAGTCGTGGGCCGAGAGCCAGGGCGTCTTCCAGAACCTGGGGTTCAGTGTCACAGAGCAGAGGACGTCGCAGGTCGTAACGCACCAGCAGGAGACCGTTGTGACGGGTAAACCGAGCCGTGCAGCATGAGGACACTAAACAGGCGTGACGGTGTGTTGCTTTGTGTGTGACAATTGATTTAAGGCATCGACTGCAGCGTGTGGAAAGAAAAGAGTCATTAACATTGCCTTGACACTGCTATTGACGACTCTTTTTGTGTGTTTTCTTTTATTTGAAACGTTCAACCGTCAAACCTGGAGCAGTTATACTTTCTTAGTTTCTTTTAATATGCACAGGTCGCACATTATATTCTTTATTCATGCTGATGTGTGAAACTGGCAATGTCGCTAACATATTGAACTAATATTTCTCATGCCCGGGCACCGGGGTGCTTTTATTCTTCGAGGCAGACGAAAACTGCTTGGATTGTCTCCAGCGAGACATTTCTGTGCTTTTATTCCAAAGTGAGTTTAATTCCATTTTCCAGGCTTTTGAAGTGGCAACAAAAGTCCCTCTCGGTCCTTCAAACACCAGCCCTGCTTTGAAAATAAATTGCAGTTCTTAAACTAATAAATTAATTACAGTGTGGTGCATTTTTCTTCGATTCAAAAGAAGGAACTGAGCCGTGTTGACGGCCTGGAAGCCAGACAAACTTCCCCAGCTTCTATTTTATGTGGTGGAAAATTGGTCTGGAACCCCTCCATTGGGAACTGATTGTGTTGATCAGAAATAAGTTTTCTAACAATTAACAGCAATTAATTCAATTACTGAGAATGCCTTATTTGCTTAATGTCACATAATCGGTTGCTTTGATTGGTTGGAGGACATTTTAATTGTGTGCATTTTTTCCTCTTTTTCTACCCTTTTCTACCCTTACTCATGGCAGTTTGATTTTGTCAACTTTTATGTCGTAACACAACTAATAAAGAATGTGTTTGTTGTCATTTGTTTGGTGCTGGTGGCAGCCTAAGCAGATTCAAGAAGTTCAAGGAGGCAAAATATTCTTCATTTTATCACTGGAAACTTTATTTTCCATATATTTAGCACCCTTTTTGAATAAATAATAAGTTAATAATAAAAAAATATAAAAAAAATATACAGATATTATTATTATAAGTAGCATTAGTGGTAGTACTATGTACAATTTTTATATAAAAATGTATCATTATAAAAATATAATGATAAATATAGCTAATTTAATAATAATAATTTGGCCTCTATACTGCAAGTATGTTGTCTACAAGCATTATATTATTATTATTATTTATAAATTTCCCCACAAGGGACCTAAATAGGACCCTTTGAATTGCTTGATCTAACATCAAAATAGATGCAAGTCTACTTCCTGTTTCCTGCAGGAAGTTACTTCTGAGTGAAGACTTTTAATGTGTAACATGATTTAAAGGGGAACTACCGTTGTTTTTTACAACCTGGACCTTATTTCTGGCATAAGATACGATCGTTTACTCACCCATATAACTTTGGTGTCATTTGTATTCCTTCGGGAGATAATTAGATCACGAATATCCATATAGTGGGAGTGACTGGGGCACCGAAAAGTAACCTCTATGCTATGGTTCGTCCACAACCTCAGAATCGGAAAAATATTCAGCCATGTTGCAGTAGCAAATTACAGGTAAACCAGCCAATCGTCGCGGGGCGTACGGCGCTCATAGACGACATCATCCAGGTCAGAAGACATCATCCAGGTCAGAAGACATCATCCTTGGTCTGAAGGTCAAGCTACAGACCCCGGATGATGATAACAGCTAACTCCGGACACAACAGGGAATAGCATCAGCGTACGAAAACAAAATATTGGTGAAATGAGCGAGTTTCGCGGCAGAAAATGCGTTATTTCGAGGCTGCGTTTCGGTGCCCCATTCACTCACACTATATGGATATACGCTGATCTAATTGTTTCCCGAAGGAACACAAATTACACAAAAGTTATATGGGTGAGTAAACGATTGTGTTTTATGCCAGAAATAAGGTCCAGGTTGTAAAAAACAACAGTAGTTCCCCTCTAATGCTTAATTTCCCAGCGTATATACAGTATATCAGATAGATAGATAGACAGCCTGTGTAGGATATACAACACCATAAAGAGCGTATCTTGTCAATACTGCTCTTAATTATAAGATATTGTTTAGCAATTATGTGATCTTCTAATGGACAAAAATCTATTCTTTCCTTGTTGGCGTTTTACTTCAAGCCCATAAAAATCTTTCAAATAACCCCCTCCACAAAAAAAACATTAAGTGATTTCCCCTATGCGATGCATTCATCAACTGGAATTAATGAACTTTACTTTTGCTGACAGTTTGCACCGGATCGCGCGGCTCGCTGCAGGAAATGAACACGGCGCTTGAAATTAAAAATGTCCCGTTCTTTCTCCTTTGCAGAAAATACGAATTCCCGAGTCCGAACTGTGCAAGGTGTGTCGGAAGAGGGTGTACCCCATGGAGTTGCTGATCGCCGACAAACAAAACTATCATAAGAGCTGCTTCCGCTGTGAACACTGCAGAGGCAAACTAAGGTGGAGTGACTTCACAGAGTCAGAATTGTTGTTTATCCACTTCTGCACTCTTTTAACTCTTTTCATTCTCTTAAACAGTATTGGCAACTACGCCTCTCTCCATGGACGAATGTACTGCACGCCACACTACAAGCAACTGTTCAAGTCCAAAGGAAATTATGACGAGGGATTCGGACAAAAACCTCACAAAGAGCTGTGGAGTAACAAGAACCAACAGAATTCGGCCCCGAAATCGCCAGTGCCCGAGAGGAAAGTCGCAGAGCCCAGATCTTCCCCCGCTCCGAGCACAGTAGTCACACAGGAAAACGATATAGGCAAATCAGGGGAAGAGAACAAAAGACCCGCAAGCAAGATTTCTGTGGTGTGGCCTCCCCAAGGAGATTCTCAGAAGAAATCCTTCACCGTCGAAGAGGAGTTGAAGTTGGTTAAGCCATCATGGCCGCCAAAAGAAGGCTCAGTTCAGGAAAAAGACGATCCAAATCAGTCTAAGAAGACAACATTAAAGCAAACTGATGTTCCTGCAGAACAAAACGGGGCCCAGGAAGATAACAATAAGCCCGAAATGGCTCCAGCAGAAGCCGAGACTCTGGCCTCCTCCGCTGAAGCAGCCGAGGAACCGGCGATGGCTTCCCATGAAACTAAAGAATCAAACAGTGGCTCTGAGGCAGAAGTGAGTCCCGAAATGGACTCTGAAGTGCACCCTCGAGTGGAAGTGGAAGAACAAAGCGAGGGCGGCGATGGCGGAGCTGGGGAGGGCACAAAAGCGCCGGAGAGGAATGAGGAGAAAAGTGCAGAAAGTGTGGAGGAAGTGGTCGTAAATGGACACGACAGGCAGGTGGAGAGTGCAGCGTTTGAGAGGGAAGAGCAGGAGGAGATAGATAAAGGAAATAATGACAGCATGAACAATGGGGAGGCAGTAAAGGTCACTTTAATAGATGAGGAGACGACGGCAGGACAGGCGCTGAATGCAAACTCCAACAATAATAATAACAGCAGCAGCCAGATATTGTTTGACAGCGAAATCCTCATTCCGGGGCTTGATGTGCTGCAGGAAAATAAAAATCAGCCGCTCCCTTTGACAGACGAGACCAGCGCCACAGATTTCTCCCGTGTCGATCTCTGGGATGAGTCGAAATGGATGCCAAGTGAAGTGCTGCAGCTGGCACAGAGGGATGATGCTTTTGTGCCAGCGGGTGCCAAATGTACCGAAGCCACAGACTCCCACCCGGAGACGCATTTCTTCCCGGAGACCGCCGAGGGAACTTCGCTTCCGAGCGACGAGGCCACTGAGCCAAAGATTAGCACGTCCAGCTTCCTCGAGGACATTTTCGCCGGCCTGAGCACCAGCAGCTCCAGCCTGCTATCCGATTTCAAATCCGACATCTTCTGCCAGCCGGCCGGGGAGCAGCCCCGGGCGTCGGCGCTGGACGACCTTTTGGATTTCGGGATGGAGGCGAAAGAAGACGCGAGGGGGAAGGAGGAAGGGGGCGGCAGCACCTTTCTGTGGGAGGAGGACAACGAAGCCCTGACGGTGGAGGAGCAGATCAAGAGGAACAGATACTACGACAGCGACGACAGCCCTTGAATTCGGACCCGACGAACACGCACGCAGCGCTTACAATACAACATTTTCACACCCGTGTCCATGGAGAGATGAACTGCTCAGATTTAATTTAGTGTTTTTGTACTCTTTTATTCAAAATCTTGCTTTGTTTGACGCCGATTGAATGCACCTGGCGTGCAGAGAAATGGAAATGTTTGACTGATCTTTACAGGGCTATATTAGAAAATAAAAAAAGCAATATTAATGAACTCTTTGAATGAATGGCCTTCTGCTTTTCTTTTGTGTCTTTTTTTTCATTTCTATAATGTCTTTTGGTTGAAATAAAGCTTCACGAACTCAACAATACATGGCTCTGTTATCTCTAAGTGCACGCACAAGCAGGGACAGTAATGGTACTTAGCCGTATCCCTTTAGTGTAGCCGGCTACTTTGATGTATAGCCTACCTAGATAACAAAATCCAGCTGAGATCTCTTTGGCGAAAGGCCTATTGATTTTCACTGATAGAGCAGGCCTGCTGCAGAAGTTACAGATTTTTCCATTAGGTGGCTGTTGTCACCTCTGACAGATGTTTTTTTTTTTTTTCAGTTACAGCTTGAACACGCGGGGTAATTGGCTGCAAAGACAATATACTGCAGAGTTAATTACAGCTGCCCCCCAACAAAAGAAAAAACAATAAAACATAAAAACAGTACTTCAGCGTCAGAAAACAAAAGTGATGGCTTCACAACTTCTTTGTGGGTCACGCTACATTGTGCTGACGGATCCTTTAAGTTGGGGGAGAACTGTTGCTGCTGCAATAATCTGGCTTCCGTTCCTGAAATGCTGTTTGGCGTCTTTTCCTTTAATTGGGCTATTTTTCCCGGTAACGCTTTCCATTGACAACCCAGAGGGGATGCAATTTTGCGTGTTTTTAATCGTTTTATCCGCCCCGGCGAGTAATTACAAAGCGAGACAATCGCCCATCCAGCGGCGTAGGATGTTATGACTGCAACAGATTCGAATATCCGCAATGGTGTTGAGCCGTTCGGTTAAATGCACGTTTGTCTGCGAGTCAACGAGGGTTTGCAGGGACTCTTCGAAGTCGGTAAGCGCTTTCACACCTAGGTTGTTGCTCCCAAACCCGGAGCATTTAGGCCAAATATTGTCTTTTAAACCATATGCATAGTGCATAGTGAGATGAGAGGACGTTCCTCCAGGACCATGGAGCTACATGAAGACATAGGAGTGAGTGCAATACAAGGGACTGAGCATAAAGTGCGCGTGTGCAAGCTTATGCAGACAATACGAAACAATGCAAACAGCATAAATGGTGCAGACAACAGTGCCAACGGTGCAAGGATGAGAGGCAGTGCAAAGACAAATAATACAATACAGACAATGCAAAACGCTTAGGAGACGATGCACCTATAAATAGACACTACACAGAACAGAGACCGGCGCCGACGAATGAGCAGACCAACAATTTGGGCAGATCAGTCCGTCGGTATTGTTTTTGTCATCTGGTGAGCAGCATAATGCGTGTGTTCAGACCAGTCAGTTTCGCCGAGTTCAAGAGTCTGACGGCTCTGGTTCGAGATCTTAAACCAGATCGGCAACTGTTACGAAGGTGTCTGGCAGCGTCTTTTCATCACATATGCAGAAATGTATGCCCCGATTTCTCAAAATCCCTTTTGTTAACCCAAAAACTGGGACCAATCACAAGACTTCTTGTGAGAAGGGAGTGCTGTGAACGCGAACCGAACTGAGGTTAGATGAAAAACTGTAACTATACTGCATCAATTAGTCCCTGACTCTGAACAAATTAGGGTTAATTCAGCCGTGCGCACTGCGGCTAACTTTCAAGAGCAGGTGTTGCTTTCAAGAATGGCCGATTTGAATAAAGTTGGAGAAACTTCAGCTATTCATCAGCCCACGGTTACACAAACCGCCTATAAATGGAGATGAGCAACAGTTAAAGGCTTCACTGCAGCTGGTTAACAACCGCTTCGTTACTTTACCATATGCAGATTGTAGTCCTTGGAAGGATGCCACAGTGGATGCACCTGAAGTTTACCAAAGAGCATATCGACTGGGACAAGGAATGAAGGAAATAGACAGTTCCAGTGCAGCAACTTACATAGGATTCAGGCTAAACCTTGGTTTTAACCTCCGGAAACATTACAGTCCATAAAAATGTATGTCAACTAAAGTGGAAGGACAAGAAAAACAAAATGTTGAACACCCTGAGAAGAGGTAGGAAAGGTGCCAGCTGCTTTTTCTTGGCAGTTCTACCTCCTACATGTGCATCTGGCTGGTGTTAGTGCATGCTGATAGGTTAGAAAAATCCTTACCCAGCACTGAAAGCTAGGATACAAATCATTTTCTACCAAGCTGTCACACGAGAAACTTCTCACGATAGATCCAGGCGAAGAACTCTCCCGAGACCTTCTCAACGAGACTGTAACAACGCCAGCGGTTGCTGATGGATGTTGAAGCTCCCGTACGTCTGGTGAGCACCAGAGGGGCCATTATCCACAAGTAGAGGGAATATCGCTCCACCTGCTCCACCGTCCCAGACTGTCTGCACACTTCTTCTGTCCATACCCAAGTCTGGACCTTTGAGGAGGATCTCCCATGAAAAGCCCTGCGGTCTGGCAGTCCATTAACCCTTGGGCGCAATATCACAGGACATCTTCAGAGGTCTTGTTGCACATGTTGGACTAAGAGGGGTATTCGTATACGTCCTAATATTTCTAATGAACAACGCTGTCATTTGCATTGAGTATGCAAAATTCCGACCTTACATGTCTTTACCTGAGTATTTAAAAGTTCCTCTTCAACTTGAAAATGAAAATATCACAAAAACTATACAAATGATGGAAAGTTTGTCCAAAAAAACAACTCTGGGGATTAACAGCTTGCTTGGTCAGACTCCAGACTGAAGATTTTGCTGCACCACTGAATGCACTGTTGCACAGAAAGGGATTTTGTTCCCCACACTTTACATTGTTATGGAATTAGGAAGGAATCTTTTCACAGCCAGAGCAATGAAGAGGAGTGATCTGAGGCTGAACTGCTTACAGTATTGATTAATATATTGATTTGTTTTTTTGGTTTGACACTGATTTATTTGTAACACACTAAAGAAGCTTGTCAACACACCAGGCAGGCAACTGGTTGGGGTCTTAGGTAAGTAGGGTGTCTCCAAAAGCTGATTAACTTTAAACGGCGCCCAATTCAAAATGGAAATCTCTCTGAGAGTGGAAGTTTGGACTCGCACACCTGGTAGAAGTTCTGAAGTACCTATTCTGGAGGATCTGAGATCACAGGACGGTGATTTTGCAACTGAGAAAGCATTGCACTTGATGGCATCTGGGAAACCTGGCCGTGCAAGTAGACATCCAAGCACTGTTGATAAAATTGCATTGAGTAAAACAAAGTGCAGAAAGGTCAAGACTCCAGCAGCACCTTATTAGACCGACGTGTTGCATAATAAAAGATTGTGCATAACTTTAAATCTTCATAACATTTAAATTAATTAGTTATATAAAAAGAAAACAACAAAAAAAGCAGCTGTAACGTGTTTGTTTTTGCTGTAACGTTGGATTGACGCCCCCAAGCGGTCATTCGATAAACTGCAATTTCGGTCGCTTCCGCATTTTGTTTATTTGTTTATTTATTTTTATCTTTATTCATCAAACAGGAACATAGGAACACACAACAAATAAATAACTGCGAATAAATAAGACAGATACAAATACATTCTTATAAAAGTTCCAAACATATTAAGGCAAATAATACGATATTGACTATTTTAGACCCGGAAGTTGCTGCTTGATGAATTGGGATGATTTTTGGGACGGTGCTTTTGTAGTCACAGGTGACCTTACACAAATACAGGCAAGAACCCAGATTGATAAACGCCTCCTTTGTGGTGGTGGTGGTGTCAGGGTAGGTGCTTTTACTCAGAGGCCAATTTAAATAGTTTCATTTATAGGTGGTGTGGTGGGTTTATTCTTGCCCATGAACAAATCAAACCACAAGTGCGTTGCTTGAAAGTCAACCGGGCATCACACCGCTCGCTCCCGACTCCTCGCTCCCGAATGCCGTCCTCTGATTGGTCCCCTCCTCCTCCTCCGCCGGCTCCCCGTCTCTCTCCACCTCCACCACGAGCGTGTGCGAGTGCGAGCCCGAGCCCGGCGCGAGCAGACGAGCGAGAGAGAGCAGAGAGGGGGGGAATACATCCGCGCGGAGCGGTGCGGAGCGGACGGAGCTCAGCGTCCAGGACAAGTTTTAACCACGGGAGGGGGGGACGAGGACAACAGCGCCGGTAGGTGTTTTTAAACATTTTTTTTGTAAATAACGCTGCCGCCTTCCTGTCTCCCCCTGCAGCGTGTCTCGCGTCCTCTGCGTTTATTATTATTTTTATTCCAACCGATACATGCTCTCGGCTGCCTCGGCGTTTTATTTGAGGAGGGGGAATTTAAAAGTCAATTATCTGCTTCCTCTCCTGTTCATGCTGTCCTCCGCTGTGCCTGTTTATTGTTTCCCTCCTGCTTTTTTTTTTTTCAAAATATTGTCCGGCGGCTGCAGAGGAATATAAAACTTGCTGTTGAACGTTTACTTTTATGATGATAACATTTTATTTCCGCTTGCTGCTGCTTCTTCTTCTTCTTCTTCTTCTACTGCTGCTGCTGCATATTGTGTCTCTTAATATTCTAATATTGGAACAAGTGGTGTCGTTTTAAGTGCATGCCACCATTTAAAACGAGGAGCAGGCTCACACTCTCTCTCTCTGGCATATGTGAAGGGGAAAAAGCAGATAAGATAAATCCAGATAAGTACATGAGAGCATTGTGCATTTCATAGCTTAATACGAGGACAATGATTTATCTGGCTGTTAATCCGCGTCACTTAACGCGAACTAGTAAAAAAAATAATCCATCCGCCCTTTTATGTTGCATGGCATGAAATGAAGGGATGCTGGGCTTTATCACTACTACTACTACTCCTCCAAGAAGTATTTTTTTTTTTTTTTTAAAAAGGGGGGGGGGGGGGAGTGGTGGAAATATCCTTCTGTGGAGCTGCTCAATAGGATTTTACCTTGTAGTCAAAGGGTCATAACAACAATTCACGGCCAGTGTCTAAGCTCGCTGTGCCTAAGCCTCCCCCCCAAAAAAATCAATTTCTAGAGATTTATTTTGACACTTGCTTTGAAACATGAATGCCATGGATCTGAAAGCAGCGTCCCCCCCTCCCCTCCTCTTCTACTACCCTTCCTCCTCCTCCTCCTCCTGCAGGACTGATCTTCTTTTCTTTCTTTTTTTTTTGGATTACACTGCTCCTTGAAGTGGTTACATCAATACTTCTCCACCACTCTTTCGAGTCTGGGGGGGTAATAACCGGGGAGAAACCAGGGCCGTCTCTTTGTGGCTTTCAACCTTGGAGTTGTTAACACCTGGCGGCCTCGCCAAAGCCCCCTCGATTAAGCCTGTGCTGCTGGAGCGTGACCAGATACTGATCTTATAGGAGCACGTTCCAGTGGCGGCGCGGCGGTTTGGGTTTTTAAAGAAGTGCTCCTTTTGTTTTTTTAATTTGAGAAATGTCCTTCCTTCCACTCATCTCCCCTCAGCGGGTTCATCTTGCGTCCAAAACAGGTCGTGGTTTCGGGAGCTGGAGCATGGAGCTTTCCACTTCTTCTTCTTCTACTCCTCCTCCTCCTTGCAGGTCGTGCAAATCCTCCCGTTTCTATTCAGAATTGCAGGTGCTTATGTCGCAGCTGGTTTCCAAACCACAAAATATTACTCATGCCACGTTTTTTAATGCTTTGCAAAACCGCTTCTTCCTCTCATTACAGCTCCAATATGTATAATTCGGCGCTTTCCGTGTGCCGCGTTGTAAACTACGTCTTATTGGCGTCCTGGGAGAGGAAGCGAGCCCCTGGGTGAGCGTCTAATAGGCCCGGTTTTAACTCATTTAACCCCCACGTGTTGGGAGGGGGGGGATTATACGTGAAGGCATCCCGCCTGTCTTGAGTTATCGGGCCGAGTGTGACACACGCAATCGATCTTTTGAACCGTTCCATCGGTTTAATAATTTCATGGCGTTCTCTCACTCGCGGCACAGCAGAGGAAATTGAAGAAGCCTCTTTGGCTGAAATGAATCTCTGAACAAAAAAAAAAGCCCCCAGGCTCAAGCAGATTCCCTTAATTACGTCATATTTTAGCCCCGGAAGTGATTGGAATCGGATTTATGGCGCAGCGAGGGCCCCTCCCGGACGGATGAGACAAACTGCACGTGGCGTTGACGAATGCTGTTTGTAAAAGAGCAGTGTTACAAACCGACTTATTAACTGGCTTCGCAGGTTCGACGCGCTTTTCTGCCGCCGCTTTTCTTGTCACACAATTTAAAGAGGAAATCTGTCAGTTGGTGGATGACTGTTCGTTACCGCCTCGCAGTGACATTTCGAGGGCCCCCCGGGGAACACACTCCTTTCAAGTGTACGACTCGGCTTGTCAAATGTCAGTGCAGCTTTTTTTTTTCTCCTCTACCGATCTCCTTTAGAAACTGCCTCCTTATGAAGACCTTTTGGTTGAATTTAGCTCGTTTTCCTTTCGACGGCGAGGGTTTCATGTCGTGTTTTGATAAAAAAAGCGCTCGGCTCTTTGTCACCGGGACTTTGTGTCAGTCGGCTGTTATGCGGGGAGGAATCCATCGTGTGGACTAGTTGGCTGGTGAGCTGCGTTTGCGGGGCCCGTCCGTGCGCCTGTGTGGTTGACTTCAGAACAATCAGCCACAACATTAAAACCACTGAAATAGCTTTGACCATCTTGTGACAGGTCAGTGTTCTGCTGGGAAACTTTTGGACCTGGCTTGTTGCTGAGGTTGTTGATGTTACTTAGACATGTACCACCCACCTAGACCAGACCAGACCAGACCAGGCACCCCCACCCCATAGCAAATGACACTCCTTGATGGAGCAGCCATCCCCAGCAGGATGCACAACACAAAAACGCTTTAGGAACAACTCAAAAAAACATGAAGAACAGCACAAGGTGTTGACCTTGGCCTCCAAATTCACTAGATCCCAAACTGATCAAGTATCTGTGGGATGATCCACAGAGAGAGGCCCCTCCCCTCAACCATAGGACCCAAAGGCCCCACTAACAACATTCAGAAGACCCATGTCCATTCTCTGATGAGTCACAACTGTTTTGGAGGCACAAGGGAGACCTACACAATATTAGGAAGGTGGTTTAATGTTGTGGCTGATTGTGTATGTTTCTACTAGGGCGATTAAAATCTTCAAAAATGACCAATTTCCTGCTTAGTCCAGCGAGATTAGACCACGTATGATGGAGATCCAGAACAAGATAGAAGCTCCAACCCTGGGAGCATCGTCAGGCCTGAGAGCTGATTGGACGACAGACGAGAGCTGCACAGAACTCGAGACGTATGCAAGAAAATCTTATTAAAAATGGAAACGTCTCCAAATTAATTGTATCAAATTGGAAAATCGGTAGCAACCGCCAGCCCTAGTTCGCTTCAACCGCTGACCGTGCATCAGTTTCACTCTGGCAGCTTTACGACGCTTTAAAGGAGTTCACTGCACTTTAACATTAAGTGCTCGCAGGAAATAAAAGCGCCCCGACAAGCCGCCGTAGAAGTTGTTGGATTTCAGCAGCTACAATGATGAGTGAATTGATGCTGCATAATTATATGAAGTTGTGACTCCGCTCCTAAATCGGCGCTTGTGAACGACGAGTGTGTGAACGCGTCCTTGCGTCACAGACTCGATTGCAAAAAAAAAGCTTGGACACACTCTTTGGGTTTTTCATTGATCTTGTTCAGTGTGTAACTCGCACGACATGTTTTTAAGCTGCCTTCCCGCTCACCAAGACGGATCAATTGATCGCTCTCGATGGATTATAAACTGTTTTTTCTTCGGTGGCACTTCTGGTTTAATTTCATTCCTGCACAGTCTCAGTTTTGGCCACAGTCCTTATATACTTCACTGCTCCAGTATCACAAAACAAAGAGTTATTTTTGTGCCTCACGCCGCTGCTTTGTCCTTTTAAAACGAAGCGTCCCGGAACACCTCCGCACATCTCCCTGAAGTTGTTGCCCTTGA